>NC_056686.1:122452999-125417999 GCF_018350215.1 Panthera leo
AGCTTGAGAAAGTTGTTCTTCAGACAAAAACTGAGAAAATGAAGCAAATACGTAGAGGAAGCCTGAGCTGGGAGTGCCCAGAAGCCCAGGAAAGATGGGAGAGGCAGGCTCAGGTACCAGCTGGCCACATCCTGTACTTCTGCAGCCTGCTCTAATCTTAAAACAGTCACCTCCATCACCATGGACTAGCTTGAGAAGGCTTCCATTCTGTACATCCAGGGATAGTGTTGATAGTGTTAACGCCGGTTGGGGAGGGTGGCGTGTGTGTTTCTGGTAGGTTTCCACAGGAAGGAAGAGGGAATCCATTCAAGGAAAAAGGTTGTCAGCTGGGTCTCTTAAGTCTTTGGAACAAATAAAAGTGTTAAAAAACACAGATACAAACATGTATGAATACCTATTAAGCATTGTGTGCTGGCTGTACACAACATACAAACCTTTCAGGCCAATGGTGCCAAAGCCCCGGTATTCTACACAATAACGATCCGCAATGAAACAAAGTTTGTTCCAGGTGACTTTGAGGCTGACATGAAGACTTCAGACAGGGTGTCTGCAAGAGTATACCATGACTAAAATGGAAGCCCCACAGGATGGTGTGCTAAGGCTAAATGCGATTTATGAGGTTCCAAAAGAGTGCTCCTTGAAGAAGAATGGGGAAGGCAGTTCAATTTTGGCGGCATGCTCAGTCTTCCTTGACTGGCTGTTACATTCAGGTATTAAGGAAAAGATGAAAAAATTACTCCGAAACTATTAAGTCCCAAGCTACTGTCCCGTATCAAAACCCTGTATGTGTTAGATCTAAATCCCTTTTCTTCTGGAGAACTAATTACACTGTCCTCAAAGCATTAATGTCAAAGTCTGTAAGGAAACAGAAAACTATAGCTATTGGTAAATATGTAAATTAATTATACTCAGTGTGATCCAGGGGGAAAATCCTCTCAGTGAATAAAGGCATATTCAAGTCATTACCACCAGCCTTCAGAGGGTTCAGAAATTCTTCCTGGGAAAGGTAGGACAGCTTTACATTTCCCTTCTGAGTTTAGCAGGCTTCAGTGTCCAGTCAAAAGAAAAAAATACACAACCTTACTTACACATTAGAAATGGGATCACTGATATTTGGTCATGTTCAGCCTCTTACCCAAAATACAAACAAAACTTTGGTAGTTGTTCAATGTGAGAAAAACAGTTGTACTGTGTTATTAAATCCTATGAGAGACCAAAGCTTCAGATTAATCAATAATACAAGCTGACTTTTGTCTTAGTGAATTAGGCCCAAGAGCTAGAAATCTTTCTGAAAGTCAAGAGAAAGATTCCACTGTACGGCAGCTGATGGTGTTTCCACTGATTCTAGCCCTATTAAGAAAAAAAGACCTGGTGATGGAGAAGGGGTTTTCTGTGTCCTATATCATTGTTTTCCTCTTGATCAAACCGTATGTAACTCTTGGGGCAGTCAGAGGGGTAGGGAACAAGATTGTCAAGCTTTTTACATTAAAGCTATACCTTTAGAAACATAAAACTTTACTTTCAATACAGTACTTTATAAACTAAATAGCCCCCTAATTCCAACCTTTAACAAGAAGTCCGCCTTTAATACTTGGAAACCAAAGTTGCTTTCTATTTTAATCAATGAAAAGCGAGCTTTCACATATAAATGGATTTTTTCCAGAATTCTTTATAAACCACTGAAAATGGATGTGCATAATGGTAGTCCACTTGGTTCTCCATAAAGCTAATTCTGGCTGGCTAATTCCCTTCAGGCAGCAGCAAGCATTGTTCTCCTCAGCTCCTGTATAATTAATACCCAGATACAAATATATTCCTGTCTATTTCAGGGGGAGCAGAAGTGAGAAAAAGTCAAGGGGAGAAGATACTGGTGTCAAATGAATTCTCTAATACATTTCCCCACTAGAGGGAAAAATAAATTAAATGTGCAATAAAATTTTAATAGCAAACAGTGATTGCACTATAAGAACCCTGATAGAAATAAGCATAATGGCATAATAAATTTTCCTGTGTGAGGAATAATTTTTTGGAGCTTTAAGCTTTGACAATTCTGGTAAATCTTACCCGTTTGTTAGCAATTAATAATATTAAATTGCTTCTCATCTCCCTAGATAAACATCAGCAATCTTTCAAATCATTGTTGAAGAAATGTATAATCTAGTGCACACCACTATAGGATTTTGTAAAAATTTCTGAGAGATGTTTAATAGCACTGTTCCAAGGAAAAATAAAAGCAATGTAATTTTTATCACTAATATAAATACATCAACAAATATTTGTTAAACCCCACTTTGTGCTTAGCAGAGACTGCTAGCTGTCCATCAAAATCCATTTTTGCCTTCTAGAGTTTAGGCTTGTCTGGGAAATGGCTGCTCATGCAAGGACTACATCCTCCAGTCCCCTAGACTCTGGTGTGGCCACGTGACTCATCTTTCCAATAACATTGACTGGAAATTATGTTTGTGTGCCAACTTTTAAGAATGGGATGCAGCTCCTCTAAGCTCCTTAGCCTCTGCAAGCTTGATGTAGGAGGCAGTAAAACTGGAAAAGGAGGAACTACATGTTGAAAGTTGTGGGCCCTGAATTCACATGCTCACAAAAAGAAACACCAGGCTTGGTTAAATGGGTAAGATACAAGATATAAAATGTAGTACATTTAAGCCATTATACATCTGTGGGTCTATTTGTTACAGCATTTTGGCCCAGTCTGACTAATACAACAGCATTCATGTAGACTTTATGAGATCCATAAAGACATGAAAAATATTGCCCTTCTTGCAAAAAGTAATTTTTCTCTGGATAAAGAGACAAAAAACAGTGCAAACAGAAAAAAGTAAAATAGGGCAAAAATATGTAAAATTTTAAAAGATGCCAGTAAACAAATAATTGGCATGGCACTAAATGTTAGGTGTTCAAAGAATGAAAATATTTATTGAAAATATTTATTTAAAATATGTTCACGCAGAAATGGCAGATTCTGCTGGTTAGAGCTACATTTCAAGATCTACCATTGATAATAAAATCATTTATAATGGGGTTTGCTCTTTCAGGAAATTCTTCACTTGGACATATAAACCTAAAGCTCCAAATATCTGCAACCTTTTGATGTGTTGTAGTTCTCATTTCCCCTGGTTCCAGGATCTCTGATTCATCTGTAGTTGTAAGCTTAATTCTTTGCAATGACTACCTTTGACAAGAGTAGTCCATTTATTCCAATATTCTCTGTAGTTTCCTTAAAGCAACACCTTATGATCGAACTTTTCCCATAATATAAAAGATACTCTAGCATTACTCAGGAAATAAATTTATAAATTCTTGCTAAAAGAGGTTCAGTTAAAATGCCAACCCAAACTCAAAGAGGTCCAGAAGCAAGATGTATTCATATTTTTTAACAACTATATATTGCATCACTTTTTGTTAGACACTAGGATGTAATAAGCAAAACAATACAGCACATTTTCTGTGGGCACTTATATTCTCATGAGATGCCCTATGAGGGATGAGGGCGTCAGATGATGTACAGAAAGAACTGGATATAGTAAGCCTGTAAGCTTGGAAATGACTTGATGGCAATAAGATAACTGTCTTCAAAGATTTAAAGTCTTTTCCTGTGGAATATGGATTATACTTAGCTATGTCTCACGGCTTCTGTCCACTGATAAATACCAAACAATTAGAACTCTTCCTGTCACCTGTAGGAACTCAAAAAGCAGATTTTGAATAAATGAATGAATGAATGTATGAGCCTGGGAACTTAATTCAATTATAATCCTGCTCATTTGCAGTAGTGAGGAATGGTGATGAATGCTGTCATTTGCTTGCGGTTAGCCTTTGAAAAAATCAGTTAAGGGGTGCCTGGGTGGCTCAGTCGGTTAAGTGTCAGACTTCAGCCCAGGTCACGATCTCACGGTCCATGAGTTTGAGCCCCGCGTTGGGCTCTGGGCTGATGGCTCAGAGCCTGGAGCCTGCTTCCGATTCTGTGTCTCCCTCTCTCTCTGACCCTCCCCCGTTCATGCTCTGTCTTAAAAGTAAAATAAACGTTTAAAAAAAAAAAGAAAAAAAAGAAAAAATCAGTTTACTTTTCTGAGAACTAAAACTACTAGGGAGAAAGCTACAGGGAGATTGATGTACTGGGGCCCGATATAATGAATTAATTTCAAAGATCAGACAACACAAATGGTCTTAATTTCCAAAGGGAATTATTCACCGGAGATTTTCATGCTCAGTAGACCTGGATGACAGACATTTTCTTTAGGAAACATTCAGACTGGGACATTGGCATGAGCTCAAGGTACTAGCTATTATGAGCTATTCAGTGGAACCTTGGGATAGATAGAAACAAGCAAAAAATAACCCTAGGACAGTTTTTATGACCTTTTTAGTGGAATCTTAGGGTGGTTATTTATTTATTTATTTATTGTTTCCAGCCAATCACCCCACCCACCTAGGACAGTTAGAAGAGGAAATAGGGCCAACAGCTTGACAGGGAAACAGGATTCCAATAGTCCACAGGGTGTGATTAAAGCCCTAGATAAGGCTAATAAACTTAACTGACAGAGGGATCTCATTGGAAGCTTTGTCCTATGGAGTGGGCCACCCAGGGAAGCCAGGAGCTTGGGACACACATGTACCAAGGACACATCCCTGAGCACCCAGTTTTGTTTGTCCATGAAAACCGACTGTCTTTAAGCACTTGCCCCTGAGCCTGGGAGTTCAACTTACTTTTGAGCCTTCTTAGAGGTAGTAAGAAGGCTTTTCACATGCTTATTAACTTGTGATTCTGAGAAGGCTACTCTGACCTTCAGGTTCTTCAGTAACTCAAGAATAACAACGTAAAGTTTGTAACATAGCTCTGAGAATTAACTGCAAGAATTGGTTCTGAGCAGAGAGCTTGCTTCCTGACCTATGCTAGGTGCCTGCCTAATCAATGTGTTTCTCCCCTTTCTCCTTCTAGTCCTGAAATCATATAGTTCTTTCTCCCCAAGAAGCTTCAGAATCTTTTCATTTTAATTTCCTGTTGGGAAACTTTAATTAATCCTCTGAGAAAATCAAGTAGCATTTATAAATCTATGGAACTGGAATGTGTCATTAGCTCAAGTGCATCCCCTCAAACTATAATAAAGGCAACACCCCCTTCAGTATCACAGTCATCCATTCTAGCAATTTTGAAACCCATCTATTTTTTTTCTCCCTGCCTGCTGGTGGTACCCTGAATTAAATTAAGAATGTAATTCTTAAATTAAGACGTAAATTAAGATGTAAAGCATTCTGGAAGTTCACTGACATTTGGAGGGTCTTCTCTAAACTGCATGTAAACACCTAGAGTCAATGTAGCATCCTAGAAAGGACAAACATTTTAATCTTTATTTCAGAATATGGCAGAAAATCTGTGGCTGCTGTATATTTCTTCCTTCATCCAGAAAAATCTCTCATTACTCAAGCCCATTTCCCTCCTGATCAAGAGTCACTAGGTTTGCATCAAATGAAAGTATGTTGACATCACAATAATCAAAGCAGAAGCAAACCTACCCTTTAGCATACAAGCCCCTCTCAAACCAAACATGTGCCCAAACACATCTCTCCCAAACAATGCACTCCCATGGGAATGGGAATAAAAGGCCCTAATGCATTTTCAAATTACAAAGCAACTGTCCCTATATTGAGATCACTCAGTTTATAGGACTCCAAAATTTCAAGAGGATCTGATAGCTCTCCTCACTAGCACAATTTTATATTTCAAAGAAACTTGTTCTCAAAATTCTTACCCATCTCTCAGAAATAGGCTCTTTAGTTGGGGTATTTCCAGCCACATTAAGGTTTTCTTTTTATACTTGCAAACTGTCCATGCTCTTTGTGTATGGTTTTGCTTTTCAAAGGGTCTATCTAGGCTGCATGCAACAAAAATCAAGCAATCATACTGTTGCCTGATATTCAAAAATGGTTATTAATGCTTATGATAATCTTTTCAGCCCACTTAAAATTCAAAATCCTACCTTCCAATCCCTCCAGGACTATTAGATCTGATTTTTTTTATGTCTATTCGGCTTGATTTGATTTCATAATAATCCCCTGATATCTGGGTAGGTCATTTGTCTTCAATACATTCAATATGAACTAATTTTTTTTTCTTCTTAGGTAGACAGTCACATAAGGACAGGACAGGATTAGGGCCAGAAAATACTAAAAGGCTTGGAAAATATCCCAAAATAAATACAGAGCATCAGAGTGAGATATAATGCTTAAGAGCAAGGTGGAGGCAAAGATGATGATCAGCGTTAGAAGAAGAGTTTTATTTCTCTACATTGGCAGCTAGAAGTGACCCAAGTACTAAGCACTACAGAGATTTTTTTTTTTTTTCAAGTGGATAACCTGGTATTTCTAAATTTGATTTTGGGTTGTAGTGAGTGCTAAGTGGTTAGTTCAGGCTTTCAAGTAATTTCCATCATGGAAATAAGTCATTTCTGAGGTCCTACCAAAATGCTGTCCTTCATTTCCTAAGAAATAACTAACTTGACTGGAAATCTAACATCTGAAAATATAACATTCTTGCATGCAATCTTCTCAAAAGTCAATTCAAAGAGCAACTGGGATTTTTTTTTTTTCTGGTTGCAACTGTACCTCAAAACTATTCATGTTGTGTTTAAGTCTTTGTAGAAAGAGAATTAGAGGATATCAGGGCATACAGGGGACCTACTTGGATAGGCCCTTGAACACAATTAACCAAGGAAGCAAGGAAGGGAGGCACCAACTATAATAAGGAATATCTGTTGACCTAGGCCATTCTGAGCAGGCAGTAGCAGAGGGGCATGTCATTCTTCAAGTCTTGACAGAAGGGAAATGTAAACTCGGAGATTTGAGGAAGAAAGAGAATTTCAACATAACTGAGACAGGATTTGAACCCAGACCATCTTGACTCAAGATGTTGAGCTCCTTCACTGATGTCATAATATCTCTATATTTTGTGACTTAATTGCCTGATATAAAGCATTATGAAGGTAACCTAAGCCATTTAAGCCAAATAAAGGAAGAAGGCTTTCCAGATAGGCTTAGAAGCCTAAACAATAGATGCCCACCAAACAGACTAACAAACCAAATGTTGACCAAGAAAGTGAGCATCAACAGGATAGAGGAAAATGAAATAGAGAGTAATCAGATTTGGAGATTGAACACCTGGCTTCAGGGGAAATTGCCACAGGATACCAGTAGACATCCTAAGATCTTGGCTTAAATTTTTTACAGACTTGCAGAAGTAGGCACATGTGACATGTCCAAATAGCCATCATTATTACTGCTAACTTTTCTTGTTACTCCCTATCTTTTATTTTATTGGACCTAAGGAATAGGGCACACGGTTGTCAAAACAGGACCATGAGACATGATAGATGGAAAGACACCCACAAGCAGAGTTAAATGATGCAAATATGTTCTATGAATAGTATATGAAAATGGATGGAGATAGCAACATTGACAGAGGACCACACAGGATGATCCCACACAAAGGGGGGAACCCTGCAGCTCTACAAATCACCTGTGTAGGTGCAGGTACAGCAACACATACAGTGTGAAAATTTTACCAAGTGCAAGGAGCTCACATTTTCCACTCACATGGTTTTGGTGTGGGTGGTGGTAGAGACAGGATTTTTTATACTCCTGTGTTTAATCCCCACATCTCTTTTTCTATATTCCTCATCGGCAGAGTCTTGCTCAGTCGGCCTATTCACCACATGCATGGAATTGCTACAAAACCAGCCCAATAGATATTTGGGTAAATCCAAAATCTTTTTCAAACATATAGCATGTCTTAAGAGGTCAGGCTTCCTTTAGGTCCATTTTCACAGAGGATGTAATGTATGTGTATATTCTAAATAGCTGAAGTCAGGGTTTCCAATCCTGGCTAGTCTGGAAATGGTGACTTCTGGGAAACATTCTGTTTGAAGTTATCATTAGAAGTCTCATCCAATCTTCCCTTTGATTGCTTTTAGGCCTTAGCTGATTTCTAATGTCCCCAGCTGATCTAAGTGAGCTGCCAATTGAAGGCCTAATTACAGCATCTACTTTTGACTATTATAAAGGATGCAGCAGCTGCCTGAGCTAGTAAAAGGACCCTAGACCACGGTTCCCACTCTGCTCAGGTTATGAGTAACCTTATTTAACACTGAAAACAGACTCTGCAGGCTGATGATGGATAATATATATGAGGAAAACACTAGTCTGAATTCAGTAGTGCTTTTAAATGAATTTGTTGTGCTAAAAACCATTCATGTACATATTAATGAATATTGCATGTATATTTATTAAATCCCAAGTAATGCCCTGTGCATTAATGTATTTTTGAGGTCTGTGACTTAACTTTAGGATTCATTATACTTCATTAAGAGTATCAAGACCCAGGTTCTGTTCCTGGAACTAATGCTGCAAGCAGAGTTTTAGTAGCTTCACGTCTCTGAGTGACTTATCTTTCTTCATCTGTAAATAGAGTAAGGCAGATAGACTAAATTAATGTTTATCCAAGTTTTTTCCCTGAAGTTTCTCACCTGCTTCACCTGGGATGCTTATTGAAACTTGAAATTTTCTGGGGCACTTGGGGGGCTCCACTGGTTAAACATCCAACTCTTGGTGTCAGCTCAGGTCATGATCTTAAGGTTCATGAGTTTGAGCCCCTCAGGGGGGCTCTACACTGACAGCATGGAGCCTGCTTGGGATTCTATCTGTCTCTCCCTCTCTGCCCCTCCCCTGCTCTGTCTCTCTCTCAAAATAAATCAACTTTAAAAATATATATAATTTTCTCGAAGCAACCCAGAATTCAGTCTGGAATCTCTGGGGAAGAGAGCCAGAACACTTCACTTGTAGTAAGTTTCCCCAGTGACACCAAAGCATAGTAACATTTGAGAACCAGTTGTTCCAGATAGAACGGATAGCATAAACTGTCTTTGATATCATATAAAAACAAGGACAGAGAAACCACCTCTATCCATCTCAATTGAAGTACACAAACAAGGTAAATTCAACAATTTGACCCAAATGAGTTAGGTCACCCTCATCATACTTCATAATAGACAACTGAGTCATAAAACAGAGATAAAAGGACAGTGGTGAAAGGGGCCCAAAATTTTGAGTCAAGAAGACTGGGGTCAAATCCTGCCTCAGTTAGGTTCCAGCTTTCTTCCTCCCTTAAACTCTGAGCTTCCAGTTCTTCATCTGTCAAGCATGTACGATGATAGCAATGCCTGTATCTTCAATAGTATTATTGCAAAAGTTTCTACAAAGAGAGGTGAGGTGATCTGGTAGGAGGTGCAGGATTAAGATAGGGTATTGATCTTGAAACTTCGTTTGCCTGGCAAGATCCATTTCAGTGGCTTTGGCAAAAATGGGGGGCGGGAACAGATGGAGACTACTACCACTTCTCATGATTATTATGAGGATTAATAAGAAAATATGGATTTTACATAGCAGAGTGCCTGACATATAAAAAAATCAATGCATAACTGTTCTCATTAAGTTGAAGAAAACGAAATTGCTGGTATTCTACTCTTTTTGACTTTCAAAAATGGCAATTCCATTCAGTTTCGACGTGATGTAATATTGAAATCCCAGTATGACACAATCAGTCCGTTTCTCCCAAATTATTCATATCTTTTTTAAGAAAAAGTGAGAGATGTAATACTGACAAAATAATGATTTTTTTCTTTTATACCATTTTTTTTCTTTTAATGAAAATTCAAAAGGCTTCACCTCAAGTCACACTACAATCATTTTTCTGAGTAATGATATGATAAAAAGTTAGGCAGCAGGTGGGAGTTTTAATAGAAAACACCCAGGAGGAAGTCAGATGAGGGATTTTTATGCCTTGTTCTAACTATTATTATAACAGGCTGTCCTTCTTGTAGAGCACACCCTGTTTCAGTGACTTTAATTATGACCCGAAACTCTCCTTATCAGATGTTAATGTGGCTCATAGACTCCATTCGGTGCTTAAAAAGTCACAGAATCTCTGCCTGTTGGTAATGGATGGCTCTGTATTTCCTTCCCTCACAGGCCATCTTATAAACAAGAACTAGTCATAGGGGGTGTAAAAATAATTAATGGACTTAACTGAGCTATTAATACTATGTTACTAACCAGATGAGATATCAATCTATTTTAATTTGCTAATTCCACATTCATGTTTTACCTAATAGCTAAAACGATGAATAAATCATTTTGACTCTCATATGTTTATATTTTATGTTACTAAATTTTGTGGGTATGTCTTGATTGAAATTTATTTTCTTTAAGTTCTCATAGAATACCTGGACAGCTTTCTAAATGGAATAATGGAAAGCTAAAATTTCCCAGTGATAACTACTGACAAAAAATGTCTCACCCAGCAAATATAACATGTGCCACTGCCTGAGTCCACATACTCGGAATATCACATAAAAACAGGAGAACTGGGGCAGCTGGGTGGCTCAGTTGGCTGAGCGTCCAACTCTTGATTTCAACTCAGGTCATGATCCCAGTTTGTAGGTTTGAGCCCTGTATCAACCTCCACTATAGAGCCTCCTTGAGATTCTCTCTCTCCCTCTCTGCCCCTCCTCTGCATGCATGTGATCTCTCGTTCTCTCTCTCAAAATGAATAAAGCTTAAAAAAAAAGAATAGGAGAACAAGAACAGAAAAATATAATGTTAAATACTTTATTTGAACCCCAGAATCACAAAGAATCCAGGTTTGGCTAACAACATCTACAATAATTACTGCTGGTTGATAATGACCCATTAATTCAAGCCTTCTATCTATTAGGTGATAGAAGAAAGCACAGAAGTATTGTTTTAAATATTATTAAAATATATTGATATTTTATTAAAATATATTAAATATTATTAAAATATTAAAAGTAGATTTGGTGAGGGTTTTCTTGTGTCTTTCATGACTATTTTGTTTTTGTTTAGTCGAAAGATGAAGATGGGCACCTGTGTGGCTCAGTCAGTTAAGCGTCTGACTTTGGCTCAGGTTGTGATGTCACAGTTCATGAGTTTGAGCCCTGCATTGGGCTCAATGCTGACAGCTCAGAGCCTGGAGCCTGCTGCATATTCTATGTCTCCCTTTCTTTCTTCCTTCCCCTCCCCTGCTCACAGTCTCTTTCTCAAAATAAACGTTAAAAACGTTCAAAATATTTTTATTCAAAATAAAACGTTAAAAAAATAACGTTTTAATAAAAAAAAAAAAGATAAAGAGAAGACAGATTATTTTCTTTACCTGAATTTCTCTGTACCTCTATCCCTGACTTGATCCCAGGGTCAGCTCTTAGGAACCCCTATGAGATTCTATTTTCGTGTCTCAATGAATAACGTTAAGTCAGGAGAGAATGTTGAACTTAGAACTAAGGAAGTGAACTTGAGACAGTAATTGGAGCTCCTCAATTTTCTTTGATTTGATTCAGCTCGACATATCTAAGCCATGTGATGTGAAGAAAATGGAGAAAACAAACAAAAATCACCTCCGTTCCAGTTCTGGTTCAGCTTCTGACAGAAGGCCACGAAACTGAGAAAGAACCAACCCTAAGAAGGATGAGAGAAGCACAGTCCACCAGGCTAACACTGAGCAGCAAACTTAAAGACCACAAGTGGAAATTCAGACTGAGGTCTTGTAGAGGGCATAGGGCGTGGGTTCATCATTAATAAAACAGTAAAGACCCAGGAGACCAGAGCAGCAGTTTGGTAAACTACATGCAGAGGGGCCAAATTCAGCCACACATATTTGAGTTGTTTGGGTTTTTGTTTGTTTGTTTGTTTGAGCCCTACTGAGGTATAATTGACAAATAAAATCTTAAGTTGTTTAAAAGCAGGCAATTCCATGATTTGATTTATGTACACATTGTGAAAGAATCCCTGCCATTGGGTTAAACAATACATCCATCATCAGTCACATTTGCCCTTTTTATGAGAACACTTGAGTTTTACTCTCTTGACAAATTCCAGCTATACAATATGGCATTGTCACCATGTTACATACTAAATCCTCAGACCTTAGTTATTATAGAAAGTTTGTAGCCATTTACCAGCCTCTATTTCTCTCACCCGGCCCCTTGCAACCACCTTTCTATCCACTTCTGTGAGTTTGCTATATTTTTTCGATTCCACTGTTAGTCTGCAACCTCCCTGGGGGCTCCCCAGGTGTAATTGGCCCCCATAAGTGGAAAGCAGGGAGAGGCCAAAGAAACAGGCAGACCACTCCCAATTGGTAGACGGCTGGTTTAGTAAGCAGTGGAACTTATGAGCCTTGCCTTGCACAGCCACAAAAATGAGACCGCCACACCTGGCTGACAAATTTTAAAGTTTATATAGAGGCCTTACCTGAGTTCAGTCACATGTCCGTCCAAAGAGCCTCAACACCACATCACTATCTCAAGGCTGTGTCCTTGGGGCAGCATCTGGAAGAGGAGAAGGCAAGGGGAACCCACACTCCCCAAAGCGGGTAGAGGCTCCCAAGTTCTTGGGAGCTCGGCTTTCAGGTCAACGGGTGGTAGTGCCCTCTCTCTCTAAGATCTCTCTCAACACTCCACTGGTCCTGACCGGCTCTTAAAACTCATGCGCGCCCCTCCATAGTTTGCTGGGAGTGGCCAGCGAAGGATTTCACAAGCGCGCAGGTGGTTCTTTAAGCAGCCATCTGGCTGCATTGGAGGCAGATGCAAGAGAAAACACAGGTTAAAACAATGATCACCAAAATCAGTAACACCTTTTTCCACTAGCATTTCTCCAAAATAAAATGGCGTCGGGCATTATTACTGCCTTGAAAGGAGGCACCTGTGCCATTATCCAAACAGAATGTTGTGTATTTATGCCTGATGAGTCGGTTGATATATCATCTTTATTAAGTTACAGTATTAAGGGTTACACTTGTGTCCTCGTGTGATGTAAATGTTTAGTAGAATTCATCAGTGAATCCATCTGGTTCTGAAGTTTTCATTGTTAGAAAGGTTTTGATTATTGATTTAATCTTTGCATAAGTAATGGGTCTGTTTAGGTTTTCTATTTCTTCATGATTCCATCTTGGTAGATTGTGTGTTTCTAGGAATTTACTCATTTCTTTTAGGTTATCTAATTGGTTGAGTTATAATTATTCCTAGCAGTTTCTTGGGATCTTGAGTGTTTCTGTTGTCAGTTCTAATGACTGTTCATTCATTTCTGATTTTATTTGAGTCTTCTTTTTTTCTCAGTCTAAAGGTTTGCCAATTTTATCTTTTCAAAAAAAAAAAAAAACAGCTTTTGGTTTCGCTGATTCCCTTTCTATTGTCTTTTTAGTCTCTATTTATTTTACTTCCACTCTGATCTTTGTTATTTCCATTCTTCTGCTAGCTTTGAGCTTTTTGTTTTTCTAGCTCTTTGATGTATAAACTTGGGTTGAGACCCTTTTTCCCCCCTTGTAAACTATGCAATTAGACTCCTTTTAGGGAAAGACTGGAAAATGGCCATTTTTGCCTGCTCTCTCCATCCATACTGAACCTTGGTGGAAATCTCCAGTGAGTGTTCAAGTGCGCATTAAGAACTGCTTCTTTATTTGCTATAACTTCTGTGTTGCGTGCATGCAAGCTGTAAGCTCTAGTACCTTTCAGAGCAGAGTATTTTGAGGGCCCATCCCTCTGGTGGCAGTCCTAAAGTTAAGATGCTAGCTGTATAGTCCAGATCCTTCACTCTTTGGGGAGAAGCCAGGAATTAGATGTTCCCTCCCGAGTATCTGCTGCTGTTCTGGGAGTGAGCTTTATGGTGAGTCTTCTCAGCCTTTCCCTACCCATGTTGATGTGGGTATTTTCTCATTTGCCAGATATGTAGGAATCGCTCATGTAGTTTCTGGATTTCCTTCAGAGGGGATTGCTGAATGGGTAGCTGTACATCAGTGCATCCATGCAAAGAAAGTTCAGGAGCCCCTATGTCACCTTCTTGGCCCTCATCCCATGCCCATTTGTTTGCATGCCATCTATGACTGCTTTCATGCAGCGACAGCAGAACTGAATAAAGTAGTGGCAACAGAGAGCATATGTCCCACGAAGCTGAAAAAATTTATTATCTGACCCTTCACAGAAAAACTTTGCTGATCTCTGGACTACACTAATTCAGGAAGAAGGGAAGAATATTACAACAAAGCAGGAAATGATGAATAATTATAATATATTAGACATCAGAGAGAAAAGCAATCTACTCGAAGCAAGATACCCTGAAAGTAAGGAGTGGGGGGGAGGGGAGTGTCAGGTTGGAAAGTCCACATTATAATTATAGTCTCTTGATTACCAGATCAAAGAATGTGCAGTTCATTCTGTAAGAAGGAAAAAAAAATGTTAGAAGGATCTTTTACTAGTATTATGAAGGTGTGATTCTAATTTAGCAGCTGTATATGCAGTTGAACTAAACTGGAAATCTCCAGGAAAATTACCTTCAGGTTGCATCAGAGAGAAAACTGGAAATGGACCAACTCAGGTAAAATCTAGGATTCCCTTATATCCCATTCCAGTTTAAAGATCGCTGCTTTTCCCTAAAAGTGAGCAACTTAGATTTCTTAGTCCAAGAATTTTTCCTTTCATACCTTGTTTTTTTCTACTTTTTCCTTCTCAACTTATTGAGCATAGCTTTGCCAGTTGGGATCAATTCTTAAAGCTTGAGAAGGAGACATTTGTTGCTAAAGCTAGATCCACTGCTCAGCAAGCAGCCTGTAAGTTAATAATGGGACCCTATCACTGAATACTAACTGTTACTTTCCTCCTAATATCCCTGAAGCATTATTAAATGTGGCACTTACAGCCCCTTATATGCAATTTACCTCTGGAAAAGGTCATCTGCAAGTACAGTACTTAAAAATCTGCCACAAGGAGCTGTGAGATTACATGCTAAACCATTTATTACCCATCACAAGACCTACATCAAACAAGCCTCATTTTAAATGTAGCCACTTTCTCTTAAAAATGACAGTGGAATCTTCTTTGGAACATACTTATTCACAGGAGAAAACATCCTGTCTCTCTCAGTTTTCTGAAAGTTTGGAGCATTGCTTGGGCTGTGGAGGAATGACATCAAATTAAATGTCGAAGCAGGTGAAGCTTGCCTTTGATGAGTCGCACTGCTTTTTTCAGGGACCTGGTCACCATGCTTCCCTCAAGCTATCCAGAACTCCCCACCCTAACCACACTCTAGCCTTCTGCTCTCAAAAGTGTCTTATTCTCTGGATCTTACCCAATTTCTTCCCCTTCCCCAAATTGACATGTCAAGGAAGTTCCAGGTTAAGATGGTGGATTAAAAACACAAATCTAGTATTATACCTTCTGTATCAGTCAGGTTGGGCTGTTATAACAAAACATCATAGATAAGGTGGTTTCACAACAGAACATTATTTCTCACAGCTCTGGAGGCTGGGAAGTCCAAGATCAAGGTTCATTAGATTCAGTTCTCAGTGAGGGTTTTCTTTCTGGCTGTAGTCAGCTACCTTCTCACTGTATTCTCACAAGATGGGGAGAAAGGAAGACTCTGGTTTTTCTTCTTCATTCCAGGACACTAATCTCATCATGAGGCACCAATCTATGCTCTCCTCTAAACCCAGTTATTTCCCAAAGGCCTCATCTTCAAATACCATCATAATGAGAAGTAAGGACTTCAACATATTAATTTAAGGGTGATACAAACATTCGGCCCATAGCATTCTGTCCTGGGCACCCAAAATTCATGTCCTCACACGCAAAATGCATTCATTCCAATCCCAACTTCTTAACACCAATTCTAAAGTCTAAAGTTTATATTAGAGGAGACCTCTAATATAAACTAGATTCAAGTGAGACTCAAGGTCCAATTCATTCTGAGACAAAATTCCTCCAGCTGTGAACCTGTAAAACCAAACAAGTTATGTGCATTCAAAATACAATGATGGTTTATATATACAATGCAATACTACTTGGCAATGAGAAAGAATGAAACCCTGCCATTTGCAACAACGTGGGTGGAACTGGAGGGTATTATGCTAAGTGAAATAAGTCAGCCAGAGGAAGACAAATATCATATGTTTTCACTCCTATGTGGAACTTGAGAAACTTAATGGAGGACCGTGGGGTAAAAGAGAGGGGAAATATAGTTTCAAACAGAGATGGAGGCAAACCATAAGAGACTCTTAAATACACATAACAAACTGCGGGTTGATGGGGGGGATGGAAAGGGAAATGGGTGATGGGGATTGAGGAGGACTTGTTGGGATGAGCACTGGGTGTTGTATGTAAATGATGAACCACGGGAATCTACCCCCAAAACCAAGAGCACACTGTATACACTGTATGTTAGCTAACTTGACAATAAATTAAAAACAAAAAATACAAATGGTGCAAAAGGCATAGGATAGACATTTTCATTCTAAAAGGGAGAAATTGGAAGACAGGAGGGCACGATGGGTACCAAGCAAGTCTAAAATCTAGCAAGAAAACTGCCATTAGATCTTAAGGGTTGAGAATAATCCTGTTTGGTTCAATTATCTGCCTTTCAGATCCAATGGGGCCACAGCCCCACTTCCGTGGCTCTGTCAAGTGGGAATTGCACCCCCAAGCCTCCAGAAGACCGCTATCTGGCCTGTTGAAACCAAGGCAAAGGCCTCCCACTTTGAAACCAAGGAGGCCTTTCTGATAATCTCTGAATTGCTTCTGGGGTCATTCTTCCCCTGTCTTGAAGCACTGGCATATTCATAGGCAGATAGCTCTATGGTCTGATGCTGTAGGATCTCTGAAGTCTGACAGCCTTTCCTCATTTTGTCTCATCTCCACCCCTCAGTCCAAACCAACAGTGTTTCCATAGTGAGGCTGATTAGATCCATGTTTCACAACCATAATCATCTCCTTACCAAGAGGTTGCTCAGCCACACCCTTAGTGTTCCCTTCACAACAAACTTCTCAAGTGTTATAATATGATAAACTGAGAAGTTTCTAAATCTTTTAAGTTCTGAATTTGTTTCATTTAACAAGTCCTTCTCCAATTCATTTCTTCTCAAATTTCGCTATATACAGTCAGGAGGAAGCAAGGCACTCCCTCAACACTTTGCTTAGACCTCAACATCCAATTTACTCACTCATTTTACGTTCCACAGAGCACTAGAATACAGTTCAGCCAAGCTATTTGCCACTTTATGGCACAGATCTTTTTCTTTATTTTCCAATAACACATTCCTTATTCACCTCTGAGTCCCCAGCAAAATCGCCCTTCACGTTTACGTTCCTAGTATGAACCTCAGATTCCACCAGCCTTGATTCATTACTCAGTTCTAAACCTGCTTGCACATTTTTAGGTATTTGTTACAACAGAACTCCACTTCTCAGTACCAAAGTCCATTAATATTTTTGGCCTGCTATAATAAAATACCATAGACCAGGTGGCTTAAACAGAATGAATAAATTCATTTCTCACCACTCTAGAGGCTAAGAAGTCCAAGATCAACATTCTGACAGATTTGGTTCCTGATGAGAACCCTCCTCCCAGTTTTCTGTGTCCTCACACAGCAAAGAAAGAGAAACCAGAATTTACAGCCCAGAATCCTGATCCCTGTGGCCCAGCCCGCTTTCTTGATACTTTAGTGTTAGACCTTTTTCTCCTCATCTTTTTCATTAGTGAAATCTGCATTTTGTCCATGATGGTTTTAGTTTTTATCTGTCCACCTTCGATGCTTGCTGTCCTATGACTTTGATTTTGCACTTTGTGTATATTGCTTATATACTATAGCAGCATGATAATGGAGTGGACAGGCAGCATGGTTTGTGGGAGATAGAGTGCAAAAGAGAACAAAGGCAGAAATATAGCATGTATTGAGCCTTAACTAAATACTTAAATTAAATTATTTTTTAATTCTTAAAATAACTTTGAAAGGAAGGTATTATTATTTTCCCCAGTTTACAGTTGAGGAGAGGAAACAGGTTCTAGTTGCTTTTTATACGTGTGTGTGTGTGTGTGTGTGTGTGTTTAGTTATGTGTGAAAAGATCAAAGAGGGTTCTGAGCAAAGGCAATTCATTTCAAGAGACACTACTTAAAAGCCAATATAACACTTTTATGGTTACATACAATCTACCCCTTCATTCTTCTCAATTCCATGGCCTTTTCTGTTACCGCTCTTCCCATCCTAGATTCACTCAATAGCCCTGGCCATACTGGTTTCCTCACACACTCCAGACATGCTCTTTCTCAGGAGTGTTGCACTTGTTGCTTCCCCTTCTTGGAATGCCTTTCCCCTAGTGGCTAGCTCTCTCACCTCATTCAGGTCTTTGCTCCAACATATGCTCAATGATAACCACTCCACCTAAAATTGTAACTCCGCATCACTCTTCTCCTTATGCTTCTTGCTTCTATTCTTCTGCATTGTGCTTACCATGATTTGATAGGCTAACTCTGTCCTCCCATTAGAATGGGAATCCCACAGGACAGGAGCTCATTTCAGTTTGTTTACTCCCTGTATCTAGACCATTTCCTGGCCCATAGTAGATGTTCAATTAATATTTACCAGATTAAATAAATTAATAAAGTTTAGGGAAAGTTGATTTAGACATAGTTAACCAGATTTTTTAGCTGCAAGAGAAAGAGCCTTTAAGTATTCCAATGCATATTTTCATTTACCAAGGAGAGAATCTAGCATGCACGGTTTCCCAAAATTATGTGAACATAGTATAACCCTTTTTTCATGGAACAGGTTGCAGGGAATTGTGCTTAAATACAAATGGAGTTGGAAGAGCAGGTTTTGATGCTAAGGAAAAAGGGAAGGACACTAAAATCCCATGTGTCTGAAGTGAAATGGGAGAGAGTAGTTTCATTCATTCATTCATTCATTTGTTCAGAAAATATTTATCAAGTGCATCTGATGGGCCACAAACTCTTCCAGACTCAAGACAAGGAAGAGACCAAAAGGAGTGGGGGCCCCAGCCCTCACAGAGTTCATACCCTCTACTGATCTCTCTGGTTTTGCTGATTCCTTTTAATCCTATAAAACGCAGACCAAAAAAATTTTCCCAAGCCTGCATCACTGTTGTTTTAAGACTTTTCTTTCTAATTAGAAAGATACTGAAATATAATTAACCCCTGGATGAAGAAGCCACATGCAAATTTGCAAAGCAACACAGCTATGGATTTCCCACCTGCTCTGATTTCATCCCTTCAAGACCTGCACTATAATCAATATCCTGCCATCCAGAAGGTATGACTGAGGAATTCCAGATGACCGCCACCAACAGAGTTGCACTCTTTTATCATATCTTACTTTGCAGCAAGGGAGATGATCATAATGCTGAATAAAAGGGGGCTGGCTAGAATACTAATTGGCAGGAGGTTGCTTTATCATCTCCAGTAGCCAATAAAAATAAATAAATAATTTTATCTTTAAAACATTCCTGTCTTCCTGATAAACAGAACAGTACAACAACATACTGTTTAATGAGTTATTGTGGCTAAAATCTCACTCTGCAAATTACTTGTCATGGCAACAGGCAAGCACCACCCCTAAAGCCAGCAGTCTGAAGCAGATAGATTGTTTCAATTACCTAATTTTCACAATGAATGAACCCTGCTTATAGGAAATCCATAGGTGGCTGGCAGTGGCAAATGGTGGCTATGACATGTTGGGAGCTGGTAGTTTACATTCTCTCTCAAAATACAGAACAGGATTATAATTTTCTGTAAACATTCACAGAAGTAAAAGAGAAAGAGTACGGGCAACTCATAAAACTTCCCCTTTTGTCTAGATCTGTGATGTGGCTATTCTTTCCAAATGTCCTCTCTTCTGTTTAGTTCAGACAATGTTGCATTGTCTGAACAATGGGTGGGCCCCTTTCTGGTCTCAGGGTCTAACTGCACCACCCTCTCCCTACTGTGCCTCTTACAGTGCTTTGGAGGCGTTACATATATGGCCAGCAGATGTCCCCAAGAACTCTTTTTCCTCAATGGAAAGTGCTATCACACAAAGCAAATTTCCTATCAAATGTATGGTAAATTTGTGTATAAAGCTCGCTGCTAACAAAGAAATTCAATTACCCTATATTTGAATTACCTGTCCTCTCTGCGTCTTCTCCCAACATTTTAAGGCCAGTTTTCCAGAACATTTCTAGGGAGGCCAAAGAGATAGTATTAATTTCCTATAAATGTCCAGTTCCCTATAAATTTCCAGATAAATGTCTGGAAATGGTTCTGACAAAACCAGGAAGGACTTAGGCCTTGTGATTGGTGCATCCTCATTCTCCAACTTACCCTCAGGAGTGTGTGCCTCACCAACATGGTCCTTCTTCACTCCTTCCCATCTCTCCTTTGGCTCCAATTTTATCTCCCCTTTTCCCACACCAGTTCCCATCCCCTACTCTCACCAACCCCTACATATTGTTTGTGATTTTCTAGGAAGGACATTGTAAACCAAGATGTCTACCAACAAACTTGACTTTCCCAAAATAATGGACATTTATGGTGGAGTTTTAGGCACCAAGAGCATTTGTGTGATATTTTTTTTTTTTTTTTTTTTGGTTAGTTAGTTAGTTTTGTAACTAATGAGAATAAGACACAAAGCCATGATTTTGGTACAGAAATAGTCATACTGTGTGTAATCTCTCCAACCAAACCTAGTTTTTAATATGATTCTCAGTCCTGAAGAAAATTGCCACCTACCCACCTTACATTTTCAATGTCTTCAGAGCTTGACTACACTTAATATTTCATTCCCTGCACTTATTTTTACTCCTATTAATAATATCTCCTTTTTCATGCATATTAGGAGAAGGAGGAGGAGGAGGAGGAAGAGGGGGAAGAGGAGGGGGAAGAGGCGGAAGAGGGGAAGAAGGAGAAGGAGAAGGTAAGGAGGAGAAGAATTTTACTTCATTATAATCTCTTTTTTGGTGGTGTGGACATTCATTGAGCTAATTTGTTTTCCAAGTAATGCTTGCTGAATCCCTAAAATGAACAGGGACTTAGGCTTTCAATTATGCATCAGTTCCATATACTTGTTTGGCAAAGTTTAGTTTACAAAGCAAGACTCAGAAATGATTTTCTTCTTAATAAAAGAAAACGTAACAAAAGGGTTTTCCAGAATCTGTTGGATGATGTACACTGTCTGCACCTTCAGATAATCTAGAACCATATTTTTCTTCAAAAGACTCTGGTGACAGACAAGAGAAGTTATAACCATCAGTGTTTTAAGTTCTGGCCTTGGGAGAATTTCTGATCACTTTTCTCTCTTCAATCTTTGTTCAAAGAACATCTGTCTTCAGTTCAATAGTTTAAACTCTAATGACCAAATCAAGAAATGTTTATTTTGTAAATTGGCCAAAAGGAAAGTAGAAGCAAGCTCAACCTTTCACTAATATTTTGTTTACAGTGATAGAAAATGCCATCAGATGAATCAGAGCCAGAGAACTCTTTTATAACAGGAGCATAACATTTATTAATAAGAAGTGGAGGATTATTTTGTTTAAAATGAAAAATGTATTGAAGTAGCATTTTTAACTGTTCTGTATCATTGCCTTTTACCTCATGATGCTTTAAGGTGATGATGAATTCTTTGTAACAGAATTGGTATATACAGGGCTGTAGGTATTAAACAAATTGCAGTGCTTGCACAATACTTCAAGAATAAATATAACTGGGCTCTTCTAGAGGGTTAACTTTGAGTGAGAAGTATGGAAAATTAAAGTTAAAAAATTTATGGTTGCACAAAATTTAGAATCAGTACTATAGTTCTAGAATCAGGACTAAGGATACTACCATTCTAATGTGGCATTTTTGTTTTGTTTTGTTTTGTGTTGTGTTGTTTTGCCAACACACGCATGCAATTCTCAGACCCCAGCTGGGTATCATACAATTGGGTATCCTACAATTCAACTCAGTTCTGACACTTCCACAGATTAACAGTTCATTCCCACAAGACTACCCTCCATTTCTGATGCCAATTCCAAACCCAGTTTATTACCTTTGCTTCTGACCAACTGGCCATAAATCAGAGGTTCCCACCATTCCTTCCTTGAGTTCAATTAATTTGCTAGAGCAGCTCAAAGAACTCAGCAAAACATTGTATTTATTCACTAACTTACCAATTTATTATAAAGGATATTAAAAAAAAAACAAAAACATGAACCAACAGTCAGATGAAGAGATACAAAGGGCAAGATCCTGAGCAAAAGAGCTTCTGTCCTTGTGGAGTATGGGGCCTGGCATGGTGGCACATGGAAACATTCTATTTCCCCAATATGGAAGCTCTCCAAATCCATTCTTTGGGATTTTTATAGAGGTTTCATTACATAAAATTTATTGACTCAACCTTCATCCCCTCTCTGAGAAAACCAGGGGAGGGGACTGAAATTCCTCCCACGTATTCCTGGTTGGTTTTTCTGGCAACCAGCTCCCTTCCTTAGGTACCTTACAAAAGTCACCTCATTAACATAAACCCAGTAGTCATGGAAAGGTGCATGTCGTGAAGAACAACACACCCATTTCACCTTTATGGCTTTAAAGCCATTTCAGGAAGTGAAGACAAGAGGTTAAATATTAACAAAGGATGCTTCCATTCCTCTTATAATTCCAAGGTTTTGGCAACTGTGAGCAAGGAACAATGGATGAAGACCGATTATACATGAGATATATAGTTTCCTTCATCTTAATGACCAAATATGTTTTTATTCTAAATCACAACAGCACAAGGAGTTTGTGAAAAAGGTATTTTTCTTGATTTCTAGTAACAACAGTGGTAAGAGGAATGTTAGATAAATGTATAGTTGATATATCTGTAATGCTTCTATTTATGTTTTTATTCCCAAAGTGTATCATTTATATTCTTAAGTTTCATGACCTTAAGGGACATAACTTCTTATAAATTGCAACAACCACAATATTTTCAATGCAGATTAATTTACAAATATTTCTACTTGGACTTCCTACTTGTATATGCCAAGACAAGAAGTTGAGTAAGGCATGGCTTGACTCTGGTGGTGCTATATATCAAGAGTTAAAGCTGTTCCTCAGAGGGGTCTATCAGAACACTATAGTTTTAGGGGTACGTGGGTGGCTCAGTCAGTTAAGCATCCGACTTTGGCTCAGGTTATGATCTCATGGTTCATAGGTTTGAACCCTGCATCTGCACTGACAGTGCAGAGACTGCTTGGGATTCTCTCTCTCTCTCTCTCTCTCTCTCTCTCTCTCTCCCTCTTCCCCACTCATACTTTCTCTCTCTCTCTCTCTCAAAATAAATAAATAAATAAACTTTAAAAAAAAAATTTTAATTTTTTAATATAATTTATCGTTAAATTGGCTTCCATACAACACCTAGAGAGGGAGGGAGGCAAACCATAAGAGACTCTTAAATACAGAGAACAAACTGAGGGTGGATGGGGGGGTAGGGGAGAGGGGAAAGTGGGCAGTGGGCATTGAGGAGGACACTTGGGATAAGCACTGGATGTTGTAAAAAAATATTTTTAAAAAAAGAACATTACACTTTAAAATATAACGATTTTAAAGAATCCCATTTTTATTTTATTTTATTTTATTTTATTTTATTTTATTTTATTTTTGAGAGAGAGAATGAGCAGGGGAGAGAGTCAAAGGGATAGAGAAAGCGAGAGAGAGAGGGAGAGAGAGAGAGAGAGAGAGAGAGAGACCTAAGCAGGCTCCATGCTGAGCCTGATGTAGGGTTCATTCCTATGTCCCTAGGACCTTGACCTGAGCCAAAACCAAGAGTCAGAGGCTCTATGGACTGAGCCACCCAGGCACCCCAAGGAGCTCCATTTAAACAGGCTTTGAGCAAGGACTCAGACCATCAGGTAGGGACAGTTAGATATCAGATTTTGAGCAATCAGTATGAGATCAGATTCCAAGGGTTCAGCTTGGATCAAGACAAGAAGCAGAAGCCCAACATGAAGGGTTCAGGCAGCGTGTCCACCAAAACTAGCACAGAGGAGACAGTCATAAAAGGACACAATAAGGCTGTGCCCGCTGATCCAAGGGCTGAAACCAAACATCCCGTGAAGTGGTTTTAAAAATAAGGGTAGATAAACTTGACAGATGGCATGAGAAGACAGTTTTTTATTCATTCAATAAATATTTATAGCACCTCTTATGTGTCAGGCACTCTGTTAGGTGCTAAGGATATAGTCATGAATAAAGCAGATTTGGTTCCTGCCTGAGTTTATAAACCAGTGGGAAGGCAGACTTTTTTTTTTTTAATCATCACACATGTAAAAAATATACACTAAAAAATAGCCTTAGTCTTAAGTGCTATGAAGGGAAAATATAAGAAACAGTATGAGGTATATTTTTATTTCAGAATCAAGGAAGACTTTCTGAGAAACCAACTTTTAACTGAGACATGGAGGGTTGGTAGAGGTTAGATAGACAGAAGGAGAGAAGAAGAGGGTTAAGGTAGAGGTAAGGAAACAAGGGCAGGGGCTGTGAAGGAGGATGAGCTCACTGGATACAGGGATGAGATAGAAGTCCATCAAGACTGGAACACAGTAAGGAGGGGAGAGCAATGAACATGAGGCCAGGCACCTGAAGGCCACTGAAGGCCATAGTAGGATTTTGGATTTTCTGCCAAGGGGAATGGAAAGCCATTAAAAGGCTTCAACCAGGGATGTAAATTGTTAAGAATGGCACTTGCTTCAGAAGGTCACCTCAGCTTCCTAAATTGAAGCAGGGAGAAAGTGGAAGCTAAGAGAGGAGTCAGGAGGTTTCTACCTGATCAGATGAGAGCTGACAGTGGCTTGGGCTGGGGTTGGTTGGCAGGGGATAGAGGGAAACCAGAGGGAGTCATTTTTCAACTGCCCTCTGCTCTGGCAGAGAAGTGAAGCCCACCCAACCTCTACTTGGGGTCCCCATTGGGGCATCCATCCCAACTTCTGTCAACCATTTCCATCCAATGGGCCTGTCCACATCAGATGAAAGAACTCAAGACCACCCCAGCAGTTACCTAGATTAGTAGCCCCCAAAAAGCTTCTTATAACGAAGATTCACTTAAAAACTATTTTGTTAGATTGAACTACCACATTGCATGCTAATTCTTTTGCATTTGTTTGGCAAGAGATGTCTGAAATACTAGAGCCAAACACACTAGAACTGACCTAACCACAGGAAAAGCAATGTTGCTTAGTTGAAAATCTGCAAGAAACTCATCATTTATTATTAATGTCACCATGGGCACAGAAGGCTTTGATATGGATGCTGGAGATACCTGCCTGCTTTCAACCAGGCACGACAACCTCACACTCTCTTTTTCCCTGCCCCAGAGCATTTAATTCGCGAGGAAGAAGCTTTCTCAGTGGTTTGCCCTCCAGACCATTGGCACGATAGTAGAAGTTTTAAGTGCAGAAATCAAATCATTTCAAAAGGGATGTGGGATTTGCTCTCAACACAATTTGGAAAACCACAAGGTTTAGTAGAAACAGGGCCGGAAAAGGAAATGAGGGCCTCTGAGCAGGCCTGCCTGCTGGGCACAGCCCATGTCATTTAAATATGACACCCATGCTTGTCACCTAGCTCTACAGTTCCCAGCTCTTTACCACACTTCTAGATGCCCCAAGGCAGAAAACACTAAGGACATCGATTCCTGTGCCCAGTTCTTGGCCAGACACATAATATGTACAACTGGATCACATTAGGTATCACAGCTGAGTGCTTTGAGCTCCCAGAGGCACACAGACCAAGCAGGGTTGGGGTGGGAAGGAAGGTGGGAAGAGCCATGACCTCTGGATTTCATAGATGACACACTACAGAGTGCATAACTGGGAAATCAGAGGCACAGCACCCTCTCATCTTGCCAGCCATTCGTGCCAATAATTTCATTTAATAAGCTCCCCTTCCCAGTCTGCTAAGTCTTCCCCTCTGCTACAGGGAGTATTGATTCCTATAAATCAGAGGGAAGATGAGCTCCCTTTATCAATTCCCAGTATTGGCTGTGTAGCATTCATTCATTCCTTATTGATTCAACAAATGATTGAATGCCACATACTGGGCTCCTTAGACAAGTTGCTCAACCTCCCTGAGTGCCAGAGGTCTCATTTGTACACTGGGGATCATATCCCCATTGCAAGGGGACTTTGACAATTAAATGAGATCATACTTTTAAAGTACCAAGGACAGTGGCAATTAGTAGCTGCTCCATCTGTTTTCCTTTCTCTTACTTTGCACTGTACTTGTCACTCCTTCAATGTGGTCTTTCTTTTTGCTGAACTTTTACCCACTCAGAAAAAGAGGCAGATACACAGCCCTTGGAGTTGCCAGGGGAGATTCTATAGCAAATATTCTATAGCCATATTTATGCGCATGGGAGAATAAATAGGAAACCCTTGCAGTTCTTTGTAGTCTCAGGACATAGACCTCTATTGGCCTGGTATCACATCTCCATGACTGTGGGATGCTTTTGCTTCCCCTTCTCTCTGCTGATGCTATGGCAATTTCTAATGGGCTGCCTTTGGGAGGTCAGGTGAATCTTGTTCTCACTCTGTGGGCCCCCCAAATCGGGCATTTTCTGTGCTCTTAAGGGAAGAGCTTCTTTAGCTGACCTCTGGATTTCCCATGAAGACACAAAGCTCTGTTCTGCTGCAGCAGAGGGTCTGAAAGGTCTCAGGAACATCTTGTTATTTGAAAAAGTACCATAAAATACCAAGCAAGGCTGACCACACGGCAATTGACAAAAATAAAATATTCATCAGAGGACATTACTAGGAAGAAAACAGCATAGTTAATTTCATGAAAACTCCATTGTAATAGAGGAACAAAATTAATCATGCAATACTGTTACGACTTCTGAGCCTCAAAGCCAACATAAAATAATTGAGAAAAAAATGAAATAAAACAAATCTATGGCATACATGTGGACGATGCACATTTGGAAGTTGATGGAAAAATAACAATAAGGTTCAAGCAATGCAAATGCTGGCTGGAATCCTCTCATTTACTTAGGAAGACACAACTTACATTTTGCTCATGTTAATGCCAATAGTCATATCTTGTTTGCATATATTTGGTGAGAGCATTAGTGAAGTAGGAAGAAGTGAAACCGAAGAGCAAAAGGTTGGCAAAATAAGAATAGGGTTAGCTTTGCTAGCCTCAAACACAAAATTCTGCATGCTCCATAGTATACGTTGTCCTACATAATGTGCCTAGCAAGTCCATTTTTTAAAATTCTGTCTCACTGTGGGCATCATTGAGAAAAATTCCTCCCTCTGAAGGCGTGCATTCCAGAGAGCCGAGCTTGTAAAGAAAAGTGGCTAAAAATAAAGGAGCAACTACAACTATGGGGCACCTACTCTCTGCTGTGGTCTATGACAGGCACCTAATATATACTGGCTGCTTTGAGCCACATCAGTGAATCAAAGTGAGGGACGCAATGAGGGCAGACAGGAGAAACTGCCTAAGGGTCTGGAATCATGGCCTCTGATCCTACCTCTATGAAAATTGCTGCATGGTCTCAGGCAAGCCACACACTCTGTGCCTCAACCACCCCATCCACTAAATGGGAATAATAATCATTGTTGTGCCTACCTCAGATGATTTCTGAAAGGAACAAATAAGATAGTAAAGTGTACAAAACAAATAAAACACAAATGCCAAGAATTTTGCTTTGTTTTGCCTCGCTTTGCTTTTAGATCTCTTTGAATTTGGAATAACTTATCAAAGGAATAAATACTCTAAGCCTATCGAGACACAGCCTCAGCCTGTTGCTACAGGCTTTTGCAGAGGGTGGGGTATTGAATTTATCCTCCTTTTATGATTGATGTAACCCTTGCAGAGCTCCTCATTATTCATGCCTGGCTCTAATTATGGAGCTCCTGGAATGAAGGGCAGGTTAAGCAAGTAGTTGGGTTATACTCCCCGCCCCCAGGAATCTTGGAGTCTCTCCAGATATTTAAAGAGATTGGATTTGTGGGATAAACTTCCCATTTATTTCTCTAACTCCAGCAACACCCAAGCACTCCTACATCTTTATATTTCAGAAAGTGATGGTAACCCAACCATCTTGCTTCTGCATTTTCCCTTTCCAATGACATCCATGTCCACTTTCCCCTCTCATTCCAAGGACTCTGTAGAAATGCATCTGTGTGATCCCAACAACCCTTTTCAAACAGAGATGTGACATACAGGCCTTAAATAATCTGCATCACTGTTTGGGTAATTCAGAGTGGATGACATAGATGATGTTGTTCCCACCTTTTCACAGAGTCTGAGCACTTTAGATTCCCCACAGACCTTCCTAATAACACAGTTTGACACACTGCATGTGTAAATGAAGGAAGTTTGGTCTAAGGAGGCTCAAAACTTGCTGGATATCTGGACCTGGAAAGTGTATCACTTACACCAGTTCTCTTTTCCTTTCAATATCAGGAGTCCTCCCCTGGGAGATGAGGAGTATAGCCAGAAAGTACATCTCTGTGGGCTGCCAAGAGAAGTGGCAAAAGACCCTGGAAAACCTAGTGTTAGAAATCTGGAGACATGGGCATCCATGAGGTATGAAGAAGTCTTTCCATGTTTCCCAGACAGATTCTATGAGAAACAGAAAAGGAAATGTATATGGTAAAAAATGGCAAATTTATGTACTGAAGCTAACATAACCAAGGGCCTAAGACCTAAGTGATGTGATCTAGAACCCAGAGAATCAGAAACAATTAGGGAAACAAGGCACAACATATCAAGAGATGTCAAGAAATGCTGTTGTTTAAATATAGAACAAAAATAGAGGTTCAGGCATTCTTCCTTATTAATTTCTATTATAAAACTTAATGTAATGTTTAAAAGCGGAAGTCTATGATAACAGAAGTATTTCAAAAAATGTAAAGGATTTGCACATACATACAAAACTATACCTATTTTCAGTAATAATTTATTTTGAATTCTTACTTTTAATGAATTATTTTTATGTCATCAAAGTAACCAATTTACTTGGTTATAAAATCAAATAACACAGAAAAGTTTAGGATAAAAAAAAAGTCCTACCTGACCTCTCCCTTTCCTCTACCTGAAGCAACCATTTTTGTCTTCCTTAACTGTTTTTTCATTGTTTTCTTTTAGCAATTTGCATATCTCTAACAGGCTTAGACTGATATTTCTTGATTTATCAATTAACTTATCATTTTTGTATCTGGCTATATTTTGCATTTTTCTTGTCATCAGGTGAACAACTAAATATATGGTTAAATTAAACTAAGCAGACTTCCTTCCTACAGGGATTTTTATGACTTATGAGACCACTAAGGTATGATGCTATATATGCACTGTTATCTCTAGGTAGAAGGTAATGGGCTTACTTACTCATTTATCTCTGTGCTTTGATGTTTTTCCAAGTTTCTTGTGTAGAATTTTTCTTTATACTCCCCAAATCTAGAAAAAACATAGATTAATAAAGCTTAAACAGGGAGACATCTAGTTAGAAATAGCGAAATAAAGATATGTCTACTATCAAGCAAAAACAAAACAGTGAGAGAGGGAGAGAACGAGAGAGAGTTGGAAAGGAGGTAAATCCATCCTCACTGAAGTTAGAAAATATGCATAACCCATATGTTAAGTTTTTATCAAAGATATGAAATACTCAAAAATATTTTTGTTCCCACATGACAGAAAAATTTCTGTGTTATATAAGCAAGACCTTGTAGAGCCCAAAGTAGAATTCCCTTATTTAGGACAGCAAGCCAGGGGTTTGAGAGACTATTGGCATTGGCATTGAAGTCTTGCTCTTCTGAGGGTTAAGAGGACAAAGAAAGAAATCGCAGCCATGCTGTCTTCTCAAGGTGCCAGGTTCTGGTGTGGCTAGGGAGGTTTTTTTCCTTGCAGCTGCTTCCTACAGTCAGTTGAACAGATAAAGTAAACACTTAAAACACTCAGAAGAGAGAAAGAAATCAAACAGAACAATGTCTAGGAATGAAAATTGTGCAAAATAAATAAGTAAAGATTTTGTTGCTTTCTCACATTAGGGTGTTCTGGACAGAATGAGGAATTACTCATCATTAAATAAAACACATGGGGCACCTGGGTGGCTTAATCCGTTAAACACCCGAATTCGGCACAGGTTATGATCTTGTGGTTCACGGGTTCAATCCCCGCATTGGGCTCTGTAGGCTCTGTGTTGACAGCTCAGAGCCTGGAGCCTTCTTCAGATTCTGTGTCTCCCTCTCTTTCTGCCCCGCCCCCCGCTCACACTCTCTCTTTCTCTCTCTCTCTCTCAAAAATAAATAAACATTATTTTTTTAATAAAACACAGAATGAGGAAGCAGAGAGCCATTAAAGGTTCATGGCTGGTATAACAGATTATACTATTGTCAACAAGTATTTATTCTCGCCCATCCTCCGCCTGTGTAGTGTGCTGCCCCTTTTCATTAATGCAGAATTTGACCACATGACTTTCTTTGCTCGGTGTAATGTTAGCAAAATTGACATAATCTGGGGTTTCTAATGAGATTGCAAGATTGGGTATATTCTCTCTAGGTTTGCCATTGCTATTAAAAAATATCACGTAATTGTATCATCCATCATGGAGCCCCAGAAGTAAATAAAATCGGTGCTTAGCGACAAAAAAGATAAGCCATAGACTAGGATAAAATATTGGCAAAACACTGACTATACAAAGAACTCTTAATACTCAATAATAAAAAATAATAATAATTCTATTTTAAAATGAGCAGAAGATATGAACAAACACAGGAGGATACACAGATGGCAAATAAGCACATAAAAATTCTCAACATCATTTATCATTAAGAAATGGAAAATTAAAATGCAGTACCTGCATATGCTTATTAGAATAACTAAAATACAAAAAAAGAAAAATATGCAATGTTGGAAAGGATGCAAAATACTAGGAACTCTCATTAATTGCAGGTAAGTATGTAAAATGCTACAGTCACTTTAGAAAAAGATGGCAGTTTCTTACAAAGATAATTACAGTCTTGCCACGTAACTCTGCAGTCGTGCTTACCCAAATGAGCTAAAAACATGTCTACACAAAACCTAAACAAAAAAGTTTATAGCAGTTCTGTTTATACTACCCCAAAACTGGAAACAACCAACATATCCTTCAATAGGTGAATACATAAATAAGCCATGGTACACTCACTAGTCAGTGATAAAAAGAAACAAACTTTCTGGCAACAAAGACATGGAGGAGACTTAAATGCATATTTCTAAGGCAAGGAGGCCAGGGAGAAAAGGCTACATACTATAGGATTCCAATTATACGACATTCCAGAAAAGGCAAAACTAATATAGGGGCAATGAAATGTTCAGTTGTTGCTAAGGGTTTAGAGGAAGGGAGGAAGAGATAAGTCAGTGAAACAGCATTTTTATGGTGGTGAAAATATTTTGTATAATACTGTAATGACAGCTCATGACATTATGCATTTATCAAAATCCACAAAACTTTACAACACAAAAAATGAGCCTTAATTAAAGCAAATTTTAACAATTCATTTAGGTGGTTGGGGCATCCCAAGAAACCATGCAGACCATGACAAGAGAATCTAATTCTAGAGATCTAAAGATCTAAAGATCTAGATCTTTAGATCTAGAGATCTAAAAAATCTAAAAAAATTGTATTAAAAATACATGAAACAAACATTGAAAAGGCTTAGGGGGAAATGTGTTGACCAAAGTAAATTTGGAAATGAGTAGAGTCTGTAAGACTAAAGGCAAAAGGAATTGAACACAAGCACTGCACTCTAGTTACCTTGTGTCCCACAAGATATGGGCTATTAATTCTGAGTTGGCTGTGGATGTCCAATGAAAATGAACATCAAAGAGATGGTGGATGGTGGGAGCCAGTTTTCTTAGAAGAAGGAGTAGAAGGTTGCCTATCAGCCAGAGGAACTAGCTAGCATGACCTGTGTGGTAATGGATTTGAGTTGGAGACCTCCAAAAGAACTAAGGTTTAACCTAAGATATACTTCATTATATTTAAAAATATTTATACATATATGAATAAATATTTGGTTAGTATGCACACATATATTTTTGCTCTGTCAGTTAATAGGGCCTACAAGAAATGACACCACAGTAGAAATGAGCACACCTAGTACCCAGATCTTGGTTTCTAAAACCATTTTCCAAGAAGGGACGAGGTATATTGTAGAAATGGCAGATTCTAGCACTAAGACAGGAAATATGTAAGATGAGCCTGGAGCCTCTTACAACCCAGAAAGTAAGAAAGTGCTGAAAGAAGAAAGAAAGAAAGAAAGAAAGAAAGAAAGAAAGAAAGAAAGAAAGAAAGAAAGAAAGAAAGAAAGAAAGAAAGAAAGAAAGAAAGAAAATGAAATATCCAATCACCCCTAGGAGGCACAACAATAGACAAGTGAAAGAGCTCCCAACAGCCAAAGCTGTAACAATTTAAGCAACAGTGAAAATGTCACTTTATTTCTGTGAACTCCTTCTCCAGAATCAATAACCTCAATCTAATCATAAAAAAAAAGAAAAGAAACAGAAAAATTCCAGTAAAAGTGCATCCTGTAATACACCCAACCAGAACTCCTTAAAACTGTCAAGGACACTGAAGCTAGGGGAAGTTATGAAACTGTCACAGCCAAGAGCCTAAAGAGACAGGACAACTAAATGTAATATGGTATCCCAGATAGGACCTTGCAAGACAAAGCAGACCCTCGGTTAAAACTAAAGAAATGTGGATAAACTATGAATTTCAGTCAATAACAATGTGTCAGTATTGCCTCACTAATTAGAACAAATTTACTATACTATACTAACATAGGCTATTTAAAATAGTAACTATGTGAGGAGTGGTATATGGGCTCAGTACTATTTCTGTAAATCTAAAATTGCTCTAAAAAATAAAATTTATTGATAAAAAAAAAACTAAAAACATGGCAGAGATCTGACCCTGAATCTAAATCAGGAACCAAGTCTGGCAAGACCCATAGCAGAAGGCAGAGCTTCAACCCTAAGTGGAAGTCCAGGCCTAAGTGACCTGACCCAAAGCTGGAAAGGAAATTCTGAAAATTCTTGGAATTCCTGAAATAGAGGACATGCAACCTCAACTTCACTAAATATTGACAAATTGCTCCCCAAAATGGTTCTACTATTTAAACTCCCACAAAGCACATGAGCTTTTATCTACTTCCATTATTTCTACCACCTAGTAAAGATGGAAATCTTCTATCAATAAATACTTCCTTAGGCATTTCAACAGGTAAGAGTTTTTGTTTTGTTTTGTTTTGTTTTGTTTTGTAAAAAATATGACTCCAGGGGCACCTGGGTGGCTCAGTCTGTTGAGTATCCAACTTCAGCTCAGGTGATGATCTCTCAGTCAGTGAGTTTGAGCCCTGAGCCAGGCCCAGAGCCTGGAGCCTGCTTCAGATTCTGTGTCTCCCTCTCTCTCTGCCCCTCTCCCACTTGTGTTCTCTCTCTCTCTCTCTCTCTCTCTCTCTCTCTCTCTCTCTCTCTCTCTCAAAAATAAATAAACATTAAAAACTATTTTTTAAATATGACTCCAATAATATTATTGTGAAATTAACAATACAGGTTTCCTCTGCTATTGGAAACTAGAGCATACTGATGAAAACCTTTGTAAACTGAAACAGGTTAAAGCAAAGAAGCAATTACTATTAATTTATATGGAATTTTTTTGAGCATTCCTAGACCCAAAACATAATCCCTTAGGTTTTTCTGATAGCATAAGGACACATCTTGCTATCAGATGCACAGAATAAATCAAGATAAAGCACAGATGCTCACACAGTTCAAAACTCTGGCAGCTTGATACTGAGATGCTGAGTGTCGTTCCTAGGAAGGAGCTGAGCAGGGCCACTCTCACTGCTTCAGGTGCACACTAACAACAGCTCACTGCAGAACAAATGCTGACCACTACTTTTGCTTTTCACCTTTTTTCGTAAAAGCTAAGATGCTTTTTGGATTTCCTTAGGTGATAGAAAACAGGTACTAATGTAGGTTTTTTGTAAAAGCAAAGTAGTGTAATGCAAACTTTTGATAAGTGGGGGATACCTGTAATTTCTTTGTAGTATCTTAACAACTTGTCCAAGTTCAATGTTCCCTTATTTAAAACATTTTTTAAAAGTTGGTTTGCTGGATAAGGATCCAAACAATGTCTACACATTGTTTTTAGAGTATACGTACCATAAGTCTCTCTTAATATATAACAATTCTCTCTCTCTCTTGTGCTATTTCGTTTTTGAAAAAAACTAAATCATTTGTCTTATAGAATATCTGTATTTGGCTGATTAAATTCTTGTTATATCATTTAACATGGCCTATATTCTCCATATTTTCTCTAAACTGGGAATTAGATCTAGAGGCTGGATCAGATATGGCTTATTTCTTTTGTTAACAATATTAAATAATGTTTCTGTATACTTCCTCTCGCCTTACACCAAAATAAAGGTAATGTTCTGTTTGCCCCTCTTAGTGATGCAAAGATTTAATTAGTGGACTCAGGTCATGACAGCCTGATCCATCTATTATAAAGTTTTTCATCTAATGTTTCTTATCTAATGGTTTTAGCAACTTTTGATGTCCACCATCTAGATCCATTAAGGTTTGTAAATGTGGTTTTCTATTTCTATCATTTCTTCTAATTTTTCACCTAGGATTCTTTTAAAAAAATAAATAAATAACTCTCCTTTACCAATTATTTTCCTGCTCTGAAATGCAGTTCATGCAAGAAAGACAACTGGCTTTCTCACTTGAAATACAAACCAAGAGGGACACCTAGGTGGCTCAGTCGGCTAAGTGTCCGACTCTAGATTTCAGCTCAGGTCATGATCTCACAGTTCTTGGGTTCAAGACTTGAATCAGGCTCTGCGCTGACAGTGCTGAACCTGCTTCAGATTATCTCTCTCCCTCACTCTCTGATCCTATTCTCTCTGTGTCTCAAAAATAAATAAATAAACATTTAAAAAAAAAGAAATACAAACTAAGAATCTGAGAAACATTGCAACCATTTCCTCTGCCAGTGGATAAGGGAAGCTGACTCAGGAAGCATAGCATAGGGATTTCTTCAGCATGCAATTCCTTTTCCAATGCAATTAGTTGAGCACTGAATGCTTCATGCCAACCCTCCTCATGTTCACCCTCTGAGTCATCCTATTGAGAGCCTTTGCCAGGGCTTCATGTGGAGAATACCTAGACATTATCTGTACCAAGCAGACTGTGTAGAAACCTGTGTAACAGGAACTGACAGTGGCGTTGTCTCTTTTGGTGTTACTGATCAGGTCTGATTGTCTTTGAGGCAGCTTGACATTGTGAGGGACTAGAAGCAACATGTGGTAGCCCACCTGGCACATTTTCACTTTACATGATTTCTTTCCCTGTATCTCTTAGGATATACGTCAGCACTGATAAACAGACATGCAACAATCTTTAAAAATCACACCAAAACTTATGTTAGTGTCTTCTTTATGCTTAAGATATTTCTTTTGGTACAATACCAGGAAAAAGACCACTGAAAAAATCTCTTTAAGCCTAGAAAAGGTCAAATGTCCTCCATTAAGAGGAACTATCTTTCATCAGTCCCTTGCTATACATATTATTATTCCAAGTGCTTTAAAATGCATAATTTAATTTTGACTTTACAAAAACCCTGCAATGTTGTTTTATAAATAAGTACAATGCCCATGGTTGTTCAGAGTATTGAGTAATGGAACTGATATGGTAACCTAGATCAGTATTATTCCAAGGTCTGTATTCTTTCCCTTAATCCCACACAACCATACATATTTATTTAATACCTTTGATGTATTAATATCCAAGGCACTGTTCAAAGTGCTAGAGAAACAGCAATACGATGGTAACTACCCTCTACAACTCTGCTACTTGTTACCCAAAGTGTGGTCTGAGGTCCAATAGCAAAGACTATCACCTGAAAGCTTGTTACCTATGAAGTATCTAGGATTTCATCCCAAACTTACTGAATCAGAATCTGTATTTTAAGAAACCTAGATATTTCATATGTACATAAACATTATGTTCAAGATGCAGAGATGAAGAATTTTCAATCTAAAAAAAAAAAAGAATTTTCAATCTAGTGAAAATAGCACACAGACATTTAAAAAGTTACCTAACCACATAGACAAGCCATAGATGCATAGACATTGAGTACTGCAAGAAGTCAGCACTATGGGAACACATATGAACTAGAAAGTATGTAGCACAGATCCTAGAAAGACTGTTTGCAGGAGATAGAGTTCATGCTGAGTCATGCAGAATGCTTTGACTGGAAAAATTGAGAGTTTATTCTGAGTAGAAAGACTGTGACAAGACAGACATCAAGGTGAAGACATTTATAGAAATTATGAGAACCAGGGTTGAATACCCAAAATGGCCACTCACCAGATTCTCCAGGAAAGGGCAGAAGCTCTGGTTTCATCTGTTCACCTAAGATTTTACCCACAGTCTAGCACTTTATTGGTATTCAATAAATATTTGTTGAATGAGAGGCACTTCTTAAAAGCTTCTTTTAAGCAGCTTTTTAAGCTGCATGACTCACCTTGAACTCTACCTCCTCCAAGCAGTCTTTCCAGGATCTGTGCTACACTTCTTACTAAAATATTTTATATGTTTTTAACATTCCTAATAGTTATTGACATTTTCTAAATGAGTATGTTGGGGGTGGTGTTACCTTGAGGAGAGATGTTCAGCCATTCCAGTCCAGAAACTTCCTTGAAAAAAAAAAATGTATACACAGGATTAATTTCTTTAAGTGCTGTGCAGAGATCAGAAAATTACATAAGCATCTTATTTTATAGATGGATATATTATAGCCAGTATTTAGGAATATTTCCTTAGAATAGGGTCATAAATTGGAACTACTTAATGAAAAATATATAAACACTTTAAAGCTTTTAATCAGACTGCTAAATTGATTTTCAAAAATTATATTCCCTTTAGCTATATCCTGATCTGGAAGAACTGCTTAAGCAAAAGAAGGTACAAAGAAGTGGATTAACTATTTGATGAATAACAGATAATTGCTTCTACGTTGAGTTATTATCATTTTCTAGGAAATTTTATAGCCGCTTTACATATTTTATCTCTGATTCTCAGCACAGTCTCTAAAAGATATATTATTATTGCCATTTTACAGATAAGGAAACAAAGGCTGAGAGGTGCTTAATAGCTATTGCCAAAGTTACAAACCTATTAAATGTTGAAGTGAGAATTTGAAACCAAATCTCTAAGTCCCTGAGATCTATACTTTTCTACTATACCAAGACTCCTGTTCTGGCCATCTACTGCTGCAAAACAAATTATCCCAAATCCAATGGCTCGAAAAAACCACCTCTCTTATATCTCCCAATTTTGTGGCTAGGCAATTCTTTCTCTCCACATGTTATTAGCTGGGGCAGTTCATGTGCAGGTAAAGTATTCACATCCAAGGTAGTTCATTCACACCACGGCAAGTCAATGCTAGCTGGAAGTTCATCTAGAACCACCCATTGGGGGCCTTAGTTCTTTTCTACATGGGTGTCTGCACTGGAATAATTGAGTTTTCTCACAGTATGAAAACTGAGTTCCAAGAAAATTATGCTAAGATACAGGAAATATAAGATTATAATCTCTTATGATGTGGGCCCTAAAACCAGCACAGAATAATTTCTACCATATTTACTTCTTCAGAGCAGTCATAGAACCCACCCAGATTTAAAAGAAAGATGTATAGATATAGACCCCTATACCAGTGTCAGTCATCTTTAATTTATCACATTCCCTAAAATAGAATGCCAAAAGTACATACATTCAAGTTATACATCATATATAATTATTCCAGAATAGTCACAAATGCTAATACCTCAGTGAAAAATGTTGTTTTCCATTATAAGCCCTTCCATTCCATTCTGTTTTCTGTAACCATGTACATGAATTATTTTGAGAAAAAATAAAGGCATTTTCTTCAGATTTTACTATAAAGTTTCTGTTTATTTCAGAAACAAGAAGTGGTCAGAGAGAATGCTGAATCATGGAAAGCGTACTTTGCTCTTTTAGTTTTTCTCCTTTGCTATATGACCTGGCTGGCTAAGTCACCAGCAGGAAACTGCAATTTGAGAAGTGACAACTCTCTGGATGCAAGACACAGTTTCCAGGATGATAGCAGTTAGATAAATGCTCCTGTTTTCTCAATAAAGCAATGCAAGCAGTGTGCTTCATCGGTAACTGCTGAAGAGAGCCCTAGTTTTCCCAATTATAGGATAAAATTGGCCTGGCTTCCTCAGAGTCTTTAAGTCTGGTTAGAATTCAAATGAGGTTCCTTCCCATTTTGCAAATCCATGCAGATCTCATTCTAAGCCAACACAGGTGTATCTGGCTTGCTGGCAACTATAAGCATTCTTGACATATTTACACTCCATTAAAAATTTCCCTTCCTCCCACATCTGTGTTGAGATCCCCCACTCATAGTTGGCTGAGTGCACTGGTTTCGAGAATCAACCAAAGCAGCACATAATCAATTTTCCCAGTTTAAGCAACTATGGAAATCCAATATAATTTCCATTTATTCATCTAATATAATGTCCACTCTCCTCATCTAAATAAGCATCCCTTGGAGACACTCCCAGATATCCAGGCTCTTCCTTCCAGCCCCTGCCCAGCTAAGTTTCACAGTCCCAACTGTGAGGCCAACTCCAAAGAGCAGCCATAGAGGGAATGGATGAGAGGTTATAAAATTGGCCTTTATGGCACAATAGAAATTTTCTTTATGAACCGATCTCCATAGGAATGGCAAACAATGATACAGGATGAGTGTATGAGGAATGTGTCTGACCCAGCCTGTCATACTCTAGATCCGGGTCCCTAACTTAAGGATTATCTGATGCTCCCAAAATTCACACAGAAAGTGAAATACTCTGAATCATATATGCTCATTTGAAAATATATTCATAGAGGGACTGCTAGCCCCTTCGAGACCATGTAAACAATTTGGTGGAGTAAGCACCATACTCCTTGTTGCCAGGAAGTTGCCAGAAGCTACAAATGTGGATTTCAATCAGAATCGCTGGAGATGGTGCTAAGAACACAATGGTGAGTTGGCAAGCCAGAGATCAGCCTCAGATGTCCAGGTTTTGAGAGATTCTAGATATTCCAGATTCTAACCACTTGCTTATACCCTTGCTTATACCCACTCCACTCTGGGACACTAAGTAAGATGAAAAACATCCTTATTATCAGTGCACAGTGTACTAAAACTTGGGCAAAGACTAACCAAGTTCTTTCCATCACCAGTTTATGAAAGTGTACACTACCAAATATCTTTCCAGCAACAGGAATATGACACAGAGCATCCTTATGATGTTCTTTTAAGGTACTTCATATTTTCTGAAAGATGGCTTCTTTGGGGAGCACTAATGTTCTATGGTATAATTCAGAGAAGAATAAAGAACTAATTCAAACTTTGTTTTTATTTAGCTACAAAATTAAGGATTTCATGTAACATTATACCTGAAGATGCAAAGAGAATCTCTTTATCACCACCGAATGCTCAAAAAAGTAATAATATACTATTTCACAATATGTAACAATAATATAATTCTTTTTATGATGGAAATCTTATGAATTAATGAAAAATGAAAACAAAAACACTTGCATACTTGTGATTGATATATCTGATTATAAAGTAGGGTGGTATAGGGGCACCTGGGTGGCTCAGTCAGTTAAGAGTCTGACTTCGACTCAGGTCATGGTCTCATAGCTCATGAGTCCAAGCCCCGAATCAGGCTTTGTGCTGACAGCTCAGAGACTGGAGCCTGCTTTAGATTCTGTGTCTCCCTCTCTCTCTGCACCTACCCAGACCACACTCTCTCTTTCAAAAATAATAAACTTTTTTTTTTTTAATTTAAAGTAGGGTGGTGTAATGAAATGAGCACAAATCCACATACCTTTGGCCCAGTAATTCTATTTTTTTACAATATATATTTTTTTAAACCCAAGTTTTCTAAAAGAAAAGCCTGAGGCAAAATATACATATACTGATTTATCAGGGGTACAATCTCAAGGAAGCTTGAATAGGGAATAAAGGAAATGAGATGAAGAAGGGAGGAAAGCAAATAAAGAGTGATATATTATGAATTTGGCCACAGCACAGCCTTACCAAAAAGGCTGGTTGCTCCGTCACACCACACATCTCCTGAGAGGGCATGTGAAAGCACTGTACCTGGCAACAATCCATCAAGTGGAAAAAGGGAGAGTAATTATCCATCACGTCCATAATATCCCCTGTTTGGCACTGATGTGTAAGAATACAGTTAGTGCCAAGCTAGCTAGAAGGTCACTGAGCAGCGTCCAGCTGAAAACTATAGCCAAGCAAACCTGATGAGGCACATAAACTTGACCCAGCACAATTGTAAGGAAGGACTTGCATATGTGCTTAATGGAAATTACTGTAGCATTATTTTTTATAAAGGAAACTGAAAAAAGACTGCATATCCATTATTAGGGAAATGGCTAAATATAGTATACCTGTATCATGGATGGATTAAAAAGAATGAAGTATATCTATATCTAGTTATCAAAAAATACAAGGCTTATTAAATGAAAAAAAAAAGTCATAGAATTCTACGTGTGTCACAATTTACTTTAATACAAAAAGGAAAACCTCTATATACATTTATACATATATATAGATGACATAAATAGGAAATCGGTTGCTAAGATACATATCAGAATGCTAGTGGCTACAACCGAAGAAAGGAGTATGGAGGACCCTCTGAAGTTTGATTTCACATTTATTCCTGTTATTCTCATGCAGTTTGAATTTTTTAAATTAGTAAAAAAGTTAAGGGAAGGAAGAAGGGAGAGAGGGAGGAGAGAATGATGGAGGAGGGTAGAACATAGGATTGGTATCCGAATTTCACTACATCTGAGTTCTGATAGGGTGACCAACTGTCCCAGCCACACCATGTGTTTCCTCCTGAGCACTGCCCTCCAATCTCCAATCCTAACACTGTGAGTTTTGAAAGCTTTCATTTTTGAAAAGTTTGGATGATATTAGTATTATAATGATGTGCATGTTTGAGAGAAATCCACTATTAAGATGAAACAGAGTTTGAATGACTTTAGTTGAAATCTACAGACTAAAAGAATGCTCCCAACAGATCATTGTGAAAAGAATTCCCTGGAGAGCATCTGAGTGAAACCAATAAAGAGTGGCCAGACATATCAAGCCATCTCAGTTGCATGTGGTCTCAGGTAGGGAGGGTAGAATAGAACAAGTCAAGCAAAAGATCAGAATAAGCTAATGACTGCTGGGAGGGTTGAAGAGTTTGTTGAAGCAATCTAGGTAAAATATGCTCTACAAATATATCCTAAGTGATAGCAATGGAAAATCCTACAACCCTCCTCAGTCTAATAGGCAATAGAGGGAAATAAGAGCTCCCTTGAATAGTGAGGGACTGGCCTCATTTTTTCCAATGCGTTTTAACTAGAAAAAAAAGAAATAAATCTCTGTAACTGCTAAACAAAAGATCTTATTCTGAAGTAGGTCAGACTAAATGTGATCATTTAAGTCAATAAGAACTAGTGATGCCAACATATTCCAAGTTGTCTCATGCGTCTTCTAGATCATTAAATTTTTCAAGGGTCATTGACTTTTAAGGCAGAGATAGACCTTGAAGACGATCTTGTAAACTACTTATTTTTTAAAGTGAAAAATACATAGGCACAGAGAAAGATGGAATGCAGTGTCACCTACTGGGGGTGCCAGAAGACTTGGGTGTGGTCCTAATTCTAACCTGGTAACTTGTATTACCTTAAGGAAGCTGCTCACCTTCTCTGGAGCTCTGTCCCCTCCTCTGTAAAGTGAACACTTCAAAATATGGTCCATCTCTGAACGTCCTGCCATATTGGTACTGTTGTCAATTATTTCTCTTAGGGAAATGGGACATTTTTTGAACTATAGACAAATAATCACACCCTTCCACTTCATATATGCAAAGCCTAGAAACATTGAATGACTGCCTAAGCTCTGGTAGAAAGAATATGCATGAAGAGGTTTGAGAAATTGCGTATAGTTTATCTTTATTTTTTAAATGTTATACATGATCATTTTTTAAACTAAACTGAAGGGGAAATACTACAAAAAATCAATGGAAATCTTATCACCTAGAAAAAATACAATAGAATTTGGGGTGAAAATGTATCTCTAAATAACTCTTTCTTTCTCACTCTGTCCCCAACGCCCTGCTCTCCCATTGGAGGGTATAGGTGTCAATCAAAACTTTAGTTATAATTTTTCTTTGCCAAACATACTACTAGTACCCATAGTTTGATCACTATTGAGATATGTGAAGAAAAATGCTATAAATAGAGCTTTCTGGAGGCAAAATTTCAAAGCTTGACACTTTTCATTAAGATTGAAAGATACAGAAACCTATTGGGTTGATCCAGTGTGGTCAACAAGACCACTGTAAAGAAATCCCTGTGGGGATAGACAAAAACAAGACCTGGTGCTTTCAGGCACCAGGGATTGGCCTAGCAACTGGTAGACACTAGAACCCACCACACCTGGCTTGCTCTACAAGTGGCTGTGGGGGCTCAGGTTGAGAAGCTGTCCAGAGCTGAATAAGTGGTAATATTCCTCTTTTACTTACCCAGAGGTTCACTTGTGCTTTCTTGAAAGAATTTTCTCTAGGGCCAGGAGAAGTGACTAGAGCTAGAGATTCAGTCTTGGTCACATCAGACTTGAATGGAATTATGTTTTTTAGCTGTGGATCTGACAATGTCAACCATCCAGAAAAAAGCTGCAACCCCCAAGTCTTTGGCTTCATAACTGGTGGCCATATCCAAAGGATTCAGTTTTAGGGTACTTGGGTGGCTCAGTCATTAAGGGTCAGACTTTTGATCTCAGCTCAGCTCACAGCTTGTGAGATCAAGCCCCAAGTCAGGCTCTGCACTAATAGCGTGTAGCCTACTTGGGGTTCTCTCTCTCTCTCCCTCTTTCTCTCCCCTTCTCTACTTGCATGTATGCACTAGTGATCTCTTTCTCTCTCTCAAAATAAATAAACTTAAATCACAAAGGAATCAGTTTTTAGTTATATTTGCGGGCATCTTCAGCCTCAAAGGAACATGGCTATGAGTCAGAAGTAGTCTTGTAACTGACCCTGTGGGTGAGAAGAAGCACCTTGGTAACTTCCAGAGGCCATCAAGGGAAAGGAAACCCCAGCAAGAGGAAAAGGCCTCCTGGTTAGAGGCCAACTGGAGACTTGGGCCTTTTAATTTGAGAATTTATAAGGAAATGTAACATCTTATTTTGAACCATAAGCTCATAAAATGTGTCATATTGGTCACACATATGTGTATGTTCATACTTTTTAAATAAATGGTATCATATCATACATGTCATCAGGCAGCTAACTTTTTCATTCAATGTTATATGGCTATTATTCTATGTCATTTAATGTCACCTGATATCCTTATTAATAGCTGTGTACTATTCTTCAATAAACATATGTACTACATCTAATTTAATTGTTTCTTTATTCATGGACACTGAACTTGAAACTTCGTATTTTCTTTGATACTATTATAAGCAGTGCTATAATGATCATTATTAAACATTTATCTTTTGACCTTTGGCTCATTATTTTCTTACAACCATTCCTATTTCATAAAGGCTTCAAATTTTCTCTTTTGGTGCCTTCTGACAAACAGCCCCTGAGATATATTGTACTAATTTGTACTCTACTAACAGTGTATGAGAGTGTCCATTTCTCTGTATTCTATCTTCATATTGTGTTATCAATCTTTTTTATATGCAAATCTAACACATGGTGGGGGGAAGCTATTGTTGTTTTTATAGGCTATCCGGAATAGTAAACATATTTTCTGTATTTATTGGCCATTTTATTTATCCTGTTGTAAATTACCTGTTTGTCCTTTATACACTTTTTTCTAGGAAGATAGTAATCTTTTTCTTAATGCTTTATAAGAATTGTGGTTTTTTAATATTTTATAGAAATTAATCCTGATCCACATTGCAAATACTTTCCCCATTTTTTCATTCTTCAAACTTTGTTTCATGAGATTTTTTCCATATGAAAGTTTATCATCTAAGTAGTCAAATCTGTCATCTTTGTCTTTTGTGGTTTATACTTTAAAAGCCCTTCTTCAGCCTCAAAATAACCAAAATATCCATATTTTCATCTAGTATTTATACGTTGTGATTTTTACATTTCAGTTATTGATTCATCTAGAACTATTTTAAGGTCTCAGCTTTTTCAATGCTTAGCCACTTATTTCAACATAAATTATTAAATAATTATTTATTGAATAATCCACCTTTTCTCCACTCCTTAAAAGCTAAACTCCCAAATATTCTTGGGATCTTTTCTAGAATCTGTGTTTTGTTTCATCTATCTGTCAGTTCATTACTTTTCTGTACCATATGGTTTGGTTACCAATAGTATAAATATGATTTAATGTCAGTGAATCTCTTAGAAATATTCAAGAGATTTTATATATCCTATGAGAATCAGGGATATGAAATGAACCCAGCATAGTGGAATACTATTGACATGAATTTATATAGAGGACACCCAACTGAAATCACAGGTCCAAATGACCATGTAAACAACACCATTCAGAGATGGAGAATTTTTTACTCAGTGAATTTGAGGGGAAATCTTAAAGAATAAGTTTAGGTCCAAATAAATGCAGTTGGTACAAACCCATCATTGTGATGATATAAATATAGACCTTTCCTAGAACTTATATTAGATTTCTTTTATTTACTTCATTTGTCATTCATTCTTCACAAAGAATCTGTGCTTCTGCCTTATATAACAGAGTTCCTAGAACTTCTAAGAACCAAGACACTCAGTATTTTAGGGATATCCAACCAACATCCTCAGTACTAAATGAGAAACATCAGTTGTAAAAGCCACCAACTGTCCCAGGTGTGGAAACACATATGAGGGAAATTTTTGGAAATAAATGGGTGTAACTTGAATGTTGGTCAAAGAGTATGAAAAAGGTCCTAGAAAGATGGCCTCAACGTGGAAGGGAGGGAAGATGGCGGCGTAGGAGGACGCTGGGCTCACTGCGCGTCCTGCTGATCACTTAGATTCCACCTACACCTGCCTAAAGAACCCAGAAAACCGCCAGAGGATTAGCAGAACGGAGTCTCCAGAGCCAAGCGCAGATGAGAGGCCCACAGAAGAGGGTAGGAAGGGCGGCGAGGCGGTGCGTGCTCCACGGACTGGCGGGAGGGAGCCGGGGCGGAGGGGCGGCTCGCCGGCCAAGCAGAGCCCCCGAGTCTGGTTGGCAAAAGCGGAGGGGCCTGACGGACTGTGTTCCAACAGCAAGCGCGACTTAGCGTCTGGCAGGTCATAAGCTAACAGCTCTACTCAGAAAGCGGGAAGGCTGGAGGACAAAGGGAGGGAGAGCTGCTGAGCCCCCGGACGGCAAGCTCAGCTTGGCGGGAAACAAAGGTGCTCGCCAGCGCCATCTCCCTCGCCCATCCCCCAGCCAAAATCCCAAAGAGAACCAGTTCCTGCCAGGGAACTTGCTCGCTCCGCGCAAACACCCAACTCTGTGCTTCTGCGGAGCCAAACCTCCGGCAGCAGATCTGACTCCCTCCCGCTGCCACAGGGCCCCTCCTGAAGTGGATCACCTAAGGAGAAGCGAGCTAAGCCTGCCCCTCCTGCCCCCGTGCACCTTGCCTACCTACCCCAGCTAATACGCCAGATCTCCAGCACCACAAGCCTGGCAGTGTGCAAGTAGCCCAGACGGGCCACGCCACCCCACAGTGAATCCGGCCCCTAGGAGAGGGGAAGAGAAGGCACACACCAGTCTGACTGTGGCCCCAGCGGTGGGCTGGGGGCAGACATCAGGTCGGACTGCGGCCCCGCCCACCAACTCCAGTTATACACCGCAGCACAGGGGAAGTGCCCTGCAGGTCCTCACCACTCCAGGGACTATCCAAAATGACCAAAAGGAAGAATTCCCCTCAGAAGAAACTCCAGGAAATAACAACAGCTAATGAACTGATCAAAAAGGATTTAAATAATATAACAGAAAGTGAATTTAGAATAATAGTCATAAAATTAATCGCTGGGCTTGAAAACAGTATACAAGACAGCAGAGAATCTCTTGCAACAGAGATCAAGGGACTAAGGAACAGTCATGAGGAGCTGAAAAACGCTTTAAACGAAATGCAAAACAAAATGGAAACCACGACGGCTCGGATTGAAGAGGCAGAGGAGAGAATAGGTGAACTAGAAGATAAAGTTATGGAGAAGGAGGAAGCTGAAAGAAAGAGAGATAAAAAAATCCAGGAGTATGAGGGGAAAATTAGAGAACTAAGTGATACACTAAAAAGAAATAATATACGCATAATTGGTATCCCAGAGGAGGAAGAGAGAGGGAAAGGTGCTGAAGGGGTACTTGAAGAAATTATAGCTGAGAACTTCCCTGAACTGGGGAAGGAAAAAGGCATTGAAATCCAAGAGGCACAGAGAACTCCCTTCAGACGTAACTTGAATCGATCTTCTGCACGACATATCATAGTGAAACTGGCAAAATACAAGGATAAAGAGAAAATTCTGAAAGCAGCAAGGGATAAACGTGCCCTCACATATAAAGGGAGACCTATAAGACTCGTGACTGATCTCTCCTTTGAAACTTGGCAGGCCAGAAAGGCTTGGCACGATATCTTCAGTGTGCTAAACAGGAAAAATATGCAGCCAAGAATCCTTTATCCAGCAAGTCTGTCATTTAGAATAGAAGGAGAGATAAAGGTCTTCCCAAACAAACAAAAACTGAAGGAATTTGTCACCACGAAACCAGCCCTACAAGAGATCCTAAGGGGGATCCTGTGAGACAAAGTACCAGAGACATCACTACAAGCATAAAACATACAGACATCACAATGACTCTAAACCCGTATCTTTCTATAATAACACTGAATGTAAATGGATTAAATGCGCCAACCAAAAGACATAGGGTATCAGAATGGATAAAAAAACAAGACCCATCTATTTGCTGTCTACAAGAGACTCATTTTAGATCTGAGGACACCTTTAGATTGAGAGTGAGGGGATGGAGAACTATTTATCATGCTACTGGAAGCCAAAAGAAAGCTGGAGTAGCCATACTTATATCAGACAAACTAGACTTTAAATTAAAGGCCGCAACAAGAGATGAAGAAGGGCATTATATAATAATTACAGGGTCTATCCATCAGGAAGAGCTAACAATTATAAATGTCTATGTGCCAAATACCGGAGCCCCCAGATATATAAAACAATTACTCATAAACATAAGCAACCTTATTGATAAGAATGTGGTCATTGCAGGGGACTTTAACACCCTACTTACAGAAATGGATAGATCATCTAGACACACAGTCAATAAAGAAACAAGGGCCCTGAATGATACATTGGATCAGATGGACTTGACAGATATATTTAGAACTCTGCATCCCAAAGCAACAGAATATACTTTCTTCTCGAGTGCACATGGAACATTCTCCAAGATAGATCATATACTGGGTCACAAAACAGCCCTTCATAAGTATACAAGAATTGAAATCATACCATGCATACTTTCAGACCACAATGCTATGAAGCTTGAAATCAACCACAGGAAAAAGTCTGGAAAACCTCCAAAAGCATGGAGGTTAAAGAACACCCTACTAACGAATGAGTGGGTCAACCAGGCAATTAGAGAAGAAATTAAAATATATATGGAAACAAACGAAAATGAAAATACAACAATCCAAACGCTTTGGGATGCAGCGAAGGCAGTCCTGAGAGGAAAATACATTGCAATCCAGGCCTATCTCAAGAAACAAGAAAAATCCCAAATACAAAACCTAACAGCACACCTAAAGGAAATAGAAGCAGAACAGCAAAGGCAGCCTAAACCCAGCAGAAGAAGAGAAATCATAAAGATCAGAGCAGAAATAAACAATATAGAATCTAAAAAAACTGTAGAGCAGATCAACGAAACCAAGAGTTGGTTTTTTGAAAAAATAAACAAAATTGACAAACCTCTAGCCAGGCTTCTCAAAAAGAAAAGGGAGATGACCCAAATAGATAAAATCATGAATGAAAATGGAATTATTACAACCAATCCCTCAGAGATACAAACAATTATCAGGGAATACTATGAAAAATTATATGCCAACAAATTGGACAACCTGGAAGAAATGGACAAATTCCTAAACACCCACACTCTTCCAAAACTCAATCATGAGGAAATAGAAAGCTTGAACAGACCCATACCCAGCGAAGAAATTGAATCGGTTATCAAAAATCTCCCAACAAATAAGAGTCCAGGACCAGATGGCTTCCCAGGGGAATTCTACCAGACGTTTAAAGCAGAGATAATACCTATCCTTCTCAAGTATTCCAAGAAATAGAAAGAGAAGGAAAACTTCCAGACTCATTCTATGAAGCCAGTATTACTTTGATTCCTAAACCAGACAGAGACCCAGTAAAAAAAGAGAACTACAGGCCAATATCTCTGATGAATATGGATGCAAAAATTCTCAATAAGATACTAGCAAATCGAATTCAACGGCATATAAAAAGAATTATTCACCATGATCAAGTGGGATTCATTCCTGGGATGCAGGGCTGGTTCAACATTCGCAAATCGATCAACGTGATACATCACATTAACAAAAAAAAAAGAGAAGAACCATATGATCCTGTCAATCGATGCAGAAAAGGCCTTTGACAAAATCCAGCACCCTTTCTTAATAAAAACCCTTGAGAAAGTCGGGATAGAAGGAACATACTTAAAGATCATAAAAGCCATTTATGAAAAGCCCACAGCTAACATCATCCTCAACGGGGAAAAACTGAGAGCTTTTTCCCTGAGATCAGGAACATGACAGGGATGCCCACTCTCACCGCTGTTGTTTAACATAGTGCTGGAAGTTCTAGCATCAGCAATCAGACAACAAAAGGAAATCAAAGGCATCAAAATTGGCAAAGATGAAGTCAAGCTTTCGCTTTTTGCAGATGACATGATATTATACATGGAAAATCCAATAGACTCCACCAAAAGTCTGCTAGAACTGATACATGAATTCAGCAAAGTTGCAGGATACAAAATCAATGTACAGAAATCAGTTGCATTCTTATACACTAACAATGAAGCAACAGAAAGACAAATAAAGAAACTGATCCCATTCACAATTGCACCAAGAAGCATAAAATACCTAGGAATAAATCTATACAAAGATGTAAAAGATCTGTATGCTGAAAACTATAGAAAGCTTATGAAGGTAATTGAAGAAGATATAAAGAAATGGAAAGACATTCCCTGCTCATGGATTGGAAGAATAAATATTGTCAAAATGTCAATACTACCCAAACCTATCTACACATTCAATGCAATCCCAATCAAAATTGCACCAGCATTCTTCTCGAAACTAGAACAAGCAATCCTAAAATTCATATGGAACCACAAAAGGCCCCGAATAGCCAAAGTAATTTTGAAGAAGAAGACCAAAGCAGGAGGCATCACAATCCCAGACTTTAGCCTCTACTACAAAGCTGTCATCATCAAGACAGCATGGTATTGGCATAAAAACAGGCACATAGACCAATGGAATAGAATAGAAACCCCAGAACTAGACTCACAAACGTATGGCCAACTCATCTTTGACAAAGCAGGAAAGAACATCCAATGGAAAAAAGACAGTCTCTTTAACAAATGGTGCTGGGAGAACTGGACAGCAACATGCAGAAGGTTGAAACTAGACCACTTTCTCACACCATTCACAAAAATAAACTCAAAATGGATAAAGGACCTGAATGTGAGACAGGAAACCATCAAAACCTTAGAGGAGAAAGCAGGAAAAGACCTCTCTGACCTCAGTCGTAGCAATCTCTTACTCGGCACATCCCCAAAGGCAAGGGAATTAAAAGCAAAAGTGAATTACTGGGACCTTATGAAGATAAAAAGCTTCTGCACAGCAAAGGAAACAACCAACAAAACTAAAAGGCAACCAACGGAATGGGAAAAGATATTTGCAAATGACATATCGGACAAAGGGCTAGTATCCAAAATCTATAAAGAGCTCATCAAACTCCACACCCGAAAAACAAATAACCCAGTGAAGAAATGGGCAGAAAACATAAATAGACACTTCTCTAAAGAAGACATCCGGATGGCCAACAGGCACATGAAAAGATGTTCAACGTCACTCCTTATCAGGGAAATACAAATCAAAACCACACTCAGATACCACCTCACGCCAGTCAGAGTGGCCAAAATGAAGAAATCAGGAGACTATAGATGCTGGAGAGGATGTGGAGAAACAGGAACCCTCTTGCACTGTTGGTGGGAATGCAAATTGGTGCAGCCGCTCTGGAAAGCAGTGTGGAGGTTCCTCAGAAAATTAAAAATAGACCTACCCTATGACCCAGCAATAGCACTGCTAGGAATTTATCCAAGGGATACAGGAGTACTGATGCATGGGGGCACTTGTACCCCAATGTTTATAGCAGCACTCTCAACAATAGCCAAATTATGGAAAGAGCCTAAATGTCCATCAACTGATGAATGGATAAAGAAATTGTGGTTTATATACACAATGGAATACTACGTGGCAATGAGAAAGAATGAAATATGGCCTTTTGTAGCAACGTGGATGGAACTGGAGAGTGTGATGCTAAGTGAAATAAGCCATACAGAGAAAGACAGATACCATATGGTTTCACTCTTATGTGGATCCTGAGAAACATAACAGAAACCCATGGGGGAGGGGAAGGAGAAAAAAAAAAAAAAAAAAAAAAAGAGGTTAGAGTGGGAGAGAGCCAAAGCATAAGAGACTGTTAAAAACTGAGAACAAACTGAGGGTTGATGGGGGGTGGGAGGGAGGGCAGGGTGGGTGATGGGTATTGAGGAGGGCACCTTTTGGGATGAGCACTGGGTGTTGTATGGAAACCAGTTTGACAGTAAATTTCATATATTAAAAAATAAAAAATAAAAATAAATAAAAAATAAATAAAAAATAAAAAATAAAAAAGAAAGATGGCCTCAACCTTGAAAAAAAATAATAAAAGAAAGAACAGGCAGCTATCTCAAAGCCTAAGTTCCTAAGTTATCAATATGGACAAGAAAAAAACTAATAGGCTATTGGAGGTGTATCTGCATGTAGGATGGGGTTGCACCTTGGGTGGTGTGCAGATGGAATCTTGGCCACAATTTTGATCCTATCAGTCTACCAAATAATGTGGGATAATAAACCCTGAATCCAATAGATGATCATGACTCCCAATGTGAAGCTTCAAAATCAAAACACATCAGGGGTATCATGTTCACAGGGTAATTGTTGTCATGGGAAATCTACAACACATTGAGAATAACTCTCAGTCATCATTTCACCAAAAATAAACAAATGTTATTGATTTTAATATCACAAAAGTTTTCATATCACCCCTTTTTATTTTATAGTTAGCCACTCTCAATTGGATAAAAGTGTTTCCCAGTTAAGAATTCAAATCAACATATTAGAGAAGAGAGTATATATTCTAGTGATTTGAGTTATGACCAGGCTGTATTGTACTCAGGTGGAGAAAAAATCCTCAAGTTTCCGGGAATATATTTAAGGCCATTCATTCATTCTCTCATTCAAAAATATGCATTGAGAACACACAGAGTACCAGACACTATTCTAGGAACTGAGGAAAGACTGGTGAATAAGATGGGTAAGGCCCTGCTTTTGCAGAGATTGCATGTAGTGAGAAGTAAGACAATTAATTAATTAATTAATTAAATATCATACTGAAAATTTCTGCAAAGAAATGTGCTAAGACAGTGTATGTCCAGGAGATCTCTGAGGGGAGATGGAACTTGAACTGAGAATACAGGGAAGTGAGGGAACACGACCTTCCAAGGTCTAGAGAAGGAGCTTTCCAGGTAGGGGAAGCAAGGTGACCAGGAGTGTTGAAGAGAACACGCTGGAGAGTGGTAGGGCTCAAGGTGGTGGGGATAGCACCACAGGTAGCAAGACCTATTAGGATAATAAGGGGTTAGATTTAACTTTTCTGGGTAATGAAAAGCCAGTGGAAAGTCTGAGCAGGGGAATGAAAGGATTGGATTTACATCTTTAATTGATCACTTTGGCTGCTGAGTTGAGAAATGATGCTAGAAGAACACTAACCAAGATTATTTCTTGCAGTGACTTTAAGAGAGAGATAATGGTAATTTGGGTTAGATTAATAGAAGTCAAGTTGCAGAGAAGTGGACAGACTGAGCAAACCAATTCAACAGACATGCTGATGGATTATATTTCCAGGTCATTAAAGTTTGGATTTTTGTACAGATTTTAAGTGATTCCTTAATCTAACTGGGCCACAACTGGACTTTTTGTTTTTAGTCTGTAGGATAAAAATTATGTAATAATTTACTTTATATTAATTTGCAAAATTTATTATATCCTTCAGCAAAAATATTTTTGCTGTTTTTCAGCATCCAACAAGTTCTTTTATTTCTTCAAGTATACATTTTTCCCTAAGTGCTCAAATAATCTTTTCAGATCATTAATGTCAAAGATAAATATCCCATGTATATTGGCCAGTATACCAAATCCTCAGTTAAAAAAGAATAGACAAAATATTAAGAGCCTTCTTTTGAAGTGATATTTTGCCACATATACAGCTATAATTTCAATAACCAAATTATCTGCTGTTATCACTTATATAACAAATACAAAAAACACATAAAATCCATGCCTCTGTCAGGATGTCTCCAGAAACTGCCATGAGCATAGGGCATGTCAACAGAATAGGGAGAGGCCTATTAAAAGATAATGGGTATTTCTGAATTTGTAGTTCCATCATAAAGCTTTCCTACTTACACACACACACACACACACACACACGCACACACTAGTGATAAATTCTATAAACAATTGCTATAAACTAATGGGCTTTATCAGATATAATGTGACATTATGGAATATGCTACCCATTTGCAAATTCAGATTTGACATTATTTTATTGACTTTAGTGAAAATAATGACATATCTAAAGGAAAAATAGGCCATTTCCCTATCTCCAAAAACATCAAACATTGAAATTAGCAGCGTGTGATTTATCTTTGGGCCCTATATTTCACATCAGTGGGGAAGATCCATTATTATCTTTGCACGGAAGCCCCTGCACTAGGCAATAAAGCAGTATCATTTCATTGAGAAAGCACATTCTTCAGGCAACTGTTGCTTATTTTTGTTTCCTGCCTTAAATGAGCCAGGGGACAAGGAAGAGCACAAAAGCAGGGTCACTGAGAGCCAAATCAGAGTAAACTTAATTGTCCCTCAACCCCATGACACCCAAAATGCAATATTCTCTGAAGATGGAAATTTTTGACTAGCCTCATGCTTAAAATAAAAAAAAAAATTTACCCTAATAAATTTATTCCATCATAAAATCATCTGAGCTCAGCTAAAATGGTTTTATGGATATAGTTAGAGGGCATTATTTTAAAGTTATGTTGGAGGCAAAATGACAGTGGCGAAGGCCATGCATACAAGAAATTATGTCCTGATCTCTTCACGCTGATACTGGTTCTAGTATCTTTATTTTCTTAATGATCACATTCAGATACTAAATCCATTTTCAATTATTTCATTAAGAAAAGAACAAAATCCCATTTCATGTATATTTTTCCCTTTGAGTGCTTTACCCCCCAAAAGGCAATAATATTGTAAAATATTTATTCCATTAGTTTTAGGTAATTGAAATGCCAAGAGCTAAGCACTTAATCTCTGCCGGCAGGGAGGCTGCCTGCTGTCACTTTTTATTAAGTCTTTTTCCACTGCTTTTTGCATAGTCAATAGCAGTGTCTGAACCCAAGAAAAGATATAGAGTAACATTTAAACAGCAGTCTATGATAAGGTAATATTTACATTCAGGATAATATGAAAATGTCCACTCTAGAGTGGCAAAGATTTTTCTCCAGGTTAACTAATTAGAATGTTTATTGGCTGCATTTGTTATTCTGACAAGCTCTGGAATTTCTAAACATTATTAACTTCTTAAGCACCATATTCCCTAAAGAGCTTGTGTCTGCTGGAATCTGGACAGGTGGATTTCAGAGGTACTTGATATTTACCTTCCCATGCCTACAATAGTACAAAAACAGAATACAGAGCATTGCATCCTTAGTAGCTTCCGGGCCTGGAGAGGGCCTTCAGTAACTTCCCTCATCATTTTTACAGCACCCTTCACAACTCTTACTGGTTAATGTACAGCTTCCCAGCTGGACTCAGATCGGTGACTTATCCTAGTAAATGGACAGCAAACAAATCTGTCGTTAGTGGCGCTAGCTGGGAAGGGAAAGATCTATTTCTGCCACAAGGAGTGGTGAGCACACAAACAGGGCTTACGGCCTTCCTATTCCCTGAGACACCATGTGGCAAGAGTTAAACCCCTAGGAAATCTAGATTCTGAGTCATAAAACATGAGGATCCCATACCTCTGACTTGAACTATGGTTAGCTTCTGTTTGCTGCCACAATGAGTGTTTATTATTCTCAACAACATCATACCCTGAACCTGAAATGTATAACCACACTAATTTTTAAAGCCTCCCACCAATGCTTCATGGGGAAAAGTACATGGACTTTAGAGCCATAATTACCTGAGTTCAGTACCTATCTTCCCTATATATCAGCTGTGTGACCCAATTCGAATTTCTTTACCTCTCTGGGATTCAACTTTCTCATCTATAAAATAAGGGTAGTATCTGTCTCACAGAGTTATCATTGTCAGGATTGAGAGAGATGAGAGGTAGTGTAGACAAATGGTTCAACCATGAATTCAGTAACTGAATCTGACTGATTCTTGATGCTACTATTTGCTAAGTATATGGCTTTGTACAAGGTACATGAACTGCCTAAACCTCTATTTTCTTATGTGTAACATACATGTAATCATAGTATCTACTGCGTTGCATGAGACACTTAATGAGGTAACTTTTCAGTGACTCCCATGATCTAGAAACTAGGGATAGAGCAGAAAATTAAAAGGACAATAAACTGCCCTCATTGAGATTATCCTCTAGTAGGGGAGGACAACAAACAAAATGAATGAAAAAAACTTTTACAGTATTACTTGAGAAAGCAATAAATTCTATGGGGAAAAATAAAACAGGAAAAGAGAAATTAAGTATAAAGAGTTTAGCTCATTTCCTGGCACTTGGTAAGCACCAAATGTAGGCTGCTGTTTCTCAGTCTCTAGAAAACACCTCCCAAAATGTTATTATCTATTCTTTTTCATTCCTATATCAGAGTTCCCCCAAATTTCTCGTGTTTCAAAAAGAAGTTGAAGGCAAAAACTACACCAACAGACATGAGGCTTTTCAGGGCTTTCTGGCAAGCAGCTATACCCATGGGCTACTTCTAAACATAAGAACAAGAAATGGTCTTTCATTTAAATTCATGATGAGGATTAACACAAATGCCTTGTTGAGATAATACCCTTAGTGAAAGTGAGTTGCTGTAGACGAAGAAGTTGTAAACAAATAAACACACTTAAATCTCATTGGTTGCTTCCTATTTTGAGAGTAGGATGACAAGAGAAATTAACTCTGATGAGTATCTCACTGAAGCCTAAAGTCTTTTTAGAAACTGGTGGGCTCTGAGTTTTTCAGGGTTCTTGGGGATTTTGTTGAGGTGAACAGGGTAGAACTGACAGAAGAAAGAAGTTTGTGAGGAGCTTTCATAAAAGACAGGTAGCTTCTGGAATTGAAAGAATGACTTTCATAAAAACTTCAGGAAACCTACAAGGGAAAGGCTTCTTCAGAGCCAGGAAGACAAAGTTCGGGGCAAGCATTGTCTTTATCCTGTGGACAATGTATCACTGTAAGGACCAGCTATGTGGCACTCATGTGGCTTAACTCAGGTCTTGGCATCTGCACAGAGGAATTCAGCTACAGCTCCATGGTAAAGCTTCAATGGGGCAGAGGCAGAAACATACCAGGCATCCATCAAAAACCAGAAATAACTGGGGAAGATATTTTGGGGGAGAAGTTGTGTATTGAGAAATGAAACTGATTTAGGTTAAGAGGATAAACCTACCCCATGACTACTTTTGTAAGTAGAAGTTGGTGTATTTTTTTCCAAAATCAATCTCAGTATCTTATAGTTAAGGCTTATTTAAAACAAAAACAACGCTCCTTAAATATTTTGAGGGTCCTTCTCTGTGGCAATAACTGATGAAGATGTCACCTGAATTCAGATAAAATAAAATTCTCTGAAATTATCTTCTACAAACCATGACTAACTTCACTTGTTTCTAAAAGGACACTCCTTCTCCCCCAACATACAGGAGTCTTTATTTCATGAGATACATAAAGACACTGTTAGTTTCCCCATGTACATGGAAATAGAAAATAAGGCTGTCCACTCATTGCTAATGGATTAAGTCAGTGTTGGTGGGGAGAATATAGCTTCCATGTAGCAGCAGGTACATTATCATACTTTCCTTCTCTCTCTTCAACCCTTCACCCATTCTTCATTCCCCCAGATGATAAGTGATTAGTGAGTTTGAAGGAAATGGCAAAAACATGCATAGCTGAGGTTCTTTCTGTCTCTTTGGAATAAGATACATTCCTCTCTGCTCTGGGAGTGGAGGGAGGCCTGTCTGACCCAACACTCAGGTGAAAATCTGCCTAGTTCTAGGATTTGGTTTTAGAAGTCCATTTGACTTACACACCAACCCTTCCTCTCTCTCTTTTTCTTTCTTGGGCACCTGCCTATCTATGCAGAGCGTGTGCTCACAATTACTCTCCTACAGGTAATAAATCAGAATACCAGGCCTTTCTGGTCTTGCAGAAGGAGATGAGTTCAAACTCTAGTTTCTGGAATGTTGAACAGGGAATTTGGAAAATGAACAAAAGGAACAAAGACAAAAAGATTCTAAAATTATGCAGTAAAACAAAGGACCTAGAAGTCTAAACTATGTTGAAGAAAATGAACAAATTTTAAAAACTCATACTACTTGATTTTAATATTTACTCTAAAGCTATAGTAGTCACAAGAGTGAGGTGTTGGCATACAGATTGATATATAGATCAATGTAACAGAATAGCGTGCCCAGAAGTAGACCCACACATATATTGATTTTGACAAAAGTACAAAGTAAATCAATAAGGAAAAAATAGCCTTTTTAACAAATGGTGCTGGAATAACTGAACATCGAAAAGCAAGTAAGAAAAGAAAAAAGAAAAATCTAGGAGAAAATATAGAAGTTTTTGTTACTTTGGTGTAGGCAAAGGTTTATTAGGTGGGCCCAAAAAAAAATCATGAACTATGCACACAAAAATGCATTCACCAAAATTAAAAATGTCTGCTGTTCAAATACCTCTATTAAGAAAATGGAAAAAACAAACTAAAAAGTAAACAAAAAACAAGCCACAGACCAGGAGAAAGGATTTGCAAACCATATGTCTGAAAAAAAGAATTTGCATCCAAAATACATAATGAACTTTCCAAATTCAGGAGATTTTAACAGGTATATGGATAACAAATACTCACATGAAAAGATGCTTAATATTTATAAACATTAGAGAAATATAATTTCCTATCAATTTTTGTGGTAAACCTAAAACTGCTCTAAAAAATTATCTTTAAAAAAGTGAAAAAATACTTCAGAGGAAATAAAAGAACCCACATTATTGGCTATACCACCATGGCAAATTTCTAAATGGAATCAAGTGAGAGAGGACACAAAGTAGGTGGATCTCTTCCCTTGAATATGATAGCAGCACATTACCCAAACTAAGCTCCTGCTTGCAGGTTTTACTCCCAGTCGAGTTTAATTAACAGGTGGTAGACTCCAAAAATTGGAGTCTACTGGCATAAACTGAGTGACTTCCAGATCAAGGTAAAATGTAGATTTCCTGGGACACCTGGGTGACTCAGTCAGCTGAGCAATCCAACTTCAGCTCAGGTCATGATCTCGCGGTTTTTGGGTGCAAGCCCCCCATCAGGCTCTCTGCTGACAGCACAGAGCCTGGAGCCTGCTTCAGATTCTGTGTGTGTGTGTGTGTCTCTCTCTCTGCCCCTCCCCCACTCACACTCTGTCTCTTCCTCTCTCAAATATAAATAAACATACAAAATTGTTTAAAAAATAAAAATAAATAAAATCTAGATTTCCTGCACCAATAGGATGGTCATATAATTTATTTTCCAAACAAGGAGATTATGAGAGTAGAAGTGGTCTATTGATCATTACTTTGGCAAAATGAGGACTGCCAGGAAAATTGGGATTCATGGTTATCCTTCTCAATAACCACTGGGTCTCTGCCATGGACTTGAATAACACCACAGACTATGTTCTACAAACAGTTTTGACTGGAATTATTGCTGTTAGACTCGCTTTCTAAATGTGGTGAGGATGAGACCAATGCTGGTAATCATCAGTGTCTTACTAACTTGGGGTCTTTTAAAAAATGAGGTTCATCACAGATTTGGCACTGGACTAATTCATCTTCTGAGCTCCTGAAGAGATCATAATCATTCTAGCGAAATCTGCTGGAAGAACCTCAATGCTACCCAAAAGACCATCTTTGGCTAAAAGTGAGCAAAATAAGAAATGGGGGAGAACTTTGATTTCATCAGGCTTTTAATTCACAAGGGCAACCAAATTTGATTTCTGACTTTAATTCCTTTGCACTTGAACTTGCAAAGCAATTAATTTTTAGACTAATTTCTCCCCAGGAATTTGATAGTGGGAGAGTGTTTGTATTCAATTTGGGGCATGTCTATGTTCTTGACATTTTATTATTGGGAATATCTTAATGTTGTCATTTAATTTTATAGTAGCATCTCTGGTGGGCCATATTGGAAAATATGGCTAGATATAATTTGGAATGGGAAATAGAACTGGGAATCAATGAATATTCAGCCTTGTGCATAGAGTGGCCTCAGAGTTAGTTTAATTAATATACTCTTCTGCCTCCTTTCAGAGACTTCCAGGGGCATAATCTACACTGCTCACCAGAGATCCCAGGAAGATACCCAAAAGAATACTGGTTAGGAGGGGCAAAATGACTTTGAAGCTAGAAGCACACTTTGTTTTAGACAACCACCGCCTCCCTGAGAGGTGTTTCCATACCCCCTGTTTTTTTTTCTTCCACAGGAAAAACAAACAAACAGAAACAACAACAAAAAATGTTAGCATCACACACCTGGTTTCTCTCCACCCCCTTCGTCGCTCTTATTCAGAACAAGCAGAAAATGTCTTCCAAAGAGAAGTTTTTATCTGTAGATCTCAACTGAGAGGAGCTACTGCACACTCCTACACATGCACATGTGAACTCTCCTTTCCTCTCCACCCAGACAGTGGCAGGCAGCGAGGTGGGAGAGGATGTGTGCTCTTCAGACTCCAACTACCAGCTGTCCGCTGGTAAGAAGTTAGCAAACATGTTTTGTTTCTCCATCTGCTCTTTTGTCTTATTTCTCAGTTGGTTCAGAAACCTCATGGAGAAAGAGTGGTGTTGTTTATTGGATCCCTCCAGGACACCCAGCAAACAGCTCATACCAAGCACCTAGCAGAATATCTAGATGATCACTTGATATTTGTTAAATGAATGATGAGAGCTGAGATGTACAAATCACATCAAAGAGACATTGGTTCCCAAGTCAGAGCACACACACACACAAACACACACACAGACTGACAGGTAAGCTCTTACCTAAGCTCTGTCAGGAGAGAGGGAGTCAGCCTGTAGGATTTGACAAACGATTTCAGTGTGCAAGAGAAGCCATGAGGCAATCTGTTTCTTACTTTTTTTTTTTTACTAATATAAGGAATTAATGTTTGTTATAGAATTATTGGAAAACCCAGATAATAAAAACAAAAACCAAGAGCCTGAAGTCTGAAAATCCATAGAGAATTATTATTATTTTAATGTATATCTTTGTTCTTTTTATTTTACAGTTAAATGCATTTGATTATATATAGCATTTTTACCAAAATAAGATCATAAATTCTGTATTTGCTTGTCCTAAGATGTATTGTGTGACAATCTTCATATTATCAATGGATGTACTACAATATCATATTTTTAAATGAATTTAATATTATGTGATTTATATGTAAAATAATATGTCATTGATCCTCTGTTTTTGATGTATAGTTTCTGGTTTTTCTTGATTAAAACAAAAGCATGAATAACATACTTATGCATACTCTTTATGCATATGTATCTGTGCAGATGATAAACTTTTCCCAGGATGGATTGTTACTATGTGTCAGTAGAGTTTTGGCATTTTCTCAATAATAATCTATGTGCCAGCATTTTATTAAGCATATTTGGGTGCATTGTCTCATTTGACCTTCATAAAACCCTTATGAGATATTCTCTCAGTTTCACACAAGAGGATGCAAATTGGGATTGGTTTACTGGTCATGTCACTAGTAAGGGGAAGAACCAAAGCTGGAACTGGTCTTTTCCCAAAGGTGGACACAGCCACATAGTAGAATTCCATTTTGGCTTCAGGACATGTTAAGTTTTTCCCAGGTAATTTGTTCATCTTGGTGCTATTATATGTGAGATTTGCTTTCCAATTTATTTTCTAGTTAATGATAGGTGTTATATGGTAAAAAAAAAAAGTTATTAAAAAGCAATTATTGAGGGGCGCCTGGGTGGCTCAGTCAGTTAAGCGTCCGACTTCGGCTCAGGTCATGATCTCACCGTCCGTGAGTTCGAGCCCTGCGTCGGGCTCTGTGCTGACAGCTCAGGGCCTGGAGCCCGTTTCAGATTCTGTGTCTCCCTCTCTCTCTGCCCCTCCCCTGTTCATGCTCTGTCTCTCTCTGTCTCAAAAATACATAAACGTTAAAAAAATTTAAAAAAAACAATTATTGAAATCTTTTGAATTCTTATTACTTCCAATAGGTGGTTTCAGTTGATTGTATTAGTTTTTCATTCAGATCTCATTATAATTCTCATAAATAATGACTTTGTTCTGTCCAATCCTTGTACTTCTTTTATTTGCTCTTATTTTCATTTCTATTTGCATAAATAGCATTTCCAAACTATGCTAAATAGTAAGAATGACATTAGATATTGTTGATTTATTTCATCTGATCTCATCTAATCTAGTGTATCTTTAGTAAACTGGGAACTAATATTCACTTGAGATCAATTGCCCAACCTCACTTGTGTTCAAGACAGATACATCTGTTCCTAAAGTCTAAGATTTTGTTTCTTAAATCATAATGTTAAATTTTATCAAATGCATATTTGACAGCTATGAAAATGTTTTCTCCTTTAACCTACTAATATCATGAATTATATTAATAGATTTACTAATGTTGTGCCATACTTGCTTCCCTGGAATAAATTCTACTTAGTCATAGTGAATTATTCATTGAATATACTGCTGGATTTGTATTTCTAATATATTATTTAAGATCTTTGTTTTATGTATAAAAGAATTCAAGTTTTTTGTTTGTTTTTATTCTCTGCCATTTCTTTCAAGTTTTGGCTGCAAGGCTTACACTACCCATGTAAAAAAATAAATAAAATTATAGCAAGGGTCTTCTTTTCCTGTGTTCTGTAAAGTTTAAATAATATCAGCATTATTTATCTCTTAAAGGACCATAAGGCACTGGTGAAACCATCCAGGCTGACATCTTTCCTGGGGTTCATTCTTCAGACAATCTCTTGATTTATTTTAGAGTTCCTGATATTGATACCTTCTATTTTCTTTTGTGCCAGTTTGGTAATTTGTCACAAAATCATATATTTTAATGAGACTTTGAAGTTTAATAGCCTAGAATCTTACAAATTATTTCTATATAATTTATTTATTTTGCTTATATTTGTCATTGCTAATTGTGTATATGTGTTTTTTAATCTAATTAAATTACACAATCTTTTGTCAATACTATTGTTTTTCACAAAATAAGCTCTTGGAATTTAATATAAAGTATACTCAGTTTTCTAACTTATAAAATTGTCTTCTAAATCTCTGTTGAGTCGTTCTTACTCCTTTGTATTTGTTTTGCTGTTCTTTTCCTGTTCTATTCATTTATCTTGACTAGTTCATTTATTTTCTTTCTTTTTAAAGAATTTTTGTTGTTTTTAAATGTGCATAAATGATATAGTCCAGAATTCTTGCATGCTTTCAAATGAAATGACAACTTAGCTAAGGATAGAATGGGGGGAAGGGAATATAACCTCTTCTATTGAACTGTTGTTGTAATCATTGTTTCATTCTCTTGTGGCATCTAACGTTACAAAGAAATCTGAGGGCCATTCAGATTTTCCTTTTCCTTTTTAAATACCTGTTTTAATTGTTGGTTAGTTGATTGTTATTATTGTTTTAATGCCATGATATATTTAGAATTCTTTCTTCATTCTTGAAATTCGACGCCTTCATTCTTAATTGTTTCCCTTGTACACATGAATTCTTTCCATATAAAGTTCCTCCATCATTATCTACCAAGTTGGTAATTGATATTCTGCCACTCCTCCTGTGGAGACAAAAGCTGCCTTCTGAGCCTATAGATGGCTGGAAGTTAGATTGTAACCACTGGTAAAGTCCTCCGAATTAAATGTCATTCTGTAGATACCCTGGGTCATCAACCAGCTAGTCAGGATCACATTTTAAAGACAAATTGGTCAGAACAATTCTAATATTATAAAAGTTAATTACATCCACACATCAGTCCTTCCAAAAAACTGAAATAAGAAAAGAGACAAGAGGAAGGCAACTGTGAAATAATTCTAGACTCAGCTTCATGGTTGAATCTTTACACAAGTTTCCGAGTACCAGAGAGGCACTGACAACATTTTTGTTTCCTTTATTCATGTTCACATCATCATCAGGGCAGGGGATTGGTTTTAGGGAACCAATTGCATGATTTCTTGTCTTTCTAGATGAATTTCAACTTCATTCATGGCACTTGACCTTTATTTTCTTCTTCTACATTTTTGGGGGGAGATCAGAGGATAGAGCTTTAATGTGTGCATACATGTGTGTGCCAATAAGAAGAGTTAGTGGAGAAAGAAAACATTTTTTTTCATGGAGGGAAAAAAAAAGAGTAATCCTTGAAGAATAGGAAATAAATACATATTTTCTAAGTATCTAGTTACTCACACCTTAGTCATGGAAATGAATGAAGAGGCAACAGGATTCAGGAAATTAAGAAGACAAACAGAATGGAAGCAGTCTTGGGGGTGCAGGGACAGTGGGAGAGAGGGGTTGGACACTCTAATCTGACTGTATCCAAATCAACCATCTTTGGTGATGAGAAATAAGACAGTTATGTCTGATAGCATCAACATTTTTCAGGGACTAGATATGCAATACCAAAACTGCAGTCATGGGGAAATATAGTACAATGTGGAAAAACTAACATTTTTAGTTAATTAACAGTCATTTCAACTCCTACTAGGAATTGCTTTAAATACTCCAATGAATAAATACTCCCTACTTTATCCTATTTAATAACAACCACCATTAATATCACTTGTTTCCCAGAAGAGTGATTCTGAATAACTTCAAGGACACATAATTTAGGTATGGAATAAGGGGATCAGTGATTCTCCAAAATTATTTTATATTGCTGTGTAACATCTGAGAAACAGGAAAACCTCTACCAGGGGAATAAAGCTATGATAAGGATTTGGAGACTGAAAAAGGAGACTAATCTTGGTTGAGTCATTACCCTATGCAGGCTGGTATTTCACACTCACTGATATTTCACATGATACCTCATTGAAACTTCATATCAATCCCATGAATGCATACTATATTATCTCAATATTATGCAGGTAGAAACTGAGATTCAGAGAAATTATATACAGCCACACAATAAATAGCAGAGATCTTCTCCAAAATATGTTGAAATAGGGGCTCCTGGGTGGCTCAGTCAGTTAAGCATGTGACTTTGGCTCAGGTCATGATCTCATGGTTCATAAGTTCAAGCTCAGAGCCTGGAGCCTGCTTCAGATTCTGTATCTCCCTCTCTCTCTGACCCTACTCCACTCATGCTCTGTCTCTCTCTATCAAAAATAAATAAACGTTAAAAAAAAATTAGGGGCACCTGGGTGACTCAGTCAGTTCAACTGAGGTCATGATCTCATGATTCGTGAGTTCAAGCCCTACATTGGGCTCTGCACTGATGGTGCAGAGCCTGGAGGCTGTTTCACATTCTGTGTGTGTCTCTCTCTGTCCCTCCCCTACTTGTGCTTTCTCTGTCTTTCTCTCTGTCTCTGTCTCTCTCTCAAAAATAAATAAACATGTAAAAATATTATTTAAAAAACTTTTTAAAAATATGTTGAAATAAACAAAGAGATCATAAACTCAGACTCCAGGGATTAATTGCCAGAATTATTGGGATTCAAATTATAAAATCAAACTATGGCTCAAGAATCTATTTCTAGATTAGATGTTGGTATATATTCATTCAATAACTGTTTAAAAAAATCTTTAAAAACCAAAACATCACTAAATTCTATAATCCCAATGAAGATTACACACACACACACACACACACACACACACACACCTGTTTTACCTGAATTTAATCTCTGTTTAAAGTTACAACACATGATTTAAAGTTTTATAAAAAAGTGGACCAAGGCTTTCTGATGTTCATTACTGACTCTTGACTATCCAATGAACATGATTTGTTTCCACTACCTGAGTTACTGGAAATTAGATTAAACTAATACATTCCAAAAACCATGCAATTAAACTTAGAAGTGAATCCTGCAGTCCATAATGCCTTCAGATGACTGCAGACCCAGCAAACACGCTGACAGCAACATTATGAAACCCTGAGCGAGGACCATACAGCCATGCCACTTCCAGATCTAGCCATATAGGCTAATAAATATTTTGTTGTTATTTAAGCCACTAAATTTTGAGGAAAGTTGTTACACAGTGATAGATGTCTAGTAATATTGGTTGAAAATTGGGCACCATAGGTAATACATTGTAACAACGCTGGATTTGGCTATGTTCTTCTGAAAATTATTGGGTTTTTGTTGTTAAGAAGTTATTTTGTCTAGAATGTTACTGCAAACATCTTCTTCTCCCACTATATTCAGCTATTTATTTCCTCTTCTTATGTACTCCCACTGCATTTTGAGCCTGAATCCCATGGGTACCTCTTTGCCTATGAAATTTGACACTCAACCAATTTTGAATAGAAATAGAGTTCACCCTTCTGTAGTACCCTTGATTCTAAGGATTCCTTGCATTTCTAGCTGCTCTGTCAGTCTTTGGCTCTGTATTTTGACCCTTTAACATTTCTACCTCTCAATATGTGCGTAGTTGGGAAATATACTCAATTAAGAAAAGCATGGAACTCACAGAAATGGCTCCACATAGATTTATCTTTCAAGAGTAGATTTATCTCTACTTTCTGCCTGCTTTTTTGCCATGCTACTGGAAGTCTCCCCCATCCAAGGCATGTTTAGTTAACTGCCAGCCATAGATTTGGAAATTTTATGCTCTAAATCTGGGTCTCATTCTTTCAGCATTCTTGTGCTGCCAGGATTTCTCTTTAAAATTTCCAGTTTTATTCCTTTAGTATTTAAGTATATCTAATCTATCAGTCTGGAGGAAACCCACCACCATTTTCCACAGCCATAGCCATGGGAGATGGGTTGTTATCTGCCAGGGATTTGCACAACCACTTCAGTATTCCACTATTAACAGATATCCCAAAAACACTTCCTTTTTATTTTCAATGTAGCACCTTTAGACATTGTAAGAGATTTTACATTGAATGATTGGAGATTTCTCAGGAAGATAGCAGTCAGTAATTTTCCCTGAAAAATGGTAAAATATATTGCAACCCTCTAATAATTAAGAACAGAGATCAGATTAAAAATAATTTTGAGATTGACCTAATATCTAGAAGAATTTATGTTGCTGAGAGTCTGCTTCACTGGGCTTAATGTTAAAGTAACTACTTGTATTAGTTATCTATTACAAGTTAGTTATCTTAACAAAATGCCACAAAATGAGAATTGAAATAAGCACCTGTTTACTAATTTACAGTTCTACAGGTCACAAGTCCAGCATGGCATCACTGGGGTTCCATCTTCAACATATCATAAAGCTAAAATCATGTCATTGGCCAGTCTAGGCCCTCATCTAGAGGTGCCAGAGCAGAATTGCTTCCAAGCTCATTCAGAGTATTGACAGAATTCAATTCCTTCTGGTTGTAGGACTGAGTTCCCTATTTCCTTGCCGGCTATCATCCAGATGACTTTCTGGCTATCATCCAGATGACCCCTCCATCTTTAAGCCCCCAGCAACACATCATATGCACCTTATGCTTTGAATCTTTTTGACTTCCTCTTCTGCCATGAACCCAAGAAGACTTTTCTCTTTTAAAGGATTTCATGATATTAGATCAGGTCCACCCAGATAATCTCCGTATTTTAAAGATAACTGTGTCATATAACATGTCATAATCGTGGTAGTAATAGCTCATTACACTCAAAGGTTCTAGAGATAAATCATGGAATCTTGTGGTCCAATTTCAGAATTCTGCCTACTATAGTCTTGTCATAAAACGATCTCTTTTTCTGCACCCAGATACCACACAAGCATGTGGGGGTCACCAGGGAAACACAGAACATCTTCACAGATTACCAACTTTGGGCTTTACCTGTCAAATCCTATTATTAATCACTAGCCATCAATAGCCAGTATGCCCTATATTAAAATCGGCAAACCAAGAGAATACAATGAAACCATCTCCTTCCATCAAAAAACTTATAGAGACTTTCCTATGTCTTAACACCTCTGGTAATGACATAATATTCATAGGTGGGTACTCGTACATTGCATTTTGGGAACTGGAATATTAATTTGCATTCCAAACTCTGAAAAGAAGCAACCAATTTACACATGGAAAATGATTCATATGCCATGTTCTTCACAGCTTCATTTATAATAATGAAAAAAGTGTTTAACAAGAATAGAGTGCAAAGTAAATTATAGCACATCCACAAGATACAGTCATTTATTTATCCTTTCAGTCTTTCAACAAATATTTATTGTTTATCTGCCATATGCCAGGTACTATTAGGTACTAGGGATACAACAATGATGCAAAAGAGACCTGGTTCCTATTTTTATGGAATTTATACTCTAGCTGGGAAGGAGTGACATTAATCAAATAATCACAGAAACTCATGTAAAATTGCAACTTCTGAAGGGGACAGCCATCTAAAATGATGGTTTTAATTTAAAAGTTGTCAAAAAGGAGAGACATGCCTATGACCTAATGTTAAGATAAATAAGAAGAATATGTAATTGTATTTTGGAAAGATACTAATAATATAACATAAATTTTGCAAGGAGAAAAGACTGGAAGGAAACAATTAATTTCACTTGTCTTCTTTATATTTATACGTAGGCCCCAAATTATATAATTTGCATATATTACTTTTACAAATAAAAAAATTAAACTCTATTACAAAAATAAAATCATTTCATTCTATCTACCCCTGTAATCAAATGCTTAAAGTTTTCATGGTCTGGGCCAGAATTTCACATATTCTTTGTTTGAATTTTGTGGTTTAGGCTGAACTAATTGAAAACATAAACATAAATGTGAAACTACCCAGTTATCACTTTGCGAATTCCCACTCTTTACATAGACTTGCAGATGCTGCTCAATATTCCAAGTGCCTTTGAAAATTTTTTCAGCAGTAATTAGGCTCATAACATATCCACATTATTGTTCTTCCACTCTTCCACAACCTTCCTCCTTGGCCAAGACCAGCGTCTTCCCTTCCTTTTATGGTACCACCGCTTATGGAAAACTCGCTGTGCTAGATCTTTACATGCATTGCCTCAGGTCTCCACAATAAGACTGCACAGCAGGCAATGAGAGCCTCATGTGACAGGTGAGGTATGAGAATGCCGGTACTACCGAACAGATAGTAAATGCCAAGGGCAGGATTTGAACTGAGGACTGTGTGACTCCCAGGATCATGCTCTTTTCACTACTGTGGTAGGCAGAATTTTAAGATGGCCCCCAAGATTGCTGCCATTTCCTGATGTACATGTACTCCATAATCCCCTGCCCTTGAATATGGGAAGGATCAGTGAATATGGTGGAATATCGCTCCTGTGATTATGTTACATTATAAGGTAAAGGAATTTTGCAGGTGTAATTAAGCTTTGATTTTGAGTGAGTCAAAAAGGGGATTATCATGGGTGGGCCTAACCCAATTAGGTGAGCCCTCCTGAAAATTTATCCTGAGCCTAAAATGAGATTACAGCTGCAGCCAACACCAGGATTTAAGTCTGGTGAGACCCTGAGCAGAGGATCCAGCTAATCCATGCCCAAACTCCTGACACAAAGACTGAGATAATAACTGTGTTGTTTTAAGCTGCTAAATCTGTATATTACTTAGCAACAGAAAACTATTACAACTGTCTTATTCTACTTCCCACCTCTGGTCTGACCTCTTCATTTGGGTAAGTAGTGATCCAGGTTTCTAAACACATTGAGGGCCTGATATTTGGGGCTGGTGTGCTAAAGGAGTGACCTTCATGTATGAAGGACCACCTGGAAGCTACAGGTTCAACTAAGATGATCGTCAACAGCAAGAACCAAATCCCTGCAGGACTCTATTAACAAAGACAAAACAGATGGAGTGAACAGGTTCAAATGGAGCATTCTGGAGATATCCCAAAAAGTAAGAAAGGAATCCTTGTTAGTGACTTAATGGACAAAAAGGGGTTGATTAAAACTTCAAGGTAAGGATTTCTCTTCCTAGTCCTCTCTGCCTTCCTTTGCACCATTTTTAATGTCTCTAATCTGAGGGATCCAAGTATGAACCAGCAAGAAGGACACCTAGTCCCTCTACCTCAGAACCAGCATGACTCCTATGAAGTCAAGTTGGGTTCAGACATAAACACCAGTTTCCAATCTTGGGGACCTCTCCCAGCTTCAGTTCCAACCCTTGGATATGGTGATGAAGAGAATGGGAACATTATGGCAGCCATTTCCCAAAAGACCCATTTCAAGGCTAATTCTTTACTATGGAGGTTTGCTATCACAGATATACTTAATATAAACTCATTTTAATGTCAATAAGAGCTTTAAATAACATGGCTGTGACTAGCGATGTTATAAACCATTCTGTTGGGGTAGATGATTTCCCACATTCCAGAATTTAGGAGAGCCAAAAAGGTCTAATAATTCCAACATATCTTAGGCCTCACTGGCCAACGCTTGAAATTCATTTGTTGAACTCTAATTCTTTAGTTTACAGGTCTGTGCTTGTTGAAATACAGACACTCCTGGAAGTGATCCCTCAGTTTAAACTTTCATCAATCAACAGCGAGAAACAAACTTCACATCCTCTCTTGTGAACTGATGTGATCATAAAAGGAATAGGAAATGAAAAAATACTAGGGTGCTGAAGAGTAAACACAGGACAGCAAACATTTGCAGACTGGATATTCATGGTACTAGACATTAAAGGTAAATACTCCCTTTGTTAGAAGCATCTGGGGACCTGAGCATTTTATGTCCTTACAAATATGCTTATTCTACTGCAGAGAAAAGTCTTTCTTTTGGTCCCATTAAAATGAGGTGATCATATTTTAATAGGAGTTTCCATTTGCCTTATCTCTTTCCAGCTCAAAATTTACCATTGTTACTACCTTCACCCACAGAGGAGGAGACATAAACCACAGCCCCAGAGTCACATATGGAAGATGAAATTGGTGAGAAGTATCTTCGAAGAGAGGCTTGATAAAGCAGAACTCACAATTTAGCAACTGGGGGGATTTACATGTGTCTGCATCAAGCCTCAGGCATGGAAGGAATGACCGATCAGCAGGCACCTTCTTCAAAGCATAGACACAAGTGAGGCTCCACACAGGCCAGGGGAGCCAGTCCACAGAACACAGCAGGGGGTGGGGGCCGCCATTTCACTGAGGTAAGGGCACTGTCGTGATACTGTTTCTGTGGTACTGTCCCCTCTCCGGCACCAGCCACTCATGGGTTACAAACCAGGCTTAGAAAGCAAGTGGCCTCAGGAATCTGCCATCATGAGGAACACAGCTCTGTCTTTCCTTGTCCATCCTTCTCAGTATCCATACGCTACTTCCTTTGGCCCTGAAATCCAAATCAATTTAGGCCATCTCTTTGATGAACAGCAAAACTTGGTTTCTCCAAGGGAGAATAAAATATCAAATATACACTTGTTTACCTTGGGGAAGGGAGGAGAGAAGGATGGGTGTGCTAGACCAATTCTATTTAAAGGCAACCCAGGAAAATCTCTGGCACCTCTTTTTAGAAAAAAAGACAAAATCACAAATTTAATCTCTGGTAGGGATTATGCTGGACTAGAATTTTACAGGATTCTAAACGGTGAGTATTAGCTCAGAACTGGGTAAAAGTGGACCTTGCAAAATATTTAGGCATGCATCAATCATTCAGTCACAGGGATTGATTGCATAGGCCATGCACTGTGCTAATTGTTCAACATCCAAAGATAAATAGGAGTTGTCTATATATGGAAGGGAACCAACCACCAGCAAATGTCACACTGTGTCAAGATGCTGTAATAGACCCAAAGTAGAGTGTCTGCATAACAAGGGATGCAAAGTAGAAAATAGCCTTTTTTTCCCCCCCTGGAGCCCTAGAGCCACAGTTTAAACCTCTAGGACTGCATGTACTAGGATGGAAACCTTTCTCAGAAGCAGCTAAAGACCAGGCCTCATATGCCTCCTACTATGTGCCTTAGCTCCCAGTCGTATCAGCAGCTAAGTGAATATTTTTGATTGATTGGTTGATCTACATAAAATCCTTATCAGTGAGGTTGTTAACTCAGACTATTGAAATGCCCAAGTTTGAGTTAAATATACATCATATCCCCAAATACACACTGTAACATCAGCATTGAATCATAACAAAGAAGAAGAAAAGACATATTTCAATGGAATCTTGGCATGAACTAAGGAAGCAGTTCAGGGGGAGAGATAAGAGGGCTGTCATGTTCTCAATGGCAGCAACTTCAAAAGAGAAGGCTTTTACATTTATGGGGATTTGATTATCCAGAGAGATAAGATAAAAACTGGTGAGGGAAATCAAAGAGAAATAAAACTCTCAGGATAGCCTGAGAAATCAGTTTATTTGAGAAAAGGAGGAGGTCATTCAGCCAGTTGTTTCCTATTAAAAAACAACTCCTCAAAGCCAAGATTTCCAACTTGATGTAATCTGAATCCTTCATAACAAAGATGAAGTATTTAAAAACTCAAGGTACTGAACTGAACCCTATTTAGAAAATAAAAAACTAAAGTATTGATTCAAGCTATAGAAGAGTAATTTCACAAATATAGGATTGTTTGGGGGAAAATCTTGTAAAATGATGGTAAGACTTCTTGTGGACCAGACTTTATTGTTTAAAAAGTAATAATAATAATATAAATTCTCTAATTGTTTAAGGTTGGATCAATTGACCTTGCATTTTCCTCTCAGGAATTCCAATCTTGATATCTTAACAATAATGAATAAGCCTAAAATTAATGTCAAAATAAATAGCAAGATGGTAGGGAGAGATTTTTTTCCTTTCCTTTAACTGATTGAACAATAATGCATTTCTTCAGACCATGACAATCATAGCCACACTCACACACACACACACACACACACACACACACACAGGAACACACACACACAGGAGGAACACACACATTCGAAAATCCATAAAGTAAACAGAGGAAGGGTCTTGGTTATTCAGTCCACTAGCTGCTTTAGCCAAAGTGTTTATATAAAGAGAAAAAGAGGCTGAGAGTAAGAGAGAACAAAGGACCTCATAACTGGAGTGACGGTGTATTTGGGGATTCCCTGGGCTGGCATGAGACTCAGGTTGTAGTTGTTTATAGACAAACACTGCATCACAGGCTGATTAAAACTGACAGCTGCCTGAGCTACTGATGATGGTCCTACCTACTTGGAGAAACTGTTCTCCCTTGCCTGGTTGGGAAAATAAACCTTAGAATAACTGAGGCCATTCTTCATCTCATTGTCCCAGTACACATCCAGTTCATAGCTGACCTAATCTATAAATGTGAGTCATCCAGCCTCTAACTCAGGGAAAGAAAGTGCGGAAGCCAAAGGATTAGGCAGGTCCCATTCATCACCCAGAAAATAAACAGGGCCCCACTCCTGTAGTGGTGAGGAGATAGTGGCTGCATTATAACTAAGCGCCCCAGCAGCGGCTGTTGAGCAGGACCCAGCCAATAAAAGCTTGACCTTGAGGAGCAGAGAGTCAGAAGACAGACGATCAGGCCAGAGAGATGAGTTTTGTTCTCTGTAAAATGAGAAGAGGCCATATAATTCCTTATATTTTTCTAGTTTTCCACTTTACAAGGCACATTACCATACACGTTGCATTTGACCCTCACAACCTCGTTAGTGAGAAAGAGACGGTCTCCAAAGCCCAGACGACTTCAAAGGCTGGTATCCAACTCTATCATTTTATATTTGCCCAGGATTCATGCATTCACCTTTATTCCTGAACTAGTCATTTGCAATAAGACCAGTCTCTAATGAACTTGAAAACAGACTAGTTGGTTAACACAAAGCGTAGTGCTAAGGAGAAATTTTTTTTTTTTAAAAAGGAAAACACCACAGTAACAATCACCAACCACATAAGTGTGATTTTAAGGTGTTGAAACTGATAGTATTTTTCAACTTCTATCGCCTACTTGCAGGGACCAAATCAACACTGCTTTCAATACAGTCTGTCTATTCTGAGAATGTTTCATGGTTGCCAATATTTCTGGAGGCTTTTTATTGAACCAGATATCCAGTATTAGGTCAGGGCCTTGCAAGAAAATCAAGCTTCCTTCTTTAGACTCACATTTTGTTTTCAACTGAAGGTTTCATTACTAATTACCCAGACTGTTCTCTCAAGTTATTGACAAAGCCTGTAGCAATGTGAATTTGGCTATTTCAAGAAACCTTATCCCTCAGAAAGACAAGATTTGTCACCCCTGAGGATAGTTGAAAGATCATGTTGACTCTTTGCAAAGAAGAAAGTCTTCCACAGCCCCTGGAACCAGAAGGATGGAACCCCAAACAGAAGGATGTCATCTTATTCCTACATGTATCTACAGAGCCTGGCACAATGGCTGTCACAGGGCTGGCGCTACAGACATGTGAGCAGCGCAGTCACGATGGGTCTCATCGGGACCCTGCATTCAGTGTAATGCTCTGCTTCCACCATCTTGAAATTCTTAACAGTTTAACAAAGGGCCTTACATTTTCATTTTGAAGTGGACCCCACATGATAGGTAACAATTATTATCACCCAATAACTCCTTGTTAAACTTCATTGAATCACTGAGGTTCTGGATTCTGTTTATAGGGTAAGAAATAAGACAGACAAGAAAGAGCAAAAAATCTGGGTTTGAATGCTATTCACAGTATTTACTGATTTTCTGGTCTGGGGTAAGTTAAATAATCCTCCACATGTATATACATATACTGCATTGTCTATCTTGTAATGTATTGAGGATTCTAATAATGTCTATAAAGCAAATGGTACAAAGCAGACACTCCAAGTTGGGTATTTTTATTATTATCATTATTTTTATGGGCCTGGATAGAGCCAGGATTATTAAATACAATATATAAAGAAGAAATACATATATATATATAGAGAGAGAGAGAGAACATTCCTCATGATGCTTCATAATAAAAAACAAAGAAAATAAGTTGGCCACAATTTTTATAGCCTCAGAACTCAGTACTACAAAGCACATCATTTTAGTAAAAACATAAAACCTGTGTATTTATAACATGATAGTAGTGTTCAAATAGGATCAGGGACTTAAAAGTGCTTTAAATCTGAAAAAGCATTAAATATAAATACGTCACAGTATCTTAGTTAAATCATATTTTGTAGTACCTTGTTTAATTAACATATACTTTAAAAATCTTCATGCCAAAAGAGATTTATGCTGTATAATTATTATTTTTTTGTGTAGAATTAATTATAGTTCGTGATAATTTCTCTAAAATGTTGACTATCAGACCCTTGTTCTAGGAGGAAAATAGTAAGTGCAATAAAAGAATTAGAATGTATTTACTTATGATAGACTTTCTCTATAAGAATATACCACTTTGTTGGGTGATTACTTTGAAAACCACTTGGGATACAAACTAAAAAGAATGCTCTGTCCATTACCCATCCACCTTCTTGGCAAAAGGCCATGCTTGAGGGACAATTGATAGTGACAGTTCTGCTAACTACCCAGGTTTGTTTTGCTGAGTAGTGTAGATAAGTAAGCAGAGCGTGTTAAGTACACTCCTTGACACAAAGGAGATGATTTCTCAGGTCCCCAGGGAGAGAAGGAGACTGGGGAGAGGAAATCATGGGAAGACGGAGGGATCCAACAAGCAATTTTATTAAGTAGGATGTAATAAGAATCTTTTTCCCCATCATACAACTTAATCTTCAGTGAAATATATTTATAGCTCCCTAATTGTTGATTTAAAATTGGGGTGGAGGAAGAGACAGCAAAGATGTGTGAGAAGCACAGGAGAGGCCATGAGGAAGAAGTCCAGTGTGTGTAGGATGCAGAATATCTGGAAACTAAGCATGGCTGTTACAGTTAATACAGATTTTTATAAAAATGTAATGAGATATGAATATAAGAACTCTCATATTTATAATAATAATAATAATAATGTCTTCAATATCTCTTTTTCTATGATATTTCTGTATAAAAATCTTTCTCTTTAACTGCCATAAAGGAAGACAGAACTGAGGGAATCAGAAAAATAAATATGATCATTGGACTGAGTATTATCAACTAGTGCCTAGTAATGATGGCCATCCCCTTCTGTTTGCCCTAAATCACAAGCATTTAAAGACCAAAATCTACATTTTGTAGACTTCCTTAGATCTAAGAATGTAGATGAAACATAGGCTCTGAGGGTAAGATAAAATCATGTGATCTTTAGAAAGCAAGCAGAGGTGGAGCATTCTCTTTTTTTTTTTAAGTTTATTTATTTATTTTGAGAAAGAGAGAGAGAGAGAGAGAGAGAGAGAACGTAAGTTGGGAAATGGCAGAGAAAGAGAATCCCAAGCAGACTCTGCACTGTCAGCATGTAGCCCCACACGGGGCTCAAACTCACAAACCCTGAGATCGCAACCAGAGAGCCAAGACCAAGAGTCAAGCGCTTAACTGACTGAGCCACCCAGGTGCCCCTGGAGGGCACTAGTGTCTGAACTCCAGGGTACACTTTTTCTCACCTGCTTGTGCCATGGGCGTGGCAGCTTTGGCTACACTAGAAGCAGGAGTTTCCTACTTTCCAGATCAAAGCTATAGCAGTTGCCCCAGATTGCTGCTTCTACAGCTGTTTGAATAATTTTATAAGCATCTAATTTCCTATATTACATCTTATCCTGCCTGAAGTATCTACCTATCAGATATTTCTGTGCCTCACACCAAATCTAGAATAATATCATGACATATTAGGTCAACCATATTCAGAAATCTCTAGATTTAAACAGTCAATGGTTTAATTTGTAATCAGCACGATCTCTCTCCAAAATCTTCTGTAAAAGAAAGAATAGCAACTTTCTTCCTGCTATCTTAATATATTCAATTCTATTAATATTTAGAAAACACCCACTAGGCGATAGGACTACTTATTCAATTTATGAAAAACTTCACCACCACGGGGTATGCAATTCCACATTTTAAAACTTTCAATCACCATCAATAAAACAGAACAGCAGTCATTAAAATAGTGAAATGGAATAGAACTTCTGTAGAGAGCAACTTAAATGAGCTTTGTGCTGTGGCCTAAAGGTCAGTGTGTGGACATCTTAACAAAGCAGGAAATTTGGAGTAAATTTCTTTACTCACCTCTAGAAAGGCATACCTAAAGTATGTTGCTTCTAACATTCCCTTTTTCTCATCATTTAGCACTTTTGAAATTCCCACTCTCCCCCCTGCCGCCCCCACCAGCCACCTGTCTACATTTCCAACATCCTTAAGGGGCCAGATGAAATCTTCCCTCCTCCAAGGAGATTTCCTGACCCACTTGCCATGATTTCTCCCTCACTTGTTTTATAATTCTTGTACCTATCCCATATCCCATTCATTCTGATACAACACATTTACTCCTTTGACATTTTTCTGGACATAAAAACACACTGTAGTTCCCTGAAAACTATCCAGACTATAAACTCAAGATGATAAGAGTTAGACTTTTTGGTTTGGTGGTTTCTTGTTTGTTTGTTTGTTTGTTTTGTCATTGCTTGATCTGTAGCACCTAGCACAGTGCTTGATATTTGGTAGGCTCTTGATAAATATTTGCTGGAAAAAAATGTGTTATCAATAGATATTGATCAATCAAAACTCCATGCACCCCTATCCATAATACAGAGTTGTTCATGGGATATTCCTTGCATCCTGTGGTGGCCACAAGTCTATTTCTCACCAGTATAATAGAAGCACAAGAGAGCTATGTCCTTACTGGGCTGGAGTAGTAATAACCAACTCCCTTCCCCTTCCAATGACTAGAAACAAAAAGGTCCAAGGCCCATACATGGCTAGGGAGCCAGAAGATGAAAGAAGCCTAGATCCTCAAATTACCATTCAGGAAAAAAAAGGCAGTCTATCCATTGGGAAAACTCATACTGAACACATACATGAGAAATTAAAATTTACTTTATTATCCCCACAAATATCTATACATGACTATTCGTACAAGTTCTATTCATAATAGTTAAAAACTGGAAACATTCCAAATGTTTATTAACTAGTAAATGGATAAATATAGTGTGGCAGGTCAAAAAGGGTATTACTCAGCAATGGAAAGGAATGCTATATTCAACAACATGAATGAATCTCAAAAAGCATCATGCTAAGTAAAAGAAGGCAGACACAAAAAAGAGTATATACCAAATTTGTCTATTAGCATATTAATTAATATATTAGCTTTAACATAATATTAATATAATATTCTCGAAAAGGCAAACCACAAGAACATAAGTCAAAGCAGTGTCTGTAAGTTTCTGGAGGTTAAGAAGACTAACTCTAAAGGGTCACAAGGAAACTTTTTGGAGTGATGCAAATGCCCTGTATCTTAATTGTAATAGTGAGTACATAGCTGTAAACATTTGTCAACGCTCATTGAACTGTATGCTTAAAAAGGGTGAATTTTGCTATGTATAGATCATCCCTCAATAAACCTGATTTTTAAAAACTCCACTGTGTTAAAGACATTGGAATTTTGAAATTCATGTGATACACAGCCAAATACATTCGTGTCATCCTAGCTAATACACGGACGACAGAAGAATGAAGTCACACACCATACCAGGGGCTACTTCTGCACAGTCCAGAAGCCCTGCGTGTTGCTGAGCTCATAATAAGTGCTCAGGAAAAACATGTTGAAGTAAATTTAATTCCCCTCCCACAATTTTTACATTCTGTGGTTTGCCTAAAATCATTTATATATTCATTCATCCATTGCCTCCTATCACTGCACACCATAAAACAAAAGCTGCCAAGCCCTGAACTCTGCAAACACATTTTTCAAATACTTTCCATGCAAGCAATCAGGCATTGGCCTGTTTTATTCATAAGACGATTTTTCTTTCTAGCTGCTGGAGCCACTTAAACATTTAATATCCATAAAACTGCTTTAATTTTTTAAGAACACAAATGGGGATTCCATTGCACTGAATATGGAATTATTTGGTGCCATAGCAACAAGCTCCATTGTGCCATTCAGAATTCACTCACTAAGGGTAGTCCTCAAACAAATAGTCTGACCTTCTTGGTCATCCTTCCTACTCACAGACTTAGGATCCCAGGCTTCTGACACCCACTGCTCTTCCACCTTGAAATCATCTTTTTCTACCTTGAGAGGAGTTAATACCCCTAAAATTTTATTGAATCTTTTCCCCCAAAGTTCAAAACAAATGAAAGTGCCCTGGGGAAAAAAGAATTTAAGAAGGAGATTCTCTACTTAGTATGATTTTCTAGAAAGTAGTGCCCCCAGAATATGCAACTAAAATATTAAAGGAGTTTAAAGAGAAGATGGTGAAGGCTTTAGAATCAGCCAGATGTGCATGGAATTGCAACTCACATACTTGTTAGTTCTGGAAAATGGGCATGTAATTTCAGCTCTCTGAGTCTGTTTTCTCATCTATAAAGATGATATGAGAAACCCACTGATGCAACAAGGAGTTAAGGATTGAGCTTCAGCATTGATAAATAAGATGAGATGGAAAAATCTAAAAAAGTGAATTTTTTTGAGAGAAGAATATCAGAGTGCAAAAAACATTAGGTCACTCTTGCATCTCAGAGTTAAGAATGGTCTAGAAGCAAAACCATTTCCAAATTTGAAACAATTTGTTGTGATATAGGGAGAAGCGAATGAAAGAGTAGGGATGAGCCCCATGTGGTAAGGAAAACTATTCTTTTTACGGTGTTAGCCCCAGCCTGGCACATGATGGGTGATCAAAGTCACTGAATGTTGAATGAAAACCCAGATTCTGGACTCAGCCTCGTCATAACAGCTGTTATTGCCCCAGTGGGACACAGTTTCCTTGTATGTAAAAAGATTATCTGAAATGGTACTTCTAGCTCTGAAATACAATAGTTTATAGCTCCTAAAAGTGAACAGGGCCTTAAGGGGTCGTCTAGTTAATACTGCTCCTGCTGTCTCTGTTTCTACCCCTGGCAGAAGGGCACTTAAACCTTCCATGATGGATGGTTGCCCATCCTTTTGATGGAATAGATGTAAATGGCATTGGGTGATATTTCTGTGTCTCTTCTTACATACCATTAATAATTCCCTACATTATAAAAAATGTGCAGTGCCTACTAACTAAAATGTCAAAATTGACATGCTGAGATTACAGTTACTCTAAGAACAGAGTCAAATACCTCTGAAAGAACAATTTGTATTCTGAGGTCGGCTGCAATCTTAAAGATGCTGCACAGTGCCTTGACATTATCAGAGGCATGTGGAAGTAAAATCTGTCTCTCAAGACATATTTTTACTCTGGTCAGACAATTAATGAGAGAGGCTATTAAAGCTAATCTAAGGTTGTTAGCATTTGAAAAGGAGCTCCCTGAAAAATGGGCTAAGAAAGAAGACATTAAAATAGACGAACCAAATTTGGTGATGGCGCATTTCCCCACTCTGGATGGTTGATGGACGGATAATGTGAACAGATGATGGATGAATCAGTAATGTAGACAAATGGCAAAGAGAGAAAGCTGTCCTCTGTAGCACAGTGACATTCTTGGGGACAGCCTGACACACCAGCGTACAACTGCTTTGTAGACAAATTAAGGACTGTCATTCAGAGGACCAGAGAAATGTAATCTGTAATTTTTTAGAAGTTTTTAGTACTAATTAAACAAAATGTACCCTCCTAACCCTCCCCCCATAACAAAATCCCTATCTTAAATCCTTATGACAAAGGGGTTAATGGAAAATTTGGTCAAAATAGCTAAAATTTGGCAATTGAATGATTATAAGATAGCACAGTTTAAGAAGGTGACATGGAGGCTAGAGGACAAAGAGCAGGACAGACAGAGAAAATAGGTATTTTAGGGTAGGATGGGCTCTGCTGGGTAACATAATCTGTGCATAATCACACCTGAAAACTTTTTTTTTTCTCTTGCAAACATCTGTCTCAGGATTGAGGGCTATTCCAGGGCATCTGGATCTCTATACAGCAAATTTGTGATCCTTTATTCTTGGATCTGTTGGCTCTGTCATCTCAATATAAGGGTTTCTCAGTCCTTGGGGCAGAAAAAGAGATCGAAGAGAACTAGCCATCGCTGACCACCACACAGAACAACCTTGGGGAGATGAAGACACCTTGGCCCCCAAGCCATCTAATTGAGAAGTTGTCCCCTCCCTCGATTCAGCTCCATCACCGCATAAGATCTTGTGTCCCTAACTCCTCCTGCAGTGCTGAAAATTACACCAGCCTATATGAAGATTTTGTATGGGGACACTTAAATTTTAATTGAAAGAAGAAGACACAGCCCATTCATGGAGCTTAGCATGAGGGTAAGGAGGGAAGGGGCAACTGATATGGGGACCAATGTAAGAGGTATGAGTTACTACACTGATTCCTAGAATAGCTGAGGTTCTGGAAAGACCCAGACTTCTGTTCATATGGAGTGCAACCCCATGAAGTGGAGGAGATGTCAGGGCAGCAGCCAGGACTCACAGCTGGCACCCTCAATCCTTATTTCAGCCTCCAGTGCAAATGTGGCCCCTATGAAGGATGCCTGAAGACCCAAAATCCACAGTGCAGTGCTAAGGAGCTAGGCAAAACCAACATTGAAGTTTACCTAGTAAATGCTTAGCACAGAGCTAGCACATACTGCTCTCAAAATGATATCTCACATGTAAAGCTCTCATTTTACATGAACTAACCCTTAATATTCAATATAGGATGTGCAACCAACAGCCACGCTCACTGTACTATTGTTTCAGAACATCCAGCCCCCTGGAAAGTGCCCTATATCATCTTGCACTATGGTCTCACTTGTATCCCAAAGACTCCCAGTGACTGCAGAGCTGCTCCTGAGCCCAGTCTCTGTGACTAGGGGGCCTGTCTCTTGCTGCTAAAGCTCCTTAATGTTGATTATTTGTTTAATTTTCATTTTAAAAAATCTAAAACCTCTTTTCTGTGTTGAGGGTCCCTAGAGTCAGTTTCAGCAACTTACTAGGAGAACTACTCACAGTTCTCAGAATAGTCATACTCATGATTCTGATTTGCTATAGTGAAAGGATACAAAGCTAAATCAGCAAAGAGGAAAAGGTGCATGATGTGAAGTCCAGAGGAAGCCAGGCATAAGCTTCTAAGGGTCTTTCTAGTTATGGAGTCTTTCACTTATGGAGTCAGATTAATACTTCCAGCATGGAATTACAACAACACATGTGAAATGCTGTCTACCAGGCAAATCCTTAGAGCCCTGATGTCCAGGGCTTTTACTGGAAGCTGGTCACATAGGTACCCTCTGCTTAGCATGTATCAGAATCAAGTCTCTCAGGGGGAAAAACAGGTGTTCAGCATAAACTACACTGTTTGTACAAATGGTTGAGGCACAGTGAGACACTCTCATCAGTTCTAGGGATGGCGGGACCCCACTTGAAATACAAGTTCCCAGATACCAGTCAAGGGCCAATCCTGCCCACAGATCTTCCTAAGGATAGCAGTCAGACTTGCTTTGCTATATCTTTTCTACATACTTTCCTATCCACCAGGCACTGTACTAAAGAATGACTTATAAGTCTTTATTTTTTTAAGTATCTACTCTGTGCCAGCTTCAGTCCCAAATGCTGGATATGCAGGAAAAAAAGGATAAAAAAAGGCATACAGAAATCCTTCCCTCACAGAGGTTTCACTGTCTAGTGAGGGAAACAGACTTCAAGGAAACTAATAAATATATAATAAAAAGTGTCTTGTCACCTAAAGGAGAATGCTCTAAAGCAAACTAAATCAGGGTGAGAAAATAGAGATGACAGAAAAGGCACTCCAGAGGAAGTAGTTAGGAAAGGCCTTGGTTACATGGACACATTTGAACAGAGACCTGAGTGAAAAGAAGGGGTGAGCCATGTGACTCTCAGGACAAGAGCTGTCCAGGCAGGCAGAAGGGAGTGCCAAGTCCTTGAGATGGGAATGTGTGTGGTATGTGTGCAGGAGCAGCAGAGAGACCAGGATGGCTGAAGAGTGACATGCATGAATGAAACTGAAGAGATAGAATAATGTCCAAAGTCCTTGCCTTGGTCAATAAGTCCCACTATGATGTGTCCCTGCGTAAGTGAGACTTGATGCCAGTAGAAACGTTGAGTAAGGGGGTCAATATGGTCTAGTTTAATTTTTAAAAAATGAGTTAGTCATGCTTCCTGCCTATGGGGCTTCTGGTCTACCAAGTGAGACCATTGTGTCATAAGTGATGGCAATATAGCAGTGTACATGCTAAAAGAAAGGAACAAAGTTGAAGGATTGATGCTATCTAATTTCAAGACTTATACAAAGCTTTAGAAATGAAAACAGTGTGGCACTGGAATAGAGATAGACAAATGGCTCAGTGGAACAGAATAGTCTAGCATTAGACCCACACAAATATAGACCACTGGTCTTGGACAAATATCATGCTGAGTTTTGACAATGTTAATTCAGTGGAGAAAGGACAGTCTATTCAGCAAATGGTGCTGAAACAACTGAATATCCACATGCAAACAAAATTTTACCTTGGTCCATACCTCACACCATGTACAAAAATTAACTTGAAATTTATTGTGGACCTAAGTGTAAAACTTAAAACCATAATATTTCTAGAAGAAAAGATTAAAGAAAGTATTTGTGGCCTTGGATTAGGCAACGATTTCTTGGATACATAGCCAAAATCATGATCCATAAAAGAACAAATTGATAAATTTGACTTCATGTGAATTTTAAACTTCTCTCTTCAAAAGACTCTGTTAAAACAATGGAAAGACAAGCTACGGACTGGGAGAAAATATTTAAAAAGTAAACAAGCATATCTAGGATAAAGAACTTGTGTCTAGAATATATAAAGTTCTCTCAAAACTCATTAATAAGAAAGAAAATGACAATTTTAAAAATTAGACAAAAGGTTTGAGCAAACATTGCACTAAAAAGGATATACAGGTGGCAAATAAACACATGAAAAGGTGTTTAACGTTATAATCACAATGAGATACCAGTATCATAATGACTAAAATTTAAAGCAAATAATTATTCTGAGCTTTAACAAAGATATGGAGGAGTAGAAAGTCTCTTATACGACTAGTAAGGATATAAAATGTCACTTTGGAAAACAGTTTGGCAGTTTCTTAAAAAGTTAAACATACATATCATATGATTCAACCATTCCACTTTTGGGTGTTTACACAAAAGACATAAAAGCATACATTCATAGAAAGACTTACACACAAATGGTCATAAAAGCTTTGCTTGGAAGAGCCCCAACTGGAGTCAGCCTAAGTGTCAATCAGTAAGTGAATGGTAAAAAAATTGTGGCATGACTCATCCAATACAATACTACTCTGCGATTAAAAAGAATGAACTATTGATACAGACAAGAATGTGACTGATTGTCAAAATGCTGAGTAAAATAAGCCAAAGAGAGGGAGAGAGAACACACTGCATAATTTCATCTGTATAAAATTCTAATCTGTACAAATACAAACTAATACAAAATACAAACTAATACAAACAGAAAATACAAACTAATCTGTAGTCACAGAAAGCAAACAAGTCCTTGTCTGTGGGGAGGGGCAGAGAAGGGGTAGGTGGGAGATGTTATAAAAGGGCCTGAGGAAATTTTTGGAGGTGATATATATGTTCATTATTTGATCATGGTGATGGTTACATAAGTATATATGCATGAAAAATTTACCCAACTGTACACCTCAAATTTGCGCAACTTCTTATATGGCAATTATACCTCAATAAAGCTGCTAAGAAGGAGAAGGAAAAGGAAGAGGGGGTGGTAAGTGCATCTAGTGCAAGGGGAAGAGATGGGACAGAGCCCTGAAATGATGTGTACCTGTTGCCTACCAGATTCCTGACTCTGTACTCAGCATGGTGCAACTACCATAGCCATTGTTCACCTGTCTAGATGCCTTCATCTAGTTGCCAGTTTCTGAAACACATCCTTATTACCTGCTCCAAACTTTGGAAACTAATTTGAATGTCCAGATACCAATCTTGCTAAATGTAGCTCAACCAGCTGGCCACAGAGTCCCTTCCCAACCACTAGTAAGAAAGTATAGTTTAAATATGCATGAGACTGCATATGAAAAAATATTTAATATCAATTGTCATTAGGGAAATGCAAAGTTTAACAACAATGAGATACCACCACACATTTATTAGGATGGCAAAAATCCAAACAACTGGTGATACCAACTGCTGGCAAGGATGCAGGGCAACAGGATCTCTCTTTCATTGCTAGTATAAATGCAAAATGGTACAGCCAATTTGGAAGATAGTTTTTTAGTTTCTTAAAAAGCTAAACATAGTCTTACCATACGATCCAACATTTGCACCACTTGGTATTTACCCAACTGATTTGAAAGCTTAGATCCACACAAAAAACAGCATACAAATGTTTATAGCAGCTTTATTCGTAATTTTCCAAAACTGGAAGCAACCAAGATGTCCATGAGTAGGTGAATGGATAAACAAACTATGGTGCATTCATACAAAAGAATGCTATTCAGCAATAAGAAAGAATGAGCTATGAAGCCATACAAGTACATGGGCGATCTTAAATGCCTACTGTTAAGTGAAAGAAGCCAGCTTGAAAGGTTGCACATTGTTTAATTCTATTCATATGACATTCTAGAAAAGGCAAAACTATAGAGATGATAAACAGATCAGTGGTTGCCAGGGGTTTAGGGGCAGTGGGGAGGATATGGTTGAACAGATGAAGCACAAGGCGTTTTTTAGGATAGTCAGACTATTTTTGTATGATAGTATAATTGTGGTTACATGGCTATGCATTTATCGAAACTTCTAGAACTTTAAAGCACAAAGAGTGAACTTTAAGTATGCAAGTGAAAAAAAAATAATTTAAGATGCCAAAGGATCTGTGGACAAAATGCAAATATGCCCCAAAAAGCCTTATTGTATTTACAAATTTTTCACTGAAGAAGATTGAGGGAAAGGTGTTGACTTCAGTTACCTTGGAACTGATGGAGTATGTAAAACTAAAGGCAAAAGAAACTGCACAAAGCAATGTACTCTTATTGATAAATGTATTCCCACGGAGGTACAAGATGAGCACTGAGTAATGTATAGAGTTATTGAATCACTATATTGTACACCTGAAACTAATATACACTGCATGTCAGTTATCCTAGAATTTTGTAAAAATAAATTTTTAAGAAGGTTAATAATTCTGAATCCACTATATTTGTATGCTGGAACTGAACCATTAAGGAAATGAATGGAGGATGGTGGAAGCCAGGTATCTCCCTGTTGTAGGGGGAGGTCACAGATAAGCCATGAGAGAAGGCTAGAACAATCTATGAGATAATAGATTATCAGGAGATATTAGTGCAAGTTCATATTTAGCTTAATCCCACCCCTGTCTGACACCCCATCAAGTCATAAAGCCCTGTAGCAGGAGGCACCTGTGCCTCCCTGCCCACTTCAAGTATATCAAACAGGACTGAAAACCCCTGAATGTTAATAGTTACATTCAAAATATTTATAGATATGTGTATATAAACAGGTTAGTAAACACATATATATGCCTTTACTCTGTCAGCTGAGCTGACCTATAAGCAACACAACCCTGGTAGCAATGAGCACACCCAACATCCAGATCTTGTTTTCTAGGACCAGTGTCCAATGAAAGGTTCTGGAGTTCCTGAAGAAATAGCTACTTCCAGGTCTGGGTCAAAAAATATAGAAGATGAGCCTGGAGTATCTTGTAGTGCCAAAAAATAAGTAAATACTTAAAAAATCCCACAATGATGAAAATATATCAAAAGAGGCCAAGAGCCAGCACAAAGAACAATAAAATAAATCAAGTACTATTCAATTATAACCTAAAATATGAAATAAATATCCTGTGTCCATACTGATATAAACACATGATTACATAACTAATCAATGTAGAGAACAGACAAATCTCCCATGCAGATTAATTCCAAATAATTTATATACATACTTTGTTCACCAGGAGGTGGAATATAACTCCTATCCTGAAATATGGGAGTTTTTTTCTTTAAAAGTAGTGACTTTTCAAAGAATGCAGTATAGAAAAGAAGGAAAAAAAGTGTAACTGTGCAGTGAAACCTGACAAACACTATTTCATCTGAGTGATCAAGGTCAACATTGACAGTAATAAGTCATGTTGATAACATGTACCCTTGACATGAGGTGATGAGAATGGCATCTTACCTCTGTGGTCTGCCTCCCAAAGACCCAAAATCCCAATCTAATCATGAGAAAAACAAGTAAAATCCCAGTTGAGGGACATTCTACAAAACATCTGACCAGTACTCTTCAAAATTTTGAAGCTCATCAAAAGCAAGGAAATTCTGAGAAAATGGAGCAGCTGAGAAGAGCCTAAGGAGACATGACAGCTAAATGTAAACATGGTGTTCCGGATGGAATCTGGAACAAAAACAAAACATTAGGTAAAACTAGGGAAACTGGAATAAATACGGGCCTTATGATAATGCATCAATATTTCTTCATTAATTGTGACAAACACACTATAGTAAGTAAAGTGATGATAATAGAGGAAACTGAATATGGGGCATATGCAAACTCTCTGTACTATTTTCACAATTTTTCTGGAACTCTATACTATATGAAATATAAAACTACTATAAAGAAGTTTACTTAGGTAAACCACGTGACTCTGGAGTCAGATAGAGTGGGTTCAATGTCACATCTGTAAGACCTTAGGCAAAACACTTAACATCTCTGCACTTCAGTGTCCATGATGTTAAAGAATATATGAATATAACCACATCCTCTCTGTAAGTGTCTCCATATAGCTGGCCCCCTAGTATATGCCCTTTCCCTTCCTTTTCTGTACAAGATGTAACAATTACAAACCATCTGTGAAGTGTGAGTATGAAGGCCATACCCATTTGGCTCATTTCTAGTTAGCTTCTGGCCTCTCTGGCCAGAACTTAAACAGGATGGGTGTCTCCTTCATGTGTGAAAGCCTAACAAAAGTGAAGCAAATAACCTCAGAAATGTGTACTGGATTCTTTTAGTCTAGGTCCCACACTTCAAGTAAAGGATTCCTTACAGACAGGGCCATGTTCCTCCAAACCTCCAGAAAGCAGCCAGATTATGTCCCCTAATCCAACACCCTCAGTCCCCACTCTGGCCTCTGAAATTCCTGGCCATGCATGTCCCATCCAGCTTTTCTATCTTGACCTAACAGTCTGTATCTAAAGCCCCCTATGTAATGAGTTTATTTCCAACATCTCAGATGACTCAAGATATATGGCATGATTAAGGCCACAGTTGGCCCATCTTTCCTTCCTTTTTTTTCTTTTCGTTCTTTTCCTCCCCTTTATCACTCCTTCAATATTTAGCCACAGTTAGCATCCAAAGAGAACCCACATGGAATTTGCATTTGAAGTAGTGCAACAAGGAAAGGCAACGAAATACAGTAGGTAGAAAGTTTTCCTTAATTTATTGTTAAATAAATATACACTATAAATATTAAATAAATAAATAAATAAATAAATGTTAAATTGTTAAATAAATGTTCGCTATAAATGTTAATTGGTTCTAATTATGACCTTACAAACAATGTTAAGGCCTCATAAATATTAATTCATTTAATCTTCGCTTCATCCCTGTGGTACTATTATTATTTGTATTTTATAGGTGAGGAAACTAAAATACAAAAAGTATCATTAACATCCCCCAGGTCAAAGAGCTAAGCCTCAGCAGAGCAGAGCTACAGGTTCAAACCTGGCAATCTATCCCCCTGGTGCAGAAGCAGTGTGGCAACAGAGGCAGACATTTCACAGTTTTTATTTGATTTTATTCTCACAGAAGCCCTTTAAGGTTACTATTTACACACAAAACACACATACACACACCTAATAGATGGATCTTGAATGAGTTAAATGTTTGCCTGGGAAGGAATGGGAGAGACATGGAGACAGAGTTGTAGGGATATTGGATGCATCAAGGAAAGGGGTTTTTTATTTTTAATATTTTAATTTATTTTTAAGAGACAGACAGACAGAGTATGAGTGGGGGAGGGGCACAGAGAGAGGGAAACACAGAATCTGAAGCAGGCTCCAGGCTCTGAGCTGTCAGCACAGAGCTCAATGCGGGGCTGGAACCCACAAGCTATGAGATCATGACCTAAGCCGAAGTCAGACACTTAACCCACTGAGTCACAAGGCAACCCAGAAAGGGTTTCTTTTAAACAGCAGAGTCTCTCTAAACATTGTCCTCCCACCCAATCCCAGGGCAATGTCCCTCCCCCACCTGACACCCCCACCAAGCCATACTGTCCTGTAGCAAATGGCCACCTGTGCCTCCCTATCTGTTTCAAGCACATCAAACAAGACTGAAACACCCTGTCATGTAATCTCTGGATGAAATCCAGGTTTTTTCTGTACTTTTCAGGTTCTTTGAGCCATAACAACACCTCCCAAGCCTCATGCCAGCCCCCCATCAAATTCTCTGCTTAAATAATCAACCCCCCCCCCCAGCTTCTATCTACAAGGATGCCTTGGTTTCCACCCTTATGGAAATGATTGGCATTTCTAATCTAGCAACCCACCTGGGAAGATCAATCATTAAGAAAACTGAGCAGAGCGATGCACTGGTACCTCTCCTATCATTTAACATTGATTAGGGTCACTCAATTTGCATGTTTAAAGATGTTCCTAACCCAGATTTGGTGTGTTCCATTTCTCCCAGACTTTGGGGGAACTTTAGTGACAGGAAAGGTTCCTGCAGGTGGTATTTTTCTTGGTTATGGGATTTTACATCTTCACATGCCCTTCTTCCTCTGGGCTTCAGCTCCTTGATTTCCTCTCCCATCCCTCCATCCCATTGATGATTCCTGGTCAAGCATGGGCATCCCTGAGTAGACCACGGTGTGCAAACAGCATAAGACCAGTGATTCCAGTGCTACTAACATCCCTGTCTGTGGCTTTAGGCCAGTTAATCGGCCTCTCCAGGCAGACATTTTCTCATCAGGCAAATCAGCATAACCAAAACCTACTCTACTTCCTTCTCTCTGAGAATCACAGTGTGGTTCTCAATTAGGCAATACTGCCTCCTTACAAGTCATTTGGAATCGTTAAACAGGGATTCCGGGGTTGTCACAACATCTAGGGGGCGTTACTGACAATTTAATGAGAGGAAACCAAGGACCTCAAACGATCTGCAGTGTTTGGGACAGTCCCACATAATGAGAATTTTCCCATGAACACTGCTAATATTGCACCCTCTAAAAATCCCTGTTGGAGCACCTAAAGACAAAAACTTCAAAGAGCTTTATGAATTCAAATATATTAACACTAAGTAGTTAAACTTTTGTTCAATTTTCTATTTCATTAAAAGCAGTTGTATAACTGGAAAACCCGATCTGTGTGTGTGTGTGCGTGTGTGTGTGTGTGTGAATGCACTTAGACAAACTAGAAAAAGCACTCACTAAATTGTGCATCTGCAGAGCCTGGCACTAATTCTAATTCTACCACTGACCCACTGTGTGACCTTGAGAAGCACTTCCCCTCTCTTGGGCCACTCAGAGTCTCCTGATGCCTGGATGAAATGTTTATTCTGGTTATTTTCTAAGATACCACTTCTATGACTCTAAGACCCATGAAAACCTCATTATTCTTTCTCTACTTTAATAAGCAAAAGTGACCAGCGCGAGTAGATTAAATAAAGGAGTTAAAGATTGATGGGGGTTACCCTGTGTTTTTGCTATAAAGGTTAAGTCCAGTGGGATGACAGCAATGATGGAGAGATGTCACCAGAAGGTGGGGAAGGCAGACGGCAAGGTCGTTGTGTGTTGCTACTGGTGGTATTTTCAGATAACTCAGGGGCAGAGCTAAGAACACGCTGAGGCATATCCTCGTAGGTGAGTGAAATATCTGGAGTCTGAACAGGGATGTAAGAGGTGGGGAAGGAATTTTGAATGCAGCCATTATTCTATATTTATGAATCACACAGCATAGTAAGTCCTGAACTAGAAGAGTAATAGAAAGAGAAGGCATAGCCCCTGCCCTCAAGGTGCTCACAATTTCCAGAAAGGAAACATAAACATTTTTTAAAAACATGACAAATGCTGTCAAATAACAAGGTTTTATGGAAGGAGAAGGCCTCACCTCAAGAAAACGGACCTTCTCAGGTCCTTGATGACATGGGGTCCCCTGGCAGGGATGTGGTTTTGTAGCTGGAGAGGAGGGTGGGAGCACTCTTTGGGGAAAGAATGACAACACTAAGAGAGAGTATGACAATGAATCAAATACAGCAAAATTGGAAACTTAAAAGAGATGGGATTATTTTTAGATTGTCTAACTGCTAAGTGAGACCTAGAACAACCTGTGTTCAGTCTTCTTTTGAAGTGAAATAATAAATATCTAAATTATTGGGGCCACTTTACTTGGGTTTTTCTATTACTTGGAGATCAACACATCCTAACTAATAGATACAGGTAACATTAGACCTAAAAGAATAAAAGGCTACAAGGAAGGTTGTCTGGGAGGTGACACAATGCAGAGAAAGAAAAGACAGGGTTTCTTATTTAGCCCTCTGCATTATTTTTAAATCATATGGATGTGTTACTTTGATTAAAAAAAAAAAAAAAAAGCAGACAAATGAGGGACAAGTTACACGTATCCAAGACCTTCTATTTGTTATGTTAAACACAATAAATGTTTTAAACCCTGGGGTTTTTTTTTAGTTATTTCATTTTAAACTGTTTGCTAATGTTATGTATTAAAATAGAAGCCAGAATTTTGTCCACAGGATTTAATCATACATCTCACATGCTTGTGACTCCCAGCTGAAGGATATCACAGCTGTATGCTCACTCCTTCTCCTCCTCTGGTGGCAGCAAATGTAGAAAATATTATTTTCACATAGAGATGAGAAATAGAGCTACATACACTGGAACAGTGATTGTCAATCTCAGCATGTTTGAGGATCACCTGGGAACTTGCTAAGGTGAGAAATGCTGGATTCCGAGGCCCGACTTCAGAGATCTTGTTTCTGGAAGAATGTGCATTTTTAGAAAGTCTCCAAATGACTCAGATGCAGGTGTCCCATGGACCTTACTAACTACCACCTGCTGTAAGAAACACCATGCTAAAGGGTCAGTGGGGAAAACAGTTGCCATCACATGGCGTGGGTTGACCATTCTCTCGCCCACCCCCACAATCCATTCATTCATGCATACAAGTGTTTGTTGAGCACATAGTTTGCTCATCCCTGAATACACAGAGCTGATTAATATAGCAGTCTTGCCCTTAGAGACTTAACAGCAGAGCTAGAAAGAAGACTCACTAGTAGAAGTTTCCTCAACATTCTCTTTTTTTTTCAGCTTTATAAAGGTATAATTAACAAATAACATGGTAAGATATCTAAAGTGTACAGTGATGATTTGCCATAGGTATACACTGCGAAAGGATTTCACCCATCAAGTTAATTAAAACATCCATCACCTCATCTATTTATCTTTTTTTGGGGGTGGAGTGAGACATTTAATATCTATTCTCTTAGCAAATTTCAATTATACAAAACAGTGTTATCAACTATAGTAACCATCCTCAGAACTTAGTTATAACTGAAAGTTTGTACCACTTTATCAACCTCTCCCTAGTTCCCTCACACCCAAACACCTTGATGATCACTTCTAATCTCTAAAATTCTTTTTTTTTTTTAATTTTATTTTTTAATATATGAAATTTACTGTCAAATTGGTTTCCATACAACACCCAGTGCTCATCCCAAAAGGTGCCCTCCTCAATACCCATCACCCACCCTGCCCTCCCTCCCACCCCCCATCAACCCTCAGTTTGTTCTCAGTTTTTAACAGTCTCTAATGCTTTGGCTCTCTCCCACTCTAACCTCTTTTTTCTTTTTTTTTTTTTTTTTCCTTCCCCTCCCCCATGGGTTTCTGTTATGTTTCTCAGGATCCACATAAGAGTGAAACCATATGGTATCTGTCTTTCTCTGTATGGCTTATTTCACTTAGCATCACACTCTCCAGTTCCATCCATGTTGCTACAAAAGGCCATATTTCATTTTTTCTCATTGCCACGTAGTATTCCATTGTGTATATAAACCACAATTTCTTTATCCATTCATCAGTTGATGGACATTTAGGCTCTTTCCATAATTTGGCTATTGTTGAGAGTGCCGCTATAAACATTGGGGTACAGGTGCCCCTATGCATCAGTACTCCTGTATCCCTTGGATAAATTCCTAGCAGTGCTATTGCTGGGTCATAGGGTAGGTCTATTTTTAATTTTCTGAGGAACCTCCACACTGCTTTCCAGAGCGGCTGCACCAATTTGCATTCCCACCAACAGTGCAAGAGGGTTCCTGTTTCTCCACATCCTCTCCAGCATCGATAGTCTCCTGATTTCTTCATTTTGGCCACTCTGACTGGCGTGAGGTGGTATCTGAGTGTGGTTTTGATTTGTATTTCCCTGATAAGGAGCGACGTTGAACATCTTTTCATGTGCCTGTTGGCCATCTGGATGTCTTCTTTAGAGAAGTGTCTATTCATGTTTTCTGCCCATTTCTTCACTGGGTTATTTGTTTTTCGGGTGTGGAGTTTGATGAGCTCTTTATAGATTTTGGATACTAGCCCTTTGTCCGATATGTCATTTGCAAATATCTTTTCCCATTCCGTTGGTTGCCTTTTAGTTTTGTTGGTTGTTTCCTTTGCTGTGCAGAAGCTTTTTATCTTCATAAGGTCCCAGTAATTCACTTTTGCTTTTAATTCCCTTGCCTTTGGGGATGTGCCGAGTAAGAGATTGCTACGGCTGAGGTCAGAGGGGTCTTTTCCTGCTTTCTCCTCTAAGGTTTTGATGGTTTCCTGTCTCACATTCAGGTCCTTTATCCATTTTGAGTTTATTTTTGTGAATGGTGTGAGAAAGTGGTCTAGTTTCAACCTTCTGCATGTTGCTGTCCAGTTCTCCCAGCACCATTTGTTAAAGAGACTGTCTTTTTTCCATTGGATGTTCTTTCCTGCTTTGTCAAAGATGAGTTGGCCATACGTTTGTGGGTCTAGTTCTGGGGTTTCTATTCTATTCCATTGGTCTATGTGTCTGTTTTTATGCCAATACCATGCTGTCTTGATGATGACAGCTTTGTAGTAGAGGCTAAAGTCTGGGATTGTGATGCCTCCTGCTTTGGTCTTCTTCTTCAAAATTACCTTGGCTATTCGGGGCCTTTTGTGGTTCCATATGAATTTTAGGATTGCTTGTTCTAGTTTCGAGAAGAATGCTGGTGCAATTTTGATTGGGATTGCATTGAATGTGTAGATAGCTTTGGGTAGTATTGACATTTTGACAATATTTATTCTTCCAATCCATGAGCAGGGAATGTCTTTCCATTTCTTTATATCTTCTTCAATTACCTGCATAAGCTTTCTATAGTTTTCAGCATACAGATCTTTTACATCTTTGGTTAGATTTATTCCTAGGTATTTTATGCTTCTTGGTGCAATTGTGAATAGGATCAGTTTCTTCATTTGTCTTTCTGTTGCTTCATTGTTAGTGTATAAGAATGCAACTGATTTCTGCACATTGATTTTGTATCCTGCAACTTTGCTGAATTCATGTATCAGTTCTAGCAGACTTTTGGTGGAGTCTATCGGATTTTCCATGTATAATATCATGTCATCTGCAAAAAGCGAAAGCTTGACTTCATCTTTGCCAATTTTGATGCCTTTGATTTCCCTTTGTTGTCTGATTGCTGATGCTAGAACTTCCAGCACTATATTGAACAGCAGCGGTGACAGTGGGCATCCCTGTCGTGTTCCTGATCTCAGGGAAAAAGCTCTCAGTTTTTCCCCGTTGAGGATGATGTTAGCTGTGGGCTTTTCATAAATGGCCTTTATGATCTTTAAGTATGTTCCTTCTATCCCGACTTTCTCAAGGGTTTTTATTAAGAAAGGGTGCTGGATTTTGTCAAAGGCCTTTTCTGCATCGATTGACAGGATCATATGGTTCTTCTCTTTTTTTTTGTTAATGTGATGTATCACGTTGATCGATTTGCGAATGTTGAACCAGCCCTGCATCCCAGGAATGAATCCCACTTGATCATGGTGAATAATTCTTTTTATATGCTGTTGAATTCGATTTGCTAGTATCTTATTAAGAATTTTTGCATCCATATTCATCAGGGATATTGGCCTGTAGTTCTCTTTTTTTACTGGGTCTCTGTCTGGTTTAGGAATCAAAGTAATACTGGCTTCATAGAATGAGTCTGGAAGTTTTCCTTCCCTTTCTATTTCTTGGAATAGCTTGAGAAGGATAGGTATTATCTCTGCTTTAAATGTCTGGTAGAACTCCCCTGGGAAGCCATCTGGTCCTGGACTCTTATTTGTTGGGAGATTTTTGATAACCGATTCAATTTCTTCGCTGGTTATGGGTCTGTTCAAGCTTTCTATTTCCTCCTGATTGAGTTTTGGAAGAGTGTGGGTGTTTAGAAATTTGTCCATTTCTTCCAGGTTGTCCAATTTGCTGGCATATAATTTTTCATAGTATTCCCTGATAATTGTTTGTATCTCTGAGGGATTGGTTGTAATCATTCCATTTTCATTCATGATTTTATCTATTTGGGTCATCTCCCTTTTCTTTTTGAGAAGCCTGGCTAGAGGTTTGTCAATTTTGTTTATTTTTTCAAAAAACCAACTCTTGGTTTCGTTGATCTGCTCTACAGTTTTTTTAGATTCTATATTGTTTATTTCTGCTCTGATCTTTATGATTTCTCTTCTTCTGCTGGGTTTAGGCTGCCTTTGCTGTTCTGCTTCTATTTCCTTTAGGTGTGCTGTTAGATTTTGTATTTGGGATTTTTCTTGTTTCTTGAGATAGGCCTGGATTGCAATGTATTTTCCTCTCAGGACTGCCTTCGCTGTGTCCCAAAGCGTTTGGATTGTTGTATTTTCATTTTCGTTTGTTTCCATATATGTTTTAATTTCTTCTCTAATTGCCTGGTTGACCCACTCATTCGTTAGTAGGGTGTTCTTTAACCTCCATGCTTTTGGAGGTTTTCCAGACTTTTTCCTGTGGTTGATTTCAAGCTTCATAGCATTGTGGTCTGAAAGTATGCATGGTATAATTTCAATTCTTGTAAACTTATGAAGGGCTGTTTTGTGACCCAGTATATGATCTATCTTGGAGAATGTTCCATGTGCACTCGAGAAGAAAGTATATTCTGTTGCTTTGGGATGCAGAGTTCTAAATATATCTGTCAAGTCCATCTGATCCAATGTATCATTCAGGGCCCTTGTTTCTTTATTGACTGTGTGTCTAGATGATCTATCCATTTCTGTAAGTAGGGTGTTAAAGTCCCCTGCAATGACCACATTCTTATCAATAAGGTTGCTTATGTTTATGAGTAATTGTTTTATATATCTGGGGGCTCGGGTATTTGGCGCATAGACATTTATAATAGTTAGCTCTTCCTGGTGGATAGACCCTGTGATTATTATATAATGCTCTTCTTCATCTCTTGTTACAGCCTTTAATTTAAAGTCTAGTTTGTCTGATATAAGTATGGCTACTCCAGCTTTCTTTTGGCTTCCAGGAGCATGATAAATAGTTCTCCATGCCCTCACTCTCAATCTAAAGGTGTCCTCAGATCTAAAATGAGTCTCTTGTAGACAGCAAATAGATGGGTCTTGTTTTTTTATCCATTCTGATACCCTATGTCTTTTAGTTGGCGCATTTAATCCATTTACATTCAGTGTTATTATAGAAAGATATGGGTTTAGAGTCATTGTGATGTCTGTATGTTTTATGCTTGTAGTGATGTCTCTGGTACTTTGTCTCACAGGATCCCCCTTAGGATCTCTTGTAGGGCTGGTTTCGTGGTGACAAATTCCTTCAGTTTTTGTTTGTTTGGGAAGACCTTTATCTCTCCTTCTATTCTAAATGACAGACTTGCTGGATAAAGGATTCTCGGCTGCATATTTTTTCTGTTTAGCACACTGTAGATATCGTGCCAAGCCTTTCTGGCCTGCCAAGTTTCAAAGGAGAGATCAGTCACGAGTCTTATAGGTCTCCCTTTATATGTGAGGGCACGTTTATCCCTTGCTGCTTTCAGAATTTTCTCTTTATCCTTGTATTTTGCCAGTTTCACTATGATATGTCGTGCAGAAGATCGATTCAAGTTACGTCTGAAGGGAGTTCTCTGTGCCTCTTGGATTTCAATGCCTTTTTCCTTCCCCAGTTCAGGGAAGTTCTCAGCTATAATTTGTTCAAGTACCCCTTCAGCACCCTTCCCTCTCTCTTCCTCCTCTGGGATACCAATTATGCGTATATTATTTTTTTTTAGTGTATCACTTAGTTCTCTAATTTTCCCCTCATACTCCTGGATTTTTTTATCTCTCTTTCTTTCAGCTTCCTCTTTCTCCATAACTTTATCTTCTAGTTCACCTATTCTCTCCTCTGCCTCTTCAAGCCGAGCCATCGTGGATTCCATTTTGTTTTGCAATTCGTTTAAAGCGTTTTTCAACTCCTCGTGACTGTTCCTTAGTCCCTCGATCTTTGTGGCAAGAGATTCTCTGCTGTCCTGTATACTGTTTTCAAGCCCAGCGATTAATTTTATGACTATTATTCTGAATTCACTTTCTGTTATATTATTTAAATCCTTTTTGATCAGTTCATTAGCTGTTGTTATTTCCTGGAGATTCTTCTGAGGGGAATTCTTCCGTTTGGTCATTTTGGAGAGTCCCTGGCGTGGTGAGGACCTGCAGTGCACTTCCCCTGTGCTGTGGTGTATAACTGGAGTTAGTGGGCGGGGCCGCAGTCCGACCCGATGTCTGCCCCCAGCCCACTGCTGGGGCCACAGTCAGACTGGTGTGTGCCTTCTCTTCCCCTCTCCTAGGGGCGGGATTCACTGTGGGGTGGCGTGTCCCGTCTGGGCTACTTGCACACTGCCAGGCTTATGTTGCTGGGGATCTGGCGTATTAGCTGGGGTGGGTAGGCAAGGTGCACGGGGGCTGGAGGGGCAGGCTTAGCTCGCTTCTCCTTAGGTGATCCACTTCAGGAGGAGCCCTGTGGCAGCGGGAGGGAGTCAGATCCGCTGCCGGAGGTTTGGCTCCGCAGAAGCACAGAGTTGGGTGTTTGCGCGGAGCGAGCAAGTTCCCTGGCAGGAACTGGTTCCCTTTGGGATTTTGGCTGGGGGATGGGCGGGGGAGATGGCGCTGGCGCCTTTGTTCCCCGCCAAGCTGAGCTCTGCCGTCCGGGGGCTCAGCAGCTCTCCCTCCCTTTGTCCTCCAGCCTTCCCGCTTTCCAAGCAGAGCTGTTAACTTATGACCTCCCAGACGCTAAGTCGCGCTTGCTGTCGGAACACCGTCTGTCCGGCCCCTCCGCTTTTGCCAGCCAGACTCGGGGGCTCTGCTTGGCCGGCGAGCCGCCCCTCCGCCCCGGCTCCCTCCCGCCAGTCCGTGGAGCGCGCACCGCCTCGCCGCCCTTCCTACCCTCTTCCGTGGGCCTCTAGTCTGCGCTTGACTCCGGAGACTCCCTTCTGCTAATCCTCTGGCGGTTTTCTGGGTTCTTTAGGCAGGTGTAGGTGGAATCTAAGTGATCGGCAGGACGCGCTGTGAGCCCCGCGTCCTCCTACGCCGCCATCTTCCGGAACCTCTCCTCTAATCTCTAAAATTCTAAAAACATTTCTACATTTCTAAAATTCTGCTGTTCAGAGCAGAACACTTCAAAGATGGCACTTCAGAAATATATCTTCTATCACTAAAGAGACTGAAATCAAGGTAGAACCATGGAGAAAGCCTGGACCCAGTCTCTGCTAGTAGAAAGGATCCTGCCTCTTGAGTTGTATCCTTCATTTATGCTACACACACACACACACACACACACACACACACACTTTTCCTAGGGTTGGTTCTCTATGCAACTAATGTGTATAAACATTTTTCTTGGGACTCAGATAGTGTCTAAACACAGGCAACAAGCAAGCATTCATGTAAATCCCAGTGAGTTTTGACATTTTAAACATCTAAGAGAATCCAACCAGACGAGATTTACTGCAACCCTACCAAACAACCTGTGATATTGAGTGAGAGCTACTTTGAGTTCTAGTGGTCTTCATATCATATGTATGGACTGTCAGCCAGAAATGTTTCCACCTTAGCCAGACATCCAGATGTGCTCACATCATGCTGACAGACAAGCAAATATGTTGGCATTATGCAGCAACAGTCTTATTCTTCATAAACAGAAACCAAGTTTATATCTGGTTCAAGACAGAAGCAAATATGTTTATGCTCCTGGTTACACTTTAAAATTAATTTTCCTTCTAATTCTTCCAACCCAAGTTTCACATTTAAGGATTTATTCATCCCCTGCTCTCCATAAATCAGATGCATGAAGCAATAAACAAAGTTTAGATGATGAAGCATCATTGCTTTAATTAAAACCACCTTTCTCAGTACATGCCAAGGCTGTCCTTGTGGAACTGGCAGTTTTTAAAATGTACTTCCCCAGTTTAAGAAAAGGCCCTCTTGACTACAAGTAGGGTCCTAATGGTTCTTTATAATGTATTAATTTTTTCAGGCACTAAACATTTTATTGAGTGTTGACTATGCCCAACACTTTGCTCATTTCACTATTTCCATTATCTCATCTGTACTGTGAGAGATTTAAAATGTCAAAAACCATACATTGTTACAGGTAACTGTTAAAAAATGGTAGGCATTGACAAATGCAAAGCTAATGTGGCATGATCTTTTCATACCGTGCTTTGCAATGGTATAGCCTATCAAACCATAACCTCCAGCTCCAACCCCACCCCTAGGCCACAGCATAAATTTATGAAATAATACCTCATAGACAGTATTTGTCTCATTATGATTCTCTAACACTAGTGTTACAATAGTGTTTTGTTTTTCAGACTCCAGACGATTCTACTATGGCACACTTCTATTATTCTTTCATATAGTCTTTTCATATTGTCTTTCAGATCTATTGTACATATTCTAGCAAATATACATATAATATCATCTTTAAAATAAGTTACAAAGTGGGAGTGAGTCTCTGAGTAGGAAAATATTATCATTTAAGAGGTAGTTTTTTTTTTCAAAGGAAATATTAGACTGATGAATTGCCACATCAAATTAAGTAAAGTACCTAATCAGCCAGACATCATGCAAATAATAGATTCTAAAAGCAGTGGTTGTGTTTGGGATAGTGAAAAATAATGACTTTTTCTGGAAATAATATCAAAAGTGTAGTAGTGAAAATACTTTTCAAATATGTGTCCCTCCAACTCTGAGACATCAGCTTAAAGAAGCAGGTCATGGGGGGAAGAATCATTTCCCTTGAAGATGTTTGAAAATCAGCATTTCCTAAACTATCTCTCTGCAATATTAATCTTAGGAGATATTTGGTAATTTCAAAATGTTCCCTAACCAGGTATAATTGAGGATTCTTTACACTGCAGTCCCCTCTTAGAAATTCCCAGTAAATCTCAGAATCACCAAGTTTTAAAAATCCTTTGGTATACAGCCTTTGAATTTTGCTTAAACTACCATTCCCTGGGTAGCATGCTAGGTTATGGAGGGAGCAAGGTTAAAATCTTGGAAAAGTATTCTGTTCTCCATCCAGATGCTCTGAATGTCTTGGTAATGGGATGAATTTTTCACTTTTGGATGATGTTTAATCCTTGGGGAAATAGGTCCGGCAATGGTAAAAGTAAACAGGAAGGCCAATAAATGCTCTTCTTGGTAAAACGTTTACTCTATATATATGGTTCTTTGGTAAAATATCGGTTTTTACAAAATTCCTGTGAAGGAAAAACAAAGTCTTGTCTTCAAATACAAGTATTTCCCAGTACTTTTCATGCACATCCCCCAAGATTTCATCCTTTCCTGGCTTCATCACTCTTCTTCCTGGGAACTCTCAGAAAGAGAAAGTTGACAGCCTGGAGAAGGCAGCCGTGTAAATCCTGCTAAAACAAAATGGGAGTAAAACCTCCCAAGAAGCAATTCATCTCTGCTACAGAAGTTCCATGTTCAGTGGAAGGAGACCAGAATAATTGATGCGGAGACCCAAAGGACTTCCAGACTGCTTAAAATTCTTTGTCAGTGTGATGAGAAGGCTTTTCTAGAGTATCTAGGCTTTCAAGCCTGAATATAGTTTTTAAGATCAAGCAAGAAAGACCATACCTTTCAGGCAAAAAAATAAAAATTTTATAAATCTCCTCAAGCTAAAATCAGTGTTGTCACCCAATCTACAAATCAAATTCAGTCAATTAGAGTCTCATACTTCCTAACAGACTGTTCAGTCAGGACCTTAACAAAAGGATACCAGTGTGGAATATTCATAAACTCGGAGACTGGAAATATCTGTTCGAAGCTTAGAGCTGCCTCTTAGTCTCTATGTCTTTAGGCACTTACTATAACTCTTGAGGCCTTAATTTCCTTGTCTGTGAGAGGGTGAGAGGGAATTGCTATTGAATGACTACAAACTTATTGTACAATAAAAATGTTCTTAACCATCTTGCATGTAGCCAGCTTGCACGTATAAGTTTATACTCTATTAGTCTAGAAAAAGAGTGGATGGATTCCTACCGCAAGCCATATATCAAGAACATTTGAATACTCCAGCCTCATGCTTGGCTATGTAATGAGTTCTGCTTGTTTAAAAACCTATTTATCCCAATTGTGATATCACTATAATTCCAGCCTTTAATTTTCACTTTGCACTAGAGAGTGGAAAAAGAGAGTTGTTTCTCAGAATTTAAGTTAAATGCTTAGATAAGTCTCTATAGTAAAATAAAGGGGAGATTCTAAAAATGGTTGCTGAAATAGGTGTGAGTAAGACAAGTAAAAAAGTTTTGGTATAAAACATAAAGACTCAGAAGAATACTTCACTCAAATGTCTTCACATGGGCCATCATGTTCTATTTGAAATAGTTTGACTCATAAGAATTTGCAAAAATAGTATACAGTATTTTCATGTACCCTGCACCCAACTCCCCAGTGATAATAACATACATAGTTGTAGTCTCTTGTCAAGATCAGGAAATTGATATTGTCATAATATTAATTCTAGACCCACTTTATAATCCAAATTGTAAATAATAAGGATGCATTATGGGTATGGTAAATGCAAGAAAGATGAAGGGAAATTCCTACCAACAAATATCCATGTCCAATGGAACCATAAGATTATCCAAATGTCAAAAAAATTATCAGAACTAAAATTTTAAACATCAAAATGTTTATATTGAAAAAAAAGAAGCATTATATTGATGTACTCAACACTAGCAGAGAAAAGTTTTAGAGTAGTCCACCTGATATGTGACATATTTAAGGAAGATAACAACAAATGATTAATGGAGATTAAATATTGGAAAGTAAAATTATGGATGATACAAATATTATATTTTCCATGACAGAAACAAATGGATCTAAAGTGGAGTAAGATGGAGGAAGATAAAGAGATATGGGATCAATATTACAGCCAAAAATTTTAATATAGTAAATAAAGATACACAGGAAGTAATTTTTACAAACACCCTGAGTTAATGCTATTGTATTTTTTAACGGTCACACTATAAAAACCAGGTTACTTCTTCCAGACAATGTAGAATTCTGCATTTTATTATAATAACATGCATTTATATATTTATTTTAAGATGATGTGTTTATATATATATATATATATATATATATATATATATATATATAATTTTTATAATCTGTCTTTTTTGAACTATCAGTCCCACCCAATTGCATCAAATAAGAAGGGCCCTACTATCCTGTAATATTATAATGTGGACTTTTCTACTGCAGGATAGAGAAGAAAAAAGAGAAACAAATAGAGTATATTATCTCAAAATTCTCCAGAAGTAACTGTGCTTATAACAAAGTTATAAATTCATCCACTTTGAACTTACATGTGTCAATTTATGGTTACCTAGACAGATTCTTCCCATAGACCTCAGTGTCTTAGTTGGAAGAGACTATGTGAAAGAGAAAAAAAAAAGGATTACTTTAGGGACGTTGGGATTTGACTGTGAATAGGGTGATCTATCAAAGAACAAGAGCATCTAGACGTAGAAAAACAAGATGGTTCCCACAGGTCTCATCCGTGAAACAGACAGAAGTTCTGGAGGGAAGAGTGTGCCAAGTATCCCTGACATGATCTCCAATAATCTGATTATCTTGACATAAAGAACTCTTTGCTGCTTTTACTGAAAATATTTCTTTGGAAATAGTGCTATTATTTTCCCACTTAAATTTCACTAAAGTTCTTTTTGAAATGCTAACCCATGTAAGCTGTGCTAAATAGAAAAGATGAAACAAAAAGGTTTTGTTCAAGGACAATATTTCAGCTTGGATCGTGTCCCTCAAAAGGTATGTAGAAGTACCAGTGAGTGTGACCCTACTTGGAAATGGGGTCTTTGCAGATGTAATCATGTTAAGATGAGGTCATTGGGGTGGGCCCTAATTTAATATGATGGGTGTCCTTATAAAAAGAGAAGACCATGTGAAGAGAGAGACACACAGAAAATGGTCATGTGAAGACAGAGGCAGGACAAGAGGAGACAGAAAAGATCTTTCCCTAAAGGCTATGGATGGAACATGGCCCTTCCAGCAGCTTGAGTTTGGACTTCTAGACTCCAGAGTTGTGTGCAACAACAAACTTCTGTCATTTTAAACCACCCACTTTTGGCACTTTAATATAGCTCTAGAAAAGTAATGCAGGTAGCCAGGGAACAATTGCCATAATAGGTAACAGAGTTGATAATTCTGGAGAAAAAATAAGAAGCTTCCTTCTGGACCTTTCCTCAGTATTCTTTGGGAAATCATACTTATTTGATTAAAGAGAATTTATCCCTCACATGGGTTGAGACAATGGACTCTGCACAGGTAGTCCTAGATGAGGTAACCGTATAATCCCATTTTCTATTTTCTCTAGATATCGCTGGTTTATATGTTAGTCCAATGTGATTATTAATAGTGCTACCTTTCCCTTTCAGGAGTACTGGTCTTCTACTTGTAAGTCTAACATGCTAACATTGTAGTAATCTAATAATCAGTTAACAGTGTCCAAACTTTGCTATCTTCTTTGTACTCCAGGTGGAAAAAAGTAAAATGGCAGCAAAACAACCTGAAAATATTGATATTAAAAATAAATACTCCACAAAATGTTTGGGGTTCATGTGTCTTCAACCAGTCTTCAATACATTCTATATCTCCATCCTTTACAAAAATGATGGATATGTGCAATAGTGACCCTGAAAGCATGCAAGATCTTCCATTATGCACTGAATGTATACATATGCAGACACATGAATATATACACTTAGAACCAATCACTCATTTCTCTTTTAGGGAAGTTAGCACACCAAACATGAAGAAAAGGACATAGAACATATGCATAGGGATTAAAGACTATGAACATACGAAAGTGCACACCCAGATAACCACAAAACAGGCATATTGCCAGTTTCAAGAGGCCATCTGTCATATCCCCCTCTAATGAAAATCAATCCCTCTCCCTAGAAGTAATCAAAATCTAAGTTTTATAACAATTATTTCCTGGCTTTTATTTATGGTTTTATGACCTCTGTATGCTTTGTATCTCTAAAAAATATAATTTAGTTTTACCTTTTCCCTCAAACTCTTGATATAGGAAGTATCTTACTTTCTTTGCTCAACACTGTGTCTGTGAGATCTCTGCATGTTCTTCCATGTAGCTATAGTTCATCTAACTTCATAACTTGATAGACCAACCCATCCTATGAGTAGAGCTCACTTTATCTGTTCACTCTATTAATAAAGGACATTCTATTATTGGTAGAAATTTCTTTTCCCATTTATGGGTATTAAAAACAGTCTGCTGCTATGAACATTCTTATACATATAGCCTCATGCTCATTTGTAGGAGTTTATCAGGAGTGAAATTAGTCATAGGGCATGCATATTTTCAACTTTACTAAATAATGTCAAATGTGATACTAATTTATGCTTCCACCAGCAATGTATGAGAGTTACTCTTGTTCTAAGTGTCACTAACACTCGGCATTAAACTTTTTAGTATTTGCAAATGAGATGGCTGTGTAGTGCCTTGTTTTACAGAAGAGGATAAGGCCAACCCCATTTCTTCTAAAGAACTCATTGCCATACCAATGGCTTTCAGAATGCCACACACTCCATCATGGTCCACCCCAGCTTGGGAAAATTTTATCTTAACTCCATTCAAACCCCCTCAGCTACTGTTTCCATACAATTTTCCTCTTTCCCGCTCTCTCTCCCTCTGTCTCTCCTTCTCTCTCAACTTTCATGATATGTCCGCTGTTTCTGAACTATCTTTGTTGGCCCCAACTGTGCACTTCCCCATGATACTTCTTTCCAGAATTGACCCTCCACTCACCCACTTGCCAAGGGAAGAAATGACCTCACAGAAATTAAGGTTCAAAGCAGGTAAGTGACTCATTTGAGAGTCATAGAGCTTCAGAAGCCAAATAAGATTCCAAATCTCCCAGTTGCCAAACCTGTGTTTTCTACTATGTGACACTGGTGAAAAGAAGTCAAATCTGTAGATTTGGTGGCACCTGTGTCCCACTGAATTCCGGACTGGTGCTAAAATTATCAGAGTAAGGATGTGTTTCAAGAACTGAAAAGACATCAAGATCACTTCTTCCATCATGAGAGTGAACACTGATGGTGGCACTCTTACAGAAGTGTTCATGTCAAGGGACCCTTAGCAAGGGCACCATATACCTTCCGCACTGAGGCTTCACTTCAAAAGCTCTAGTTGGCATTTCTATGCACATATTTAAACTTCAGATTAAAGTTTGGTTATTTTTCCCTCAGTGACTAATGTAACAGTTGTCATCTTTATGCTATAAAACTATTCCTTTTTAGGGGCGCCTGGGTGGCGCAGTCGGTTAAGCGTCCGACTTCAGCCAGGTCACGATCTAGCGGTCCGTGAGTTCGAGCCCGGCGTCAGGCTCTGGGCTGATGGCTCGGAGCCTGGAGCCTGTTTCCGATTCTGTGTCTCCCTCTCTCTCTGCCCCTCCCCCGTTCATGCTCTGTCTCTCTCTGTCACAAAAATAAATAAAAAACGTTGAAAAAAAAAAAACTATTCCTTTTTAGACCACAAAATCAAGAAGAAAGAAGAAAAATAATCATCAGAAAAGAAGTTCCTTAAATAGTGAAATTACAATCAGCACTGTTTCTATTAATAACAAAACAAACAAGTAAAAAGGAAATTAAAAAAAAACAGAAACCAAAGCCTGAAAGTAGAAAGAGCACTAGGTTTGTAGACATAAAACTGGGCGAGGAAGAGGGGAGCATGTAAATCCCAGGTATTAATTCACTGTGCATCCGAACAAGTCCCTTGACTTCTTCTATCTTTGGGTTCCACATCTGTGAAATGGGCACAAAGAACCGTTGTCTACAATGAGCTGTTCTGTGGATTAAAGCAATAGGGCAGGTGAAGCCCCTTTGGAGCTGTGAGTTCCTATACCCATCAGGGTTGAAGGTGGCCTTATTTTCACCACCTACCTGAGAACTGTATTTGGAATATCAGGTCCCAAATTCCAAGAGAACGAAACAAGAAAAAAGCCTGTAATAAGTACAAACAACTTTTGTCAGAAAATAAGAATCTAGTAACAAAAGAAAAGAAGTGAAAATTTGGAAAAGAATAACCAAAAGAGATGGAGCATTTCTGGAACTTGAGCTGAATGGACAATGGTATCCTGGGCTGTATAGACAGTCATTTCCTGATGGTAAAATGACTATCACAACTATCTTCTGCTGTCACTTCTAGCTCAAGACTTCTGTCATCTACCATTTTATAAAAGACAGTATCACATGTATCTTTGAGTTTGTCACAAATATATTTTTTTCAGACATTGTGGAGACAGTGGCTGGCCAGAGTTCTGGAGCAAGATTCTCCCACAGGGGCCCGTGGGCTTCCTTTGGTATCTCTGGGCCTCACATTTCCATCATCCAAATGGAGATGATGTCTATACAGCCTAATGTACACAGTTTTTATGACAGTCCAGAGATCTTGTGTGTGGAAGAGTTCTGTAAAAATGTAAAGCCACACCTGAGTGTGGAGGGGATGGGGCGGGGTGTGAATTTATTTTTGTGTGTTCGCAAAAGGATCCAACCTTTGAGACTTAGATTTCCCCCAAAGATTACACGTGAAACATGAAATGTCCTCCCTCTGTTCTGATGATAAGGAATGCATTGCCTTCTATTAACTGTTAGAATTCCAAGGCCTTTCTTATGATGAAAAAAAATCACTGTAGATTGCATTTGAGTAGCTTTATACTGTTGTATTTCTGCACCAAATAACTCTCAGCCTTTTATTAACTGTTCTACTGAGTCCTATTTATCAGAGAGGCAGGTGTATTACCTGATAATACAATAAGCTCTGGTGGATGTATGAGTTGTTTTATTTTTTTATACCCATAATCAGTTCCCAGAGCATAATAAAACAAATGGCTTATTTCTCCCCACCCAGCCCCCTTTAGTTAGTTCCTAGTCATGAAGCTATAAATTATCAACCTTCAGAAATAACTGCTGCCATTAAATAAAAAATATAAAATATACTCTCATCTAACAAGAGACACAATAGATAAAAGCAAACAAAATATTCTTTCCATTTGGTAACATGATGAAAGATGGGTGCAAACATGCATGCGTATTAAAGTTAGCAGTGGGCATGACCCAGGGAAACTCTTAAAAGGACCTCATTTAGATGTCATAAAATGGATGTTACACATCATTTTTCTAAAATGCAGTTGCAGGCATCTTATCTTACCTTCTCCTGAGCTTTGTAATTCCCTAAATTGTCAAAGCCAAGAAAAGAAGCACCTTATCATTTGGATATAGAGCCACAAAGGCAGAAACAAGGGCAAATGTGTTCCATGTTGAGGATGCAGAGCCTTGGTGGAGCTGAGGGCACAGCCAGACCACCATGTCCGGACTGGCCACCCTCCTGCACCCCTCCTGCTGCCTTCGCTCCACTCCTCTCTCTGCTCTTGTCCCAGGGCTCTCACGCTTTTTAGAGGCTGAACCAACTTCTAATCATCACAACCTCTGGTTTTGAATATTCAGTATTAAAAGTTACAAATCATTCTAACACATCCTATTTGACAAATACCACTTGTGGTTACATCTCTGGTTAAATGCTCTTAAGTCCAAAATTCTTACCTAAATCCTTAAGTGCCTTACTTTAAAGAGGCAAATGGGGTTGACATAACTGACATCTTATTAGAAGTGAAGAATCTCTATTGAGCAAGCAAAATAAGGTAGACATCAGAGAACACATATTGTATAAATTCCATTTATGTGAAATTCTGAAACAGGCAAGATTCATCTGTAGTGACAGAGAGCAAGTTTGTGATTGCCTGGGGCTGGGAGTCGGGAATGGGGGAGTTGGCTTCTAAGGGGTATGGGGAAACTTTAAGAGTAATGGAAATGTTCTGTAGCACTGGTTGTGGTAGCACTGACACAGGTGTGCACATCTGTCAAAACTCATCAAACTGTTCACTTAAAAATAGTGCATGTTCTTGTATGTAAATTACACCTCAAGAAATTAAAAAAAAAAAAACAGAAATTCCAATGTCAGCTCCACCTAGACCTACTGAATTGGAATCTGCATTTTAACAAAATGCCTAGGTGACTTGAGTACCCACTGAAGTTTGGAATCAGAGGATTAGAAGACCAAGGTTCACTTTAGGGGCACACCAGAATTTCCCAGGAAGCGTTGAGCATTACTGATGCCTGACTCCCATCCCCAGAGATGGTGATAGATTTCACAGAGGGTGTAGTGTCAATACTGAGATTTTTTAAATTTTTTTTTAAGTTTATTTATTTTTGAGACAGAGAGACAGAGCATGAACGGGGGAGGGTCAGAGAGAGAGGGAGACACAGAATCTGAAACAGGCTCCAGGCTCTGAGCGGTCAGCACAGAGCCCGACGCGGGGCTCGAACTCACGGACCCTGTGATCATGACCTGAGCCGAAGTCGGATGCTTAACCGACCAAGCCACCCAAGTGCCCCAATACTGAGATTTTTTTTTTTTTACTTATTTAAGTAAGTTTATTTACTTATTTTGAGGTAGAGAGAGAGAAACAGTGGAGAAGGGGCAGAGAGAGAGGAGGAAAGGAGAATCCGAAGTGGGCTCTGTGCTGAGAGCAGAGAATGCCCCATGCGGGGCTCAAACTCACAAACCATGAGATCATGACCTGAGCTGAAGTCAGAAGCTTAACCCCTTGAGCCACCCAGGTACCCCCTCAGTATTGAGATTTTTAAAAACTAATCAGATGATGGGGCACCTGGGTGGCTCAGTCAGTTAAGCATCGACTTCGGCTCAGGTCATGATCTCACAGTTTGTGGGTTCAAGCCCCGTGTGGAGCTCTGCACTGACAGCTCAGAGCCTGGAGCCTGCTTCAGATTCTGTGACTCCCTCTCTCTCTCTCTGCCCTTTCCCCGCTTGTGCTCTCTCTCTCTGTCAAAAATAAATAAACATTTAAAAAAAATTTTTAAAACCTAATCAGATGAATCCCAAATGCAGCAAAGTATGAGAGTCATTCACATAGAACAGGTGTTCTCAAATAGGGTCCCCAGACTGGCAACAGCTACAGCATCCCATGGAAACTTGTTGGAAATGCAAAATCGTAGGCTCTACCCCACATCTACTGGATCAGAACCTTGAGGGTTAAAGTCCAGCAATCTGTTTCCACAAACCCATCAGAAAATTCTGACACATGCCAAAGTTTGAGAATCCACTGATCCAGACCTAAGAAGATGTTTTTAGAGAACCAATTCCTCAATCTCCAATCCCTCTCCATGAATCAGACTCAGCATCTCCTAGGGTGCCTCTGAAGACTGCATTTGAAAATCCCTGCTGTGGGTCTTACAGAAGACGGTAGCTTGCTGAAGATTTTAGAATGTGACAACCAAATTATTGTCATGTCTAGATTCCCTTCTCATCACCAGCCCAGTACTTCTTAGAAGAGAGAAGAGGAAGATAAATAGGCAAGATATTATTTTGATATATTAGCCAAGGCTTCATTAAAATGTACACCTGGTCCCCTTTCCCCAGTTGAGGCATTTTGAATTAATACACCAGAAGTAGACAATGCTACAAAAAGTGTAGGACTGAGAGGAGAGTTGCTTCCTTAGAATTTCAAAACACAAGTCCTTAAATGTAAATAAATAGAACTCAGAGAATAAATATTAGATTTCCAAATCAGATGCATGATGAATCTGAGAAGGGTTTAGAATCCCAAAGACTAAAGAAAGATTCTCCCAGTAAGGAAAGAAAAGAGGCAAAACAAAAGCAATGTGTGCTTACCAACTGAGTCCCTGAGAAAGGCAGTTCTATGATCTGTCTTGATCACCACTCCTGGGCAGAGCTGGAGGCTGGATAGAAATCCAAAGAATCCACCAAAGAGAGGGTCTATGCCCCTTTGTCTGTGTAGGCTTCAGGGAGGTAGGCAAGACACCAGAGTGTGGTAATTATGTGCTGGGTCTGGGCAGTTGTGATTTACAGAGTTTCACTGAGTTTCAAATAACCCAGGATATGAGAGATAGACCCTTGAATCCCATGTTCCATTCAAGGACATTTGTTAGACATGAGGGGTCTTGAATTGTATGAAAGCAGCAGCAGCAACAACTTAATGTGAATTGACAAACCCAAGACCAAATAGGATAGTGGACATCACAGAAGATGCCAGTATGGGAAAATGCCAACAAGGAGCCAATGATTTCCTCTAGACCTCAGATACAGGGACATCCACCAAGTTAACTGAAAAATTCTCTGCCTCCTGGTGGAACAGGGATTTAAAGTATAAACTATAACATTACAGAAAAATTCAGAAGTTCTAGAAAACTTCATCTGAGTTGAGCACCAAAGATTGGTTCCTTTTATATAATGAATGATCCATCCTAACTTGGTTAGGCTGGTTGGTTTGTGAGGCTATCAATAGAAGATAATGTGTGAAAAGCCAGTATCAAGAAATTTTTGAAAACTAAAATGAAGAAAATGAGGAAAGAGATATCACCAGGCGGTGGGACATTGTTGAATGAGCGACAAGTTCACTGGTGAATGCTGTAAGGATTTTGTGAGCTCTAAAGCAAAATAGAAATATTGACTAGTATCCCAGGTAGTGGAATTATGTAACAGTCCAAGTAAGAAAAGTTCTAGGAACTAGCAAGTATAACAGCCCAGAAGAGGGGGCTGGAAGGCTGTTCTTCAGAGCAAAGTCTAAATTGAAATGGCTACAATATTGAGCAGATTTAAATTTAGATCCAATTAATACCTGTTGAACTCCTAAGAATACTTAGCATATTTGTGACTTTTTGTCACATGGAAGACCCTTTCTCATGATATTTTACAAGATCAGTAGAATTCTACCCAAACATACAGAATAGTGACCAGTAATTCTTATGCCATTTGCCAAAGGTATATTGTATCTCTCCTACTAGGTTATACACTCACTGATAGCACGGAGCCTGACATAGGGCTCAATCTTACAAACCACGAGGCAAAATCAAGAGTCAGATACTTAACGAAGTGAGCCACCCAGGTGCCCTCGGTTTATACCTCTTAAGGAATAGTGATGTCTTCAATTTCTCTTCTTGCTGTTCTTGCTGTATTGTTTCATTTTTAAATACTGACATATGGTGCTTAGGTTTTGTCTTTGGTTGAACTGGAAGTGCTGAAATTTAATACGCACAGATATTGTCTCTCCCTCAACTAACAGGTCTTAAGCACCTATTCTGGGTCAAGCACTAGGCAAGTTGTTTAACCACAGCCAGCATTACTGAGTACATATTCTTCAACAGGCTCTGTGCTGGGCTTCTAGAAGCTTTCTACGTCACAGATACTTCATGTTTGTTCAATGTATAAGCAGTTGTCTAAGGTAGAATCTGGAAAGTTGTCTTCTCCTTTTCCTTCTACCTTACTACCCACTTAAAATTTGTCATCAAATGCCATCAATTCTGCTTCCCAAATATCTCTCTTTTGCATCACTGTCATTTAGGTCTTGGCCATTTCTTGTGTGGACATTTGCAGTGGCCTTCTAGCCAATGATGCTTCCATTAGCTGTCCCTCCAACAAATGCTTTTCTAAACATGTCATTCCATCACTTAAAACACTTCCATAATTACACATAATCTGCAAAATACAATCCAGGCTACTTAGCCTGCTAGTCAAAGCCCTTCACATTCTATAAGCTCAATGAAAACAAGAGGCCGTGATCACCTTCTTTACTGATGCAGTCCCTGACGCACAATAGGTGTTCAATTAATACCTGGTAGTGTTGTTATACTTGCACCTGTCCCAGTCTGCTTTCCAGTTTCTCTCCTGACCTCCTTTGAATCTGTTAGTTTGTGCTCCAGTCACACAGGCCCTTCCAGTCTCCAAACAAGCACACATCAGCCCTTCACACAGTTAGTTCCCTCTACTTACAATGCTCACCCTTCCAGGAGAAAGCTTAAATTCTGCAAGTTTACTGAAAGTTAATCTGAAGACTGAATTGTTCTCACCCGATTTCCAAGGAGGGTTAGCTTTTCCCTAATACCCTCAGGAAAAGCTGACAACTTCCTTCACCTGTTGCCACAGGATGGCTTCTAGACAATTGACCCTATAGCTTTCTCTTCAGTTAGAGCCCTGCGTGTCTCTCCTCAGTCACCTCAGCAGACCGTGCCACACCAGGGTAGCAGTGAGTCCACTCCTTTAAGGTGAGAAGACTCCCTCTCATGTTTGCCCATGGCTACTCAACAGTGAGTAGTACACAGTTTAATCCCCAGCATGTGAGAAAGCAACTGTGCACAATGCCCAGCTGGCATCACCCACAGAAGTAGGGGATAGAGGATGAGATTTGAAAAGCAGTACTTCACTTTCATTCAGGGAATTTCAGCAAAAGTGTAAGCAACTTTTGGTAATCAAGATCTTCATGTATAACAAAAATGGGAGTATAATTATAAAAAGTATCATAAGGAAACAAATATTCACAGTTCCTCATCTATGTGTGTGTGTGTGTGTGTGTGTGTGTGTGTGTGTGTGTATTTTACAGCAATGTACTTCCTAGTTGTTTTCCAAATAAATAGATGTAATCATAGGATATGATACTTACTAACATATACTGAGCACTTACGTACCTGAAGCTGCTCTAAAGGCTTTCCACTTAAATTAATCCCCGAACAATTAAGAAAATTACCCACAATTGTTATATTCATTTAACAGAGCAGTTAAGAAACTTGTCCAAGGTCAAACAGCTAAAAAATGGCAGAGTTGGGACTTGAACTCAGGCCATCTGACTCCAGGACCTGAAACAACATGTAACAGGTCACAGATAGAGGAGAGGCTACTTCAATGTGTTATCTCATTTTAGTCACATTATCCTAATGGAAACTTAAAACCTATTTATATTGTTAGGGTGCCTGGGCAGCTCAGTCAGTTGAGCATCCGACTTGATTTTGGCTCAGGTCATCATCTCATGGTTCAGGAGATCGAGCCCCACATCGGGCTGTAAGCTGACGGCATGGAGCCGGCTTGGGACTTCTATTCTCCTTCTCTCTCTGCCCCTCCCCCACTCACATGGGCACACATGTACTCTCTCTTTCTCTCTTTCAAAATAAGTAAATAAAAACATTTTTTACAAAAACCTATTTACATTGTTCAAGTATCTGGCATGATATTACTATTATGAATTTCTAATGCATTAACCCATACAGTAATAAGATGTTAATAAAAAGTATTCACATTCAGTGATGTATTTATTGCTAACCATGACATGTCACCAACACAGAATTTTTTTAAATGAATGGTTTTGGCCCATTAGTAAAAAGTATTAGTGGCAAAAAAATATTTCCCTAGTATGTATATTTGAGGAAAACATTAAAAATATTTAAAAACTGACAGGCATGGGCAGTGACCAGACAAAACACATGCCTGCAGTCATCCAGAAGGGCCCCTGTGGAACACACTAGCTGGATGTTGCCCAGCTTTGAAAGGTTGTATCAACACTCAAACTTCATTTACACATTGCTGAAACCCAACCATATAATCAATGCACAGTTCTTTGATCAAAGTGGAACACTTCTGAAGGTAAACATAACTTGCTTTTGAGTTTAGCCACAAAGGGAGATATTTCTGGATTATCAAAAGTTTTTGTAAATAGATGAATAAACAAACAGAATCATCTAAGTCTAAAATGTACGCACAAAGAATATGCACCTGTCATCTGCCCAAGACAAAACAACAACAACAAAAACACAATAAACGTAGTCACTACTTTTTGGTTATAGCAAAATCATGAGTTGCAAAAATTCTAACATGTGTTTTTCTCTCCCACCCCTCACCTCGCATGCATCTGTGTCCCAGCCACATCAGCCTCAGCATACCCTGATATTCCAGCACTTGGACATTTCTTCATTCACTCAGAGTCTTCCACAGGCCAGCACTTCTTCTTCCAAATTCACTTATCAAAATTTTATCCATTCTTCCAGATTCTTTCTAAATCTGAACTTTTCCAAGATTACCCTCGTGATGAGATGTCAGTAATGCCCTCTCCCTCATTTTAGTGTTGTCTCCCTCTTAAGTCATTCATTTCACATTGCCTTATAATTACTTGTAAACTGAATGAGAAATCTCTCCAGTTAAAGTATAGGCACCAAAAGGTCAAAGAAAATATTATCTATGCCTTTTGTCACACGGGACGGTCTTACTCATTATATTTTAAAAGACTGAATGAATTCTACTGAAGTAAATAGAGCAATAACTGTCTATTCTTATGCAACTTGCAAGATGGTGTATTCTGTCTCCCCAACTGGATTGTGCATTCTCCAGGAAGAGTGATTGTGTCTTTGATTTCTCTTCCGGCCCTCATTCCCCACACATAAACAAGTGCCTAGTTTAGCACTCTATATAAAAGAAGTGAATTGTGGCACTCAAGTGGGTTTGAACAATAAACAAGAAATCTGTTTCACAACTTTGTCACGGGGGAAAAAATGCCTTCGGAGATTATACATGGTGAGAAACATTGAGAATGCACACATTATTCTGTGATACTAATTTCTTAAAATTTCAGACATCATGTTTCTGCAGTATTGGCCACTGCAGCAAGTGGCACTCATGATTTTTTTTTTGAAAACTCTAAAAGTATTCCATTATCCACCATGAACATAAAAAGTGCTGTGCAACTTTTCAACTTCTTAGGACCCTGAATGAAAACAACGAGACAGGAAACAATCAAAAAATATACACTTGGAATATATGCTTGGATTCAGCATAACTGAGAAGAAGTTTACAAAAAGGATCAGTTCAGGGCAATCTAAAGCCGACCAAAAAATCAGGGCTGGAACTAATAATAATTCTTGCTGTTCTGAAAGTTTCATTGACTCTAAATTCTGAAAAATTTACTTTGAATAGTTCTATAAAGATAGTGATATATTAGCCAGTTTTATCTTTCCAGTATTCTTCAGGGAAACAGAGGATAAGAACCACAGAATAAAATACCAATTAAAATGATTAGGTAAGTTCAGAAAAAGAGCCCTCGGCTGAAACTCAGAGGGTCTGTGTTCACTTCCTGTTGTTTTCACTTGGTCATGTAACCATGAACAAAGTACTGAATCTGTCTCTTTATCTCTAAAGCAGGAATGTTAACAATATTCTACCTTCCTTATAGTTGGCTTTTATGATCAAAATAATTTTTGAGAAATCACACTACAAACAATAAAATGTCATAAAAATGCGAGACATTAGAACTAAAAAATAGTAAATGCAAATAATGAGGACTGCAACCATATTCTCTAAACCAGAGAAAATATCCCATTTGTTCTGACAAAACATTTCCTTCTTTTGAATGTATATGGCAAGTCTTAAATGGTATTAAGAATTAAAGCACATTTGGGTAGACAATAAATTATATAATTTAATGAAATGAAATGTACTTGAAACCAGAGCTGCTCTGGAAAACCATGAACATAGGTAGGTATGTGCAGACATGGACGTCACAGAGTCTGGAGAGAGAAGCCAAGGGGAACGCTCATACTCTTTTTACACATTTGTCATTAGATGCCACTCAAGTCCCATTTCGTCCATGAGCGTTCCCCAGCTGCCTCCAGTAGCACCACAGTGATCTTCCCCTCTGCAGGAACTGACACATTACACATGCTCTCATTACACATGCTATTCCTTGCTATTGCTGAGTTGTACCTCTCTGAAATACACTGTACCATCCTTTCCACTCAGGGTCATGGCTTATCCTTCAACATAAAGCACCTGGCAGAGTGCTGGGAACAGAGTCTGTGCTCAATAGATGTTTGTTGATTAATATATCATTTTATAAAATGTAATATCTATTCCCTTAACAACCTTACCTTCTATCTCCACAGAGAAGCCATCAAGAGTCTTAAAGAGGCTTGATTTGTCAAAGGGTCAAACAAAGAAAACTCCTAACTGCATAATCTGCATCCTCCATGTCACCTTTTCTGTGAGTCTTTAACGATCAATCAGTCATTAATCCATACCCAATTCTAGGGCACAATCTGACCAGGAGACCCAGAAAAACTAGTCTGGTGGCCAGAGAGCCAGGTCCCCACCTCTGTCACCACTAGCTACAGGCAAGTAGGAGAAGCTCACCTCTTCCAGACCCTGGAGCTTCACCTATAAAATAAACCAGTTGGAGCAAATAGCTTCCGGTAACTCCTTGCCTTTCTAAACTCAATAAAAGTAGGGCATAGAAATAAGTGGCTTACTGGACCCTGGCTGGTGATTCAGTAAATACATTTGGATCATGAGACAAGTGATTAAGTAGTAAAATGGTGGCAAATCTTGGTGGAAAACCAAAAAAGAGATTTTGCTTCCAACTGTGGCCGCTTTTCCATTCCAGGAACATGACTGTGCTTGGGACTCAGACAGTCAGAAAAGCACAGGTGACTGCACAGTTCTCTCATTACAGAAGGAGAAAGCAGAGCCCTGGTTGCTTGCAAATTGTACGCGCATAGAAATAGGCTTCATGAAAAACAAAAATTACATCAAATTGCTCTTCAAAAAGAAATTCACCTTTATGAACAAATACAGCCTGGGGTATTCTCAGAGTTCAGGCAAGGGCAGAACTGAGGTTACATTTGCAAAATCTCCCAGCAATGCGTAAATGAGTTAGCTATAAATGAACACTAGATTTGCTTCAACCCTAAGAGCTTCTATAAAACATAAAAGCTTTTAACTCCCTGTGAATAATACTTTCCCATAAAAATCTGTCTTCCTGAGCTCTATTTCTATAATTTCTGTATCTATAATTTGGGGCCCTGTTGTTATTTTAAGATACAGTGAAAAGTAGTTTCAAAGAAATAGCTCTTACAAGCACATCTGCATGCTGAGAAGGTTAACTACCATCGTGTTTTCTCAGCAAAATCTCCGATTATCCATTTATCAATCACAGATTCAACTTACTTCCTGCTTGTCACTTCTGCCTTCTTTCTACTGTCCAATTCCCAGCAATCTTTCAAGCCCAGACCTGGGAAGCATGCTCTGCTTCCTCCAGGCCACACTGATCTCCCCTTCTCTAGCTCATTTAGACTTAGGCTATATCAGATAATTTAGCACTTCACCATATATTTGGAATTCTATTGCTCTCTAATAATTTTATAAAACTTAAAAGAAATTGCTTTACCTACATTATGATTTATTTGAGACTTTAAAAATATGACGTCCTATAAATGAATCTATGGTAGATGCTTAATAATACCTGTGGAAGAAAAGGAGAGAAAAGGGTGAGAGGGAATTACCAAATACTTGTTGCTTGATAATTATACCGAAGAATATCTGGTAAGACAAGAGCAGTGCCCAAATAAATTCTTTTGATAAAATAACAGCTGGACCCTGACTACATCTAGATGATAGAGCATTTAAAAGTAAGGGCTCCAGAGTCAGAATCCCTGAGTTTGAGTTCTGGTTACCCACCTTTCTCACAGTGTTATGGGAGCTTTGTGCTTCCATTTCTATAAAGTTTATAAAGTAGGGATAATAGCTGTACTAACTTCACAGGGTGTTGTGGAAAGTACTTGGTTAGCATAGGGTTATTATGTAGTACACATTCCATAATGCTATTATCATTATAATTTTGGCTTAGGCTAATAGCAGTTCTCCTAGTGATATGGGATTCACTTTCAGTTGTTTTTGCTATACACAGATCAAATGACAAATAAGACACAAAAGAGGCTAGGTTTATAGCTAAAAAGAATTTCAAAAACCCAGTGGGTTTTGAAAGTAACACAAGAACTGCTTAAAGAATGAGCTTGAAGCATTAGAAAGAGATCCTTGGAGGGTGGATTGGGGGAAGACTGATAAACAAAATTAGTGTGCAGGGATCGTATGAAAGGGAAGGGCCTGAGAGAGTCGTCATAGTTGGCCTAGATTAAGTTAAGAAGAGAAGCCAATTATCTCTTTCAAGCTAAAGAGAGCTATGCTCTATATCTGTACTGGTGAACTATATACCAAAGATGCATCAGTCAGGACATACTAGGTTATATTACAGTAACAGACATCCCCAAAATCTCAATGACTTAAAAAACAAAGATTTTTGGGGCGCCTGGGTGGCGCAGTCGGTTAAGCGTCCGACTTCAGCCAGGTCACGATCTCGCGGTCCGTGAGTTCGAGCCCCGCGTCAGGCTCTGGGCTGATGGCTCGGAGCCTGGAGCCTGTTTCCGATTCTGTGTCTCCCTCTCTCTCTGACCCTCCCCCGTTCATGCTCTGTCTCTCTCTGTCCCAAAAAAAATAAATAAAAAACGTTGAAAAAAAAAAAAAAAACAAAGATTTTTATCTCTTCCATATATGTATGCACAAGGACTGAAGAAGACTCCCCTCATCATAATTACTCAGGAACTCAGATTACCAGAAGATCCAACATCTTCTGATACCACCATCTCCAAGCAATGGTTCATTGTGTTCCACAGTAGAGAAAGAAAAATGGAGGCTTGTGTGTCATCATTTAAAGTCCTCCATACCAAAGTAGCACATTATCTTCACTCACATTGCATTGGCCATTGTAAGTCACATGCTCATGCCTAATTTCCAGGAGTTATACACTAAGACGAAAGAATTCGAAATTTGGATGAGACTTAGAAAAGTCTAGCATAGTAAAGTATGCACATATTGCAGATTCCTCACACTCTGAATAGCTGAGTGGCAATATAATATCATAATATAATATATAATATATACAATAATGTATATAACATACCACTTTATTGGGCATCAGCACATGCTAGATACTGATAGCTTGGTGGCTATCTGCTGTGGAACCTTATTATCTTGAAATTACAACAGATCTGATTCCGACACCTCAACCCTTCCTCATGGCCAGTCTGGTAAAAAAATTATTAGTGGTCACTATTCAGGTCCTTCCTCTCTAGAGCCTTGTGAATGTCCCAGGTATAAGGAAAACATTCCCAAGGCCTTTGGTCTGGTTTCTCAGGAATCACTGCTGACATGCACACAGTCCCTTAGAGTCCAACTTTGTCCAGGACAGATGTCTACGAGTCCTGAGCCTGTCCGTACAGAAGACAGACCAAGCAGTCATGCCCTTCCTGCTCTTGTCTCAGCATCCAAGCTCCTGTCTGCTCTCCAGTTTACTGAGAGGGAGGTGACTACAGGGACCACAGGCCATGCCAACCCCTCTAGGTTTTGATGAAACCACCACTCTGTTGGACTGTTTTGTTTTCTCACTTCCCCCATTGCCAACATAATTCCCCTGCTCCAGCTTTCAGAATACAGAAACCAAGGGGCGCCTGGGTGGCTAGGTCGGTTAAGCGTCCAACTTCGGCTCAGGTCATGATTTCACGGTCCGTGAGTTTGAGCCCCACGTTGGGCTCTGGGCTGACAGCTCAGAGCCTGGAACCTGTTTCAGATTCTGTGTTTCCCTCTCTCTCTGCCCCTCCCCTGTTCATGCTCTGTCTCTCTCTGTCTCAAAAATAAACATAAAAAAAAAAAATACAGAAACCAAGAAACAACCCTGCAGCAGACCACTGTCTGCTCTTCAATCAACCCTCCCAAAGGTGTAGGAGGTCAAAACACTGTCTACTCCTTTGAATGTGGACAGGAAAATACTTAAAAATAAATTTCAAGAAATTATCCAACTACACAAGCTAATGGACAGAGTGCTAATTTGCACAAAAGAGACTTTCTCCACTGGATTAAAAGTAGGGATGATGGGAAGATAATCCAGGAAATGAATGATTCAAATAAATGAACCAGTGATTACTATGAAAGTCGTTACTGCACTTACTACTGGAGGTGAAATGCTATCATGTGCATTTCTGTGTGTGCAACACCAGTGACTGGCCTGTAACTGCACAGAAAGTTAAAAAGGCAGAATCCTACTTAATGAGGCCCAGTCAAAAAAAGTGGGTTTTAAAGCATTGTTTAAAAATATGACTAAAATAAATGTTGAGAGTTGCTTCAATACAATCAATATTGAACTGTTTTGTTTAAAATAAAACCTTTGACACATGAGCTCACATATATAAAGTATTTGCCATTAGCCTACATATCCAAGGGTGTTCCATTTCGATATGTTCTTGGCGTGGAGTACATGGAGTTAAGGAGATCTGTGAAACTCCTGGACTCTTATGCAAATTTATGTATGTTACTACGTGTGTGTGTGTGTGTGTGTGTGTGTGTGTGTGTGTGTGTATGAGAAAGAGAGAGTAAAAGGAGTCTATGGAATCTGTCAGATTGTCACAAGAGTATGTAGTTTATAAAAGATAATGTCCAATGTATGTATTTTTCTCCTTTTCTAGGTAAGTTAAAAAAATAAATCAGAAAATTACCAAGTAGCCTTAAAATTGACATATGATTTTAAAGCATTCCATTTAAGAGCCACCTATGATGACACTGTGCGTTATTTTGCAACCTTTGTCCAATTGAGAATTCCAAATCACTAGAGTTTTAATATAAAAGAAAGCACAGTAGGTAGGCGCCTGGGTGGCTCAGTCGGTTTAGCGTCCGACTTCGGCTCAGGTCATGATCCCACAGTCTGTGAGTTCGAGCCCTGCATCGGGCTCTGTGCTGACAGCTCGGATCCTAGAGCCTGCTTCGGGTTCTGTGTGTGTGTCTCTCTCTGCCCCTCCCCTGCTCATGCTCTGTATCTCTCTGTCTCAAAAATAAATAAAAACATTAGAAAAAATTTTAAATAAATAAATAAAAGAAAGCACAGTACAGAATTCTAACTGAGAGCTACGGCAATGTGAGAGGAGGTCACATAAAGGAGCCTTGAGCTCAAATAGATGTGAAAACTTCTGCAAGTCAAGGTCATTTTGCTCCTGTAAATAAGAGAAAATTCTTCAGAGATACAGAATAAATGAAAGACCACTAGCCACTAGTAAGCTCACTGTATGGTTGATAGAAAAATCTCCAACATCAGAAAGAAAACTGAAGTGACGTGAAAGGTTGACAAAATGTTCACATCTCATCACAGAAAGGAAGTTTAAATCTGGTGGTAAATGTAGCCTATTCCTACCAAAGGAGCCACTTCTCCCTCAGTGGAAGTGGTGGGAAGTGGAAGCAGGCCTTAGATCCAATGACTCCCACCCTTTGCTTTAAAGGAGGCATGTAACTTCTTGGGTTCCTGCCTTGACAATTCCTAGAGCAGTGACTTTCAGTTTATTTTCTGCAGGGACACACATGATGAAGAATGTTAAAGCGTAAGCTTCTTGAGGACAGGCAGAATAATAATAGTGACTGATACATTATCTTATAGAATCTTTATAATAACCAAGGAGATACTGCTATTATATCATTTTATAGAGGAGGAAGTTGAAGCAGATGTGTTAACCAACCTGCACAAGACTAAGTGGTAGAGATGGAATTTGAACTCAGTAGACTGTTTAATGAGTAAATGCCCTCAACTACTACCCAGTATTGCCTCCTCTACCTGTCTCATTCAGTGCTACATTCCCGACACCAAGTATAGTGATTTTCAAGGAGTAAGCATTCAAACATTTGTCCAATGAATCAATGAGGCTCACGTGTGGTTTTGCTGGCACACTAGTTCTAAAGCCACCCATTTTCCTTCTAACTAAGGAGGAATACCAACATGTGAGAGGGTAATTCTTATAAGAAACAACATGAGTTTGCCTATATAAATTTAGGTGTGTTCTCAAACTTCAATACTCTCATATTCTACCGATTAATAGTAACCAGCACATTATGACACCATGTCTAAGAGAATGGAGGCTAGTTGCTCTGTGTAATGACTCCCTGGTATTGGCTGCTAAGAAAGGACTCAGCAAAGATGATGTAACAGAATTTGCTGGTTCTCCACCAGTATCCCTCCTCCTCTTCTTCCACAGTCACAGAATATGGCTGCCCACCTAGGTCTGCATTTCCAGGGCTCCCTTGCAGCTGTGCCACATCACCAACTTTGAACTGGTGAAATATAAGCAGAGGTGTGATGTGCCACTTTCAAGCTTGGTTCTTGAGACCTGCACGTGGACTTCTCCATGCCACCACCTCAGTATAAGCTGAAAGACCCAAACTCAGAAAAGTAAACAGGACAAGGTCTTCTTGCCTTACTATTCTCAGAACTTAACAGAAATGCAGAACCTAGGGCTCCATCCCAGAGTCAGAAACTGCATTAACAAGCTCTACCACTGATCTACCTGCATGTGGAAATTTGAGGAACATTGAACCAGACAGTCAGAGAAACCAGATGAAAAGAAGTCCATGGACTCCCTCTCAGAATGATCTTTGGAACATAGCTTCCCAGCAGCCTGGCACATCCACCTTGGACCATTCCATGAGAGAAAAACCAACTTCTACCTTTTTTAAGCCACTAAATTATTGTCAAGTCTCTGTGAGAGCAGCCTAGGTTTACCTTAACACACTGAGGAAATACTCTACTTGATGAGTTTCTCCTTCAGAGATCAGAAGTGAAAACTTTTTTTTAAGCAGTGAAAACCTTTAAGAGTATAAGGACAAGAGTCAAAAGGAGCTCAATCCTTTATCTCTGATAATGCATTTGAAGAACATCATTACAAGTGTGTCTTTTATTATACAGCCCAGATGTCAGGCAGAGTTTCTCACCCCTTTCAGATCTGGTTAAGATTGACTCAAACCACAATTCTAAGACTTAATGGAAGCTTAGAAACTTCTCTTTAGCTTTTGCAAATTCTCAAAATCTCCTTTTCCCCCATTATTTTCAGCCAATGTGTGCCTGCATTACTGCACACTGCCTTGTCTTCATCCCATGTCAATCTAGATGTAGAAGCCCAAATCTTTCCCTGATTGTCAATAAAAAGCCACCCTTTTCCCTGGATTCCACAGGGTTAGAAACATTATTTAAAATGTGGGATATTACACAAAGAAATCATATATGACCTTAGTCATCTCTCTAGATTCTCCCCGTATTTTCTCCCCACTTCCTCCCTTACCTCCCCCTGGTAAATGTATTTACTGCCCAGGCACAACCAAACTATAGGATGTAATAAGGTAGTCAGCACCCATACCCAGAATCACTGTGAGGTCAAGGGCTCCAGACATTGATCAATACAAATGTGCTCAGTCAGCAATTTAAATTCCTTAATAACCATTGTTATTGTGATATGAGTTTCCAAAACATAGAACAACTCACATTCCAAGACAAGACAAAATGTAATCTTTTGTGCATTTAAACATCAGTTACGTTCCTGGAAAACTCAGTGTCCATTACAACCATGCTTAAATACTTTGTGTTCATAGCATAAAGAAGGTAGTATGCAGGTTCAGACTATTGTAACCAGATTTTACATCTGTGTGAATGACTGATGGGGCATCTGAAAGACTTGTGGACTGGGACCAATTTACTGATGTGCATCACTGCCTCATGCATTGCAGGATGTCTGAAATCTTGGCTGTATATCATTTTCACTGTCAAGTCCAAAAGTATGCCCAGTGACATACTGTATTAGACAATATCACGCCTATTGAGAATCATTAATATAAAGTAGTCAGGATCTAAACGAGCAAGATACATGTGTGTATGTGTGTGTGTGTGTGTGTGTGTGTGTGTGTGTGTGTGTGTGCTGAGGGAAGAAGAGGAAAAATGGAATGGGATTTGGGAAATTACTAAGAAAAACTACCAATTTTACAATATTTCTGAAGTCTATTTCTAAAAAGGGAAAAGTTGAAAGTGCTTATAAAAGGCCCAAGGCCTTGACAAACTCACTACTCTATCAATATCCAGATTTGGTTAACAAATCTGGCTTCAAAAAATAAAATAGTTTTAAAAAGAAAAGAAAAGATGTTTGCTCCATCAGCCTCTTCAACTGCACCAAAGGGGGAAGTTACCCTTTGACCCCTCAAGCCATTTACTAATGACCTGCAGCATGAGATTGGATGGCTTTTCTCATTAGTGCATGACTACATTGCAAATGTTATTGCCAGCCAGCCGATTATAAGAGCATAAAGAGAAAGTAATTAGCACAATCATTTTACATAGAGTAAATTTTAGTGCAGCCAGTTTGTCAGAGATGCAATTTCATGGGATCACAGCCATGCATTAATGGAGTTATGGGAAACTGTTAATTTGTTATTTGAATTGAAGTCCTTATCTTTGGCCAGTTAGCTCAGTTAGTTAGTGCCTGATGCTAAGGAGGCCAAGGGCATGAGTCGGCCTCCTCTGCTGTCCAGTTTGACTTTGTGATGTCGCACAACTGCTGACTGGCACTGCCCGCCGCCAATTCAAGTGGGAGGCTGTTCATTCCAAGCAGAATAATTTCTAGGGTTCCATGAGCATAGATGACTCAGGAAAATTTGCTGGGAGAATTTAAATTCAAAATGCCTGTATGAAAAAAAAAAAACAATATGAGGGTTTCTTGTGGTGATGAAACTATTCTATATTTTGTGTGTGGGGGTGGACATACCAACCTACTCATATGATAAAATTCTACAGAACTAAACACACACACACACACACACACATACACATGCACACACATATACACAAGAGTACAAGTAGCACTGGCAAGCTCTGAATAAGGTTATTGGATTATATCAGAATAATTTCTAGGGTTCCATGAGCATAGATGGCTCAGGAAAATTTGCTGGGAGAATTTAAATTCAAAATGCCTATATGAAAAAAAATAATATGAGGCCTCCTTGTGGTGATGAAACTGTTCTATATTTTGGCTGTAGGGGTGGACACACCAACCTACTCATATGATAAAATTTTACAGAACTAAATACACACACACACACACACACACACACACACACACTCAAGAGTACAAGTAGCACTGGGGAGCTCTGAATAAGGTTATTGGATTATATCAAAGTCAATACTTTAGTTGTGATATTGTACTAAAGTGGGTTTCTTTTTTTTTTGCAAAATGTTACATTAAAGAGAAGCTGAATAAAGGGTACAGAGGTTTGTCTGCATTATTTCTTGCCATTGCAAGTGACTTTATAATTATACCAACAAAATATTTTTCTTAAAAATGCACACATTTGGTTAAATCCTGTATTCCCAAGGAAATTCCTAATTCAGCAATATTTTCAGTGGTTCCCACATACTACATCTTGGTGCTCCAAAAACACAGTTTCTCTGATTTCAGAACCAGCCATTTGTTCTGTTTCAAAAAACAATGGAGGCTAGATATTCAAATTTGCCATTCCCTAATACTGTCATTTTAGTTCATATTAGATATCATTATAGTCTCATGTATGAATTGATGGAAAAATTCTAATAGATTTTCATTCAAAGAAACCAGCATATTTTAGCATTTTTTAAATATCAGTCCTCCCAAATTCATGATCATATCAAATTCCCTTCTAAAGATGGAACTTTCTCAATGGAATCTTATGAGATAGCCAGACAAAATTTATCTAAAGGCCACATTTAGCCGTAGGCTCCAAGTTTCTTATTTCTGATAAATAATTACAGATGAGACTTGGGATCACTTTGGAATGGACTACAAGAGGACCCTATGGAGTTCCATTCTTAAAAAACTCTCAGGGGAAAATCAACAACCATATATCTAGGATGGTTTAGCTTCTCATCTAAGTCTCCTCTTTGAAGAAAGGGTTCCCTGACCAATTGTGTTAAGGGAATGCTTCATTCCATACATATCCTTCTACTTCTACAATGAATTGAATAGTGTCCCCCCAATACTCATTTCTACTCAGAATCTCAGAATCTCATCTTATTTGGAAATATGGTCTTAGCAGATGTAAGTACTAAGTTAAGATAAGTCACACTAGATAGGGTGTGCTCTAAATTCAATGACTGGTGTTCTTATAAGAAGTGGAGAGGATACACAGAAACAAATACAGGGAAGAAGCCCATGTAACAACAGAAACAAAGATTTGAGTCATATAGCTATAAGCCAAGGAACACCAAAAACTGCCAGAAAGCACCAGAAGCTCAGAGAGGAACATGGAATAGATTCTCCCTCAGAGCCTCCAGAAGGAACCAACCATGACAACCCCTTGATTTTGGACTTCTGGCCTCTCGAATTGTGAGACAATATATCTGTGTTGTTTCTAGCCACCCAGTTTATGGTTATTTGTTATGGCAGCCCTAAGAAATAATAAAACCTTCCATCTCAGAAGGTCAAAAGTTTTGAGAAATTTTGAAATACCCGAAATTTATTTAACCTTGGAAATAGTTTCCCTTGATTTAACACCTAGTAGTCTTTCAAGGAAAATATTCTAAAAATGATATTTGAGACCATTTCAAATTTCAATGTGTATATGAATCACTTAAAGATTTTCTTAAAATGAAGATTATGATTTAGCAAGTCTGAGGTGAGACCTGAGATTCTGCACTTCTAACAAGCTCTCAGGTAATGTTTATGCTGCTGGCCCTTGAACCAACTTGGAGTGCAGGTTTATACACTAGAAGGCAGGGGCCTACAGTGGATAATCTTCAGCATCTTTTCCAGATCAAAGGACAATGACCTAGCCATCCTATGATGGCTTCATTTTTGTTCCCAGTTCTTGACTTCCAAAGAGGGAATTCTGCAGTGCCTCTTCTCACAGTGGATGGAGAAACTTCCCTAACTCACTGATATCAGCTGAGCCATGTGACTTGCTTTGAGTATCTATGGGTAGAGAACATAACCCAGAAATGTTAGTTGATGAAAAGTCTCTGCCACTTCAGACAGGGCCCCAGAATTAAGACATGCAGAGAACAGAACACAGACAGGAGCCTTGGAATCCAGCCTGGCCTGGCTAAGCCCAGCCTAAATCAGCCAAATCACAGGCTACTATAGACTTATGAGAAAGAAATAAATGCTTACTACTGAAAGCCACTGAGATTTTTGAGATTTCTGGTTACATAAAAAAACTAAAAAATATACCTTCTTGGTGTTCTATCCATCCACCCATAACTATGGATGCAAATGTTTATTGATAACCTAGAAGGTATTTATTGACTGCCAACCATCTACCCATTACAAGGAGGTAGAAGATGTGTTCCTACTCAAAGAATTGACAGTCTAAGGAAAAAGTGGCTCACAAATGAAAGAATAAATTACAGTGTAAAATCATATAATATTAAGAGTAATAGAAGTTTGGTGTAGCCTAAGTAGGCTGGAGTTGTCTGAGAAGGCTACAGAGGGGCTTTGGGTAGGTAAGGAGAATTGGAGAATCCATTTTGAGAGGACAAGGATATCCCCTGGAGAAAAGGCTCTAATAGGGTAGAATGCTACAAGCTAACAAAATATTGATTGCAAAAGTCAAACTACCTTTTCTGACCATTATGGGAAAACTCACATACATTATTACACTGTGACAGGCCATTTGTGACCATTTGGAGGAGAAAAAAACATTCTACTTGTACATTATTCACTCCTGGCACAGTAACAATCAGAGGCACAATGAGGAACCGCCAGTGGCCAGTTTTCAGTAGCCATGACAAAGCAAAGGGAGTGAGGCCACTGGGCTGCAGGCTGGACTCCGTGTGCATTATGTGCCCAGTGGAACTGACAGAGGTTGAAAAATATTGGAGCAGGAGAAAAAGTGCTTTGTACCAAATTACTTTTTATTCCTCTCTTAATAAAAATTTCCTGAGTTGTCTTCAGTTATCTTGGCTAAGTTCATGATTCATAGTTCATAAATGTATGCATAGCGTAATTCTTCTGATGATGTGCTGAGGATTAGGGGAAGTTCAGAGGAAAGAGCAAGTCTGCATACTGACTAATATCCAGCCCCAGGGTCTGCTCACCAACCGCACTACAACAACAGTCCATGTGTAAGACAGAAGGTGGAATCAACATCCAGTGGCTCCCATACGTAAAAGTATAATTGTTTTAAAGATAGATCTTATAAATATTCTATTCCTATATACTCATTTTATAGGCTGGGAAACTGAGACCCAAAGAAAAGTGATTTTTGCCAATTTAATCAGTGTGGACCCAGAACAAGAATCTCAGATTCAGGACCCCTGCCCTTTTTTTCCCACTTGCAGCAAGAAATTTCAGAATGACAAAGATATGTATATTCCCTACATCTCCAGCGCTGGCAGGGAATCTGAAGTGCCTGCTCCCAGGAGCATCTCTGCTACAGTATTCTGGAGGCAGCTCATCCTGAGGAAAAGAAACACAGGACACACAGAAGCCCAGGTGTGGTCAAAGGGAAGGTCAAAGGGAGAGTTCAAATACAGGAGGGTCTATACTCTTCAGACTGCCCTCTGGCTCCACATCAATTCCTGCTGGTTCCCACCACTGGACCAGAGCTTTCAGAATGTGAAAAAAGAAGGTAGTAACCAATAATGTAACAGGTAACAATTTTTGAGCACTTTACATAATTATCTTATTCAAGCTCACCAGAGTCCATTTTACAGAAAAGGAAACTCAAAGATGTTAGTTAACCTGCCTAGGGTCTTGATAAGTATATGTGGTAGAGACAGTTTGAAGGTCAAGTTTTGACTCCGGGGCTCTTGCTCATAACCTCTCTTACACATTGCTCTACCACTGCAGCAATCACCATGCAGCAGGCCAGCACATAATTCATGCAAACCTGGCCACAAACATTCTCTTCCTTCCCACACCACCCAAGAGAATTCTATAATTGCCAGACCAACTCCCTTGACCCACCCTTTGCCCTCAGAAGAAAAGATTATCTTATCTTATAGGATTTAAGAATGGATACATATAAGCTGGATCTGGGGGGAGAATAAAGACAAGTCCCAAGTCTTATGAGACACAAAACAAGGAGTATTAAAAAAGAAGAAAAGGGACAAAGAAAGTAAAGGCAGATGGGTCTAGTAATAGCAATAAGTGGTGAAGGAGAAGCCTCGGGCGGTGTGGAGTGCAGGAGAACTGAAGAGTGAGTACCAGAAATGCTGCAGGGGATTAATGTTCTTCATAGATAAAAGTGAAAAATGAAGTTCCTTTCGTATTATGGTATGGTTATTAAACTCTACTTCGGTAAATGTGATACTATTCCAGAGCTAAATAACAATGTGAATGCACCACAAATTTGAAACAAAACTGTGTAAATTCAATAGGTTCACAAGGAACACAAAGCATTCTCATTTCAAAACTTGGTATACATACTGGGGTGCAGGACAACTTTCCAGGAACACAACAGGCCTCACAGCAAAGGCCATCAACCCCGCCAAGGACAGAAGCGTCCTCAGGGGACCCATCTGCAAGTCATAAACCTGCAAGTCCAACACCTAGAGTAAAAAAGGAGAAAATGGAAGAAAATAAAAGGTCATAAAACACACTGCTCCAAACACATAGACAATGCCCTCTGTGGACTTCCTGAACTAGCTGTAAGATTTGAGGAGTATATTTGCAGTAAGTCTAGTGAAGGCAGAAGCAGAGAAATGCTGTTGGTTTTGTTCTCATGATCTTAATGTGCCCCTAGTTTGGGGAAACCTGAGAAAACATGGATCATACTCTCTATCTCCATTGGAAAGTTAGAAAAATAGAAACCAGAAATTGGTAATACATTTAGATGGTATGTATCAACTTTAAAGACACGTAGCTAGACGGATCTGTCCACTTGAGCCATGGAGTGGAGATGTCAGTCTGCATCCTGAAGCAGGGCCCTAAGATGTGGAATTAGGAGAAGATAGCAGAAACTATGCAGGCTGTGAAGCAGCAGCACAGGGAAAAAAGGTCTGCAGCATCTGAACCTTCAACACCCAGCTTCCTAGGTTGCTTAGCAACCCCTTGCATAGAGATTAAGCAGTTACTCTTTCAGAACTCTGCAGTGAGCTCTTTGTTGTAAGTAACAAAATTGTATCTGAGTCCCCAAAGAGTTACTTTGGCTTTCAGAGGTGACAAACTCACCACTAGAAGCAGCCAGTCACCATGGTTTATTAGGGTTTAACCATGAGCTGTCCTGGGGGATTCAAAAGAAATAGAAGACCACCCCAATCAATCTCAAAGAGTTCACTGCCAAGGCAACACATACTTATGTGTGTAAAGTTATTGAAAAGAAATACATCTACCACTTAGTGTATTTTTAATTAAGTGTTCTAAAAATGTACTGGATTATTTTATTCATTTGTGTTTATATGTGTTCTCACGTCCATTTTAATGTAAAGAAACTCAACTTCTTTGCTCTGCAAAGAAGCACCTATAGCAAAGGAAGAAGTGTAATCAGCCAGCATCCTAGGATAAGGGTATAACAAATATCATGTGACCTACTCAGGCTATTAACCCCCTCAGTCGTTACTATTCAAAGATGTTCACTATAAAAGAGCAATTAATTTCAGTATAAAACACACAGCATTTGGAAGGAAAATAGTTGACACGTCAACCCCAGCATCCCAAGACAAGGAGTTAAAGCAACCTGAAATAGTTTCAGTCAAACTCTCCAACCAAACTTTAGTGACTAGTAAGACCAACAAGGCTCCAGGAATAAAATTACTTTTAGGTAGAGGGAAGTCCAGAATGGATTCAAGGGACAGGGTCTGTGTAGTGAGTTGTATTCAGAACAGCGCAAATACATGATAGTATAAGAGTCCCTAGTCCCATGCCTTTGCCTTGGGAATGACAGTGCCTGTAAAACAAGAGTACCACTCATCACAGCTGGCACCCTGGAATGAGATCACCCTTTCTCCACAGCTGCTCCCTGGAGCAGGCACAGCAGTAGGCTGACTCTGCTGAGGCCCTCACCCACACACATGGGGCAGCAGAAAGTGGTGGGCTTCAATTTAGAGGGGTGAGAGGCAAGTGGACATACTACTTGGATCAGTGTTAGCCAGCCCATCCCAGAGTTCTAAAAGAAAATCAAGGGAAAGATGGCATCCCAAACTGGAAACCTCATTAACTAATCTGATCTGCTGAATTCTGGCTGGTTTTAATTTAATTTAAAGAATAAGGAGTGACGGTTCAATTGCTAGATCATAGGGTTCTATTTTTAACTTTTGTGAGGAACCTCCATACTGTTTTCCAGAGTGTCTGCACCAGTTTGCATTCCCACCAGCAGTGCAACCGGGCTCCCCTTTCTCCTCATCCTCGCCAACGCCTGTTGTTTCTTGTGTTGTTGGTTTTAGCCATTCTGACAGGTGGGGGGGCATATCTCACTGGAGTTTTGATATGCTATGATTACACTTATATGTGGAATTTAAAAAACAAAACAAATGAGCAAAGGGAAAAAACAGAGAGAAGAAAACCAAGAAACAGACTCTTAACTATAGAGAACAAACTGGTGGTTACCAGAGAGGAGGTTGGGTGGGGCATGGAAGAAATAGGTGATGGGGATAAAGGAGTGTACTTGTTGTAATGAGCACAGGGTGTTGTATGGAAGTGTTGAATCACTATATTATACACCTGAAACTAATATTACATTGTATATTAACTAACTGGAATTTAAACAAAAACTTCAAAAAAAAAAAAAAAAGAATAAAGGTTGACATCACCAAGATGAAGGAGTAGGACACACCACTTTCTGTCCCCACAAAGAAAAATTAGATAGCTATCCATGAACAAAAATAGCTCTGGAACATCTCCAGAGTCTACCACAATGGAATAAAGCACCTGATAATAACTGCACAAAAAGGGAAGAAAGAAGAGTTTCGTTTTGCCTGCATTATCTCATTCTTCAGACTAGCACTGCTCAGGGCCCCAGAGAGCAGAAAAAGGAGAGCACTGTGAGTGACCAACTTCTCTAGCCTTTTGTGGCACTGTACAAAGGACATGCTTCTGTTTCACACCACACAGAGACCGACATAGCTGAGGCATCTGGAGACAGCCAGGAACGAGGAAGAAGGGCAAGGACTACCAATATCAGCCACATAGTGAGAGCTAGTGTGTTCTCAATGGTCGGCTTTCTGGAGGACCCCCAGCCTTCACCACTGAAGAAACTAGCAGCCAGCAGAGCTGTCTTGGGGGTCCTAAAGGTTTCTCTGCTGAACCCTCTATAGACTTTCAAGTTTGCAGGCTCCACCTGTCTGAGTTCCTCCCCAATCCCATATCCTTATCCCTGATGGAGTCACCCCAGCCCCCAGGATACAGGACAATCACCTCTCCCAGCAACCAGCCCCAGCCTCTCTGGCTACATGTTTGCATAATGTCAGACCAGGCCCTGGCTGCCAGTCCCCACCACCCCCCAACAATGCACACTGAAGAAGATAAAAATAAATGTAAAGATATCCCATATTTATAGATAGAAAGAATATTGTTAAAATGTCCATTCTTCCCAAAGTGATCTATAGAATCAATGTAATCCCTACCAAAATTCCAATGGCATTTTTCCAGATATATAAAAAACAATCCCAAAATGCATATGAAACCACAAAAGACCCCAACAAGCTAAAATAATATTGAGCCTGAAGAGCAAAGCTGGGATCATCATACTTCCAGATTTAAAACTATATTACAAAACTATAGTAATCAAAGCAGTATAGTATTGACATAACAGACCCATAGACCAATGAAACCAAATAGAGCCCAGATATAAATTCACACACATATGGTCAATTAATTTATGACAAAAGAGACGGAATATACAGTGAGGAAAAAATATTATCTTCAATAAACGGTGATGGAAAAATTAGATACCCACATGCAAAGGAATGAAATTGGATTCTTATCTTACACATACCCAAAATCAATTCAAAATGGATTCAAGACTTCAACATAAGACCTGAAACCGTAAAAGTTCTAGAATAAAACCTATGAGAAAAGCTCTTTGACACTGGTTTGGCAATGGTTTCTTTGCCTATGACACCAAAAGCAAACAAAATACAATTCAAGAAGCAAAAATATAACTCAAAAGCAAAAAAAAAATTAAAAAATTAAAAAAATTTTTAAAATAACCCAATTAAATATTGGCAAAGGAACTGCATAGAAACTTTTCCAAATAAGATATATAAAAAGATGCTCAACATCACTAATCATCAGGGAAAAGCAAAACTGCAATGAGATATCACCCCACAGCTATTAGGATGGCTATTACCAAAGAGTCAAAAGATAAGTGTTGACAAGGGTATGGAGAAACAGGACCCTTGTGCACTATTCGTAGGAATGTAAATTGGTACAGCCATTAAGGAAAACAGTATGGAAATTTCTCAAAAAATTAAAATAGAACTACCACATGATCTAACCATCCCACTTCCACTCTGAGTATATATACAAAGGATAAAATCACTATATCAAAGAAATATCTGCACTCTCATGTTGACTGCATCATTATTCACAGTAGTCAAGGTGTAGAAACAACGTAAAATATGTATGTATGTGTATACACACACACACACACACGATGGGTTTATTCAGTCTTTAAAAAGAAGGAAATCTTGCCATTTGTGACAACATAGATAAACCTGGAGGGTATTCTGTTAAGTGAAATAAGCTAGATACAGAAAAGTAAATATCACAGGATGATGTCATTTATGTGTGCAATCTTAAAAAAAAAAAAAAAAATGTTAAACTCTCAGTAACAGACAATAGAATGGTGGTTACCCAAAGACTTGACGATGGGAGAAAAGGAGAGATATTGACCAAAGGGAAAAACTTTTAGTTATAAGATGAATAAGTTCTGGAGACCTAATATATAGCATGATTATTACAGTTAATAATAATGTATACTTGAAATTTGCTAAGAGAGTAAATCTCAAGGATTCTCAACCACACACACACACACACAAAATGCTACCTATAGGAGGTGATGATACATTAATAAGTTTAATTGGGGCAATCACTTCACAGGTACATATGTATCAAAATATCATGTTGTATATCTTGAATACATATAATTTTTACTTGCCAAAAATACATTTTAAAATCTTTTAATAAAGAAAAAAGGAAGGAAGGGTCAGGCATCCAGAGTGCAAGAGACAATTCATACAACATGTCCCTCTTTAGAGCATGAAGCAGGCCAATCCCCTTTCTCACATCCATCTACCTAGGGCCATATGTGCTGTCCTACTCAGATACCTTGAGACAATATTGAACATGCTTGTTTTTCAAACTATGAGTATGTATTTTGCCTTTTAAGTACAAGCATTCCTGGAAAACATCAATTAACATTAAAAGAAGATCCTAGGTGAAGAGTCAGTGAAAGGCACTCACCATTTATAGCCAAGGGGTATTAACCATAAACATTGAGAAAGGCAAATATTCTTAGAGATACATACTGAAGGAATTAGGGGTTAAATGTTAAGATAAGAATTACAGGATGATACAGAGAAATGAAAAGTAAAACAAGTGTCATATAACTTTGACTAGATTGAATCTCAGTGTGATGAGCTCATAAGGGTTCATTATACTTTTCTTTTGCAAGTATTTAAAAATATATACAGCAAAAAATTTTTAAAACAATGTGGGTGGGGGCAGAAAAGGAAAAGCAGTAGGATTCTCAGTAGTTTCTTCATGTTTCCATTTGTGAAAGCAATCAGTCAATATGGGACTAGTTACAGATGGCTGAAATTCTGTATCTTTACAAATATATCTAATTATTTAACATATTAAATTTGTTTTATTTCAGATGTCAAGGGTTGAGCTAACCATACTCCTCTGTTCATGTCATATTATCAGTAGTTTATGGAAGACTTCTTCCTTGTTTTGTTTATGTGTTTATTTCTTCCCATGTCTACATGAGTAACCTTTCTCACATGTTAGTGTAGAAGTCTTGTATGTGCTCTTACAAAATATACATTTTACATGTATGCATATATTGTAAATAAACTCAGTCCTAAAAATATCAAACTTGATTATTATGGATTAGATTATTATTCTTAAAATAATCAATTACTGAGAAGGTATGTTATGTTTATGTGGATGAAATTATTAAAAATGGAAAAAACTATAAGATATAAAGCAATTTGGCATATAAATATATATGTCAGTGGCTGAAATACAATTTGGACATGTGTTTTCTTATTAATAGTGATAAAATATTCAGTGCTATTTTTTTCAAGTTCTATAGAGAAGATACAACCTATGAGATGTGTTTTTATGAAACTTTTATCAAATGTGTTCCTTACCTCCAAGAAAAACAAAACCAAAGAAAATAAAAATGTGCAGTAAGTTTCTACTTTTTTTGTTACCTCTGCTTTGCATGTGGGCAAGCATCATCTGAAAACCTGCAGAGTTACTGGTTGACTCATAAAAGAATAGTCCAGGTGCCAATTACACAATAAATGCTACCTGTGTGGGCATTATCATTGCATATGAAATTCCATATGAAAAGTGGCATATAGCTAGTAGATGTTCATTAAACATGGTGGGTGGGAAAGCATTATGAGATAACACAGTCAAGACTGAAGAATATGCTAAATCTAGGCCGTCAATGAGTATGAGAAAAACTTGTTTTACAACAATTCCTGTAAATGAAGAAGATGGAGAATAGAATTTACAATGCCTGTAGGTAAATGTCTTGGGGAATTTGATGGAATATTTTCAGTAATTTTATTATTTCCTAAATAGATGTATTTTTTTTTACCATATTCACTTTGTCTAGAAATGTTTACCAAGAATATTAGTGCATTGCAGCAAAGTACCTGACTTGATTTTTATCTAACTCACTGAAATTTGCCTCTTTCTTTTCCCTTTTTATGAGAAAATTAATTTTATTTAAGTATTCTTTCATTACCTGCTTCCTTTCAAAAACCTAAGTATCTTGTAAATTAGGAGACAGGTGCATTATGCAAACTATTAACATACAGTCCATCCCTAACTTATAAATTGAGTGAGCTCTCAAAGTTTCTTAGTAAGTCAGATGTTGAGAATTCAGAATATTATTTTTCCCATGAAGATTTATTGCACAAAGTGGTTAGTTGTCTAAACCCAATAAAACTCTTTCTACCCCCATTAACAGTGATGAAATTGCTTTCCTAGAACAGTTGTTCTCAAAGTGTAGTCCACTGTAATCCTGTAGACCCTAAGAAACCAATGAGACACTTTCAAGGCTTTCAAGGCCAAAACTATTTTCATAATCACACTGAAACATTATTTACCTTTCCGCTGTGTCAGTATTTGCTCTGAGGGTCCCAAAGCAAGGGTGAATGGAACTACCAATGCTTTAGCCCAGACCAGGGCAAGGGCACTAAACTAATAGTTTTATAAACTTTCCCACATTCACACACATTAAAACAAAACCACCAGCTTCACTTGTCCATGATAATGAGGTAAACATTATTTATTTTATTAAGTCACAACTCTGAAGGCACATCTATTTAATATTTTATGTAATAAGAGGGGAAATAAGTATAATGTGCTTCTGTTATATACCAACATAATACAGTTGTCTCCAGGCAAAAAGCAAAAACAAAAAAACATGTGTGATTGTTCAAGTTATAAGTGAACCGGCCACTTTTTTCATGGAGAAAAAGAACTGTCAAACTATGATTACTCAGACCTGGGTATCCAACAGATCTTTTCTCAAAACTGAATGAAGTGAGCCTGACACTTCCAGCAAAATAATTAATGTATTTGGTGCTGACAGTTAAATTTGATTTTTCAAATAAAAATTAGAATTTTGGAAAACTTGTATCCATCACCATGAGCTTGACAGTGTCCCAACATTTACAGATTGATAGAGTTTCAGATACCACATTGCAACTAATCTTTGACAAATTACCTTTGGTTGAATTTTGGTGTAATATCAAAGAACATCCACAACAATCTGAAAAGGTTATGAAAATACTCCTTCTTTTCCAGCTACATATCTGTGTGAGGCCAGATTTTCTGCATATGATTCAAACATACTTCCACAGACTGAATGCAGACACAAATAAGAGCCTTGTATAAAGCCAGATATTAAAGATTTCCATAAAAGGAAAATAGTTTTATATCCATTCCTTACACTACAATTTTTTTGTTTTATAAAATGTTATTTTTAATTTTTAAAAATGTTTTTTAATGTCACACTTAATTTATTATTTTAATGAATTAATAAATATGTTAAATTTCTGTTTGGGTTTCTAACAGTAAATTTCATACAGCCTACATAAAACAAAAACTCTTCAGTTTCCCTAATAATTTTAAAAGTGTAAATATTTCCTTCAGTTGAAACATTTGTAAACTGCTGCCCTAGGGAACCAATATTAAGCACCATCTGGGAATACTGAAGGAAAAGCTTCTCCTGCTCTATAACCAGAGATGTTTCTTCATCCTATCCACCACACCTATTCTAGGAACTTTCTTCATCAAGTCCTAGGCAAACTCAGCTCACAGGGAGAGGGTGCGGCATGGGGCACAAATGGGGATGCCTTCTACAGAAAGGAGGACCTTCCCAAAGGTGCTCATATAAATACAAATTAAAGGTCGGTGCTGAGTTAGGGACTTCAAACTTCCCTGGGTCATGAAAGAGATCAGGAAATCAACATCCGGGCTCAACTTCTGTAAAACTTCTCCCCAACATTCCAAATGGGAAAATTTTGCCCATTTTATTTACAGGTAGGTATATCCCTAGCATCCAGCACAGTGTGTAGCACAGAGTAGCTTTCTGATGTATATTTGTTGGATCGTGGATGGGTGAAAGGATGGATGGATGGATGGATGGGTGGGTGGATACATAGATGAGTGGGTAAACAGATGGACAGAAAAGCTCCCTTGAAGAAATAGGAGCCAAGAAATAGAGAAGGTTTTAGCAGCTTGAGAACAGCACAATACCAACATTACTAGTACTACCAATTAAATATTTACACATTAAAAACGCAACTAATCTTACAAAGAAGCACCTAAATACAATATCTAAATACAAGACTAAATATAGAAAGTGTTTATGCACATGGGCTATTTTTAAAAATTTGTTTAATATTTATTTATTTTGAGGGGGGGCGGTGCAGAGAGAGAGGGAGACACAAAATCCAAAGCAGACTTGGGGATCTGAGCTGTCAGCACAGAGCCCAACATGGGGCTTGAACCCATAAACTGTGAGATCATAACCTGAGCCGAAGTTGTATGCTCAATTGACTGAGCCACCCAGGCGCCCCTGGACTATTTTTAATGATAATGAATAAACACAGTACTTAAATCTTGGGGGCCTGGGAGGAAAAATAAATAAATGAAACAAATTGATATGAACCAGAAAAGATTTCCTGGGAGTACTGAGATTTTGAGCTAAGTCTTGACCCTAGACATGGGTTGGCAGAGAGGAAGTGGTAGAACTCTAAGTACAAGAAACACATGATTCCATCTGAAATAACAATGTAAGGCCATTTATCCAATACTGTCTTAAATAGGGAGATCATACAGAGAAGTAGGAGGTTTGAGACCATAAAGAAAGAATCTTATTTATCTTGCCTCCAAAGAAAACTGAGCTTCCCAGTGTGAATCTCCTCTTATTCCATTTCGAAGGTATCTATAACTATAAAAGGTTAGATTTACTGCTTCTTTATTGTCTTCTACATCCAACACAGGAATGGTGATATAGCCTACTGAGATAAGCAAATGTTTTTAGAGAACATTTGGTTTTTAACAGCATTTTATCCATGAGTATATCTGATGGGGAGGGGGGGTTCAATCTGAGTCAAATTGGCATGCATTTACTGAACACTTGCTGTATACCAAGAACCACTCTCAATACTAGAAATACAAGGATGAATAAGTGATGGTCCCTGCCTTCAAGGAGCTCACAATCTTACAGAGAAGGTAAACACGTACATGAATGAAAACACTATGTGCTGAGTGGTACAATGGAACCATATGCCAGGGCATCCTTTTGGGACAGCACTCCCCCAAAATTTAGCTTCCCAGTTATTCTTTATAAGTTAATTTTCAGCTTTTTTCATCCCTGTTGAGGCAATCTGAAAAGCCCATTAAAATTCTATCACAAATAGGGGTGCCTGGGTGGCTCAGTCAGTTGAGCATCTGACTTCAGCTCAGGTCATGATCTCATGGCTCCTGAGTTCAAGCCCCACATCAGCCTCTGTGCTGACAACTGGGAGCCTGGAGCCTGCTTCAGATTCTGTGTCTCCCTCTCTTTCTGCCCCTCCCCCACTCATGCTCTGTCTCTGTCTCTCAAAAAATAAACATTAAAAAAAAATGTTAAGTCTATCACAAATAATCCAAGATATCTATTTATTGGATGAGAGGCTGCTCCAATAAAATGCTATACTGAGAAACTGAATGCCAATGAGCATGTCAAGCTTGGAGCAGCTGTGAGATTCAGGAAAGCAGGCAAAAAGAGAGCAAGAGGCAGCACACTAGCTCATCATTTTGTCACTGTCTCTGGCATGGCAGAAATTACTTTTCTTCCCCACCTAGCAAACATATAAAGCAAAACCTCTGCTTACCTCTGAGAGAAGCCATCTGCTGTGGCTAAGATAGTTCTGGACTGCTGGGCCTCCTTGGCTCCCAACCCAGCAAGGGAATGCAGTGAGACCTGAGGACTAGTCATCCAAACCCAGAGCATGTGACGAAGTCATAACCTTGGCCAGCCAAGTTCTGAGGGTCATGGGGTTGGTGAGTTTGTCAAGCATGTCTGCTCTGTATATGAGCTGAAGGAGCAGAGACCCACAAATAAGAAACGGGAACTGAGCAGGGAGGTCTTTGCTGGGGAAACAACTTCGATACAGGTAAAAACAAAGATTCTGCTTGTGGCCAGTGGAAGCAGCTGATAGGATTCAAATAGAATCCACAAGACAAGGTCAGGCAAACACAATGATTTGTTAAATCACAGGGGTTCTCCAAGGCAGCCATGAGCCAGCGGTGAACAAACAGATACAGACAGTGCCCTCATGGACTTCGAATATAAGAAAAGTCAAACACAGAAAGTGTAACTACAAGTACAGAAAGTACAGGGAAATATGGGGGTGTGGTAACAGGAATAAAGGCTTTATCCTAGGTTGGAGGATTAAGGAAGATCCCTCTGAGGAAGTGATATTTAGGCAAAGATAAAGGTCAAACAGCCAGTAAGTAATGAAGGAGCCCTAACAACCTGACCTGGGTGGAGACTAATCTCAGACACCTGCCTGAAAGCACAGGTTTTGAAGTGGAGCTTCAGTAAAGAAGAGAATCAGCTTAACCACTGACCTGCTGAAAGGCTTCATCTTAATTGAACTTCTAGACACCGGTCAGAGACAGACATCAGCCTTTCAGGGCTGAGACCCAGGGAGCCTTCAGGAGAGACCTGGGGAGTCTCATCAGAGAGGGAGGCCCACAGGCCAGCAGCCCCCAGAGAGGTCTGAACGGATATCTGTGATTCCACAGGTATTATAAGCCTGCACATGGGGATGTAGGGGAGGGAGTGTCTTTTTGAGCTGTAAAGTCCCCCAGAACAAGAATGGTATCCCCATAAAACGGGAAGCACTTAGATAAACTCAATAGAGATGTGTGTGTAGAAAAAAATGCACCTTGTGAGAAAGTGTGATGATGGCTTGGTTTCCTCTTGTTCCCATTTTTCTTAACACAAGTAACCTGAAAATTGGCCACACACACACACACACACACACACACACACACAGTATCATAATAAAGAATTAACTTCTGGCCTACAGTAAAAAATGATATAAATAAAAAATGCAGACTTAAATGCAATTACAAATAAAATTCTGCTACTTAATTTCCTGCTCCCAAATTACATTTTAAGAAAATGTATATCCTGGACTTCCAATGCACAATACAGTGAATAGAGACAGAAATGATGTATTATCACTACCAACCTCACTAAGAGACTGGATCTTAATTATTCCCACCACAAAAAAGAAATGCCAATTATGTGATTTGATTGAGGTGTTAACTAATGTGACCATGGCGATCATATTACAATATTTAAATGTACCAAATCAACATGTTGTACACCTTAAACTTACATTCTGTTATGTGTCAAATAGATTTCAAACAAGCAAACAACAAAAACGTATGTGAGTTTGGGTTAAAGAAAGGGTCGTGGCCAGGGAGAGAGGAGCTGTTCCCACATGTGGGACACCCCCTCCCCCATCCCCCCTGCAGGTCCAGCCTCCATCCCTCACTGTCCATTGCCCTGGAGGCTAACTTTTGATGGACTGACCCAATGGCCTGTCTTGCCTTCCAGCTTCCTGTCTGGAGGCACTGGCAGGAAGTTGGGAGGCAGGAAGGTGGGTTCCAGGTGTTCACCCGAGGACGGCTAGGCTCTGGGCGATAGCACCTGCAGGAAGCTGCCATCTGGTACCTGCTCCTACCCTGTGCCTCGCTCCCCTTCAGGCCTGGGGCTAGTCAGCTCCCCACTGTGCTAGCTCAATGTTTCTTCACTACCCCTTGCTGGTACCTCTGAGAGCTGTCTGCACGTCTACAAGACAGTCCTTAAACTCTCCTCCATTCCTGTTTAATCTTGTCAGAATCCTGACTGGGACACCAGAGGACTTTACACCACATGTCACAAGATTCTTGAGACCAAGGGATGGACACTGAGGTCAAGGAAAGCCAAGAGAGGAGCAAGGCAACAAATGACAGTAAAAGCAGTTGCTTTTCCCTCTCCTGGAGCTGCAGGGACTGTCCGAGGAGCAGAATGTAACATCTCCAGCTAAGGGGTGATGATCTGAGTCTTTAGAGGAAAAGAAGAAAGGAGGGAAAGGACCAGCATAGCAATAAAGCTCCCCCTCACAAAGAACCTACTATGTGCAGCACTGTGTTCAACACTCTACCTGCATTATGTCACACAGTTTCAACTTTTTTTTTTTTTTTGGGACAGAGAGAGACAGAGCATGAACAGGGGAGGGGCAGAGAGAGAGGGAGACACAGAATCGGAAACAGGCTCCAGGCTCCGAGCCATCAGCCCAGAGCCTGACGCGGGGCTCGAACTCACGGACCGCGAGATCGTGACCTGGCTGAAGTCGGACGCTTAACCGACTGCGCCACCCAGGCGCCCCTGTCACACGGTTTCATAAAAGCCCATTTTCCAGACAAGGAAAAGACTCAGAAAGAACCTGGATGTAATGCAGGTCTCTCTGCCCCAAGAGCCCAAGGCCTTAATCACATGCTTTCCTTATACAATTGTGCCCATCGCTGAGACTCTGAGAAGCTTCATTTAGTGATTACCCTTGGATGAAAAGTAATAGGGCCTGATCCCCTATAAACCTTTGACAACCTAGGGAACCCGAGGCTGGGTTTTAACATCAATCTCTTTATTTGATTGCTTCAATGTATGGATACATAGCTTGTCTTCATTTTGTTTCCTTATGTTTTCTTTATTTTCAAGCTTTATTTTTTCCTGTAACCACCTTATTCCCTCAACAACAGCCATGAACACAAAAACCACAACAGTGAAAACTTACTGAAATAAAAGGGAAGGAATACATAGGTCACACATAGGCCAAAGATTCTAGGAACCTGGAGAAACTACAGAGCCCCACAATGGCAGTGAGAGAGGGATGCTCTGAACCCTCCTCTTTGTACCTGAGGGAGCCTAAAAGCAGGACTCTGGCAAAAAAAATTCAAACTAAAAAATGCAAATGGGGGAAGAGCACAGCTATTTTTGGTGGCCTTATTTTGACAGGATCAACTATAGGATGTGTGTGGACCAGGGAAAATGAAAATTCAGGGACTCTTGTTCAAAAATTACTAAGAATGTCAAGATGGCAACAGCAGAGCATTAAATCAAGTATGGGATCCTCCAGAGCATGGGGTTCTTTGGGACTGCACACATCCCAGGCCCATGAAACTGGCCCTATTTCCTGCAGAGGACCTTTCCTAAAATAGGGAATTCAACTTCTGTTGATCAAACACACACACCACACACACACACACACACACACACACACACGAACCAATAAGACTATACGGAAACCATGACTGGCAAACCAAACATCATATGAAAAATAATAATAATAATAATAATACTGTGTTGCATATATGGGAAATGGCAGCACATATGCTAATCCAAATGCTTGTGACAATCAACCTTGAATCTCAAGTTCTCTGTCAGAGAGAGGACGTCCCCCAAATCACCCACTAGGGCCTTTGCTGGAAACAGTTCTCTTTACTCATTAATCTCCGGGCCAACACAGCTGTGGTTTCCAGGAAACACTGGAGACCCTGATGCAGCCACATCCTCAGAAAACAGTCATTGGAATAGACCTCTGTTGTCTAAAAAGTCAATTAACAAGAGAAAGCAACGTTAATCAACAAATTCTAGCACTTAGAACCTGCCTCACGTTTGCCTGAACGTTGATAAATTGCTATTAATTTTGCACAGTAAAGGCCAAGTTATCATTTGCTTCTATCTGCTCATAAAAAATGAGTTTAATCTCTAAATATTAATGAAAAGTGTTCATTTATAACCAAATAGCTTTGTAGCTTTCTAGATATTACCATCACTAACATAAATTTATCAGAAGTGTGGCAGCAAAGTCAAATCACAGACAAATCGAAATCTTCACTAATTGGAAAATCAAATCTGGCTAAACACCAGGTTTGGGCAAAAGCCCACTCATTTCCCCCAGTGCGGTCTGCAGAGCTGAAGGAAGGCAGGTAAGTACCTGTTACCCTGATTGTGAAGACAGTCAAATCTTTTATCTTCAAACATCTCCCTCTGTAATGGGCATTTTATTGTTTTTGTACCATTCTCTTTTCCCAGCAGTAACAGTACCCCAACTTTCCTTTGGGGACTTTCACCTCTCCCTTTTTGTGTGCTATCACAGTGGGGCTGTAAATCAAGGTGCCTCCTGCCCTCCAAACAAAGCATGAGCATGACTGAGCTTGTATAATCAAACGAACTCTCTCAGGGCTTTGAATCATGATAGAAAGAAAAGATACCATTTGAATCACATTCATTCTAGCAGTGGGGCCCTGCAAAGACAACTAGCTTCTTTCTGCTCTCTGGATCTCCAAATCTACCTCAGTTCCTGCCATTGTCAACCCTTTTTCTCCAGCTTTGCTATCATTTCTATGAGTTATCCAATATCCTTGAAGTAAATTACTTTTCTGTTAAAGTTAGCCAGAGCCTCTGATGCTTTGCCACTAGAAATACACTTAACAACATGACTTGCTCTCTGCTGGGACTGAAGAATGTTTTAGCTCTCAAAGGCATAAGAGATCAACGGAAGACAAGCTCACAAAGTTCAGCATCTCATTGGAGAAGTTGAAAGCATTTACAAATACGACGGAAGAACTGGCAAAGCAATAGACCCATGTGTTCAATTCAATGTAGCATAACCTATGTTTACAGGTCTATATCAGAATGTCCACTAAGGAATACCCAGAGAATTCAATATTAAGGCAATTGTCAGGAAGGATGTGAGATCAAGGGCTGAAAAGCTCTCGGTTTAACAAGATGAAAGGAATGACTACCCAGATCAAATGCATTTGACAATTGTCCCAAATCACTTGCAATTAGCATTATAGGATCACAACACAAAGAAAAACAGATTTTTACATTGCAGGGCTATGTCATTAAATTACCAGTGCCCTACCAATCAGTTCGGCCGTGACACATCTGGTTAGGTTAAGCGATGCACTATGGCTTTTATCCACAAGAGGTGTCCTGGGATATGAAATGTGTGACTTATGAAGAAAAAAGCCTACAGGCAAATTCCATAGCGGCATTTTAGCATTTCTCATCTGTGTTCAAATTTGAGTGGTTCAAAAACATCTAAATTCAAAATCTATTTCCCCCACTCTGGGAATATTAATATAATCACTGTGAATACTGATGACTATTTGAAGCCTACCTTGAAAAAACAATTTCAACCTACATTTTCTTATGGACTCTGATTTTTCAAGAGGATATAAAAAGATCAATTTGGCGTAGCAATATTTTGTCTACTCTGGTCTCTATCCTAATGGTCTAAGGCCAAAATCAGGCCTGTCTATATTCTGACAAGGACTTCTTTTTTTGGATACTAGCCATGCCAAGATCCAGTGCCCTAGTTTGGGCCTTAAATGCTTCTGACATTTCCAGCTTCCCTTCCTTCTCTGGATGCCATGGTTCCAATGGTATCAAGGTTAGCCTAAAAAGTTGTGAAAGTGAGAACACTTCTCACTGAAATATAAGGAGACTGGGGTACAGAGGGCCTGACCAGTCCATGGCCAGATCAGCCTGCACTCAGTACAGTAGGTATGGCTGCTGCCAGTCAAATATAACCAATTTTCTGCCACCTGGGTCCAGGAACTCCTGGTGCTTCTTGGCCCCTTGTGCTGGGAGAGACCACACAGTCCTGGCCACTGAAATGAAAGAAGGAGGATGTATCACCTCCAGGCTAAGCATTAGATGGCCAGTGAAATACCTTCTGGAGCTCTTTTTCTCTCTGGTACATAGATCAGAAACATTCTGTATAATGGCTGTCCTGGTGTGAGAAGACATGGAGTAGAGTACCCAGCTGAACTTCAGTGGTGATGCAGCTTAACAAGAAACCACACTTTACAGTTAAACACCTCTAGGACTCAGGAGGTTACTACAGCATAATTTTGCCTAATTGGACAGATGTAGGGTATTAAACTGTCAATGTCATCACCAGGGTAATGCCTTCAAACAGCAAAACCCAGTTCTCAATCTTGTCTAATAGGTATCTTTTAGGTTGTTTGGCATGATGCAAACAAACCTCTCAGTGACTAATTGAACTTTGAACGGACTGTACCGTCAGAACGTTGATACATTTCATCAGCTCCCTGCTCAATTCTACAAAGTATTACTATGTGCCTATGCAGGTAAAGGTGTGTTGAATTCTCTAAGGAGCAGAGACTCAATGATGTAACTATAGGAGTCTTATTCATAAAAGTCACAGCTTGTGGCAAGTAAAATAAGGCCTTGGAAATTTCCACTGAATTGGGCCCCAGCAGGTAATTGTTAACAAGAGAAGCAAATGTCCCACCTGAGTGTAAAAGTTGTGTAGGCAAAACCACAGCAGGCTCCTGTTCCCTTCTCTGCCAAACCTGCTCCTGCTCATCCATGAGCATCTGTCTCCTGGTTGTTGACCCTAAGCATTACCTCTGCTTATTGTTGGATTTGAGACCCTAAGCTCATTAAGGTGCTTGGATATATATAAAAACTTTGCCAAAACCTTATTCCGATGAGTTGAACTAGGCTTGTTATAATGATAGGCATTATAAAATCAACACTTCTTCTAAAATCTGGTACACATAGATGCACATGCACACATCAAAAATTAATTTTTAAAGAAATTAGGGATTAAGTGATATTGTGACTTATAATAAGAAACATCTATTTGGCCTTAATCCCCATTTGGAGCATAGAGCTCCTAAAAGCCTTGGAAAATTCTAAGTCTGGAGAGCCACAGGGATGACTTTTTGTTATGTTAATGATGTGCTTTTGGACAACCACTAAGGATGGGGGATGGTTGGGAGGAAACCCAACCACATGAGTCCAAACCAGCCTCCACCTCCCTCTGGGGAGAAGGGAGGCTCTAGAGGTTGAATCAACTGTTAAATCAATAATGTAATCAATAATTTCTATGTAATGAAGACTTTCTATGTAGTGAAAATCCAAAAAAATAGGGTTAGGATACCAGCAGCGTCAGTGAACCCATGAGGATCTGAGAACATGCCTTGCCCTGTGCCTCTCTTCCATCTGGTTGATCCTCAGTTTCATCCTTTCGTAATGAACGGGTCATCTAGTAATGTTTTCCTGAGTTCTGTGAGCTGCTCTAGAAAATTAACTGAACCCATGGAGGGGGTCAGGGGAACATCTGATGCATAGCCAGTGGGTTCAGAAGAACAGGTAGCAACCCAGATTTGCAGCTGGCATCTGAAGGAAGGTGAGGTATGGTCTTATAGGACTAAGCCCTCAACCTGTGGGACCTGATGCCACCTCTGGGTAAATAGTGTTAGAATTGAGTTGAATTCCAGCCAGGATGCTCAGCTGATGTCTAAGAATTGCTTGCTGGTGTGGGGAACCCTCCCTCCCCCACACATTGAAATTGGGTCCCAGAACCTTTTTAGCTCCACAGTGAGCAGCTAAAACATTAGGAAGGTGAAAGTAATGAAGATGCAGAAACTAGGGAAGACTTGCACTAAGCCTTAAAAGATGGGTAGATTTGAAACCACAGCATTTACAGACATCACTATGCTGGCTATGCACACTTTTGGACCACTATTTAGTTTCTCAATATGCCCATCTTTTAGTTGCCAACTGATCAACAATAAACTAGGTCTTTATTTTAGAGTAAAGCAATTGCTTTTTCCTGGGGGTGGGGTAGAACTTTGTAATATGTATATGTCACACCCTATTAAGTGACCTTAGACAACACTCAGAATTCATTTGAGCATCAATTTCCTAGTCTGTGTAGTTCAGGACACTGCATCCCCTAACAGTCTGGTGATTTTCTGAGGACCACATGCTATGATCTTCTAGACATCTATTTTCTTTAAGGTTACCACACACGCACAAAAAAAAAAAAACAAACAAACAAAAAAAAAAACCTCCCATTACAATTGGCATGCTATTTATCCCTTTGGCTAAATGAAGAAAGAGAGAATAAAAAACAACCATCACATTTAAACGAAAGAGTTATCAGTCATTCTTGTATATTGCAGCTGCTTGAGAAGCCATAGGGCAAAGGCATTTATATGGAAGATAAGCTCATTGTGTTGAACAAATTAATGCTGGATTGTGAATTAAATGGCGTGTCTTCGGACAGTTAATTAGCTTTGTGCTGCTCAATTAAGTTTTGAAAGGACATGTTGTGTTTCTTGATGGAATACAGAATATACATCAAGGCTATTGCTGCTCTGGATCATTTCAATTTCAAACCTAGTGAAAATGAGCAAGAAAGAATCAGGGACTTTGTAAACCCACAAATAATTCAGACTTCCCAAAGAACTTGAATTTCAAACCGTAAATAGCAAAATAACACATTTTATTTTTAACCACATCTGGAAATCTCAACAAGCCAACAAATATGAAATTAGCTATAACTTTATTTTTTGTGATATCATTTACATTGAGAACAAGTATTTTAAAAGTAAGGATGAACACTAACTTAGAATGTCTCCTAGGCTCCATATAATTTTATTCTACAAACTGACATCATCAACATCCCTTATTCCCTATATTGAGAGGAAAAATGTTTTTATAGGAAGTGCTTAGCCTCTGGAATAAGAAAATGTGAAACAACTCGTTTCAGATTTTAAATCCGCTACTGACCCTGGGAAAATTACTTAACCTCTGTCTGGATTTTCTCACCTATGAAATGGGGTTATAATTCTTATCTTGTAGGGTTATTAGGAAGACTCCAGTAGTCCAAGAATAGTGTTAGCCCCAGTAAAACCTACTATCTTAGTTTCTTTTCCCTGCCCACATTGGTTGTAAATTGACCTAAATTCATGTGTAGGTTTTCTGTGAAGTACGAGGAACCTCCATTGACTGCGCATATGTCTACTACTACAGATATATTGCCACCCGTTACTATGCTATAGGAAAAAAAAAATTTTTCAGATGGAATTCTATCAGTCATACAAATATAGTACGTAAACATAAAATCAATCCCACTTCCTGTGTCTGTAAACTTGGGGATGTCCCTGCTTCTCTCCTAGAGCAATCTGTCAAGTCCCTACAATAGAAAATGGAGCTCCCAGGCAGACTCGGTGGTGCTCTGAAAGCATGATATGGTAATCTTCTTGTCAGGTCAGGTGACAATGGCCAGGAAGGGAGGAAGACACAAGATCAAGACAAATCCAGACCTAGAACCAGACCTTGCATGGTGTATAAAAGGTTAAGACATATGTGTATAAAACACCACCACCAACACCACCACAACCATCACCACTACCAAGATTTGCAAGACCCTAGTTTGTTTCTTGCTAAACCCAAAACTGAGAAACTTGTTCTCCTATACTTCATAAATGCCCATTTTCCTTGCTAAACTTGAACTCACAGAGTTTTCTTTCCTAAATTTTCTTATCCTTAGACTATCCACTTCTAAGAACTGAACACTGAACATTTGTCTTGCTCCACATAACACATTCTTGTTTTGTTGTTTCTTTTTCTAACTTGGGAGAGTATAACCCCATGAAACTGTGCTAACACTAAAAAATAGGGCTGTTTCCCTTTCAGACACCCTCCAGCTAGCAATGAGCAAAGGCTCTTTTTAGCTCTACTTAGGTGGTCTTTTATTCCAGGACTCTTTTATTTCAGGGCACAAGTGATGCATTACTGAATTTTCCAGATTCTTATACTTTCTAGCCAGTCACATCCTAGAACATTAATCATTACCCCCAGTGAAAAATGACTTCTAGCACTCCCCAGGCAAGTGAAACTCCCCAGTGTAGGTCAGAAATAGCAATGTTTGAAGCATATGAAGGACCCACCTCTGGAGCGTGGATTCCCGATAAGATTTCTTCAGATTGTTAACCAGCTACATACACAGCACACTGTTTATACCAAATGACCTTAAATGTGTGGTAAATAATAACAGCATTGTCAAGTTTTTCTAATCATACTTCATTTTGTGACATAATTTTTTTTTTTTAATTTACCTGATGCATAGAAACATGGCATGGCAAGGGATAGGAGACTGCATCTATGCATACAGACAAGTTTAAACAAAAGCAACACATTGCTTTAAAAATTAAAAAAAAATGACACATGCCAACTGAATTTATTAGTTTCATTTTCACTTGAGAAAAAGGACCACAGTGGCACATGCAGACAATGGAATATTATTTAGCACTAAAAAGAAACGAGCTATCAAACCATGAAAAGACATGGAAAAAATTTAAATGTATGTTAACAAGTGAAAGAAGCCAATCTGAAAAAAACTACATACTGAATGATTCCAATTATATGACATTCTGGAAAAGGTGAAACTATGGAAACAATAAAAAGGTCAATGATTGCAAGGGGTTAAAGGAAGGATGAATGAGAATGAGTAAGCTGAGCACAAAGGGTTTTTAGGGCAGTGCAAATACTCTGTATGATATTATAACGGTGGGTATATATCATGATGCATTTGTTCAGACCTATAGGATTACCTCATTACCTAAGGTAAACAATGGACTTTGGATGATTATGGTACATCAACGTAGGTTCATCCTTGGTTAAAAAACAACAACAGTACAATTCTGGTGAGTGGCATTGATAAGAGTAAGAAGGGAAGGCTACCCATGTGTAAGGGCTGGGAATATATGAGAAATTTCTGTCTTCCTCTCAATTTTACTGTAAACGTAGAACTGCTTTAAAAAAAATTGTATTTTTATTAAAGGGACTAAGGAGCCTAGTATGTGCTAGCAAGCCACAGGCTACATGTTGGGGACACCAAGAGGAAGATAGGGCCCTCCCTGGGAACACACAGGCTAGAACTCATGGAATCACAGATAATGTCCTGATCACTGCAGGAGTCACCCTTATAATGTCATTAACAAGTGGTGATCTAGCTGTGACTGAATATATTATAGGGACTGGAACCCATTTCTTTAAGGATAAGCTAAGGGACCAGCTAATACGAGGGTTTTTGTTTTTTGGTTTTTGTTTTCTGAGTATCTGGTACAGATATAACATATTACCTTTCCTGGAGAATATATTTGCATTTTTATAACAGGTTCTTGTCTTTAGACTCAGGCATCATAGTTTGAATTTCAGACATGGTGGCAGGCCAATCAGAAGGCTATTTCTTCATTGGGGTGGAAAAGAGACCTATCTGTGCCCTTCCATTTTCATACTATGATTGGCTGCCTTTCCCATATGAAGGATTGATCCTGTTACCAAAGAATGAGTAATTATAAAGAATGAAACACTTTTCTTTTAAGTCACAAAAATAACTATCTCCACCCTCACATCAGTTCCCTTCCTTCTTCTACTATAATTTATGAAAATGATTTAAAACTTTGGACTTTAGTGAATCCTGCAAAATCCAGTCTGCAATTAGTTCTGTATGTCTATGGTTTCCTTCATCAGAACAAATCATAATTCTTTGGAAGCAAAGTTAAGCCTTGGAAAAGATATGAATCTGCAAGCTCCCATTTTTAGAGAAATTAATTTATAAGAGAAAAAGACTTTATTATGATTTCCTAGTTAGAAAACTCCCTAAAATAAACTTTGGGGAAGTCAGTACAAGAAACTGCCATCAAATTCCAGCTCTCAACATTTATGACCAACTTTTACTATTACCAGGTGCCAAGGAATGTGCTGGGTGCTTTCTCACACATTAGTCCATCAGTTTTGGGGTAATCTTAGTGTAATGTAAGCTATGACAGTGTTGAGAATACTGTGTGAGGTAAAATCCTGGTCCATGGAATAATCTTTAAGAATCTACTTTGGGTCATTCTAGGACTACAATTCTTGCTTACCCCCTCCTTGACTAGCATGGTGCTTTCCACTTAATGGTACCCCATAAATGCTTACTGAACTGAGCAAATGTCATATAAAAGCTAAAACTGCTGCCTCCACTGCTCCTCCAGGTCTTCAGAAGGTTTATTAGAAGGCAGTACATGCTCTCCCTCAACGTCCTGTCTTGGTGATTGATGATATGGGAAATGATTAAAGATTCTCAAACTTGAGTCTTTAATATATTGGTAGTAATCCTTTCAAATAAATCACACGTAAGTAATAAGTTAAGGACGCCATTCAAAAATTACAAAGGAAGTCAAAACCTATTTACTGGGACTTGTCAGAAGGGAGATTTATTCTTGTTATCAGAAATGTAATACAGACCTTCCTCAACTTAACATGGGGTTATATCCCAATAAACCCAATGTACATTGAAAATATCATAAGATGAAAATGTGTTTACTACACCTGACCCCTGAACATCACAGCTTAGCCTCCCCTACCTTAAACGTGTTCAAGACACTTATATTAGCATCCAACACAAAGCCTACAACACTAAGATGTTGACTATCTCCTACAATTGAATTCTGTAGCTGAAAGTAAGAAACAGAATGATTAAATGGATATAGAGTGGCTGTAAGTGTATCAGTTGTTTGTCCTCATGATCAGACAGCTGACTGGGAGCCGCCACTGACCAGCATCAGGAGAGCATCTGATGCCCTCATTCGTCACTATCCAGATTCAAAATCCCAAGTAGAGGGGTGCCTGGGTGGCTTAACTGGCTAAGCATGTAACTCATGATTTCGGCTCAGGTCATGATCTTGTGGTCGTGAGATCTAGTCCCATGACAAGCTCCACGTGCAGAACATGCTTGGGATTCTCTCTCTCCCTTTCTTTCTGCTCCTCCCTTGCTTGGGTGCACATGTGCTCTCTCACTCACTCTCTCTCTCTCTCTCTCTGTCTCTCTCTCAAAATAAATAAATAAACACTTAAAAAATCTCAAGTGCAATTTCTACTAAATGAGTATCACTTTCGCACCATCATAAAATCAAAAATTATAAGTCAAACCATTCCAAGTAAGGGATGGTCTGTACCAGATCATGTTTCGAACTTGTTTCTTGAATGACTCTTTTTTGTTGTTGTTATTTTGATGATAGCTCAGTCTTAATGAACATAACAGCATTTGGCAAGAAAACCTCTAAATCTGTTTGCAGTACATGAATTTCATTCTGCATTATCATATTGGTGTACATGGTTGCATCTGTGAGACCACAGAAAGAGAAACAAACAGCTGTGGAGAAAAACCACCAACCAGCCCTAGAGTAAGTCTAACTGAGTCTGGTTATTTTCTTGGTTTGCAGGTCAAATTAAATAACATAAAATCTAAACCAAATTGCTTGCCTTCATAGAAAAAATCTTTTCCAGCCAAAATTTTAAGCTATTGTAATAAAAGAAATTTTAAAAGTGCCATATTATCAATAACTTCTAAGACAGTAGAAAGATTCAAAGTTAGAAAATAGAACTTCTGCTCACCTGGAGTAGGAAAGGCAGACAGGTGAGTGACCTTATAAACTCACCCAATATCCCTGTCTGGAAAATTTTTGCAAAGATTTCTCTGGTCTAATATTACAGTAGTATTTCATTATTTGTCACTATTCATTATTCATTTTTTAACATATATATTTGAGAGCCTACTATGTACCAGGTGCTGGGAACACCACAGTGACCCCAACCAGGTGAAGTCCTTCTCATCAGGGATCTAAAACAACATCAGCATATAAAACTGCTGAATAGGTGATGTAGAGCAGAACCACTAATAGGGATTTGACCAAGACAAGGAGATAAAGAAGGGACTCTTGGAAGAAATCATTAACTCTGGAGATGTGGAAATGAAACATGTAAAGAGCACTCTAGCAGAAGGAACCATAGGTATAAGACCCTATCACCGGAAGGAGCATGGTGACCACAAGATTGACAAAAAGGGGACCAGGGTGGGGCTAAAACACAACCTGGGAGGGAGAGCATGGTATAAGGTGAAGTGGAGGGGGTCAGAAACCAGACCACACAGGCCTTGCTAATCTGTTTAAGAGTTTTGTCTTCATCTCATTAGTAACGGGAAGCCACCAACAGTTATCTGGAAGGAGATGTTATGACCAGCCTTGAATTTTTAAAGATGGTTGCAAGGGGGAGAACAGATTAGAAGGGGGCCCAGGTGTCCATTAGTGGGTCAGTGAAGAGGCTCATAGCTCAGGCAGAAGATGACAGTAGCTTAGACTAGAGGTAGCAGTAGCGGGGGATGGGTAGATTTGAGAGAATTTTTCCTACCCACCTCCATTGCCCAACCCATGCCCTTCAACCCTCGCTTCTAAATAGCTTCACTTCCATCTACATTGATTTTCTTGCCTGCTTAATGTTCCCCACTGCAGGACCAGCTTGCTTTTAGTGCTGTACTTTATAATAAAGATTCCATGTGTATTTGTGTTATGAATGAGTAGTTCCCACTTTCATTATGCTCTTCCCTGCACCATAAAATTCTTCCAATTCAATCCATCCTACAATGTATCATGTAGGCATACACAGAGAGGTCACAGAACTGGCCAGTGGCCCTAAGAGCACAATTGGAGATTCCTTAAGGGTGAGGAAAGGATTCCCCTAATTCCACCCCTAAGCCTCAACCTTAAACGCAGAGCCATTATGAGAATGAGAAGTCATAAGAAGGTTAAGCCTTCAGGAATGGATTTCATGTCTTTGAGCTGGGTTTTCTCCACAACACCTGCTACCATACCAATAACATCCATCTCATAAACCACCTTGACTATGATTTTCACAAGTTTTCATAAGTTGAATCTCTAGATATTCAGATAGACTCTTAACGTTCTAGTAGTCCATATGCCAGACTACATAACACCCTTAATACTATGAGATAACTCATAACCTAATAATGATAATATAAATATAAAACCTTCTTTAAATGGTCTTTTATCTGCATTACCTCCTTTGACATTTACAATAACCCCACAAGGTAGGCAAGACTGGGATTTATTCCCCAGCAGTGGCTTGAGGATGCAACCAACTCTTTCAGCCAATACTAACATGAGTAGTTGCTGGTCTGACTAGTTGGGGAGACTAAATGTGGCTTCCCTGGGAGACTTGGTCAACTCAACCCGAGTGTCTCAGACGAGAGTATAAGCCATTTCCTTCACAGACTCTTCATCTGGAAGATGCTTGGGTTCCTGCGATATGTAGGAAAGTCTCATTTTAGCCATTTCACTTAGACAATGATCTTGAATTAGAAATAACATTCACAGCTTTTGTCAAACAAAACCAGTTTCTTCTAATATTCAGAAATTATTCCTACCAAATTTTTTTATTTGGGCTGCTTACCACAAGGGAGATGCCTTCTTGCATTAATTATAGAGGCAGATGTGGAGGGTGGATGGCATGAAGATAGCTTTGACACTTTCCACAGTTTCTCTGACTAACCAAATTGAGAGAAGAAACCAAGAATTTTAGAGTTAAAAAGGTCCTTAGTAGATATCCAGTCTATTTCCTTGGCCCCTTGGCCAATATCACTGTGTACTTGCATGCATGTGTCCAAAAATGTTACATCTGAGTCATCCTTTGGGAATCCAAAGATCCAAGCCATCAATGCTGCCACTGCTCAAAATACTTTGGAAATCTTTTCTTTGGGAAAAGAAAAGAGTCCTATAGACTCTTTAGAGTCTTTAGAGTCAGTTTATAAGCTGTAGGAAAAAGTGATGACTTTGGCTTAAAGAAGTCATGATTCCTTTCTGCCAGAATGACTTCAGACAGGGGCCCAAATGACAAATAGCATTCATCAATGAACAAATACACCCTCAAAGAATAAAGATTTGCAGCCACTAAATACCACCAAGGAAATGTGGCTATAGGTGTTGCAGGCCACAAAGATGTTCCCAAAAGGTAACAGAAGCATCACTCTTGTGGATACAGAGCCTCTAAGGTACTTTTGTTACTGAGGTCGTATCCACTTGGATGTAGAAGTCCTAGTGTCCCTACTTCAAAAAAATATCTACTGTCATGTCATAGTAACATTCTGAACCTCATTTTATTTCCACACCTTTCCAGGGTTCTGATCACTGTTGTCATCTTTCCTCTGCTTGCTCAACAAGGTATGCATCAAATAGCTTGGTCTACAAGACTGCATGTGGAAATACTTAAAAGAACTGTGAGGACAAGGATGAAATCACTGTCTAACATTTTACTCTTTGTGTTTATTAACATGTGGGAAATGGCCATACATTGCATAAAAGGATCTGACTATAATGACTAAAATATGTGACTCTTAAAATTGTCCACTGGCAATTAGCCCAGTATGTGGGTAACAGGGCTGGGGAGACAGGGAGTGTGAAAACTTTTCATCTTACTCAGGAAGCCATGATTTTAGGTGTTATTTTAAAAATAAGAAACAAAAACAAAAAATAAACTACACTTCCAGAATTTTTCAGGGAACGCATTTCTCCTCTGCTCATCCCATCTCAGTAAAAACCTAACTTTGGATCCAGTCATTTTACCTCTAAAACTTTTTGAAGAAATAAGCAAGAAATGTTCACACTTTATCTAAAAATATGCTTATCACAGAGATATTTGTGATTAAAAAAGTGAAAACATTTCTTTATAAAAATGAAGAGGGTGATTAAACAAATTGTTGTGTAAATGTTGGTATAATAGTTTGCCACTGCTACAAAGCATGTTTTTGTAAATGAATGACAAGAGGAAACACACACCCCCTCAGGTTCTAAGAAGCAGATGGCCCAAGATTCAAGAGTCTTTTCAATTTAGGCAGTCACCTTCCTCCTTAGAACCACTTGTGTCTCAAAATGTACCTACAGGACTTTTGTTTATAGAAGTGATTGAGTGACAACACAGAGAGGCTAATGCCGTCAAAAGAGTTCAGTGTAGAATTTTTATCTTATTACTTAAATCTCTCAAGAGGACAGGGCACATCACACCATGCATGGCCACATAAGAAACCACCAGTTCTGGTCAGAAGCCCAAAGGGGTAAGTGGAAAGCATGGCCCTGAGCCTTCATTGTTTTCCATAGGAAACAGGTTAGGATGGACTCATTTGAATAATATCAGCAAACTCTGGGTTATAAATGTTATCTATAGTTGCCTGGTTCCTAGCCCTGGCTGAGTAGGACAGAGGAATCTTACCTCTTAGTCTTTAATAGTCACATGGAGTAGGTGGTTCTGAGTGAGGGGTCTGGAATGGTTAGTTGGCAAATGAAAAAAGGCACACTCTTGGGGTGAGCCCTTTGGTAATCTCTAAGAATTGACTAGCCCTGGGCAGAGGGGGAGTCTCACCCTAGTCCGTGAGGCCTCAAATACCAGATCATCAAGAAAATGGAAAATAAGAAAATAGAGTTAACACAGCCTCTATGAATAAACAGCTACCCCCTGAACCTCTGGACCACAGAACAAAGTACGTACCTATCCTAAGGCATGCATGTCTCCTTTTTAAGAAATGGTCAGACTAACTCTCTTGGCCTCCTTCAGGACACCATGTCCCCAGTTCTCCAATACTTCATGTAATATATGCAACTCTGATACTGTCTATGGCCCTTTGCCTTGTTGATTTGCCCCTGGATGAAGGAGAACCACCATTTTATTCATCTCTACAACAACCTCAGTTCCTTACACTTCAGACAATGTGTACCTTTTTGAAGGAGACCGTTCTTACCGCAACCATCCCCACTGACACCTGGTCGATTATAAAGACCCTGGTATGATAGTTTTTCAAGAGAGAATGGGCACAAAGGGAACAGCACATAAGCTTCCAAACTGCTAAGACTTGTTGGACATATATACAAGGATGTGTGCATTACTCCTAGTTGAGGTTCCAAAGCTTTCAATATGCTCTATCACTCCAAACACAGTTAAAAGCCTGTGCTTAAAATAATTTTGTCAGATTACCTAGACCAATTTTAGGGAATGAGATGATGGAAAGATTATAGGGTGGAAGAAGGGCATGGTAGGGTGCAGTCAGAAGAATGAATGGAAATCACCCCGAAATGGAGGAATGGGATTAAAAAAAACAAACAACTTGTAACTGGCACAGCCCAGTCAGAGCTCTAGAAATTGTATTTGTCTAACAGATGAGTGCTGCAGCCACTCTATGGGAACAGATGACATGGGAGAACATCATGTGTGATTAGGCCAATGCGGAGCCATTCACATTTGGAGGCTTGTTAGACAATTTCACATTTTTCTGGAGTTCAGCCAACTGATGGGCTGTGACGTGAGATAATCGGTGTCACTGATGTGTGAAGGTCCCGTAAGAGATGACAGGCAGACTGTGCAGAAACAGGCAACCCAGGGTCTCTGTGTATGAGCAGACAGAATAACATGTAATAACACGATGCCTATTTGCAAAACGACAGCCTGTTTCAGCAAGCTGACAGCAACAACAATTTTTCTGAAGTGTTGCTCTTAATGATTTGGAAGGGGGAAAAAAAGGAACTGCATTTTCTTTCTGGATGTCAATGATAGGCAAAGTGTGTTCCTGTTTTTCTGCTTAGGAAAAGTGGCTAGTAAGGGGAAATGGAAATATGTGTATGTTTTTAATGACTTTCAGTTTAAGAGCTTGGGATTTACCATAGGTAGCATGGGGAGTGCCTGTAATTGTTTTCCCTCTGCCTTTCTCAGCTCTGCCTCCACCCCTCTCCACTGCCCCCTATCAAGCCAAGTTGTGATGGAGAAGCTCCCACTCATGATTCCCACCTTGTACATCTCCCATTCATGTTTCAACCCACCCGACTCTGGCTTCTCTGAGCTAAGGTCACCACCCCCCTAACTGTCAGATCCAGTACATATATTTGTCCTACTTACATTTCTGTTGCATTTAAAAGACTATTGACATATTCCTAGTTTTAGGGAACTTGATGGTCCAAGGGGGATTTTCCTATCATGAAATTAAAGATTTACTTCAGGCTTGGAGAGAAGCAGGGGCAAGAGGGCAAGAATCACCTCCAGTTCCGGTAGCCTGACGAGGCACCCAGTGGAAGGGGCAGGAGGGCTGAGTATGGACGTGGAAAGTTAGATTCCCTGGAGGCCTTGGTCTATCGTAATCATCATCCGAAAATGTTAAATGCTGCATGTTTACACATACACATTTGTATTTCTTTTTGCAAAGTATTTTATTCCTTCTACGTAAAGGAGGCATGATTTAATTGATGGGAGTCTGGACTATAAACTTGGCTAGAGCCTGGGATTGGGTTGCCTATTGCACATTTACTCATCCAAAAGTTACTGGTTTGTGTTTTGAAATCTGAAAATGCCCCTCAGTCACACAGTCATATCCAATTGCCATGTACCTAAGTTAAACATGTTCTTGTCCCTTTCCCTTTTTCCCCTTCCTTTTGGTAACTCATATGCCTCCCCCTTAGGAAGCCTTCCCTGCCCACCCTGCCCAAGCTTGGAATGGGTGACTATTACATAACTCTCTGCTTCACACTGCTGAAGAGCTTAAAAAGGACCATTAGGATTGAGTCAGCTGAGTTTGTCTTGCCTGGTTGACTGCAAAATCGTTGACAATGAAGATAGTATGTCTGCTTCATCTCTAGTGCCAAATGCAATGTCTGGCAACAAGTAGGCACTCAGTAAATTTTGTGGAATGAATGAAGGAAATAGTATTATTACTAGCCAACAATAGCACCAGTTGGAGTCCATAAATATTCTAAAACCAACATGCTGAACTGTCACATGATATGCAATGTGCAAGTGAAATTACTGAGCCATTAGGAACCAAGGATTTTAAAGCTGTGCATTGAAAATATGCTCAATACAGGAAAAATATAATTCCTAGGATTAATTTAATGCCATTTGTACTGATAATACATCTCTGCTATCTGTCTTCATTTAGCATCATAGCAGTAGGTTACAAGAACACAGTTTGAAAGGGTGTCATATTCTTTAACTGAATATTCAATAAAAGTATAATAAAATTGAAATGCTGGAGTCCATAGGAAACATTGTATGCTTTTGTTATTCATTCCACCTTAAAGTACAATCTTATTTTAAAATCATTTAAAACCATGTCTTCTGTTCTAATATCTCCAATAATGCTCAGTGCCATGTGATACAGATTGCCTGGTTGTTCTGAGAAATTAGCACTCTTCCTTTGCAATATAAGAAATTCTAGGGGCACCTGAATGGCTCAGTCGGTTGAGCAACTGACTTCAGCTCAGGTCATGATCTCATGGTTCATGAGTTCAATCCCTGTATCAGGCTCTGGGTTGAGAGCATGGAATCTGCTTAGGATTCTCTCTTTTCCCCTCTCTGCCCCTCCCCGGCTCATGCTCTCTCTCTCTCTTTCAAAAATAAATAAACATTAAAAATTTTTTTTTTAAATAAAGAAATTCTAGATATTTCATGAAAGTAGGCAATACATATGTTCTTGAGAAGGGCCAAAGGCACTGGTTATGAGAAAGAGAGCTTATACACCCTGGAGCGAGCACTGGGAGTGATAATACATAAATTCATAGAACAAATCAGGATCAGTGGGGCTTCCAAGAGTTCACTCTCCCTCATCCCCAAGTCAAGTAGAGGGCACAGTCAGGGGTGGTGGGGGTCAGTGGTGAGAGTCTTCTGATCCCTCTTGTTTCTCTAGAATTCTCCAAAATTATTTCTCCTTTCCTTCTACCTCCTTAACAAACCCTAAACGTTCTCCTGAGCAATTAGGCTTTAAAGAAACCAACACAAAAGGACCAACAGACTGCTTCCACCCGCTACCCCACATTGTAGCTCTCCTGAATCAATGAAGTGCTGAGCCATTTGCTTGCAAGAAGGGGAGTGCAAAAAGGAAGACATGTACCAATTAATATCTCAATTGAGATCAGAAAGCCACACACATAAGTTCACAGAAATGGATTTTTGGATGTCTCTTATAAAGCAAAGCACATAATCCAGAGCCTTGGTTATGACATGTGTGGGGTTTTATTAGTAGCAAAGATGCTCTCCATGATTCTGAAGGCTTGCTTAATCCTGAGTGGCTGCCAGACTTCCAGGTGAGCATATGGAATCCTAAGCCTGTGCCTTGTCTTGAGGCTTTTGCTGAATGAACCAGACAGCCTGGCAGTCCTACAAGCATGATTAGGACCAAAGATCTCACCTTGTCTACAGAGGGTAATCAATCCAATTTGCTCACCTCCTGAAGTTATCTGCCCCAGCCACTGCTCTTTGGGAAGTAGAAATGAAGCCCTCTCATGAGTCCTGGGCGTGATGGATTCTTTAGTAACGGACAATGACAGAATAAGGATAATAGTTGGGTGTAAACAGGAACAAGCCACCCAAGCCGTAGCCCAGCACCACCACAGTCTTCTTTGTAGAATAATATGAGGAAATCTCACCTCGATTGGTAAAAGAAAATGTCAATCACGGGGGGAGGGTGATGTTTAAATCCAACTGCCTTTTCTTCTCAAACTGCCAGATGATTTCATCATCTTCCATATTAAGCTGGGCAGAGCTGACCTTTACAAAGCCTCTTGCAAGCAGAAATATTTAAAAACAATATACAAGTACCAAAGAGCTCAGTGTTATACATTCATGCTCTTTTCTGCTCTATGGAATTTGCTACAATACCAGGTCAAGCATCTGTATCATGGTGCATTCCTGTCATTTACCAAGAGCCTCCTGTACACCCTGCTCTCCAGTTGGTGTGTTTGCAAATCTTAGTTCATGTAACCCCTGAGGTAGGAATTGTTATCCCCACCTCATAGTTGAATCATCTGAAGCTCAGAGGGGTTAACTAGCTTTCCCAACAGTTGGCGATATCCCACTAGACAGGAGTCATGCATGCCTGCAATTCTTTTTTTGTTTTTTTTTTTTTTTAATTTAAGAGAGAGAGAGCACGCAAGGGAAATGAACAGAGAGAGAGAGAGAGAGAGAGAGAGAGAATCTCAATCAGGCTCCATGCTCAGCACAGAGCCCAATGCAGAGCTCGATCCCATGATCCTGGGACCAGAGTGGAAATCAAGAGTTGGACGCTCAACCTTCTGAGCCAGCCAGGCACTCCATGCCTGCAATTTTTATGGTGCCTAATCTAGGAGACTATGATTGCACCTAGGAGACTTGATGAAACAGAGAATTTTTTGTCCCTTTCTTATTCTTGTAGATCTTCTGCCCCTCATCCAACTTTGGCAGCCATCTCCCCATGGTGATAAGAACATGGCCAACTTCATACAACCTAATATGTCTCTGACCAAAATTTTGATCTACCAGTTTAAAGTAAGCAGGACTGACCTTAGGGCCAATGTCCCTACTTCATTTGGGTCCCTTTCAAATGCTGGTTCCCTGTGTTCTCATTCTACCCCTTTCTCCATTACAACATGTAAGTGCTACATTGTCAATTTATCCTAACACACGTGTGGAGTTAGAAATGGAATGCTTTCAAGATTTTCTAATCCAACCCCTTTATTCTTTTTTTTAAGGGAGAAAATTGACACACAGAGAGGTGGTGACTTGGCTGAGGCCACCAGAGATGAGACCCTTCTCTCCGGCCCCAGCCCATTGCTCCAAGCTCACACCCTAGTGCTTTTCGGTGTATGTGAAAGACACTTTGTCAACTCTCCATGGATACCCACATGTTCCCCCTTCTCTTTAAACTTGGGGAAAGGCATAAGACTTTGTTCATATCAAAGGGAATCTCTGACATCAGTCATCCAGTGGGAGAAATGTTTGCCTCTAAAATCACACCATTATGAATCTTGTGTCATTATTGCTAAGTCAATATGAAGCACCTCTGGAGAAGCAGATGGATAAGCAGGAGTGGGAAGAACAGACAAGGGTCCTTTTCCATATATTCTCAGCCTGAACCCCAACCTCAGATCTATTCCTGGAGTTTCTACGTGGAAGATCTTATATCCCGATGTTGGCCTAGCAGCAGCACATCCAACCTCACCCCTAATCTGAAACATCTATCCCCCTAAAAACTCCCACATGCATGCAGCCAGAGCCTTTGGTCTTAACCCCACAGCTGCATGACTCCATCCTTAGCATGTGGCAGAAGATGCAGGAAGTTGGATGCACTTCTGAAAAAGGGAGAAGCAGGGATGGGAAGGGTTAGCTTAGAGCCCATGAGAAGTCACAGTCCAAGGCTAGAGAAAACAGAAAACTGCACCATTTGAGACTCTGGGAGTTTTATTTGCAAGTGTGTGGGCATGTACACACAACACACACACATGCATGCATGTGCAAGCATTAGAACATCAATGATAGTTTATATTCATATGAATCTGTGCTTATGTCTGTGTGCGAAAGATTGTATATATGCCTGTGTGTTCGTGTGTTCGTGTGTGTGTGTGTGTGTGTGTGTGTGATGAGGGTGAGATGAAATGGAATTGGGAAAAAGCTGTCAACCCTAATGCCATTATAGGTAGAAAAGGATTAACAAAAATTAGAGAAGAAATCCTTCCTCAAGGGGTGTGAATGTGTGAAGCAATGGGGTGTCAGTAGGAAAGACAGACTCTGACCTGAAGCCAATCAGCTCACACTCCTGTAAAATGCAGACTATTATATTGAGTACCTCCTCGGGTCATTGTGATGACTACTGACTGAGTCTGCCCTGGGTCTGTCACACAGTGAGGGCCCAGTGAATGTTGGCCCTGAATGTGCTGTGGGGCAGGGGAAAGCAGTAAGGAATATGGAAGGAAGAGAATACATTGCCCCTCTTTCCCCTCAGACTTGAATAAGAATTAAAATTCTTCTACTATGTGTGTCTCAATATTTCACAAATGTTGTAAACAAACTCTCAGGAGCAAACTGTAATTTTCCCCTTCTTCTAAATGGTTTAAACTTATAGCAGCTGTTGCTGGTGGTCCCAGCCTGGAGAGCCTGCTCAGAGCAGACTGTTGGAGAGCCCAGGAACTCTGAGGCAGCGAGTAAGAGGAAACCCTTCCAAGGGAAATAAAGTTCTTACCAATCACTGCTAACTATGCCATGAAAGGGAGAACACTCTTTCAATTACCAAACGTCAGCTCTAATCCCTACTTATGAGCTCTAGATATAAAACGATGCAATAATTACACAATCTGCAGGGAAACTGACAAATATATTCCCAATACAAATGATTTACTGAGTGAGCCTGGCCACAGCCTGGCTTCACTCCTTAATGGAAGCTGTAAAAACAGTGCCCTGTGCTTTGATAATCACAGTGATTTCTTACAAACCACTGATTAAGCAATAGATGAGGCAAGCATTTTGGAAACTCTAAAATATCTCTGATTTGTTGGAGATCTCTCCAAAATGATTGCCAATCTGCTTAGATGGCCTATTAAAGAATCGTATAACGGTTTGTCAGAAAAGACCTTTTACAATTGAATCCATTTCAGAGATAAGAAGAGGTTAAGTGTCATGATGAGGGCATGCAGGGATAGAGCTGGGATGAAACCCAAATGCCCTGATTCCCAATTTTTTCCACAATCCCCCATAGACTCACCTATTAACAAGATATAATCAAATGTGGGCCATTAACCTCCATTACTTCCTACCGGAAAGCTAAGCTAATCAATATGTTACTGTCACCAGCAAGGTGATCATTTGGTAGCAGTTACTCTTGATCAGAAAATTAATGAGTTGGGTAATATGGAAAGAAACGTGCAGCCCATTCTACTCTTGGGTACAATATGGATAGGAAAGGCCAGGTGAGAATCAGAATCTGAGTCATGGTATTTTCCCAGGAAGATGTTAGTGGTAGAGCCACATGGTTTTTCTCTAGTGAGATCTTTCAAGCTCTTTGGATACTCTAAGTAGTAAGAAGAAGTCAGCCTGGAGGTAACAAAGATTGTAAAATTAAGACTTTGAGATAAGAAGATTGAGACTGCAAGAAATGGTAGATATAGAGAAGCAACATGAAAAAGATTTGGAATAAAAGAGAAATATATTCTTAAGTCATGAGAAGTGTATAGATCAATGAAATACTTAAACTCATACATCATTATGAGTTTGCAACTGAATGGTGGTAATCCTAAACCATAATTTATGCTACTCTATTTTTCATTTAAGGTAAATAACTAAGACTCTCTGAAGCAGTGATTAGTAACTATCTTGGATGACTGATACTTTGCAAATGCAATGAAAGGTGTGGATTTAGTCCCCAGATAAGTTCACATCTACATATATATTTTCAGGGTATTCAAAGACCCTTTTGAAAGTTTATCACTGGATCCCAAGATATGGCACCTTGTGCTAGACTGAGAAGTTTAACCAATTATATATAAGTAAAGGGGTGGCCAGGTGACTCAGTTGGTCTGACTCTTGATTTGGCTCAGGTAGTGATCTCACAGTTTGGTTTATGAGATCAAGACCTGACAGCTCAGAGCCTACTTGGGATTCTCTCTCTCCTACTCTCTCTGCCCCTCCACCCTCAAAATAAATAAATAAACTTAAAAAAATTATATAAGTATAAATATATTCCCCAAAGTCCTGAAGTTGTTTTAGCACTGAGTTTCTCAAAAGTTCTGTTCTAAAGTCACCTTTGGTGAGAAGCTTCACCAACCTGAGATGGAGCCTAATGTCTATGTCCATCCTCAAAATTTTCAATATGTTACACTGTACATATTCTCAATAATCCCATGATATTTTAGCTCCCTGACCTCTCTCTTTCCTGAGGAAAGGCATCTCTTCTTCTGTGTGTGTGTGTGTGTGTGTGTGTGTGTGTGTATGTGTGTATGCACATGGGGGCATGTGTGTATATGTTCATGATAAAATATGCAAGGCATAATCTTTCTGAGGATAAGTTTTCTTTCTCTGTCATTTGTCCGATTTATCTCAGAGTTGCTAAGAAAATAAAATAACATCATGGATGGGAATATTTTTTAAACATTTGTAAAGAACCATAAAAAATGCATGGCATTGTCATTATTAGTGTCATCATATTGTTATTATTAAGTGTGATACTTAAATGCAATTTGCAAGCCTTAGTTTCATTTCAGGAAATTAGTTTAAAATGTTTGTCCATTTAAATAAAGGTACTACACATTCCTTTTAATCACACTGGCAATACCAACTCTCCTTCAAAGAAGCTGGTCATTGCTTGGGTTGATTTTATGAGTTAACAAACAATTCTGTACCCCATAGGGCTGACATTCAGTGAGTTCGTGGGGCATGGCTGTACTGGGTGTTAGTCTCCAGCATCTATTCTGAATGGTTGGTGCCCTAGTTGTAGTACTCATTAAATATTTTTGATATTACACCTGTCACCAGCTATGTGTGAGATACCATGCTGGTTGCTGCTGAGAAAAAAAAGGGGGGGATTTGTAAGACATGGACCACATTCCCAAAAAGAGAGGAACCTGACTGGGGAAACTCAGGCCATTCATAATAACACAAGGTGGCAGGTGGTGGAGGGGCACGACACCTGGATGGCTCAGTCCAGCAACTGACTCTTGATTTCGGCTCAGGTCATGATTCCAGGGTTATGAGATCAAGCCCCACATTGGGCTCTATGCTCAGCACAGAGCCTGCTTGGGATTCTCTCTCTCTTCCTCTGCCCCTCTCCCTGCCTCATGCTCTTTCTAAAATAAATAAAGTGAAAAAAAATTTAATAAAATAAAATAATAACACTAGGCACTTAGTATTTACTTCTGTGTATGAAGTATTTCATTAGGTCAGAAAAGGCAATCACTTCTAGAAGGGCTGACGAATAATACTCCATCAGTTGGGATTCACTGTAGTCCCAAAGAATGTTAACCCAAGGTTAGTGGTCACCTACCAGCTCTTTAAAAATGCACGCTAGGGCAGAGACAGAAACACTCCTGCCAGCAGTAAAAAGGGACGAAGAAAGCAAGAGTCTTTGCATTTTATTTTACAGATGGCTTCTCCTTCCTCCCCCTACTTCCAGGCAGAGATTTAATTAATTTAGAAGGGTAATTTGCAAAGTTCTTTAAGACCTCCAGCCATCAGGTGTCACAAGAAAGATAAGTGCTATGCCTACTGTATCTATTTTGGTGCTGTGGGTAATGCACCATTATATTAGATCAACGCGGTCCTCATTTCACGCTACCAATTTCTATTCTGTTAATTCTTTACTTAAATCTGCTAAGTACCTCTCCGTTTGCCTTACCACTGTTATAATTTAATATGTACAACCAGAGTTGGAGTTTAATTGTTTCTTGAGTGAGCTAAAATCCAATATTTGTAAAATGCATCCACTTAAATGAAACCCCAGCAAGGTTCTGCCTCTTCCTGTGGTCTTGTCTGTGATGCCTTCGTTCAGCTCCTGTGGAGCCTCCCTGCTTCACAACACTGATTGCATTAGCCCAAGAAGGCCATTGCCACTTGGGGACTGCCCTGTTGATGGCTCTGCATACCCTCCAGCCCTAGCCTCCCTGCTCTCTCCTTTGACTGAAAGAACTAAATGTGGCAGGAAAAATACATTAATGTATGAGTGTCACCAGCCTGTCCCCTTGCCACCCACTAAGGAGAATGTGGCTTCACTTTCTTGGATCAAGAAATAAGAGTCCAGCTGGATTTTCACCAAATTGAAGAAAAACAGGAAAGAAAGCAAGAAAGACAAGGAAGCAAATACATCCATGTGACCTAATAAGTGTCCTCTGAGCTGCAGCAGGGTGGGGAGAAACCAGTCTCCATATGGGAGCCAGAGAAAGGGAAGGAAAGGGAACAGAGCTTTGAAAATTTGGCATTGTGCATTGAAGGTAATCCTTCTATGGCATTTTCTCAAGACTGAAGTCAAGATCTAATTGCTTTTCAAGTATTATTATATGCTGGACCAGAATGTCTTTGAGAGAGGCACCTCAAAGAGGATGGGCCTCAGGGGGGCTTACAAAGCAGGCTCTTTGTGAAGCTAAAGATTCATAATGCATTTTCATTCCGCATCTGAGGCACGGAGCAGCACAGTGATGGGGCCTTGTAGGACCTCATCCCAGGCAGGATTAGGCTGGCCGGAACACAGCATCATCTGAAGCTCTTTAGGACGGATGTTCTCTCTCACACCAGCAAGTTTACAAATCAGATCCAAAACAGGCTGAAACTCCAGAGCATCCAGAATCATCTCCTGTATGTGGCAAGAGAGACATCAGCTTTTCTCCCTTCTCAACTACCGCTAACCGTTCCTAACAAATTGTCCCAAGGTTCCCCTCTGGAAAACTTTCCCACGTACTCATCTTTCTTCATTAAGGCCAGCCCTTTCCATGAGCCTGCCTATGTCTCTTTAGTGTACAATAATTTGTACTCTTTCCAAAAGCTGGACTTCTGTAGTTATCAGTTTGTTGGAAAATTACTACATTGGGTGAAAGGCAATAAGGCAATAATATCCAGAGAGAATTAAAAGGTAGGGATGGTTCTACATAGAGTTCTAAAACATTGATAACATTGAGCAACTAACTGAATCCGATACTCAGACAGGACCCCTTGCCCCTAGTTACCTGTGGCAAAATAATGGCCCCTCAAAGATGTCCACATCCTTATCTCTGCAATATGTGAGTATGTTACTTTACATGACAAAGGAGAATTAAAGTTTCAGATGGAAGTAAGGCTGCTATTCACCTGACCTTGAAATGGGAGATGAACTTGAATTGTCCAAGCAGGTCCAATGTAGAGAAGGGTCCTTATGAAGAGAGGAGGGAGGCACAAGAAAGAGGCACAGAAAGAGGGCAGCATGGAGAGGACTTCACTTGCTGTTGCTGGATTTGAAGACAGAGGAGGAGACTATGAGCCAAGGAACATGAGCAGCCTCTAGAAGCTGCAAAAGGCAAGGAAATAGACTCTCCCCTAGAGTCTTGAGAGGAATGAGGCCCTGTGGGCACATTGATTTTAGTCCAATAAGACGCACATAGGACTTTTGATTTTTAGAAGTGTAAGATAGTAAATTTGTGTGGTTTTAAGACACTACGTTTGTGGTAATTTGCTACTGTGGCAGTGGAAAACTAACACAGGACCAAAGACCCCACTGCCTTGCCTTTCTAAGACCCCAGCCTCAAACCATGAGCTCTGTCATCAGCAACTTAGAACTTTAGGAAATCTTTTTTTTTTGGAAAAAAAAAAATTGTTGTCCAAACGGGGCTAGCAGAGTTCTGTGGGGCTCAATAATACAGCTCATTTGGGGTATAAAGAGCTCTGTTGGCAAGCCTGGGAACTGAATTAGGACTGTTTTTTGAGAAAATAAACTGTGTCAAACAGCCTACTTTCTAATGAACATTTGGAATATTTGGAGTTCCTCATATTGGTAAGCTGTAGAGTGCCTGTGATCTGTGCTGATGGTTAAATGGAGCTGTCAGTTTCAGACTCTAGGCATGCAGGAGGCCTAATAGTTATTCATTGTTAAAAGTTTAAAATTCTGAAAAAAAAAAAATCCTGGTTTGTGATCTGGTCCAGAAAAACAATCTGCTTTAGCAGAGGCCTGCACACTGCATGAACCTTAGGCCCAGACTGAATGTTTACTTAAGGAAAAAACAATATCTTGAAAAGCACATCACCAAGTACCTTATTGAGAATCCAAATCAGTGTATCACATTGCTCGAAAAACATACTTACATCTAAGGCTGTTTTGCAAGACAGCACATTGAACCACTCTTGTAAACTCTTCCTTAGGACTATAGAAGCTAGAATGTAATTCTAGACTCACATTTCATCAGACAACAGGGATTGGTATGATAAAACATACGCCATACATTTTTGACACTTGGTGTTCAAATCAAAGCATTAAATCGATATTTAAAAGTATATCTTATTCTTCTTTTATGAGTAGCCTTAACTTATGTCTCAGTTTTCCTCAGCCAGATCCAGCTTTCATCTGCTGCCTCTTCTTAATTATTAATAATTTCCCCTTTCACGCTCAGAACTGTGCCAGTTTGATGACAAATTATATGGTCACCACACATATAAAAGCTTCAGTTATAGTTGTCTCATAAATTTTATTTATTTTTCTTTTTTTAGAGAGTCTGCACAAGTTGGGGAGGGAGTGGAGAGAAAGAGAGAGAGAGAATCTTAAGGAGGCTCCATATTCAATGTGGAGCCCAATGTGGAGCTTGATCCTGTGACCCTGGGATCATGATATGAGTCGAACACAAGAGTCAGACACTCAACCAACTGAGCCACCCAGGCACTCCTCACATACATTTTCTTAAGTCAGAGCACAATTCCTTGCAGTTTCCTCAAGGTCTGGAGAAACCTTCATGTTCTAGAATTGACTCCATGGGGGAAGACCAGGAAGAGTGGGAAGAGGGTATTAACTAAGCAGTAGATGATTTGGAGTATACACAAATTATATATAATATACATTATATAAAATGCACTGTATATAATGCAACTAAGTGCCAAAGCCATGCCTGACTCTGTGTGTGTGTGTTTGTGTGTGTGTGTGTGTGTGTGTGTGTGTGTAAGATAAAATTAAACCCACTCCCCAGTCCTTCCAGTCCTAAATGCCAGCCCTAAGCTATGAGCCTTATCAGAGACTTGGAGCTAGAGGAAATTCTTATTCATTATTAGTAAGAAATTTAAGCATATCTTACAGAAAAACATTGTTGTCCAAGCTAGTAGAGCTCTGTGGAATCAATAATACAAATATATAATATATATACAATTAGGTCATTTTATGTGCATAACATATAACTTATAGTAATCTCACATATTTTACATTTTATATATAATGTGTACATATATACACACACATATACATATATATAATTTGACACAGTATGTCTAGGTGGCAAAGCAAAAAGCTAAAAGGTTTTGGTGAAGGTGACAAAAATGTCAGCTCTCAACATTTCTATACACTGGCAATGAACAATCCAAAAGTAAAATTAAGAAAACACTTCCAGGAGAGGGACTCAAGATGGCGGAACAACATGGAAGTTTTTTATGTGTCTCACGTCCATGAAATATAGCCAGACCAACACTAAACCATCCTGCACACGTAGAAAACTGATCTGAGGATTAACACAACAATCTGCACAACCTGAACCACAGAATTCAGCAGGTACGTGGCATGAAGAGGTGAACTTGGGGAAAGAGAAGCCGCAGAGGGCAGGGAGGTACTTTTGTGTGCGGAGAGGGGACCAAGACAGTGAGGAGAATATGGGAAAAGCCCCCCTCCCAAAAGCAGCTGGAGAGAAAGTGGAAAATTGGAAACAGCTGCAGGGACTGAGCTAAAAAGGGAGAAAGGAGAAAGGAGAGGGTTTAGATTCCATTAAGACTGTAAACAAGGGGAGTGCAGAGTCTGCAACTCTGCAGCTAGATACCCAGAGGTGCTCTGGTGGGAAAGGTGAATCCCCAGGAGCAGAGAGGGGTCCAGGAGGTTCTTGGGCCACACGAGAAGCAGTTCCACTGCTGGAAGGACACTTGGTAGAGGCTGTGAGGCAACCTGGGCCCAGCAGACCCCAGAGAACAGCCACATCCACTCATGCTGGAACAAGGTCTTTAAGCATGAAGCCTGGTGCCAGATGTGCGTTGTAATTTTCCATAATCCCTGAAATGCTGCTGCTACACTATCTTGCAAACTTTTTCTGGGGTGGGCTGGCACCTGGCCGCAGTCTCTGGGCATCGGCAGCAGCATGGTCCCATGAACTTTCCTGGGTGCAGCCGGCATTCTGCCATTGCTCAGTGAGAGCCTCCACAGAAGGGAGTAATGGGTCAAAGCCACAGTCCCTCAGAAGTAAAGGGCCAGGGAAAACAGCCACATCTAAGACAAAACTCGGGAGAGAAGTACTACCTGGGGCTTGGTCATGAACAGTGAAGAAGCAGGGAGTGGACAAAAGCTGAGGACAAAGGGCGAATGCTGATGGGGAGAACAGAGTTCCAATATAGAGACTGGGTAGCTGGGTGATGCCATTTCACCACTCCCCCATACGTGCATATGCACCTACAAGCGCCACAACAATCCACCCCAGTAAGCTATCAGCACCATCTAGTGGAGAACGGAGCTGTTACACTAAGCCCCGCCCAACTGGGCCAACCTCACTCTTCAAGAACACAAGTCTCACTGCCTGCTTAGTTTATGAACTATAAGGCGCTTCATAGTCTGACTTCTAGGGGAAAACAAAGTAATTTCAGTCGTACTTCAGTCTGTTAGCAGGTCCATCTATTCAATTTTGTTTCTTTTTTTTCTTTTTTTTTCTCTTTTTCATTTCTTTTTCATGAATACAGAAAGAGGAAAATTCACTTTTATTTTCAATTTTTATTAAAAATTTTTTTTCTTTAAATGTTTTACTATATTTTTTACTTTTGTGTAAATTTTTAAATTCTATTTTACTTCCATCATTTTTTTCATTTGTGTATTCATTTTTTTCAAATTTACAAATGATTTCATTTTTTTCCTTTTTCTCTTTTTCGTTTCTTTTTGTTGAATACAGAAAGAAAAAATTCACTTTTATTTTCAATTTTTATTAAAAATATTTTTCTTTATTTTTTCTATTATATTTTTTACTTTTGTGTAAATTTTTTCAAGTTCTAGTTTACTTCCATCATTTCATTTTAGTCTACTTCAGTGTATTCATTTTTCCAAATTTTCAAATGATTTCCATTTTTTTTTCTTCTCTCCCATTTTTTTCTCCAATCTATCAAGCCACTTTCAACACTGAGACCAAAACACACCTAGGATCTAGCATCATTTTTCGATTTTGTGTGTGTGTGCATGTGTGTGCTTTTAATTTTTCAATTTTAATATTTTTTAATTTTAATTTTTTTAATTTTAATTTTTTCTACCTCATTAATTCCTTTTCTCCCTTCAAAATGATGAAATGAAGGTATTCACCCCAAAAGAAAGAGCAGGAAGAAACAACAGCCAGGGACTTAAGAAATACAGATACAAGCAAGATGTCTGAACCAGAATTTAGAATCATGATAATAAGAATACTAGCTGGAGTCAAAAATAGATTAGAATCCCTTTCTGTGGAGATACAAGAAGTAAAAACTAGTCAGGATGAAATAAAAAGTGCTATAACTGAGCTGCAATCATGAATGAATGCCACGGTGGCAAGGATAAAAGAGGCAGAACAGAGAATCAGTGATATAGAGGACAAACTTATGGAGAATAATGAAGCAGAAAAAGAGGGAGATTAAGGCAAAAGAGCACAATTTAAGAATTAGAGAAATCAGTGACTTGTTAAAAAGGAACATCAGAATCATACGAGTCCCAGAAGAGGAAGAGAGAGAAATAGGGATAGAAGGGTTATGTGAGCAAATCATAGCAGAAAACTTTCCTAACCTGGGGAAAGACACAGACATCAAAATCCAGGACGCACAGAGGACCCCCATTAGATTCAACAGAAACCGACCATCAACAAGGCATATCATAGTCAAATTCACAAACTACTCAGGAAAGGAGAGAATCATGAAAGCAGCAAGGGAAAAAAAGTCCTTAACCTACAAGGGAAGACAGATCAGGTTTGCAGCGACCTATCCACAGAAACTTGGCAGGCCAGAAAGGAGTGGCAGGATATATTGAATGTGCTGAATCAGAAAAATATGCAACCAAGAATTCTTTATCCAGCAAGGCTTTTGTTCAAAATGGAGAGATAAAAATTTCCCAGACAAACAAAAATTAAAGGAGTTTGTGACCACTAAACCAGCTTTGCAAAAAATTTTAAGGGGGTCTCTCTGAGGGGAGAAAAGATGAAAAAATAAATAAATACATACATACATACATATATACATACATACATACATACATACCAAAAGCAACAAAGATTAGAAAGGACCAGAGAACACCACCAGAAACTCCAACTCTACAAGCAACATAATGTCAATAAATTTTTCAGTACTCACTCTAAATGTCAATGGACTCATGAATGCTCCAAGCAAAAGATATAGGGTAACACAATGGATAAGAAAACAAGATCCATCTATATGCTATTTGCAAAAGACCCACTTTAGACCTAATGACACCTTCAGATTAAAAGTAAGGGGATGGAGAACCATCTATCATGCTAATGGTCAACAAAAGAAAGCCAGAGTAGCCATACATATATCAGACAATCTAGACTTTAAAATAAAGACTGTATCAAAAGATGAAGAAGGGCATTATATCATAATTAAGGGGTCTATCCACTAAGAAGACCTAACAATTGTAAACATTTATGCACCAATGTGGCAGCACCCATATATATAAACCAATTAATCACGAACATAAAGAAACTCATTGATAGTAATACCATAATAGTAGGAGAGCTCAACACCCTACTCACAGTAATGGACAGATCATCTAATCAAAAAATCAACAAGGAAACAATGGCTTTGAATGACACACTGGACCAGATGGAACAGATATATTCAGAACATTTCATCCTAAACCAGCAGAATATACGTTTTTCTCCAGTGCACATGGAATGTTCTCCAGCATAGACCACATACTGGGACACAAATCAGCCCTCGGCAAGTACAAAAAGATCAAGATCATACCATGCATATTTTCAGACCATAACACTATGAAACTCAAAATCAACCACAAGAAAAAAATTTGGAAAGGTAACAAATACTTGGAAACTGAAGAACACCCTAGTAAAGAGTGAATGGGATAACCAATCAATTAAAAAGGAAACTAAAAAGTATATGGCAGCCAATGAAAATGATAACACCACAACCCAAACCTCTGGGACACAGCAAAGTTTGTCATAAGAGGAAAGTATATAGCAATCCAGGCCTTCTTAAAGAAGGAAGAAAGATCTCAGATACACAACCTAACTTTATGCCTTAAAGAGCTGCAAAAAGAATAGCAAATAAAACCCAAAACCAGCAGAAGACAGAAAATAATAAAGATTAGAACGGAAATTAATGCTATTGAAACCAAAAAAACAGTAGAACAGATCAATGAAACCATAAGCTGGTTCTTTGAAAGAATTAACAAAATTAATAACCACTAGCCAGTTTGATCAAAAAGAAAAAGGAAAGGACCCAAATAAATAAAATCAAGAATGAAAGAGCAGAGATCACAACCAACACAGCAGCAATAAAAACAATAATAAGAGAATATTATGAGCAATTATATGCCAATAAAATGGGCAATCTGGAAGCAATAGACAAATTCCTAGAAACATGTACACTACCAAAACTGAAACGGGAAGAAATAGAAAATTTGAACAGACCCATAACCAGTAAGGAAATTGAATTAGTAATTAAAAATCTCCCAAATAACAAGAGTCCAGGGCCAGATGGCTTTCCAGGGGAATTCTACCAAACATTTAAGGAAGAGTTAACACCTATTCTTGAAGCTGTTCCCAAAAATTGAAATGGAAGGAAAACTTCCAAAGTCTTTCTATGAAGCCAGCATTACCTTGATTCCAAAACCAGACAGAGACCCCACTAAAAAGGAGAACTATACACCAATTTCCCTGATGAACATGGATGTAAAAATCCTCAACAAGATATTAGCCAACCAGATCCAACAATACATTTTAAAAAATTATTCATCACGACCAAGTGGGATTTATACCTGGGATGCAGGGCTGGTTCAATATCCACAAAACAATTAACGTGATTCATCACATCAATAAAAGAAAGGACAAGAACCATATGATCCTCTCAATAGATGCAGAGGAAGCATTTGACAAAATACAGCATCCTTTCTTGATAAAAACCCTCAAGAAAATAGGGATAGAAGGATCATACCTCGAGATTATAAAAGCCATATATGAACAACCCAATGCTAATATCATCCTCAATGGGGAAAAATTGAGAGCTTTCCTCCTAAGGTCAGGAACAAGACAGGGATGTCCACTCTCACCACTGTTATTCAACATAATATTGGAAGTCTTAGCCACTGAAATCAGACAACACAAAGAAATAAAGGCATCCAAATCAGCCAGGAGGAGGTCAAACTTTCATTCTTCACAGATGACATGATACTCTATATGGAAAACCCTAAAGATTCCACCAAAAAACTGCTAGAACTGATTGATGAATTCAACAAAGTTGCAGGATACAAAATCAATGCACATAAATCGGTTGCATTCGTATACACCAAGAATAAAGCAACAGAAAGAGAAATCAAGAATTCAATCCCATTTACAGTTGCACCAAAAACCATAAAATACCTAGGAATGAATCTAACCAAAGAGCTGAAAAATGTATACACTAAAAACTATAGAAAGCTTATGAAAGAAATTAAAGAAGACACCAAAAAATGGAAAAAAGATTCCATGCTCCTGGATAGAAAGAACAAATATTGTTAAAATGTTGATACTACCCAAAGCAATCTACATTTTCAATGCAATCCCAATCAAAATAACACCAGCATTCTTCACAGAGTTAGAACAAATAATCCTAAAATTTGCATGGAACAAGAAAAGACCCCGAATAGCCAAAGCAATCTTGAAAAAGAAAACCAAAGCAGGAGGCATCACAATCCCAGACTTCAAGCTATACTACAAAGTTGTAATTATCAAGACAGTATGGTACTGGAACAAGAACAGACACTCAGATCAATGGAACAGAATAGAGAACCCAGAAATGGACCCACAAACGTAGGGCCAACTAATCTTTGACAAAGCAGGAAAAAATATCCAATGGAATAAACACACTCTCTTCAGCAAGTGGTTCTGGGAAAACTGGACATGCAGAAGAATGAACCTGTACCACTTTCTTATACCATACACAAAAATAAACTCAAAATGGATGAAAGACCTAAATGTAAGACAGGAAGCCATCAAAATCCCTGAGGAGAAAGCAGGCAAAAACCTCTTTGATCTTGCCCGCAGCAACTTCTTACTCAACATGTCTCCAGAGGCAAGGGAAACAAAAGCAAAAATGAACTACTGGACCTCATCAAAATAAAAAGCTTCTGCACAGCGAAGGAAACAATCATCGAAACTAAAAGGCAACCAACAGAATGGGAGAAGATATTTGCAAATGACATATCAGATAAAGGGTTAGTATCCAAAATCTATAAAGAACTTATCAAACTCAACACCCAAAAAACAAATAATCCAGTGAAGAAATGGGTAAAAGACATGAATAGACACTTCTCCAAAGAAGACATACAGATGGCCAACCGACACATGAAAAAATGCTCAACATCACTCATCATCAGGGAAATACAAACCAAAACCACAAGGAGATACCACCTTACACCTGTCAGAATGGCTAACATTAACAACCCAGGCAACAATATATGTTGGTGAGGATGCAGAGAAAGAGGATCTCTTTTTCATTGTTGGTGGGAATGCAAGCTGGTGCAGCCACTCTGGAAAACAGTATGGAGGTTCCTCAAAAACTAAAAATAGAACTAGCTTAGGACCCAGCAATTGCACTACTAGATAAATATCCAAGGGATACAGGTGTGCTGTTTCGAAGGGACACATGCACCCCCATGTTTATAGCAGCACTATCAACAATAGCTGAAGTATGGAAAGAGCCCAAATGTCCATCGATGGATGAATGGATAAAGAAGATGTGGTATATATATATACACACATATATATGTATATATACATATATACATATATATGTGTGTATATATATATGTATATACATATGTACATATGTACATATGTACATATATATACATATGTATATACATATATATGTATATATATACAATGGAGTATTACTCAGCAATCAAAAAAGATGAAATCTTGCCATTTGTGACTACGTGGATGGAACTGGAGGGTATTATGCTAAGTGAAATTAGTCAGAGAAAGACAAAAATCATATGACTTCACTCATATGAGGTCTTTAAGAGACAAAACAGATGAACATAAGGGAAGGGAAACAAAAATAATATTAAAACAGGGAGGGGGACAAAACATAAGAGATTCATAAATATGGAGAACAAACAGAGGGTTGCTGGAGGGGGTGTGGGAAGGGGGATGGGCTAAATGGGTAAGGGGCATTAAGGAATCTACTCCTGAAATCATTGTTGTACTATATGCTAAGTAATTTGGATGTAAATTAAATAAATAAATAAATAAATAAATAAATAAATAAATAAATAAAATTAAAGACTAGAAGAAAAAAATAAATAAACATTTAAAAATTATTGAAAAAAAAGAAAAAGAAAACATTTTCATCTCCAAGAGCAACAAAAAGAACAAAATACTTAGAAATAAAATTTAACCAAAAAGTGAAAAACTTTTGCATTGGAAAACTACAAAAGATAATTGAAAAAAAAATTAAAGAACACCTAAACAAGGGAAAACACATCCAAAATTCATGAAGTGAAAGACAATATTACTAAGATAGCAATATTCACCAAAATGGATTTGCAGATTCAACACAATCCCTATCAAAACCCAAGTGCTTGTTTTTTTGTTTTTTTTTTTTTTTTGCAGAAATTGACAAGCTGATCTTAAAATTCATATAAAAGTGTAAGGGACCCAGAATAGCCAAAACAATCTTGAAAAAAGAACAAATTTGGAGGACTCACACTTCCCAAATTCAAAACTTATGACAAAGGTACAATAATCAACACTGCTTGATGCTGACATAATGATAGATACATAAATGGAATAGAACTCAGAATTCAGAAATAAATACATACATTTATGGTCAATTGTTTTTCATCAAGGTGCCAAGACCACTCAATGGAAACAAGTCTTATCAAGAAATAGTGCTGAAATGGGTGCCTGGGTGGCTCAGTTAGTTAAGCGTCCAACTTCAGCTCAGGTCATGATCTCACGGTTTGTGGGTTCAAGTCCCATGTCTGGCTCTGTGCTGACAGCTCAGAGCCTGGAGCCTGCTTTGGATTCTGTGTCTCCCTCTCTCTTTCTGCCTCCTCCTGCTCATTCTGTCTCTCTCTGTCTCTCAAGAAAAATGTTTCAAATAAATTTAAGAAATAGTATTGAAACAACTGAATCCACATGCAAAGGAATGAAATTGGACCCCTACCTCACACCATATACAAAAATTATATATACACCATATTAAAAGTATAGTAAAATATATCAAGGATCTAAATGTATGAGCTAAAGCTATAAAACAGATAAAAGCAGAGGAGCAAATCCTTGTGACCTCAGATTCGACAATGTTTCTCAAACATGATACCAAAAGCACAAGTAATAAAAGAAAAAAATAAATTGACATTACCAAAGTTGACAACTTTTATGCTCAAAGGATACTTACTATGAAAAAAAAAATGAAAAGACAACCCACAGAATGGGAGAAAATGGTTGAAAACCATATAACTGATAAAGATCTAGTATAAATAAAACATAAAGAACTATTTTGACTCAACAATAAAATAAATAACCCAATTACAAACTGTGCAAATAATCTGAATATACATTTCTCCAAATCACATATAAAAATGGCCAATAAGATATTACAAGATTCTCAGCATGATTAGTTACTAGGGAAATGCAAGTCACAATCATGAGATACCATGTCGTATCTGCATGAATGGCTATAATCAAAAAGAGACAATAACAAATATTGGTAAGGATGTGAAAAATTTGAAACTCTCACACATTGCTTGTGGAAATGTAAAATGGTGCAAACACTATGGAAAACATTTTGGCAGTTCCACAGAAAGTTAAACATGGAATTACCATATGATCTAGCAATTCCTCTCCTAGGTATATATCCAAGGGAATTGGAAGCATATGTCCACTCAAACACTTGTGCATTCACGTTTACATCAGCACTGTTCATAATGGCCAAAACATGGGGGGAAAACAAAATACCCATCAATGAATGCATAAACAAAATATGATGTATTCATACAATTAAATATTATCCAGCCACAAAAAGGAATGCGGTAGTGATACATGCCACAACATAGATGAACCTTGAAAACATTATGCTAAGTGAAAAGTGTCAGTCACAAAAAGTCAAATATTACATGATTACATTTACATGAAATGTCCAGAAGAGGCCAATATGGACACAGAAAGTAGATGAGTGATCACCATGGTCTGTGGGGTAGGAAAGAATAAAAGTGACTGCTAACAGGCATCGATGGGATGATGGAAATGTTCTGGAATCAGACACTGGCAGTGGTAGCACAACTCCGTGAATTTACTAAACCACTGAAATGTATATTTTAAATTTTTTAAATGTTTATTTATCTTTGAGAGAGAGAGGCAGAGAGAGACAGAGTGCAAGCAGGGAAGGGGCAGAGAGAGAGGAAGACACAGAATCTGAAGCAGGCTCCAGGCTCTGAGCTGTCAGCACAGAGCCCAATGCAGGGCTCGAACTCGCGAAATGTGAGATCATGCCTGAAGCCAACACCAAGAGTCGGACGCTTAACCAGCTGAAGCCACCCAGGCGCCCCTGAAATGTATACTTTAAAAGAATGAATTTTATGATTTGTGCATTTTATCTCAACTTTTTTTAAAAAAGGAAAGAAATATGAATAATATCAGTATCTCTCTCGAAAGGTTGCTGTGAAAAGTAAAATTTTTTTTAAAAAAGACATCTACGGCAGTTAGCACAGTGCCAGAATGGATGATACTAATGATGGTGGTGGTGGTGGTGGGGTCATCATCTCAGGAAGTATCTTGTGCTACTGGCTTAAGGCCCAAATTTAAAACCCAAGAGTGATCCATCCGCATTTTGCTTTATTTTGTTCCCCTTTTATTTCTCCTCACACTCCTGTCCCACTGTTTCCAGCCTTTCTGGATCTGGTCCTAGTTCTCAACTCTTCTTTCCAATTCACTCTCATCCCACTCTCAATAATCTCTGACAGTCTTCTCCCCTGCTTTACTAGCAAAATTAGGATATGTCAAAATTGTCCCAAGTAGCTGCATCTTCTGACATACAGCACTAGCACAGAGACTTCTTCAACACCAACCCACACGACAAGACAGAAACCTCAGTTTGGGCGTGTGAAGAGAGGAGATAATTTTGGAAACTAGGAGCCTGTGTCATCATTTTAATGAAATAATAAAAGATTTTTTGATTTGCACCCATTTGCAATGTTACTGTGCACAGACAAGCTTCTCAGAGAAGGTGATCCATCAGTCAGCCATCCCATTGAGAGCAGGGGAGAAACAAATCTCCACCCAGTACACATCATAAAAATGGAAATCAAGGAGACTGTTCATTAATGCAGATTAGTTTTAAGCTTGGCATGGCTTTGCTCTGCCGAGATGAATACATACAGGAGAAATTCTCAGTGGGCCTTGAGTTCTTGGTAATATATAGTCCTTATTACCTCACTGACTAATGAACCTTCAAGCTCAAGAGAAGCAACTTGTGATCACCATGTTTCCTGCAGATGGACCAGTGATCAGAGCTGCCTGGAACAGGCCTCTCCATCAGACTCTGTGCCCCGAGCCACGGCACCTCTGATCTATCTCTGCCATTCTGAGCTGGTTTGTTCTCACCAAAACCAAAGAAGGAGTTTGTATTCAGGGTCTTTCAGCTACTTTTCAACCAAGCAAATGAGCACCAAGTAATCCAATTAGCTAATTAACAAAAGGAGTTAACGGCTGCAGATGCCCTAATATGATCCCCCAGTATCCAGAATGTATTTTCAATAGAGCCTTAAGTCCCATACATAATCTGAGGGGCAGACTAACTAGGAAAATTTCAGGTTTTGAGAAAAAGCAATTAAAGATAGTGTTTTCTATCTTTAGAATGGGATGGGAGGAGCTTTTCAAATACTTGAAATCGCACCATGCAGGCAGCACATACTGCAATCAGATTAGAGGTGCTTTTGACTCTGAACCTAACACAAGTGTATTCGACAAGACACTGCTGGTGGCAGGTAGCCTGCCTCTTTTTTTTCTCTTTCCCTTCCTTTTTCCTTTTTCTCTCCCCACTCTGTCCCTCTCCCTCTCTCCCATTTTGTATTAGGTACCCTTAATGTGCCACTGTACTTCTTTCTCCCATAGAATTTGATTAATAAAAATACAAACATTGCACAAAACAAGATGTGTGCCTTTCATGACATCAACCACCACAACAAAGGCAATCATTAGTGAGCATTCCTTAAATAGTAAGCCTAAAACCTGTGGTGTCCAAAAGTTCTTAAATGTGCCCACATATGAGTAAATAATTTTTTTATTATTTATTTTGAGAGAGACACAAAGAGAGTATGAGCAGGGAAGGGGCAGAGAGAGAGAGAGAGGAAATCTCAAGTAGGCTCCATGCAGAGCCTGATGCAAAGTTCAAGCCCGTGAACTGTGAGTTCATGACCTGAGTTGAAATCAAGAGCCAGTCACTCAACCAACTGGGCCACCCAAGCGCCCCTGTGTAAATGATTTTTAAGTGTACCTCCAATATGTGTCTATATTTATTTATAAATTATATACATGTACTACTACTATGTGTTATATAAAGTACACTATAAAATATTCAAAACATTTAAAGGAAAATATTAAAACAAGGGTCAGCAAACTTTTTCTTAGAACACCAGATAGTAAATATTTTAGACTTTGCAGGCCATATGATCTTTGTTACAACCACTGAACTCTGCCATTGTAGCATGAATGCATCCATTGACAATATGTAAACAAATAGGTATGGCTATATTCTAATAAAGCTTTATTTACAAAGACAAGTGGTAGGTTGGATTCAGCCCATTGGGCCATATTTTACCAACTCTTAAATTAAAACATAAATAATAGTAAAAGTCCTAGCTACTTTTTCTATACCCATGCTGAACAATATGAAAAGAAATGGGATTAGATTTAATTCACCAATTCTCAATTGCTATCCAGAAAATAATTTCCTTTTTTATTTCTATATACTGAGGCACATGGTAAAAAACACAGCCAAGTTGAGACGCAAATGCTAAGCTTCAGGCTGACCTCACTTCTAGGTGTATAATTTATTCTACAAATTATATTTCTCATCAACTCTGTGGTTCAGATTTATGCTTCAATGAAATGTCAAATTACTATGTGTCTTGGACCTTTGGGGTTTCAAGCAAGTGATCAAAGACATAGACATCAAATTAGAAAATCCCAATGGACTACTGAAAAATGAAAAATAAATTCCAGATAAAGTCCTAACACCCATGCATGTATATATGTGTATATGTTAAATTGAGTAAACAAATCTTGTCACCTTGATCTTTAAAAATGTTATTGCTGATGCTGTTGTGCTGAATCCAGTATTGTTCCTTGTTAATCTATACCTAGGAATCTTGGAAATTTTTGACAAATTATTAAAGTCATCTATATTGAATCCAGTTGAAATGGGAAAAAGAAGACCAACGAATGTAACAGTGTTGGAGTATCAGGTACCAGTATCATCAGCACTGAAGATTTTTTTTTTTCTTGCTTCCCTGGCATAGAAAATCCTAACACCTCACTGGCATAGTTAGACGTCAGCTCTTCAACCATCTCAGTAGAGCCATCTCTATGATGATTTAGTAATAATTTCACCAAACAAAATGGAAGCTATTTTAATCATTTTAGTCAAATTGAATGTGTCAAGCAGAAATACTATGAATAGAGGCAACACTAATTCAAGATTAAATCTTCAGTCCCAACAAACCCACATGAAGCAAAGAAAAGAGATCACATGGCCCAAGAAGATGCTAGCAATTAGGAAACTTGGTTCTCATGCAGTCTGAATACAACTAATTTCTTTTTCTTAAGTTTATTTATTAATTTTTAAGAAAGAAAAAGAGCATGAGCGAGGGAGGGGCACAGATAGAATCCAAAGCAGGTTCTGTACTATCACCACAGAGCCCAACGTGGGACTCAAACTCACAAAACTGTGAGATCATGACCTGAGCTGAAATCACAAGTTGGACACTTAACCAACGGCTACCCAGGCATCCCCAAATGCAACCAGTTTCAATGTTCTAAGCATCAGTTTTCTTATTAATATTATAATAAATACATGACTTACAGAGCTATTGGGAGATTAAAATCAAATAAAATATATGAAAGTGTCTCAGAGTGCCTGACACACGACAGGTACTCAGTAAATATTTTAAAGTTTTTTTTTCCTTCTTCCTTTATGTACTTCAATATTATCATCCCTAAAACAAACAAAAAAAAATCTCTACCAAATTCATAACTATGAAATTCAAGAGATAATTGATGAAAAGAAGTATCTTGTAAAATGGAAAAATCTAAGCTCACAGAGGATATGGGTAAGATTAAAATTTACCCAAATTGTCTTGGTATATTGCTACCTCCTCATACTCCACACAAGATATATTTTGGTCACCTGAAGAAAAAGAAATCCTCTACATCTCCCCTTCAAAAGAGTTTGCCCCAGGTTGATGCTTTCCATGCCTCCCCCTTTCCATGTCTATCAGCAAAGGCTCTTCCTTATGCCATTTCAAACACCATACACAGAGAATACTATGCCCCAAAGACCACTTTTCCCTAAGCCTATCAACACCAGTCCTGACACACCCAACCCAAATTGAAGGTGATTAAGAAAAACAAAGGAGAAAACCAATTCCTTCTTCTTCTTCTCCAGCATCTCAGGATATCACCACAAGTCTCCAAAGCATTTACATTTTCTACATGGAAGTTGTGCTAGCTGGTTATTCATGTAGCGTGACTTGAGGGAGAACAAATGGCCTGAATATTCAAAACTGATTACCATACATGACTTAAAATCTCATCATTACCAATTTTTTTAGTCATGGATAAATTCATGAGATATTTCTGGTTTTCCAGTCTTTAAGAAACAGAGTAGGATTGTATTTCTTACTCCCGCCTTGTGGTTCGGTGTGGCCAAGTGACTGGTTCTGGCAAATGAGTGGCAATCGAAAGTCTCATGTGTAGCAGCAGGCTGGGAGGATGCAAATGCCAGTGGGAATGCTTCCAGAGTGCTTTCTCTCCAACAATACAGTGACTTGCACCATTCAAGATGGTGGCTGCTCTACAAACCAAGGTGAGGATACATAACCAGGGCCCACAAGCACTTCATGAGAGACATGTGGCATGAGCATAAAACAAACCTCTCTTGTATCAAGTCACTAAGATTTTTTTTAATTTTTTTTAATGTTTATTTATTTTTGAGAGAGACAGAAACAGAGCACAAGTGGGGGAGGGGCAGAGAGGGAAGAAGACACAGAATCAGAAGCAAGCTCCAGGCTCCACAATGTCAGCACAGAGCCCAATGCAGGGCTCAAACTCAAGAACCATAAGATCATGACCTGGCTGAAGCTGTATGTTTAACCAACTGAGCCACCCAGGCACCCCTCAAGTCACTAAGATTTTGAAGTCATCTGTTAATGAAGCATAACCCAGCCCAACCTGAGAGTTACTCCAACGAAACTAGCCAACAAGTTTCCCTGAAAGGCAGATTTTAACTCAATGTTATCAGTAATTAATATAAAAACAATCAATTAACAAATTAACCCTAGGAAAGAGCACATTTCTAAAGAAATGAAATATAGATAAAGACCAAAATCATTAACACTCAATATTCCAACATATGGCATAGTGCCAAGGAAGACAGGGCAGAGATAGACAGTATAGGAACTTCCTCTGAGCATATAATGGCCTAAGAGCTATAATATATCTAGATTTAGCAATTAGTATAATTATAATTGCAAATATTTAATGAGAACTTACTATATATTAAGCATTATGCTAAGCACTTTACATCAAATGATACCTCATTTAATCCTTACAATAACCTTAGGAGGTAAAAGGCTATCCGAGCTTTATGTAGGCAATGAAGAAAGTAATAAGAAGATAAATTACTTACAGGTCTGTCTAAAGTAAAACCAGTCTCTCAACAGATAATAGATATAAAGAGATAGATGATAGATAAATAGAAGGAAAGAAGGAAGGAAGGAAGGAAGGAAGGAAGGAAGGAAGGAAGGAAGGAAGGAAGACATAATTATAGATTAAAAAAACACATGAATCTTCCCTTATTTGGCAATATTGAATATTTGCATTGCAGATTCTTGCCAGAGAACATAACCAGGTTCTCTGTTCTCTGGTCCTTATCTAAGGCTCAATGATAAAAATAATCATTTTTCCCAGGAGACTGTCTGCAGAATATGCACTCTGCCCCTTCTCTGAAATGAATAGTTCTTAATAATTGGGAGCAGGGCACAGACTCCCCTATAAATCTTATTTTCCTAGAAAAATATATGTACAAAGAATTTTAGAAGATCCACAGAGAGCCCATTGAGCCTCATTATAGATTCCTCAGGGGAAACTGGTCACTAAATAGCTTTTTCTAGTAACTGTCTTGGGGCCCCTGGACTTTGTCTCTATAAGCATACATTCCCAGTCACATGCTGGGTCCTTGTCCTGTTCCTGCAGAGGCCTGGGTTGAGGCTTGATGCAAAGGAACGCTCTGGTACGTGCATGTTATAGCAGTGCAGTTACTCAAATGATACGTCCTCTCCAAAGTATCGGAGGAGATACAGACAGGAGGCATTTTGATGAAGGTGATTTCTCAGCTCCAACAGAGGGTGTTGTCTTTGGCCTCCTCAGCATGAGGTCCAGCCAGGTCCAAGCAAACTGTATTCTAAACCTCTCATACCCCAAACATGCCATCTTGAAACACAAGCATAATTACATTATAGGATTGCTAAACCAAAGCACTACACTTCACTCCCTTAAAATGTTTCCTTTTAAAGGGCCAACATGCCTCCTGTCTAATCTTCCTCATACCAAATCCCACCAAGACTAGACACCCACAGCTGCTGATAGAGGAAATCCCTTTGTCAAGAAGATAAGTATCCGTGTAATGTTAAGTGACAAAAGCAGGTTACAGCTTTCCATGCAAAATGAACATCCACACCATCATTGTTTGTAAAAACAATGGGAAAAATACCAAAATGCTAAATAGCAATTATCTCTAGAGGGTGAGATTGATAGTAAGAGTTCTGTTTATAATATTTTCTGGGTTTTTTTTTCAAAGTCTCTGCATAAGCTTACGTTTATAATGTTCATAATCAGAAAAAAAATGCCATAAAAAGTATGTGAGAATCATTAGCTCTTGCTAACATCTTCAAAGACATTGTGAGCCCTTACAGTAGAGGCAGACAAGGGCTGAATATTTATGTGCTAACAGCTTTATGTTCATTATTTCATTTAATCTTCACAAAAGGACTATGTTATAAACATTATCCACCTTTTCAGCTGAAAGGGGAAAATCTGACATTTATGGAGGCTTAAGAAATGTACCCACAATCACATGGTTAGGAGATAGCAGAGCTGAATATTAAACTCAGGCCTGTCTGTCTTCTACAACCTCGACACTTTCTACTATTCCTCAAATGATAGAAATAGTCAAACAATAAAAGTGACATTTTACCTTCCAAGTCTCAGCCATAACTGGTGAAGAAACGGCTGTGTTTTGTGGACTGTGCCCATGCTGGAGGGAACATCGAAGCTTCTCCCCTTTGAATGCCAAGGCTGCCAACCCACTAGATACATGACTTCTCTCCATGAAGCGCAAGGAAGTTGCAGAACTTGAAGAAATGTGAGAACCGAACTCGGTAGTCAAGTAATGAGCCTTAACAAGGCAATAAGGTCACTGCCTGCAGGAGACCAAGAGACAGCAGTCACCACTCCAGAATACAGGCTTCCACACAGGCCTGCCCAGCTTTCTGGTACTTTCCCAAAGTTTCCTGGAGGAAAGCAGTGTTTCTCCTCATTGCAGGGCCGGCCTGGGGCCCCGAGCAAAGCGGTACCTGGCTGGAATTTGCATCAGATGGCTGAGAGGCTGGCTCTGTGGCTTGGAGCCTGGGGCTTAGTGGCCCGGTTGGTGCTTCACTCCAGTTATCTTTCTGTGAAGAAACACTCTGCATAATTTACAGAGCTTGCACTGCTAATCTCTACCAGCTGTCTCACAAATGCCTGTATTGAACTAAAGTGAGGTTTCAGGGAGCTGGAGGAAGAGCCAGAAGAATTCCTTCTGATGGGTCATCTTTGACAGCTGTGACTTTAAAATAATGAGGTTTTGGAAGCATTCTGTAAACCCATGTGTTCATCAGGGTGTCACTGACTCCAAGAGCACTCTGATGCTTTCTCTCCCTTCTCAAACCCACTCTATGACCAGAAAGAAACAGAAAAGAAAACCATCTCCTGACAGCACTAGGAATAGGGAGGGGTGGACCACTGCCCGATCAGAAATGCTTTACAGCCTTCCAGAAATTAAAAAGGGGATGGGATAGTTCTGGTCTGTAAATAGATGGATGAGGCCACAGCCCAGAATATGCTGAGAAAAGTCCGTGGAATGGGAGGTGAGCTTCCCCTCAGATGTGCACTTCTTCCATGACTTGGAGTATACAAATTTACCACAAACTAAGTGGTTTAAAACAACACCAATTATCTTGGTTCTTTGGCAGTTCAGGAGTCTGAAATGGGTCTTACAGACCAACCAAAGGCTGTGTTCTTTCTGGAGGTTCTAGGGGAAATGTGTTTCCATGTCTTCACTATTTTCTAGGGGCTGCCCACGCTCCCTGGTCCAGGGCCAAGCACCCTGCCAATGCTCCCGCTGTCATGTCTCCATCTCTGGCTCTGTCCTTACAGCCTACCTCTCACAATAACCTTTGTGATTATTTGGGCCACCTGGATAATCTAGGATACTCTCCCCATCTCAAGATCCCTAACTTAATCATATTGCAAAGTCCCTATTGCTAGGTAAGGCAATGTATTCAGAAGTTCCAGGGATTAGAATGTGGACGTCTTTGAGGGCCATTATTCTGACTAGCACATATGGTAAGGTGATACAGAGTGGAGTAAGAAGCAGGACAAAAAATAAGGCTTTAGATACAAGATAGTTCCAAGCAGCTATACAAGTTGGTGCCACATACGGTGGTCAGAACAATTGGTAACACTTAAATGCTTGCCCTTGGAATAAAGCTGGATAAACACTCTCCAAAAAAATTTGAACAGTCTGCCAGGGAAGGTCTAATTCCCACACAAAAGAGAAAGATCAAGAAGAACACACAAAACAACTAATCCCAGAGGAAAGAGAGATGGGGGCGGGGGGCAGAGATTTAAAGTTTTTAGTTAGTATCCTCACAAAGACGTTAAAAGTTTTACATTCATTAAACAAGAATAGTCTGCCGTGAAAAGGGAGCAATTCTATAAATATTCTTAGAAAAGAAGATCGTGATTTGTAGAACAAAAATACAACAGGTAGCCTAGATAAAGCTGAAAACAACTTCAGATCCTAAGGCAGAGACAAGGGTAGAAAATACAAATGAAATGGAAGATAAACACAGAAGGCCCAACCAACATCCATCTAACAACAGTTTCTGAAGGAGAAGAAAAAACAAATAACAACAATAACAACAACCAAAAACAAAAACAGAAACAAAAAAACACCACAGGAAAAATATTAAGGAGCATAAATAACCAACAAAATAAGATAAAAAAATTTTCCTGAACTGAAGAGACAGATGATTCTTCTTTTGAGAGAGGCAGATGAGTGCTGACCACACATCCTCACAAAACTATAGATGGCCTCAATGAGTGAAAAGACTCAGAAGTCTCCACAGACATAAATTTTTTTTTGTTTGTTTAACCAACCAACCAAACAAACAAAATGCCTCACCTACCAGGGAACGCAAATCAGTTTTCAATAGTAACATTATTTAGAAGACAATGAGTCATGATTTCAAAGCTCTGTAGAAAATTATAATATTGAATCTAAAATTCAGATCTTCAGACAAACTATCTAAGGTGACGAGGGGAAAAAAATCAATACATTTTCTGACAGGTTTCAGGAAGTTTGCTCAGGAAAGGCATCTGGCAAGTTGCATTTTTATTTTAATGTACCTGGGAGTTACTGTCACAGAATAAAGAGACGAGGAAGGGGTAGACTAGAATATAGCTGCAGCAGACACCACAGCTAGCTCACCCAATACCCATGCCAACCCCCTTTCTGTGAGTCTGTATGCTACAGAGACAAAGGTCAGAAACTCCCCTTCCCCCGTTGTCAGTAGCCAGCTGCCTTAGGAGGTAACATGGTATTTTCTGAGGCAGCTGGCTATAAACTCTCTTCTCTCTTTCGTAACATCCCAAGTGCTGAGTAGCAGGCTACCAAGCAGAGGCATTTTTTCCCAAAATTCTCATTTTGGGCTTGGGGGTTTCTCCTGGATAAAACATTCACTCCTGGCCCTGTCACATCTTCTCTGAAGAACGCAGAAGTTCTGTAAACCACATATTACCCTGACATATATCACTTTCTGCTTAAATAAACTAATATGGATTCTGTGGCCTGACTTTGGGGATTAGGAATAAGAGTAAGGAAGGTTAGGACAAGTGGCTGTTGCCTTCATTCTAAATGCTTCTGTCTTACTTTATTTTTTGCGATGTGCATGCATTATTTTCAATAGACATTTTTTTTAATTTTAATGTAGTAGTGGGCAAAAGAAATGAGGTCTTTTGTCTAGTTCACAGATTAGCAAGCCCAAATGAGCTGAAAACATGTGCACGGTTCTTCAATTCACCAGTAACCAAAGAAATGTAAGTCAAACTTATGCTATGCCTGTTAAACTGGCATAAATTTGGACGGAACATACCTATTACAGGTTGAGATGTGGAAAAATTCTACTTTCAGGTGGAAGTGTGAAATGTTACAGCCCCTTGAGAAACCAATCTGGAAACGCTGATTAAAATATAGATTAAAAATTTAAATATATGTACTCTTCAATTCAGCCAGCTCAATCCTAGAAATCTATCCCACAGAAATAAATAAAACCGCCAGAACTTAAAAACTTTTTGTTATAATTGTTCCTCGTAGTAAACCCTAGTGTTAAAAAAGTAACCAATAGTGATTAAAAAATTGAAGAGATCAGGGTTCACCCACACTATACCTTTTAGAAAAATGGATCACCTATAACAGTTAATATAAGATATGGAGTTCCACAAAATGTGAAGTGAAAAATAACAAGCTCAAGAAAAGTGGGAAGTCACCCCAAATACAGCATATATTTTCCAATCTCTCTGCTTTTGCTCACACTGTCACACTTCTATTTAAAACACCCTTCTTCCCTGACATCAACCTCTTACCTCTACCTAGGTTACCATGGGTAACCTAAAAAGGCTTACCCATGTTGAATATAAATTAGCCTTACCATTTTAGAAGAGCAGTACAAAAATATTCAAAATATTCACCCAACAATCTTAAACCTCTGAATTTACAATAAAGAAGTAAATGTAAATGAGGCATATACAAGAAATTATATAATTTTAAAAAAAAAAGAAAGAAAACAATCCAAATGTTCATCACTGGGGAGAACAGGGCTAGTCAAATGATTTATGATTTGTATGCTCCATAATATATTACACAGCCATTAAAAAGGATGATGGAAGTCATATCGATTTGTTAAAAACATGTGGGACTTACTGTGTAAGTGATAGAGGTCACTCACAGACAAACATGTTATGATTCAATAGCATAAAGTTAGGTGTATTTACCTGGACATATATTCATATTTATTTATAGAGAGATTAAGGATTTCCCAAAATATTTTAACAGTGGTTAAATATGAATCTTTGAACTTGTGAGATTTGAGCTCATTGTAGTTTCTTGTGCTTTTTCATTTTTACATACTATTTTAATTTTTACCCAATTATATGTTATATTTTATAAACACAATAGTGCTATTTTCTAAAAGTTCCAAGTTTTAGACTGTCAAATTATATTTAATAGACTTAATAAAATAATAACTGGCATTTATTGAGCATTTACAATACACTCAGTACATGCTAAGTACTTGTACCTATGTTAACTTACTTGTCTTCACAACAAACTTATTAGTCAAGTACACTTATTATCCAAATTTTATAGTGAGGGAAGTGAAGTATAGAAACGTTATTTACTTTAGAAATTCAAACTGCGATATTTTTGAATTTTTCTAAACAGTTTTGAAATGACAATGAAAAAAGTTTTCCATTTATCAGCACTCACCCCATTATCTAGAAGAGTCAACTAATCAGGACCCCTTATTCAATCTCTCATTCCCTAAGCCATCTGTTTTTAGCATGAAGGTTTAACTCTTTCTGTTCTTATCAATGTGCCCTCTCCCCACTGTATTTTCTGCCACCCTTTGAAGCACAGCTATGGTGAGGCTTTCTAGCATTGGCTATACTCATTTACACGCACCAGTATCTGTGTGGTTATAAAACTATCCTTTACAAGATTTTCCTTCATGCTGTGACACCCAGAAGGCAAAAGAAACATAATAAATGACTCAAAGTTTTAATGCTTAAAGGTTTGTCACATGGGAAAAAAATGCTCAACAAACACAGCAACCCAATACCCATGCACTTCACATTTCAGAGCACGCAATGGATGAGATGTAATTACTGTGGTTAATTGGTTCCTGGTAAAATGTCACTGAGAATAAGAACTCATTAATATATCATTTCAATCACTGGAGACACCAGGTGCTCTTACTCAGGGTCTGCTCCGTGGTATCAGTACTGACATCTTTCTCAGGGTTATTGCCCTCTTCAAAGGAGAAAATATAAACACCAATGTGTATATTATGATTTGGAACGTGTTCTCTACAGTTTCTGTAAAAAGTCATGCAAATTATCCAGCCAGGTAAACTTCTACATAATTCAGGGAGATCCATGTGAGATTTCTCTCTAAAAGCCTGACCTTTACACATTAAGCAGGTGTGTGAGTTTGACAAATATAAATGCAGATGAGTAAAAAATACTATCTCTGGCTTGTCTTTATTAATGCTATTTTGGAAAAAAATGTAATTTATCAGACTGAAAGAAAAGCTGTTACATCAAGATTGTCTCACAGGTCATGTTTCCACATCAGGGAGTTAAATAAGCCCTAGAGATTAAAATAATTCAGGAAAAAGCCCTAAATGTATTCCACCAATTTTTAACATCATCTCTTCTGCTCTCATGTACCTCAGTATCCATATAGCTCCCATATCTCTAAACACTGCATGTTGAAATGAGAATGAGAATGATGATGAAAATAATGAAGGAGAAGAAGGAAGGGGAGGAGGGTAGAAAAAGGGGAGGAGGAGCAGTGGGAAGAGGAGGAGAGGAAGAGAAAGATGATAGTGGTGCTGATGGTAATGATGATAATGGTGGTGGTAGTGATCAAGATGATAGTGATAATGGTGAAGATAATGCTGGTGATGTTGATGATGAAGTGGTGGAGATGATGCTGGTAGTGATGCTGCTGCTGCTGCTGCTGCTGCTGCTGGTGATAAAGATGATGGTGATAATGGTGATGATGCTGTGATGTTGATGATGATGATGGTGATGGTGAAGGTGATGCTGGTGGTGGTGATAGCAATGATGATGCTAGTGATAATGGTAAAGATAATGCTGATGCTGGTGATTGTGGTGGTGATGTCAATGATGATGATGATGGTGGTAGTGGTGGTGGTGATGATGATGAGATAAAGATGATGGTGATAATGGTAATGATCATGGTGATTTCGGTGATGATGACGATGGTGACAGTGGTGGAGATGCTGGTGGTGGTGGTGGTAGTGATGATGATGCTTATACTTATGATGGTGATGGTGGTGAAGGTGATGCTGATGGTGGTGATGTTGGCGATGCTGGTAGGGAGATGATGGGTGCCTTCTTGCATTAGCCACAAGTACGCACTTCTAGGTTCCTAACATGCATAAGGACATTAAAAAGACAGTCATTGGAACTGAAAGAGAAACTACATTTCCACATTAGACATTTCTTCATTTTACTTTCTAATTTAGTTATTATTTTTAGCAACCAATCTCCATATCACCTTCCATGAGAAATACTTCTAACATTTCCAAACTTGTGGGGGATTTTTAGCTAAATATATTCATCCTCAAAAAGGTGGGGGGAAGGATTTTCTCACCAGAAGACTGAACTTGTCTCTATGTGGAAAAGTTCCTTCCTGAAAAGCATTTGTGCTTTTCACAAAAATGAGTATTTATTAACATGGAAAATTGATTTTGAAATGTTGAGTAAAAAAAATCAGCTTACAGAATAGAATGCACAACATGAAAATCACTTTGTTTGGAGATATGACATTAATACATAGTCAACTCTGGGTTGTAGAATGATAGATGATTTTATGTTCTTGCAGTTTTTTGCTTTCCTACATTTTTCCAGACTTTTTTTTTTTTTTTTTTGCAATGAGCATGCGATACTTTTGTGATGAGATAAAAATATTCTTTTAAGCCTCTGCAAAGAAAGAGGACATTTTTTCTGGCTGTAGCTGGAATACTAAAACTGTAAATGGAATGCTTATATGGAGGAAGCAATGAAACCTGAAAATACAGACCTCACTTCTCTGCTAGAGCTGAACTTACAGCAGTAAAAGGGCTCTCAGGGAGAAAAAAAGAAATAACATGAAGTGTTGAAGAGGAAACACTTGCAAGGGTCAGGGAGAGGTGTCTGAAAGAGGCAGAGTTCATTTCAGCTCAGCAAATACTTATTTATCATCTTCTCCATACCAAGCAGTGAGCTCCACAGCAAGATAGAGAATCCGAGTGTTTAGAGAACCTATAGCCCAGCAGGAGAGAGAGCAGTGGGAGCACCTGACTTCAATGCAGTGGCAAGAGTGTTCTGCATAGGTGGGCACTGGCTCCCATGAAATCCCAGAGAGACCCTAAAAACCAGCACGAGGGTAGATTTCTCAGAGATATACATATAGAAGGTGAGCAAAACTAAAAGAGAGAAAGAAGTGAGGGTGTGTTCCAGGCAAAAGTAATGCCACTAACAAAGACACATCAGTGAACTGCAAGGTGCATTTGTGGAGCAACATACAGAGGCAGGTTGGTAGTGCTAGAGTACCAAGCAAGGCAGACAAGCTTATGGTGTTGGGAACCTCCACCCTTCTATATGAGACTAGGAAGGTTAGAATTTAACTGGTAAGAATGGAAATCCATTCATGGGTTTTAAGAGGGTTCACGATGCTAAGCCTTATATTCCAAATGATGTTAAGAACCCCCTCACCCTTTTGTGTTCCTGAAATGGCTTCACAAAAATACCCATCCTCCCCATGTGACCTATGTGAAACATGCCATCCACACTTTGTCATGACTCCAATAACACCATGGGTGCCTCCCTTGTTTGCCTTTGACAAGACTGAACACAGACCTTTCCCCTTTTGCCAGGCACAGACTATATTAGTTTCCGAGGGTGGCCATAACAAAGTGCCTCAAACTAGGTGGCTTAAAACAACAGAAAATTTTTTGTTTCACAGTTCTGAAGCCTAGAAGCTTGAAATCAAGGTGTTGGTAGGGCCATGCTCTCTCAAGACTGTATGGAACCATCCGTTCCATGCCTTTCTCTTAGCTTCTGGTGTTGCCATCAATTTTGTAATTACTGGCTCAAAGATGCATCACTCCAATCTCTGCCTCTGCATCATGTGGCCTTCTCCCCTATGGGTCACTATCTTCACCTCTTCTTGTAAGGACAGCAGCCATGTTGGATTAAGGCTCACCCTAATGACCTCATCTTAACACAATTACATTCAGCAAAGACCCCATTTCCAAATAATATCACATTCATAAATACTGGTTTGGACCTCAACCTATCTTTTAGGGGGACACCATTTAACCTAGACCCTCCAGCTTCCCATTCTTTATCTCATAAATGATTCAAGCTCTTTGTTTCCCTGAAACTAGCTAGCCACAGGGGAAAACAAAAACAAAAACAAAACACACACTACTTAAGCAGATTACTGACTGAAGCTTTCCCCATTTAAAATACAAACCCAACTATAAATCACTCCATCTGTAATGTCCTTACCCCTCCCTATAAAACTCTAAGGCAAATCCACATTCCAAGATACCCTGAGCTTCAGATCTGGGGTGCTTTCCTATTGCAACAGGCTGAATAAAAGCAATCCGCTTACTTGTTCAGTTTTTGTCTTTGACAGTGAGTAAAAGGTCATAGTCAAATCCTCTCATGTATTTTGAGCAGCTACCCGCAGGTAGGCCATGGCAGCAAGGGCTGATAGTCGATGCTTGAACTCTGCTCAGCCCCGACCCTGCCACAGGACCACACCTGCGCTCACACCTTCTTTGCTAAGAACATCAGCTGCTGACAGCTCTCAGGGACAGCTGAGGGAATTGCCTTAGCTTATTCATGTACTCTAAAGACTAGACAGATGTGACAAGATAATGTATTCATGGTTTGTTTCTTCTAACTGTAGGTATTTTCCTTCTCTACCCTCTAGCAAATATAAAAAGGGAGCCAGGGCCAGTGTTGCCTTCTCTCATGCGTTTTTGTGTTGCAGAGGACAGAGGCACCCAAGAGATAGCACTCCCTTCCCCTATCCCCTTTTGTGTCCAAGACCCATTGCTCGGTGAAGCGGTTAGGCTGAATGGTCCCAGAGCAATGGATGGGGCAGGGCATGTGGCAGCAGCTATATCAAAAGCACCTGGGGGGTGTTTGGGTAGCTCAGTCAGTTAGGCATCCGACTCTCGATTTTGGCTCAGGTCTTGATCTCATGGCTCATGAGTTCGAGCCCTGCATCGGGCTCTGTGTTGAAGTGCTGAGCCTGCTTGGGATTCTCTCTCTCCCTCTTTCTCTGCTCCTCCCCTGCTTGTGCTCTCTCTCTTTCTCTCAAAATAAATTTAAAAAAAAAATTTTTTTTAAAAAGCATCTGGTATTTCTTTCCGAAAGAGCCTGGAAACAAGACAAGTTTTTCAGCCCCTTAAGGAGAGGTAACCAGAGTACCAGAGCTGGCTCAGGGATGCTGGGGAGACAGAATATTAAGAAAGGTGGCCGAGGGGTGCCTGAGTGGCTCAGTTGGTTGAGCGTCTGACTTTGGCTCAGGTCATGATCTCGCGGTCCGTGAGTTCGAGCCCCGCATCGGGCTCTGTGCTGACAGCTCAGAGCCTGGAACCTGTTTCGGATTCTGTGTCTCCCTCTCTCTCTGACCCTCCCCCGTTCATGCTCTGTCTCTCTCTGTCTCAAAAATAAATAAACGTTAAAAAAAAAAAAAAAAACTTAAAAAAAAAAAAAAGTGGCCGTGGGAACAGTAGCCAAAGACAGCATGCCACTGCTTGACAGGGAAGTAGTGTAGCCACCCACCTTCCAATAAACCTTGTAAATTTGAGCAGTGAGAACCACAGCCATCACAATGATGGGCTGTAGACCAGAGGGCTTTCTGCCATCCCCACTGCCCTGATCCTTGTTTGCCTGAGTGGAAATGGGGCAAACCTTCCAAACAGGATAGAGATCTAATTTCTCACCCTCTAGAGAGTTAAAGCTCACAGTCAGAATAAATTTGATTTATAAAAACAAGGTATTTCTCACCACCCCCCTCCAAGAGTGTGGACTAAAATTTTCACTGCTGTAGAGGCAATGTAATCCAGCCAGACGGCAGTATAAATAAGACAGCTGCCTTTCAGCAGCTGTGTCTCTCCAAACTGCAGCTCAGCGATCATAATTAAAACCCTCTGGAAATCCACTCTCCAGGGAACTGTGGTGGGTCACCTCTCCCAATGCCCTACCAACAAAAAAAACGCTGCCTCTCTCCTCCTTGTTCCTCATTTGTCTTGTAAACAAGAAATTAAACTTCCATCTCTCAACCAAGTTGACTTGGGTAACATAAGTGCAGGTTCAGTGGGTCTTTCCTGCCCCTGTGGGAAGTGGGGGAAAAGACGTGGGGTGTCCCTCCTCCCAGGAATCCCCCTCAGTTTCCAAACAGGTAAATGAGAATATGAGAAGATAGACTCTCTGACCTACGTGGCAACAGGAAACCAACTGCTGGAGACGCTCAGGAAAGAAGAAGAGGTGGTATTGTGGAGAAGGAGCCCTTCCCAGGAAACGTACTTGGGAAATGGGATGGTCCCCTTTTTTATTTGCTTTAACCTCTTCTGCTGTCGATCCTCTCAAAGATGTTGAAGTCCTATCTCAGGCCTTCCACAGTCGGAGTCACCAAGACCCCCAACACTCCACCCCCACCCCACCCATGGCATCCACTTGGCCCCTCTGCCTTCCTGAATTGCCCTTCCTCGTGCTCCCATATTTCTGGAATCAGTTTGCTGGTCCCTGTGGGGGCCCAGGGGCAGATGCCCTTCAATAGAATTGTGTGTTCTCTCCCTTCCTGCCCCCACCCTGGCAGCATCTTAGGACAACAACTCCCAGGGCTACTCAGTACTGTCAGCTACAAGAAGAGCCTCATCTGGACCATTTAGACTTACCTTTAAGGACAGAGGAAGTCCTGCCCATGAAATATAAAGGTTTTCCCCTTCTCCCAGTCAGAACTAACCACAGAGAAACAGCTTCACTCCTCTTCTCCACTGTCCATCTCCCTGTACCTGGTCTCTCTTGCTTCTTAAGAGCTGAGGTCTGGGCAGAGCCATGAGGGAAGGGGGTCCTCTTACAAAACTCATGCTGTCCCCCTTTAACCAGCAACAGCCTTGATGCAACAGCCTTGATGGGACAGGTGTCCCACACTGGGGCTATGTGAGGGCTACGTGAGGGCACCTCCATATGACAACTCTTTGGTGAGCACTTAAGACAGTGGGAGTTGTTGGGCTCTGTGCTGACAGCTCAGAGCCTGGAGCCTGCTTCAGATTCTGTGTCTCCCTCTCTCTCTCTCTGTCTCTCTGTCTCTCTGTCTCTCTCTCTCTCTCTGTCTCTCTGTGTCTGTCTCTCTCTCTAAAATAAACATTTAAAAAAAGGTGGTGGGAGTAATCAAGTCATGTTGTTTTCAGCTTTGAGGCTTCAGTAGAAAACCTGAAATCACAGGAAAAATTTTGTATGTGATCCGGCTACATATTTGACTCCTCCCAATCCTTCAAAATCCCAAACCAGCTCCTGACCTCTCCAAGACACTTTCTGCCCTGACAACTCTGGCCCTCACTGAGATCTCCTTTTCTGGAATATCCAATGCACTTAATGTCAGAACAACACATTCTGATGAGTAGATATATTCTGTCTCATGTTGGTCTCCTGTTGTTTCTCCATGTTGTTCCCAATAGCACGGCAGACTTTTTGAAGGCAGAAACTGTGCTTTATACTTATTTTGTATCCCCTATGGCTTTTACCTCTTTGCTGCCAACATAAAGGTGCTCAATGCATATTTGAAGTGAGTTGAATTGAATTTTCAATCAGACACACACTGGAGAGAGAGCCTCGATGTGGCTAGGGGTGCAGTGCAGCAGCACAGAAGAGAGGTTGCACACAAAGTTTCTTTCGAAATTTGGGTATTGTAAGATTGAAGAAGGGCTTTTTAAAGGTAACATGTGCTGTCATTGCTGGCAGCTGGGTAATGTTCATACATCCCTGGGAATAACGACATGGGCTTAAGATCCAGTGCAGCGGATCCATTTGCACAGGCAGCCGCTAGCATGAGCACCGTGAGAGGGGATGATGGAGGGAGTGAGGAGATGACTGCCTTTCTCACTTCTGCTCAAACCTTCCCACCCAGGTTTGGTGACTAGACCTGAGTGGCAGACACCCAGATGTGGCAGGAAATCCCAGTGGGACCAGGTGCCATGGGTCAGAGAGGCATGTCCCCCTCCTCTCCTCTCTCACATGCACACACGTGGAGGCATGCACATCCCCACAGAGCATCAGTAGGGACTTACCTGCCAAATGCAAGTAACCAATAGGGGCTGAGCTAGTTCCTCTCTTTCCTTACCTTCACACCCCTTCTCCACTGGAAGGGAGTGTCTTCCGGAAAGACTATAATACTGCTCAATCCCCTCCAAGTGCTCTTTTATCCTTCTAACTTCAACATGTCTACCTTGGATTACTGAAAGAAGACCCCAAGGTCTCAGACCCCACCAGCTAATGAATTCAGAAATACTTTCCAGTTAAGATGACTGACACGACATCACTGGAGTCTCAGAGACTAGAGCAGGAGATGGAAAGCCACGGCATTCCCTTCCTTTCCTGTAGACCTATGGAAACTTTAAGGAGTGTGCAATCTTTGCTCCCAAAGCTGGTGGACTTAGGGTTCCTCAGCCCTGCGAGCATCTTATCACTTCCCTTGAATCTGGAAGATGGGACCAAGGCTCTTATCTGCATTTCCTCTGCTCATCTGCACTTCCATCCCTGCCAGATGACAACAGCCATGCTTTCCTGGACTTACTGGAGCAGGAGGTCCTCCTACCACAGCCAGCCAGGCTTCTCCCCCTCACCTTGCTCCCAAACTTCTCCAGCTCAAAAATTACCTTGGGGTGATAATAATATAAGACAAAATTGAAATTAATTTACTAGAGGTTGTGGGTCATTTAGATTCAACTAGTCATTTTCAGGTAGTACTCAAAACAGGTAGGGCCAAAAAGAAGGCACTGAGAACTTTCTTTACTACCCTTTGAGTCAGGTTAGCCTGGTCCAGTCCTACAAAGAAGGGCTCGAAAAGCTGGCAGCAGAGATAGTTGGGGCATATGAGTTGTATCTCTGCTTGGTCCTGTGGCTGATGGCAGTGTATTCCCAATGTAATGATTCTTTTTATGTGACAAGGAGCTGGAGAAAAGGATGCTGAGCAAAGGAGTCCATATATTCCCCATAACTCGAATTACTACAATGAATTGCCACATTACTCACCTTTGCACTGGACATTAATCACAAAAACAAAAAACTGCCGAGCCAGGGAGTTACAGAGGATGTGCTATTTCAGCCCTCACCCTGTGCCAAATGCACACAGCAGTGATGAAGTTCGTGGAGCTCCCCCTGCCCATCTGCTGCTAAACCATTAGCATCGAGGCTGGAGAGGCAAAGTCTCAGCAGGGACTGAGACAGAGCTGGGCTCCTCCTCACCTGAGAGGCCATCTGCCTGCAGAGGGCAATCCAGATCCTCCTCTGGCCCTTGTGCTTGCCATTCAACATGTCTCTATAGGCTCATGTCTGATTTTGCCAAACTCTGGAGAAGGAGAACCTGAAATATTAAAAACAGCCATACTGTTTAATATTATATATATGTGAGGAAAAAAGAAACAAAAATTATTTATTTTATGCCACAGAAAGAGGTAAATTATTAAGGTGAAAATGGAAATGACCAGGAGATAGATAAATATGATCTCATTTGTCTATGTATATGTTTTAACAAAATACACAATATTTTCCATCAGCTTGTGGAGACAATCTCAAAGGTGACTCTAAGTAGGCTTACAGAAGTAATGTGTCTAGAACAATTGAGTTTGGGGCTAGGATATTCCTTTAACATGACTTCTGGAATTGCTTCCCCTCCCCCAGGTGGGCATCAGGTCCAGGGTCCTGCATAAAGCAGGGAAACAGGGTCGCCTGGGTGGCTCCGTCAGTTAACCATCCATCTGTTGATTTTGGCTCAGGTCATGATCTCATGGTTCATGGGTTCAAGCCCTGCATTGAACTCTGTGCTGGCAGTGCAGAGACTACTTGAGATTCTCTCTCTCTCTCTCTCTGCCCCTCCCCCACTCATGCTCGCTTTCTAAGTAAGTATTTAAAAAAAATAATAAAGAAGGGAAACAGGGGTAGGGGGCAAGGTTAGGAAGGTGGTCATCAGTCACCTGTCTACACTGGCTCCACAAGCCACCAGTGCTCTCCCTGTCATGGTCTCTTCAGCTCCAGTGTACTGTTATCTTGTGGGCAAGGGAAGTTTGCCCTGGATCCCTGCCCTGTGCTCCTGACACACCCTGCAGTCATTTTCTCTGGGTCTTTCCAAGCCCCTACTTCTCTGCTAGGGAACAGGGCTTGATTTCCCAGTGTTCTGGCACAAATAGTCCTCTGCTCTTCCTCCTTCACATCCTTCTTGATCCTAAAGAAAATCTTTCCCCCAGATAATATAAACTATCATATAAAGAAAGTACAAAGTAAAAAAAAAAAAATGTTAAGAATATTCCATTCCTACCCCCAATTAAAGGCAGACAATAGCATTTTGCTTTTCCTGAACCTAGATTGTCTTCAAAAACTAGTAAAATATAATAGACTTATCAAAAAAACTTTGACTTTTAATAGATGTCCAAATAACTTGTTCGTGTTTGAAAATAAATACTTACACAGAGTAAAGTGTATTTTATATCAAACAAGTTTGAAGAGCCATGTACTATAGCATTCTGTAAAATAAGCAAGACAAAAAGCTGGTCTTGTTTTGTTTATTTTTTAAAAAAACAAATACCTTTACATATATTAAGTATAATGAAAAATATGGTGCTATCAAGAAGAGAGCACTGAAACAGGCAGTAAATAATCTGAGTTCTGTTCCAGAATGGTCCACGTAGTTACTGTGCGAACTTGAGAAAATCACTTAGGCTCTCCTAGTACCACTTTCTTTATCTTTAAAATGGGTATCACTGGGGGGAGTGCCTCGGTGGCTCAGGTGGTTAGCATCTGACTTCAGCTCAGGTCATGCTCTCCTAGTTCACAAGTTCAAGCCCTGCACCGGGCTCTGTGCTGACAGCTCAGAGCCTGGAGCCTGCTTCAGATTCTCTGTCTCTCTCTGTCTCTCTCTCTCTCTCTCTCAAAAATTAACATTTTTTTAAGTGCTTATCATTGTGGGGTGCCTGGGTGGCTCAGTTGGTTAAGCATCTGACTTCCACTCAGGTCATGATCTCATGGTTTGTGAATTCAAGCCCTGTGTTGGGCTCTGTGCTGATAGCTCGGAGCCTGGAGCCTGCTTCGGATTCTGTGTCTCCTTCTCTCTCTGCCCCTTCCCTGTTCATTCTATTTCTCTTTCTCTCTCTCTCTCAAAAATAAATAAACATCAAAAAAAATGTTTTAATGGGTAGCATTGTTGAGAAATACAATTCCTCGGAAATAGATCAAATGAAGCCCCAGCCATCAGAGCATTCTGGGTGTTTCCCCAAAGTCGACACTGGCTCTTGGCAAGTCAGGGAGACTCACCCATGCTGTCTCACTTACTCCTTTTCACAGTCATTTCCACACATCAACTGAAGCTTCCCTCTCAGAATCTTGCACCTTATTGCCTCCACGTCTCCCCTCTAACAGAGGAAAACAATTTGGAAAACCTTCAGAGAAAGACATTCGCGACTTTAATGTGCTAATCCTTGCAGAAAAGTTAAGATTTTTAAAAACAAACATCCTCGAGAGAAGATAATGCTGAACCCAGGGACTGGGATCAAAAACTCCACGGCGCCTGACTATAGGGCTTTAAATTTGAACACAGCGATCTTCCTGGCATGGCTCAAATCATCCAAGTAGGTGGCTTAAATGTGAAATCATATGGAGCCCAGATTTTTTTTTCCTCACCAAAAAATCTCAGCTTCCAATTGAAGAGTAATTGAACAGAGTGACATCAGGCTTTGTCTCCCAACAAATGCAGCTATAGCAGCCAGCCTAACAGATGTGATTTACCAGCCTGTTTGACCAAAGCCATTATCATGGAAGATATTACTTACACGAAATACATTCTCTCTTAAAACAATAATCAGTATTAGACTCCTGTCACCTTCCCATTCAAACTGTGTAATACGCTGAGATGTGCTGGCTGATGAAATAAACGTAGAGGAGAAAGTCTTTGGAGCTTGTTTTAGTCCTGCCTTGCATGAGTAAGCTACAGAAGCCAGTAAGAGAGAAGGAAGGTATGGTCACTGGGAAGGTCATGAGGCAGGTCAGGGTTCACTTCCCTTTTTTTTCCCTGCCACCTCCACCCCTAGAATGTGTCCGTCTGTCTGTGTGGTTACTGGCATAATAACTCACCAGTTATGCCACAAGGGAAGTCTTTGCAGTTGAGAAAGGCTTGCAGTTGAGACGTTCCATCTGAGTCATTTGAAAGACCAACACTAATCACAGAGATGCTCGTCCCCATCATTGACCTCTGGGGCAGTGGGCAGAGGCTTCCAGTGTTGACCTCTTGGAACAATTTGGTAGTAGAGCCAGAGAGGATGGAAGGTACAGAGAAAACCTTTTCTCAGAAGGAGAATTGACTTTGGGGAAACACCCAGAACGCTTTGATGGCTGGGACTTCATTTGATCTATTCCCAAGGAATTTTATTTCTCAACAATGATACCCATTTTAAAGATAAAGAAACTGGTGCTCAGAGAGCCCAGTTCACAAATTCACACAGTTTCATCCTCTCTGGCTCTACTAGGAAGGCAGGAGTCCAAGGGACTCCCAAAAGCCCATCCAAGGCCCTTCCTCTGAGTGTCTGTACCTCTGTACCCCTAGTGAGATAATGTTACCTATTCACTCTGGACACCTGCCCCTGACAGGGAGTGGGACTTAATGCAGGGTCCTACCCACTGTGGAGGAAAAAGGTCCTTGGAGCCGGAAGACTGAGCTGCGTACAAATGTCCAGTACCCTATTTTCTGGCCTGTGACCCTCGACAAGTTCCATAATTTCTTAGACCCTCTTGTGTGACTGTCCCTTGTGAAACGGAAGTAACATTGTATGAGGGTTAAAGTGCCAGACTAATGGTTAAGTGATTACCAAATTCACCCAACAAATATGTATTGACTGATAATTGCAGTTGGCACCTGGCATTCTGCATTTCTATGCTATCTTTATTTGCCAAAATAGTGGTATTTTGTTGGTATAAAACCATAAACTTTAATTTTTTAAGTTAAAAAAAACTTTAACCTGAAATATATCTGAAAAGTGAAATAAGGCATTAAAGTCTTAATTTGAATAATCCAGAAAGCATTTTTCTCTCCCTCAGTAAGTGGAAGAAAATGACAATAAACAAAGCAAAGATTCTATTGCAAGAGTCCCACTCTGGATCAAAGACTTTCTGTGTAAATGAAATATGCACATGGAGGTGTTAAAATTAATACAGGTACCTCTGTGGTGGAAGCTCTATCTGTACACAATGAAATAAAGAAAATAAGAACAAATCAGTGTATTCTTCTTTGAAACAAAACCTTCAGCTTGGTAGGAATTCAAAGATTGCATTTCCTGAACAGGAACAGTTCAAAAAGACCCCAACATGTTTAAAAAGAACTCAACATGTTGAAGACGAAGCAGTCAGAAGAAAATATTTGGGGTTAACTTATGACCATCTCCTCTGTACCCATCTAATAGGATCTCAAAAAAGCCGGTTTCATCAGCTGCAAAATTTTGTGCAAAACTCACTTGTCAATGACTCAAAGATGACAAAATTATTACACACTGTTATTTTCTTTTCCATTATGGATATTACCTAGCATTGGCACAATTAGGCATCTTAAGAGATCTTAACATTTTAAGAGATCTTTTGGTGAAGTTTATTTTAAAAAAATAGTCATTCTAGGACACCAGGATTACCAATGAAGAGAGAAAAGGAAAGAGAAAATGCTGAATCACCTTGGCAATCAGAACTAGAGATGATCATCTGGTGGGTGGTTTTCAAACATTTGGATTTGGATTTGAATTTATTTCTTCCCTCAGGAGAGTGACTCGGGATATATAACGAAATGTTTGGGTAGTTTAAGGAGAAAGCAGCAGAGAGGAATGTAGATGATCTGGTGAGGAGCATGAAGCAGGGACAGGAGGAAATCAGAGTCATGACAAAAGGAATCTTTAAATTAGTCTTACTAAAGCTGTTGATTATTTTTCCTGGTTTGTAACAAATGCAACTAAAAAACCAACCAAACAAACGAAAAGCAGCAACAATATTAACAAAGGGCATGCAACATCAAACCAGATGGGCTTCAGCCCATTCCTAACCCTGCAGGAAGGGGTCCCACTTTCCCCCACGAAATACTTGTAAAACAGCAAAGAAACAGAAGAACTAATTATAGGAAGATTTGTCAGAATTAAAGAAAAATATAAAGAATTTTAAACACATATCTATTTCTTTCCAGCAGTGACAGTAACATCAATGAGATCTGTGAGTGCTTCCCAGATCATTTGCCAAATAAAGATGGAGAATTTGCTTTTGTTACTAAAAAAGAGTGATTTTAAATTAACCTATTATAGTGGAGATTTAAGTATTTCTACAACACTTATTTTCTTTAACACTTTAAACATTAATCTTTTTAAAACTTGCAATTCTAGAGTAGTCATTACCTTAGACACTTGTTATTTTGTAGGAAGAAATTTAAACACCTCAAAATATCATCAACTCTAAATTTGATCATATCTAAATTCATGGGACTCAATACCAGAAATCTTTTTTAATAAATGTAATTCCAAAACACTTTACTGATATCGTGGGATTACAGTTGTTCTTACACCCCACCACTACAAGGAGATATATTGCAATTCAAACCTCTATAAGCAAAAGTTTCTTTTATCATTCATTCAGTAAGCAAATATCTATTGAGTGCCTACTATGTGACAGGGCCTTCTTGGGGTTTACATTTTACCTGGAGAAAGAGACAATAACAAGTCAGGGATTAAATATAAAGTACGTGTATCAAATGACAGTAAATTCAAATTCAAATTCTTTCCTCAAATGAAGGAAAGAAATGGTGTAAGTTTCTTGTTTTTAATAGGATGATCATGGGAAGGAAGACATCATTCACAAAGTGACATTTAAGCAGAGGTCTAAAGGAGATGAATGAGCAAGACATGAAAAACATCTAGTGAAATTGCATTTCTGCAAGTGCAAAGGCCCTGAGACAGAGTGGGCTGGATTTGTTTCAGGAAGCCAGTGTGCCTGGGAAAGAGTGCAGTGGACATAGACAAGCACTACCCAAAGGGTCAGCAGACAGCCTCAAGCTGTGTCTAGGCTGCAGAGAGCCACCTTCCACCAGGTCCCACCCTTCTCAGAACAGCATTCAGCTGATGAGGCAGGAATAGAGGTGCGGTCTTTGAGGCCTTACAAGGGGCGACTGTGGCAGGTCACATGTGCCTCCAAGTTCCTTGTAGGCAGTCTGGAGTCTTACCAGGCTGCTTCACTTTGACTTATTTCTCTTTGGCCCATCCTGCTTCATCCCACTTCTGTCCATGGGTGTTAAGTCCTCATAAATATGAAGCCCCACCAATCCTGTCTCCAGTGTCTTCTTCTGGAAAACTCAGCTTGCCACAAGAGTGAGCCAGGAAGAGGATAGTTGGATGGAAGGTCAGAAAACTATCTGGGACCTCGACTGTGGCTTTTACTACAATAAGAGCTCTGGAAATTTTGTAGCAGTGAGATAGCTTGCTTTGTCATTAATAGAATGGAGAAGGGTGAGGGCAAAAGCAGGATGGAGAGAGCACAATCCAGGTGACAGATGAAGGTTTGTACCAGGGAGTAGTGATGTGGAGGGGGCTTGGGAGAAGTGGTAGGACTCTGGATATGTTTTGAAGAAAGAGCCTTCAGAACTTACCGCTGAATTGAATGTGGGTGAAAGGAAAAAGAAAAGTTATGGATGACTCCTGTTTTGGACTGAGTGACTGGAGGAAAAGAGTTGCATGTTTGCAGAGAAGATCAGAAGTTCAGTTTCAGACTTGTGGCACTAGACACTTTGTAGACATCCAAGGCAAGATGCCAAGGAGACGGTGGAATTTGAGAGTCTGGACTTCTACAAGAAGTCCAAAATAGAGATATAAATTTAGGATCATCAGCATATGAATATGAAAGCCATGAATTGGAGAGAGAGTGAATGTAAATGAGAAGAAAAGACATCCAAGGACCAAACCCTGGACTTTCATTACATTTCCATCCAACATTGACAGATCGACAAATGCCCAAAGCACATGAGCAAACATGTGAACTAGGAAAGGTAAAGAGGAAACACACCAAGACAAAAGGGATTGCAGGTCCTCATCCTGTTTACTAAACAAGGAAATTCAGGTTCACAGGTGATACAACTCTACCTGATGCTGGGAAGCAAAGAGCAGCATATGAAGCAACACACCTCTGACTATGGAGCCAAGGCATTTTCCTTAAAACAGCCTGCCCAGAATGGGTCCCCTAATCTTCATTAACGCAACCTTTATCAATCAAGTCAAAGCTTAATTTTTCTTGTCACTAGTAAAACTCAAGTTGTAGATCACCTAGAATTATGACTTTTACTATTATTGAGCAAGTAGAAAGTGTGAAGAAAGTATGAAGAAAAGTAACCACAGAGCTCTAAAAATCTATTCTCGGAACACCTGGATGGCTCAGGCGGTTAAGCGACCGACTTCAACTCAAGTCATGATCTCATGGTTCGTTCGTGGATTTGAGCATAGCTCGGGCTCTGTGCTGACAGTTGGGAGCCTGAAGCCTGCTTTGGATTCTGTGTCTGCCTCTCTCTCTGCCTCTCCCTCCTCTCTCTCTCTCTCTCTCTCTCAAAAATAAATAATAAAGCATTTAAAAAATAAAAACCTATTCTCATTGAAAGAGAATAGTGTGAATCATAATGCACATACAAGTTTTTTAATGTTTATTTTGAGAGACAGAGAGAGAGCATGAATCCATGTAAGTTTTTAATAGAAATCTTTCTCTTTCTATACCTACATTGGAAGGACAGATAAAAGCCAGGTATAAAGGCAGATGCAAAAAAAAAAAAAAAATAGTAAGCTTCTTTAGTTGAGTGCTTCTCAAACTTACTGTGCAACTGAATTACATAGAATCTTGTTAAACTGCAGATTGATTCAATAGGATCTGGAGTAGGGTCTAAATTTCCGCATTTTTAACAAGTTCCCAGGTGTGCTGCTGCAGCCTCTGGTCCACAAACCACACCTCCAGGAGCAATGCTTCAGTTAACATTATCTGATAAGAGGGTAAATTGACCATGTGGTAGAGGAAAAACCCCTGCAGACACCAGCTCATCAGGAGATCTTACATATTGGTTCACATTCACAGAGAGTGAAGATTTTGATTATAAGCAGAAAGATTCCAAGTGAATAACACCTGTACAAACCTGAGAAAACCAGAGTGAGAAATCATAAAATTTTACAGAAGAAAAGATCAAGCAATGATTGGAAACAATAAGTCATTCTGTTAAAATTGTACCAAATTATGCAGAGGTCTTCTATATTTCTTTAAATTTTACAATCTAATTTAATCTATACGTTCTATTTAAAATACATTCTGTTTATAAAGGTAATGTTTATACGAATGTTTTCATAGTGTACTTCAGTATTTGGGGTTATTTTTAGAAGAATAATTGGGTGGGGATGCTTTTCCTATTTTCTTTGCTTCAGTAGTCTCAACAGTTCTCAATCCTGACTGCACATCATACTCTGGAGAGCATTAAAATTGCTGATTCCCAGGCAGGTCCCACCCCTAGGAAATACGGTTTCCTAACTCTGAGGATGGGCTGTGGGCATCCATGAATTTTAAAGTTCCACAGGTGATTGTAATGTGCAGCCCGAGTGAGAACTGTTGAATTTAACCAAACCCAAAAGAACTTGTGGGCTTCTTAAGACTATAACCCAGGAAACGCCACACACACGGTGGCAGAGTATCAGCAGGAAACAACTTCTGGAGACTAACCTTGCACACCTGAACTTACAAAGTTATAGCAAACATCATAAAGGATTAAGCAAATCCTTTGATCTCAAAAACTTCTGAAAATCTAGTCACTTCTCTTTCCTCTTTCCATTTTTCCAAATCAAAGTCTTCAGACAGATTATCTTTAAGCAGGTTTCAAAAGACTCCCACTGAAATTGAAATGTTGGTAGTTTCCAGCAGATATCAGAATGAAACCGATATGAAGAACTATTCCTGAAGTGTCAGAATTACCTATTGATCCTATGATGCTTCAAATTATACAGGACAAGGAAAAGAGGAAGGAAGGAAGGAAGGAAGGAGTAAGCTCCTTTAAGAGAACATTTCATTTTTTTTCTGTTGAGCTGATTTTAAGCAGAAATCATTCAAAAGAGTAATTTTTATGAGCGCCAATTTCTAAGTCTAAGTCTAAAAGTGAAAGGGCAAATTAAAAAATAAACTTTATACCTCACAGTCCGTATGGAACAGTGCCATAAAGATAGGACACTGGGAGTGCCCTGTACAGGTGAGTTTGCTCAGTTTGTTGAGAGACAGAGGGAAGATCAAGGTGAATTAATAACATCTCCATGTAAGTCAGTTCACTTCCCTCTATTCTCCAACTATTGACAGCACCCTTAAATCCAACCAGCATTTTAGAAAAGGTGTTCTCTTGAGCAATAGAGAAATGTAGTGAGTATCAGTAAATGGCTCATGGCAGATCTATCCCACTAACTGGAAAAATCAATCACCCTTACATATGAGCAATGGCACAGTTCCACCACAGTACCTTTGGTCCTTCTATCTGTTGACCAGGAAAACAAGAATTTGCCTTTTTATAATGGAAAATCCAGTAAGAATTTCACATGTAGGCTGCTTCTTCTTTCTCTTTGATTTTGCTTGGGTTTCCACAGGCAATCAAAGTGTGATATGAAGAGGACATCTGAGAACCATCCTGAGAGTTTACTCTTGGTTTCCCAAACAAGGAGCCACTGTGTTCCAGGGACTCCCCCTCTCCCAGTGTGAGGACCTGCACTGAGATTCACTTTCCACAATAGTGCCCTAGCCCTGAGAATACCTGATCATTGGCAGCTAGCTTTCTAGAATACCTCCTATAAGAAAAGCTGACACCTAGTTCCAGACTAACCAGCACCAAAGTAGACTATTTTCCCTTCACGGACAAAGGGACTATTCCAGTTAAGCTATGGAAAGGGGACACAACAGGGGGGCATGTTTCTTTCCTGGAACACAAACTCACCATGAGCCCAGCAAGCCTCTCTATGAATGAAAGAAGTATTAGGGTACCCTGTCTTCCCCTGCCAGCCCTGTAGTTTATCTCTGTCAGGCTTTCTAATATATCCATAGTTAGCTGGCAGATCTACAGTGGTCTCACCCATGTGTCTGAATGTTACCTGGCTTTTGACTGGGGTGCACCTCAATTCTCTTCCACACAACCTCTCATTCTCCACTAAACAGTATATTATTTTGCTAGGGCTGTCATAACAAAATACCACAGACTGGGGGCTTAAGCAATAGACATTTATTTCCTCCCAATTCTGCAAGCTAAAACTCTGAGCTCAAGGTGTCAGCAGCTTTTCTGTCTTCTGAGGACCTCCCTCCTTGGCTAACAGATGGCCATGTTCTCCTGTGCCTTCACGCGGTCTCCTGTGTATGTGTATCTGTGTCCTAACCTCTTCTTATAAGGACACTAGTCATACTGGATTAGAGCCTACCCTAGCGGCCTCATTTAACCTTAATTACTACTTTAAAGACTCTGTTTCCAAATATAGTCACATTCTGAGGTATTGGAGGTTATTCAACATATGAATTTGGGTGGGGGGGACACAATTCATCCCATAACAGCTTACATGTGTTCATTCATATAGTGGTCACATGGTTCCAAGCACATCAAGAGAAAAAGTCCCAGTATACAAGCACTTTTTAAGCCTTTGCTTGTGTTGCATTGCTTGAGTTCCATTAGCCAAAGTCAGTCTCAAGGCCAGAGTCAGTATAGAGTCAGTGTGGCACTATCAAAGGACTGGGATAGAAGGAGGGGAATAATCTGTAGGCATTTTTGCAGTCTACCACATGTTGTGATAGAAATAGAGAAGAATTGGGCTACTCTAGCCCCTGGAGAACTTTAACCTGGTAGGAGTATAGTTCAGATATCTCTTTGTAGAAAAAGAACTTCCAGTATAATAAAATTCATCCTAATAGGTTGTGACATATTACAGTGTCAGCATGAAAATTCATCCAATTTCCCTATAAAATGAGAAAAGCAATCCCCACCCTTCCCTTCCTCACAAATACCTATGAGATCAAATGTGGAAGCTCCATGGAAGAAATAATACTCAATCATCTATCAGTCCCCTTCAGTGATGTATTACACTGATCAAATCTGAAGTGTCTTAATACAAATAATGTAGCTATTTTTAATCAATACCAAGTCATTTAATAGAGATACATTGCATTAGGTGTTGACCTATCTCCAAAATTTTCCCAAATACTGACTTTTAACAAGACACTTCAAAATACAGGAAGTCTTTCAAATGACATTTTGACTGTCACTGCTCCGTTTCTGTCAAGCTAAGCTCTCTGTCCATTGGTCAGTAAATAGCATAAAATTTGCAAGTCCATTTTGCCAATTCAATTTGAGTGGTGGTAGAGTCTTAAGAAGTTCAAAGAACCAATGAGCACAGAAAATGAGTTTTTATAATAAATGCTTCATAGGAAAAAACAAGGTCAGACATCTATCTTTACCCAATCTATTCTTTTAAGACACAGCTCAAGTCTTTTCTGTTCCATGATACTTTCTCTGACAATGAGTGCCCTCCAAGATCTCTCCTTTTGAACTTCAAAAATATTTTATTGAATGGGCTGGGTTTAATGGGAAGCAAGCAAAAACCAATTTTATTTTTTCTCACCTTTCCATAAGTTTGATTAGCACTGACATTCCTTATTACCTTCTTTGATAACATTTGGGGCAGATTCCTGCTGCTTTGGCCATTTTTAGACATGAAAATGTCCAGTGGAAACTAATCATAGCAGAACATCAATCCAGCCCAATCTTATAATCATGCAACTTTAACATAGGGCAATAGAATATTCAAACTGCTATTGAATTAAACCTTCTCCTGCCCCCCATCTGGCACCTGCCTTGGCTGAGGAAGCATGCGGTGAAGAAGGAGAAGCAGTCACCTTTGCCACCCTGCCCCTCTTCTTTGCTCCACATCCTCTCCTACTTACTAGCTGCTGCCATTGCTGAGATATGGAAATGGTGTCCTTCTGCCATTGCAGATGTCTGAAGCAGACGCTTCCTCTCCCGATGTGCTTTTGCTGGTTTCTGGGGATTCTCCGCTTCTGACTCCAGTTTTGTTACCTCATACAGTGCTTCTCCTCTGGCTGATTGCTTCTGACTCCCACTTTATTTCCAGAGATTTATCTCTCAGTTAGTGTTGTATCAACTCTCCAGATGATCTCCCCTGGCAGGGACCCAAACCAACTCCCTTCTGTGAGGCCCATATTGCAGGAAATGTGCTCCTTTGCTCCACTGTCAGCAGGAGTTCACCATCTCTTTCTTGTTTCTGCTGTCCCAGGGCTGTTGGCCAGCCACAGCATCAGCCACTGGTATTTATTCACTTCAAACAAGAAGCAGGTATCAGTCTCTAAATCTGCCAAACTCCAAGGAATGTGGCCAGGCTTTCTGAGTAGTTTTCTTGAAACTTCTCTTCATTTGGCTTAAAATCATTTAAATCATTTGGCTTGAAAAGTACTGATGAGCAGTGTTAGAAGAAATGCACAAAACCCTCTAGACTCCCTCCAAAGAAACTCCTTCTTTCAGCTCTTCCCTGAAGAAGTGAACAATGGGCTAATAAGACAGACCAACTGCACAGTCTCTGTACACACTCTGCCTAAGTGGCCAGATCTAGCACATAGCCCTGTGAGTGTGGATACCTGGTACCAGCTGATTTGTCCTCTGAAATCTTTACCGGAAGTCTGAGGCAAGTGACATCTAATGACTTGTTACTCTTCTATATGCATCGTTCTTGACAAGATTGCCTTATTTTACTGAGTACCACTATAAGATTAGCTGTATTTAAACCTTGGGAAGATAAGAGTTTGAAGAAAATGGAATAAATGAAGAAGAGACCATATTTTGTATTCTTGAGGTCCTCACAAACTAGTGGAGATTGTAGTAGAAACTTTCTGGAATTATATATCAGCCCCATGGCCTAATGCCCCATTTCTTTGGAAACTCACCCCCATACCCCCTGATGGGCCACAACAGCCATGTTTGTATGGTAATGCTATTCATTAGGCATTGCTCACTTGGACCTATGGCTGACATCTTCCTCAAGATGAGCTAATTAGATTACTTTCTTGGGAGTTAAGGATTGGACTGAAAATCATATCAGACTCTGCAGCTGGAAAGGTAGGCATTTTCTACCTTGCAGAATAGAGAAGAGAAAATCAACCTACAGAGGAAGAGAGAGAATGGGGCAAGCATACAAAAATACGCAGAAATGAGGGGAAGAGAGAGAGAGAATCTGTGAACTTGGTTTCAATGACCTCCCTATTGACTCGTTGCATCTCTGCCCTTTGGCTTATGATAATGCCTGAATCCATACAGGAATTCTCTTCTCTCTCTCTCTCTCTCTCTCTCTCTCTCTCTCTCCCTCTCTCTCTCTTTTGCTTAAGCTAACTAAAGTTAGCTTCAGTTTCTAAAATCTGAAGTATCCTAAGTAATAGAAACATAATATATACATAAAAAGGAGTTGAGAACGAGACAACAGCATATAGGTAAAAGTGGCTGATCAGGAAAGACACCACAGAGAATCGGTATTTGGGATGATCTTCAGAAGATGAGTGGGACTGCTATGGGGAAAATGGGAAATAATCTAGGTAGAGAAAATAGGATGAGCATGGAAAGGAGGTGGAGAATTGAACATTTAGCTGAGGTGCCTAATATGTCAAGAGGAGTCACTGGAAAGAAAATTAGATGAAGGTCAGATTTTAGGAATCTTGAAAGGCATGTAAGTTTGAAAGGTTTTTTAGCTGGAGTAACATGATAGGATCTGCATTACCAAAGCTAATTATTATAACAGTGTTTAGGAAAATTAGAAGATAAGGGGACTAGATATAGGGAAAGCAGATGAAAAAGGCTAATGGGAGGACCAGTCTAGGTTAGTGGGTATTGGAAGAAGAAAGGAAAAGTCCAGTTTGGCATTTTAGTTCTGGAATCAGAGTAAGGAGTGTGATGGTCCCATGGCAGAAACAATTCCAGATCTAAATGGTGCCAAACATGACCATGTCCTAGCCCATTTAATGAGTAGCTACTGCCATGGTACACTGCTGTTGAGCAAATTACATACATGCTGTAGCAGACACATGCTGTTTCCCAACTAGCAGCAGCTTCCCCTTTCTTTGGGGAGCAGCACTCCAATCTCTTTTGAGAATTTGGGTCAGGAGGCTCTTCTAAATTCACGTGTCTCTCTGTTACTGTAGAGCTTCAGATGTGATGCAGGCATCAATGTCTCTGCAATGTCTTTGTCATGTAAAGGGACACACAAGGCACGTTCTGACTCTGTAGCCCTCAACCCTAGGCTTATAAACCCCCCATCCTGGACTCACCTGTGTGATTCCCACCCCCAATCAGACAACACTGGTGCAAAGAAGGATCTATAGGTATCAAATAGCTACCATAAAATTAGTCTTTTTATATGTTTATTTATCTTGAGAAAGAGAGAGAGAGGGGGAACACAAGTCGGGAAGGGGCAGAGAGAGAGAAAGACAGAGAGAGAATCCCAAGCAGGCCTGACACAGGCTCAAACCTATGAACGGTGAGATCATGACCTGAGCTAAAATCAAGGGTCAGATGTACAAATGACTGAGCCACCCAGGTACCCCATAAAATTAGTCTTTAAGTTACCCTTTAACCTCTACTTAGTACTTGACAGGATCTAAGGTGTTAGGCTACCTGGGATTGAATGTTGGCTCCCCCACTTACCAACTGGGTGACCCTGGGCAAGGTAATTAACGTCACCATGACTCATTATCTTCACCTACAAAATAGGGATAACAGTAGGGTCTATCTGAAAAATGATATTAGGAAGATTAAATATCTTAAAACTCACAAAGTGCTTAGGACAGTGTTTGATACATTGAGAAGGCCCAAAACATTAGCTTACAATATAAGAAGCACTTGAACACATTGGCAAGTTATTGTCCAAAAAGAGTAGCTCAGTTTCTCATTGCACAAGAGCTGAGACTGTTGTGTCTGGCACATATTCTCCACATGTCCAATAAACAAGACTGCCCATAAGGTAATATCATCAATCTACTTAAGGTTATACTTGTACAGAAAATTCATCCTGGTGGGCCTATTCCAATGATACAGCTAAATTTGAAGTCAGAAATTTCGTCAGGATTATACTAAGATCTTTTGATGAATGAAGACTTTGGCTGGTAACACCTGTCCTAAATTTTTTCCTAATAAATGATACATACCTTTGAGATTAAACCAGATTATTTTGCCAATATTTGTGACATCTGCATCTCTTTTTTTTTTTTTCTTTTAAGTAAAAACTGACTGTCTTGGGTTTGAATAACACGTGTTCATGTGCCAACACTGTTTCCCCCTCCCCCACCATCACCCAATACCAATCCTATCTGCCAAGTTCACATGCAGCCTCAGACCTTTCCCAGCCCACAGGAAGATAGCCACCCTTACCCTTTTAAAGATAATAGGAAATAAGACCCGGAGCGCCTGGATGGCTCAGTCAGTTAAGCGGCCAACTTCGGCTCAGGTCATGATCTCGCAGTCCGTGAGTTCTAGCCCCGCGTCAGGCTCTGTGCTGACAGCTCAGAACCTGGAGCCTGCTTCAGATTCTGTGTCTCCCTCTCTCTGACCCTCCCCTGTTAATGCTGTGTCTCTCCCTGTCTCAAAAATAAATAAACGTTAAAAAAAATGTAAAAAAAAAGATCCACTTGCCACTTAGGGTGATTTTGTCAGAGAGATAGATCTAAAAATTATCATGCTCTCAATAGAATGGTGACTCTGTCTCCCCAATCACTTTAACCAACATTGCAAAACCCCCAAAATACTGAGAATTAGTGCTGTAGTCATTTACGAGGTAATCTGACTCTCAATGGAAAGGATATGAAGACAGCCACTTTAATGAACCATATGAAGTTAACTATATGATTTCCTTAAAGTCTCTAGGCTCCTTCCTTACTATATCATTAGGAAGCCAAGGACTTGGACCTTGCATAGCACAGTGCAAAGAGTTCAGGGTAGGAGCCCTGGATCCAAGTCCCAGGCCTACCATTTACTTCCCATGAGATGTAAGAACAATAATACTTGTGCTGCTAACCTCCAGAAGGTTCCAGTAATGAGCCAGGGTGATCATTCATGTTTGTGCACATGCTTTGTATACCCTCAAATGCTCTGCTACCACAATATAGATTTCCCAACACCCACAGAAATGTCTTGGGTAAGATATACCTGGGATATGCCACAAGGCCTTATATGAGAGGAATCCACTAAAGCGATGTCATTCATGGTTAAAGACAGTGCTCACTCATGACTAAATGCCCCATTTCAAGGACCTTGAGGATAAGCTCCACTTTGAGTTTAGTCCCAAGGAGCAGTTATCATCTATCAAAATTTTATAGGATTTCTTGTATCTGACAAGGAAAATTATGTAACTTTATTTCACTTTTTTGGAGCCAAGATCAATGAAAAACTGTTAAATTAGCACATCTTAGGTGCCTGGGAACATCTATTCTTGCTGTTCCTTTCAAAGTGTGAGTTCTACTGTTATTTTTAATTTGACTCTTCTACATTATATTGAATTGTATCTGAGAGCTTCTTTCACAAGAAGAAGGAATGAAAAGGAGATATCAGTGATGACTGACTGAGAAGTATTTCCAGAAGAAAACAAATACATGTCTTGTAGGTCAGATAGACATTTACTTGGCAGTACTTTCCAGGGCTTACTTTTGGCACTCAGATTCTCTGATTTCATCTGCATCCAAGGCATTATGGCAACTTTAAGATTATCCAGGACAAAGGAAACAAAACCCAAGAAGCCCACATGAGTCCACAGCCCATGTAGGGGTCTCTCTCCACATGCTACACACTACCCACTACAGTCTAGTGGGGAAGGCCCAAGGCCGGGTCACTGTCTGTTCCCTGGGACTGAGGACAATTGGAGCAAGAGATCTCAGGGCCTACAGCAGCATGCTCTTTTTCCATGGAATTACTCTAAAGGTTTTGTTATAAAGTTAACAAACATATAATGTTTACCCACTATGTGCCCGGATCACATTATAAGGAACACAAACACAAATATAAAACACAATTCCTAATCCCAGGGAATTGTGGCAGGGGAAGAGGCATATGTTGATCGAGCCATAATAGAGGACACGGTGGGATAAGAGATAGATGAGAAGCATAAATCAGGGCCGAAGGGGCAAAATGAGAGGCTGGGTGGTGGACTCAGAAGTCCAACTGCTGCCTGGGCACAAATGCCTACTTAACAAAATGTGTGACTCTGGGCCAGACACTTAACCTCTCTCTGTGCCTCAGGTCCTTCATATAATCGGGATAATAATACTACCTACATCACTGAGTTGTTAGGATGCCTGAATGAGTTAATATGGGTAAAGCACTTGGAACGGTCCCAGGCATATATTGCATGGCATGTTGGGATGAAAGAATGGCACTTTCGTTCATCCCAAAGAGACAGAAAACAAAGATAGTGACCAGTCCAATCTCCTTGTCAAATAGACAACCCTGGTAAATCATCTAATGACACTTGCTAGCAAGGATACCCCTGGAGAAACAAAGCTCTTACTCCCCAGACTGGCCCCCTTCATCGTGCCACCTGAGAGACCACTCTACAACCACTGGGACAATAGTGTGCATTAAATACCAAGCTTCATCAAAATGTTTTTAATGCTCTTAAAATTAACTCGAAGGATTCTTAAAAATTAAATTGAATCGTTCAGTCTCTCTTTTGTCAATTCTGTGCAATAGCAAGCTTCTCCCCATTTACTTTTGGGATTCAACTTTCATTTAAAACTTTTGATAATCTAATGGTTAGTTTCCTTCAGTAACCTTAATTTTGCCTCAAATATAAGGGGAAAAGTCCTCATAGTATCCCCAAATAGCACCTAAGGAAGAGAAAAGTTGGAAAGAGAAAGTGGATGCAAAAGATTAATGTCTCTCTTTCCAAACTTTGCCCATGACCTGACTATTCCTTACCCATAGGGAAAAGAGGCCAGAACCCCATGGCCATTGTATGGAGAACATCTTGGGAGCATCCCGACCTGCCTGAAGAGAGAGCCATGCTCATAAATGTCTGAGCATAGTCAACTAGTTGTTGTAAGTAATAAGCTCTCAGGATCAGAGATAGATACACACACACATACATACACAGATGATAGAAAATTAAGTAGGTAATGTCTGTTTTTTAAGTCAAGAAATGTTTCATCACCCCAAATACTTTCTCCAATCCAAGATTTACTCTGAAATCCCACCATTAACATGCATTTCAGTTAAGCCACACCCTTTACAGGCATTAATTTACAGGTATTAATTTATTATTTAAGTTAATAAATTTAAATATTCTTAAGATTGACAGTCCACTGTCTCTCTAACACCTGGGCCTAAACCCAGTCATCAGACTGCCTTCCTCCTGACTGGAGGAACAAGGATCCTGGAAGATGGGGAGTCTGCAGAGAGCCATAGCATGACCAGCAACAGAGAAGGGAGGAAGGCAGTGCCCAGGACGATTTCCCACCCTCACTATTTGGTTGAAAGCTGATCCTAGATCCCTGCCTTGTCCAAATATCATCCACTGACTTCACAGAAAGGTCAGGAAAAGATTTATCATTCAGTCTTTGTTTCTAGGCTTGTAAGTGGAATTTCAGAGAAGTGACATGTGGGAGGGAGATATGGTTCAATTGGTAGGTAAATCATAGCTTGGTTAGCATATTTTTTAATTGCCAGAGGAAATAAATGGTAAGTGGTTGAATTGCAGTTGGTGGTGACATTGCTCTGAACTGCTCAGGCTGTAGGAAAAGAAACCAGTGGGAAGGAAAATACCCAAAGAACAGCGTTGTCACGGGCATTTCCAATGCAACACAGCCAGCCAAATCAATCAGGGTTAAAAAAAAAAAACTGGCTAAAGGCCACCCTCTCATCAATCCTGGAAGAGAAAACCATAGCAACATATGTTCCCTTAAAAATGGAAAACTGCAATTCATTTCCAAAGTAATCATTTCTAGTGCCTGCCTCAACTTTTTATGCCTCTCTGAACTTCCTGGGTATATTTACAGAGCAAAACTTTCTTCCTGTGTGTGTGTTCATGCTGTGTTTTATTTGCATTGCAGAATATCACTGTAGCCCTCCCAGTCCTTATAAATTAAGTTTATTTTGAGATGAGAGGAATGGAGCAGAAGTAGTCCCTGCTGTGACTTAATGTTGTAAGAGTTTATTTCTTTGTTTTTCTTGGGAAACTATATTGATGGGGCAGGCAGGGGAAAAAAACCAAAGATAAAAAGTCTCCCCCCAACTCCATGTCTGTTTTGACTCTCATTTTTAAAAAGCAAATGTATCCAAATAATCTCCTTCCAGATGTACTCAGATCAAATGGGGACACTGGGTAATTGAGAAACAAGATTTCCATCTGCTCTATCAATTGAAAGGCAAAAAGTGGAAAGGAAAAAAAAAAATTGAACCACTCCTCTGTTGCCTGTGAGCATTGTAAATGGATGGATAATTCAAGTGCTGGAGGACTTGGAAAGAGCTGAGATCCCTGAGTGACTGACAAGTGTAGCTCCAGGACAGCCATGCAGCGTGGCTGTTCTCCAAGTCTTTCTCCAGGGCCAGGGTACCACCCTGGTGCCCCACTCCCTTGACTGTTGTGTCCCCAGCACCCCACCCCACATTGGCCAGCAAGCATGCATGCATGTATTCATCTCTTCAACCAATATTTGTTGGGCTCCCACCACCTTGAATTTCACTTACTCATTTGAATTTCACCATGACTATGTGAAATAGGTGCGGGTAGGCAGCTCATTGTTGCCCTGAAATGTTATTAAGTCCCATACTCCATGAGTCATGTCACATACCTCTGCTTTGTCTCTCAAACTAGATTAGAAACTTTTCAAAAGCAGGAAGACTAGCTGCAAGGGCTTGTCTTTCATTGCTCACATTCTCTAGAGTGACTTCTAACAAAGAGCACTGAATATAACAAGGAAAGCAAAATAAACCCATTAAAAAAAAAAAGGTAGATTTACTTCACTTTTAAATATAGGGATGTACCCAATAAAACAAATCTCAATCACTGGGAAGAAAACATTTTCTCCAGTCCTAGCCCTCCTTGTTTCTAGAGTCGGAAATACCACCTTTGGAGCAGATTGCTGCTCTCAGAAATGGCATTTGAGAGGTATTTCTGACTTATTTAGGTTAAAGCAAGTGCTTTAAGTGCTCATTCTTTCTGGAAGAATTGTCTAACCAGATGCCTTTGTCCTGGTGAAAAGCTCTGCAGTTGGAGGTAGAAGTCAGTCCAGGCCCTTCCTTGGTGGGTATGTGCATCTGTGCATTTACCCCAGGGCCTGGAAACCTTGTGACCAGAAGAGAAGTGCACCCACGACCCTGCCTGGAAGGACAGTGAGGCTCCCTAAAAGAAACGTACTACCAGCAGGAGCGTCACTCAGCTCAGACCCTGCTCCTTAGTGGGGACGGCCAGACTGGGGCACTCCCTGTGGACCTGCCTCTCCACTGAGGAAGGTGCTTGTGGAAAGTGGCCACATGCCATTTGTTGTAGACTGAATTGTGTCCCTTACCCAAAATCCCCTAACCCGTACATGACTGTATCTGGAGATACGGTCTTTAAGAACTAGTTAAGGTTAAAGGAAATCATAAATGTAGGGCCCTAATCCAATAGGACTCTGGCCTTATAAGAAGAGAAAGGTCTCTGTCTATCCCTCTCTGTCTCTCTATGTCTCTCTCTGTCTCTTTCTCTCCACCATGAGAGAACAAAGAGAAGGTAGCCCTCTGAAAGCCAAGAAGAGAGCCCTTACCAGGAACCAACTCTGCCTGACCTTGATCTGGGACTTCCATCCTCAAGAGCTGTGAGAAAATAAATATCTGTAGTTTAAGCCACCCAATATATGGTATTGTCTGACAGCCCACGCTGACTAATACAGGTACTGTCTATCTTATTTTGTTGATTAAAAAACTAAGTTCAGAAAGGTTAAGTAATTTGCTCAAGATCACATAGCCAGTAAGGGACAGAGCTAAAATTCTATAGTGCATTCTTCTCCTTTTGCTGAACTGAAATTCTGATGGAAAGCCACGTTTACTTTGATCCACACTGTTACAGGAAGGGGAGGTAGGCTCATTAGGCAGACAATAATGAGAAATGTATATGCCATTATAATAGCTTTACATGGCCTGAAATAGTGAAAAAGCAAGGCTTACCAAAAATCCTTTACCAAAAATCCTTGCTGAATAAATAAATGAGTAAGTGAATGAATGAATTTCTCCAGGCTAGAGCTAGCAAGGCTTCATAGAAGAGGTTACAATTAGGAAGCTGGCATTCTTTCCCCAACACCTAAGCCTTCCCTTGGTGAACATTCTCCCCACTGTCAGATGTCATGAGGGTTAGTCCTTCCCTGGCCACACACCAGTGGACACCTGGGCTTTGCAGACTGAATCTCTCCTGCCTGTCCCTATAGCATCTTGTATGGCAGTGACAAGAGACAGATGTGTGCACTCTTCTGCTCTCCTTTTCCTGTGTTCACACTTTTCCTGCAATCCATGTAGAGGCTTCATACACCGAATAGGACTTTTTGTTTCTCTTTTTCCTTCATCTGTGCATGAGGCCTCCACGTCGCCTGGACACCCAGAGCTGACCTATAGAGGGAATGAAGACTTACATATGTTACTGCTAGAACAGCAGAAGAACTGAGACAAACAGGATGTGTTGTGTGCACAACAACAGCATTGCACAGGAAAATAGAGAAAGGAGGAGACCACACTACCCCCACCCCATTCTGCCCTCAGGGAGTGTAGTAGAGGGGCAACAAGAGGGAATAGAATGAGGTGTGACCTTGGGAAAAATCTGCAAGGGAGGCAGGACATTCTGACCTGGAGGGTGAGGGCAAGAGGAAGGGCTGCTCAGGAGTCAGGACCTGTGTGGCTAGCTCCAGTAAGTACCAGGGAAATTAACCCAGAGAGTGGGGGTCACTCACCGCTATTCACCGCTATTCAAGGCTCCACATTATCCAAGCAGGAAGCCCCATTACTGTCCATCTGATGGTGCTGGGGCAGGGCTTTCCACCCTTAGCTGCCTGTACTCTGCCTGTGGATTCTCCACCAGAGGGGGAGGAAGCACACTCACCTGGACCCCACCCCGGCTGAGCCCCGCCCCTACTGCCTTCTCTGTTCTCCCCTTCCATTCAGCAATAAGATAGTAGCTAACCCATAGAGCTTACTGTGTAAGCTATACACGTGTGTATATATACATATAAATGTGTGTATACACGTATATATATATCATTCGTACTTATTTACCCCTTACTACAACACTCTATGGCAGATACTAGTATAGTCTCTCCAGTGTATGGATAAGCCTCTCTGTGGCACAAATAGATTAACTGAACATCAAACCTGGCTCCAGATCTCTGGTTTCAACCACTATTCAACATTATCTCTCATCACCCAAGATACATGTTGGACCCCTTGAAACAGAGGGTATGAATGTAAGAGGTAGTGGTTTGGGAAGTGGAAAGAGCAGACCGGCATGGTACTTCACTGAAGTCCCCCACCCCCATTACATGTGTCTGGGTCTATGGTCTAGCTCTCATAGTGGAATTAAACTCCCCCAGGTGAGAGTCCTGCCTTATTTCTCTTGATACATCCTTCTCAAGGACAACACCCTTCATGCATAAAAAGCTGAGTAAATGGTAAGCATATTTAATTACTAGAAGTTATTAACAAAAGCTTTAGGTTTGAGTATGTTTTGAGCACCACTCAGGGTCCTAGAGTACCTCTCAAAGAGGCACAGACAGATACGTCACAGCGCTCTCCTGTTTGGACCAATAACCAGTCTTTCATTCTCTAGAGAACTTGGAGGAAGAGACCAATTTACCTTTACTAATGTAAAGCATTACATTACATTACATTACATTACATTACATTACATTACATTTTATCTTTACATTTTAAAGATATATAACCTCAGTGCATCTCACTGATTCTGAGTGATAGGGAAAGTTAAGTTATACCTTTATTATACAGGTAAAGAACCTGAGGCATTAAAGAGGTTAAAACATGTATCCAAGATCATACAGCTACTCAGTAGCAAAGCCAGGAGTGTAAGGCTAATACCTATTTCCCAACTTTCAGTCTGGCATTCTTTCCTCTAGACCTGGAAGCATCCCTTGGACAGTGGATATATTTCTCATTCTCAGAATCCATAAGCTTTATCCCACAAGTACCTTTCTCAGGCTGCACACTTGCTGGAAAGGATTTGGGGGAGGCATTTCACATAGAGCCTTGCTAGCTAAGCTTTCCATGGGCCAGCAGCATCAGCATCACCTAGGAACTTGTTAGAAATGAAGAACCTTTGGCCCATCTAGTATATATTGAACCTAAATCTGCATTTTTTTTAAGTTTATTTACTTATTTTGAGATAGAGATAGAGGGGGGAGGGACAGAGAGACAGACAGACAAACAGAGAGAGAGAGAGAGAGAGAGAGAGAGAATCCCAAGCAGGCTCTGCACTGTCAGCACAGAGCCCAATGTAGGGCTTGAACCCATGAACTGTGAGATTATGACCTGAGCCAAGATCAAGAGTCAGATGTTTAACCGACTGAGCCATCCAGGTGCCCCTAAATCTGCATTTTAATAAGATTTCTGGGTGATTTGTATACATGCAAAATTTTGAGAATCACCTCTATAGAAGACCTGCCCACAGGGGCAATCAGCAACAGATAGAAGTTGAATGTTCTCAGGTAGATTCCATGAAAGTTTCATGGGTATTTTATGTAGCTGACCATATTCAGATACTGACTTGGTAAGCATCACCTGGTTCTCATTCACAACAAGCAGGTGAAGGAAGTGGAGCATACCTTGGACATGGACCTGTTAGGAACTTCAAGCAGCACCCACTGGGGGAATGCACAGATAAGCGCCATGCACCATGAGTCTCTCCCACATGAGAAAACTAGGGGAGGAGGGGCGCCTGGGTGGCTCAGTGGGTTAAGCCTCTGACTTCTGCTCAGGTCATGATCTCATGGTTCATGGGTTTGAGCCCCTCATCTGGCTCTGTGCTGACAGCTCAGAGCTTGGAGCCTGCTTTTGATTCTGTGTCTCCCTCTCTCTGCCCCTCCCCCCACCACCTGCTCTCTCTCTCTCTCTCTCTCTCTCTCTTAATAAATAAACATTTAAAAAAAAAGAAGAAAACTAGGGGAGGGGACACCCATCTAGAGTCACATATGCATGAATTTTAGGTCCATAAATAAGGTACTGACTGGCACCATTCTCTCACCGCTGCCCTGGGACACTGTGGTGCTCAATGTTCAGAACACACAAATCTAATTCTGCTTGGCATCAACCAGAAAAGTGACTCTGTATTACAGACGATGCTGCCTCAGCTGATTTCATGGATGTCTGTCCTCTGGTCAGTGGACAAGTGGTAGGCTGAGTTGAATTCAGCCCCCTCCTCCCACCCCAATTCTCTGTCAGCTCTCATGCCAAAGGAAGTCTGAATCAAACACTATTTCTGATTTTTTATAAATTGTCTCTACAGGATGGTGTTCAGCCTATAACATGCAGAATGTTTTAAAGGACCAGCTTTTGAAACTTGTCTGGAAAAATTAAACATGCTGATAAGATTTTCCTCACCAAGAGGAGCACTTGTTAAACTGATATGAATTTGTCCACTAACCTTAATGGTACCATAGTAGGTTGAATAGCCTTCCCCCAAAATTCATGCCCATCAAAACCCCAGAATGTGACCTTACTTGGAAATAGGGTCCTTGCAGATATAATTAGTGAAGATGATGTTATACAAGATGAGGCAGAGGTGGGCCCCAAATCCAATGACTGGTGTTTTTATAAGGAGATGGATATTTGGGGGCACCTGGGTGACTCAGTGGGTTAAGCATCCAACTTCGGCTCAGGTCATGATCTCATGGTTCGTGGGTTCGAGCCCCATGTCAGGCTCTGTGCTGATAGCTCAGAGCCTGGAGCCTGCTTCAGATTCTGTGCCTCTCTCTCTCTCTCTGCCCCTCCCCTGTTCATGCGCTCGCTCTCTTGCTCTCTCTCTCTCTCTCTCAGAAATAAAGACATTAAATATATATCTATATCTATATCTATATCTATAGATATATAGATATAGATATAGATATAGATAGATATAGATATAGATATATAAAGGAGAGGGATATTTGCAGATTCACAGACGAACGTAGGTAAAAAGGTCATGTGAATGTGAAGGCAAAAATTGGAGAGATACAGCTACAAGCCAAGGAACCACCAAGAACTGCTGATAACCACAAGAAGTCAGGAAAAGGCAAGGAAGGATTCTTCCTTAGTATCTCCAGGAGGAGCATGACTCTGCCAACACTTTGATGTTGGACTTCAGAGCTTCCCAAACTGTAAGAAAATACCTTTCTGTTGTTTGAAGCCATTAGTTTGTGGTACTTCGTTAAAGCAGCCTGGGAAACTAATACAGTATCTAATAACTAATGTTGCTGACATTATTTTGAGAGCTTGCCTCATGCCAGGCATTGCTCTGAGCATTTCACATGTGTTTACCAGTTTAATCCTCCAAGCAACCTTCTGAGGGAAACATGGTTCTTCTCACTTCACATAAGAGATATGCAGTTCCCAAAAAAAAAAAAAAAAAAAAAAAAAAGAGGTTAGAGTGGGAGAGAGCCAAAGCATAAGAGTCTGTTAAAAACTGAGAACAAACTGAGGGTTGATGGGGGGTGGGAGGGAGGGCAGGGTGGGAGGGAGGGCAGGGTGGGTGATGGGTATTGAGGAGGGCACCTTTTGGGGATGAGCACTGGGTGTTGTATGGAAACCAATCTGACAGTAAATTTCATATATTAAAAAATAAAAAATAAATAAAAAATAAATAAATAAAAATTAAAAAAAAAAAAAAGAGATATGCAGTTCCCTTGACCACATTTGTTACCCAGCTGATGGGTGCTCTAGCAGGTTCTAACTCAGATCCTACTCGGAACCTCCAACCGTGAGCTCTGAAAGGTGGGAAGAGACACTGAAGAGAATGTGTAGGCAAGAATTGGCATGGCCAAGCTCCTGTTCTGGCCGTGCCCCACTGACAGTGAAAATGAGGACCCATGGGAAGCAGCTGAAGGATCAGGAAGCTTGGCCACCTAGTAGCAGAAGTTAATGCTATTTGGTTTCTGGGAAATTGAGTTATTAGCGAGGGTTCTCAATTAAGAAAAGCCCCAGTGTGCAAACCTAAGCTAAAAAGAACTGAGGGGCTGTGGTAGCAGACATTCTTTGGAGAACCAGCAGGGCCAAAGCTTCAAAGAGTACACCTAGGAGACCCATTTCACTCCTAGACTTGAAAGTGAGTGGACTTACAGTAGCAGCTGGGAGGAGTTCCAAGGAAAGAGTGATCTTGCTGAGTTCAGATGTTTAATTCTTTGAACATATTTCCCTTAAGTCTGTTATGGCATTTAAGAGCTGTTTCTAAAATTACCATGCTAATGTACAGTTTGGGTTGGTTGAAAGGGTGGGCTGGCTCTCTGGAATCTGTCAAATCTTTCATAGGAGCCCCCACTGATGAGCCACAAACTAGGAGGAGCTGGAATGCCACGTGGTAGCAGACAGTTCTTGCTGTAAACAAAGCCTGAGGCTTTAAAAAAAAATGTATAGAATGAATGTATCCAACACGCAAAGTCTATACAAAGGTTTCTCAGCCCTCTGGGTTGGTTTTTTGGGCTGGATCATTCTTAGTTGGGTGGGCGGAATATGTCCTGTGCATTATAGGATGTCCAGCCGCATTCCTGGCTTCTTACCCACTGGATTTCCAAAAGCATCCCCATCCCAGTACAAAAATGTACCCAGAGCAAAGTCGTCCCCCTCCCTACCAAGAACCACTAATCTATATAGAGTAACAGAAAAATGCCACCATTCACTTGGGAAAGTCTTTGTATTTACAATGTTTGTTAAGCAGCTCAAGGGAGAGGTCAGATAGCACTCCCTTTTCACAATCAGCTCTACTCACATGCTCTTTTTTTTTTAATATTTATTTATTTTTGAGAGAGAGAGAGAGAGACAGAGCACGGGCAGGGGAGGGGCAGAGAGAGAGGGAGACACAGAATCTAAAACAGGCTCCAGGCTCTGAGCTGTCAGCACAGAGCCCAACATGGGGCTCAAACTCGGGAACGGTGAGATCATGACCTGAGCCAAAGTCAGACGCTCAACTGACTGAGCCACCCAGGTGCCCCTCTGTTCACATGCTTTTAGCCCAGATTTGGCCAACTACCCAAAAATCTTCTCTACCCTGTTTCTTTCTTCCTTAGCTTCTCCAACACTACTCTTTCCTTACTTCCATTCCTAATATTTCCTGTTCTCCTTTCCTGGCTCATTTTCCTCTGCTTGTCCCAAAACATTGATGTTTCATAGCTTTCATTCTTAGCTCTCTGGTTTGCTTTCCTTGGTTAAGTGTTACTTCCACATAACCCCATTTCTCATCTACACATTGACAACTGACTTCCAAATCCCTGTCTTTAGCTTGACCCTACTCTAAGCCTTAACTAAAAAGGACTAAACTAGTATTCTAGTACTCCTAGCTAGATATCTATATATGTTCCACAGATACCTCAAAATCAAATTATCTATAAACATCCAAAATATTTACTGAAATTCCAAGCAACTGGGTCTCTATGCCACCATTCATTCTGATCAAAATTCCGTCAAAATTCTGAGAGGTCTTCCTTCTGAAAACCCCCCATGATGAACTTGTCACCAGGCACTATTATAGATTCTACTGTGGCTGCTTCCTCTGGTCTGCACCCCTCTCTCCACTCTGTCAGGACTGTAAACTAGGCCTCTCCATCTCTGTCTGCTCCCACTGTTGTTCAAGCACCATTCTAAAACAGTTGGGATCCACTCCCCGCTCTTCCTCCTATGCTTCTACTGCAAGGACAGGATCCATGATCCACCCAGGTACTCAACCCAGAAACCTGAGCCTCACTATTCACTCCTCCTCCTGCTTCCCATTCAACCAGTCAACAGGATAATCTTCGTTCTACCTGGAATTCATCTACTCCTCTTTCTACTCCTGCTGTCTTAGTCTCAGCAATTGTTACATCTTGCCTGGACTATTCAGTAAGTCTCCCTCACTCCAAAATTTGCCCCATCCACTTAGTATTACAGCAATCACTAGAATGATCTTTAAAAATAAAACTCTGGCATATAATCCAGCAATCCCACTTCTGGGTATTTATCCAAAAGAATTGAAAACAAGATCTTGGTGATAGCTGCAAGCCCATTTCACTGCAACATGATTCACAATAGCCTAGAGGTGGAAGCAATCCAAATGCCCATTGATAGATGATCAGATAAATAAAATGCCCTATATACAGACAGTGGAATATTATTCTACATTAAAAAGTGAGACCCCATCACAAGCTACAAGATGGATGAACTTTGAGGACATTAGTCCTCAGTGAAATAAGGCAGTCACAAAAAGACAAATGTATGATTCCACTTACATGAGGTGTCTAAAGTAGCCAAATATGTAGAAACAGAAAGTAGAAGAGCAATTACTGGGAGCTGGAGCAGGGGTGGGTGAGGGCTGGGGAGAAATGGGGAGCTGTTGTTCAGTGGGTATAGAGTTCCAGTTTTGCAAGACGTAAAAGTTACAGAGATCTATTATTGTACAATATGTACACACTTAACACTACTGAACTGTACACTTAAAAATGGTAAAGATGGGGGCACCTGGGTGACTCAGTTGGTTAAGCATCTGACTTCAGCTCAGGTCAGGATCTCACAGTTTGTGAGTTAGAGCCCGGCATCGGGCTCTGTGCTGACAGCTCGGAGCCTGGAATCTGCTTTGGTTTCCGTGTCTCCCTCTCTCTCTGCCCCTCCCCTGCTTTCTCTCTCTCATTCTCTCTCTCTCTCTCTCTCTCTCTCTCTCTCTCTCAAAAATAAATAAACATTTAAAAAATGATAAAGATGGTAAATTTTACTTTATGTGATTTGTAACACACTTAACAACTGCTTTAAATAAAAATCTGTTCATATAACTGCCTGTTGTAAACCCTTCCCTGGCTCACTCTCTTCTGGCGTTTGCAAAATCTGTCTGTTCCACTTGGAATGTTCTTCAAAACACCTCTTCCCTGCTCTGCTCCTGGAAAATGTTTCCTGGTCCTACGGGACAACTTCTCTCACCTCCCTCCTTTGTGATGACATAACCCCTCAACTTACCCCACTGGGCACTCACACTAAGGAGCTGATGCCCATTTTCCATGTCTGCTCATCCTAAGAGACTGTGAAGTCCTCACACACAGGCACTTCAGTGTCCTTCACCTCTACGTCTCTGGAGGTGCACATGCTGCCCAGCTGGTTTAGGAAGGCATTCATCAGATCCCAGTGCTGTGCCTACAAAGATTTCTGTTGAATTCTATTTTTTCCATTTTATCCTACCTGAAACAAATGTTTCCCCTGCCTCCCCAATCTGACTTTTCTGCCTTCTTTTTTATAGTCTTCTTTCCTCAGTAAACTTCCAATACTGGCCTGGTCCCACACTGACTAACCTCAGGGTTTCCAATTTCATTTTCCTTATACTTCTGTCCCATGGTTGCTGGATCCCAAAGCTTTTCATGAATGTAGTTTCCATCAGACAGTATGTAGGATGACTCACTGAAGTGGAACAAAGACTCATTTGAACTGAGATCTGTTACAATAAAGCAGTGGCCACTGGGATTATTTACATACAGTTTGAGGAGTAATCTGCTGCTCTGAGCCACTGGAGAGATGTGTGACCATTTCTCCACCTCTGTTTTAAAATGTAGATTTTATTATTATTCCATTCTGGTGAGGCCAACACACCAGGACAGGGTGGCCATTGAAAAGATAGTTGGTTATTCACAGTTCCCAAGAGGAAGGGCCATGGGAGGAAGGACTGGGGCTGCCCAGGACTCAGAGGAAGTGAGGAGAAAGCATGGGTGAGAACTTTTCTCTTGGTTTTACCTGGAAGAAATGTCTGAGTCAGGGTAAGCAAGCTATGCACATTTAGGATTCAGGGCATAGGGGCTGTCTCTAGCCGCCTGGTACCTGGCCAGGTGGTGATTATGGCAGGGGATAGTGTAGTGGCCCAGAGCGTGAGAGCCCAGTAAGGGAGGTGCAAGGGGGAGATGGGCTTTTGATGAGTTGGCTTACATGTGGAAGGTACAAAGGAGTTGTAGTTATCTTTAGGAATTGGCTTACCCTAGGAGGAACAGTGTGAGCCCCCACCAGCTAGTCTCCAAGATATCAGAGCGTCATATAATACGGAAAATAAAAAACATGATTCACATACTTCCCAACACCAGAATCAGACCATGGAGCATGAAGTATGGCTGTGGGAGGACAAAGAAGGGGAAAAAATATGGATAATGTTTCTATTAACATTGCAGGTAACCCAGACTAGAGCATTCCCTGATTCTTAAAAAGTTGGGAAGAAAAATTCTTCCAGCTACAGATTTAAAAATAGTCACTCACTTTCTCAGAAGCCAGCTTCTAAAACATTTACTTTAGATTTCTTTTTATGTGATGTGATAAATATACATTTTTTTCCCATAGAGAATATTTATGAAAACTTTTCTGGGAAATGTCTTTTCACTAAATATAGGGTCTCTGGAGACAGATCAGGAAAACAGCCCCCCAAATGTGCTGTCAATTGTGACCTGACAGTCTGAATTACCATATTTTTATATTGTAACTCACTTCCCTTAATGATATATATATTCTACTAATGGTGTGAAAGAGATAGAAACTGGCAGCTTTAATGGTGTGTGATGTATGTGCTCCCGAACCATTAAATGCAAGATTTTGCCTGAGATAAGAGGGAGCTCCAACTTGCCTTCATGTGGGGCATGGGCTTCAGCCCGACACTCAGCAGAGGTGACCTTTGGTGGTGAGGTGATATTGAATCCCATCTCCTTAGCGCATATTAAAGGTGACCACCCAGGCAGACTTTGACATTTAGTAACTTTTGAACCTTTTATATGCCACTTTCTTTCTCCAAATGGCCTTCCCCTCTGCACACGTGGGTCCCCCCTCCCAGCTTTCCTTTTTTTCTCTGTCTCTTCCTGGATGAGGCTCTAGCCCTCAGCACTTACTGGAACTGATTGTCAATTCAAATGACTATACCCAGGGGTCATCCTACTGGAGGACAGGCGTGACCACATGTGTTTGCATTTTGGAAACTGGGACATTTAAAATGAACCTAAAGTGCATTTGTACAAAAGAGTACCCAAGTGTGCCCCTATCTGGTAGCCCTTCCTGGAACCCAAGACACCCTGTCATGCTGACAGCCTGCAGTCTCCTCTGCCCACACAGAGGATGTCAATGCCTTCTCCCTTTTGGGCTGGACACTAGGAATGGCCCCAAGCTCCCAAGCTTGACACAATTTCTAGATAGAACGCATCTGTCATAGCCACTTTCTGTGACATGCTGTGTCTGCCATAACAGAGACATGGTGGTGTTTGTGCCTTGAGCCCTATGAGTTCATCTGGGGCACTATCACTGTTACCTTAGCTTCTCTCTAAGCTCTGCTTCCTCTCTCCCCTTTCTTAGGACTGAGAGCTGCGAACCTGCCTTCCCTAATCATATCAACCCCTGACTACTGTTTGGCTTCTCAACATCAGGTCTACTGTTTTGTTTTGTTTTGTTTTGTTTTGTTTTGTTTTTAAGACAAAAATTACACAGACATTTTACATAAAAAAAAAAAAATCCGAAGGCACAAAAGGGATTACTTAAGAGAAACCTGACAGTTTATCCATCAATCAAGACTTTTGTCCATGAGACTAACCCAATATCTGCACTGGCCCTGAAGGAGAAAAGAAACCCTGGCTTTTAATCAAGAATGTGGACAAATATAGACAGCTACAGTAAATTAAAGGATTTTTTTGAAAGCTTCAATAAATGAAGAGATATACTGTGCACTTGTATGTGCAAACTAAATATCGCAAAACATCCAATGTCCCAAGGTGAAATTCAAGCTTTAATGCAATCTCAATCATATTCTCAAAAAAAGTTTTTCTTCAAACTTAGCACATATTATGATGTTCATCTAAGAGAGATAAGAGATAAGTATAACAAGGGAAAACAACAAATGAGACTATTTAATTTCAATGGAATAAATAGTCCAGAATTAGACCATAGCCTAAAATCAGAATTTTATATGTAGCAAAAAGATGTCATAAATCAATGAAGGCAAAGGTGGACATATCTCATAGCTCTGGTTTTGCTGATTAGCATTAGAGGAAGAATTACTTTAGACCCAAGTAACATAATGAATAAATTTAAAATGAATAAGAAGTTAAATATAAAACTGCTACCATGAAAATATAAATATAGATACTCACATAACTGATAATTTTGTACATCTGGAAAGTTTGGAGGAAGGATGACTTTCTAAGTACAAATGTGATAGAAGAAATCACAGAGAACAATGAACAGATTTGTAGAAAACAGTTAAAAACACCTAATATCCAATGAAAGTTATTAACCAAAAGAAAAAGATTAAGCTGGCAAATATGATATAGAAGTGGCTGACATTCTTAGCATGTAAAAGTTCAGGCAACTTTCAATAAACACATTCAGACCCCAGTACATAAACTAGGAAGACAATGATACAATAAAATCCAGAAACATGAAAGACAACTTTGCCAATTATAAAAATAATGCAAATTAAACAAACATTTTACATATTAAGTTAACTGAATAAAAGTCTAATGGTAATTTATATTGCTAATAATGATGCATCAAAAATATTGTCACCTACATTGCATGTAGCATTTTAAATCGATACTATCCTTTTGGAAAGTTACTTGGCAATATATTTCAGGGACCATATGAAAGACTTGATAATCCTACTTTCATACAAAATATGGGAAAAGCTATACACATGGAGATGTTATCACAATATTATCTTGGTAAAAAAAAAAAAAAAAAAAAAAAACAGAAGTAAACAAATGTCCAGTGATAAAAGAATAACTAAGCTGGTTGTGAAATTGAATTTTGAAACATCTCTGCAGACTCTTTCATCACCCAGCCAGCAAGACATATTCCTTTCCATTGAATCTGGGCTGACCTTGGTTACTGGTTAGTGCAGCTGGAGGGGCACTGTATGAAGGTCATAGAAGACAGTACAGCTTCTGCCTGGCTGTTAGAACACTTCTTTTGGAGCCCTGAGCCACCACGTAAGAAGTCCTAGCATCCTGAGGTTGCCATATTGTGAGGGGGCCCAAATTAACACAAGTCATTTTGAGATGCTCTGGGACTATACAAAGAGAGATAGATACGCAGTCAGCCCCAAGCTGCCCTTCTGTCCCAGATCCAGCCACCATATGATGGCAACTAGTTGAACTTAAACCACTCAGACAAGTCTTTCCCAAGTCGCTGACACATGGAAGATAATACAATGACTGTTGTTGCTTCAGGTCACTAAGTTCTGAGTGGTTTGTTGCGCAGCAATAGATAACTACAACAGAAATCTCTATTACACAGAACATGAAGCAGCCATTAAAAAACTTAATTTATAAGACTATATGAAAACACAGAAATATTCCTTTACACAGTATTTAGTAAAAACACAACACAAAATTTTTGTATGATTGTAACCATTAAAAATACATACCAAAGGAGGAGGGGCCAACATGGTGGAGAAGTAAGGGGATCCGAAGTTCCCTCGACTCTCAAATAAAGCAGGGTTGAAGCCAAAGGACTTTGAACTCCAAGAGTCCAGGAGACAAAAAGACAAGGTGGCTTCCAGGGACCCACCGGGACAACCTGATGGGCCATAGGTGCGTGACTGCGAACTGGGAGAGATAAAAGGAACAGAGGGGAGGAATCCCCTTCTGCAGAGAGACAAAGGGAAGATAAAGAGTGGCTGGGGAAGCATAGGACTGTATCTGGACAAGAGGAAAACCTCAGACGGGAACTGAGAAAGATCCAATCTTTAACTGCAGGGCTTGCTGTGGACTGGGGCCAGCTTCCCAGATCGCACACCTGGGGAGGAGGGGTGCCAGCCCCGGCCTCGCGGCTAGGTCAGGGGCGCAGTCCACACTAGGAGAAAGCGATCCTCTCCCTGGAATGCTGTGAGAAGAGGGTTTATATCTGCTCAAAAGGCAAAGCCTCCCTGCGACCGTCAGCCAGAGACCACATATGGGGCAGCACAGAGCTGCGCTTCCCCAGTGTCAGGGCACACGGAGCAGGAGTTTGAATCCCAGCCAAGCTCCAGGACATGGGAGTCGGTGGAACGGGACAAATTGCCTCGTTTTCACTCACTGCTCAGTGAGAACGGCTGGAACAGAATGGTTTGGGAAACCAGGTCAGGGGAGGAGAGACTGGCGGGGGTGGGGGCGGGGGGGGCGTGCCGTTTTTCTCCTCACAACCACCAAGGTGGGGTCTCAGGGATCTGACCTCGGGGCCCCGTGGAGGCGGGACCCGCCCACACCAAACCACGCCCCTCCACTCAGGATTTGATGCTGATGAACCAGGTGGACCTCTCCTCCAGACCAGACTAGCCGTGTTGCATTGCCTGGTTTACTTCTCAGACAGTTCTTATTATATAAATACACTCTTCCTTCCTTTTGTCCTTCTTATCTCTTCCCTCCTCTAGTCTGGTTACTCTGGTTGTTGGTTAAGCAGACATATTTAATCCATTCTCTTGGTACATGTTCTATACCTCCTTTATTTTCCTTTCTCTCTCTCTGGATTAATCTGTATAGTTTCTCTGTCTGGCCAATTCTATTTTCTTTTCTTTTTCCCCACCCCCTTCTTTATTTTCCTTACTCTCTCTCTCTCTCTCTCTCTCTCTCTGGATTAAGCTGTATAATTTATCCGGTCAATTTTCTTTTCTTTTCTTTTTTCCCACCCCCTTCTTTATTTTCCTTTCTCTCTCTGTGGATTAAGCCATATAGTTTCTCTGTCTGGTCAATTTTTATTTTTTCTTTTTCCTAACCCCTGTAATTTCCCTCTTTGTGTGACATAAGGCCTCTTCCATCAGCAGTGCCTCCACCCTGTTGTTTTCTTGTAGCTGGTGTTTCTGTTTTTTTGTTTTTGTTTTGTTTGTGTGTGTGTTTGCATGTTTTTGTTTTCTGTTTGTTTGTTTGTTTTCCTTTCCAGGGCTACTTCAATGAAGAAATCAAAACACACCTGGGGGAAAGGTCCAAAACATCACTACGAGTTGGGAGATAAACTACCCACAGTCACAACAGAGAGCAAGTACCACTCTCCAAAACACAACTTCTGAAGGGCCAGGCCCTGGACAGTGTATGACCCCTCTTTTTTTTTTTTAACGTTTGTTTATTTTTCAGAGAGACAGAGACCAAGTACAAGCAGGGGAGGGTCAGAGAGAGAGGGAGACACAGAATCTGAAGAAGGCTTCAGGCTCTGAGCTGTCAGCACACAGCCCGATGTGGGGCTCGAATTCACGAACCATGAGATCATGACCTAAGCTGAAGTCAGACGCTTAACTGACTGAGCCACCAAGGCACCCCGACCCTTCTTTAATATATTAGGGCTCTTAGGTGCAGGGTATATAACAAGCTTTTAAACACATAAGGGACAGAAAATTAGCCAAAATGATGAAATGGAAGAATTCTCCTAAAAAGAAATTCCAGGAAGAAATGACAGCTAAAGAATTGCTCAAAACAGATATAAACAATATAACTGAACAAGAATTTAGAATAATAGTCATAAGACTAATCTCTGGGCTTGAGAAAAGCATAGAAGACAGCAGAGAATCTATTACTGCAGAGATCAAGGAACTAAAAAATTCTAATGATGAATTAAAAATGCTATAAATGAGGTGCAAAATAAACTTGAGGTGGTCACAGCAAAGATTGAAGAGGCAGAGGGGAGAATAGGTGAATTAGAAGATAAAATTATGGAAAAAGAGGAAGCTGAGAAAAAGAGAGATAAAAAAAAAACTCTGGATCATGAGGGAACGGAACTATATCTATATCATAGGAGTTCCAGAAGAAGAAGAGAGAGAAAGGGGCCGATGTTGAACAAAACATAGCTGAGAACTTCTCCCACCTAGAGAAGGAAACATTGAAATCCAGGAGGCACAGAGAACTCCCTTCAGATGTAACTTGAATCAATTTTCTGCACAACATATCACAGTGAAACTGGCAAAATACAAAGATGAAGAGAGAATTCTGAAAGCAGCTAGGGATAAACAGGCTTTAACATACAAGGGTAGACACATAGGGGTAGTAGCAGACCTATATACTGAAACTTGGCAGGCCAGAAGGGAGTGGCAGGAAATATTCAATGTGCTGAATAGGAAAAATATGCAGCCAAGAATCCTTTATCCAGCAAACCTGTCATTCAGAATAGAAGGAGAGATAAAGGTTTTCCCAAACAAACAAAAACTAAAGGAATTCATCACCACTAAACCAGCCCTACAAGAGATCCTAAGGGGGACTCTGTGAGTGAAATGTTGCAAGGGCCACAAAGCACCAGAGACATCACTACAAACATGAAACCTACAGATAACACAATCAGAAACATAAGCAATCTTATTGGTAAGAGTGTGGTAATTGCAGGGGGCTTTAATATTCCATTTACAACAATGGACACATCCTCTAGGCAGAAAATCAATAAACAAACAATGGCCCTGAATGACAGGCTGGACCAGATGGACTTGACAGATATATTTAGAACTTTTCATTCTAAAACAGCAGAATACGCATTCTTCTCGAGTGCACATGGAACATTCTCCAAGATAGATCACATCCTGGGTCACAAAACAGCCCTCAAAAAATATAAAATAATTGAGATCATAGCATGCACACTTTCAGATCACAATGCTATGAAACTTGAAATCAACCACAGGAAAAAATTTGGAAAACCTCCAAATGAATGGAGGTTAAAGAACATCCTACTGAAGAAGGAATGGGTCAACCAGGCAAATAAAGAAGAAATTAAAAAATATGGAAACAAATGAAAATGAAAACAAAACAATCAAAACCCTTTGGGATGCAACAGAGGCAGTCCTAAGAGGAAAATACATTGAATCCAGGCTATCTCAAGAAACAAGGAAAATCCCAAATACAAAATCTAACAGCACGCCTATAGGAACTAGAAGCAGAAAAACAAAGAAAGCCAAAACCCAGAAAAAGAAGAGAAACAATAAAGATCAGAGAAGAAATAAACAATATAGATCCAAAAACAAAAAATGGGAGAACAGATCAATGAAACTAAGAGTTGGTTTTTTGAAAAAATAAACAAAATTGATAAACCCCTTGCCAGACTTCTCAAAAAGAAAACAGAGAGGACCCAAATAGATAGAATCACGAATGAAAATGGATTTATCGGAACCAATCCCTCAGAAATACAAGCAATTATCAGAGAATACTATAAAAAATTATATGCCAACAAACTGGACAACCTGGAAGAGATGGGCAAATTCCTGGGCACCCACACACTACCAAAACTCAAACGGGAAGAAATAGAAAATTTGAACAGACCCATAACTAGTAAAGAAATTGAATTAGTTATCAAAAGTCTCCCAACAAATAAGAGTCCTGGAGCAAATGGCTTCCCTGGGGAATTCTACCAGACATTTAAAGCAGAGTTAATACCTATACTTCTCAAGATGTTCCAAAGAAATAGAAATGGAAGGAAAACTTCCAGACTCGTTCTATGAAGCCAGCATTACCTTGATTCACAAACCAGACAGAGACCCCACAAAAAAAGACAATTACAGGTCAATATCCTTGATGAACATTGATACAAAAATTCTCAACGAGATACTAGCAAATCATATTCAACAGCATACAAAAAAAATTATTCACCATGATCAAGTGGGATTCATTCGTGGACTGCAGGGCTGGTTCAGTATTCACAAATTAATCAATGTGATACATCACATTAATAAAAGAAAAGATAAGAACCATATCTTTTGATCCTGTCAGTAGATGCAGAAAAAGTATTTGACAAAATACAATATCCTTTCTTAATAAAAACCCTCAAGAAATTCAGGATAGAAGGAACATACTTAAACATCATAAAAGCCATATGTTAAAAGTCCACAGCTAATGTCATCCTCAATGGGGAAAAACTGAGAGTTTTCCCCCTAAAATCAGGAACACGACAGGGATGTCCACTCTCACCACTGTTGTTTAACATAGTGTTGGAAGTCCTGGCATCAGCAGTCAGACAACAAAAAGAAATCAAAGGCATCAAAAATGGCAAAGAAGAAATCAAACTTTCACTTTTCACAGACTACATGATACTCTACATGGAAAACCTAAAAGACTCCACCAAAAGACTGCTAGAACTGATACATGAATTCAGCAAAGTCACAGGGTACAAAATCAATGTACAGAAATCAGTTGCATTTTTATACACCAATAATGAAGCAACAGAAAGAGAAATAAAGAAATGGATCCCATTCACAATTGCACCAAGAACCATAAAATACCTAGGAATAAACCTAACCAAAGATGTAAAAGATCTGTATGCTGAAAACTATAGAAAGCTTATGAAATAAATTGAAGAAGATATAAAGAAACGGAAAAACATTCCATGCTCATGGATTGGAAGCACAAATATTGTTAAAATGTCAATACTGGGGCGCCTGGGTGGCGCAGTCGGTTAAGCGGCCGACTTCAGCCAGGTCACGATCTCGCGGTCCGTGAGTTCGAGCCCCGCGTCAGGCTCTGGGCTGATGGCTCGGAGCCTGGAGCCTGTTTCCGATTCTGTGTCTCCCTCTCTCTCTGCCCCTCCCCCGTTCATGCTCTGTCTCTCTCTGTCCCAAAAATAAATTAAAAAAAAAAAAAAAAAAAAAAATGTCAATACTACCCAAAGCAATCTACACATTCAATGCAACCCCAAACAAAATTGTACTGGCATTCTTCTCAAAGCTAGAACAAACAATCTTAAAATGTGTGTGGCACCACAAAAGTCCCCAAATAGCCAAAGTAATATTGAAGAAGAAAACCAAAGCGGGAGACATCACAATCCCAGACTTCAGCTTCTACTACAAAGCTGTAATCATCAAGACAGTATGGTACTGGCACAAGAACAGACACATAGAGCAATGGAATAGAACAGAGAACCCAGAATGAGTGAGTAAAGTAAGTCAGTCAGAGAAGGACAGGTATCTTCTGTTTTCACTCATATGTGGAGCCTGAGAAACTTAACAGAAGACCATGGGGGAAGGGAAGGGGAAAAACAATAGTTACAGATAGGGAGGGAGGCAAACCATAAGAGACTCTTAAATACAGAAAACAAACTAAGGTTGGATAGAGTGGTAGGGGAGAGGGAAAATGGGCATTGAGGAGGGCACTTTATGGGATGAGCACTGGGTGTTGTATATAAGCCAGTTTGATGATAAATTATATTTTAAAAATTAAAAAATTATGAAATAAAAATACATATCAAAAAGGACTAAAATGGAGTAAGGGCCATTTTAAGAGTTGGGTTAGGTCGGTAACATCAGGATGATATTATTGCACTAATGTCTAAACCTACTAAGATATAACTATAATGATTGTGTAATTAATTAATGAGAACTACTTGTCCCTCAAAAGGAAAAAAAAAACTGAGTCCCATCTTAAGATACTGGTTGAGCAAAATGAGAAAAAAAAAAATCAAAGATGTTAGAAGCGCAAAAAGACTACAGAAAAATTTGCCCCTTTCCCAAGAGTGATTATGAACTGGATTAAAATGCCCCAGCTCTGTCTCCCTTTGTTTCCAAAGTTTGAAGAGAGCTAACAAATATTTCCATAGCCGAATGTGTATGGCAGAATTTTTCTTTTCATTTTACGGCTTTTATTTTTAAGGCAAAATAATATACAGGTATTTTGTACAAAATGCAAATGATGTAGAAATGTTTGGAATATCTAAATGAAAACGTGGTTTTAGGGTCATATCCCCTGGGACTAGATTAGAGACTACCTTCCACTCACATCTTGTAAACTCAAATGCTTCAGAAAGGCACACAGCTTCTCGCTGCCCAGTGACATGCCAACTAGAGGGCGGGCACACACACACACACACACACAAACACACAAACACACAATATGGGATGATGGACTACGACTCCATAGTGGCAAATAAAACATCCATTTGGAAAAGGGTGACTCCAGCAACACGTGGCAGTCACTGGCTTATTATGATTTTGTTAAATCCCACAGGGCAAAGATTGCAAAGGTGCCTTCTCAGGCCTCAAAGTAAGTTGGCCATTGGCTCACGTGGTTCTCTGTGTGTATCCTTGGAGAACATGTAGGTTTTGGAGGGCGTGCTTTTCACTGTAGGCTGATAGCCCACTTCCTGCTGAGGCAGGTTTGAGATCAACAGCATTATTTCAGAGGCTGAACAATTACAGATTTTCATGGATAAAGATAAGAGTTACTTATAGCAACAAAATTCCTTCAAAAATTTGCTAAGCTTCTTGCCTATTTAATTTTCCTGCACTCACTCTGGGCACAAGGTCTTATCTTGACCTCATCTCTAGGCCTAAGACTAGAATGTAAAGGTTGGCAAACTTTCCTGTAAAAGGGCTAAATAGTAAATATTTTGGACTTAGTGGGCCCAAAGGCAAAATCAAGAGTGTTATATAGGGAGTTACGTAGTAAGAGAGCAAACAAATGTGCACATTTTTTCTCACCTGTTTTAAGGTTGGGCAGGGCCATATGAAAACAAGTGGCCTGTCAGATTCACCTGATGGACTGCAGTTTGCCAACCACTGCAGAGTCTGTTATTCTTGGCCTGTGCACTGCATACCCTCCCATTAATCTTCACAGTGGCCACCTTGAACCCATTGAGACAGTAGGCATTAGAGCAAAGACAACACCCTACCTGATCTTTGTCACTATTATTATTCTACTTTGCTTATGGTGATGCAGAGAACTCATAACAGAGGACACAAGAGATAGACCTACAGCCATAAGCTATATCCTGGTAAAGAGTCCCTATCAACCACTTCAGTTTGCAATACAAACGTCCTTGGTATTTTCAGCCCCGCCGGGTCCCCAGTATGACTGCACTGTCAGTTGCTTAGATTGCCGGACACAGGTAGAATCCTATTTTAGCAAAGCCATGCTCCCTTCCCCCAATGCCTACAAGCTGTTAACCCTGGCCAGAGCTCATCTTTTATATGACAAGAGTATCAACAGACACCACACTGTAAAAACTTCCCACCAGTTCCCTAATACTATGGACTCAGTCTGCCCCTGCTCTGCCTCCCTGTGAACTCAGAGAAGAGTTTTTACTCTTGTTTTGCCACCGCAGACCAAGGCTTGCCAGCTTGTTAGCCTGTGATCTGTGTCTTTTCACCCACTACCTGACCACTTCAACTAATCCTATGCCACATGCTTAGGGGCTATTACTTGCAGCCTCTCACTTCAGGAACCAAATTCCATCTTGCAGCTATTGTATTTTTGGCTTTGATCTTACAGTCTAGGATTATTGCATCAGCTCCCAGGGAGCAGGATGAGGGGAGAGATAAAATCAAAAGGGAAAAGGGGCAAGCCTTTAAAACGTGAAGCTAAATGCTGCTTGACAATAAGTGGTAAAAAACAAAATTCCAAACCAATTAGTCTGACTCAGGAGCCTCATGTTCTTACCATAGGGTCACCCAGCTTCTATGTAGGTATACAGAGTGTGGGGGTGCCTGTCCAACATGCATACACATAGATTCTGGTGAAGAAAACAGCTATGGGCTTCTTCTCCAGTGGCTTTTGGATTCATAACATGTCTTAGCAAAATTATGAGACTAAGTTTGAAAAAATAAAGTGGAAAAAGGAAGTGATGGTCTATCAACAGTTGAATGGGGGGTGCCTGAATGACTCAGTTGGTTAAGCATCCAACTTCAGCTCAGGTCATGATCTCGAGGTTTTTGAGTTCCAGCTCCACGCCAGGCTCTGCGCTGACAGCTCGGAGCCAGGAGCCTGCTTCGGATTCTGTGTCTCCCTCTCTCTCTCTCTCTCTCTGCCCCTCCCCCACTCATGCTCTGTCTCTCTCTGTCTCTCAAAAATGAATAAATGTAATTTTTTTAAAAAAAAAACAGTTGAATGGGTACCCAAAATGTGGTATATATCCATACAGTGAAATATCATTTGGTCATAAAAAGGATGAAGTACTGATACATGCTACAACATGGATGAACATTGAAAACATCAAGCCAAGTAAAAGAAGCCAGTTACAAAGGACCACATATTATATGACTCCATTCATGTGAAATGCCCAAAATAGGGAAATCCATAGAGACAATAAATTAGTGGTTGCCAGGGGCTGGGAAAGTGGGGGATGGGGAGTGATGGGTGTGGGTAGAGGGGTTCTCTTTGGGGTTCTAAAAATTGATTGTGGTGATGGTTGCCCAACTCTGAGAACATACTAAAAAACATTAAATTACATACTATAAATGGATGAATTGTGTAGTATGCAAATTATATCTCAATATAGGTGTTGCCAAATAAAAAGCCCAAGGTGATGCTACAAGAGGAAAGTTAACACCGGGCAGTAGCTTGATGACACATGAGCATTGCATGTGCTTGGAGAAATAGCTCATGCCATTAGTCACGCTAGTGAAAGAGTGCCACAGCAAAGCCACGCCCATGTTAGGAATCACAAATTGCAGTAACTGCCCTACAGATTAACAAAAGGAAAAGAAAATGAAGATTTTTTTTTAAGAACTATGACAATCAAGGAGTACAGGATACATGAACTTTCCTTCTAAACCGTTAAAATATTTTAATCTTTGTTATAGACTAATTAACCATCCTTGACATGTTTCATGATTCAACATAGGGCCAAACATTCTGCACTTGCACTGAGAATCATATGAACAGGGAGAGCTTTCTCTAGCTGTGCTGTCTCTTTAGGACAATATAGATGGTGCCAGCACTCTCCTCCACTCAGTGCCTGCCTTCACCTAGGCAATTACTCAGGATTCTACTTATTGTAGCATCAGAGATCCAAATGATCCATCTCCTCTTAGTTTATAGTCAAGCAACCATATTACCCTGATGTTAAGTGACTTTTCCAAAGTGATGAATCCAGTGGGGGCAGAGTTCCTTACCTCCCAGACCAGGATGTTTTAACTTATACCATGTTCAATCCCAAAATAGCAATGAACAAATGTTATGAAAATTTTCAAAGGTTAAGAAACTCAATTTTTGTTTAATTTATTTATCCACTTTGAGAAAAAGAGAGAGAGAGCATAGGGAAGGGACAGAGAGAAAGGGAGAGAGAGAGAACCCCAAGCAGGCTCTGTGCTGTCAGTGCAGAGCCTAATGTGGGGCGCAAACTCACAACCTGAGCCAAAACCAAGAGTTGGACACAACTGACTGAGCCACCCAGGTGCCTCAGAACTCAATTTAATGCAAATATTCTCAATATTTAACAGAGACAAAAGTATTATTGTGGAATAAGAGGGACAAATAGAGGGACAAAAACGTATGTGTGCCTACTCACTCAGGGATCTAAGGAGGAAGAATTCTTGCAAGCCAGATCAGCCCCTGGGTTGTTCTGCAGTGTGGAGATTCTGGAAAGGGCAAAGGGAAAATGGAGAGAATAACTGTGTTTACAACCACCAGTTGATGGTTTTCAGGGACAGGGAAATGAGAGCAGAAGGGAAAGACTTTCAGAAGGCAAAGGATATTAAAAGGAGCAGCAATGGGAGAAAAACTATCTTAAAGAGGGTGGCCATGTATTAAGAACATACTAGCCTCTTTCTCATTTCAATAAAAAATTGAGTAAAGCACTGAAATATTTTGTATAATCTTTTGGCCACCATATTGCTCCTTTGAACATAACAAACCCGCCCAAACTGAGCCTTGAGGTATTCTATAATTTAGTCAAGTTAAATTGATAATCAAATTATTCTATCAAAGTCACCTAAATAGTAATCAGGAGAACAGGGCTCTCAGAACCTCTTTTAACATACCATTTTTTTACTCTTAATTATTGCAGTGTGTGAGCTACAACTAGTAGCGAATATTTAGAAAGCAGAGAAGTTCTTACTCATCTTTGTATCCCCAAAGTACCTAATACTGCTTTTACATAGGTGTGAGCATTGTCAATATTTATCAAGTTAACAAACTATCTGAACTTTCTGATTATTCTCACATGTGAAAAAGACACAGGAGAGCAGTGCCTGGGGCTCTGTGGTAGAGCTGGTCATTATCCCCCAGGATCGTCTAGGATACCTTGGCTGGTGTTGGGAAGAACAATACAGGCTCAATTTCCATAAAGTGCAGTCCTAAATTTTAGATTCGGGGATTGATGTTTGGCTTGTAATAGATTCTCTTCTGGAAAAAGAAAAGAAAGACAGGGAGCAAAGGGTGAGCTCAGAAGACCATTCCAGGAAATAAATCTGAATCAGAAGCAGCAGGGAGAGTTTTTTTGAGAAGATGGTCAAAACACATCAGCCCAAAGATAACAAGAGTTCAAAAGATCCCAAGTTATTTAGTTGAAAGACAGTTCTAATGCTTTTTCTTGCATACAGCCTATCAGAGCTGAAACAAGTAAACTAGAAGACTTCAGACAATATCATTAAAGGTATTTCCTTAGAAACCCAAGCTTGGAAATCCAACCAGCTCTCAGTCGGCCAGCGGTTGGCAGTTCGATCTGTGAATCCAGACTAATTCTTCATCTCTTTGAGATCCCTGCTAACTGCTTTTTAACACTTCACCAACTCCCTCAAGCCTGGGAGGGAGCATAAAAAGAAAAATCAAAATGGTTCATCCAGGAAGCTGGATTATGAGGGCTTTTTTCTGTCCTCTGTCTGGAAAGTGATATTTATCTCTAAACCACAATGTCTACCATTGACCAAATTTTAGGGCCTGTTTCTTTCTGTAGAAGTCAAGTTATGCTAGATTGCACTACAATAACAAACAACCCCCAAATCTTAAAAGCTTAAAAAACAATAGTTTACTTCTCAGTATATGCAAGTTCTGACACCTTCCAGGTAGCTGTCTTGGGTGTTATATCACCTACCATCCCAACTTGTATGGTCACTGTAGAAGAGGAAGAGAAAACATGGACAACCACACCAGTTGTTGTTGTTGTTGTTGTTGTTGTTGTTTAATTTTCTGGTATTCTTAGTTTGCTTCTTTAGAGTACAAGGATTATTTTCCTCTTTTTCCTTTTGTCTAAATTGAGATTTAATTGACATTTAACTTTATATTAATTTTAGGGGTACAAGAGAATGACTTGATACTTGTATATCGGGATATGATCATCGCAGTAATTCTAGTTAACATCCATCACCATGTGTAGTTACACATTGTTTTTTCTTATGATGAGAACCTTTAAGGTTTACTTCCTTAGCAACTTGTAAATAAGCAATATGCAGCAACATTCGTTACGGTCACAAACCAGTTCTTAAACATTTCCCCCCAGAAGTGACCCATACCTCTCCCACTCACATTTCATTGACCAAAAAGATCACATGGAACATCCGTCTTCAGAGGCTGGGGAAGTAAAATCATACTGGTTGTCTAAAGGTAGGAAAGCAGGAAATATTGGTTGGCAGCAATAGTATCTTCCACACATGTTCTGCTCCTAAATATTAAGAAGACTTACTATTGTTTGCTTTTTACTTTGATTTCTGAAAGCCTCAAGCATGGCAGGGAGTTCTATCCAGATGCTTGGGAGTAAGAGAGCTCGAAAGAACTACCTTGTGAAACACTAGTCTGGCCACCCTCATCCTGACCATCCTCTGACATCAATTACTTTTTCAAAGCTACCCTTCAGATACTATGGCGACCTGCAGGGCTGTGTTGGCAGGGCACATTCAATAGGGTTCCATTTTAATGAGCCATCCTCAGTTCTTTCATCACTCCTTATAAGGGATGCCAAGCATCTGTACAACTAGAGAACATTGTATGACTTTGGAACCAAGTTTCAGAAAGTCTAAACTAATAACACTGTTAAAAACACAACCATTTCACACGCAGCATGTTACAGACTGGAAGCTTGAGGCCCAGAAATGAAGTGACAAGTCGTAATTATGAAGCTAATACATAGCTGTTGTTTTAAGTTGTTAAATGTGTAGTAGTTTGTTACAACAAAATCGAAAACTAATACAAAGTGATAGTTTCCCAAGAGTATTTATATTTTAACTAGGCTCAAATTAAGACCTAATGTACTAAAAAAGCACTAGGCAATAAAAAGCTCTTGACATTATACAGTCACCCCCACAGGTCATTCAAAACAAAATTTAGTTTTTGAAATGTTTATATGTATGGTATAATTAAAGTAAATTTCTTACAGATTTTCTGATTTTGAGAATCTGGATCTTTCTACCAGCACAATATTTTTCTCCCTATTCTCTTTTTACTAGATAATGCACCATTGATTTTTAAAATAAGACAAGGAGCTTTAAAGTTAATGTCTAATTATGGAATTTCAGAACACAAGATAAGAATGGGGCAGGTGGGGGTGCCTGGGTTAAGCATACAATTCTTGGATTTGGCTCAGGTCATGATCTCACAGTTCCTGCGTTCAAGCCCCACATCAGGCTCTGTGCTGACAGTGAAGAGCCCGCTTGGGATATTCTCTCTCTCTCTCTCTCTCTCTCTCTCTCTCTCAAAATAAATAAATAAGATTAAAAATATTTTTAAAATAATAAACTTTAAAAAAAAGAATGGGGGCACATAAGGAATGCTTCCCTGGGGTCCAGAAACCATCTCAATCACACCTAGCCTTCCAGTCAGCAGGCCACCACCGGGGTAACCTGGTTTCATGGCAGCAGGCATCAGCAGGTGTTCCTTTATTCTCCCCATTGGGTTCTCTCATCCTTCCTGTATTATTTTTGACCTGGGCTTCTACTGCCATCCCCTCCAGCTACATCAGAAAACTAAACAATACACACTGGAATTGTCAGATGCCTTTCAAATTATATTCAGGTTGCTTCCGAGGTGGGAGAAACCAATGAGGCCAACAGACAATGCCAAGGCCTGCGACTGCCAGGCTCAGTTGCATGCAGCCAGCCAGCACCCCACTACAAATAGACCAGAGGCTACTGAGGCAACTGTCCCCTTCAGACCAACACTCTTAGCCATTGCTTGCAGAGGGCCCACTGGGAAAGAGGCAGGGAGGAGGGGGTGGGGAAAGAAATCGAGGGAGCAGGTGTGCACACATGGGTGAGAGAGCAGATGTCAGACCACCATGAAACAGAAACTCAATTCTACACACCTTAAGCTTCTGCAGAAGCCAATTGGGCCACCCTCAAAGCAGTGTGCAGAGGTAAAGAGCAATGGCCTTGACATTGTTTGCTACCCATGACCCTAGGCAAATTGCTTAACTTTAAGCACCTTTTACCTTGTCTGTAAAATGAAGAAGATAAAAGTAGCTTCCTCGGGGTTGTTTTGAAGATTAAATTAGTTAAAACACAAAGTTCTTCATCCAGTATCTTACAGAAATTTCTCTTTTTAAGCACTCTCTTTCTAACCTCTGCTAAAGTTCCTTTCACCATGAAAGGAATGAACAACTGTTCATCACCTCCCTTCCCACCCTGCCACTGTTCCCAAACACACTTGATTTGCTCACAGGACAAAGGTTGGTACCATTGTTCAAGTTCACTCTGTGCTTGGAAGAAGCAGCGTGTGATGTCACATCATCCTATCTTTGTTTCAACAACTCCCCTCAGCCCCTCCATGACCTTCCTCTATTGCAGCAGCTAATTGATAATGGGTAGCTGATTTTTTTTTTCTTAATTTGGGGCCAAAGGCAATGGCTTCTTTTAAGTAATGGAATCATAGCTATGATAGTTAGGAGGAGGTCTGGACTCTGTGAGAAGTTGTGTCTCTTTCCCATTCCAAATTTCCCCTGGAATGAATCTGCTTGGCCCAGCCTAGCATAAATGTGAAATCCCTGAGTGCCAACGCCCATCTCAAGAGAGGAAATCACAGATTCCGCCCTGCCCAAGGCAGTTAGCAAACCCCAGGCCAGTACCCTGAGCTGTGACAAAAAATAATGAGATAAGAAAGAAGAAACAGGCAAAAGGATTGTGGCTTTAAGCTACGTAGTCTTAATTTAAAGAGGTGTCCAGCAAGCTCTCTGAACCAATATAGAGAGTATAGGAGGGTTATGGAAACACAAACCCAAACAGTTTTTGAAGCCAACTGGCAGAGCTGCCTCATGCTGGAAAAAAATTACTCAGAAGGTCTTTCAATTTATAGTTCAAAAATTACATTCCCTTGGTCAACTTTCTAACTTACCCTTTGAAGGGACTTTCTCTTCTGAGCCCTGTGCTCAGGATAAGATGAAAATAGAAATTAGGGATTCTAGTGAGCTCTTTGAACCCCATAGGTCTTGTCCAAATAACCCAAATGAGCTCCCAAATCTCTGAGTAAAGTTGTCTGTCACTCAAAGTCACAGATGGAAAACTCTAATTCCAAAAACCCCCACGGATAAGACAAAACAGCATATATATTACCTGAGCAACATTAAATCAGGGAAATTTTTCCCTATTTACTTTTCAGTGTAGAATTATCACCTAATGTCTAAACCTCATGGTTAGAACTTGTAGAGTTCTTCATTCCAAAATTCACTGGTTCCATTTGTCCACAAAGTAGTAGTAATATGCTCTTTCCCAAAGGGAACAACAGCAAGAACAGAAATGTAATTTATTTTTTATTGCTGAGTTGGGCTTTTGCAAATGATTTTTGCAGACATATCTTTAATAGATTTTCAGGCATATTTTATTTGCTGAAAAATTTCCATGCCCCAGCATAATTTCAATTATTCAGTGGAAACCATAGTTTGGGGAATTGTTTCCAGCCACTCATTCAGCTCTTTGAATAAGCTATATATATAACTTCAATTGATTGCTTTTTCCATTTGGAAATTAGCTCAGATGAAGAGGGATTAGGAGAGAATGTGTTTCAAATTCTTTTTCCTCCTGCAATCACACAGGAATTCTTTGATTCCTTGGATAGCTTAGAGCCTGGCTTTTCAGGTCACTGGGGTCCTGATGAAGTACAGGAGACAGAGGGTGTCATTGAGGGCACTGTGTCCCTGAAGATGCATTCAGCTGCAAGTAACAGAGGTTTGTTTATTCACAAAACAAGAAATCTAGAGATGAGCAGTCATTAGTTTTGGTTAGGGAGACAATGCCCCTGGTCAACATCATGGGATGTTTTTTGACCAAAGATGGCTGCTACAAGTCAGGTCATCAAATTCATAAAGAAGAGTAAAGAGGGAAGGATCACTTCAGCATGTTCTGTCCTATTAGGGAATCAAAACCTTTGTCAGAAGCCTCCAGCTGATGTCCACATACTTCCACTGCCACCCTTGGTCCAAACCACCCTCATATCACCTTATTGACTTCCAGTTTGTCACCACCTTCTTCTCCTTTACCTAATCTGGTCTTTCTCAATATAGTAAGCAGAGTGAGCACCTTCAAGTAGAAATCAAAAATAGCATCCCTCTGTTCCAAGCCCCAATAGATTCCCAGTACACTTGAGAGTCATATCCAAACTTCTCAGAGGGGCTTAGATGGCCCATGTGATCTGGCTATCCGTGTCCTCTCTGATCCCCTCGCTGCCTGCACAATCCTTGCCCATTCCATGCCAGTCACACGGGCTCCTACTATATTTAGAAGGCCAGTGCTCCCCCCAATCAGGGCTTTGGCATCTACTGTTCCCTCTGTTTAGCATGCTTTCTTCCTCTATCACGATACGGCTGGCTCTCTCACCTCCTTCAGGCTTTGCACACATTTCAGCTTTGTGGTGAGACCTTCCTCGACCACCCTATTCATAATTTCAACTTCCCTTTCTCCATTCCTTTCTGGATTTTATTTTACTGTTTTTACAAAGCATTACCTAACATACACGCACATTTTATTCTGTCTCTGAAATAACTTTTGAGTGATCAGCAAATATTGTTTTTCATATGGATCTGCCCACACTTCTCCATTATGACAAATCCCTACCCTTCAACTACTTGTGAATGGTTGTAGCAAAACTGCTCAAATTAATTCTGGTTGTTTTTATTTAGTGAGCATCCTGAAGATTGGTTAGAGCATTAGGTATAGGAAAAAGGGAAATAAATTAAAACAGCCCCCAAATGTTCATAGACACTTTATGTGTTACTTACCTCTTTAAATCTGTAAGACATCCCTGGAGGAAAGCGAAGTTCAGAGACATGGAATAATGTAGCCACACACCTTCAGCTGGGATGTAAGTCTGGGTGCTTTAGTCTCCAGGTTCTTTGTTCTTCCCACTGTACCAGGTGTCTCCTGATGGACACATTGACACCCCAGTGTTTGCATCAGCAGCTGAGAACATGCCTTCCAGAAGCCTACGGACACCACCATCCTTTCTTGCCACCTTATGCAATTTTTTGAAAAGGGTAAGAAATAATACAAAAACTTTTTAATCTCAGACAAATTACCAGGGTAATTTCAGAAGTCTAGAAAGGCTACCCTGTCCCCAACCCAAAATGTGTCCCACCCACTTCCACGTTGCCACTCAATATTCCTTTAACCACAGTGAAAGTTTTCATGATTCTAAATCCTCACTGAACATGTTGAGCCTCACAAATTACTCCTGAAAATATTTTGATTTTTTTCCTATCTCACAGTTTGTTCACCTGTCACAGGCCTTTGTGTGTTGTTCTTCCTAGAGCATAAGCAAATAAGAAGGAAACCATGCCCTGCACACCTAACATAGCACTTTTACCCCATTAAATAAGTGTTTGCTGAGCAATTATAAAGTCGAAAATACAAATCTCCAGGGGACTGTATGTAATGGGATATCTGTGTTTGGAGCAGTGTGCTGGGGATAAAGTACGAGTGAGTCACACATACCTCAGTTTCCACCCTGGTTCTATCAGGAGCTGTTAGTGTCCACATTTGTAGGCCAGTGCCTGGTCTATCTTGTCCCTGAGTCAAAACCAGATTTAATGACCCTCGGTTATGGCTGCTGTTCTAGTTGAGAGGGGGTGGTGGTGAGGAGGTTAATGGCACCTGTTGGAAAAAAACTAGCTGAGAGCAGCTCTTTTGTTTCATGAAGGGCCAGTGGTTCCACTGAGGCATCATCTGAAGAGAAGGGGTGGCCTGGAGTTCTGGAGAGCCAGAGAAAGGCAGACAGCAGGACACAGCCCCTCCAAACCTGCCCCTAAGGAGTGAGATCCCGCAGCATAGAAGATAGTGACTGTTCTGTGAAAAGATACCCTGAGGCTTAGATCCATGCTAGGCTCTGCACTCATTCAGAACAAGATCCACTCAGATAGCAGAGGAAACCAAAATCATCACACCCTCATTCATGCAACTGTCTGAGGATCCAACCAGTGGCCTAACAGAAGCTGAGCACTGCAGGCCCACAGAGTTACAGAGTTCCCTTTCTAAACACCATGCCTGCTCTCCCAACCATTTTCAGGGTGGCTGCTCGCTTGTCACACCTGTGTCTTGGGGCCAGGTGGCACAGCCAGCTTCCCACACCTCTCTGCCCTTCCAGACATTACTTGCCACCCTTAGCCTGCAGTGCAGTTGACTAGCCCCTTCCTTGACCCACCTCCCAGGTTCTACAGCAGAGAAGTTGCTAGCCTCCACATCTTTTTTTTTTTTTTATGTTTATTTATTTTTGAGAGGGGGGGCAGGTGGAAGGGCAGAAAGAGAGGAGGAGAGAAGATCCGAAGCAGGCTCTGCACTGACAGCAGAGAGCTGAATGCAAGCCTCAAACTTGCGAACAGTGAGATCACGACCTGAACCAAGGTCAGACACTTAACCAGCTGAATGCTAGCCTCCACACTTTGTAGAGACCTACACTGTCAAGTATGGCTTGGAGGCCTTGAAGTATGTGGGTAGTCCAACTTGAGATGTGCTGTAAGGGCAAAATGCAGGCCAGCTTTTGATGAATTCATATGAAAAACAGTAAAATATCTAATATATCTTTATATGGATTACATATTGAAACAAGACTGTTTTGAATATATTGGGCTCAATAAAATATACTGTTAAAATTGATTACAACTGTTTGTACTTTTGTTAAGTGGCTACTAGAAAATTTTAAATTACTTTTGTGGCTCATGTTATATTTCTGTTGTCCAACACTGATGAGGACAATTCATCATATTATACGTCATTATTTGTTTTCTTTCTGTCTTACCTACTAGACTAGGAGCCCAAGGAAGGGTGCCCTCTAGTTCCCAGAGAGAAGCTCTATCCATAATGAACATTCCACAAATGCTTGCTGAATAAATGAAATTATGACCAAACATACAAACAAAACCCTACAAATATTCAATGTTTCTGAAATAATTACAAAATCACTTGGAATTATATGCTATGTATTGCTGTTGAATGGCCACTGATCTCTTTGGTGTGGAGATGACTTTCAATACATATTGTTGGTATGTATGCCCAATTATGCCTACAGGTATAAATGAAATGAATATTCCAAAACTTCATTGAACCTTATGCACATGAACTTGAGCTTGTACATTTATCTTGTAGGTGAGCTGGGCAGGCTACTAATTTATAAGGTCTTGTAAGTGATGATTGCCCTTTCTCAAAATTTGGCTTAAGTCAGCTGTTCTGTTTATCTCCTTGGGTGATCCAAGGACCAGCAGCACAAGCATCACCCAGGAGCTTGTTAGAAATGCAGAATATCCAGTTGCATCCCAAACTTATTGAATCAGAACAAGATCTCTCGTTAATTGTATGTGCTTAAAATTTGAGAAACCTGAGCTATGCATTTTTCTCAACTCTAAGGAAGAAGGCCACCTGGGAACTTGGCTATCATTCCCTTCTATTCTTCACACATTTGTACACTTAAAATGTGTTGAGCTTTCACTTTGTGTAAGATACCATCCTAAGCGCTGAGATACGAGGATGAGCCAGACGCATGACTCTGGGTTCTGTGACTCATGGCAGAGCCTCACTGCATGAGGGAGAGTTGGGCACACTGGGTACAAGAGTGCCTGAGAGGCTCTGCAAGAGGAGCAACCAGGAATGACGGGGTCAGAAATGGTGCAAAATGGCCCCCTGTCTGGACCGAATCTACAGACAGCTGCTTCATGAATCATGCATGCTGAGAGCATCCAAGAGTAAAGGAAGCAGGCAATACTGCCCTTCCCTTCAAGAAGAAAACTTTTCCAGAATCTCACGTTTCCATGGAGACCCAAGAATCTGCCAAGCCAGCAACAGATCTCTGGTCCCCAGGCTCAAGTTCAAGCAAGCTTAATTCCCCTTTGTCTAGGTCTCTGGGGTAGTGTGAGTTTTCTTCCTCTGGGGGGACATGGGTTTGTCAGTCTTGACTATGTGTTCCTGGCGAGCCAAATCAATTCAAACTCTAAGTTGGCAGCAGTCCCCAGACACTCTGTGGATGGTGAAGTGCAGTGAAGCCTCCATCCACTCTCACCCAAATAACCTGAAAATTCAACTACCAGGATTCTTTTCCTCTATTTTTACAAGTATAATCTCATTCCCTTCATTAGTCAAATTCCTTGAGCACCTATGGAGTTTACTATAAAGAATGCAGGGATGGCCCTTCCTAACAAGAGAAACTGATGTGAAAACAAGTTACAGCTTAAAACCTTCACATGGCTCCCATTACTTCATACATGGAAATTGTAAGAAGTGCACAAAAGCACAGCCTACAAGGCTCTGACCTGGATGGCCCTGGCTCTTCTCATCCTTCCTCACTGTTCTCTAAACTCCAGCCATACTGGCTGCTTCCCCCTCCTCCTCCTCCTCCTCCACCCCCTCCTCCTCTTCCTCCCTCTCTAGGGCCCTTATCTGGAATGGTCCTCCCTCCATTCTTCCTTTTGTGTAGTAAACTCCTATCCATCCTTCATATCTTACCTCAAGATCACCTCCTTAAGGAATATTCCAGATACTGAATGGCCTGCATGCCCTGGGTCCCTGTTCTGTGCTCTCAAGCTGTTCTTCCTTATACTTTCTTCACTCTCCCTTAGAGTATAAACCTCTTTCCTACTGGTACAAACTTTATTCCATAGGTTATGGGAATCTGAAAATTTTCAAGCCAGGGAGAGATAAGATTAAAGTTTTGTGAAGATGAATTCGGCGGCTGGGAGCAGAGTATATTAAACAAAGGGAGAAATTGCAGGCACAGGAAAGAGACTGGAATGATCGTCTTTAAGTTTGCCAGGCCTAGGGCTGTTTTTAAAATATTATCTTATTTGTTCCTTACCATAGATTTATGGGGAAGGCATTGATATCCCCATTGTTTAGTTGAAGAGACTGAGACCATGAAGGGTTTAGCAACTTGCTCCAGAGGCCACAGAGCTGGTGTGCCCAGGCCTGCCTAGTATCTACATGAGTCTGTCTCCCAGGGAGGCTATCATAAATTTCCTTTATGAGAAGATATGGAAAAGAAAGAACGGACCCAGCAAAGGTTGCAGGGGGAACTCAGCAGAGTGTATTGATGATTGTACGTGGGGACACTGAGGGCAGGGAAAGAAACTCATCAAAGATGACTCAAGTTCTCACCTGGCCACTTCCCTCCTGAAGTGCTCCTGACATGTCTCCTGGGTGTTCCCTTAGTACCCTGTGAATCCCCCTCCGAGAGCACTCATCAGGGACTTTTACAATTCCAAGTCTTCTCCACCAGGCCTGTGGGCACCACTGCTGGACTGATCCCCCAGTGAGGCAGACAGCCTATCAGCACACAGCGATGTCTTACTACATGAATATGAGCTGATGAATAAAGGAAGAACCCTTCCTTTCCCTCACTGGAAAAGTGAGGATGCCAATGACAGATTTACAGACAGAAGCTCCTGGGGCAAAATGTCAAGCATCAGCCAGAGCAGGTGGGACAGTTCTCTGGGGTACACCCAGAGTGTTCGCCTATGAGGAACTTTGTGACTTAATCTCACTAAAGAATGGGACTCTTCCAGATGCCAGAGAGATGAATTGATGGGGCAGGGCTGAAGCCATAGAGGAGACTCGACTCGGTTTTATACCAAAGCTAGGTTCAAAATCAATAATGCCACATTTGACAATCTCAGAGAATCCTTAGTGATTTGTCAGTGGGAACATTTGGCACTTGAAAAACAATTTATGCCACAACTTGTAAAACTTTAACATGAAGAATTGGTTTCCCTTGAGAGTTTGCAAGAATGTTCTACAGAGAGAGAGAGAGAGAGAGAGAATCCATATGTTGTTTCCAAAAATGGCATCTACCTCAAACTTTCTCTGTCCCACACCTGGGAAAGGGTCAAAGAGACCTACAGACCTGTGATCACCACTTTGTTCCCTCTGGAAGTTGTCAAAACTCCTCTCCACACTCTAGAGGTGTCTTAATATCTCCCACACATCTCTCTGTGCTGGCTGTAGTCACCATCTCCCCTCTTAAAAACACCATGACAGTCACCTCCTTCTAATCTCCAGTTCTTCTCCCCTCCTCATTCCTCCCTCCACAGTGTTAGTAGGTAAGTTTTTCTAAATACTGATCAGAAATCACAACTCCTGAAGCCGGCATTTATGATCCTTCATGCTGACTGTCACCTCCCTCCCTGGACTGACCTTCCACTGAAACTCCCTTCATGTTCAGAGGCCACAGTCAAGCTAATTTCTAGCTCTTCCTGTATCCTGTGCTCTGTTTTCCAGCCATATTGTCACTTTCAACCCACTATGCCTTCTTTCAAGGACTTTGTCCAAAAAATCCTGCCCTTCCAGAATTTTCTCAAATGCCATTTTCTCTCTGAAGCTGATCCCAATTCTCTCAATGAAAATTAACCCCTCCCTTTATATATGCCCATGGTACTTCCTTTTTATGGCTCTTAACATTTTTCAAAAGATTGACTCATATTGTAGTAGGTTCCATGACAGTTTGTGAAACAAACCCCACTGCATGATGGTCTCATTTTGCATGATATGGTTAAGGCACAGCACATCAGCACATCAGTGGGTGGTTCTGATATTCTTTGCAACCTAAGAATTTCTGTATTTAATGGCCCTAATTAAAACTCTCAGCATATCAAAGGAATTTTTTAGACAAACAACCATTAGCTTTGGAAATTTTCACAATTTGTTAACTTTGTCAAGCTCAATAAACACTGGTTTATTTGGTTTTTTTTTTTTTTTTCTGTTTACAAGAGTTCCAGGGAAAGCTTTGAAATCCTGAAACTTCCCCTATTTTTACTGAAAATAGCATGGGCAATCATTTTTAAACATTTTTCTCTTTTCTTTCCTCTCTTCTCTCAAGTGAAAAAGAGATTCTATATAGTCTTTAAGGATAGCCAACTCAAGCATTCATTATCATTATTTCCTCTCTTTTGGATAATTCTTAGCTTACAATAATATGCTAGAATCTCCACATTTAATCACCTTCTCTTAACCTAGTTCCCCACTCCAGAAATGACACAAGCAAAAATTATCAGAAAGAATTGTTAATATAGTCCCTATCTCTAGTTTTTCTCTGTCTATTCTCTATTTTTAATTAAATTTATATTTACATTGCACTAAATATAAATTAGTTGTGGAAAATTAGAAAATACAGATAAACTATAAGAAAATTCAAAGTATTTATGTACGGAAACTGCTAAGCACAGGGTAAACTACATTTCCCAGCCTCCCTTGCAGTTCAGGTGAACACTTACATTCTCAGTGGTTCAGTGGTTCTCATGGTTCGTGAATTCAAATCCCACGTTGGGCTCTGGGCTGATGGTGCAGCACCTGCTTAGGATTCCCTCTCTCTCTCTCTCTCTCTCTCTCTCAAAATAAATGAACATTAAAAAAATTTTTAATGCTACTGACTTACTTCCTGGTGAAACTGGTGAAAATTATTTTTTTGAGATAAAGAGAGATAGTGCGCACACATGCACAAGTGAGTGAGGGGCAGAGAAAGAGAGAGAATCCCAGAAGGGGCAGAGGGAGGGGTGGTATCAAGAGAAAAGCGGGCTTACCTGAAGGGGGGCTTGTGTTTCTACCCAAAGAGGGGCTTATGTGGTGAAAATTATGTTTTAAAAAACAATTATTCAGAGCCTTTGGTAATGGTCCTAAAGATAGAAAGCAAATGAAAAAAGCATCTATTCAAGAAAATCTATGAAAATTCAGGAAGAAAAATGAGTCTGTGGTATCTGAGCCAACACTGCTCCTTTCTTCTCCTTTCCTCCAGCTCGGTAGTTGGAAACTCAAACCCAGACTACTACAGCTAAGAGCCCAAGGCTCCTACTTGGGAGCAGGACATCAGTGTTTCTTATTCAGTCCTCAGTGCCTTACTGCCAAAGCTAAGTTTTTGGGCAAGTATGATCAAGAAGGTAGAGATTCCCTTTTTCCACCCAATTCCCACTCATGGAATGGAGGCTCTACCATAGAGGTGGCACATTGAGAACTCTGGGGCCCTTATGATTCTTTCCTTGACTCATGAATCAGTGGTTCCCCACCAGGAGAAGCAAGCTGAGAGGAGCCCAGGCTGCTGCCTCCTAACAAGTGCTCAGCTCCTAGAGTGAGGGTATCCTTCAAAGAAGCTTGCCATTATCTCTACTCTCAGCCCCAGAGACCTGCCTCAGAGATTATTGCTTAGGGGAAGAAGCAGGTCATAAAACAGATAGCTCCTAATCTCTCTTCCCAAAATAACTGACTTCATTTGCAACAAAGCATATAGAAGTTCAAGTCTAAAAGTGCTCTCAAGAACAATGAGGACTGTAGTGAAAGACAATTGGAAGGAGATTCATGGATCAATGAAGATACACTCTAGACTGTAGGCTGGCTACTGAAGGAGAGAAATGAGAAATAACCCAGCTGGGACAAGCCTTCCAGGGATCAGGACAAATATCAGACACTAACCACCAAAACCATTCCTACAAGGAGCCACAATTTAATTGGATTAGTGTACAGAGGGATATATACTCCAAAGCATTGTTGAAACCCTAGAGCAATCAGCTGGCTATTAGTGGAGCTTAACAGCTTTGTGTGAAAAGAGTAGAAGAAAGCTTTATCAGTATCACTGCCATAAGGTGTCATCCTAGGATCTGGAGCAACTTCAGAGGATTAACATTGTGGAAAAAGTCAGGGAACAGATTTGGCTAAAACAACCCAGCCAGTCACCAAAAAAATAAGCAAATAAGCCTACCCAGTGTTGAGGGGAAGAAGACCAATACCCAGAGTTGCTGCAATATATTATCTAATATGTCAGCTTCCTATAAAAAAAAATGACAAGGAATGCAAAGAAATGGGAAAGTATGACCAATAACAGGCAATAGAAACTGCCTATCAGAGAGAATAGACAACAGATTTAACAGAAAAAAGGTTTCAAGGTAGCCATTTTAAGAAAGTTCACAGAACCATAGGAAAGCATGATTAAAGAGGTAAAAGAAGGTATAGTAACAATTTAGCATCAGATATATAATTTTAATAAAGAAATGGAAATTATCTGAAAGTGGAAATTCTGGAGCTGAAAAGTACAATAACTGAAAAAAGACAAGAATCAAATGACTAGAATCAGACATGACACACAGAACATTATTACCAACCCTACAGAAATAAAAAGGATTAAAAGGGAATACTATGAGCAATGTATGCTAATAAATTAGATAATTTAGATGAAATGGACACATTCCTAGAAAGATACAACTACCTAAACTGACTTAAGAACAAATAGATAATCTAAATAGACCTAAAACAAGTGAAGAGATTAAATTAGTAATCAAAAAAACTACCCACAAAGAAAAACCCAGGCCTTGATGTCTTCATCACTGAACCCTACCAATAATTTAAATTAGAATTAAAATTAATTCTTCACAAACTCTTCAAAACAATAGAAGAGGAAAGAACAACTTGCAACTCATTTTATGAGGCCAGTATTATCTTGATACCAGAACCAGGCAGATACCACAAGAAAAGAAAACTACAGACCAATATTTCTTATGAATATGGATGTAAAAATCTTCAACAAAATCCTAGCAAACCATATCCAGCAACATATGAAGAAAGTTATACACTATGACCAAGTGGGATTTATCCAAGAGATTCAAGGTTGATTCAACACTGGAAACTCAATTAATGTAACACATTACATCAATAACACAAAACCAAAATTTACATGATCATCTCAATAAACACAACAAAAACATTTCACAAAATCCAACCTTCTTTCAGGATAAAAACCACTCAACAAACTAAGAATAGAAGAAATGTCCTCATCCTGATAAAAGCATCCATGAAAAGCCTAGAGTTAACATCCTACTTACTGGTGAAAAATTGAAGGCTTTTCCCCTAAGGTCAGGAACAAGACAAAGATGTCCATTCTTGCCACTTCCATTCACATCCCAGATGTTCTAGCGAGAGCAATTAGCCCATCTGGGTTGCCGTGGACTTAGTGGCTTAAACAACAAATATTTCTCACAGTTCTGGAAGCTGGAAAATAGAAGATTCTGTGTCTGGTGAGAACAAGCTTCTTGGTTGAATGACCAGTCTTCTCACTGTATCCTCATTTGGCAAAAAGAACAAGGAAGTTCTCTAGAGTGTCTTTCATGATTTGACCACCTAACCCAGACCCCACCTCCTAATACCATCACACTGGGGTTTAAAATGTAAACATATAAACTTGAGGGAGATACAAACAATAACAGCACTTAGTGAAGAAAAATAAATAAAAAGAAATCATATTGGAAAAGAAGTAAAACTATCTCTATTCACAGATGACACAATCTTGTACATAGAAAACCCTAATGAATCCAATAAGAAACTATTAGAAGTTAGACATGAATTTGGCAAAGTTGTAGGATACAAGATCAATACATAAAAATCAATCAATATTATCAAGATGGAAATCATCCCATGTAACATTGTGTGCTGACTATACTTAAATAAAAAACAAAAAATTATTAAATTAAATTAAATTTTAAAAGATAGCAATCATCCCCAAACCAATCTACAGATTCAAGGCAGTATCTGTTGGAACCCCAGCTGAAATTATACAAATTGTAGAAATTGACAAGCCAATTCTAAATTCATATGGAATTGCAAGGAACCCAGAATAGCTAGTAAAATCCAGAAAAAGGAGAACAGGTAAGAGGCATTATACTTCCCAATTTTGAAACTGACCATAAAGCAATGGTAATCAAGACAGATTGGTACCAGCACAAGATTAGACATGTGCATCAATGGAATAGAATTGAGAGTCCAGAAATAAACCCATACGTAAATGGCTATTTTCCACAAGAGTTCCAAGACCATTCAAAGGAAAAAGAATAGTCTTTTCAACAAATGGCACCAGGACAACTGGACAGCAACATGCAAAAGAATGGAACTGAACCTTTACCTCACACCATATACAAAAATAAATACAAAATGAATCAAAGACCTTAATGTAAGAGCTAAAACTATAAGACTCTCAGGAGAAAAGATAGAAGGAAATCTTCAAGACCTGGTAATTGGCAAAGTACTCTTACATGTGACAACAAACGCACAAGCAATAAGAGAAAAAATGAACAAATTGGTCAGGATATGGAAAATAAAATGTTCATACACAGCTGGTGGGAATTCAAAATGATACATCCACTTTAGAAAACAATCTGGCAATTTCTCAAACAATCAGATATAGAGTGACCAATATGACCAACCAATTTCACTTCTAGATATATATCCAAGGTAAATTAAAATATATGTTCACCCTGAGGCACCTGGATTGTTCAGTCAGTTAAGCATCCGGCTTCAGCTCAGGTCATGATCTTGCGCTTTGTGAGTTCAAGCCCCACATCAAGTTTTGTGCTGACTGCTCAGAGACTGGAGCCTGCTTCAGATTCTGTGTCTCCCTCTCTCTCTGTCCCTCCCCTGTTCGTGCTCTGTGTCTTGTGTTTTGTATGAATATAGTTTTAAAAACAAATATTCTTTAATATGAATTTTCCATTTAATTATAACTATTTATGTCAATAAATATGTCTCATTTTCATTTCATTTAATATCTAGCACTGAAAATTTTGTTTCATTACAGCTTAAAATCTTGGGTTTGTCAAACGGCTATTTTTTTTTTCAGTTTTGATTTTATCATAGTAGTATCAATTTTTTTTAGCTTTTTCCCCCATCTTTTTATTATGTTTTTTCTGAAAGATTTCCTTAAATTTATTACACCAATTCTCTTAGCATATTTTACATTTCCAAACTTCTACCTTTTCTTCTGAATATTCCTTTATTAGAGTACCCCATCATTTTTCATGAATGTAAAATCTCTTATGTCACTGAAAGTATTGATTACAGGTTTTGGAAGTTTTTGTCTGATCTCCTTATTGTCTGACTTCTGTATGTCCTTTTTTTTTTTCCTGTTTCTTTGTTTTGTTCTGTGTTTCATCATAAAAGATTCTTCTAAATATATACTCTTTATTGACTTTCTGTTCATGTTTAAAAACAAGGCACTAAAACATGACTAGAAGCTAAGTGTGTCAGAGCACAGCGTGCTCATTGGTGAGCTCACTGAGCAGTGAGGGAGTGGGTATCTGACTCCTTTGCTGTGCTTCCTAGATGTCAGTATGTGACACTAGACAGTTTATCCAGGTAGATGTCCTTCCACCTCCTGGCCTTCAACATTTAGTTATGAATGCCAGGTTTCAGGTCACTGAGAAAGGCAAGGGTATGGAGGTTACTCCACCCGGTATGTAGAATTTCCCTTGATCCCCTTACTTCTGTGTGGCCACGCCAAAGCCCAGATCTTCTCTCTCCCATTCTCTCACCAGGGCATCTTTCTTCAACTCACTCTGTCAGTTTTCCATACAAATCTCTGCAGTGAAGAGTCTCTTATCTAAGTCCTTACTAGCGGCCATCTTACTAAGTCCAAAAGATATTTTTCTGTCCTCATCTCAGCCTCTCAGAAGAATTGAACACAGTTTAATATTACTTCTTTCCAGAAACTCCTTATTTACTCCAAAGCAAGAGATCTCTCTGCTACCTTGCAATCCATTTTCTACAATTTTTTGTAAATGTAAAACAGACATGTCATTCTCCTGCTTAAAATGCATGAAAGCTTTTCAACACACTAAGGAAGTATCTGGTTTCCTTACCATGACCCACAAGGCTCCACATCACCTCTCCCTGCCTGCTCCTCCAGTCATCTCTAACCATCTTCTGTATACTCACTCTGCCCCAGACACCCTTGCCTTCTTTCTGTGGCTCAAACATACCAACCTGGTCCCTAGGGAGATTTTTGCACTTATGTTCTCCCCTAAGCACTCTTCCCTCAGACCTTCCAGAGGCTGGCTCCTTCTCATTATTCAATTCTCAACTCAAACTTCACATCCTCACCCAATCCAGTCATGCAGCCCCATCACCATTATCCCAGCCACACTCACTGTGTCAATCTCTTCAGCTGTCACTATGACATTTAAAATTATGTGATATTATCCTGATTATTTTTCATTTACTCTGTCTGAATTTCCCCACAAGAATGGAAGCCCCACATGGAGTGATGCTTCCATGGTGCTTCCATGGTACTTCCATGGTGTTGTGTGTTTTTGCTCACAAGTGTCATCAAATGATGCCTGACGTGCAGCAGATCCTTGATAAGTGTCCACTGCTTAAAGGAGTGAAATGTATACACAGACCTGTGCTAAGCCCTCCATGAGAAATCATTTCAGTACAGTTCAATGAAGGATCTATTTTCAGCTCAGACTATCACCCAGAAGGAAATCTTCCTAACAGAACAAATTTTAAATTCCCTTGACCACCATGGGTCCTAGAACTACTCAGCACCTCGCAGAACACAGAACGTTTACCTAGAAAGGCAGGAGACCCATCTTACAACCATTTCTCATCAGTAGGAAAGCAAGCAAATAGCAAGCAGTAAAGTCTTTCAAATAAAATAGTTATGATAAATTCAGTACCTTAAGATGGAACTTTGGACAAGTACACAAGTAAATAATAAGAATTTCACAACAATAAGTGCAATATTGCAATATCCAAAAGAGTCTAAAAGAGGGATTGCCCTCTTGGCCCCTCTGATGAGGGATTCTGGCCATTTTCTTAGTGTGAAAGAATTAAAATTTTCCACCACAATTTACTGTAAGTATTTTAGTTTTCAAGTTATATAAACATGCAAGGTGAACTATATAATAAAATGGTGATAGACTAGCCACTCTCAACACACATTCTGGCTTAAAGAAATTCTTTCAATATTTCATACATACAGCACACAAACAGGTGGACACTGCTGTAATTTCTTAAAAATCTGAACACTTTTTGGCCCTATAATTCCACTTTAAAGAAGTTGACCAAAGAAAATGATTAAGAATGTGAATTAATTTTTGGCTATAAGGATAGTGATTACACTATCCTTTGATAATAGCAATCTAAATATCCAACAATAAGAGATTGGTTACAGCCATTTACAAAATTATTCCATGGATAAATATTTATTGGCAAGTAGTGAGTTCATTAGGTTGAAAAAGGCAGGTTACAAAGCAATATGATCCCATTATATTTTACAATATTATATAATATAATTTAAGAAAGAGAGAGTGAAAAAAAAACGAGTAAAGGGGCAAGGAAGGACATACACTAAACTGAGATTTTAAAGAAGTTTCTCTAGATAGAAATTTTATACAAATTTCTTTATGTGTTTTTTTTCTTTATCCTAATCTAAATTCTTTTTTTTTTATAATAAATAGTTGTTAACACCGCAGTTTGAAAAAAAAGCTGTAAGATTAAAATCAACATTTTGTTGATAATCAGAATGAGCACAATCAAGTAAGAAACACTCTTTAGTGTTTCTTAATAGGTTTATTCCACCTGCAAGTGCCATAAACCATACACACATGGATGACAGCAACATTTAAGCCCAAAATAAATTGACAGAGTCTACCAGACACCTCCAATGCCGGTGTTTCCCAGTCCTTGCTTCTCCCTGTCTGATCCTCACCCCACAAAGCCCTCTCCGCATCTCTCCCTCTAGCATCCCATCAGTCCTTGCTTTCTTTTCCAGAGGTTCCTGTCTCAGTCAGCTCGGACTGCCATAACAAAACACCATAGACTGGGTGGCTTAAACAACAGACCTTTCTTTCTCACGGTTCTGGAGGTAAAAGTCCAAATTCAAAGTGCTGGCTAATTCAGTTCCTGGTGAGAGCTCTCTGCCTGATTTGCACCTTCTTCTGTCCTCACATGGCCCCTCCTCAATGCATGTAAGCAGGGAAACAGGTCTCTTTCTTCCTCTTCTTCTAAAGCCACTAATAATAAAGCCCCACTCATCTGACCTTATATAATACTAATTACCACCCAAAGGCTCCATCTTCAAATACCATCACTTTTGGGGTTAGGCCTTCAAAATATGAATGCGAGGGGTGGTGGGGTACAACAGTCAATCCATAACACTCTTCTTCTCCTAATTATATATGGATGTTTTCCAGGGCTCTGTCCTGATGCCTTACACATTCTCCATCATTCACACACATTGATGGTTTCTTTTTTTTTTTTTTAATCTCAAATATGTCCCAAGAGACCCAAACTCTAATTCCAGACCTCAGTCTCCTCTGAGTCCAACAAATGGTTCAAACTCACATGCCCTGAAGTGTCTATCATTTTCCAATCCTGCTTCTTCTACCATGTTCACCCCTGTGGTAGATGTATGGCAAGACCCTCCACCCATTTACCTGCACTGAAAGACTAGCACATGGTCTAGACTCCTCCTTTCATCCACAGTGGCTAAGCACTCTTTTGTATCATAAGCCTTGGTGGCCCCTGCCCATAGAAAGACATAAAGTACACAAGAGGTGTTCAGACCCTGAAGCACTGGCAGAGAAAATGGGAAATTGCTCAATCCAGAATCTCAAGACTCAAAATTCAGAGCTTAACATGATAGGTGTGACCTATCTTTTGTGGAACTATCAGTGGCTCGAGGTGCTGATGTGGCTGGCCATGAAAGCCATAGCCCTTGGCCTCCCTGACCTGGTGGACATCTCACTGAAGTGGACTGGCAAAACCTCCAAAATACAGGACCCCTGTAGAAGCAAGGGAAGCACAAGAAGACCTTCCTAGTATATCACAAATGGCATATCATCTGCTTACTTAAGGTTTGGTGAGCAAACAAGGTAAAAGCAGCCTTGGACTGAGTTGAAGTCTTCCTTCTCACAAGATTTGTCCTAACTGACATTGGTCCTGCAGGTTTCTAGAGCATGTCTTCCCATTCCTCTCCCCTCCTTCTCCAGACATTTCACATACAGATCAAAGCTTAGCTCCTAGTTTCTCTCTTACTCAAATCTCTCCTGACTCAAAACTATTGTCTATGTTGCCCCAGGAACGGGTCTTTCCAACATGTAAATCTAACACACTTCACCCATTGAACAACCTGGGGTGGCTTCCATTATCCCCTAGGAAAGGGATCCTTTATCACCTGGTTCCTGCTTGTCTGCCAACGCCTCCACACCTCATTCTTGCTCACTCTTGCCAAATTTGCCATTCCAGAGCAAGCCATGTTTCCTGTGTCTCCTCCAATCCTTGCACATGCCTTCATTCCCACTGGGTCTCCCCATTCCCAGCCTCCCAGGTTCTTTCCCTCCTAAGAAAGTCCCTTCCCCACACCACGCCCAGAGACTTCTTCACACTTGTAGTTTCGAACTTAGACATAAATGTTCAATAAATATTTTTGAATGAGTTGACTAACAAAATTAGAAACAAATCAAAGAATGACTAGATGGCACCAATGATAATAAACATTACCTGTAGGGTTAAAATATGCTTCAAAAGTGCTTGGGAATCCTTGCGGCCATGGATATGGAACATTGGACTTGGGGGAATAAAAAGGTTAGGGAATTGGGGGTACCTGGGTGGCTCAGTCAGTTGAGTATCTGACTCCTGATTTCAGCTCAGGTCATGGGATCGAACCCTGAGTCGGGTTCCTCACTGAGCATGGAGCCTCCTTAAGATTCTCTCTCTCTCCCTCTTCCCCTCCCGACAGCTTGCACACACACTGGCATGCACTTCTTTTTCTCTCCCTCTCTCTCTCTCTCTAAAATTATTTTTTTTTTAAAGGGTAAGGAATCTTTTTGTGGTACATGGAAATCTGGAGAGTCGGGGTAATCCAAAGATGGAGAGACATAAGATACTGGCCTGAGGAGATTTGCAAGCTCCTGTATCATGGATTTGGTGATTTTCCAATAACCAAGAGAAGGAAACATTGGAGTTTTTCTTAGCAAATAAACCTACATTTCCTTAGCAAATAAACCCACATTTCCTTAGCAAATAAACCCACCTTGCCTTAGCAAATAAACTCCAAAAAATGGCCCTGGGAAAAAAAAATCCCACTGGAAACAACATCCTGTTAATCAGGGGCTCTGAGATGTGACCTGCCCAGGCAGCTCCTGGACCTCGTCTGCCATTTTATATTTCCTCTTTAATCAAATCCCTGGATGCTACAGTTCTCAACTTGCAGAGATTTAAAAGGCACTTTGATTAATGGACTTGATCAGTGTCCGCTCTTGTTTAACCATGGTGTTCTCCTCCACGTTTCACATTTCACACCCACATAGCACCATTCCCCTTTTATTACAGGAACTGAAGAATGTGATGGCCTGCCAGACAGCAGAGTAATTTATGAAAAATATATTTTTAAAGGGAGAGTGTATTAAAACTTGAAAAGAACGCAGTGCCTGTTGCTATTTTAATTTTAAATAGGCTATGCAAATAATTAAATGTCAGGTCATATTGACACCATCAAATTTAGGAGAGTAGAGATGGTATACAACCCCAGAGTCCTAGGGAATATTAAATCAGATAAGATTTACCAGAGCACTGAAACATATCTGCTTTTGACACGAAATAACAGTATCAATTGCGTTAAAAATGAGCCAATTTCCAAAAACCTCTACCTGCTACAAATGTTTCCATATATACCACAATTCTTTAAAAAGAGATAAAAAGAAATCGAGATGAATTTGTAACTGTATTTAAGCACTAAATCCCTCTTTGTGTTTTTTTATCTTTCTCAAGCCTCCTCTGCCTTACACTACTAGCCTATTTCAAATATTGACTTCCAGGAAAGGATGGATAAGAACAGCCAATATGCAAGGCTAAGGTAATGGATACTGCTCACCTTACTTTAGAACAGTTTAATTTGCGTATTTACCTGAACTTTGCTCATGGCTTTGTACATTTCAGTCTTAATCGGTCACACCAGTGTGCACTGTGCACTGTGGTGCAGCTTTTCAAGATTCGTAGGAAAGTCAAAATCCTTTTAAAATGGTACAGAAAAACACAAGTGCTTAGTGAATAAATATTTCCTGTGGAAAGAATTGTATAATATCGTAGAAGTTCTGTGATGAATAAGACACTAGAAGACTTTTTTAAAATATTTATTTATTTTTGAGAGAGAGCATGTCAGCACAAGAGGGGAAGGGGCAGAGAGAGAGGGGACAGAGGATCCAAAGCAGGCTCTGCTGACAGCAGAGAGCCCGATGTGGGGCTTGAACTCATGAACCATGAGATCACGACCTGAGCCAAAATTGGACACTTAACTGACTGAGCCACCCAGGCACCAAGATACTATATAATAGTTTTGAGGAAAGGAGATAACAGCAGAAAAACGTGTCTTTTTCCTTTTAAGTTCTTAATTGGTGATTAAGGGAAATTCCTGTTTCTAGAATACCTAATGACTAGTCAAGCTGAATCAAGCGGAAAATGTCAGGAGGAAACTAGTTTTTCATCCAGGACTGGTTGGCCACTGGCAACCAACCCTATGTTGACAAAAGCTTGGCACTGGCATAGTGACTTGTCTATCCATTGGCCAGGGCAGATATCACTTAACAGTTACAGCACGGGGCCATCAATTCCACATTTTTATTTATTTATTTACTGAGTTTTTTTCCTACATGTCAGCTCTCTAATAAGCACAGAGACATCGTAGTGGACAAGAGAGACAAAGTCCTTGTCCTCTTGGAGCTCACATTCTAGAAGAAGAGACAACACACAGGAAAGAAAGATCATTTCAGATAATGAGAGATGCTAGAAAGACAGTTAAGCAAGGAAAGGAGCTAGAGTACGGCCTAGAGTGTGGGGGAGGGATGTCACTTTAGCTAGGGTGGTTAATGTCCTCTCTGTAGCAGTCACCATTTGGGAGAAACTTGACCAATGAGACAGGGCCAGCCATGAGAAGATCTGATCCTCAGCACAGCACTCCAGGTGGCCATTAAGAGTCAACGGCTGATTGGCTATGGACGAGCCCTGTGCAAGGCATGCTGGGAGATATAGAAAAGTTCAAGGTAAAAAGCATTCCATTTAGCAACATCAGACATCACATGATTCTGAAACAGGGTATGGAAGGCAGACTTGGAATACATGGATGCTAGTCTTCGTCCTAGAATCTTGGTTTTTCCTCATCAGTAAAATAAGATGGACCAAATGATCTATAAAATTCCTTTTCGAGCCTGTGGCCCATAATTCTAGCTAAAAAGTGAAGTAGGATTTTAGACAATTGGAGAGATAGGGTAGATTAAGTCGAGAAGCCCTTTTGTGAATGGGGTCATTTGAAGAGTCAGATGAGAAATAAGATATAACTATTGCTTCTTGGAGGCTTCTTGGTGATTTCAGAAAAAGCCATAATCAGCCCCTAGTTTTTCAGTTTCAACTGCCACAATCCAAAGCAGTTCTCACCTTGACTTCTGCATGAAAATTAATTGGTATGATCTTCTCAGCCATGCACACATTCAAAATCATCAACATACGAATATGTCATCTGGTCATCTCACAACACAAAGGGCTGCACAAAGGCAAATCACAGCGCTGTGGAATAAAGAGGAAAGAGTTGTCAGGGATTCATATGAAAAAATTCACCTTTCGCTGCTGACTGACAACAGGGGAGCCAGCACAGAAGTGCCATGGGTGAGAATTATAGGCTTGCATGGTAATGACGGGTCTGGATCAAGACTCAGGTATGAGTTCAAAAATTCCTGATCTTGCTTCACAATGGCATTAAAAACAGGTCCCAAGTGCATGAAAATATTCCCTGTCTTACAGGCAATAGTTCAAGTTAGGGTCATTAGCCATAATACAAATACTTACATGTTATTGTGATATTGTGAATTTAGATAATAAATTATTGAAATTCACTTTGTGGGTACAAAGTCCTTCATAAATACTTAATCTCCAGAGAGACTTCAACTTAGAGTTACGCACCCCATTTGTGGACTTCTCCTTATCCAAGTTACTCTGGGTCCCTGTTCTCTTTGTAAAAATTTCGTGTGCCCCACTAGCCTCTTCACAGTTCCCACTGTGGCTGATGGATACTGGCTTGGATCTTGCCATCCCAGCAAACCAAGAGATCCAGGACAAGCCAGGAATGGTCTTTTGAGTAACTTCCAATTCACAAACAGCCCCACTGACTTATTATTTCTTGGTTTTTCCATGCTCTAAAGCAAAAATGTAACTATCTCTGTGACTTATCCCAGACCACAGGGATGGATGGTTTCATGTGGGGATGCTTTCTCCAGAGAAAAGCTCATACTACGAATCCAATGCTTTGGGCCTGCAAACTGTTCATCAGGCACCTTAAAGCCCCCACATCTCAGCCAGGAGCTAAACAGGAGGCTAACCAGAGGCTTGCATTCTCTGGGAATATATAAGACAGGGCAGTACAGACATCATCTCCTCTACCTCCCTCCCTAAAGCAACAGTTCTAAAGACACTTACTCAACATGGTTTTGGCCTATACTTTAGAGACCCTTTAGGGCCAGGATGGAGTTGTATTGGCTAGAGAATTCCCCGTTAGTGATAGAACACAGCTGCAACACTAATCCATCTTCCTGGTCCTCAAGCTTCTCATTTGTAAAATGAAGGTTTGCATCTGTCTCTTAAGGCTTTAACATCCAAGGTAGCCTGGTTGGTGGATAAGCCTGCTAGGTGTCCAAAACTCATTTCTGGAGTTTACTGTTGTACGTCCTGACCTCAATTCACTTGTTCATGTTATAAAATAATGCCTACCTCACAATGTTAACTGTAAGAAACACAATTAATTAAGCATGTGAGTGTTAAACCGTAGTGAGCTGTTTTACCTTATGTAGCAAGACCTCTTACCTAACCATCCAGCATAGTTCTTTCCCTATGGAGGTCCTCACTAAGCACTAAATTGATTACTTGCTGGACTTGAGCTGAGAACAAAATTGGACCCTCAGCATATCCCAAACCCTATTTGAATGAAGAGTTTATCTGGACCATCCTTGTTGAAGGTGGAGATCCCAGGCTAATACCTCCCAACTCATGAAATCTGGTTAGAGCAGCCAGGCATGCAATAAGAAGGAGCCATGTTCAGAGAAAAGGAAAACCAGGCACCCAGAACTGAGTATTAAGTGCATATGTACATGTTCCATTATTTTCATGTCTTAAGATAACACCATTTTATTATATCTCATGACTTTGTGGGTCTGGAATTCAGGCCAAATTTAGCTGGAGGAACTTTCAGTTCCACATGGCATTAACTGAAGTCAATCTGTGATATTTGGATGGTGAGGAGACTGGACTGAGAGTCTAAGACAGTTTCATTCATATTTTTGGGGCCTTGGCAAGAATGGCTGGAAGGCTCAGCTCAACTGGACTATCAACTGGAGCACTTGAATGCAACTATGACAGCATGGTGGTCTCAGGGTAACCAAAATTCTTACACAGTAAGTTGGAGTCTTGAGGGAGTTTTCTAAGAGACCAAGGCAGGAGCTGCAAGGCTTCTTCTGACATAGCTTTGAAAGGCAGGCACTGTTGTTTTGGCCACATTCTATTGGTCTGCTGGTTCTATTGGATGACTAAGGCTGGTCCAGATTTCAGGAGACAAGTACCTTGAATTTACCTCAATACTTGAGCCTCAGTTCTGCTGCATAGAACCAGGTATGGTATGACCTCTTTCATCTTCTCATCCTTTCCATTGTCACCACCAATGTCTTCATCACGTAATGAGAAAGCCAAGACTGAGATGTCACCGGGGCAACAGAAAACCCCAGCAAGTAATGACCAAAGGACCCTCTGAATGGCCACCATCTTGAAATACCTGACTATGTCCAGCAAGCTTTCATTAGCCCAGAACCTAGAATACCAAAGATCTTCCCACATTCTCTGCTCTACAGAGATGAAAACTGTCAACAGGAGGCTCTCTGAAGACTGGCACTCTCCAGGAGGCTCTCTATCACCTACTGTTGATGGCAGGCATCAATGTGAAGGGAATGAGTTCCTCAGAGAGGACAAGAAAATTGGGCAGTTGAAAGGCTATGTCCCTTTGCTGCTGGTAGCCGTCATGCAAGAGGGACCCAAGGCTCCTCAGGGCTGTCAGGGTGCCCAAGCCCTCTCCATTAATATTATCATCCAGGGTCTTACAACATAAGTTTAATTTTTCATATGCTGCATTCATTATGGGCTGGCTGTGGCTTTGTTCTGTGCCATCTTTATTCCAGCACAGCGAATGGGAAAGCAGCTTCTATCTGGAACATTGTCAGGTGTCATAGCAGAGGGAAAGGTGAACACCATGATTCTTAACCCTTCTGCTCAAAAGTGGCTCCTGTCACCTCTGACACTCACATGTCATTGGTCAAAGCAAGTCAAATGTAACACTGAACACAAAAGGACCAGGATGTAGAGCCCTCCCACCGCAGGGAGAGGCCCTGCAGAGAAAGGTGCCACAATATTTGGTAAATATTAACATAATCCACCATAGTCTGTACTCTGCACACAAAACACGCATTTCCTTCCCCTGCCCATCTAAGAGGACACTTATCCCTCCCCAAGGGAGACAACCCCCAATTCCTCTGCAGGTGCTGCTCTGAGCTCAAAGTCCAGGACTGGTGCATAAGGCACAAGCACGGCTATAGAAGGTTTGGATGTGCCTGCCTCCTTTAGATGGGGGACACCTGAAAAATTAAGTCACTTGCTCCCACACACAAACTCAATATGCAGTTATGGACAGGGACACAATAAACACTCCCATTGGGAAGTGGATGCATGGGAAGTCATTTACTAGTCACTGACCTCCCCCCCCCCCACCCCCAGTAAGTCTAAAGTCCCACTGGGCAGGTATGGTGAGCAGCCCCTTGTCCTAAGGGTAGGGCACATTTCGCCCCCCGATTCTTTTCCCCAACAGAAACTCCCCAGTCCACTCTTCTCTGTGGTCCTTGGTTCTGCCCACTGAGAGGTCCACTTTTTCACAATCCTCCTTTGCCTAATCTAAAAAGGAATATGGTCTCCTTGGGTGCTAAGCAGAGCCTTCAGCCTCCCCCCTACCTATAAAATATTGGGGGAGCCAAAGTTTGCTTTAAATACCAAATGGGTGCAGTCTCTTTTACTCCAAGCTGGTGGCTTTTGTTTGCCCATAAAATTCTCTTAAAATGCTCATTTGTTTCTTATATATTTGATTCTAGTCGGCCTCCAGGACCAGGAAAGATAATAGTAAAATGACTATTTTTGGTTTAAGCTCCTCAGTTTGGGGTTGGTTTGTTATGTAGCTATAGATAACAAAACTGCAAAAAAGTACAGATACCCAGGCCCAGGCAAGGCCAGTTGAATCAGAGTCGCTGGTGGAGAAGCCTGGACCTCACCACTTTGTTTCTGCAGGTGATTTCTGTTGTTGCCGAGAGTTGAAAAACTGCTGATCTTTTGTAGGTGGTGCCAGTGAACAAAAATAAAGGGTTACACAAACAGTCATCTTTGACTTATCCCTAAAAGAAACCCCCTTTTCTATTTTTTTTCCCATCACATTCACATAACAGTCAGATATAACCAAGTAGATAGTGACCAGATGGTAAAGGGCTGGAAGTTACATCATAGGAAGAAAGTAGGGGAGGGGGTGCATGGGAAGGTGTTTAATGCAGAGAAGAAAAGTTGACAGGGAGCATTTAGTTATCTCCCCATATTTAAATGGGTAAGAAAAGCTTTCTCTGCTTACTAGAAATCAATAGGAAGCCATTAGATAGAAATCACAAGGATAAATATTACAGTTGATATAATTTATCATAATGAGACGGAGAATGTAGTATTTTCTTAGTAGCTCTTACCAGAATACGTAACTAGGGCAGGGATTTGAACTTTTCACAAATAGCCTGGAGTTCTCTCATTCTGTGCACATAACAGGATTGCACTTCTTCACCCCTTTGAGGTTAGGAAAGACAAAATGACTCACTTTGACCAATAATAATAATAATAATAATAATAATAATAATAATGTCATTGGAAATGTTTGTATATTCCAAAAGAAAACTTTGAGAGCCAGTGTGTAAATGGCCACGTCCCCTTTCTTTCTGTGATGTTTAGATAGTAGAGGCACCATTAATCTGGGTCCAGAATGAGGTTGTAAAGCAGAGATGCCAGATAAATTATAGGATTTCCAATTAAATTTGAAGTTCAGAAAATAATAATAATAATAATAATTTTAGTATGCATTTTGGGGGGCATATGTATGCTAAAAATAAAATTATTGAGTATTTGAGGGTGTCTTGTATTTTTCCTTCCTAATTCTGGCAACCCCACCCCCAAAGCGATCCCCATGGGCCATGTAGCATTAGGAAGAATTAAACCTTTGTTATTCTAGGCCATGTGGACTTGCAGCTTGTTTGTTACAGCCAAATAACTTAGCCTAAACTGACTTAACTACTTCCCATTTTTGATAAGAAAATATTTTGATGAGGCCTAAGCATAGCCCTAATATGTGAAAGGAGTAGGCAGCTTCTCTGCATAATAAGAGAGAAAACTGAGAGCTTCTGGAGGTAATATGAGAAGGGGAGATGGATAGAAAACTGTTAAAACAGAGCCTCAACCATCAGGGAATTTCTTACCTACTTGAAAAATAAAGTAAGAGGAAATGATGGTAGACAGTAGTCTTGAGGTCATAGAGGTCATTGTGGATTTAGGGTAGGCATGGAAGGACTTCATGCAAAAGCGGGCCTGCCTGACCTAGGGGTGGCCAAGTAAGTAGGAAGAGCTGAGAGCAGAAACACCCTGTGGGGAATCGGTAGGGCCAGGTCTGCTCTATGCCACCACCTACCAGCTTCATCAGTCCCCACAAGCCCCGGCTCAGGGCAAGGCTGGAGATAAAGCTCTAGGTGGCACCTGGACCCAAGTCACAGGCCTGCTCTAACGCTGAGAGACTACTTGCATTCCATGATGCTGATGTCAGTGGCCCGCCTGGGCCTCTGACAGGCAGGGGAATGGTGGTTGCGAGTTGATTGCAAAGCCAAAACCGAAACATGTTTGCTAACTTTTGTTTGACACATCAGTGTTATAGGAAAGCTCCTTGATAGCAAGGGATCCCTCATTTCTATGTGTCCTCACCCTTAGCACATGGTGGGTGTTAAATAAACATAGATGCTAGGAGGCCCAATATTTTGAGACCCTCTTTAGCCGCTACAGCAACTCCTTTTGGCCACCAGGGGGCAGTACAGGGTCATGAACTAGAAACTGTGGTGGGAGTTCAGAATCCGGGTGGATGTGATTCCCATAAACCAGGTGGTAGGGGAGAGCCCAGGCTCTGCCAGCACTTTCTTGGGCCCACAGAAAAAGGAAATAGACATTTTTTCCTATAAATCTATATTCATCCACTTAAAATGCTGTCCTTTATCTGAGATTTTCTTTCCCAATTTTTTACCATTAAAACATCCTTTCTTTTATGTGGTAGGATTTTTGTTCTATTTGCTTATGTTTTACATTCTTATTTAACCAAATAAATAACGGCAACCTTCTGGTGTTCCAGAATGCTTGCAGTAAATGACTGTTTAGGTTTGTGCAATCAACGATTAGGAGATCCCTTAGTGTTGAATGTCAGAATCAGATGGGGCCCATGACAAAAATAGGGGAGCAGCAGATAAACTGCACCTTTGGGTCCCCCAGGCCTTCTTTCCTGCCACCCATTGCTCTTTCCTTTGTGGTCAATGGGCCAGCTCAGCGCCCTCCTGCTCTCTCCCTGTCCAGCCTCCTCCTCTAAGTTGAAACCTGTTTTGGAGACAGAATCTACCAGCAGCTTAGACATCAGTGAGAATTTAAATCACTCCTTTTCCCTCCCAGAAAACTTGCCTCACATGTCTTATCTCTGATTCCAGAACGCAGGTGTTTTTGGCTGCAGGGGGAGATACGAGAAGAGGGAAAGGCAGTCAGCGTGGTGATAAAAATCAGGCCACCCAAGGGACTTGCAGATCCCACTCTGCTTTATTGGAGCGGCTACAAGAGCCACCCCAATGCAGGTAGACCAGTTCCTCGGACAGAGTGGCCCCAGTGCTTATTCTTCCTTCACCTTTTTGGAAAATCGTTTCAGTCACACCCATAAGTAAGCACTAACGGTCCTGATGACAGAGCCCTCTGTCCGTTGGACCAGTGCAGCCCAGGCAAGAGACAATGCCCCAACTCATAAAGGGCGCTTCAGTCACAACCCAAGATGTACTGCCCATAGTGCATTGTGGGATACAGTAGCATTTTTAGCAATGATTGTACCAAACAAACCAGCGAGCCTGCGCTGAGACCTGCCACGGCAGGGGCTGATTATGCTCGTGTTACGGGGATACAATGAAGTATGAGACACAATGAGTGTGAGACACATCAGAAAGAACAAAACAGCGGCGCCTGGGTGGCTTAGTCGGTAAAGCATCCAACTCTTGATCTCCACTCAGGTCGTGATCTCACAGTTTGTGGGTTTGAGCCTGGGGTCGGGCTCTGCGCTGACAGCATGGAGACTTCTTGGGGCTCTCTCTCTATCTCTCTCTCTCTCCTTCTCTGCTCCTTCCCCACTCACGCTCTTTCTCTCTCTCTCAAAATAAGTAAATTAACTGTAAAAAGAATACTTCAAAACAAATGCCAGAGTTGATAAGGAGATGAGGACGTGTTTGGGAGACTAGGAAAGCCTTCCTGCACTGGGCCTGAAATAACAGGTACAACTTAGACGGGAAACAGCAAAGGCACAGAGTGATCCAAGGGCCCGGGTAGGAAGTACAGGGCTGTGCTTGGAGCACGGGGCCCGGTCCAGTTTGGCCATAATGTGAGCCAGGGAAAATGAACGCTAATGAATGACAGGAAGGCTTAGGCAGGCAGGGTGGCTTCAACCCCATGGCCACAACTGACCCCTCTGTGGCCTTGGGATTCAGTGACTTGAGCAGCCAATTTTAGCACACAAAGCCAAGCAGTAAGGAAAGTTTAATAGTAATGGTTACTTTTACCTTACCCAGTTTCTGTCGCAAGCCTCATTTTTCCTGATGTTGGAAATGTCATCTCCCGCAGTCTGGGCTCCCACTCTACATGTCCCGGCCCCGGCGGGCCCACCAGCACTCAGCGGCAGTTTCTGTGCCCAGCATCTACAGCACCTCTCCCCTTCCCTGCTCGGCAGGGGGGACCACGCTAACTGCCTCTCCTTCATCCTTGCTGCCTTCGGGATAGCTGGCTGGGGCTGCCAAAGCAAAGCGCTACAAACTGGGGGGGGTTAAAATGACAGATGTTTATCCTGACACAGTTGTGGAGGCCGCAGGTCTGAAACTGAGGTGTCAGCTGGGCCAGACTCCTTCCTGAGGCTCTAGGACAGAATCCTTCCATGCCTCTTTGTCGCTGAGACACCTCCGTGCACTCCCTGAAAGGTGACTGCAAGCCCACGGATTTCCCCTGCTGGCCCTGTGCCTCTCCGAGGCCCCCGGAACTCTCTGGCCCTCTGCTCTGGGGCCAGGATACAACCCTCTCTTCCCTGAGGTCTTTACACCCCCCTCTGTGCTCTACCCCAGCCAAGGGGCCTCAGGGCCCTCACCCTGAGCGCACACAAGCCCTCCTTACCCTTGGGGAGTTTGGCAGAAGGGAGATGAGAGTAAATGTGTCTCCCTGCTCAGAGGCCCAATCTCTCGTCACCGCAGCCACTGTCTCCTCTCTCCGCAACCTGGGAAACTGTACTTACTTACCACATCTTCTCCCAAATCTATTGGCTAAGGCCTAAACTTCCCAAGCTCCTCAGAAACCAAGAGAAGACCCCTTTCTAACAGAACTTTGCCTTTGCTGATGTAAGTCTCACTGGCTAAAGGGACAAGGGAATCTGGTAAGAAAACATCAGCAACAAAATGATTCATTATTTGAAAATAGAACTGCACTTCCCCGAGGCACCCAGCTCACTGAGTGTATAAAGGTCTGGCCTCGCCCTCTGGTGTGTGCAGTCCAGTCAGCCAGGATCCCCAACCCCAGTGCGCCTTACTTTCAGTGCTAAGAGCAGGAAAGTACCAGAGAACCCAGGAGACAGTGGTGGCTCCGCAGTAATCAGGTGCCTTCTCCGTCCAAGGACGCTGAGCAACCTGGGGAGACCACGGCTCAGGCCTTGGAACCCAAACTGTTGAACAATAAGGAAGTCTCTCCAACAAAGGCTTTCTTTTCCGGGCAACTGGTTACCATTTCAAAGCACTAGCAGCGCTTTGACTCCAGAGTGACAGCACAAAGGCATCTTTGAGGACTTTTACGACCAGGCCCACTCAGGGGCTAAACTCACAGGCCTTTGCTCCCTCAGAGACTTCTCTACGACTTGATTCCACATACCTGCACGTGGCTCTCCCCACCACCAAAAAGGACGCCTCGAGTTCTGCCCCATATTCTTGAAAATAAGAACAAAGTAACCGCCCCCACCCCCACCCTTTACGGCTCCCACCCCGAGATTTGTTCCTATCAGCTTCTGTTCCTCTCGTGGCAGCCAGGGGCAGGCATCTGATTCTGCGGCTTGTCGGCGGGGTGGAAAAACAACGCGGATTTCCACAACCTGCAACCTAATTTCTGGTAGGAAGGTACCATCTGGTGGATATTTGGGAAACTGCTCACGTCCTGCGTTTGAAAAGGAGCATCTGAGGGCAGCTTGTGTGGAGCATGCCAATGGCAATATTACTCTGAGACGGAATGAGACCTTCACATTCAAATATGGGCCGGTTCCCTAAACGTTTGACTCCACATACACACAGTATTCTTAGAACCAATCAGAAGCATCTAGAAGAGTCTCCTCTGTTTTCCGGCCTTCTCCGTCCAGTTTACCATTAATCCAAACAGCTATTTATCTTCTGTTCTCTTCTTCTCAAAGTATAGTTCTTGCTTCCCTTTATCGTGGAAATTTATCTATGAGGGCTGTACCTTGAGAAATCTAGTCATACCTCATTCCATGAACACATTCACACAGTCAGTGATCCTTTATGGGGTCCTCTCCCCAGCTTCTTATGGCCCCTTCCTCTGAGATTCTGTCCTGGTCTTTATATCCTTGCATTGGTCAGTCACTGGATGTGGGTTGGCTAGCAAAGGCCAGGGCCTTGGACAAGGAGGCTCTCTACAGCTGAAAAATGTCTGCTAACCAGCCCCCTAGCAGTGGTGAGACAAGTCTTTCCCTAAGGGAGCCCCCAATCTGTAAAAATAGGCTGGGCTCCTAATACAATCTTTACCTACTTGTTAAAGTCTCATTCCCACTAAGAGATGGCATCATTCTTGTTGTCTTCATTCTTAACATTTAGAAGCAATGGACATTGGCAGTTACCTGAAGTAAGTTAAAACCATCCCCAAAGGCCAGGACCTCTGTGAGGAATACTGTGAAGTCATCAGTATCTGTTCTATTTCCACTTTTGTTCCTTTGCCCCTTCCCTTCACTGTAGCCTCTCTCTATTCCTTTCTTCTGCAGTCAGAGTTTTGTTTTCTAGGGTAAGAAACAGGACAGACTGATTTATACGATGGGGTAAATGACTGCTAGCCAATCATTCCTGTCTAATGTAAGCTTCTCTATTCCTGTCATGGTCCAAACATTCATCACAACTGTATTTAGACAATCTTCTACCTGCTCTCTCTTCTCTATTTCTTCTCTGGTCTACCCTGGCTATTGAAGCCACACTGGTCATCCTTAAACATCACTTTTGTCATGTCACTCCCTCATTCAGTGTCACCTCACCTCACTGACATGCCCAGTCCAAGGACAAGGAGCGCTGGACCAGGAGTCACAGACCTGAGGGGCCATGAGGATCTCAGCAACTAAGAGCACAAGAACTGGAGCCTGACTGCAGGGTGTGAGTCTCAGTTCCATCACTTACTGGCTGGACTTCGGGCAAGGTACCTGTACCCTTCTGCCTCAGTTTTTCTATACATGAAGATACTATTTAGGACGTGAAAATAGCATAGCCTGCTGTGTTAGATTAGTTAATACACCTGAAGCGCCTAGATTAGTGGCTGGCACATAATAACCATGTCAGTACTATCATTAGTACCTAACAGTATTAGTACTATTGTTAGTTATATTAACTAGTACCACTAAGAGTAGTACTATTAATCACTGAGTTCCAAATGAGTGACCCCGACCTTGAATAAACCACTTCATCTTGCAGAGGAGCTTCAGTTTTATCATCTTTAATTTTTTTTTTCATGTTTATTTTGAGAGAGAGAGACAGAGCTTGAGTGGGGGACGGGCAGAGAGAGAGGGAGACGCAGACTCGAAGCAGGCTCCAGGCTGTGAGCTGTCAGCACAGAGCCCAGTGCGGGGATCAAACCCACAGACCATGCAATCATGACCTGAGCCGAAGCTGGACGCTTAACTGACTGAGCCACCCAGGCGCCCCAGTTTTGCCATCTTTAAATTGAGGGCCTGGTGTCCCTTCCAGCGCCAGAATTTTGTTTCTCCCACCCTCTTCACAGCATCCAGGCCTGACTTAACAACATGCAATAGCATATGATTGTGTGGTGGCTATAATGTTCAGCTCACCCTTACACAAGCCCTTGTTCAGACTTCTGCCAGCCTAGAATTGTCCATGCACCTCTCCGTGTGCTGTCCATCTTCCCAAATACAGGACGAAATGTTGGTCTCTCCGATCTTCGTGTGTGCCTATGGAATCCAGAATAGCTTCTTCTATCTAGGTGTTCCGGAATTGTTTACTGACCAAATTAATGTCGAGCACCAAATGGTTCTGGCCACTTTCCAGCAATTTGTCTTCTCTGCCTCTCCCCCTCTGGAATCACTCCTCTAACAGAGGTCCTGGAAACGCTCTGGCTTTTTCAATTGCCAGCTTAATTTGCCGCCATCTGTCATAGAGTATGTGTTTCCCGAGGCCTGGAGCACATCTTCCAGGGGCTTAGCTCTGTGCCACATCCATCTCCAGGCAGACAGAGTTTACATGCAAAGAAGCCCAGGGGCGTGGTTGGGGGGCGGGGCCGGGGGAGGGGAGAAGGAAGGTGGGAGCTGGAAAGAGTCGAACTGTATATGGCCTCCACTTTCCGAACTACCCTCACTCACTGTGCACTGATAGAATTTAGGAATTGATTTCCAAACATTTAGAAAAATTAGTGTCCTTGAAGACAGAAATCTTCCAGAAAGATAGCCTCCTACATACGTTGTTTATTGTTTTGTCTGTTAACACCTATAACACCAACCACAAGTAGTTTGAGCTTAGGCCACAGTAAGAGAAGGAACTGAAAAAAGTCTTAGGATCCACAGGTGTGGGAAGGGAGGTGGGAGGTGCCTTTTTTTTTTTTTTTCTTCTTGAGGGATCAGTGATAAATCTGTGATCCCAGATAAAGAAGCCAGTACAATATGAATGAGTGCAGCAACTTGTACCAGTGTCCTCCACCGAGAAGATCAACAAACATATTTATGTATTTCAACCTGTGTATCTTTGGGCCTTTTACAGTACCCATACTGAGAACACTTGCTAGGGGTTTCAAAAAACATAGCATCCTTTTAGAGACATAGCCAGATTTCTAGCAACTTCAACCCTCCAGCATGCAACCAGGATCCTGGCACTCAAGTATAAAGGTCTCGCTGTACCCCCACCTGATGTGCACTCAAGGAGTTACAGAGTCATCCTAGCCTGAACAAACTGTATGCTCACAAGTATCAACAAAATGTATACTCACAGTGAAGTTCATCCAATCTTCTGGGAGCCCCTGTTGTGCTGCAGATAGGATTCTAGGAAGGCAAGTAAGCAGTGTTTCTGAGTATGTCCCAGGTTTGCCTTGCCAGCCTCCCAGCCAATGCTACTCTCAACTGTTTATGCTGGGTAGTTCCATACCTGATTAATCTGATTGGAGGACGTGTGCCCAGTGTCTCTTGCTAATACATCACAGTTGGGTTCCTAACCTAGAGTTTGCTACCACCTGCCACAATACAATACAGACTACAGATTGTCTCTTGGGAGAGTGATCTCTACCATCTAGCCTTGAACAGTTGGAAGGAAGAGGTCTCCTCTATATGCACTGCTTTGAAATCCAACCTCCTGAACCCCAAAGAAGACATTTTATAAACTTCACTTACGGAGAGTAAATAGAACAGAAAATCTCTTAAAGAGCATGCCATGCTGAGAAGCCACCACAGCTGGGATGCCCCATCCTCACCCAGGAAGGCCTCACCCATCCTCTCCTCTACTGCTTTTGGGAAAGACGACTGACCCATCACTCTTCACAGCTCACCCGCTCCTTGGCACTTCCCACCCCACCGTCTCTTACCTCTTCCAGGAAGCTAAGTTAGACACACTCTCTCCTGCCTCCTTTGCCCAGGCCATGGGCATGCTCAATGCTTCCCAGAGAAATAAACCATGTGTCCTGTCTTCCAGCCTTTACTCCCAGCCCCCTCCTACCTCTGAGCTCCTTGTTACTCTTCTGAGTACACATTTCTTGAAAAAAGCTATTTATAATTATTGTCTCTCTCAGTACCCACTCTTACTCCACAGATCCTTGCAACCTGCTTCAACCCCCATTTCTCTTTTTAGAAATGTTTACTTTTGAGATGGGGGGGTGGTGGTGTAGGGGCAGAGGGAGCGGGAAACAGAGGATCTGAAGCAGGCTCTTCACTTACAGCAGTGAGCCCAAAATGGGGCTCAAACTCATGAAGAGTGAGATCACGACCTGAGCCTAAGTCAGACACTTAACTGATTGAGCCAGCCAGGCGCCCCACCCGTGGCCATTTTTCTTCTTAAGGTGGCCCTTCAAAAGCCAGCAGTGAGCTTCCAGTCGGGAAATTTAATGACCAATAATGCCGTCTTCATATTGGTCAGCTATCTACAGCTTTGGCATTTCTGCCAGCTATTTCCCTCTCCTTTGTTCTCCTAGTTCCCAAGACCCTCCATTTCCCTACATTCTCGCCCTAATACCTTTGCCATGACTCCTTCTCCCTTTGACTCCTCTTCCTTGAGCCCTCTGCATGGCATCCTCTAAAGCTCTGTTCTTGCTATTTATCTCCTTAAACTTTCCTGGTTCAGATTTCAACACTCACCTCCTTGATCTTCATTCACCCTCAGTCCTGAAGGTGCTATTGAGCTAGAGATCTCTACTTTCACCCACCTCCTAGGCAGTTCCATTGTTATCTTCCATATCCTCTTCAAAATCAACAGGTACCAAACTAACTCACCATTTTCCATCCTAGACCTGTTCTACTCCTATCTCTGCTATTGGCACCAACACCCATCCTTATCCTCAAACCGGTCATGTTGGTCACCCAGGCTAAACTGCTCAGCCCTGTCCTTCCAGGTCTCATGAGGTACCAATCTCCATGGATGCTGCCTCCACACCAGCTTTCTCCATCCTGTTTCCATGTTCCGCTCAAACTCAGACCCTCATCACATCTTCTGGGGATGACTAGGTGGCAGGCTAATTTGTTGGAATATTAACCTATGTGTTTTTGTGTTGCCTTTCTGTCCTCTATCCCATGAAGATTCATCACTGAATACTTGGTGCATTCTTGCCTCTAGTGAGAGATTATCTGGCTTTTATTGGAGAAAACTCGTAATGCCCTTGAAAGCAACATGGGGAAGGAGGAGATGCTTTTAAAGAAAGAGGAGAGACAGGGAAAGACTTAAAAAATAAACAAATAAAAGAAGTAAAATATTTAGAAGTTAAGCTTTCACTTTTTGCAGATGACATATTATACATGGAAAATCCAATAGACTCCACCAAAAGTCTGCTAGAACTGATACATGAATTCAGCAAAGTCACAGGATACAAAATCAATGTACAGAATTCAGTTGCATTCTTATACACTAATAATGAAGCAACAGAAAGACAAATAAAGAAACTGATCCCATTCACAATTGCACCAAGAACCATAAAATACCTAAGAATAAACTTAACCAAAGATGTAAAAGATCTGTATGCTGAAAACTATAGAAAGCTTATGAAGGAAACCGAAGAAGATATAAAGAAATGGAAAAACATTCTGTGCTCATGGATTGGAAGAATAAATACTGTTAAAATGTCAATAATACCCAAAGCAATGTACACATTCAATGCAATCCCAATCAAAACTGCACCAGCATTCTTCTCGAAGCTAGAACAAGCAATCCTAAAATTCATATGGAACCACAAAAGGCCCCGAATAGCCAAAGTAATTTTGAAGAAGACCAAAGCAGGAGGCATCAAATCCCAGACTTTAGCCTCTACTACAAAGCTGTAATCATCAAGACAGCATGGTATTGACACAAAAACAGACACATAGACCAATGGAATCGAATAGAAACCCCAGAACTAGACACACAAACGTATGGCCAACTAATCTTTGACAAAGCAGGAAAGAATATCCAATGGAAAAAAGACAGTCTCTTTAACAAATGGTGCTGGGAGAACTGGACAGCAACATGCAGAAGGATAAAACTAGACCACTTTCTTACACCATTCACAAAAACAAACTCAAAATGGATAAAGGACCTGAATGTGAGACAGGAAACCATCAAAACCCTAGAGGAGAAAGTAGGAAAAAACCTCTCTGACCTCAGCTGCAGCAATTTCTTACTTGACATATCCCCAAGGGCAAGGGAATTAAAAGCAAAAATGAACTATTGGGACCTCATGAAGATAAGAAAACTTCTGCACAGCAAAGGAAACAATCAACAAAACTAAAAGGCAATTGACGAAATGGGAAAAGATATTTGCAAATGACATATCGGACAAAGGGCTAGTATCCAAAATCTGTAAAGAGCTCACCAAACTCCACACCTGAAAAACAAATAATCCAGTGAAGAAATGGGCAGAAAACATGAACAGACATTTCTCTAAAGAAGACATCCAGATGGCCAACAGGCACGTGAAAAGATGCTCAACATTGCTCCTCATCAGGGAAACACAAATCAAAACCACACTCAGATATCACCTCACGCCAGAGTGGCCAAAATGAACAACAGGAGACTATAGATGCTGGAGAGGATGTGGAGAAACGGGAACCCTCTTGCACTGTTGGTGGGAATGCAAACTGGTGCAGCCACTCTGGAAAAGTGTGGAGGTTCCTCAAAAAATTAAAAATAGACCTACCCTATGACCCAGCAGTAGCACTGCTAGGAATTTACCCAAGGGATACAGGAGTGCTGATGCATAGGGGCACTTGCACTCCAATGTTTATAGCAGCACTCTCAACAATAGCCAAATTATGGAAAGAGCCTAAATGTCCATCAACTGATGAATGGATAAAGAAATTGTGGTTTATATACGCAATGGAATACTACGTGGCAATGAGAATGAATGAAATATGGCCTTTTGTAGCAACATGGATGGAACTGGAGTGTTAAGTGAAATAAGTCATACAAAGGCAGATACCATATGTTATCACTCTTATGTGGATCCTGAGAAACTTAAGAGAAGTCCATGGGGGGAGGGGAAGAAAAAAAAGAAAAAAGGTTAGAGAGGGAGACAGCCAAAGCGTAAGAGACTCTTAAAAACTGAGAACAAACTGAGGGTTGATGGGGGGTAGGAGGGCGGGGTGGTGGGTGATGGGTATTGAGGAGGGCATCTTTTGGGATGAGCACTGGGTGTTGTATGGAAATCAATTTGACAATAAATTTTATATTAAAAAAAAAGTGAAATACTCTTCCACAACAAAAAAGGAATGAAAATTGACATACACAACATGATGAGTCTCACAGATAAAATGTTGAGTGAAAAAAGCTGCAGTAGGATTCTATTTATGTGAAGTTCTAGAACAGGCACACTAATCTATGGGGGTAGAACTCAGCAGAGTAGGTGCCTCGGGGTAAGGAGAAGGTTGCTTGGAAGGGGACATGAGGGAACTTTCTGGTGTGACAGAAAAGTCCTAGATCTTCAGTGGGATGTGGTTATATGGGTATTCCAATTAACCAAACACATCAAGCTCTACACATAAGGTCTACAAATTTCACTGAATGCCAACTTTTAAAAAAGAGGTCAGACAGTGATGGGAGCAGTACTGATGGCAGCACCCTGCAGAGGAAACACCACTTACAGATCACTATCTGGTGTCTTTGGGGAACCTAGACCTTGGGCGACAAGGGTCCCAGATTTAACAAAGTTTTGCATGCTCTTAAGCCAGAGAAGGCTACCAGTCTTCAAAGATGTCAGTGAGACCATAATGGAATGGAGATCCGGGGTCCTTCCCAAGCTTACCAGGTACATAGTAATCTTCCCAGATTCTGGCGCATCCTTGAGAAGGCAGGAAATAGCTCATACTGTATTTCCTATCAACCCAGCAGAACAAAACTGGAAATTCAACCTGAAGAAAATAAACAAATGGGCATTTCCAGCACACCAGACTTGGTGGATTGAGGGTCAGACCTCCTGCAAATGTAAAGACCTATGCTATTTCTCTCAATTCTTCTTATTCACTCTGACAGATTAATCTTCCTAAATCACAGTCAGGGTCATGTCTTCTCCTGGCTAAAGTCTTCCATGATTCTATCTATATTCCTTGGAGGGGAAAAAAAAAAAAAAAAAAAAAAAAACAGTGTATATCCCTTAGCCTGAAATTCAAGGGCCTCCTTAATCTTTCTTCCGAGACTCTGTAGCCACCACTTCTTGGTAAGGAGAAAGTAAGAGGGACACTGTAAGACTAACACCAGTCAGAGGAATTGTTTTAAAGGCTGTTGTCCTGTTGCTAGGAGGAGGCCACACTCCAGACCACAGCAGTTCCACACACTACTTGGCTAATGTTCAGAGCAAGTGAACACATTTTAATATTTATGCAACCCAAATATAATTATAAGCACAAATCTCTCAAAAACTGAGATTTGTTCCAGTCATGTTTTTCCTAATAGCCACAAACAGGAAACCCTCGTGCACGTGTGTTTGGGGACTAACACACAAATGCAGCCTTTGGGATGAGACAGACTGGGTTTGAATCCCTGCTCTGCTCTGACTGTAGCAGACATGGTTGGTTGTGTATCCAACAATCCAGCACGGACACACACAGCCTCCTTCCAAAGAGCTGGATTTGTTGTTTCAGTAAGTCACACTCCTCCACTCTGTCCCCCACTAAGCCAGTCATTGAAATCCATTCTACTTAGGATGGACACATGTTGGAATTCTGATGACAGAGACCTAAGGAAAGCTCTTCTGTAAGGCTTGCAGGAAACTTTCCTTTCTCTTAAAAATGACCACCCAGGAAGACAGGTCTCTTCTGTTGCTGGATTTGACTGTCTGGATATGAAGCCTGAAAATGCTACATTATCTGTCACCCACAAGAGACCACCTGAGGACAGGGTCTCCACACCCCAGGACACAGCAGAAAGATGGGCAAAAATGCTCCGAGTACAGGAATAGGTTGATCAAAAACACAGGCCCCTTTTCAGCCACTGGGAGACACCACTTTCTCCATCCATCCTCTACATGAAGGGCAAGGCCCACGGTGAAGGCACTTTGGTAAATTGAGATTGCTCTCTCGAGGCTGGTATATTTAGAACTATTAATGTCTTCACTGTTTTCCTGAGCTATTATTAATTAATGGTTTATTTCATTCTGCCTCAACTGAAGTGGTGGATGAACACAGGTAAATACACAAAGGATTGAAAAAGAAATCAAGTTGAGATGAGGAATTGTGCATTTCCTTCTGCAAATGATAGTCTGTACTTCCTCAGAGCAGTGTCTGACGACGTATCACCTCTGAGTTCCCGTGCATCTATTTCATCTCTAATGATGCTGCTAATGGGGGGCTTACTTGCACTTACCACGCACTCTGACAAACACATCTATCCATTGGCATTTGGGGACTGCAGACAAATGGAGCTATAAAAACCTTCAATTGCTCAGCGCCTCATTGCCTGAGGGTAATTTGTACTTTATAAGGCAGAGGTGGAATTGTGATGAGGAAGATACCACATTATGCTGGTTTCAAACTTAGGGAAAGTATCAAAGAAAGAGCGAAGACACAAAGCTACCTTGATTCACTGTGGAAAGTATTTATTGAACATCTACTGGACGCACAACAGCCAAGGCATTAAGAAAACACGGAAGAAATTTTAAGCTGCCAGACTCCACCTGCCAACAAGAGATACCACTTTTGTGGAAGAATCTACATACAAAACCATAAATGTGAAAAGGTCACAGGAATGTATGTATATATTATGTAAATATATTACACACACACATACATGTATTTAATGCTAGATTGAGTTGCCAAAATGAAAAAAAAAAAATTAATGGAAATGTCAGAAAGAAGTTGACGTGGCCCCCCGTATCTGTAATATCAAATAAACTGTTAGTGACACCTAATAAATCATTAATGCAACTGCCTTCTAAGTGTTCCTGAACACTCAGTTAAAATCAGGTTCTGGGGGCACCTGAATGGCTCAGTTTAGCATCCTACTCTTGATTTTGGCTCAAGTCATGATCTCACAGTTGTGGGACTGAGTCCCATGTCAGGCTTCCAGGTGAGCGTGGAGCCTGCTTGAGATTCTCTACCCCTCTCCCATGCTAAGATTAAAAAAAAAAAAAAAAAGTATGTAAATTTCTGGGTTCTATTGTGCTTTACACTTTGAATGTGCTTCTGTCCTAGCTTAGCTCAATCAGCCTACGACCTCAGGAGCAAATCAATAGTCTGGAGGAAAGGTGGAACTTACAAGATTTGGGGTATGGTGAAATTCAAATAAATTAGCATGGCAATAGGTTCAGAGCAAAGCAGGGCTGTGTGTAGAGGGCTGAATATCAGGTCTGGACTGCAAAGTGGACCCAGGGTCCTATACCCTTGGAAACTAAAGTTTAGATGTGGAATGCTGTCTCCCAAAACCCCTTGTCTGAAGCTCTGCACCTCATGGAAATTGAGGCAACCACTCTGGGTCAAAGTAAATTATGTCAAATAGCAAAATTTCTGATGGTCTGATTTTAGAGAACAAAGTTCCTCTGGGTTAAGAAAGCAGTAGTCACTGCAAAGGAGTTGTTCTGACACGTTACAGCTGCAGAATGTCCTTGGGTGAAATATTTTTTCCTGTTAACTGCAGCTGGCTTTAACTGTGTCTGATGAAGGAAGGGCAGGGCAGATTTATATTTTCTTAGTCTGATCTAATTTCTACTTTCTCACCTCCACGACAACTCGAAACACACTGTCCTGCATTTTGGTTACTTACGTTCAGAGCTTTCTCCAAGCTAGACTATAAATACATCAAGGTCTAGCAGTGTCTCTTATGCGGTGAGTGCTCAAAAATATTTTCTGGACTTAATTTGATTACCAATAGCAGCAAGAGCAATATTTCAACTTCATCAATGAGGGCACATCAGGTCCAAGCAAAACTAAGATCAGGCCAGGTCAAGTGGCAGATTAGGAAGCTCTTCTACAACAAAAAGATCTTCCCACTTGCAAAACTGAAGGCAGACCATCATTCCTCAGCTGGAAGAAACATTTATTTTAACAAGATTTCAATAGGAACACATTCAGCAAAGTTGCACCTACAAAGGGAACTTGCAAAAGAAATCAGCCAGGCACAGGGTTAGCCTTCTGCTACATGAACTGTATACTTTCAAATCTGCATCTTTCAGATTTTGCTCTTTTTATGAACGGCGGTGGTAATCAGCCTTTTCCATCTTATCCTGCCCTAGGCCTACAAAATTGCTTAAAAAGGCATAGCCTGTCAAGTTTTTATTTGCTCAAGTAATGTCTGTTCAATCATCTCAGTTCAAATATGTCATCATTAAACAATCACACCCATTATAGAGAACATAATGGAACCATTTGGAGTGGAAAACTGTTCTTAACCCCAAAGTATCCCTCAAGTAAAGGGCTTTTGTGTCATAGGAACACTTCCCACTTCCTCTCACCATGAAATGCTAACACACTGCAAGTTGTTTGTAAACTGGCTGGCGCGTGAAAACCAGAGAGCAACCAGTACAAAAAGCTGTTGTTCACGAGACCTAAAGAAATGGCACTGGAATCTCTCTGTGCACTTAGTAATTTTAGGGTAAACTTAACTAGGATTTGGTGAACACAAGAATTCATTCCCATCTGATAAAGCAGTTCTGCTTTGCACTAAATGGAAAGCAAGAGTTCATCAGTCAACATTGAGATTACCAAAAGGAAACCATTCTTAAAAAGTATTCCTTACTGAGTGTTCTTCCACGTCCTGGTGATCAGCCCTATCTGGGAGAAAAGACGTTCAGCTCAGAGTGGACACGTAAGACACACGTTCAGAGGCAGCAGGGGTGACAAATGTTAGCAATGCCCCTCCCTATAAAAGACTGCTTTGTTTTCATTCCTTTTGAGACAAGGAGCAACATGACACATGTATTACCACAGCTCTGTCTTAGGGCCAGGGGTCCCCTGCCAGGTGTAATCTGAAAGCTCCTGCACTCCAAAGTAACTCAAGGCGATTTAAAATACTTATGCACTGTCAAACAGTACATGGACATTTATTCCCTTTTTCAAAACATTTGTATTTAACCTAAGGCAGCTCTGATCTCAGTCTGAAGCACCATCCCCCAAACTTACAAAAGCCTTGGGGCGGGGGGGGGGGGGGGGGGGGGGGGAGATTCTTTCAGAGTTAGCTTTAGGCTTGTGCTGAGTCCATTTTGAGGTTTATGAGGAGGCTCTAGGAGAACATATTAGCACAGAGAGAAAAGAAAAATGCCTGCTTGTTTGACAAAGTAGAACTTCAGTTTATTTCTTTACTACTTAGGCTAAAATGTCCTGCATCCACTTAAACTTTAATCACTTCCTTCTGCTATTGTTATGTTGCTCATTTTTGACACCAAAATGGGCTTAAGCAGGAAAAGTGTCTTGGGAATGAGCCATGATCTAGCCAAGAACACAGGAAACCCTGAGTACACAATTACTGGGTCACAGAATACCATAAATCCTCAGTTCTTGTTGTAAATGTTAAGATGTTCATTAGTTAGGGGAAAAAAAAGTCATTGAGATTTTCTATAGGAAATAAGCAATATGTTATTAGAATGTAGAACAGAGGAAGGAATATTCTTAGTTAATGTATTTTGGAATACAAAAGCAAAATCACAATCCTCTCCCATGCTCAAGTTCAAGTATTTCAGGATCAGGTTGCCTATGGTTAGTTCTATGCTAAAATAGGAAGAGCAAGCAGCTAAGCCAATCTATGCTACTATATTACCTAAGGTTCAGTTTGATACATGTAAAACACACCACTGGTGGAGTTCTAGATCACATGTTGCAAAAGGTTGTTTTTGAGCTTTTTTTTCCAGATAAGAATTTTCATTTACACTGTATAGTAATAGGAAAGTGTAGGACATTTAGTTGATGGGCATCTAAAATCTGCATGATGAATTAAAGGCAATTATGTCCATGTACCTTAATAGTAAAGGAACATTTCTTTGCTGACTCTGCAATCAACCTTTACATTTTTTCAATAACCCATATCACTAGAGAGAAACTGCACAAAGTCTAACCTTAAAGAAACATGAAGAACACTAACTAGCAAGTAGTATTAAACACTGAACTTTAAGCATGAAAAAAAGCTTAAAATGTTACCCAATCCTCTACTTTTTCTGGCTTTCCTTAACACAAGAACATAAATGATGGTTCTCATATTGAAATTTTAATATGTTGCTGTGGCTTGAACATTCTTTTAAAGTTCCAAGAGGCAAAAACCCTGTCTGTTTTGCTATTATATCCCCATATCTTCAACATTTTTTAGCATATAGGAAGTTCTGAATTGATAATAAATAAATTCCACTGTGAATTACTGTCACAGCCTAAGTTGCCTCTTTGTTTTTATTGAAGGCATGGCTATGTTGCTGAAAATAGCATACTTTAAATGGGAACATGAGATGTATTATTTCCATAACTCAGATCCAACTTGCTTTTGACAGCAGCAAATTTAACTGAAACATATTCTTTATGGATGATAGGAGAAAAGAGACATCTAGTGGATGGACTGAGACTCAAAATTCAAAAACCACATCTGCCTCTCTCTCCATCTTTTGTTAGAAGTCCCTGAAAAAAAATAAGTTGTCTTCTTTGTCAAAGAGGTCAAAGACAAGTAGTCACTGCAATTTCAAGAATACTGAAATGCTAATGCCTGAATAAAAAGTCTTCTACTTGGGAGTTTAAGAAGTCACTTCCTTATCCTTGGGTGGGTGGGGGGGGGGTACTTAAAACCATTTTATTCATGCTTCAAGTGCCCTAAAGAATAATGTCCATAAAGTTGTAACTTTCCATTTATAAAGGTGAAGAAGGAGAAACAGGTAGAAAAATAACGTACTGTTCAGATCAAGTAACTTTTGAGATATATTAGTGGCAGGTGAATCCACAAACATACAATTTAAATGTACCCAAATGTGAAATCATTAGCAGATCCTTGATCTTAGGTTTATGAAAACATAATATACATATAAGGGCAGAACCACTTTTCAATGGACCACCTTGAAAAGGATGAATTTTTAAAAGACTATATGTAGCTATAAATGGATATGTAGAATTTTAATTTCTTCCAAAAGTGATCTATTTTAAAAACAGGTATTGGAGCACCTGCGTGGCTCAGTCATTTCCAAGTCCATCTCTTGATTTCGGCTCAGGTCATGATCTCTCAGTTTATGTGTTAGAGCCCTGTGTTGGCCTCTGCACTGACAGTGCATAGCCTGCTTGGGATTCTCTCTCTCCCTCTCTCCTTGCCCTTCCCTGGCTCATGCATGTGCGCACTCTCTCAAAATAAATAAACAATAACAACAACAACAAAAATAGGTTATCATCCCGCCTGTATCCTAAGTATTCTTAATTACTGGGCCAAAACCGTGGTAGGATCAGAAACACCATTTCCACAAATCTTTTTCAATCCAGATAACTTTATTCAACAAATATTTGAGCACTTGCCACATGCCAAGAATGTATTTCATAACACTATCACAAAGTTCACTTTTATTTGTAGACTAAAAATGCTTTACCAGTCTTTAAAACCAGTTCAGGTACTTTCTAATTCATAAAAATCCAATTATGTCACTGGCAAGTTTCACTTTCAGTATGAGATCTGCAAATAGGTACATAAATTTAGCCAATTTGGAGAGACAGTGCCAAAATGTGCAAGAGCTTAAACACGCCTAGACTGGGACAGCTTAATGTCCCAATGGTTGTTCTACATAGAGGTCTCTTTCTTTTCGTTCTCTTTTTAAAGAGTTCATTTCCTCATAACATCCAATTCAGTCTCCAACAGACTTGCTGAGTTTTAGGCTCTTGTTATTAACTGAGCACTTCAGCCTGGTAACTAAGGACATCATGCATGACTTGGTAGACGTATTTAAGGTCATTTGATACCTCCCTCTCATGAGCAGCATCTAGCACGAAAAGGTATCACCTCTCTCAATTAAATGGGTCACAGAGGCTAAGCAATATTGCCAAATAAATCTTGTGAATATTTAATAAACAATATGCTATTCGGTATAAATATAACAGAAAAAGAATCATTATAAGTCCTATTCTGTCCCTAACTATGTGGTCTTTGCCAAGTCACTTACAATGGTAAAATGTGATTTGGACTAGACCAAACTCTGAAAATTCCACGTTACTGATGTTAGTTGTTTGCATATGTGATCTCAACCTTAACTGCATCCATTTTTAAGTTTTTCAGTCCATGTGTGAGGACAGCACACATCCTCCAATACTTTTATCCACTATTTCCAATTTGCTTACAGCCACAACACATTCACCCCTCCCCACAATCACTAATTGTTACTCAGGCCCTTTCTTCCATACCTAAAATATTTTCCCTACCTACTCTATCTACCAAAATCTTCCTCATCATTCAAGGTCTTGGGAAAGAGAAATCAGTCTATTCTAATAGAACTGCTCTGTAGTCACCTTGTAAAGGTACATGATATCCCAACTAAGCATTATTGCACCAAAACATACATCTCATATTTTCTTATTGCCCCACCCTCTGAACAGTGGATTCTTAAGAATTTGTTTGTGAAAGACACCATGTACTCTCAATAAAAGAAAGGATGTACTCCCAATTCCAGTATCAACTTTCTAATAAGCCTGCAAGAAAGATTAACAGTCTACTGTACCAATGATTCTTATTCATTGAAAATGGAGGAGATTTTAAGTCATCTTCTCTAAACTGTCTCAGAATGGGATTTGGATCAGAGGGAATCAAAACTGATCAACAAAAGCCACAGCGAGAAATTAGTAGGGTTTCTAGTGCTGATGTTCAATGGCACAAAACATTTCAAGGCATTTCGTTTAGCATTGTACAATGCTCAGATTTAGAGTGTACAATCATTTACACTACGGAGATCTAAAAATTACAAAAAACCTAGTTAAAGAACTACTGAAGATTCACTTCAGAAAATTTATGATCATTTAATTAATCCTCCACTGTTTTACATAGAATTATCACAGTTTAAGATAAAAACTAGTGGAAAAGAAAAATGTAATTATTGTTTTCCTTTATTGGTAAATCTGGATATTTTTAAAGGACCAAAAATTGTGTACACAAGTAATTCAAAGCTTTCATTTCAAAATGAAAAATGGATTTTATTCATGCATCTAGCCATCTATCAAACACATTTACTGAACTACTACTATGTGCCAGGTAATATGTAAGGCACTAGAAATACCAAATGAATATGACTGATCTTATTGTGTAATTACTTTCTTCAACTATTGTTGGATGTAACATTTTTCATTATTTTGAGTAAGAATTTCAGGCACACATAAAAGACTAATTTTAAACCATAGACACATGTTGTAACATAACTTAGTTACAGAGTTGTAACTCTGTACTTAGCAGAGTTTTTTTCCCTCAAAACAACCACCACAACCACCATCATCTATGCGAAGAAGAATTCTGAGCTTCATAAGACATTTTTGAAACCTCACTCCTCTGTGAATGGGTTCACTACACTAGCTTTTGAGCTCAGAACAGAATGTTTTATTCATCATCAAGCACAGTGACTGAATCATGGTATATACTCAAGAAATACCTCTGGGATTGAAGGCCCAAAACTTGATGCCTTCATACGACACGGGCAGTATAAATGAGTTGTAGTGTTTGAATAATAGTGAAACCATTTCAATTCAGCACCTTAGTTTTAGTGTAATGTATAAAAGTCACCAAAAGTGACAGACCACTAGAAAGCAATAAGGATAAATCATTTGCAAAATCAAAATAACAAAACAAAACTTTTCTAATTTTTAATTTTCTCAGTTTTTTCTTTCAGGTTTTTTTTCCAGTTGCCATTTTTTTCTAAGTCACGCATTCATCTCTATTTTTGTACCTTCTTTTTTTCTTTTTACTGCTGCTGCATACATGGGAGCAATGTTAATACAATTCTGAATTCGAATAGGTGTTACTGAATTTCAGCTTCCAACTTCTAAATACATCAGTTACACCGGGTTATGGCATAGAAATTACCAGGAACAACCACAGATTTTAATTTATTTTTGTTAAGATTCTATCAAGACCAAGCACATTGTAATGAAGCTTCTGGTATGCTGAAAAACAAATACTAAAGAGGGATGAGCAGTATTGAAGAGTCATCAACAGGGGCGCCTGGGTGGCGCAGTCGGTTAAGCGTCCGACTTCAGCCAGGCCACGATCTCGCGGTCTGTGAGTTCGAGCCCCGCGTCAGGCTCTGGGCTGATGGCTCGGAGCCTGGAGCCTGTTTCCGATTCTGTGTCTCCCTCTCTCTCTGCCCCTCCCCCGTTCATGCTCTGTCTCTCTCTGTCCCAAAAATAAAATAAAAAACGTTGAAAAAAAAATTAAAAAAAAAAAAAAAAAAAAGAGTCATCAACAGTGACTAGAAATCCCTTTTCACTCAAGTCTTCAGACCCTCCAGCAGATCTAAAATTCTTAAGATAAGCTTAGATATGATACGGACCTAATTACAAAAACAAAGTATTTATTTTCAGGATTTGCTGTGGAAAGTTCACCAGAACTTCTCGTTGACAACTCTGCCTGTGACCATGTATACTGGCTACGTGCTACTACAGTGAATATGTTCTACAGCACAGAGTAGAAGGTTTTACCCCAAGAGTTTGTACATATTTGGTTTGCATGTATTTTAGGTAATACATTTAGGGACATTAAGCTATATTGGGAATCTAGGTGCTAACAGCTAAAGAGACTGCAGAGGGCTCTCAGAGGCACTCAGGCATGGTGCTGATGAATTACATCCGGCAGTTAGAGGGGCAGAGGAGTCAAAGCAGTGCTGGTAGGAAAAGCAGAAATACATGGGACTTGATCACTGACAGATTAGTCCGATATTTAGTGGAACAACAACACTCTTTACAATACCACAAATACCTTTTGATACTACAAATAATTTCATCAATAATATTACAAAGTACTCTGGTACCATCTTTATGGTTATCTGAATGAAGAAGGTTTCTATTTTATATAGATATATCTTCTAGGACTTCTCTGCAGAAATTAAGTAGAGAATAAATAACATAATAGCTTATTATCCCTATATATATTATTATTTCTGAAGATATTTCTACAAATAACTGCAAGGACAGTTATATCCACTTGTTCAAGTAGCTTTGAAAGCAAACTACTGGTGGACTTGATAGACAACTGCTGTATCTGCTATCAAAAAGCAAGACAATCAGAAGAAGGTGGTTACTTGTAGTATATGCCATGTACTAATGTGTAAGGATCAGGCTGAAAAACCCGGCTTCCTGAAGAGTAGGCAAGTTAGATAACTGTCATCTATTTTATTTCTGTCCATTAATATTTCCCAATCGATCAAAGCCCTGCCTACTAAAAAGGAGACATTAGAAGACACCCTTACTAACACAAATAAACCAATTCTCACAACTCATAAAAACTGCACTGTTAATCCAGATACCACACCACCCTCATATGTAAATTAAGGTCCAGAAAGTTCAAGGAATTTATCTAAGATTACACAAATATATCTTCTATGTTTTAACAATAACAACAAAAAATCAAAGTCGAAGGAGTTGTATCATCAATTTGTAGAACCAGAATAAAAATTTCAGTCACTGGCCTTAGTCTGGTGTTTTTCCAATGTACCATGCTCATGTAGCTGACATCAAATCAGTGTCACAGATGTGAATTCATCTTGGCCAGCCTCTACACATATACAACCAAACATGCTATAAACTGAAAAATGATACACAGTGATAGGACAGATGTAAAGAAATAAGCTATCATAACATAGCTCAGTCCTATAAAAGCAGTGCAAAGGGGATATCAGGAAACATAAGAAAGGTTTGAGTCTTCTTGTGTGCCTAAATACATGTAAGTTTAAAGAAAAATTCTTGACCTTCACATTTTTGTATCAAACCGTTGACATATTTATATGAGTGAGACTGTAATCTGTGGCTTTATAAATGTGATTTGAGCTTACTCATTCACTCTTCAACAATACTAGGTGGAAAAGATATTTAAAGCAATGCTAATGGATCAGGAAGATGAAATCTTTTGATGTTTACCATTTTAGCTCTGTATCAAAAGATCTTTGAAAAAGCAAACGAAGAATAGTGTATGTAGCAAACTCCTATTTGTGTTAACATAAGGGAGCTATACTCCTTTCTATATGCAGAAAATTGCAAGGACATAAAGACATTTCTAACTGTAATGAAAAAGTCAGAAAAGCTGTGGTGGAAAATAAATGTACTTTCACTATCTACTCTTTGGTACTGTTTGAATAGTTTTTTTTTTACATGTTCATGGACTACTTTCAAAAAGATCTTTGATACTCATATTATTACTACTGGAGGGCAAACATTTTGTTCTTTACTCCCATATTCAAAGATTCATATAAAATGATTAATTTAAGTATCCAGCTTCACTGTAAATAAAACCTAAAGTTTACTCCCCAATTCTATCTTTATAGTAAATACAAACAACAAAGACACTTTAACTGCTCTTTAACTTTTAGACAGAAGTATACTAATCCTATGTGTTATTCTCATGGATAATGAACTTTAAGTGTTCACTGACATTGATGCTGACGTTTTAAAAAGCCTATAAAACATTTTCCATTTTATTCTTCTATAAATAACTGGTAAAATTTCAAGTTCACAAGATATTTTCTGCCATACACATTAGAGAGATTTCAATGAATCCCACTATTCCAACAGAAACAGAAATCATATAAAATACATAAACACAAAGTAGAATGACACTGTTCCTAAAAAAAAAAAAAAACATTAGAAAAGGTAATTCAGTTTTAATTTATTTTATCACTTTTTCTTCATGATCCAGATATTTTAAAATGCAAAGAAAATTAACTTTCCATGATATGTCAGGGACTGGCACTAAAAAAATTTTCAGACTGCAAATGAGTTATACAAATGAAAATATCAAATGGAGATCCAGTTATCAAAATGAAAGCACTCAACATATTAAAATTTCACAATTATTTGTTCAGAGCACATAAAAAAGTCAGCTTGCTAACCAACTGTTGTGATTTTAAAGAACTATTGCAGAGGTTTGAAGAAAATAGATTAGTTAACTTATAAAGAGATTAAAGAGCTTGAAACAAGTATTAAAAAGAAATCTGTGCCTTTATTAGAATGGTGTTAGGCTTTAAATATACCAATTTTGGTAATCAAATTATTCATTTTTAATAAGAAATGACACTACAGAACTGCATTACTGGTCCAACAATCTTGTCTTTACTTTTCCTTTAAAGCAAGAAACAGAATTCGAGTAATCAGAAAGCACTAGCAGGCATCAGTTAATCCAAGATACTAGCTTCTTAGTTCCAAAAGCACTTGCAAAGAAAACCACTGTGGGGGTACAGGGGGGTGGAAGCCATTTGTAATAACTGGAATCCCATGAGTGTGTGTGTGCACCAAGTCTCATGAGGCTTTTTTAATTTATCCTTTACTTGGTCACTTGTTTTTCCTCAAATACTAGTTTTTCTTTGACTTTTTTTTCCTCAAAGTATAAAAAGTATGAAATATAAACAAGCTCTTGCATTGCACACTTAGAAGTGCACAACTCAAGCATTATAGAGCTATCTACATACCGATAAATCCCATCGAATCTTGGATAATTCAATAATATACAAAATATCAGGGCACAGAAAGAACTAAAACCCACTTCTTTTTGTTACACATAAGATTCAAATATTCAGTCTAAAGAAAAACACATAATCATTTTGGCTCTCCTCTACATTCGCATGTTGATATACTTATTAAAATATCCTGTATAATTATGTTTGGTCTTCTTACTCCAAGTCAGGTTTAAAACCTCAAAACCAGCCATCCAGACAAAACAGGTAATCAGAAAGATTATTTCTTCCCCACCTCCCTAACCCCAATAATTATGAAATCAATTTTACGACATGACTCCAAACACTGGATTGTGACGACAAATGCTAGGTCCAATTTCTTCGTAATCCTTTTTGGTGTGGCACACTTGGTAGAACTCAGGCTGAAAACAAAAACATGTATTTTACAAAGGTCAAAAACGTACCACCTTTCAATATGCTTAAAAGAGATCTGTGTGGTGCCTTGGGTTAAGTGTCCGACTTTGGCTCAGGTCATGATCTCGCTGTCCGTGAGTTCAAGTCCCGTGTCAGGCTCTGTGCTGACAGCCTGGAGCCTGTTTCAGATTCTGGGTCTCCCTCTCTCTCTGCCCCTCCCCTGCCCATGCTCAAGCTCTCTCTCAAAAATAAACATTGAAAAAAATTTTTTAATAAAATAGACTTGTTAAATCTAAAATTTTTATTAGCCCACCTCCATATGTGTACAAAGCTTAAAATTTCTAGCAACTGTGACAACATCAGTTGTAATTCTTTATCAGAAATGAAAAGTAGCATTAAACAACACATGTCCTAACACACATCTCCCCCTACCTTAGCATGATTTTGAAATTCTGAAGACTGGAAGGTGGATTCTCAAAAGCCCAGACTATTCTGCTGAGGCTTCCCCCCATTGTAATCTAAAAGAGCAGCATTAAATCTAAAATATAGGTAAACTCCTAGTAGTCATATACAAAAACTTCTAGATCAACTTGCTTTCCTTACTCAAGGTATGGACAGAGTCTCTCTCTCTCTCTCTCTCTCTCTGTTAACTCCTTTCTCAAAGGGCACACTTACAAACTCAAATAGGTTATATGGCACAAATGAAGATGACTAAAATTAAGGAATAATATGTACCTCTTCATTTTAAATGGTTTTAAAAATCCAAGCATGTATGACATTCAGTAATTCAGATTAAAGCTTCTTCATTTTATTTAATACTCTGTGCTACAGGATAAAGCACCAATATTTAATAGACTAATGATGTTAAATTATCTTTTGAAGGGATTTTAAGATGTTTTGGTTTGGGGAGAGAGCTCTTAGAACAATTCCTTCCACTAAGTTTTGAACGTCATATTTCCTATGCAATGATCTTAATGCTTTTAAATATCTACACAGAAAAAACAATGACCTTCTGATATCTATATTATCACAAGGTTAAAAGAATTTTCCCTACAGATAAATTTTAACACCATAAATGCTTATTCTAAAAAAATGTCTAGCGAGCAAAAAATAAAATCCAAAGGACTTCTACTTTTTAAAATACTATATATACGTATGTGTGTATATATATATATATATATATATATATATATATATATATATATATAGTATGTCTATATAGAGAGAGACATCCGATTTTAAAACCTGCTCATGCAATATACAAATACAATTTAAAGAAATTTCCTTCGTTCTTCTGAACTGTGTAAGTCCTGGGGTGCTTGTGTGGCTCAGTCGGTTAAGCATCTGACTCTTGATACTGGCTCATGGTCTGTGAGATGGAGACCTGTGTCCAGCCCTGCGCTGACAGCAGGGAGGCTATGTGGGATTCTCTCTCTCTCCTTCTCTGCCTGTCTGCCCCTCCTCCACTTGCACACACACTCTCAATCTCTCAAAATAAATAATAAACGTTAGAAAATATTTTTAATTATGTCAGTACTGGTGAATTCTCCCATCTGAAAAATCACATTTTAAATGTAAGCTTTATCTCACCGTGGAAGCCAGCATCGATCCTCCAAACCAAACTGCGTATCGCTGCATGTGGTGTGTAATGACTTGTACATCAATAGGTTTTGGCTAAAAATGAAACAGCAAGAGCAGTTCGAGAAATAAATTCAAGTAACGATTTCTGTATTATGTAACTTTAAATGTATATAGACTAAAATATAATGTTTCAGATATTCAAAAATAATAAAACTCTAAGAGGACGCACATAAAGCAAAACAAAACACGACAGAAACAAATTAAGCTAATTTTTAAAAGAAAAAAAAACCAACCACTCTGAAGTGGCGAAAGCGACTAACCCAATTGTGAACACAGTATTATGACTGTGCCTTCTGGCTTAAGATAAAAATTAACTGATGAATTCCAGTTAATATATGTCTCACAATAGTATGGATTAACAATTCTGAAAGTACTATATACATATTCCAGATTCGAGCAAAAACATAAATATATTGTAGATAACGGAAGCCAAGATTCTCACTGTCAGAAAACACAACATTACAAATATGGAAGAGAAGAAGGCTAGATTGAACTTCTGGTATTCTGGAACTGGAAGTATCGGTATGCATTCAGAGTTTTAAATTTATATAGATACAAAACTAGATATAGATTGTGTGTGTGTGCGCGCGCAAGCGAACACACGCACGTACACACAAACACATCCTAGTTCTGTACACCAAGGCCTGAAGTGGTGACCCTCAGTAACAATAAACATAACTAGTATCCACAACTTGGTTGCTTAATAGCATTTTGCACAAAAAGGAACAGAAAGGAAGAGAAGAACCTGAATTATTCTGCTGTGTCAAGGAGTAACAAAGCACCGAAAGAATACTAGAGATGCATCAAAAGGACAAAAAGCCATCTTTAAGGGCTCCTACTGGCCAAATCTGAGAAATCTGAGCATCAAAATTAAAGATATTAATAGTAATAATGATATGTTGATATTATATCACAATGATATTAAATTATATAATATGAGAAATCAGGTTTTCACAGAGGTATTACTGAATGAATGAATGAATGAATGAATGAAAGAATGAATAAATGAATGAGAAGGAAAAACTCTTCCTTACAGTAAAATGAGACTTAAAAAACACAGATGGAATGACTGGAATGTACAGAATACCAGCTGGCAACTACCACAACGATAACTATTTCAGAAAAGAAAAATGGATGTTAAAACCAGGGCTGAAAGTTTGATAAAAACCAGGATAGCTGCATAGTCTGAAACTATCTTTCCATAATATTCTTATTAAATATAAAGAAAAATAACTTCACAGAGAAACCTAACAAACACAACTTTATTAACCAACTGATCAAAATTAACATCTGGGACAACTTATACCATGTGTTCAGTGATACAATGCACTAAAAAGGATACAACATCATTTCTGTGGTATTACTGCCAAAGTACCTGATCTGAACCTAACTTATCATGAGGAAATATCCCCAATTGACAATCCCAAATTGAGAAACATCCTGCAAAATAAATGGCCTGTATGTATTCTTCAAAAACGTTAAGGTTAAAAAAGACAAATAAGACTGAGTACTTGTTCCAGATTGAAAGGACATAATAATTATTTCAAACATGTGATTCTGGATTGGGTTCTAGACCAGAAGTTTTTTCTTTTGCTATAAAGGACAATAATGGAAGAACTGTTGAAACCTGAATCGGGTCTATAACTAAATTATATATTATATCAAGCTTACTTGTGTGATTTTTACAACTGTAATGTATTGTTTGGGGACATACACTAAAACATTTAGGGGTGATGGACCATTATATTTCCAACTCACTCTCAATTCAGAAAAATGTGTGTATATATGCATATGTACATATATTTATAGATATAGAATAAAGCAAATATAAAATGCTAACATTTGGGGAATCTAGGTGAACGATTTATCGGAATTCCTTCCACTAAGTTTTGTAACTTTTCTCTAAGTATGAAATTATTTCAAAATAAAAAATTTACAAACTTACAGGTCATAAAAAATGGCTTATTTTGTTGCTGTTAAAACTATTTTAGTTGCCATTAAAAATTACAGATTGAAAGGGAATAAAGCCAGATTTAGATATAGATATATAAAAATGTTATGAAAGTCCATAAAAATATCATATAAAAGAAAAAGAGAGGCAGAGTCCTCCAGTAAACATTATTTTTCCTGTATCATTAGTGTCAATACAGTTGACATCACTGAGGGGAAAAAATCTCTCATTTCTTATTTTGAATGTACGAGCAACCTAAAAATGTTAAATTTTTACTTTATTAAAATACTACACTCAAAAATAGCATTTCTACTTTCATTTCATGTCTCTGAGTCATTACAAACTAAACAACTACTTAAACATATTTTATTCTGCAGTCCAAGGGACAGGTCTAAGATAACCAAAATTTAGTGGGTGATTTTGCTGTTTAAAAGGGTCTCCAACCACAGTAGTGCCAAACTCTAGAGGATTGTGTTTTACTTTTAAGTAATTTTAAATGATTAGTAGTCTCAGATGAAGCCCTCATTCTTAATAATTTTCCAAGTTGAATAAAATGTATTTTTATTTAGCAACATATCCTCTAAATCAATGTTTTGTATCAATAGTCTACAATGAATAAGGGTGAAACATAACATTTACTGAAAATCTGTCTCATGAATATAGAAAGCCGACATCTGAAAATTTAAAATTAATTTTGATTTTGACAGTGAACCCAAAATCCAGGACATGCAAAAGAAAAGTTATTTCTGCCACCAGTGTGATTTTACACTATGAGCTGCTATGGGGGATAGGGGTGGGTAGGGTCAGTCTGTATAAGCAGGCTTGACCCCACAACATCAGCTTCTCTCTCATCTCAGCTTTATTGTACTACTATTGGAGAATTTAAAATTGTGTAGATTCCCTAAGGAATATTATCCCTGGAGTATGCAAGATATCTGTTCTATATAATATGTTATCCGTGAGAGAGGTATGAAAAAATGTTGCTTACACAGACTAAGAATACTTTCCAGAAATGTAGGTGATATCCTAGAGGAATAAAAATGACCAAGAATATCATGGACATGAATGTGTAATATTAACCACTTTCCATTAGAATGCCTGATAGAGGCCTCTTATTTTCCTAAATTAAAGCAAAAATTGGCAGACATTTCCCATCACCATTATAAGAATCAAGAAAGCCCCTACCCTCCCACCAATAACTGAGAAAACCAACCTTCAATCTGCCACCACTCAATTCCTCACTTAGTTTCAGTCTGGCATCTACAGTTCTTTTCAAATCTCTTTGTAAGCGACGTCCAAAGTCCCTGAACATGGTTGAACCTCCAGAGAGGACAATATTCTACATTGGTGGAGAAAAATAAATAAGTATTGACTTTTATTTAAAAGGAAAAAGAACATTTTTAAAGACATAAGAAACAATACTAAAATCCTATCAGAGCCTTTTGAAGAGAGGTTTTTCAATTTAATATTCAAGAACAGACCAGAAATTTAAGAAGTTTTTAAAAGTATGGCCTTGAACAGTAATTTTGCTGTAAATACTGACCTTGTAGAGAGGACGTCTGACATCAATAGGGCAATTCTGAATTACTTCATCTACAACTTCTGAGATAGGTTGAGTAAAGTCTGGATTAGCAAACTGAAAAGTAAAGGTGGATATACGATAGAGATTAGGTTAGTACTGACTTAAATATCACAATAAAAAAGCATATTTTCAGTTCAAAAACAAAAGAATTTTTATAAATCATGAATTCTGGTCTCTAATTCAAAACTAAAGACACTGAAATCAGAGATTTCAGAAGTCAAATTGTAATAATGATGATATACACCATTTCACAACCATCAGAACAGTAAAAATGTAAAGCTGCACATACACTATGAACTGATAAAAATCTGTGGACACGCACATGAGCAGAGCTGCAAAAATCTGAATTGAATGACACATTTATAGTTGAAGGCAAACAAGGAAATGCTCAGTCTTCTCATTTCACCTTTTATACTATAAGTGGCCTTTTCACGATATATGTAGTGTCACAGTTTCCACAGTTTTGTGGGTGATTTTGCTGTTTAAAAGGGTCTCCAACCACAGTAGTGCCAAAGTGCTATCTACTATTCCTAAGCTTGAGAAGGCTGTGACGTGTGTTATGGAGAAAATACAGTGTTGGTAAGCTTCATTCAAGCATGAGTTACAGGGCTGTTGGCCGTGGGCTCAATGCTAATGATGGAAAATATATACTCGTGTGCCTTTAAACAGAAACACAAATAAAACAAGGTTATATGTTCAGTTGACAAAAAATGTAACCTAAAGCTCACAGGACCTAACCTTGTATTTCCCCTACGAACAATGATTTTAGTTTTCACTAATTCGATGTTCACAGCAACTTTATAGAGCATCTACTGTGAATAATGAGAATAAACTGTGTATTTATATGATGATATACCACAAACTATTTCCAAATAGCTGACACTCAAAAGCAAAACTCAATTTTTAAGAAGCTAACTTCAAAAAAATCTGAATGATTACATATATGTAAATCTTTTAAAAATGTTTATTTTTGGGGTGCCCGAGTGGCTCAGTCAGTTGAGCAACCAACTTCAGCTCAGGTCATGATCTCACAGTTCCTGAATTCGAGCCCCACATTGGGCTCTGGATTGAGAGCACAGAGCCTGCTTGGGATTCTCTCTCTCCCCATCTCTCTGCCCCTCCCCTGCTCATGCTCTCTCTCTCAAAAATAAACATAAAAAAAAAATTTTTTTTAATATATGTTTTTGTGAATACATGCACAGTTAAAAAACATGAACTGGATATACACTAAATTTATGACAACCACCCTCAGGAGAAAAAGCAAGGATGGAAACCAAACAGAGAAAGGAAAAGGTCTGAGGAAGGGAAGGTACTCTTTTTGTAATACTTTATTTCTTAAAATCTCAGTATGATAAATATGAGTATTAGTATGTATTTATTTAGAATGGAAGGTACATGTATTAGGCAACACTTTTCAAAATTTTTTTAACAGATCGGTTAGATTGGTAGGTTTGAGATGGAAAGCAGCCTAACAATTTAAATCATCATGGAAATAAGAAGGAGATTAAAAATAGTAAATTTTTAAAAACTTAATTTTTATATACAGCAGGCCTTATACAAGGAGAAATAGTATTAGGGAAGGCTTTCTTCCCCATCATGTATTTTTATATGCATGCCTGTGGCCCTCCAAAACATGCTGTAGCTGTATGTATATTTCTAGATTTCCTCAGAGGAACTACAAAACATAAGGTTTTTTTTTTGTTTTTTTTTTGTTTTTTTTTAAGATTTTGAGAGAAAGAGAAAACGGGAGAAAGCTGGAGGAAGTGAGGGGGAGAAGGCGGAGGGACAGAGGGGAGAGGGGGGAGGGAGGGGGAGGGAGAATCTTAAGCAGTCTCTATGTTCAGCGCTGAGCTACATGCGGGCCTCAATCTCATGATCTTGGGATCATTACCTAAGCCAAAATCAAGAGACGGATGCTCAACCATCTGAACCACCCTAGCACCCATAAAATAGTTTTTGAATGCTAGATCTCAGAATTCAACTTGTATTTTGAAACAAAGACCTCATTTTACTAAAACTTTTCAAAAATATATGTATGTGGCCATTCTTTAAAATTGGAGAGGAAATGCTAGATGGGGTTTTTCCTAGTTAAAAATAAAAGGTCAAAAGTTAGCCTAATTTGTCAAAATAAACAAGTATATTTCACTAAAATGAATAAAATTTAAAGTACTGTCCAGAAAATGAGTTGCCAACCACGTTTCTCGGCCTCTCATTTTTCACATTAGGTTGTCTAATGGGAGAGACAACATTCCTTTGTTCAATAAACTGATTCTAGAACTTGACTGATAACTCTTATGCATTTGTCAATTTTTTCCAGTTTTTAAATTTAGTTTTAAGTTATTGAGAGTTTGGGCATATAATGAAAAGAGATTTAACGTTACTTAAATGATGAAGCATAATGATACAAAATATTTTACTTTAGATAAAGTAAAATATCACTAGCAAAGATTCTACTGACTTCTATTATCATAGTAAAAAAACAAATGGTAGTCAACATCTATCTATTTAAAGCATACCCTAACAGGGGTATAGAATTCCTAGGAATAATGAATAGCTACAAGTGGGTAGAGAAATGGGGCTCATACTGAGGCTTGAAAACCCAAACTACAGACTATTTGTTCCATCTGTTAGAGGTAGTCCATATTGCATCCTGTGGGAAAATGGGAGAATATAACTCCACTCAGCTGGCTCTGTATGCCATTTACAGTCAATCTTAGTTTATGGGCAAGGAATGGCTCAGTTCACAATTAACTGGAATGAGTAACAGAATTGGAATCCTGAAAATTTCATTTTGTGATGTGTATAACCACTCTCTAAGCTTTAGACTATGAAATCTCTAAGGAAACTTCAATTCTCAAAACACGCTTTTATGATCCCATAATGATACCTTCAACCTGAGAACCTGTCATGAGATTTAATCCTCAAAATGTGGAGAACATTAACAATCCGATAGAAAATATGGTCTATAGGGGCGCCTGGGTGGCTCAGTCGGTTAAGTGGCCGACTTCGGCTCAGGTCATGATCTCGCAGTCCGTGAGTTCGAGCCCCGCGTCAGGCTCTGTGCTGACAGCTCAGAGCCTGGAGCCTGTTTCAGATTCTGTGTCTCCCTCTCTCTGACCCTCCCCCGTTCATGCTCTGTCTCTCTCTGTCTCAAAAATAAATAAACGTTAAAAAAAAAATTAAAAAAAAAAAGAAAAAGAAAATATGGTCTATAATATCTCATCAATTTACTAATACAGAACTTAAAAATTCTATACATTGTCTTTTGTTAGCCATACTCCTTAGTACTTACCTAAACAACACACACACACACACACACACACACACACACACAAAGGAGCACGCACTCAAGAGATTAACCTTTCCGTAATTCTTTCCCAAACCTTTAAGACAGTTCACCTGCTATAACAAGATCAGAAAAAGGCAGGGATAGGGTCATTCATTCCTGTGCCATGCCCTTCTCATAGCAATTTTTAATCAGGAACATACAAAAGATAAAATTTATACAACCTTTCAATATTCACATACCCTGGACTCACCCATAGATATTCTGATTTAGAAAGAAATGAAGTCTGATTTGAATACATCTTTACAAAAAGCTTGGGGACTATTGTGCTTTATAGAATCCCAGGAGAGAATGTGTAGAATGTAACGAGTGAAGCAGCAAGCAATGAATACTTAGTAATAAATAAATGAAGGAAAAGAGTTAAGAATTAACAATAAATTGTTGCAGGTTATTTAATACTTTAATACTAACAGGCTCAACCTAGGGTCCCTACTAAGCATATTTTTAGGCCTTTGCTTTCCCTTTCAGCAAAAGGATTAGTCCTGCCTCTGTTTTCTGATCGTGTCTTAATACTGCTACAAGTGGCTAACAAGAGAGGAGTATCTTTTCTCTCTTCTGAGAAATTTACAGAAAATACACTCAAAGTAGACAAAGCAGTCAAAATAGCTTTGTCAAAAAAATTTAATTTCCTTTAAAAAAAAAAATCAAAGTGCCAAACCCGTTCCTTCTAAAAACAGCTCAGGTATTTGTGAAGAATTCAGCAATTCGAAAAATAAATATCCTTACTCTTTCATACAGTTTATCATCAGTGTTCAAATTCAGGTACCTACACTTTTATCTAGCCAAAACAAAAACCAGAGTGAATTCTTCAGATGACAAGAGGAACTGTGACACAGAAAAATCTAGAACTACATAAGACAGAATCTTAAAATTCACTTGGGAAGTGACACAGTTCATATGATACCAAAAAAAGGGGTGGGGGTCTATTCTGGAAAAACATGATGAACTGTACACACATATCTTCTTCTCTCTACTAAAAGCACTAATAAAGAAAAATTATCAAAAAGGCATAATCCCAAATGTATGTAGAGAAGAGAACAGGAAGAAACAGCAACAAAATTTGGCAAACTAGAATCTGGAAGGCAGATGGACAAGACCATACATTCCCTCCAAAACACTTAGTAAGTCATCAGTAGGGAAAGCCAAGAATAGGGCTGTTTCTATCACCAGCCCACCCCCCCTCCAAAGAACTGGCTGTTATGTGTTAGCACTGAAATGGAAGGGCTGTCTAAAACCTTACAACACCCAAATACTAGTCTGACCACAATGCCTTATCCTTCCGGGGCTCACTCCTTTGCTCCCAATTTACAGTTATCTGCAATTCATCATGATCTCCAATCCCTGGCCATACCCCTCATTATCCCTAAGTAAGTCAGGCCTTTCGGATTCAGGCTCTTACACTCCACAAAACTCTGACCTCTGCCTTGTCAAAACACTTTGTTCCTTTTCCACAACTGCCTGGGAGGGAAAACACTGCTCTATGACTCAAAGTTCTGAGTCTCTAACTTTTGTAGTGCCACCCCCCTACTATTAATATAGTCACCCTCTCAATTCTTCTCACTAATGATTATACAAGTTACTGTTGTCTCCTAGCCCTCAACTTTATGTCCATTCCCTTCTCCCAACACAATAGCTTGACTCCCCTTCATGAAAAATAAAACTATGCACTGTGACAATGAACTTCCTAAGCTACCTGCCTACTCCTCTATCCACTCTTCCCAGCTTCACATTTTCCTGTACCCATACATAACTCTTTACCTCTACCACTGGGGTAATCCCTCTTAAAGACAAAACAACCTCAGCCTTATTCTTACAACTGGGCTCTTCTCAGTCCCTCCTTCATCTGGAAAACTGCAATAAACTAACCTGTTTCCAACACCTCTGTTCTAATTCATCCCACACAGTGCAGCCAGAGTGACCTTTCTAACACCGTTCATAAATCTGTGTCATTTGCACTGAAGATTTCTGCACAACTCCAGAATCCAGTAAACTCCATTCTGTAGCATATTGATCCCTCATGAACACCCATCTGGACCCATCTCCTAACTCCCTTCCTTTATACTTCTATTATTTAGCTCTCTCCTCTCCCAGACTTCTACCCAGTCTATCCCCTTTGCCAGAAACATACTCCCCTAACATACCTGCCTGACAAATACCTATTCATCCTTGAAGTCTCAGTTCAACTGTTACCTCATCTAAGAAGTTTCCGTAGTTCGCCCAAGCAGACTTAGATGTTCTTTGTTCCTATCCCCTACCCAGATCCATGCATTTATTAAAGCAACTTTACCTGTTTAGCTATTCATCTCCCTTATTCTCTGAGCTCAGTAAAACCAATATAAAATAATTTTTCATCTTTGAATATTCCGTACTTAAACTGAGACCATGAAAACTGTATTCACTTACTATTTGCTAAGAGAATAAACAATATTCAAAAACAACTGTTCTTAATGTCAAATACGCACAAAAAACATTTAATGTAATTCTATTAACGAGTTTTTTATAGAGGCACCTGGGTGGCTCAGTCGGTTAAGCATCCAACTTCAGCTCAAGTCATGATCTCACAGTTCATGAGTTCGAGCCCCATGTCAGGCTCTGTGCTGATGTGACAGCTCAGAGCCTGGAGCCTGCTTCAGATTTTGTGTGTGTGTGTGTCTCTCTCTCTCTACCCTTCCCCTGTTCATGCTCTGTCTCTCTCTCTCAAAAATAAAAAAAAAAATTTTTTTAATAAGTTTCTCATACTAAGTTATTAGAAGAGTTTTTCATTATTAAAAACACACCATTTCATTAATTTAATAAAACCTGTACATTACTAACATTTCACAGAGATAGAAAACTACTTTGTTAATAATATTTTGTTACAATACTTAAAGGTTCTTTGTCTAATGGCCACTTTATATGAGGACAGTGGCAGTTCTAGAACTTATCCCCAAATATTTTATTTAAATGGTCATAAATTTTAAGGGCTCTCGTCTTTGCATGACCCCACATAAGCCAAATTTTAAAAAGACAAGTTTCAGTTTTCTAAATGCATGAAAACAGTAACTTGTTTAGCCTATTTCAACATAGGCAATTTTTCCTCTTGAAAATGATTAATTCCCTATAGCATTTTAGTATACAAAAGAAAGTTCCTGAGATTAACTCTTTCCTGAATATCTTATAGTTCATTGATAATTTCTGCCAAATTTTTCAAAACAATTCCATCTAAAAAAAAAAAAAAAACTTACCTCTGGATGAAAAAAGATTTCAGGTCCCAAGAATCTCTCATAACCAACATCAATAGAAAATTCTTTTTTTGAGATAGCATTGATTCCAGTATATTGCTTAATCCACTTTGATCCATCTGTGTCATACTTGTTAAATTCTTTTACTAAATCTGGGCAGACATAACTATAGCGCTCCTAGAAAAACAAAGAATTGAGTAATTATTTCCTCATTTTAGTAACGGTAAAAAAAGATGCCATATTTTCAGTAAACAAGAATCAAATGAACCAATACCTTCAGAAAATAAAGAAATTAAGCTGAGGAAAATTTCATGTTACAGTATTGTCTGATGTCTAGTACAAATAAAAAGCTCATCTCTCATCTCCTACACATAACTCCTGGCTTCATATATAAATTGAGTAAGATCTGACCAACTAAAGAGACAATCTCTATTATTTTAATGTTATTTCATGAAAATATTCATTTCTGTCATTCAACATTTTATACTGCTTCAGTAATTAATGGAGTTTACATTCAAGAGAGAAGAAAACATAAAATACATAATAACCAGAGAATAAATAATAGTTGAAATAACCACACAAATTAATATAGATACTTAATCCTTAATACCTATCTGAAAGAAAACTGAACATGGTCTAAGCAAATGAGCAAAAGAAAAATGACTGAAAATAAAAACTATTCTTTTTTACTATATCACCTACAATGCTAAATTGTTGCATATCTGATTATATGCCCTAAGTAAAAGTTTTTATCAAAACTGCAATTCAAAAATGTTATGGGTTATAACATTCTGTTTGCAACTTATGGGTTCCTGAATCCAAGTCTCAGGGTTTTTTTGTTTTTGCTTTTGTTTTTTTTTTGTTTGTTTTTGTTTTTTTTTTTTTAAGAAAAACACACAGGGGTGCCTTGGGTGGCTCAGGCAGTTATGTATCCGACTCTTGATTTCAGCTCAGGTCATGATCTCACAAATCCTGAGTTCGAGCCTCACATCAGGCTCTGTGCTGACAGCATGGAACCTGGTTGGGAGACTCTGTCTCCCTCTGTCTCTGTTCATCCCCACTCATGCGTGTTCTCTCTCTCTCTCTCTCTCTCTCTCTCTCAAAAAAAAAAAAAAAAAAAAAAAAAAGGATTAAAACAAAACAAAAAAGCCACACATTTCATATAGTTTTGCACATCAAGAATCCTAATCTGCAATAGCTACAACTATTATTACTAATAACCAAAAGACATAAAAGGAAAAAGTACTGAAAAACAAAGGACAATTTGATTATGTTACCGTAGGTCTTCTTTCTCCAAACCTTGGAAGTAGAAATTACATGGAAATAATAAGTTTTAAAAGACATTCACACTGAGCATTAGTATTCTCTAGATTTAAATCATTGGTGCTCTTATATTTTTTTAAATTCCAAAGACTTCCCGAAGATGCTATAGCAGTAATGTTCATATTAATTTTTTACACATTTAATTTCGATGCCACCATTGGCGTCTTTTGGCAGCCATTTAGTAATTTAGTAATTTTAGCCATTTAGTAATTAGGAACAGTAAATTCATTTTCATTCCTGACCTTTGACGAGTGGCAGAAACCCTATAATCATGCAGATAGGCAATAAATAGTTATTTCTGCTGGGGCAGTTTTACTTTCACATACTGAAAACATAGGAGAAATCCACGGAAATTTGTTTAGGTATGCTGGCAAGTGAGAAATTTAAAAAGCAATGCTAAATATTTTGATGGTTTACATAAAGCACTGATAGACTTATGTAAGATACATATTATAACACCTTACATAGCCTTTACACGTTTCTATTTGCCATATCACTGGAGCCAAACTTATATTCTATAGACAAATGAAACAATTACATTAAAAAAAAATTTTTGCAACAGAAAACTCTTAGGATTAAAATAAAGAATTCAGTGAAAAAACTAAGATACGAGGACTCTGAAGTGAACTAATGAGTTTTACTATGGGGAATAATCACAAAATGCATGCTAAAGTCAAATGTTCTTGACTCAAATGTGAAATGTGGAGACAACAGGCACAAGGCTGATAATTCCCCAAAATTTCCTTACAAGAAATACAGAGAAAACATATACATAATTAAGAGTAATGATTTGCAAAGGGTTTTTTAAGTACTATTCTTCATCTAATAGTTTCTCATGTTAACACTGTAAATTTGACTTTAATTTTTAAATGAATTACACACTCCTCATTATTTTGTACCTTTACTGCCTTAGCAGTTTCCAAGGATTGTTCTGGAGGGATTCCTACTTCTCGGTCTCTCAGCAACTGCTGAATAAAATATGTTATATCTCGTCCTGCGATTGGAATGTGCTTAATACAGCTGCCAATCACATACCCTTCGGCCTAGATGAAAAAAAAAGTCTCAAGTTTACTTTCAATGATTTCAAGATTAATATAACACAAATAACCATTATAATAAGATTAGGTTCTCAAGTTAGTGTATTTATATTCTCAAGTACTACTTTATCCCAGGAGAATTCTTCTAGTCTTTATTCCTCAAGTTTATTCCTCACAATACTATATTACATAATTTATAGTACTATACAGATATTATGAACAAGAATGGTCAGCAACTCAGAACTGTTCTTTTAAGAACTCTTGGTAAGAGTTTAATAACCAAGACTGAAATGACTGAACAGCACAAACAACGAATTTCAGAAGTATTAAATGTTTTGATATTAGACCAGATAGAAAATTATTTTTAAAACCTTTTATATTATCAGTGAACAGTTTAGACAACATTGTAGGAAATTTATAGTCTACAAACTATCTTTTTTCCTACTGAAGTAGGTACCAATTTCACAAGGCTGAGGCATTCTATGCATCATCATAATGCCAAATAATTAAGTTCCATACAATGAATCCAAATTTTCTGATAGGAGTCAGAGGTACAAAGAATAATGTAGCAATATTAAATTTAATTAACAAAGAATATTAGGGATGTCCTCATCTGGGCACGGCAGAGTATTAGTGATTGGATTTATCCTCTCACCTTAAAGAAAGAACAGGACAAATTATATGAAACAAAGGTTTACAGACAGTGAATGAACAACAGGCAGAGTAGGGCAGTGTTCCCCATGAGAAGAGAAAACAAACAAGATGAATGCTATGAACATCCCATCTCATTGCCTAGAAAAGTGCCCACACAGCAGTAACAGGAGGGAGAACCCAAGCAGAGCCAGAGTCTCATTAAGTTGAGGATACGGAATTTCGATTTCAGGAAGGTCAAGACGGCTACAGTTTGCAAGTTAAACTATTGAAGTGGAAAGAGCTGCACTGACACAGCTTTGGAGATGTGAAAAGTAACACGTAAGCTGCCTAATAATCACCACATTCATGTTAGGAAACCATCAAGACCAAAGAAAGAACCTCTAGAAAGGAGGGGACAAAATAATCCCCAAAGCTCTTGCATAAATGGGAATAGTCTACATTCCCATTAATCAGAGTTTAAAGATCTCAAACACAGGGCATTGAGTAGAGTCCACAGAAGGGTATTTCTTCAAGAGTGAGGATAGAGTAGAACCAGACAAAAGACTGTTCTGGACTTGCTCAATAACACTTAAAAGGAGCTCCTAAAAGGATCAAAATGATTCCTAGTAACTTAATTGGGTTCCAGGAAAGAAATCTCAAAATATTTTAAAAAGCCCCCAAAACCCAGGACACAACAATGTAAATATACGGTACCTAATGAAAAATTATAATCAAGCAAGGAAAGAGGAAAATACAACCCTGACTGGGAGAATCATCAAAAGAGAAAGCAACAGAAATACAAAAGATAATAGCATTGATAGACAAAAACACTGAAACAACTATATATTCCACATGAACAAGAAGATCAATGGAAATATGAGTGAGAGAGAAAGGGAAGATAAAAAAGACCCAAAGAGAACTTCTATGATGAAAAATAAAATATCTGAAATAAAAAATATTCTAGGGGCACCTGGGTGGCTCAAGTTGGTTAAGCATCCTACTTCAGCTTAGGTAATGATCTCATGGTTGGTGAGCATGAGCCCCACATCAGGCTCTTTCCTAACAGCTCAGAGCCTGGATCCTGCTTCGGATTCTGTGTGTGTGTGTGTGTGTGTGTGTGTGTGTGTGTGTGTCTCTCTCTCCCCCTCCCCTGCTCATGCTCTCTCTCTCATGCTTCTCTCTTTCTCTCTCTCTCAAAAATAAACATTTAAAAAAGAACAGCATTAAAAATATATATATGCTAAATGTGATTAGAGCAAATTAAATTATCTGCTCTAATAATAAAAAAAGTGAACATGAGGACAAGAATGAACCATTCAATTCATGAGTTCCAGCCCCACATCTGTTTCTGTGCCCATGGCACAGCCTGCCTGGAATTCTGTCTGCCCTTCATGCTCGCTTGCTCTCTCACTCTCTCTCTAAAAACCTCAAGGAGAAGAAATGGAAAAAAATAAAATAAAAGAATACATTTAGGTACATCACAAACTACTAAAAACTAGTGAACCAGGAATATATTATGAGAAAATCTTGAAGGCAGCTGGACAAATAAGAAACATTACAAAGAAACGAGCTTAGGAATAACAGCAGACTTATACTCACAAACAATGTAAGCCAAAAGACAGTAGAATTACATCTTTAAAATACTAAAAGTAAAAAGCTATCAACCTAAAATTCTATACCAAGTAGTATCTTTCAAAGATGAAGGCAAACTACTTTTTCAAAGGATGTATATAAGTTGAAAGAGTTCATAGTCAGTAGACCAGCACTTTTAAGAAATGCTAAAGGCCATCGCCATCATTCTGGCAGAAAAAAAATTAGGCTAGACGAAAATATGGACCTTCACAAAGGAAACCAGCACTGGAAATGGTAAGTGCATAAATATAAAAGCAACTTACCTTTTTCAAGATCTCTTTTAAAGATGACAACTTGTTATGGGCTGACATGTCCTGCCTCTCCCAAAATTCTTACGTTGAAGTGCTAACCCCTAATACCTCACAGTGTGATTGTATTTGGAGACAGGGACTTTAAAGAGGTAATTAAGTTAAAGTAAGATGATTAGAGTTGGCCCTAATCTAATATGACTTATGTTCTTAAAAGAAGAGATTAGGACACAGACACACAGGGAAGACCATGTACAGATAAATGGAGAGAATTAGGCCATCTTGATAGAAGACACAGAAGCCTCGGAAGAAATCAACCCTGCCAACATCTTGATCTCAGACTTTATTACCTCCATCTGGGCAAATATTAATTTTCTACTGTTTGAGCCACTCAGTCTGGTACTTTGTTACAGCAGCCCTAACAAAACTAATATACTATTTACAATGAAACAAATTAATAACATAGTGAAAATTTATAACAGGTAGAAGTAAAATAAGTGACAATTATAATTCCAAAGGGAAGTACACTGTTGTACACAGTACCTACTTATAAAACATCAGAACATTATTTGTACTTAGATTATAAGTTAAAGATGTTTATTATAAACTCAAGAGCAACCACTGCCAAAAACAAGCAAATGACAATGACAAAGAAGTAGAACATAGCTAATAAGTCAATAAAGAAAACAAAATAGATTCAAAAAAAATACTCCATTAATTCAAAAGAAGGAAAAGAGTACAAAAACAGGAACATCCAATTCTTAATATCCTTATAAAAATTCACTCTTATTCATGTTCATAACTTCTATTTGAATATTAATTATCAAGATACTGACATTACTGATTAATTTCATAGATCTTCAGATTTGGGTGAATCAGAACCAGTTCACCTACTAGTTCCACAGCCTACTATTTGGTGATCTTAGGCAATTCACTTATTTTCATTTTTTAATGGGTAAACTGAGGCCCTCAAAAGGTAATATAACCTACATTATAGACTTTGAGGTTCAAACGAGAATTTAAAATGAAAATCTTAAGAAGCTCTATGTACCACTAAGAAAGAAAACTATGACACCAACTATAAAAAAAAAAAAAAAATGAAATATTGGACACATTCCAATATCCAAGATATTAACATATCCCCAATGGCAAAAAAAAAAAAAAAATGTGATATAGCCATACAATGAAATATTATATGGTGTAGCCATATAACGAAATCTTATTTGGCGATAATAATAAACGAAGTACTATCTTGAATCTTGAAAACCTAAGGCTTCATGAAAGAAGCCAGTCACAAAAGACCACAAAGTTTATGACTCCATTTATGTGAAATGTCCAGAACAGGCAAATCAATTGAGACAGAAAGTATGTGAGTGATTGCCAGTGGCTAAGGTTATCAGGGAGAGAGTCTGCTAATGGACAGAGCATTTCTTTTCAGAGTCATAAAAGTGTTCTAAAATTGACTGCGGTGATGGATGCACTCTGAATATACAAAAAACCACTGAATTATACATTTGAAATGGGTGAACTGTATGGTGTATAAATTATATCTCAAGAAAGGTGATACTAAAAAAGGGACAATTATTACTAAAACTATTATGACATTGGGAGAATGGATTATAACATCTAATCTAAGTCAACCCAAGGATGTTATCCTCATCAGAGGATGCCTGATCCATTAAAAATAGGAATGAGAATAATGAAGACATAAAAGTCCCGAAATAATTTCATCCCAAACAGGATATTTAATATAATATAAACATTATTTGAAAAACTGTTTTCTATGTATACCCATCTAATATTATCAAGTATGAATTCAAGTAGTCATTTTCAATATATTAGGCACAATAAAAACCCGAATTTGTCATTAAGAATTGGAAGCACAAAGGCCTTGGCAGAAAAAATGCTATCTCTGACAAACAATACAATCTGATGTATTTTTCTTAATATGCCTTACTAAATCCAAACCACAAAGTACAATCATAACTTGAGCTTTTTATTCAAAAAATAAAATAACTTTCCGGGACACTTAGCTGGCTCAGTCAGTAGAACATGTGACTCCTGATCTCGGAGTCATGTGTTCAAGACCCACCACTGGGTGTAGAATTTAATTTTAAAAAATAAATGAATAATTTCCCAAAATTATTAACAGCCATGAGCTTATAAACTATTTAGTTAACCTACACACCCAGCTCAAGTCTGTTAATCAAGGATAAGAGAGATTATCAAGTAGCTAACACACACACACAGACATATCCAAACCAGAAAACAGAATTCCGTGTCTAAGAAAAGAAAGGTATAATATATTTCCATTCCAGTTACTCCAACATTTGCTAATTATGAATTAGAAATAATTTCTAATATCTTTAAAATCATTTTCTAATTATAGTACAAACCTATAGCAAAAAAGACTTTACAATTTGTTTACAGAATTTAAATATTAATTTGAGCAAAATATAGCTATAGCTGAACAAATGACCAAATTTTTAAAGTGCAACATTTAGAATTTTTTAAAAGTGGTATTAATTCATATAATTTATTTCTGCCAGATGTGTTATCTGATGTCCGATTTGGTAACTGTAAAATATTCTTACCACAGGAATGACATGAGTGACACCGTCTCCACTGTCTATTACTGTACCGGTCAATGTCCGTTCTCCTACTTGTCTTGAGGTCCAAGATGCAGCTAAGGCAAGAACAGCCTTAGACACACACACACACACAAATTATGACAGACAAAAAAATAGAAACAAGGGCAAAGAGTTAACAGAAAGAAAACTATTTCAATGGAGTACTACAATTTTAAATGTACAACTGACTCTTGAACAACACCAAGGTTAGGGACACTGACCATTCCAACACAAGCAGCTGAAAATACAAATATAACTTCTAACTCCCCCCAAAATGAACTACTAATAGCCTACTGTTGACCAGAAGCCTTACCAATAACCTAAAGAGTTGATTAACACAGATTTTGTGTGTTATATTGTATACTGTGTTCTTATAATAAAGGAAGCTAGAGAAAAGAAAATGTAAGAAAATTGTAAGGAAGAGAAAATACATTTACAGTACTCTACTAGATTTATCAAAAAAACTCCACAGATTAGTGGACCCATGCAGTTCAAACCTGTGCTATTGAATGGTCAACTACAGTATCTTTGGAAAGAAAATACACAAAATTAATTTACAGTATGCAATAAAATTATTCACATCCTACTAGTTTACAGGCTTATATTTACTTTCAGGGGCATGTTCATAAATATTCCATGTTTTAACAAGAGACATTTTTCTCCTAAACCCCGCAAAATGGGAAGACTAACATGAGATATCACAGTACTAAGAATGCAAGGACTTAAACTATGTTTATATGAGCTAGCCTATACACAAACCACAAAGTGTAAGGAAGGTAAAGAAATACACAAACACCCAATCACTCGTTATTCCATACACAGATGGCTATAAACAAGTACCTCTATCATAAGATTAGCTCCAAATTTTCTAAGTGCTGCGTGCATTTAGAAATATGTAACAAGTTATTTACCCATAGAAAAATCCATTATACTCTTCTTAATATTATGATTTAATCAGGAAACAAAGTTGAGGGGACTGCATTTTTCAATGCAAAATACTAGCATGGGCAATAAGATACAATTTTTTTTTTTTTAAGTTTACAAATAAAGAAACTAACACAGCTAGTTCATTGTTTAAAAACTCAATTTCATACAATCCAAGCTTCAAACAAGATACACAGCCAATAATTAAAAAGAGAGCTAAACTGGCTTTATTTTACCTACTTGCAATATAATAGCTGAAAGGGACCTAGAAAGTTATCTAGGCCATCCTCCTATTTTAGCACCGGATCACACACCATAATCATCATGACCTAAGAGAACTACACAATAGTTTACATACTTATTAAACATTTATGATATGCTAGGCATCACATTCACTACAGGGTTAAAAAACAAGTAACAGGTGAGCTGTGATCCTGAAGGGTAGGAGAGAAGCCATTCCATGAAGATACACTTACAAAGTAAGTTCAATAAAATACTACAGGGATTTCTGATACATGGAAAACAGAAGGGCACAAAGAAGATGGTCCAATATACCTAGCAGTAAGTCAATCAAAACAAACTATGAAAAAAGGACACAACAACTGTTTCAAGGATAAATGAATATGTATATAAAGTTCCTGACCTGGAGCAAACAATAAATATTAGTTCCCTTATTTCTGTCCCATGAAAGCTTTGAATTATCTAAAGTTCATCAACTTACTTCCTTCAACATTTCTCTTTTGCTGATTAACTCTATTTCCTATGATTTCTAAATTACTGATTCAGGAAAGAACTATGGCATGCTTTGAGGTTATGAAAAATATGTATTTTTTAACAGTGAATTAAACCTTAGATTAAAATTTAAGAGACAAGCTTATCTTGACTTATGAACTTGCTTACCTGCACAGCAATGTACAAGCCTGGAACATTGAAGGACTCAAACATTATTTCAGCAGTATATTCCCTGTTTTCTGGAGTATTCAGTGGAGGTTCAGTCTATTAAATTGAATGTTAAACATTTTAAATAGACAAGATCAGATTATTTTCATAACTTTATAGACAATTTTTAAATAAGACATAATTTGTCATTTTATTTAAAAGTCTTTTAATTAAACTTGCAGGTACAAAGATAGACATACAGACAAAAGAAAAACTATATAAAGATTTCAAGCAGATCTAGGCATATATGAAAACAATAGTTATTCACACAAGAAACTGACTCCTTATGTCACACCATTAAGCACTGATAAAAGGAATGAGAGAGAAAGGAGACCCAGTCAAATCATCTTGTGAAAGGGTAAAGACAGACCTCCAGGGAGACATACCAATCCTATCTGCTGGTGGAAGAACTCTCACCCATGTAATGTTTTCAGCAGGATGTACCTGGTCTATTTACAACTATAATAAATAAGCCAAGATTCTACAAATTTATGGCATGGCTTCTTGGAAAATGTTATAGAAGTCATAAAACTGTTAAGAGTATTAAAATGGAGATGTGTAGGGGTGCCTGGGTGGCTCAGTGAGTTAAGCATCTGACTTCAGCTCAGGTCATGATCTCACGGTTCATGAGTTTAGCATTGGGCTCTGTGCTGTCAGCTCGGAACCTGGAGCCTGCTTCGGATTCTGTGTCTCCCCTCTCTCTCTGCCTGTCTCCCGCTTGTGCTCTGTGTCTATCTCAAAAATAAACGAATGTTAAAATTTTTTTTTTTTTTTTTAAATAAAATGGCGATGTTTACAGTATTCTCTTCCATTTTTGTGACCACATACATCATTTAGAAACCTGCAGATTAAGTCTTGGCCAGAACACATCCTAAGTCAAGAGTGGACTGAGGAAACAGTTACCTGCATTCCTGGACTTCATGTTTCACCTATGCCTCATGACTACTTAAATCATTTACATTATTAAAGCTTGAAACTGGGCAAGACCTCTAATTCTTCTGAATGTGATTTGACAATTCTTTTTGTTATCTCAAATATTGAAACTGAAAGGCAAAACTTTTAAACTTCAGAAGTACAAAAGAATTATCTTTTTGATCTTGAGGTAAGAATGATTCCTTAAATTTCAAGAACACATATTACAAAGAGAAAGATGGATAAAATTCAAATTCATTGCAAATTAAATCTTTTTGTTAATTTAAAAAAAAACACTATAAAGTTTTTAAAGAAAAAGGTCGACTAGGAGTAGACTTTTTACACATGTAAACCCTTTAATAGCTAAACTACTTGATATGATTAAACTTATTTAGAGGAGTTTTGGAACATGTTCAAGGATTTGGAGATAATTTAGAGACAGGTACATAGAAAATTAAGCCCCCCCCAAAAAAAACCAAGGCAGTTAAATTATAAACTCCAAGAAAAACAGAAGTTCTATATAAAATAAGATATAATCAGAAGATCTCCCAAGGAAAATATACAAATAGCTAATAAGCACATGAAAAAGTACTCAACATCATTAGTCATCAGAAAATGCAAATTAAAACCAAAATGAGAACTCTTACACACCCACCAGAATGGCTAAAATTAAAAAGACTGACACCAAATGTTGGATAGAATGTAGAACAACCAGATTGCTAACACATTGCTGGTGGGTGTGCAAAAAGGTAGAACCCCTTGGAAAAAGTTCTGAAAGTTTCCTATAAAACCAATCATGCATGTACCCCCATGACACAGCAATTCCATATCTAGGTATTTGCACAAGACAAATGAAAACATGTCCACAAAAAGACTTGTATAAGAATGTTCGCAGCGACAGTTGGGTGGTTCAGTAGGTTGAGCTTCTGACTTTTGATTTCAGCTCAGGTCATAAACTCATGTCCAGCTCTGCTGAGCACAGATCCTGCTTGGGATTCTCTCTCTCCCTCTCTCTCTGCTCCTCCCCTGCTCTTTCACACACGCTCACTCTCTTTCTCAAAATACACACTTAAAAAGAAAGTTCGCAATAACCAAAATATGCATAATAATCAAAAATTGGAAACAGCCCAGGTAATCATCAATAAGAAAATGGATAGTGAGGCACATTCATACAATAGAATATGATCTAGCAACAAACTACTGGTATTTACAACAATGTGGATGAATCTCAAAGATTATGCTGGGGGCGCCTGGGTGGCTAAGTCAGTTAAATGTCCAACTTCGGATCAGGTCATGATCTGGCGGTTTGTGAGTTAGAGCTCCACATCAGGCTCTGTGCTGATGGCTCGGAGCCTGGAGCCTCCTTTGTATCCTGTGTCTCCCTCTCTGCCTGCCCCTCCCCGACTTGTGCTCTGTCTCTATCAAAAATAAATAAAATGTAAAAAAAAAAATAAACAATTAGCTTAAAAAAAATGATTATGCTGAATTAAGTCTTAACCAAAGAGCACATCTTGTACAATTCCATTTATACAAAACTCAAATATAAGCGAAACCAATCTGCGCTGGAAAAAATCAGAACAGTGGTTGCCTCTAGGGAAGAGGGGCAGGAAATAATCAGGAAAGGGCATCAGAAAACTTTCCAGGCTGATAGTAATGTTCCATATCTTGGTAAGGGTTTAGGTTACACAGATGTATGCATCTGTCAAAACCAGACAATGGGTAAACTACATCATGTATCCTGTAAAACAAATCCATCCCACCACTTGTTTCTGTAAATTCAATTTTATTGGAACACAGCCATACCCATTCATATAAGTATTTTCTGACACTGCTTTCCTGCTACAACAGCAGAGCTGAGTAGCTGCAAGAGACCACATAGCACTCAAAGCCAAAAATGTTTGCTATCTGGTTCTTCAGAGAAAGTCTGCCAATGCCTGGTCAATATACACTGAATGGTAGAATTAAGATTTGTGCATTTGATAGCATGTGAATGTTATATAAAAGAACTGTAAACAAATAATGAACTGTATTTGATGATATGCATGCTAATGTACTTAGGGGTGAAATTACCCCATCTACAACTCATTGTGAAGTAATTACAAATATAAGATTGGGGCGCTTGAGTGGTTCAGTCAGTTAAGCATCCAACTCTTGATTTCGGCTCAGGTCATGATCTCACGGTTCATGGGTTGGATCCCCACACTGGGCTCTGTGCTGATGGTGCGGAGCCTTCTTGGAATTTCCTCTCTCTTCCTTTCTCTCTGCATCCACACACATGCTCACTCTCTCTCAAAATAAATAAACTTTAATAAATAAATAAATAATAAGATGGAATGATGGATAACCTAATAGCTATCATAAAGCAATTATAAAAAAATTAATACTTGAGTCTAGGTTGTGTACATGTGGATATTTATTGTAAAGCTCTTTCAACTTTGTTTATGGTCTAGCCATAAACAATATTCACAAACTACCATAGTAAAATACAGAATACTGATTTACCAAAAATTATGATATAACCACACTGCAGGGAGGAAAAGATAGGGACTTTGTGTTAACAGAAGGGGGATAAGAGGAAAAGAATAAAAGCCTCATCTTTCCTACTAGGTAGTTAGTAGGTAGTGTCTAATATTCAAATAAACAAGAAATAGAAAACATGTTTAAATTTATGTGATAACTAGCACACACACAAAAAAACTCTTAAAAATGTAAAGTGTTTGTCTCAAGAGAACATGAATCAAAGACTGGGAAAGGTGAGGAAGGAGAATACTATCTTTTTATTTTAAATCTTATACCACTTGATTTTTTAAGCTAAAAACATGTGTTGCACTGATAAAAATAAGAAAAAAGTTTAAAAGTAAATTATATTGTATTTCTGTTGTCAAGAATTATTAATAAATAATAATCAGACTAGTTACTTAAAAACACAAAGTGAGGTGCCTGGGTGGCTCAGTGGTTAAGCATCTGACTCTTTACCTCGGCTCAGGTCATGGACTGGAGCCCCCATGTCGAACCTGCTTAAGATTCTCAAGATTCTCTCCCCCGCCCCCAACCCTCTTCCCCTGCTTGCACACGCACAAACACTCTAAAAAGAAAAGAACAAAAGCAAAGTGCCTTATTTCTAATTTGTTTTGAACCTTACTTACAGTTCCTACTGTAAGAATTAAATATTAATTATGAAAACTTTGTAAAGCACCTAACCCTTGGTGTCTCAACATATTACAACTCTAGTGGAACTCAGAATTAGATAATCTTAAAGACAATACAACTTTATAACAAAGTCTCTTAGGTATATGGCAATGTAATAAGAAACTATGCCCTACTGAGTACAGATGTGATGAAAACATTCTCAGCATTTTTCAAAAATATCCCTGATGAAATTATAATTTGTACTTACCAAAAGAAAATAATGGTCTTCTGGTTCTGCCCTTAAATATTTAAAGATCACCTGTTCCATAAACCTTTCCATCAAGTCCCAATCTTCAACTATACCATGGCGAATTGGCCACTATTAAAACGAAACACAAAACAAATGAAATCGTATTAATATCAAAAGTAAATATAACTACCCAAAAAAGGTAATATTAAATCAGGACAGAAATTTTTAGGTGTGATTTAATGAGTGTATGTAGATCATGCTTAGGAGACACAAACTTAACTATTTAGAGATCAATGAAATTATTGCTACAACCTATTTTTAGATGGTTCAATTAAAATAAATAACGCAAATATGTCAAATGCTAAAAACTCTTACATCTAGATAAAAGTTCACCGTACTGGTCTTTCTCGATTTCTGAAAATCTTGTAATAATGGGAAAATAACCCATTAAAACTAAAGTCTATGAATAGTATAGTTGATTAAAGTTTCCTTAATTTATAATTTGTTAGCTCTTTCACAAATATTTGTTTTGTGCCTAATATATATAACACAGCTGGTATGTATAAAGCCAGCATAATCATAAATGAAGCATGTTAAATTTTATTTAAAAAGTTATAGATATTTGTACAGAACCATGCTTTAAAACAGAGTCCGAGGGTACTGCTGCAAATTCACAAAGACACCACAACATATTTAAAATTTTTCAGGGAAATACAGTGATACTCAAAATCAGTTTGACACTGCATATCTACTAGTTCAAGGTAGTTCAGTTTCAACATTAGATCATTCTATACTCCTTTCAGTAACATCACTTCTTTGAGAAGCTGGGTTGCCAGCAGTTGCTATTATAAAAACCAAGTACCTCCCCCCAAATAAGAAATGAGGGTGGCAATGAAAAGTTGTGACGTGCCTAACAAGCACATGCATCGTAACAGTTAACTGTGATTATCTGACAATTAAATAAAAATATTTTCCTTTTGAATAGTGTCTTATTTTTTTCAAATGGCTACTAGCTGCTTATCACTAGCTACTTAATAAACACAACTGCTGGGTATTTCTTTTTGTCTAGGTGGTGGGTGGCACAGTAAAAAATCTTACTGAGACACTGAGAGCACCAAGAAAGTTTGTGAACCTCTGCAATAATACTTCCACAACATATATAACAAAAGATTAGTGTTATAAATATATAAGGAATTTCTTAAGCAAATTAAAATTTTAGGCAAAAAACTTTAAAAATACACATAACAGAAAGGAAACAAACAAACAAAAAAATAAATAGTTCCATGTACACAGTACGCACTCAATACCTAAGGCTGAACTATTGAATGAACAAGTAAACATCCCATAGTTATTTACTTAATCATTAAACCTCTTATCTATTAATCCCTAATGTTCACATCTCACTCCAGCACTTTAGATACTTTTTTAGTCATTATACTTATAAAATGACTTCTACTAGAATTTAAATTAATATTTGAAATAAAAGAAATACTCTTCAGTTTGCTTTAGGGAAGGGAAATGAATGTACTACACCATTCATCTTATAACATTACTGGAAGTTTACATATTTCAATGTTCTAAGAGCTTATTCATTTATTAGTCAAGTATTATTGTGCACCTAATGTGAACCACTGGCAAAAATGCTAAGGACATGACCATCCTGCCCACAAGTTCAGCCTAATGCAAGAAACAGATACAAATAATACACTGTAAGATCTTAAAGAAATAAAGTATCTAGGACAAGATGACCAACTTGGCTTCTGAAGGAAAACAGAAAGGCTCCTCCTATTCCTTTATGACTGAAGTCATAATCTAAGCTGGGTCTTAAAGGAGCAACCTTGTCAATACTGTTTTTTGGGGGGCAGAGGGAAAACATGTAGACAGAATAGAAAAAATATATACAAACACTACATAATATACAAACACTGCAGTTATCAAAAGGCTTGGGGAGAGGAAGTATAAAGAGATAAATCAGTTCTAGATGAAGGATACCAGATTCTCAAAAACTGCATTTACTTACCATGTATTTGTGTTTTATTCTATAAGAAATAGCTCATCAGTGGCAATTTTTAAGCAGCGCAATGACAAGAACAGCTTTGATTTTCAGAAACATCATTAGTGCAGCATTGGGAAAGCTGAAATTCATCTTAAAAGAATCAAGCAAGAAAGAATAAGAGCCCCAATTGTGGTATGGATGATGTTAGGCCATACTGAAGATTTCTGTCAATAAGAATGAGAACAAACTCAAATGTATCAACAAGTTTCCGTTCTGAAGTCAGATTGGAGAGGGTCTATTAATCAAGATACAAAAATTGTGTTCTGTATTGTCTTGGAATAAGCAAGGGTAGAATATATATGTAATGAATTTTGTTTTGGATATATTAAACTTGAGAGCCAGGTAGTTGGAAATGTAACGGTCAAGGAATTGAAAGCAGAGATCTGGGCTGTAGTCGTAGGGAATGAAGTGCATGAGATCACCTAGATAAGAGGGGAGCTTGGGTGGCTCAGTCAGATAAACTTCCAACTTCAGCTCAGGTCATGGTCTTGCAGTCCATGGGTTGGGGCCCCACATGTCGGAGACTCTGTGCTGACAGCTCAGAGCCTAGAATCTGCTTCGGATTCTGTGTCTCCCTCTTTCTCTGCCCCTCCCCCGCTCATACTCTGTCCCTCTCTCAAAAACAAATATTTTTAAATAGATAGATAGATAGACAGATAGATAGATAAGAATCAGGGAAAGCACATGGGAAATAACACATCTGATTAGAGGCAAAGGCGGGGGAAGTAAGAATAACATAGAAAAGTCTATGTTAGGAAGAGAATTATCAGAGCTATCCTGTTGACAGACAAACTAAGAAGGATCAAGATTATTATATACTAATGGATTAACAGTTTAAAAATAATCTGCATTCAAATAATGAGACTAAATAAGAAGTTTGGTTTTAAAAGGAAAGAGGAAAATGAGGAAAATGATAGCTCTAAAAGGCTGAGGAAAAGGAGTAGGAATAAAGACTGAGAAAAGTTTTATTGTTTTGTTTTGGTTTGTTTGTAGCATTTGAAAATGTGTTTAAGATAATGTGTTGAAAATGTGTTTAAGAGAACAAAATCAGTGCAGAGAAACTCTGGCCTCTTAGCTCACTGACTTCATCACCTTCAAAGATTTATTTTCCATTCTGGCTGCAGTTTAGATCTTGGTATCACTATCATCTCTAAATTCCTGGAATCCAAGTATATCCCTCTCTGATCATAACCTCTTCTGGAATACTCCAGCAGCCCCAATATATTGCTCATCACAATAAGACTTGTAGTTCACTGGCTCTGGTAATTATTCCCTAGTTATCAAACCTCCCCAAATACACACACACACACACACACACACACACACACACACACACACGGTTTAGATTTTATGCCCCATCACTTTGACTACTCATATTTCCTTTTGTCATTCCATCTATCAAAACCTAACCTAGCATAACTCTTTGCTAAATGTGCCTATACCCAGAATGCTGACTATACTGAAGACACATACATAACTAGGTGGATAAAACTAAGTATTCATAATTACATTCTCAATTCTATACCTAACTTTGCCTGGCAAGCCTTTGTTTCCCTACTCTGTTCATCTTCACTCTTCACAATGATAATTTTAAATGTTCTCCCTATCTATCACTCATGTATTCTTCCCCAACTCCCTGGGCAGCAGAGATGATGTCACCATGTACTTCATTCACAGAGAAGGCAGAAGCCAAGTCAGGAATCCAACCTCCTTTCACCAAATCTATAAAACTGATTCCATACTGACCCTTGTTTCTCTTTCACTTTTTTGTAAGTGAAGAGACTCCCCCCCCCCCCAAAAAAAAACCCACCCATATCAATTACATCATCTGTGCTCTGGATGCCATCCCTATCTTTCTTAGTCACCTGGATTAGACTACATCTTTCCTGTTACTTACACCTTTTTCTAATGGCTCTTTCACATTAGCATTTAAACATCTCTTCTTAGTCCCACAACTTGTCTATTCATCTATCTCTGGCTCCCAATCACAGACAAACCCCAACGAATTATTACTGTCATTTTTTCCTGGCCTAATATTCACAATCCAACCTACCTGAACCCAGCCTCACTGGGTTCTCACTCTTCTAAAACTATTCTTAAAGTTACAAATGACATCCCTGTAGCTAACGACAGTAAATAATATATGGGCTCTAGCTTATTTGATACCTTGGCAGCATTCCACACTGTTTATATTCCTTCCTATCTAGCCCAGTCTCTCGAACCACAGCTTCTCGGTCTCCTTTGTAGGCTTTCCCTCTTCTATACAAATCTAAACGGTACATCCTGGGCCTCTTCCCAAGTACACTCCCCTAAGTAATCTCATCCTTTCTAAAGTAGATACTTTCCAAACATCTGTCTCTAGCTATCATGTTTTTGAGCTCCAAAAGCCAAGTACCTGACTGCCTAACAATGTATAAGATGTTTCTCAGGCACCTCAAACACAACACATGCAAAACTAAACTTACCCTCTCCTCCCTAAACCACCCCAGTCCAAAGTGTTTCTCCTCAAATAGTCTCAATCTCAAGAAATAAAGGGCACGAAGACTATCCAGGAGCTGGGAACTATCCTCAAGTACTGTTTACCACCAATATCTTGTTAATCATTCTCTACTACTCCTTAGGTATCCACGTTTTTATTCTTGGCAAAAAAAACAAAACAAAAAACCAAACACACACACACACACACACACACACACACACAACCACATAACTTACACACATCTAATCAGACTTCTATATTTAATACTTTACAACAAAGAAGTAAACATAGAAAACAGAGGATCATGTTAAGTGACAGAAGAATGTAATCATCAGAATCCACAAAGTGGGACATTTAACAAGACAAATAACCAAAATTTTTCCATAAAGGAAAGAAGAACTCACTCTCTCTCTCTCTCTCTCTCTCTCTCTCTCTCTCTCTCTCTCTCACACACACACACACACACAGAAAAGAACCCCAGACCTAAGCAACCTGTCAACCAAATCAAAGGAGTAGACCTTGTTTAAAACTTGATTCAAACAGATTAACCAAGATAAGAAATAATCAGGGAAATGTACTTATTAGATTTCAGATATTAACAAAGTGCACACTGTATTTAGGTGTGATATTTATATTTTTAAAAGTCTGTAAGAGAGAAGTATTTGTAGGTGAAACAATATGTGAGATTTACCTTAAAATAATCGGAGGGAGGGGGAAGATACAGATCAAACAAGGTTGGTGATGGGTTGATAACTGCCAAACTTGTGTAGCTGGTATGTGGGGGTTCATTATATTCCTTTCTATTCCTTTTATACATATGAAGTTTTCCATAACAGAAGTTAAGTATGTGTGTGAGAGACACACACACATAATCTGTTTCTGTCTATCCCCACTGCCATCAAATGTAGTCCAATCACTAATATTCCTTGTCTCATCTACAGTATGGCCTTCCCAGAATCATGCTGTGTTCCCAAATAATAAAAACAGCTAACACATAGTGCTCATTCATTAGGAACAAAGCACCACCCTGTTAACAACTGCTTTATATGCATTATCTCATCAAACCTTCCAACAATCCTGAAGTACCAAAAATATTCCCATTTTATAAATCAAGAAACTGAAACTCAGAAAGCTTAAGTTACTGAATGATACCACAAACCAAGAAAGTAGCATAGATTTCCAGCGTAAGCATAGAGACTTCAATATTTGTACTTTTAGTCACTAACATTATTCCTCTACTGAAACCCATTAATGTTGTCCATGGAACAGAGTTTAAATCCTTTAACATGTCTGGCCTAACAATACTTCCAACCATAACCAGCCTCCTCACTTCTTTCCACCTTATTCTCTATGCTTCAGGCACACTGGTTGTTCAATTCCAAGCTCCCTCATACTTCCAAGCCTTCCTGAATATTACAGTCTCTGCCTAAAACAATCTTGCTACACAATTCACTCATCTAACTCGTTTTATTCTTCAAGCCTCAGCTGAAAAGATATATTCTTCAAAGACTTTCCAAAATCCACAAACCAGGTAAGCTACTCCCGATGTATATTCCCAAAGCATCCTGTATTTTCCTTTTTCTAACCTTCATAACACTTGTAATTATTTCTTCAATGTCTTCCATTCCACTACATTATACTAGCCTTGAAGACAGGGAAGCCATTTTTCTTATTTACCATTGTACTCTTAGCACTTAGGGTTTTTTTTTTACACACAGTAGTTGTTCATTGTTCATTAGTGAATAAATTATCAGAAGGGAATAAAAGGTACAGAAGAAATGTGCAAAAAAATGTGCAAATAAGGCAAAGTCAGCATCTAAAAATAAGAAAATTAAGGTCACAATGGTGTTTGCCTTTCAGTGTGGGCAGGGGTGGTAACAGTGTGGAGTAAGTACAAGGAAAGCAGGTGGGTCACTAGATTTATTTGCTCTATACACTGAACTTTTAGGATTATGATAACAAATATTTTTAGACTACAAAATGAAAACTTACCTATTTTACTATATAGAAATTATACCTCAATTAAAAGGGAAAGAAAGAAGGGTCAGGAACGAGAAAAGGAAAAAGAACAAGAGGAAAAGAGAGAGGCATTTCCAGGTGACATAAGCTTCAAGAGAGAAAGAGTGTGAGTCTGAAGATGGGAAAGACATGTCTCTAGATGCAGCACTTTGGAAGTAAGAGAAAGCCACTCACATTGATGGCTCTGAGGTCTAGTGGCACAGAAAAGTAAATATTGCTCATTTGAATGGGTAAAAATTTTCCTCTCAGGAGGAAAAAACAAAGCAAGGTTGGGAGGAGCCTCAAGGAAGAAGAAATTTCTACACTAAAGTGGTTGAGGGTATTAGGCCTATAATTGAGTAAAATTCTAGATGGCACAATCACTGAGCAAACTCATTTTTAAAAAATGTATTATTTATTTATAGAAATCATAAAAATATACCTTTGTTGCATATGTAGGTTTTTCTATTGCTTCATCACCAATAAAGAAGTCTAGGTCATCAACACCTTTCATCACCCTCCTCTGAGCTTGATCACCCACTTTTGCTGACTCCTTAATAGCAATACCTTAAAAATAAAAGTTATTTATACATGTGAAAATTTGCTTTTCTCAAATGAGACATATTAACTTATATTTCTTCCATTATAAAGTATTATTAAACACAACATGACCTAACATACTTAAATTGTCAAAGCAGAGTACAAAGGTCATTTAAGAAATCAATGACAAAATTAATTTAACACAATGAAATCTCAACTTCCATCCAGAGACAAGGCCTCAAGTGTAAAAGCCACAAGTAGAAGTACTGTTGTGGGAATGTTTCAGTTATATTTTTTAAAACTATGTAGAATCTATTCTGATTTGAGCAAGATTATAATCCCACCAAGTCAACATATGCTTAATGGATAATCAGAAAGAAAAAAAATGAAAAACACTAACAAATGAAAACAGGAAAACAAAAGGGGAATTTTTTTTCAAAAGCTTTCTTCCTATTTGCACTATTATGGACTGGCAATTTAAATATAACACTGGGGGCACCTGGGTGGCTCAGTTGGTTCAGAGTCCAACTTCGGCTCAGGTCGTGATCTCACAGTTCGTGAGTTCAAGTCCCACATGAGGCTAGCTGCTGTCAGTGCAGAGCCCGCTTCAGATCCTCTGTCCCTCTCTCTCTCTGCCCCTCCCTGGCTTGAGCTCTCTCAAAAATAAAAAATAAAAAAAATATAAATATAACACTGGCACAGGGTTCTGTTAAACTTTAATCCCACAAAGGGAAATTTCAAATCATTTAAGTAAAATCCACAACATTCCCCTTAAATAATTCCAGAAACCCAGCCACGGTTCTTGACCTAAAACCTATATATTTCTTAATTAACATATAAATTTCTGAATCCTTCAAGTTAAGCATTCATTCAAAATAATTATCTGCATGTACTTAAAATGATCTAGCATTCAACTGTTATACTTTCATTTAATAACAATTATATTCTTAATAAGATGGGTAGAAAATACTGAAGGAAAGATATTCTAAATCCAGTCTACTCCTTCAAAATGTTAGAAAGCTTCTCTAGTAATTTATTTATACTGTCCATAGACATCCAGATGGCTCACTACAAGTTTCCTGAAAAACAAAGATATATGCAAATAACTATGAACCAAATCTACAGGCTTTCCAAATCAAATATCCATGCTCATCAGTGGCAACTGGCTGTATCTGATTATAAAAACTGGACTTGCAGCATTAAAACTGGATGTAAAAAACTCCAAAATCAAAAATCTTCTTTCAGTACAGAAATGGATTTTTAACACGCTACAACTTCTCGTAAGAAAGACAATGAAAACTAAAATTGCATATTTTGGCAAAGAGACAAAATAGAGAATGGGTACAATGGTGATGGGATCCTAAGGTTCCAAAGATGGGTCTCCAACAAAGACAACACGTCCACTTAAGATTTATAGAAAAAAAAAAAAAAAAAGGAAAAGAAAATCAGTAATCTCATGAAATAAATGCTTAATCACAATACCTTATAAAAGATTATAAATTATGAAATAACAAAATCAGCATTTTATGGGTTGAGTATCTTCCCCAAAGTATGTTGAAGTCTTAATCCCCAGTACCTCAGAATGTGACCTTATTTAGAAAGAGGGTCTTTTGAGTTGAAAAGAGATTATTGGGGTGGGCCCTAATCCAACATGACTGGCGGGTGTCCTTATAAAAAAGGAAATTTGGACACAGCCAGAGAGAAGACAATGTGAAGACACATCGGGAGAAGACAGCCATGTGACTGGAGTGATGCATGTACAAGCACTGTCAGCAAACGTCAGAAGCTAGAAGCAGCAGCTAAGAGGGTTCTTCTCCTAGAGCTGTCAGCAAGATCATGGCCCTACTGACAACCTGATTTTGGAATTCTAGCCTCCAAAACTATAAATTTCTGATGTTTTAAGCCACCCAGTTTTTGGAACTTTGTTATGGCAGCCTTAGGACACTGATATAAAAATACGAAAGGGTCTAACACTAAACTCAAATATAACTAAGTCAGGTACTAGACCACAAAAGTATTATCCATATTAGCGGGCAATAAAGCCAATATTTGTTACCAAATTCTTGAAATAAACAACAATCAGTATATTGATACATAAATGCGAGGAAAGAGTAAAAAAAAGCAAACTTGTCCTTCAGTGTAGACAACAAACATACATGAATAAAACATAAGGAAAAGACAATAGTACCACCAAACTAAGATCACTATAGTCACATGAATGAGTGATTTCATCAGTGTCACCTAAAATCCATTGTATGTATTAAAAAATTAGATTTAGGTAGTAGCCTAAATTCTTTTTTTCCCCTTTTAATTGAAGTATAATTAACATAAAATGTTTACTAGTTTCAGGCATGTAACATACTCATTCAACAACTCTACACCTTACTCAGTGCTCACCAGGCTAAGTGGTGACCATCTGTGACCATACAATGCTATTTAGAATATTATGGACTATATTCCCTATGCTGTAGTTTTCATCTCCATGACCTACTTATTTTATAACTGGAAGTTTGTACCTCTTGGTAGTAAGCCTAAGTTCTTACATAATCAATTCATAGCTAAGTATACCAAAAGTGTATCACAAGTACAAAGTCAAACAGGTTTGTCAGTGGAGAGCTAAAAAATAAGATACATATATGTATTTATATGAATGTATGTGTACATATGTATACATATAAATATAAAAGCTCCCCTCTTAACTACAATTTTAACAATGTACTTCTCATATTTCACATTGAATTTTGTTCTTGCCATATTAATTACAAAACCACTGACCTATTCATGACCAATGAGTGCCGACTAGAGACTAAAGATCTGCATTTTTGGCAATTTCTACCATGTTCTCAACTTCACTGATCTGAAACCTAAGCTGTTTCATTAGTCTCCTGCATGTTTATTTTCCCAATTCCTTATTTTCATAAATAAGAATATACTACACAAAAATATTCAAACAGTCACACAAATACTACTTTGCAAGACGAGTGACACTCCAGGAGTTAGCACCACCAAGCAATGGCTCAAAAGATTTTTCACCTGATATTGTTAAAGTTTTGATTTGGCAGTAGGACAAGTAGATCAGGGTACTTTATATGTTTGAAAGTCAAAAGTACAAAAGCATGTCCATTCAAAACCAGATGCATAATCCAATGCTAACAAGTAAGAGTGTTAACAAACCAAGTGTGAAGAGTATTTTTTAAAAAACTACTGAAAGTTGGGGCGCCTAGGTGGCTCAGTTAGTTGAGCGTCCGACTTTGGCTCAGGTCATGATCTCGGGGTCGAGATCCCACGTGGATTGAGCCCCACGTCGGGCTCTGTGCTGACGGGTCGGAGCCTGGAGCCTGCTTTTGATTCTGTGTCTCCCTCTCTCTGCCCCTCCCCCACTCATGCCCTGTCTCTCTCTCTCTCTCTCTCTCTCTCTGTCAAAAATAAACATTAAAAAAAAATTTTTTTTTAATAAATAAATAAATAAATACTGAAAGACAAACTACTGAAAGTTGATGGTCAGGCTAAAGTGAAGTTAACAGAGGATAGAACAAAAACAATGTAAGTATGGTTATAAAATATTAGAAAACAGCTCAAGTCAACATTTCTAAAAATGAGATGCCATCCTTATTTTGAAACATGGGCTTTCAGCAGGGACGTCAATAAACACAAGTCTGGCAAACAACAATCATGTCCACACACCGAAGAATAGTCTTCATAGGTGTGCAACAGAGGATCCACTACTGAACAGTTACACCCAGAAACTGTTAACAGAAATATCCTCAAAGCAGAAAATTGTGTGATTTTTCAGTTCATTCATTTTTGTCTTTAAAAAGAGACATTTGGTAGATCTGGCAAATGAAGAACTAAACAGCTAAAATGAATGGTGAGAGGTGTGCAAATGAGGTCACACTTAGCAAACTGTTTTTAAAGGACTAAAATCTTACACAGTGCCAGAGATAATTATCTTTTACTTTAACGATTAAGAAAAAGATCTTTAAATCAGCTTGTGGCTTAAAAGAATACTTACAGGACGGGATGATAAACTGTGGTTCTGTGTTTCCAGCATATCCTAGTTTTGTATACCTGCAAAATAAAAAATAAAATTTTAAGGATTTCACTAGTATCATAGCAATTATGAATTTATTTCTCAGATCTCCATTGGTTATGAAGTGAGATTCCATTGTGGGTAAATTTACAAAATCCCATAGCTTCAATGCATGTAAATATCCCTATTTTCCAAAATTATACCAAAATTATAAATACCCACAGCTTTTAACAAGAAATTCCACTTCTAGAAACTGATCCTACAGGAATATCCTACACATGTGAAATAACATGTATCAAGGCCATTTGCCACAATCTTGCTTATAACAGCAAGAGTCTGAAAATAACCTAAATAAACATGAAATGAGAAACTAGTTAAATATGCTAACTTCATCCTATGTTATATTATGCAGCTATTAAAAAAGAGATCGAAGAGGCTCTTTATGGACTGATATGGAACAACCTCCAAAATGTACTGTTAAATGAACAAAAGCAAGGTACAGAACAATGTTTCACATACACTATACAGTATTTGTATAAAGTAAGGGAGAGGAGTAAGAACACATAAAATGTACTTGATTGTATAGACACACAGAGTATCTCTGGAAGAATATAAAGAAATCAATAATTGTGGTTGTCTCCAGAAAACGGAATTGGGTAGGTGATGGGCAGAATTGAGGAGGAGATTTTTTATTGCCTATTTTTTCATACCATTTGAATACATTACTATTCAAAATAACTAATTTTTAAATGCCTTGCCACAGTGGATTCAGCCTATATTCTTACAATAACAAAATAACGACAACAATGATGATTAGGAACTAAAAGCTGAGCTTTGATAAGCTGCGCGTTATGGGCTACATAGGAGATACCTGGCTAAATATGAAAACCTATTAACTATGAGCAGGCTTTAAAGACAAAGTAACAACATTTTATACTACTCATATTCAAACTCACTGCTAAATAGTAGGCAGATAAATTGCTGTGAGATTCCTGGCTTCTAATAATATCTACAGAACTTTTTTTTTTTTCTTTCCTAATATAAGAAGAAGGAAAAAAGCTCTCTTTGGGGAGAACATGGTTCAAAACTTAGTTCAAGAACTAAGAGTGCCAAATAGGCTAACTTGTTAAAAGTAAGGAGAAAACATAAACTCTTCCAAATGTGATAATGCTCTGACTAAAACCTCTTCCAAGATTCCCCACTGTCCACGTTTAAAAAGTAAACAAAACTTCTTTGCAAGGCATACAAAAGAGCTCTAATATTTGGCTCCTGACCACCTTTCCCAACAGCGCTGACATACTATACCAGGCTCCCTAGCCATAAAACTGCTAACGTTTTCTGGACAGAACAACTCATTTCATGCCACGGAGCCACTGTTAACACTTCCAACTACAGGAGATGCTCTCTTTTCAATGCTGAATGCAACTGCTAAACTCTAACCCATCCTGCAAACAGCAAATTAAGTATCACTGCCTCGAAACAAAAACTTTTCTAACCTTCAAACAGTATACTTTGTCCCCACAGTGGACAAATGGAGCTGACTTATGTTTTATTACGATAAAGACTTACAAAACATGACAGTCTAAAACTGTCTGAGCCACAACATCCTAGAAGTTTACTATACAATACTTAGTGTGAGATCTAATCCCTCTACCTTTTTTTTACCATTAGTCACCAAAGCAATTTAAGTCATTATAAATAATACCCTAATAGAACAGAATGTCTTACTTCCAATTCTATTACCCCTACAAAGAATAATCATCTCCCTAAAAATCACTGCCTAACTCACATATCTTCAAATGAGGCTCTACTGCTTACAATATTAAGTACAAACTTCTTCTTGTTTCTATAAAATGATTCATTATTAAGTATTCCTAAAGTCCCTTTCAGATAAAAAAAAAAAATGTATGATTCTGATTCCTTCAGCTGAATATTAAGGAACTTCACAATAAGTCCCAATTAAACATTTTAAGTGTCTCCCATCATTTGCTTCCATGAACCCAGCTCAAAGCACACTGCACTTGTTACTCATTTTCCTCCACAATGACTTGCTATTTCCCCATCACATTATCCGTGTTTACATGGCACCCTCTCAGAAAGCTCTCACCACAACTTAGGACTCCTCCATGAAGTTTTCCTGATCATTTTAATTATCAGTCATCCTTTCCCTCAATAAATTCAATCTCAACAATCACTCGTTACACAAGCCAAACTGTTATTTTCCTGTGTGTAAATACCAACTCCCAAATAAAGTAGTAAGATATTTGAAGTAGAAACCATTACAGTAAAAACTCCCTTAAGAAAACTTCCATTTGTCAAGTTCACCAGATTAATCAATACTCCATCCCTGGTCAAAATCCAACAGCCTAAGTTGAACATATTCAGCAATAAATTAGTTTCAGAAAAAACACCAAAAGAAGAATCTAATCAACCAGTCTTTACCAGACTAATACAAAACAGTCAATACATAATCAAAACAAATGTGCTCTCCCCCAAACACAAAAATAACTACCTAGCATATTAGCTATATGGATACACCATAACATTTAATCATTTCTACTATACTTATAACACCACAGCCAAATAATTTTCTAAGTTTTTGTAGGAGAATAGCCAAATACATCTACCAATGCTCTACTGCTCTGGATTTAAAGTTAAACAGTATATCAAAGGTACTCAAATATCTCAAGTATCTCAAATACTAAAATGGCATCAAAAAATATCTCAATTTTCACCAGTTTTTAAGAAATATAAAGGGAAATCTCCTAGTTTACTTTTAACCTTAAAATGTGCTTAGCCTCTAAAAATTAATTTGGCTTGTAGCTTAAAGAAAAATGTTTGTGGCACAGAATACAATCTAAAAAAACTGAAAAAGTCTTATCCTAAACTCTAGAAAAGAGTTACTGAGTTAGGTTGAAGTCACATTTTCTCTACTGGAGAGAGAGCAAAGTGCTAGATAACAAACAATATGACTCTTTAAAACCACTCTCCCATACTATTAGCAAACTTTAAAAGTTGTTTTTTAAAACAGCTTTGAAACTGCTCAAAAAATCCACAAAAGTCCATTTATTTAAGTTTATTTATTTACTTTTATTTATTTTACACAAGCAAGGGAGGAGCAGAGAGAGAGGAAGGGGGGGGGGGAGAGACAGAGAGAGAGAGAGAATATATATGAATGAATGCCAAGCAGACCCCACAACACTGGGCTCAAACTCACAAACTAGAGATCATGACCTGAGCCGAAATCAAGAGCCGGATGTTTAACTGACTGAGCCACCCAGATCCGCCCAAAAAGACATTTTAATGTTCTTATATGAGCAGAGAAGCATTTAAATAGGGAAAGCAGGAGAGAGGAGAGGGAAAGAGTCTAGGAAGATCTGAAAGAACTGGTCAGCTGAGTCTTAAAGGATGACTTACAACAGTACATATCAATGCACACAAAATATGCTAATATTTGAAGAGTATACTGGAATGAATTGGAGGGCATTTGGGTATAGCTATAAGAGATTTGTTTTTAACATTCATTTAAACTTTCTCAACATAAATATAACGAAAAGAATATAAATTATTAGTACAGATATTAAGTACTAAATTTATGTTTCAAATTAAAGCTTTTCAAATATAAAGTAGTATCGATTAACCTAACTTAATTTATCAGCTTTTATACTTGAAATGGCTGATTTGATTAAGACATTTTTATGATGACCTCTCAAAATTCTTGATAGTCACCACAGAGAAGAAACTGTACAAGTAAATAACAGAAAAGTTTTTCTTACTTTTTCTCTAAAAGAAACTCCTTTCTCACAATTAATGGCATTTGTTAACTCGAACTCTTTAAATTATAATTTAAGGATGTGTTCACTGTATTTAAACTAAAAGTTCTTTGCTTTCATTGACACATGCAAAATTCAAATTTTGTGTAATAAAGCAAATAGATTTCAAATCAAACTTTTTCATATTAAGACTTTCTCAAACCATGCATACATGTTCCTCTCCTTGTTACAACAATGTTCTTTTTTATTATTAAAATACTAACCAAAGATCACAGTGAAACATTTTTAGCTTCACTCTTCCAAAATGAATTTTTGTTTTAAATTCATAGATTCTGTCGGTATACTTTATTTTTCCACAGCCCTTGCAATTTTCTATTAAGTTCCTTTGGGTGTTCAAAAAAGTGTTTTATATAATTAAGCAACTCAGGAACACAATACTTAACCAGACTATACAATAAATCTATAAAGAAGTGCGCACGCACACACACACACCAAAATCTAAGTTGCCTTGAAGCAGAAACTCTTCCTTCAGACAGCTAGTAGACATTGCTAACATTTCCTCCCTTTAAGTTTTAAACATGGGATTAAACAGCTTGGCTTTCTCTTAAATTTGCCAGTTGGAGAACATCACTTAATGTAAGATTCAGACCTGGGACAAATCTTTATATTTGCAAGGCATTTATTCAAATCAATCTACAGATTCATGCAATCCTTATCAAAATCTCAAGAATTTTTTTTGTTTTTGCATTAATAGAAAAAAATCCTAAATTCACATGGAATCTCAAGGGACCATCAACAATCCTGAAAAAGAACAAAGTTGGAGATCTCAACACTTCCCGATTTCAAAGCTTTACTACAAAGCTAAAGTAACCAAAACAATGAGGCGGTGAGGTACACACAAACTATATAGACTAATGGAATAGAACAGAACTCAGAAATAAAACCTCCCAAAAAAGGTCAAATGTTTTTTGAAAAGGGTGCCATAACCATTCAATTGGGGAGAGGATAGTCTTTTCAACAAATGGTGCTGGGAAAAGTGGATATCTATCTACATGTAAATGAATCAAGTTAGAGCTTTATCTTATACCATATGCAAAATTTAACTTAAAAAGGATCAAAAACGAACACCTGGGTGGCTCGGTATGCTGAGTTTCTGACTTCAGCACAGGTCATGATCTCAGGATTCCATTCATGGGTTTGAGGCTCATCAGGCTCTGTGCTGACAGCTCAGAACCTGGAGCCTGCTTCAGATAGTGTCTCCCTTTCTCTCTGCCTCTCTCTCTCTCTCTCTCTCTCTCTCTCTCTCTGAAAAGCAAACATTTAAAAAAATGGATCAAAGACCTACATGTAAGAGCTAAAACTATAAAACTCTTAGAGGAAGTGCTCTCTTCAGCAGCACATATACTAAAACTCTTAGAGAAAAACACAGCGGAAAAGCTTCATGGCATTGGATTTAGCAATGACTTATTGGATGTGATGCTAAAAGCACAGGTAACAACAAGGAAATAAATCAGACATCATCAAAATTAGCAACTTTTTGGCACCAAAGGGCACTATCAGTTCAGGACAAAGGTACCCATGAAATGGGAGAAAACAGCTGCAAATCATATACACATAGTGCCCAATTTAGAATGATTCGACTCACAATTTTCTGACTTTACAATGGTGCAAAAGTGATAATGCATTCAGTAAAACAGTACTTTGAATTTTGATCTTTTCCTGGACTAGCGATATGCTGTATAATACCTCTGGTCATGCTGGGCAACAGCAGTGAGCCTCAGCTCCCAGTAAGCCAATGTGATCACAAGGGCTAACAACCAATACACTTACAATTACTCTGTACCCATACAACCACTGTTTTTTACTTGTAGTACTACAGTCAATATATTACATACTACAGGCATTTTATTATATGATTTTGCCCAAATGTAGGCTAATGTAAACTTTCCAAGCACATTTAAAGTAGGCTAGGCTAAGCTATGATGTTTGGTACGTTAGATGTATTAAATACCTTTGTGACTTAGGATATTTTCAACTAATGATGGGTTTATCCAGACGTAAGCTCAATGTTAAGTGGAGGAAGATCTTTATCATCCAGAATGTACATATATGTGTGTGTGTGTGTGTGTGTGTGTGTACATACACACACATATACATACATGTATTTTCTATGGATATATATATTCTGGATATTATACACTACATATGTACACATATATTCTGGATATATATACACTATATATACATATATATATATGTATATATAGAGTGAAGAACTCAACAACAAAACAAACAATACAATTAAAACTGAGTAAAACACGTAATAGACATTTCTCTTAAAAAAAATGTACAAAAGACCAATAAGCACGTGAAAAGATGTTCAACATCATTAATAACGAAGGACATGTAAATCAAAATGAGATGCCACTTCATACCCATTACATTGGCTATTACCAGAAAACAAAAAGAAAATGACAAATGTTAGTGACAAAGTGCAGACACTGGAACCTTGTACTGGTAGTAATATAAATGGTACAGGTGCTACAGAAAACAATATGACAATTCTTCAAAAAATTAAACACAGAATTACCATGTGATCCTGCAATGCCATTTCTGGGTATACACCCAAAAGAAAAAGCAAGGGCTTGCAGACCCATGTTCAGAGCAACATTATGCATATAAGCTAAAAGGTGGAATCAACTTAACTGTCCACTGTGAAAGGGTAAACAAAATGTATATACACACCACAGAATATTAGCCTTAAAAAGAAAGAATATTCTGACACATGATACAATATGGAAGAACCTAGAGATCATGCATAGTGAAATAAGCCAATCACAAAAGATCAAATATTGTACGATTCCACTTATATGAGGTACCTAGAAGAGTCAAATTTACAGACAGAAAGTAGGACATGCCAGTAATGCAGGTGGGGTAGGGGCTGTTATTGTTTTATGGGTATAGAGTTCCAGTTTGGGAAGATGAGTAAGTTCTGAAGATGGATGGTAGTGATAGCTGCACAACAATGTGAATATACTTAATGCCACTAGACTTTACACTTAACAAGGTATTTATGTTGTGTATATTTTACCACAACTTAAAAAAAAAAACTAAATTTTGTAGCTGCCCAGAAAAAAAATTCAAATTGGATACATACCGTATATGTTAAATATAAATCTAAATGCATCAAAGATTAAAAGAGAAGAAAAATTAAGATATAAGTTTTAAAAGAAAGCAGGACAATTTCTTTATAACCATGGAGTAGATGCGGTTTTCTAACTATAATTTAAAATCTAGACACTAAAAAAAAAATTAATATTTCAACTATGTAAAATTAAAAACTTCTCCAAAAAAACGTATCAAAAGTAGCCACAAGAAAGATTACTAACAGAGAAAAATTGCACTCGAAGACAATCTCCTTGAAACATACAAGATACCTACAAGGTGATGATGAGGGAGGGAGGGAAATAAAGAGGAAAAGAGCAAAGAAAGGAAGAAGGCAAAAAAAAAAAAAAAAAAAAAGGAAGAAGGAAGGGCAAAAGAAGAAATAGAAATAGCTATAAACAGAAAGGTGCTCAACTCCTTGAAGTTAAAAAAAAAGCAGATTAAAAGTACACTGAGATAATGCTCATACACTCACAGTTGGAATCCAAAATGATACAGTTATTTTAAAAACACTTAAACATTCGGGGCGCCTGGATGGCTCAGTCGGTTAAGCGGCCGACTTCAGCTCAGGTCATGATCTCACGGTCATGAGTTCGAGCCCCGCGTCAGGCTCTGTGCTGACAGCTCGGAGCCTGGAGCCTGTTTCAGATTCTGTGTCTCCCTCTCCCTGACTCTCCCCCGTTCATGCTCTGTCTCTCTCTGTCTCAAAAATAAATAAACGTTAAAAAAAAAAAATTTTTTTTTAAAAACACTTAAACATTCACTTACCATATGACCCAGCAATTCTACTTCTACGTACACACCCAAGAAAAATAAAAACATGTGTCCACATTCGTTCAAAACAGCATTATTCAGTGTCCCCAAACTGGAAGCAAAACATATGTTCATCAACAAGAAAATAAACAAGGACAATATAATTATACAAACCAAAATTACTCCACACATAAAGAATTTAAAAGTGTAACCCACTCTCCAAGGAAAAGTGTTCAACAGAAGACAAAATGACCCAAATATTGGAATTATCAGATAAAGACGGGAAAACAGCTATGACTATCACAATTAAATACACAAAAGTGCACTTATAATGACGAATAACAAATATCACCAGCAACTCTAAAACTATATAAAAAAACAAATGGAAATTCTAGAATTGAACAAAGCAATACCAGATATTAAAAAAAAAAAAAAAAATCACGGATGAGCTAAAAAACAGAAAACAGGTAACAGAGGTAATAATCAGTGAACCTGAAGGCAGATGAGTAGAAATTACCTAATCTGAAATTGGGGGAGGGGGGATATTAAGAAGAGACCTGAAGAAAAAAGAATAGAGTCTAAGAAACTTGGGAGAAAATACGAAAAAGGTCATATACTGAAGTCTCAGATGGAGAACACACCGATAGTAAAATACTTTTTGAAGGAGTAATGACTGAAAACTTTAGCAATTTAGTGAAAGACAGCAACACATAGATGTGAAGGGCTCAAGAAAACCCAAGCAGAATAAATAGAAAGAAACCATACTTAGTCACATTACAATCAAACTAAAAATCAAAGATAAAGAAAAAAATACTGAAAGCAGCCAGAGGAAAAATACCCATTAACCGGAAACAAAATTCAAATTACTACCACCTTCTTATGAGGAGTGATGAAGGCTAGAAGACAGTAAACAACATTTTTAAAGTCTGGAGAGAATGGGAAAACAGTCAGCCCAGGAATGTACAGGAACAAAAATACCCTTCGACAATGAAAGTGAAATGAAAACATTTTTCAAATAGAAGAAACTCACTGCCATCAAACATGGGCTAAAGAAAGTTCTTCAATCCAAAGGAAACGGGAAACTAGAGGGGGTAGTGAAGTATAATAAAGAAAATCAGAAATTATAAACAGGTAAATATAAAAGACTATTTTTTATACCTAGTTTTTGAACACACTTATAACTAAAGCAAAAATCTGATTATCTTGTGCAGTTATACAGTACATAGATGTAATACCTATGACAACTTTAGCATAAAAGGACAGTGAAGTAAGGGGAGCAGCAGGCAAGACTTAACAGATCTCCTGAAATGCAAGATCTCTACTCCTTACGTGAAGTTTTAATTAACTCTAAAGAAACAGTGAGTAGTGAGTTTTCTTAGACACATATTGTAATCCTTAAAGCAACTGTTAAAAAAAATGCCAAGAGTATAGTTAAAAAGCCAAAGGTAAATTAAAATGGAATTCCAAACAATATTCAAATAATTTGAAAGACAGAAAAGAGGAAAGCACAACAGGAACAAATTTTTTTTAATAAATAAATAAAACAGTATACCTAAATCCAACCATATCCATTATTACATTAAACGTTAACAGACAAAACTCTCCAATTAAGAGGGACAGATTAAAAATTTTTTTAAAATAAAAATGCAAGCCCAAACTATATGTTGTCTGCATGATATGCACTTTATAAAGACAGAATGAAAAAAAATGGATGGAAAGCAAAAAGCAAGTATAAGAAGGCTGGAGTGGCTATATTCATATGCGATAAAACCGTTCTTTAAGAAAAAGAGTAATATGAGGGGTGCCTGGGTGGCTCAGTCGATTAAGCGTCTAACTCTTGATCTTGGCTCAGGTCATGATCTCAAGTTTATGAGTCAGAGCTTCAGGTCAGACTCTGCACTGACAGCACAGAGTCTACTTGGGATTCTCGGTCTCCCCCTCTCTCTCTTTCTCTGCCCCTCCCCCATTCACTCACTCTCAAAAATAAATTTAAAAATTTTTTTTTAAAAAAGAGTAATATGAGAGAGTAATTTTATAATAATATAAAGGGTAAATTCATCAAGACCTAACAGTCTTAAATGTGTATGTGCCTATTAACAGTTTCAACATGCTTGAAATGTGTCATAATTAAATGCTGAGACTATTCAACTCTTACAGCAGGAAATTTTGTCACCTCTCAGTAATGGATAAAATCACACACACACACACACTCACACACACACACACACACACACACACACACACACAGACACACACACACACATACCAAAAACTCAGTAAAGGCATACAGGATCAACGTTAATAACCATTTTGATCTAATTGATATACTCAAGAAGTGCAGAATATGAATTCTAAGTACACATGATGCATTCATTTTGACCACGGATGGGCAAACTATGGCCCCAAAACAAAATTCAGACTATTGATGTTTTGGTATCACTTGTGAGTTTAAAATTCTTTTTATATTTAAATTTTTTAAATTTTCTTTTATTTTTTTACATTTTAGGAGGAGGAAGGGAAGTGAAAAGGGAGGAGAGGAAAGCAGCAGCAAGGACCATGCCTGACCCACAAAGCCTAAAACAAAGACCATATGTGGCCCACAAAGGCTAAAATATTTACTATTTGGTCTTTTATAGAAGTGTGCCAATCCCTGACACAGACCAGATGCTAAGCCATAAAAAACAAATCTCAATAAATGTAAAAGATTAAAATCATAAATACATGTTCTCTGACTAAAAAAGAATTAAATTAGAAACCGACAGCAATAAGATATCTAAATAAACCCCAAACATTTGGAAATTAAACACACTTCTACCTATAATCCGTGAATCAAAGAAAAAATTGGAAGGAAAATTACTTCAAGTTGATTAACAGTTAAAATAAAAAACATCAACATGTGTGGGATGCACCTAAAGCAAAGCTTAAAGGGAAAATTCCTACAGTGCTTCTGTCAGAAAAAATAGAAATGTCCATAATCAGTGACCTAAGATTCCACCTTAAGGTACAAAAAGGAGGGATGCCAGGGTGGCTCAGTCGCGTCAGACTCCAGTCCAGGACGTGTTCTCCCAGTTCATGAGTTTGAGCCCCAGGTCAGGCCCTATGCTGACAGCTCAGAGCCTGGAGCCTGTTTCTGATTCTGTCTCTCTCTCTCTGCCCCTGCCCTGCTCACACTGTCTCTCCCCCTCTCCCTCTCTCTCAAAAATAAAAATAAATATTATAAAAAGAAGAAGAAAGCAAACTCAAAATAAATAGAAATAAACAGTAAACAGAAAGGCAGAAATCAGGTTAATAGAAACAGAATATTAACAGAAAAAAATGGAACTATGGAAAGATAGGCTGATCGAGAATAGTACAGAAATTGCCAACATAAGGGATGAAAAGCTGATTAACGCTACCAATCATATAGAGGAGAAAATGATAAAAAAGAGAATACTATAAACCATAGCCATCATATTAAGATGTAAGGGACAAATACCTTCAAAGACAGAATTTACCAAAATCAATACAAGATGAAACAAAAAATCTATTTTGAATAACCCCAAAGCTATTAAAGAAATTATCAGTAACCCTTCCAAAAAGCAAACTCCAGGCCCAAGTTTGACTGGTAAATTCTATCACTCATTTAAGGAAGAAATAAAAATAATTCTACATAAGCCCTTTCAGAAAAGAGGGAAGAGCTTACCCCAAACCCTTTCGTGAGGACAGCATAATTCTAATACCAAAACCAGATAAAGACATTTCAAATGAAGAAAATGGCAGGCCAACATCCATCATGAATACAGATGAAAAAAATCCTTAACAAAACAAATAGAACAACATGCAAAAAGGGTATATATCATAACTAAGTGAGGCTTAGCCCAAGAATCCAAGCTTGGTTTAACAGTTGAAAAATCAAGCCTCTGCTTTTTCAGAACACCTCAATTAATTTCACTACTCAACATGCTATGGGGTCTGATGCCTGCTTACTTCCCCAGACTCATCCAAATACTCACTTCACTTGCATAATCCTCAAACCCTACAAAACACATTTTTTTTAATCTAAAATAGAATTACTCTTATAAAGCTTTAATAAACATAGTTAGGAACAGAACACACAAATCCGAGCACTTACAGAACATAAATGCTTATCCTTCTTTCCTTCTTTGTTTTATTTCACCCAAATCCTTTGTTTCCTTATAGACCCTTTCCAAATCTTCCATTTTTATCATTCCTTTTGGACACATTTGATTTTCATAGTATGATTCCTAAGCAAAATTAGTAGAGTCCTAATGCCTTTCAATTTGCTATTCTTTAATACGTGGTGTACAAGTATGTATGTTCATGTATGTGTACTTTTAATACTGTTTAAGTGCATTTTGTTACCTTGAAATATCTTAAAAAAACCTTTCAAACCTAGTCCTTTTTTAATCTGAATTCTAAGCAGGAAAATTACATTTTGTGAATGTCCTTTCTTTTTTGATGTCAATTGTAAGTGGAAATCTACATTTAAATGCAGAGTAGAAATAAAATTACACATCAAGAAAAATTCTATTACAAAATGCATATGTTTTTTTATTCTGGAAGTCTACAAAAGAAACAGAAAATTGTGAGGCACCAGGGTGCCTCAGTCAGTTAAGCTTCCGACTTCAGCTCAGGTCATGATCTCACAGTTCCGGACTTCGAGCCCCACATCGGGCTCTGTGCTGAGAGCTCAGAGCCTGAAGCCTGCTTCAGATTCTGTGTCTGTCTCAAAAGTAAAAAAGAAAGACGAAAGACAGGAAGGAAGGAAGGAAGGAAGGAAGGAAGGAAGATAGGAAGGCGAGAGGGAGAGAGAGAGAGAGAGAGAAAGAAAGAAAGAAAGAAAGAAAGAAAGAAAGGAAGGAAGGTAGGTAGGAAGGAAGGAACAGAGGGAGGGAGGGAGGGAGGGAGGGAGGGGGGAAAAATTGTCATTGTCTCCAGATAGCAGAATGGAGAAAAAGGAGAATTCTGTTTTCTAAATTTACAATGTTATGTCTTAAATGATCTAACCATATACATTTAACACATAACAGTGTCACATTACTTTTTTAATTAAAAGAACTTTGGAAATGATAACATTAGCCCATGAAAAAATTTTAATAAATAGTAACACTAGAAAAGTACTAATGTAAGTTTCCCTACCATGCCTATCCCCTAGCCACCTAGTTGCCATCCCAAGAGTAATTATTTACATATCCTGGAAAAAATTCATGCATAGACATGTACATATATTACTTTAATTTATGTCATTGGGTTATACAGGAAGTCAAATTATGAATCCGCTTTACTTCTTTATACTTTCCTATATTTAAAATGTGTCATTTTCTAAATGGTTTTTAAAAAGAGAACATAATGAAAAAGGCAAAGCTATCTTACCTAATGTTTATGAAACTTGTAAGCACAATACAGTATTTTGGAAAACTAAACCAAAATTTTCCTTTATGGCCCGAGAAAGCAGGCTAGATTTACAGAAACTCTCCCTGAGCTACACAGCAATGAAAAAAAATTTCTGATGTTGATTTTGGCCAGCCAGGAGTATGGAATTGGAAACGGCTTACAGAAGGGACGATAGTAGAGAATTCAAAACCATCTTTGAAGACTTGGTGACTAGAAAAATAGTGAAAATATAATAAAGTTAGAAGAAAGGGATTTCCTGCACTGGGAGAAATGAATGGCAAAAAGCGAATGAGTTTTATGTAAGAAATGGTTGGTCTATCATGGTCCTAACTGCCTCTGGGGCAGGGAAAAATGGATTCAGGAGTAGTCATCAATAATGTGCTCTCTTAAAAAGAAATGAAACAAACATGATAAAATGTTAGCAGGCAATAATTGTGATAAATAAGAGTATCTGTTATGTTATTCATTATACTTTTCTAAAAGAAAAAATTCACTTAAAGAAAGAATATTTTTAAATAATAAAACCAGTTATGCTTGTAATGTAAAACATTAGCATCCCTTATGTTGGATAGTATTTTTAATTCTGGGGACGCCTGGGTGGCTCAGTCAGTTAAGCGCCCAACATCAGCTCAGGTCATGATCTCACAGTTCAAGCCCTGCATCCAGTTCTCTGCTGTCAGCACAGAGCTGGCTTCAGTCCCTCTGTCCCTCCCTCTCTCTGCCCCTCCCCTACTTGAGCACATGTGTGCGCGAGCTCTCTCTCAAAAAAAAAAAAAAAAAAAAAAGTTATTCTTATTCTGCAAATTCAAATTTTACTTATTAAAGGCATATAGTTGACAATGAGTACTTTTACTTTACACATGATTCCTATTTCTTTTTGCTTTGAAAATCATCTCACAGCAAAAAGTTACTTGAAGATTCCAATACTTTACTGATACTAAACCACTAATGGGAACAGAAACTTAAGAAAATAAATAAATAAAGTTCAAAAATGAACTGGAATAAAAAGCTACAACAAAAAAATCATTCCAGAAAAGAACAAATATGTATTGACGTTATTACCCTAAATACAGTATATGTACCTACAGCCTAGTAGGTAGGAAGTAGATAGAATTTTAACTTTCCATGTTTGAACAATCTTAAACCACATAACAAAATGAATATAAGACTCCCACACTTTAGGATGTACAGAACCTTCATGATCTAGTGCAACCCACAATTTCCAAAATTTCTTTGTACTGACAACTACTAATTTAAAGCTGAAAGAATTCTACCTCAATATGAGCAGCTTACATCTTTACCATATCATAAAAACAAAGTATATATTAAGCATAATTATCAAATTGTAAGTGAAAATGGAGGTCTACAAATGAATTCCAATGCTTAACTTCTATAATTTCTCAGTTCTCAGCTTAGCTATAGTTTTCTTTGTGCTTCTAGTGTTAGGAACTTTTACAACAAGAATGTAGTCGTGGGGAGCCTGGGTGGCTCAGTTAGTTAAACGTCTAACTCTTGCTTTCAGCTCAGGTCATGATCTCATGGTTCATGAGTTCTAGTCCTACACTGGGCTCTGTGCTGACAGGGGTTGTCTCTCTCTCTCTTCTCCCTCTTCCTTCTCTCCCCACCCCTCAGGTATGTGCTCTTGTTCTCTCTCAAAATGAATAGCATAGCACAGCACAGCATGCAGTGGCTAATTTACTGGGTTTGTAAATCGTATCTCAATAGAGCTGTTTAAAATAGAATAAAATACTAGAGTCAGTCTAATACTGCATTAAGTTTAACTTTTACCAATCTTCTGCTTAATGAACTACACAATCTATTGCCAAGCAAACCAATTCCAACCCATTGTTTCCCATTTAAAATCCTTCTGAAATATGGCAGGATATATAAATGAATAAAATTAGCTACTTTCTGTCACACAGCTCCAAATAGGGTGAATTCCAGGTAGGGCAATCTCCTAATTGATCCCTCCCTCAAATATTTTGAAACTCCTGACTTCCCTTCATCAATAAAATATTACTGAGCACTATTAAATACTACGCACAAGGCAGTAACTTAGAGAGTGAACAAAAAAGACATCCTACCATCATAAAGCTTCCAATTTAGCTTACATTAACAAGGTTTTCTTTCCTTTCCATCTACCATATCCTACTCATGCTTTTCCAAGAATATGAGCAAGTTCAGCTCCTTCATAAACCATCCTCCAAATACGACAGCCCTTAGTAATGTCCCCAATTAAATACTAATATGCCATCTTTAATTATTTCACATACATTAGTTTCATCTCTGAAACTAAATTGTAAGTTTTTTAAAGAATAAAATCATGCTATAGCTTTCTGGACATACCACAGTATTCAACACAGAACTGAGAAGTCCAACAGTGAAATAAGTAGTTGATTACTTTTTATAATAATTTTAACTATAGCCAAAGTTGTTACTGTATGTCAATTATTTTGCTATGTTCTTTATATTATCCCTAACAGTTATCAAAAGCATGCAAAATGGATCTGTTTAAATATTGGGAAACTGCAGCTCACCAAAAAAATCACTTCAAAGAAATACAAAAGCTAGATACGAAATCAAGTATCTATCAGCCTCCAAAGTCAATGTCTTTTGTACTGTCTCCTTTTAAACATGAGTGGTTACTTCCAAAGTAAAACCAGAGAAAGAAATAACAGTATAGTATAGTATGCTAGCTATGAGATCTTTGGCAAGCAATTTACACTCTGTCAGTTTCATCTGTAAAAGAGAATAACTACCTACCTCATAGGATTAGGTATCAAATGAATTAATATTTGTAAAGCAATTAGAACAGTGCCTGGCACACAGTATGCACTATATAACTGTTGGCTGTTATTTTTATTGTGATAAATCACCATAATGAAGTCATCAAATGTGCCTACTTTCATAAACTTTCATACATTATGGCTTCATACTATCTACAACATAAATATCAAAGTAGTGCAGAATTCAAGGACATTCAAACCTCCATAATCCAGCTCAACATGGATCTTTTTAATTCAACTCAAGAAGCACTTACTGAGCACCTATCATACATCAGACACTTTCAGTACTTTCTTGTACCATCTCTCTGTACCATATTAAACATCACTACTGCCTCGTACCATATCAAACCTAACATACCCAAATTCAACCTATAGTTTTCTCACCTCACTTTGTTTTCTTCCACTGTTGTCTCACCTGGTACACTAGTCTTATTTCTGCCTATTAACGCTTTATTCATCCTTAAAGGCCTACTTTAGTTATCATTTCTACCAGGAAGCCTTTTTTTCATCGTCCCTGGAACAAGTACATTTTCCTTCACCTATGATTCCAAAAAGTTTCATTCATACCTGCCAGAATATTTATCATATTGTTATAATTACATACACGTAAGCTTCCTAAAGGCAGGCACCATTTCGTAATCATCTTTATATTCCTCACAACAAAAGTATTGCAAAAGTACACATTTGCAGACACTTACTAGAGCTACTGAAAAACAACTTTCCCAACCATAAACAAAACAGACGCAAAAGCTACTTCCTATTTCCTACTTTTGTTTATAAAGATAATAATCCCACTATCTTCTGAAAAAGAAAAAAAAAAAAAGAGTACAGCTCAAATTCTCTCAATTATAATTCTGGTTTACTATTTAAAAAATTAGGGGCGCCTGGGTGGCTCAGTCAGTTAAGCGGCCGACTTTGGCTCAGGTCCATGAGTTCGAGCCCCACGTTGGGCTCTGTGCTGACAGCTCAGAGTCTGGAGCCTGTTTCAGATTCTGTGTCTCCCTCTCTCTGACCCTCCCCCGTTCATGCTCTGTCTTTCTCTGTCTCAAAAATAAATAAACGTTAAAAAAAAATTTTTTTTTAATTATAAAGCTTAAAGAAATAACCTGTCATATTACTGCATTTATCAAGCAGGTCCTACTTTCCAAAATATTCCATACTCCCAGAATAACTAGACTGTTATACCTCTGTTCTAATGAAAAATCCCATATTATTCACACCATCATTAATTATTGCTTTCAAAAAAAAAAAAAAAAGCAAAAAACAAAAAAACCTGCTCCTTCATACATTTAAATTGAACACTGCGTGAAACTCACAAGAGTTTTTGCACTTTTGGAAAAAAAATGTGTTAATTCAAACTGCTGGGTAGTAAAGGATCAAGCAGTTATCAAAATGAAATAGGAATTTAAGGTAACATAAAGAAAACCGGGCAACATTACTTCCCCATCCTCATCTTTCTCTGGACAGCAGTCACTTCTGCCAGCATCAAATCCCCACTCCTATTCTGACAAACCCACCAAGGATTAAATCTTTTTGCAAGATGAAAAGCTGGCATCCCTTTACAGGACGAGGGACCCATTCCACTCCTGTCAGCTACTACACATCACATGATCTATGCCTAATCAATCTGAGCTTAGGTAAGAACACTGAACATCCCAGAGATGTTTTAGAATTCATATTGCCAGTATCTATCTAGTTGCAGCATCTTGCAGCTTCATGCAGCATGACTTTGACAGCAGACTCTCACTACCTGGCCTCTCCCTTCCTCTGCTTTTCTGAGCCCAGTTCTCCAGCCTTCCCATCAATTTTGTGCTGTATACCATACCCTTTCCATAACTCATTCCTTTTTCGCCTTATATAAGCTAGTTATTCTGTTGTTTGCATCCAAGATCTCCACAAGTTACATTTCTCTCATTTCTACTTCTCATGGAGTCTTATCAATTTGAATCCTATTTCACTGGGTTTTTTTAAACCAAAGTTTTGTTTTGCTTTTTATAAAAAATGTTTATTTTGATAGAGTGAGCATGTGCACGCACGTGAGAGAGAGAGAGAGCAGGGGAAGGGCAGAGAGAGAAGGAGAGAGAGAATCACAAGCAGGTTCTGTGCTGCCAGCATGGAGCCCGATGCAGGGCTCAATCCCATGAACCCTGAGAGTCTGAGCCAAAATCAAGAGTCCGATGTCTAACCAATTGAACCACCCAGGCACCCCTTGTTGTGCTTTCTAAATAATTTTCCTGACAGGAAGGCAACTTGAAACAAGGCAGGCCCCTATGAAATGCATTTTAGAAGCAATAAAATTCTCAACTAGTGTATGATACAAAAAACAAATTAACCAAGGGGAAAAAAAGCTCAAAAAGGTCTCTTTCCTTCACTGTTACCTCTACCTTTTTTGATTAGTATGAAACAAAATTTTTAAATAAATATTTTCAAACAGGAAACACAAGTTTCTCCCAAAACTGTGTACTTTCCAGATAAAATGCACCAAAATTCATCCTATACCTGAGATAACAATCTCTTTAAATTCTACTTTAGACAGGGCACCTGGGTGGCTCAGTTAGGTGTCTGACTTCCGATCAGGTCGTGATCTCACAGGTTCGCGAGTTGGGAGCCCTGCTTTGGGCTCTCTGCTGTCGGCACAGAGCCCACTTCAAAGCCTCTGTCACCCTCTCTCTATCCCTCCCCTGCACACGCACACACACTCTCTCTCTCTCTGAAAAATAAACATTTTAAAATAAATAAATTACATTTTAGGGAAAAAAACTGCTTTCTGGTAACCCATGTTTCTCTTAATCTATATATTCACTATATTCCAATTCAAATAGCAAACATTAAGTCCTGTGAGTCTAATAAAAAAAAAATTCTTATTTACAACTCCATACTCTTAAGTTCTTATTCTTAAGTTCAACTATTTCATTTTTGTGTTTTATGCAGTCATTAATGAGAGATGACTTTTGTAATGCACTAATTATTCATTTTCAAACTGTGGCTTCAGAAATATACCCTCATTCTGAAGTTATATGTAATTAAACATCATTTGCTTAATTGAGTTGTCCTGAATGAACAAGCAATTGTCAGTTTTACCATGTTTGATATAATTCCTGTCCTTGCAATATTCAAAGTTAATAAATAGTTCAATGTCAATTAACTTGCTTATGTTTCAGGTTAATCAAATCAATGAATTGGTCACTAAGACTACCCTATATATCTCATATTTGTACTAAAAATTGGCAGTTCTAAAAAAATATTTTTTTAATGTATATTTAAATTTGAATACTCTTCAAAAACTCAGCTAACACTTTAACCCCTCTTATGGAATATATCCCAACTGAGGGCAATGAGCTCTGGTGTCAGATTGCCTGAGGGCTCAGAGTCTAGATCTATGTAACTGTAGCCACTCTTTTATTAGAGCAGGTTACTTCAGTTCTCTATACCTCAGTTTCCTCATCTTAAAATAGTAATTATATCATAGTACCTATACCTCATAGGATTTCTGAAAAGGTTATAAATAATTATCTCAAAAACGTAACTCTTAAAGGGCTCTGAAAGACTGACTTGTACACATCCCACATTATGTCTTTAAATAACTGAAATCCAAAAATAAAAATATTTTTAAGATTTAAATGACTTAACCAATAAAAAAGCATATTTCCTTAAAAAAAGCATCACTTCAAAATAGTAATTTCTGAACTTGGTTTCAAATGTTATGATGGGAAACAAAATTAGTTTTTCATTTGTGCCATCCAGTATGTATTTGTATCAGCACAAAAACCCTAAAGATTTCATGCACTGCACCATGCCTCAACCAAAACCACTCTAACATATTTTGTATCACTTCAACTAGTAATAAGAAACTTTAACTAATATAACTCATAAATGTGAACTCCTAAGAAAACTTTAAAGAACTCAACAATGCTATCAACTGATAGTTAGAACACTCCCGAAAGGTATTTTTCAACTCTGGATCTCTGTTTCATTTTTAAGTAAGAGTGGATTAAATTATTCTTAAAGTCTTTTTCAGCTCCATAATTCTATGTAAGTCATGAGGCACTTCCCTTAATTCACGTAAGTTTCACAAATACACATTAAATGCTATTTTTGTGGTCTCAAAGTAACTGAACTTAAAAATGCTTATAGAAGAAGAAAAATGCACCATATTTAATTTACTAAGTTCTAAGACTTTAAGCAAACAACTGAAGTTTATCATAGACCAATACTAAAAATTTAGTATATATTTTTATACAGTTCCAAAATCAACCTTAAACTGTAAGACATTTTGCACCCTAATTCCCCATTTTAAGACTTCCAATCCCTTTCTTGTAACCCTTCATGCACACTAAATACTGTAACTGAAAATGTCTTCAACACCCTTCCCATGAGAATTGCATTTTCACAATGGGCAAGAAAACTTAAGAGAATATTTAAAGATTAATGTTCAACATCAGAACAGACAAAGAAAAAACACTCTTGTGAGGTACGTGTTAGGCATAGAGAGAAGTTAGAAAGACAAATATATCAGACCACACAAATTGAAGGCTGTTCCTTTCCTGGTTATAAGGAGTATGTAAGAATGACTTGAGTTTAAAAGTCAACAGTTTCGGGGCACCTGGGTGACTCAGTGCGTTAAGCGTTAAGCGTCTGACTTGGGCTCAGGTCCTGATCTCCAGGTGGTTACTGAGTTCAAGCCCCACCCTGGGCTGTGGGCTGAAAGCTGGAAGCCTGGAGCCTGCTTTGTATTCTGTGTCTCCCTCTCTCTCAGAGATAAACAAACATTTAAAAAAATTAAATAAAAAAGTCAACAGTTTGGAAAGCTTTTTTAAAAAATCCTGGAAGAAAATTAGTAAAATTACACAAAATGGTTCTTTAGAAAAATTAAGGTATTTGTCTTTTTGTTCCGGTACAATCAATTATGGAGGTATCTCATTTATATATTGTATGGCATAAAGGTTCACATAAAGATATAAAACCACTAGTAAACGAAGTAATGTTTGTCACTATCCTATTTTGAAGAATCAAATTTAAAACATTAATCCAATAACATCACCTTATCTTGCACTGTCACTTAATAATATATGAATTTATAAGAAACTATAAACCATGTTAATGGAGCATTATTATTACTTAACTGTCTTGCTCTTACCTCTCTAAGCTACTGGTTATTACAGATCAGTAATGTCATTAAAGAGCCTACAAGTTCCAATAGAATTACAGAGGAGCATTCAAATGCTTTTCTTATAGGGGAATTTTGTTTCAGAAAGCATTACTTGAAGCTACCTTTTAACCATTCCACACTTCTGCCCCTATTCCAATCATTTACCTGTTTTCACTCTTTAGAGAGGGAGCACACTGGACAAGGAAGACCACTGTGGAGGGAAATTGAGCTGTATGGTGAGCTAAACTCTCCTAAGGATTCCTCCTCTTAAAAAGTGAGAGGAAACAGATGACTGGTTGTCAGCATGGCTGACTTCACTTTAAGCCACAACTGCTCACTCATTCTTACTGTGAAGCTCAAGAAGCCAGATTACATATCCAAGATTTCTAAAAGAAGGAACATAAATATTCAATCTTTGTTTCTCTTTATCATTTCATTAGCTTCAATTTATAAATTGTAATGATGATTGCCACATCTCCACCTTCATTGCTAAAGTCCCCATATTTTTAACTTCTCAAATATGTCCTATTATGATCATCATCCAAATTCAATAACAAATTCAAATAATGAACTTACTCAGCTGCTAAAAACCAACTCCCTTACTGTCCCACTCAAACTCAAAATCTTTAAATCGTCATTGATGACTATTCACAATCCACCACAAGCAAATGCCAAGCCCTAGCTATACCTCCATCTCTCAAATCAGCAAAAACATTCTGACTGTGCAAAGAAGTGTGTTAAGCCAAGCACTGCAGGAGAAAAAAATAAATAAGCATAAGACACTGTGTTCCTTTCCTTAAAAACTTCAATTCAATAAAAACAGTAGCTGATAATTGTAATAATTACAATGTATCAAGTTATTACTATACATCAAGCACTGCGCCTAGTCATTTTCATGCATTATCTCAAAAAGCAACACAAAAAAACCCACCCATACGGTAGATACTATGATCTCCAAATTACACATGGGGAAAATATGATGTGAAGAGTTTGAAGTACACAAAGTCATACAGCTAGAAAAACTCTGAACTTAAAAGCAGCTATGACTACAAAGTCCTTGCTAACCATAAACAATACAAAGAATAATTGCTTCAAAGTACAAACAAAAAAGAAGCGGCCCTGTTCCTACTGCCAATACCCTATTTCAGAACTTGTGCAAAGCTGGTGCTGGGAGGGTTGCTTAAAAATCATCCAGACAGACCAATTAAATGAATATTCCTGGGCCCAACCCTTGAGATTCTGAGTCACTGGGTATGGGGTGTCTCCCAAGTAGTTTTTTTTTTTTTTTTAAACCATACCCCTAATTCTTGTTCAGCCTTTCATTAGCTCATTCATTGAACAAAGATGTGAGTTCATATTCTATGTGTCAAGTCCCATAACTTCATCCCAAATACCTCCTCTACATCTGATCCAACCACATTCCATTCTGCAAATATTCTAAAAGCCCTATTTACAACATTTAACTCTTCTCCTAAAGGATTTTGATTCCCTACCAAATAAATATTTTGAATCAAAGCTTTCCTGACATAAAATGAACATGAGGTAAAGTAAGCGCTCCATAAATGTTAGTTCTTTTTCACCTTATGAAAATAGATTTGCATTATGTTATTACACGGTCCTCAATTTGTAAGGGAAAGGAGAGGCACAACATAGGCTAACAGGGCTAAACACAAGAAGCAGCTACTCTCTCCTTTCTGCTGCATATGCTTTTCCTTCCCCTGTGTATATCCAAACCCTTCAAAGGAGAGTGTGCATCTTACCTTCACTAATACTGCTTGGATTCTTCTTGACCACAATAATCTCTTTCCTTACAACCTAATGAACAGCTATTACTGTCAGAAAAGTAAAGACTGTAACATTTGATTAAGTGGTCTTTTACCATCCTAATTTTTTAAAATAATTTTCAGCTCTTATCTCATTAAGATTCTTGAGAGCAGATTGTATTATACATTTTCATTATAATTCCAAGAGTGTCCAACCTTCTGTCAAGTATATAGTTAGCTTTGATTTGGCAATACCACTTTTTCTACCTGTAAGAGTGATCCTTAAGTTACTAACGTAACTTTCTGCCTTTATAACATCAAAAATGAATTGTCAAAAATATACAAAAACGATTGAAAACTACCAAAGATTCATCCTCAATGTAAGAAGCATATCATATGGTATAGGGACTCTCCCACACTTATTTGCTATAATAACTGGCTTAAATAGTTTAATTTCACTAAACCCTAAATTTTTCTGTCTATAAAATAGAGATAATTCTCAGAGTGACGTGAAAAGTAAATGAGGTAAAGCATTTAGCACTAGGCCTGATATGTAATTCTTCATAAATATTAGCTGTTAGTATTTTTTGATAAAATCTAGACAGTAAATTTTTTTTCCAGAAGTTAAATTTAAGCAAAGTGACAAGAAAATAAGCTAGGAATTCATGTATCTAATATATATATATATCAATCAAATCAGAAAAATCTGCACGAGAATGGTTTCTCTAATTCGTTAAATCAAATGTGTAAATCTAGGATTTATAATCATATTTTAAAGAAGAATAGAATTAACCTTACTAACAAAAATAAAGCAATGTGCATAGTTCTGATAAGGGGCTCAGGAGTCCCCACAGTGTAACAGAAAGAACACAGGGCTTCAGTACAGAAAGGCTTAAGTCAAAATAGCAACTCTTACCACCTGCTCACTACATGCCATTAAAAAAGTAATTTAAATTTGTCTAATCCTGTTTTCTCCCTTGTAAAATGAGGTTAAAAACAGCTGTCACAAAACTAAATAAAGTAAATAAAGATCCTGGCCAGAAGATCCTCCACTAGTGGAGTTTTCCATTCTGTGCTTAAAAATAAATTTCTGAACAGTGTTTTACAATTAGGCTGGAAGGTTCATCACATACAATGAATATACAACCCAAAGCCCATACTTCACCACACAAAATTTGCATGCAGGAAAAGAGATTGGTGGGAAGGGAGAGGAGAAAGATTGTAGGAAATCTAAGTAAGAATCCAACTTCTCAACAGGTGCCTGTTATACTTCAAAGAGCACGCAAAACATGACCCATGAAGGAACAAGAATTTCAATGTTTTTTGGTAACAAGATACTGTGAATGCTTCTGCCCTTGGAGATGGCTGGAGAAAAAATTATTAAATACTATGTACAGAATTCACATATGAAACTTGAACTTCCCACTTATGTTTTTCCCCACCCACTCAGCTCTTCCCCATTGGCTCTCAAAGAAAATCACCCTATCTGTACTAATTGCAAGAATGTAGCCACAGTATGAATTATATAAGCTGCTTATCCACGGACTCCAACAATATATTTATGCTTATATTAAAATTTCTAGGAAGCTTAAGTCAATTATGGAAATTCCTGAATTCATTCTAAATCTGAATATATCTAGATACCAATATATAACTCTACAACAAGGCTATATTAATCCCTGCTGTCATAATGAAGATAATTTACCAACACAGTATTTATCAGGGAAAAATGAAAGAACGGGGGAAAAGAAAATTTCACAATGCAAAGTTCTATAATCAAGCTGTAGCATAGAAAATTATATAAGGAGTTCCTTCACTTGGCTTGAGTGTTGAAGAAAAGAATAAATGAAATGAATGAAAACATGCAAAATATAATTTAGGATCTTCTTAACTTTGCAAGTGTTACATTGTTATAAAAATGCTTTTTAAAAAAATGTTTCCCTTGGGGCACCTAGGTTGCTCAGCCAGTTGAGAGTTTGGCTTCAGCTCAGGTCATGAACTCACAGGTCCTGAGTTTGAGTCCTGCATATGCTCTCTGCTGTCTGTGCTGAGCCTGCGTCAGATCCTCTGTCCCCCTTTCTCTGTGCACCTCCCCTGTTCAGGCTCTATCAAAAGTAAGCATTAAAAAAAAATGTTTCCCTCATCACACATAGCAGGTTTGAGTTTTGTAATTGTAATATTAAACAACCAGCTCAATTGATGAGAATCTCTACCCAAATTTTATTCTACAGTACTATCCCAGTGCAGACAAAAAAAAGCATAGATATTAATATGAAAGTATTATTTCTAAATTCTTTTCAAAAGGAGTTATTTTCTTTTATGATCTGAGCTGATTTTTTTTTTTAATTTTTTTTTTTAACGTTTTTTTTATTTTTGCGACAGAGAGAGACAGAGCATGAACGGGGGAGGGGCAGAGAGAGAGGGAGACACAGAATCGGAAACAGGCTCCAGTCTCTGAGCCATCTGCCCAGAGCCTGACGCGGGGCTCGAACTCTCGGACCGCGAGATCGTGACCTGAGCCGAAGTCGGACGCTTAACCGACTGAGCCACCCAGGCGCCCCATGTGATTCTTTATCTTATGTTGACATAAAGGATCTTTGCTAGAGGATCTCTAATTTTAAGTCTGGGGTATTAAGGTTCATGTTTCCTAACTCATAGCTTTTCTTATCTGAGAACATCAAGTTTCATAGGTGGTCACTTTTTCAGTCATCTTTTTCCTAATTTACATAATGAAATGGAATGAGCAACCAGATTCAGGTTATAACTTTTCACTTACGTTAAGTAGGTAATTGTAATTATAGACCAAACAGATGAATGTATTCTCTAAAGCACAAAGGAATACACAAATTATAGGTGCACAATCTGCATCTGGGGACCACGGTATTCTGAAACATAAAACTCCCTATTAAGGCCTTACTAAGATATGCTTATCGCAGGCCCCATCTCAATGAGCTATCCTCTCTGTGCTAATAAACCTGAAGGTGTGACTCTTCTGGAGTTGCATTAATAGGCAACACAGAAGACCAAAAAACCTTTTGAAGACCAAAATAAATGAAGTTCTGACAGATGGTAAGAAAGGTGAGAGGGAATGGGGAATCTTAGTTCCATTCAAATCATGAGTGTCCAGTTAACTACCTCACCTTGTGAGGTAAAACTAACGTAATAAAGTGTAATGTAATAATAACTGAAATTTTAAAATAAAAATAATCCCTATGATAGATCGAACCCCTCCTGCACCACCTTCTGGTCACTCAGTATGTGTTTTAAATTCAGGGTTGCCCTATCAGAAGGAGGTCATTTAAGGACAGTCAACCTCAATGAAATACCTAATACACTAACTCAAAAATAACCTGAACTGTATTTCAAAAGGGGAAAAACAGAGTGAGAAAAAGTAACATCCTACTTAAGATGTTAACCATGTTAGTTATTAGGGTTACAATTATCTACACTAATTTTGTTAACAGCCCCATAATTTCTAAAGCATAAAATATTAATTATGTAGCAGTATTTTTCACTTTAACAAAACACACTTGAAAATTCCTTCTCACTCAGACCAAATCTAATTTTAGAACTGACCCTAAGCACGAAACTAGTGGCCAATTAGACTGAGAAAAAAAAAAATAATAAAATACTGAGTTGAGAAAATTAGACTGGATAAAAAATAATAACTTTAATAAGCTGTCCGTCAGAAAAATGCATTTAGAAGTTCCAAGGCTAAAGAGGGTGGTGTTTCCCAAAGGAAAATATTAATGAATCGGTTGCTTCCACATGCACGGCTGGGATTTTAGAACTGTCAGACTAACAAAGTTATGAGCATGAAGATTAGAGCTGTTTTACGGAGAGCAAATGGAGTGAGGAACATACACAATCCTTCAAGCAACAAAAGTTTACTGATTAATTAAAGGAGGGAGGCTGACACCCTACCTCTCATAGCCCGCCTCCTCCCACTGGATTATTTGGGGAATTAGAAATGTGACAATGTATCAGAAGAGGACACACACACACACACACACACACACTCCCTGCACTGTAACTTAAAGCAGTCATTCCACATTAAAATATAGACAATATTTTCTATGAAAATACAAGTGCACCAAAAACTCTTAAGATGCCTATTTATTTACTTTAACGCCATTCTACATATTAAACTACCTTACAGATCTGGTGACTCTTTGAAAAGCAAGCACATCCCTTTATAACTCAATACCACCTTCCTTCCCGACTTGAGATACCTTCACAGAATGAATGCACAAAACTTCCATTATTTTCCTGGGTGCTTCCCCTCCTCCTCCCTCGTGAAACACGAATATATATCTTTTTGAGTTCACATAAATTGATAACTAGCACCAGTAACTCAGTCGATTTGAAATATGCTTAATCTTGAAAGTTCTAATAAGATGTGTTCAGGTTGGAAACGAAAAACTACCTTATAAGGATATAAAAGACAGAAAGCAGGAAGCGGCTTTGACAAAACTAAGGAAGTTGCAGCGCGCTTGCTCACTGGGGGACTTTTTTGAGGCAAGAGAAGTAACACATGACATCTTTCTCTCTCAAATTAAAATGTGACTTGGTTCACCGGTAAAAGCGCAGTGGGAGATGGAAAAGACCGCGAGTCGGAAAGGAAGAGGAGGTGGGTGGTCAAATGAAAGCCCCGACCTAGGTTCCCATTTTCAGAGTCCGATTCTTCCCTTTCCCCACCCACACCCTGGGCAGTGTTGTCACAGCAATCTTGCAAAACCTACAAGGAGTGCTTCTCTCTTCTAGCTCCTCTGCCAAGCTGTCCCCGCGCTCGATCCACTCGGTCCCAAACCCACAGGCAGGAAGAGACGCGGAGGAAAAGGAGAGCCGGGTGCGCCGGGTGGCGACCACCCCGACCGCACCGCGGGCCCCGAAGGGACGACCGACCCCAAGTCTCCTTGGGCAACGCTGCCCACCGCGATGGGGGAAGGGCCGGGAGGGGTCCCGCGGAGCAAGCCGCTCCCAGAGGGTTTCTCGGCCCCGCACGCCCGCCCGGGTCCCAGAGGGTGAAGCGAGGCGACAAGGGAGGCCCTGGCTCCGGGCCCCACCCCTCGCAACACGGCGGGGCTAGGGCTGACACGGCCGGCGGCAGCACCTTGCCGCAACACACATCTCCCGACCCCCACGGTCCCCCGCCATTTACCCCCCTCCGCCTCAGTTTCCCCACCCCCCGCCCGTCAGCCCCCTTACCCCGTGCCACAGTCCACCACACAGGCCGGCAGCCGTCCCGCCATCTTCCTCCTCGCCTGCTGCTGCCGCTGCCGCCGTCTGCTCCGTGCTGATTGGGGCCAGGGATTGGCGGCGGGAGATCGGAGCTATCTGACCATCCACAGCCGGGCCGCCCTCTCCGTCCGGGGGGGAGCCGGGAAGCCGGAGCAGTAGCGAGAAAGCAGCAGGCTCGGTCAGCGGCTACCACTTCCGCAACCCAGGCGGGCAGGCAGTCCCCGCCCTGCCCCGCCGCGGCCTCCTCCCCCTCTCTCTCTCCCCTCCTCCTCCCTCCTGCCCCCACCCTACAACTTCTTCCCCCCACGCCGCCTTGCCCCGGGAAGCCAAGATGGCCGCCGGTGCCGCCGCCCCGGCCAGGCCAGGCCCAGGCCGCGAGCGCTCCCGCTTCCGGCTCCGAGCGGGAGGGGCGAAAGAGCATGCGCAAATGACGTGCTGCCGCCGGCCTCCGCTCGCGTCCGGCTGTTAATGAAGTCCACTTCGGGTTTTCCCGAGGGTAGGGGCGGGGAAGTCGGCCTCAGCTTCCAGATCTCCTTCTGAAGCTGGAAGGGCTTTTTAGTTTCAATTACTTGTGTGGTAGGTTGAGGGAGGAATGGAACCGCATCCGGCAGCCGCGAGTATCTTCTCCAGTGCCCCGGGGAAAACCGGCCTAACAGAAAACGTTCTCAGCGGCACACAACATTCTTGTAACTTGGAGAGTCTGCTTTTCTGGGTAGAAAAGCGATTATCAGACCGAGGGTGAGCAGTCGGGAGGGATAGGTGAACAAAGGCTTCCACCGTGGCTCTTCTGCCTTTGTGCCGAGTTTTTAGTCATTTACACCTGTGCATTGTTACAACATTGTCTAGATTTGTAGGCTCCCCACCCCCAGGGGCAGGCCTGTACCCTCGAGGACAAATAGTCCGTTAATCAAGGCTTTTGGTTGATGGCAAAGATTCCCTCGTAGTAGTTTAAGATTGTACTGTTTTACTAGCAGGATTATACCAAGGAGTAAGGACCAAAAAATTAATTAGGAAAAAAAAGGATAAAAACTGGAGAGCCCAGAACAGTGGTTTTCAAACTTAAATGTGCATCAGAATTACCTGGAAGATTTGTTGAAACAGATTTCAGGGCCACACCCCCGGAGTTTTCTGCCTAGTCTGAAGAAGGGCCAGGTGATGGTCTGGGACCCCATCTGGGGGGAACCTAGAAGTTTAAGAGCTTTCCACCAGGCTTATCTTCTGATAAATCATCAATTTGCTTATATGTTGGAAATAAAAAATATTTTCCCTAAGAAAGGTGTCTTAATCACTCCAGGCGATAACAATATGGTGTCAGACCAGCCTGAGGAATGTAAGGTGGGTTTTTCATTCATTTAACAGATAGGTATTGCTCACCTACTCAATTGTGGCAGGGACTGTGCTGCCCCTGAATAGTCATTGGGCACAAAAATAGATAAGGTCTCTAGTCATAGTTCACAGTGTAGTGGGAAAACATACATTTTGTTAAAAGCAATAGCAGAGAACAGGGTCCTGTGAGAAATGGGGATGAAGGGTGGAAGAATAGGAGGAAAGTGGAATATAGCTTTTCTGACAAAGTGACATTTCAAAGGTTAGGTAGGAGATAGTGGAAAGGGTGAGGAGAGCTTACCATAACGGAACAGCAAGAGTCAAGGACCTGAGGTGGAAAAGAGCTTGGATTGTTCCACAAATTCAAAGAAGACCCAAATGGTCAAAGTGAAGTGAGCCAGGGAAGATGGGAGGTGAAGCCTAAGAAATAAGGAAGAATCAAACTGTAAGTATTTGTAGACTTCTCCACGAATCTTTAGCCTAAAAGCAACCTGGAAGACATCAAAGAGATTGAAGCAAGTAAATGTGGCTGCTTTGTAGGGAATGGACCCCACAAAGAGTGAAATGAGTGGGTGGTCTTATAATACATTGTGTGCTGTAAATCAGAGATAGAATTATGTGAGCAGTAACATCCAGTTGGGATCAGACATGTGCAGAGGAGACAAGGGGAATCATCATCACCAGCTAATGCCCAGCACACCCACAGCTACTCACAGAAAGTAGATAAATAATCCTCCCGGGCGGCTTACTTCAGCAATTGTCTTCCAAGAAATCAAACAGAAGTGGTTCTCTGTTCAGATCATAGTTGGGTTTTTTTCCCCTACATTTTAGAAGACACAAAACAGATTCTTTGCTGCCTTTTCCACCATCAGATATTTAAGGTCATTTGGAAGGATAGATGCTTGAAGATAAACTGTGACAGAAAAGGGACATGTGGGTTGGTTGGGGTAAACAGTTGTTTCCAGAATTACTGGTAGCAAGTCAGGAGTGAAAGGATCTTACCAGAAGGTCCTAAGAACAGAGGTTAGGCACTTGAACAGATCACTCAATGAGACCCACACTGGTGGATCCTCAGGATGGCCTCCCACACTGGCCTTGTGTGGGCTCTCACAAAAGTAGTTACATTAAGGGTCAGAAACTGGAATGTTTCCAGGGCACAACAGGTGACCTTATGACTGAAAAGAACCATGAGGAGGTTTGACAATAGGGAGAGTCCACATCCCCACCAAAGGCGGTAGAAAACTATTGCTATGCAGAAATGTAGACCCAGGATTGCCAGAGCCTCTAATTGTTCCAGAAAAGTTGGAAATCTGTATTTTTGTCTGTTGGTAACTAATTCTCTGCAGGCTGTATCTGACCTATGGGCTACCAGTTTTCAACTTTTGATTTGAGAAGCTGTTTAACAGTTTACTTGTATATTGAATTCAAATATACAGCTCATGTCAGTGCTGTGTACTGTATTTCATAGGTATGAGGAAACCTACAGATAGTCTCCTTCATGTAGTCAAGTCTGACCTTTGTCTGTAAAGGCTGTGACTGTTAGAAGCATTTGGAAGCTTCCAACACTTGTTGGAAGTATCATTTGTGCTTGTTCCTCATAATTTGTCTCCCCAAACATTTGCTTGTTTAAGACCCCTCCTACTTCCTACTTGCTACATGCCAAAATTGGTCAACCTCTGTGCTCTTGCTGTGGTTAAGCCTTCCTCAGCTGCACACAGCGTTCAGAAGTACATCCAGCCAGAACATTTCTGACAACCCTGTTTGCATATATACCCTTCCTGCTCCCAATACAGAGAAGCAGAGGATGTCAGAGCTAAAAGACCTCACAGAGATGATCGTGCTTAGACATGAAAAGGAAAGCGGTGGTGGATCGGTGGGGTTTGTGTGACCGCCTTATATCCATTCTTTAATAACACCCTGAATTCTTTTTAGTTCAGATCAACCCGGTGCTTGTCACTTTCTAAGCCTGGTCCCCAACATTTCAAGCACTTGTGAGTCTTGTAATAATCCTTTCAAGAAATCCCCATTTGCTTAAATTAGTAGTAATCAGTTTTCATTACTTGCTAAGTTACATAGAAACCAGACAATATAAGTGATTTTCCCAGTATCTTAGAGAAACTAGGGACCAGGACCCAGACCAAAGCCTGGCTCTTTTCACCACTCTCTAGTTCAAATGCCACAACGCTGTTTAATTTTGACTGATATGCTGTGTGATTTCCTAAGTTATTTGTAATTTAAGGCCAACTTAACAAATGTCTCTGGGGGCGCCTGAGTTGTCAGTCTGTTGAGCACCTGGCTCTTGACTTTGGCTCAGGGCATGACCTCACGGATTTGTGAGTTCTAGCCCTGCATCAGGCTTCCCACTGATAGGAAGGAGCCTGCTTGGGATACTCTCCTTCTCCCTCTCGCTCTGCCCCTCCCCCACTCTCACTCTCTCTGGATCTTAAAATGTCCAAAAAATTCACAGAATTCACATGTGACTCAATCTCCATTTTTTTAATATAGGAAATGTTGTTATGGTTTTGAATGAACATAAGTACTTGCTGTGAGGATGACTATTTGCAAACTGGCAGACCAATCAAATCCACTCAAAGCCAGAGTATTGATTAAAGGCAATGAGATAAATGGCCAAGATATCCATGCAGCTGAGTGGTCAGAGGGAGTTTGTAAATCTTGGCTTCTCCCTACTCCAGTTGTGTGATCTTAGACAGCTTAGTATGTAGAGAGAGCCCTGAACTTGGAATTAAGAGACTTGAGTGTTAATTCTTTAATCTGTTTTTATCTATGCATTTGCAGAAATAACTAACCTATAGGATTGTTGTAAAGTTTGAATTTTAAGGAAGCATATTATAAATTATGGGATGATATTATGGACAGATCAGGAGGACTATAGTTTAATTATAAAGTAATGACTCTTTTACTTCCTACCTAAACATACAGTCTTTTGTATCCTCCTCATCACAGAAGTTATCTTGGGGCCTGTGTACTCTTAATGCTACTATCATACAGAGTATTTTTAGAAGGTCTCCTACAGACTTGCCTTCAGATCCCATGGCACATCCTTTTAAATATCTCCACTGGCGGCAAATCTTGACTTCTTGTGGGTAGATTTGATTTTTGGAATTTGCCAAAAGTCTTTTTTTTCAGAGCCAAGTCCAGGGAATAAATGGCTGATCAACTAGAGCTATGTTTTCTGATCATCGGCTTTGTGGGACTATAAAGTAATAAAACTGGTTTTAAAGGGGACTTAACTGCTGCTGTCTATGCACTTCTAAAAAGAAGTTCTAGGGGCGCCTGGGTGGCTCAGTCGGTTAAGCGTCCGACTTCAGCTCAGGTCACGATCTCACAGTCCATGAGTTCGAGCCCCGCGTCGGGCTCTGGGCTGATGGCTCAGAGCCTGGAGCCTGCTTCCAATTCTGTGTCTCCCTCTCTCTCTGCCCCTCCCCCGTTCATGCTCTGTCTCTCTCTGTCTCAAAAATAAATCGTTAAAAAGAAGTTCTAGAAAGATTTTATGCAATGGACACATCCTTGGGATAAAAATGTTGTACTCATCATATGTTTTATTCCAATTGAAAATCTATTTCAGGGGCACCTGGGTGGCTCAGTCAGTTAAGCATCCAGCTCTTGGTTTCAGCTCAGGTCATAATCTCATGGTTCATGGGATCAAGACCCACTGACAGCATGGAGTCTGCTTAGGATTCTCTCTTTCTCCTTCTCTCTCTCAAAATAAATAAACTTAGAAAAAAAAAGAAAGTATATTTCATATAGTAATAATATCTGTACAGTGTTTGAAATAAGGTAAGATTCTGTGGGATATCACCCTAGTCTCCCTCACTGCTGCAAAAATGAATTATGTGTTTAAAATATAATGGGGCACTTGGGTGGGTCAGTGGGTTAAGTGTCTGACTTTCTGTTTCGGCTCAGGTCATGATCTCATTGTGAGTGTGAGCCCTGCATCCCGAGTCTGCACTGTCAGTGCAGAACCTGGTTGAGATTCTCTCTCTCCATCTCTCTCTGCCCCTCCCCTCACTTTCTCTCTCTCTCAAAATAAATAATAAACATTTTTTTTTTAACGTTTTTTATTTATTTTTGGGACAGAGAGAGACAGAGCATGAACGGGGGAGGGGCAGAGAGAGAAGGAGACACAGAATCGGAAACAGGCTCCAGGCTCCGAGCCATCAGCCCAGAGCCTGACGCGGGGCTCGAACTCACGGACCGCGAGATCGTGACCTGGCTGAAGTCGGCCGCTTAACCGACTGCGCCACCCAGGCGCCCCAATAATAAACATTTTAAAAGAAATAATTAAATAAATAAAATGTAACTCAACTGGAAAGAAAATACAAGCACACTCCCCACCCACCCTCCCACCCCACACACACATTACATATAAAGACATGTTCCAGATGGACTACAAATCTTCAATATAGAGTAAAATCCATATTCTTCATTGTGACCAGCTAAGGCTTCTGTGGTGTAGTGCCTGCCTCGCTTTTCAACTTCGTTTGTCCCTGATGGGTTAGCCACATCAGCTTTCTTGCTCTTCTTCACACACACCAAGGCCATTTCTACCTGTGTCTTTTCCCTGGACTTACCCCCTAATCATTAGTTATTCCACAATCAGTTTAAATCTCACTTGCTCAGGACAGCCTTTCCTGATCACCTATTCTGAAGGAGTCTGGTTCACTCCACCATGTCACCATATTTTAATAATGTAGTGAAATGCCTCATTTATTGATTGATTCATTTGCTTATTATCCATCTCTCCCAAATGCCTACTAGAATTTGAAAAGAACCCGGCTCATAATAAGGTGCACAACAAATATCACTTAAATGAATGAATTGAATAATAAAAATAAAGCTATAAATATACTAGAAGAAAATTTAGGAAAATATTTATATAATCTCAAAGTGGGGGGGGGGGGGGGAGACTTTCTTAAGTAGAAACCCATAGCCATTAATGGAAAGAATTGGTTACATAATTAAATTTCCATTGGCTGAAGGTTTTTCTAGAAATTATAGGCTAAAAGAAAATATTTATATCCATATGACAAATGTTAATACTCGAATAATTAAAAATGATAAGAAAATGCAAATAATCCAGCAGAAACATTGGCAAAGGCCGTTAACACAAACTCCCTACAGAGCAGTAGGACAATTAAAATGGACAATTAACATAGGGAAAGAGGCTTTTCATTGCTGCTAGTAAAGGAAATACAAATTAAACAATGATACCATTTTTAACCCATCATTAACAACATTTAAAAGGAGAAAAAATATCCAGTGCTGATAAGAATATAGGAAAATGTTCGTGCACTAAACACTGTTCCCAAGAAGGTGAATTGCTACAACTTCCTACAAAGTTAACCATCAATATCAATTCATTTATTTCTATACATTTGCATATATTAGTTTTGGAATCCCATGTTGGTGAATCCTTAAAAAATTAAAGTACTGATCTAGGAGGAAGAGAAGATTATGATCATGAAGAATTATTTTAAAATTCGAAGATTTAGAAATGCATTCTTCAAGTGCCTCTGTGAAAATCACTTATAGGTGATTAGCAGGTAATGAAAAGAAGGTGGACTAGTGAAAGTATAAATAATAGGGGATGGGGAGGACCACGTTAAATTGGAAAGTCCATGCAGCATCAATAATATTATTGCCATGCAGGCATGGAGATCCACATCTTCCAGTTTTTCATATTAATCTTTCTCCAATGTTGTGCAAACAAAACATTTTCTTTGCTGTATCTAGACTGCAGGCCACCATTTTGTGACCTTTGATTTGTAGTGTGGTCTAATATGTGGAAAAATACACAAAAGGGAGAAATAAGAGAAGAGGAAAGGAAAGAAGGCCCTATTGTCAACACAAAACAAACAAACCTTTTAGAATCTCAGAGAGAGAGAGAGTTTAATTCAAGCCCAGGTTAGGAGGGCTTCCCTGGAAACACTCTCCTCAGGGAAGAAAGTGCTCCGGAGAATGAACAGTTTTTAACAGGGTTATATGTTTTTGACATTTTGTAAATGCTCAACAGATTATAGATTTGCATATAGGCAGGGATCATGAGTTTTGCTGTGAAGGAATGCAGGTAGTGGGTGCTTCGATCCATATTTCAAGGACAAGATGGTTTTCTGTTGGGGTGCCAGGGTGGCTCAGTTGGTTGAGCATCTGACTCCTGATTTCAGCTCAGGTCATGATCCCAGAGTCATGGGACTGAGCCCTGTGTCGAGCTGAGCATGGAGCCTGCTTGGACTCTCTTAATCTCTCTCTATCTCTCTCTCTCTCTCTCTCTCTCTCTTTCTAAAATACAAAACAAAAGAGATAATTTTCTGTTAGGCATTCGTAAAGCAGATATATAACGCATGCATGGAGAGCCATAAATCAGGTTTTTGGTTTGAACAAAGTTCATCTACAGTCATGTTTTCTTAGAAATCTAATATGGTTTCCCTTTAGGGAGTTCTTCCCTCATCACTATATATGTACAGTAGTCCCCCCTTTTCACATGGTTTTGCTTTCCACGGTTTCAGTTACCCAGGGTCAGTCCCAGTCTGCAAGCTGATGAAACTCCTGACGTAGCATCAAAGGTTAACAGCCTAATGCTATGTCACAACACCTGTGTCATTCACCTACATCATCTCATCACGTAAGCATTTTATCATCTTATGTCATCACAAGAAGGGTGATTAACAGGACAAGAAGATATTTTGAGAGAAAGAGACCACATTCACATAACTTTTATTATAGTACATTGTTATAATTGTTTTATTTTATTAACCTCTGTGCCTAATTTGTAAATTAAACTTTATCATAGGCATGTACATATAGAGCAAACAGAGCGTATACAGGATTCAGTACTATCCATGGTTTCAGGAATCCACGGGGGTCTTGGAACGTATCACCGAGGATGGGGGTGACAGAGGTGGGCAACTGCACACATTTATATGTGTTATAAAGATAGAGACGATATTGAAGGTTGCACACAAAACGATGGAAACCCTAGAAGGGATGAGATTGAACAAAGAGATTGTTAACTTTTCCTTATAACTCTGTATTTCTGTCTTGTTACAATGATTTTTGTCATTTTAAAAAGTCTAATAAGATAGGAGGAAAATTGCTGAGGTTACTCAGACTGAAACTCCAATGCAAATGCCACAACATAATCATAGCAAGCTTTTAGGATAATCCAGCCAGAGGAATTTCAATTTGTCTTAGGAGCAAGTCATTAATTTAAGTATTAACACCTGAAACTAGAAAATACAGCTTTGAAAGGGAAAACATTCACACACTGTAGGGTACAGTGACTTTTGTTAGGTGTGGATGAACTGGAAGTCACATATAAACATACACACTTGCCAACTGGAGAAAAAGATGTTCCAGAAAATGGTACCTTGATTATTTTTAAATAAAAGATTAAAAAGAAGTGCATGCTTAGTTCTTTAAAATTACAATGTGGCCCAAAGCATACATAGCATTTAGTTTAACACATTATGCTGTTTTATTAAAACCAGTTCTAGTCTTAGAGCAGCTCAGATTTTTAAATATTTATTGCTTTTTTTCTGCTTACCTCTCAGGCATTACAATGCTCTTCAAAACACATATCTGAAAAATGTTCAGGCTTCTCATTCCAATCTAACACTGCATTTGGTTCCAGTTTGATGAGAAGAAACTAAATTGCGAATACATTTTTTTTTCAGACACATTTATTTTCATCTTTTGGTTAATTTGACTACCAGTGACAGTCCTCACATTTCTGGAACAAGTCCACCAATTATGGAAGAACCTAATAATTACACTATGATAAATAATAGATTTTGAACTGGGGTTTATCCAAAGTGAAGTTATCAAACTTTCTCTTCCTGCTTTCTACCCTAACCCCAACCCACCCTGACACACACCATGTGCCATTGCAGCCTCTATGCCTACTAGTCAGTTAGCATTGAGTCAGTGTTTTTTTCAGAGAATGACAACTTTATGGGAGAGGCTTAGTATACCTCCCCAGTTTAGCAAATGAGAAAACTGGAGCACAGAATTAAGTGACTTATTTAAGATCTCACAACAAACTAGTAGAGTACTTCCACTAAAATATATCTCTGGAAATGCATAGATGATGAAAGCTATATTGACAATCTGCACAATTCTTGTGTAAATTCGATGATGCTATAAAACCTTGGCATAATTTCCAGTGGGTCAAGACACTTTGTGGTGGTAACTAAGAGAAACCAAACTCAAATCAGCTCAAAAATAAAAAGGAATATTTTCTTTTGAATGAGTGGATTTCAAATAAGTGTAAATTCCAAGAGGTAAATAGGTTGAGGCTGGATGGAAAGCTCAAAAATGTCAGAATCTGGCTCTCTTTCTCTTTTGGCTTTGCCTGAAACTGTATTGGCTTCATTCTCAGGCAGCTTTACTCACACGGCGGCAAAAATGGCTTCTGTTCTAACAGTTCACCTATATCTTTCTTAATGGCCTCAACAAAGGAACGGGGAGTAACCCTCATTGGCTGGTTTGGATTGTGTGTCCTTCCTGGGCACTTCACTGTGGCTACTTGGCCAAGCCTAGGTCACATGCTCTGCCTCCTCCCTACCAATCCCACCAAAAGGAAGCATCTGGAAAACAAATGGAGGAGGGGTAGTCACACAAGGGAAAAAAGTGTTCATTACTCAAAGGGAAGTAATGAATGTAAGGAGAGCAAAAACAAAGTCCATTAAATTTACATTGACTTATAAACTGATACAGTTAAGTGTTAATTTCTTGCTTAGTGGTTAGGGGCTGGTAGCATTTTCATTAAAAAAAAAAAAATACTACCAATCCTCTAGAAGAAGATACTATGAAAACAGAAAAAATAGAAATATACTGAAAAATATTGTTGAGTTTGCCAAAACAAAAAGATGCGTGGCATATATATATATTTATAGTGTCAGTCCATAAATGAACACAAAGGCAAATGAAAAATTAAAATGTAGGACCTCTACCAAACATTACATTGATTTAAGTGCTTAATTATTCCCTCGATCCTGCACTGGAAAGCACTCATTATGTTTTTGCAGTAGCATTTGTTTATTTTGGTTTCCATTTCATCTTTAATGCCGATGAGCTTGTGCTAGCTTCACTTAATAGTATTCCATCGGAAAGTATATAATTATTCAGTTCATAAAGAGTAATGGCCTCATACATAGCTAATTTTTATCATAGTGTAACTAGAACTCTGCTTATTCATTTATCCATTCATTCATTTGCTTATGTGCCAATTATGAACCAGGAACAAGGTTGGACACTAAGATTAAAGAGAGGAGTAATTTGCAGCCTCACCCCTGGAAGAAGTCAAAGTGCAATAAGGGAAACAGATAAAAGTTAAAGTATACCATGAGAAGGGATTTGCACAGGACTTTAGAAGCAGAGGAAGACACATAACTCACACAGTTGAGGTATCAAGCAAGACTTCAGAAAAGAAGGCTTAGGGCATGCTTTCCAGGGTAAAGCAGGTGACAGGCAATTCTGGAGAAAATGTCATGTGCAGTGACAGAAAAACTTAACTATGGGAGTTTCAGAAGCAGGATACAACAGTGGCTGTGGTATAGCCTGTATACAGGGTAAGATCCATGTAGATGACTTTGTGTGCTAAGTTTGGACTTGACCCTGCAGTCCCAAAACCCTGGTTCCCCAACTAGGACCAAGGTGACAGCAAAGAGCCATCTATAGAGCTTGTCAAAAGTATAGACTACCCAGGCACCACTTCTGGAAATTTGGGTCAATGGGGAGTCTGTGTTTAAAGAAAGCTCCCTGTGTGATTCTGGAACACATCCAAGTTTGAGAACCACTGTGTATAAAACACAGGGCTCCTTCAGAGGGTACTGGGAAAGAGAATAACATGTTTTGGAAAGATAGCTCTTTGCCAGGGGAAAGTTTCAGCAGAGCAGGTCAAACATAGGAGATGGAGAGACCTGATAGGAGACCGTTGTGATAAAACAAATTAAGAAATGGCCAGCACCTGCACTGTAGCAGAGACAGCGGGGTGCAGAGGACGTGAAGGTTCAGAGAGATTTCTGAGAAATGGAACCCACAGGACGAAATGATCTGTTTGATGTGGGAAGTGGTGTGTGTGGGCGGGTGGCTGGGGGGTGGAATCTAGTTTATAAGGGTGCCCTTGAGAACTTGGAGTTAAGAGGGAAGCAGGAGGTGTGGCTGTGTGTACTGTAGTGTGATATTAGCTCAAGGTGGGAGACAAAGCTGGAGCTTGCCATGGGCAGGAGGCCAAGGCTGGGGACTGGGCTATTCGAGATCCAGAGTCTCAGATCTGAGTTTGAAAACTTGCTGCCGATCTTTACCTGGGGACACCTCCTTTCTTTGTGCCACAGGGGGTTTCTCCCAGCAGTCATCTCTCACAGCCCCTCTAGTAGCTTCTTAGGCCTTCTCTCTCACTTGTAAACTTTCTGAAGCCAGGGATTGTGTGACTGTGTTCTCAGAGCCGAACCTAGTGCCTGCACATGCTTAATGCTCACATTTCTAGGTAAATGAATTTTATTAATTACCTAAATAATTACAGCTATAGCAGCCTCACTATATCTGTATAGGCTTAGGGCCTCGTGTATGTGTGTGTGTACATGTGTGTGTGGTTATATAAACTTGTATTTCTATAAATCTACATGCTTCTTTTATTACTTACCAAAACACACATTTTTATCATGAGTAAGAGTATGCCAGATACACTGCTTTCTTCCAAACATTAGTTACTGCAAGATGCACGTGTAATTAGTGAACTAGGCATTTGCCAGAGATATTAATTTAAATTCCACCAGAAAGAGCTTGATTAATAAAAAATTATTTTCACAACTTTTGAGCTAATCAAAGACAAGGAGTAATTTTCAATTCAATCATCCAAATAAGTGTATATGGATCTGCAGAGATTATTTTTAAGTAGAGTGGAATGATTAAAGTACTGATCTTTTTCTCATATGGTGCTTATTGGAACAAAGAAGAAAGGCTTTACTCAAGCCCCAAGGAGTCACTGCCATGCAAAATAACAATAGAAGGACAAAAAACATAAGGCTAACTTGAAAGTACATGCTTCATTCTGTTCATTCATTAGATAATTCCTTTTTTGTTTATTCCCCACTATTGTTGCCTTCCTTATTGCAGGTAAGTGCCCTCTGAGTACTGAACAGGAACATCCTTCTTAGAGTTTCACATCAACAAGAAAACTCAAATAGTTACAACTTTTCTTTATAATCTGCTCTCATAAGAAAAGTCAATGACAAGTAAGCAAGCTAGTATCAGCAATTTCACAGTACAATTTCCAAGCAGATGTGGGAATTAACTTTGGATAACCAGAAATTGTAAAATAGCAAACATGTTGGCAAAAACTAAGAAAAGTACTGTTTGCATTTTAATGCATACATCTTCAAACTAAATTCTTACATATAGATACCGAATTGTACCTCTCTAAGCCCATTTGACCCCAAATTGACTTCCCAGTGTGTGTGAATGTTCCTGATAGAGCCTGATTATCATGAAAATATATAACTTCCTGTTACCCCTGATCTCCAGAAGGCTGTTTTATGCTTCTCAGCTTATAATTTATGATATGTATGTGCTAGTTCCCTGCCCTTTCCTTCTGTGTTGAAAAAAGCTGATTCCTAAAAAATAAATAAATTTTTAAGAAGGGGGCACCTAGGTGACTCAGTCAGCAAAGCATCTGCCTTCGGCTTAGGTCATGATCTCACTGTTCAAGACTTTGAATCCTGCATAGAGCTCACTGCTGCTGTCTGTGCAGAGCCTGCTTTGGATCCTCTGTCCCCCTCTCTCTCTGCCCCTCCTCCCTGTTCACACACATGTGCGCACGCGCTTGCACGTGCACATTTTCTCTCTCTCTTTCTCAAAAATTATTTAAAAAATAAAGAAGAAGCTGATTCCTGCCATCTCCATTTGCCAGACTCACTTGCCTATGTCCCAAAGGAATTAGGGCACTGAAAGATAAGAAGACATAGTAGGAGCACTGGCAGAAGAAGGGGAGAAACCAAGGCATTTCTCCTCCCTGATTCAGGGAGCTTCTCCACAGTGGCTGCTTCTCTATGATTCCCATTCCTTGTCTGGCCAGGATTAATGCTCCAGGGCTCTGTTAACCCTAGAGGTGGAAAGGAGAGGCTTCCTGCTATTGCTACTTGGTAGGGTGCCCCTCCTTCCCCAGTTTGGCTTTCCAGTTCTTCCAACACCTTTGTAACTAGTTCCTGGTATTAAACCTCCTCATCTGAACTACCTCATTCGGGGTCTGATTTCTGGTTAGACCCCATCTCAGACACTGGGGCCATAATACCTGGAAAATGGTTAGGCAAGGAATAAAATGATTATCGTTGCAGGAGAATATGGGTAGGTATTGTGAGGATAGGTACTGCAAGGACATCCCAAAATGTCCAGCAGAGATATAAAATAAGTCATAAACATGTTGCAGAAAATATATAATACAATAGAAACAGTTATTTAATTTTTTTTAAAACTACTTTCACTTAGTTCTTATCTCCATTCACTAGTAATCTCCCATCAATAGGAAAACCATGGGGAATGGAGCAGAGTGAACAAAGAATCATGCCCACACTCAGCCCAAAATAGTTCCAAGTAGCTTTGCCTACACAAAAGAAAGAAAGGTGTAATCAGCACCCAGGATAGGTAACAAGACACATTTAACAATGTTACTGTTAAATAACAATGAAGACCTCTCTGAAGTCTCCTGCTGCTCTGTCTCCTGGATACTCTTTCTCTCTCTGCACTAATTCGACCTTCCCATGGCACAAAAGCAATCAAGCTTAATTGGATGGGAGAGTCTAGGACAGTTGTCAGTGACCTAAATGGCCTGGGGGTGACCCATCCTTTGATATAGGTTTTGAAATCAGATTTTGTACTCTGTGCAAGGTTGAGGCTATGGTTTCATCATCTTGGACAGGATTCATTTCCTCATGTCTACCTTCCAAGCAAATAAATCCATTTCTGGTTTTGTTGAGATGGAGCCTAAATGGAAGCTGCAAAAGGAACTAGTTTTATTCTCCAACCAGTGATGGGCCATGTGCTAGTTTCCTGAGGCTGCCGTAACCAAGTACCCAAACCAGGGCCTTAAACAACAGAAACTTACTGTCTCACAGTTCTGGAGGCTGAAAGTCCGAGACCAAGCTGTTGGCAGGGTCCCTCCCTTCTGGGGGCTGTAGGGGAGAATGTGCTCTAGACCTCCCTCCTCACTTCTGGTGGTTTGCTGGCGATCTTCGGTATTCCTTGGCTGGCAGAAGCATCATCCTGATCTCTTCCTTCCTCTTCACAGCATTCTTTCTGTGTGTGCACATCTGTCTCTACCCAAATTTCCCTCTCTTAGGAACATGAGGCATTTTGGATTGGTGCTTACCCCAAAGGTCTCATTCAAACTTGATTTCCTCTGCACAGACCCTATCCATTAATAAAGTCCCATTCTGAGATACCAGGGGTTAGGACTTCCACAAATCTTGTTGAGAAGAACACAATCCACCCCCTAACTGGCTACTTACACAGATGAGTTCACTGTCCCTTGCTGAACTCGTCTTCCCACACCCACCTACCCATTTTTCTCCACCACAGCCTCTGGCAGAACTTAGTGGGCAGGAGCCCATTTGGTAAATTCATTCACACTGAAGCGTAATTCACTAACATTGTCCTGGTCTATTTATAAAGTGTAACAGTCCAAAAGGATATAGAGCAGCAATAAGAAACCAATGAAGTTTAATATATTATCCTTCCTGGAAATGTGTACATTTTATCAAATCACAAGGAATTATACTCATTCCTCACTGTTAGGTGAATGGCAGCAACACTGGGGGTTGTAAGCTAAAACTTGCTAAGGAGCCCTTGGTTTTCACTATAATTAACATATAAACTGCATTTTCTATTGATGGCAAAATAAGATTGAATTCCATGTTGTTGATACAGTGATAGGCACTCATAATTCCTTACTGAAGATTACTGTAAATATTTTTAACACTAGTAACAAATATAAACACCACTGAAGGAACTGCAAACTTGGTAGCTACTGCCACAATATGTTTCTTAAGTGGCACAAAATCTAGGAAATTGGTAAGATATTTGAACCACTCAAGCCAACACTGGCTTTCCTTTAAGTCTGTGTGTTCCAGTAATGTCTCCACCCATAGCGTTTAAAAGCCATGTTTGCAACCAATGAAAGATTTATTTTTTTAAGCTCAAAAATGTGGGATATGATGGCACAGCTATCACATTTAAGAAAAGCTTAAATTGACATTAAGAACTAAAAAGTAAGATAGGAAAACTTTATGTGTTGTGCTCTAAAATACAGCTGGTTCTTAATATTCACAGGAGCTATATTCTATAGTCTCTGCCAACATGGAATTAGCAAGTACTGAGCCATTGCCCCTAAGGGAAATACAGGGTTAGGTTCCTTTGAGGCTCCAGTCACAACATTTATGTCAACCAAATACATATTCTTGTTTTATGTGTGTTTCTGTTTAAAGGCACATTATTTAATATACATTGTTGATTCATTACTATTGAACTCATGACCAACTCCTCTATAACTCATGCCTAAATGAAGCTTAGCTAACTGTATTTTCTCCTTCAGGCACATTACAGCCTTCTTGTGCTTAGGAACAGTAGACAGCACTTCAGCACTATGCTTGGGACCATTTTAAATAGCAAAATCAACAACAAAAAGCATAAAAATGTGAAAGATGTAGCACTAAATAAACTGCAAAAGGGATATTTGTTTACAGTATCAGAATCAAAATAAGAAGGCAAAACATCGCCTTGTTGGACCTTAGCTGGGAACATGTACAATCAGCAACTCAAATTTTTTGCCACTCTGTTCATGTCTGGGAATAACCATGAAAGTGTCATGGGTATTGATTTTAGGGTTATAAAAAACTTTTTAGAGAGTAGGAGAATTCCCAAATATGAAGGCATGAATAGTCAGGTACTTTAATCTGGTTCCCATTACCCATTAGTCAAAAACAACAACAACAAAACCCCAATACTCTATTTATCTAACAAAATAGGTAATTTACATTTGAGGTTCATATTTGGAACAAGAGACCTTGTAGAGTAGTAGATAACTATAATTAATATTGAAGCCCTGCTACTAATTCTCTGAGTGACCTTGGGCAAAAAAGCTGGGTTTCTCTGGGCGTCTGCTTCTTATTCATTAAATGATAGGTTTAGACTGCAGCTGATGTGTACTGTTTTTGTGTGTGCATAGACATACAAATATATGTCCATATACATATAAATACAGATACTTATAAAGATACCTTAGCATTCTAATACACACAACAATGCCCACATTTAAATGTGTTTAGCATCAGGAAAACATATAAGAAATAGTACCTTAGACACATGGAGGACAGTGATGTGATGGAAGATGTTTCACTGTGTTTATTTTGGTGTTTGACATGAAAACATATTAACTATTTAAAAAATTAAACTGGGGTGCCTTGGTGGCTCAGTCTTAGGGCTGGACTCTTGATTTTGGCTCAGGTCATGATCTCATGGTTCGTGGGTTCAAGCCCCACAACAGGCTCCGTGCTGACATGGAGCCTGCTTGGCATTGTCTCTCTCTCTCTCTCTCTCTCTCTCTCTCTCTCTCTCTCTTTCTCTCTCTCTCTTTCCCCCTCTCCCTTTCCCTACCCTGCTTGTGTGCTCTCTCTCTCTCAAAATAAACTTTAAAAACTAAAAGTAAAATAGATTAAGAAATAAAATATTAAACTGTATAAAGTAGAGAATAAGAATTAGACTTTAAAAAGGAAAGGAAAAAGGAGGAAGAGGAGGAGAAGAAGTAGAAGGAGAACAAGAAGGAGGAGGAGGAGGAAGAGAGGAGAAAGAGAACTCCTAATAGGCATTTCTTGTTCTGCATAGTAGGGGGCAGATATTTTAAGCTCAGATCACACTATGACCATTAGACCACAGGGTTTTATTTGTATATCTTTTTATAAATCATGTGCTTGTTGAGCACTTACTGAACCCCAGGGACAGTACTAGGACATTATTTAATTTTTTTCCTTATGCCTGTGAAATAGTTATTAGGTTGAATCACACCAAATTGCCAATTTTGAACAATTTTAACTTACAAAAATGTCCATTGCTTACCTTCAACCTAATATTAACATCCTCATTTTAATGATGAGGAACCCAAGGTTCCCAAAAAGCTGAGTAGCTGCCCAGTGGCACACACAGCTTTAAAAGGGTCCTGACCTGAACCGAGATCTGTTTCCACTGAGAAGTGGGTATGAATTTCAGGCCATACAAATAAATGTACAAGAACTTTTTAACTTTCTTTTCCTATGTGCCACCTTAAATGCCACCAAGTGTAGAGATGTGACATCATTAAAGTCAGAATTTTCTCTTCTCACCACTTCCCACCCATTCCCTAGAATTGTGCCAGGGAGGTGCCCCAGGTTCAGGGGCTCTGGTTCTCTCCCAGTCATTCCTTCTGCTTTCTGCTCCGTATTGGTGGGAGAAGGGATCTCACTGCCTTGCCCTCAGCCTGGGGGGCACATGTCCCTTCTGCTGTCAGGCAGGAAGTATACCTCACACACCACTTTCTCTGACATCACCACTGGCTTCCTCACTGGCTCTCCTGGATCCAGACCCTTACTAGTCTCAAGAGGCAGAAAAGTCTGGCTCTGACATACTGTGCAGAGTCCAAGCCTTGAGTCCTTTAATAAGGCATTGGCTTTGAAATGTCAAAAGCTTAAGTTTCTGCCTTCCACAGACTCTTCTCTAAAACTCTTTCCTGCTTATAGTTTCAAAGTCTACTTTTCTTAGTAAAAAAAAAAAAAAAAAAGGAATCTGTTTTCTTTCATTCTTTTCTTGAGGCAATAAAGGCAAAATAATTAGTAGTCTGAAGGATGAGTGTGAGGGAAGGGATCATGATAACAGGAAAGAACAGATGGGAAAAGAGGAAAACAGAAGTTGATGTTCAAAATGCTTTGCCACACATGTGTGTGGTTCTTCTCTCAACACAACTTCTCAGGCACTTCGCACGCATGAGGGTGCCCACAACATGTCCAAGGAGGTCGCACAGACCCTGCTTTATTTGAAGAATAGTAGTGGGGACCCATGGAAATGGGTTAACCCATATGGCTATAGTAATTTTCACTTGTGAGCATGTCCAGAGTCACATAAAAGCTTGCCAGTCTGACTAAATAGAAGGGATTTTCTCAGGGCAAGTAAAACTGAAACTTATTTTTCAACTTATTTTGAATGGGTTGAATAGGGAAGCCCACTGTGACTGCAACTCTGTGGCCCTTTTTCTCTGCCTGTGAAGCAGTTCTTTAAGACACAGATGGGGTGCTGGGCCATTATTTAAGCAAAGGTTACGTAAAATGAAATCAATCAACATGGTGTGACAAATCAGAGAGGAGAGTCAAGCTAACTGTGCTGCTTCGCTGCATCTAAATTGCAAAACAGAGGAAGAATGGAGGAAACAGTGTAATTAGAGGCATTTAAACTCTCCTGTAGGAGGAACAGCAAAATGTACTAATTTGAAATTGTAGTGGGAACTTGGAGTTCTAAGGAGGTAGGGATAGGAATAAGGAAACTAGGAGAAGGGTAGAATAGAAGGGAGAAGGCACAATGTGCCCTCAGACTCATAGGAAAAGTATTTGATCAGACTTCTTGAAGAATCAGGGAAGGAACAGTAAAAAAAAAAAAATCTCTTAAATACAACGGGAGATGTTACAGTTGGAGAGGAAAAGAATGAGAAGTGGTGGGGGAGGGTTTGACAGGTGTTAAGAACTGAAACGGAAGAAGATTGAATATTTACAAGGGATAAAATAAAAATTGATTTAAGTAAAAATATTTCACTGTACAAAGTCCCTAGGCATGCCATTAATGTTTAATTTAGATTATACAACTTTATCACACTTGCTATGTATTTGTCTAAAAATAGTTTAAAATGTGCTAACCAACCTTCCTGGCCACAGTCCACAGTAGAGTTATGGAGCCTTCTACAGTCCCAGAGAGCTTCTCCTGAAGGCTAATTTTGTTCTCTACCTGCCAAACTGAGGGAAGAAACATGAGTTGTTTCTTCACCAAGGAGCAACTGTTAAAACTGCTCTAGTTTTGAAGGAGAGGCAAACATACCAATGTTTCAAGTTTCTCTTGAAGGTTTCTTCTTGCACAAATGACTTCTTACAATTGTGGCCATCCTTTATGCTTTCAAAGCACGTTCAGATGACTTACTTCATTTGAATTTCAGTAAATTCTATCATGAATATTTTCTATATCATGGTTTTTTGTTTTTTGTTTTTGTTTTTATAAGAGAGAGAGTAGGGGAGGGGTGGAGGGTGGTAGGCTGAGGATCCAAAGCAGGCTCTGCACTGACATTGGAGAGCCCGATGCAGGGCTCAAACTCAAGAACCATGATATCATGACCTGAGCCCAAGTTGGACGCTTAACTGACTGAGCCACCCAGGCTCCCCTATATCATATGTTTTTACATGTTGCTTTTCCACTATCAGAACCAATAAAACATGAGACCTGGTTAATTCATTAGTTTCTTATACCATAAATCCTCAACCTCTCATTGTTTTCACTTAGGTTTTCCTTTTTCTTTCCTTCTGACTAGAGAGCTTTTTATGCTGGGGGTCAGTTCTGTTGACATTCCAAATTTCTAGTCTTACACTTGGCAAAGTCACACAAAATCTAGAAAACCTAGAAAAAGTTCACAGGGGGATATAGCTGCCCCCCTAATATCATAGCCAACTGCCAGGCGTTCATTGGTACTGTGAGAGCCACTGTGGCCTTTTGAAGTCATCAAAGGGTCTCAGTGGCTATCAACCAAAGTTTTAAGGCCAGTTTAGACCTGGCTTTGATCCCTGGATTTACCATCCAGTAGCTATATGGCATCCTCCATAAAGTGGTGGATATCATTTGTAAAGTTTCTAAGAGCAGTATAGTCCCTGCCACACAGCAGACATTGAATGAATATTCACTCCTTTCCCTTACCTCATAGGACTGTTAAAGAGCGAAGTCACATACAGTTTATGTGACAAGGGCTGGGGTGTGATTTTCTTCACAGAAGTAGAGGTGGAAACTCTACCATCAAACTCTAGGGTTATTGTGTGCACTGCTGAACTCTGACCAGCCCACCATGCCTGTGGAAACCAGGGCATCTACTGACACCCAGCTGGATGACATAATCCCCCTCAGGCAGGTCATGAGGCACCTGCATACCATAATCCCAAAATAGCCCAAATGCATACCATGATTTCAAAGAAGACCATCGTGATTAGCCCTGGAGTTACACAACAACAAATGCAGATCTCACCAGGCAAACATCGCTCAGACATTTTACTTTATTAATATGGGACAGAAACTGTTTAAGTGTTTAGGCTTTGAAGGATTTACCCCCTTTCTCCTTTCCTAAATCTCATCCATGAAGGGCTCCTAGACCTCTGCCTCTGTGTAGGTCTAGGTCAGTTTCCCTGCTTTGCCACTTCAGCACTTACCCTTAGGTCTCTAATAGTCTTATTTTTTTCTTAAACAGCACATAAGAAAAATTAGTGTCAGCCTTTGTGAGAAAGACGTGGCCTTTGTTCCTCTATGCAAGAAAGTAAAAGAAAGCCCCTGTGAACATAAGAGAACAGATGTGGATTCTCTGCAAAAAGGCAAGATCAAAGCTGGGAGAACTGGACTGGAAGGTAGGAAGAAGTTGCTTCAGCAAGACAACTGATCTCTGAGACAGACAGTATCTCGGTTTCCATGAGGATACCCTGAGTATGTTAGAGCGGCCAAATACTGCATTAGCTGCCGGAGATAGGAAGATGAGTGGAACTCCGTCCTTATCCTAAGGACTTCAAAGCCTGGTAGGGAAGGACCAATGAAGCACATGGTACGACACATCATGATTGCGACTGATGCTAGAAAAGACTCAAGGTGAAAGTGTTCTGGGGTCATAGAGGAGGGTAATCAACTGTGCTGGTGGGGAGAGGAAGAGGGAGGAGCAGAGCCCTCATACAAGGGGTAATACTGATACTAATTAGGATCTCCATGTTGGTTCTAGCTAGCAGTTATTTTTGTGAAAACGAAATAAATATTTTTTTAAATGTTTATCTATTTTTGAGAGAGAGAGATAGAGAGTGAGTGGGGGAGGGGCAGAGAGCGAGAGAGACCGAGAATCCCAAGCCCCATTAGGAGCTCCAGCTCAAGAACCGTGAGGTCATGACCTGAGCCGAAATCAAGAGTCAGGCGCTTAAACAACTGAGCCACCCGGGTGCCCCGAAAATGAAATAAATTACAGAGTTCATTGACATTTCTGGTCTGTCCTAATCCTTATAATTTGTTCTTAATGATCTTTTCAATTTATCCATAAATTTGTATTTTACAAATGTATATATGTGTTTGTGTGTGCAGTATGTGTATGTGCATGTTTGTGTATGTATATGTGTGTTTGTACGTATATATTAGAAATATTGTGCTTTCTTGTATGACTCTTGCTTCTATTTCTCTAGCATATGTGAAACATATTTAAATATGCCTGAAGCTATGCTTCTCCCTTGTAGATGTTAATGGTGATTTCTTCTAAATAAGTTGAAATTGGAATCAATATGCATGTATATGTGTATATACCCCTACTGACATTAATCCCCCCAAAACTTTCTTTTTTTTCTTTCTAAAATTTGCATCTTTATTTTCTGCCCTGTTGATTTCCTCACCATGTTTGTCATCAGCATCATACAGCCTGTAACTCATCAATATGTCTCAGGATGCCTTAAAGGAAACACCTGGAGGGGCACCTGGGTGGCTCAGTCGGTTGAGCATCCGACCTTGGCTCAGGTCATGATCCTATGGTCTGTGGGTTCAAGGCCCGAGTCAGGCTCTGTGCTGACAGCCTGGAGCCTGCTCCAGATTCGTGTGTGTATGTGTGTGTGTGTGTGTATCACAAAACAAAACAAACAAACAAGAAACAAGAAATACCTGGAGAGGCTCAGTATTGTGGTCTTGACATACAGCCCCTGTTCCTGCTTTCACAACTCCACACGATTCTGCAACTTCCACATAGGTGTGCACTGTGGAAAGTGCTGCTGTCTTTGTTGTAAGGAGAAGCCCTATGTCCTGTACTGCTCTCTTGATAGCTCTTAAGAGTGTCTTCTGTTAATAGTCTATTTGCTGCAGCTCTCAGTATCACCCTATCAAAAGCTATTCCTCCTTGAGCTCTTGAGTCACACTGATCTAGGGTGAAGGGATTTATCCTGTTCACGTTTTACTAGGAAGAGAGCTTTAAAGTAGTGTAACCTCATAAATATTCCTTAACTGGACCAAAGACTCTACTTTCTGTGCAGTTCAGGAAGCACCCTCCCTAGCGGCTGCTACTTCATCATTCCATACCCACTCTTGGGGCGTGGGGCAACCTTGCTTGAAGCTTACCTCACACCCCTCTACTCTGTAGGCCACAAAAGCACTTTGCAAACTCTAATGCATTACCCAAACATAGGGTATTAGTGCAATCATGTGAGAAAGAGCATACCCACCCCTTATTCCTTTATCACCATTTATGTGAACTGCTTTGGGACTGAGTTGCCTTATTGTCCCTTGGAGTCATTAAGAGGCTGCCCATGTGAATGCAGAGGGTCCAAAGAAGACTTCAACTTTTCAGGAATATCCCTTTATTAAAAAAATATGATGAACATTGATTCATTCTGGATACATTGTATTTTTATATCATCTGTGTTGTTTTCTGCATGTACCAATGTCTTCAAATTAAAAAATTAAAAATCCCCCTGAGCAGAACTGCATACATGCTAAAACATACACATGTAACGTCCAAGAAGCAGGGACCCAATTCTGCTGAATCAACTGGATTCTGACGCTAACTTCTAACTGTCCCACATTTACCTGTTGTCTTTTTAAAAAGTTCATTTCCTAATTTTTCATAGTATCTCCTCCCCTGTTTATGCTGACAATACCTGCTGTGCTTATAGGAGTATTTTTATAAAAGGCAACTGGAAATAATAGGTACTAGATGCTGACATTAGAGTAAGTGGCTAGGGCACCCGGGTGGCTCAATTAAGCATCCGACTTTGGCTCAGGTCATGATCTCACAGTTTGTGGGTTCGACCTCCGCGTGGCGCTTTGTGCTGACAACTCAGAGGCTGGAGCCTGCTTCAGACTCTGTGTGTGTCTCTCTCTGCCTTTCCCCTACTCATGCTCTCTCTCTCTCTCTCTCAAAAATAAATAAACATTAAAAAATTAAAAAAAAAGGAAGAGTAAGTTGGGGCACATGGATGGCTTAGTCAGTGGACCATGCGACTCTCAGTGTCATGAGTTCAAGCCCCACATTGAGCCTACAGCCTACTTAAAAATAAATAAATAAATAAAGGTTAAAAAAGAAGAGTAAGTCTAATAACTAAAATTGTGTTAATGTAAACATGAAATTTTAATAGCATACTGAAATATATATTATACTATGATTAAAACCAAGTAAATATTATATACATACTGTGTGTGTGTGTGTGTGTGTGTGTGTGTGTATGTGTGTGTAGAGGGGGGTAATAAAATTGATAAGCAATGTGAAGAAAGAGAAGATTTCTATACAGTAATATGGGAATTATGGGTGGCTTTATAAAAATCCCTTATAAAAAATGTAAGTCTATTTAGTAGTAAAGAAAAATGAATGTCCTTTATGCTATTGAGTTTTTCCTTTGACTCCCATTCTTTTAACTTTGTACTTTCTTTTGTGACTGTTGCTTTTGCTCCCCTGGTATGTGCTCATTCATTTTAAATGTTAGATGGTATGCTTCATCTGTTACACATTCTATCTATATAGGATGATTTCTTTCATAAGCTGAAAATGGGGTCAGTACCCCATGGGGACAGATACCTGTCCTTTCCTTAAATTTAATTTCTCTGAAGTGTGACCTGCACTGTTAAGCACCATCAAAATCAGCCTTTTGTCATGTTCCCCAATACTCCCTTGCCACCCACCCTGTGTGTGCCGTGAGGAGACTCTGCTAGAGAATGTCCTCTCAATTTCAGTTCTTCATTTGTCACATGGATGGCCCAATCTTAAACCTGCATTGGTGTGAAATTAAAAATCACATTCCTAATTCTCTCCTTTGGTGTATCCCATAATCCCTCTCAAGCCAGCAAGCTATTAATTTCTAACCTTTTATGGTAAACTTTGTGCCTTGTGAGTCATGCTCCTGGAGATTTCGCTTGCTTATCAGTAAGATTTTATCAAAAATCTGAGAATTTAGAATTATTAGTGCTCCCCAATTCCCAATAGCTTCCATGTTACTTTTACAAATGTCATTGTTAATATATAATCTGTGTGTGTACATTATATATATATATATATATATATATATATATATATATATATGGATGTCAAAGTGTTAGAATGATAAACATTGAGTTGGTGAGAGAGATTTTGATATAATGATAAACACTGAGGTAGAAGAGAAAACAGGGTCTGTCATTAGTGTAGGGGCCCTCGATGGATTGGTAATGCTTTCTTTTTTTAAAGGAGGAAGAAACTATATTACAATATTAATATCTGATGAAGCTGAGCAGTAGATCTATATTCTCTGTATCTACAGGTGTGTTCCTCTGTTAGTCTATCATTGCCTGTGTGCATGGACTATTTCACAAAACAGTGTCATTATTAAACTTTTTATTCCATTGTGCTGGTCATTTAAATTTCTTTATTGACATGTTACAGAAAATACCAGTGAGAGAATTTTGGAAGGGTAGAGGATCCATACAAAATAGAGAGTTGAGAGATGTAGATTATAGTTAATGGAACAGGAAACAAAGGTAAGTATGTTAAGAAAGGTACAAAGAGGAAGTAAAGTAAGTGCATTATATACAATTACACTAGAGGAATTAAAAATAATGAGACATTCATACTGAGAGGGGGGAGAGTGTAAGTGCACTAAGCACTCATCTGTCTGAATGGGAAGGAAATCCACAGATAGAGTCTGTCTGGTAAATGAAGAAGTGACAATTTGACTGTATTACTGAGAGATAGGGAAGTAAGCACTCAGAAAAATTAAGAAATCTGTTAAAAAGTTAAACTTGGTTGCTTCTCAAGTGTAGGTCTAGAGTTTGGGTGGAAAGCAAAGGGGTGGGTAGAGCTGGGATGTGGGAGCAAAGTCATCTGATCTTTTGCAATGAGCTCGTCAACACCATTGATTTTTTGTAAAGGTGCACACGTACTGCTTGGACTTGAAAGACAGACAGACCATCAAACCCAAGAAAACGTCCCTCCCTTCAGTCATTTGGTCAAGTTAGTTTTCACTTCTTCTTGCTAATAAATTATTTACATCTTTACATCTTCACCCTTTGATTGGTATCCTAAAATGATCCTTTGTTTTTCTTTCTCTGTTTCTTTTCTCTCTTTTAATTTTTACCCTCTGCAAACATTTTAGAAATGGCTTTTCTATATAAAAATTTAAAAACTATTTATCCATTTATGGAAAACTTGTTTCTGATAGATTATTAAGTGAAACAAGCAAGGTTCCTCCCATTCAACTGGCTCAAAACATGCCTAGGACAGACGACAAACATGAAGAGGTAGAAAGCAGAGCCCAAGGCTGGAGGCATTAAGATAGAGAGTAACCGCTAATGGGCTTTTCAGGAGGGTGGGTGATGAAAATATTTCAGACTTAAAGGGTGGCGATGTTTGCAGTGGTGATGGTTCACATCTTTGTGAATATACTAAAAGGACTGAATTGCACACTTTACAGGAGTAGATTTTATGGGACATGAAATATATCTTAACAATAAAAAAAATATGCCTATGAAGAAGTACTAGCAGAGAATAAACAAAAACGATAATTCTTATGTTATATTTGGGGAGTGTTTTTCTATCTTTTCCTTCTCTAAAGGCTTTAGTAATGTGATGTCGCCTTCATAATTTCAGAAATATTTCAAAGTAACATCATTAGCTTCAGTGTGCAGCATCATCATCATGTGTCTCTTTCTCCTAATTCCACAGTGCTTTTTATTTTCTCATGTTCTCGTATGTGCATAATTATTTGCGTTTTATTATTTATTTATTTATTTGAGAGAGAGAGAGAGAGAGAGTGCGCACACTCAGGAGCAGGGGAGGAACACACAGAGAGAGAGAGAGAGAGAGAGAGAGAGAGAGAGAATCTTAAGCACAGAGCCCAACAGGGCTGAGATCATGACCTGAGCCAAAATCAATAGTCAGACGTTTAACCAACTGAGTCACCCAGGCACCCCTCATTATTTGCATTTTAATCTGTTTTCTTTTTGGTTTGGGATTTGGTATTACTCTCATTCTTGTTTGACTTTTTTTTTCTTTTCATCACCTTGATGCTGCCAAATCTTTTCTTGTAATTTGTTTTTTTCTGCTTTGTTTTCTTCACTCACTAAAACACTTTTTCCTGCTTTTCTTGAGAGCTCTCCTTGAAATACATAAAAATGCTTTAAACACACTGTGACTTTGTGAAAGAAAAGCTGGACTTTCCTGCCTTGAATCATTCCTCAGTCCAATCAAAGCTGGCAGGCAATCTGGAGGAAAAGGACAACAAGGAGAGAAAGAGGAGGAGAAGCTGATATTCCCTGGGCCCCCTCCATGTGCGACGCTCTGTACATGCATTTTCTCAATACTCCCTCAAACCGAGGAGGCACTGTTACCCTCTTCTTTGCAATGCAGACTCTGACTCAGATCAGTTAAGCAATTTGCTCAAGGTCATACAGTCGGTAAACAGCAGAGGCAAGTATCAGACCCAGTTCTGTCTAACTCCAAAGCCAGCACTCTCTTCCTCTACACCTTCATGTTTGCTTATGTCAATTCCACTGTGGCATTGCCAAGATGGCCTTCAAAGGTTATACCAACTTATACTAATGTTTCGTGAATTTTCATGTTTATTGGCCACTTATATGTTTACCATTAGATTTTCCAATGTACATTAGCCATTTGTGTAATTTCTTCTCTGAATTTCCTGCTTATTCCCTTTTCTTGTTCTCCTACCGTGTTATATATTATTTATACTCCCTGTGGATTTGTAGCACTCACTCTGTGCATCGTGGCTAAGGATTCTTTATTTTCTATTTTAAAAATATGATTTTCTAGATTGCCATTCATCTCACAACTTTGTTTATGGTAGTTTTAAATATAAATTATAAAATATGGGGGCTCCCAGGTGGCTCAGTCAGTTAAGCATCTGATTTTGGCTCAGGTCATGATCTCACGGTCCGTGAGTTCCAGCCTAAGAGCTCAGAGCTTGAAGCCTGCTTCAGATTCTGTGTCTCACTCTCTCTCTGCCCCTCCCCCACTTCTCTCTCTCTCTCTCTCTCTCTCTGTCTCTCTCTCTTTCTCTCCATCACTGTCTCAAAAATAAATAAAACATTTAAAAAGTATGTAAATTGTTCACAATTTACCCTGTTTTCCTTATAGTTATGGGTTTAGTATTACTCTAAAAAATGATTTTCCCACCTTACGGTTATAAAAAACATTTCTGTGAATTTTCTTTTTAGAAGTTTTATAATTTTCTTTTTTATTAAAAAATATTTTTTATTAAAAAATATCCTGGTCCTTAATCTAGCTGGAATTTAGTATGTGATATGAGAGAAAATGAATGTAATTCGTTGTCCTAAAGAGTGATCAGGTGTCCCAAACCAATTCAATTTACTTTATGTACTGAATTTGTATTCCCCCTTTATGGAATATGAAGTATATACACACAGTATACACGGACTAAATTGAGATAAACACACACACTCGAGTCTGTCTCGACATTTTCTAGTCTATTCCACTGATTTATTGCCTATTCTTAAACCACTAGCATGCTGTTAATTTTGAAATTTGGTAGAACAAATCCTATCTTCTTACAATATCATTTAAATTTTATTTATTTATTTTGGGGGGTGCAGAGAGAGAGGGAGAGAGTGAGAATCTGTGCTGCACAGAGCCAGATGTGGGGCTCAAACTCATGACTGTGAGATCATGACCCAAGACAAAATTAAGAGTCAGATGTTTGATGGACTGAGCCACCCAGGCACCCTGTCTTTTAAATAGATAGATAGATAGATAGGTAGATAGATAGATAGATAGATAGATAGATAGACATCTCATAAGTAAATAAATAAACATAGCAATCAAAGATACTAAATGACTTGTTCAATGCATGTATCATTTAAAGACAGAATTCAGAGAGTAATCTGTGTCTTGAATTTGAATCATTTATTCATTTTATTTAACAAGTTTTTATTGGACACTTACTATATGCCAGAAGCTATTGTAGCTTCTGAAAAGTCAGCAGTGAAGGAAACAAAAATATCTATGCCCTCATGGGGCTAACACATATTCAACATTATTATTCATTTTCAAATAGATATATTCTCCTTTTACTTCTGCTAGAGTTCCCAATTTTTGAGAAATAAATCTTAGCTATTATTCCAGTATTATTAAAAGAGTTAGTCTTATATTTCACAGCCTCTTTTTCTTGCATACAAAAAATTTAAACTCTATGGTTTCATTTCCCTTTTGTTAATGCAAAGTAGTATCTCTTGTACATCCAAGTTTGGTTTCTAAAAACCACTTTGTAGAGAACCCATTGTTCAGAAGCATAAAGCTTTGTGAGGAAAACTAGTTTAAGGAAATCAAGGTCATAATTGAACTAGGAAAAAAATACACACTTTCCTTAAACATTTATTAAAATAAAACTATATATCTAGCGTATATTATGCATCTGAACTTAGTAATTGATTTCTCTTAACCATTTCTTGCTTTGGGGGAACTTTTCAGAACTTCTCTTTTATGACATTTCAGCAAGATGCATGACTATTTTATTTTATAGCACATAATATTCATGATGAGTCCTTTCTCTATTAGTTTTGATCACTACATTTAAAATTTTATGACTTGGAGTAGTTGACTCCCACTCTCTACTCCCAAAATGACCCTAAAGGAATAAGGAAAGAGTTACTTGACAGGAATTAAGTATAGTTATGTTTGGGTTCTGAAATTGTACAGGTCTGGATTCAGAACGAGCTTTGCCTCAAAAACACAGTGTGATCTTGGGCAAGTGAGGTAACCTCTCTAAATTAAGTTTCTCCATATATAAATTGGTGAGAATAATAATAGTGCTTCATAGATTGTTGAGAAAATTAAATAAGCTAGAACATATAAAGTTAACAGCCAATGCTTGTTACATGATACATGTTAAATAAATGTTAGCCAAAGGGCACCTACATGGCTCAGTCAGTTCAGCCTCTGACTCTTGATTTTGACTCAGGTCATGATCGCACAGTTCATGAGTTTGAACCCCATGTTGGGCTCTGTGCTGACAGTGCAGGGCCTGCTTGGGATTCTCTCTCTCTCTCTCTCTCTCTCTCTCTCTCAAAATAAATAAACATAAAAAAAATAAATGTTGGGATGCCTGGGTGGCTCAGTCGGTTGAGCGGCCGACTTCGGCTCAGGTCATGATCTCACGGTCCGTGGGTTCGAGCCCCGCGTTGGGCTCTGTGCTGACAGCTCGGAGCCTGGAGCCTGCTTCCGATTCTGTGTCTCCCTCTCTCTAACCCTCCCCTGTTCATGCTCTGTCTCTCTCTGTCTCAAAAATAAATAAATGTTAAAAAAAAAAAAAAGGTAATCTTTAAAAAAAAATTTTTTTTTAATAAATAAATAAATAAATGTTAGCCAGTATTTTTTGAGATGGTTGTCAATATCCTGACACGACAAAAAACAATGGTTCATTTGGGTGATAGAAGCAGGGGTATTGTGAGAAATAAGGGCTTGAAGAACCTCCTGGGAATTCAGGGGAAAGCTATGGGTTTAGGCCTCATGGACATTGGCAGTCATTCAGGCACCAGAGGCTTCCAGGGAAGAGTCACTGACCTGACTCATCTTGGCGACTTCAGGGATTCCATAATTGCTGTGACTCAGCAGCCCTCCATCTGCTCTGCTCCCTTTCTATTTCTACTCACCAATTTCTCAACTCTTCTGTGAATGCCTTTGATTTCAGCTTACTATGGCTTCTGCTTGTTCATAACTGCTTGCTCACCTTTTCTAATAATGCAAAGCTTCAACTTATTCACAGTATGTCAGTTTCATGTCAAATTTTGCAGAGCTCGTGTCAGCTTGACCTGATGATATTCCTATTTGCACAGAAGGTCTATGCCAAACCATCTCAGAGGCCTTAGACACATCTAAAAATTGTTTGTCTGGGGGCTGGTGTTGAGGTGGGAGGACTGGGTGTTGAACGGTTAGGCAGGGGTAGGATAGTTCATGTGGTATGGGACACCTACCTTCTCAGGAGGAGCCACAGGCTTTGTGGTTCCTCCAAGGGGCTGTGTGGTGGCTCCCTTGTCCATAAGCTATATGTTGAGTAAATCATATCTAATCTATTCAACATAGCCCAAAAGTAATGTAGCTTCTTCCTTCCATTCCCAGTTATTTTATTATTTAGGTTGGTTTCCAATGTGGTGTAAAATGGGGAAATTTTTGGCCCAGAGGATCCAGTCAAGGATTTAAAAAAATAGATGCCCAGACCCAGTTTTTCTTCCTGTATTACTTTGTTTGCTGTTTTAAAACTATTCCTTATTTCTTTCCTTTCTAATCTCTATAAACCATAACTCTAAATTTGAGTGATCTAACACAATCTCAATGACCTGTTTCTGGTTTATATAATGCTTAGCCCATATCTATATGGTTTATTTTTAACTTCTCTAGGCTTACTTGAAATCCTTTTACTTCCTTAGATTCTTAATTGTTTACATCCTTTAATCCCAGGACTCACATTACTTCTCCTTCCTCTATTCTTCTCTCCGCAATAGCTTAGGCACCCTCCACGGTGCTTCTCATCTCCTTTGGGCTTCACCTCCATGGATTTTCCTGGAACCCCTTTCCTCCCACTTCTTCATGCCTCTTGTCCTTGAGCTCATGAAGTGTTCTCCTCCATGGACTCGAAACAGAGGTATCTCCGCTGGAGTGAGTCATCTTGCTACTCTTTCCCTAGCAAAGGTTCATCTTGGCAATCACTGTCCACCTTTTCTTATTCACTTAATTTTATCTCCACCATTTCCCTAAATTGATCTTGTTTTTTTATCTAGCCTCTTCTATGGCCCCTTTATCTCCTTTTTCTTTTATAGAATCAGTTAATTCCCCTGCATTCAAAGGGCAAGTCATACCAAATACTGCCTGTGTTAATTTTCTAGGACTGCTATAACAAAGTACCATGACTGGGCGGCTTGAACAACAGAAATTTATTTTCTCATCATTCCAGAGGTTGAAGTTCAAGATCAAGATTGGTTTCCTCTGAGGCCTCTCCTTGGCTTGTAGATGTCCTCCTTCTCTCTGTGTCCTCACATGGTCCCCCCTCTGTGTGTCTGTGTCCTAATTTCCTTTTTTTAATAGGGACAATGGTTATATTGGATTATGGCCCACCTTAATGACCTCATTTGAAAATTACTTTTTAAAAGACCCTATCTTCATATTCTGAAGTACTGGGGGTTAGCACTTTAACATATGAATTTGGGAGATGGGGGACATAATTCAGCCCTTAACACTGCCTATACTTTAAAACACAGATCAACATTTTTCTCCTCCTAAAGCATACAGTGACATGATTTTTCTAGAACTTGTCTGGAAGTTAGTATCCTTACCATCCATCTGGTAATCAGTCATGCCCTCTCTTATAACATCTCTTGTTTTGCCATATTATTATGTATGATTTGTGTTGTTAATTTCTTATATTTTGTTTCCCTGATAGGGCAAAGAGGACCCCTACCTCTCATTCTCAGAATCACCATAATATCAGGTCCAGTACTTTGCATGCCATTTGTTTTCAATAAGTAAGTTTAACAATTTTAGTTCATGTTCTCCCACTTTCGATTCTCCTAATTCAAACCCCTTTAAAGCTTGTCATTAATTTAATGATTTTCAGTCAACTCCTAAAAATATGTTCTTTTCAAAAAAAGGCCCTGTTTGTTCAAAGTAACAAGAACCCACCAGAGCAGTGGTGGAACATGTTTGAGGCTGATTCTATAGGGGTCAAAACCCACTGAGATTACTGGTGAGGTTTGAATGGGGTCAGTTTAGGAGGAGGTGCTTAATAAGATTGTGGTTAGAGGGCAGGTGGTGGGGGTCCATTTGATTGGGAAGGTGAGTATAGGGCAGAGGACATGCCCAAGTTGCAAGTCAGGCTTTTGTTGGTGAGGCAGGGAGAAAGCATCCCTCAGGGGACAGCACCCTGGTTGAGTTTGAGAGAGAAACTCTGTCTCAATGCTCAACTGGTCAAGAGTCCCTTCACTGACAGGTGCACAGTGGGAAAAATGACTCATGTATAAAATTTACCTTCCCGGATGGCCCAATGAGTGTGGCCCTTGCAAAGATCCTCAGTTTCTATCTCACCAGAGTCTCGTTCTATGGGTACCTCAATTCCCTTGTCACTGTATATCTCTCCAATATTTCCAGATAGCCTTTGTATATCTCTCCAATATTTCTAGATAGCCCCCAAAGAGCAGAGAACTTGAGGCCTTATCTCATCTGGCCTCACTTGTGTCACTAACCATGTTCCCCTACCAAGCAACAGAACCCTTTCCCAACAGAACCCTTGGCCCTCATGGTCTTGCTTTCTCAAATTTGGTCATCTAAAATCATTTCTCATGTATTTAAGTTAATTAAGCATTTACTATATGTTAGGCACTATGGTAAATACTTTAGAGGCATCTTTTCATTACAACCCTCTGAGGTATTACTGATAATTCTAGAACAAATCATCACAAACTTAGTGTCTTAAAACAACACTAATTTACCTTCTCACAGTTTCCGTGGGTCAGAAGTCCAGGTACAGGTTACGTGGGTACTCTGCTCAGGATCTCACAGGCTGAAACCAAGGTGTCATTTGGGGCTGTGATCTCCTCTGGGGCTCTGGTCCTTTTCCAAGTTCATTGGTTGTTGGGAGAGTTCAATTTCTTGCAACAAGATGACCAAAGTCCTGGTTTTCTTGCTAGCTCCCGGCAGGGGACTAGTTTCAGCTCCAAGTGACCACCCTCAGATTCTTGCCACCTGTCTTCTCTTCTCATGGGCTTTTTTATTTCTTCCATGGCAGTAGGAGAGTCTCTCTGAGGCTTTACCTTCTTCTAAAAGCTTATCTGATTAGGTCAGGCTCACCCAGGATTATTTCTCTTTGATTAACTCCAAGGCAACCTATTAATAACCTACTCACAGGAGTGATATTTCATCATATTCACTGGTGCCACCCAATACTCTTGGGGGAGGGGCATGCACTCTACAGGGCAGAAATCTTGAGGCCATCTTAGAATGCTGCCCACCACATGGAAGTCTCCATTACAGATGGAGGTACCATCTGTAATATGATACCCCATATCACAGATGCAAAGCTATTCACACAGTTTGTAAGTAGCAGAGCTGGAATAGAATTTCAGGCATTTGGATTCCCAAACCAATGTTCTAGCCCAATGTACAAGACCACTGTTATTAGCTCAACATCTGCCTGCAACATTGTCCCTATTCTTATTTCTGCTTGTAAAATTGCATTTCTTCTATCATTCAACATAATTCTCATGTCCCTCATAAAGTCTTTTTGATTAACCAAGCTTGATGTTGACTACATCTATCATATGTTTTCAAAACCATCTGTCAGTTAAATATTAACAGGACACACTAAGTATTGAGAACTAATATTCTGTCTTTATGCTAGAAATATATTATTGACTGTTTTCTATAACTGACCAATGGCTATCAAACTTAGCCTAAAGAATATTTTATTCCTTGGAAAAGTTAGAAATAAAAAAAAAAAAAAACTAAAAGATTTGTTTCCATCACCTCAAAAATATAAAACAAATGATATGTCCTTAAACCAAGAAATACGCTATATTGGAAAGAATTAAGTGTCTTTTGGGAACTGGACCAACACATTGTAGAATCAGTGCGACCAAAAACTCCAATTCAAGCTAAATGTTTTCAGAATAGTTGGTTCAAGAGTCTTGCTTTCTAATGCAGTGGTTCTCAAACCACTGAGTACATCAGAATTACCTGAAATCTTGTTAAAATAGAGATTGCTGGGGGACGCCTGGCTGGCTGAATCAGAAAAGCATGCAACTCTTGATCTTGGGGTCATGAGTTTGAGCTCCACATGAAGTGTAGAGATTACATAAATAAATTTTTTAAAAACTTAAAAAAAAATTAAATATATAGATTGCTGAGCCCCATCCCCAGAGTTTCTCTCTAGCAGGTCTGCAGTGGAGCAGTCCCAACAAATCACCAGGTGATGCAGATTGTCTGGGGACCACGCTAAGAAACATTATTCTGAAAGGAAGAACACATGGGCAGAAAGTATATAATAGCTACTTTTAGCTAAAGATTTGGAAGAATCTTTTTTTTTTTTTTAAGTCATTATTACTCTCCAATAATGGACAGTCTCTTTCATGAAGAAGAGAACTTCCCATGACTAGAAATAAGCAGCCATTGAATGATTGCTTGTGGGGGAAATTGTAAAAATGATTGTTGCAATAAGCAATGGTGTCCTGGGTCCAATCCATGAAGCCAGGATTGATCTGGAGGGAATTAGTAGAGCAGAGGAAGGGGGATATGGGATTTTGCCAGGACATAGGTATCAGAAAGACAAGCCTAGGTGCTGAATCAAATACGCTTGGTATTGCGTGGAAGAGAGTTTCAACCCATCAACAAGAATGAGAGATTAAAGCAGTAACTAGGAAGCAAATATTAGACTGGGGAAGGAATAACCAGACCTACATCATACTAGAAAAGATTATATTACTCGTAAATGAAGGGTAGGTATAAATGGAAAATCAAAGTAGAAGGAGCTATCCACAAATGCTGGGCATTCCACACAGTGGCCCTGTTGTACAAATCTAGTCAAATATTTCTGGAGTGGGACGGCAGGTGGAAGTTTGGGTGATAAAGAGGGGTCACTGCACAGAGTGGAGTTGTGCTGGAATTGTTCCTTAAACCCAGCTGATTATCAGTCACCAAGGAGATTTTTTTTTAAGTTACTTAACATACATTGTAATACTGGTTTTATAAATAGAATCCAGTGATTCGTCACTTACCTGTAACACCCAGTACTCATTCTAACAAGTGCCCTCCTTAATGCCCACCATCCATTTAGCCCATCCCCCCCACCTCCCTTCAAGCAACCCTCAGTTTGTTCTCTGTATTTAAGAGTCTCTTATGGTTGCCTCCCTCTCTGTTTTTATCTTGTTTTTCCTTCCCTTCTCCTATGTTCATCTGTTGTGTTTCTGAAATCCCACATATAAGTGAAATCATATGATATCTGTCTTTCTCTGACTGAGTTCACTTAGCATAATACACTCTAGTTCCATCCATTTTGTTGCAAATAGTAAGATTTCATTCTTTTTGAATGATGAGTAATATTCCATTATACATATATACCACATCTTCTTTATCCATTCATCAGTCGATGGACATTTGGGCTCTTTCCATAATTTGGCTATTGTTGATAGTGCCACTATAAACATTGGGGTGCATGTGCCCCTTTGAGTCAGCAGTTTTGTATCCTTTGGATAAATAATCAAGGGGAGCTTTTGACAATGCCAGATCTCAGAGTCCCAGTGAATTGAGGGTTAGCAGTCGAGGGTCACATGGAATGGGAGAGAGACAGGAATCTGTCATTCCCAGGCATTTTTTAGGTTTGTAATTGACTAGCCCTTCTGATCTCTAGCAACAGTAATGTTTGGTAGTTGTCCTTAAAGCTTTTTCACAACAGGAGACTTGGCCTTTTGAGTTATTAATCCTTAAGCAATTCCATCCAGTCCTCTTGGTGAGAACACACTTATTTTTACAAGCAGGCAGAGAACCAAAGTGTTTCTGTGCTTCTACTTTTATCTTTTCTTGTGTACTGATGTGATGTGATCATTTTCTTTTTTTAATGTTTATATATTTATTTTGAGAAAGAGTTCATGAGCAGAGGAGGGGCAGAGAGAGAGAGAGCGGGGGGGGCAGAGAGAATCCCAAGCAGGCTCCACGCTTAGCGTGGAAACTGATGAGGAGCTCAATCCCACGACCTTGGGATCATGACCTGAGCTGATATCAAGAGCTGGACCCTCGACTGACGGAGCCACCCAGGCACTCCTCATTTTATTTTCATTAAAAACATTTAAAAAGACTTCTGCTTTTAAAATGGTTTGAAAACAATGGGGTAATAGTGGAGGAAGGAGCACCAGTTTTTGAAGCCGGTGTTCACTGCCACCTCTCTCGAAGAAACCTTGGTGGAGTTGCTTAATCTCTCTTGAGTCTTGCTTTTCTTGTTGGTACATGGAGAAAAGTAGGACAAGCCTAGCGGTGGTTCCAAACTCTTTGAGGTCACTGTTGTATTCCTAGTTCTTGGCACTTAGGAGTTGTTCACAAAAAACATTTGCTGAATGAGCTAATAATTTATATGTAGACAGTCTAGCACAGCACCTGCTTACTAAAAGGGAGTTCATGTTATTATTACTGAAAGCTTCCCAAACTCCCCTTTTTTGGACTCAGGCTCAAATACTGCATGTGCTTGTACTTCTTGTTTCAGAAAAAAAAATCGTTTAAGGAGGTGGAGGTGTTGACATTTGTGTAAGGTACAGTTGAGATGTGGCCAAAGGGTCCTTTATTTTGACCTATAAGTTTTGTAATTTTTGGAAGGAAAATATATTCATAAATTATTCGTTCAATTAGGGAAAAAATGGAAAGAAATTGAAAAGTAAACTAAAAATCTCCCTCACATCACCCCATAAATGGTCTGCTAGCCAGGTTAGGGGTTCTTTTTAGATTTTTTACTTACGGATCTGCACACCCAAGACCCTTCAACTTTCCATCTAATTAACATATTTTCCTTTTCATTCAATAAGCTGCCTTGAACCCATCTTCTGCTGGAGAAATATGTGTATCTCTTCTTATTCAGCAGTTGCCTCACCCTCTGCCCTCTGAGCCTCTTATCATATTCAGAACAATTCTGATTAATTCATTCAAGTCTTTTATTTTATCAAGAAGGACTCTGGTTACAGCACTCTGTCTCATTGGTGTGTGGTATTGTATGCACCTTGGGCTGAGAGTGACCTTTTAACCCTTTGCTGTTCCAAAGCTCCCCATTTGATAGCCAGTAGTTCAAAATTCTCTGCTTGCCTGGCAAGACCCTCCAGATGGACCTCACTTGACCTCTAGTGGTCTCTTTCTGTCATGCGTAGAATCCTCAGCTCTTCCAGTGATGGTGAATTTCTTGGGAGTGGAGCCTAAGCCTTCAAACTATTTCCATCTGTTTTGATCAACAGTGTCTTTGTCACATAGAAAGTACTCCTGTTGGATGAATGAAACTGGAGTTTTGATCTTATTTTTTTTTTAATTGGTTCAGTCACTACTTTTTATCTGTAATAAATAGAAGTTGTGTCCAAGGAGCAAGTTCCCATTTTCATAACAAGGAATTTCCAACTGTCTACTATTTTTCAAGGTCATCTCTCACTTCTGATCAAGTTTTTAAAATGTGAATGTTGTAATTTCTATTGGGTATGCACTTAAACCTGTCCTGGGTTTTATTCTGAATGCCCTTTGTTTTTCCCCCCTTCATTAATTTGGCTAAAGACATCCTTAATTTCTATTCTGTTCTTGCAGAATACACTGATTTTATGGTTTATTTTTCATGATAACTAAGTCACTGGATGTGAATATTGAAGAAAATTTGACATCTCATCCAGAGGGTTTTTTGTCTGGTTGTTTATTTTTGTTTGTTTTGCTTAGTAAAGACTATAAGCTTTGGGAAGTCCCCGGTTTGAATCCTGGGTTTGCCATTTAGTAGTTGTGTAGCTATGGACTATTTACTTCATTTTCTAAGTCCTGTTTTCTCATTTGCAATATCCAAAGAAAAAAAACCACTGCCCATATGTCATTATTATGAGGATTCAATGAAAATATGACATTAAAGACTTACCTCAGTGGCCAGCCCACAGATAATGTAGCAAATAGTACTTATGATTATTATCAAGTGGATATTATGGACTTTATTCATTCATTTATTCATCCATTCTTCCAGTTATTATAGTTCACCTATTGTAGCAAGCCCCGCTTCAGATGAAAATGAGCCCTGCCTCGGGTAAAACATAATCTTCACTTTGGGTAAGCCCTCTCTCTCTCTCTTACTCCCTCTCTCTGTCTCTATCTCCCTCTGTTCCTCCTGTTATTCTCTCTCTCTTTGCCCCTTGCTTACTTGTGCCCTCTCATTCTCTCTCTCTCTCTCTCTCTCTCTCTCTCTCTAAGGAAAAAAAAGAGATAAGAGATAAGGATAGTTCAGAACTCAATCGTTTTTTGTGTTAAATTGATTATAAGCACATTTCAGCACTTTTACTGCTCTCAGGCTTAAATTATTTGGCTGAGGTTGAGAAATAGCAGAAAAGGGCGGTAAACTGAAATGCCTGCAGGAAGTGAGATGAGCTGAAAGTGAGAACCCACAGAAAGCCATCGGGGAAAACCATGGTGTGCAGGGTTACACACCTTCTAAATGGGGCTATGCTCACGTGGCTCTAGCGAATCACAGGACTGGTGTTGACAGCAACTCTGGTGTCTCCAAAAAAAACCAGACACCTGGAATCTTAGGTGAGCTTTCTGGACTTTATTGTTGATTCAAACAATTTTAAAACAGTAGGAGACAAAACAAACGTGTCAGTTTGTGACCAAATTTACAGACCAAACTCTATTGGGTTTATATTCTTGTCAGCAAAAAAATGTTGAACATGCAATTCAGAATATAATTTATAAATTATGTAGATGTACTCAAAATCTATGAATTCAATGTGAACAATGCCTTCTTTCTTTTAGGAAAGAGGTAAATCTAAATAAATGTTCTCACATTTCCCTTCTTCACCCTAGTGTTCCTTGGCTTGTGGTACTGTGGAGACTGCTGCCTGGACTCTGGCTGCTGGAGGAGTTTGAAGGTTGTGGGACATAGAGAAGTGAAAAGTTCTCTCTCTCATGCTTGACCCCTAAGTTCCCACCAATTTCCTTCTGCAAAGCAGCCACTATAAATAGTTGTGTTTTTTTTTTCCATTGTGTGTATTTGTCCCTGTGTATTATTTTTTTCAAAAGAAATGTATTAATAGCTACTGTGCACTAGAACCTGCTTCAGGTGCTTAGGGATATATGCAATAAACAGAACAGACACATATGGCTTCCATCATGGGACTTTAGATTGTAGTGCCTCATGGAACACTAATTACATTCTCTTGGGGGAGATAGCTAATAAACAACTAAATCTTAAATATATAATTAAATGTCAAGTGGTGCTAAGTGCTAGGAAGAAAAATAAATGAGGGTGAAGTGATAGACAGTGATAGGTGGTGTTAGGGAGGGAAGGTACAGAGACAAGAACTAGGAAATGGCTCTCTGGGGAGATGACATCTGAGCACAGATCTGAGTGATAGGCCAGCCTTACAGTATCTGGGAAAAGCACTCTAGGCAGAGGGGCTGTGAGTTGCAAAGACCCTGAGGTAAAAATGAACTAGAACAAGAAAAGCATGAAGTCAGAACCAGATCACATCTGGCTGTGGAGCTCTGGTGGGGAGTCTGGTTTTATTTGACCAATTGAAAAAATAAGGGCTTTTTCATTTTGTTTAATGTTTACTTATTTATTTTGAGGAGGGAGGGGCAGAGAGAGAATCCCAAGCAGGCTCTGTGCTGAGCTCAGGGCTCGATCTCAGAAATGATCAGATCATGACCTGAGCCAAAAATCAAAAAGAGCCAGATGCTTAACCAACTGAACCACCCAGGTGCCCTTACTTAAAGGGTTTTGAACAGAGGGATGATGTGATTACATTTTTCTTTTAACTGGATTTCTTGGGCTGCTGTGTGGAGACTAGACTGAAGGTTGGAAGCAGGGAGGCCAGTCAAGCAATGAGAGGCTGCTGACCTACTACAGGCATGAGGTGGTAGCTTTCTGAGGGATGAGAGCAATGCAGGGAGAGAGATGATTGGAATAGGGATTTGTTTTGAAGGTCGACTCCACAAAGTTTGCTGATGAATTATTCTATGCACATAAAAAATACATGTTTATATTTGCCACTCTCTCCATTTTTAAAAACACAAATAATAGCTTAGCGTACAAGCTATTCCACATCTTGCCTTTTGTCACTTGATATTAAAGATTTTACATATCAGTCTGTATCAGAGACATCGATCACTTTATTTTCTGTCTCTTTTCTTTTTTTACTTGTATTGAAGTTAACATGCACTTACTTTTGAATACAAATAGTTCTATAAGGCCGATTGTGGAACACAGTAAGTCCATTTCCCCTCCCTTATCATTTCCTTCTTCACAGGGGCATTAACTTCACTTCTTTTATCTGACTGTTTTGGTAATAGCTCCTATTTCTCTGGGTAACATTCTTGCATTATTATTTCTAGACTTTCTAGTTTTTTTAAAAAAATTAATTTATTTAGAGAGAGAGAGCGAGCATGAGCAAGGGAGGGGCAGAGAGAGGGAGAGAAAGAATCCACAATGAGGGCAGAGCCTGACATGAGTCTCAAACTCACGAACTGTGAGATCATGACCTGAGCATAAACCAAGAGTCAGGCACTTAACCAACTGAGCCATCCAGGCACCCGGGACTTTCTAGTTTTAAATAGGATGTCTTGAGTTTCCTTCAGGAAGAGGAGAAGAAGAGTAGGGTTCCACTCTTTTATCTTTCCCACTCCACTATTTGTACCCACTTTTTGGACACCTTTTTTTTCTCCTAATATGGTTAAACTGTAATTTTGGTTTGTTTAATATTCAGTGTTAACTGGCATATGACTAGGTAAACACTAATTACCACTAAATCTTCTGCAAACTGTGGCTATTTTTATTTGCTGAACAACTTTCTGTTATCCTCAGACTTAATAGTTGCCTATTTTTTCCCTTTGCTTAGGTATCTTTATGATTATCATAAATTCAACACCAAACTCTTTTGACAATTTAAATCTTCCGTCAACATGTTCAGACACATCGAGTACATCTTGCCAATTTTGTCTTCTTGAAGAATTTTCTCCTGGAAATAAGCTCAATGGTAGATTGCTAACAAAAATGACTAGCAAAGATTCCTTTTATTATGTCCAAGTTCCCTTGCTCTGTAACTTTGAGTACACTTTCCACATTGAGTCTGAACTTGATCATGTAATTTGCTTTGGCCAATGAAATGTGAGCAAACGTGACATTGCAGAGATTCGAAAAGTCCTTGTGCTTTGGGCTCTTAGAGCCCTGCTGCCATGTGAAGAGCAAGGCTCCTCTGCTGGATAATGAAAAGAACATAGCCCACTCACCCTGATGGCCCTAGCCACCACCCAGTCAGCTGTCAGACATGTGAGCATGGCCATCTGGAACTGATCAATTCCAGCTGAACTGCCAACTAACCACAGATGCATAAGTGAGCCTAGCCAAGATCAGTTAGAAGAACTGCCCGGTAAAATGTGAGCTTGAAGATGGTTGTTTTAAGCCACTGCATTTTGGGTTGATTGGTTATGATACAAGCTGCAGTGTGGACTGGTTTGCTCTGGGGGTACAACTACCATCCTTTATTCTTCACCATCTTCATCATTGTCTTTTGCTTTTGCCCCCTAAATTTGATTTCCTACTTCCAATAACCCACATCTTCCTCCTGCTTGGTTTCTTCCAGTGACTTCCGCAGAAAGGATAGATGAGAAGTAAATTATTTAAGATCTTGCATGCCTTTAAAGAAATTCTCATATCTAAATGATAGTTTGGTTGGGTGTACCATTCTGGATTGGTAATTATGTTCCTCAGATTTTTGGAGGCCTTTCTTCATTGCTTTTAGCTTTCAATTGCTTTCAGCACCTGTTCAGAAGTTAAAATTTAATCTATGTCAAAGGCTGATGAGACTCAATATCTGAAGTAAAAGGACAAAGCTGAAGTTACTGCTGTAGTAAGGAAGAGCTGTGCTGGTCAGGCACTGTCTCTCCAAGCAAAGCAGATTGCTGAGATTGTCTAGGATTTGAGGGAAGCACAGAGTTCAGGGGCTGGTGGACTTGGAAGGCTCCAATGGGTCACTGTTACTTATAGTGATCATCACAGTTCCTCGGGTGCATTTACTGAACCCAATCCATCCCTGACTGGTCAAAGGTCAAAAGTGAAGGATTCATTGGGTTCCTTGGCTTGCAAAGAAAAGCAGGCTCACTAGGGGCAGGGAATTTTGATCAATTAAATGTTTAAAACCAGTTTTTAAAAAATGTGGGGTTTTTTTGTTTTTGTTTTTTGTGGTTTTTTTTTTTGAGAGAGACAGCACGTGCACTCAGAAGCAGGGGAGGGGCAGAGAGAGAGGAGAAAGAGAATCCCAAACAGGCTTCTCATTGTCAGCATGGAGCCCCCCATGTGGGGCTAGAACTCACGAACCTGTGATATCGTGACCTGAGCCAAAATCAAGAGTCAGACTCTTAATCACCTGAGTCACTCAGGTGCCCCTAAAACCAGTTTTAGTGATCATTTGTTACCATGACTACAGAACAATAGCCTTTACCTAAGTTTTGGGGAACATTTTTATTCTCACTCATTGCTAATCCTTTGTCTGGATATTTTCTTTCCTCTTTACAGTCTTGCAGGATCTTCGCTTTGCCTTCAATATTTGAAAACATTGTTACACTAAACTGATCTGTTTTTACTTAGTAAAAGTTTCAGTCTGGAAACTCAGGTAATTAACTATCACCTCCTCTCCATTTTCTCTATTCTCTCCAGCCCTTTTTTTTAATGCCACTATGCCATGATCAATTTCATAATTGTCTTAGTTTTTATCTCCTATTTCCCATCTCATTTTGTTTTTTTCCTCAGCTTTTATATTCCTCAGCTTTTATATTCCAATCTTCCTATTGCAAATTGTCATTTCTCCTCTTGCATTTAATTTCTAAGACCTTCTTTATATTGCTGGAACATTCTATGTATTTACTTTTTTGTTTATTTTGTGGTAGAATTCTGTTCTTGTTTCATGCTTATGGTAGCTCCTCATTGTGAGGTTTTGGCATTTATTTCATTTTTTTCTTCAAAAAAATCCCCTTTTCTCTTCATTTTATTTTCTATCTTCCAGGTTAAAGGCTTTCCTTGGATATCTCACCTGACAATATTTAAGAGTGAGAGACTAAAATACCAGCTAGAAGCTCTGAGGATATGAGAGGACTCCTCCCCTTCCTCCTCCTCCTCCTCCTCCTCCTCCTCCTCCTCCTCCTCCTCCTCCTCCTCCTCCTCCTCCTCCTCCTCCTCCTCCTCCTCCTCCTCCTCCTCAGGTTAGTTAACATACAGTGTAGTCTTGGCTTCAAGGGTAGAATCCAATGATTCATCACTTACCTACAACACCCAGTGCTCATCCCAACTAATGCCCTCCTTAATGCCCATCACCCATTTTCCCCACCCTACCCCCATCAACCCTCAGTTTGTTCTCTGTATTTAGGAGTCTCTTATGGTTTGCCTCCCTCCCTGTTTTTATCTAATTTTTCCTTCCCTTCCCCTATGATCATCTGTTAAGTTTCTCAAATTCCACATGAGTGAAATCATGTGATATCTGTCTTTCTCTGACTTATTTCACTCAGCATAATACTCTCCAGTTCCATCCACATTGTTGCAAATGGCAAGATTTCATTCTTTTTCATTACTGAATACAATTTTCCATTGTATATATATGTGTGTGTGTGTATATATATATATATATATATATATATATATATATACACACCACATTTTCTTAATCCATTCATCAGTTGATGGACATTTGGGCTCTTTCCATAATTTGGCTATTGTTGATAGCGCTGCTATAAACATTGGGGTGCATGTGCCCTATGAATCAGCCCTCCTGTATCATTTGGATAAATTCCTAGTAGTGCAATTGCTGAGTCATAGGGTACTTCTATTTTTAATTTTTTGAGGAACCTCCATACCTTTCCAGAGTGGCTGCCCCAGTTTGCATTCCTACCAACAGCACGAGAGGGTGAGGGGGGACTGTTCTGGTGTGAGATTTACTGTAGGAGCATCAGAGTGGGCTTGTTGAATGAGGAAACTTCCAGTGTCATATCTTTCATCATGGACTATCCATATTTCCCAGAAAAGGCTCTTTCAGCATCCTGCTAGGAGGGTGAAGGTGTAGCTTCCAGTGTCTTGGAGTCAGAACAGAGAAAGAAGATGTGGCATATTATATCTCCAAAGCTAATATGCATACATTCATTTAAACCCCATTGTTAGTACAGTCCCTTGAACCCCAGCTGCATTGGTATTCTTCTACACAAACCACCTATTTTACTTCATTCTGAAAATAAGCTATCACTCTTTGCCTGTTAAGTAAGGGGCAGTTTCTGGGATGTGGCACAGATTGTTGAAGCTTAGGTATCCAACTCCTTCTAAAACATACTTTCTAACAATCCTTCTTATTAAGGCCATACCCCTTTTACCCTCACTTCCACGAGGACCTGGCTGCCATTAGTTTCTAAGTTTTGGATATTCTAGCAATCAGATTAGTTCTTAGTTTCCTCTGCTGAGTAATTAGATTCAGTTTCTCAGCGCTGCTTACTCGATTACTATGTATTCGTCTTCCTCCCAGCTTCCAAAATGATCTCTTCTCCAGTTCTTTCCATTCTTGGAGTTTAAGTCTTAAAATAGCCCTTCACTGGTTGTGTGAGTGGGGTTTTAGGAAGGTGAGAAAGTAGAAGTGCATGCTAAATCTCTTATCTTCCTACAGAACTTGCTTTTCAATTTATTTGTGATGGATCAAAAACTGGTTGATGAAAGATGGCTCTAATTACAATAAGCTGAAAGCAGTGCTTCTCTCCTTAACAATACAGAGGAGAAAAAGTAATTCACTAACACAGTGAAAGGGGACAGATAATTATAAATCAAGATTAATGTGCCTGGGAATATTCTTTCCACGCATTTGTATGCCCTTGCTAAAATGCATATTGCGTAACAACCTTAGTAAAAAAATTCCTAAGCCTGTGCAAACTTGTGGGAGAGGTGTAGTCATGCATAATCTCACACTAAAACCTGCCAAGGCAGTGCATACTATGGAATTTATAATTTCAGCTTTCATTCCACACAGTAGCTCAAAGCTGGAAACATATGTGCTCGTGAATCTTTGTCAAGTTAATCACTTTTTCCTGCTGCACCAAAAGTTTAAAATAGCCTTCCTAACAACCTGTCACTAGAGTAATCTGCTTACTAATCATGTGATAAATCACACACAAGGTAAGTTAATGCTGTTCTGTAAGTAAATGTTGCTCTGTTAATTGCGGTCATTTTTTCCAGAACTCTGCTCTTCATCAGTCTTTGGGGGATGACTGGGTTCCTTACCCAGAACCAAGCCAGACAACTACACACTGTAACACTGTAAAACAAAAATAAACAGGAAAGTACATGTAGACAGTTACTCCTTCTCCCTCTGAAATGGTTCCTTGTTCTCTGGCTGAAACCATAGTCCACTCTTCCCACCTTAAGAAAATCTTCCCTTGATTCTGCCACCTCTTGAAAGTTGCCTTTGACCTTCCAGGGGTCTTTATTTTTTCTCTAACTTCCATCCTCCTTAGTCGCTAAAAACACTCAGACCCTCTCTATTGAAAGATAACATACAGAACAAGTCAAACATAATAGGCTGCCTTAACAGGAAATCTTGATTTCCCACCTCAAATCTAAACCTTCCCTACTTTAAAGACATCCCAGTTGGTAATAACAAAAGCTTTGATTGAACAATTATTTAGATATTGTGCTAAGTTCTTTATATGTATTAACTCTATTTCACATCTTAATAACCTGTTAAAACACAATCTATTATTATTATGCACAATTTTATAAATATGAAAACTGAGTCCAGAGTTATATAATTTGCTCAGAGAAAAACACTGGTCAGTGGCAGGCATACATGGACACGTGTGTATCCCTGTATGTGAATGATATTCCATCCATCCAGTTACCCAAGCCAGAAACCCAGCGATCAGTATTAATTTCTCTCTTTTCTTTTTTCTCCACATTCTTACCATCTTGGACCAGGTTACCACCATTTCTCACCTGAACCAGCCTTCCAACTATTTCTGTTCAAGTTCCTTATAGACTATTGTCCATAGAGCCAACATGTGAATTTGATAAATCCACAATCATAATGAGAGATTTTTAACAAACTTATTTCAAAAATTGATTCCATGCAGTCAGGATAGTCATATGGCTAAAAATGTATCTTTATTGTGTAGGTAATACCAAACCAACCAACCAAATCTGAAGGATGTACTTGGCAACAGCACTCTCATGTCCCATGCCTGTCTTGGGCATTAACTTTATGCTGGTTGGTATGCTCTCGAATTTATATCCCTTGCCCTGGCTTCTCTCCTGAACTCCACTGCTGTGTTTATAGTTGTGTATAGGACATTTCACCTTACATTTTCAGAACACCAAATTTAACACGGGTAAAACTAAATCCATCATCCCACTTCCCACCCTCTAGAATCTGCTGTTGTTAATCCTCTGCCTGACCTTCTCACGTGAAACACCCATCCTTAAGAAGTCAGATACTTTCAGGCAGGGACTACATCTCTTTCATAGGAATGACTTTTGGTTCAAGCACAGAGCTTGACATGTAATACGTATGCAGTAAATATTTTCTGAATCACTGGAAGATTCCATCATCCTCTTACTAATTCCATATCCTTTTCTATTTTGTTACACCTCTGTAATTTGCTCTGAAATACATTCTCTTTTTATTTTTGTTGTGACTAGTCCTCTTGACCACTCACCTGCAGAGGCAACAAGACAGTCTGAAACTCCAACAGTTAAATTATAATAAATCCCATAATATTTTATTATGTATTTAACAAAAGCCATGTTAAAGGCAAAATGTTTCCTAGTCAGCAGGAAGAATGAGACCTGACTGCAAGGTTCTTAAAGCTGTTAACATAATTGAGAAAGAATGTGTTGATCAGAAGGGGAGCTGGTGTAAGGAAAACACTGGGAGAGCTAATAATGCCAGCAGAGCTCAGTCATGCTGTGTGCAGGATTCTTCCCCATCCAAAGGGCTCAGCTTTCTCTGGTCGTGGATGTAGCCTAGTTGTTTGCAATTGCTGTGGCTGTTGTTGTTGGATTTAACTTTTCTATAGCTAAATGCAACCAACCTCTAAATTTCTAAGAATCCGACAACTATTCCTTCAGTTACCCAAGCTCAGAATATAAAACTTACCACTGACTCTAGTTTCCCTGTATTCTTCATATCGACTCTGATCCTTTTTGATTCTTAAGCTTTCCTCTTCTCTCTCTATTTTTAGTCTTGCCTCCTCCCTGCCAGCCATAATTTACCAGGTGCTTGCTAAAACACACCCAGATTAGCCCTTCAATTAGATCTCTTTGCCTCTTTCCACCCCTCCTGAGAATCCTGCCCATGGCACCAGATTCCTCAGTTTGGTGTTGCCTTTCCTTATGTAATAATGACATGAGACCCAGACACATACAGATTCCCAGGCCTTTCTCTCCTGGTATTTAAAGCAGGCACCACTGGGGCACCTGGATGGCTCAGATGGTTAAGTGTAGGATTTCTGCTCAGGTCATGATTTCACAGTTCGTGGGTTCAAGCCCCACATCAGGCTCTGTGCTGATAGCACAGACCCTGGAGCCTGCTTTGGATTCTGTGTCTCCCTCTCTCTCTGCCCCTCCCCTGCTCATGCCCTGTCTGTCTCTCAAAAATGAATAAACATTAACAAAAAAAATAATAAAAAGAAAAAAAAAAGCAGGCACCATTTTCATGAGCAAAACCAGGGCTTGCCCTATTGCTGACATCACTGAAGCCCACCACTGTGTTTTTCACTCAGGTGGAGTTCTCTACCCTTCCCTGAACAGATTATGCTCATACTTGCCCCCCAGCCTTTGCACACAGAGTGGCCAGATGAGAGCCATTCTCCAAAGTCCCATTTCCTCCTTGAAACCTTTGCTGATTTTACCTGCCTTACACTGATTTCCTTCCTCCTCTGGCCTTCTTTAGGCCCTAGGGCATTTGGATGAGGTGATTTACCATGAAGCTAACTAAAGCTTATAACTGAAGGCCCCCTACTTGGACAGCGCCCTCCAAGACTGTGCACCTAATTTTTATTTATAATTTTGTATTTTTCTCTTAAAGAAGATCCTTCAAGTTGGGGAAGGTCATCTGGATCTACCCCTGCATTTAGGCATTTAATTATATTCTTTCCTTGAAATATTTTCTTTTTTTTTAAGTTTATTTATTTATTTGGAGAGTGGAGGGGCAGGAGAGAGAGAGAGAGAGAGAGAGAGAGAGAGAGAGAACCTCAAGCAAGTTCCTCGCTTAAGCATGGAGCCCGATGGGGGTTTCAAATCCACGAACCATGAGATCATGATATGAGCTGAAATCAAGAGTGGGATGTTTAACTGACTGAGCCACCCAGGCACCCTTCCTTGGAATGTTTTCTAATTTTTTAATACATGACAAACTTGATTTCTTAACTTAGCATAAGCTTCATGCCATGCAATGTTATTTAGTGTATACTGTGGTAGTTAAAACGGTCATTGGTGGAGTCCCACAGATCTCTATACAAAAATCACCTCTGCCACTTTCTAGCTGTGTAACAAGTTTTATTTCTTAACTTTATTTAGCCTAACTTTCATCTGTTAAGTGGTAATGATTATGGCAAGGGCCACTCTATGACTTTCTGAGGTCTAAGGCACTTTTGTCCTCATGGACCCCTTACTCCATAAAAAAACAAAAACAAAAACAAAAACAACACAAAACCTAAAAATTATATTTTATGACTGTGTGGTATAAAGACTAAAGTAACCCAGGGAGGATTTTATTATTTTGGATTATTATAAAGGATTTTTTTTGAGGAATAGATGAGATAATGCATATAAAGAATTTAGCACTTTGCCTGGCACAAATTTGGCATCCAGTAAATGTTAGGTATTATCACTAGGCAAAGTGCTTAACTCAATATATGGCATGTAGTAATTGTTCAAAATATGGTGAGTAGTCAAACAAAATAAAACAAAACCCCAGGATATGGTTGGTATTCTTACTAACTGTATTTTATTTATTTTTAAAAAATTTTTTAAATATTTATTCATTTTTGAGACAGCTCAAGTGGGGAAAGGGCAGAGAGACAGAAGGAGACACAGAATCCAAAGCAGGCTCCAGACTCTGAACTGGCAGTGTGGAGCCTGACACAGGGCTCAAACGCATGAACCATGAATCATGACCTGAGCTGAAGTCAGATGCTTAACCGACTGAGCCACTCAGGGGCCCTGTAACTATATTTTAAAGATTTATTTTGCTTATTTTTCTTATGTCTGGCAAGTTTTATTTGTTATTTGCCTAAAATTATTTGTGATTATTTCTTTGTTTTAAAGAAAAGACAATCCCAAATTGAAGGACATTCTTCAAAATAACTGGGTCAGTCTCTTCAAAAGTGTTAATGCCATGAAAAACAAAGAAAGATTGAGAACAACTAATGATAATTTTCTGATACTGATAATCAAATATTTATTAGTGTGAAGTTCTGTTAAAATAATTAGTCACTAAATAAATACAGATAATGTAGGAGCACTGTGATCCATTGCAAATAGCATATAAATTGATATGACTTCTCTGAAGGGTAATTCGGTAATACCCTTCAAAAGCAGAAATGCATGTTTGACCTTTGACCCAGAAATTCCACTTCTAAGTAATTATCCTACATAGATGATTCCATATGTGTGAAATGATTCAAATAAAATGGTATATTCATTGCAGGTATTCATTGTAAGAGGAAAATCTGAAAATGGCACACATGCCTGTCAGTAATGGAATGCTTAAGTGAATTATGATAGACTCATTCCATAGAGTAAAATGAACGTAAAAGACTGTTCTAAATGTACTTTTTGAAAAGAGGTTCAAGGAAGGAAGTGGAAAGAATAAAGTTTAGAAAATTGGGCAGAATATGTCCCCTGCATGTGGGGAAAATGTGTGTGTATGCATGTATCTGCATTGATTTCATATGCATCTATTTATATTTTGTGTATATAATACATGTATTTGTATACTTCTATATGTTTATATACATATTTTAAAATATGTTTATATATGCATATATTTATAAATGCATAGAGAAGCTCTGCATTAATGCTTAAGAAAGTTGAGAAATTATTGGCTCCAGAGAGGGAACTGCATTGTCGGGAGACAGAATGAGATAACTTTTTTTTTTTAACTTTTAATTAAAAAAATATTTTTTTAATGTTTATTTTTGAAAGAGGAAGAGAGACAAAGCACTAGTGGGGAAGGGGCAAAGAGAGGGGGAGACAGAATCCTAAGCAGGCTCCAGGCCCTGCACTGACAGCAGAGAGCCCAATGCGGGGCTCAAACTCATAAAAAAGGAAGTGAGATCATGACCTGAGCCGAAGTCTGCTGCTTAACCAACTGAGCCACCCAGGCACCCCATAGACTTCTTGATCTTGGTATGCCATTTTGTATTTTTTTGTGTGTTTTGTGCAATATTCAGGCATTACTTATCCAAAAAAATCAAAGAATAAAGACAATTTAGAGTGTTGGAGAGCCAATCTGAAATCAGTTGAAAGGAGTGAACATTTGTTAATAACATGAGTGCAAGCAGATGGAGAAGGATCTTGTACTGAACAACACTCCAAATATAGAAATAGTGTACTCCCCCCCCCCCAAAGTCAGAGGAACAATGGGGCAGGAAACCAGAGAAAGTCAGACAAACATGGCATGTTCAAAAATCTGTTCCCAGCTTAAAGGTTATCTTTGCATGGAGTGAAGATTATCAAATGACTCTTCTTTTTTGCAAAGCTTAAAGGGGCTAATTTTATTGGTATGTGAATTAAACCTCCATTAAAAAAGTAAATTTACTTTGAAGAAGTTAATGGTGATAACACATTCATACCATGTAATACTACTCAGCAATAAAAAAAAAGGAAGTATTGATACACATAAGAACTTGAATGAGTCATACAGACATGGTGCTCATTGAAAGAAGTCAGTCTCAAGAGGTTACATGCTGTAAGATTCCATTTATATGACATTATCAAAAGTACCACTATAGGCATGAGTGACTCTAAAGGGATAACAGGATGGAGTTTCAGGTGGTGATGGAATTGTTCTATATTTGGGTCATGGTGGTAGGTGCAAATCTATACATGCCTTAAGATTCATAGAACTTTACATAGAAAGAAAAACTTCAAAACTTTTACTGTATAATATTTTTTAAATAGAGTTTTAAAATATTGGAAAACAAAAACACTCTAAAGTGCGGGGGCTCTTGAAAGAGCATAGTCCCAAAGTAGAGTTCTTAAATTTTGAATTTAAATTTTCCTTCTATACCAGAGGTCAATGAGGTTTTGCTGGTGGTTTGATTTTGTAGCCATTAATGTCCTGTTCTCTTTCTACAGGATAACCCTAACCCTCTCTATGACTCTCAACGAGTTAGGGACTATTTCAGCTCTATCTTTTCAGAAGCATAGTGACTGCAGACAGTAATTGCACTCCTCTGTGAATGAGCCAGCCAAATAGATGCTGGTGGATGGTTACATCACACCTACGAACACCATTTTCACTGTCACCCAAGTTCACTGTCACAGCACACCCTAGGTGCTTCTATGAGGATGACACAGCAATAGGAAAGAACGAGAGATTCTCAGAGTGTCAGATCTAGAAAAACAATTATAGCACAAGTTCCTTTCCCCAGAGAGCTTTCTAAGGAAAATCGAATCAAACAAGCCTTCCTGAGGACAAAGTATGAATTAGCAGGAGGCATTTGTGTTCCTTGTGATAATACTAGATAAGTACGTATTGATAGGAACTATTACACATTCTCCCCACATCTCACCTAAGCAATAAAAAATTAACTCTTGGGGCACCTGGGTGGCTCAGTTGGTTGAGCATCTGACTCTTGATTTCAGCTTAGGTCATGATCCCAGGGTTGTGGGATCGAGTTCTGCAGTGAGTGTGGAGCCACTTAAGATTCTCTCTCTCTCTCTCTCTCTCTCTCTCTCTCTCTCTCTCCCTCCCCCCTTCTCCTCTTCCCTGCTCATTCACTCTCTCTCTCTCTCTCTCTCCCTCCCCCCTTCTCCTCTTCCCTGCTCATTCTCTCTCTCTCTCTCTCAAAAATAAGTAAAATAGAATAAAATAAAATAAAATCAATAAAATGTTAAACAAGTTAACTATCTTTTTGGAGATGTAGATAGAGCACAATACTTATCTATCATTCTTTTATTTCTCCTGTTGGTATTCCTTCAGAGTCTACTTATTTCACACATTTATCTCAGACTTCATCCCAAACAACCCTATAAAAAGCCACTTGTATCGAGAAAGGTGGTCTGGTGGGTTTGAATCATCCCTCCACGGGGGAAGAAATTATCCTGAAGAGAAGGCTATAGGAAGAACTCCCTAGTTGAAAGGGAAGGCTCTGGAGTCAGAAGTCTTGAATTTGAATCCTAACTCTAAAATGTATCAACTGTGTGACCTCAAGTTAGTAGCTGGACTTCTGTGGCCTCAGTTTTCTCTCTGTTAGTTTTGGGTGCCAAGAGGAACTCCTTGAACTGTGAGAAGATTAAATGCAAAAACTGTATGTAATGTAATGCACCTAGAACCAGGTCTGATGCTTAATGCATATTCGAGGAGTGTGAGCTATTTTCATATGCTGTCATTTTCATGCGTGTGAATATGAAAGGGTGGGAGGGTCTAGGAAGGTGTTTAAATCCCTTTGGTGCTCAGTTCCTTTATTCTGCTTAGGGTGACCTCTAACATTCCCTGGGCAACTCTACCTGCTTCCTTGGTAGGCTGGTTCCCATTCCCTTATGCCCTTTGCTGATATACCAATCAATCGGGCAAACTAATCATCACAGAGATGTTAGTGACTTTGACTTCTTAGAAACTGATGATGTAAGAAGTGCACTTCAGGCTGGAGACAGATGGGTCCATTCAGGTAGCATTTCTTTCCACACAGATCATCCTGCAGCCTAGGCTGTGGCACCGATGTGAGTTGGCCACCTTATACTAGTGGCTGCTTGGGTATGTGGGTGAGGCTGTCCTATTCATGCTCCAGGGTCCTTGTGCACATTTATGACACCGTATTTCTGCTTCCCTGCCTTTACTCTCCCTTCCCTTCCAGATCAGAATGGAATAGGGCTCATTAAAGATTTATAGGGTAATACCAATAAAGAACTTTAGGAGCTGGGCTTGGTCTGGAGAAGAACCATTAGTAAAAATCAACTCTATGCTCTAGGAGCCTTTAGACAGCCACTGCTTCCATTGGTGTTTAATATTTATCGCTTCCTCATAATCTTTCAGCTGCTCTTTTGTTGACTTTAGGAAGACTGGGAGGAAAGTCCTATGAATATTTATTTTCTGCCACATAATATATTTAGTGTTTGGCTTGGAAGTTTAAGTTTTGTGTTCCTTACACAAATTATGAATAAAAAATAAAAATCATCATCACTGCTTTCAGGCCAAACATATGTTATCATGTAACAATGTATTATGTACAAGAGCACAACATAACTTGCACAGGTTAGTCCTACAAGAATGTGACACAACACAATGATAGCACAGTATTAAAGTGGAGCTATGAATGAAAAAAGAATTTGTAAGTGCCCAGAACCTGTGAATATATTATGGTACATGACAAAGAGGGATTAAGTTGGCAGATGGAATTAAGGTTGCCAATGAGTTGACTATAAGATATGAAGATGGTCCTGGGTTATCTGGGTGAGCCCAACATCTTCACAAAAATCCTTTCAAGTGGAAGAGGGAGGCAGAAGAGCGGTCAGGAGAAAAAATTGAAGATGCTGTGCAGAAAGAGTCCATCCTCTTCTCTGTACCTATCTCAAACTACTGTTCTATTTCGCTTTCCTTTTAAAGCTTAACTTCTTAAAAGGGTTTTCTACATTCTCTTCCTGGACCTTCCCACTTCTCATTCGTGACTTAATCTGTGATGCCTGACTATGCCTTCATGTTCTACTGAAATTGTGTCCTCCAGGTCACCAGTGACCTCCCAGTAGTGAAATCCAGTGACCATTTTTCAGCTTGTCTCTTATAGACCCCTAAAAACCCCATTGTCCTGAGATACTCACATCCGCGTTTGACTTCTGTGTTCCTGCATTCTACTGCTTCTCCTTGTGCCCCCACCCCATTGTTCCTTCCCAGTCTCTTTGAGGCCAACATTTTCTCTGGCTGTCCCCTAAATTCCATTTATTATGGTAGACCCTCTTCTTCTTCTACATACTCTTTTGAAAATCATCTACATCTGAAACCTCAATGAGAAAGCATACACTGATGACTCCCAAATGTATGCCTCCCACACAAACTTTGAGCTTTAGAGCTTCATATCCATTTTGCCCTCTGGAAACTGCATGGGTGATGGAGTGGGGGGCGGGGGGGGGTGTTTCCCCATCACCTTTAACTTAGGCTCTGATACTCTGATTTGAGTGAAAATAGTTTATTTTGGAGGGAGATGACCCCAGGAAGCATTCTAAGGGAATGGGAAGTAAGACAGAGAAAGGGGGAAAGTCAACAGGCAATGTGTTAACAAGCAGATTATCCCTACTGTCCAATGGGACTCAGTCTCCCTGGGGACCCTCAGAGACAATGGGTGGAAGACACCTCAGAACTGGTGCATAGAGGGACATGAAAGCTGAGGTATTCATTCATCAGTTCCTATCCCTCACCTTTGATGGTCACTCCTGGGACATTAACTCCCTGGAATTTCACATCTGACTGCATATGCCCTGCAGCCAACCTTACTCTAGTGGCCACAGAATGACCTCAGTCAGAAACATGCAGAAGCTGTATTCACATGTAGGAAGTGTCTGCAGACAATTTCAGTAGAAGGCCAAAGGAATACGAGTGGGTCAGCAAATCACCACACCCCAAACTGGATTCAAGGGCTTAACTTCCAAACCTGCTCTTCTTCCTGGGTTTCTTGTTTCAGTAAATGATCTCACTATCAATCCATTGTCCAAGCCAGAGACCTGAGCAATCTCAGTGTCACACTAAATTCCTTTCTTTCCTATTTCATACATGTCACATCTGTCACCAAGTCCTGTCAATTCTACCTTTTAAACTTTTCTCATATCTGCCCATCTGTGCCTTCTACAGCCAATAGTGACCATAATCTCTTATCCAGATACCTACATAACCCCTGTCCTAGTCTTTCCATCTTTTATCTCCAGACTTTGTCTCTCCCAATCTCTATTCAACATAGCAATCAGAGTGGCCTCTAGAAACAAATCCAGTCATGCCACTTCCCTCCTAAAGACTATTCAGCTAGTATTTCCATGGAAATAGAGGCCACACTTTCTAACACATTTTGCTAGATTGTCCATGACTTTCGATTTGTTTACCACTTTAGATCTCTCTTCGTTATCTGTGCAATTACTTTCTACTCTCAGTCCTTCAAATATGTCACGTTCTCTCCAACCTCAGCACCTTTGCTTGTTCTGTCTTTCTCTACTTAAGACTGACTGTCTCTGAGGTCTCAATTACAAATCACTTCTTTCAGGAAGTCTTCCCTGATCTCCCCTGCCTTGAGATTTCCATACTACCCTGTGTGTTCTCATCATGACATTTCTCACACTAAATTGTAGGCTATTTACCCATAATAGACCCACCTCCCTTCCCCAATATTGAGAACTCTATTAGATGAGGGGCTATGTTAGTCTATTGTTCTATTATTGGTGCATAGTAGGAATAATACATATCTGTCAGAAACAGGTCTCTCCTTCCTATGGCACAAGCAATAAATATGTAAATTTGGTTGGCTGTTGACTCTTTTCCAAACACCTGAAATCTGAGAGGCCACACTAGTTTCTATATTTGAATTGCACATAGCAAAGAAAGGCCTCTCTTTGAAGTCAGTGGGCCAGGAGAAACTGTAAGATTAATAGACCTACCTCCCACCTGCTGCTGGAGGAATTTATCATAACTCTGAAGAGTATCCAAGAAGATATGTTTCCCGGAAAAATCAAACCAATGATCTTTCCAGAGCCACTACTTTTAGTAACCCAGTACAATCGGTCTATTCATCTTTCTGGTAATGATTTTTTTCTCCTCAAAGCTCTCAATTCATTTTCCATTGCTGACATGTAATCCAGAAATAATAGAGGTCGGTTTAGTATAACTCATATCCAAAAAGGGAAAGTGCCAACACCCTGAAAGAAAAGCTCTGAATTAAATATTCCCGCAAATAATTCTCAGCAATTCAGGGGATACAAAAAGGCCTATTCAGTTGTAGACGATATTTCTTTTTGTTGTTTATTATAAATATGGTTTTCCAGTAGAAAAAAATTATGTTTGAAAATACCGCTTTGGCACAGTCTTTGTAATTATATCCCAGGATTGAAATGTGAACATTTTTTTCTAGTTCTGTTTTCTCATAAAGTTCTATTCAGAGGTTCTAAAATTTGAAACAATCTTTAAAAGCTGTAAATGTTGGCATGTGCAGTCAAAGCCAATGAACAGAAACCCAGTGAACATATAACATTAGCAAGAAATAAACCTTTGTTGTTTTAGCTACTAGGATTTGGGGTTCTTTGTTTCTATAGAAGGAGTGATAATTTCCTGTCAACTCTCTCAGTTCAAAAGCAGTTGAGAAGTGGAAAGAAGAATCAGACAATTGGAGAACAAAATACTCAATCCTATTACTCAGACGGCCAGTTTGAAGAATAGACATAGAAAGCAGCCACAATCGGGTTCTTTAGTAACTTCTTCACTGCATTCACCTGACCCATCCCAAACTTCAAGTCTGCCGGTTACAAGGCCAGATCCTGATGTAGAAAGCTCACCTCGTGGAGAAACAGAATGAGAAATTCTCAGTGAGAGGTAGGGCAGAGAAAGAGAACAGTAAAGCACAGGGGCTACACTGAGCACATGTTCAGTTCCTTTTCCACATTCACCACAGAGATAACGCACACCTCCAAGGGAGCATGCCCACACATGCCCATCCTGAGAGGAGGAACTTGTTCACCAGGATGGAAAAACTCACAATTGAAATAATGGAATATTGATCCAATTAAGCCCAAGAGCAAAAGCTAAAAGAACTTACCGGGTCTTCCTCTACCTGAAATCAGTTTTAAAAGATGCCCAGCATTGTAGATACTAAGTTCATGCAATGTGACCTCTGTCCTGGGACAGAGAGAGTGCACGGCCATCTATCTCCAGAGAAAGCAGGATCCTGTACTGTTTCTGGAATTGTGAGATGCTGAGTCAAATAAAACCATACCTGGGTGATAAATAGACTCATCTGAGCTCTAAGACCAGATCTGAAGGAGAAAAAGTCCTAAAGGACCATCTGGATGGAGGAATGTGAGAGACTGTCCTATTATTTTGACTTAATAAAGACAGAAAGCTATGGGCCTGATTACAGGCATATCAGCCTCAAGGATTATAGTCACTGATGATAGAACCATATACTTGATTGCATTTGCCTTCCTCAATGGCTGCTTTCCTCATTTACCAAATGAATGATGTTTAAACCTGGGATTTTATTGTAGGTTTCACTACAGGAGTAGTATGGAATTTGCCTTAGTTCATTGCTGAGGAAATGGCTGACATGGAAGCTAGGGGAGAAGAAGGAATGATGTAGTGACCCCTTGGAAAAAACAACCAACTAATCCTATGATTGTCATGTGAGATTTATCAACTGAGTAATAAACATGTGTTTGACTTCCAAAACAACAAATGATTTTGGCCTCTGCCAAGTTGTAAAACACACACACACACACACACACACACACACACACACACACACACATTCTTACAGAAAGTCAGGATAATAGATAGATAAATAGGAAGGAAGGAAAAAAAAGAAAGGGGTAGTGTTTTTCCTCCTTTTAACAAATTTATAAGCCGTATAACAAATTGAGTCATTTTTTGGTCCAATGCCTTTTTTATGTGTAACAACTAAGAAACCACGAGGTCATCATGTGAAAAGGAAGAGTCTGGGGTTACATCTTAAATTGTAATTATTTTCTTTCCATGACTAGTAGAGAAAAGCTTTTCATATTAGCATATTTTTGTAAAACAGTCTGCTTCAACCGATCCTAGGACATCACTTGGATGAACTACACAGAAGCTAGGAAACTTCAGGGTAGGCCTACATCATTGGTATTGGTATTGAAACTTAGTCTTTCTTTTGCATAAAGCTTTTCTACTTTTTGCTCATTTCCTTTATAGTTTTTTGTTTAGTATGTAGGGGTCTGAATAAAATTCCCCAAAAAGTTTGTTTTGGACCTATTTTCAGATGGCTGTTTTTTTTCTTCTTCTGAGGATCCAAAACCTCAAAACATTAATATTTCTCATTGTGAAAAAAGTGATATGTTTTCTTAAATGTTGGTAGCTGATTATGAACGGGTGTTATTTCTTCCCTGAAGAAAGAAGTAGTTTAGTTTTGATGGATAAAATGATAATCCTTTAATGTTATATTGCCTCACTCTGTAGGTCAGATTTCAGTTTAGGTATAGTTCATAAATTTTATTAAATAGATGCTTCAGAGAGCTATGATTAGCTTCTAGGAAGTTTTTAGCCAGAGAAACACACAGCAGCTTGAAAGGCTTTCACATTAATGAACACCTTTTATCAATAGTTTTAATTTCAGGGTAGAATTTGTGATATATTTGGTTTCTGCTTTTTGGCAAGCATTCTGTTTATACTATAAATTTCACTGTGAATTTCTAGCATGGCTCTGATATGTGAGTGAGAAAGAATCCGACCAGTGAGAAGTATTTTCTAGTGCTTTTAAACCTGAATTATGATTTTCCGTCTTAATTGTTTCTGTGCTCTGGTCATTCTCCCAAGATGGGTAAGGGCATCAGTAAGCCCAGGACCCCAGGGGAAAAGAAGGGACTCCATTTTCTGTAGCAAAAGAAATTGTAATAATTTCTTCCTACTGTGGCCTGTTTATTACGAGAATAAATACAGATGACAGCTTTCCATGGGCCATTTGCTCTAGCTGGTGGTCCTACTGTACTTGGTACTGAGGGGGTTACCAGGACATGGGAATTTCAGTGTTAAAACCTATAAAGTTCTAGATAAACCAGGACAAGCTGATCACCGTAGGTAGTCGCAAATTCTGAAAGATTGTTATCCCTAATTTGGAGAATTTAGAGGTCTGACTATTATAATGGAAATGTTGTGGATATGCAAATGCAGCACATTGGCTCCTGGTTTGCCTTAAAATGACACAGTGAGACCATTATCTCTCATGTCATGGAGAGGGTTAGGATGTCTTCTCAAAAGCCCAGTTTTCTTCTATTAACTGCTGCCACAATACTAAGAGATTCATTCTTGGTGTTCAGAGTCTGGCCCTACAGAACAGGTGGGTTGCCTTTTCCCCTTTAAGGTTTTGATGGGTTTCTGAATTAAAAAGCAAAATAATATTCTCAGCCATCAAATCTTTAAATAAGCTGCCTTTCTTTTTGTTTATACACAGCTTTATTGAGACAAAATTCACATACTACACGATTCACTCATTTAAGAAGTACAAACCAATGGTTTTAGTATATTCAGAGTTTTGCAACCATCATCACAATAACAGTATATGAGGGTTCTAATTTCTTGACACCCTCACCAAGACTGGTTATTTTTTTATTTTTTATTTTAGGAATCCTAGGGGTATAAAGTTGTACCTCATTATGGTTTTGATTTGCGTTTCCCTGATACTAATGATTTGGAGCACTCTTTTACATGCTTTTGGCCATTTGTATATTTTCTGTAGAGAAATGTCTACTTAAGATGTCTTCTTTTTAGCTAAATCAAATCAAACAAAGACCAAAAAAAAAAAAAATACAGCACATAAAGTGAACTAAGTTTCTAGCTACAAGATGGATAAGCGTAGGTCCCCTCAGCCTCTCCTTTTCTGTCACTTCTGAGATAAATTAATCATCTGACAATAGCAGAGGTACCATGGGACTTACCTCTCTCTGGCCGAGGTACTATACAGTGAAATGATAAACGGATCCAAGATCTTCCACCCAGAAATTCCACTCAACTTCTATAATAGGTGAGATTTAGAATTCTCACACGACTAGTAGGATGACAATCAACCTGTCTCTTGACTTCTCACTCACTGGTCAATTCAAGCATGCAATGCAATCATTCCTCCAATCCAAGTCAGCAAGAAAGGACTGGGGAAGTCAGCTAGGGGCTGGATAGTAGAAAGCAGGAGATGCTTATTGTTCATCTTTGCCAACTTAGTTCGTTGCATTTGGAGCTTATAGGAAAAGAGAGAACTTTTTACCAGGGAGAGACAATATGTTAAGCCATTCTTGTTCATCGTTCTTATTATTTAGTTTATCAGCTTGGTAGAAAGCATTATAGAATACTAAGCCAAACATTTATAATGTGCAGTGAGGAAGTAAGAAAAATCCTGGAATATTGAGTGATGGATGAACCCTCTTGGGGAAAACTTTAGGATGCTTCAAGGTGGCATAAAATTACTGGCACATTTCAAGGGAGACAGAGGATACAGGGTAATTGTGGCCATTGTTGATCCTGTCACTGACCCAGAAGGTAGACTAATAGAGGTCTTGTCAGAGGCTCTCAAACTATTCTGTTCTTGCTCAGAAAAAGTTAGAGTAGGAAGAAGCTGCTTCCAGAAGAAGGGGATTTCGGGAATTGATACATCAATTGTACACAAAACTTCATTTGGGGCACATCAATCCCAGAGTCTTTCAGTTTGTAGCAGCAGAGGTTAGCAGATAAGGGTCCTTTCAGAACTTTCTCTGAAGCTGCTGAATTCTTCTGGACTAAGATAGCCTGAGCCTTGGGAGAGCCCAGCAACTTCTTGAAAGAGATGTCTGGCTTTACGGTTCATCAGTGTTTGTTTCCTCCCTCTTACATACAGAGTACAAAAGTGTACCATGAAAACAAAACTCTTTAACTATTAACAATGATAACAATTTGTTAAAGCTTAAAACATTCCAAATGTCCTTACTTTTTCTAGAATTCTCTCTGTTGATATTTTGAAACCCTTAAGGAAAGGCCACCTGCATACCAGATAGTAGGATTTTGTTTCCATCTGTGTGGGGCCTTCAGATGGTGAACTAAAGGCAAATGGAACACCAGGATCTAAGATGTAGGATCTCATCCCTTCTCTTTTTGAATGTCAGCTCACAGTGTTTCTCCCTGTTTACTGCCCCAAACAAAATTTTATCTATTCTGGTTTTTTCCATTTACATAATATTAACTTTGTTAGCTATAAGTCTGTGGTTTAAAGGAGAAATAAAGTTGTGGGCAATAAAAATACCTGAGTTATCTCAAACCTTAATCTATTGTAATGATTCTTTTGGCATTTTACATAATACTTCGACTTAATGACCTATAATGAAATTTTTAAATAAAGAGTACTTTTATTCCAAGAATCTATTTTTACTCCAAGAATCTATTCTATTCCAAGAATTTAATAGATTCTTATTATTTATTTAAAATATTTACGGAGTACCTAATGAATGTCAGGTATTTTTCCAAGTGTTGGAGATACAGCAGGAGAACAAACAAACAAACAAACAAAATGGCCAATGATCTGAAAAGCCTTATATCTATTAAAGAAATTGAAATACTAATTAATAACCTTCCCACTCAGAAAACACCAGACCCAAATGGGTTCACTGTTAATTGTACCAAACATTTAAGAAAGAAATTATACAATTCTCTGCAATCCCTTTCAAAATATTGAAGCAGAGAGAATACTTCCTAACTCATCCTATGAAACCAGCACTACCTAAGACCAAACCCAGACAAAGATATACAGGACAAGAAAACTACAGACCAAGATCTCTCCTGAACAGAAATGCAAAAATTCTCAACAAAATATTAGCAAATTGAATCCAATAGTATATAAAAAGAATTATAAAACACAATTAAGTGGTTTTTAACCTCGGTATGCAGGGCTGGCTCAAAAATCAATTCATGTAATCTACCACATCAGCAGTCTAAAGGAGAAAAATCATATGATTATATTCATAGATACAGAAAAAGCATTTGACAAAATCAACCTCGATTCATGATAAAAAAAAAAAATTCTTAACAATCTAGGAATAGAGGGAATCTTCCTCAACTTGATTAAGAACATCAACAAAAACCTACAGCTAACATCCTACTTGACAGTGAGAAACTTGAAACTTTCTCTCTAAGATCATGAACAAGACAAGGATGTCCCCTTTCACCACTGCTTTTCAATAGCATACCGAAAGTCCTAGCTAACACAATAAGACAAAGGCTAAAAAAGGGTATATAGGTTGGGAAGGAAGAAATAAAACTGTCTTTGTTCACATATGACATGATTGTCTATGTAGAAAATTTGAAAGAATTGACCAAAAAAAAAAAAAAAAACCCTTCTGGAACTAATAAGTAATTATAGCAAGGTCTCAGGATACAAAGTTAATACACAAAAGTCAATCACTTTCCTATATATACCAGCAATGAAAAAATGGAATTTGAAGTTAAAAACAATATCATTTACGTTAGAACCCCCCAAAATCAAATACTTAGGTACAAATTTAACAAAATATGTACAAGATCTATATGAGGGTGACTAAAAAACTCTGATGAATGAAATCAAAGAATAAATTAATGGAAAAAATCTTCCATGTTCATTGATAGGAAGACTCAATATTGTCAAGATGTCAGTTCATCCCACCTTGACCTATACATTCAGTTCAATCCCAATAAAATCCCAGTAAGTTGTTTTATGGGTATCAGCAAACTGATTCTAAAGTTTATAGAGAGAGCAAAGGACCCAGAATAGCCAACACAATACAGAGAGAGAGAGAGCATAAGTGGAGGAGACTGACATCACCCAACTTAAAGACTTCCTAGAAAACCACAGTAATTCAGACAGTATGTTTTTGGTGAAAGAACAAATAGATGAGTGGAATAGAATAGAGGGGCCAGAAGTAGACGGACAAAAATGTAGTCAACTGGTCTTTAACAAAGGAGCAGAGGCAATACAATAAAGGTAGTCTTTTCAACAAATGGTGCTAGAACAACTGAATATCCACATGGAAGACAATGAATCAGACACAGAACTTACACCCTTCATAAAAATTCACTTGAAACAGATCATTGATCTAAATATAAAATGTGAAACTATAAAACTCTACGCAATAACATAAAAGAAAAATCTTGGTGATGAATTTTTAGATACAACATGAAAGAAATAATCAATAAGCTGGACTTCATTAAAATTAAAAAGTTCTGCTCTGTGAAAGATACTGTCAAGGGAATGAAAAGACAAGCTACAGACTGGGAAAAAGTATTTGCAAAAGACACATCTGGTAAAGGACTATTATTCAAAGTATACAAATAACTCTTAAAACAACATAAGAAAACAAACAAGCTGATAAAATAAGTTAGCCTTAACAGATAACTCAGTAAAGGATATTTATAGGTGACAAGCACATGAAAAGATGCTTCACATCATACGTCATAAAGGAAATACAAATTAAAACAATGAGATATCACTACACACCTATTAGAATGGCCATCATTTAGAACAATGGCAACACTGAATTCTGGTGAGGGTGTGGAGTAGGACTTTCATTTTGTTACTGGTCGGAATGAAAAAATTGTACAGTCACTTTGGGAGACAGTTTGGTTGTTTCTTATAAAATTACACATAAACTTACCATTTGATCCAACAATCGTGCTCCTTGGTATTTACTCAAGGGAGTTGAAATTTTATGTCTACACAAAAACCTGTGCATGAATGTTTTTGGCAGCTTTATTCATTATTGGCAAAACTTGGAGCAACCTGAGATCCTTCAGAAGGTGAGTGGATAAATAAACTGTAGTACATCCAGACAATAGAATATTCTTCAGCATCAAAAAGGAACAAGCTACCAAGTCATGAAAGGGAAGAAAACTTAAATACATGTTACTACTTGAAAGAAGCCAATACTGTATGATTCCAGTGATAGGACATTCTGGAAAAGGCAAAACTATAGAACAATAAAAAGATCCCTGCTGCCAGGGGTTTAGGGGAGGAAGGGGAAATAGGCAGGGCAAAGAGGAGTTTTAGAGCAGTGAAACCACTATGTATGATATTACGGTGGTGAATACATGTCCTTATAAACTTGTCCAAATGCATAGAATGAGCAACACCAAGAGTGAAGCCTAAGGTGAACTATGGACTCTGGGTGACATGTACCACTGGTGAGGAATGCTACTTTGGGGGAGGCTCATGTGAGTGGAGGCTCAATTTTGCTGTGAACTTAAACCTGCTGTAAAAAGTAAGGTCTACTGGGGCGCCTGGGTGGCTCAGTCGGTTAAGCGTCCGATTTCGGCTCAGGTCACGATCTCGCGGTCCGTGAGTTCGAGCCCCGCATCGTGCTCTGTGCTGACAGCTCAGAGCCTGGAGCCTGTTTCGGCTTCTTTGTCTCCCTCTCTCTCTGACCCTCCCCCGTTCATGCTCTGTCTCTCTCTGTCTCAAAAATAAATAAACATAAAAAAAAAAAAAAGTAAGGTCTATTAAAAACAAAAGAATAAAAACAAAGTCCAGACCCTTGTCCTTGTGCTGCTGTTAGGAGCTCTGCTGAGCTGGGAGAGAAAAGAAAGGTCAGCGTAGCTGGTTTAAAGCAGCAAGGCAAAAATCAGAGTTAAGCCTTTAAATCCCTTATGGTGATGAAATAAGCAAGAGTTTAAAACTGGAGAAAGTGCAGACTCTCTCCTGTTTCATTTCCCTCACAAAAAAGCACACGAGTGAGGGGCTCTGGCAGTTTCGTGGATTCTGGGACTGGGGTAGGGCAGGGGTGAGGCAAGGATGGCAAGGTTGGGGAGGGCTAAGAGTGAAACAGTAGTGGGTACTGAGTCAGAGTAGGGAAAAGCATCTTCAAGGTTTATCCTCTTCTCGCCCATTCCCCATAAGATGGTCTCAGCAGGAGCTCCTTCAAGATCTGTGCCCAAGACCTCATACAGAAAAATCCAGCAATGAAGGCCCAGGGCTAGAAGTGCAGATCTGTGAAAGAGCATGTCTGGATCGGGTCCCTGGGTCCCTGACTGCATCTCCCTAAAGAGACTCAGATGCCCTGGCTATGAACTATGTCTGCTGTGGGAATGACAGCTTTTCACTGTGAGCCTGCCAGGTTAGAGCCTTTGTAATCGCCTATGATCAGGCCTGAAAAATCACCCATAGGTTTTGAACCAGGAACTGGACTCTTGGATCACATTCTAGACAGTAAATGGGATGAGCACGTAAAACAGATGCTATGCTAGATAGTGGCAAGTGCTAACTTACTGAATAAATCAAGCAGGGAGGCAGATAGGGAATACATGAGAGTGTGGGGGTGGGGATGTGATAGCAATTTTAGACAAGGGAAGGCAAAGGAGGCTTCGTGGAAAGGCAGCATTGTGTGAAGAACTTCAGAATGAGGCTTGAAGACACTTGGGAGAAGAGTAGGGCATACAGAGGGATTAGCAGTTACAAACTGCTTGAGCTGGAAGCTTGCGTGTGATGCCGGAGGAGACCCATTTGTCTGGAGTAGAAGGAGCAGAGCAAGAGGAACAGGAGATGGGATTATGGGATAGCTAAGGAGGGGCCGTTCCCACAGGGCCTTGCAGCCTCTGTAAGGTTCTGGATTTTTTCTCTGAGTGGGAGGAGACACCACTGGGTTTTGTTGTTTTTTTTTTTTTTTTTTTGAGTAATCTCTGTGCTCAACATGGGGCTTGCACCCAGAACCTAGAGACCAAGAGTTGCATGTTCTACCGACTAAGCCAGCTTAGTGTTCCCCTCTGGGAATCTTAAGAGAGGAATGACATGATTTGACCCTAGTTAAATGGCTTTAGGGGAATGAAAATGGCTTTAGGAGAGACAAGGAGGATATGTTAAGGGCAGAAACAGGGGGACCTGTTAGGATGTTACTGTCATCATTTGGGAAAGAGATAATTGAGGTTGCCTTGGACCAGGGCATAGGGTGAAGTGGTTGGATATGGGATATATTTTTAATACAATGCTCCTATTGTATCCATTCTAAACACATTTTAACATACCTGAAATCAGAATGCATCTTACATTGGGGTGGCATCATGCCACATTGAAATTCTGGTCATCTGTTTACCTGTATGTCTCCTCCAGGAGGTGAGGAGTTGGGGACCTCATTAATTTTTGCTACACACAATCCCCTAAACATACCAATACACTTGGCACAGAACAGGTCTGCAATATTTGTAACAGTCTGTTTTTGTTATTTTGCATTTGCAAACCATAGTTTTCTCTTGTGCAAAATGTAGTCAACAATGGCTCATAAAGATGTTTTAGGAGTTTTGAAGATTATGTAAGATAATGTATACACCAGGTCCAAAGAACAGTGTTTGGTACATAAATGCTCAATAAATATTTGCTTTTTTTTCAAAATTTGTATTGAATTGTGAATAATATTACTATTATGCTTTAATTATCATAATATACTTTAATCTCATTTGAAAAGTGTAACATCTATTTTTAAGCCTTAGAATGGGATCTGTTCCATCACAGAAACTTCTGGTGTATTCAACTAAAAAGAAAAGAAACAGTGAAAAGAGGAGGTAACCCCATTTTATTTCTCTCGTGGTGACAAAGTGCTGGAATCTATGATTATTTGAGGATTCTAAATATAGAGCACTGATGACCCAAAAGCTCTTCTCAAATTTCATTTTTTTCTAATAGCTTCTGAAAAAACACTCCCAGGAGTGTCAACTAGTAATGTCAATTTAGGGAGTTTATGCAATTTACAGCAGTGTGTTGCATTTTATCTCATTGACTTTATCTCACAAGAGTCTATTCATGTCCAGCCTGCTTTGGTCATGATAAATGCATCATCCAATTACTCATTTAGCCTGTTTGTTAATATGGAAAGAAGCAATTTAATGCATTGGTTAAGTGACTAGAGCAGACATCATTGGATCTCTACTCTGATAATATGCATGACTCTGAACAATACTTTGGTGTCTGCTTCCTTCTATGACTTAGGAATTTTCCTGATTGCTAAATAGACACTGATGAATTTTAATACGATTATTACGTTCTTCTAAGACTTTTAAATAAAAATATTCAATAAATTCATCTTGATTGGAGCACTATTTTTCTTGATATTTATAATGGCTCCAGCTTTGCTCTTTTTCTTGCTTGAGATGTTGAAAAACTGTAGAGTTTATTGGGTAAGTGAAAGTCTGTACGTGCATAATTTTCAAATTAGCATGATCAACATGAGATGTAAAGTACACTTGAGGAGTACGTTTTTAATCTCCCCCTTCCCCCTTTTCCTTCTTACTGATGACCTTGATTCAATGCTCTGTGTGAAATAGAAGCAAACAGGCACTTTCTCCTCTTTTTCCCAGGGCATCTCTGCAGCCTCTTGAATCAGGACCCACTCTCTGGGTTTCATCTGCTGCTGTAGGAGGAAATGTCCCTGCTCCTAGCTAAAATCAACCCTTCCCCTGAATTCTGAATCACATCCTCTTTCACCTTCTCTAGGACTTTTCTCCTACAAATAGACCCCTCTCTCCTGCATTATTGATTTCCCCCTCATGGGGTTTGTTTCCATCAGCCAATAAACCTACTCTTGAACCCCCTTTTCTTTCTAGCTGCAGCCCCATTCTCCTGCTCTCTGATGGCAAACCTTCTCAAATAAATGGCTTCCCCATTGCATCACCTTTTTTTTTTTTTTTACTCAATCCATTTCAGTTAGATCTTTGTCCTTCCCTCTATATCTGAAATTTCTTCAGTGACCCCCATGTCACCAAGTGCAATGGTCACTTTTTGCCTTCATCCTCCTCAGCATCTTAGTGGCATTTCTCCTAAGTGACCACTGTCTCCTAGAAACTCTCTTTTTTCTTGGTTTCATGACAACCCATTTGCCTGATTTTCTTATTTTACTGCCTATTGACTCTAGGCTGATAACTCCCAAATGTATATATTCAGATCTAACTTTTCCCAGAACCCAAACTTGTATATCTAAATACAATTTGGCATCTCCACTTGAATGTTTAATGAGCATCTCATACCTATTTATTATGATCATCTTTCTATGTAAATATATACATGTAGAATCCTTCTGCTATTCACTCTGCCTGATATTCTCTTCCTTCATCTTTTCCCTTTTTTCCGGTCCTTTCTCCTAAACCAGCCTCCAGTAGAATAGGCCCGTGGTGATTCCACAGCACCCATTAGTTCTCTTTTATAGTAATTAGCACGTTTATAGTCATTTGCTCAAATGTATTATTATCTGTTTAGTGTTAATTTTGCCCCTTTAGTCTCTAAGATTCCTGAAGTCAGAGATTTTCTGTGTTGTTTAGTATATTCTGAGGGCTCAACACAGTGTCTTTGCACAGAGTAGGAGCTCAATGAATATATTTATTTCTTACCTTTGTACATCTACGTTGTTTCCTAATTTACACCATTATATTACAAGCAATTATACAATGAACATTCATATAGCTAAATTTTTGGCATGTCTTTAATCACATGTTCAGAACAATCCTTATAAATAGAATCGCTGGTTTTACACTGATAAACATTTTCGAGGCTTTTGTTATATATAGTGTGGTAGTCTGCAACACAGCCACCATTAACTTCTTCCCTCCCTTTATGAGCAAGCCACTCACTCATTAAAAGGTGATGTCTCCTTCCCTTATTCTTGAATGACTTGCTTTAACCCTCAGAATGTGGTGAGAGTAGGATTGCCAGAAAAAAATACAAGATGTCCAGTAAAATTAAACTGTCAAATATGTAGGAAAAAGGGGGGGATATATTTATACTAAAAAGTTATTCGTTTTTTATCTGACGCTCAGATTTAACTGGGCATCCTGTGTTTTTATTTGCCAAATCTGGCAACACTACGTAAGTGTGATGATGCTCTACTAGGTTGGTATGATAATGCTGTTCCAGTGTCAGGCCTAGCCTTTAAGAAAACTGGCAGTTTCTACTTTGCCCTTGAGAAGTCAGCTACCATGCTGTCAAGAACTTTGGGCCAGGGGCGGCTGGGTAGCACAGTCAGTTAAGCGTCCAGCTTCGGCTTAGGTCATGATCTCACGGTTTGTGAGTTCAAGCCCCACATCAGGCTCTGTGCTGACAGCTCAGAACCTGGAGCCTGCTTTGGATTCTGTGTCTCCCTCTCTTTGATTAAAAAAAAAAAAAGAACTTTGGGCCAGACTCCTGAATGAAGAGAGATCACCCAGGAAGGTCTAGGAGGGTGAAATGTTCTATTGGATGTTCCAGCCCCAACTAGGCCTCAAGTCCTGGGAGAGGAGGATCTAACAGCATGTGTTCAGGTAGATTTCAGACCTACTATCTCCCTGTTGTTGAATGGGAGTGTCTATTGCGGGTTTCCTGTCCCTTTCTCACCATTGTATGCCTGATAGGTGGGGAAGAGTGGAGAGTTGGGGAGAGGCAGAAAACAGTTCACAGTTCTCCAGGTCTGGAGGAGCTGCACTCATATTGGACATGATGCAGATTATGAAATACTGAGCTTTGAGTCTGGTGGTTCCATGGGATGAGATTTTGAGAGATCTTGGGAGGTGGTGACTTGTTTTTGTTTTTGTTTTTTTTTTTTTTGCATGTGGAAAGAATATAAATAATTTGTGACCAGAGGATAGACTGTGGTGGATTAAATATAACCACAGATTCTTTGCCAGTTCTCTGGTCAAGAAGTGAAGTCTGGGGCGCCTGGGTGGCTCAGTCAGTTGAGCATCCCACTCTTGATTTCGGCTCAGGTCATGAGCTCATGGTTCATGGGATGGAGAACTACTGTGTAGGGCTTCGTGCTGACAATACGGAGCCTGCTTGAGATTCTGTTTCTTCCTCTCTCTCTGCCCCTACCCCCTGCACTCTCTCTCTCTCAAAATAAATAAATAAACTTTTTTTTTTAAGTATATCGCTGTTTGATTTGCATTCTTTGAAAATGAGTTTCAATATTTTTCAAATGCTTATTGGCTATAAAATGATTCTGTCTTTTGTCTATTTTTCCTTTAATTTGTAAGGGCTCTTCATTTATTTTTAATTTATTTTTTTAATTTTTTAATGTTTATTTATTTTGAGAGAGAGAGAGAGAGAGACAGAGCATGAGAAGGAGGGGCAGAGAGAGGGGGAGCCACAGAATCTAAAACAGGCTCTAGGCTCTGAGCTGTCAGCACAGAGGCTGACACAGAGTCGAACTCACAAGCCATGACATCATGACCTGAGCCAAAGTCAAACTCTCAACCAACTGAGCCACCAAGATGCTCCTGGGCTCTTTATATTTTAATAATAATAACAGCAAATGGGGAATATTTTGCAATATATGTGGCTACACAGTTTGCTTGCGGGCTCTCTGAAGTAAAAAGTTTAAACTATTTATATAAAAAGCAGTGCCTGACTAGACAATTTTCTGAATGTTTCTTGTAACATGATCATATCTAGTTTCTAGCTTGTTTGCTTGTTTTTAGTACTTCTTAAATTATTCTAATACTCTCTCTGGATTTTTCTACTAGTGATTTTCTTCAAATGAAAATTTCAGCTGAAACCCAGTATAATACACTCCCTGCCTTCCTCTTGCCATTCTAGTGTGAACAACACTGGCATAGGCCACTGCCAACGGTTAGGTCTTCAGCCATCTTTGTGTTAAACCTTACGGAAAGTCTTTGGATAAACTGCAGTAGTATTTCATACCAATTTTAATCTCACAAACTTGAAAGAGCATGATACAAAAATGCTATTAGTTTGTACAAATTTCAAATACAGTTGACCCTTATAGTGTATTTACTGACCCTACCCCTGCAGTTGAAAATCCCTTTATAAATTTTGAGTCCCCTCAAAACTTACTAATAACCTACTGTTGGCCAGAAACTTAGTATATAAAATGTCAATTAACACAGATTTTAATAAAATAACAATTAACAGATTTTGTATGTTATATCTATTATATACTATAGTATTACAATAAGGTAAGTTAGGGAAAAAATGTGATTAAGAAAATCATAGAAAAGAAAATTCATTCACAGTACTGAACTGTGTATATTTTAAAGAATCGGCATATAAGCGGACCCATGCAGTTCAAATTCATGTTATTCAAGGGTCAACTATAATGTGAATCCTCCCATAACTAAAAGGTACTTAAAATTGGTTTGGATTTTGGAATTAAAAAAAAGGAGCATTAATAGAAAAACTACTGAATATGAATAAAGTCTTGAGTTCAGTTGTATTCATGTTGGCTTCCTAACTTAGGCAAATGTACCATGGTAATATTAGATGTTAACAATAGAGGAAACTGAGTGAGGGGTACGTGGAAACTCTATGCGTTGTCTTGTTAAACTTTTCTGTACATTTTTTAAAGTTTTTTTTTTTTTAGAAGCATCTAAAAATCTGCTCTAAGAAATATTGTATAATGTTATAAGATTATGTATTCTGAGAATGCTAATCCTTACATTATATTTATTTCTCTGGGAGAATAATCTGTCTAGAATTATGCATGTTTTGAATTATGTGATCTTATCCCATGGATATAATTCACTACTATGTGCATTATGTATTTACATCCTATTTTGTAAACTGAAATAGGGAAAACTAAAGATTTAAGGCTGAATCATAAGCTAAAAGAAATCCCTCCTCCCAATAAAAACGAAAGAGCAAAACTAAAACTAAAACTAAAACTCTTCCATTTTCTAACATCAAAATTGTGACAGTAACGCTTTACCATTCCATGTGATCTTTGGACAAGTATGTGATCAAAGACCTGGCTTTAAGTGTGGAATCTGGAAACGAGGTCCCCAGGTAGGGCTCTGTCTTATTCCATGATGCAGAAATGTGAGCACAGGTATCCAAATCTTGTAGGCACAATCATAAATCTTTATGAGAAATTTGCCTTTTGCCCATTTAGTTGGTAGGATCTGCTCCCTTCCCTCGCCCCTTCCCCCACTTTGTGTTTTTTATCAAAGCAAAGTGTCTTGGGAGTGGTTGTGGGGAGGGTGTGTTTGTCATCATGTTACATTCCTCTGTAGGTCTCTTTGCAGATAAAAGGTGTCTTTTTATAGACTTCACACTTGTAAAAGAAATTCCAATCATTTAAATTCAAGATGTTTCAGGGTTTACAGTTTCTACTGTTTGCCTCTCTATTTAGAGTATATATCTTGAAATTGTATATCACACTCCCCTATGTGTCATTTCTTATAATAGCATCTCTCTGATATTGACTGGCCATTGGATAAACAGTGCAGTTATATTTCACAATAATTTGAATTAACAAATTTGAAATAGCAAGCAATAAAATATTATTAAAATCTTATTTTATACACGCATGTTGAGATACTAGGAGTACCCGACACTAAAAATTGTTTATTGTATATTAAAGAGTAACTGAGGTAAGGAATGCATTACAGTGGCCCAGGTTTATGTGTACTGACTGTTATTTCTTACATTACATTTATTCTTAAGGAAAATGTCTATGTCTTATGAGTGTTTTGAGTTATGTGAAGTTTTAAGGAGCTATTCCAGTGCCTTGAATGATCCAACCCCCTTACTGTGAATCTGTTTTATTATTGTTGCTGATGTGATTGGTAATGATGATAAAAGTTATTGGCTGCTTAATCCTGTGCCGCATACTGTGGTGCGTACCTGTGTATGCAACCATGTGTATTATTCCTTTATCTATGAGACAGGCAGTTATTATTAATATCATTTCTATTTTGTAAATGAAAAATCTCATGCTTGGCAAATTTAAGTAACTCGTGTCTAAGGGAATACCTTAGGACTTAGGGCTGGAATGAAGCTTTCTTTCTCGGCAGTTTCAAGAATTTTGCTAACCAGTTCAGTATAAAATATTGACCACTCTTGCCTCTGTTATTTCATCCCTGTGGAAAGGTAAGACAGTCTTTGTTTCCGTGATCTTATAACTTTAAGTTTCCATCTGCTTCTGGGTTCTTAGGTCATTCATCTGCCTTCTTGGAAGGCATCCCTCTCCCCGCCTCCCATTCCACTGAGATGGTGACGGGACAAATAGAGTGCCACTTTACCTCTGTAATTGTTCAAGACTGAAGAAGCTGTTTAACCTATTTTGTTTGCTTGCTTGTTTGCTTGCTTCTTTGCATGTGTGACTTTTTTTTACATCAGTTAAATTGTCCAGTTTTTTTTTTTTTTTCCTAAAGTGTGTTACCCCTTACCACTTTTTTAAACAACACTGTCTGTAATCATCGTTTTTCAGCTTCCTGGGAGTAGTTGATATTTTTGGTTATAAAATGGCAATACATATCAATTTTCCCCTGAAAGAGGGATTAAAACATTCGTTTTCCTTTTAGGATTAAAAAAAAAAAAAAAAAAGGTAAATCTACTCATCTTGAACAGAGGCAATTTGGCTCCAGCATGTCTGAGACATTCCATAGCCTGTGATGTAATTTCCTCCCCTAAATCTTTCTATTCAGGGAGACAGAGTAACCTCAGGACAGGGAAGAAACTAATTTTTTTCAGTGTTTTTTTAATTTTGAGGTATGGTTAAACATCTGGAGTAAAGGAATGTGAGTTGAGCTGGAATAGGGGCTTTCATACTGCATGCAAGTTTATATTTTCTATTTCATAAATTCCTATTAACCGAAGAACTGAAGCTATACTCCATTACTGTTATAATCTCTGCAGAACCTTCATTATGAATTCATATTCTGTCACTCAACTAAGACTGAGCTTCATGAAGGTGAGGACTTTGTCATAGAAGACTGCTGGACATGTAGTAGGAATTAAGCTTGTTTTCAATGAATGAATTGTGGTTCAGTAACTGAGATCTCATTAAAGAAGCTTCATAAAACTAAGGAAGTATGTAGAGAATAGCAAACTAGAAGAAACACTGGAAGAGAAGTCAGGGGGCTGGGTTCTACTTTTCAGCTTTGGAAAGTTAGATGGAAGTGTGTAACTTTGGGCAAGTCCCCAAACCACTCTAAAACTCTAAAAGTTAAACTCTTTGGATAGTGAGCTAGGCTTTGCTTTACTTTAATTTCTGAATGTTAGTTCTGATTCAAGGTTTTTAAAGATTTGGTTGATGGAATATTAAGATATTGTGCACTTAAACAGTCTGTTTTTGATGCCATAGATTATGCATAAGCATATTTCTTAGCTAACATAATAAGGTGTGTGATTTACACTACAGACTTAGTAACTATTGAATTTTAAAATTTATGTCATACTGGGGCACCTCGGTGGCTCAGTTGGTTAAGCATCTAACTTTGGCTCAGGTCATGATCTCATGATTCATAGATTCGAGCCCCATGTCAGGCTCTGCGCTGACAACTCGGAGCTTGCTTTGGATTCTCTGTCTCCATCTCTCACTCTCTGCCCCTCCCTTGCTTGCACACTCTCTCTCTCCAAACATTAACAAATTTTTTTTTAAAAATTTATGTTGTATCAAATATCACTTGTTAAATAGAATTTAGTATCTTTGAAAACAAATACATTTCCCTAGAGCCTCCTATATTTATGAGTAAACCTATGTACTTAAATGATTTCACATTGTTCCTTTGCTAATTTAAAGGCTGCTCATCTTAGTGGAGGTTCCTTGTTGTTGGAAGGACTAGCCCAGTGGGAAAGTGTTGGCGAGATTCACCCACAAATCAAAGAAGCCAAGTCTGTGATTCAGACTGCCTATCTAGAATTAGAATTACACTTGTCAAGCAGCCAGAGGAGAGACAATGTCCTTATTGGAATACAGCATTTCTTGTCTTCATGATCACCTGAAAATGCCAAAGGCAAAAGACAAGCTGAATCCTGCTGCTAGAGAGGCACAAGAGTGTTTATTCTGCTCTAAACTTGGAAGAGGAGACCTGGGATTCTTGACATCTGGCACACCAGCTACCTTTATCCAGCAAATGCATTGTGAGAAAGGCAGAACATTTAAAGGCAAAAAGAAAGCAGCCTTTGATGGTTCTTTTATTTATTTATTTTTCATATATTACCTATTTTGAAGGAGACATTGTGCTTCAGGTCAATGTTTTCTTATAAACTTATTTGTAAGTTTACACTGTAAAGTGTAAGAAGTGCATTTTCAATTTCAACTCAATATAGCTGCATATACACCTGCAGACATATGTGCACACATATACATACACACATATGGACATAAAACAAAAACTAAGATTCTTCCAAACAATGTCTGCCCTAGCTACAGTTGAGCCATCTGATACTTTTTTTTTTTTTTTTAATATTACTTCACTTTTTAAAAACTACTGGTTATGGGGCACCTAGGTGACTCAGTCAATTAAGTGTCTGACTCCTGATTTCAGCTCAGGTCATGATCACACGGTTCACCAGTTTAAGCCTCCCACTGGGGTCCATGTTCAGCATATGTCTGCCCAAACAACCATTTCATTCAAAAGGCTCTTTTTCAAGTTGAGGATGTCCTCCCTACTACTGGTTTGTTGAGTGTTTTTTATCTTTTACATATAAGGACTTAGAAGGTGTGTTATATTGATTGGTTCTCTTGTGTTGAACCAACATTGCGTTGCTGGGATACATCGCACCTGGTCATGGTATACAATCCTCTTTATATGCTGCTGGATTCAGTTTGCTAGTGATTTGCTGAGGATTTTTGTATCTTTATTGTTAAGGAATATTAGTCTGTAGGTTGTTTATTTTCCTTGTGATTTCTTTGTTTGGTTTTAGACTCAGGTAATACTAGCTCCACAGAATGAATTGGTCAGTGGCTCTTTCTCTCTTTTCCTTGAAAGAGTTAGTTGGTGAAGAATTGGCACTAAGTCTTCTTTAAATGTTTGGTACCATCCGCCAGTAAACTTGTTTGGGTCTGGGCGTTTCTTTGTCAGTAGTTTTTGATTACTTACTCAATGTTTTTAAACTTGTTTTAGGTCTATTTCAGCATTGAATTTTTTCTTGAATTAGTTTCAGTAGTGTGTGTTTTTCTAGGAATTTTAGTAATTTAAGTCTTCTATCTTTCCTTCTTTGTCTAGATAAAGGTTTACCCATTTTCTTGATTTTTTCAAATAACTAATTTTTGTTGTTGTTGATATTCTCTATTGTTTTTCTGCTTTTTTATTTAATGTTTTTATACTGCAATTTTATTATTTCCTAACTTCTGCTTGCTTTAGCTTTAGAAGCTTTTTGATTCCCCCTGCCCCCAGTTTCTTAAGGTGGAGGGTTAAGTTTTATTTGACATTTTTCTTCTCTTTTAATGTAAGCATTAATAGCTATACATTTCATTCTGAGCATTGCTTTTGCTACACCCCATTTATTTTAGTATGTTCTCTTTTCATTGTCATTGATATCAAAGTATTTTCTAATTTCCCTTGTCAGTTTTTTTTTTTGATCATTGGTTATTTGAATGTGCTTTTTAGTATTCATGTTTCTGTGAAGTTTCGAAATTTCCTTGTTATCAGTTTCTAATTTTACTCCATTGTGTTGGAGAATATATTTTATATAGTTTCAATCTTTTAAAATTTATAGATACTTACTTAATGGTATACACATATGGCCTATCCTGGAAAATGTTCTATGTGCGTTTAAGTAGAATATGTATTCCACAGTTATTGTGTGGAGTGTTCCATTGATTCCTGCTAAGTTTCCTTGGTTAAGTCTAGTGCTGTTCATTTCTTTGTTGATCTTCTGTCATTTTACCCATTATAGATAGTGAGTTGTTGAAGGATCCAACTTTGAATTGTCTATTTGTCCTTTTGATTCTATCATTTTTGCTTCATATATGTTGGGTCTTCATATATGTTTTTAGGTCCATATATGGTCACAAGTGTTATAATTTCTTATTGATTGACCCTTTTTTCAATATAAAATGTTCTTTTTCTGTAACTATTTTTATCTCAGAACGAACAAAATATTTGTTTGCCATTGGTATAGCCATTCCAACTCTTTTATGGTTATGCTTATGTATGCATATACATCTATATCCATACTTTTACTTACAACCTATTAGACTCCTTGAATCTAAAGTATGTCTCTGTAGACAGCATACAGTCAAATCATGTGGGTTGTTTTTTATTCTGCTAATCTTTGCATTTAAATAAGATAGTTTAAATCATTTACATTTAAATTAAATCATTTACATTTAGCCTTCATTTCTTGTTTATATAGAAACTCAAGGTTACCTAGGGGTGAGTTTAAGGGCCTTCTCAGTTCTTTTTTGAGCATGCACACATCTCTGGTATATGGATATCTCATTCCCAGGTTTTCTTTTAAGCTTTTTGGTAGTCTTTGATTTGCTTCAGTTCTTGTCTACTACCTTTGGCATCCACAAAATTATACAGTAGCCTATAGTTGTTTCTGACATTGTGATCTTTGCATTAGACAAGCTCAGAGTCAGATTAGATACAAATAGCATTGCAGGTGAGGTCTTCTTGGGGACCACTAGACTAGCCAAATAATGACAGTTCTTTGAGAGTAAGTCTTTGAAGGAGCCCCAATCCTCTAGTAGCTGCCTGGCTGCTGGTTTTTACCTCAAATATAAGCTATTAGTTTTTTATTTTATTTTTTTATTTTTGAGAGAGAGAGAGACAGACAGAGCATGAGCAGAGGGCAGAGAGGGAGGGAGACACAGAATCCGAAGTAGGCTCCAGAGGCAGAGAAAGAGGGAGACACAATCCGAAGCAGATCATGACCTGAGCCGAACTCGGACACGTAACTGACTGAGCCACCCAGGCGCCCCTAAGCTATTAATTTTTAAGACTACTTTAGAGGTGAGAACAGGAGATGAGACTAGGGCATGTTAAAACCCCACAAAGCTTAATATTCTTACCAAGATTCAACCATTTTTCTTGTGTGACTGTGGGATTTTACAAGCCTTTTGTTAATTTTCAGAGTTCTGAACATGATTCTGACAAGTTTTCCATTTTTTCTTATTGCTTTTATGGAAGACAGAGTTTTTAGAAATCAATACTCTTTTTTACATAATACCATTCAATATTGTTTATTATTTTTGTAATACATTCTGAACATTCTTTAGTGTTTGTGGTGGTACTAAATTTGTCTTTTTTTTTTTAATGTTACTAATGCTGTGCCTTAGGAACATACCTTAAATTCTTATGGAGGTCTTTTTAAAAAAAATATTTATTTATTTATTTATTTTGAGAGAGAGAGAGTGTGAGCGTGCAAGCTGGGGAGGGGCAGAGAGAGAGAGGGAGAGAGACAATTCTAAGCAGTTCCCATGCTGTCAGCACAGAGCCCATTGTGGGGCTTGATCCCACGAACTGTGAGATCATGACTGAGCTGAAATCATGAGTTGGAAGCTTAACTGACTGAGCCATCCAGGGACTCCTCTTACGGAAATCTTTTCCATAAAATTTTTTTCCAATAGATTTTCTGCAAAGTTTCTTTAGAATATAATAGAGAACCCACAAGATACAATATAAAATGCTTCACTGTCTAATATTTGGTATTATTAATTGATGCTTATGTGTTAATGTAACTTGACTATCTTGTTTAAAGTTGCGACTCTCTCTCTAAAAAGCCTGATTTATTTCCCTGATTTGTATTTTTCCACAGCGTCTATCACCATTTTCACTTTCACTTATATATTGTGTGTCTTCCCCCACTCCCATGTAAGCACCATAATGGGTAAGGAATTCCTTAAAATTCAAATCCCAGAAAGAAGGGGAAAAAAAGAAAACAGGCTTCAGAGTTAGCCACTTACTTGTGATAATTGAAAATAATTGAAAAAGCAGCTAACAATTATCAAGTGTTTGCCATGTGCAAACTTCCTTACAAACCTTATCTCATCCAGTCTTTGAAACTTATGAGGTAGGTGCGATTATAATACATTTTAGGAAACTGAAGCATATTCACCATTACCTTTGGTGAAATTTCAACCACTCTTCTTTTCTTTTATAAAATGTGGATTATGTCTATTCTTCACTTAATTTCTGTAAGTGAAGAAACGTGTGTAAGATTTTTAGCATCTGATAGGTGCTTGATAGAAGGTAGTTGTATTGAGTATATAGCCTTCTAATATGACCTTGACATACATGATGAAATGTGGTTTTTTTTTTTTCTTTCTCCTCATTGAAAGGGATAGTGTTGTCAAAAAGAGCTCAGAGGACCTCTCCAGAACTAAATTACACCCAGAGACACAAGTTATTTGACTGTGAGGAAATAAAACAAACCTGCTGCCACCAGGATCCCAAAGCTCTAAATCCCACCATTCTCTTCCCAGTGGGGTCACACAGACTGCATTTACTATGAACTCTAGAATGACTGAAAAAAGGTGAGGACCAGAGAATAAAAATCAGAGAAGACACTTAACAGAAGAACATGTGCGGGGGAGCAGTAGGGGAGAAAAAAAAGTTACAGAGAGGGAGCGAGGCAAACCATAAGAGACTCTTAAATACCGAGAACAAACTGAGGGTTGATGGAGGGTGGGGGAGAGGGGAAAGTGGGTGATGGGCATTGAGGAGGGTACCTGTTGGGATGAACACTGGGTGTTATATGGAAACCAATTTGACAATAAATTATATTTAATATAAAAAAAAATCAGAGAGGACAAGAACTTCAGTGATACTGAACTCTACCAGAAGGGGGAAACCCAGAGGACAGCTCCCCAGGGCAACAGGGTTCAGGGTCCTAGTCTCCAGTCCCAATCATACAGATGTGGCCTGGAGGGACTCTACGGTTGGCTCAAAGGCATTCTGAATGATAAACTTTCCTAAAGTTTACCAAAAGCACACTCTTTATTCCCAGGTTTTTTCCTGACAGAGCCTCCTGGTGAAGTTCAGTTATGGGAGTATAATCAATACATTGGGATGGTTGTAGTTTTTCTCATTAATAAAGAGTCAGAAAGACAAGAGGAGAATAAGACTAGAAATAACATTAACAAAGACAATATTAATAACTATAAAAAGAAAAATAAGGAAAAAGGAAAGGAGGGAGGGAGGAAGAGAAAAAAGAAAAAAAAAAAAAAGGAAAAATAAACCCCTAGGTGCAAATTTGACTCTTTCATGGAGTCCTTGTCTGAGAACTAGGTATTTTTCAGTTCAGGAAACAGAGACGCAGGAAGAAGAACCTTAAATGAATTTTAAGATCAATCTGGTATGGTAATTCATTACCACGAAATCACCACATGTTGGAGTAGAAGAGGACGCTGCCAATTCTTTCACTGAATAAGGGAAAAGACAAAGTTCCAAAAGGTGTAGTGACTTTCTCAAGACAACATGTCTAATTTGGAAGAAGCTAGGGTTCAAAGAGTTTAAACCTTAAATAAGCCAGAATAATTTTAGAATTTTGGTGGTTAAGGCTTATTATAAAGTAAGAAAAAATATAGAGAACAAAAAGACAAAGAAGCAGGATGTAGGGGGATGTTAAAAAAACAAAATACACATTTGCCATGATGAACTTTGGTCTCTTGGACATGCATGGGTTTTGCAGTGTTGTGAAATAGGCGTTAGGATGGGAATAGCTTGTGTGGATGTTAGGCCCGAATCACTGCATGGATACTATGGAGGTTAATTAATTAAATACACACACACACACACACACACACACACACACACACACATACACACCTATGTTCATTTAAGAAAATTTTGAAAATACAGAAATAAAAGCAAAATTTTAAAATCACCTTTAATTCCACTACCTGTCTATAAATACCAGTAGTATTGTAGTATATTTCCTTTCAGTCCCTTTGGGGATTTTTTTTCTGATACATACACACACACACACATACACACACAGATACACATTTTTTAAAAAATCATCGAGAGCAAGCTATATATGTTATATTGCCACCTGCTGTTTTCATTTGTGTTATTAGCACTATTTTAATTATCTCAAATATTCATTTTCTAAAATACCTCAATTTATTTAAATCATTCACTAGTGTGAATATTTTTGTTGCCTACCATTTCTTGCTAATATAAAAAAATGCTACCCTGAACATCATTGGTGCTAAATCTTTGCACACATCAGTGGTGATTGTTTACTCAGCATAAATTCCTAGAAATAGGTCAAAGGTAATCACTTTATTAGATATGAATAGGGAGTACATAATTAAAGGTTTTGATAAATACTTCCAAATTACATTCCAGAACAGTTGTGAAATTGTTAGCAATATAAAAAAAGCAATATAGCAATATAAAAAAAGAAAAAGCAATATAAAAAAAAGAATATAAAAAAAGCAATCTAAAAAAGAATTAGCAATATAAAAAAAGAAAAGTATGTATGTATATTTGTGTATATTTGTTTGTGTTTGTGTATACAGGTGTGTGTATTTCTTCTAGTAAGGTAGAATACTATTTAGCTTAGGTGACTGTATGGGAGTAACTAGCTGCTAAAGTACATAAAATCTAAAATTTCAATGCTTAACATAATAGAAATTTCTTTTTGCTCATGTGGCTGTCCAATGAGTGGTTCCTGGTGGGGATGGCTTTCCTCTGTGGCATGATTTAGGGATTCAAGCTCTTCCATCTTGTAACTAGGAATTATTTAGTGCCTTATCATTATTGTATCCATCTGGTGGGGATAAAGCATGATGGATGTACAACTTCATAGTCCATTAGTTAGAACTTAGTCACATGGTCAACCCAACTGCAAGAGAATATGGGAAATATGGTCAGAGATTGCTGCCACAGGGGCCCAAAAGGATAAACCTAGGTAGGACAATAGAGCAGGTTTATGGAATAAAAATCCTAATGATCACTATATTGACAGAAAAGGTCAATTACAGGTTTACGAATTATTAGCAATGACATAACCATGTATACACTGAGGTTGAATTTTTAAAACTTTACTTATTTATTTTGAGAGAGAGAGAGAGAGAGGCAGGGAGAGAGGGAAAGAGAGAATCCCAAGCAGGTTCTCTGCTGTTTGTGCAGAGCCTGACATGGTGCTCTATCTCATGAACAGAGACAACATGACCTGAATTAAAATCAAGAGTCAACCAACTGAGCCACCCAGGTGCCCCTGAGGTTGAATTTTTAAAAAAATTTTATTAGGGCAATTTCAGCTCTCTAAAAGTTTTCCACCTGCGTATTTATAAATATATGATAGGGCTTTTTTATACCAATTTTAAGAAGGTCTTCCATTCAATATTATACTGTTAGTTTTTCAATACAATAGGCTTATGTGGTAATGAAAAGATGTTAAATGCCAAGTCAAGTAATTAATCATACACAAAGCATGACTTAATTCAATAACATTCAATTCACTTATCTGCTATGGTGCTTAGTATAACACTCAGGCAATAAATTTGCAGGTTCATTGAATGTCTATGCAGGCTGGCCTTAGATTTCATTGATGTGTTCCCTTTTGTCCTCTTCTAGAAGACAACCCATGGCTTAACAATGATATATTTAAGGTCAACTGTAAACATATGAATCGCTTTATATTTTTTTCTCCTTTCACATTAAATGAAAGTTAAGTGGTCTGCCAAGATGATCATTATATAATCTCAGAAATGTCCTTTTGGGAGAGCCAGTAAAATTTTCATAGAACTTGCAACACTATGCCTTCTCTCCCTAGATACTAGCTTCAGTACATCTGGTAACATAGGAAGATTTAGGAAGAGTGAAGTACAATTCCAAGAGACAAAACATTGATTTTTTTTCCCGAACAATTCTCTTGCTTCACTGATTATGCCATTTTGTCCACCCAAGTTGAACTGTGGTAGACAGAGAAAAGACAACTTAGCCTTCCTTCCAACCTTTAAGTTTGTTAAAGGGAAGAAGCTACATAAGTTTACAGTGTAGTTTTGAGTTATTTTGTGGCAAGCAGCAATATATATGCATTAAAGACCATTTGTTCATTGAATGTTTTGTTACATTTACCATCTTTGAGCAACAAGTGCTCTACAGAAGATGTGAAATAGACAATGAAAGATTTTCTTCCTTGAAATCAAAGGAGTCTCTGATAAGAAAACATTCAGTAGGGATACTGCCCAAACAAGAGATAAAGCCAAGTTGAGCACAGTTGGAAAATGTGGCACCAAAATTATAATATGAACAATGGACCAACAGTCAAATCATTGCTTTCAAATCTTCAACAAATACGCTGAGCAGCCATGGACCAAAAGGCTCAGTAAATATAAATAGATAGTAATCAGAATAAGGAAGATAAACAAAGACAAATGGAAACAAGGTGAGATAGAATATATTAAAATATTTAATGTATTTTAAGGGATAAATGAGGTTAAAATAAAAAACCCTATCCAAAAGTATGTGCTGAGATGTTAAAAAAAAAAAAAAAAGGCTTTCTCATTTTCTTTCCTTGGTTGACAGCTCTGAATTTTATTTTATTTTTTTTTTTTTTTGAGGAAAAAATTTATTTATTTATTTATTTATTTATTTATTTATTTTTTAAATTTTTTAATATATGAAATTTACTGTCAAATTGGTTTCCATACAACACCCAGTGCTCATCCCAAAAGGTGCCCTCCTCAATACCCATCACCCACCCTGCCCTCCCTCCCACCCCCCATCAACCCTCAGTTTGTTCTCAGTTTTTAACAGTCTCTTATGCTTTGGCTCTCTCCCACTCTAACCTCTTTTTTTTTTTTTTTTTTCCTTCCCCTCCCCCATGGGTTTCTGTTACGTTTCTCAGGATCCACATAAGAGTGAAACCATATGGTATCTGTCTTTCTCTGTATGGCTTATTTCACTTAGCATCACACTCTCCAGTTCCATCCACGTTGCTACAAAAGGCCATATTTCATTTTTTCTCATTGCCACGTAGTATTCCATTGTGTATATAAACCACAATTTCTTTATCCATTCATCAGTTGATGGACATTTAGGCTCTTTCCATAATTTGGCTATTGTTGAGAGTGCTGCTATAAACATTGGGGTACAAGTGCCCCTATGCATCAGTACTCCTGTGTCCCTTGGATAAATTCAGCTCTGAATTTTATTAATGAATAGTAAGGCTTGGGTATATGTGACATAAAATGAAACCACTGGAAATATCTGGTGATATTACTATGGATCAATAACTACCCAGAAACATTTTTAAAATCAATTTAATATAGACACATGACTTTTTTGGAATGGTACCAGAAGAAACAAAAGTCGTAAAGGTTTAGAAAAGCATAGAAATGATCTGTCCCTTAAGAAAAATGGTAGGACTCTCCCCCAACCCCCATCCCAGCACTCTTTATCCTGCGCTTGTAATCTTTTAGTTGTTCCCTTTGTTTGTTACAGTTCATAGAGCTGTTTCTGATTTATCGGTTTTAGACATTACAGGTTTTTATCGTGGTTCATGGAGATTGAATTTTCCTAGCCTTACTTTTGATTGGGGAATTATATTAAATTCAACCATTGAATATATTAACTACTTTAAGCCATTAACACTTTAATGTGAATAAAAAGCCCTTCAAGTTTTTCCATATTTGATGGCTTTGCTCAGAGAACTTCGGAAAATGTTTACCATCTAGGCAGAAAAATAAGCCTAGCAGAGAGACACGGTGAAGAGAGAGGAAAATGTGGTGATTCTACTCTCTTATCTGATTGTTTTGGTGTTTACAGTCAAATTTCTAAGTAAGCTATCACAATTTTAGACATAGTCAAAGATTATAATGAGCTGTAGTATGGGACAGGAACTACTGTGTCTTAGCTGGGCACAGCGAATACCATCTTAGTTCTAATGCAGTGGGAGAAGAGAGAGCACCTACTGAGTAGGCAATGAGTAGTCACTTCCATGTTCGTGTGATTAAAAATATTTTTCCTGTTTTTAAAAATTATGGCTTCTGATTTTCTAAAGAAAAATGGTGGAGAATACTAAAGGGATTGAAAATGAAGAGTCCTTTTTGAACAGAATAGCTCTAGCTATCCTCTAAGAAAAATATTTTTATGTATGTTGAACACTACTTCTAGTAATATGCTTATAGAGAGTTATAAGCTTTCAAAGTTGTTTCAAAGAACATTATATTAAGTTGATGATCCTACCAGTCCCATGTGTAGGTGGGACACAGATTATAATCTTTATTATATAGATATGAAAATGGGGCACAGAAATAATAAATGTCTTCCCCAGGGTCACATGTCTTTGAGTTCTAATTTATTCTCTAGTTTTTCTACTTCAGCATCACGTGGAAACATTGTGAGAAGAATCTTCCATGAAGGGCTGTGGTAGCGTTGGGATGGGGAGAGAAGTTGGCGAATACAAACAAGGCACCAATGTCAAAGTTATCTGCATTCTCCTCAAGTTATTCTTCCTGTGAATCACTGCATATTTGTCAAATAAGTCTGGAATTCCCCTATCTGCTGTTCAGGACTCCCTTTCACTGTAGTGTAGCAATAGCAGTAAGCCTTGACATCAAATCCTGTTGTACAGGTATTGTGTAGTTTTGAGATCCTCCATAAGGCACAAAACCAGCTTGGTGGTTATAGACATTTGGCCATATAGTTAGTAATGTAAATGTTAGTGGCCTGTCCTCCATATTTTTATACATAAAGATAAATCAACAAGAATAATATTATTAAGAGTTGCAGGTTGTTCAAAAATAGACTTAGTGAATATGAAAACAAGTGGCTACATGGAGTTTAGGGAGAATGAAGATACTTTATACATTTTACACATTCAGATGTCCTGCAATTCTTGTTTTCATTTAGTTCACTTAAGCTGTGCTTGCATAAAGACTTTATGACAGATCTGAAAGGAAGGAAAAGAATTCAGTCATATTACGTCTAAAGGAAAAATGCAGTTATTAAACCATGTTAATTTTTAACTGAAAAATAGTTGATTGTTTCCCTGGATTTTACCACTGTAACTATTTAAATGTAAATTTTTAAAAGCACATAAAAGCACCCAGTTAAAGCTTGTGCTGTACTAGGTATTAAAAGCTCTTTACAGGGGTGCCTGGGTGGCTCAGTGGGTTAAGTGTCCAACTTCAGCTCAGGTCATGATCTCACAGTTTGTGAGTTCGAGCCCTGCATCAGGCTCTGTGTTGGCAGCTTGGAGGCTGGAGCCTGCTTTGGATTCTGTCTCCCTCTCTTTCTGACCCTTCCTCGCTTGTGCTCTGTCTCTTTTTCTCTCTCAAAAATAAATAAACATTAAAAAAATAATTTAAAAAATAAAAGCTCTTTACAGACCACAAAAGTTACTGATAATATTTCAAATAGAAGACGTCTGTAAATTCACACCATATATACTATTGCATACTAGTAATCTGAGGAAATGAAACGTTCTCCTTCAAATTCCTATCCATAATAATAATTTATTTAGACCCTCTCAATGTGTAATATCATTGAAGTTACACCAAATACACACTACCATAGGTATTTATAGTGGTATTTTCTTTCATATTACATAGCTTCCAGGTAAAAGAAAACTCTACCCTATATTTATAGCTTTCTTATTAAGGATAATTTTCAAACAGAATAATGGAAAATAGAAATAATATAATAATACAGGGAACCCTCACACACTTATCATCCAGTTCCACAAGTGATAAATTCATGGCTACCCTGTTTCATCTTTACCCTTATCCTGTGGTAGATTATAGATGGTTCCACGTTTTTTACCATACCTTCCATTGAGAGATGAAGCCTAATTCCCTTCACCTTGAATGTGGATTGATCATAGAGATCTGTTTGACCATAGAATGTGGCAGAAGTATCTTTCTGGTTATTTCCAAGGTGAAGTCTTAATAAGCCTTCAAATTTCCATCTAGATCCTTTGGGACACATTCTCTGAGAGCCCTGAGCAGCCATGTCAAGTCTGACAACCATGAAACTACACTGAACACATATAGGTGCCCTGATCAAAAGTCTCAGTTGAGCCCTGGCTTCCATTCTGTCTCTTCAAGGGATGTTTGTTTCATCCTCAAACAAACAAATAAACAAACAAATAAAATCGTCTTGAACCTTCTCAACTTGACCATGGGCTAATCAAATGCTACCTAGTGACTTCAGATGGAGTAGAAGAATCCCACAACTGAGACTTGCTCAAATTCCTAACCCACAGAATTTTAAGATTTAATAAAATGTTTGTTGTTTTGAGCCACTAAATTTGGGGTTTATTATGCTGCAATTGGTACAGTGGAACAATTACATTACCATTATCACCCCTAAAATAATTAACAATGCCCTAAAATATCAAATATCCAGTATTCAAAGCATAAATCATCTTTTTGTTGCATATTTTTTTAACTTTTTTTTTTTTTATTTTTAAGTTGGCTCCATGTTCAGTGCAGAGCCTGACACAGGGCTTGAACTCACAAACCATGAGATCATGACCTGAGCCAAGATCAAGAGTTGGATGCTTAACTGACTCAACCACCTGGGCACTCCTTAAATATTTTGTTTTAACCAAGATCTAAATGAAGTCCACACATGGCAACTGATTTTTATATCTCTAAATTTCTCAATCTATTGGTTTCCATTTCCTTTTTGTTTTCCGTCTCAAGTCATTTGTTTAAGAAATTGGATTATTTGTCCTCAGTGTGTCCTACAATGAGGGACTTAGTGTTATTTAATGAGTTCTATCACCTGTGGTTTAGATATAGAGACTTAATTAATTTCAGGTTGGATTTCTGGCAAGGCTGTGTCACAGGTCGCATTATATACTTGTGTCAGGAGGCACATTACATCAGGTTATCTCTTGTTTTGTGATGTTAGCAGCCATTAACAATCGGTGCCTAGATCCATCCATTAGTCAATGTGGGATTGTGAAATGGAGATTTTATCGGCCATCACTACATAAGAAAGGATCAAAGTATCTCTGCGCCATGACTTTCACTTCATCTTGTTTCCAAAGCAAGTCATGTGGCCAAAGCCAAAGTTAGGAGGTAGCAACACAGTTCTGCCTGCAGTAATAGGTGAAGAGTTAGGCCCCAGGCCACAACTCTGTGTGCGACCTCTCAGACCTATGGGCAATTACAAGGCTTTGCCAGGAAAGCCTCATAGGGGGGAATTGGCCCTCCCCACACCACACTTGGTACAAGGCACAGTCTGGAGGTGCAGAGAGGGACTCAGGCCCCTCCCCCAGAAGCCATGCTCTCACACATGGCTGCTTTCTTAGCCCAGGTGCCTCCATTCAGACTTCACTTTGCAGGAAACTCAGGTGAGGCCCTTCCCAGGTATAGGCTCCAAGACTCATCAGGACCTTTGTTGAGGCGTTTTTCTCCACTTGGACTAGTACTTTTGTTCTCTGAGCCCTTCCCTCTCTCCTTCCTCTCAGTCCCTGGGTCCACAAAAAGGCAGGAACCTTGGGTCCAGGCTTGTTGGAGTGAGCTATTCTCCCCATCTTTAGGGCTTCTACTTGCCCCTGGGCCCGTGTAGTTCCCTAGGGAAAACCTGAACACGGGGGAGCTGGTGCCTTTCTCTTTTGCCTCTTACCTGCGTTGTTGCCATAAGTAAATGTGGCTGAACTGTTGCTGTCAGTTTGGCTGTTGCCCTAATGGACTACCTTGACAACTGTGGTTCAACAAGGAGCATTGCAAAGTCGCATGAAAAAGGATGTGGATCCTGGAGACAGTGAAGAATTGGGCCAAATGTATCAAATATTATTCTTTCCTTATTAATTAGCTAGAATATTTCCTTTAAAAGATTTTTAAAATTTTTATTTAACAATTATTCATTTTTGTGAGATAGAGAGAGACAGAGCATGAGTGGGAGACGGGCAGAGAGTGAGGGAGACACAGAATCTGAAGCAGGCTCCAGGCTCTGAGCTGTCAGGACAGAGCCCAACACAGGGCTCAAACTCATGAACCATGAGATCATGACCAGAGCTGAAGTTGGACGCTTAACTGACTGAGCCACCCAGGCGCCCCCCGCCAAAATGTTTATTTACTTATTTTGAAAGAGAGAGGGCACACATGCTCACAGGAGGAGGGGCAGAGAGATCGGGAGAGAATCCCAAGCAGGCTCCCTGCTGTCAGCACAGAGCCCAACTCACAGCTCAAATCCACAGACTGTGAGATCATGACCTGAGCCGAAATCAGGAGTCAGATGCTTAGCTGGCTGAGTCACCCAAGCGCCCCCAGAATATTTCTATAAAAAGAAACTTACTAGTTTTTCAAAATAGTTGGTTGATACTTAGCATGTTCAAAAGCTAACAAATAAATCTTGTAAGATTTTTTAAAAATTAACTATGGATTTCAAACATATTTGTTACTTCAAAATCTATTGCAATTATTAATCTGATTTTGCTTAAATGATTCCATCTTTTGCTAGTGAGAACTTTATGAAGTTACACCTGAACCTTTCTTATATGACCAAGTAGTCTTTGATAGCTTCATTGTTTCTGGTATGACAGGATGCTTCAGACTTCACATCAGGCATTCAACACTTAATTTTATAATATATAGACAGATCCAGGGATGGAGGGTCAACTTAATTTTTAATATATTTGAAGAGAGTTTATTTTCAGTTGGAAGATTAAGTAAGTTTGTGACCAGGACAAATTGTATATAAAATATGCTTTAAAAATTCAAAATTTTAAATGTGGTAGTGAGATTGTTTTCACCATGTTTCAGGAGAGTCAAGCCATGTCTGGTGAGGGCTAACTTCAGAGAGAATAAGGGGGACAATCATCATTGTGTCTTATGTCAGCTTCATCCTCCCTTCAGTACTGAATCCAGGGCCCAGAATGTGACAGCTTGCTATCATTGCTAAAACCTAGTATTCATCTTTGGCTTTACCCAAACTTTTTAGATGGCACATACATCTCTCCTGTAGTCAAACGTATTTAATTCATCAAGTACTAACAAGTACTAACTGAGCTCTACCATTGTATAAAAGCAACCAACTGGGGCATGTGGGTGGCTAAGTCGGTTGAGCATCCGACTTCGGCTCAGGTAATGATCTTGCAGTCTGTGAATTCGAGCCCCGCGTCAGGCTCTATGCTGACAGCTCAGAGCCTGGAGCCTGCTTCGGATTCTGTGTCTCCCTCTCTCTCTGCCCCCTCCCCTGCTCATGCTCCGTCTCTCTCTCTGTCAAAAATAAATAAAAATTAAAAAAAAAAAAAAAGCAACCAACTGGGCTCTGTAAAATACAGAAGAAATATATGAGAAAGGTGAAATATATTCCCTGCTTATACAGTCAGGCTGGAGAGACAAGATACAGGAAGAATTAGATTTTGATCCCAGATAATATGTTATTATACGTTCAAACAAGTGACACTAATACTTATTGCTATGGGATTTCAGAGGACAGAGATTAATTAGCTTAGGATGGTCTGAGATGGATTTATGGAGGATTGTTCCTTGATCCAAATACTGAAAAATGAGTGTCATTTCCATGGGTTGAAGTAGAAAGGGAGTGGGGAACATGAGCAGTTTATAAAGATGAGAGTAAAAATGGCCTGCAGGACAGTGGGGGTGGCTGGCTGCTTTGCAGCAGAGGGCACAGGCTGGAAAGCTGAGTAGATACATTGGAATACATGGGCCAGAATCAATCTCCTGGCAATTTGAATGCTAGGCTGAAGAGCTCAGATTTCAGAAAAGCATTTGCCCTTCGTCTCAGCTGCCAAGGTCTTGTCTGTTAACCAATAGCTAGCATATTTATTTCAGAAAAAAATCCAAGTGTATGATTAAAGTAGGAAAAAACTATCAGAGTTTGAAGTGGTAATAGAGTTTGCAGAGTAGAGACTTAAGTGAATAGTAAGGAAAATAAGGTAGTAAACTCAAAGAGAAGAGTCTACTCACTTATGTAACAAATATTTATTTAATACAAACATGTGCAAATCATGGGCTAGGCACTGAGAATGGAGAAGAGTACCATTCATTAAGAACTTATTAATGGTTTGAATAATTGAAGAAGAATCAACACCTTAATATAGATGACTTAATAATTTATTTCCTAACAGTAGAATTTCAGGCTGTGTACTAGTCCACAGAGGAGGTGTTTTTTGTCATACTTGCCTTTCCTGTCATCTCAGGTGATCCAACATGCTCACGCCTACACTACACCCATGTGTTATGCCACACTTGAAAAGTGAATTGAACTCCTCCAAACTGTTAATCTCATTCTCTACACTCTCGTATTCTTGGCTTTTAAGAGCTCCCAGGAGGACAAGGGAGCAGTAAAGCAAGAGTTCTGAAAAGTTGAAGACAACAACATTAAGCGTAAGCTAGCTGCTCTGGAGCGGGGACCTTATTTAGGAATATTTGTCAGAGAGCATTTATCATGCACTCATTCCATCAGTAAATATTAATTTAGCTCCTTTTATATTTTAGACACTGATCTAGATGCTGGGTATACAGTCGTGAACAAGACTGAAAACCTTCCTGTACCCATGGAGCTGATAATCTGGTGGAAAACAAACGAATAGTGGTAAGTGCTATGAAGAAAAGTATACAGCGAGGCAGGGTGATGAAGAGTGACGGGGGTGGGAGTGGGTGCAGTGATGGGAAGGCAGTAATTTTAGATTGGGTGGATTGGGGAGAAACCTCTCTGAGGAGATGACATGGAACACTTCAGGAATAGTGTTCCAGGAGAAAGAATGGCAGATACAAAGGCTCTAATGCAGGAAGAGCTAAGCATGGCGGAGGTACTGCAAGAAGGCAGTGTGGATGGAATCCTGTGAGCAGGGGGATACATGGCAGGAGAGGGAGGTAGGGGCCAGTGTATCTAGGGTCTTGTAGGTTCTGTAGGAATACTGGATTATTCAGTGTGATAAGAACTGTGGATGGTTTTGAGAATGGGAATGATATGACTTGATTTATATTTTTAGATGATCATTCTAAATACAGTCTGGAGAAAAAGACTGTATAGGGGAACCGTGGATGCAGGTCTGTAGATGCACTGTTGGTAATCGAAGTGAGAAGTGACAGCGGTTTGGACTAGGGTGTGGGGGGAGAGGTTGTAAAAAGTGCCCAGACTTTTGAAGGTGGAGCTGGCAGAACTTGTTGATGTACTTGGGTGTGAGAAAAAAGGTGAATAAAGGCTAACACTCCCCTACCCCAGGGTGAATGGTACGCCCATTTTCTGAGATGGTGAAAGGCCGGGGGAGGAGAAGGTTTGGCACTTATTATTTGCTGAACGATCCAGTAAATCCAACAATCAATGATGGTCCAGAGTGAGGTAAGATGATAAGTGCATGTAGTGGCCGGGAATCATTCTAGATCATCAGAGAATTTCAGGCATTGGGGTATAGAAACCCTTGAAAAAAGAGAATTGACGAGTGCCGTGGCAGAAAGAAAATTAGCTAGTAGTTAGCACTGGACTGAAGCTCAGAACATTTTCAGGGTTTGAAATAAGGGATGGAAGAGAAAGAATTAGGCATTTCCCCCTAAGGCCTCTAACTTTTACGTTGACCGTGTTCCTCCATTGATCTACTATTTTAGACGCTCAAGAAAGTAAATTTTTTTCTTGATTGTGTAGGAATAAGCTGCCCCTTCAGCTGGAACAGGGAGCTAGAGTATCTCTCCATCCAAGTTTTACAGGCTTTCATCCAAATCTAGCATTGGCATATGTTGCCTAATAAGAAAAGCACAACACTTCCTGAATTGGCTTAACTCCATCTCACACGTGAACCTTGCTGTAGCCACATAAGTAAACCATGCTTATAGCAGATGGCGGAGGTGTAGTTTCCATTTGAGCAAACTGTCTTTCACTCTTCTCAGCTGTATGCATTCAAGCAACTGCCAAGAGTAAGTTAATTTTCCTTATTTTATTTTGCACATATGTAATTTTAAAATTCTTTATTTTGAAAACTTTAAATTTCCAGAACATTGCCAAGAATTGTACAATGAACTCTCATATACTCTTCCTCTAGACTAATTGCTGGCATTCTGCTATATTTGCCTTACCACCATCTCTTTAGATGTATATATTCATATAACTACACATACACGTGTATTATTATTACTGCTATTTGTGTTGTGGAACCACTTAGTGTAAGTTACAGATACCATAACCCTTTATCTTTTCCTGATGTATTTCCTGATATTCTCTTATATAACCACAGACAATGACCAGGTCCAGTAAATTTAACTTTGATACCCATTACCATCTAATGCACAGTCCATATTCAAATTGTACTTGATGTCCTAGTAATGGCCTTTATAGCTTTTTTTCTTCTGATTCATTGCACTGTATTTAGTTGTCACCTTATGACATATTTGATGTTCTTCTTTTCCTGTCTCTATAGTCATAACTTATGTTGTAAGTCTTTCCCTCTTTATTTAAGTCACTAAGCCATTAACCATTTAAGGGGAGGGGAGGACAAGGCTAGGGGAGGACAAAAAAGTAGAGAAGAAATTTCCCGTTATGTTATTTCTTGAGAAGACAGTACTTCCATTCATGACATGACAAGACTATAGATTCAAAGCTTCAAGTGTGAAATAAGGTATATGTAAGAGCTCAAGGAATTTGGAGAATAAGGGAGGAAAGAGAAAAAGGAAGGAGGAAAAGGAAGAAGGAGAGACAGAGAGGGAAAGAGAGGGAGAGGGAGAGAGGGGGAGAGAGAGAGAGAGAGAGGCAGAAGCACCATAGGGTCAGGGTTAGCCTTCAACTTAGAGAGCCCAACTCTCTGAGGTGGGCTGGGCATTTCTTTACTGGATACTAAAGTAGGAGTGTAACCTGCACCAAAGGTTTTAATTCATGTAATTCTACCTTGGTCCTTAGGTTGAGAGTCATTGTAACACAATCCGAAAACATCACGGTAAGCCAAACAAACTGTTCATCCTGTGGATTCTTCTGATGTTGGTTGGATCTATTTTGGTTTGCAGGTTTGAGACGTCTATATTGACCTCAAAACACATCATTCTACATATGCATTCCCAGTAGGGGCAATCCTCCAGGGAAAATTTAGTTTACTGTTCAGTAAATCTGTGAGTAACATATTTCCATTCATTACACCAAGGTATCTCAGCCTCAGCACTATTGACATTTTGGGATAGGACCATTGTTGGCACTACCGCCATTCTTTGTTAAGGGGATATCCTAAGTTTTAAAGGTGTTTAGTACCATTATTTGCCTCTACTCACTAGATACCAGTAGCACCTACCCCATTGTGATAACCATAACCTATCTCCAGAGGTTGCCACATGTCCTTTGCAGGGTTAAAATCAGCCCACTGAGAACCACATTAGACGGAACTCCTCAGGGATGGGGCCATTTCTGATTAACTTATTATTGTGTGATAAGCACCATGTTTGCTACAGAATAAGTATGTGGTAAAGAGCAAGCTAGTGAATTAAAGTGCTATATTTGTGCTAATTTGCTCAGTATCCCTATTATGTTTGTACTCCGTTGTCTCCACTACAGACTTTCTCAGGGATTGAACAAGGAAGGGCTGGCTTGGCTCCATGTAATCTTTATGATGAAAATACATTTCAATTGATAATCAAAGTCCTTGTTGACCCATCAAATGCAGATGAATAAATACAACCCAGTATGCAATTACTGATCTTCCTCAACTGATGATAGAGTTACGGGCTGATAAGCCCATCATAAATTGAGACTATTCTAAGTCGAAAATGCTTTTAATACACCTAGCCTACCAAACATCATAGCTTAGCCTTGCCTATCTTAAATGTGCTTAGAACACTTACCTTAGCCCACAGGAGGACAGTATCATCAAACACAAAGCCTATTTTATAATGAAGTGATGACTGTCTCATGGAACTGATTGACTATTGTACTGAAAGTGAAAATCCGAATGGCTACATGGATCCAAGGCGGTTGTAAGTGTATTGCTTGTTTGCCCTCGTGACTGTAAGGCCGGCTGGGAGCTGCAGCCCGCTGCCCAGATCACAAGAGAGGATCCTATCGTGTATCACTAGCCTGGGAAAAGATCCAATTTCAAGTTTCAAAGTACAGTTCCAAGTGAATGCATATCACTTTCACATCAACATAAGAAAAATTAAAAATTGACATATGAAAAATCATTAAGTCCAACCATATTTAGCTGGGGACCATCTGTATATTCAGATCTATTCATTTCATTTATTAAAGGAAAAGATCATTGACAGTTTAAGGGGGGGCAGGGAAGGTGGTGGGACAAAGACAGCTGACATCTCTCACTGAAAATTCCTGGGTGGAATATACAGAGGGGCGGGTTTTAATGCCCTTGGGGGAATGATCAACTTGGTCTGTTGGGAAAATTGAAGGGTCAATCATCTAAACTACAAGAGACTCCTTTTTAGCTGTAACAGATGCACAGTGTGCAAAAGAACCTTTTGTTTATTTTCATCAGACTGGAAAGGCACGGAGAGATGGGGTGTATGTTAAATCACCGAATTTAAAATACTACCTTAATCTGCGCAGGATGCTAGTAGAGGGGGAGGCTGGGTAGGTAGGGGGCAGGGGTACACAGGAACTCTATATACTTTCTGCTCAGTTTTGCAGTGAATCTAAAACTGCTTTAAAAAAAAAGTCTATGGGGAAAAAAGAAATGTCTTAACATTTGCTAAGACATTAATGCTAAGTTTAGTGGACTCAAACTACATTTTTCAAATTTTCCTATTTCATGTGTCCTTCTCATACTTAATGACCTCAAAAATCATACGGTTTCAGTGATAACAGCTGCTCCAAGGAGACGATAATGATGCAAACTCCTGGCAGGGGGAGAAGCTGAAGTGAAGGTCATTCTAAGATGAGGCTTTTCTGACAGCTTCGGCTGCCTGGTTTTTTTCACCACCCGCACCTCCCTGATTTTCAAAGTACCTATTTTATACTAATTTAACTGCAGTTTAAAACCCTTGAAAGCACAACACAGAGGATTTTTGGAAGGTGAAGCAACACTTCAGGTATTTTAGATTTTGCAACATTCAGCTTTTAACATCTGGCCTAACAATATCCACATAAATGATAGCTAACTACTTAAAAAAAGGAGAGAGATCAAAGATTTAAATGCATCTTCTAGGAGGCAAATTAAGGAGATTTTCAGCACTCCCCCCACCTCCTGCAACACAGTGTTCTGGTTGCCACACCCTATCATTACATTAGTTGGTTCCCCTCCTTTTCCTGGCTTGGAGCAGCACTCTGCTTTGCCACCTGTTAATCCCATTTCATGCTTTGGAGTTGCCCACTTGACCACTGGTTTTATCTTTGATATTTTCTAGCAGCTGTCATAGATAGCACAGGATAGGATTTGACAACACTGTTCTGTATTTCTTGCTCAGTTCTGACGCTTCTACCTGCTCAGCCAGTTTTACCCACTCAACAGATATGCGAATATGCTCCAGGGACTCTCTGAGGCACTGAAGATATGCACATTGTGCTGTTGGGAAGATATTTAATACTCTTGGTGGCGATACCACATCCAATTCATCGGCAAGTTCTGTTTCTAAAACCTATCTTAAGGTTGTCCAGTTGTCTACATTTTCATGCCTTCTCATCAAGCCTGAGACACCATTGTCTCAGGACTCCCAGTGACCTTCTGATCTCTCCATTTCCTCTTAACCCACTCCCTATGTGTGCTTCCTATGGCAGCCAGAGCAATTTCTTTTTTTAACATCACCCAGAATGTTGTCGCTTCCTTGCTTAAAACTGATCAATGGCTTCCCATCACACTAAGAAGGGAATCTTAACTTTTTACTATGAGCCTCAGGACTCTGCACATGGGCTGCCACTTGCCACTCCCATCTCATGTTCGTGTTGAACACCTGGTCTTCTTTATTTTTTGTTTAATGTTTTGATTTTTTTAAAGTTTATTTATTTATGTTGAGAGAGAGAGAGAATGAGCAGGGTAGGGGCAGAGACAGGAAGGAGAGAGAGAATTCCAAGCAGGCTCCATGAACCATGGAGCCTCGAACCCATGAACCATGATATCAGGACGTGAGCTGAAACCAAGATCGGATGCTTGATTACACCTAGTCTTTCTTAAACCCACCTGCTGATTCCTCCATGGGGTTGCTCTCCCCACAGACTGCAGTTCTCCATTACTGGCTCAGTCTCAGTCTTTAGAACCAAAGTCATCTGCTTAGGGCCTTCCCTGACAGATCTATTGGAAATGAGCCTTTCCTACTTAGTAACATGTCTCCATGTTTACTTCCTTCTGAGCATTTATCACAATCCATATTTGCTTATCTATGTACCTCTCCCTTCTAGAAAATAAACTTCATAATATACGGGCCCTATTTGTTTTGTTTATTGCTATATCTCTAGGTACCTTGAGGTTAAGGTCATTCTTAGATGGTCCAGTATCTTGAATAGAGGATGGAACACAGTTGGCACTCAATAAATATTTGTAGAGCCGATGGATATTTGCCCCATATTGTCTAGCAATGGTCATTCAAGAGAACATCAATAAATACTTTTTGATCAATTGCCCTATGAGGGCCTATGATAGAAAACAATACCTTGGCAGAATTATGTTTTGAGTTATAGTTCTACATTTTGTTCTCCAGAGTTACTAGGAATTATAACATCATAAACTTATGGTATAAAATATTTAGTGTAAGTGATATATATATTATATATTATACATATATATTATATATTATATGTATATGTATATATTATATATAATAATAATATATAATATATACACATATACATTAGTACAAACATGTATTGCAACACTTTCTAAAGGATGTCCTATGCATAAAATGGCACGCTTAAATATTTAAAAATTATAACATTATGAATAAACTTCACTTACTAACATGTATTTTTTGTGAGCTCCAGAAGCAAAACCAGGTCCTTGAAGTCTTGTCTGAAGCAAAGGTCCCAGAGCCATCTTAGGATTTCTCAGGGATGTAACTCTGGCCACAGAAGCAACTCCCCTTCAATAGAATCACTTCCTAGGAAACACCCTCTCACTTGGTTAGGGGTAACTTAGTGATGTGGTCATTTTCTGTGCCTCCCACACATTCTTGGGTACAAACCAGGAGAATGAAAGTGGTGATGGAGAACAGTGCTTTTAAGGAATGGGCTCAGTCATTTTAGGTCACTAAGTATAAAAGTCTCCCTGTTTAGACTTAGTATTAGTAAGTTGAATCTTTTTATGAATTAATCTCAAAGGGGAGAGGAACTCTTTCACGATTGCAAAACATAAGCCTGCCTCCATGTGACAGATGACTCTCAAAAGTCAAATGGGGCCTGGACAAATTGAACTCCTACTACATGAACTACCCAGCATGGACAACTTGTAGCAGGACACTATTTTTAGTACCTTTGGTTTATAACCTGAATTCACCCAGGCTTTTAAGTGGGTACAAGTTCACAGTATCAGCTAGATCTCTCGTTTCACTGGCTTGCACTCTTATCCGTACACATACATAATGCTGGGCCTCATGCCCTGAAAGATCTCCTATACCCCTCTAGTGATTTCTGGAGTCTAGATGCTCCAAACATGTGCTCACACAAGAGCCTTCTCTCTCTTTTGGATGGTGCTTAATTCATGAGGATGAAACCATAATGAATGGGATTCATGCCTTACAAAAGCAGCTCCAGAGAGAGATTAGTGAGATCAGTGACCATGTGAGGGCAGTGAGACACAGTCCTGTCTATGAACTAGGAAAAGGGCCCTCACTTAAATGCAACCGTGCCTTCATTTTGAACTTCCCAGCCTCCAGAACTGTGAGAAATAAATTTCTGTTATTTATGAGTTACCCAGTTTGTGGTATTTCGTTATAGCAGCCTAAATGGACTAAGGTCGCCTCCCTTTGGGCCACAGTGAATAGTGCTGCTATGAACATGCGTGTACCTGTAAGTGAGCTTTCTCTTACTGGGTGAAACCACTACATTTGGGGCACCACAGAGGGCTTCTACCTCTCAGCATCATTGTTGCACTGCTATGCACCTTCAACAATGACTTTGATGGCATTAAGGTTGTGTGGTTCTCATTTTGTGTGTTGTGTTCTATTCTTTTAGAATGCCGCTTGTTTCTCAATTTCTTACAGAATTTTGAAAGGAAGAGCCCTTTCTCTGTTACTTCTTTCTGCTAGTGTTCAGTGAGGCTGATATGCTAGAAATGAGAATAATATAAGATTTTACTTAACATTGCTCCTTTTCTCTGAGGACCAAGACTTTCTTACAGGGCCACAGACTTGCTTCTGGCTTCTTTCTTTCTTAGGATGAGCCATTTTCAAGAAAAACCTTTGTCTTCATGTGCCTGCCAATGAGTCCCAGATAATTCCAAATGCCTCTTAGACTCCAGCTAGAGCTCCTATTACATATAGATAAAAGGATTCATGGTTAAACCTTCAATAATGGGTACATAATGGTTTGGGTTAACTTGACTATAGCAAATACATGTGGTTGTTTATTTAGATGTTTACTGGTTGTGGTTTTAAAATATGTCCACGAATTTGATACTTCCCTCTATCAAAGGTGGAGCCTAATTCTCACACCCTCTATCCTTTCCACCTCTCCAGTATATGGGCTGGACTTGGTGACCTGTTTCTAATGAGTAGAATATGGTGAAAGTGATGGAGTTGCTCTAGGAGCTAGGTCATAGAAGACACTGTGGTTTCTTCCTTGCTCTCCCTCATACTGCTTGCTCTGGAGGAAGCCAGCAAGCCACCATGTCATGAAGCCACTTAAGTAGTCTGTAGAGAGGTTCACTAAGGGAGGAACTGAGGCCTCCTGTCCTTAGCCATGGGAGTTTCCCATCTTAAAAGCAGAGCCTTCAGCCCTGTTCCAGCCTTCAGGTGATGGCAGCCCAGCCGCCATCTTGATTGCAGCCTCATGAAGAAACCTTGAGCCAGAACCACTAAGCCAAGCCACTCCCAAATTCCTGACCCACAGAAACTGAAAATTTGTTATAAAGCAATATATAATTAGTATATTTATTGAATGAGCTAGACTTTGCAGGATGCAAACAGGTAATAAGAGTATTCTTTCTCGCTTTTTTTACCTAATAAATATGCCTTTTCTGTTTTTTGCTGCTCAGGATGAAATAATAGGCATGTTGTTTAGCTTTTCTGGACATTTTTGGGTATTAAAGAGTCCATTTTTGTCTAATAATCTTGTAATTTGAGCTCGTATACAATTTAAGTTTCATCCCTCTGCCAACTCAGGGATATATTTCAGGCCTGAAAGCATGTGGTTGGGAGGGAAGTGTGGTTGGTTTATTTCCCATCTTTCTCTACTTCCTCTCCCCCACTCCATAGGCTGTGTCTGATGCCTCTGCAGGTAGGGGGTTGGGTAGAGGAATGAAGCCAGGTAAGGAACAGAAAAGGTCTTGACTGGTTTGGTGGCATTATGACATTTGTGACTTCTGGGAATGGCACAGTGGTACACTCATTTGCCTGTACCAACTTTCAAGAGCTAATTGTTCAATTATCAGGGATATTAGGTGGTTGTTAAACCTAGCCATCATTAAAAATTAAATTATTACATAAACTTACAATTGTTTTAAAATAAAAGATAATAAATTCTTATCACTTCCTACTTAACTGCATTTGACTGCAATCTATGTTCCTGAGTTTACTCATGTCTACTGCATCTGCAAGGTGGAAGTACTTTATTGTGTGCTTTTTTTTCTTTAACGTTTTTATTTATTTTTGAGACAGAGAGAGGACAGAGCATGAATGGGGGAGGGGCAGAGAGAGAGGGAGACACAGAATCGGAAGCAGGCTCCAGGCTCTGAGCCATCAGCCCAGAGCCCGATGCGGGGCTCGAACTCACGGACCATGAGATCGTGACCTGAGCTGAAGTCGGACGCTTAACCGACTGAGCCACCCAGGCGCCCCAAGGTGGAAGTACTTTATAATGGTGTTCTACCTTGCATCTTTTCCCAATGCCACGCAGATGTCATGTGGGTAGCCTGAAGTTGGCTGTGGTGGGAGTCTGGAGCCATGGAATTATACCTTGTAAATCAGAAATGCTACAAGTCTGGATCCTTTTCCTGAAGATCTAGTTGTTAAACCTTTACCAGAACATCTCTGCTATGGTATATTCTAAATGCAGATCTTCATTCTCCTGGAATGCCTCTGGTGGAAAATGTGTTTTCTATAGTTGCCTTTGCATATGCTGTCTTATCTACTTGACCACTTAGAATTTTCCCCCCAAGTAGTTTTCTGTTAGGAATACCCCATTCCTCTAGGCAGCCCTAGTGTAGAGAGTTATCCAAATTGCTCCTTCCTATGGGGTTCCCTTCTGGCCCAGGAGGAACTCACCTTCTTTTGCCTCATCTGAAAGTACAGGCCGTTCCCATCAGAATTCCCTTTGCTCATCTTGCGGTCAGAGCTGTAAGCCTTCTGCAGGCTGCAGCTGCATCCTGTCACTCTCAGATTTGGACACCAGTCTTTGTGTTCCTTACTCTTGAGATAACATGTGCCACGACGTTTGAATGCTCTCTTGATGTGCCTGCCCCCTTGGTTGGCTTGAAGAGAAGCACACCTCCCAATTCCCTATGGGGATATTCAGATTACATGACAACTCTCTTCAAGTGAATATTTTCCCATATTTTGAATCCTTTCATGGATTCTTAGTCTGCATATACAGCTTGGATACAAATGGTGTGCTAATGGTACAACTGGAGTTGGACACCCCCTTTATAAGTCTCCCACAGACTGTTTTGAGACCTCACCTTGAAAAATGACTCTCTTTGCTACCTATTGTTTATTCTGTGTTTTGGGGCCTCTGCTCAAAGCAGGAGAAGACAAGAATAGTCACATCTAACAACCTGTTACACATGTCTTAGCCTCAATCTGTTTTTCCTTTCAAGTCTTTTCAGTTGGGAGTTGAGGCAACGCAGGCTGTACAAAGGCCACATGGGCTTCATAGGTTGCATGGGCTGAGAAAGGGTTCCAGGGACTATGAAGCTCAGTCTGAGTTGTTTACTTAGTGCCTAGCAGCATATGGGAGCTCAGCTGTTGGTGCAAATGATAAGAGAGGAAAGATCCAACGCTGTGCTGGATGAGTGCTATCAGGTATCAAGTATCAGGAACAGAGCACAAGCCAAAGATGGGGGATACAAGAATAAGTTAGAAGATGAGGTCAAGATCACATTGGGAAGTGGATATGGCTCTCAGAGAACTCATTACCATGCTCTAGCTGGCTGGCATGGGCCACTCAGCTGGCCGGGGCCTGGTCAGCTGGTTGAAGGCACAGGGTGGGCATGGGCAATGCCATTTTAAGTTCCTCGCGATTAATTAGATGGCCTTTAGTTTCTTGTCTAGTACCTTGCCGATTATGTTTTCAACGGAAAGATACAAAAGGAAGTAATATTCAAGTAAGACCCTTTTCAAAATGAGCATCAATCTGGTGGCTAGCATAGAGTGCTAAAGGGATACTAGAGAAGCACATTTAGATTCAGTATTTCCTAGCTTAGCAAATACTTGCCCTAATAACATAGTCAGTTTTGCCTATAACATGAATTTCTTGAAGGCAGGCTCCTCATTGTATGCAATGTCCCCACAGTACTACCACACTGGTAAGTGTCAAGTGAGTAGTCAGTAATTTCTGATTTACTAAAAGTGTTTCTCTCTTATTTAAAATTCTTAGTTTCCATCATATATAAAATAAAAGTCCAAACTCTCTAACCTAGTTTCCAGAGCATGCTGCAACATCAGAACTCATCTGATCTGTCTCATTTCCCACTGTTTCTCTACATACATGCTGTGCTCTGCCCAATCAGTTTTGTAACTTGCCTCTGGACACACCTTTTACTGTTGGTCACGTAGGGGACCAGAATATGCCACCCCAAAATATGCTACTTTGGCATAAGGATTATTTTGAGCTGGAGACAAAAGAGAATCAATAGATGTAGAAAGAAGTCTTCCCAAGGCTTCCCTTATCTGACTAAAAGGAGAAATTTGTGAAAAATGAGGACTGTCATTAATAGGAAGTTTCATGGCCATGAAGAAGGTGGAAGGTCAGTGTCAAAATGAACCAACACAAATTTTATTCTGTTAGTTTCTCTCGTATATTTACCTTCCATTGGTTTAGTGCTCTTGAAAGTTTAATAAAACTCTTTCTCTGTTGTTTTGTTATTTCTCTACAAATTATTGTTTTGTTAAGAGCCTATACTAGCCCAAGTTCTAACCACCCCTTTGAGTTACTCTTCATTGAGGTTTCTCCTGAATGATGAGTATTGTACATGTTAGTAAACTATTTTTATTTGATCAGTCTGTCTTTTATCAGTCTAATTTTATACCGTCTTAGCAGGAGAACCTAGGAGGATAAAAGGAAAAATAATTTTTCCTCCCTTACACTCAGACTTTTACTCTCTTAGGAAAAAAAAATATCATTCTTCTCCCTGTTCCCTCATTAAATCCTACACATCACTAAAATGAAGCTCAGATTCTACCTGTTCCTAAAGCCTTCTCTACTTAGATGTTTGAAGTGATCATGCCTTCAGAACTCTAGTCCATGCCCTCAAAGACATGGCAATGAATGATCATCAATCAAGCACTGACTTGGCATGCCTATTCTATGTACATTTGGAACTTTTAGTCAAATTTGTGTTGATATTTTGCTCATCTAACCTGCCTTTAAACCCTTTAAAATCTAAGACTTGGTTGTATTCAATAAACCCCAGTACCTGAGATACCTCAGAACCTCCCAAGTTTATGACTTTCCCTGAAGCATATGATTTACCCCATAAAATTCAGTAAGTGACACATTCAAAAGCAGTCTTTTCTATACCACAATTTGTTTAATTGCAAACCTCAATCCATTAAACTATGTCTTGGAAGCAAATAAAATCAAATATTTATTGAGCTATATGCCCAGCATGCTGGTAGCTACTTCAGAGAATAGAATGACACATAGACTTTTGTGAGATTGAAAATACAAAGGGACAAAGACCAGAGCATATATAAAAATAGAACTCTGACCCACAACCATTGCAGTAGTCAGTCCAGAAAGCCAACCACAATCTCTGCAACAGCTGGCCCAAAATGGCCAGGATTTGATCAGTAACTCCTAGTCATGTATAATTTTACTAGAGCTTGAATTGAATTGTAGTCTTTGAGGCTGGTGCACAGGAGAGTTAGCTAGTGGCTGCTCTGTACATACACAACTTTGTTTTCGTACTCATATTGTGACATATGTATTTTGCGGGAGAAATTACACTCTACATTTCTGGTGGGTTTTTTTGAAGGTGTCAGGCTTAATACCTGATGAATTTTAAGGGTCTACTTTTGTGAGATCTCAGTGAAGAGTGATCAACTTTGAAGAGTAAAAAAGGAAATTAATAAGTTAACCGTTTAGTCCTGTGAGACTAGAATAAAGGTGGTACCAACTGACAGAAATGTAGACTTGGGAAAATTAGGTATAAAGGTCAAGAGACTGCAGGAAGTTCAAGTTCATTCAACAAATATTACTGCCAACTCTGTCCTAGGTATTGTTCTAGATGATAGGATATATGGAGAATGATATTGACAAAAATCCTTGCTCTTGTGGAACTTATATATGAAAATGTAGACAGTTGGTATTTGGTGTGAGATTTTGAAGTTACTGAGGACTTATCCTTGAGTATATATTATCCAAGATATATACTTGGGGTCCAAAGAAAGCAATGCCTGAAATTAAGATGGTATCACAGCACAGAAATCACACTAGAATCTGTTGTCACAGAGCAATACAGTGGAATCTCCTTCAGAGGGAACTGGGAAAATACATTAATGGACGATTAACCTAGGGTTGGAGACTGCTTGAAGACAGCTGGTCTGGAATTAACCTTATCTTCACTATCACAAGAGTATCACAGCATTGTCCTTTAGCAGATGCTGTGGAAACAGGTGGTAATAATGGTAACCTGCATTTACATACATTTACAAAGTACTATCATTTGCATTATTTAATTAAGAAAAAACCAACTGCCTCCCTATGTTTACAGATGGAGAACTGAGGCCAAATTGAGAGTAGAATCATCCTCAAGATTAGCAAACAAATTGTGGTCAGATTAAGAATTAGAAGTTTTCATGATCCTTAGATACTCAGAGGTATTTATATTATTATTTTTTCGGTCTGTATATTATAAATGTAGCATATAATGAGCTTGACACCCTAAAGAATGTTAAAGAATAAAAAGGATGCTGATTATATTACTTACTATATGCAACCACATTTCCCCTAAGTAGTAATTTTAAGAACATGGTTAAGATTTTTCCAACTCTCAATGACAGGTTTCTGAATAATTCATTAGAGGTGCTTGATACTGATCATTTATTAGAAACTGGTTGAGCAACACAAAAAATGTCCATTGATATTGTTTTATTAGTCATCTGAATATGTAATTTCAGTGAAACAAAAGATTTAAAAGAATTAAAAAATGTAGTATATTGTCACTACGGCAAGAAAGTTAAATTCTTCCTATTTCTTACTATTGCACTTGAAGATGTTAAAAACGCACTGGTGGTGGATAACTCCAGTTAAATTACAGAACCCTTTAGTCTTGTTTTTCTTTTCTAAATACAAATTAGGACGTTGGTCAAGCATTTTTTATGGGATAGTCAAAAGATAGTTAAGAAAAAAATCTATACAGCTTACTATTTGTGGAGTTCCATGAGCCATGAATTGATCTAAGCCCTTCACATTTGTAAACTAATGTAATCCTGGCTTGCATATGTGTGTGTGTGTGTGTGTGTATACACACAAGTGTGCAGATATACATAAACAGATGAGGCAGGTGCCATCATTTTCTCATCATATGAGAAAACTGAGAGCCAAGGAGGTGAAGTACTTTCCCCTAGGGACACAGCTTCTACCTCCGAGAACTGGGATCTAGTTTTACACACAAAAGGTTCCAGAAAACAAAAGTTCTGCCAAGCAACTTTGCTTTTAGGTCCTCTCCAACTCTAGGAAACGGAGCTGCTAGCTTTGGTTCTAGGGCGGGGCCATGTGGAGCCTCGGCCACCTCCCTCGTCCTTTATTCTGCCCCAGCCACCCACGCCCGCTTCCCTCTTCTTCCACCACACCCTGCTTTACTTCTTCTATCTGCGCTCCTCCCCAGCGTCACGGACCGGTCTTCGAGCTCCGCGCCCTTGCAGCCCGTAGTACTCCGCTCCAAGCAGCCAAGTCACCTTGGAGACGCGCCCACGCGCGGTGGGCCGTCGCGCCGCCGTGACGTAACCTCAGCGCCGCCGCCATCGGGCTGGGGGGGCGGGGCGCAGGGGCAGGCTGGCCGGCTGGGGGCGTGGCCGGGGTCCAGCTTCGGGCCTCCGCGGCCATCGCTGCCTGCGCGGTCCCTTCCCCTCGCCCACTCCCGCCCTTCTGGGCCGAGTGGGGCTGGGTGGCGTCCGCAGCCTCGCCCCGAGGGACACCGCGGCTTCAGGTGCTGGGCCTCCAGCGCAGCGCAATGTCAGGCGCCGCGACAGCTCTGTGAGTCCGAGGCCGCGGCGCTGGGCGGCGGCGGGTCCGGGCCGAGGCCGCTCATGGTGCCGCCACGACACCATCGCGGGGCAGGAAGGCCAGGTAGGCAGGCAGGGGAGGGCCGCGAAATCAACCTGCGCCCAAACTGGCACCGAGTGTCCACGAACGGCCCCACCCCCAGCTGTTGGTGGCGGTCGGAGCGCCCTGGCCGAAATGGCACTGGTCTCCGAGGGGCGGCGTGAGGGGAAGGCTGACAGGGGCGTGTGAGCCTGGTGAGGACTCAGGCACTAGTGGGAGCTGCTCGAGCGCCGCCTCCGGGCTTTTTCTCACTCCCTGAGGAGGCGTCACCGGCTTAACTTTTTTTTTTTTTTCCCTCAAAGGAAGAGGATTCCCTTTAACAGCTGTTTCCTCACTCGTCTCGTGAATTTCTCTTTGGATCTAAAGAAACTAGATGCGGTGACAGGCAGGGGTGGGTGCGGGAGCGTAGAGTATCCTCCCCTTCTACCACGTGAGGCGTTTGGAAACGTGCCCTCAAGACTCAAAACAAATCACTTCCTCTCAAATAATCAAACTCCCCTGCCCAGAGACAGGGGACCGAGAAGACGCTCAGAAACAGGCGCGAGTCTAGACATTGCCCCCTGTGGTGGATTCCTCTGTAGGGAGAGGCGAATGGAGTTGTGTATTTACGAAACTTGGAGGAGCTATTTACCAGTCGTTAACTATTGTTAAATACTGCCGTTTGTTGAATACTGGCCTTTTTTTTTTTTTTTTCTGTACTGTGTACGTTTCTGAATATAATTTGAAATATACAGTGAATACCATTAGAGGCTAGAGAATAGTGTCAATTGTATTTAACACACTTAGGTATTTTTCTTTTCATTTGTTCATTTTGAATTTTAAGAGTAAAAAAGATGTGATGAACCTTATTTTGAGTCGTTGATGTTTTCGTAATCATCATTTTATGGTTGTTTATAGGTGCGCTGAGTTCTTTACCTCCTTTTAGACTCAGATCTGCCAAGTTTTCAGGCATTGCTGTTGAAGATCTCAGAAAGGCCTTCAAAGTAAGGTAAATCCAACTTTTAATTTACCGTGTGACCTTCAAACTGAACCTTAGCTAACCAGTGATGTTTATGTTTCTCTTACGCGAATTTCTCATTTTCTATGGTTATTTTTCGAAACCTTCTCTAATGGGATCTGTATTTTCTACAAAACAGACTGCAGATGGTGTGCGTATTTATCATGAACCGGATGAATTCCCAGAGCAGTGGTTTCACTCAGCGCAGGAGAATGGCTCTTGGGATTGTTATTCTCCTACTTGTTGATGTGATATGGGTCGCATCCTCAGAACTTACTTCGGTATGTAATTCTTGTGTAGGAATGATGTTGCATTCTAGTAATGCTGCTGTCAATCTGCAGTCTCTCTCTAATCATTTCTATCTCTCGAGCTTACTTCAGGCAGTATTTTGGGGGCGCCTGGGTGGCTCAGTCCTTTAAGCATCCAACTTCGTCTCGGGTCATGATCTCACGGTTTGGGAGTTCCAGCCCCGCTTCCGGCTCTGTGCTGACATTTTGGAGCCTGGAGCCTGCTTCAGATTCGGGGTCACCCTCTTTCTCTGCCCCTGCCCTGCTCATGCTCTGTCTCTCTCTCCTTCAAAAATAAAATAAACATAAAAATATTTTTTTAAAAAAAGCAGTATTTTGAACGTTGAATTACTTATATTCTTTGATAAGTGAATTCGTGTCAATTCAAGTTGAAACAGAAGATACTCTTTTTTGTATCTTAGAGTTTTCATCTGTCTTCTAGAAGAGTTATTTAAAAAAAAAAAGAGTATGTGCATGTTTTCTTAATATTTGAATAGGTATCTGCTGTTTTCTTGTAAATTCAGGGTTTTTGCTGTTGTTTATAAATACTATTTTCTAGTGGAACAAGTATCTAGGATGCAAAACCATTTGTCACCATTTAGTGGATAGTAAGAATGCTTTTGGACAAATGAGTGAAAGTGATCAGAGTTTTCATTATTGTGCATATGCATGAGTGCATGCAGTTACACATTTGCCGATTCAAACATTGTAAAATACATGGTACACAGCGCATTCAGTTAAATTTTATTTTGCCTTTATCAGAGTACTCGTGATAGTAATGTGTTATTTTGAGTGCACAAAGTAGTTTTTCTTTCTAATTATATATGTAGTTATTTTTATTTGTTTAGTTAATCTCTATAAAAAGACATGCTTTTTATAAAGAAGCTTCACTTTCAGAAATTACTTTTCAACTTACATGTTGCAGTCTTAAGGCTAATATACAAAAGGAAACTAGCATTTATAAAATGAACTTAAATGTGAAAAAAAGCAGTTTGATACTGCTGGTCATCTCATATCATAGCTAAGTAAATAATTGATATTGACATTGTAGCCAATGAATAAATAAATTTTTAGCTGTTTTGGAAGTAGGCTCTGGAATACAACAGCCATTTATTTTTCACTCTTCTATAACTTTTTTTTTTTTTTTTTAGATTAACATTCTGTAGTTTAACCACAAAGAAATCTCTTTAATGTTGACAGGGAAATAAGCCTATCTTTAAAAATTTATTTTAGTTTTAAATAAATGGTTTTATTTTTATTTATCTGGTAATAAAATTTAGGACAGAAGAGGACCTGATCAAATTATAATTTAAGCAATTCCAATCTATTGATAAGAGAACATTTTATAATTTTGTTATCCAAGAGCATATATGATGTGTCTAATTTTTCAGCCAAATATGCTCATTAAACTTTTGAGATATATTGTGTATTTCAACAAGAAAATCAATCTTTGTATTATAAAAACTTTCTAACATCTACAAAGTAGAGAGAATGGTATAATGGATCTTCATATACCTAACAACTATCAAATTTTGCCAGTCTTCTCTTATCAACCTCCCAGACATGTTTTCCTGGACTATTTTAAAGCACATTCTAGCCACTTATCCTTTCACCTATAAATTTTTTCATATTCACCTCAAACTGAAAGGTCCTAATTTTTAAAAATATGATCACTCTGCCATTAACATATCTAACAAAATTATAATTTCTTAAAATCATCTGGTTCCTGATCCATATTCAAATTGCTTTTAATTCACTTTTGTTCCTTAACTGTACTCTCCCACCCCTGCCTTTTTTAAAAATCATGCTATAAATTTGTCGGAAAAGCTGGATCATTTTTCCTATAGGATATATCACATTCTGGGTATCACAACAAGACTGCCATTAGCCTGGGTGACTCAGACAACAAACATTTATTTCTCACATCTGTGGCCTGGAGAGCTCAAGATCAAGGCACTGGCAGATGCAGTGTCTGGTGAGGATATGCTTCCTGGATCTTAGGTGGCAGTGTTCTCACTGTGTCCTCTCAAGGCAGAAAGGGCAGCATTCTGTGGTGTCTTTATAAGGCACTAATTCCATCCATGAGGGTTCTGTCCTTAGTTATCTCCAAAAGCCTCACCTCCAAATACCGTCACATTTAGGGGTTAGGATTTTAACATATGAACTTGGGGAAGACATACATATTCACTTCATAACACACATTCCAAATTTTGCTGATTGTTTCCTTGAGGTGTCATTTAACTTGCTCCTCCTTTTCTCTTACTTCCTGTAAAATGGTACTTAGGTTAAGTCTTGATTTGATTCAGGTTCAGTTTTTTGGGAAAAATACCTTGGTGGAACTGGGTACTTCCCATGATAACACGAGTCACAAATGGCTGCAAGTCTTAGTTTGGGTGATGCCAACTTTGGCACTATAAAATTTCTTACCAACCTTTAGGTAGTAGTCAGTTATCCATATGATTATTCTCTTGATGGACTATTTCATTTAGGGGTTGTAAAATGATGATTTTTCTAAGGGTCATTACTTCTGCATTTCTTAGCTGGAATTCTTTACGGAGAGCTTTCTGTAACTACTATGTGGTTATCCTGATACATGGTTCATATAGGAAGGGTTGAATAAATCTTGATTCTTTTCTTTTGTTCATTTTAGAGTAATGTTGCTTAGCAACTTCCATTAGTAACCATAGAGTATCATTATACATTCATGGATTTTTTTATATTTACTGTGTTTCAGATAGTTGTAGTTACTCCGTTTTATGCTTAAACTGTCCTATCTTTGACCAGTGGGGGCCCCTTCAAATTGACTCTACTGTCCTTTCAGTATGATCCTATTAATCTTTAACATCCTATTTGTTTTCTGGTGCAAGATGCCCCAGGCTCATCTGGTACTTTTCCTGCTCCATACTTGGATTTGGTCATTTCTTTAAGAACCCATGGTTTCTTTTAGTGCAAGATAATACAGATTACCATCAGGATTCTATAGGTGCTTACTCCTCCTGGGTCATTTTTTCCAGGCCTTTCAGTATACATAACTAGGAATATTTTTTTAGGAAACAAGAAAATCATGAGTTCTAAGTTAAATGAAGGTGACAGGTTTTATATAATTTCCTAACAATATTAAACTTCATGCAATTTTATTCATACACTGTTCTGCTTTATTACCTTCCTTTATGCTGTTTCCTCTGGGCTATTATTCAGTCCCCCACACTCAGCTCAAGAATAGCTTCTCTTAGGAAACTTCCATAATCCTCAAAATGGTCTGTCTCCCTTTGGTAATTCCATGGTACCTGTATACCCCTATTGTGGTACTTAACACATTATGCTGTTCTTTTCATAAATATATGAAAAGAAAGGCTGTCTTATTTTTCCTTAGCCTTTAGCACAAGTATTCTTTCTTGCATAGTAGGTTTTTGATGAATGTTGAACAGAACATTTTTTTTGGAAGTTGTTGCTGTTTTGTTTGGGAATATTCTTTGTATACAAGCAAATACAATATTTAGAAATGAGTATAAAATATTTTCATAATCCTTTTTGATTTTCTGTTTCACTTGAACTTCTAGAGTTAAAAATCATGTAATAGGCTTATTTTATTAGAGATAAGTAATAAGGTTTAAAGTCATTTCATAGTTTCTGTAAATTTTTCCTCTACAGTATGTTTTTACTCAGTACAACAAGCCGTTCTTCAGCACCTTTGCAAAAACATCTATGTTTGTTCTATACCTTTTGGGCTTTATTATTTGGAAGCCATGGAGACAACAGTGTACAAGAGGATTTCGAGGAAAGCATGCTGCTTTTGTAAGTTTTAAATTTTAAGTGCTTGTTGGAGAGGGGATTTATTTTTTCAAAGTGTAAAGTTAGTAGTGTCTCAAAGGACTGTCAAATTTCAAGTTGTTAAAATGAATGAAGATAACATAAGAGAAACCGGCTTTTGTCCAAAATTTTAAATTCTTCTTCTAATCAACCTGGTATCAAAATATCTTATGAGAAATCAAAGGTGCATAATCACTTTCTTGCTGTTACCTCATAACATCCTTTGAGTTGTTAAAAATTATTGAGCTGGCCCAAAGCAATTAATGTGGAGATGAAGATGAAAGTGAGGAGTAAGAAGAATATCTGGAGTCTTTGGTCATTTGCACACTGGTTGAATAGCATCTAATTAGTGGTAAAGTTGATTGTAGAAATGAAGTAATTCAAGGTTTTGTTTATTGAAATGAGAATAGCATATTTAGACCATGTTTCAGATGTTTGGCTAACCAAATTATATTCTTTCATTGATAATCAGCACATAATGTGCTGATTCATAGAGTTGAGAGAAATAGCAGTTTATATAGTGATGTATCTTCCTTGTAGAAGTAGACACTGAATTTTTGAGAGTGAAGAATATTAAACTGCCTCTTACATTCTCTTCTTTTTCCCATCTTTCCTTTTCTCTTCTTTTAAAATTGTGATAGAATATGCATAACATCAGATTTACCATTTTAGCCCCTTTTCTCCCCCCCCTTTTTTATTGTAGTTAGATATAGATGGCATAAAATTTACAATTTTAACCATTTTTAAATGTATAGTGGCATAGAGACACTTTGGTGGCTCAGCTGGTTGAACGTCCCACTTTGGCTTAGGTCATGATCTCAGTTTGTGGATTCGAGCCCTGCATCAGGCTCATTGCTGTCAGCACGGAGTCTGCTTCAGATCCTCTGTTCCTGCTCTCTCTCTGCCCCTCCCCTCATTCTCTCTCTCTCTCTCTCCCCAAAAATAAATTAAAAAATAAAAATAAATGTATAGTGTCATATAATGAGCATTTTAAATGCTCGGTGGCATTAAATATATTCTCTTTGCTGTGCAGCCATCACCACTATCCATCTCCAGAACTTCTTCATTATCCCGAACAGAAACTCTATCCATTAAATAATAACTAACTCCCATTCCCCACTCTTTCCAAATACTTTCTTTCTCTTTTATTTTTTTGGTGTGTGTTATTTTTTGTGCATTAGACTAGTATTATTTATTGTCTTTTCTAATGAACACGTTCTATTTTTTACTTTGCAAAGGTAATGTACATTATAGAAATGTGTATACATTGTAGTATTACATGTAGGAATATGTTATGTGTATATAATACATGCACATTATTGAAAATTTGGAAAATACGGAGGGACAAAAAGAAGAAAATAAGTAATTCCAACATTCACAGAATAACCCCAGAGTATTTTGGCATATATCCTGCCATTCTTTTTCATGTATTTTCATTTTATATTTTATAAATTGGAATTGTACCATTATGTCCTGTTTTACAACTGGCTTTCTGTTCTTAGTGGTATATCATGAACAATAATGTAGTATTCCTAGAACATTTTTTAATGTTTTTTTTTATAGTAGTGATGAATGTTTATTGTTGAAGACAAATTATGGTAATAAGAAGAACAAGAATAGTCTGTCCATAATCTCACCATTCTAACAGCACTATATATATTTGATACTTTCTAGAGCTGTGTATTTATGTGCATATATTTAAAATTATAGTAGAAATAAGTTTAATATCATTGTCTAACCTGATTTTGCCTTTCATGTAACAATATATCATAAATACTTTTCCAGGCCAATAAATAAACGTTTGTTATTATCTTTTCTATTTTATTTAACTGTTCCTTGATAATTAGGTTGTTTTCACTTTCTCTTTTGATGTAAATAAATAGGAATATTTTTTATACACATCTGTAGTTATTTACTTAGGATAAATTTTGCAAAGCCTAATTGCTGGATAAAAAACTAATGCCATTTTTCAGGCTTTTGCTTCTTACTACTAAATTACTGTCTATATTTCATATCACTGTTAGCAATGCATGCGATTGAATCCTTACCAAACCCCAACATTTATTAATTTGACAGGTGAACAGTTATACTTTGTTTAATCTGCCTGCTTTTGGTAGCTTTTTCTTTTATTTGTTGTGTAATAGAATTCTTTTTGAGTTGTCTATACCTTGTTTATTTTTCTACATTGACTCCTTCTTATTGACTTATAAGAATTCTTTTAAGAGCCTGGGCTTTGGTGTTTGAATCTTGTTCTGTCATTTGCTTATTGCTGACCTTGAGCAAGTTATTTAACTTCTTCAGACTTTAAGCAGAGATAATAGGGTAGCTGTGGGTATGAATAAAAGTATGCTTCTGCAGCAGTAGCCCAGAGTTCTCCCAAGTGCAGTCCAGGCCCTGAGATCCATTTAGGGGATTCTTGGTGTTAATACTGTTATCAGTGTAACACTAAGATGTTTTTTGTCTTTTTCACTAACCCACTTGTCCTTTCCCTGCCAATCTGAAATGTTATAATAGTATTGTGAAAAGGTTGTAAGTTTTGTATTTAGACTGACTTGAATTTTAATCCTGGCTCTGTCACTTAGATGAAATCTCTCAGCTTCAGTTTCTTCATCAGTAAAATGAAATTGATAATACCTACCTTGATGATTGAATACTTGGCATTAGCTGCTATTTTTATTAATAATTATACTCTTAAAGGTCTACTCTGGATTCTTGATTCTGTTCCTTTGAGCTGTGAATGACAGCAGCCTTACTTTATAACATGAGTTTAATCATATTTTATGTCCCATTATCTGTAGTTTGCAGATGCTGAAGGGTACTTTGCTGCTTGCACAACAGATACAACTATGAATAGTTCTTTGGTAAGTGCTTTTTTTCTCATCAGAAGTGGAATGGGTGGAATTGAGCCGTGACAGGAAGGACTGAAATAGCTTTATAGCACCACTATATTAAGATATAGATATATCTTAAAACTGGGTGCCTTCCATAAGAATTATAACTTAGTACTTTGTTTCCTGGGACCTAGAAGTAAGCAATTCCACCTTCTAAAGAGAGAGGGGAAGAGTATATTGGTTATGGAGTGAAAATACTAAGGGACAGTCCTTTGTCCTTTGTTTCTTGCTAACTTTGTCACTTTGTGTTCATTATTATTATTATCACTTAGAAACAAATATATTTGCTGGACACTGACAATATATAAGCAGATTATTTATTCCACAAATTTTTATACAAATTTTAAGAGCACTTAATATTTGTTAAGCACTTGTTCTAGGCTCTAGAGATATAGCTTATGTTCTAGTGTGTGAGAGTGTGTGTTTTGGGAGGGGGAAAGAGATAATAAGTGAACCAGTAAAGTAATTAACATATTCACTTATTTTAAGCATTTATAATCTAGTTGGAGAGAAAGTATGTAGAAATCTGGGTTTTTGTAGATCATTGTTAAGGCCCTTCTGTAAAATGTATTGGTCCAAATGTGGCATTCTATCTTATAAAAATTTTAATGTTACTCTAAAGTTTAACACCAGTTTATAAAGTACTAGTGTGGTGACTTTATTATTGTTTGCCTTTTTGAACTGTAGTTGTATGCAGGATAGGCTACCAGATGCTCTAAAGAATTTATGAAGCTTAGAGAAAATGTCATTTCTTTTGTCTGGGATCTTTAAAATCAGCAAGGTTAATATCAGTTGCCTCTATCAGCGTAGAAGAAAGAGTTGAGGTGGCAGACTATTCTTATAACTACTCTTCTACTGATTTTTGCTGTTATCTGTGAGATGGATATGTCAACATTTTCTAGACCAAATGCTGTAATGAAAAGTTTAGTGAATGAAGAGACTATGTCTTTTTTAAGACCCTGTTGCCTCTTCATTTACTGAATATTTTTCATTGGCAGAGTTCTATGCCAAGAGCTAAAGGGAAATTAAATTAAAACATTTTCTGTTAATTTAAGAAACAGCCTAGTTAAAGAATTGTGCCTTAAATATAGATCATTTAAAGAACATTTGTAAAAACAGAAGAATTCAGAACCATTTAAAAACATAGACCTTTAATGCATGGTTAGATAAACCTGGTAGTTCTGTTGTCTACCACTTGATTATTTTATATCTCGGCTTCTATAAAAGTATTTTTTTAATGTTTATTTATTTATTTTGTGAGTGAGAGGAGTGAGTGGGGTGGGGAGAGGCAGAGAGAGCTAGAGAGAAAGAATCCTGAGCAGGCTCAGCCTGGAGCCCAACTCTGGGTTTGATCCCACAACTGTGAGATTATGCCCTGAGCTGAAATCAAGAATCAGATGCTCAACCACCTGAGCCACCCAGGTGCGCCAAGTTTTTTTAAATACCATTTTATGAGGTTGTTATGAGGACTAATGGGAAATATATGATATTTACACATTATATACTTGATTATCTCTTTATTGTCTGCCTTCCCCTTTAACCTACATGATCATTGATGACAGAGACTTTGTCTTCTTTCACTTTTATAGCCCCGTGATCTATAACGGTTTCTGACATAGTAGAAATTTAGCATGTATTTGTTAAAAGAATACATGAAAAGGAATAGGAGATAATCTGTTAGCTTGAGAAAGGGGTCTGTTTTTATAACATTTAAAGGCTAAATATCGTAATGTACCAATGCTGTTCCAATATACTTTGGAAAATTCTCTGTAAATATGGTGGTGAACAGCTGTGTTTTGAGCGGTATATATGACTATATACTCTCATCTTAAATTTTAGACAATATATCAACTATTATATTTGCTGTTTATATTTGTTCCTGTTTTTCTTGCATTCTAGAGTGAACCTTTGTATGTTCCTGTGAAATTTCATGATATTCCAAGTGAAAAACCTGAGAACACAAACATTGATACTGAAAAAAGTAAGCAAAATTTAGAATTTTATAACTTAGAAATGGGAAGAAATTTTAGTTTCATTTAAACCATCCCCAAACTTAGTGATTTTGTGGGTTGACTAGGATCACCTGGCATTTCTTCTTTTCCATGTGGTGTTGGCTTGGCCTGTAGTCTTCCAGAAGTTTTGTCTAGAAGGTTTTATTAATTCAACTAGAAATAATTTAAAAATATCAGAAATCTGTATGGTTTTGTTATATATATATTTTCAAATGGACAGTGTCCTCTTCAGCCATGCCACTAAACACCCCTAATAGCAAATTATAAGAGTTTCTTGTATCTGTGAATGGTGCAAAAAATGTCAGCTTCAGTGTAAGACAGTGTTTATCCATAATACTCTCTTGCAAAGAGTGAACCTCTAGAGGAGTGTTCCGCATGCTTGACCAGGAAAATAGTTCTCGTAAATTGGGTATCTATGAGGAAAAATCCAAGAAAAGTTATACAATAAATGCTAAAATAATAACCATACTATAATCCTGGCCAGGCAATATATGTACATAATTGCAGAACCCTTGTTTGAATATTTGGTCTCATTTTAAAGCCTTTAAAACATTTTTATAGATGAAAACCGTTTTCCTGTTAATTCTTTGAGTAGAGCTGCTCCAGGTAATAATATAACTGGTTTTCTTTGCTGTCCAAGTCTGATCATATATGGATTAAAGAATACACATTTATCAGTTAATTAAAATTTATGGGTTTTGTTGGATGTGAGGGGAGACATTTAATGATTTTGTATTATACTTTTCCTTTTAAGCTCCCAAAAAGTCTCGTGTAAGGTTCAGTAATATCATGGAGATTCGACAGCTTCCATCAAGCCATGCATTGGAAGCCAAGCTGTCTCGCATGTCACATCCTACTGTGAAAGAACAAGAATCCTTACTCAAAACTGTAGGGAAACTTACTGCAACTCAAGTAGCAAAAATTAGCTTTTTTTTTTGCTTTGTGGTAGGTCTTCTCTTTATTATATGTTTAGAACTTGAATTTTAAGACAGTGTACATACCAACAGAGTGCTATTTAAGTGTAATACTGTTAGTTTGCTTAATCGTGACTTTAAACTCAGCTATCTGGCATCATTGGGGAATTTGAGTATCAGAGTCAATAATTGCTTGCCATACCTCAGAGAATTCGGTAATTACTATAACATTATAGCTACTTCTGTATATATTTGGAATTTGACATTGCTTCAGGGTCAGAATAATTAATAGTTATTTTATACTATGATGTATACAAGGGCTAATAAATACCCAGATAAGAGTTTACTGTATGCATTGATTTTGTCAAAAAAGTGGTTTGGTGGTTGTATAATAAATTCATGTAAATGTGGTCAAATATTTTAGCAACTACTCATAGTAAACATTTCTACAGAATTTTTTGTAGTATTGTTGATAGCTTCTTTATTATATTAATATAGAAACTGAAAAATGTGCTTAAGATTTCATGATAGAACAATCTTGTAGCAAATACTCTTTTTGAATAAGCTGGGATTACTTGTCTGAGTTAGTGAAAACTCTGGAGTTTAGAATTTAATAATGAATTTCATTGCTCTTTGCTGTGTATGTCATTGGAAGCAGCCTAATCCAAGGTTCTTTAGTATGAGCCTATAAGATTTAAGTTTATATTGAACTTTTTTAAACACTAGATAATGCATGCTAATGTCAGTATCATTAGCCTGATTATAAGATTTTTTTACTTCCCAGTTTTGCCTCATTGCGTAGCCCACTTTTTTCTATCCTCTTCCTGGATAACATCTAATTGAGTGTTACTTTGATTAATATATTCAGCAGTGCAAATCAGAAAATCTTTGTGAGTGATGATAATTACATATATACTAAAAAGCTCATACATTTGGATTATGCTGTTAATATGGATTTCCAAATGTTTGCTTATTTTAAAAGAATGTAAGGCAAGAGTAAGATTTATTAATTATATGTTACCTAATTTTCAAATGAGACTTGAGGTGGAGAATAATAAAAGTGTCTATATAGTAAAAGTTAAACCTGGGTGGCTCAGTTGGTTAAATGTCCAACTCTTGATTTTGCCTCAGGTCACTATCTCACACTTCATGAGACTGGGCCTCACACTGGGCTCTGTGCTGACATCATGGAGCCTGCTTGGGATTCTCTCTCTCTGTCTCTCTGCCCCTCCCTTGCTCATGGTCTCTCTCAGAATAAATATATAAACTTTAAAAAAAAAGAGGGAAAGATAAGAGCCAGATTAAATGGGTAGTGTGTGTGTGTGTGTGTGTGTGTGTGTGTGTGTGTCTGTTTGTGGGGGGAGCTGGTTGTGGAATAGGATGATTATATCAGGAACTTCAATTTAAAGGAAGAAAGCTACTTCAAATGAGCACACAGTTTATCCCTAGGCAAATTGGTAAAAGGAAAGGCAAATAGGAAAACCTCATGAATTACACAACTTATTGCCTATTAAAAAGAAATACTGTGTTTCCCTTCTTTGGATAAAGCAATTTTCCAACTCACGACTCTGAGAGAATGTATTACATAGATTAAATACATTACATAGGTACTATTCCATGTAGCAGGTTTATATACAGATAGATATGTGCATATAAAAAGCCTTTTAAAAATGGTGATGAAATATATGTGCTATACATTTGCTATTTTAACCTTTTTTTTTTCATTTTAACCATTTTTAAGTGTATATAGCTTTAGTGGCATTAAGTATGTTCACATCGTTGTACAACCACCACCATCTATCAACAGAACATTTTTCATTGTGTAAAACTGAAATTCTATGTCCATTAAATAAGTCCCCTTTATTATCTTCCCCAGCCTCTGACAACCACCATTCTACTTTCTGTCACTATGAATTTGACCACTCTTAAGTACCTTGTATGAATGGAATCATATACTGTTTTTCCTTTTATGACTGGCTTACCTCAGCATAAAGTCTTCAAGGTTCATCCTCATAGCATGTGTCAGAACTTTCTTCCTTTTAATTTTTTTTTAAGTTTATTTGTTTTGAGAGAGAGAGAGAGAGAGAATGCACACACGCCTGGGGGAAGGGCAGAGAGAGAAGGGCAGAGAGAGGATCCCAAGCAGGCCTCCACACTGTCAGTGTGGAGCCCAAGGCAGAGTTTGAACTCAGGAACCATGAAATCATCACCTGAGCCGAAATCAAGAGTTGGATGCTTAACTGACTGAGCCACCCAGGTACCCCAGAACATTCTTCCTTTTAAAGGATGAATACTATTTCATTGTATGGATATACCATGTTTTGTTTATTTGTCCGTTGATCTGCATTTGGGTGGTTTCCACTTTTGGTAGTCTTTAAAATAAAATAAAATAAAAATAAAATAAAATAAAATAAAACAAAACCTAAATAAGTTACAAGCCTAGAAAGCTATGTTAGTATTTAATAAAGACACTTCTATAGAAAGAATAATAAAGCTTTTTGGAAACCTTATTTAAGAGAGTGATAAGCTTTGATAAGGTTTAGAGCAGTGCTATTCAATACAAATATAATACGAGCCTGAAATGTGGTTGTCCTATGTATTTTTGAATTTTCTACAATTAGAAAAAAATTAAAAAAAAATTTAAAATGTTTATTTATTTTTGAGAGAGAGAAAGAGAGAGACAGACAGACAAAGCATGAGCTGGGGAGGGGCAGAGAGAGAGGGAGACACAGAATCCGAAGCAGGCTCCAGGCTGTCACCTGTTAGCACAGAGCCCAATGTGGGGCTTGAACCTACAAACCCTGAGATCATGACGTGAGCTGAAGTTGGATGCTTAACTGACTGAGCCACCCAGGCACCCCCCAAATTTTTTAAATGATATTTTAAAAATTTTTTAAAGAGAAATCAAGTTAAGAGAAACAAGTTAATTTTAATACTATATTTTTATTTAATGCACCATGTATAAAATATTTTAACATGTTATCAGTGTAAGAATTGAGATAGTTTATATTCTTTTTCTGTACTAAAATCTTCTAAGCATTTCAATTTCATTTAAATTTCTATTTTTATTTAAGTTTCTATTTCTTTTCAACTTCAGTTTTTCAGTTTTAGTTGCAAAACATTTCAGTTCAGGCTAGCTACTTTTCAGTTCCTCAGTAGCTACATGTGGCTAGTGGCTAATGTACAGTGCAGGACAGAAGGAGTTAGTGATTACTGTATTTGCCAGTCCACCTTGAATGTCTTTTGTCTCATGAGGACTTGTGGTCTTTTGATTTTTCTCTGTAGGATATAATTTGGGTCATATAGTACTTATCTAGAGTACCTTTTATGATAATTTTAAAATAACTTATCACTCATGAAATAATGAAATATATGACTTATTTGTGATAGATTATTAGTAAGTGGTTGTCCTCAACTCTGGAATAATAAAGTGAAACACTGTAAGGTTAATTTTTATTGGAGGGTAATTGAGATGAATCTTCTTTTGTGATAAGAGTGCGTTGGGTTTGAAAGCCAGAGAATGGGGAGAGGTGAAGAATAGGAAGGTCTTTCTAGGAAGAGTTTATGTATAACTCATGATGAATTCTTAGGAGTTTTGAATGGCTGCTACCTAAGTGATCTGTTTTTATTTCTGTATCTTGTATTAGCAGAGACAGTGAGATTGTTTGGAAAATGAGTATTTATGTGTTAAAGTGGTAAGGAAAGTGGGTCCAGAAAGCTAATGATCACCCTGTAAGTTTTATCAAGGTTCTTGCAGACAGATCTCCAAAAGATAATTAAGAGTAGAATCTTACTTTTCTAGCATTGAACCACAAGCAGATTGTGGCTTTTATTGCCATATATGTTTGATACTGTTCATCTTAGCAATTGCTACCTCATTTTCTCGTTTAGAAAGTCAAGTGAAATTATCTAGGGAGTCAGAGAACTACAGATGGTGTCAGAATCACTTTGCTATAGTTTTAATCTGGCTTTCACTTTGAGTACAGTGTAGACTACATGAATCTACTAGACTCAGCTATCTGCTGCCTTCTAGCAGTGGTCTAAGATATGCCTTTGTTGCTTCGCTGAAATGTGTATGCTAATAATTATAGTACTCACGTAACTAAAAGTTCTGAGAGAGATCAAGAGATGTACCTTTCTTAAGAGGACATTCGTTCTTCAGTGGAATATGAATGTCTAAGTAACAGTGATGCCAAAAACAGAGAGGAGTTAATTGACTTTGATCCAGCAGTCTGCTTCTTAGTATATATATTAGTGACACTCATGCACATATGTACCCGGAGGCATGCACTAGAATGTTCATAGTATCATTGCTTGAAATAGTCAAAAAATATCCATTAACAGAAAAATGGATGAGTTGTGATAATAGGCATTAGGATATCTAATAGCAGTGAAAGTAAATGAATTTTGGAACACCTGCCCCCAACACACACATCAGGCTTCATAAAAAGAAGTCTTACTTCTTATTCCTTAAATTAGGCACAGTATTGAGGATATAAGAATCTCCTAGCCTGGATGAGCCTAAGAGAAGAAAAAAAAATCCTCAAACTGGAAAACTTCCTTAAATTATATCCAGTTATGAGAACTCTTTGTATTGTGTCTCCAAACTGAGTATCAGAGAAATAATCATAATTAGCTAGCAAATTCACATTTTTTTATTGGACTTTTTTAGATTTCCAAAATGAATGTCTTTTTATCTATCAGTCTACCTAGTTGGTAGCTACCTTGATCCATCCCCATAGGCATCATCTCGTTGAGTAGATTTCTCATCATGCTGTATTTATCTGTACATATTTTAATATTGGAGAATTTCCCCAAATTCAAATTTGATTTAGATAAACTTTAATAGAATGCTAGAAGTGTTTGGATAAAGCAAATTTTAAAGTTGATACTCAGTTTTACCCTCATTAAAAAAAAAACTTGAATACTAATTTTAATGAGCTATTGTTAATTTCTTAAGGGAAGTTGAATAGCAACGATCTTAGATCTAATTGTAAATGCCCTCTTTTTTGAGCTTGTGATTTTTCAATAGAAAGCAACTTTTAAAGGCTCTTATGATAAAATATTTAGGGGGAGAAAAAAAAAGGAGGGTCCTATAAACTGTGACAGATGTAAGCATGTCATTCAATTGGGTTCACTTTGTTTCTTTGTCTTTAGTGGTTTCTGGCAAATTTGTCATATCAAGAAGCACTTTCGGACACACAGGTTGCTATAGTTAATATCTTGTCCTCAACCTCTGGTAAGAAATTTGTCTTCAAAATTTACATTATAACTTGAAACCTTTTTCTGTTATATGTGTATGTACATATACACACATTTTTATCTTATTACAAATTACATTCATTCTAATAATGCACATTAGTGTGTTGTAACTACATAAATGTTTGTAGTTTTATGCTGTGGCCTTGTACTGTTTACATTCCTTCGACTATGTTATGGCATTTTTTATATAACAACATATTAAAGTTTGATGGGCTGTTTTTTTTGTATTGTAGTTGTCATTCCTTTCACATATTCTTTCTGAAGATCTTTTTCTGGACCCTTTGGCTAAATGTAATTGCTTTTTTCAGAACCATAATTTACCCAATGAAAGATGTTTTATTTTAAAAATAGAATCACCTTCCAAATCTGGGAGAGAAAAAGTATTTTTGAAGCTGTAAAAATAACTTGAGCACACATGCTTGATTATGATGAGGTCATAATGTTACTCTGAATGCTCAATTTAACTCTTATTAGTTTAAAATAAGTAGGGTTATACTTAATCTGTATTGTTGAAATAAACATGATTTAGTTTAAAGGCTGCTTTCCACAGTATTAAAGCTGATGTATCTTTTTTCCCTGCAGGACTTTTTACCTTAATTCTTGCTGCAGTGTTTCCAAGTAACAGTGGAGATAGATTTACTCTTTCTAAACTACTAGCTGTAATTTTAAGGTAAGAATGTAACATAATAGCTAGTTAATTCTGCTTAAAAATATAATGTTTAAAATTTTTCTGTTAGTGACATAGGATAGTTTATATTATACTATGGCAAAGCAAGATGAGGATGAAAGAAGGGTTTATGTGGATATCATGCTATGCAGCCTTGGATCAGGTTCTTCTTTAGTTTTCTAAATGGTCCTGGGGAGAGTAACTGGAGGGAGGGACCCCAAAGCAGCTTTGGTTCCCATTCAAGTGAGGACAGACAGTATACTACTGTGTATTGTACTGATGTTTACATTTAACTTAATGTGGCACCTTAATCCTCATCACCTCCTAAGTTCCTGTTTCCTTCTCCTAAAACAAGTTCCTCTTTCTGTTTTGGTTTTGGGTTTTATATATCCTACTTCTAATAATCAAACGTGCAGTCTTCTCTGATTATTTCATCCTCACATGATCTTTCAGTTGTTTTCTGTATAAACCATCTGGCAGTTTTGAATTAGTGTGTAACATCAGTATTGTCAATAACTGTATTTAAATCTTTTATGTAACTTTGTGTATGTTTGTCTTGTCTTTTCTATGGGTTATAAACCTTTAAAGGCCAGAGCCTTGTTTGCTGCTTATTTGTGCCGCCTGCAGTGTAGCGTAGGGCTTTGCTTACTGACAGTACTCAACAAAGATGTATTGGTTTGATAAAGCTGTTGTCTTTATGAGAAAAAATCAGAAATCAGAGAAGAAAGTTGAATGATTTAATGAAGAGAGTAGTGTTTCTTAGCTGTCAGAGCTGGGTTTGAGTCAGAGCTTTGTTCTTTTTTCCTGTCAGTTTCCTTAAGCTCTCTGAGATAGTTTCCTAGGTGAGAACATGATGATCGTATTAGCCTCGTTTGAAAGTTTGGAGCCAGTGTATATAAAAAGCAATTATCACAGGGACTGAGGTACTTGGTAGTCACATACGTGGTAGCTCTTATTACGGTGTGTTTTTCTCTTTTAGCCATAACCGTGGTAGTTTTCAGGGGTAGGCCGGTTGACCCAACTAATTTATTATTTAGATGTTATGCCCACTAGAAGTTTATTATATTGCATTCATGATTAGCTAATGTTTTAGCTAAACCTATTCTTGTGTTAGGGGAATACAATATATTTGTATTGGGGAAGTAAATGAAGTTTAATTCGGTTGAATTTTTTGTCAATTTATAATTAATTTAATCGTTCAAATATTTAAGTATGGTTTTATTGTTAATTTAGGTTTTACCAATAGGCAGCATTTGTGCTACCGTTAGGTTTGTATGGGTATACTGTATGCATATCTTCAAAAACAAGTTTGGAAGAGGCTGAAAAGTTAGTTACTTCTTAACCAAAAGCAGTAGGTAGCATAGGAGGTAAGAATACTTACCTAGAAGCAGGCTACCGATAGATTCAGTCCTATCTGTGTGATTTGGTCAAGTTACTTCATATGTTTGTGTGTGAGTTTTCTCATGTGTAAAATGGTAATGGTAACAACAGTAATACCTTTATTATAAAGTAATTTGTACATTTTGCAAGAATTAAATGATTTAAATACAAGTATAGCATTTACACTGTCCTGTTATCATTGTTAAATATTATTAATTAAATCACTAAGTTCTTTGACAGTTTAAGTTTTGCTCAGTTTTGAGCATAGTCTTGATTACTTGTAAATAATTTTTATCTTCATTACTAGCCCTTTTAAGGAATGTATTATTTTGCTTATTAGTAATGCTCTTACTCTCACAGCATTGGAGGTGTTGTGCTGGTTAATTTGTCAGGGTCTGAAAAATCTGCTGGAAGAGATACAATAGGTAAGTAAGTACTTGACTCTGCATTCTTTCTGTTACAGTATACAAGACAGTTTGTACATATCAGTGTTTATGTCCTTGTGTGCATGTATGTGCATGTGCACACACACACACAGAGGGTGCGCACTAATGGGGCCTTTTTTTTTTTTAACGTTTTTTTGGAAATCATGTAAAAAAATTAAAAAATAGTTAATAGAATTCTCATATAGCCATCACTCAGATTCTCCGCTGTGTACATAGCTTCAGTATAGTTATAAAAATCAGGAATTAACATTGATTATAATTTAGTTAATTTGTATATCCTTTTCATATTTCACCATGTTTCCCATGAATGTTCTTTTTCTGGTCCAGCATCACTTGTTGCACTTAGTTGTCATGTCTCCTTAGTTTCCTTTAATCTAGAACTGTACCTCAGTCTTTTTTTTTTTTTTTTTTTCTTTTATAACCTTAACACTTTGAAAAGGATACTGTCCAGTTGTTTTGTGGTATGTTCCTCACTCTTGGTTTGTCTGATACTTCCTTATGGTTAAATTTATGTTGGGTATTTTTGATTAGAATGCCATGGAAGTGATATTGGAAGTGTCCTGATCGGTAAATCATATTAGATTCTGGCACATGGTGTTGTCCCATTAGTAGTGACTAATTTTAAGGTAGTGCCTGCCAGGATGCTCCAGTGTCAAGTTACTAACTTTTTTCTTTGCAACTAGTAAGCATCTTGTAGGGAGATACTTTGAGACTACGCACATACCATGTTTCTATTATACTTGCACCCACTAATTTTGTGGTTCACTCATGATTCTTGCCTGAAACATTTAGTGCTATGGTGAACACTCAGTTTCGATCTATTGTTTAGACTGAACAAAAACAAAGATAGTAGAACCCAGTTTTATGGCTTCCTTCTGGATACTTTGTTTAGATATTTGAAATTCATTGAATGGAACACTGCTTTCTAAACTATCCCTGGTTATTGCCCAGGCATAGTTCATGCCTTGAACTGCTTATGTCTTTCTCACCCTTGAACTGATAGCTATGCCTTGAACTATATCATTTCTTACCCAGAGCAGCTTTGTATATGTAAAACGATATATGTATTTGTTGTGTATGTGTGAGGTTTTATTGATAGACTTTTTTTGCTTTCTTAAAAAAGTTAAATTTTTAAAAAATAGATTCAATAAAACATTGGAATTTGGGATAATTAATTGAAGTATTAAATGTGGTCACTTGGCAGACAGCACATTAATTTAGCTGTTTTTAAAACTTAGTTAAATGTCTTTGAGAATGAGTTAATATTAAAGAGAATCAGCATTTATTATGCCCGTACTATACGCCATGTATTAGATATTTTAGAAAACATTAAAAAGTATGTTTGTACTTTTCAAGTTCTTGACTTTAATCATTACCTAGACTTACAAAATAAAAACACTAGAGAATAAAATAATATTACATTTAACCATGTAAATATTAAATTGTCTAAAATAGAAGACCAGGAGGATGGAAATTCAGTGGAGTAGGAGGAGGATGCTTTGTGGCAGATGTGGGACTTGAACAGGGCCTTGAAGATGGTAGTACAATATATACTAAAGATGATACATGACAGTGGGGAGGACTGTATAAGCAATGGCTTAACCATATTACACCAGACAGTGTCAGGTGTCAAACTGAAGTAGCATTTCAAAATTAAAAAAACAAATAGTTACTTCCATGGTTTTAACATTATGTGTGTTTGTATAGATCATTGGATGTTTGCACATGTGTTTGTTCACTCTTTAAACTGCTTCCTGAACTCCTGGAGGACATGGAGGGGGTGGGCTATACTTTATCTTTTCATATTTGTGTACTTCTTGAAATAGTATCTGACACCGTATTAGATTTTAAATAAGTGTGTGTTGAATGAATTAATGAAAAATGCATGAACTCATTATGTTGATTTTTACAGGTTCCATTTGGTCTCTTGTTGGAGCCATGCTCTATGCTGTCTATATTGTTATGATTAAGAGAAAAGTAGACAGAGAAGATAAGTTGGATATTCCAATGTTCTTTGGTAAGAATATGTTTAACCTGTGAGGCTATTTACTCTGAATGATTAGCTTAGGGTTTTGTTTTAGAGGGAATAAGGAAGCCTTTCTCTTTTCCTCCATATGATTCTTTAAAACCATCAGATTTTAAGGCTCATGAAGTCCAGTCTCAGTGTTTTTCTCATACCTTGCCCCGCATAACTGTGTACCTCTGACAGAAGGCCAGTTTCCTCAGTGTGAAGTAAAGAAAGAAATTCTTCCTAATGCCTTTTTTGCATTCATGTTTCAGCCTGTGAATCAGATATTTTCCTCATTGATAGGAAAGAATTATGCTATTACAAGCATGTGAGAGAATACCTGTTGTATTACACATTTTACCATTTTTGACTTTTTAGAAGCAAAGAATACTATTCTAGTCTATGTACTTTTCATTAAAACTCATGGGACACTTAAAGGCTTTCCATCTGCTCTTTAAGATATAGGCTTTTTTATGACATAGATTTTTCAAATTACCAAAATGTAGTTTCTGGCATCAGTTCTTAATTTTTGTAAATAAAATACTGAATATGAGAACTTATAAGTTCTCATTTGCCTGATATCAGCTGAGTAAAATAGTTGTGTTATCTGTCAGATATCTGTAGATATCTTCTAAAAGATATCTGAATATCAGTAGATTAAAAAAAGCCTGGATGAAAGTTCAAAGTACAGCTTATGGGGAATTAGGAGACCAGGAATATAGTTGTTATAATTTCATTTATTTCATACTCATCTGAGAAATAAGGAGATTGGACAGATGAGTAGCTTTCAAAATGATTTGCAGAGGATCCTGGGATGGGTGGGAGGAGGTGGAGTTGCATGTATGGTTCTGGTTCTTAGAGCCCTTTGTTGCTTCAGCTGGAACAGCTCTGTTTTCTTGGGCTTTTGCATTATAATTTGATTTGTAGAAAATATTTTTCTGCTAAGAAATGTTTGAATATCTTCACCTAAAGTTTAACAGAAACAAAACATTTGGAAAGCTACCAGACCAGGTGATCACTCAAGTTTAAGTATGGAATTCAATAAATATGCCTTAAATATGAAGGTAACTTTAATAATGTCTTATTTTAGGGTCATAGAAAATTCCACCTGGAATGGAATGAAATGCTAATATTTTCTGAGTGTGTGTTTTTTTTTTAAGATTGGCAATTTTCAGGAAAAATTGTTTAATTTATTCTTATTACATACAGACAAAAAAATCATATGTGATTTTTATATATCATATATGACATGATCTATAACACAATATTGATTTGATCTGGGCTTTATAATAGGCAGGACCAGAAAGAAGTTAGGATTGGGTTGTGGAGGGTTCTTTGGGGATGGAGATGTGAGCAGAGCATAACAGGGAACAGTGAGTGGATCTGTGCGATTGTGCTGGAAAGCCCACTTTAGGGAAGAACAGGAGGGTATACAGGCCAGATTCTGGAGGGTGGAAGCAATTGGGACCTTTGTTTTTAGGTTCAGAGGTTGGTAATACATGTGGGATTCCATAGACTTGATAGTCCAGGGACAGCAAAGTAGATTCGGTTTTTGATGATGCCAAATTTCGGTGTTTTGATTACGACAACTTCTTAATGTTGTGTAAGCTTTTCAGATCATGAGTCCCTTCTGTATGTGTGTCATTTTGTTTGTTTTTATTTTTATCACTAGATGTCTTAAATTGGGTATTCTAAAAGCAGGATATGAGACAGGAATTTCTTATGGGTGATTATTGAGGGGATGCTCTGCAGGGAAACCTGACAAGGGAGTAAGAAAAGCAGGATAGAGTAGGGGAAAGAACTGTTATGGTCTCAGTATAATTGAGGTTTGGCCCAGTTCATGGCATGTTGGGGCAGGAGATGGAGGGGGAAAGGAGCCGGTAATGTCTAGGTACTCCTCACAGACGTCCTCACAGACAGTAGGATTTCAGCCATGAGAGGAGCCTTGTGCATCCTCTATGGGTTAGTTGTGGGATGCAGACGGTGTGGTGATCACTTCTTGGGAAAATTTGGCTTGTTTGCTCTCCGAGACCATTCTTCAGAGGAGGCAGGTAACTGTGAATCTTTAGGAGCAGATAGAGACTAGGTGCTCCAGTCCTGTAAAGATTTAACTAGGCATCCGAAATACTAGCCTATTATTTAGCAACAAATATGAAATATATATTTACTATAACTTAACTTTGAAGAAAGCTCTATAGTTATCTAATGAATCTCATAGTGGATCTGCAATGTTAAACTGTATAGAAAGTGCGATAAAAATTACTATAAAATTGTAATTTTTTTCTTTACAGTCTTTGTATTCATAGGGACTCATAAACTTGCATTTCTATAATAACAATAATAGCTCACCTTTTACTAACTTTTTACTTTATGCTAGTACTATGCTGTATTTTGTAAGTGTTAATCTAATTCTCCCACTAACCTATTTAGATATGATTTTACACTCATGGATTGGAAAACTGAGGCTTCAAAGAGGTTCTGCATCTTGCACAAAGTTTACACTACTAGTGAATGGTAGAGCTGGGATTGGAACCCAGAGCAATTAGACTGCAGAGCACATACAGTCAACCACTAAATGTTACAGCCTTCCTTTATGAGTAGTCAGTCTGTCCTTAGTTCATATGTTGAGTAGCTATTTATGTAGGTATGTTCTCTCACCAACTAGTTTATAGGCTCCTGGAAGGCAAGAACCAAGAATGTATTGTTTTGGAAACTTCCTTCATTATTCCGAGCATGCCACAGGTGTTTTATACATAAATATGAGTTGAATCAGGGAGCAGCCATCAACTTCCTCATAATTTAGGCTGAATATCCATATACACACCATATACCAATTGTTTCTTTAAGTTTGAAGACACTAAATTATTGGTAGCTAAGGTTAGCAACCTTTCTTTCTGAATTAAGTAGTTTATTCCATAGGAATTGCTCCATGCAGTGAATAGTTGAACCTTGAAGATTCAGTGATCACCAGCTGCTAGTGTAGTTTTTTCTGGTGTTGAGTTGTCCATAGATATGAACCAAAGAAACACAAGTTCCAGTTAAGAAAACCAGTTAGAACTCTTTGTGTAAAATATAATGTTCTCTAATTATAGAGTTATAAGTTTGAAAATTTTAAATGAATCACAATTACTAACTTTTGTCTCTTTTATACATATTTAGGTTTTGTAGGTCTGTTTAATCTGCTGCTCTTATGGCCAGGTTTCTTTTTACTTCATTATACTGGATTTGAGGACTTTGAGTTTCCCAATAAAGTAGTATTAATGTGCATTATCATTAATGGCCTTATTGGAACGGTTCTCTCAGAGTTCCTGTGGTTGTGGTATGTACTATTTATTACACTATCATTTATTAGTTACCAGTTTATGGACTTTGGGATAGATTAAGTATTTTATATTTCTTCTGTCTTTTGATGGTTCCTCCTGTGCACCTTCCCACCCCGCACACTTCACAAATTTAATAAAGTAACTCTACTAGAGCAAGAACTTTGTCTTTTAACTTCTGTGCACCCATTGTGTAGAGTATTACCTTGCACATAGAATGAGCTCAACAAATATTTGTTGAATAAATTTCTGATGAACATAAATGATCTACATTTGTAAAAGTGTTTTAAAGGTAGAATGTTATATAAATGAAAGGTGCCATTACCTAATGGACATCTAAACTTACGAGGTTTATATTCTAAATATGAATAACATGAGTTCTGAGTGAGAATCTAGGGAGCTTTGCTTATTTAGGAGACTTTGGAATGTCTGGTTGTTCATAGATGCTTTTTGTTTTTTTATTCTTAGGGCTTTTCGTGTAAGTGAGCCAGATGTGTAACCCTAAACCTCAATTAATTTGGAATGATAATATGCTTTGAAATGTTATAATACCAAGTATGTTGATATGTCATAATGATCCTAAAATAGTTTGAAGACAATATTATGTGTGGTGTTTAAGAAATCTTTCAGATATAGAGCTTGATACTTAGTCCTGTTTCCATCTAATAGGAACTGAAAAAAAAAAACAACAACAACAACAACACAAATTGTACCTAAACTCCTAAAAGGAATTTTTTATTATATGCTAGTTAAGACTACTAACTAGTTTTCCCTTGCAAAAGACTACAACAAAAGTAGCCTTTTCCATGGATTTCCTTAATGCTTTGCCTGTACTTTCCCCCTTCCTCAATTAAGGAAATTTCTCTGTTTTCTTGATAGTCTCCCACACTCCCTTTCATTTGTAGTACTGAAAGATTAACTTTCATTTGTAGTAATTTATGTATTTAAATTCCTTTGCTGATCTAAAACTCTTTGATATCAGAATCCATTTACTCATTCATTCTTCCATCTTTCATTGCATGTATTTTAGGTGCGCATCAAAGAGAGTTATGTATTTTATTTCCTAGATTATATATCATATATTCTCTTTCATCCTATTCTTTTCTATCAGTTTTGGTATTTCTTTTGTCTCATTTCTCTTGCCTCTCTCTACTCTTGGGTCTGGACAGGTAGAATTACTTACTCTGGTAGAGTTTTGGTTGAACTCAGTTGAGTCGTGAAGAATTGTTGATCTTCAGCCATTTTTTACTGCAATTTAAATAATTATGTGTACTTAACTATATTTCAATACAAGTTCATGTTTTCTAGTTCTTTAAGTTTAGTTTAAGTTAGAAAATTTCAAAGCAAATGAATATATTTCAAAGCAATAATTAGATTTTTCTTTGGGTGTTGGCTAGAGAAAGCGTTTAGTATGATGCTTATTACATTAAGACTCATAGTAAACATGGACTGTGCCACCTGTAAGTATTAAAATGCTCATTCTTTATTGAGAGCTTTATTTTTAATAAACATATACAATAGAGTTTTATTATGTTTAGCAGAATTTGATGTAGGTTCTGGAGGATGATCAAGCATGACATGTAATTTCTCTATGTGAGTTTTTTAGTTGCTCCCTTGGAGAAACTTTACATTTAAATAAATAATAACATGTTTTGAAATTTTTTTAATATAACTTTTTTAGAATGAAAAGAGTAATTCATGCAAAGGTATACAAAAGGGTGTACAATGAAAAGGAAATCCTATTATCTCTTTTTCACTCCAAATCTCCATTCCTTTCTTTCATAGACAACCACTGTTAACTACTAAGCCTTCTACAAATTTTTCTGTACATGCAGAAGGGTGTGTCAGTCTCCTAATTACCACCCCCCACTCCAACAAATTGTTTTATTTTTAAGACACAAATGGGAGCATACTATAGATAGTGTTCTGTACTTTGGTTTTTTTTCACAGATTATCTTATAAGTCTTCACATATCAGCACTTGGGTTCAGTTCATTTTTTAAAGCCTGTGTATAGTTCTAATACATTATGTTTCAATCCATTATGTAACATAATAAGTAGAATATAATGTATGTTACTGGTTCCTTATTGAGAGGCATTTTAAGTTTCCATTCCTTTACTTTGTAAATAAAATAGCGTTGAATATTCTCCTATATGTCTTTGGGTATATATGTAAGCATTCTATAGGATAAATATCTGTAAGTGGAAAAGACTGAGTCAATTATAGGGACTTTAGATTTTGATAGAGAATTGCAATGTCATTCTCCACAGAGGAAACACAACTTATATTCCCAGCTGTGTATATGTGAGTATTGATATATGAATATATGAGTATTGTTGAATAGTTAAACTATACAAAGTCATATATTATGATAAAAGCTATATTTATCCTTACCTAGAATGGATTTTTCAGGATCTCAAGAAGGTTTATTTTTCAGATACACTCTAATACTTGAGTGTTTAGAGTACTAATGATAACAACTCAGTAGCAGCAAACCAGTCAGTGAAGAAACAAACATATCCCTTATACTCTGGGTGTTCTTGGCAACAAAACAAGTATAAGAAACATGTCTCTCTATATTTTACCTTTTTTTAAATTATAAGAAAATAGACATTTCTCAGAAGTCATAATTTGCATGTATAATGATTCCCTTCTTTGGGAGAAGCAGGGTTATTGTATGTTTAACTGTAAATGGAACAGTAAACTTCAGTGTACATAATCAAGGGCTGAGTAGTAAACTACAGATTTAAAAGTATGGTTGTGAACTTTTTTTTGTAAATTAAAGATGTGTTCTTGTCCCTCATTGTTTATTTTTTAAAAATTGAGGTGTACTGTAAAGCGCATATACTGTACCATTTGTATTAGATGTTGAATGGTAGCACCTAGTTCTCTGTCTCAGCATTTCCCAGAGTGTGCCCCTGAAATGATAAAAGATGATAAAAGGATTCAACCATCAGCCAAATTAGGAAAAGGCAGTATAAGTCAAATAGTTTTCTTTTTCTATATTTATTTTGAGAGAGAGAGCATGCACATGCAAGCACAGGCAGTGGAGGGTCAGTGGAAGACAGAGAGAATCCTAAGCAGGCTCTGTGCTCTGTGCTAAGCTTGATCTTATGACAGTGAGATCATGACATCAGCTGAAATCAAGATTCAGATGTTTAACCAACTTAGCCACCCAGGCACCCCAAATAGTTTCCTTTTTAATACTTCATCTCAGACTCTTTATGATAGTACTTTGTGTTACAAATCTCTAAGTACATATGCTGCATTAAAAAAGAAAAAATTGACCTCCTGAACTGTCTTTTCACAGAGCAGCTAGCTCATAAGTAGTGGGAACCACTAGTACTTGAGTTCTCTTTCCTGCATTAAGAACTAATGGTATAGCCTCTAGTGAATATGTTGAGTGACACTTTATCAAGATAGCCTCTTCTATTGCAGGATAGCATTATTAATACTAACATATACTGAGCTAGAATTTACTAACCTAGAATTTCCATGGGTCTGTAAGTCACAATTACATGCATTACAGTTTTATCTTGGCTTGTAATTTCTTTTTTTTTCTTTTTTTCTTTTTTAAAGTAACCTCTGCCTGCAATGTGGGGCTCAAACTCATGACCCTGAGATCAAGAATCTCATGTTCTACTGACTGAGCCAGCCAGGCGCTCTGTTTTCTTTTCATACAAATTATTAGTCTGTATAAATGGCTTATCTATTTGGTATAATGCTTTCTTTCATTTTTTTTTTTCTTTCAACTAAACAAAATCATGTGCAGATTGCTATTTCAAAATTTGATACCAACATTGGTAGTTCAAGGGGAAAATAAAGTGAAGAGCTTAAGTTTGGTTAGGACATTTGCTAGAAAAATGGAAAGCAATAAGGAAGTACATTAAAAAATAACCAGTCCTTTTCAATGCTGAGCCAAACCAAAAGAACAACACAGGTCAGAAGACTATTTTAGTTTTCATGAGGGTGAGATATTTTTGGTTTGGTGAAAGACTCACGTGTTGGCTTATCACTTTCTTAGAAGTCTGTGGTGTGAAGTGTTGTCCTGCAGTTTAATAAAGCTGTTTCCTTTGTTAGCTAAGTATTGTCATTACAAAACTATGAGAACTCTTTCAGCAATTTTATTAAAAATGTTAATGAAATAGAAGCTATGCATCCAAATTGAATAATATCTGTAAGCAGATCTGGAAAACGCCATAAAGTACTTTGAAAGTTTTATTCTTACGTATTTGGATTTTTAGTATTTGAAGGTAAACTTTAAGAATCTTTCTAGTTGCTTTATTGTGTCTGAGTCTGTCCTAAGCTTTTGTTTTTGCTCCTGATCTCTCATGTCCATATTTCGTTTGGTTGTTTTACTTTTCTAATATGGAAACATGTATTTTCTTCTTTTTCCTTTTTAGGGGCTGCTTTCTTACCTCATCGTTGATAGGCACACTTGCACTAAGCCTTACAATACCTCTGTCCATAATAGCTGACATGTGTATGCGAAAGGTAAGACACACTATTTATTAGATATTTTAGATGTAGTTTTAAAACAGAGACAGTGAAAGTTAGGGCACATGATTAAATGTCTCAAGGTGCTTTACTACATAGAGATATATAAAAAATACCAAAGAAATGGATAATCTCTTGCATTTTTAGCTTTTCAATTTTTTTTTTCTTAATTTCTTAGTGAAGAACAAACAGTATCTTTATATGTAGTTCTCCAGTTTTAGAGCTGATTATTGCATGTTTTCTTTGGTAAGTCAGTGGTATAGAATAGAAAATGGGATATATCTTATTATATAATTAGTGGTGTTTTGATTTCTAAGATAAATTCCAAAGTTTCTTTAATAGTGTGATACTATTATCAGTCTGAGCAACAGGAATAATGTTTCTCAGCAAATGCTCATTTCTGTCTGGTTCAGGAGGGGCAAGTGCTCTGTTCCTCTTCTGTGATGTCCTGGTCTGGATGCAGGGACCTTTATGATGAACATTGGCAATGATAACATCACAGAAAAGAGAATACCTTGTAACAGCCCGAAGGGAGGAGTTTCTTTAGTGCTTTTGGGGGTAAGGGGGAGAAAGGCATGCCATATATATTCAACTAAAAGATGTAGTGTAGTCATTTATCAGTTCAGTGTTTGTAAAACTTTGAACTCCAGGTATTAAGTAACAAAATTGCGTGTGTGTGTGTGTGTGTGTGTGTGTGTGTGTGTGTGTGTGTGGTTTGGTTTAATACAATTTGAAGAGGGAATACTTGAAAGCCCTAAGGCTTATAATGTGTAGAAATTATAATCAAAGTTTTAAAGATATTTTTTTTTAGATCTTTGTGCAGTTTTTAGGATAAAGGCAAAATACTCTCAGTGATATGTATTTTCTTTATTTAAAAAACGGTTCTGTTGCTGATACTTTGTTTCATGGCTCAGTAAATTCTTGCTTATTTGTCATGGTTATTAACAGAGTTTCACCTTAATTTAGGTTATCTTCTATATCATGCATTTTCAAAGAGCAAGAATATTGTAACATATACATAACACTAAAGTTATACATCATTAGATTCTTTATAGGTTTAAATAATATCCAGGTCCTTCCACATCTCAGGATCTTGAATATCAACCAAAATTGCTCTAGTGAAACTAGGGGAGTGCTGTATAAGAGGATTTTGGTAGACTACTATGTAAATGAGCTTTTCTGTACTGATATTTTGAAAATATCAGCTTTTGCTGATTTGAAAAATAAAAATTGAAGGTTAATTTTAGGATTTTTAAAACACTGTCACAGGGGATCTAATTTTATTTAATGAGTATGTAATTTATGGATTCAGATATTTTAAGATGAGGGCAAAACATAAGGAAAATGAAGATAAATGATTGATTGATTAGAAAAACATAACCAGTCTTTTCTCGATTGTCTTCACATCTCGAATTGGACAGCCAGTTAAATGAGTTGGCTGGGCCTCCAGTGAGAATCAAGGGTAGGAAGATACTTTCTAGAAAAAGTGGCAGGGTGTCCCAGAACTGTAATAGAAACAGGAGAACTCTACTTTCATGTTTTTTTTTTTTTTAATTCTAATAAGCAACTATTTATATATAGTTTCTGAAATTTCAGCATTTATCAATATTTTTTATTGTGCTTAAAATAAATTATTTAAACCTATTTATAATTGATATTTTGTATGATAGGAAGCATCTCTGCTAGTATTCACATTTATATCCAGATATGGTCAGGTTTAGACAGTAATGTAGACAATTTTTTGTCATTGTCTTCATTTTATTTTATTTATTTTTAATTTTTTAATGTTGTTATTTATTTTTGAGAGAGAGAGAGGGCAAGCAGGGGAGGAGCAGAGAGAGAGGGAAACACAGAATCCTAAGCAGGCTTCAGGCTCTGAGCTGTCAGCACAGAGCCCAACGTGGGGCTTGAACTCACAAACCACGAGATCATGACCTGAGCCGAAGTTGGACACTCAACTGACTTGAGTCACCCGGGCACCCCTCAGTGTCTTCATTTTAAAATGCTGTCTTCATAGCTTGTTGGAAATAAAATCAGAACTTTTTTATTATGTGGCAACACATAAATAACTGCATTGTTACAGGTGAACTTTGCTTTTAAAGGTCAAGTAGGGTTCTACCCACCTTTACAAAGTTTACTTTTACTCAGTTGTAAAATAGGGTTTTAGCTGAATATTCATGAAATCACTCTTATCTACTATATCTATATCTTTAACTTTCATTAGTCATAAGTTTTCATACTTCTTCTGGTCTTGGGTCATTTAAATATGTCGTGGCTTTTCTAGATTATTAATATTCTGGCAAATATTCCAAGAATATGTTTTGCCAAAAATTTGATAGCATTGTGAAGGCTTTTTAGTATCTCTTACTGACTGCTCTTTCCTGGGTATTCTTAGGCTCACAGCCTGTGTGTGTATCTGCAAGCAGGACATGCATATTAAAAGTTGTCAGTGATTATTCTTGCATTATGCATTGTGAGTCCTTCATAAAAAATATTCTCACAAAACCCCTTTGCTCTAATGGTGCTGTGAACTGGAGTAGTATATGTTTCCCACCAGAGGGAGTCTTGCTTATGATTCTAAACTGCACTTTTTTTTTTTTTAATACTTACAGAGAACAAGCACAGTTTTTCTTATTTTAAAGATAGGAGTTACTATTTTCATCAGTATGTTGAAAGCAAATCACACCACTGGGTTGCAGCTGAGTCTCAATCAGTGCAGCCTTCTTTGACAATTGGTTTTGATTCTTAGTTGAATCTAGATGGTAGAGGTAAACTAATGAAGGGAAAGATTTTTCTTCACTTTATGGCATCTCATTATCTTCAATTTTCTTGACAACCCTGATAAAATGATGGATTGGAGGCTCAACCTTGATGATATCTGATGGGCTTTTCACCCCTGAGGCCCTGCTTGCTGCTGTCTTCTCTGGCTCACGTTTCTTAGTAAAAGTGTTCTTGTTTGTTGTCTTTAGTGTACTTAAGCCATGATTTCGTTTTGGAATTTTTTTCATTTGTTACTACATAATCAAATTATTTTAAGAGTAAGCAGGAGAATTTGTTGCAAATTTTTAAAAAAATTTTTTTAATGTTTATTTATTTTGAGAGAGAGACTGAGAGTGAGCAGCAGAGGGACAGAGAGAGAGGGAGACATAGAATCCAAAACAGGCTACAGGCTCTGAGCTGTTAGCACAGAGCTCAACGGGGGGCTCGAACCCACGAACTGTGAGATGATGACCTGAGCAGAAGTCGGACGCTTAACTGACAGAGCCACCCAGGTGCCCCTGTTGCAAACTGTTAATTAAAGGTTTGCACAAGTTGCACTTAAGGGTTTTTGGTGCTGTCTTTGGGAAGGAATGGTAACATAGCACAATGTATCACAACATATTATAGCATAGTTTTTTAAAATGTGAGTTTTTGGAGCACCTGGCTGGCTCGGTTGAGTGTCTAACTCTTGATTTCAGCTCAGGTCATGATCCCAGTGTCATGGGATTGATCCCCCATGTCAGGTTCCACACTGAACCTGGATTCTCTTTCTCCCTGTGCCACTCAACCCTGCTTGTGCTCTCTCTCTCTCTCTCTCTCTCTCTCTCTCCATCTGTAAAATAAAAAAGTAAAAATAAAAATGTGAGTTTTTGAAGGTGACTTCAAAACTGAAGGGAGGATCTACTTGAGGATCGGCAGTAATCAGTACAGGAAAAAAATGGGCAATGTGTTGTAGAAGACAAAGCTAAATGGTTCGTAATTCTGCTCTCAGATGTGCTATGCCTAATACAGGAAAAGCATGCCTTCTGGCTTTCCTAGGCCATTTTCCAAGCAAGACATGTTTTTGTTGGTAATTTAAGCAAGTGGAATCATATGCTGAAGTTCTGAATCCTCATATTTAATAATATACTTAATATATTATTAATGCTAAGTATTATCTTCTTGGTGTTTTGACTTATTCCTGCAGATTTTCATAAATGGAAAACTTATTTTAAAGAATAAAGTTGTCTTAATGATAATGGTGGATTGTTTTTATTTTTCTATCTTTTATTTTTAGGTGCAGTTTTCTTGGTTATTTTTTGCAGGCGCGATCCCTGTATTTTTTTCATTTTTTATTGTAACTCTCCTCTGCCATTATAATAATTGGGATCCTGTGATGGTGGGAATCAGAAGAATTTTTGCCTTTATATGCAGAAAACATCGTATTCAGAGGTATATTTGGTTCCAGTATAAGTTTTTGAAAATATAATCCTTGCTAATTAAACTGGAAATCGTATCATGCTGGACTAATTTGTAGACACTTTGTGAAGAATTACTGAAAGATTATAATTTTATATGTACTATGCCACATAAAATTAAAATAAGTTGTTTAGATCCTTTGTGTGGTAAGATAGTTTCTTCACAACTACTTTAAAAAATATTTTGATTTATAGGTAAAACCAAAGTGCTTACTGTTTTGCTGTGATGAATTTAAATGTAGAAAACTTTCATTGGTGTGAACAAAATTTAAATAAAATATGATAACACTGCTCCAAATATCTTTCTTTTTTAAGAGAGAAAGATTTTTACATCCTACTATAAAAAGAACTTGGGGCATGTTGTTGGGAAGTCTTGCCTTAGTCTTAGTGTTGACCTCACAGCTTCAGCCAGTAGAATAGATAATTTTTAAGGGCTCCTTTCCATTCAAAAGCTTTCCTTAACTATTGCCTTAAAAACATTTTTTTAAGGGTTCCAGAAGACAGTGAACAGTGCGAGAGTCTCATTCCTATGCACGGTGTTTCTCAGGAGGACGGAGCTAGTTAGCTGTTGTCTGTAGTCCAGGTTTGTATGTTAGCTAGTATTCGTGCTGAATAAGGTTCTTTATTCCTGTAATCTCAAATACTGTCTAGAGGGTAAGGGAGTCAAGCTCTGGACCCATACTGCCTGGGTTCCAATTCTAGCTTCTCTGTGCACTAGCTGTGTGACCTTATACAAGGTTCTTCACCTGTCTGTGCCTCAGTTTTCTTATTTGTGAAGTGGGGTTGTGGTAGTCCCTCCTCTCTCATAAGATTACTGGGAATATTAAATACTTGGTAAGATTTAAAGTGTGCAATAGTGCCTGACTCAAATTAAGTGATCCCAAGTTCAACTATTACTTTTATTCACGCTAAGGATCATAATTTTATTTAATAATACATGTTAGAAAAATGTTTTTCCTCTAGTATAAAAGTAAGAAAAAATATATTAATTTGGTGTATATCCAGTCTTTTCTCTGTATGTCTGTGTGTGTTGTCTACAACTGGCATAGTGTATATCCTGATTCTCTGACTATGCTTTTTCAATTAATGTTTCAAGAACATTTCCCCATTTTTAAAAAATTGTAAGAAATACTATCTTTTATATTTCTGACAAGACAGATGAGTACGTGGTATTTTTATCTTTCACTGCATCAATGCTTGAAATAAATCTAACATATATTTTTGGCAGCTATAAAAGTAGTTATGTACTTATTTAGAATGAGAAATTACAGTAAATTACTGAAATTCTGCAGATTCAGGTCCCTTTCTTCTTAAGATAACCTGAGGCAGTTTATATTGAAATGTTTCCTGACTCAGCTGGGCTTCCCCTCCTCACTTAGAACATTTAACAACTCCTGTCAACTCCTTGCACTCAAATTGGCCTTTGAAGGTTAAGTGTCATCATCTTTGTGGCAGATACACCTCTAACCTAGGGCTAAGTGTCTTGGTCTTGTGTTTTCCTTTGGTCATTTTGTATTCCAGCTTTTACTGTTACAATGGTCACCCATGCACATAGTTGAGAGAGTTCGAGTTCTAGTTCTACGAGATTGCTCGTACAGAGCAGCTGCCGCCTGCCCTGCCCACCTGCTTCTGCTCTCCCGCTCTAAGAAGTCAACGTTAAACTCGTCAGTTGTTTTGACCCCCCTCTTCCCCCCCTCCCCCCACCCCACCTCACACACTGTCTTCAAGTACCACACTTATACTTCTGTTTCTTGATTTCTCTGTTTTAGGCATCTTCAGTTGATGTTCCCACTTTGGTAGATGAGGATAGATTACATTCAAGTTTCATCCTCCTCTCTCCCCACCCCACTTGCCTGCTTTTCCACCACCTCCTCATCCCAGTGTACTTATTGTATAATTATGGATAGATTTGTAAGCAGTGTTTGCATGGTCATGGTGATGTAAATGTTACTTTTACCTGAGTCATGGTGGATTGTGCTTGGCATTTCCACAGTCCAGAGACCCTTTGTTACACTTTTAGAGAATACACCTCACATTTTCTCTGGGGATAGAGAAGGGGCACTTGACCAGCTGTAAAAAGTAAGGCAGGACATTTGAATGTCTAACTGCTTTTTCTATAAACCGTGCCAGTCTTTCTGTTTTAGCTGTTTCTTCACTCCTCCTTTTAGAGATACCTGCTTCGCTGTTGTTTTCTAGTCTCTGCTCTTCCCTTTGTCCATGTGACTTTTTCCTTAAGAAAAATCCCTTTATTTTCTTTTTACTGAGGTTTTGGCAGCAAAGTAGAACCAAATATGTTTACTTACCATCTTTAAATTTTAAAAAGTACATATAGTTATTTTTTAAAGCTTTGTAGTGCTGTAACGTACGCACTCTTTCCCTACTGTGTGTGCATTATTCCCATGGTCACACTCATGCTCCCCCACCCCCACCCCAGGCAAGGACTCAGTAAATTTGGGAGTGAGAACTGGATAAGAGGAGATAGTGAAGACGGACCTCGGCAGAGTGTAAGGGAAAGGTGTGGCAGGAGTCTTTGTTGCATCGGGGTAATGGTGGGTATGCCATGAGTCAAACTGTCACCACATGATCTGTAAGCAGTGTTGGCCTTAGACACTGCTGTGGAACTCACTCCCATGTGCTTTTAGTGCTCACCTCCAGTTCCAGTATCCAGTTGTTAAGTGTAATAAACTGTGTTTGTTATATATTTCAATGTTAAGATAATTTGCTTTTTACAGTATAAACTGTAAAAATTAAAGCTATGACAGCTATAATCTAATGATGATTTTGTGTTTGTTTGTTTTTATTTTTAGCTTGATAATGGAACATTATGCAGCGAAGAGACAATCCCTGGCAAGTTTTTGTAGAAAATGTTTCAGTGCCTAGTCTGAAAAATAACAGTTTCAGTTCTTTGGAACTCTAAAATATATTTTCCTCATACCTGTTTTCTTCATTTCATAATGAAGTACTTTGCTATGTAGCTGTGTACATATCACCACAGTTATAGGAAGTTCCAGTCCACAGTCCCGCTAAAAGACCAACCTGCCTTACACATCTCAAGGAATTCAGCTGATGAAATAATTTGAACTAATCAAGGAATAAAATTCTGATGTTCTGGAGACTTTATTTTCACATTATTTGTTAAACACTGGGCTATATTATGAAAATGTTTTCAAGAAATCATTTAAGTATATAGATCAGTGTTTCTTACAGATAAAATGATAAAATAAGCTGCCTATAATAGGTATGGATTATACTTTTAAGTTTCGTAGAATATTGCAAATTAACAACACAGAAAAATGTTTAATTTTATGCAAGTGTGTCCATGCAAATTTAGTGGGACTTTAAAGAGAATCAATCTTTGAGAAAAATCTGGTTCACTCACACTACATATGCTGTATTACCCTTTCATAGCATTAGGTGCCTTGTATTTTAAATCTGTGACAAACTATGACAAATTTTTAAAGGGGAAGTATTATTGTAAAATGAAGAATTATGTATTTCTAAAGGCTGTATTGCTGTAAATTTAATTGATAAAGCTCTGCTTAATTTAGAGTTTTGAAGAAATATTCTCTCTTCAATTAAGACATTTTCATAATGGAATGATTTAAATTGAAGTGATGAAGAGTATTATTGAAATAAAATGTTTATATATATGTACTTGCGTGCTACAGATCTATGAATTGGTTTCTGATTTTTTTTTTCATATATGTGCCAGATTACTCTAGAACTGGATGTCTCTTAAATAATTCTAGTTTTCCGAAATAAATGTTTAATGGTTAAACATTTTACCTTGTTTGTTAAGAAGGTAAAAAAAAAATACTTTAAAAATTCCATTTGAATTTTTCCGCTACCAAGCTTAAGTTAAATATAAAATACTCCTAATTACAACTCTTAAATTTGAGTTTTATATGTACTTACTTTGCAACTGCCCCTGTTCACTGCAGACGTCAGTGAATGAACAGGTGTCTCAGGATTCATCTAGACTTTTGATGAATCACCCATTTCCTTTTCAAGTTTTGTGAAAATAGTTCATTTCTCTTCAAAATTTCCTAACAGATCTGATTTTTAAAATTCTCTTTGCAGTGTTTGGCTTCAGTTTGTGTTATTCACACTTTTAAAGTTGTTTTGGTGTTACCATAAGTCTAAAATGGAGTTTAACCATCTTTTTGCTTGTCCTGAGATCTTTTATATTAGCTTAAAAGATTGTTTATGACGTTAAATTTAAAAAACAAATGGTTGTTCTCCTATTTAGTGCCACCAATAATTCTTGTAAAGCTAAAAGTAGTATTGATTTTGTTACTGTGACCCAGGGTAAAGGCATTGTAAAGAATATGGACCTATAATGAATTTTTGAAAAAAATATTTATTTAGTTTTGGGAGAGTGCAAGTGGGGGAGGGCGGGGAGAGGGGGACAGAGGATCCTAAGTGGGCTTTGTGCTGACAGGCTGACAAGCAGCGAGTCTGATGTAGGCTCGAACTCATGAACTGCGAGATCGTGTCCTGAGATGGCCGAAGGTGGACACTCAACCAACTGAGCCACCCAGGTGCCCCTGCCTATTTTTTTTAAGTAGGCTCCATGCCCAACATGGGGCTTGAACTCATGACCCTGACATCAAGAGTTGGATGCTTTACCGACCAAGCCAGCCAGGCTAAGGAATTTTTTCTTAAAAAGAAATTAATGAAGTAACATTTCATTTGCTCAAGCTTCAGTTGAGGTTTATTATCTAGATACCTTTACTTTCTGTTTTTTTCTGTTTTGTCACCAATACCTTCAACAAATTACAGGGTAAAATCGTTGAAACAGTGAAGGCAGAATTCAAAATTTAAATTATTCTGTAAAAATGGTAGGAAATGAGGTTGAACTTAGAATTTTTTGGGTTTTCTTATGCTCTGTGTTCACATGTCTTACAGATCATGCGTTGTCACTCAAGGACTCAGTAATAAGCCTTAGTTAGCATGCTGGTTAGACTTCCACTAGGCTACTATGTTTTGTTTTTTGTTTTGTTTTGTTTTTTGTAATTTAAGAACAACCTCTTTAGAAGGAAGCATCATTAAATCAGTTAACTGAAAGTACGAATTATTGCTGCTTCACTCATCTACCTATTACCTTTTCTCTCAGGTGTTGTCTGAATGATTTTTTTGTTTGAATACTGCAGCCACAAAGAGTGAGCAGTTGGGGACTTCCTTTCTGCACCTTTGTAGTCAAGGGTTCATCTGCTCAAAAAATAAAGTTGTGGATTACTTCCATTCTGTGATTTCCCAGACATGTAGGTCCAAGGCCCTCAGATTGCAGCAGCCTAATTGCAGGCCTCTGCAAATGTTGGCAGGGTTACATTCTAGTAACTGCTCCTGTTCTCCCTCTGTTAGAGCAGTACTGGTCCACAGTTCTATTTTTCTGAATCCAGAGACCACATGGAGCAGGGGCGCCTGGATGGCTCAGTCGGTTGAATGTTTGACTTTAGATTTCAGCTCAAGTTGTTATCTCAAGGTTTGTGGGATTGAGCCCCTCGTCCCCGGCTCTGCACTGAGTGTGGAACCTCCTTGGGATTCATTCCCTCTCTCCCTCTCCTCTCTCTCTCTCTCTCTCTCTCTCTCTCTCTCTCTCTCTCTCTCTCTGTCTTTCTCTTTCCCCGCCCCTTCCCTGCTCACACGCTCTCTCTCTAAAATAAGAAAAATTAAAGTAAAAGACAAAATAGGGATTTCTGATTCCTTCTTTCAGTCTTGGACTTTTCTTCCTATATGTAATTTAAATCTCACTCTTAAATGTTTCAAATTATGACCTTATGTTTGATGAACATCAGACTCTGAATTGAAACAAAACTGAAAAATGAAGCAGCCATACAAGTGCTTCGATGAATGCTTGTTGGAGCTCATAGAAGCCATTAGCTGTAGGTGATACACCTATACTTGAAATAAATTTTGAATTTTTAAGAAGTTGATATATTGGCTTCTATCAGCCTGGCTTAGTTAATTCCTTACATTAAACTGATTTTCCTCTGGTAGCTGATGAATAAAGTTTATTGTTTCTATAGAAGTGAACTCACAAGGTTAAATGTTAATGTTCTCAAAGGAATACTGCCTTGTTGCAGGAAGAATGCTAATATCCCATTATGGTCGTTCATGCAGAGCTGACTTGCGGTTGCAAGGTATTACTTCTCTGGAAGCTAAGGGTTTTCGGATGTCAGTGTGGTAAGGTATGTAAGCACTAATCTTCAGTGTGCTGGTTGAAGAAACAAAGTATCTGGAAAGAAGAATAAAGTAGGAATTAATTAGAAAATATTTTTTTCCAGAATCATATTAGCAAATAAATGAAATGTTATTTTTATTTTAAGCAATTCTAGTTGTTATAATTCTTCATTTCTCCCTGCTTTCCTTTTGAAATATTCTTTATTACTGAATAATATTTTAGGAAGAATTCACAGAAATAATTAGTATTTGTGACATCTGCAGATTTAATTTCTATTTTGTAATGGTGATGTGACTAATACGAGATTTTCAGTTTACAGAATTTGAAGTTAGGGTTCTATTTTAATATGTCATGTACCAAAAGTTTCATTTAGATAAATTGAGATATACTTTTTGCATAGACTTGCAATTTTTAGACACCCCCCCCCCCATTTCCTTATTTTAATATTATCAGCTTTATCGGTGTACACAAATTTTGTTTTGTAGTTCATGTACTGTATTTACACAGGTAATCTCCCTTTAAATCTTTAAATAAACTGGGGACACAGATGAGTTCATTATAAATTAGAAGCAAATAATGACTTGGGAATTCACTGTTACATTGACATGAAGCTTTTCTGTTTTGCTGTCAGACATAATGATTGCATGATAATTGAAATGTTTATTTTAACTTTAAGTCTTATTTAGATTACCTTATTTTCATTCTGATTTTTGGTTATCTAGAAAAATTGTGGTTTATCTGTTTTAAAAACTAAGCACCACTTTAATGTCATTGCATTTAAAACAATGTTTTCTGGTAAAATTGTTCATGTGCAACATATGTTATTAGAATCTCAACAATGAAATCATTGACATATATTTAAGGAAAAGTTACGTGGGGAAACTAGTACTCTGGTTAGGCATATTTGCTGAAATGCTAAAAATATCTAATGAGAACATTTTGAGTTTTCAGTAAGATGAATGTGAATTTGAGTTGGGAATTTGCAGTGGGGAAGTACTCACATGAAGACATTCCCTTCATGATATTTCAAAGTTGGAAAAGAAATATTTCAAAATTGGAACTTTTAAAGAAACTTTTAACAAGGAATATCATGAACTTTTTAGTTTTTAATTTTACGTATTGTTTCATTCTTAGGAGTTAACTTTTATTAACTTTAACTTAGATCCTATATACTAAGCCTTCAGTATTTCTTTACTTGGTCTCTCTCTCTCTCTCTCTTATTTTTTTTAAGTGTTTATTTATTTTGAGAGAGAGAGAGAGAGAGTACACTAGCAGGGGAGTGGCGCAGAGAGAGAGAGAGAGAGAGAGAGAGAAAGAGAGAGAATCCCAAGCAGGCTCCACACTGTCAGTACAGAGCCCAGTGGGGGCTCCATCTCACAAATTGTGAGATCCTGACCTGAACCAAGATCAAGAGTTGGACACTTAACCAACTGAGCCATCCAGTCACCCCTTTACTTGGCTTTTCTATAATTAGTTTTAATGAGAACAAGTAATTAAATAAGATCAGTCAGGCAAGAGTACTTATTAATTTCAGCGGGTCCTTGAAAGGCAGGCAGATTTGTTTCAAGAGTCTTACTTTTTGACACAAGGTCAAAACAGTTCTTTAGAATCTTACTACCAGTATTTGCTTATTTGAAATAGCTTTCACATTTTTTTCTTAGGAAAAAAATCAGTGTCAGTTAAACCATGTAACATCAAAATAGAATTTTGTTGAAGGCTATCCTTGTCTTACTCTGGTATAAAGTATAGTAATACATTTTGTGTGTGGTAGCTTAGTGTAAGATTATACTTTAATATACATTCTCCAAGGAAAGCTTATAAGAGACAACATGCTAGAGAGCCGTGGCTCTCACTGCACGTGCATCAGCATCACCTGCAGGGCTTGCTGGATGCCCCCCCCACCCCCCACCAGGGCCCATTCAGTAGGTCTGGGAGAAGGCCTGGGAATTTGCATTTCTAACAAGTTTCCAAGGAATGCCCTGGTACTGGTCCCAAGACCACACTTTGTAGATACCCTGAGGAAAGGGCATTAACTCTGAAGTTGGATTCTCCCTGTTCCTATTAGCAATCTAATTTGGGGGCAATTATTTAATCTGAAATATGATAGTGAAGTCAGAAGTGCCCAGCCCCATGTGCCTGGGTGCTTGATAAATGCTGACTTCCTTGATTAGTGCCCCATCACTCTTCTCAAGTGAACACTGAGGAGTGACATCAATGCCCTCTAAGTTCCTCCCCAGGTCCCAAATCCTGTGATTCTAAAAGTTCTCTAGTTCAAGCGAGAATGCCAAACAACGTAAGTGTGTGTGGTGCTTGAGGGAGTAGTAATAGCAGTAATACTGCTTAGACCATAGTTCTGTTTTGCTTTTGTTAGGGCTTAGCAAGTGGACTCAAAAGCTTTCAGTCAGATTTATAAAGCAACATTGCAGAAGTTAAATTCCAGCACAGTCTGCATCCAAGACTGTTTTATGGAGCCTGAGTATATCAGATAAATGTGCTAACTTTTCTAAGTGACCGGCCTTATTAGAGTCTCACTACATTGCCTCCTCTAACACATGTTTAAAATATGTAGTTTTCATTACTTGCTTGGCTTCTAGATGGCATTAAATAAGCTGCGAAACAAATCCAAGCTAAAATTGTGAGCACATGATTTTTATAGCATGAAATTATTCAATGTTTTATTTAAAAGTAGTCACTAGTGTATTCAGTATTGTGAATTTATAATCTTAAAAATTGGGATGCTAATAATACCAGGGTAAGGTACTGTTAGATTTTTGCATCTTTTAATTCCATCTTGTTAAAATAATCACAGCCAGGGTCCTTTTGCTTTCTCCCCACCATCATAATCTGCTATACCATAAATATGGAGATGAGTACATGTAATAAAAAGCTTGTGTAACTAATTGGTTGGGGTTTGGAGACATCAGTGGAACTTGAATAAAGCATTTGCATCTGTCCAGAATGGTCTCCTCAAACAACTGACTGCTGGGCGTCTGCAGGATGAGCCCCAAGGGCAGCATGGGTTGGGAGGTTTTCCCCACACAGTGGATACTGCAGCTGCATTTGAAATACCTACTTTTGAAAACCTGAGTGAAAGAGGCTAGACAGAATGTAGACATAGCATTGAAAATGCTAATGCCTTTTATTATATGACATGAAATATGAGATAATGGCAAAAAGATGTCAAGATACAATGTAAGGTCAAGTTCAACTAGTATACTCTAAAGTGGGTCTTAATATTCAGATTAGTGTTAATATTCAGATACTTGTGTGAAGCCAGGTATGTGTACTTATTTAGTTTTCTTTATAGTAATTCTGGCAAATTCTTGTGCAGATTTGTTTTACATCCGTGATACTTCCCATACTAAAATTTTATAGTATATTCGTAATCCCCTTAGGCAGGTAAATTAAAGCTGAAGTTATTGAGTGTCAGCATACTGTGATTTATATTTTTATATAAGGCAAGAGTGCATCATTCTGATAAAGTGGCAGCGTTTTAATTTTATATGATAGGTCTGTATTAAGTAATCGGGAGCAGTGTTCAAATACTCCCTGGGAAGTAGTAGTATAGAAGTAATTTTCTATAAAAGTCAGCTTCAATTACCAGACCCGGAAGGCCAGATGTAATGAAAGAGTACTTTAGAAAGATGAAATGTTTATGATAAATTAAGGACATACTTTTTTAGGTATGTTTTTCTTGGTGCGGATAATTTAATGCAGATTTTTACCTGAAATTTGTTATTATAAACTTGATAATTTTATTTATCTATTTAATAATATTTTAAGATCCTGGAGTATTTTTAAATTTAAACATAATTATAAAATCAAATCTAATTATTATGTTACTAATTCTGGTATAATTTTGGGCCAAAACTATCCTGGTTTTGAAGGCCATTTGAAACACTGCTTATTTTTATGCTATATTATTTGGGGAAGATTATAGACTACAAATAGTCTAATGTAAAATATGAATGATTTCTTTTAATTCATTTTTTTGTAAAATCATTTACACTTATAGTATCTATTTTCTATTTCAGTAAAAATACATAAAAAGTTCAGGTCTGTCTTGTGCAAACAAGCATTTGATTTCTAAAGCTTCCTTTTATTAAAACATTTCCACTCCATCATTCTTTCATATCTGAATCTCTAAATGTGTCTCAGGTATTTGATCAAGCAGATCTCCCTGTGGAACTCGGTTCAGCGTGGAGAGACCAAACATGAAGCAGAGTGAGTGGCATCTTATGGTGAGGTCTAAAGCCAACATAAAAGGTGAAATTTTTTAATCAAATCACTTTTAGGAAGGTTCCCTGTAGGAGAGATCTACATTCCATCCCATGAATAAGCCCTTCCAGTGAGTTTTTTTTCCATAGTTAGAACAGCTATTTTATTGAGTATAACAGAGTCAGGGTTCCACCAATAAAACAAAAACTACCCTTGAGTATTTTAAACAGAATTTAAAACAGAATTGATAGCTCAGGTATTAAAGGCGCTGAGAGGACAAGCAAAAGACCCAGGTAACTCAGAAATTAGCAAGAGCAGGATTCCAGGCTGGCCCTAGGCTGATGAGGCAAAGCCTGAGGCCAGGGCTGCCCAGAGGAAGCCCAATCACAGCAAAACCACAGCAAAGAGCAGGGGCCTTACAGGTGATGCCACTGAAGGCAAAGGAGGCAAAGAAATGCTCTGGCTTCTCTTTTCTTTATGCCATTCACACCCATGGGCAGGATGTGACTGGAAGCCAGCAACCAAAAGAGCTGGGAAATGGAGCCTTTGGGTGTGCATGCCTCAGCGTTGGAGAGGAGATCATTCATAGGTGCAAGCATTGAGTGGCTAGCTTGGATTTGGAGGCCAGATTTTATGGAAAACACTTATTGTTAAACAACAGAATAATAGCACGTGAAGATGGCACAGTACAGGAAATACCTGGGAGCCTCTGCTGGCTTTATCCATGTCAAGTCCACTCCATGAAGAGGAGTTGAGGGAAGATGCCTGCCCTGGCATCTTTTATTTCTCATACCCTTCCCTCTTCCTCCACTTACTTCCCACTTCCTGCCTTCCCCTTTTCCCTCTCTCTTCACACTGGGATAAAGGAAAGGCGAGTAACAGGTTTGCTTTTTAAAAAAACAAATATGAAAATAGCACATGAAAAAATTTTGTAGTGCCTGAGAGGAAGAACTAAAGCATTCAGGACTGTGTATTCATGAAAGTGTTGGGAAAGAAGAAGAATAATTTCTTAATTTATTAGAAGACTTATGAAAGACAAAAATAGAATCTTAGAATCTTAGGGAGATAGTGTTCTAAGTCTTAGGGGGCACCTGGATGGCTCAGTCAGTTAAGTGTCCAAACTCTTGATTTGGGCTCAGGTCAGGATCTCACAGTCCGTGGGTTGGAGCCCCATGTTGGGCTCTGCTGACAGCATGGAGCCTGCTTGAGGGTCTCTCTTCCTCTCTCTGCCCTTCCCTCACTGGTGGACACATGCTCTCTCAAAAGTAAACATTGAAAAAAATCTTGCTGTCAGTGCTTAAAACTTCTGTTTCCTGGGGAGCCTGGGTGGCACTCAGTTGGTTGAGCATCTGAACCTTGATTTTGGCTCAGGTCATGATCTCATGATGCTTCATGGGATCAAGCCCTGGAGTCAGGCTCTTTGCTGACATCACGGAACCCTACTTGGGATTCTCTTACTCCTCTACCCGCCCCTGCCCCCTTCTCTTTCTCAAAAATAAATAAATAAACAAAAAATAAATAAAACTTCTGTCTTCATCTACCTAATTATTTTGAAATGTCAATCATTTGTCAACCCTAACCTTCAGAGATAAAAATTTAAAACTAGTTCACTAATCATGCGATCATTGTTTTACAACTGCAAGAGTCTCTAGAGAATATCTAGGGACAGAATGTGGATGATGATGTGTTCTGATTTGCTGAGGGCAGTCCCAGTTTATAACTGCTGTATTGGTATAGTTACTAACAGTGTCTGCCATCACTGAAGTGTCATAGTTTAGATTATTATGTGACCACCATAATATACCCTATATTTCCTGACAACTAAGCTGCTGACAAAGTTCACATTTTCTGACTCCCAATCTAGTGTTTTTTGTTTGTTTGTTTTTTTAATATTAGACTTATGTGCTGACATAATGGTGCTGGCCAAGAATTAATCTTGGATCTTTTTTTACAAAAAATTTTTTTAATGTTTATTCATTTTTGAGAGACAGTGAGAGACAGAGCGCAAGTAGGGGTGGGGCAGAGAGAGAGGGAGACACAGAGTCCCAAGCAGGCTCCAGCTCTGAGCTGTCAGCACAGAGCCCAATGCAGGGCTCAAACTCAGGAACTGTGAGATCATGACCTTAGCCACAACCAAGAGGCAGACACTTAACTGACTGAGTCACCTAGGTGCCCTTAATCTTGGGTCTTTTGATCAGGAGTTGAGTCACACCTCAAGTCTGTTTTCCTCCTGGAGTGGGTTGCTAAGGTGCTTTGTGGAGTGAAGAACCAGATTATCCAGCTTGCTGTATTGGCCTGAGTTTTCCTTCCTAAGGAAGGCCATAAACCAGTTGTTATTATCAGGAAACAAAAGTTAAGCAAATTATTTTTTATTCATTACTTTTCCAGCTTTACTGAAGTATAATTGAGAAAATAAACGTTAATATATGTAAAAGGTATACATGTACATGGTGAAAAGATTTCCACCATCAAGTGAATTAACAATCCAACACCTGACATAGGTACTTTGTGTGTGTGTATGCACTTAAGATCTATTCTCTCAGCAAATTTTGATTATACAATAAAGTATTATCAACTATAGTCACTATACTATACATTAGATCGTTGAAACTTATTCATCTTATAACTGAAAGTTTGTAGTGTTTTAGCAACCTCCCCCCATTTTCCTGGTCCCTCAGCCCTTGGCCATTACCATTCTACTCTCTGTTTCCAGGAGTTGGACCTTTGGGGTTTTTTTTTGTTTTTTTTTTTTTTGTTTTGTTTTTGTTTGTTTTAATATTCCACATGTAAGTGGTAGCCTGCAGTATTTGTGTTCTGTCTGGCTTATTTCACTAGCATAATGCCCTGAAGCTTCATCTATGTTGTCACAAATGGCAGGATTTCCTTTTGAAAAACGTCTGAATATTCCGTCATATGTATAAACCACAGCTTCTTTATCAATTCGTATGTTGACAGACATTTACGTTGTTTCCACACCTAGGCTATTGTGAATAGAGCTGCAGTGGACATGGGAGTACCTCTCTGAGCTAGTGATTTCTTTTCCTTAGGATCATATACCCAGAAGTGGGATTGCTGGACGACATGGTAGTTCTGTTTTTTTCATGTCTTTAAAAAATTTTTTTTAATGTTTATATTTTATTTTTGAAAGAGAGAGACACACACAGTGCAAGTGGGGGAGGGGCAGAGAGAGACAGAGGGAGACACAGAATCCTTAGCAGGCTCCAGACTCTGAGCTGTCAACACAAACCTGGACTTGGGGCTCAAACTCACAAACTGAGATCCTGACCTGAGTTTAACCAATGGAGCCTCCCAGGCACCTGTATTTTTTCATTTCTTAAGAAGTCTTCTTACTGTTCTCCACAGTGGCTGTGTGAGTTTACACTCCAGTCAACAGTGTACAAGGGTTCTGAAAGAGCAGACGTAGGCCGGCTGACTCCATCTTGAGTGACTATGTCCCCGACATGGCCGCAGAAAGAAGTTCCGGCTCAAACCTCAGACCACGCCTCTTCCCTTTGAGTAACTTCCCACTCACCCGTTCAACATGAGTTGGGGCCTAGGCATAGATCTGTGGTCAGGGAGCCATCCTGAGGATGTAGAACAGGTGGAGGAAAGCCTTGAGTTTCCTTGTTTCACCTGGGGGTGGGCTGGGATGAGTCACTGGGGAAAGGAGAGCTCAGATGAAGGTGGAGAGATGGCAAGAGAACCCTACAATCCAGCACTTACTCTCTCTGCACCCCTGAGAAAGAGGCTGGGTGACCTGAGGGCCAGACTCTTCTGATTTGGGGGAGCAGGCCCAAGACCACTGACACTCTGAGAGCAGGAGCTCAAGGACAGGAGGGGGATGGGCTTTCCTCTTTGTAATCACTCTACTTTAAACCTTTCAAACCACGCCCGGCAACCTGCGTGACAGGACTCTGATCCTTCCCCAGCCAATCGGCTGAGGCCACGACCCTTCCCCAGCCAATCGGCTAAGGCCATGATCCCTATAAAACCTTTGTGCTCTTGAAACCTGCTCTCTCTCTTTCTCTCTCTGGTATCTTACTGCTGCTTCGGTGCAGGTAGGGGATTGAGCTCGAGCTAGCTAGAATAAAGGCTCTTTGCTTTTGCATCTGACTAGGCTCCCTGGTGGTCTTTGGGGATCATGAATTCTGGGCATAACAGTTCTCTTTTCCCCACATGCTCACCAGCTTTTCTTCTCTCCTGTCTTTTTGAGAATAACCACTCTAACAGGTATGGCTGCTCACCTGACTGTCAGGAGCCCTGTGGTGGTGGGGGGAGGGTGCTCTGTCTCAGCCTTTCCTACTCATTTCAGGGTCGGGAATTTCTCAGTCACCCAATGTGTCAGGGGCACTCAATTAATTAGTTTCTGGATCTCTTTGGGAGGGAACTGGGAATTGATCCTAGTGTAGCTATTTGATGTATGGTGGGAGAAGGGAAAGTCAGGAGTCTCCTATCTAGCCACCTTGGTGATGTCCTCTCTATGGTATTCTTAAGGGGCAACTATCTCCTCCTCTGAACACACAGCCTTTCCTCTTGTCTGAGCACCTCTATGTGAACCTTGCTGGACACCACAAATACTTGCATTTGCATTAAGGAGACACAACTAGAATCGCATCTAGCCACATGGACCCAAATCACCCCAAGAGCTAAGAGAAACAAAATTATACAATGCATACTGCTTTCATAAAGGTTAAGGAAAAAGTCCTAACAGGTACCTTAACACACTGTAGCTTCCAACAGAAAATAAGAGGTAACCATGATTTTGTCAAATGACCAAACTACGGCAACATAGCAACATCTCGGAAGTGTCTTGCATTCCAGAATGAGCTGAGACCTAATCAAAATGACAAGTCCTAAAAAAAACCAGTATGACTTTGGTAGGTGCATTTGCAAATCACTTTAATGAGGGAGCAGTAATTACTTCCCAGGCCAGTAAACATTTCTGGTGTTACTCCCAAATAATGCAGACATGTAAGGCTATGTAGGGAATGATAAATTGTGTGAGCATAGGCAAAAAGCCTTATAAGGAATGTAGTCAGTGAACACTGTGAAGGATGTGATCAGGCGTTTTAATAAACATCAATTATGGAAGTTCTCTAAATGTGATGAAAACCAAAAGAAAGCTGGCCATGACCAACAGCATCCGTCTCTGCTGAGCTAAACCCAGTCCGAAAAAATTCAAGAAGTTCAACCAAGAGTCCATTGAAGCATTTCAGCAACCAAAATAAGGATGTAACTGTGCTACCTTTTCTTTTGGGTGTGCTTATTTCGGAACTGTTAACGCTACTTTCGTGGACAGTGTTGAGAAACCATTCCATCTTGGATGTACTTGTGTGATTCTGAATTTTCATCTCGGATCATTTTTTTTTCTTGACATTTATTTTAGATGGATTATTTGAGCATACCTGCATGAAACTATTTCTCACTTCAAGTCCTGCTGAATGTTAGTGTCCCACAAGATTAACTTAATAGATGTTCCAAAAAATTTTTTTTTAAAGGCTGATACCACGTTTGAATAAATTAGGAAACCTGTTTGGGTGTTCCTGCTTCACTGCAAGACCATGTGAACTATTTACTACCCTGAATGAACAATGACCCCCTAGAGGGGATGGGGGCCAACTTGCAGGGTTTTTTTTAAACTTATCTGATCACCGATCCCCCCTCCCCCACGTAAGCTCTTGCTTTTTTTTGTTAAATCTCTATCCATATATGTGGAGACACTTCCATTCCACAGAATATGGTTTGGAAAATGCTAATATTGAAGATGGCAAATGGCTGACAAAAAGTCAGGAATCCTTATGTATTTTTGCTGGCTTTGAGTTTTTGGTGGAAGAAATGTTTCCCTTCCTGAAATAATGAAGCAGCTGAATAGATGACATGTTTTCTCAACACAGGCAGCTGATTTGACGTGCTCTGGCAAACAACTTTGTGTCCCTAATAAATACAAAGTGTTTTTACCTTCAGCTTATATTAAAACATCACACAGCATGAGATTGATAAGCAGTAAAAAATTATGTCTCCTATCGTTTTAAAATTAGGTTCAGAAAAACCTAAAGAAGTGTTGCAATTACTGCTAAAATGTTTCAGAGGGTGTGGGGTTGGCAGGAGCTGGAGAGGCGTGGAGATGAGGCAGGTGCTCCCCATCAAGAGTAAGGACCCCATTTGCTATGAGGATTTGCAGCAGTAGCATTTTGTGATGGGTTTGGTAAGTGCATTTGTTTTGAAATTGGAATCCTATTTTGTTGAGTTTTAATTATAGGCAGGCAAGTACATTTTCCTTAATATAAGAATATACATTAGCTAATTTGGACCATAATCATCAATTTCCCCCTTAGTGTATGGAACAAAACAGGAGAAATGATAACTGTGATACATTGTTTTTTGGGGGGAAAGTTTTGCTTCAAGACCTGTTGGGTTTAGCAAGAGAGAAAGGGATGAAGGTCAAGGCCTGGTTATTTCTGCACATGACTACAACACACACACACACACACACACACACACACACACACACACCCCACAGAGCTTCACTAAACCCTGAGCTGTATTTTATTCAGCAGGAACCTTTGCTATTAGAATTCTACTTGCATCTTAATTTTGCTTCCCCCATGAGTATGTTAAGCGTTTTCTAAAGTATACCTTTAAAAACATCATAAATATATTAAACAGCCATTGTCTAATTGAAAGTGCTAATTTAATTCAACAAATACTTTCGTGGATAGCACTGTTTGCAAAGCTTCAGTGAATACATGGATGAATAAAATAGTCTTTCATCTCAAGGAGTTTATGATCTTTTAGGGAAAGATAAGAAAAGTAAAAAAAAAGAAAAAAATCGTTACAATTGTTGCTATTATGGACAGTTGAAAGGAAGGGTTATTTAGCCCATCGAGGAATGAGAAAAGGCTTTATATGAAAAGTGGCCTTTGAGATGGACTTTGAAGGTTTAAAGGATATGGCAAGTTTCTGCACCAGGGAATATGGTTTGCAAAAACGGTGATTTTTATAGTGCGTGCGTGTGTGTGTATACACGAAAATTCTAATTCTTTAGGGTACTTGTTACAAATGTAGGTTCCAGAGATTCCAGGAAGTCCACAGGGGGGCCCAGGAGTCCACATTTCAGGCAAGCAGCCAGGTGAAATGTATGTCCAGGATCCACAGACCTCATTTTAAAGAAAGCCTGGATTGAATAATGAGTGGGGAGTGGGCAAGTGCAGTGAGTGAGGGAATGGCTGGTTGTTTGTGGCTGCCAGGCTCCAGTGCAATGTGGTCACACTGTTAAAAGTGGCCAATGAAGAAGCCAACAGAGCGAATGAAAGAGGAAAACAGGTAGAAGAACTAGAATTGCTGAAGAAAGGGGGAGGGATACGGCACAAGCAGCCAGGACACAGCAGCCAAAGCAGCCAATCTTTTTTTTTAGGAGGTGAAGTGTCAAGGGTCTTTGTTCTTTAACTGAGAAGTAGGGGGCAAGCTTATCTGACACAGGAAGGAGTTGAGAGCTTGAGCAGAGAAAAGGTAATAGGTAACTCTGTATTTAATGTTTTGAGGACCTGCCCACTGGCAGGCAGGAAACGCAGCCCTTTTAGCAACTGTTGAGAAAAAAAAAAAAAAAAAAAAAAGAGTTGATGCAAACCTACCTCAGGAATTTGTTTTGCATCGGGTCAGCAGGGGGCGCTATGGTAGCACATATGCTGATAATCGGGCCCCACTTCCTAGACATGGCGCTGCCCGCTCCTGTTTAATGGGATTAACCCGACCCACAGTGTAGTATTGGGGGAGCTTCATTTATTACATTTATAGCTGTGAACCTTCATAGAAGGAACTTTTAGGTTTTCTCTTTAATTATTAAGGCATCTAGGTTTTTCTTGAACTGTCAGTTCCTATAGTCAAAAAGAAATTAATTCCAAAGTTTAAGGGGATTATTACCCATTTATTGACCTCACTTGAGGCACAGAGCCTCAGAAATTAGGAGAGCAGAAAAGACTGAGGAACGAGCGAAATGCAGCTCGTCCTAGAAGAGGAACCACCGGTGACAGGATGTGCGCAGTGTCTGTGATGTTCGATGCTGTCCGGTTGTCTTCCAGAGAGACTGTACCAGTTTCATTTTGCACCAACGATGCCCGAAGGTCTTAACACCTCGGAAAACCCACCAGCTAAGTAAGCTTTTAAATATTTGCCACTCTGACTGAAAATATAGCCTTTTGAGATAGTTTTAACTTGCATTTTTCTCTTATGAGAGGATGAGCCCCCTTCTCATATTTAAACCTTATTTTTACGTTTTTTCCCCCTAGGAACTGTATTTTCGTGTTCTTTTCCCAAAGGGTTACTGGTCTTTTACTTAATTGATCTTTAAAGGAGCTCTTTTGATGAAGTCAATGGAAAGATTTAGTTAACAATAGAATAAATAAATGGTGCTTTTCCACAGAGGAGTAATGGCTTTCCAAGCATTCCCCTGCCTCCCTGCTCCCTTGACCTGCTAATCACGTGACTTGTCACGTGCCTAAAACTACTGTTTTTCAATCACCTTAGGGTAGTCTCCTCTGTGGAATAGTTTGCCTCAAGAATGTCAAATATCTTTCATTTTATAGTTCACTTCAATGTGGAGAAAAGCCAAGAGTTAAATGGTGACGAATCAGGTGAATGTGGTGGTTGGCACATTTTCACTGGTCTAAAATTATCAAATGGCAGGTGGGGCTCTCAGATCCCTAGTGATTCCAATGGAGCATTTTTAGAGAATGTCCTCGACGTGCTGGACTGTGTGATAAATGTCAAGAGTCAACTGGCTCTCAAGTGAGGGTGATCATAAGCCTGATCATTGATAGCCCCATCCCTACTGGGCATTCTTCCTTGGTAGTTAGATTATCTTTGTTTTTTGACAGCTTGAGATAATTCGTATACCACACAAATACTCAACTACTTAGGGTATATACTTCAACAGTTTTTTGTGCATTCAGAGTTGTGCAATGGGTACCTCAGCCACTTTCTCATCACTCCCAATTTCCATCACTTCCAATTTCCATCACTCCCAATTTCCATCACTCCCAATTTCCCTTTGTTGTTACCTCCATGCCCCCAACCTACCAAGCCCTAAGCAACCACTCATCTACTTACTGTCTCTATGTTTGCCTGGTTCAAGATACTTGGTATAAATGGAATCCTATAACATATGGTAGTTTGTGACTGGCTTCTTTCATTTAATGTGATGTTTTCAAGGTTCATCCATGTTATAGTGTATATCTATACTTCATTCCTTTCTACGGCCAAATAATATTCCATGGTACAGATATGCCACATTTTGTTTACCATTAATCAGTTGACAGACATTTGAGTTGTTATAAGCTATGGTGCTACAAATATTTGTGTGCAAGTTTTGGTGTGGATATATATTTTCATTGCTCTGGAGAGAATTAGTTGAGTCAAATGGTAACTCTTTTTTTAATGTTTTGAGACCTGCCTGACCGTTTTCTACAGTGGCTATCCCGTTTTACATTTTGACCATAAATGTACAAATATTCCAATTTCTCTACATCCTCACCAACACTTGCTTTATTCTATTTTTAATGTTTCTTTTCCATTATATCCATCCTAGTAGGTTGAAGTGGTATCTCATTGAGGCTTTTTGGTTTTTGTTTTTAGGGTCTATGCTTTAATACTTTTTTAAAAATTGTACTATTTAATTGTAAAGATGCTAATGTTAAGCATCTGTTCTTGTGTTTGTTGGCAATTTGTAGATCTTTTTTGGAGAAATGTTGTCACAGATTCTTCACTCAAGTTTTAACTGGGTTGTGTTTTTGTTTGTTGAATTGTAACAGTTCTGTATATTCTGGATATTAGTTGCTTGTATTTGGTATCAGATCTAAAAATTCACTGCCAAATCTGAGATTGTGAGGATTACCCATGTGATCTAAGAGTCTCATAGTTTGAATCTTACATTTAGGTCATTCTTGTTCCATTTCTAGTTAATTTTTTTAAAAGAAATTTGGGGTTTATTTGGTTCCTCAGAATTATTTATTTACTTAATATTATAATCTATTATTATAATCATTTATAATCTCTACACCCAACATGGGGCTTGAACTCATGACCCCAAGATCAAGAGTTGCATGTTCTACCAACTGAGCCAGCCAGTCATCCCTCAGGTTAATTTCTTATATGTTATTAAGTTAAGGTACATTGTTTTAAAAAATTACATATTATACATCGGGGTGTCTGGGTAGCTCAGTTGCTTAAGTATCCGACTTCAGTTCAGGTCATGATCTCACAGTTTTTGAGTTTGAGTCCTGTGTGGGGCTCTCTGCTGTCAGCACAAAGCCTGCTTAGGATCATCTGTCTCCCTCTTTCTCTGTCCCTCTCCAATTCTCGCATGTATGCTTGCTCTTTCTAACTCTCTCTCTCAAAAATAAATAAATGTTAAAAAATTACATTTTAAAGAAGTAAGCAACCCCTAGGAGAGGCAATTTGGTAATCTCTATTGCAAATGTATATCCTTCTCAGTTCCACTTCTAGGAATGTATCCTACAGAAATAGGCTAAGGATTTTCTGGTTATTCATTGCAATGCAAAGCATTTCAAATTAGCCAAATGTCTACCAATATAAGCTGTTAAATAAATTGTGGGACAAGTGGACTACTATGAGGCCATGAAAAGAATGAAACTCTCTATGTACTCATTTGAAACTCAAGTTTCCCCCCAAATCATTGTTCAATGAAAAAAAAGATTAGAACCTACTATTTTTTGTGTGCTAAAAAATGGGACAATAAGTATCTATATGCACATTCTTTTTTTTTAAAAAAAAGATATTTTAAAATGTTTATTTATTTTTGAGAGAGAGAAAGAGTGCAAGCCAGGGAGGGGGAGAGAGAGAGAGAGGGGAACAGAGGATCTAAAGCAGACTCCGTGCTGATAGCAGCAAGACCCATGTGGGGCTCAAATCCACAAACTGTGGGATCATGGCCTGAGCTGAAGTCAGCCATTCAACCAACTGAGCCACCCAGGTGCCCCTCTATATGCATATTTCTTACATATCTGTAAAGAGGCTTTGCAAGGATTCCTAAGAAATGAAGAATTGTAGATCCCTGAAGGGAGGGGTGAACACTGGGTGTATAAGGTGAGTGTGGGTGAGTTCTCCTGTCTATATTTGACCTACTGTTCTTAAAAGATGGAAACTGCAGAAATATGTGTTAAACTTTTAAAAGGACCTTCTGAAGAAAACAAGGGGGAGAGGATGGGGTAAGAAAGCCACATTCTCCTGGGTATTGCACATATTTTTTTTTTCCCAGTTGAAACACAAGTATTTCCTGGCTTTCTCGTGACTACTAACATACTAAACACAGGCATACCATTGCGGACTGATGTTAGAGCTGTGGTCAGTGGCCATGGAACAGAACAGCAAACCAGTCCCCAGGATGCTGAACTAATGGCCCTGACCTCATTTACAGGGTAATGAGCCAACATCACACAGGAAGGTTTATACATCAAGAAGTCTGAAGGGAAAGCCTGTTCTAGAACCTCTCTGACTGAAAGAATACAAACCTGTACAGATATGTGGTTTTACTCTTTTGCCATAAGGATTTTGGCACTAAATTATGGGCTGTAGGTGTCCTTGAAAAGAATAACACTCCCTAGCACACTCATGTCTGTCCCTTGGCCTGTAGAAATCAGAAACAGGTGAAAACCTCATCACAGATGACCCACCCAGGTTGACTCTAATGGCAATTTTGCAGAGCTTGCTGTTGTCTTTAACTGTTTCAAAAGTGTCTCTTGGCAATTTTTTTCCCTCAGCCCTTTGAAAAACAGTCGTGTTTATAGCTTGTTTTTGCTGAAAGAATGTTCTTCTCTTCAACATAAGATTCTCCAATGAAAATACATTTCCCCTTTCTGACTCCTGCGGTTAGCCTGGCAATAGGAGCAAAAGTGGTCTCAGACATGTGAACTTGAGACAGGAAATCTAAAACCACGCAGTGGTCATCATGTGCCCTGAACCTTTACACCGCATGCTAGACCAGCAGGCCCGTGCTCCCATGCAGTTCTGGCGGATACTACAAACAGGACTGGCATTCTGGGAACAAATGTCAGACGTTCAAAAGATGGAGGCTCACAGTGTGAGGAAGGAGGTGAGTCAAATACCTTCTGTTTTCATATTCTTTTTAGTATGAACCAAAAATATCGTCTCCCTAAGTGGGAAACCATGAAGAATGACAGGCCTCAGAAGTGGGCAGGAAGGTGGGATGGGGAGAAGAAAATATCAGTATAATAAAGTCAAACTTGAGAAAGAAAAAGAAGTGAGGCAGAAAGAAAGGAATTGATCTTAGAAATATAATAGGGACACCTGGTGGCTCAGTCAGTTGAGCTTCTGACTTTGGCTCAGGTCATGGTCTGACGGTTCCTGTGTTCGAGTCCCACATTGGGCTCACTGCTATCAGCGCAAAACCCGCTTTGGATCCTCTGTCCCCCTCTTTCTCTGCCCCTCCCCTGATTGCTCTCAAAAATAAATAAGACATTAAAAATATATAATAAAAAGAAATATATTATAAATATTAAATGTCACAGAGTCCTTTTTAAAATCTGAGCAAAGATACAAATCAAAACAAAACTCCAGAATGAAACAGAGTCACCAGAAAAACTCTCAACAAAGTAATGGATTCTTTAAAAGACCCAGGATGCGTCAGTCCAATTTTAACCAGAAGGTGAAAGGAAAACCATATGGCTAAGCCTGAAGATGCTGACCTCGGCACTGCAGAAGCATCGGACACCCTCCACTCGCCCCACGGCAGCAGTGAGGACGATGAAACTAATAGGCAATGTTGAAGCCTTGCCTTGCTGCTGCTAGGAATCCCTTTTCTCCTCAAACAGTACAGAAGCTGTGAGAGGAAAGAACCACCATGAGCCAGCAGCAGTGAGAAGCTCCATTTTCAAAGCTGGGAGTGAGAGCCCTCCTGTGTTGCTTCTGTCCTGTGGTTGGTGCAAGATGCCACATGCATTATATGTAGAAGCAGATTTTCCACTTTATTGTTCTAAAATGCCCCACCATTAAAAAAATAAATAACAAATAATAAATAATAAAAAAAAAGCCCCACCATTAAACTTTCACACTAGAGACAGTTTAACCAAATGCGTCCCTTCCTCTGTTTTGGAAAACGTGGAGACAACTTAAAAACATTTCTTCAACCCTGCATCTCCAGCCACGTAAGTGGAGCTACTTCTTCCGTGGCAGAATTAAGCTTTCCTCTTCATTTTTGCAGAAGGCTTAAAAGTGAGATTAAAGGGACTGTAGTTTAACCTTCTACTCATTGCTGGACCCTCTTACCTTTAATAAGAAACCATCAGCTTCTTTGTAAAGTCTCTAGGGATGTGAGTCCCCCTCTGCCAAAGAGAAGTCCAATTCATTGTTGGATAGCTCTCTGGTTTAATGGGCTTCCTTGCATTTTGCTGATCCTTCCTTAATAGCTTGGTGTTGCCCCACTGAACAAGTCTGATTCCTCTTTCTCATGGCTCTCATCTTATCCATCCTGTGAGCTATTTACAGCCTGGGCACATCTCGCCTTTGCTAAGATTGCAGCCCCATCTGCCAGGCTGGTCTTCAAGTTGCCAATCTCACCTGCAATCAGTCTTGTATCTCACTGCTAGGTTTATCCAAAAGCAGCATCACGTCTATTAATCAATCACTTGTCAAAAAATCATCACAGGGACTCTGTTTAATTAAAACCAATTTCTAGCCAAGCCTTTCTTTTCTTTTCTTTTTTCTTTTCTTTTTTTTTTTTTTTTGGCAACGAACACTAGCTGGTCTATGAAACCTTGTGCCTCTATTTCCCAGTAAAGCCATTCTGCTCTGGTTAGGCCAACCTTTGCAATGGTTTCCCCCACTTCCTTTGCCCATCTATACTTTTAACCTTAGACTTTCCTGGGGGGGAGGTTCTCATCTGGCAAACTGTAAGGTGGCTTCTCCAAAATCATCAAGTCTGTGTGGACTTAAAGTTTCACCTTTTCCATTAAGCCTACCCTGGACAACATTGGCTTACAATGGTGCAGCATGTATTTTGAACTCTTATTCATAAGTGAACGTCTCAGGTCAGGTCCCCTGGGAAACAAACTTTAAAATGGAGCTTTGCATACTGGAGGCTTATGGGGGAGTATTCTCAGATACAATGCCTGGGTGGGGATCAGGGAACCAAGACTGAACAGAAGAAAAATTTGAACTGTGATACATTTCAACAAAGGCTTGAGCCAAGTCATGGAACACCCAGGAGCTGGGATAAGCCTTCAGCATTGTCCCCCATTGATGCAGGAGCCAGCCTTTGTATCCCTGTATGGACCAGTCACTGGATGTAGGCTGCCCCAGGAAGGAGCCTAACCTTGAGCTGGCAGCTTCATTGTGCAGAAAATAATTTCTGGGGACAGACTCTCTTGAGTCCTTATCAAGCAACATTTCCTGCAGCTAGGAACACGAGTACTTCAGCTCTGAGGCAGAAGCTGGGTGGCAGTCAATAGCATCTCTACAACATGCAATTCATAACCTGACTTGCCCTTGCATAGATGCACGTGGGTTTCAGGTGCTTCCAATGTAAGCCCTAGTAAGAACCATTGTTCTGGTCCTTTGGGGGTCACTGTAGGGGACAAGGGTTGGAATATTCTCCATTACTTGACATAGCAATGCATACTGAAAGGAGACAGGTAGATACAGGTCAAAATAGTGGAAGAGGGTTCAAAGTGGAAATGCCACTAATATAGTATGAATTTTGGATGTTGTTTTGCCTTAACTAGGAAATGTCTATGATTTTTTTAAACATTTATTTATTTTTGAGAGAGAGAAAGAGTGTGAGCGAGGGTGGGGCAGAGAGAGAAAGAGGGAGACACAGAATCTGAAGCCGGCTCTGGGCTCCAAGCTGTCAGCACAGAGCCAGATGCAGGGCTCAAACCCATGAACCGTGAGATCATGACCTAAACTGAAGTCAGATGCTCAACCAACTGAGCCACCCAGGCGCCCCAAGGAAACTCCTGTAATTTTAAAAAAATGTATGTATGTATGTATGTATGTATGTATGTATGTATGTATTCATTCATTTATTTTTGAGAGAGAGAGAGAAAGTGCAAGCAGGGGAGGGGAAGAGAGAGAGATTTCAAGCAGGCTCTGCACTGACAGTGGGCTCAAACTCATCAACTATGAGATCATGACCTGAGTCAAAATCAAGAGTCTGATGTTTAACAGACTGAGCCACCCAGGTGCCCCAGGAAACTCCTACAGTTTGTGAGAAAAAACTTTCTGAATACGATCCAATTGATTCTAGGCTTTGGAGAGTTAATTAGTTTAATTTTATTAGTAGTCTGTCTATAGTATATTTACATACTGACATACAAATACAGAAAAATACATACATCCTAAGGGCACAGCTTGATAAACTTCACTCAGTGAACACATGTATATATCGAGCATGCAGATCAAGAAGGAGAACTTTGCCATACCCCAAAAGTCCCCATGTACCCCTGGTAGTCCCTATGTCCTGAGAAGGGTAACATCTATCCTGGCTTTACCTGATGAGTCAGCTTGCTCTTAGTGTCTCATTTCTATAAATGGATCACACCACGTATAATCTTCTGTGGCTGGCTTCTGTTTCTCAACACCATGTTTGTGGGAGTCATTCACATTGTTATGTGTAGTTGTGATCCATTTCGTTCTCATTATTATATAGTATTCCATTATAGATATGCCATAGTTTGTTTATCCATTCTATTATATGTGGACATTGGGTTATTTCCAGTATGGACCTATCATGGATAATGAGGCTATGTACCTTCTTGTACCCGTGTTTCAGTGAACACAAATATTCATTTCTGTTGGTTGTCTACCTAGGAATAGAACTACTGACCTCTATGTATACATATGATTAGTCTTAATAGATACTACCAAACAGTTTTCCAAAGTGGTTATACCAATTTACAACCCCCAGAAATCTATGATAGGTCAGCCGGCTTCATATTCTTGCTACCATGTGCTTTTTATTTGTCTCCATTTTAGCCCTTCCAGTGGGAAATCATGGTTTTAATATGAATTTTCCTGATGAGTAATGAAGCTGAGCATTCTTTTAATATTTATTGGGAATTGCCCTCAAAAGACCGCTCAAGTTGTTTGCCTATTTTTTTCTTGGGTTATCTGAGCAAAGGTCTCTCTGTAGTATGATGTCATGAATTTGTATTTATTAATAAATAAAGATGACTATGATTAAGAGGAAAATAAAGATCATGATGGTTATTATGCAGTTTCTTTAGTATAATTATACTTTTATTTATGATTACACAAACTTGAAGGCTAATAGACCAAAATATGAGCCCTAGCTTTCTCTGGTTGGGAAGATTATAGATAGTTTTAACTTTCAACTTTATAGCTGTCCTTATTTGTTTTTGTCTAAATTTGTTTTTTTTAATTTTTTAAAATGTTTTATTTATTTTTGAGACAGAGCATGAGTGGAGGAGGGGCAAAGAGAGAGGGAGACACAGAATCCGAAGCAGGCTTTAGGCTCTGAGCTGTCAGCATAGAGCCTGACGTGGGGCTCGAACTCAGGAACTGCGAGATCATGACCTGAGCCAAAGTCGGACACCTAACTGACTGAGCCACCTAGGCACCCCAATTTGTTTTAATAACAAGCATAGATTCCTTTTATAATCCGGGCAAACAATGAAGCTGTTTTCATCTGGAAACAAACCCAAATGAAACAAAAGCTTGTCGGCATGTGCTGGTTGGGCTCAGCCATCAGCCTTTTTTCCATCTGGGACACTGAGAATCAGTGAGGAAAAGTGTCCTCTCTGGGCATGCTTTGAAAGTTTGAGTTAGAAGAAGAGAGTGTAAAAATGAAGGACTGCCTTTATTGCATAACAGCCATGTGCTCCCTCACACCCTGCTGTGGCTGGGAGATGATCCTGCCATAAAGACTGGCTAATTACTTAAATTGCCTTCCTTTCTGGGAGCCAACCTTCCCAGCGCCATTGACTGGGCTTATTTGGTCTGATTACTGGAGTCCTGCTGTTAGCTGGGATGAGGAAAGCACATTATTACCCTGTGCAAGTGTAATGCCTTTGTTTACATTTTGCAAGGCAAACAGGGTTACTTTTAGTCTTACGTAACCCCGAGTTCTGCAAAAACCAGGACTGGGGAACACATGCCCCCCTCCCTTTCCTGTTCCATTCTGTTGGGTTTTCTAACCAACAATTCAAAAACATAACATCAAACCAACCTACCCACTAACATAGAGTTTTTTTTAATTTGAAACAATTTCGAATTTATAGAAAAGTTGCAAATATAGTACAAGAACTCCCTCCCCCCACCCAAACCATTTGAGAGTAAGCTGCCCACATGATTTTCTGCTCTAAATATTCTAGTAGTTCCTGCAAAGCAGGGGATTTCCTATATAAACACGATATTACCATTGAAATTGGGATATGAACACTGACACATTACCACCATCTAAATTCGAGTGTCTTCAGTTGTCCCGATGATGTTGTTTATAGTAACAAGATCCAGAAGTATGCATTGCATTTATAACTGAGTTTCTGAGGACTATATTGAAAACTTGCACCTCTTTAAAACCTGAGCAGCCTTCTTGTCCCCATCCCCACAGGGACGGAGGCAATAGGCAGAGATGTGGGCACAGATATAAGAAGAGGGTCAATGTTGCTGTCCCAGCAAATAAGGTCAGATTCTGCATAAGGAGGCAAGGTAGACACAGGGCTGTGGGCCTGGAACAGGGACCCAGGAAATGTCAACTAAGCTCCACATAAGATTCCCCAATCTCCACCTTTGTATCTTCTCTGTGTTCTTTTTCTATCCCTGTCTCCCCTTCCCTGTCCTTTCAACTTCTTCCCTCACCTCTTATTATTTTCACCCCGTTTTACATAATTGCACTCAAATCCTGTGTCTCTTTCAAAATACCTTCCCTAAGAAAAGCAGAGAACTATTATAAGTTGTTATCTATTGGGAGGTAGGGAGGTGCTCTATGTGTTTTTTTTTTTATATTGCTTTAATTTAAAAATCATATTGATTAATGTATTATCTACTTGGAAATATAATACATAATAACAACAAAAACAAACCAAAGCCAAAATGTTTCTTATTCATTCAATCATTCATTTTGAGAAAGAGAGAGAGAGAGGGAGTAAGCAGGGGAGGGGCAGAGAGAAGGAGAGAATCCTAAGTAGGCTCAAGTCAGTGCAGAACTCATGAACTGTAAGATCATGACCTGAGCTGAAACCAAGAGTCAGATGCTTAACCAACAGAGACACCCAGGCACTCCCAAAATGTTTCTTCTAAATAAATTGATGAAGTTAGGCAAAAAAACAAAAGCTGTCACATTTTCAATCTTTATTATCTAGAAAATACCGCACCCTTCGGTGTGTGCGTTGCCTGACACTGGTCTGTGTCTCTGTGTGAGTCTCCCATCACCATGTCTGTTCTTCAGGGTGACTCTCATAAAGGTACAGGTTTTTGTTTTTTGGGTTTTTTTTTTTGCCCTTTAAAATTCCGTAGCTATCTCTATTCTAACTTCCTCTTCAGGCTCCTCAGGTGAGGGTATTCTGCAAGGTCCTGTCCTGTCCTCCTTGCTCTCAATATTCTTCCTCATGATCTCATCCACTCTCATGATTTCAACTCCATGGAAGATTTCCAAATCTGCATCCTTCAAACTGACATCTCTTTGAGCTCCAGGGTTGCATTTTCAATTGCCTATCAAACTCAACTGAACTGAATAGTAATATTTTACACCATAGAGCAGCTTAGATGACCAACTTTGATGTGAAAACTGGTACTTTTAATGCCTTCCTCTCCTTCACACTCCCCTTTCTTTAGCAAATTGTCAATTATTCCTTTAAAATATTTTTTTCATTCCCACATCACTTGCTTCTACAATACTTAATAAACATATATTATTTATTCTATTTCTCTTCTAGTGCTTTTTTCCTTTTTAATTAAAGGTTTTATTGAGATATAATTTACAAGCAAAAAATTTACCCAAGATAAATGTACTGTTTTATTTTTGCAAATGTGCAGAGTTGTGCAACTATCCAGTTTTAAGACATTTCCCTCAAAAATTCCCTCATATCTATTCGTAGTTATTTTTCACCCTCACCCTTAGACTTAGGCAACCACTGATCTGCTTTTTATTTTTATAGATTTGCATTTTCATATAAATGGAACCAGGCAATATTTCATCTTTTGTACCTGTCTTCTTTCATTTAGAATAATGATTATGAGGTATATTCATGGTATATCATTAGATTGTTTCTTTTTAGTGCTAAATAGCATTTCCTTGTGTATATATGCAGACATACAGATACACCACACTTAGTTTATCTATTCACCAGTGGATGGACATTTGAATTATATCCAGTTTCACATTAAATAAATGATATTACTTAAAAGGTTCACATGTAAATCTTCGTGTAGATGTATGCCTTCTACATTTATTTTCAGTAGATTCTTAGGAGTAGAATTGCTACATCATTTTTTAAAAATGTTTATTTATTTTGAGAGAGAGAGAGAGAGCGTGTGCATGCATGTGTGCACGCATGCATGTGGGAGAAGGGCATAGGGAGAGGGAGAGACAGAATCTTAAGCAGCCTCCATACCTAGCACAGAGCTCAATGCAGGGCTTCTCACAACTGTGACATCATGACCTGAGCCAAAATCAAGAATCTGATGCTTAATCGACTGAGCCACCCAGGTACCTCTCTTTTGCATATTTTAAATTGCTTTCTCATTATTGAGCTATAAGAATTCTTTGCCTGATGTAGATGTATGTCCTTTTTCAAATACATGATTTTCAAATATTTTCTCCAAGTGCGGGATTTGTCTTTTTATCTTCATGGTATCTTTTGAAGAGCAAAAGTTAAATTTTGTTGAAGTGCAATTTATCAATTCTTTCTCTTATGGATCATGCTTGTGATGTCAAATCTAAGAATATTTTGTCTAATCCAAGGCCACAGAGATTCCCTCCTTTTTTCTTTTATAAGTTCTATAGCTTTAGCTCCATATTGAAGCTTATGGTCCATTTTAACTAAACTTTTGCGTATGGTGTGAGGTAAAGGTCTAAATTCATTTATTTGCATATACATATCCCATTGTGTTTGCACTATTTGCTGGAAAAAAAAAAAAAAACCTGTCTTTTCTACAGTGGATTGTCTTGGCCTCTTGTTGAAAATAAATTGTCCATTAATGTAGGGGCATATTTCTATATTCTTTATTCTATTCCATTGATCAATGCATCTATCCTTATAAAACACTTTCTCGATTACTGTGTTTTACAGTACATTTTAAAATGAAGTAATGTGAATTTTTCAATTTCTCTTTCTTTTTCAAACTTGTATTGGCTAGTCTAGGACTTTGGCATTTTCAAATACATTTTAAGGTCAACTTGCTAATTTCTACAAAAACAATTTTGTTGGGAGTTTGATAGGGATTGCATCTGAATCAGCAGATCAATTTAGGTAGAATCGCCATATTAACAATTTGCGTTTTCCAACCTATGAATATGGTATGCTTCTCCATTTATTTAGATCTTTTAAAAACGTTGTTTTGAAGTTCTCAGTCTTACACTTATTTTGATAACATTTTTCTAAATTCTTTTTATCACTATTTTCTTAATTTCATTTTTAGATTGTTTGTTGCCAAGATACAGAAATAGGGTTGATTTTTGTAATTGGTTTTGTATCCTGCAAACTTGTTAAACTTACTCATTACTTCTAGTAAATTTTTTGTAGATCCCATCAGATTTTCTACACACATCATCTGTAAATAAGGACAGTTTTACTTCTTCCTTGCCAGTCTGGATGCCTTTTACTTGTTGTTCTAGCATATTCTTAGGTAAAAGATTCAGTCACACTTTAAATAGAAGTGGTAAGAATGGAATGTCTTGTTCCTGATTTCAGGGGAAAACTTTCAGTCTTTCACCATTAAGTATAACACTAAACTATAGGTTTTTTAGAGTTTTTTATCAGGTTGAGGAAATTTGCATTTTGCCTACTTTATAGAAAGTTCTTTTGTTTTGTTTTTCATGAATGGGTATTGGATTTTGTCAAATGCTTTTTCCTATACCTTTTTAGATGATCATGTGATTTTTGTCCTTTATTCTATTAATATGATATATAACATTAATTTATTTTCAGAGATTAAACCAACCTTCCTTTCCTGAGGCAATGCCCATTTGATCATGGTGTGCAATTAAAGATATATACATATTTATGTATTCAGTTTGCTAATATAATTTTTTAAAGATTTTTTTATATCAATGTTCATGAGGGATATTGGTCTATAGTTTTCTCTACTTGTGATGTCTTTGTCCTGCTTTGGTATCTCGGTGATAATATGGGCCCCATAGGATTAGCTGGCAAATGTTTGCCCCTCACCTATTGTCATAGATTGCATTGTGCCCCTACACTGAATTCATATGTTGAAGTGCTGACCACTGGTATCTCAGAATGTAACCTTATTTGGAGATGGGGTCTTTACATGGGTAATCAACTTAAAATGAGATCATTAGTGTAGGTCCTAATTTAATCTGATTGGTGTACTTATAAGGGGAAATGTGGACACTGACACAGAGGGAAGACTATGTGAAGACAGAGGGAGAAAATGGCCATCCACAAGCCAAGGAGAAAGTCCTGGAACAGACACTTCCCTCCTACCCTCAGAAGGTAGCAACCCTGCCAACATGATGATCTCAGACTTCCAGCCTCCAGAACTATAAGGCAGTACGTTTCTGTTGTTTAGGCCTTTCAGTTTGGGGTGTTTCTTTATGGCAAACTAATAAACGTATTTTTGGAAAGGGTTTATATAGGATTGGTTACATTCTTTCCTTAAATATTTGATAAAACTCACTGGTAAAGTCATCTGAGGCTATGCTTTGTGGGAAGATTTTTAATTACTAATTCAATTTCTCGTTTGTTATTGGTCTTTTTAGATTTTTAATTTCTTATTGAGTCAGTTTTGGTAATTTTTGTCTTTCTAGAAATCTATCCATCTCATCTAATTTGTATAATTTGCTGTCATTAAGTTGTTCATAATATTCCCTTATAACCCTTCCAGTTTCTGTAGGATTGCTGGTTATATCCCCTTTTATTTCCTGATTTTGGTTATTTATACTTTATCTCTTTTTTGTCAGTCTAGTAGAAGTTTTATCAATTCATCTTTTTAAAGAATCAACTTTTCATTTTTGTTGGTTTTTTTCTTTATTGTTTTTATTTTATTAATTTCTACTCTGATCTGTATTGTTTCTTTCAATGTACTTACTTTGGGTTTGATTTGCTCTTCTGTTTCTACCTTCTTGAGGTAAAACTTAGATTATTGATTACAGATCTTCCTTCTAATTTAAGCATTTAATGCTATGAGTTTTCTTTTGAATATTGCATTAACTGCACTCATACACTTTGGTATGTTTGGTTTTGTTTTCACTCAGTTTGACATATTACCTAATTAGCATTGTGATTTCTTCTTTGACTCATGGGTTATTTAGAAGTATATTTTTCAAAAATTTTGAGGGTTTCCCAAATTTCTTTCTGTGGTTGATTTTCAGTTTGGATCTACCATGGTTGCAAAATATATTTCATGAGTTTAGTCCTTTTAAGTTTATTGGGATTTGTTTTATGATTTAACGTGTCCTAGAAAATGTTCCATGTGGGTTTGAAACCATTATGTAATCTGCTGTTGTTGGAGGGAGTGTTCTATATGTATTAGGTATGTTAGTTTACAGTTGTTCAAGTCTTCAATGTCCTTTTTTATTTCTAGTTTAATTACTGAGAAAAGGGACTTGCAATCTCCAACTATAGCTATTAAATTGTCTATTTCAATTCTGTCAATGTTTGCTTCATTTATTTGTCACTCTGCTATTAGGTGCCTATATATTTACAGATTTTATAGGTTCCCAATGTTGTAATCCTTTTATTATTACACAGTGTTCTTCTTTAATCTCTAGCAATATTTTTGTCATAAATTATATTTTTGCTGATACTAACATAGGTACTCTAGCTATTTATGATAACTGTGCATGATATATGTATATATAAAGTAAAAGTACTTTCAATCTATTTTTGTCCTTAAATCTAAAGCATACTTGAAGACAGTATATACTTGGAACTTGCTTTTTTACCAGGTTGATGATAATTGCCTTTTGACTGAAGTTTAAGATGATTGCCATTCACATTTAATTTAGTTGTTATGGTTGGCTATACATTTGCCATTTTGCTGTTTGTTTTCTGTATGTCTCATGTCTGTTTTGTTGCTTTTTCCTCTTTTGCTGCCTTCTTTTGTGTTAAACAAGTATTTTTAGTACGCCATTTCAATTTCTATGTTGTTTTATTAACTATTTAAAAATTAATTTTCAAAGTAGTGGTCTAGGTTACAGTGTGTATCTAAACTTATTGCAACCTGCTTCAGTTTAATAATGGCAGTTCTGGTAAAATATAGCATCTTTGTTCCAGAATAGCTCTATTTCTTCCTCCTTCATCTGTGCTATTATTGCCATATGTATTGTATCTGTATATGTCTCAAATTCAACAGTACATCATTATAGTTATTGATAGGCAATCACTTTAGAAAAGAAATTCAGGGAAAAATGAGAGAATAATACATATTTATTCAAGTATCCACATAATTATTATTTCAAGTATTGTTTTGTGTGTGTGTGTGTGTGTGTGTGTGTGTGTGTGTGTGTGAATTCAAGTTACTAACTGGCATCTTTTTTTTTGTTTTTTTCAGCCTGAAAGTCATCCCTTAGTATTTCTCAAGGGACAGTTCTGATTGCTATACATTTTCTCAGTTCTTGTTTATCTTTGAGTGACTTTATTTTGCCCTCACTTTTGAAAGATAGTTATGTTAGATATATTGGCTAACACTCTTTTTCTTTCAGCTCTTTGAGCATGTCATTCTACTGCCTTCTAGCCTCCATTTTTCCTGCTAGAAAGTCAGCTGATATATTTGTTGTTCTCCTGTACATGACAGTCATTTTTCTCTTACTGCATTCAAGGTTTTCTCATTGTCTTTGGCTTTCAACAATTTGACTATGATGTATGAATCTCTTGTATTTATCCTACTTAGGTTTGTTGGGTTTCTTGAACCTGCCTATGGATGTTTTTCAGCACATTTGGGAAGTTTTCAGGAATTACTACTTCAGTTTTTTTTTTTTTTTTTTTCTGTCCCTTTCACTCTCCTCTTTTGGGACTCCCGTTACATGTATGCTGGTATTCTTCATATTGTCGGGAAGGTCTCTGTGGGTCTGTTTATTTTCCTTCAATAATTTTTCTCTGTGTTCCTCAGAGAGTATAGTATCTATAATCCATATGGACTTTTTTTCTTCTGTCATCTCACATCTATTCTCAAACCCATTTTTCATTTTGTTGGTTATATTTTTCAACTCTACTTTTTCTTTGGTTCTTTTTATAGTTTATATTTTTATATTAAGATCCTCTATTTTCAATTGTTGTTATAGTATTTTCCTTTAATTCTTTTAACATAGGTTCCTTTAATACTTATGCATACTTATAATAGCTGCTTTTATGCCTTTGTCTGCTACTTCCAACATCTGGGCACAGTCAGAATTCATGTCTATTGACTGCTTTTATTCTTGAATATAGTCACACTTTTCTATTACTTTGTGTATATCATAATTTTTGTTTAACACTGATATTTTGGATAGTATATTGATAATATCTTGTTGAAACTCTAGGTTCTAATTTTCCACTCTGAGATTCTCTTTTCTTTATTTTTGTAACTTTCCTGTACTTAAACTGTAGAATCTATTTCCTTTGTTGTGAGTGGCCACTGATAAATTTGCTTAGTTTTTTCATGCTTTAAAAAATTTTTTTTAGCCTAACTTCCTGTGGGTCATCTGTATGTCTCCATAGCTTAGTGATCAACTAGTGATTTAGGCAGGATCACTAGTGCTCAACTATCTTGAATTTGTAAAAGTTCCACTCTCTGCCAATGAATCTGTTTCTGGGTTGGGGAATACATTCAAAATTCAGCCAGTTCTCATGAATGTTTTGGCTTTCCTTTTATATCACGTCCTCTCAAGTCTCCCTTGCACATGTGTGTAGTTTCCCAATCATCCAGGGATGTGTGGAGAGTTTATCTAGCCCTTCGATAGCTTTCTAATTTCTAAGAAATAAGTTATTATATTATTTATTATTTCTCCCCATAAATTCCTGACTGGGCTGCCCCTTGCCCCAGATGGGACTGCAACCTCAGCCTAGCAGAGCTACAGGTTTTCTCCATTCTTTTTTTTTTTTTTTTTTTTTTTTTTTTTTTTTTACCAGCTTGGTTATTTTAATTAGCAACACTACCAGTGAGAGTTTTACTCTCTGCCCTAAATTAAATCTGCCCCTAGCAGTGAAGCTGCTGATGTTTTTAGACATGCCCTAGTAGTAAAAATTAACTAATATTGACAAATGAACTGGGGTGGAGGATCAGAGCCCCCCAGGCAAGAAGCTTCAGATTCCTGCTCTCCTTATAGAAAATACGAGGGGCGCCTGGGTGGCTCAGTTAGTGAAGCATCTGGATCTTGATTTCGGCTCAGGTCATGATCTCACAGTTTATAAGTTTGAGCCACACATCAGGCTTTACATGGAGCGTGGAGCCTGCTTTAAATTCTCACTCTCCTGTCTCTCTGTCCCTCCCCCATTCATGCTCTCTCTCCTTCTGTCTCTAAATAAGCAACAACAAAAAAAAATTGAATAGGCTTTCACAAACAAAAATTTTTCAGTTATTTGTCTTTTGAAGAGAGGATCTTCCAACCTTTCAGGCCACCATAGCTAGAGGTATTATCTCTAATTTATATTTATGATCTTTTTTTATGTTTAAATCTGTAGTCCTCCTAGAATTTTAATTTTATTTATAGTTTGAGATAAAGGATATAACTTATTTTTTCCCCAGATGAATGGAAAATTTTCCAAACATTTGGCTGATTGAACAAATACCCAGTCTCAGTTGGTTTGTATATAATTTTTAAGTGAGACTAATGTTGCTTATGTGTGTATGTATGTTGTGTAGCTGTGAAAGGAAATGACATGTAGGTGGTCAAAATAAACTGAATCACTGCAATATGTCAAGATAGGGTATAAGAATCTGCATGTGACAGATGAAACTAATCTGCAGAAAACTTCCCAGAAATCACTAATGTTTAGACTGTATTTGGAGCTGTGTCATGTCTGAATTTGGCTCATTATGACTCTTCATACTTGGCTTTTATGCCCTGTCTACATCTTTTCCTGTATCTAACCTCAGCCCAGCATTTTGGTTTTAGCTTTTTTGCCATTTTGGTGTATTTTAGACAACAATGCAAGGCCTTTCTTATGAATTCAACACCTCTTTCTCAGCTAATTGAGCTATGGTTATTTGCTCCAGCAGGAGGAATGAAATAGAACCTAGTCTTCAATGCTCAGATTGCATTGGGCCTTCTCTCTTCTTTGGTCAGAATGTTAAATGTCTCCATGAATATATCAAGTGTTTCCACGGGCTCAGAGCCAGTACTCGGACATATTTTTTCTCTACAGGGCATAGGAGGATGGACTCACACTGGAACTTTCACTCTTCCTTATTTTGCCATGTTTTAGAACCAATGGCTTCTACTTGAAGTGCTCCAGTTCATTCCTATTGTCTTGATCTTGCTTTACAAAGCCATCCAAAAGGGGCCAAAAGCTGCAAAAGAGTAGGAGGCTCTTGAGACACTTTGAAAATAAGTCCCTGTCTCCACTTTTTAGAATGAGTTTGGTTTTGGATGCTGATATGGATACAAACAAGATGTTGCTACCACTACATAGTAAGATGTGAGATGGCTCCCTTGGCCTAACACACTGTTTTGTTCCCAAAATACCAGTACGAAAAAATTACTAAAATCGAGGTGCAATAGAAGAGGCCACCTAACTTCCTAAGTCTTCCCAGGAGTGACACATATTATGATCCAATGTGTAAATGTGTTATTATATGATGACACAGACAAGATTTCTCAAAATCTTACCAGATTGTTGCCTGCGACATCATAGCATAAGTGTTTGACATAACTATTAAGGAACACCAAAAAAAACCCCAAAAGCAAACAGCAATAGACTTATTCTAGACTTGAGTACTGATCATGTTATCAACAGTTCTGATTTTAGAGTAAGCTATCAAACACAACTTATACAAGAAAAATAAACTTTTGGCAATGATCCTTTACTAGGGAATATTCAGTAAATCACTGTAGAATGAGGTAAGACCCCCACCTTCTCCATAACAATTCTTTGTTCACTTTCTTTAGGGTACTCTTCAGCACCATAATTCAACATGAGGAATGTGTCCTGAATGGAAAATAGGCTTTGCCTCTTAGGCAGGTATGTCTAGCTTCATAACCATTAGAGACAATGAATGCAAAGCACACCACGTATAACATATACTCAATAAGTGATATTTATCAATATCATTATCATAATTCTTATTATCTTGTGATATGGCTAATATGAACTTATTTTCAAGGATACAAGCTACCCCTAAAAGACACGATAGGGGCAAGTTTTCCTCTGACAAGCTAAGGCCCAGAAGACCCCGAGAGCCTAAAGCAGGATCACTTCATGTGGCACCACTGTACTAGAGCTCACTCAGCCCCACCTGGAAGCCTCTGCTGACTTTTACTGGTTGTACTGTCAGTGGAGGCAGCTATGCAATGCTGTGGGTGTGGTGTTATGTGGGAAACAATAGGCCTGCTGAGGAGGATTGTCTCTGATACCATTTATTTAGGTTGGGAGAATATCTCTGGCTGCCTCCGTGGACAGCATTATAGGGGAAGTGCACAGGCTTTGAGATTTGGATCCAGCCCCATCATTTCCTAGCTGCGTGAATTTGGCAAATTGCTTCATCTCTCAGAAAACCAAGTCTATTATTTGTGAAACAGGAATAATCATACCTTGCAGGATTTTTGTGAAAATTGGAGATAATATATAGGAAGTACTCAGTACACCCTAAGTGCTACACGTGATGATACTTAAATGCTTTAGCAGCATCTTTTAATGACCCTTATCTTGGAGGTTTTATGTACAGATTAAAAGAAGAAATATGTGTGTAAAGTACATGATACATAATAGATCCTTAACAATCAGTAAACTCTTATGTAAATTTCAAAGAGTACAGTTATTTAATGGGCTCCTTTAAGTATAACTCTCAATTTGGAGTTAAGAGGCTTATTTTAGTCTTGGCTCTAGTGCTAACACACTGTGTGTTCTTGAGCAAAACACTCTGGGCCTCAGTTTCCTCACTCAAAAGTTAGATATTTAGATAAATAAGGAACCAAAATGTCCCTTTTTATACTAAAAAGGATACTTTCTTATGCCTTGTAAGGAAGGAGCATTAAGATACTGGGGAGCATTCCAGAAGCTCAACTAACACTAACAAGTTAGGGTCATTAACTTTGCAAAATGAATGAATTCATTGCAAATGAAAGTGGAAGCAAATGGTTTATCCACAGCCAAGTTCATTCATTGAGATATATTTGCTGTGCACCTGAGTCCTAGAGAAAATTGCACTGGGTGCTTCTGAGCTCCTTCAAAAGAGATGTTTGATGGAGTCTTACATGTTTTCTTACATCAAAACAGTGAGCATACTTCAAATTTAGAAGCAGGCTTTTCTCCTCTTGTTAAGGAAGCAGTGAACATATCACCTCAACCTTCTTTCTAGCAATATTAGCTATTAGCAATACTAGTCTGAACCCACCTGCTATTTTCATTTTTTTATTTTTAAGAAAAACATCTTTTGGGGCGCCTGGGTGGCTCAGTCTGTTGGGCGGCCGAGTTCGGCTCAGGTCATGATCTCGCTGTCCGTGGGTTCGAGCCCCACGTCGGGCTCTGTGCTGACAGCTCAGAGCCTGTAGCCTGTTTTGGATTCTGAGTCTCCCTCTCTCTGACCCTCCCCCATTCATGCTCTGTCTCTCTCTGTCTCAAAAATAAATAAACGTTAAAAAAAATTAAAAAAAAAAAAAAGAAAAACATCTTTTGACAGTCTGAGATCAAGTTTACCCTGAAAGAACCTTTCCTCTTAATTAGAAATCTATTAAAGACATGCTCTTCAAAGCATTTCTTTGAATGAAATGCCATGGGGGGCAGGGTGGCAGTGAATGAGGAAGATTCTCTGCTTTAGGGATTCTTGAAACAGATGTTATTACTGGGTTACTCAGATGCCTTAGCCAGCAGACACATTCTTCATTCTTCATTTATTTGTTTTGGTATGCTCAGTGCCAGGAACATAGTAGTCACTGTTTGTTGAACAAATGAAGGAATGAAAGAAATATCTTTTCATGTTCTCCAAAGAGAATAGCATAAACTATCTTGAATGTGGTAATGATAGATTCTATTTTTAATAGAAATTAACTGAGAAGGGCACCTGGGCTTTTGGAAATTGGATTTGGGAATAGTTAGGGAAGGAGAGAGACTGGTTTGGCAGTCTTCCTTCAGATGGAGGATGAGATACAATAGTGTGGAGAACAGGTTTAACAACCTGTTGCTGCGGGATTTCACATTCAGTCTCCAACCCAAAGAAGGCCTGGTGGCCTTCCCCATCAATGGTTTTGTGTTAAGCATGCATGTATTGTGGGAGCTGGGAAGGAATGGCTGAGCCCAACTAAGCTAGTGGGAAGAAGGAGAAGTTGAGCCTTCACCTCATTCGGGACTTGGCCCTTCTCTCTGTGCTGGTGGCTTTCCATACTGAGGATGTCCCTTTCCCTTACAGAGGACCAAGAGCTTCACTTGATCCCTAGCAGTGTGTATTGCTCATGGTAGCATCGGAGAACCAGACAATGTCTGGGTGGTATGAAGTAGAAAGAAGAGTATTAGACTAGAAGTCATGGTTTAACTGGTAAGCTATGTGGCTTTGGGCAAACTGTTTAACCTTTTTGGGTCTGTGTGCCAATATCTGTAAGGTAAGGTCAGGAGATTGGACCAGGTGATCTTTTTTTTTTAATTAAAAAACTTTTTTTAATGATTTCACTTATATGTGGAATCTAAAAAAACAAAACAAATGAACAAGAAAACAATAAAACAGAAATACACTCATAAATACAGAGAACAAACTGGTGGTTGCCAGTGGGAAAGGAAGTGAGGGAATAGGTAAAATAAGTGAAGGGGATTAAGAGGTACAAACTTCCAGCTATAAAACAAAAAAAGTCACAGGGATAAAAAGTACAGCATAGGGAATGGAATTCAATAATATTGTAATAATTTTATATGTTGACACACAATAACTACACATACAGTAATGAGCATTTTATAATGTATATAATTAATAAATCACTATGTTGTACACTTGAAACTAATATATTGTATGTTAACTATACTTTCATAAAGAATCTATTCTCTTTATAACAAGACATAATTGGAAACATTGGTTATATTGCCAAGGCTTTGATTTGAATTTCATGTTTGAAAATATGCATACAATTTAATATGGCCAGATAATTTTTAGGAACTAAGATTGGCTTTAAAAGAACCCTGGAAAACCTGGCCTACTACCTTGCATACAGGGTTCCCAGTAGCCTTGCCAGATGAGTAAGAAAGATCACTTCCTGAAAGGCTGAGGAACCTCAGGATATCTTCGGGACCTCAGGAAAATAGAAATTCACTGAAATCTATAGGTATTCCAAGTAAAGTCTGATGGTGAGTTCTTGGCATTAATTCTTAGCCTCAAAGTTTCTTAAAAGATAAATCTATGATTTCTTATAAAAGTTGCAGCAAAGTAGATTTTAAAAGATCCTGTATGGTCAATCACTATTCTTTTCTTTTTTTTAATATAATTATTTTCAAGTTAGCTAACATACAGTGTATACAGTGAGTTCTTGGTTTTTGGGGTAGATTCCCATGATTCTTTGCTTACATACAGCACCTAGTGCTCATCCCAACAAGTGCCCTCCTCAATGCCCATCACCCATTTTCCCCTCTGCCCTGTTCCCCCATCAACCCCTAGTTTGTTCTCTGTATTTATGAGTCTTTTATCGTTTGCCTCCCTCTCTGTTTGAAACTATTTTTACTCCTTCCCTTCCCCCATGGTCTTCTGTTAAGTTTCTCAAATTTCACATATGAGTGAAAATATATGATATCTGTCTTTCTCTGTCTGACTTATTTCACTCAGCATAATACCCTCCAGTTCCATCCACATTGTTGCAAATGGCAAAATTTCATTTTTTCTCATTGCCATGTAGTATTCCATTGTATATATAAACCACATCTTCTTTATCCATTCATCAGTTGATGGACATTTGGGCTCTTCCCATAATTTGGCCATTGTTTAAAGTGCTGCTATAAACATTGGGGTACATGTACCCCTATGAATCAGCACTCCTGTATCCTTTGGATAAGTTCCTAGTAGTGCTATTGCTGGGTTGTAGGATAATTCTACTTTTTAATTTTTTGAGGAACCTCTATATTATTTTCCAGAGAGGCTGCACCAGTTTGCATTCCCACCGCTAGTGTAAGAGAGTTTCCATTTCTCCACATCCTTACCAGCAGCTGTTGTTTCTTGAGTTGTTAATTCTAGCCACTCTGGTGTGAGGTGGTATCTCAATGTGGTTTTGATTTGTATTTCCTTGATGATGAGTGATGTTGAGCATCTTTTCATGTGTCTATTGCTCATCTGGATGTTTTCTTTGGAAAAGTGTCTTCTGCCCATTTCTTCACTGGATTATTTATTTTTCAGGTGTTGAGTTTTGTTCAGTTCTTTATAGACTTTGAATATGAACCCTTTATCCAATAGGTCATTTGCAAATATCTTCTCCCATTCTATTGGTTGCCTTTTAGTTTTGTTGATTGTTTCCTTTGCAGTACATAAACTTTTTATCTTGATGAGGTCCCAATAGTTCATTTTTACTTTTATTTCCCTTGCCTTCAGAGGTGTCGAGTAAGAAGTTGCTATGGCTAGGTCAAAGAGGTTGTTGCCTGTTTTCTCCTCTAGTATTTTGATGGTTTCCTGTCTCACATTTAGGTCTTTCATTCATTTTGAGTGTATTTTTGTGTGGTATAAGAAATTAGTCCAATTTCATTCCTCTGCTTGCTGCTGTCTACCGCTTCCAGCACCACATACTAAAGAGACTGTCTTTTTCCATTGGATACTCTTTCCTGCTTTGTCAAAAATTAGTTGGCCATATATTTGTGGGTCCAATTCTGTATTCTCCATTCTATTCCATTGGTCTATGTGTCTGTTTTTGTGCCAGTATCATACTGTCTTGATGATTACAGCTTTATAGTAGAGGCTAAATGCTGGGATTGTGATGCCTCCCACTTTGGTTTTCTTTTCCAACATTACTTTGGCTATTTGGGGTCTTTTGTGGTTCCATACAAATTTTAGGATTGTTTGAGCTCTGAGAAGAATGCCAGTGCAATTTTGAGTATGGATATTATTCTGTTTCATTGAATCACTTAGTTCTCTAATTCTCCCCTCGTGGTCTACTATTTTTTATCTCTCTCTTTCTCACCTTCATCATTTTCCATAATTTTATCTTCTATTTCACTTATTCTCCCCTCTGCTTCCTTCATTCTTGCTGCCACTGCATGTAGTTTATTTTGCACCTTATTTACAACATTTCTTAATTCATTGTGACTATTTCTTAGTTCCTTTATCTCTGCAGCAATAGATTCTCTGCTGTCTTCTATGCTTTTTTCAAGCCCAGCTATTAATCTTATGACTATTACTCTAAACTCTTGATTAGATATATTGTTTATATCTGTTTTGAGCAATTCTCTAGCTGTAAATTCTTCCTAGAATTTTTTTGAGAAGAATTCTTCTGTTTTGTTATTTTGGTTAGTTTTCTGTCCTTTGTATGTTTTAATATCTTGTTATGTGTCCTGCACCTGCGAGTACTACTATATTAAAAAGGGGTCATATGCTGTCCAGGGCCTGGCCATTCAGGAGGTATTTTTGGAGTGTGTTGCATGCTCTCTGTTGTTTTGTCTCTTGTTGCTTTATCTCCCCACTTGTAGTGGTAGTTTGAACCTTCCACCAGGTGTGCTTTGATTTGTTCATTGAAGTAACGTTGGAAAAATTTTTAAATAGGGCGTGTGGTAGAAGAAGCCGTATCCCATACAAAGAGAGAAATGACAGGGGCAGGGAAAAAAAAAAGAAGAAAACAATATTGACAAGGCAGGGAATCAAAGAAATTATAAATCCAGAGAGAGAGAGAGAGAGAGAGAGAGAGAGAGAGAGAGGAAAATAAAGAAGAAGGAGATACAGCAGAGGTTTAAAAAGAATAGATTAAAAATATTTGCTTAAACAAGCCAACAACCAGAATAGAGAAGGGAAGAAACAAGAGGAAGAAAAGAATGGAAAAAATTATACACACACACACACACACACACACACACATACACACACACACACAGGGTAAGAATTTTTCAAGAGTCAAATAAGAAAAATCAAATCAAAACTGCTGGACCAATATCTGATGGTGCCTTGGAACTGGTGGCTGCATTGGTCTGGAGGAGGGGCTGTCTGGTTTGGTCAGTGCCACTCTTGCTCTGGTAGATATGCAGTTACCAGGCATGGAGGGGTATGATTTGGTGAAAGTGGGTCCCACCTCCACTGTGGGCCCACTGTTCATTCCCTGAAGCCCCACCTTGTTGGTGATGGGGAGAAAAATGGCAACACCCCAGTCTCTCCTCCCCAGATTGGTGTCCCAGACCACTCTGTTTAGGTTTTTTTTTTTTTTTTTTTTTTTTTTTTTTAAATAAGTCCTAGTTAGTTAACATATAGTGTAATAATGGTTTCAGGAGTAGAATTTAGTGATTCATCACTTACATATAACACCCAGTGCTCATTCCAACAAGTGTCCTCCTTAATGCCCCTTGCCCATCCAGCCCATCCAGCCCATCCCCCCAACACCCTGCCAGCAACCTTCAGTTTGTTCTCTGTATTTAAGAGTCTCTTATGGTTTGTCTCCCTCTCCGTTTTTATGTTATTTTGCTTCCCTTCCCTTATGTTCATCTGTTTTGTATCTTAAATTTCACATATGAGTGAAATCATATGATATTTGTCTTTCTTTGACTAAGTTATTTCACTTAGCATAATACATTCTAGTTCCATCCACGTTGTTGCAAATGGCAAGATTTCATTCTTTTTCATCACCTAGTAGTATTCCATTGTGTGTGTGTGTGTGTGTGTGTGTGTGTGTGTGTGTGTGTACACACACACCACATGTTCTTTATCCATTCATTCATCAGTCATTGGACATTTGGGCTCTTTGCATAATTTGATTATTGTTGATAGTGCCACTATAAACACTGGGGTGCATGTGTCCCTTTGAATCAGCAGTTTTGTATCCTTTGGATAAATACCCAGTAGTGAAATTGCTGGGTCATAGGGTAGTTGTATTTTTAACTTTTGAGGAACCTCCATACTGTTTTCCAGAGTGGCTGGACCAGTTTGAATTACCACCAGCAGCACAAAAGGTCTGCATCCTTGCCAACATCTGTTGTTGCCTCAGTTGTTAATTTTAGCCATTCTGACAAGTGTGAGGTGGTTTTGATTTGTATTTCCCTGATGATGAGTGATATAGAGCCTTTTTCCATGTGTCTGTTGGCCATCTGGATGTCTTTGGAAAAATGTCTATTCATGTCTTCTGCCCATTTCTTCACTGGATTACTTGTTTTTCAGGTGTTGAATTGATACATTCTTTATAGAGTTTGGATAGTATCCTTTTATCTGATATGTCTTTTGCAAATATCTTCTCCTTTTCCATTGACTGCCTTTTAATTTTCCTGATTATTTCCTTCCCTGTGCAAAGCTTTTTATCTTGATGAGGCCCCAATAGTTCATTTTTGTTTTTGTTTCCTTTGCCTCTAGAGACATGTCAAGTAAGAAGTTGCTGTGGCTGAAGTCAAAGAGGTTGTTGCCTGTTTTCTCCTCTAGGATTTTGCTGGCTTCCTTTCTTACATTTAGATCTTTCATCCATTTTGAGTTTATTTTTGTGTGTAGTATAAGAAAATGGTCCAGGTTCATTCTTCTGCATGTTGCTGTCCAGTTTTCCCAACACCATTTGCTGAAGAGACTGTCTTTTTTCCATTGGATATTCTTTCCTGCTTCGTCAAAGATTAGTTGGCCATACATTGGTGGGTCCATTTCTGAATTCTCCATTCTGTTCCATTGATCTGTGTGTGTTTTTGTGCCACTACCATGCTGTCTTGATGATTATAGCTTTGAATACAGCTTGAAGTCCAGAATTGTGATGCCTCCAGCTTTGGTTTTCTTTGTCAGGATTGCTTTGGCTATTCAGAGAATTTTTGGTTCCATGAAAATTTTAGGATTGTTTGTTCTAGCTCTGTGAAGAATGCTGGTGTTATTTTGATAGGGATTTCATGGAATATGTAGATTGCTTTGGGTAGTACTAACGTTTTAACAGTATTTGTACTTCTATTCCATGAGCGTGGAATGTTTTTCCTTTTTTGGGTGTCTTATTCAATTTCTTTCATAAGCTTTCTATAGTTTTCAGTGTATGGATTTTTCACCTCTTTGGTTAAGTTTATTCCTAGGTATTTTATGGTTTTTGGTGCAAATGTAAATGGGATCAATCCCTTGCTTTCTCTTTCTGCTGCTTCATTATTAGTGTATAGAAATGCAACTGATTTCTGAACATTGACTTTATATCCTATGATATTGCTGAATTCGTGTATCAGTTCTACTATTTTTTTTTGGGGGGGGTGGAGTCTTTTGCATTTTCCACATAGAGTATTATGTTGTCTTCAAAGAGTGAAAATTTGACTTCCTCCTTGCCGATTTGGATACCTTTTATTTCTTTGTGTTGTCTGATTGCTGAGGCTAGGACTTCCAACACTATGTTGAATAACAGTGGTGAGAGTGGACATCCTTGTGGTGTTCCTGATGTTAGGGTGAAAGCTCTCAGTTTTTTCCCACTGAGGATAACATTAGCTGTGGGTCCTTCATATATGGACTTTATGGACTAGGTGGTCTTTTATACTCAGCAGCATGTGCTGTGTTAGGTGCCAGGTACGAGGCCAGCAGTGGAATCCAGAGTTGAGTCACACACAGGCCTGATTCTTAGTCTTGGTGATAAGGGCTACAAGAGAAGTTAATAAAAATTGCCATCAGGTTAAGAGAAGGAAATGACTAATTCTGTTTGCTAAGGCTTGAGAGCTGATACTGAGGAGAAATGTATTAGTTCTGTCATCATTTACTTAATCCAGAAATCTTGGCTAGGTTCCTACTGTATATACAAGGAGTGGAGAAGTGGCCATGAAAGTAAGCAGCTAGGATCTTTACCCTCATTCAGTTGAATCCAAGCTAGAGTGGTGGGGGAGGTTGGGAAGGAGGACTATTCCCATCAAACATCTAGTGAACACATTGCCTTGTCCAACATTCCTACAGTGTAGGTTGTATCTCCATTGCACAGTGAGAAAACTGAGACCCGCAGGAATGAAACTATTTGCTGAGATCACATAATAGAAATCCTAAGGCCTTAAACTTCCCTCTGCCTGTCTTCAGAGCTCCAGAATTTAACTCTGATGCCATTCAGGCAGCAAGGAGGCTTCACAGCCCATTGAGTGCATGCTGGTTTTGCCTGTCCAGAAGTCCTTCTCTGGGTGACAGATTATGTATTTTCCTTTGGAGATCTAACCCTTCCCACTCAAAGTACATTTCTCATACCACCCCACCCCCACCCCTTAACTCCCAGGCTTCAGAAGTGAGGCCCTCCCTCAGGCTTGGCCTGTCAGAGCATGCATCTTTTTGGACACCGTGATGGGCCCAGTGACAGACGCATGACCAAGCTCTACAGGTTGGAGTCAATGCCTGGGCTTTTGCTGAGAATATTGAAAAAGAGTCTTGCTCTTTGTCCTAGGATTTTTAAACTGTGGACTGTTAGCCCAGACCAGCTAGTGGTCTTCTTTCCTCCTGCAAGGGGAGAGGCTGCCTGCCTGAGAATGAAGCTGACAGAGAGGAAAGTAGGCTCAGAGCAACAATTCCCAGACAACAAAATTTGAGCCCTTGGATCTAATTTTGCCTAAAATGGGAAAATTAGAAATTTTACAAATTAGAAATGGGCAACTTAAAAACCATACTTCTCAATTCCATGAGCTAATAGGTTCCTTCCATCCACTTAAGATAGGCTGGGTTACTATCACTTACAATCAAGAATCCTGGAGAATACAACCTCCAAGAGTGTGTGCAGAAGTTGTATTTCTCTGTCTCCCTAGTATGTTCTTCACCACACCTGCAAAAAGTCTCCATCAACCTCACCTTAACTTTGTTCTGGGAGGTTAACAGGATGTGGTCTTTGCAGAAGTCTTTTGCACTCTGCTCTTTCTCAAAACTCTGTCCCCAGGGCTGTCACTATTGATGCTAGTCTCCATAAACCAAGGGGTGGATTGGGCAGCCTCCCTGTTGAGCATTCACCAGCATCTCTCTGTCTGCTCCAGAGCCTCTGCCACCCAGCTCTGGTTCCTTTCCTCACCATGTCGGTACTCCAGACACAGCTCCCTCTAACTTTGGGATGTCACATTGAGAGTTTGTGTGTTGTGAGACTGGTAGAAACATGGGTAGAGGTTTGAGAATGACCAGAGGGGACAGCTTCTTCCCTGGTCCTAGTTTCTAGTAATGTCTTATTTGGGCTTTGAATCCCAGAACCCACCCCTGGATAGCGTGCCTGATGCAGCTCTTGTCCTTACAAGCCTGAGGGCCAAAGCAGGAATGCTTCTGGCATTGCCCAGGAAAGCTTGGTCAGGGGTCTCAGCTGTTAAAGAGAAATTATTCTGGCACTAGTTAAGATGATAATATTCAAGATTACTGCAACAAGGGTCAACTCTACTGCAATAGGGGAGACAGATTTAGCTCGACTCTGAATACGAGGACAAGTCAGGATTTATAAGCAACAAGCTGAATAAAAGGGTCAGTAGCTGGGAAATTAGCAAGAGGAGACATCAAAGGTAGGAGGATTCTTGCTAAAAATAAGCCAAGGACAGGTGGGTGATCAGGAACCTGGTCATATATTAAGGTTGATCAGGTATCAAGGATGGGGAATGGTTTCACATGATTCTTTGCTAAGACTGGGTTTGTCTTGGGCCCAAGGATGAGGCCTAGTCAAAGGGAGGGACCAGAAGAGCCTAACTAAAGCTTGGTTAAGGAGAGAGTCTTAGTCACAGCTGTGACCTTAGATGGTTTGGAATTTTCCTTCTGGGCATCCAAGCGCTCTCCCTCTTCCAGCAGGGTCTGGGGTTGAAGACTACAGCAAGTGCTTCAGCGGGGTACACTCAGAATCATGTGTTGGAGGCTCTTGTGTCTATGGCTCTCTGTAAGAGTCACCTGTATCAGTATTTAAGCAGATACTTTTAACAACCTCTGGATAGTGTTGGATATCTGAGTTGCACAACCCTGTGATTCTCAATACCCAACAAATGCTTCTGGAGACCTCAGGCTTTCAGCCGTAACTTGAGGCCATAAATGAATTCACACACTGGGCCTCTGAGGCACCCTCTCTATCACCTGCCTCTTTCTCTTTTGATCCCTGCTTCCATTGAAGCATCTGGTATGGTACTTCAGCCATGGATGAAGGGCTCTCTCCCTGCTGTTACAGGAGCATGTCCTGAGGCCAGTCTCACCTTTTGGTAAGAAAGAGCTTCACAAAGCATCATTGATAACCAATCCAATTTCTGTCTGAGGATATGGGACTTAGTTCCTGAGGTGCTTCATAGTAACATTTGGGTTGGACCAAGACCTCCAAATAAAGTCACTCTAGAAGCCTGCAATCCCTTTCTAGGGAGGGAGCCATCCTTGTCAGGGTGTTGTAGAGAATCCAGCTTGCAGATCAACCTCCATGACATGTGGGAGGCAGGTTTGATGGAATCCCACATTTAGGGAGAGTGGGTGAGTCCTGGGTAAAAGGAATCCAGCATGGGAAGCCATATATTTTTTAGTAGTGCCTAGGAAATAGTAAGAGAGTAGAATTCCAAGGATAGCCTGATGCACCCCCTGAAACCAGATATGGGGACAAAGCTATATGTGGCCTTAGAGTCCCATTGTGCTGAATTCCAGAATCCCACAATATTTAGGTTTCTCTATATTCTCCTTAAGTGAGTTAGAGAGGATACAATCATTAGAATGAGGTTTCCTTCCCAGAAGACCCTGTTGAACTCTACTGAGACTAGTGACAGATCTACACTCTTGACTAGAGATCAAGGCCATTGTGGGTGGAAGCTTCTCTGTAGAGAGGGACAGAGCTGTGGTGTGGTGTCTCCTCAGTGCTCACTCACATGTAAGGACAGACCTTGGGGATTTACAGGAATGTGTGGAGTGAGGGAGAAAAACCTTGCAAGAATTGAAATTCTTGAGTGTTCAAGGGGGTCCTTACAGCAAGAGAGACCTGGATGTTAATGTTGTGCTCACATCTGGCTTACTCTGGGAAGGCTATAGCGATCTCAGGCACATTGAAGGTGGGGAGGGGGTCATGAGGCATCTTTTAATTCTCAGCAGAGTGTGAATTTGCACCAAGTCTAAGATTCCAACCTTTCTCTCCCTGTCCTTCTCTGTTGCCTGATTCTCAATGCCCTATCACCACAAGGATGGTGCAGGAATTATAAGAGGACTCGCTAAGCTTTGTATCTCTTGGGAGAGGGGGCCCATGCCGGCAGGATAGGGAAGTGTCACCAGGATTCTTAAGAGGGATAGGTCTTGCATGTGAGGTGTGCCTGAGGGGGTGTGACACGCAAAATTCTGGGGGAGGTGCTTAGAGCTACAGGAGACAATTGAGTTCTGCAAGTGCTTGGGAGCAGAACATTAATGGACCAGAGAGGAACAGGACCTTGCAGTGAATGTCAGGGTGCTCTAATTTATCTTCCTCACTGGTCTCTCAGGAAACCCTCATTATTAACTTCTCCACCAAGGCCTACAAGACCTCTATTAAAATGCAAATGAGATTTGCTAAGGACATCCCAATGAGCCCTTACTAACAATTAATGCCTTAGCTGACCCTCCTTCCTTAGCAGGGAATTAGTCCTAGAAGAGGACCTAAGGCAACTAAATTTTGATGGGAGGGGGTGAGAAAAGGATCTCAATGTGGGTGAAGCTGGGAATGTGGCCCACCAGAAAAGCAAGCAGCAGCATGACAGCATGGAGGGAATGACTTTCTAGGGAACACAGAAGAGAGATGAACAGAAGAGGCCTCAGACCAATGACATCAGCTCTCCATTTCACTTGGGGGAGAAATTATTCATCGTACTTAGCACCAGCCTTTCCTGATGCATGGCCAATACCTCAGAAGTCAGATTTCCTTAATGACACATTTTCAAGAGTATCAGGAGTCCAAATTACACATGCCCCCTGCCCCCATCCCCCCAACAGTGGTTCTCTTGGTCCTTTTAGGTGGACAGTCTTTGTTCCCTAGCTGCCCCAGCCAGCCGCCACTAACTGCATGACTTTTAGCTTTAAACAAAAGGTTTTCTAGAGGCCCCTCAAACAGAGACAATCTCTGGGCAGCAGGCAAAGGATAGTAGACATGCTTTACTTTATAAACAATTAATATGAGAAATCTTGGTCTTTTAGCCTGGAATTATTTTCAGATTCAAATCAGACTTATAAATTTAGACTTCCCTTTGAGTTTTCTGAGCCTCTTGAATGTTCCATGTCACCTAGTGGTGAGCTGTGGAACCGCAGGGTGTGTTTTTCAAAGCACTTGCTTAGTCATTGGTCGGATTTGGGGACTCCCTTTGCTAGTAGGTGGTTTATGGAAGAAAAGAAAGGTATGTTCCAGTCATTCAAAGTTGAAATTTTTTTCCTTGTCTCAGGACATCTAAATGGATCCTCCAACTCATTCTTAATTCTAGAAAGGCAGATCAAATGTTTAATGCTTAAAACTGGCATATTAATTTTATATCAAATTTAAAATAGAGTTATGATCTGTATAACATTTTATGGAACATTGGGGCCCTTTGGATAATCAATATATTCGGTTCATTTATGACAATTTTATAAGGATAGAACCATAATTTTGCTCTTTTAATTTTGTAGACATTTATAGTTATTTCATTGTATATTACTGGTCATTTGTGTAATTTACTTGATGTCGATTTCCTGGCCAGAGTTTTTCCCCTCCCTCGTCCTCTCCTCCATATCAGACTTTCCTGCATCTGGCTGAATTATGCTTCCCAGTGTTACGGAGAAATCAGGGACTTCCTGGATAAATCAGCCCAAATTGGAATCTCTTGAGATATGTGAGTATTGTTAAAAAAAACAAAATCCAACTGAATAAATTTTGAAGATCTCATTGGCTTTATCTGATGATTCATGAGTTGGGTAGCATCCAGTCTAGCATACAGAAAGGAGCTCTGAGGTGCTGTACAAAATAAAAGACTTTTATAGGCAGAAGGGAGCAAGAACAAGGAAATTATGCTGGGTGAAAAAGCTAACTGGTTATTGCAAGGTCACTTCACTTTAGGGAATGGCAGAGGCTGATGGGGCAGATTACCTAACAAGTACTGCTCAGGCAATTCCTGATTGGCTGGTTTAAGATTCCATTTCTGGGACAGCCAACACTATAATTAAGTTCAGTCTCAGCTTGGTGATGTGGGGCTTAGCATGAATGACTCCATTTGGGGCCTGTTGTCTTGTTTTTAACAGGATAAACACATTTTGAGAAATGGAAACCAAGAAGCTAATGTTTTTGAGACATTAATATCACAGAGCATGAATAAATTCTTGAAATGCATGTCAGCCCTCACTCAGCCTTTGGACTCGCTCCTGGGTGCGTAGAGTCTCAGTCAGGGAGAAGGCTGCCTCTGGTTAGGAAGCACATGCCTCTGCATCTGCCCACCTTGCTGTCCCTCTGCTTCTCTTGTTTTGTTTGGCTTGGCTTCCTCTATTCTTTTACAAAACAGCTGGTGAGTTTGTGATCACAAGAAGGAACAAATGAGCAGGCTTGGCTGAGACCTTAAAATTAAAATGAACTCACTACCGAATGAGGGCATTTTCTGTGTGGACACCTCTGAGCTTTGGTTCCATTTTTTTCTCATCATACCTCGGTGGAGATCCATTTCCTTAAGATGGGGCAGTCAGAATCTTTGGTTCATCCCTGAATCAGGATGGGCCTTGAAGTTCCCTGAAGACATGGATGCCATCACTTAATGCCTTAATTCTCGGAATTAATGGAAACTGGTGACAAACCTGAAATGGTGGAAGCCCTCTGGAGACTAAACTTGAAATTAATATTTTGCAGTACAAAAAAAAGCCAAAATAGGTTCTTCTTTTCCTTAGAGATTAGTTTGATGTGAGATATTTATGATTCCAGAAACCACATGCTAGGCTGTAATTGAGCATAATTATTGCCCTGCATGCTGCCAAGCGCTGGTCTTGAGGCATCCTACAGATTCCCATTAATTTCTTGATTGGGCTCTAAAAAACAGAGCTGCCACTGACAGGGCCAGAAAGAGCTGTGTCTGATCTGTATGGTCTTTAAATGAAGGAGTCACCGGCTGTCCATTTGGCCAGTGCTGTTCCTCCTGGCCGTGGGGCCTGTATCTGTGATTGCAGGCTTCATTGCCAACACACTTTCTTGGAGTTCTGTGGTGGTATCTTCTTGTCCTTAGAAGAGCTCCACACAAGTAAATGGAAGTGGACAATGGGAAAATTCATATTAATGACTCACACACACATCCCCCAAACTCCCAGAATATAAGATAAATCCTTTGCAATTATCTGGTTATTTCATGTGAGAGTTTTGGAACAAGCCTAAATTATTTGGATAATTACCTTTTCCTTTTTGTTCAACATGTTTACAGCCCACATTCCAGAAATGCCACCCAGCAGGTTCTTACACAGCCTGGATTCTGCTTCTCCCGCTGGCATCATTTGGGAAACTGTCTGGGAGTATAACTCTTTACTCCTAAATATCAGCCTCCAAAGGTTAGGTGTATGTCCCCAAGATAACTGACAGTGTTAAAAAAAAAATCTCTCCTAAATATTTGTGTCTGGTGTCCTGCCTTCATAAATACAATCCATGGAGCAGAAGTTAATTTTTGCTGATTACATTTGTCCAAATTTCTGGGGTGATTGTTGTGATCATTAAAACTCACAGTTCAGGCTGTCATTGTGAATATGGAGGAAAACAAAAGAGTGTATACTGTACCCAGGACTTTTCTTGAAGAGGCATGTTTTAAACAACCAAGCCTAGATATTGGATTTTGTTTTCTATTAGATTTATATCTTCCTTGAATAGAAGGAAGAGATACCATGCCAAATCTCTGGTTAACTGGGGGTCCCTATCGTGTACATTCCAGTGCATTTAAATATTACTGAATTTTAGGTGAAAAAGAAAAGTCAAATGGCTGTGTGGCTCTAATGTCCTTGTCTATTGTAGGGAATTTATTCCTGTCACTTGAGCAGAAAGTTTCACTTCTCACCACCTCTGGTTGGAGTTGCAGGGGGATTTCCTTTATGCCCACCTGCAGATGGAGTGTCTGCTATGCTCTAGATCCAATAGGCTACTAAGTCATTATTTCTATGGAAAAACACACTTGAAGTTCCAGCTCTGAATTCGAGATACCGGGAGCCCAACTCTGACTCGGCTTCTCAGTCAGGATGGTAAGAAAAGCTTTCAGTATATTCTGCATCATCCATGCCTGCCCCTGCCCTTCATCATGCCTATCACAGGGCTGTACACATGATGGCTTATGTCATGACAGAGACTGTGGGTCTCTCTATTCACAGCTGAGTCCATACCCTCTGTGATTAAGCTATGTGTGCTGGAAATATTTTCATTTCGCATGGTATTGGCATTTGAAATTATTCATGGTGACTGTTATCATCTAGCAGCTTAAAATATTAGGAAATCCAACCATTCAAAATTCTTTCTTATGGATTCTGGGCTCCTTGTCTTCTGTGGGGAATTCCACTTCAAACTAAGATAATTAAAGGAGTAGGAGGACTCAAAATAACTTGTTTCTATATGTATAGTTTTCTATTGCTGTGTGACATTACTGCTAACATAGCAGATATAAAGAACATAGATTTATTACTGGATTTCTCTGGATCACAAGTCCAGGCCTGGCTAGCTGAGTCCTCTGCTCAGTCTCACAGGGCTGCAATTCAGATATCATCTGGGGCTGGGGTCTCATCTGACGCTCAGCATCATCTTCCAGGCTCCCTTGGCAGAATTCACTTCTTTGCAGCAGTGGAATGCATGGTGGCTTGCTTCTTCAAGGCCAGACAGAGAATCTCTGAGGCATCATGTCTTTGACCTCTACATTGTCTTCCAGAGGCTCACCTGATTAGGGCAGGCCCACTCAGGGTAATTTCCCTTTTGATTACCTCAAAGTCACTGGTTAATGTTCTTAATCATATCTGCAAAAATCTCTTTGCCTTTGCCACTTGTAATAGGAGTGATATTCACCATATTCACAGGTCCTATCCACACTCAAGGGGAAGAGGCAATACAGGGTTTGTTATACCAGGCTAGGGGAATCTTGGGGGTCATCTCAGAATTCTGTCTACTGCTCAGTTTTTTTTATAACTTAAAAGAATGCTTAGAATTTAAATCATTTGTATATGATAGTACGTACATGCATTTCTGTTATAACACAATAAAATTTTCCTGAAAACCCTCATATTCTGCAAAATCATACACTAAAAAGGGCAGGGCTTATGGAAAAAAAATAAAGTCAAGGGAAGAACACTCAAAACCTAAGTTGCTTTATAACCAGAGTACTAAAAATACAGTAAGAATCCTAATAAAGCTACCAGCATAGTTTAAAAGACAGTTTAATTGTGCAATAAATAATGATATATTATAACAAATATAGAACTCTACCTAAGAAATCAAAAATGAGCATAGCCTGATAGGGGAGTGAGAAAAGATTGAGGCTGCTAAGTACAGCAATAATGGATAGTGTACAAAGATTGGGGGAACCTCATAACGAGCTTGTTATCAAACTAAGCCAGGAGAAAAACGTAGAGTGAACAGGCACTGTGTACAGAATAGCCTTCCTTTGCAGATTGTGTATGGAGGTGTTTTAGCATATGTTGTGGTCAGCTGCTAGTACTTGACTGCAAACACTTAAGCTTGGTGGGAAACACTGACTCTGAAAATTAGTTCCACATGATACTGACTTGATTTCTTTATTTACCACTAGTGTTTGAGCTAATTTGTGTGATAGAGATTCCTGTTGTAGCAGAAGAGACTGTCAATGATTTAAATTTCTCCTCTATTGTTACAACACTACTTACTTATTTATTTTTTAAATATAATTTATTGTCAGGGTCGCCTGGGTGGCTCAGTTGGTTGAGTGTCTGACTTTGGCTCAGGTCATGATCTCGTGATCTGTGAGTTTGAGCTCCGCGTCGGGCTCTGTGCTGACAGCTCAGAGCCTGGAGCCTGCTTCAAATTCTGTGTCTTCCTGTCTCTGCCCCTCCCCTGCTCATGCTCTGTCTCTCTCCCTGGCAAAAATAAATAAACATTAAAAAAATTTAAAAAATTAAATAAATATAATTTATTGTCAAGTTGGCTAACACACAGTGTGCTCTTGGTTTTGGGGGTAGATTCCTGTGATTCATCGCTGATGTACAACACCCAGTGCTCATCCCAGCAAGTGCCCTCCTCAATGTCCATCACCCATTTTCCCCTCTCCTCCACCTCCCCTGCCATCAACCCTCAGTTCTCTGTATTTAAGAGTCTCTTATGGTTTACCTCCCTGTCTGAAACTACATTGTTTTCCCCCTTCCCTTCACCCATGGTCTTCTGTTAAGTCTTCGAGTTTCACATAGGAGTGAAAACATATGATATCTGTCTTTCTCTGGCTGACTTATTTCACTTAGCATAATACCCTCCAGTTCCATCTACATTGTTGCAAATGGCAGGATTTCATTCTTTCTCATTGCCAAGTAGTATTCCATTGTACATATAAATTACATATTTATCCATTCATCAGTTGATGGACTTTTATGTTCTTTCCATAATTTGGCTATTGTTGAAAGCTATAGACATTGGGGTACATGTGCCCCTATGAATCAGCATTCCTGTATCCTTTGGATAAATTCCTAGTAGTGTTATTGCTAGATTGTAGGGTAATTCTGTTTTTAATTTTTTGAGGAACCTCTACACTGTTTTCCAGAGTGGCTGCACCAGTTTGCATTCCCACCACTAGTGGAAGAGGGTTCCCATTTCTCCACATCCTAGCCGATATCTGTTGTTTCCTGAGTTGTTCATTTTAGCCACTCTAACTGGTGTGAGGTGGTATCTCAACGTGGTTTTGATTTGTATTTCCCTGACGATGTGTGATGTTGAGCGTCTTTTCATGTGTCTGCTGGCCAGCTGGATGTCTTCTTTGGAAAAGTGTCTATTCATGTCTTCTGCCCATTTCTTCACTGGATTATTTGTTTTTCAGTTGTTAAGTTTGGTAAGTTCTTTATAGATTTTGAATACTAACCCTTTATCTGATACATCAGATAAAATCTGATACATCTGATAAATCTTTTCCCATTCCATCGGTTGCCTTTTACTTTAGTTGATTGTTTCCTTTGCTAAAGAGACTGTCTTTTATCAATTGGCTACTCTTTCCTGCTTTGTCAAAAATTAGTTGGCCATACATTTGTGGGTCTAATTCTGAATTCTCCGTTCTATTCCATTGGTCTACGTGTCTGTCGTTGTGCCAATACCATAGTCTCTTGATGATTACAGCTTTGTAGTAGAGGCTAAATGCTGGGATTGTGATGCCTCCCACTTTGGTTTTCTTTTCTAACATTACTTTGGCTATCTGGAGTCTTTTGTGGTTCCATACAAATTTTAGGATTGTTTGAGCTCTGAGAAGAATGCTAGTGCAATTTTGAGTGGGATTGCATTGAATGTGTAGATTGCTTTGGGTAGTATTTACATTTTAATAATATTTTTTCTTCCTATCCATGAGCATGGAATGTTTTTCCATTTCTTTGTGTCTTCTTCGATTTCTTTCATAAGTTTTCTGTAGTTTTCAGCATACAGATCTTTTACATCTTCGGATTACAATACTCTATTGAATAGTCTATTATTTCCTCTCTAGTATTTTTTTTAATTTTGGTTTTTATTTTATCAAAGTGTGTGTGGTACACAGAATCAAATAGTTCTTATTGCAAAAAATAGCCATCCCTTGTGCATCTGTCACCATTCCCTGCTCCTCAAGCGACCACTTCAACTATTTCAGTTGATTCTTCAGCATCTACTTCTATATCTCTAAATACCCTGTTTACAGTACTGTTTTTAAAAATTTCCACCCAGTTTTAGCCATTATCTATTGACTGGTATGGGGGAAGATAAAGATTTAGCTCATGTTCACTGTTCTGCCTCCATCACACAAACCCCTGCCACCCAGTCTTTCATCTTCCCCATGTGAGTAATTTTAAAAATTAAAAACAACTTTTTAAATTTAATTTTTTTTTAAAGAGAAGAAAGAGAGAGCATGAGCAGGGTAGAGGGGCAGAGGGAGAGAGAATCCCAAGCAGGGACCACACTCAGTATGGAGCCCAACTCAGGGCTTGATCCCATGATCCTGGGATCATGACCTGAGATGAAATCAAGAGTCAGATGGTCAACCAACTGAACCACCCACGCGCCCCACTCCCCATGTGATTCTATTGTAATTTTTTTGAGCTACTATTGTAATTTTTTTGAGCTACATATAGGATTTGCATCATTCTGATTATGAGAATGCTATTATACCCAATCCATGTAGTAGCCTGTGATTATTTTTGTTCTTTTGCCTAATATCTTGTATTGCCTAGAGTTAATAATTGACTTAAAAATTTGTTTGGTTTTCATGTACATATTAGTACAACCCTCAACTTTCCCCCAGGTACACACATCTCTTTCAAAACATTAGACATTTTATTAATTTAATCTTCTTTAAGAACCCACCTTGGGTCCCTCTGACTTGCTTTATTCGGGATTGGCTACTTCTAGCTGTGGCTGCTGTCTCTCAAGCTGTCACCCTGAAACTTCCCTTCGCCATCTTCTGGGCTCTGCACATCTGGGCTATGTTTTATTTTACCCAGACAGCTGACTGAGAATTTGATGGGGTATAGAAGGTTAGCTTTGAAAGCTTTGACCCATTATCATCTTGTTTTCAGCAGTGTTGTTGAGAAACCTCATACCATTCAGAATCTTGTATACAAATCATTCATATGAAACTAGGTTTTGAACTTTTCTTTCTGGAAGCTTATAGAGTCTTTTCTTTGGTGTTCCAGAATTTTAGGGTGCTAATACCTTGCTATGATATCGTTTCAGTCTTTACACTTGGCATTTGACAATTTCCTTCAATATAGAAATACATGCTTTCAGTTCTTAGAAATCTTCTGGAATTACTTTCTTGAGTAATTTCCTTCTCTCCATTTTCTTTGTTCTCTCATTCTGGGAACTCCTGTTATTCAAATGTCAGACCTACTAGGCTGGTCTTTTCATGGTCTCTTTTTTCTCTTCTGGGATATTTATTTTTCTCTCTGAACTTCTATTTCTTTCTCTGTAACTGGTAATATAGAATATGCTTGGCTTTTCTCAACACTCATTCCCTTTCCTCCCTTTTATGTAGTAGCACTGACTGATTCCTGTGGTAGTTACTGGTGCTATTTCCAAATGTTTCTGATTCTCTCTCCTGGGCACATGGTTCCCTTGTAGTTGAGTGGGGCAATATGCTTAGTCCTGGCTGATAGGTTGTAAATGGAGGTGATATATGTTACTTCCAGGCTGAAGAATTGAATTGTCAGTGCTAGATGTTCCAGAACTCTCTTTTCCTCTACTATCGTGACCAGCATTGCTCCAGACTGTAGTGGCTTCTCCAGTCTGGGTCCCACTGTGTGGATGATGTTGAGCAGAGTCCCCAGTGGACCATAAGAGACATGAAACATGAAGATGTCAAGATAATTTCTTAACCAAAGCAAACCTAACCTGGCCCCCAAACAACCTCAGTTCCGGAAGAGAGGCCTGGAATTTCCATCCCTTTTGCTAGTGATCTGTTCACAAATATGGGCCTAAGACAACCAACATTCCTCTGATCATCTATTTTCTTAAATTGGCTCTTTCAGACTGAAGGAACAGAGTTTGATGATTGAAGAAGTACTTTTCTCTCTGCCCACCCCCACCCAGTTCATCTGTTGAGAACATAAATGTGAGGATGGGGAAAAATCATCCTTAAAATTAAAAATTCAACCAATATTATGATTGAAAGAGCTCTGTCACCCCTGAAGGTAGAGGGAGAGCAATTCAAGATAAGATGCACATACTAAACATTCAATGAATTAGTGCCTTTCTTTATCCTATGCTTCCTGAGTTTAAAATTGGCCTTATCCATTAAAGTCATTAAAGGTGAGAAGTTGTAGATTAAAGTTAGTAAATTATGTCCCTCTTTTCACAATAAGCTAGGCGTTATTTTGTACTGTTTGTTTATGTTTATTCAATTAGACTCACCCTGTTCGAGAAAGGATTTGAAGCCACTTGCTGTTTGATGATCACACCCTTGGATTTGGGAAGGATTTACCTAAAGGAAAACCAGGAAGACACCCCTGGTGTAGTTACTGTGGCAAATATTAAGATTCCCAGAGTGCTGGGAAGTTGACTTAAGGCCACTCTCCCATTTCCTAGTTTCCCATTTCGTGCTTGCTTTTCGACCCATTCCACAGAAGCACCTGTAACCCAGAGGAGAAGTGCTTGCCCAAAGTTGCAAGTCAGATGGAAGCATGGTACAATGATTAAAAGCAGGGCTCAGCGAACCAGGGCCCGTGAGCCAAATCTGGCAGGTGACCTGGTTTCGTACTGTCACAGAACAAAGCCCATCCTAAGCTCATTCTTTTTTAAAGAATTGTAAAGACACAAACCCAACTATCTCCGGCCCTTTACAGGAAAAGCACCACTTCCTTATTAGGAACCCAGGCTTTTAGCACCACACAGACCTGGGTTTGAATCCTAGTGAGACTCTGTCAGGTTACTTAATGACCCTGAGTCTCAGTTTTCTCATTTGTAAAATGAGGATAATGCTTCCAGCTGTTCTGCCTGGTTGGAAGGATTGAATGATACTTGTATTGTCGAGGGCTCTTTGCAGAGCCAGGCAAGTATTCCACATAAAAGCCTGCTTATTTTTATGAATTTTATGTGAGCCTAGCCTCTTGGTACCTCATAGAGCAGGCTGCTCCCATCCATACTGGAGCTGCAAAGACGTCATTATCTTCTGACGGTGCCATGGTGTGGCTCCTCACTGCTCCCAGCTATAGTCAGGCAATCACTTTTGCCCTAGCACCTAATCAAACAATTCTGCCATTTCACATTCAGACACTGTGCACTTTTCAGACTATTTTGTGAAACCCATATATTTTCATTAAGAGTTGATAATAAACTCTAGCACTGAAAGTTTTTCCACGTTCATGATTGATGACAGTGCGATAGGATGCTGAGTGGCTCTTGTCGCCAGCTCAGGCGAGAATCTGCTTGGGGCAGTTGCACCTTCCACCCCATCACTGCCTGCCCAGAGCCATCTGGAGACAGCCCCCTTCTCCAGGGACAATTGGGTTTTGGTATCCTTTTTTCTCTCTCTTTTTTCAATAACACTCTGGAGGCAGAGTTTCCAGGCAGAAGGCAAGTTGTGATCATATCCAGGAGGCCTGGAAATTGATCACCTTTATTTTTGTGCAGTTCAGTGGCAGCAAAGGATGAAAAAAATCCATGGGTTCATTCTCCCTCCCTTTTAAAATTTGTCTTTCCCTTTATAAAAAATTTGGCTTATACTCTGAGTCAGTGTGTCTTGCATCCTTAAAGATAAGGCAGAGAGGGCCACTGTGGAGGTCTGTTCCAGGCGCTGAGATGTGGCAGGAACTGGAAGAAGCCAGAGGGACCAGGATCTCTCCACTGGGCAAGGAGGTCTTGTGAGGAAAAGCAGCCATTGCCCTGTCACAATAGCACCAAAGCCTTGGTGGAGTTGGGATATGGCCATGCCCATGAACTCCGGCCCAGCCTCTTTTTAGAAGCCAACACTTTATACTTGATCCCTTCTGCCAAGGCACAAAACATCCGGGAACACTTTAGGGAGCTCTGCTCATTCCCTAGTGGGAGACAGCCATTTTGACAGGAAGTTGGAGGAACAGAGAAGGTCACAGCCACACTCATTTGGGGAGGGAACCCAGCATCAAGACTGTGAAGGTAGAAATTGCCAATTTCTGTCCATATGTGCATAGTTAAAAGCTCAGAAAAGCTTTGAGAGGTGAAAAGCTTGGTTACTTCCATCAGAGGAGGTGACAGTCTGTGAGTGTGGGTGCTGTTCAGCTTTGATTTAGAAGGAAGAGGAGTGCTTGTCCTCTTCCCATGGTACCACCTTGGTGGGGCTAATGGTAGGGGGCAAGGGTCCCAACTCCTCCTCCAGGAATGGGGCTGTTTGAATCACCTTACCTCCCTCTGAAGGTAAGATGGGGCCAGCCTGCTCAGCCCAGCTAAGGGATGTATGTCTGGCACTGACTGACCTTGGCTGATTGATGCCATTTTGTAGGCAGCCCAAGGGTATTCAGATGGTGGCATGGAGTGAGGGGAACTGACTGGAATTTGGTGGTCAATCAGATGTACCTCTTTTATCCTTAAACTTGGGCTGTTTATCGGAAAACCATTTTGAATGCATTGTCTTTTATTTCTATTAGATTTCCACTGATTTGTGTGCCGAGTCACACATCTGTAAGGTGGGTACCGACCTGCCAAAACAGTTAGTGATCTACCTTTACCTCAGTTTTCCACACATTAGTAGAGAAAGGAGAAGATTTACTTTTTGGTCTCCATAGCAAAACCCTGGCATTGCTCCTAGGGAGGCAATGAGCAGAATGAGAATGAGAGAGCCTCTTTTTTGCTCCATCCAGAAAGAAAATCAAAGATGACAGATACAGGACAGTGGGGTGGGGGGGCTCTGAGAGATGGCAGGAAAGCCCGAAAGCCAGTGCTGCCTGTCAGAGAGAGCCACCATCTTGCTTCGGGGAATCTGGTTTGGTTTCCTTCCCTCAGAGATTCTAAAACCCTAAGTTGGACCCCACCTTTGTTTTTAACTTGTTCATCTTTAGGCTCCCGTAGGTTGCCGTTCCCTTCCAAAGTCCCTTCTTTTGAGGGGTTGGGAGTTGATACTGAATGGAAGGGAAGGAGTTAAGAGACATTTCCTCAACTTTAAAATTGAACACTCCCTCCCTGTTTTTGTAGCCTTTCCTCTCCACTTCCGTCCCAATTCTGTTTCTTCCACAACTTACTGGAAAAATACTGTGCTTTTTTTCTTGCTCATGTACTACTACAGAGACTTTTTAATGTCCCTGCCTTTAGGGGGAGGGAATGTTTCCCCTAAAATGTGAAGGACTGATAGTCCTGCTTTTGATGACTTGAGCAGAAAGATAGACATTTAGAAATGTCCTCCCCAGCTGTTGACATTCCTGGAGCTGTGCCTGTTGTATGCAATAGGGGTACTGGAATAAATTGAGAGAGCTGCAAAAGGGAATGTTTGCAGGACTCCTTTGCTCCCAACTAGCCTTAACACTTCCGTCTGTGAAATGTAATAATATGTTTGTTTGATGCAGAATCAGACTGTCTTAAAACATAGAGCATCAAAAAACAAAGATGTGTTTATGGAAGGAATCACACACAAAAAATTTTCTTGTGGTTCCCAAATGCATTCAAATGGACATCAAATCACCTGCAGGGTTTGTTATAATAAAGATTGCCAAGACCCAAGGATTTGCATCTCTAGCAAATTCCCAGATCTTGCTCATGCTGTCACCCAGGGATCGCTCTTTGAGAACCAGAGCATTGAAAAGATTGTGGGTTTTCCATTTCATTTTTTTTTCTCTCAACAAAGTCCATCATGTGCTTTGTTCTCTTAAGTGTTTCTAAAAATATTCCCAGAGGGCATACCTTTTCCTTTCATTAATGTAAAAACTAATGTCAATACCGAATTAAATATGTGTATCGTCAACTTTGCAGTTGCTTGCCAGGGTATGGCTGCTCTGAACCTGTCTGATTTGGGGACATGCCTGGCAAATAGGCCCCACTAGCAGGATGGCTTCTGGAAGCCTAAGGAAAGAAGGGTGTGCTTGTTTGCTTCTCAGCCATTGCTGGGATGTCCCAGGAATTCCTTACATTTTCTCCTTGTCATGCCCAAAGCAACTTCCCTTGTCAAGCACCAATTCCAGGCTAGGTGGGGCCAGCAGGAGGGGATGGAGGATGTGTTCTGTGCTGAAGACTTTGGAGTGGAATTTTCCTATCATAACTGGTTGCTTTCTGTTCTTTGGTGGTTCTTATGTTCTTCAGTGCTCTTTCATCGGCGAGTTAGAACATACAAACCTCAAACTACCTTAACCAAAAGACGCAAATGCATCAGTTCAAATCACTGGAAAGTCCAGGTGAAGGCTTCCAAGCTGTTTTCCAATGCGATCTCTAGTATATCTCAGTTCTGTTCTGTGTTGGCACTACGACTGTAGGTCACCTGCTTCCCTCAAATGAGCAAAGAATTGTCATGGGCACTGGGAAGAGAGGTCCCACTTCCCTCTTGTATTCAAAAAGAAACCAGAGAGAAAAAGATAATTGTTTGCCATTTTTATGTTTATTCCTTCATTATGAATGTTTTTCTCTCCTAATTTCTAATCATCCAAAGCCTAAAAATCTGTCATCGTTCACAACCCATGAAGACTTCCCTGACTACCCTACCATGAGGTAAGGCCTCCTCCTCTGAACACCACCAAGTCTTCTTGTGGGAGGTGATGTGACATGTTAGACATCTGGGCTCTGCTAGGTGCTCCTGGACACCTGCTAGTGATCTGTCTTCTTTGAGCAAGTTACTTTTGATCACTGTACCTTCATTTTCTTTTCTCATCATAAGATGAGCATAATCAGTGTCCTCCTGGAGGTTTGAGGTGAGCAAAACTAACCATATTAAAAGTACTAGGATGGTGTCTGGCACAGGGAAAGCACTCAACAAATAATTCCCTTTATTAATTCATTTTTCTTCTGCGTCACTGCCCACTTTCTACTTTGTATTATTATTTCTGGTAAGAGAGACTCAATTCCCCCTTTTTATGGGAAAAAGGCCCCCTCAGCTACAGAAAATGTCCAGATGTACATATTGTAGATTTTGTTGATGTCATGGTGTATGGTGACATTTTGTCACTTCCCGCCATACCCTGACTCAAATGTGGTTAGAGAAGAGATTATTGATGGGCTCTTTCAGTTTGTATCTCACCTCCTCCAACCTCCTTCACCACCTCCATCTTCTCCCATAACTGCCCACCACCATGATGAATAGCTAGAGTTTTAAAAAAGAGACCTCTTAGGTTAGCCTTTCCAGGGCTCATATTTCCATCCCAACACTTCTTAATATATCTTTATACTTACCACCAACAATTAAGATTTTAAAGTCCTTGAGGACTCTAAGCATTCCAGTCTTCTTGGTGTTGATGGATTCTTTAAGCACTTCCATATTCCCATGTTCACATGGGAAAATATGCATTTTTACATTACACCTCACATCCAATTATAGAAAAGACAGATGCCTCCCCAAGAATTCTTCCTCATGTGGAGAAATTGGAACAGTTGTTCATTGTTGGTGGGAATGTAAAATGGTATAGCCACTATGGAAGACGGTATGGAGGTTCCTCAGAAAGGTTAATCATAGATTCACCATATGATTCAGCAACTCCCTTTCTGGGTATATACCAGAAAGAACTGGAAGGAGGGTCTCCAAGAGATTTGTACCTCCATGTTCTTAGCAACATTGTTCCCAATTGTCCAACGGTGGAAGCAATCTAAGCATCTACTGACAAATGATTGGATAAAAAATTGTGATATATCCATGCAACAGAATACTATTCAGCCTTAAAAATGAAGGACGGGCACCAGGGTGGCTCAGTGGGTTGAGCGTTTGACTTCTGCTTGGGTCATGATCTCACAATTTGTGACTTCAGGTCCTGTATTGGGCTCTGTGCTGATAGCACGGATTCTGCTTTGGATCCTCTGTCTCCCTCTCTGCCCCTCCCCAGCTGGCTCTCTGTCTCTAAAAAATAAATAAACATTAAAAAAAGAATACAAAAATAAAAACAATGAAGGAAATTCTAATATGTGTTACAGTGTGGATGAACCTTGAGGATGTTATTCTAAGTTAAAGAAACGAGTCACAAAAGGACAAATACTATGATTCCACTTATATGGGGAACCTAGAGTAATCAAATTCATAGAAACAGAAAGTAAAGTGGTGATTGCCAGGGGCTGGGCTGGGCATTGTGTTGTTTAACAAGTATAGGATTTCAGGTTTGCAATGTAAAGAGTTCTGGAGATTGGTTGCACAACGTAATGAATGTACTTAACACTACTGAACTGTACATGTAAAACCGGTTACAGTGGTAGGGGCACCTGGGTGGCTTAGCCAGTTGAGTGTCCAACTCTTGATTTCAGCTCAGGTCATGATCTCAGGGTTCATGGGTTTGAGCCCCACAGTGGACTCCATGCTGATGCCATGGAGCCTGCTTGGGATCTTCTCTCTCCCTCTCTCTGCCCCTCCCTTGCTTGTGTGTGTGCTCTCTCTCTCTCCCAAAATAAATAAATAAACATAAGAAAATAGTTAAGGTGGTAAACTTTATGTTATATATATTTTACCACAATTTAAAAAAGAAGTTCATCCTCACACCCTGTTTTGAGAAAGGCTATCTTAAAAACGAATCTCTGACTCTGTGGAAATTTTTCACTTTCCAGGCTGATTATTGCTGTTATAGAGAGGTTTTCTTATTATAACTGGCAAAGGAAATTTTTTAAAGATTATCACTGAAACAAAAACACAGAGTAGTTCTCTATCAGGAGGGCTATGCACACTGTCACAAAGAGAAAATGCAGATGGCAGTGGAGAGAGCTCCAAATCATTTGCTGAGAAAAACAAAGAACACCAAGGCAGGCAATTATGGTATGAAATGAGCAGTTAAGGGCTGTTAGTATTGGGGACAATTCTGGGCTCGACCTGGAAGTCCCTTTTTAGAACTCAGAAAACAGCAAAGGGACAGAATGGAGAGCCTGTGCACTCTCACTGTGTGTGGTATTGGGTGGCCATATGGTGGATTTTAAGCCTCTATGACATGTATGTTCCTTATTTATATACATTTCCTGTCTTCCCAACCCGACCATATTCTTAGGGCTGGATCTATATTGGATTTAAATAAAACAAGACCCTTCCTTTTATTATGTTTATGTGATAAGTTATGATCATGATTTATTTTATTTTTATTTTTAAATGTTTTTAAAGTAAACTCTACCCCCAATGTGGGGCTCAAACTCACGATCTCGATATCAAGGGTTGCACGCTCTACCAAATGAGACATCCAGGTGCCCCCTGATTGTGATTTTAAAGCTATGTCAGCGTTACATATTGTTAAAGGTTCTGTTCAGATTATACGTCCCAGGTAGAACCTGAGGAGCAAAGATGGAAAGACAAGAAAAGGGAGATGTGCCTCAAGGAATTGGCAGAGGGAGTGAAGTTAGGCTTTGAAGGACCAGATCTAGGAACAGGGAAGAATGTATTTATTTAGGAGAGTAAGTAGTATAAACATTCCCTTCCAGAGGAGTTCAGAATATTTTTTACTTCAAGTTAGTTAAAAGACTGGACTTTTCTTAAAATACAGGCAACAAAGAGGATTGTCAACATGAGATCTGTCATTTCCTGTCTTCTCGGTCAGCAGGATTCAGTATTTATCAGGCACCCGAGGGGGTCAGGAACATGGGGGCCCATAATGTAGTCTGGCTTCTGCACCTGGTTTGGGGTACCTCCAAAGCTGCTTTCAGTAATGTCCCAGGAAGCTTCCAGCAGCAAAATCCTGTGGACAATTGCAGTGCCTTAGCTCAGAGCTTGGCAAATTTCTTTTGTAAAGTGCCAGATAAGTAAATATTCTAGGCTTGTGGGCCATATGGTTTCCCCATTGCAACTACCCAGCTCTGCCATTATAGCATGAAAGCAGCCAAAGATAAACGAATGAGTATGGCTGTGTTCCAATAAAACTTTATTTATGGACACTGAAATTTGAATTTCATATAATTTCACATGTTAGGAAATATTTTTCTTTTAATTTTTGTGAAAGCATTTAAAAATATAGAAACCGTTCTTAGCTTGTGGGTCACAGAAAAACAGGTGGTGGGCTGGATTTGGCAGGGAGGCCACGGTTTACCAGCCCCTGTTTAAAACTTCCCAGCTCATTCTAATGTGCAGCCATTGTGGAGAACCCCTAGCCTATGCTTTGAATCTCCTGAACTACAGACCTGATGTATCATTGTATCCCCATATACAGTGGGGGTAAGTTCTTGATAACAGTTGAATGAATTTATCTTTGTGGATTGCCTATATCTCCTTGCTGATGGGTATTTGTTGAAATGGTTAATAAACTAAGATAACTAGGGAGCAGGGCAGGCTATGGTTGTCAAAGATGGGAGACAGGGCAGCAGCAGAGATACAGCATTTGGGAATCAGGGGAGGCAGCAGTATTGGGGCACAGCTGTAGTTGGCATGGAGGTGTACCATTCAGACCTCCCTGCCAGAGAACCTGCTGTGTGAGGTAGCTGGTGGATAGTCATCAGTTGCCACTCTTTTGGGTTTTCACTGAGACCGTGTCTTCCCCCACACTGCCCCCCAGCCAATATTGAGCATGACAGGTGCCCAGAGCTGGGCTGGTCCTACTGCTCGGTGTTGGACCTTTCTGATGGGAAGTCTCTGTCCTGGGGCTCTGCACCAGCCTGGCTGAAGCTTTCTCAGAACCCCACTGTTGGTATAATGCTCCTTCCTTCCCATCCTTACCTCTCTTGTTCTCAGGTGTCAGAGTGCATCTTGCCTTGAACTCACCCCTCCCCCTTTCTCCTTCATCCTCTAATACATCTTTTCTCAGAGGAGCAGAACTGATGCAAGGGATGGTCAGGGAGGAGACTTAGTGGAAAGTAGATATATCCCATTTTATTTCAAAATTGGGACTTCTTTTATTTTCTTTGTCCACCCTCTCCCATTTCTCTAAGGATAGAAGCAACAGCAGTGGCAAAAGGCTATGCTGATAGTAATGAAATTGATGAAAGAATCATAGTCGAGTGTGAACTTTCTTCCTGAGCCCACACTATTCTTGGCTCAAGACTGGTAACTCCCCAGGAAACTTCTACGTTTAGCTCATGGCTTCAAGTAAAAATTAATCCTACTTCTGTTCATTTGTGTTCAAAGTCATGGAGTTGCCATATCCTTGAGGCACGTGGGCAGCTTTTGGATGGGGCACATGGGAGCTGTCTGAGAGCTGAGTGTGGCCATCTCCAGGGTGACTCCAGCCACAGTGATGGAGCCCGGGGGACTGGGGCCACTAGCAGCTCCTGGAGACCCCAGGAGACAGAGCCTTCTCCCCAATAGTTTCGGTCAAAGTCCTGGGGAGGATATCGGTTGACTAGCCCTCAATCATGTGCCCACAATTTTGTCCAAGAGACCTCTATGTGGATAGAGCTACCTAGCAAAGAAGTGGGGATAGTGTTTGCAGACGGGGGGAGAGGAGGCAATAGCTACCACTCTTTTCTACACATGACAGGCAACAGGTGAAAAGTCAGGCCTTCAGACGTGATCACAAAGCACACAGATTTGGAAGGTAGCTGTCCAAGGTTCAGGTAAAAGGCCAGGAATGGGAAGCTTTGGGGAAAGGGAGAGAGGGAGCAGAAGAATAGCTAATATAAAATGTTAATAGTGAGCATATACTGAATGCTCTATAAGCTGGGATGCTTTCACTTGCAAATAGCAAAGCATCTCACTCACAAGTTTAAACAACAAAAGGCTGAAGGTGGAGTGACTCCAGGCTGCTTTATTGTCTCAGGGTCTCAGTGTCTGGCCTCAACCCAGGTGGCCTCTCATACAGCTAAGTGTCACCACTAGCATAATCACATCCTGGGGCTTCTCTTCCTGCCAACCACCACCCCTCCTTTGTGGTGTTTTTTGTTTTTTTTTTTTTTTTGAGAGAGAGCACGAGTGGGCGAGGGGGAGGAGAGAGAGAGAGAGAGAGAGAAAGAGAGAGAGAGAGAGAGAGAGAGAGAGAGAGAGAGAGAGGGGATCCCAGGTGGGCTCCTCACTGACAGTAGTGAGCCTGATGCGGTTTGTGAAATCACAAACCCTGAGATCATGACCTGAGCCAAAGTCAGATGCTCAACCGCCTGAGCCACCCAGGCACCCCTCCTGTCAACTCTTAAAAATTGTGGTAAAATAGGGGCACCTGGGTGGCTTAGTCAGTTAAGCGTCTAACTTCAGCTCAGGCCATGATCTCATGGCTCCTGAGTTCAAGCCCCACGTCTGGCTCTGTGCTGACAGCTCAGAGCCTGGAGCCTGCTTCAGGTTCTGTGTCTCCCTCTCTCTCTGCCCATCCCCTGCTCATGCTCCCTCACTCTCTCAAAAATAAATAAACATTAAAAAAATAAAAAAAAATGTGGTAAAATACACAGAACATAAAATTTACCATCTTAACCATTTTAAGTGTGCAGTTGAGTGGTATTCAGGAGATTCATATTGTTGTGCACTGTCTCCAGCACTCTCTTCATCTTGTAAAATTGAAACTCTGTTCCCATTAAACACCAACTTTCCATTACCTCCGCTCCCCGCTCCTGGCGCCCACCACTGGACTTTCTCTCTCAATGATTTTGACTGTTCTGCATATTCGTATAGGTGAAATCTACAGCATTTGTCTTTCGTTCCACCTAGTTTTTGTGTGACCCTGATTTAAGAATGATTTTTTACAGTGGTAAATGGTTATATTTTAAATGGTCATGTAAGTATCTACATAATATCTTCCATTTTTCTTCTTGGCTCACATAGCCTAGAATATTTCCTCTCTATCCTTCACAGAAGAGTTTAGAAATCCCTGAGCTAGATCAATGGTTTGCAACCTATTCTCTGCTGCCAACTGATCTCTGGTAGAAATGGAAAGGGGAGGGGTACCTGGGTGGCTCAGTCGGTTCTGTCGTTGGCTCAGGTCATGATCTTGTGGTCCGAGAGTTTAAGCCCCGCATCAGGCTCTTTGCTTACAGCTTAGAGTCTGGAGCCTGCTTTGGATTCTGTGTCTCCCTCTCTCTCTGCCCCTCCCCTGTTTGTGCTTTGTCTCTCTCTCTCAAAAATAAATAAACATTTAAAAAATAATAATAAAAAAAAAGAAATGGAAAGGGGATGGTGCAGGGTTAGAGCCTTGGGGTCTCCTTCCAAGATCCCACCCCAGACCGCAGCTTTGCCCTGAACGGTTTATCAGGTTTGCATAATGGCTGTCCATGACAGCTTTCACTGGGAGACAGTGGTCCAGGACAAAACTTTGGGAAACCTCTGCGCCGGGTGTTTTCTGAGGTTTCTCACAGATTTGACATAGAGAAGTCCTCCCTTTCCAGCTAATTCAACTCCTAGGATTAGGGTCAAAGTTCACTTGAAGACATTTTGGTAATTTGATGTTCAAAAAAAATCAGAAGTAATGTACAAAATGAAGAAAATACTAACTTTGTAAATAGGAAAAACAATCTTTTCATAGTGAAGGAGATCAGGATATGCCACTCCTGGAATGTGCCACTTTGGCAAAAGAATTGTTTTGAGCTGAAGGCATCTGAGTTCCTGAAATCCCTTATCTGTCTAAAAGCAGAGCCTCCCCAAAGAACTCAATTGTCATAAATCCTCTCCCAGGAAGTAACTCTGATCTTCTTTTCTTAGAGAGAGTGGGCACCACACCCAGACAGACATTGTCAGAAAACTGTCAAGTCTCCTACCTAATCTCCTAAGGGCCCCTTTACCTTTAAAAAAATCATTTGTGCTGCCTCATGCATCCTGTCTCTTGACCCCTTCTAAGAAGTCATTTGTTCCCTCAGAAGTACCCCACTGCCCTCCCCATTCCCTTTTAACATGGTATTGCAGGGACAGAAAGTATTTTTTTTTTTACTCTACTCTTCTAAATGCTTAGCTGGAGCCTCTATGACAAAAGACAGATGATATAAGTTTTATGTGACACGGGACTCTTTATAAGGAAATGAAGACTCAAAGAAATTGTTAAACCTGAGTGTTTCTAGGTTTGCTGAAGAGTGGACAGTCATGGAAAAACCGTGTCAGGACCAAAAAGTGTATGAGCTAAATGTAGTAAACTGGAGGAAATAGCAAAGCTTATTTATTTAGATTCTTCTTGGGTACCTTGGAGATGAGGCTATTCCTTTCCTCCGTAAAGGGGAACACCTCTCACATGAGGGTTTTATGACCTGCTTTAGGAAAAAGTCAGAAAGTCTTCCTGCACATACTCTTTCTCAGATTCCTTCAGCTTTAAATACTCAGTATGCCAAGGTGCCATATTTTCGGTTAGCATGTCATGAATCCCATCAGTATATAAACTGAATTTCACCTCTTATTCACTTCCTTCTGGGATGCCCTGATGCATGTAAAATTAATAAATTCATATTCCCTCTTTCCTGTTTATCTGTCCAGTATTAGTTTAATTTGCATGCCCTCATTGCATGAACTTAAGAAGGTAGAGGAAAAGTTTTCCATCTTCTACAAAAGCAAAGTGTATGTTAAAATATCTTCCTGGGAGGTATTTTGAGAAATTCTTTACAACCAAAAGCATATTTTGAGGAAAAGCTTGAAAATTGCAAACTCTTTAAAGAGGTAGATCCAGCTAAAGTTTTGGTGGAGACACGCACACCCACCCCACTTCCATGGCTGGGTGCTACATCTGTGTGCAGTGCTTTGGGAAGGGCTGGCAGGGTTCACCAAAGTGGGATTAGGGTTGTCAAAGTGATTAATCTCCTCCCTGCTAGGAAGTGAAAAAGCCTTCACTTTTAAAAAGAAAATGGATTTTCAGATTCCAAGTATGGTTTTTTTTTCCCCCTTAAGGGTGAGACTTTCACTCTGAGTCTCTTTCATTTTATTTATCCATTTACCTTCCTGACACGTTTGGCTCCTGTAGTAGGCTGACAAAGCCCACCAACATTCATTTTCAACTTATCTCCATAATATTCTCATTTACAATTGAGGAAGGCACCAAGCAAGGCATCACTGGCCTTCCTTTTTGACTTCTGTCTGCAATCCAGCCCATTTGTGAGTTGCTGGGTAACAGAATCAGGGGAGGTGCTCCTCCCAACTCTAAGACCCCGGCTTTCAAGCACTCGAATGGCAGTTGTTTGACTCTCTTATCAGAGCAGTGGCTCTGTCCCAGAAGCCCCTCACAATAAACTTCTGTACCAAATTAATTAAAGAAAGACTTGATAATTCCATTCCAATGAAAGTAATTTTAGATACATAATGCACAATTTGCTTTTCCACTTAACTTTCAAATGAAACATTCGGGGTATTTAGTACCATTTGCATTAATCAGCAAAACCATCAGTTCCTCAGGCAAAAGAGACAGACTTTGCCAGGAGGGTGGGGAAGAAGGTCTGTGTGAAATGTGGTGGTCATTGGACTATTTGAATGGAAGATGAGGGAACTATGGGTTGCTTGCTACCTTTCTTGAAAAAAGAGCATTTTTGGAAAAGACTGTGATGGAGGTTGCTGTAAAAGAAAAGTTCTTCACGAGATGCTCCTTAAAATGGTAAGGAAGGCTTTATGCAGGACTATTGTAACATGAGTCCACTCTATTGCAAGAGGGGAGAGAGATTGAGCACAACTCTGAATGCAGCAAAGGTGGCTGGGGATATAGCCAAGGAGCAGAACAAGGGTGTCAGCAGATGGAAAATCACGAAGTGGAGACATCAAGGATGGGGGTTCTTGTTAAACTGGCCTGACATTGCTCTTGTTAAGGACAAGAAAGGACTAGATGTCATCAGGGGCAGAGATGGGGAGCTTGGGTGATCAGATATCAAGGTTTGGGAGTTGATGTAGCAGGATTCTTGCTAAAACTAGGCTCCCCAAGGAAGGACACAAAAGCCAAGGTCGAGGCCTACTTGAGAAATGGGCTCAGAGGAGCCCAACTAAAGTTCAGTCAAAGAGAGTCTTTGTCATTGCTATTCATCTCATTTGTGCTGGAAATTGGAAGGTAAACATTAGGCACTGGGAAACAATTTTCAGAAAAGGTGGTTACATGTGAGAAAAAGGACATGTGTGAAGACCACAGATGCCTTACCTCCTGGGTGGCCTGTTGAACTTCCTGTGTCCATATGGGTTGAGGTAGCCGTGCTAAAGATGTCTGTGATCTTACCTCTCAGTAAACCTGGGTTTGGAGCCTCCCGTCAGTTGTCGTTAACATTGTCTGCCAGAAGCCAGGACTCCAGTTGCTTTGCTCATCATGGGGAGACTGGCTGGGCTGCCACTTGTTCCCATGCCAGCAGGAGGCACAGTAGAGCTTCAGGGAAAAGCAGAGGTCTGACCCCAGTGCTCTTATACCAGCATTTCACAGCAGCATTCCCCCTTGTCTGGCCCTGCACTATCCCTTTGGTTTTGCAAATCTCCTATGCCCTGTTTCTGTTCTTTATTCAACTATGTAGTTCTTTCTTCCTGAGTCTAGTTTATTCAGTTGGTCTTTTCTGCCTTAGTGTGGGTTGCCAGTCCTTTTGTGCAGTCAAATGTTCTACCACTGAGCTATACCCCTTGCCAGAACTTTGGTGAATATGTGTCTCAAGCCCAGAAACTCTGGAAATTCATTGTGTTCCCTTTGAGAACCTCACAAATGGCCTTATGCCCTATTCCCACGATGCCCTCATCAATAAGGCACAAAAAGGGCATTAAATGATGAATTCACCCTTCTGAAATTAAATTCCAGCAAGGAAATATGCTACAGGGGACAGGTCACATAAAGTCAAGTGGAAGGCAAGTGAAAGGCACATCTTTAATCCAGCCCTCAGAACCTGGGACTGAGAGCCATGGGGTCTGTTGCATGTGAGGCTGCTGTCATGTGAGGATGTTGCAATGTATTATTAATATGTTAAGGATCAGACTAGAAAGCCGCACTGGAAGTCAGCCCAGCTTGCTTCTTGTTACCATCTGTTTCCTGCCGCAGTTCAAGGAGAGACTCTGGGCTCCCTAAATCCACCAGTGGAGATCCAGGGGATTATATATTTGGAGGAATATATAAAGCCCTGACCTTTTATGTTCTGGTATGCCTTGCCTTTAGCTGGCCTATCTGGTTCTGACCCTTTGCCGAGCATTGACTTTCAGGAAGACGCAAGCCAGGCTGCAAATGTGCTTCTAGCCTCCCTCAGATCTCTGTTGATCACTCCCCGCGCCCCCCCCCCCCCCCCCCCCGCCAGGCCTGGGTTCCTCTGTGCCTGTCGGGTACCTGTGAAGTCACGTGATGTTTATCCATAGGTCTCTAAACCTCTAGCTTGTATTTTGCGTGGTAAAGATGAACTTCCCTTTCTGTTTGGGAATTTCGTTGGTTAACACTCTAGACTTCCTCCCCTTCCCCCTCTCACCAAAAGCTTTCAGAGAATGGGACATAGCTCTCCCTCAAAGAAACTCTGGGACTGCTCCAGCCCAAGTCTGTGGGTGGCCTTAGCCATCTGGCTCCCTCTATTTCTAGCAGTGTTGACTTAGTGCCACTGAAGGTCCTGTGTGCCTGGGGGAGAGGTGAGGTGATGCGGGCAGGACCATGCTGAGAAGGCTGGAGGGGGAGGAGCCTTGTTGTTCATACTGGCCTAAGCATTGTCTCATTGTGCAGACTTTAATTACCAAATCTTTCAATTGATGGTATAAAAGGCTTTGATTCACTCTATTTTGTTCCCTTCTAATTTCCTTGTAAGAGTGCTGGTTGAAAGCTTCAGTCATTCATGAAATTGGCTTCTGATGCCACACCTTTCATTTTCTCTGGCCTGAGTACTTGGCATATGTGTTCCCTCCAGCTACTGTCTTCTTCAGCTCCCTTCGTAAGCTCAGCATGTTTCATAGTGGTGATCAAAGGGGCATCTTTTACACTCTTTCTCTGTCTTCCAACTTCTCCACCATGATGGAAAAATGAAATTCCTTCTGGGGAATCCAGCCATATTTCCTGTGCAATAATATCAAACCTTCCCCCATTTGCAAGCAATTCATGCTCAGCGTTGTGAATGTGGCACAAAGATATGAAGTATCATAAAAAATAATTGTACCTAGGTGGCTAAGGTGTAGAACCATCTCTTGGTGTTTTTACACCAGGGGGTGTGAGAAGACCTGCATTTGACATCCATGGTCACACTTCAGAGTAAGACAAAGGTGAGGAAGTGGATTGACATTGGTGATACTTCTTGTGATACAGAAAGTACTTAACAGTGATGTCAGAGCTAAAGAAAAAGCAGAATTCAAGGTTCTTAGATGCTAACTTCTTTTCAAACTAGGGGAAAAGTTCAAACAATGTTTGGTAACAACACTTATAGCTGGGATCCCAGAGGGCAGCCTAAGTGGTGTACCTGTTGAAAATCGAGAAATGTTTGTATGTTTGGAATGTCCAGTGGGGCTTCATTTTCACAAAGAATGAAGGGGCCTCATGGGAAGGATCCTATCCTAAGGGAGAGAGAGGACAAGCATTCAAATTGGGTTTAAGGACAATGGGTTAAGGAAGAAGGGAGAGGGAGATTTTTTTTAACAGCTTTACTGGGACATATGTAATTTACATACATTACAATTCACCCATTTAAAGCTACAATTCAATGGTTTTTAGTATAATGACAGAGTTGTATAACCATCACCACAGTGAAATTTAGAAAGTTTTCATAGCCCCAGAAAGAAACCTTGTATCCTTTGGCCATCAATTCCTCCAGCCCTAGCAAACACTCATCTACCTTCTGTCTCTATGGATCCACCTATTCTGAACATCTCATATGAATACAATCAGACAATATGTGATATTTTTTGTCCAGTATCTTTCATTTATCATAATATCTTCAAGGTTCACCCATGTTGTAGCGTATATCGGCACTTCATTCCTTTTTACGGCTGAATAATGTTTCATTGTATGAATGCACAATTTGTTTATCCATTCATCAATGGAGTCGTGAATTGGGTTCTTTCTACTGTATTGATTATTATGAATAAGCTGCTATAAACATTCATTTACCAATATTTGTGTGGACATGTTTTTACTTCTCTTGGTATATATACTTAGAGGTGGAACTGCTAGAACATATGGTAACCAGGAAAAAGAACTTTGAGTAGAGCATGATATGTTCACTTCAGATTGTTTCTCTGATGCCCCAGTCTTAGATTCATTCAAGGAATCCTAGAAAGAGTGATGTCAAATAAAAGGAAACAGAAAGTCATACCGCTGCAATCTCTGAAGGCATATAGTAGTTGCTTGCATGGTGTGTCAGGCCAGTTTACCTCAGAGAGGCAGTCAGGAAGCAGAAAGCCCTAGGAGACTAGCAGTAGGTGGGGAGGAAATAGAGATGCCCAGGAGTGGCTCCAAGGACTTCCCAGACCCATAGAGGAAACCTCCCCATTCCCAAATGTGGGGGAGGGGTGTGAGTAGAGAGAAGTTCTTCACAGAGAAGTAGAGAGTCTGTAGGTTCCATGAATATAGTCCTGTGACAGAACTCTGTGTGTGCATGTGTGTGTGTATGTGTAGGGGTTGGTTCTTACAGGGATGGCAGCTTCTAGGCACAGGGCTTGCAGCCTAGGCAAGACACGGGCAGACTGCAGTATCTCTGACATGCCTGGAAGAAGCACCAAAACAGAAGGGGCCGTGAGAACCAGAACGGTGGCTGTCTTTGTGGTAATCTTCATCATCAAATTCTGTCTCCCCTCCTCCATGTTTTGACAATGTGGAAGTTCCTGAAACCTTCACATTCTTCTAGAACTTGGGAGAATCCTCAGAATGACTGAAGCAGAATTTTTCATCAATTTCACAGGAAAGTAGTTGGGGATAGAATATGTTGATTGATAGGAAGTGAGAAGATGTGACATTTCTCACACTCTTGAGTTTATGAACGAGATTCCCATTGGCAGCTGATTGAAAGGAGGAAACATGAGTGATGTGTTCTGGGGACAATAAACAGATCTGCTCTGTTGGAGTGGAAACTTCATGTAGGGAAAAAAAGGGGATGAGGAGTAAAAGTAAATCAGTGATTGATAGTTGAGGGTTTTGGATACCTTGAAAGAATTTGGATTTTATTCTGTAGCCATGGACAGGTATTTGAGCCTCTGTCTTGAGCACGACCGCGACAGAGGTCTTCTCCTCCTCTATATAAGAGCGAGTAACTTGCTGGAGCTCCCATGTTTTCAATAAGGAGGGTCAGGAAAATGACAGGAACATTTGTTTTGAAATTTAAGTGTTATAGCCAAATAAGAGCATGAAAAATGCTCAGCATCATTAGCCATCAGGGAAATGCATATCAAAACAATAATGTGTTGCCATTTTCCACTTACTGGAATGACTATAATAAAAAAGACGATAACAAATGTTGGTGAAGATACGGAGAAATTGGAATGTTCATACATTGTTGGTGGGATATAACATGTTGCAGCTGCTTTGGCAAAGTTTGGTGATTCCTCAAAAAGTTAAACACACAGTTACCATATGACTCAGCAGTTTCTTTCCTAAATGACCACCTAAGAGAAATGGAAACATATGGTCACCCAAGAACTCGTACATGAAATGTTTATAGCAGCACTATTCATAGCAGCTAAAAAGTAGAAGCAACCTACATGTTTATCAACTGATGAATGGATAAACAAAATGTGGGGTGTCCATACAATGGAATATTTTTCATCCACAAAAATGAATGAATGATACATGCCACAATATAGGTGAACCTGATATCATTAAGCTAGGTGAGAGAAGCAGACACAAAGGACCATATATTGTTGGGTGCCATTTAGTTTTTTAAGTTTATTTGTTTATTTTGAGAGAGAGAGAGAGAGAGAGAGAGAGAGAGAGAGAGAGAAACATTCCAAGGAGGATCCGCACTGTCAGCATGGAGCACAACATGGGGCTCGATCTCACAAACCGTGAGCTCATGACCTGAGCAGAAATCAAGAGTTGGATGCTTAACTGACTGGGCCACTCAGGCACCCCTGTTTGATGCCATTTATATGAAATCCCCAGAATACACAAATCTAGAGATAGTAAGTGGATTTTGTGGATGACAATAGCTGAGGGTAGGGTGGAATTGGTACTGACTGCTAATGAGTTCTCTTTGGGGTGATGAAAATGTTCTGGAATTAGATAGTGGTAATGGTTGCACAATCCTGTGAATGTGCTAAGACATATTGAATAATATACCGTAGGGAATTTTAAAACAATGTTATGGTCAGCAGGGACCTAACAACTCCTCCTTTCAGGATATGTGATAGACAACCAATTGTCCAGGTTTGTCTGGGCCTGAGGAAGTTCCTGAGATGTGGGACTGTCACTACTGAGACCGGGACAGTTCCAGTCAAACCAAGATAACTTGGATACCCTAGTGTGAAAATAGGCCAAGTTCACATTTAACAGAGCAATTTCTCATTCACAATGGATTTGTCCCTACCACCTTGTGAAGTAGTTACAACAAGTTTTCCTTATTTCCTGTTTATAAACAAGGAACTGAGGCTCATGGGCTTAGAGGTTGGCCTAAGGTTGTAGGGAAAATAAATGACAGGACTGGAAGTCCAGCCTGATCCTTGACTGAGTCCAGGCTTTTTCCTACATGTGGGTAATTGTACATAAAGGTGGTGCCAGTAAGCATGTGGCTCACTCACCCCCATAAATGCTGGCCATCTGGCTTCTGAATTCAGTGGTGATCCCACTTCTCTTCTCCTCCCCACTCCCAGAGGCTGCATCCTGTGCGGCCTCTCTAAACAGTAATGGCACTCAGCATCATTGCCAAGTCCATCTTCCCTGTTCCTCTGACATCTCTGGGGCAGGGACTGTGTCTTAGTCACCTCTGTTCTTGTCTCTTATTACCTTGCCTGGTACACAGTTAGTACTCAGTAACCGTCTGCTGAAAGCAGCCTGGTTTCTGTTCCAAAGAACAAACAGGAATGAACATCTCAGAAGAGAAAACTACCTTTACTCATCTCTGTCACCCAGCCCCTGTTACCATGTCTTCAGGCTGAATTGTTCTCTCTTTAGGCCTTCCTTGAGTCTCATTTTCTGAATTGCTTGGTGGTGGAGCTGGCACAATCTGTTGCTTTTCAAAATGTGTTGAAAGCACACTCTGAAGGTCAAGCCAAGCCAAGATTTCTGCAGAGATTTTGCATGGCGTGGCCTGGATGCAGCTGGCCACCGAGGACAAAGTGCAGTTGTGCCCCAAGTGAGCAGATAAAAGACAGTTTCCTTGGGTTTTAGAGATTCCATGACTGTCATGAAAAGGGCTTCACGGGGCGCCTGGGTGGCTCAGTTGGTTAAGCGGCCGACTTCGGCTCAGGTAATGATTTCGCGGTCCATGAGTTAGAGCCCCGCGTTGGGCTCTGTGCTGACAGCTCAGAGCCTGGAGCCTGTTTCAGATTCTGTGTCTCCCTCTCTCTGACCCTTCCCCATTCATGCTCTGTCTCTCTCTGTCTCAAAAATAAATACACATTAAAAAATTAAAAAAAAAAAAAAAAAAGAAAAGTGCTTCACGTGCATAGGGCCATGTGCTCCAGCAAGGCCTCGTGGGAAGATCTATGAAGTAGGAGGCACCTGTCCTCCATCCTAGTCTGTCTTCTGGGAAGTTACATAAATATCCTGGGCCTCAGAGAGTTTCCTGGCCTTTCAGATGAGGATAATTACATTTTCCTACTTCCTTTATAGGTTTTTCTGTGAATTTCAGTTTAGATAATTGATTGATAGTTTCTCAACTGAGTCCCTCAGGAAGACAGATGCTGCTTCAATCTGTTAATTTACTTTCTACATGGAGGTGCTGTGGGCATTATCCTTAAAAATTATTTGCAGCACTTTCCTGGAGAAGATTCTATTTCCTTGCCTTGAAGATGCCAAGCTTGGACATGAGATCTCCTCTGGCCAATGAAATACTAGTAAAACTGACATGGGTTATTTCTGGGCAAAAGCTTTAAGAGCCAGGGTATGGGCTCTATATTCTCATCTATGTTCTCTTTTTCCTCTGTTGTGAGACAAACAGTGTTCCAGGCAGAGGCTGCTCCATCAGCTTGGGTCAAGAAACAAAGAGGACATAAGGAAGAGCTTCTGCTGACACATGTTGGGCATGAAACATGAATAAGAAATAAACCTTTGTTGTTGTCAGCCACAAAAGTGTCAGGGTTGTTTGTTACTATAGCATAACCATGCCTATCCTGACCAAGTACAATTATATGAAAAATATTTTGCTGAAAAAAATGTTAGAAAATCACTGTAATAAATGATGGCTCAATATAAACTCTTTGATAAGAGAGACTTGTCTTAATTTCCTATTGTTCTTTGTTTACTCAATGCCTAGCCTGGTGCCTGATAAAAGTGTAGGGTAATACTAGGAATTTGGTAAATATTTGTTGAATTAATTAAATGAAAGTGTTCTGAAAAAAATAAATAGTATCTCCTGGAGACATTGTTATTTTTACCATTCTCAGATTCAACTGTACCTGTTCTTTCCTTCATAAGTCTTGCAAAGTGTATTAGTCAAAATCAATATATGTCCTAAAGTAACATGGTTACTATTATTTCCTTTGTCTGACAGGAATTTTTTTATTCTACATCAAACATTTCATTGAAAAGTACAACTGAAAAATAGAAGGAGGCAAGCAGATCTCATGGTTCTCATGGTATCAGTTTTCCGTGGTACCATCTTGAATCAGAACCAGTTATGGTCTGGTTAACTGCATTGGGCCATAGTAGCCAGAAAGGGGCAGATACAGAACCTAAACTTGTCCTTAAGGTAGGTGGGAGCTAGGGAGACAGGTCTTGCTGCAAGGGCTGGTGTAAGGCTGGGATGCAAAACCGTCCTGCAGGCAAACATCAAAGACAATGCAGTAGTACAGCTCCTGCAGTGAGATTGTGGAGCTGTGGGAAGGATGTGCCAGGAGGAGGTAGGCATCCCACCAGGCAGGCAGACAATTGCCCCAAGATGCCAAAGGAGGCAGTACTGGAAAGTCCAGGCAGACATAAAATACCAGAAAAGTCTGTCACCAGTCTTGTCCATATAATGAATTGCAGTTTGGAAGGGGGAGGGTGCTGCTTCCAAAAGTAAGACAGGATTCCAGATCCAAAGAGACAGAGTGGAAGGGTGGAAGGCAGGACTCAGGGCGCAAAGTGTGGGAACTGAGGCAAAGGTAAGGACTAAGAGTTAAACTAACAACAAGGATGCCTTAATGTCAAATCCTAGAGGATGGAATTAGAAGACTGAGACCTCAGGGGAGCTCAGCTGGCCCAGGGATCCTAACTCTGGAGGCATGTAGGTAGAAACCATAAACCAGGAAGAGCTTAACACAGATTACCCATTCCAGTCCAGGAAATGGAGCTGTTAGTCTCTGCAAACCAATGATGTAGCTAATGCAGTGCAGTGGATCTATACACACACAGGCACATACACACGCATACACACATATGCATACACACATGCACACATATGCATGCACACATACACATGCATGCACATGCACACACATACACACACACATACACATGCAGAGGAATCCAGAATATTAACCTTACATTTATTTTGCTTGCACCCATTGACTGATGCAGGTCAAAGTCTCTCATAAACATACTGGATAGCAAATGAAAGTTCCCTCGGATAGCCCTCAAGACAGTTCTCTTATGGTTTATTAAGTAGTGACTGTCTTTAGATGAGTTTTTCTTTTTTCTTCTTTTAAAAAATGGTTTGGATGGTTCAAAAAGTAGTAAGCTGTTATTCAACCCCAACATGTACTCATTAAGGGAGAAAGTTGAGAGGGAAAAATGAAAGGCCCTTGCTGCCTGGATTGTACTTATCATTGACTGTCACCCATGTTTTATCCTTCTATCAAATTCCTTGTTCACTAAGTCATTCAAAATGCCCTGTTTCTAGCCTTTGGCATCAACAAGCAATTAGAATGTTACCTTTGACCTTCATCATAACATGTACTTCTTATTAGTGCCATTTTTCTCCGGTATAGTCATGATTTAACACTAATTACTTCTACCACAGAGTTCTGCTTTGCCTAATCAGATCACATCATGGAAATAACACATGAATTTTTCCCCATAATTTAAAAAGTATATGTAAAAAATTAGCATTTAGTTTTGGGCTCTAGGACTCCCCAGAACCTGGGAAATGTTGGGGCTGATGCTTAAATTTCTTGAAGGTAGAAATGCTCTCACTCTTTAGGGCCAATTCATCAAACTTGTGTCTGTAGGCTGCTTCCAAGCTGCTGAACTATTTTGTTGGCAGAACATGAAAAACTGAGAATTCAGCTCCTCCTCCTCCTCAAAAAAAAAAAAAAATTGGCCATAGTCAGCTGGACCTGAGTGCTGGCTGCCCCTTTCTGACAGATACGTGTTCTCTGTAGTCTCCACCTCTCCCTGTTGACAGCCACAGCATTTGGTTATAGTTATCCACCCTGGCCCCAGAGGAAGTTCGTTTTGTGAATTTATGACACAAGCACTTAGCCAAAACTGCTTGATGAACGGTGGATAAATGATCCTGTCAGTTTTTAAATGCCATTGGAAAAAAAATGAGAAGTAGGGTGAGTATAGCTTCTCTTCTTGCCCTTCTCACCTCTCTTCTGGCTATTCTGGGCTGTCTGGATCCTTCTTCCCTTGACTGATAAATCCCCCTCTTTATTCTTTGGGCTTTTCTCTCTGGATTTTCTTCCCGAGATAGCTCATGCATTCTGGAGTCCACCAACTGACTCTTGGCTGGTGTCTCCCAAATCTCTCTCTAGCTCACCTTCTCTCTCAAGATCCCATTCCAAGATTAAGCTCAGAGGCTTTACTGTGTGCAAGGAAGCTATGATTCAAATCCGGAGTCAGCAGTGGGCCCTGGGGCAAGGATTGAATGTCCCTGGCCTGCGACACCCATGAAATGGACACAACATCTTCTTTTATGGCTGAGAGTATTAACAATAGTTTGTAGGAGTGCCTGGTAATTGTTTTCTAAGCCCAAAGCCACTGGGTGGCCATGCCTTTTTCTTTCTACTTTCAAACACTGTCTCAATCCCAGAAGACCTTGTCTTGAAAAGTGACTTTTTACATTGAGTTGTCAGTGTTTCAGCTGCCAGGGATGAGGCCCACCAGAGAGTCAGGGATGGATGAGCAGGCGGGCCACCCTGAAAAATGGGACAAGGTAGAATTTTCTGACAAGACAGATTGCTCAGACAGCTTTGCGGGACTCCGCAAGTGCCAGGAACCTCAAACTTGCCCGGTGGCGCCCTGCGATCCTGCCGCATTAAATCGGAGCCATTTATTTCCATCATTAGCAGCAAAGTAAAGCAAATGAACGCTTTGGAGCTTCCTTATTAACAGTTATGACCGGCAGATAAACAAAGGCAGGGGAGCGAAAAGTGTCAATGACGACCCTGAGGCTTTCTCCACCAGCTTTCCCGTTGCTTCCCAAAGCACGGTTTTCCCCTTAATAATGGCTTTTAAATGCTTCCAGTTTATTTCAATGTTTTGATATACTCTTGTTTAGTTTTTAAATTTTTTTAGAAGTTTCACAGAAGTGGTAGAGGGTTAATGTGGGTAGGAAGAGAAAGAAGAGGAGGATTGGACACGATTCTGGCACTGGGCTTGGTGCATTGCATCCAGTATTTCATTTTCCTCGACTTGGGCTTATCTTTACAAGATCCCAGGATGAGTCTGATCATAGAAATATGAAGTTGGAAAATTTTTACCTCAGCTGATCCAATCTTTTCCTTCTACAATTGAGAGAGAAGTCACATGACTGGTCAGTTATTAGAAAGAGGACAAGCACCGGGCCCTCTTGCCTCCCTCACACCAGTCTCCCTGTCTGTGAGACCCAGGGGGCATTTAGGATGCTGCCAAAAGGTCAGGGGACGTTGGTGGAAATAAGTGTGCAAAAGATAAAACTTTTCCTTCTTGTGCAAGGAAAGAAAATTCTAACTTTTCTGTTTATGAACCAGTATGTGTGTTCTGAGCCTGGTGAAATACACAGATATTAAAACCTGATTTAATCATATTAAAATCTGATTTTTTTTCTGATAAAAATACATAAAAAGATACAAAAGCAGAAACTGTTCTGTTTCTTTTGCTTATCAGATATTGTCATGTCTGTGCGAGGTGCATGGAAAAGCCTTTCGTGGCCATTAGGGGTGCCGAACCAGCACTGTAGGATGGCCGCAGAGAAGGATGGAAAGATTCCAGGTTTCAGAGATGAATATTAGGAAGGACGTTAACTATTCTTGGAAGTGAGATGCTTACAGATTTCTTTTTATGTGAGGTATTAATCTTTCCTTATTTTTAAAGGCAATGCAGTCAGAGTTTTATGTTATGTCAATGAAAGCATCCCAAGGAGACTCTCTGAACCTCTGACCCATCATCTGCTAAAGGGAAATAACAATGGTGTATTGGAACTGACTCATACCAGCCAATTGTGGGCATCTCTTTCCCACTTTACATTCAATAACATCACAGTGTTAGTTTCTGTGACATCATGTTGGTGACTTGAAATAAGTCTGGGTGGGAATATTTCACCATAGAATTTGGCAAAAGATACAAATCAGGGATTTTTTTTTTGAGAGTTGGTTTAGCAGCACCCCACTGATAAAAATAAAATTTTGCAGAATCATTAAAACCATTAGAGATGATATGTCTAAAGCACCCATTAATGTGCTTGCTACAAATAATAGGACTTAGCAGATGGTGGCTATTTCTTGTTATATATATAGTGGTATAATAATCCCCAAGGCAACCAAAAAGTTACAGTACAAATGCGTGTGATTTCCCAGGACAGACGTGTGTGTGTGATAGGTGTTAGAGCTGCGTTCCAAAAGTTTGAAACAAAATTAGTCTGGTTCTTTGGTGGGTTAGCCTTCTGTTATCCAGAACATTCTACTTCCACCACTGGGAGTAATGCTGAAGAGCTATGTATTAGATTTAGTCTCCAGGTGCAGTGAACAAGCTGGCCAGATCACCTGTCTGAAAGAGAGGCAAGGTGTCATAATATCACTGGTTTCAATGCTGGACAAGAGTCATGGCTCTGCCAAAGAAGAGGGGGGAGTGGTTTCTGAAATGGGGTAGGTAGGGGTCTTATTGTGGGTTTCCTGGAAAACTCACTGTAATAGATATTTGTATGAGGAACAAGACCTGTGAGAGGGAGAAGGAAGCCCAACAGGTAGGGGAAGCAGCTGAACTATGACGCTGTGACATTCAACACTCAGCTGATCCCACAGAGGAATCTGAAGCTGGGGGTGTCCTTTAGAGTTGTTCAAGCACTGATTATTGGATGCGAACTGTCCCTGGGGAGGAGGCATTGCCATGCCTTTGCCTTTGGCTGAGGTGAAGCCCTGAGAGGACTCAGCTGTGATCCATCCACTGACAGTGAACATTCTCCGTAGCTCTCATTGCTGGGGAAATGAGTGCCTTGGGTCTGGAAGAGGCCTGGGTTGCGCATCACAGCATCCACTACGGTGGGTTTGGGATAGACTTTCCCATGGTGCTTCTCTGATTGATCCCTCCTGCATGGTAGGCCAGGCCTTAATAATCAGCCAGTCCGTCATTTTCATTTATTAGGTCTAAAACTTTAGAGCACAAACCCAGCTAAAATCTCCCCTCCCCTCATGCCTTCTGTAATACCTATCCAGACTGTTTGTTTTCCTTGCAATAAGTACCAGCCAAAAGATCTTGGTTGCAAACAATAGAAACCAACCGTGGGTAATGTAGGCATAAAAGGAATTTATGAGAAGGATGGCTGGTAGTCATCCTTCAAGGGAAGAAGGATAGCAGAAATAATACTGATGAGAAATTGTGCAATTGAATACCCTCCTGATCCTCAACCCACCGTCCCACTATACACACACTGCTCCTGAACACAGCTCCCACTGTAACCTCCCTTGTGGCATTCAATCCAGTTATCACTTCTGTTATATATGACTGCCACTGCACATCTAATGCAATGGTATGGCTTTATGTATCTGCTCATTGGAGATTTAGAATCCTTCTGTGAACCCTCAATTGTCTGGGCTAAGGCCATGTGCCCCCACCCTCAATGCCAGGGCATGGGAAGAAAGGTAATCTTTCTGTTATAACTGGCTGTGCCCTGCCTACCACCAAGAGTCACACTGTGTGGGAATCCAAGAATTAGAAAGGAGGTTCATGTGCTGGGTCACAACAAAACTTGACAAGCATCCACTGCCCAATCTTCTGTACCACATGAATCATACTCTTGCTCTATTCATGTGTGTTTTTTCTAAGGGTGGTATTCTAGGAGGTCCCAGGTCTTTTTACTCATGTATCTCTACAAATAGTGACTGCCTAGTCTGAAATGCAGACCCATTTCTCTCAAAAAGAAGAGCAAACTTTATTCCCCTGCATTAATGTGTGCTATCAAATATATGTGAAAGATTGCTTGGTTCCAAGAAACAGACTTATTCAGGTCAACTCAGGCAAAAAGGGGCTTAGTGCTAGGATGCAATGATGCTACTGGGTCTGGAAAGACAGGCAAGAAACCATCCATGGCTTCTGTCTTCCAGAGTGGAGTCATCTTTCTCTTGTGACTCCCATGGTCTCTGTCACTTGGCATCCCTACTTCTTCCCTGTCTTGGCTTATTCCCTCCTTCAGAGATCTGGTCCAGATTCTGAAGGAAGTAATTACTTTGATTTCGCTCATTATTTTCCTCCAATGGACAGGGCCTCGTGGATCTTTGGCCAGGTTAAGGAATGAGTCTGATTCCCACCCTGTTTATCCAATGACCACTCATCCATGCATACAGAATCACTACAACTACTTTCTTAAACACCTCAATTATAATGGGATGTTAGGTATGCCATGTACCATGTCTGACATGTTTCAAGTTTCTCTGAGTATGACCCTAGTTGCCACCCAGTTCCTAGGAAGTATTTTTCGCTTTTTAGGTAGCAAAAGAACTATTGGCTAATAGATGTTAGGTTTTGTGCCTGTTATTATGTATTACATACTTTATTGAATTCTTACATCATTTGCCTGAAGTAGGTTTTACTCCTATTTTATATATGATGAAATTGAGGATGACAGTGCTTATGAACCCAGAATAAGATGGTAGGGCTGCATATCAAATCCAGAATCATCTTGCTCCAAACCTGTGTTTTTTCTTCTACCCCAGGACACCTCTGTTGACACATTTATGACAATGCCAAGACATTCCTGTCTTAGTTATCAATGACTCTTTGAAGAAAATTACCAATTAGGGACTTTTCTACTAGGGAACAGTTGAAAAGTAAAGTAGAATAAAGTAAGAGGAAAGATGAAGGACTGGAGAAAGAGATGTTCACATGCTGAGCTGAGGCTGCTGAAGAAATGCAGTCCTTTTTGACAGCTGGCCCTTCCGATGGCCAGAAAATAGCCTTGTCATCAAGCAGTGGGGTGTCGCTCCTGAGTAATGAAGAGAAACTAACTTTACACAGCCCAAGGTGGGCACTCCCCATGAGTTCCTTGCTTTGTTTGTCCAAAACCATTTCACAGACAATTATAGCTAGCAGGATCCTCCAAATAAAACCTCCCAACATCTGTAAGATAAAAAGTAAGTCCTTTTAGAGGTAGAACTTAAAGTACTTTGTTGTAATGGTTTCATAGAAAGGAAAGCTGGACCAGTCAGGAAAATTCATTTAACAAATATCTAGCCCTACGTCAATCATTCATGTGCCCTGCAGGGGGGAAAATATTGTAGAACCTAGAAAGTTATTGAAAAGGGGAATTGGAAATGGGAATACATACAAGTACACGAGCATCTAGCATCATCTGTAATGTGAGTTCCCTCAGCTCTTTCTCCTTCAGTCTTCAATGTCAACCATAACTTATAGTGTCTCTGGGAAGTCTTCCTGGACTGAATACACCTGAAATAAATATAGATGATTTCTTTCCCCTTCCTTCCTCAGCTCTATCTGTTACAACTGCTGTGTGCTGTGGGCAGACCTCATTGTTAAGCACTTACTGGGTTTGGGGTTCAGTCAGCAATCCATTCTTGCTAGAGTACAGTGTTGAGAAGTGAGGTATTCTAGTTACTATGGCTACATAACAAACCACTGTAAATCTTAATACCTTAAAACATCAACATATTTATTTTGATCATGAGTGTAGAATTCAAACAGGACTCAGTAAGGTCAGCTCATCTCTGCTGTACTTGGCATCAACCAGAATGGCTTGAAGGGGACTGTAATCATTTGAAGGATCCCTCACTTAACTGGCTGTTGGGCTGGGCTGACTCAAATATCTGGGGATTGAAGTAGCTGGAACTCTGTGGACATCTCTCTAATTCTATGAGGTCTCTGTGTGAGGTCTTTCGGAGTGGCAGCCATGGAGTGACTGCATTTCTTCATCCTAGGTCAGGGCTTCCAAGATGTGTATCCTAAAGAGAATGAGCCAGGAAGAAACTGTAGCCTCTGGCTGACCAAGCCTTGGAAGTAATGTAGTATCACTATGCCATACTTTATTGGTCAAAGCAATTACAGGTTTCTACTCAGATTCATGAAAAGGAAATCTAGACCCCACCTCTCAGGGAGTAAAGTGACATTCACATTATATATATATATATATATATATATATATACACACACACACACACACACACACATACACACACACACACACACACACACACACACACACACGGGTACTTCTGGAAAATAAAAGCTGCCACACATGGTATATGTAAGGTTCAAAAGTTGGGTGAGGGAAGATTGGAACAGGTCTTGAATGTCATACTGGAGTGTTTGTTCTTTTCCTTTTTGGGGGGCAATTCACTTACTGGTTGCTGACTATCCTCCAGGGTTTCATCTGTGTAGGTTCATCATCCCCAGAAGGCCTATAAGACTGACAGGCAGAAGCAATTGCACCTCATGTATTTTTTTTAAACTTCCTAACTTGTCAAGGCTTTGCATTTGATTCCTCCTCAGTACATGAAACACAAGTGCCTGTCTGCTCAAGCAAGCAATGACGGCAAGTCAGACCAGATGGGTTTCTTGCCTACCCTCAAGTGGCACAAACCCACATGTTCTAGCATGCTGGAGGTAGTGATATTGAGATGGCCCACGATGGGATACACTGGTGACAGCACTGAGTATCAAACTGTCAGAGTACATCGAGATTGACTCTGGGCTTACTGCCCACCTGCTCAAAGAAGTGTCCAATTCTAGTGTCGATTCCTTCAGAACATGTAGCACCTAGTATTTATTCCATCTACCAGAGAATGCTGGATCTAGAGCAAAAGCAATTTTCATAGTCATGGATCCCAGTCCACTAGTTGCTTCCATTCAAAACTCTGGTGTCTCCTTCTAATGGGTCTCCATCCAGTCTGCTTGAAAAGTGAGAGACAAGGACATAATTCTCATAAAACATAATTTGTTTTTTCTGAGACAGAGATGGGGAAGAGCTGCTATTTGAGTTTCAGATTAGTGTCCTCTGTCCTCCATTCACTTTGACTTTCCCTTTGCAACAGTGGGAAATTTGTTTATTGCTGTAAGGCAGCTGTTGAAAGGAATCATGACAGAGTTTGTTCTTCCTCATATTTGTCAAACGGCAGATGTTCCCCAGTGGAGAGAAGATGGTTGTAAGAACAGGGACAATATTATAAATAATAAAGTCTTTCCTTTTGTTCCCAACTCAAAATGGGTTGAGTTCAAAAGTTGGAAACTCAGAACAAACCACATCCCAAGAATAACAGTGCTGGACAGGCCCACAAATGCACATTTCATCCATAATGTAAGCTGAGGGAGGAAGGTAGACATTGACCAGCAGGCAGGTTAGTTCAGCCAAAATGCTTGAGGCAGCTATCTTACGCCAGCCCTTTTTTCCTTTCTGTACATTTGATTCCAACCATCACTTTCCTCATGAGGTGTGAGCGCTAAGGGCAGAGACGATGAGGGTCTGACAGCGGGGAGCACAGGGGTGGCCATTGTTAAGCATAGTCACTCGTAGGACAATGGCTGTCTGCATTTTTGAAAATGAGCAACTATGGCTTTGAGTAGCTGATGTCAGTTCAGGAAATTGGTGTGTTTTTCCTTTGGTTGGTTGGTTGGTTGTTTTTTAATGCACCAAAAGGTTTTACAGTGAAGCCTACACATAGAAGGAAGTCACCGGGATGGTGCTGCCTGTCCTGAAGCCTGTCCAGTAGGCTGGCTAACTCCACCAGTACACACGGATGCCCCGGTGACTAAGGCCATGCTTGCAATCACTCTTAGAGTGGCCAGTTCATTTTGAACTTAGAAAAAGCATTGTAAGGCTACAAAAATTCATGTTGATGCGATCTGTTGCCACTCAATTGCCACCGCTCTGCAAACCACATGAAGCTCATATTTAGTGAAGATAAAGTTGGACAATGTAGAGTCCCTGTTGTTCTGTAAGTTCTGTGGGTTGTGTGATCTGTTTCAAAATAGGGAGTTCTGCCGGATGAAATATCTGGCTATTACAAAGATGCCTTATGTGTCATACATGTGTTCCAATTTTCAGAGACTAGGAATCTTATGTCTCTGGTGGGGACAGATGCCTCATTTAAGTATCTGTAGCATTTCCTGCCACCACCATTAAACTGGCAACTGCTGTCTTATGATAGCTAACAATTTACATGCTCGTGGCTTGACTTCCAGATAAACCCCTTTAGAGAAGTGACTGTCTTCCTGCCTAAAATTCTCCACAGTGCTTTCCAGAAAGGATATGCTGAACTTGTGATCTGTTGATTGAGTTCGAGTGGAATTCAGTAAGATGTACTTAGCACTCAAATAATTCTAGCTCACCTATAATGACACCTGGAGTATTTAGAATGTGCCTCAGGACGCTTGTGGACCCTAGGTACAATAATATGAGCAGCAACCACTAATGGACCGTGGACACGGCATTAATGATAACTAACTCTCACCTACCACTTTCCCTGTGTCTAAGTGCTTTGTTCTAAGTGCTTTACCTATGTTTCACCATTTGGTCCTGCAAACAACACTTTCGGGTGGGTGCTGTTACTTATCCTCAAGTCGACAGATGAGGAACCTGAGACACAGAGGTAAGAAAAGTGCCAAGGTTATGCAACTAGGGAGTAGCAGATGCAAACCCAGGCAGCAGGCTGCAAGGTCTGCACTTTTATGCACTGCATTATACTGCTCCTTTGACAAGTGCCTATTATATATATGGGTTCATATTATATGCCAGACACTCTTTATGTAAACTCCATTAATCCTCACAACAAACCCAGGAGATAAGTTCTATTATTATTTGCATTTTACAGATGAGGAAACTAAGGCATAAAGAAGCTGCATGGAAGGGCCCAGATGTAAACCTAAGGGTTCTGGCTTCTGAGTCTATTGTTGTACTCACCATGCTATAGCATGCTCAGAGGAGTCCATGAGTGAATAGAATGTCAATCCCGAATCGATTTGTATAGGTTTACCTAACAAGAGGTGGTGGATCATAGACTACTTTATTAAAAGACATCACTGAAATTTTCATCAAGGCTAAGAACCACCATATCCCTGAACAACCACTGGGCTGGGGACATGCAAGGTTTCTGCTTCAGTGGGCTGGAAAAATAGTGCCAGTCAAGAAAAGATAGTTTGATCTTTGTTTGGAGGATTTTAAAATAAAAAATATCAAGGCCTGGAGGTATTGGTTTCTTCATAAGGGCTTGGATATGGGAGAAGCACAGGAAGCTGTGGCACCGCTGTTTCCCTGGGCTCTGGGCATGCCCTGTGAAGAGGACACGGCTAGGAGCAGCCCAGGAGGTAGGTGTCCTCTGGTCTGCGCCAGCCAGCGGCAGCTGTGCAAAGACAAACAGGGAGAAACAGGGGTGACTACCCAGGCACTTGTCTCCCCCTGGACGGCCTGGGCCTGAATGGCCACTCTCTCCGACCTCCCAGGGATGAAAAGCCTAACAAGTAACAGGGAGACTCCCTTACAGGGGAGGAGCCCATTTTAATGAGCTCAAGATATCCATGTTAAAGGAAGAAAAAAGATATGTGCTGAACTAAAACCATAACTCATCAGCTTACCCAAACCAATGAGACAATTTTTCTATTCTTCATCACTTTTTCTAGATGGGAATAGAGAGGGAACCTGGTAAAAGGGGAGGGAGGGGCAGTAAAGTAAGTAGTCCTCAAATTGAGAGGCACTTTGAGGTCAGAAAATGGAGCAGGTGACTATGTATGGTTTACACAAAGTTTTTTTTTTCAATTTTTATGTTTATTTTTTGAGAGAGGAGAGAGGGAGAGTGAGCAAACTAGGGAGGGGCAGGGGGGGAGGAAGAGAAAATCCCAAGCAGGCTCCACATTGTCAGCACAGAGCCTTATGCAGGGCTCAAACTCACGAATTGTGAGATCATGACCTGAGCTGAAATCAAGGGTTGGAAACTTAACCGACCGAGCCACCCAGGTGTCCCTACACAAAGTTTTATTTAGGGTAACTTACTGACAGGGGGATTGGGCGGGTGACCATCCAGGCACCTAGGAAGCTATTTTTCACAAGGTCTGGACCTTTGTGAAATTTATAGAGTGAAGGGATACACAGAAGGGCAGTGTAGTGAGATCAAAGGATTTGTGCACACCTCAAAGGGCTTGCATGCACCAAACTGGCAGCTACCCTTTAGTTAGATCTTGTGATGCCATCTGTGCATCAGGAAGGGGAGATACTATGTTATCTTTAACAAATTTACAGAGGGCCAAAGCCAGACTCTGCATTCTGGCCTTGGTAGGCATTTCTAAGGTATGTATATTAATCTCCAACGAGCTGCAAACACATAGCCCCAAAGAAGGACATGAACAAGACGGAGGGCCAAAGATAGAGTCAGTATTGTCAGTACTGTCACAGAACGTAACACATAAAACATTTCTAAGAGAGAGAACATAATTTCTCAGAAATCCAGAGCCTCCTGGCAAGGGCTCACCTAAGTATCAATGTGGCACAACATTCTATAAGTTCCATGGGCAGGACCTTAACCCTCTGAATTTGTGAAGCTGGAAGCCTCCATGAAGACATACCATGTTTCACAGAACCTCCCTCAGCCTTGTTCCCGTGGTCCAGGAAGCTGGATCCTGTTTGCCTGTTGGCATTCCAGAGGTGAAGGAAGGAGAAAGTCTCCAGGTTACATGATAATGGCTCCTGAGGGTCCAACTTGTCATTGCTCCTATACTCATCTAGATATTGAATGCTGCAAGAAATGTGGACATTCAGGCTGTCGACCTGCAAGCTACGGATATAGACCAAGTCCTGTGTAGACTGGAGAGAAGGCACTTGATGGATTATTTGTACATGTACCAAACATGTACATAGAAATAATGACCCTCAACTTGCAGGACTATTTCAATCATTGAATAAGCATGGTGTCTGGTCATAGTAGGTGTTTAATCATGGAAGTTGTTACTGTTGTTATCACTTGAGAGTGTTCTGGCTGCAACACTTTCATACCATAGGATGAAAAACAAGGTTAACTGAACTTATCCAATTAGCTGTGTGGGTATTCTTACTTTTTAACAAAATTCATTTTGCAATATTATGAAATATAGCATTCACAGAGTATATAAGATATAAATAACTGCATAATAAAAATCATAAAGCAAAGCATGGTGCAATTACTATCATGTAATTCCTACGCAGGTTAAGAAATAGACATTGTCAGCACTCAGAAGTTCTCACCTGTGTTAGATAGGTCCTTTCCAGGTCATGCACCTCCCCACCTCACATGAGGTGACTTCTATCTATTCATGGAAATGACATTTTTGCTTAATTAATTAATTGCTTTATTATACATATCCCTATATAATATATACTATTCCCCCAATATTATTCTTTTGTCTATGTTTAAGTTATATGTGGACATATTTATTCTTTTGTGTCTTGCTTCTTTTATGCATCATTATAGTTGTTAGATTCAAACACATTATTTTAGTAGCAGTGATGTATCTATTTTTGTGGCTATATAGAATATGAATATGTTTCATTTTACTATCTATTCTTCTACAGATAGATATTTAGGTGTTTTTTAGGTTGGGGTAATTACTGACAATGTTGCTATACACATTCTTGTATATGCATTTTGGTGACATGGGCTGTAGGGTACAGGCATTCCTGGGTCACAAGATATGTATGTATTTAACTTTAGTAGGCCTTGCCCAACTTTTTTCCTAAGTGGTTGCACCAACATACTCCCTCATCCACAATGTACAAATCACCATTACTTCACAGCTTCATGGACAGATGGTATTGGTCATCTCTGAATGTTAGTCAATCTGTTAGGTGTGCAGTTGTATTTAATTGTGGTTTTAGTTTGCATTTCCCCAACTACTAAGGAGGTTGGAGAGCTTTTCACTGTTTATTGTCCATCTGGATTCCTCTTTTGTGAAGTGACTGTTTATCTCTCTGGCTCATTTTTTAAAATGGGTTGTCTGTCTTCTTTCTTAATGAATTTTATCCAAATGGATACTTTATTGTCTCAAATAGCATTTATTGACTGGTGTCCTGGAACTCACAAGAGTTGATTCTTAAAATTTCAGGAGTTTTGTGAGAAGATTTTTAACATGTGGATAGCTCGAAATAAGCCATACTGGGAGTATTTGCACTCTGGATATTGACAGATGCTACTAATCAGGGCATTCCCTCACCTTCAGTCCATAGAGAGTCAGTCAACTGCTACACCAACAGAAAATACCATCTCTTCTGCACTGCCACAGTTTCATCTCTATCATAAGTCCTGTCCGTATACATGTGGATTTATTTCCGTGCTATGTCTTTTGTATCATCCTTTCCTTTGTCTATCCCCATGTCAATACCATACTGCCTTATAAACTATAGGTTTATAATAAGTCTTGATATCTGGCAGAGCAAGTTCTCTTACCTGCTAAGAGTATCTTGCTCATTCTTGGCGATTAACATTTAAAATTTTGGAACCAGCTTACCTAGTTTTTAAAGACAAATCTGTCGAAATCTGTCATTTACCTATGGCTACAGGGTTACTTGCCTTGCAGGACTTTATTTTTATCAAAAAAGTTTATCAACTTTTTCTTTACAGATTCTAGGATTTATGTCATAAGATTAAAATTCCAGTTTAGGTTTTAAAATTCTCTATTCTTTTTTTTTTAATTTTTTAATGTTTTATTCATTCTTGAGAGAGAGAGAGAGAGTGGGGGAGCGGCAGAGAGAGAGGGAGATACAGAATCCAAAGCAGGCTCCAGGCTCTGAGCTGTCAGCACAGAGCCTGATGTGTGGCTTGATCTCATGGATCATGAGATCATGACCTGAGCTGAAGTCAGATGCTCAACTGACTGAGCCACCCAGGTGCCCCTAAAATTCTCTGTTCTATCATTTAATGATTTCCTTATTGATTAAAATCCAAAAATTTTAATTTTTGATCCACCTGGAATTTATATTATAATAAAGTATGGATGTAGGCATCGAACTTTCTTTTTTTTCAAGATGGCTAACCTATGATCGCAGTAACAATGATTGAACAACATGTCTCTACCTACTGATATTAAATGCCACCATTATCATAAATAAAATTCCTGTAAGTATTTGTTCTTTTCTTGGAATGTCTCTTTTGTTTCATTAGCTGTTTATAATATCATTGTTCCATAGGAATATCATGTTAGCCACAAATGCAAGCCACATTTAATTTAAAATATCCTAGTAGCCTCATTAAAAAAAGTAAAAAAAAAGATGTGAAATTATTTTTAGTAATATATTTTATTTAATCTACTATAGCCATTGTATTATTTCAACATGAAATCAATATATAAAAGCAATTACATTTACATTGTTTTTTTTCATATAAAGTCTTCAACATGTGGTGTATATTTTATTCTTACAACACCTGTCAGGTGGGATTAGCCATATTTCAAGTGTATGGAGCCACGTGTGGCTAGTGGCTACCTTGTTAGACAGCTGACGTCAATATTTTTGTTCAGGCAGGTTTACTGTAGCCTTAGCTTTTTGGCTAATTTAGTCCTCCTCATAAGGTCTGGCCCTTCTAGGTTTGGTTCAATGAGACATCTTCACTCATTGGTTGGAACTTCAGCATCTTTTAGCTTGGTGTGACTTTGGGAATTGTTTGGCTTACTGATATGAGGCATTTTTGTGTTTATTATTCTTTACATATTTTGCAATTTTGGCTTGGGTTTTCTCTTTGACCAATTGTTTCATAGATTTTTTAAAATTTTGAGATGGTGGAGTTTTGGAATTTTATCTTTCAGTTTTCTGGTTCTGTTATTACTTTTTAGTTACATTGCATTATAAATAAAGTTATTTATACTATACTTTTTGAAAATTATTGAAGTGTTCTTTGTAGCCTAATAAAGTCACTGTGGTTATACCATTAACTTCTGTAAACAAGGTGTTACTCACTTTTTAGAGTATAAATTGTTGATTAATTTTGAGTAAATGTTAACAATTTGAGCATTCAAAATAAATTTAAATTTATAAAAATGCAATGTATGTGTATGCATAAGTGTGCATATGTGTGTGTGTGTGTGTTTATTTTGGATGCCAGTGTAAGATTTCATCTTAAAAATGAGATTTAGTGCAAAGAAGGGTGTGAAAGCCACTAGCCTAGATGACCTCAAAGGTCATCTAGAATGTGTGAAAAGTGAATATAAATTTCTGAAGACCTTAGGTGACCCCTGAGTGGAGATGATATCAAAGGGTAGTTAAAATATTCTTTGTCTCACTTTCCATTCCTGTTCGTTTTTCCCCTCTATACAATTTGCTAATTAAAAAAAAATCTAGATTACACAGACCCAGGCTGAGTATTACACCAGTCTGTTATCAACAAGTGAGAGCACATTAAACAGTTTTTAATTGGTCTTAGGAAAAGCAAAGGTGAAGTGAAAATTTAATTCCCCCAGCCCTTTGTTCAAAAGGCATTTTTCCATCTGCATTGTAAGGAACACATTTTAATTAGCTTGATTTTCACTGTTTGGCCATGCATTTGTGATCTTTGTTCACACTTTGGGAACGAACATTTTGATGAAAGAAATTAGACAATACTGGAAATCTTGTCTGAGCAGAACAAATTGAAATTATCAATTACGTTGCAGGATGACTGGCACGCTGCATCTGGGGAGAGAAGAAAAAAAATGCCTTTCCCTAAGATGCGCCTGTCCAGCCTGGCACAGTTTTGCCCTGCACAGAGACAGCACGTTTTAGAGTGGAAAGTGCTTTAGTGCCAGGCAGTTTTGGGTTCAAATCCTGCCTCTGACCCTTTATAGTAGGTCACTTAATTCCCCTGATCCTCAATTTCTTCATCTGTAAAACAGGATAATAACATCCTCCTTGTAGCCTCACAGAATGGAAAGAAATGAATAGTGTGAAAATGCCTGGCATGCAATAGGGGCTCAGAGCATAACCAAGAGGAGCATTTCAAAGGAAGGGTCTGTGGCTGGGCTGAATACTTGTGGGGTTCCCAACTGTTTTCTATTGAGAAGAAAGAAGTGGGCAGGGCTGGGGATGTGGCACCTTATGCTGCTGGTGGTGGTGGTGGAGGCAAGGTTCTTCCTAGACCTCCTTCTCAGTTTCTCTGGGACAGCAAACAACCAGCGCCTTTTGCAAAGAAGTCCATTCAGGACTCTGATGTGTAGTTATGAAGCCCCAAGAGTCCATGCTTGCCCTGTGCATTTGTGGGGGCAGCTTTAAGGCCACGGAGGTCATTTAGCTAAGCACAGTGCACTAATAAGGAGATGAGTTAGCATTTTTTTTTTTTAACTCCCTGAGACAGGGTCAAAATCAAATATTCCCTGTGATCCTCACACTATGTGCCCAGGTTTGAGTTGAGAAAACACAATCCCTGTGTCTCTATGTGCATCATTCAGGAGTTCTTTGTATAGCACCCATTGTGCTCCCAGAATTCCCTCCCTGTTAGGAGTGCAGGCTCAGGGTTTGATAGATCTGGGCTAATTTTCAAGTTTCTCACTCACTCTTTTATCTTTTTGGGGAAGTATCTATGTGGCCACTGCAGTTTCTTCATCTTTAAAATCATCACACCGCAGGGTGGTTCCTGAGATTCTTCAAGGCTGTTTTTAGCACAGGGCCTCAGCTAGTCCCTTGGGATGGACACAGAAATGGGATCTATTTTCTTCCTTCCAGGCAGTGGTTCTCCACCTGGGAGGATTTTGTCCCCCTAAAGGACATTTGGTGACGTCAGGAGGCATTTTGGCTATCACTGTTGGGGGGCGGGCATGTAGGAGCTAAACACCCCACAGTTCACAGGACAGCCTTCTCCTCCTCCGCATCCATTACCTATGATTTACCTATGATTTTGGAATTAGGAGCTGAAATGTGTCCATTAGAGGTTTTCCTCTCTCTGAAGAGAGGGAAAATGTCCTGATCCTTAATGCCATTTTTACACTGTGTCCCTGTTTGGGGTGGCCTTGGTGTCTTGGTCGCAGGTCCCTCAAAAGGACGCGCCTCCCATGTGGGGCATCCTGGAGGAGTGTGACATTCTCACATACACCTGCTCCCAGTTAAAGACTTCGCGAGGGCCCCGCAGTGCGGAGGAGCACAACTGAGGGGCGGGGGTCGCGTTCCTCCGGTCCCTCCGCAGCAAGGGAGGCTCTGGAGAAAGGCAGGGCTTTTAGGGAGCTCCTGGTAGCTTCCTTGGGGCTCACTTCGTGAGGCAGCTGGGAACACCCCGAGCGTCGGAAGATAGGGCACCAAGGAGGCAACTGCTTGCTGGCTCCCCCAGGGCGGCAGGCCAGGGACGCGGGCACCTGGGTCCCGCCGCTCCCATGCTGGCGGTGGCACGGCGTCTGAAGGGACATTAGGGCAGGGAGGGGAAGTTCGTCGTCGCCAGCCTCAGCCCTGGACTGCAAGTCTGGGAACACACTCCAGCTTCCCCGCGGCCGCGCCTCTCCGGAATGCGCTTCGGGACAGGAGGCGACCGCTGCCCCGGCGGTGGCCGCGTGGGCGGCGGGGCCACTCGTTGCCCTGTGCTCCGGGGGCAAGATCTGATTTGGGGACCACGACTGCGTGCTGAGTCAAACCCCGCTGCCGGGCTGGGTCTGCAGCGGGGCCCCGGAGCACAGTGCGCGGAAGTTAATGATTAATCGCTGACCGCTCCTCCCCCCGCAGCTCTGGAGAGGGTGCTGCAGGGGGGTGGGTTGAGGCCCGCAACGGCAGGGAGCCCGGAGCCGGGGCGGGGGACTCCCTGGCGGGGCGCGTCGAGCGGGGGCAGCGAGGGGAAGGGCGGGCGCTGGGGGTGCCGCGGAACTCACTCCCCGCGGGGAGAGTAAGACCTCCTTCCTCCTCTCTCCCCGCCTGGCTCGTACACACACACACACACACACACACCCACACACACACCCACACACACACCCCAAACTCCACCCCCAGGCGCCTCCCGGGCCCCTGCTAGGTTGGGCTGCTCCAGGAAGTTTCCATGAAAGCACCAGAAGTACTAAGTTACTCTTTCCAGGTGAGCGCGGATGAGCAAGCGCTGGGCCGGCCCTGGTGAGTTGCAGCCCAGAGCTCTGGGCTCTGCTGGCAGGAAGAAGGCAAGTTGAGGAGGTCTTTGGACCGGGTGGCGTGGCTTTCACCCTCATGGCTTCGCACAGGGACCCCAGCAGTGACTGCTCCTATGTCATCGATCACACCCACGTCCCCGAGTTCGAGGTGGCCACCTGGATCAAAATCACCCTCATCCTGGTGTACCTGGCCATCTTCGTGGTGGGCATTCTGGGGAATAGTGTCACCATTCGGGTCACCCAGGTGCTGCAGAAGAAAGGTTACTTGCAAAAGGAGGTGACGGATCACATGGTGAGCCTGGCTTGCTCGGACATCTTGGTCTTCCTCGTCGGCATGCCCATGGAGTTCTACAGCATCATCTGGAACCCCCTGACCACGCCCAGCTACGCCGTGTCCTGTAAGATTCACACTTTCCTCTTCGAGGCCTGCAGCTATGCCACGCTGCTGCACGTGCTGACGCTCAGCTTTGAGCGCTACGTTGCCATCTGCCACCCCTTCAGGTACAAGGCCGTGTCGGGGCCCTTCCAGGTGAAGCTGCTGATTGGCTTCGTCTGGGTCACCTCCGCCCTGGTGGCGTTGCCTCTGCTTTTTGCCATGGGAGTCGAGTACCCCCTGGTGACCGTGCCCAATCACTGGGGTCTCTCCTGCAACGTCTCCCGCACACGGCACCACGAGCAGCCGGAGACCTCCAACATGTCCATCTGTACCAACCTTTCCAACCGCTGGACTGTCTTCCAGTCCAGCATCTTCGGCGCCTTCGTCATCTACCTCTTGGTCCTGGTCTCTGTGGCGTTCATGTGCTGGAACATGATGCAGGTGCTTCTGAGGAGCAGCCAGGGCACGCTGGCCGGGAAGGGACGGCGGCCGCAGTTGAACAAGTCGGAGAGCGAGGAGAGCAAGACAGCCAGGAGGCAGACCATTATCTTCCTGAGTGAGTCCTGGGGGGAGGGGGGGAGGGGATAACCAGGGAGCTGGCCTCCCCCTCCCCACCCCCCATTCCCTGTGCTCCTCTTAGCTGGTCGTCCTGCCTTGCCGGCGTACACCTCCGTTTGCTGGGGCTGAAGAGGCATTGCTCTGAACCTCTGCATGCTTCTTTCCTGTGTTTTGGGGACTTGGGTAATGGAGAAAAGAACCCTAGACCAGGAGCCGGAGTCTGCCTATGTTTCAGGACAGCAGCTCTGTGACTCTGGCAAGTCACAGAATACCTGTAGTAAAGTGGAGTTAAACATACTGAGAAGTGTGATGGTCATTAGGTAATGTGGGAGAGGTGAAAGTCCTCTGAGAAGGATCAAGGTCTGTGGAGATAAAAGGGGGCATTCTTATCTAGCTGTCTTTACCCTGGAGAACCTTCCTCAGGCAATTGGATTTTGTTCCCATTTTTCTCCTCCTTGGGAGAAGCAGGCTGCCAGAAACACACACTCTCCAGGCTGCAGTTACATTCCCCTGGAGAGATCTACCCAAGTCTTAAGAAACTGGAGCTTTCAGACACACGGTCCTCAGGGTACTTCTCAAGTTTCTGTTGTGTTGGCTCTATACCTTTATCAGAACAGAGAAACGTGGCAGGTATGGCCAGCCTGTTTGATCCAGAAAATCTGGTGTCACAGGTTCCTGGGACTTGACTGATCATCCCAAATACTCAATTCCACTGCAGAGAAAGCTGTTTGCTTTCCAAACTTTTGTTGTGGTGCAAATATTTAAAGCCAGGTCCTTCTGTGTGTCAGGAAAGAAGGAAGGAGCCCTTTCTAATGTGGCATCAGGAAAAGGAATAAATCATGGCACTGTTTGTTTTGGTGTGGGAAACCTGAGTAACAGGTTCAAGGGCCAGGGGGTTGACATGGAAGAAAATGTGAAGGCACTTGAGAAGGAATGGAAAGAACCTGGTCTTGTCCCAGCCCTGCCCCTGGCTTCTGCTGTGTCTGTACAGCAGACTTGACTTTTCTGTTCTGTGTAAAATGAGAGGAAGAGCTTGCAATTTTTGGATGCCTACTCTGCATCAGGGGCTGTGGTAGGTGATTTATATTTCCATTTCCTAGAGGAGGAATTTGAGTCTAGGAGAGAGAAGATCTAATTCAAATAAGCACAGCTCCTACATTGTGACCTTGCTTCCCAGGGCTGGGAAATGAGTGGTTCCCAGTGGCTTACACAGGCTCATGTTGAAGTGAAAATGAAACAAAAAAGGACTTTGAAAAGGAAGGTGCTACCTAGATTAGGCTGGTGGTGTTGCTGCCTCCTAGGGCCAGCCTCTGGAAGTTGGAGTAAGGAGTCTGTGGCAGGTGTTGACATCTGGAGACTTGGGAAGGACACCCAACCCAACTCAATCTCTCACCCACCTCCTGCTTCCCAGAGTATTCCAGGAAGGAATGGATATTAGATTGGCTTGAATATCCATTGAAAGGCTAGTTCTCTCTTCCCTGGTATACCCTTAGGCATATCTTAAACTTTAAGCAGTAATTTATACTATAGTGTGAATGAATCCCCCCTCCCTTTTTTTTTCTGAGTAAAGTGCACTACCTCCCGGTCTAATTTAGGAATTAAGGCTTCATTTGACCAAGGAAAAATAATTTATTTATCTTTGTTCTCTGTTGGGCCAATCTCTGTATTTTTTTTTTTTTTTGTTATCATTTCTCTGAATAGTGGGTAATTTTTATATTTATCCCAATGGGTATTGTTCCAAGTTGAAGTCAGTCTTCATTTTGTAGCATCAAATTGGAGTACCACAGACTTATACTTGGAGATGAATAGGACCTTGGGGATCCTCTCCTCCAGTTAGCGATTGCCTGTGAGGAGTTTGTTCTCACTGCTGCTCTCATTCTTTCCTTCCACTTCTCTCCTTCTTTCTTAAAACAACTATGTATTCATCGCCCACTGCTTTCCCGGGCAGAAAGATTGTTGACTGGCAATCAGGTGCTCAATGTGCGATCATGTCTTGGGGGAATTTACCGTTTGTATTAGCTCATTTCCTTTGCAGTGGGTTTTCAAAGCAGTTCTTGCAAATGTCCCTCTCTCCCAATGAATTTCAAAGAGCTTTTAAAAATAGGAACCTCGCTAATTAACTCAAGTTAGGAAATAAATTAATGGAGTGAAGAGGAAGAAATCACGGCCTGCCTCCATCAGATTAATACAATGCAATTTACTTTGTGGGTGTCATAAAACTTAGGCTTTGGGGCATTTTTAACCCAGAACAACTGAATATATAAGTTGTTTACAAATCGCTGAATTTAGTATAGTGATTTAGCTGTCTTTTTAGCATTTCAGTTAACAGATGTATCAAATTAAAACAAATATTTGCTCATTTCAAACATATTTTGCATTTAATGTGAAATGTAAATGACGACATAGCACAAGATGTCTTTGGAGCTCTTGAGGCAATAAAAAAAACAATTAAAGATTTTCCCCCCTCATTGTTAAAAATGCTAACTTCTGCATAACGGAAGCGAAATTCATAAATCTACCCGAGATGAGGAAGTCTATGTAGAAAATATTAATTTTCCTTTCTGCCTCTTTTGCTATTGTGCCTCATTCTGGTTGAGGTTCTCAGCTGGGTGAATCATGAAAACAAATTGGGAAATCAGGGAAAGAAAGAGATGCAGGGCCGCCTCCTGGCTCTCAAGCAGTTAGCAGGAGAAAACAATAGTAATGTAAAAGTGAACATTCCGGGAAACGTGAGTGTCTCTTGCCTCTTGTTAGCCCAGTGAGAAATCAGTACCAGATAAATTTCCATTTGCAAGGTTATGGCTGATATGGCCATGGTAATACTTGGTGATGCCAGAACAGAGGTTGTTGGCCTGGAGAAGAGAAACTGCTGCGTTATTTATTCCTTGGATGTTAAGGATATGCAAAATAAACCTTCCTTTCAAAACATTTTCCCAGACCTTCCATTTTATCTTTCTGAACTCTCACTTGGAGTTATCCACACCACATGTGGCATCTGGGTCCACAGACACCCATGTTTGTGTCTGTGGCACATGAGGCTTGCTGTCCAAATGTCACCTGCTCAAAGTGGAACAACAGAGTAGTTTAAAAGAAGTATAGTTTTAATTAGTAACTTTCAAGAGCGTTAAGTGGTAGAGACTAGGTTATAGTTACCTCTGAGAGATCTGTAGGCAGTGATTGGCTTTCAACTGTGATCATGAAACCAAAAAGCTTTACAGAGAATCAGGAAATTACAAAATTCAGGAAACATCATACAAAATTCAGAACTCTGTAATGATTATACTTCTTTGCATTCTGATTTCTTCTCCTGAGTGACAGAAAGGGGAGTGAAATGTAGGGGCAGGAACTGCAATACCAACGTGGGTAGCTCATAGGAGACTATCTTGAATATGGACATCACCCAGTCAAGTGCATCTGGGCGGAAAAAAGATTAAGAGTTGCTGCTGTAGGGGCACCTGAGTGGCTCAGTTGGTTAAGCTTCCGACGGCAGCTCAGGTCATGATGTCCCGGTCCGTGAGTTCGAGCCCCACGTCAGGCTCTGTGCTGACAGCTCAGATCCTAGAGCCTGCTTCGGATTCTGTGTCTCCCTCTCTGTCCCTACCCTGCTCGTGCCTCTCTCTCTCTCTCTTTCAAAAGTAAATAAACATTAGAAAGAAAAAGCGTTGCTGCTGTAATGGAGTGCTCTAAAAAGAAGGTTGATGTGTATTTAGATATGTGTGGGTTGAGAGAAGGAGGTAAGAATCATGTCCTCTGGGTTTTAGACCCCAGATTTGGAGGTCAAGTCATGTCTCCTGTGTGTGTGCAAGTCAGAAAGTGGGGCAGGGGTGGGAGCTGAGATGGTGGCAGTGGGTCCTCTTCATCTGAGGACGGTGAGGACCTAAAAAGAACTGTTAAAATTAGCTCCTTTTTTTAAATTAAATATATATTTTATATATATATTTTATATATATTATATTATATATATTATATATATATCTATAAATATTATATTATATATAATATAATATATATAGATATATAGATATATATATATATAAATAATTATATATTTTTAACGTTTTATTTATTTTTGACAGGGAGAGACAGAGCATGAACAGGGGAGGGTCAGAGAGAGGGAGACACAATCTGAAACAGGCTCCAGGCTCTGAGCTGTCAGCACAGAGCCCGACGCGGGGCTCAAACTCACGGACCGCGAGATCATGACCTGAGCCGAAGTCGGCGACTGAGCCACCCAGGCACCCCAAAATTAGCTCCTTAAAACTGAGTCCAAAATTTCATGTGGAAACAGGTTTGATTGGGACTTCCATCGTGAAAAACAAAGGCGAAAATCACGAAAAGAAATTTGTCTCCTATTTTATAAAACATAGCTTGTAATTATATGTTAATTCTCAGAATAATTTGCCAGAATGTGGCTTTTTTGAGGGCCTGATTTTCCTGACAAAATTCTGTGATAGCCTTTGTGTTTGATTTTCTCAGCAAGATGGTAAAGAGGGCTTTCTCCCAAGGGCGTCTCCTAATTCTTTGCTACTTAAATCACCCTCACTGAAGCACCTCTCCTTGGCATCTTTCTTGTCAGTTTTCCATTCTGTCAGGACTAACTGGTCTATGTGGCCAGACCTTCCTTTGTCAATGACTCGCCATGTGATTCATGTGTTTCTTCAGCTCCTTTGTCACTGACTTCATGAAATTTTGCACCTCGTGTGCAGACCATACCCCAAAATATAATTGAAAAATCAACCCCTATACACTAATGTGTATCAACTGATTACATGGAAAATGTTTCTGAGGTGCAAAACGAATTTTATTTATTTATTTATTTATGAGAGACAGGGACAGAGCACAAGTCAGGGAGGAGCAGAGAGAGAAGGAGACAGAGAATCCGAAGCAGGCTCCAGGCTCCGAGCTGTCAGCACAGAGCCCCACGCAGGGCTGGAACTCACAAACTATGAGATCATGACCTGAGCCGAAGTCAGATGCTTAACCAACTGAGCCACACAGGTGCCCCCCCAAACAAATTTTAACTACAGCTGACCCTTGAATAACACAGGCATGAACTGAGAGGGTCTATTTCTATGTGGATTTTTTTCAGTAATTACGGTATAGTACTGTAAGTGTATTTTCTCTTCCTTATGATTTTATTTGTTAGTTTAGAGAGAGGTGGGGGGAGGGGCAGGAGGGGAGAGAGAATCCCAAGCAGGCTCCATGATCAGCACAGAGCCCGACTCAGGGCTTGATCCCACAACCCTGGGATCATGACCTGAGCTGAAATCAAGAGTCAGATGCTCAACCAATTGAGACACCCAGGTGCCCTCCCCTCCATCTTATGATTTTCTTTTCTTTTAAAAAATTTTTTTAATGTTTATTTTTGAGAGAGAGAGAGAGAGAAGGACAGAGCATGAGCGGGGGAGGGGCAGAGAGAGAGGGAGACACAGAATCCGAAGCAGGCTCCAGGCTCTGAGCTGTCAGCTCAGAGTCCGACGTGGGACTGGAACTCATGAACTGTGAGATCATGACCTGAGCTGAAGTTGGACGCTTAACCAACTACGCCACCCAGGTGCCCCATGATTTTCTTAATAGTGTTTTCTTTTCTCTAGCTTACTTTATTGTAAGAATATAGTATGTAATACATATAACATACAAGATATGTGTCAATCAAGTGTTTGTTATTGGTAAGGCTTCTGGTCAAAAGTAGGCTATTAATTCAGTTTCTGGGCAGTCAAAAGTTAAATGCAGATTTCTGACTGGGTGGGGGTTGGTGCCCCTAACCTCTGTACTGTACAGGAGTCAACTGTAGTTGCTTTTTCTTGACTAGTTTAAAAACTGATCTTACAATCACGTTTATATCATTAATTTTCTTATCAAAGGCTATTTCTTTGCTGTGAAGCCCTGTGCCAGTGCAGTCTCGCAGGGAAATATCACGAAAATTAACTTAGTGACTTTTCAGATGTGAGATATTATTTTGGCTCCAATATTTGGATATTTCAGGAAAACGTTTTGCCTCAAGTATTCAGGTTACCCCCTCTATTCTAGAAGGGAATTTATTGGTGTAGATGTGACTGTAATAAATAGTATTTCATGTGTGTTTTTGTATTTGTGATATCTGTCATAAATTGCAAGTGTCCTGTGATCATCCTGGCAGACAAATATAATAATGCTCCTTTATTTTTATAATCAGGCTGTCTCAAAGATTTCATTTCTCCGTTGGAGAGATGCATAGTTCCCATGGAAGGGGACATTGGAATCTCAGTCCTTATTCATTAGCGTGCCAGTTCATCCGTCTTAGTTGCACGCCTCATGGGGGCTGCCACAGTGTAATAAGGCAGCAGAAGCCTCAACTGAGCAAAGTGTTCAGCTTATTAATGCTAAAACCACTCAGAATAAAAACCATTTGTGAGTGGAGACAGCACAGAGGAAGAATATTGAATTAGGAATCAAGGATCCCCATTCTGCCCCAATAGACCAGGTCCCCCGATCACGTGGATGACACTGTCATCTCTCACTGCCTTTTCCTTCTGTCCACCTCCCCTGCCGTGCTGCAACCCTGGGCCAACCCAACGAACTCCCCACCCCTACTCCTTGGTTTCTTTGCCCTGGAGGAAAGAGTGCTCATCATTGCTGCTGAAAGTTCCTGCAAATAGACAAGTGTTCAGCCTCACCTGGGCCCCCTGTTTGGTGAGCACCTTCCTTGGCAAGTGCCTTTGAGAGGCATGAGCTTCTGGAATGCCTCTCCTATCTTGTTTCCAGCACATGTGCTCTCTGGATGAGAGACATAGAATTGGTGCGTCATGGCTGGAAGAATATCTGCATCGACTCTCGCCCTTGTCTGAGCGGCTGTTATTCATTGCACAGCCACTGGGATCTCGCTGACACCGCCCTCCCCAACCCCATTAAATTCAGACCTCTGATCGGCTTCCCATGGCTCTTATGTCAAGGATCAGAATCCTTAACATGAAGTCCCTCATGGGCAGCCGCCTCTCCACCTTTACAGAGGACAGTTTTCCCCTTATATTTGTAGGTGTGGGTGTTGTGACAAAATACCACAGGCTGAGTGGCTTAAGCAGTAGATATTTATTTTGTCACAGCTCTGGAAGGTTAGAAATCTGAGATCAAGGTGCTGGTAGGGTTGCTTTCTGGTGAGACTTCTTTGGTTTGCAAATAGTCACCTTCTCACTGTGTCCTCACTTGGCTTTTCCTGTGTGCATGCAAAGAGAGAGAAAGAGAGAGTCCTCTGGTATCTCTTCTTATAAAGGCACCAGTTGTCTTGGATTAGGGGTCCACCCTTATGACCTCATTGAGCTTAATTACCTCCCTGAAGGCCTCATTTCCATATACAGTCACAGTGGGGGTTAGGGCTTCCACATATGTATTTTGGGGGGTACATGCTTCAGTCCATAACATCCCTTAATCGCTCCACCCCAGTGGGCTCTCTTCAGTTCCTCAGACAGATCATGGTCATGCTCTTTCCTACCACCTGGCCTCAAAGTTAATGTCTTCAGACCAGCCCCCAGGAAGCTTGGCCCATCCTCCCTGACTTGACTAACCCTTCAAATAAGACTCATAGTTGTAATGTTACTTTTATTTTTCTTCTTCACTTTCTTTTTTTCTAATTTTTCTTTTACAATTTGCTCTATGAGATTATTCGTTTGACGTCTGTCTGCCTTCTCATTTCTTGAGGGCATATGAGCTCTCATATTTTGCTCAACACTGCACCTCCATCCCAGCATAGTGCCCATTCCCCGTCTCCCCCCGCCCCCCCGCACACAGCACATGTTCAATGGGTGTTGGTTGACTGAATACATAAATGAGCAAGCCTCGCCTTGGAATTGGGAAGCAGCGTCCTGTTTTCCCTTGGGCAGGTGCTCCTATAGAAGTGTATCACACTACACAATACATTTGGTCAGTCTGAAGTGAAAGATGCTCTCTTTGAAAGGAATACGATTCCTCCCAGGCTTCCAGAAAGTCAGGCCATCATGGAGGACACGTAAAATTTTCTCTCCCCTGAGCAAAGAAATAGTCTGTTAATCAGCCCCTGAGTATCAGCTTTCACCATATGTACCTGCCAGAAGTAACCATGAAATGAAAGTGATTAGGGTGATGTTTAACAGTCCTTGTTAAACCCTGTTTAACAAGATGTTAATGCAGTGAGACAGCTCTCAAAATTATCTCTTGGCAGGCTCTTTCGCCACCTGTTCAGAAGGGGGTTCTCAGGATAAAGGGGAAGAGGGTGCAGTGGGGGTAATATTTTAAAAATATTCAACCCATATGTTTTCTCTTTACTCTTAAATTGCATGCACTTGTAGCCATCCGCCCCCTGTCTGAGCCATGAGGCTTCTCCCCCAAGGGGGACAAAAAGCAGGAACTACCTGGTACAGAGGTATTGCTGATCAGCGTTCAGTCCGGAAGCCAGATTGCTTGACCTCTTTCACCCTTTGCAATGGGTGCAAAGGGGCTGCTGAAATATGTAGCTCTTCCTTTAATGTATCATCAGCTTGGCCTGGTGTGCTGATTAGCCACCACACAGCCACTGCCAGGGAAGACCTTAGCTAAGGGCTCGAAATTCCTCCTTGGAAGCCATTGGAGGATATTAAGGAGTAAGGCAGTAGAGTGAAATCTGTGGTGCCGCTGGTGGGGTGACAGCATGTCTTGCACGGCACTTCGAGTCAACATGTAGGCCCAGACATGTTCCCAGATTGAAAAAGAGGAAACCCTTTCATTGGGCCACAGTCCTGGTAGAGCCGCTGTCACCGGTGAGTCCTTCCTGCTGGTAGCCAGACCTCTGGCTCTTGGTGTTGGCCAGTCTTGCTGCTGTCGCAGACCTCCACAGCCAGAGACCCACTCTCCTTCCGCCCAGCTCCTCACATCGTCCTGGCACAGAGGCCCCTACTGCTCAGCATTGCTTTGGCTCCAGTTGGGAGGCAGCTCCAGGCTGCTGAGCAAGGCCACGGAAGCTCCAGCTATCTCTGTGGTGCGGTGGTCTGACTGTTCTTCACCAACAATCTCAAGTCCTTGCTTCTTCTGTGAAGCCTCCTGCACTGATCTTCCTACAAATGATGAGCCATGTTAGACATTTCTCAGAGGGGGGCATAGATGTGGTCTCCCGACTCTCCTTGGAGCTCCATGGGACCAGGGATGTTGCACACTCCTATTTTTTCAACCTTCCCTATGAGGCTGAGGCTGGGGGCACAGTGGCTGTACATTGTTTTGTAGGTTTAGAGAATAAAATCCCCGGACACTGGCTGCTGCTCCGGAGAAGAGGGAAGCCACATAAACTGTGATACTCAGGGAGGCACTGTGACTTTATCTGCCTTTTCCCTCTCCTTCCCTGGGGTGGGCAGAAATCGCAGATGGCTCCAGAAGTTCCTAGACCTGGAGTACACATACTTGCCCCACTTACTCGTTGAGGTGGCACCGTGAAGGGATTTTGCAGAAGAAAAGGAGGTCTCAGATTGGTTCACCTTAAAGTAGGGAGATTTTCCTTATGGGCTTAGTCAAGTCATGTGACCCTTTAAATCTGGGTCTAGAGGTCAGAGACAGGAAAAGTCAGAGATTTAAAGCAGAGGAAGGGTTTGATGAGCAAGAAATTCTCCACATTGGCTTTGGAGCTTGAGGGGACCCCTGGCAGGGAATGTAGGTGGCCCAGAGGAGCTGAGAGCCAGCATGGCAATGGGGACCTGAATGAGCTCAGGTGGATTTCCCCCAAGAGCCTCTAGAAAAGAACTAGCCTGGCCAGTAACTTGAGACCCTGAGCAGAGATCCCAGGCATGCCATGTCTGGAGTTCTGATCTACAGAACTCTGAGATAATAGATTTGTTTTAAGCCACTAAATTTGTGTTAATGTATTATGTAACAGTCAAAAAACAACAACACATTCCCTGAACTCTGATAGAGGGGCTCCAAGGTAAACATATGTCCTGCCTTAGTTATTTCTTTCTAGAAAGGCCCAGTCTCTAGAAACTTATGTTTGATAAGTCTCACCTTCCAAGAACTGCACCCTTGGCCCAAGCATTCATTGACTCACTTCCCATTGATTGACCCTCTGTGAAGCACTCCGTGAATGGAAGTTTACCAAGCTCCAGGGCACCATAGAATTTTCACTAGGCTTTTAGATTCTTATTTGGGGAATTGAGAATGTATAGGTTTGAGTCCCACCAGCTAGATTTTTGGAATCTTGGATACTTTGGTTCTCAAAGAGGAAGACTGTAGTGGATTGATCTAATTACCATCCTTTGGATAGCTCTTTTTCCCCCTAGGCTGGCACTTAGTAGGTGTTGAATAAATGTTTGGTGAATCAATGAGTGTCTGGGCAGCTTTGCTGCTTCCTGGAGCCTTCCTCACTGGAGGAGAGAATGCCTACATACTTGGTCATTTAGCTCCAAATGGGTTTTGGGGGAGAAAGCCAACCCCATTGTTGAAGGCAAGTCTGAATAAGAGAGATGTCTCAGGCTGACAAACTTTACCATTTTCTGACATTAGAGTTACTGCCAATTGAAAAACTTGACAACATTTCCTGTTTGTATTTCCTGTGTTTAAGAGCCATTCTGGCAGCCAGAGGCTTTTTAGATACCTCATCACACTGCTTTACACATCTCAAGGGTGGCTGGGTACTTGGAGAGCAGTGGCGTTACCAGAATCTGACAGATGGGGATCAGGAGGCAAGGGTACAGTGTCAGATTGCTATTGTACTTGTTAAATGTCTAACTGGCTATGAAACCCGAGGCATGCAGAAATGGGAGTCAGGCCCAGTTGGGAGCAATGAGGTTCATTGAACTTGTAGAGAAAAGCCATCTTCTTTTTCTAGTGAGGGGGGAAAAACATCCAAATTACCTTAGAAATAAAACACTATCCATGGGATGTTTGGGCAGAGCTGAAGTCATTTGGTCGTTGAGTTTATGTATTATTATTCTTTGGAGGACACAATAAACTCAGCAGAAACAAAGCTTTCTGGGAAATTTATGGGTTTACTTTTTATATGCTGCAATTCTGAAGGATTAAATATCATGTGGAAATGACAGCTGCGTATTTTGTTTATTTAAAGGATAGCTGATGGGTTGTCACTGTTTCTCAAGTTCAAGTTGTCTCTACAGGGGAGGCAAATGGGAGGCCTTGGTGATTGAAGGTTGTTTTCCAGAGGATAAAGGAAACGTACACAGAAGCAGGCTGTTTTCCTTCTTGGACTTGGGGTTTCCTCACTACTGAATCAATTGAAAGACCTACTTCCTCTGGGAAGCCTTCCTGGACTGACTTGCCCCTATCAGGTCTTTGAGTTTCATTTTGGTGGTTTATTCAAGTATTTATGAAAGCCTAAGATGTGCATGATATCATTTGGACCACAGAGATCAAGGTACTGATTACCCCCTTCAAGGAACTTAGTATTTCTGTAGTTGGAGCATCAAGGTGTAGAGGTAGAGCCTTATAAAAGGAAGCCTAAAAATACCCTTGGTGAAGGGGCGTGGGTAGTGGCTATTTATCAAGTAAGCTGGTTCCGGAATTTTTAATAGGGTAATTAATTGGACTTCACTCACCCCAGAGATATTGTCTATGATTCTGATATTCACAGCATGGTGTATGGATTTGCAGCATCAACATCACCTGGGAAATTGTAGAATAAACTGAGTTTTGGGCCCACCCCATACCGATTGAATTTCAATCTGTATTATAAGCAGGACCCTGTGATTGCTCCGCACATTGAAAGTATGAGAAGCCCTCGTCTATGACACTTGAAGGGGATTCTTTAACTCAAAAGGAACAGAGAAGGATGAGCTGAGAATGGCTAACCTCACCATTTGTAATAACAACTATGAACATCTTGCAGTGTAGTTGTGACTGGTAGGAATTTGCTGCAGGACACTTGGCTGCAAGAAACTTCACATTGTTTTTAAAAAGAAACTTAATGGGGTGCCTGGGTGGCTCAGTCGGTTAAGCATCAGACTTCGGCTCAGGTCATAATCTCACGGTTCATGGGTTCGAGCCTGCAGGGCTCTGTGCTGACAGCTCAGATCCTGGAGCCTGCTTCAGATTCTGTGTCTTCTTCTCTCTCTGCCCTTCCCCTGCTCACGCTGTCTGTATGTCTGTCTGTCTCTCAACAATAAATAAACATAAAAAATTAAAAAAAAAAAAAAAAAAAAGGAAAGTTAAATCTGGCTCCTAGCCTCCATTGTAGAATAGTGAAAATTCAATCTCAGGAAAGTGTGGGGAAGGCTTCCCCTTCCTCATGGGCTATGAAGATTCAAGGATTCTGCTTCCAAGGCTGCACCAAGTACGGGGACTGGCCAGCCTGTATATCACATCACCATCATGAGGGTAGAACTATATGCACTTTTCAGAATTGCTCAAGGTCATCACCCATTGAGATTTGAGCTGGGATCTCACTCCAAAGTGCATGCTGTTTCCCTGAGCAGAAATATGGGCTCTTAAAAGAAGATGTATTCAAGCTGGGGGACTTTTTATGGGCAGTGAGGGATGGGAAGAAAGAAACCACAATGCCAAGTCTGAGGTACATTTGTCTTGCTTTTAGGCTAGCCAGCAGCTTTTGAATATCCTTCTTGTGTTTGGAGGATTTCCCTCTCTTTGAGTCCTGCTTCCCAAAGGTGGTGGTCAGAAACTTGCTTTCCCAGCATCCCTTGCAGCTAGGGTGCAGCACGTGGCCTGGGCCACATCGGTCAGCTGCACTGGCATGAGATGCTCCTTTGTAAGAGAGTGATGGGAAGGAGCAGCAACCATAAGGAGTCTCCTTGGGGACAGGGCCAGTGTGTGACAAAGTGATATTGAGAGCAAGGTTGCTTTTAGAGAGAGCAAAGACAAAAGAAATAAGGGTAGCATCCCAGGCCAGGGGTTGGCAGTGTCTCTGTGGAAAGGTCTCCACTGGCATCTTGGTGGGATAGCCTGATATGATTGTTGGTTGCATACCCAATTCTCTGGCCCTCCCAGGGCTTATGTAAAACAACAACAACAACAACAACAACAACAACAACAACAAACAACAACCAACAACAACAACAAAAAACAATAATAACAACAATAACAACAAAAAACCCCAATGACTTCATTTCCAGTTTAAACTGGAATGAGCTTTGTTGTTTGCACTAAGAACTCTGTGTGTCCAGATTATAGGTAATAGAACAATTGGATTGCAGTGGGGGGCCCAAAGGGGAGCAGTGAATAGTGAATCTAGATTGGAAAGTAGGTGGGGTCAAATAGGAAGGAAGTTGATAGCTAGTGAAAAGGATTCACGCTACATAGTAGAAGCAGTGGGGAGCCACAGAAGGCTTTAGAGAAGAGGAGTGGCAGGAGGAACTACAAGAAGACTAATGCAGCCCTGGTGTGTGTTGCAGGCAGGGGAGGTGATGTGAGGGGTGTGGGTATGGAAGTGGTTCTTGTGCTGTGGGTTCTAATGATGGTGAATGGACAGGTTTGCCCCTGAAGCGTTATGAGGGGTGGTAGTTGTGAACTGTGCTTACACATTAGAATCACGTGTGGTGTTAAACCATGTCCCTCAAAACCTTTGGGGATGGGTCCCCGGGCATTTGTATTATATCAGCTCTGTAGGTGATTCCCGTGTGGGGCCAGGACTGAGAGCTGGGGATGAGGGGTTTGGAAAAGCAGGCTGGGCCTAGAGACCTCCACTTTGGTGGCTGCACTAAGGTTCTTTGGCTGCAAGCCACAAAACCTGATTCTGATTCTTCTTGAAGGAAAAAGGAGTTTTGTGGAAGTGTAAGGAGTAGTTCACAGAGCCAGAAGAAGGGGTAAAGAACCAGACTGTTCAGGGATCCAGGGGAAAGAAGTTCGTGGACAGCCTGCTCAGGCTCCACCATCACGGAGAGACTAGCTTCAGGCATCCTCCTGTGTCTTGTCGCTGCATCCAAGGTCAGGTTCCCACAGGTGACTCTTCCTGGACTGGCCAGGGTTTTGCTGTGCTCCCTGGTGAACAGCGTGGTGGACAGTGCCAGCAAGACTGCATGTGATGAGAGGCGTGGTCCCCACAGGAAAGCCAGTGACAGAGACAGGTGCAGAAAACACACCCCCTCTGCAGGGCCTCATGAAGCTCGGTGATTAGCATCATCATAGTGGCGTTTCTTCACTCCCTATAGACTTCCTGAACTCTGTTCTTGTGGGTTATCTCTCTGTACCTCCTCTTGCCCCTTGTTGAGTCTTTAGGGATGTTTCCCAGGGCCCAGGTCATCTTAGTGTGTGAGCCAGCTGGAGGGACAGCCCAGAGACTAGCAGCAGAGCCTCTGTGTTCCTAAATGTGGCTGCTGGGAGGCTGGTTAATACCAAATCCACGTGGCATGCTTCCTGCCTGGGAACCTGACTCATTCACCCAGGTTCCTGACCAGGTATTAGACTGTGGTTTGTCGTCACCACAAAATCAGTTTCTATCTGAACCTCGACCTGGAAAACAAAGGTCTCTGGTGGTGTCTCCAGGTCACCTGTGCCCTCTGCTTCCTCGGGGAATTTCCCAATTATGTCTGAATACCAGGCCAGCCTTAAGCCAGGCTCCTCGTTTCAGATGTAAAATCCCACCTTTGATGTCAAGTGTATTTCCCATGCAAAGTAGGGAGTAAGACAGGTGCATTCATTGCCTTCTGGAAATTCAAAGCAGTATGTAAGAAAGAAAAAAGCCACTTGTGAGGAATTTGGTTTAGAAAATGTTTTAGTTTCATGTTGTAATGCTGATTATTCTTTGATTTTTAGATCAGCTAGATTCCATTACCAGGCCAGTTGCTGTTTTCTATCCCAGCAAGTTGAGAAGCAAGGAGGCTGCCCTCCCAAGCACAGTCTCACGGTCTGTCCCCGTGGTGGTGGTTCCAGGGTGGGCGAGCACCCTGAGCCCTCTCCGGGGAGTTGGACATGTGCTGTATATAGAGAGCAGGTGGCAGGAGGAAGGCGCCCGTGGCCCTCACAGTCAGAGGACGGGGCCGTAAGTGCTCAAGTACTCTATCTTGAGTTGTGTGATGATGGCAAGAGTGGTGTGTTAGTTTCCCATGGCTCCTGTGACCAAGTGCCACAAACCTGGTGGCTTAAAACAGCAGAAATGTGTGCTCTCACAGTTCTGGAGGCCAGAAGTCTGAAATCTGTTTTACCAGGCTAAAACAAAGGTGCCTACAGGCCATTCGACCTCTGGAGACTGGGAGGGAGAGACCCTCCCTTGGCCCTCCAAGTGTTTGGTTGTTGCTGACCTCCTTGGCTGTGGCTGCCTCACTCCAGTCTTCAGGATCTTCACGTTGTCTTCTTCTCTGCATGGGTCATCTGTCTCTCTTTCTTTCCTTCTCCCATGGGTACATCTGAGGAATTATGGCCCATGCTCTTAATTCAGGATAATCTCTCTGGCTCAAGATCCTTAGCTTAATCACATGTGCGAAGATGTTTTTTCTTTATCAGGTAACACAGACTCTAGGGATTAGGATGTGGCTTTCTGGGGGACATTTCTCAGTCTACTACAGGAGGCAAAGGGTTGCGGAAAGTGTAAATCGAACGTGGTATGTGATCATAGTCTCCTGAGCCATGAAGAAATGCTGTGGGACATGACAAAAGAACTATGTTCCGATCCCCTTTCCATCACTTACAAGTGGGTGTGACCTTAGGCAAAGTGGCTCAGAACTTCAATTGCCTCATCCATAGGTTGGACAGACTCTGACCTCAAAGGTTGATTTGAGTTTCAGTGGGAAGCATGTGGAGGCCTCCAAGGCATAGCCTGGCATGAGGTAGGTCCTCAGTAAAATAGAGTGACCTTGTTGTAGTGCAGAAAGAATTCTGGTTGAGGACGTGAAAGAACTTTCTTTTAGTTCTTGCTAGCCTGCTGGTGTTATCTTCTTCAGTGCATCTCAGCTTTTCTCTTTGAGGAAGCCTGAAGGGGGTGAAAGGGGTGAACTTGAGGAGTTTGTCTGAAGAGTCTCCACAGAAATAACACAAAAGGGGGATCTGGGTTCTAGTCTTCACTCCATGGAGTAGAAAATCTGTGAAGTCACCTCTTCACTGTAAAGATGCGTGGACATTTGCGTTTCATTCCACTATAGAGCATTGCAGGATGCAATGTAAAAATGTTTTCAGTTCCCTTCCACAGAGTAAAGGTGGCAGCCAAGGAATAGTGACTCTTGATGACTTTGAGGAGCTTCTGGAACATTCTCAGGTGGCCCTAGCTGTGTGCTCATCCCGGCTGGAGAGGTTTAGGCTCAGAAGCTCCCTACACTTAAGAAATTGTTTGCCTTTGACCTTTACTCCATGGGAAGTTACTGGAAGAACACGAGCAGCTTCAGGCCCTGGCAGCCCATTCTGGGTGGGAGCTGTTGATGAATGAATGTGCTGATGTTTTCTTCACGCACCTGTAAGGCCAGAGCATTATTGGCCGTGGCAATCAATATATCAAAATGAATTTTTGGAAGAGTGTCATCAAGCTGAGGTTTATTTCCAAAAACATGAAAAAAAACTCTGCCCCGGGGAGGGAAAGATGACTTTCATTGTGAAATAAACAAAGTTGATGGCTTAGACATTACTTACGTCGTGCTACTTGATCTGAGATGTAGGCTGTGTGGTAACCAATTGTTCCCAGAATCCACATTCCCGACACCCATTAAAACTCGCAGCACTGAAATCATGTTCTCTCCATTTCGCCCATTCTAATAATAATAATGAGAACGTTAAAATGACATTTTGAATTTATATTGCACTTGTCTGCACGGCGCTCTGAGCACTTTCCAGACAGTGTCTCATCAATCCTTATCACAAAATGGTGGGATGTTGGTAGCAGGTAACATTTGCAATTATATTCAACTTAGTAAAGAGCCCCCTGGGCTGGAAGGAATTCTGGTGATAGGGGATAATGCTGCCTTGTGGGTAGAGAAGAGGTGGAAACTCTGACTGCAAGTTTGACTCTCTGCTTTACACATCTCTCCTGGCCTCACTTCTATCTGTCAAATGGGATAATACCCCACATCCCTCAGCAGTGTGATGTGGATGCTTGTGTGTGCTAATCCTGTTAGCTAACTTTGTGGTCTTTTGAGTACTCGCTTTGTACCAGGTGTTCCTTTTTTTTTTTTTTTTTTAAAGAAGTCTTCAGGCCCAATGTGATGGTCAATGAGGGTCTTAAACTCATAACCCTGCGATCATGACCTGAGCAAAGTTCAAGAGACTGACACTCAACTGACTATCACCCAGGAGCCGCTATGTGCCAGGTATTGTAAGAGTCTTTTGTATACTCATTGAATTTTCACAAAGACCCTGTGAGGTGGGTATAATAATTTACTCTACAGAAAAAGCAACTTGAAATGCAGGGAGGTTAAGGAACCTGCCTAAGGTCACACAGCAATTAAGGGGCAGAGGTGGGTTTGACCCTGGGAGACAGGCCCCAGAGCCTGTGGTGTTCCCACTTCCTTAAGAGTTCTTTGGGAGCGGCTGGGTGGCTTAGCCTGTTAAGCATCAGACTCTTGATTTTGGTTCAGGTCATGATCTCGCAGTTGGTGGGATGGAACCCTGCATGGGGCTCTGTGCTGACAGCACGGAGTCTGCTTGGGATTCTCTCTCTCCTCTCTCTGCCCCTTCCCTGCTCATGTTCTCTCTCTCACTCAAAACAAACAAACAAACAAACAAACTGTAAAACAAAGTTGCATGGGCTTTTATACTGCAAACAGTACACAGATGCACATGGGTACACTTGCACACACAGCAAATGGAACTTTCACCAGACAGTATTCACCCACCTTTGACAATGTGAAACGCAGTTTGGTATTTTCTATTCATTTCGTTAATACAAATGCCAGCCTGAGCCACTAAACTGATTTTATGGTCACGGGTAAGACTTGAGCCACACTTTGAAAAGCTTTGCACTATACCATACACCTGGTGCATGCTCGTGGAAACAGGCTTGGGAAGGGAGACGCATGGTGTGTGTGGTGGGGGGCGTGGGGGCTCGGAGAAGGCCAGAAAGCGTGAGGGGTGGCCCCAGCGCTGCTCCCACAGCATCGCCTCTGGGGATGACCGTTCTGTGTCTGCAGGAGTGTACCTGGGCCTGTGGGTGGGTGGGCGTGAGCAGGGGTCACCTCACTGTCGTCTCCTGCCTTGCACTGTAAGGGTCTTTAGTGTCTTCTCAGCCTGTGTGCCTGGGCTTCAGCTCGAAATTAAACCGAGGTCTTCGCAGAGCAGCCAGTATGTGCTGGGCCCGTACTTCTCAGGCTCTGTCTGGGAGGGGTCCTGACTTGAAAGGAAATCGCAAGCCCTCAGGAAGGCAGACAGACAGGGGAAGGGAGAACCAGAGGCAGCTGAGAGGTGAAGGGAGCCAGAGCCTCAGATTCAAGTCCTGCTTGGCTCCTCCTAGTAATGAGACCTTGGATGACACGCTTGCCTTTTCAGAGCCTCTCTCCTCTGGCTACAATCGAAGTTTGAGTGAGAGAACAGGGAAGTGTTTGGTGGCGCATAAAGTGTTAGGAGGAGGGGAGCAGCCTTTGTCACAAGCGGTATTGCCACATACTGAGAACCTGGTATGTGGCAGGAGTAGGGAATGGGCATGCTGTAATAGTCTGTGAAGACTTCCTGGAGGAGGCAGCATTTGAGCTGAATCTGAAGGAGCATTTTCAGTTTCTGGCCAGAAGGATCGTGGCTGCACTCGAGGGGTGGACAGAGATACGCCAGGTCCGACCAGTCTTGTTTGATTCATGCTTATGTCTAATCAGATCATAACTCCGACTCAAGTAAGAGGATCCTGGGCTCCTTCTGGAGTTCTGTGTGCCCTCTTGGCCCGAGGTCACTAGCACACAACCACGTAATTTGCTGAGGCCAGGGTTCAGCGAACCCATGGGCAAGACCTGTGTTTTGTAGTTCATGACCTATAATATAAGCCTGAATTTTACATTTTTAAAGAACTGTAGGGAAAAATAAGGAGGAATGTGTGACAGCAACTATGTGGCCCTATAAAGGCTAAAATATGTACCACCTGGCCCTTTAAAGAAGTTGGCCAACTTGTGCCTTAGGCCCCAAAGTGCATGATCGTTGTTTTATGTTGAAGGCCTTACTTAGTTCTGAATCACCCTTTACTCATTCTTCCTGTCCTTCTGTCACAACCTAAGGGCACTGGAGAGAAGGGGAAAATATGCACGTGATTGCTCATTTTCTCACAGCACGGCTGTCAGGAATTCCCCTGCTTTTGTCTCATGGCACATTAATATGTAGCACTGAGCATGTATATATTTAGTTCTTTTGACGTGTGGCACATCAGTGATTAGTGCCAAATGCCAAAATGCTGGGCTACAGCCGTGATGCCATTTATAATAACATTCATAAGAATATTCCCCTGTGATACAACTTTCCAGTTTTCCAACATAAATAACCTGGGAGGCCAAATTGCAAACATGATTTCTCTTCATGCTTCACCTGGCCATTTGTAATAAGAAGGCAATGTGAAATTTGATCTTAAACAAGAAGTTCAACCTGGAAAATCATAATGTAGTCAGGCCCATCATTTATTTTAAAAATCAAGAGAAAACCAAAGGTGAGTGGCTACTTGGTGTGTGTGTGTGTGTGTGTGTGTGTGTGTGTGTGTGTGTGTGTGTGTGTTTTACTAATGGCATCTTGATGACAAGCTAATGTGCGGCTCAAAATAAAAGTATTGTGGATAGAGATGGCCTTTCAGACACACTGAGACAATATGCCAAGGGGCTTTTAGCAAATGGCGGTGAAGGAGGACAGATTACTTTAACAGCTCTGTTGAAAATAGAGAGTTGTCCTGTGCAGGTGGCTCAGACACGGCTATACTTGACAATGGTGGGACTTTTGTTACAGGAAGATTAGATACCTTTGGATGGGTCTGAGATTGTCCTTGTCTTTTCCATATAGAAAAACGACACCACTTAGAACAGAAAGTTGAAGAAACATCCTGATTGAATGTCTTCCATAAAAGGGATGCTTTTGGGAGAAACACTTCAATTTGCTTCTGATGATTGTTTGGGGGCTCATTCCTGAAGTGGTTTCATTCTGATACAGGCTTAGATGGCTCTGAAGAGAGAAGTGATTTTTTTTTTTTTTTAATTCCAGGGAACACAGAGTGTTCATCCATTTTTCCAAGTCCTGAAGCACATCTCACAAAACACAGTGTAGAGACGAGAGGTGGCCAGGATAAGCTTTGTTTGTTGGGCCCAGTGTTTATCTGTGCATTTGTTAAAGAACTTGACTACCACCAGATAGCATGAGCTGCCTCCAGCTTGCCGCGGGCAGCCCTGTTCGGCTGCATCAGGCTGTTTCACACGTTTGTCTAGGAAGGAATGGGAGCTCAGGATGCATGGTCAAGGTTTGGGGGCTGCACCAAAACATGGCACCAAAACAGGCGGGTCCCTGAGGCTCAGGCTTACTTGTAGGGAAACAGCTCCGAGACCCACTGTGCTGATGGCAAGTCACAAACCCCAGCCTTCTCCAAAGGACAGAGTTCTATTGCTGCTGCCATCCCTGGAAGAAATGTGAGGTGAAGGGCTGGTGATCGTTTTCTGGCAGTGGCTAATTACAGCGAGTAGTGTTGTAACAGAAAGTTCTGTAAAGCCGCTTCCACCTGCTCCACAATAGGCTGAGCTGTGGTTCTTGGCTAGACAGGGCCAAGGGGTTGCTGAGTGAGGAGCGTGGGTTTCTGGGCTCCAGTTTTCTTTCTGCCCCTCACTGGGGGTGTGAGCTGAGAGGCCTGCCTGGCTTCTGAGGGGAGGAGCGTGGTGAGCTGGGTGAGAGATTGGTAGAGGGAAGGGGAATAGCAAGTGGAGATGCCCTTGACATTAATGTGAGTTCCAGAAGTAAGCAAGTAAATGCCAGCCCGGTACTTGGATTAATGGCTTGATGGGCACAAGAAAGAGATCTACCAGTTAACAGAGTTTAATGGTGACTGATGTCAGGTCAATGGTGAGGAAGGGATTAATAGTGAACACAGCTTAAGTACTTTAGAGCATATTCGGGTTTGAAACCTTTTCAGTCATTGGGGTTTAAAAGAAATAATCATAGGTCTGTCATTAGAGAGACAGAGATGAAAGTGTCTGGCTGGGACCAGAATGGAGATGAGAGGCACTCACGCCCTGGATAGGGTGGGTTTCAGCAACCGTAGGGCATGGGAGTGCTCAGAACTGACGGTCCGTCTGGCCTGCCCTCTTTGTCCCCCTGAAGGACGCTCTGCTCTCTGCCTTTTGTCTATGTGAGTGAAGGCCTCAGCAAACAGCCATTACTATTTCAATTAAAAGTCCAGGCAGGCTCATCTTTAGCTTGTAATAAGCCTGTCTTGAGTGATTATCACTATTCTTCATTTCTTGATTCTTTCCAAAAATAAGTACAGTGTTCCCATTTCTTGATAACCTCTACTCTGGACCTCAAAGTGACGGGAATACCGCCTGCCCTCCAACCCCCACCCCCACCCTCAGTTCTACCCAGCAGCTTCCAGTACTAGAAATGAGAAGTGTATATAAGTGACTTGGAAGCTAGACCCTGTGTGGTATGGTGGTCAGGCAGGCAGTTCCCTCCTTGCAAATATGTGGCATTCCACAAGTTAGTTTATAAAGCCTTGGTTTAAAAACTGGACTCATTTGCCAGTTGAGACCTTCTTTTCATGCATGAATGCACTTTTTTTAGACAGAAGATATTTATTGAATACCTACCATAGAAGGAACTGAGAATACCAGGAAGAATAAGCGTTGCAATGTCCTTCAAGTGGGGGAGATAACTGTCCTTAAGAAACCAATGTGGTGAAATGCTGGGGTTGGTGCTTTACACTGAGGGAGCTGTGTAGGGGTACCAGGGTGGGCTCTGATACATGGAAGTGTTAAGACACCTGAATTGCCTCATTTTCTTCCTCTTCTTCATCAGCTCCAAGCTTCCATTTCTTCAGTTCATCCATTGTGCTAGGTGTTGGAAGGAAATCAACTCATTTCATTTGAATTTACATGTGACTATGACTTTAGGGGGATGTCAGTACCCTCCCTGCCAAAGGGAATTTTCTGTGTCTTAATGAGCTAAGACTCAGCTTCTCCAAGGTCTGGCCCTGGAAGGAGACTCTTCAGACAGAGAGGATCATTTACCCTTTGCTCTGACTCAAGCTCATGAATGAATTTGTACCTGCTCTTGATAGTATTTTGCTTCAGTCCCCATCATACCTGCTACCGGGTGTTTCTCCTTCGTGGTGGAGTTATCTCTTATTTGGAGACTAGGCCCTAAAATCAGTGTAAAGGCAAAAGGCCAGTGTGGCCCCAATTTCTCTTGAAGTCACAAAGGTCCCACACTGGAAATCAAATTACCTTCTTTCAGTAAGTGCAACCACGTTTCCCTTCCTGCAGGAACAGATCTTGTGATTGTTCATTCAGAAAGCAGGCAAAATGGGTGGGTAGAAGAAATAAACAGAAAACTACAAATTGTGAAAACACTAAAATAGCGCTCAGCGTGGGCCCTTGGAGGCCCTTGGTGACAGGAGCCCATTGAGACCAGTGTTGATTCCCAGATGTCATGTCAAACTCACTCCATGTCTCAGGGGCATGGAAATTCTGCACTTTGGTCTTTGTGTGTGGGTCTGAGGGGCTCCAGCCCTGAGTTGTGCTTTAGAATCACAAATATACACACAAACTCAGTAAACACAGAGTGTTTACTCTGCCACTTAGAACTTGTTTCATGACCCATCACTTTAAACATGTGTTCTCTTGACCACGATTACCACTGCTCAGGTCCCAGGGAAATGCTTTCCCTCAGCTCTTGCCCTGTGTCCTTGAAAGCAGGTGAGCCTGTGTGAATGCTGTGAAGGTTTTTGGGTTTTACCACTGCAAGAGTCAGACGCTGCTTTGGAGTGCAGGGAAGATTTGAGTGGCAGAAGTGTTTAAGTAAGAGGAAAAAACAAATTAATTATCTTGTCAAATTTCTCCTCTCATATAGAACAGATGCAGTGGATTTTTGCGTGATGAATACTGGTTTTCTAGTAGTGCTGACCGCCCATTTTCTTGCTTCTCTTTCTCTTCCAATTTGTGGTAGCAGAGGTATTCCTGGATCCCCAACGGTTGCATATGGTAACTAAGAAAGGCAGGGGAGGGTGCCTGGGTGGCTCAGGCAGTTAAACTTCTGACTGTTGATTTCTGCTCAGGTCACGATGTCATGGTTCATGAGATCAAGCCCCATGTCAGGCTGTGCCTCTCTCCCCCTTTCTCTTTGCCCCTCACCTGTGTGTGTGCCTCTCTTTCAGAATAAATAAATAAACATTAAAAAAAAAAAGAACTGTAGGGGAGGGAGAAATCTTCCTCTACCTTCAGGGTCTTCTAGCTGGACTTAGAACTAAATTCACATGAGACAGGTAAATGGGAAGAAAAAACCCCCCAGAGATTTATCACTTGCACACAGAGCCCTAATAGTGAAATGAGACCAAAAGAAATGACCAAGGCAGGCAGTTTTTATATGTTTTACATAAAGAGATAAGAAATTTATGGATAATTTACAAGAGAAGGAAAACAGGTGTTTGTGAAATTTAGTTAGTAAGGAACTCTAAGTGGAATTTGGGCTGAGGTAGTAGATTAGTGAAAAAGTGACAAGTTTGGTGTTTTACAGATTTCTTAGCTTTAGAGTTCCTATCTCTGTCTTTTTACTTGTCAGTGTAGGGAAGGTATTTTTCATATGGGAGGTTTGTTTCCTGCTTTCAGGGGGACAGAGGAGGGTTTGGGTGTCCTTGTGCTGATTGTTTCTTAAGTAACTTTTATTTAAAATCATCAGTATGCCAAAGAAGACATACAGATGGCCAGACACATGAAAACATGCCCAGCATCACTCATCATCAGGAAAATGCAGATCAAAACTGCAATGAGATATCCCTCTTACACCTGTCAGAATGGCTAAAATAAAAAACACAAGAACCAAGCGTTGGTGAGGATGTGGAGAAAAATGAACCATCTTGCATACGATGGTGGGAATGCCAACTGGTGCAGCCATTCCGGGGAACAGTACGGAGGTTCCTCAAAAAGTTAAAAATAGAACACCCAGCTCCATGATCCAGCAATCACACTACTAGGTGTTTACCCAAAGAATACAAAAAGACTAATTCAAAGGGATACATGCACCCTGATACTTATAGCAGCATTATCTACAACATCTGAATTATGGAAGCAGCCCAAGTGTCCATCGTTAGATGAATGGGTAAAGATGTGAGATATATGTAACGGAATATTATTCATCCATAAAAAGGGAAATCTTGCTAACTGCAACATTATGGATGGGGCTAGAGAGTATAATGCTAAGCAAAATAAGCCAGTCAGAGAAAGACAAATACCATGTGATTTCACTCATATGTGGAATTTAGGAAACAAAACAAATGAGCAAAGAGGAAGAAAGGAAAGAGAGAGGCAAAACAAGAAGTAGACTCTTAACTATAGAGAACAAACTGATGGTTACCAGAGGGGAGGTAGGTGGGTGGGGGATGGGGATTAAGGAAGGCACTTGTGATGAGCATCAGGTGTTGTGTGGAATTGTTGAGTCACTGCACCTGAAACTAATAAAACACTGTGTTGACTAGCTGGAATTAAAAGAAAAACTTAAAAAAAAATTAAGTGTTTTAACATTATGTGTATTTTCTTGACATCTCCCTTAGCCATTCATTTATTGATGAACACGGGGCTGCTTCCAAGAGGCTATGGTAAGTAATGCTGCTATAAACATCAGCGTGCATGCATCCCTTTGCATAAGCGAATACCTAGCAGTGCGATTACTGGATCGTAAAGTAGTTCTGGTTTTAACTTTTTGAGGAACCTCCACACTGTTTTTCAGAGTGGCTGCACCAGTTTGCATTCCCACCAGCACTGTGAGAGAGTTCCCCTTTCTCCACATCCTTGCCAGCACCTGTCATTTCTTCTGTAAAACACTTGATTTTTAACAACATAATTAGCATTTTTGCTGAAATGAGGGAACATAAGTTGTATGAAACAAATGTATAATTTATGAATTATTTATGCTCATTCAGCATTGCTGAAGTATTAACAGAACACACAGACATGTGTAATGATCAGTAAATTTGTTCATCTTTGATATTTTGCAACTTGCAGCCCTGTAAAAAAAACCTTAAACACATTTAAAATACCATCTTTATGAAGGTGTATTGGTCAAGGAAGGAAGAGAGAACACATTTTATTGAATAATTTGGCAGCTTGACTCACAACTTAAATATTTATGTGGGCTTCCATTTGTACTCTTGGACTGACGCCAAGCCAGAATCACTCAAACTATTCAATTATTCTCTCATCTCATGGCAAATAGTTCAATTCTGTTAGTTCCTAGTGGGTAGGGCTATGAGATGCTCCTCTAACACTGTGATCTAGTGAGGCTGCTAAAAACCGTCCATTTGCTAGAGTCTGGATTATGCCTACTTGTGGAATGGAGAGAGAGGGCATTTTGCAGTTGCTTTAGAAAACTTGTTAGGCCTGGTAATTGTTTCAAAGATGTACATTGATGAAGTGCCCAGAGCTATCAGCTGGGAGTGTCATGAAGGAGGAGAGAATGGCTTCGTATCTCCAGTTTCTTTTGCCGTCCTTGTAATTTAGTTCAGAGTAGCAGGGGCCCTTCCAGATTAGAAGCAACATGGAACATCGCGACGCGTCAGTGAACAAATGTTGAGTCAGTCTTCATTAAAGAAGGACAAAATCACTGGGTGGCATGTCTCCCTTACTGGGAACCAGATAACTTGCCCTCAGCTCATGGGTTACAACTCTCAGGTCCGTTTAATGATGCCAGCAATCCACTTCTCAGTCCCTTTTTGAAATTGGATGACACTACTGCATTTTTTTTAAATGACAAAACTGTCGGGGCACCTGGGTGGCTCAGTCGGTTAAGCGTCTGACTTCAGCTCAGGTCATGATCTCGCAGTCCGTGGGTTCGAGCCCCACATCGGGCTCTGTGCTGACAGCGCTGAGCCTGGAGCTTGCTTCGGATTCTGTCTCTTCCTCTCTCTCTGCCCCTCCTCCACTCACACTCTGTCTCTCTCTCTCTAAAAAACAAACATTAAAAAATCCTAAAAAGATAAATGATAAAACTGTCATTTGAAAATCATTCTTGATTCATCATCCTGACACATTGGTTTCATTGTGATGTATTAACACACACACACACACGATTGCATTATTCCAATCAGCATGTGCATGTTATTTATATTTTCTTTGTTTGTGTTATATGTTATCATATATTTTTACTGTGTTCCTGTGGTCCCCACAATTTCCATTTTTAGAATCTGCATAATACGGTGGGATGATTTTAGATCTCTTTTTTGTTAGATGGAAATGTGAGAGTAAAAGAGGGGACTAGTTCATATCCCTTATAGAGCTTTGAGTTTTTATTAGCCCTGTGGCTTCCCAGTCACTCCTTAAAACCCCTGCTGATTTGGGGCACCTGGGTGGCTCAGTTGGTTAAACTCCCGACTTTTAAACTCAGGTCATGATCTCTCGGTTTGTGAGTTTGAGCCCCACATCCGGCCCTGAGCTGACAGCTCAGAACCTGATGCCTACTTCCGATTCTGTGTCTCCCCCTCTCTCTGCCCTTCCCCCACTTTCCCTCTGTCTCTCTCTCTCAAAAATAAATAAGCATTAAAAAGAATTTTTTTAAACAAAACAAAAAGCCCTGCTGATTTCAACTTGGCCAGGAAACTGATTTGGCAATCAAGGTTCACTAATAAAGGTACGTATCAGAGTTGTCATATTTCTTTTAGGTAAAATTTTATGATATAATGGACTTAACCTTGGTGTATGAACCCCCATATAATTGACGTGCATTGGACATTTAAGCCTGTTTTCTAGGTCTTTTCTTTCATTGTTTTATGAGGCTTTTAAACGCAATACAGAGATTTATTGTTGTGTCTTTGCTTCTATGACAAATTGTTGGTCATACCTGTGATTTATTTTTTTACTAATTCATTCTCAGAATGAACAACCTTGAAATGTAACTCTTCAATGCAACACTCATCCTATGGGGAAATGAGGTCTGCACTCTAATGGTCTGCCTTCTAGACACTTCTGGGTTAAAAAGTAGCCACTGCTGTGTTTGTACCAGATAGATACCAGTTGAGGACGGCCCCCTGTACTGATGAGAAGTGATGGTCACTGGTCAAGAGGAGCCTCAGAATTGTGTGGCATAGTCTCTCCCACAAACATTTATGTAGCTGTAGGCATCATTCAGGAAAGTGTGGGGGAGGCAAGGCAAGCCAGGAGTGGTGGGGGCTGCTTTAGGGAAAGCAAGGGAGTGCAGAGATAGGACTCATGAGAGAAACATGTGGGCAAGTCTTGAAATAATAGGGAAGGGTTAGTGGATTAAAACCGATTTTTAAATCACGTTTTCAAGATTTTCTTAATTGGCATGGGAAACCCTAGGCTGAAATCTGTATCAGGTGCCTGGCCCCGTGCTGACACACTGTACTCAGCGTTTCATTCGCTCAGCTGTTGTTGAGCATGCTGTTTGTGCCAGAAATGTGTGGGGCCTCAGAGGCGCACGTTCACTAAGACATGGCCTCTACCTTCTATCTTTTTCTGGTTCAATGGGACAGACACACATATAGACCAGATGCTGCAATTTGGAACGGACTGTGAAGACTGAACAAAAAGTGCTAACACAGGGCCTTGGCAAGGCGCCATGGAAGCACTCATTCGCTCAGCGTGTCTTTTGATTTTCTGCTGTGCACCAAGTACTGTGCAAGGTGCCGGGGTACAGGAGAGAACAAAGTGGGTAACAGTCTCTGCCTCGTGGAACTTAGGGTTCAGCGATGCCAGGATTCCCCCAGATAAAGGGTTTTGTGGTTTCCACCTGGGTCCTGGAAGCCTTCTTGGAGGAGATGCTGCCAAGGCTAAGTTCATTCTTATATTTTTTCAAGTTTATTTATTTTCGAAAGGGGGGTGGGAGGGGAAGAGACAGAGACAGAGGATCCAAAGTGGGCTTTGCACTGACAGCAGAGAGCCCCATGCAGGGCGCAAACTCACAAACCCTGAGATCATGACCTGAGCTGAAGTCTGACCCTTAACCAACGGAGACACCCAGATGCCAAGTTTAAAGAGAAGTAGGAGTGGGGTAGCAGGAATGAAGGTAGGGTGGGGGCAGGAATGGAAGAGCGATGGAGGTAGAGTAGGGGCCAGTGATAGAGGTGGGATGGGGGCAGAGGTGGGATAGAGTGGAGTGGAGGGTTGGGGTGGAGGTAGAATGGGGGGTGCTGATGGTGTGGTGTGGAGGCAGGGAGGGCAGTGGCATGTGGGAGGAGCAGATGTTTTTCTAGCACAGTGAATATAATGGCACCAAGACTCAAAGCAACTTGTTTAGGCCTGAATATACATTCCATTTGTGAGGAGAGATCCTGGTGCCACGGGCTATATGAACAATGTTGGGCAGACAAGGGAAATGCGTGAAACAGATAAAGTCCTTGTATGGCCTGGTGGAAGAAGGTGATGAATTTTGCAGCCCCGGGTGCACATTGCTCAGCAGCAGAATCCGAGTAGCCAGCCTGTTGCAGCAACCCTTGATCTGGTCTCCATACCTAAGTCCTCACCCAGCCCATCCCTCTAGTCAGTTGTGAAATATTTCCCAGCAGCTCCTGAGTCCTGGGCACAGTAGATTCTGCCCATACGAAGGTAGTGATAATTAAAAAGGAGTCTGTCCTTCTAGGGCCTCGTAGCTATTAGAAGATGAAGGTAAATGTATGCAATACCCAGGAGCAAAGAGCATTGTTTCATCTGAAATCTGAATGGAACATAGAGGGTCTGGCTGACATTTTCAGTAGGGCTTTGTGGCCGACAACATGTGGTTTTAATTTCTTAATGCCTCATTCTTGTCTGTCATTTTGCTGAAGCCTGCTCCCCACGCTCTTGCTTATGAAGATGCTCAGCTGTGGTCTGACCACAGTCCATGTTCATGAATTTCTCCAAAGGCTAGTATTATAATAATTGACTGAATACATGTCCCAGTTAGAACTGCAAGTGGCTTGAGGATAGGAGACTTCTTTCAGAGCCTTCTCTGGGCACTGGTGCAGGTGTTCCAAAATATTTTCCCACAATTGGAGTCACTGGGAAGAATTCATGAAAAAAATCTTTAGAATGTAAGAGTAAAAAGAGTGTGGCTTTTTGATAAAGCTATTAGTCCTTTGATTCCTTTTAAAAAAATGCTTATTCTGAGAGAGAGACAGGGGGAGAGAGAGAGAGAGAGAGAGAGAGAGAGAGACAGACAGACAGGGAGAATGAACCAGGGAGGGGCAGAAAGAGAGGTGGAGCGAGAATCCCAAGCAGGGTCCATGCTGTCAGTGCAGAGGCTGATGTGGGGCTTGATCTCACCAACCATGAGATCATGACCTGAGCCACAATCAAGAATTGGATGCTTAATTGACTGAGCTACCCAGGTGCCCTCTTTGATTCCTTTTGTTGAGTGCCACCTGTCCAAATATCACCAACAGAATGCAATCTGTTGATAAGACAAAGCTATGTTTACTATTTGTGCAGTATGGGAGAACAAAGCCTTCATAGCTTTGGTGGCATCTAAGAACAGAAAGTCATGGTTGAAATGTGCTAAGAGTTGGAAGTTTGGCCTAAAGCAGATCTAGATCTTTCAATGGGAAGATTTAAAAAAATTTTTTAAACGTTTATTTATTATTGAGAGACAGAGTGTGAATGGGGGAGGGGCAGAGAGAGGGGGAGATACAGAATCTGAAGCAGGCTCCAGGCTTTGAGCTGTCACCACAGAGCCTGATGAAGGGCTCAAACTCACAAACCACGAGACCATGACCTGAGTTGAAGTCTGACGCTTAACTGACTAAGCCACCCAGGCACCGTCAATGGGAAGATTTAATAGGGATGGCTAAGGATCCCCATGTAACCATTCAGGATTGGTGGAAACAGCAAGGCGAGGATATTGGAAGCAAGGGATCCCAAGAATTCTAGGATGTAAGCTGTTGATGAATGCTTTCTGTGGAAAAGTTGATGGGTCCTTCTGGAAATTCCTGTGATGAACAATCATTATGTGCCTAAGCAGGAGTCTCCTGGAATAGTCAAATCGTAACTATGACAGTGAAATAGTGCAGTCATGCTAACATAGACGGTAAGCTGTGTGCAGGGTGGATGGTTTTGAATCTTAGCCAAGCAGGAGGTAATTGATGGCAGGAAGAAAAAGGCAGGGAAGGCTTTCTCTAAAGTTTTGTTTGGGATCTGGGGTTTTGCTTAGGCACATACAGAAGCAAAGGGGGCCTTCTGTCCATGAAGATGTGCTCCACGGAGGAGATCAGATTTGTTGACAGGTGGCTGGGTGCTGACCCTTGGGGGCTTGTCACATGCACCCGGCATCCTGACTTTCTGTCCTAACTCAGCAAATACCAGGCCTGCTGCAATCCAGCGACGTGGCAAGTCTCTGTCATCCCTTGTTCCTGTGTCACATCTTTCTCATGACATTTATCTTTCTCATGACATCTAGAGGATGTCTGCTAATGCAGGCACTCACCAGATGAAAACGTTTAACAACCTCCGGATACTGTATTTCGTATTTCATTAAGTCAAAAAACTGCCATGGCTCTTCCATTTCATGCCTACTACAACCAACTCACCTCTAAATGCACTGTGAGAGAATCATTCTTTTCTTTAATCATGTGGCAAAATCTCACCCAAGGAATCTGAAATTGATTTCTCATCCTTTCTGTCCAGACGGTGCAGCTCCAGACACCTTTTTGGTCCCCTTGTGGTGAAATGGGAGGTCAGCCCCTTGTCATCTGGGCTGATCCAAATTTCAGGGAAAAACAAAACAAAACTTTACCTCTCCCAGCCTGTTCTCTGCAACACCCCCCACCTCCAGGCAGTTTGCTGATGGCAGCTTTTCACATACCACCTTAGATGGTATTAAACCCTCTTCTTTCAGTCCAAGTCGAGCAGTAAATAGTCAAAATAAGTGATTGAGTTTCTGAGTAGTAACAGGTGGGCAGTGACTGTAGCCGGGGCAGTCATCACTACGCACAAGGTTCCGGCAAACGTCCTTCCTCCCCAACAAAACATGTGGCCCCTCCCTTTCTTAATGGAGCTGTTTGAAATTTCACATGTTTATCTTGGATATGAGGGCTTCTCACCAGCCTTTTTCTGTTATTTTTACTTTTCAAAACCATTCTATTTCAGTTCTCATCATCTTTGTTCCTCAGTTCCTGAGAACAAGTGTGTTTTTAATGAAGCACTGATCTTTTTTTTTTTTCTAATTGCTTTTCACCAGGCCTACATGATTGGCATTTATTATCATTTTCTGTCCACCTTCTGTGTAAAATGTAGAGGATCTTTGGAATTATTTTCTCACCTTTACTAGGGGCCCAGTGTGATGTCACTTCTTCCCTGCTTACCCCCCACCCCCCGCCATTTCCTCTACTTGTCTTCTTTCCCTAAACCTCTCAGCACCTCCTGATACGGAGCACCTCCTGATATGGAGGCTCTTTATAATCTGTAGGGTGGAAGTAGCTGGGCTGACTCAGACAGTTGAAAAAGAAAGAAGGTCCAGGCAGAGAGGATCCATGGCAGAATCTGGTCTGTCAGCTTGCTGCTGGTAGCTTATGGCACGGACCTTTCAGGGCTCCCATTGCCCTCTGTCAATATCAACATCCTTTGGTCATGACCCAGGCCCCAGCACGGTTAAAGAAGGCCTGAAATTACAGTCCCTGGGGCTGAGGTTTGTAGCAGTGTGCTGGAATCAAAATTGCCTGATAGGAGTCTGGACGGAGCTCTTTAATCCCGATATTGCAACTGTGCCTTCAGCAATCTCCACCGCTGATCACAGAATTCATGCAAAGCAGATGGCCACCAGCACTGTGTTTTCTGCTGTCATCCTTCCCTGGTTGTGCTTTGCAGAATTTCAAAGTAAGGGGAGTTGACCTCCATCTTTCTGCTGACACCCACTTTGTTTTTTTTTTTGTTTTTTAACTGAGAAAACCGTTTTTTTTTTTTTTTTTTTTGGATTGGAGTATAATTAGCATATAGTGTTTTATTAGTTTTGGGCGTACAATATAATGCTTTAGCAAGTCTATATATTACTCAGTGCTTATCATGGTAAGTGTACTCTTTTTTTTTTTTTTTTTTTAAACTTTTTTTTTAACGTTTATGTATTTTCGAGACAGAGAGAGACAGAGCATGAACGGGGGAGGGTCAGAGAGAGGGAGGCACAGAATCCGAAGCAGGCTCCAGGCTCTGAGCTGTCAGCACAGAGCCCGACGCGGGGCTCGAACTCACGGACCGCGAGATCACGACCTGAGCCGAAGTCGGACGCTTAACCGACTGAGCCATCCAGGCGCCCCGTAAGTGTACTCTTAATCCCCTCCGTCTGTTTTACCCATCTCCCCACCCACCTCCCTTCTGGCAACCATCTGTTATATGTATTGAAGAATCTGTTTGTTGTTGTTGTTGTTTGTCCCTTTTTTGTTTGTTTATTTCTTAAATTCCATGTATGAGTGAAATCATATTGTGTTTGTCTTTTCTCTGACTTATTTCACTTAGCATTATACCTTCTAGGTCCATCTATGCTGTTGCAAATGGCAAAATTTCATTATTTTTTATGGTTGAGTAATATTCCATTACATATATAAACCACATCTTCTTTATTCATTCATCTTTTGATGGACACTTAGGTTGCTTCCATATCTTGGTTATTCTAAATGATGCTATAGTAAACATACTATAGTAAACATAGTAAACATATAATGCATATATCTTTTTGAAATAGTGTTTTTGTATTCTTTGGGCAAATACCCAGTAGTGTAATTACTGGATTGTATGGTATTTCTATTTTTAATTTTTTGAGGAAACTTCATACTGTTTTCCACAGTGGCTGCACCAGTTTGCATTCCCACCAACAGTGTACAAGGATTTCTTTTTCTCCACATCCTCACCAACACTTCTTATTTCTTGTGTTTGTGATTCTAGCCATTCTGATACTTATAAGGTGGTATCTCACTGTGGTTGTGATTTGCCTTTTCCTGATGATGAGTGATGTTGAGAATCTTCTCATGTGTCTGTTGGCCATCTGGATGTCTTCTTTGGAAAAATGTCTATTCACATCCTCTGCCCATTTTGTAACTGGGTTGTTTATTTTTGTTTTTTTGGGGAGTTGAGTGGTATATATATATATATATATATATATATATATATATATATATATCACTCTCTCTCTATATATATATCACTCTCTCTATATATATATCACTATATATATATATATATCACTCTCTCTCTCTCTCTCTCTCTATATATATATATATATATATATATATCACTATATGTATATAGTGTTAACTCCTCGAATATATCATTTGCAAATATCTTCTCCCATTTAGTGTATTGCCCTGCTGTTTTGTTGATTGTTTCCTTCATTGTTTAAAAGCTTTTTACTTTGATGTAGTCCCAGTAGTTTATTTTTGCTTGTATTTCTCTTGCCTGAAAAGATATATCTAGAAAAATGTTTCTATACCCAATGTCAAAGAAATGATTGCCTCTGTTTTCTTTTAGGAGTTTTACAGCTTCAGGTCTCATATTAGGTCTTTCAGCCATTTTGAGTTTATTTATATGTATTGTGTAAGGAAGTGGTCCAATTTCATTCTTTTGTGTGTAGCTGTCCAGTTTTCCCAACACCATTTGTCGAAGAGACTGTCTTTTCCCCATAGTATATTCTTGCCCTCTTTGTTGTAGATTAATTGACCGTATAAGCATTGGTTTATTTCTGGGCTCTCTGTTCTGTTCCATTGATGTTATGTGTCTGTTTTCGTGATGGTAGTATTCTGTTTTGGTCATGACAACTTTGTAGGAAATCTTAAAATCTGGGATTGTGATACCTCCAACCTTGTTCTTCCCAAGATTGCTTTGGCCGTTCAAGGTCTTTTGTGGTTCCATACAAATTTTAGTATTAATTCTAGCTCTGTGAAAAATATTCTTGGTATTTTGATAAGAATTGCATTAAGCCTGTAGATTGCTTTGGGTATTATGGACATTTTAATAATATTTGTTCTTTTAATTCATGAGGGTGGAACATGTTTCCATTTGTTGGTGTCATCTTCGATTTCTGTCATCAGTGATTTATAGTTTTCAGAGTATAGGTCTTTCACCTCTATGGTTAAGTTTATTCCTAAATATTTTATTCTTTTTGTTGCTGGCACCCACTTTGTAATAGAGATTTTATTATGGGAGCTTGGCTGAGAGGTTTGTACATTTTTTGACATTAATCTTCTGAACTTCCATTTTCTTACCCGCATTATTGTTATTACCTATGCCTGGGATTTGTAAAAGTTCGGCAGGAAAGCATACATTAAATACCTGGTGCAGAGCCGGACATTTGGCGGCCTCTCCATAACTGTTGATTCCTCCCTCCCTGCTTCTTTCACTTACACTGTCTGAAGCTCTAGCCAGGCAGCTGGGTGCTAGTAGGTGCCTAGGGAATAGGCACCAAATTGAGTGCCACTGGAGAATGGACAAGAAAGCTTTCTGTATTGTGTTTGAACTTCTTCCCTTCCCTCTGCCAGCTAGCTGAGCTAACATAAGATCAATAACAGCCAACCATTTCCTTTTAATTGGTATCTCCAATTCTGAGGCTTCAAACAGCTCCAGCAGACTGCAGGGTTTAGTTTTTAGTTTGCTTAGAAAATACTCTGCAGCTAATTTGGTGAAAGGTACCCACGTTTTCTGTAGCAGTCTGACTCTGTTTGCCATGTGAGCTTGATTTTATCTGATTTTCAGCCCAGATTCTAGCTTTTCCAGTGCTCACAGGTGGAGGCCCAAGGAAAAGGGCTGGTGAGTCTGTGAGCTGCCCCAGAGAGCTTGAACAGAGATGATTAAGACAGGAGGCAAGGGGACCCGGAAGCTGTTGGAAGCAAGAGCACATTTCTACTGTGGAGGGCATGTGTGTGTGTGTGGGGGGGGGGGGGTGCGTGAGTGTGTACCTGTGTGCATGCATGTGTGTGGAGGGAGTGGAGGACTCACATCTACAGAGGTAAACTGCCTAATTTTGGGGAGGAAAACCCAGCTACCTAAATTGTAGGCCTGACTGGCTCAGGCATTTGCTAGGTCCTTATCTGCCCCTAGATGTTTGCCCTTGATGGTTCATCTTCATGGCAAGCTCACCTGTCCTTTATTTCTGACCTCCAATAGCTTCTCTCCACTAGCACCTCCTTACTCTCAGTCCTCACTCTGCTTAATTTTTCTTCATAGTACTCACCACGACTTGGCATTTTATTGCACAGCTATTTGTTTATATTATGTCTCTCCCCATTAAATGTCTGTAAACTCCATGAGGGCAGGAATCTTGTCCATTTGGCTCATTGCCTTATCCTCAGCACTGGCACATGCTAGGCACTTAATGAATATTTGTTGAATGAGTGAGTGGGTAGGTAAATGTTAGAGTGTCTGGGGCAGCAGGCAGAAAGGTGAGAGGTTATTATATGACATAGACTTGACAGAAAATGGGAAGGAAAGCTATCAGATTGATCTTCTGCTAGTACATTCTTCTTCCTTTTCCTCTCATCTTTCACTCTATTTTATGGTTATACTAGTTTTCTTAGTATTTCCCTTTCTGCTGTTAAATAAATATGTTTATTAGGTTTTAATATCTTTACCTTCCAGCTATAAAAGACAATGAGTACTATAGGTTCTTCCTCCTTCCTCTTCTGTGAGATCAGATCTATGCTGTCAGGGATTATAGCATTTATAACCCATTTCTTAATCATAAATCCCAACTTATTTGAGTCCTACTCCTATATTTAAATAGATTCAGTGTTCTCCCCCAGGCTTTTGCTATTATTTTCCACTCATCTCTTAGAGAGCTGGAAAGTTCTTTAATAGTTTCTTCAGGATAGGCTCATGGGTACAAAATGCCTTAAATTCATGCACGTTCAAAAATGTTGGTTTGTTATCATTGTAATGAATGATAGTTTATCTGGGTATAAAACTCTTGTCACACTTTGTGTTCTTGAGGACTAACTACAAAGCTGTCAACCTGCCATCTTCTGACAGTAAATGATGCAGTGTTAAAGTCTGAGTCCAGTGTCTTATTACCCCCATCATCAGTGAGGGGTGCCTAGATGCCCAAAGATTCTTTCTTTGAAGTCTTATAAATGTACCAGATGACTTTGTCAGTTTCTTCCCTGAATATTCTGTGACCTTCAATGTATCCAAGTCTTCTGTGTCTGGGAAGATTTATTGAATCTTATTTTAAATACTCTTTTCTGTACTCTACCAATCTTCCTTTTTTATCATTTTCTCTTTAATCCCTTTAAATTCTTCATATATTTTTATTTCATTTTTTCCCCTCATATTTCCTATTATTATCCTTCCTTTTCTATTCCTTCTGTGTTTTTAGGAATGTCTTGTTTTCCTTGTGCTGCTTTCAATTTTGCCTTTATTTCTGTTATTTAAAAAAAAATTCCACTTTCTATATTTCAGCTAATTTATGCTTTAAATTATGTGTCTTACCACATTTTTCGTGAGCTCTTATGTATCTGCTGTATTGTGTGTGTGCGCGCGCGCGTGTGTGTGTTTGATTGCTTCATTAACTTTTTAAAAATCTATGGCAAAATATTTAATCATGTGCGTTTTTTTTTTTGTTTCTGCCCCACAGCAATATTTTTCTGGAAAGTACCCTTTGCCATTATTTTTCTTGTTCTTTTCCTTATTTTTCATACAATATTTTTTAATACAGCCTATGCTAGTTTCTTTTTGATGACTTAGTTTTGACTTCCATGATTTTTTTGTTGTTGTTGTTCCAGACCAACTATTTATAATTCATAGGAGGTTTGTATAAGGAAGAGATCAGTATTCAAGGAGGGATTTTTCCTTCACTCCAGTGTGTTGCGTGAAGCCTTTTCACCCTCACCTCTGTCAGCCAATGAAGCCAGCAACTGCAGAGCCCTTCACACGCTAAATTCCTTTCCTCTCCCATCATGTGGAAAGACTCATTTTGCTCACATGACATGTCTGTGTGGCTCCTTATTCAACCCAATCTCGTCTGCTTCTTAGAACAAATCTGGGTCTGGAGAGGCTCAAGCTGACAGTATTGTGCAGCCTATTTCCATTGTATTATTCAAAGTAAGGGAGTTTGATTCTTTACTTCTTGATGTGCTCCTCACCTTAGAGTGTGCCTTTCTTCTTCTGAAATGGCAGCCCAAGTGCATCTTCTCTCTTTTTCTGGTCTTCCTTCTTATTGTGTGTTCGTATTTTCTTGTCTTCTGGATTCATCAAGAGTGGAATTTGTGTTTGTGTCTTGATTCAGAGTTATTGTTGAAAGAGGAGAATGAGTGCTGTGTGCTACCACATTCAAAATGGAGGACCTCAGCCCTTTCTGAGCTATCTATCTCTTTCTTCTCTATCATAAAGTCTGATTTTCCACACTTCTGGTTCTCCCAAAGAGCAGCTGTTTTCTTGTCCCTTTCTGGCCCTCTTCAGGTTTTCAAGTGAGGTCAGATTCTTTGTCCCCAGAAGGCTTTACCTTGACCATCTCCCTCTGGATCCCCATTATACTTATAGTCTATGCTGAGTGTAGCAAATACTGCCTTACATTGCTCCGTATTTTTTTTTTTTTTTACATGTGTGTACACTTCTTTAAAAACATGATAAGGCATTTGGGGGCATAGTCTGGAGCATGAGTGCTCTGTGTCCTTTCTAGACTAGCACAAGTCATTCTGTGCAGTAGGTGCTACATTCATGCTTATGGACTATTCCCTTACTATTATGGTTTGCATTGATTTTTGAAATACTTTTATCGTGTCTCATTAATTCTGAGTTTGTGTATTTTCTTCCTGGGCATTGTTCTTATGGAATTAAATATCTGTGTATTTGGCATTATTATATATGATATACAGTCATGAAGATTTTATAACACATATACTGCCTCTGATAATGAACTGTGGGTAAACACCCTTCTTGAATTTAAATGACATTGGTCAATGTCATTAGAAATCACTTTAGCTTTTAGTTGTCTTAAGGATTATATAGGTGAGTGCTCCTTTTAAAACCACTCTCCCTAGGTAGAGCCTTTGTCATCATGTGGTGATGTTCCTTATAGACTATATCCTATAAATGTTAGTCACATTCCAGGTGTCACACCTGAAAGTAAAAGGGAATCACTAGGCCAATGTTTCTCATAGGGCTCTCAGCCCTGCTTAAGTAGATGCATTTCAAAACTTAGGATTGAAGGGTAGATAGTTTGAAAAACAAACACAAATATTCTGTGTAATCCTGATAAAACTCCTAGGGACCTGTGTCCCTATCTCCGCCTCCAGACTCCTAAAGATAAATGATTCAGTCTCCTGCCTGTGCTTCAAGGTAACATTTGACCTGGGCATTCCTCCCAACCTGGTTTGCTGTTCTTGCCCTTCATATGATAATCTACAAACCACAGATGGACAATTTCTCTGATAGATGGATCTGATGCATCTGAAGGTCAATGAATGCTAAAGTCAGTCTTGGTGTCTGGGATGGGTTGAGTGGAGGAAGAAGACACTATTTTAGGAAAAAAGGAGCCAGTAGAGCAGAATGGAAAATGTACATTTGACACCAATCAATGAACCTGTGTTCAAACTGAGATTTTCAAATATGATAAAGGACTAGAGAAGCTAAAATGGTAATTCAAGCCAGACCAGCCTCTTTGACCTCAGCCAGTTGGAGACTCAATGGAATAAACCATTGCTTCTCCAAAAAGAAAAAAAAGAAGAGGAGGAAAAGGTTAATTTCCAATTTCTGGGAAGGTATACCTAAAACACGACAGATTTGAAACCTCTGCCAACAGTTTCTCTTTCTCTGTCTTTTTTCCCCTTAACTTTAACTTTACTATTGCTGAGATACTAGTCTTTTAAATTTCGTTTAATGTCAGTAAGGCAACTCCTATCGTAACCCCAGATGGGAAAGAGACGCATAGCTATGGAACACATCCAGTTCTGGACAGGGGCTTGTTCTGGGTTAACGCTTTGGATGTATGGGTCAGCAGAGTCAGTAACATGCTGCCAGAGACATCCTGGAACTCATTGGCACAGCCTGTGCATACCTGGCAGAGGAACAGGCTTGGGGGAGGGATGGAGTGTCTAAGACATTTGGCCTGCATTGGGTTTTGAGATGCAGAGCTGGGATGGATGAGGAACAGAGTGGCTGCTGACCCTGCCAAGTAAATTCCAAAACCATCTGGCTCCTTTGATGACTCTTGCCCTAGAATAATGATGTGGGACCCTTGTGGATATTATTCTCATTCTGTAAATGAAGAAAACAAGGTGCTGATAAATGTGGTGCTTGCCTCTAGTTACAGAAGTAGCTGCTGACAGCTCAGTTACAGTCCTTAACTCTGCGCTCTTACCTCACCATCCTTTCCACAGTATTTCACAGTGCTCTTTCTCTCTCTGCCTGTTACCCCTAGTAGATATTTCCTAAGTACTTGCTAAAGGCTAACATTACACTAGGGTAATGCGATGTAAAAAGTTGTTACAACAATTCCAGCCTAAGAGGAACTTACTTTAAAATATTATTGACTACATTTTCTATTTTGAAAGTGACATACCACATTTTGGAAATTTTGGGAAATAGCAAGAACAAAAAACATTTAAAATAACCTCAGCCTGCTAACACAACTGCTATAATTATTTTGGTCTATGGCCTTCTGGTCATTTTCGTCATGCATTTAGCTTTTTAAAAATTCTAGTGGAAACTCTATTGCACGTACAATTTCACTTCTTGTTGTTTTTACACAGCCTTTTGTTATAAGTAATTTCCCCCATAACCACTTTAATGACTGTGGGATATTTGCAAAGAACTTAATCACAAAGCAGTTACTAACCATAGTATTAAAGTGTTTTATTGTATTAATTCAAGAAGTGTCTGTGAAGCGTCTTGTGCCCAGGCTCCACTGGCAGCCATCAACCTGGTGACTGTTACCTTGGTGTGCCAAAGGGTTTGGACATTTGGAACCATATTAGTGGGATCCTCATATGAGTTACTGAGAGCTCCAGACTTTATTTTCTGGTCTTTCCTACATTAACAGACCGCCTGATGGCACAAACCTCATTCAGGCTATCTGGGGCCAAGATGCGCTAAGACCATCATAGATCTAGTGAATTCATCCTCATGACTGTTGTAATCACCTCCTCTTCAGGCCTGTGGTGAGGGAGGGATTCCCTGCCTAGGGTTATGGGGATGGCCAAACACACAATATCTGACACTAGATAAATGAGGTCAACATTTCACAGTCACATGTACTGACAGCTTGGTAAGGAGGACCCTGCATGCCACTCAGGGCCACACAGGGGTTGCAGTCAGGAACAGAGGGAGCAACCAGGGCTGGGGGAGACAGACTTTATTGTATCAGAAGGTGGGGTGCCCCTGGCTCTTTTGGGAGGATGCATTTTACTCATTTGGATAATTTGTGGTCTGGCAAAAAAGTGAAACCTACCAGTCAGTGATAAACAGGAACTGAATGTGGTCTGATTGATAAAGAAGGTAGTTTGGTTAGAGAAAGCACCTAATATTGAGCTTTAATTTTAGATCTTACACCCTAGGCACAAAAACTGCTTTTCCTTCCTACTGGCCCTGCCATTTTCTCCAACTCTTCCCTCATATATACTTTTTTTTTTTTTTTTTTTTAAACTCCGAGTTTGGCTGACTTATCTTTAAGAGGCTGTATGATGTGGTGATTAACAGTATACACTCCAAGACAGGCAACCTGGGCTCACGTCCAGGCTTGGCCATGTGCTAGCTGGGTGGCCTAGGCAAATTACTTCCCCTCTTTGTGCCTCATGTCACGTTTCCTGGGAGCCAGCAGGTCCCAGTACGCTTAGCTATAGCCACTGTTTTGAAATGATGATTTGATTTGCTTATTTGCGGGATATGTTTGGATTTGTGAGTGTAATTTATTTGACTGGCAACAAGAAGGTGGTAATTTGGAATACGTGGAAGTGATTGGTTCCCTCTGCCCAGCATCTTCCTCTAAGTGGGAAGAAATGGATTGAGACAAAACCAAAAACAAACACAAAAGAAGCCCATTTGCTCTGCCCAGAACTGGACAGTTACCTGGAACAAATCTGTAGGAACAGATTACTGGACCTGCCTCCAGTAATCTGCATGTCTCTGTGTCCTCAGTTTTTAAACCAGGTGGCCACCATCTCCCAGTCTTGGGAACCCAGTGGCTGCTGGCATGTGTAACTACGATAGAGGGAAGGTCAGCCCTGGAACTCTTTGCTCTGCTTCCCCACACCCTGTCCCTAGCCTGTCACCCCGGTGCAGTTGGCTGTGAGAGCAGTTGCGCTGTGGGATATCACTGGTCCTTTGCTGCAACCATTGGTGTTTCCTGGGGAGTCTCTGGTGGCAAAGAACCTGGTAGCCAAGGAAGAGGCATCTGGGTCTCCCTCAGCAGGTTTAAGCAGGTTTGTCCAACATGCTAGAGTAGTCAGAGTTTTTGAATGAGCACTACTTAATGTTTAAGAAGGAGAAGGTTGTATAAAAAGAGGAGTAAAGGACATAGAATTTAACTGAGATGGGCTCATTCTTTTACCCTGCACTTCATAGCTGTGTGACCTTTAGTAGATTAATTAATCTCTCTGATCCTTAATGTCATAAACTCAGAGCAGTAGTGCAAGAAGAATGAGACAGTGTGCATCATCCATATAAGTTGGTGCCTAGCATAATGTAAATACTTAAATTTGAGTCCTAGGTGATGGAAATCTAAATGATATGTTTTTCTTTTTGTTTATATGTGTAATATTGGCCGAATTTTCTGTAATGAATACGTATTTACTTTATAATGAGAAAAAGAAGATTTGAAACTTAAAAGTTTAAAAGCCATCTCCTTGCCATGCCTCACATGTTGTCTCTTGGGCTGAGCCTTTCCCGGGTCACCCATGCTTAACATATTCTTGACCTTGGGTCTCTCTGAGCAGTCATAGTACATTAACATCAACAGGGGCTTAGAAGGGTCCATTACTTAACTGAGTGAGTGAAGAACTATTTGTCACTGACATGGGTAGAGTACTTCAAATATTTTCTCAATTTTTCAGTAATTACAATTTGAATTGATTTTTTTCATCCAGAATCATTTTCTCTTAGCAGGGTCACTACCTGGATGTTAAAAAAAGAGGGGAGAAAAGCCTTTTCCTTTCATGCGATTGTCCTTTTTTCCAAATGTATTTTCCTTGTGTTTTAGTTTTTGTTTCTCTTCCAGCTAGTAATGAGATGCACTTTGCAGGAAAGGTCAGGGAGGGCTCCTGCAAGCTTTGCAGCTCTGAGGACAGTTCACGGGGCCAGGGTCAACTGAGTTCTGCGGAGTCTGCTATGAAAACCTCTGGGGTGCCAGGCTTCTGGGTTGCTCTTCTCTTTTAGGGTAAGTGCAAAGAGGGCAGTATAACCCCCAACCTGATAGGTCTGGGCCCTTTTTAAGAAACTCAACACATAGGTAGAGTGAGCTGAGTGAGAACTCCTACTGTGTGTAAATTGGTTGTTGAGTCTCCTCTGTTATTCTCTTCGGGTCTATAAAATTTTAGATGGAGAAGGACTGGTGGAGGATTTCAAGGCTGTTTTTTCATGGGTAACTTCCAGGATGTAGAGAATGGTATTTGCACTCAGATAGCGCTTGTTTTTTCAACAGTCTACTTGAGCTAAGCACACCCTGACTTACTCTACTGGGTACGTGGAGTTGTTTCTCCCAGCCTGGACTATAAACTCGCTCACCCTGCATGTCATGGCTGCTCACTTTCTGCATGTTTTGTAATTTTTGATGTCTTGAAAAGTACCTGTCAAAAAACAGAGCTTATATATGTTTACTAATTGGCAATGAAGACCTAGGGGGAATTGTAGGAGTTGGAAAAATGTTAGGCAACAGGAAACATCAAAATAAATTTCCTCCAACCTCTTCTGGAGCTAAGTGGAGACCCTATAGCATCTCAGTCTCTATGGGAAGCCCATGAAGAGTGAATCAGTCCAGAGGTGGGTTGTGAGCACAACTCCTACCTTGCAGGCCATTGGCCAGTGGGGAGCATTCAGAAGCTTCAAATATAATCTCTCTGTAGTCAGGTCGGTGAGATAGGGGTGCTTCCTATGAAACTTTGAGCTGTGTGGTCCTAAAGTCCGTGAAGCCAGGGAACATAGTGGCCCAGCTTGTTACAGGAGGCCAGAGTGAAACTGGAATATCAGGGTCAGGTGGCATCTACACTGATTACCTTTTCATACCCATTTAGAGTGAATCTCCTTCCATTTCTCTTAAGCTTCAGAGAATCTCCCAGAATTTAGATGATTGACCAAGTAGCCCTGAGCTGATAAAATCTAGTTGTTAATTTCCACCCCTTTTTCACCCTTTCTTGAGTATCTTGTATGCTTTCCATTCCTCAAAGCCTCAGTCCTGGTATCCTCTCCTTAGAATTCTTGCCCCTAACACTCTGCCTGATGCTTGATAGGGGATTCTTTTCTCAGCTAAATAAAGCCAACCCTTGTGAAAGCCCCACAAAATAAACACTCTTCAAAATTAAATTATACCCAATATTCATCAAGTCCTTGTGGTTTTTCTCTGTGTATATAACTCAGATGAAACAGTGAATAGTTTCTTGACCTCATAAGACTTTACCTTCCAGACTAGGAGAAGAAAATAACTATATTGCAGGATAGAGTGTGAGAGAAGCATAACAAAGAAGGATGAGATTAACCCCAGAGGGGCAAGGATTCATGGAGGTGGAGGGATTGGGCTAAGTCCATAAGGAGCTTGTGAGATTTACAAGTATGGAAATTCACAGTGAGCACAGGGGTGGTAGGACATTACATCCATAGGGCACATTTTTTTTAATGTTTATTTTTGAGAGAGAGAGAGACAGAGAGAAAGAGAGACTGAGTGTGAGCAGGGGAGGGGTAGATAGAGAGGGAGACACAGAAATCGAAGCAGGCTCCAGGCTCCGATCTGTCAGCACAGAGCCTGACGTGAGGCTCAAACTCATGAACTGCGAGATCATGACCTGAGCCAAAGTTGGATGCCCAACTGACTGAGCCGCTGTAGAGGGCACATTGTGAACAGAGCCACAGAACTGACAGGAACAGGAAAGAGTCCAGGTTTGGCTGGGGCCAGGGATATACGTGGGGGTCAAGGCAGTTAGATTGGAGCCACAAATGGCATTTGGAACATGACGCTGAAAGGTTGGGCCCTATCCTTGAGGCAGGGAAGATGCTGGAAGAATTTTGAGGAGGCAAGGGATGTGAACTTTAAGCTGGTTTTTCTGGCATGTGTGTGGAGCAGAAGGCTGTGAATTGAGAGCGGGAGGTGAACTGCACTGGAAGGACTGGTAAACGTTCTATCTGGCAATCACCTACACTGATGGTAATGCAGGCTGAAAGTAGGGCAGTGGTGGTGGGCCTGGAAGGAGGGGACAGGTGAGAGAGACAGGCCGGGGGATGCTGTGCTTGTCTTTTCTCCTCCCCAGCTAAGGTGACACTGTCACATAGGCAGTCATTTCAGGATTGCAGGAATCTGATGCTTTTGACCACAAAGGGAATGCTGCCCTTGAGATTTGACAATGAGAGCCAGAGTCTATCTGGCTAGGAAGTTGTTTCATTGATTCGGAGGCCTTGGAGGAGCATCTCTGGGACTTTGGGTGTCTCACCTTCCTGGGAGCTGCTCCATTCTTCCTGTGCACCTCCCCTAGATGGGACCACTCCCTCGCGCCAGTGCGTGGCCAGAGGCCCACTCCATTCATTGGGCAGACAGCCTGTGCAGATGCAAGGGAAAGGCTAGGCTCCCATTTTTACCTTACAGCACTTTACAGCCTCTACTGACAGATCCTATTCAAGCTAAAATGAGTGGCTGGGGGCAACTCATACATAATTTCCTTCTATTTAGTGACTTCCTACACCATGGGTCTGCATGATTTCTGTTCATTTAATTAAAGGTTATATTGGCAAATTGTTATCCTTGGGAGTGTGGGTGTGCAGGGAGTGCTTTTGGAATACATTACAGGGTAATTCCCTTTGCCCTTTATTGCCTCTGCAGGCCATGTGAAATTGAATCACAAATAACACATTTTGGAAACAGGCGGAGAGACTGAGGCCTTAGCTTCCTTTGGCTTTAATAAGACAGTAAGCATGTGTATGTAAATGACTCTCTGGTTATGCAGGCAACATGGAGGAGGCAGAGTTACAGAATGAAGGGGAATGATTTCTGCACCCCAGACAGTGAGCTCAGATGCCTTTCCTCCCACCGGGGGAACTTGAATCCAGTAGCTGGTTCTGCCTTTGAAACATCCAGAGGGTCCATTACTATTAATGGGAGTCTCCTACGAGCACCACTAGAGATGAGCCCCACTTACATGCTGACTGGAGGAAATGCAGTTGATGAAACTTTCCGTTTCCAATCTTCCTCTCCAGAGGTAGCTGCAACTCCCAAAGTTCTTGTGCATGAGGGAAGGACAAACAGGTGAACACTGTTATAGCAAAGTTGCTCCCTGCCAGAGCAGATGGCAAAAGTCTGGCAATTTCAAAGAATGTAAAGTCTTTAAGTACTGAGAAGTCATTGCAGTATGGTGGGGTAGGGTATGGGCTGAAGGCATGTTGTGACCAAATAAGACATAGCTTCTTAGAACCCTCCTCTTCATGTGGGAAAGGACTATCATCATGAGTGGATATGGCTGCCTCCAGTCTTAGGATGCATTTGTTCCTGAGGTTGAGGGACTGAGTGTTAATACCTTTGTGCCCTATAACATCCTTAGTGTTGGTGAGCCATTTCTACAGAGGAGAGGTGTGGGGCTGCCATCTTGTTTGCAGTGGGGATTGGGATTGCTATGGAAGGAGGGCATGAAGGTAGGTAGGCATTCACATTAAGTTGTGTAGTTAGGGTAACCTCCCTGAGAAAGTAACATGGAAACAAAATTTTGAGGAGGAGAGAGAGTTAGATGTCCAGTGGGAGACTCCTTCAGACAGAGGGCACTGGCATGAAATCCTGAAGCAAGAATGTGTCTCATTGATGGAGGAATAGGAAATGTGAGTGGAACAGAGTGGGCAAGGAGGAGAGGTCAGAGGTGGGCTTGGGAACAGAGTACAAATTGCTCTGTTGGCCTCTGTAAGAACTTGAGCTTCTCTCTGGGTAAAATTGGTAACCATCATGGTTGAGCAGTGGAATGATGAGGCAGACATGAAAATAGACAATCCTGTATGAGGCAAATGTGTGGATCCAGCTACATGAAGGAATCATAGAGAACTGACATCTCTTCCAGCCTAAGAGGAGGAGACGGAGAGGGCAAGGAAAGTCTTCTTAGGGGAGGTGCCAGCATTTGGCCTGGGTCTTAAATGATAGCTGACCCATGACTTCCTTGATCCCCTGACACCTGACTTCCTTTGTGTACCTCTTACTGAGACAGCAGAGGATGGGCTTCTCTTTTCTGGATTTTTGGACTGCTATGGTGGTCCTTCTTGCCTGTGATTTGTCTGGAGTCTGTGTCCAAGCTATTTGTGTAGGGCTCAGTCCCCACATGATGCTTAGGACCCTAACTCTGGCTGGGAATCCAGTTCCTACCCACTGCCTCCTGGAGATCAGGACCCATGTAGCAGTCTCACCTAGCAGAAACCTACCTGCTAATACTTTCTTAAGGGCTGCAATCTCAGGACAGAGTGTCGGAGAGAAAGGACATGAAGAAGGGAAGAAGGCAAAGTAGAAACAAGAGTGTCTATTACCAAGCTGGCCACACCATCACATGAAGATAGAGCTACTTCCTTGATCACATAAAACATCTCTGGACAGGCCATACAGAACCACTGGAATAGTCCATCAGAGTTAAAGTGGAAGGGAAAGGAATTAATTTCTTGGCAACATCATGAGCTAAGAAATACTACTATTCCATCTTGGCCTTAGAACACTGTAGATATAGTCATGCTTAGCTCATGATGGACAGCTCAGGTCACATGGTTACTGGGTGTTCCAAGGTCATTGTTCGTTTCAGCTAGGACTCAGTTACACACAAGGAGCTATTTAAAAACAAAGTAGTTCTTTGCTGCAAAGGAGGTGGTCTTGTTTCAGAACTCTACAAGTCTGTACTGTAGATCTCATATTGGAATTAGCCCTGTATCCTGATCCACATGGATCCCACGTGTCATCCCAGTTTGCTATAACATGCTATTCAAGTGGCAGGCAGCTTGTACCACAGTCTGAACATGCTATGGGGTCTTCTCTTCTTCTGGCAGCCTTCTTAGTCACCAGATAAATAAACCTGAGTTTTTCCAATTGTGCTAAGTGCTGCATCAAAATTCAAGAATTCTAACAGGTACTCTGCTGCTTTTGTAGTAGTAGCTATACAGGATGTACCGATTTCTTCCTGAGAGGCATGTCCAGGAATGCCCCAAGGCACGTCCAGGAATGCCCCAAGGCACTGGAAGCTCTAGAAATGTCACTGATTGGGTAGTCCCCAAGTATCTTTGGGATTTATATCTCATTTTCCAACATGTGTGAATCTTATTTTTTTTTTTTCAGGAACAAAGAACAGTTTATTATTCACAGCAATAGCAACTGCCAGAGTATCGCTGTTTTTTCTTATACCAGTTTACCAAAGACTAATTCCTGCAGGGTGACACAGAGTCAGGTAATACCTGCAAACATAGGGGTGCATTAAAGGAGAGGAACCCTGAGCTTAGGGAACACAAATCTTTTTTTTTTTTAACTTGTTTTATTTTTTATTTTTTAAAATTTACATCCAAATCAGTTAGCATATAGTGCAACAATGATTTAAGGAGTAGATTCCTTAGTGCCCCTTACCCATTTAGCCCATTCCCCGCTCCCACAACCCCTCCTGTAACCCTCAGTTTGTTCTCCATATTTATGAGTCTCCTGTTTTGTCCCCTTCCCTGTTTTTATATTATTTTTGTTTCCCTTCCCTTACATTCATCTGTTTTGTCTCTTGAAGTCCTCATATGAGTGAAGTCATGTGATTTTTGTCTTTCTCTGACTGACTGATTTCACTTAGCATAATACCCTCCAGTTCCATTCACATAGTTGCAAATGGCAAGATTTCATTCTTCTTGATTGCCGAGTAATACTCCATTGTATATATATATACCACATCTTCTTTATCCATTCATCCATCGATGGACATTTGGGCTCTTTCCATACTTTGGTTACTGTTGATAGTGCTGCTATAAACATGGGGGTTCATGTGTCCCTTCAAAACATCACACCTGTATCCCTTGGATAAATGCCTAGTAGTGTAATCGCTGGGTCATAAGGTAGTTCTATTTTTAGTTTTTTGAGGAACCTCCATACTGTCTTCCAGAGTGGCTGCACCAGCTTGCATTCCCCATGTATCTTATTATTAAAATATCTAAGATATTGCCATTTCCTGCTCCCCAAAGCAATTAGTGTGATAATCATCAAAATAATGGACCAATGTGTTATTCTAGAGAATGTCAAGTTCCCGGAAGACTAGATTATAACAAAAGAATTAACAAGAAGGTGTACTATAAGTCAAAATTCCTTTTGATTCTATCTCTAATAGGTATTGAAAGGCAAAAAGCACTCATCAACTCAGTAGCAACATACTAAGTACCAGAGTCCATATTGGCCTGCTTTAATGATGATATTACATCTAGTCCACCAGTTGGTATTGAGGCTACTGCTTGGTTAATTTTACAGTAGCCTGTGGTTATCAAACACAATACATCTGGATCCTGCAGAGGCCAGTCAGGTAAATTGGGAGATATGATGCAGACCAATATCCCTGTCTCTTTCAAGTCTTGGGTTGTGGCATTAATCTCTTTGGTTCCTTCAGGAATGTAATATAGCTTCCAATTTATTATCTTGGTAGAAAAGGGGGCACTGACAGGGGATACATTTGGCCCTTATTACTACAATGGCTCCTATTCCACAAGTCAGCAAGTAAATGTGAGGGTGCAGCTAGCTAGTGAGTGTATCTAACCCAATTACATATTTAGTGACTGGGGAACTAACCACAGTGTGAGTCATTGGCCTCATTAGGACCACTGTGACTTAGGCTAAGTAAGTCCTCTAACCAAAATATCATGGTGGCATGTTTTAGGTCCTTTTGTATTCGTGTTGGCTCAGACCCTATATTTAACAGTTCTTTAAATTTCTGGATGTTCCCTTTTCTCAGAGGCTAAGTTACCCAGGCAAATGGTCACAAGTCTCTTTCCAGGAGGAAGGAGAGGTATATTTTCTGCATATACTTATGCTAGTGTGTAGAATTCTTCCTCAAGGAAAGTTAGCCTCCTTTTCTGTCTGCCTCCACTACCCTCGTGTCTGCCAGACCAATAACCATGGACAGGATTTACTACAGTGTGAGCAGGGCTGAATGGGCCCTATTCTAGGAAGTAATAGACAATACAGCAAAGGGATTCTAGGGTTTGGCTAATGTATACATTGAGTATAGAGCTTTGCATCTGTGAACTGGCTTAAATCTGGAAAAGAGACAAGAGAACTGTTTCTAATTCTCCATTGTGGTTGATGTTAGTCTTCTGCTGCTCACCAGCTCTTGTGTGTATCTGTGTGTGTGTTTATTTTTTATTATAGAAATCAAACAACATCCTAGTCAAGCTTCCCAACTTGCCTCTTGGAACACCATGCTCTATCACCTAACACCATAGACCGCTGTTGGTCAAGGGACCTCAAATGCTACTCCAGCCTTGCTGCACATTATAGTAATTGTGTCAAACTTTCCTCTCCTTGTCAAGTACTGCTTCCTGTACTTCACCATTCTGGGATCCCAACGTCCTCTTTATATCAGGGAACTCTGTTCCATGGTCGTATATTCATGGCAACTCCTGTTGACACGGGGCACCACCATAAAACATCTCAACAATTCTTGGCCCCCTTCATTGGTACATTTCCTACTTCCAGATTGAAGAAGTGAGCTCTCCCAGAGAATTTAATCACATGGTGGAGACTCAGATTTTATGTAGTAAATCCCTTCTAACAGTTCACCTCTCTGAACCCTCTGACCCCTTCTTCAGAGCTATGCCAACGAAGGTCCAATGTCTTCACCTCATCTATTTAGGCCACCAGAATTCCAGTGTTTCTAGGAATTTTCCCAGCATGATGTTAGGATTAGCCTCTGGTGTCCTGGTCGGTTCATTGGATCCCCAGTCTGAGATGGTGCCCCTCACCTGTCCCTTATCTGTCCTTTTACTCTGCCCTGTATGTGATCTGTCACCCTCAAGATTCACTTCTGCACACATGCAAAGTCCTGTAGATCCTTTGGTGTATAGTCTGTTACTTCCTGGAATAAGGCCTATATATCCCTGCTCACACTGTGGTAAGTCCTGGAACTGGTTATTAACCTAGAGTTCATGAGTGGTAGTAGGCAGACAGATCTAGAGAAGAATAAATGCCATTTGCCAGGCATCTTTTCTTTTAGGTATGCTTGGTACATGGTCTCCAGGCAGGTTGAGGAGGAGGGAGGGGGCTTTTTTCCCTCTGGCAGTGGGGAGAGGCTTCCTCTACTGGCCCAGGGGGTCCAGGATTCTCAGGCTTAAACACAAAAATGTCCCCATCCCAGGTTTCACAATCTCACTCTTACCAACTGGGACTCTGATGCTGACATAGGAGACATGCTGAGGCTGCACATTTAATTTCCTTTGCAGATCTGCCATATGTAAAAATCATATCCTGGGCCTGATTTTCTGCACAGTCTGCCTGAAATTGCAGTGTCTTTTAAAATGACATAGAGTCTAAACTCTTTTAAAACATGCCTGAAATTGGCAATTAGATGCCCCATTTAATTTTCTTTTTGCAGAATCTCCAATGCCTTCGAAATAACCATTTTACACTACTACGTTTTTAGTTATCATTATCCCCATCCATCAAGTGATGCAGCCGTTTGACCTTTCAAGGTGGTGCTTTACCTGAACCTCATCTCAATCAGGTGAAAGCTTTACTAATTGTGATGTGACTGTGTGCCAGGGATTACTACCATCCTGTGGTCACCAGACAGGTGGGTGTCAGGAACTCTGAAGAGTAAGACTGGACTCGAGTCACAAGCCAATCACTTAGCCTGACAGTTTCATGGATGCGGGCAGAAGACAAAATCCTTGATCTCTTGCTCAGCAGGGCCATGTTGTCTGTAACAGAGACTCATGGAGAGTTGTCTGCCAGCAGTGGGCATTCCAGCTCCAAAGTCTTAGACTGAGGGTCTCCTGTTCCCAAGTTTTCTCACTCAGCATCCCTGGAAAACAAAGCCTAAGGCCAGGTTTATGCCTTCATGTAATTGAGGAATATAATTCACAGGGCACTGAGAATGTAGGGGAGAGGAGGTGAGGTCAGGCTGGAGGAAAGGCAGATGCCACCTTGCCAAGCTGGCCTCAGTATCACAACCAAGAACAAACCAATGTAAAGTAGTCATTTTTCCCATTGTGTAGGCCAAGCTGTTGTGCATCAGAGCGGTCATTCTCGAGCAGGAAGGGGGAGGATGAACCTGCAGACTCCTGTCTGTGGAGGCACTCACCAGCCTGTTCTTCCCAGTGCTGCCTGCCTCTTGGGCAGCCCCTGGGGAAGCGAGATCTGGTGCCCACATCTCATTCTGGGCGTGGTGGGAAGAAGCCCAGCCTCTGTGGTCTCTCTTCCTGTTCTTCTGCCTCTGATTCTCAAGATGGTCTGCTTCCGTTTCTCGTTCAGCAGGAATAAGAATGCCTGCACTGCTTATGTTGAAAGATTATTGCAGGAAAGAAAACATTTTGGAAAAGTGCTGTAGAAAAGCTATTTACTTTCCAAAGATTTCTTAAACTTGCATCTGTAGAGGAAGAAGGAGGACTTGAACAGTGCTTGGGAGCACGGGTAGAAGATACCTAGATGGAGGCACAGGGAAGGGTTTCTCAGGTGGAGCATTCTGTAGAAGCAAGGGACAGAGAGGGGAGATGATGTAAAACTGGGATTGGCAAACAGGGCCAAAGGCCAAACCCGGCTTTTCACATCTTTTTGTAATACAGTTCTATTGGAATGTAGTCACACCCATTTGTTATTCACCTTTGGCTGTTTTTGTAGTATGATGGTAGAATTTGGTAGTTGAGACAGAAATCACATGGCCCATAAAGCCTAAAATATTTACAATCTGATCCTTTACAAACCCCTGATGTAAGAGAAAATGCCAAGTATAATACAGTGTAGGTTATTAATAAATATGAATTGCCTTCCTCCTTTTACGTTTCTTCTTTAATAAATAATAAATAGTGATTAGAAGTTTCACTCTTTATAAAGATATTTGATACCACGATTTCTACCAAATAAAGAGTTAATCCCAACACATTTACAAATTTAACATTATGACCATAGCCTGAAAAAAATGGGAGGCAGTTTATTTTATCTCCTTTGCTCTAACCATAGTAACAGCTGAGACGCTGTGATCTCATCTGTTAATTGGGTCTAGGACCAACTATTTGAAATTGGACTGTTCTAGGAAATCTGGATTAATTTTGATTCAGCTTTACAATGACTCTTTAAAAACTATAAACTGTGATCAGGGACATACAAATCAAAACCACAATGAGATACCACCTCACACCTGTCAGAATGGCTAAAATGAATAACTCAGACAATAACAGATGTTGGCAAGGATGTGGAGAAAGGGGAACCCTTTTACACTGCTGGTGGGAATGCAAACTGGTACAGCCACTCTGGAAAACAGTATGGAGTTTCCTCAAAAAATTAAAACTAGAACTACCCTATGGCCCAGCAATTGCACTACTCGGTATTTATCCAAAGGATGTAGGAGTGATGATTTGAAGGGGCACATGCACCCCAATGTTTATAGCGGTGCTGTCAATGATAGCCAAAGTGTGGAAAGAGCCCAAACGTCCACTGACTGATGAATGGATAAAGATGTGGTGTATATATATATATATGATGAATTACTAATATATGCATATATATACATATATATATGATGAATTACTAAATTCTACTCCTGAAATCATTATTACACTATATGTTAACTAACCTGGATTTAAATTTCAAATAAACAAACAAACAAACAATGGAATACAAAGACTAAGTTTCCACAGTCACCAAGCACACAGTGGGATATTACTTGATAAAAAAGAATGAAATATTGCCATTTACAACAATGTGGATGGAACTAGAATGTGTTATGCTAAGTGAAATAAGTCAGAGAGAGACAAATATAATTTTACTCATATGTGAAATTTAAGAAACAAAACAGATGAGGGGTGCCTGGGTGGCTCAGTTGGTGAAGTGTCTGACTGCGGCTCAGGTCATGATCTTGCAGTTCGTGAGTTCAAGTCCCGCATCGGACTCAGTGCTGGCAGCTCAGAGCCTGGAGCCTGCTTCTGATTCTGTGTCTCCCTCTCTCTCTGCCCCTCCCACATCTTGCACTCTGTCTCTGTCTCTGTCTGTCTCTCTCTCAAAAAATAAGCATTAAAATTTTTTTTTAAAAGAAGCAAAACAGATAAACATAGGGGAAGGGAAACAGAAATAAAATAAAAAACAGAGAGGGAGACAAACCATAAGAGGCTCGTAAATACAGAGAACAAATTGAGGATTGCTGGTGGGATGTTGGCTGGGGGGATGGGCTAAATGGGTGATGGGCATTAAGGAGGATACTTGTTAGGATCAGTACTGGTGTTATATGAAAGTGATGAATTACTAAATTCTACTCCTGAAATCATTATTATACTATATGTTAACTAACCTGGATTTAAATTTCAAATAAACAAACAAACAAACAATGGAATACAGACTAAGTTTCCGCAGTCACCAAGCACAAATCTGAACCATTTCCTAGACTCCTTGAGGGGAGGAATCATCTCTTATGTGACTTGGAATCCCCAGTGCCTAGCATAATGCCTGACAAATAGAAGGAATTTAATAGGCTTGCTGACCAAAGGAAGTGTCTGGAACAGTGCCTGGCACAGTTCTTGGTAAACGTTTGTTGAATTATCTCGCAAAATTCTCCATTCATTCAAATGAGAATTTTTAGGCTACGGAACATAGACCATTGATAGACCTGGACTGAAGCTCTCTGTAAGGTGCACACAAATAATTTAAAATCTACATCTAATTTATTTTTCAGAGTGTTGTATCACCACTGGTTGGCCCCAAATACTGAAAGAGCTATCCAATCAATGTTGTCTAACAGGAACAGCTATATGGCAAAGATGGAGAGCTCAGTTGGGTGAGACCTCATGGCTATGCTGCTTTAAGGCCAATTAGCTAGTGCCTGACATCTTCCAGTAAATCTAAATGAAATGCATTCTTGTGAATTCTAATTTCAAGTGAGTTTAATTGAACTTGAGAGAGAAGCTACTATTTAGTGAGTAAAATGAAAATGAAGTAATTGAATATTTTTCCAGAATTGTATTTGAAATGTGTGCTCCATCAAATGTTTCAGAACCCAAATGACCAGCTGCACATGGTTAATATTTGGAAAGGAAGAAGGAGTATTGAAATGTCAGCTTGTAGCCACTAGGAGGGTAAATGAAATAGCCAGCTGTTCAGTTACTCGACGTGGGCTCTGTTTGGCATTCAGAAAGATCTTTTTTTTTTTTTTTAATTGGAAGCTAAATAATGTGATCAGGAGAATTAGGATGAGTCTAGATGACTGAAAACCAAAAACTAAAATCTTTCCCCAGTCCCATCTCCCCCTCTTCTCAACACATACAAAAAAGAGAATGCCACTGTTGATTTGAAATTGTAGATGTTTTGATGTGCTTAGCCAGCTGATTGCACATTAAAATGTTGAGTCCTTTATTTGGAACTATTGAAGGCCTACAGTGTTTTAGGCACTTGGAAGACTGATGATTGAACAGGACTCAATCTGGGGCCTTAAGGAACTTTCTGTTCAGGGTGTAAGAGGGGACCCAGGAATACATTAGTGTAGAAAAGGTAAATGTGACACATACCATAAGAGCAAGCACGGAGTGCTGAAGGAATAGTTTTCTGACTGTGCAAACGTAGCACTCCTCTTAGGGGAGATGCTGTCTGGGGTGTACATATTTGTAGGAGGAAAAGAAAGTATGGGCCCTGTTTGGAGTATGATGAGGCATTTAATGGGGCTGATGTGGAATGAAACATTATGAAATAAGATATATGTGGTGCAATTATGCAAAGCCTTGAATGGATTTGTACCTTATTCATTAGGCAGCCTCTATGAGGGGAAAGAGTTTGACCAGAGATAGGGAACAAAAAGATAGATGTAATGCTCAATATCATTCATCTATCAGAGCAATGCAATTTAAAAACCACAGTAGATACCACCTCACACCCATTAGGATGGCTACTGTCAAAAACCCCAGAAAAAGACAAGTGTTGGCGAGGATGTGGATGAGGAGAAATCTAGAAACCTTGTACACTGTTGGTGGGAATGTAAGACAGTGGAAGCACTAAGAAAAACACTATGGAGCTTCCTCAGAAAGTTCAAAACAGAATTACCATATGGGCCAGCAATCCCCACTTCTGGGTAGATGGCCAAAATAATTGAAAGCAGGCCTGGAACAGATATTTGTACACCCATGTTCATCACATCTCTATTCACAATAGCCAAGAAGTAAAAGTAACCCAATGTCCACTGATGGTGAGTGGGTAAACACATTGTGGTATACACATACAGTGGAATATTATTCAGCCTTAAAAGGGAAGGAAATCCTATCACATGCTACAATATGGATGAACCTTGAGGACATTATGCTAAGCAAAGTAAGCCAGTCACAAAAAGGTAAGCATCATGTGATTTTGCTTATATGACATATCTAAAGTAGTCAAGCTCACCGAAGCACAATGCGGGTTTCCAGGGATTGTACAGGAGAAGCAAAAGGGGAGTTGTGTAATGCGTATGGAGTTTCAGAATTGCAAGGTGAAAAAATTGTGGAGATGTGTTTCATGATCCTGTGAACATATTTAACACTACTGAACTGTACACTTACGAATGGTTAAGGTGGCAAATTTTATTTTTGTAGTTTTTACCTCAATTAAAAAAAGAATACAGATGTAGTAGGGTGGTGTGAGTTGGCTTGTGGGTTGGGAGAGGAAATGCGAAATTAGTTTAGGGGTCATTGTCTTGCACTAGTTCCCTTAGTGAGAAGTAACTAGGGCAGGGACAGGGGTAGGATGGGCGAAAGAAGTTATCAAGGTTGAGTTAGCAAGAGTTGGCTCCTTCCAGAAGCTAGAATGAGGGCACAAGGTCAGAGGTGCCTTGGAGGTTCCCAACTTGAGATAAGGAGGAAATGATGGAATCTTTCCCGACAAGAGTTACTTATGTGGGGAGAGAAGGAATTTGGTTTGAGATGAATTCTGACTGCAGCCTCTGGTGGGTTGTATGAGATCTGGTCTGATTATACTGTGTTTTAAGAGCTATTGGAAGCTATTTTTTTGTTTGTTTTATATTTTCTCTCATTTTTCCATGTGTTTGACCTTCACCTTCACCGTTGGCCTTGCTCGGTAGTTTTTTGCTCACTCTTCAGGTTAAGGGTGGGTTGCACATTGCAGAATCTGGATCTCGAGGAATTCTTTTCCCCAGTCCCTCAATGTGAGGCTGAATGTTCTGTAGAGCCATACAGTCTAGGGAGCTGTGAAGCTTCCTTTCCTAAAAAAGACCCTTTTTGCCCTTAAATTTTTTTCCCTCATCTCTTTCATTAGAAACTGTATTTCTAAGCTGGTAAAATGGGCAATACCCTTACCTTTTGTTCTGTGGTGTCTTATTCATCTAAGCTGGAAGGAGCCTCGGAGGTATGAGCTCATTATTTTTTATTATTATTATTTTTTTTACTTAAGGCATTTCATGGTGACCAGAGGTTTACAGAGGTATTTGTGTTGTGTGCTAGAAGGTCGCCTCCTCCAGATTCCTGGTGTGGTGGCAGTGGCAGATTTGAAATTCCAAATCTGTGTGTTCACAGAGAATTGTGTTGAGGATGGAAAAAGAGAGCACTGAAATAGCCTGATTTCACCCCCATGTGGATTGGTTTACAGAAATAATTACCCATTTGAGTCCTGCAAAGTGTCCTTTTTTTTTTTTAAGTAGGCTCCACATCCAGCATGGAGCCCAACACAGGGTTTGAACACATGGCCCCTGGGATCAAGACCTGAGCTGAGACCAAGAATCAGGTGCTTAACCAACTGAACCACCCAGGTGCTCCCTGCAAGGTGTGTTTTTCATATACCAAGAGGTATAGGAAACATTTGGGGTATTTGCAGAGGCCGGAATCTGGGATTGTAATGGAGTGCACTTTTATGGGCTTCAGTGTGTCACCTATATCAGAAAGAATTTTATTACTGATATTTGGGGACAAATGGTTACTCATGCTGAAGTGAGGTTGAGCTTTGCTTAATGCCTTAACATAAATATTTCAGCCCTGGAAGATTCAAATTCTTAGAAAATTCACCTCAGGCTTTGGAGAACAGCTTATATTCTGAGACAGGAATTTTAATGACCATATCTGACTCTAAGAAACTGTAAATAACTTTTATTTTGGAAATTTCAGATTTCCATCATAGAATTTTTAGAAAATGTAGATGAATACAAATGACCTAAATTGCCACCCCCGTAACAGACTCCTGTTAGTATGGTGTCCCCTGTCCCAGTATTACAGGGGTGTGTCTGTGATGTGAGCATATGTGTATTTTGAGTGTGACCGTATTGTGCATATTAGTTTGCAATCTGATTTTTTCTTTTAATATATCAGGTGTGTCTTTTCATATGACAGTTTTCTCTTTTAACATCTTTTGTAAAGGTCACATAGTTTTTATTTTACAAATTCTCCCTTCTGGACACTTAGATTGCTTCTATCTTGCACTATGGTTTATACCTGTTATCTCCTGGCTTATTGATTACTAGCATTTCCTTTTCAAGTCAGAAGTGTCCCAGTTTGGGTGGCAAAGAATAATAGCTACCCTAATTATTAAGAAAAATGGTGGAAATGGATACTATTTAAATTTTGTGCATGTCTGTTAGTATGTCCTTGATGTAAACCTCTTAAGAATAGAATGTCTATGGTAAACAGCATATGCTGTCAAAGGTACTTGATGCATGAGAACAAGTTGCCCTTTAGAAATGTTATAAGGAGACTATAACTTTGGCCAGTACTAATCACCCTGCTAAATATATATGTATGTATTTAAATATGTACTTCTGTTGACTTAGTTCAAAGTCATTTTGATCTTTAGTTAGTAGGAAAATAAGCATAGATATTATAGACTAGGAGGTGTTAAGGAGTGGAGGGCAGGGGGAGATAGTGTAGAATATGTTGGAGGTAATTGGAGAGTAGCACAGTTATAATCCTACAGGTACTTGGTGGTAATGATGATGTCAGTAATCATCATCATAATAGTGGCGGTTCCATTTATGGTGGGCTGAATATCTGCAATAAACTATTTACTTCTCAAAGCAACTCTGCAAATAAATGTTACGTTCCTGAAGAAAGAATGGAGGTACAGACATGTTGAATAAGTATATACAACTAGTAAGATGCAGAGCTGGAATCTGAACCCAGTGTATCCATTTCCAATACCTAGTTTCTTTCTGCTTGGCCAAGCTTCCTCCCTTGATTCTCTGATCTGCCTTATCTTTTGGATGTCCTCATTTTTTGCCATCAGACATTAAAGATGGACGAGGAGAGAGGTTGATAATGGGAGCCCATTGTCCAAATCCCCTGTGCTAAAAAGTTGCTATCCATGGTTATGTCTAGGCAAACTCAAGAAATCCACTTCACTTTAAGGGCTACCTGATTTTCCTTATGGATTGCTCAAATAGAACAATTTTCTTGTTAATTCAATAGTGTAACAAAGAGGCAAGATGATGGGAAAGTGCTGAGGTCATTGTTTGGCGGTCTTCATTAAATAGTTGAGTTTTTCACTTATTAGAAGACAAACTGAGAGTCTCTGTTGCTTTGAGAATCAGAATATTAGAAAATAATTGCAGAACAGACAGAACAGATGTCATCGAAATTTTTTAAAAATCAGATACAATCACAAGCAAGCGTTTGTTAGACTCACACTTAACAACAGGTTGAAGATTTTGAAGCAGGGCATCAATTAGGCAATAGAAATAGATTTATGTGTAGAGTAATCCGACTTTGACTTATTTCATTGCATTTTGATGGAATATTTCCCGTGAAAAATTATCCTCCATTTACAGTCATTATCAAGTTAAATATTGTGTTAAAAAGGAGCCACTGAGTTATCATGTACAGAAAATGGTTGAAATGGGACCCTGAAATGGGACAGAGTTGAAGGGAAACTCTAAAATGAAAGTCATGTTATCTTTAGATGCGGCTCCTAGCCAATGACCTTCATGCTACTGCTCAACACTGGATAAGAATATGACACTCATAGCAATGTCCCAGCCATGGCTGCCCTCCCCAGCCCTCCTCATGACATTGTTGGAAAGTGCTTTCCTACAGATGAAAGCTGTACAGAATCTGGGCCCAGGGAAACTGCCTCATTTAAACCCATCTTATTGACACAGCCAAGCGAAGCTGAACCTCTCTAGACTGGACAGTGACTTGTGGGTCCTTCTCTGTGTTGTTGATTTTCCCTAAACAATGGGTCTACATTGATCTTGGACTGTTGTCCAGAGTGGATCAGTGATTTTCCCCTTTTCCTTCTCTTATACCTCTGTTTGCATCCTAGCAATGAACTGATTAGGTCCAAAGTTTAATATTTGACCTATGTTCTCTTTTCCCTCCCAGCTTTATGGACTCACAGATATTTTGTTCACTGATCTTGTCCCAATATTGACAGGTCTTTACACCCAAAGTGTCTCTGATTGTTGTCCCTAAGCTCCTCATTAACAAGACATTTCTGGCCTGCCTTTCCCTCTTCAAGATGCAGAATTACGGATCTGTCTTTTTTTTTTTTCTTTTTCTTTTTCTTTTCTTTTTTTTTTTTAGGAGTTACTGGGTTTTTGTGGGTGAGAGAGAGAGACTGAGGCTCAGGCCAGGGGTTGCACAGCTACACAGTAGCTACTGGGGGCAGGCAGGTAGCTTCAGTAATGGCAGGCCTTAGTTCCAGAATGGGATAGGATTTTTTATGCTTGGGCGTTCATGCATTTCTATGTTTTTAATATAATAATCACTTTGCTAAGTTACCTGTCTAGGTCTAAGCCAAAAGCATCTCAGGTTTTAGTCTCCTACTTTTATTTGAGCTAACTTCCTCATATTATTGCATATTATTGCAGATTTGACAAACTATATTATGTATTATCATAGTAATCTATGTATCTATCTTAGTTATCTTTTGCTGTGTAATAAAACCCCTTAAAACTTAGGGCCTTAAAACAACCATGATTTTTATTTCTCATGATTCTACAAGTTGGGCAAGTCTTGGCTGGCGATGTTTCTATGCCATCACGGTGCCATTCAGCTGCAGTTAGCTAGTGGCTGAGCTAGGGTGGGGGCCAAGAAGGTTTCACTCATGTATCTGGTGCCTCAGGGCTCCTCCATATGTCTCCTTAAATGCAGCTAGCTTAGCCTTCCTCACAGTCTGATGGTCTCAGTATCACTGGGTTCCTTAGAGGATTGCCGGCTTCCAAGAGCACAGAAGTAGAAGTTGCCAGTCTTTCTTCAGGCTTATGCCTAGAACAGGCACAGCATCACTTCTACCACACTACGTTAGCCAAAGCAAGTAAAAGGCCAGGTCAGATTCAAAGGGAGAGAAATAGGCTTCAGGTCTGAGTAGGAGAGTCGCTGAAGATGAGGAATTGTGGCCATGTTTGGAGACAATTATACTACATATTGATTTCTTTGTAAGCACCAATATTGTGATACCAAACTGGTAATACCTTTTGGGTTCCATTGAACCAATATTTTTTAAGGCTTTGGATATCTTTACCTGGGTTCCTGACTAATAGTAATTTACAAATCAGATGGAGTCAAATTATAGCAATGCCAATTTCTCCCTCAGTGCTTTATCTTCCTTTAACAGAATTGAAACTCATCCACACACCCTCTAAAAAGAAATACTTACAGTCTAAGTGTTGAGTGACTATCACAACTGACCTACAGAGTTATCTTATGTACAGCATTTAGCTCTGCAAGAATATTCCTACATGGTATATGGCATTGTAGTGTAGCAGTGGAAAACAAAGCCTCAGGAACCAGTTGCCTGAGTTTGAATATGAACTTTGTCATATATGAGCTGTATAACCTTGAATAAGTTTCTTAAGCTCTTTGTGACTCCATTTCTTTATAAAATAAAGTCTTTATAAGTAAGACACAAGCATATAGCATTGTTATAAAGATTAAATGTGGTCAGAGCTATTGTAGACATATTAGTAACATACAGGATATGTCAACTATTGTTATTGACCAGGACCAGCCCTTTAGGGCAGGATGTGTGTGAGACAATTGGAACAGCCAAGGTACAAGGTCAGCTCTCATCAGTCAGTAGAATCTCGTGGGTTCTAGCCCACAACTGTGTCCCATCCTTTTTGCCTCATCCAGCTCACTGGTGGGTACATGGCACAGATGCCAGCAGTCTGGGCAACCCTTGATGTTGGTTTCACTTCCACATAAGATGGAGAGCTTCTGTAGTCCTTCGACGTTGTGCTAGAAGTATATCTCTGTCACTCAGGCTGTGATTCACAATTCTAGTCTCATGGTTATATGGCTAATGCCAGTCTTTTTGGTGTTACACCAGAGCACAGTACCAGGTGGTATGTGTCTCTCAAAAAGGTATCTAACCCTCAGCCTCTGTTGACGTTGTTTGACTCCAGGACCTGGTTGCTCTTTAGTTTTCCCTCAGTGGAGATCACAGACTCCGCACTGCACTCAAATTCACCACTGAGAATTCTAGCTTTGCATTCTCTTCCAAGGCTTATGCTCTTCCAAGCCCCAAGAAGGCCTTTTGGTGTCTGGAGAGCTGCCTCTTGGAGCAGTAATTATAGCCTTCCTGGATACTTTGGATAGAAGCTGCTGTAAAATTCTTAGATTGGAGAAGGCTGCGAGTAGCAATCCTGGGAATCCCTGTGGTACATCAGCTGCCCTCTCGTTAGTAGGTGGATCAGATGTAGGAGCTTTTCCTGACCTTGATAGGAATATCTCTGCTCAGCCTCATACACTTAACCCCAAGGAACTGAATACATAACGCTGGCCCTGGATCCTGTTCAGGTTAATGACCCATCTTCAGTCCCTTAGATAACTCAGTAAAGGTAAAAGTGTACTTTTTAGTGCAGTTTCACCTTCACTCATGATCACTGGTGTGTTGCATTAGCTACAGGCTGGTGGCTAGCTCCAGAGGCCAATATTCAGTGAACATGCCTGTGGCCAATTGCAGGATGTTAACATATCCCTGGGGCTGCATGGTAAAGACATCCCTGTGTCTTCCATATCCAGCTGCTTAGCTGACTAGAAACCTTGACAACAACTTCCCTGCTTAAAAGAAGTGAAAAATGCTGGCTAAACCATTGAAAAATATTTTAAAAGGTATTGGTGAGCTAGCAAGAAGCAAAGACACATAGAGGTCACAGACTAAATGGAAGTAGGTATTCGAGAGGTACTGTGGACCCATGTGGGCATTTGCCAGGTTAGATGAACTTGACCCTTGATGTGTATAGGCATGGGACACAGATCCCTAAAAAAGCCCCAAATGAGAAGCTCACTTCTTCTGTCCAAAGTGGGAAGTCCACTTGGAGACTCTGAATATCCTAAGTTAGGACTGCAAATGGTTACAGACTCAGGGTAAGGATGAATAAGCCCCAGGGGACAGTAAGAAACATTGTCTCCTCCCTTGACTGAATGGAAGGGAAATATTCTCCCACAAGTGTTCCTATATATGAATGTCCTCTCATAGGTTTGTAGCCCGAACTCTCACTATATGGGTGGTTTGAAAAACCTCACTTGGAAAATGGAGTTTTAAGTTGAAGTCAGTGTTGGTTGTACCTTGGGCACCTGGCAGAAGGAAACAAATCTTCTCTGGAGGAACTCGCCTGTAACCTAGGCCTCAAGGAATCCTTACAGATAGCATTCTGGGAAAAAAAATGAGCTTCTACTTTGAGAAGAAAATTACAAAACCACATATGGAATCAAAGCACTAAGAGCAAAAGCCTGAAAAACCAAGACAGCTGAAGCATAGCCGTAGTAGTTTCAGACATCAGAGCCATAAGGCGCAAATTATAAAATAAGTCTAGGACGATAAACAAAGTGACTTAAAAAATAAGACAGGGGCATGAGATTTTAAATAATCACACAGATTTGACAAAGACCAAATACAAATTTTCAAGGTGAAAATTATAATAGTCAAAATTCAGCAATTCTATTTAACAGATTTAATAGCTGATTAGACATAGCTGAAAAGATTAGTCAACTGGAATAAATTTAAAGAAATTATCCACTAACGCAGTCTAGAGAGGCAAAGAGATGAGAACATGAGAATTAGCAGTTATGAAGGATAGAATTGCGGAAGGAGAAAAGAGAATACTGGAAACAGACGATACTGAAAGAGATAATGGCTGAGATTTTTCCAAAACTGATGAAACTAAACAGATTCAGGAAACGCATTAAATCTCGAGGCGATCAAATTATTTTTTTAAGTTTATTTATTTATTTTGAGAGAGAGAGAGAGCGCAAGTGGGGGAGGGACAGAGAGAGAGAATCCCAAGCAGGCTCTGCACTGTCAGTACAGATTTAAAAAAAAAAAAAAAAAAAACATGCTTAGACACACCCTAATGCAAATGTGATATCAAAGAAAATATAATTAAAATAGCTAGAGGAAAAAAATGTACATAATTTTCTAAACATCAGCCCATTTCTAGGTCCTATTTGCTTTCCATATTGGTCAACAGAGAAACTGAATGTAAGTAGGCAAATTGCTACCCTTTTCTGGACCTTCTTGATTTTGTGTAGTGGTCTTAATTTTACCAGAGGAATTTCTGGTGAACATTTTAGAGAGCTCTGCAGACTTCAGCTAGGATAATCACAGTGACTTGCAAGTCCTGGGTGAGAAAACAGTTGTGTGTGAGGGTGGGGCATGGGGGGGGGGTGGACAGAAAGAGGGAGAGGGACACCTTTACTTGATCAATGGTCATTAAATAAGAATAGAGTCCCAAGCAGGGTCTGCAGTGTGAGTGCAGAGTCCCACATGGGGCTCAATCTCACGAGCTGCGAGATCATGACCTCAGTGGAAATTGAGTCTGATGCTTAACCGACTAAGCCACTCAGGCATCCCTAAATAAGAGTGTTATTACTGCATGGATCAGACCTTTGTTCCAATTCTTTTCATATCCTTTTCTTGTATATGTGCACCACCATCCAAGAAATTTTGCTGTGTTAGGAGTGCTGTGTATTTTGTCAATTTTTAATACATTGTAAACCTAATCTGTAACTGGAAGCTGACAAACTACTTTAGAGGGTAGAAGAGGCTCAGAGCCCAGTTTGTTTGGATACAGACCCAGGAGCTGGAGGGCCAAGGGTTAGCTCTGGCGAGACCTCTGGGAGAGTCTGAGGGGAGCTGTGTGTCTCTCAGCACGTGGTCCCCAGGGCGCCTGGCTTATAGCTGCCTGCTTCCCTGTACCCTCTCTTGCTTTCCGTACAGCCCAGTCAGCAAGCCACGCTGTTCTCTGAAGCCCAGCTCACCGGGGGTGCAAAGGCCTTCCCTTTAGGAAGATCCAAAGGAACGCCTCCTTTTTAAGAAAGGAGAGGATGAGAAGGAGATGGAAGACTGGGGGTGCACGAAGTAGCTTGTTGATGCACATATACTTCTCTTCATTGTGGTGTTGGAGACAGCTGGGAGATGGAGAGGAAAGAGGGGGAAGGGGATATTCCAAAGGAAAAAACCTAAGAATGAGACATTGCTCGTAGTGTAAAGAAATACAGCTTTCAGTCCAAATCCTCCTTCATGGAAATCTCTAATCATAAGCTCTATATTTAGACTAAGGGGGGTTATTCAATATTTATCATATATTTAATGGACTTCTATTATATCCCAGGCACTATTCTAAACAGTGGGGGATATAATAGTGAAAAAGATAGACAAAAATCCTGACCTCACAGAGCTGACAGCCTAGCGGGGGAGCCAGAGGGCAAGCCAATAGTTCCTGGTAGCTGGTAAAGGCTGCAGAGATGAGGAAAGTGGGGAAGACGAAGGAGGGGCTGGGGAGCAAAGGGTGGCTCTTTTCGGGGTGTTCATGGGAGGCCCCAGAGGCAAGGTGACAGGAGCAGAGCTCTGCAAGAGGTGGTGGAGTGCCGGTCCCCAGGTGGTGGGCAGGCTTGCTTCATATTGGACGGAAGCCCATACAGCCCCTCCGTAGCATGGAGACGTCAGCATGCCCTGATGGTGGGTCCCCAGCTCCAGGCAGGCACTGCTGAGCCGGGGATATCCCAAACATCGCCCCAGGTTGGAGAGAGTGGAGAGACACTCTTGAAGGCTGGCTGGCTGCAAAAGCTGGGGTAGGGGGGACAACCATGGAAACCAGGCCCTCGAGCTGAATCCATAACTGGGTGCCAGCTCAAGTGTGAACCACAGCACAAGGAACTGCTATAATTTGCGAACCTTGAACCAAGCTGAGCCCCAAATTAATTTTTTTTCCACTGAGCTGAGCATTCAACCAAGGATTTTTCAAAACAGCAACACCTAGTAAGCCAGTCTGAACCAGAACCAAGCCTATTCATTTTCTAAAAGTATTGAACTGGAACAATATGGGAATATTAAAGTATCTTTCAAACTAAACCAGAATTGAACTGATCATTCACAAGTGCTCAGCTTGAGATGGGAAAAAAAAAAAAAAAACTTTTTGGAGAGACAATTTTGTGTATATTAAATGTCTGGCTTGAGAGTCCACTGCCCGTGACCTCTTTTAAATTGTAATCTTGGGTTTAATTCTTACATTTAATTTTTTCATTTGTGCATTTTATTTCCCTGCTTTTTCAACATGTTCTTGACAACAGGAGCCCCATTTTGTATTGCCCTGTGATCTCAGCACAATTCTGGTACATGATAGGTGTGTGGGTGTGTATAGGTGTGTGTGGGGGTGGGGAGTAGGAGGGGTGGGCCAGTGGCATGAAGCCACTAAGAGATTGAAATTTATTTTTCAAGTCAGAGGAAGCCAGGGGAGGGTTTTAAGCAGGGGGCAGTGTGCCCAGATCTGAGTTTCAGAAAGATCACACTGTAGGGCAACAGTGTTGAAAAGGGGCCGGGCTGGAGGGGAGGCAGGGAGGCAGGTCAGGAAGTGATTGTGGTCATCTGGATTGGAATCCTGGCTTCACATTTCTTTGCCTTGTGACCTGGCACAAGTCATATTTGTCTGTGCCTCAGTCCCCTCTCTTGTGGAGTGTGGAAGCTAATCGTGCTCACTCCATCATGTGTTCGTGGTTTACACGACACATCACGCGTACGGTGTGGAGAGCTTAAAAACAGTGCCCGACAGTAATTGGCACCCAATTAATTTGTATTAGTGGGCAATGGAGAAAAAGTAATAAATAGGAGGCACATGTAGATAGTAGAATCAATGGGTTTGTATATAGGGAAGAGTGAGAAAGAGTTAAGGATGAGTCAAGTTGCTGATTTAGGCAGCTAAGTAGATGGTGGCCACAAGAGTGTAGGGAATTTGGGAAAGGACCCAGGTTGGAAGGCAGTGCTTGAATGTACTGAGACAAAGGTGCCTTGGTCTCATATATCTGAGTATTAACAGAGCAGCAGAGGCTGTAACTGGGTACAGACATGCGAGTCATTTGCAGAGCCCCTGGGTGTGTTGAACTCCCCAGGGAGAGGATACAGAGTGAGAAGGCTAACATTCAGGGGAAGGCTGATACTTCAGAAGCAAATTAAAGAAGGAAAAGCTATAGAACAGAGGTTGAGAGAGCCCCTGAAGAGGTAGGAGGCAAACCAGGAACAAAGGGGAGTCACAGAGCCCAAGGAGGGAATTCCAAGTAGGTCATGATCATCAATACCAGATTTCAGTGGTGACATGGCTTCATTGGCCCCCACTAAGATGGTTTCTCTGGAGGGAGTAGGCAGATTCCAAGGGGCTGAAGAACAGCTGGGAGGGGAGGGGTGGAGAGGGCATGGGTAGGCAACTCTTTCAAGAATCTTGGTCATAAAGATGTGGCAGCAGATACAGATTCTCAGAGTTGCTTTCCCTGAATTAGGGTTTGGATTTTCTGGCCAAACTGGGGGATGTTATAGAAATGGTCCAAATCTTCACCTGGCTGATGTCTCTGCATCCTCTGAGGAAGACATACCCCTCTCCCAGTCTCTCTGTTGAACCAGTATGGCAGGAACATGTTGTCTCCCTCCCTCCCTCTCTCTCTTTTCTTCCCTCCCTCCTTCCTTCCTTCCTTCCTTCCTTCCTTCCTTCCTTCCTTCCTTCCTTCCTTCCTTCCTTCCTTCCTTTGTAAAATACAAGGTCCACAAAGGCAGACATCTTTCTTGTCTGTTCCCTTCTGTTTTCCCTTCACTAACTAATGTCTGGCATTAAGTTGGCATTAATTCCTGTAATTCACTTTATCACACAGGGCTCCCATTGTGGGATCCAGGACAGAAATTTCCCTCAGGCTTTTATTCCAGGCATGATTTTCCCTGAGCAGTGGAAATGTTTTCATCACATGGACATTGTGCCTCGTTTCATGTTTCCCTCTGATTATGTTCCTCTCTTTGAGGAACTGAGTCAAATTTGCATCCCATTTAGCAGATGATAGGACATTCAGGCATGTTTTTGTGTGAATTCATTCAACACATCCCTAGCTTCAGTTTTATTTTTCTGTCACTTTATTTTTTCATTTCCCTGGTTTCCTCATTTCCTAATATTTATTTTCTTAGCCTGAATGCATCTTTCCAAGTTTTGTCAAATACTTTCTGAAACAAAGTGTGTGTATACATCAATAATGGGAAAGATAGGGTGGTAACTAGAAGAAGCTGTGAGGAATTCACTTTGGAGGCTTAAGAGAAATGAAGTGGGGAAGGGGCTGAGATAATAGGTAAAGGGAGGGGATGTGATCCACAGCTCCATTGGGTTTCCAAGGGATTTCAGCCTTGTTGGAGACAAATCAGAGACACAAGGAAGAGAATAATAATATAACAAGGCCATACGAGCGTACGTCACCATAAATGGTTCAGGTGAGGAGGTATATGGGTATCAGGAAAGATCATCCTATGTGACTGGCATGTTCTAGAAGGCTTCTTGGAAGACATGGGACAAGAAGAAATGAAATCTAAATAGTGCAGATAAACCTTATGTTCACTGAGAAAGGATTGTGAATGGCAGTAGCTAGTGAACCAGGTGGCTGGGCATCTGGATCAACCCATTCTGGGAAAGAGGCACCCACTGGAATTAGGACTATGACTTGTAAGGGTCAATTTGTAGACCTCCATTTGGAAGCCCAGAGGTGGGTGTCTCTGTCAAGGTCAGAACAGGACAAGACCAGTTCTCTCTTGCTTGACTGCTTGACCTGCCTTTCCTGGCCAAGGTTTTTGGATAAGCATACTCATTCCTGCCCATTCTGATCTGCTGTCTACGCTGACCTCAGTGTCAGTAGAGAGGGCAGGCTGGATTGAAATTCTACTTAAGGCTCAGAGAGCACACCTTCCTTGCCGATTCATCAGTCAGCAATAAATGGAACTTCTTGACAGTTTTAAATTTCCTGCCAGGAGCAGCTGGTCAGTGTTCCTCCAGAAAAGCAGTCTTGGGGAAGTTTTATCAGCATCTAGCTAGAGAATGTATTTTTTCTGTCTCCTCCCTTTTCCATCTCTCCCCTCCCCTCCCCTCCCCTCCTCTCCCCTCCCCTCCCCTCCCCTCCCCTCCCCTCCCCTCCCCTCCCCTCCCCTCCTTGCTTCTCCCCTTCCCTCCCCTTGTCCCTTTTACCTTTAAAGATTCTGCTCCTCTTGGGTCCCTAGTCACTGAAAATTAATTTAGGGACAAGAGAAGGCTTTCTCTGCACAGCCTGCTGAGTTACTCATTACCGTCTTTAAGATTCAAAAAGCAACTCTCTTTTTCAAGGTTCTTTTAATGAGCCATTTCAGCATCGGACTTCCAATTTTCACCCCTGCCAGACAACAGCCGCTGGGAAGGCCTGGAAAACCAGTCTCGCTTCCAGACACTTGCAGCTACTGGGCCACAGGAGCGATATAATTATTCCCCATTAGTGCTCTGTGAAAGTGCAGATGGTGTGTAGAGGCCTGATGCTGTTTGGCTTGCCTTTTTCCCTCACTGAAACATTTTGGTTTATGCCCCTTCATTTCAGACAACAAGGGTAAGGCCTGGCTCAGTGTGTTTACCAATCTCTCCTGCTGGACAGGTTAATATCAGAGTACAGTGTAATAAATTTCCTATACGGAACCTATAATTACTTATTTACCCAGGCATATGAAGATACATGTTAGCCTCCAGCAGGAAAACGTGTTAATCAGAACTCCCTTTGCTGCTGCAGGAAGCACACAGTCCAAGAACATCCGTTACCTGAAACCGAAGGCAGAGCTGAAAAAGAACCTGGTGATAATTTTATCACTGATCACCAACAAGACCATTAAAACAGAAATGTAGCTGTCATCTAGGGAGGAGATTGTGGGGCCTTCACTGGGCTCAGTCTGCCCCTCCACCAAACCCTTTTTGCTTTCTTTCCACTTTTCCCTAGCTCCACCTCTGTTTGAGATTAGAAGTATTTCTGACATGCTGTGCAAATATATGCAAATTCGATGTGAGTTCTTGTCAACTCCACTTTGCCCAGTTTGGCTGGGCTGCTTTTGCAGCATTGGGCGGCTGGCCTCCTGGAATCACAGCAATATGGCCCATGCACCCCATGCCAGGGGCCATTAGCAGCCTTGATGAGTCGAATTAAGGAGCTCTGATGGGTCCACGGTCTCTGGGTGTTATACCGGGCTCTTAGGGTGTGGAATGGCACTAGGTGATGTCAAAGGCAGGAGGGAAAGAGCTGACTTTCACTGATATTTACAATATCTGCTTGGTTTCTGAGTCTTACTTTCATTTTTATGCAGCCATCGTGGAAATTTGCTATTCTGACAGGAACAATTATTTGATGACATCCTTATTCGTGTGTCTCTTTCAGAGCTGGTCTAACAAGCCAGTGATCACTGCTGAGACTATCCAGAGGCAGTCATGCTGATGTGTGAGTGACTGGATGCAGAGATATCATGTATAGATACACATTAAGAGTGCCATCATGACAAGGTCAACATCTCACTTGCATATGAATTCCAAATAACCATTATGTGGCTCCAAATATGGACATCCTCAAGCAACTGGAAATTTTTCTCTATATTCTTGAGGTCGTCATGGGCCATCCTCCTCTCCTTTTGCTGAGGTCTTTCCCTCCCCTCTTCACTCACCTTGATTGCCTGTTCTTTGCAGCTGGAGGTGAGAGGAAGAGTGGGTTCTGGTTAGGTGGGGGCCAGAGGAAAAGTTGCAGGTAACTAGAAGAGAATTCTATGTACTCACGTGACTACCATCACCTTCAAACACAGCTCTTCTTAAACCAGCCCTGCTAGAGAGCAGGGGATCCTTAGTGGAATCTGCAGTCTTACCTTTCTTGCATATACATCACTGTGCAAACAGTAAAAAGATGAATGTTGGACTCCTTTGGGACTTTTATGTAATTGTCATAACTAATTAAGAGTCATAATTATTTCCCACTTTGGAACAAAGCTCTTTGTAACACTCTACTTAGTATGCCACGTGTGGAATGCATATGAATAAATTCCTGTTGCTCCCCACCCTGAAGCTGTCCAAGTAAGAAATAGCTCAAACACACCTTAACCCCCTGCATTTAGAGTGTGTGCCCTAAGGACTCACTAATGGTTCTTGAGAAACATAATCTCTGCAAATGTCTGAAAGAGAAGTGAATGGTTTGAAGAGCTCAGCAGAACCCGGGGAATAAAGATTTCTCTAAACCACACCCTGTTGAAATGCATAGCTGTTAGCTGGAAAAGGATCTGTACTCTGGGTGCCTAAAATAGGCCCCACCCTGACATTACCATTAGAAAGACATCACTTAGGCTCAGTGGTCAATTACAGATGACAATTGTGTCCAATTTTTAACATTAAACTGGTGCAGGAGTCTTCAGCTACTAAGAGTCTAAAACCATCATTATTTCCTTTTGCACGACATCGAAATATGCATTTCATGTGTCTCTTGACTGGCAACAAAATGTCCCTCAGTAGAACTTTGGTTTCCATTACCTGTGAAAGAAAGAGCAAGCCACTTCCAACTGGTGTCAGTTGATTCTAGCTTGGGCCCTGGTTCCAGAGACTCTGAGTGGTGACTGCCTATTTTTTGGACACTCAAATACTCCTTGGGCTTGAAGCCCTGAAGAAAGACCATCCATCTCTACCAGCTTCAAAATGTTCTTCCTGCAGGTGTCCCTTATTCACCCTTAGAAGAGTCTGCCTTTCCCGATAGGCTCTCACACAGAAGTTTCCCCTCAGATGACTGTAGGACTCTGGTCCTTGTCAATTTTAGCTGTGATAATGGCATTTTGTGTGACATATTTTCCTTGTGTTTCCACATTACCTAGAATTAAAGCAACCACTTAAAAGAATTAATCAACATTTGGTGAGTCGTTGTCATACCCGTAAAGTTCTAGCACAATGGAAAAATACATATCCAGTTGTTGAACTCATTTGTTGAACTGTGTAAAATAATTGTTTTTGGTGTGAAAGAAAAACAATTGTTGCGCTTGGATGGCTCAGTTGGTTGAGTGTCCAACTCTTGATTTCACCTTGGGTCATGATCCCAGGGTTATGGGATCAAGCCCTGGGCTGGGCTCAGCACTGAGCATGGAGCCTGCTTAAGTTTCTCTCTCTCCCTTTGTCCCTCCTCCCCTGCCCTGCTCCCCTGTGTGCTCTCTCTCTCTATATATATTTTTTAAAATTATAAACAAAAGAAAAACAATTGAAGTGCTTCATGGGTTCCCCAAAGGAACTTTCTGTGTACTGCTTAGCCTGTATTTGTGGTGAAATCACCTCCATATACCTCTTCAGATTTGCTGAAATATCATCCAACTAATTCTCTGTTATATGCTAATAAATAGGTATGTAAAAAGGACCAAACTTTATTTATATGCATATATGATATCTAAACTAGTTACTAGAATAATATTATGCAGTGCTCAGCAAGATGTGAAAAGGGGTGGGGCAGACCAGAATATTCTCTATTGGGTAAGACCTTAACACAGACAATGAGGTCTTTAACAACTGGGAGTCTAAAGATAAGGAAAGGTAAAGACAGAAGTCCCTATCATGCTGCTTGGCAGGGTGTAGGTCTCAATAATGATAGGTAACATTTATGAATGCCTACAGATACCAGCTGCTCTGAACATTTTACATGTGTTTTCTCCCTTGAATGATTCAGATGTAGGCACTGAGAATTGAAAAGATAATGGCACAGTAAATGGCAGTGACACAGCTAGAAAGTCCCAGGGTCAAGGTTAGGACCACCCCCCCCCCCCGCCACTGCCAAAATCTGCACTGAAATTCTGTATCTATCTGGAGTTGCATCATATTTCACAGCTTAAAGACATGATCCCCACGAACCTGCTTTCACTGCAGACACAACCTGGAGGCTCCCTGGTCACCCACATCTCTGAACAATTAACTACAGATTCTGGTGTTCCTGTGCCTCTCTTAGGTTTGATAACTCACTAGAGTAACTCCCGGAACTCAGGAAAGTTGTAGACTACGATAATAGTTTTATTATTATAAAGGATACTAATCAGAACTAGACAAAAGAGATGCATATAGGGTGAGGTCTGGGAGGGTCACAAACACAAAGCTTCCATGTACTCAGAATGTGGCACTCTCCTGGCACAGTAACCAGGAATCTCCACTGAGCTTTGGTTCCAGAGTTTTTATTGGGATTTCCTTATGCAGACAGTTGGTTGAATCATTGGACAAATGATTGAATTCAATCTCGCCCCACTGCCACCCCACCTCTTCTTCCCAGTAAGGAGGCTAGGCCATACCACCGGGTTCTAAACCCCAATCCTCTAATCCCAAGGCTGGTCTTTGGCACAACCAGCCCCCATCCTGAAACTATCCAGGAACCTTGCTGAGAGCCACTTCATTAGCTTAAACTCATGTGTGGTCTGAGGTACCCACCTTGAATAATGGACAGGTCTGTCACTTAGGGGAATTCCAAAGGTTTAGAGGCTCTCTCCCAGGGGCCAGGACAAAGGCCAGCCAAATTTTTTATTATAGAACACAGCCTAACTGCAGAGACACATTACAGCCTACAGAAGCCTCTCTGCTCCTTTCTTTCCCTGGGCCCTGCATCAAGCCTCTGCAGTGTGCCTCCTGGCTGAACAAAGACTTCTGTTTCTGAGCTCTGGCCAGGTGGGTAAGGAGAAGGGCTACCCTCTGAGAATCAGATGCTGAATGCTCAGGATTGGATCAAGTTTCCTAATGAAAGATGTAGATTTCCCCTACAAAGACAGGAAGCCACCCATTTGGACAACAAACTTTTCTACTTTTAAATGGAACAAGCTGCAAAAGCTTTTCCCAGAGACCAAATGCACCACATTCTTAGGTGCAAGAAAAACCATATTTATATGCCACAGAGGGCAGTGCTGGGCTGTTATCTGCTATCAGCAGCTGGGAGCCCCGGAGCCTCTGATCTACCATTTTGCAGACAGAAATGTTGGTGAAGGGGGTGGGGCCACAGACAGCCTGGGGCAGAGAAATGCCCGTTGACACTTTGTGTCCACTATTACCAGCCCAGATGCCTTGGACCATGGGACCCAGCTCCTAGGTACAGCACTCTGGGTGCTTGGATTAGCCCTTGAATCCACAGGCTTCTCAGCTTCCCAGGAGAGGGAAGACAGATAGGGAGGGAGAGCCTCCTAGAAATCTAGAGTGACTGTGTAGTGCAGGAGAGAGGGAGGAATCAGAAACTGCTGGGGAGGGTCCAAAGATGGGAAACCAGAAATAACTGTTTTCAGAATCTTCCCTGATCACTCTATCTTCTCCCCAGCATGATTTATCCCCTCTCACCTCCAGGCTTCTGCCTAACAGCCCTGAGGCAGACCGACTCTCATCCTGCTGTGATGGGGGTTGGGGAATGAGCAGCTTAATATGTGTTGCCTGGATATGGAAAAAAAAAAGTCCCAAACCTTTCTGATTGTTAAAATAATATATGAGCATTAGAGAGAAAGTGGAAAGATGTGCAGAGCAGAATAAAATTCCTAAATGCTGCCCATTCTATAACTCAAAGAGAACAACTTGATAAATTTGCTATTTTCCATCTAAAACCAATGCCAACCTAACCTCAAACACCACACATACTCACACACACGTACACACAGGCTCACACACATCCACACATGTGTGAACATGCATGCTTACAAGAATGCATGCACACCTACATGTATATGCCCACACATATACCCCCATATGTGTACACACACTCACATGCACATGCATTTATACATGCACACACTTCCATATGTGTTCATACTTGTGTGCACATGTACACTCATACACTCACACATGTCTCCTATTTGATTACTCATTGTCTGAACATGGGAACCAAATACATTCAGAAATGGAGCCATGCTTATAATCATATTTCAAGAATTTTACTTACATTATATTGTAACTATGTTTGCATTCCTCATAATTCTTTAAAAAATAAAATTTTGGATAGTTGTGGCCTTGAGCAAATCTCTTAATTGCTGTGACTCTCAGGTTTTTCGTTTGTAAATAGGCATAGGGATCCCCGCCTTACAGACCAGATGATAGGAGGTCTTAATGAGATGGGAGGTGAGGAGGCACTGACACTGCGCAGGTGGTCAACAGATGACACACCGCCATTAGTGTGTCACCGTTAGTTCCGTGTCTGACTCTGTCACCATTGTCTCTGACAGTTTTATCCTAACCCCATTTTGGCTCACCTGTCTGCAGACACCTGTCCAGGTGCTGAAGCACCTAGGTGGAAAATGCCACAAAAGCATAGAGGAGGGAGGCTCTCAGGAGGTTGTTGGCCATGGGTGCAAGGAGTGTCATCCAGGATGGGTAGGAAAGAAGTATTTCCCAACCACTAACTTTAATTTTTAAAAATCTGTGTATGCCCCAATTGTGACTGAGAGGCCCCTCGGCACCATTGCCGTGGATCAAATGAATGGGCTCACGGTCAAGTCGGTTGGTCATGCCGGCTGTGCACACAGCCCTAGTATACGCAGTCAAGTAAGTGTAACAGGTTATTTGAATTTTGACTCCTTGAAAATTAGCCATGATGGTGACTTAGACTGCTCTACAGTATTAAATTCTTTTTGTTCTTGGTTTTACTTTGTTTACTACCATAATAGATCTGGTAACATGGATAAGGCACATTGATGTTGAAATATGTGAAATGAATGAAGAGCATAAACATGATGATAATTCTTCAAATGTGCTTTGAGATGATCTTTATCTGATTGCACATTGCAGTCATTGGATTGTCACTCATGCGTCGTGCATCAGGGTAGCTCTCCAACTCCAAGAGCCATTGTTTAAAAAGAGAAAGTAAAGCCATGATTATATTCAGTTGGGCTTTTCATTTATTCAGAATAAAGAGTATCTTTATCCAAAATATGTTATTTGCAGATATGCTTAAAAAGAAACTCTGAAAAGAAATAAGCCTCCTTTATCTCATTATCTAAAAGGAAAACACAAGAATTATAAAAATTAATGAGTTTACTTTTAAAGTGCACATTGCAAGAATTCTCTGCATCACATCATGAAACAGGGTTTGGTTCAGATGTGGCCATGAATTTTAATATATATTCAGTCCCCAAATCAAACTTGATATATTACAACACTTTGAAATTTATTGTCAACAAATCACGTTTTTCTTACATAATTAATCTAGAGTAAATTAAACTTTGTGCATCACTTGGTAAATGCAAATATGTACAAATTTGACTACATATTATGAATATTATTAAATACGATTGAAAGTAAAATTTATAATGAATTCTTTAATAGTATACTGATCTCAATGAGATATTTTAAACTTAAAATCAGTTCTGTATGATATTCTAAACACAAATGACTAAATGGCTTTTAAAATTCTGGAGGCAGTTGGTTAAGATTATATATTACTGCAGGCAGCATTCATGAGTCAGGGCATGAAATGCTGAGAGGGGGCTCTGGAACTCTCCTGACAAGCCTGTGGATTGAACATCCAGAGTAGTGTTATAGGTAGGCGGTGGTGGTGATTAATGTTTCCTCAAGTAGGCATGTTAGGGTTGGGGGCCATTTACTGTCTTGGCAAATAACAGCAAACACTTATTTAGTGCTACTATGTGCCAGGCATCATTAACCACGCACTTCTTAGTATTAGCTATTTAACTCTCTCAGCCATTGTCTGAGGCAGGCACCATTCCTAATGTCATCCTCATTTTATAGACAAGGAAACTGAGACACAGCAGTCCAAGCCAAGTGATGACTGAAACCCAGGCTGTCTGGCTGCAGACTCCATACATAGAACCACTGTGCCACATGCTTGTCATAAAGCCCACAGACTCATGGTTGACCTCTCATGGTGTGTGGCTTGTCATTTTTCCTCACCTTCAACCCCAAGCCCTCAGCCTGAAATCCAGTGCCCTTGCCAGGGATATGAAGTTCGTCCTGTGTTAGCCTGGGCTCTGTCCTCTCATGAGGGAATTAAGCTGTTTCTTGACCAAATGTGTCTGGGGATAAGTGTGTGAGTCAAGAATAATTATATTTCTTCATTCTTGCCTCTACAGTTCTGCACTTTATAGGAGCTGCTACTGAGCTGTAACAAATACAAAGCATATAGATACTGGCATAAGTACTATACCATTTCCTGGGAGAAGAGGCCTAGTGTAACTGGGACTGGCATCGCACACCACCCCAGCCCAGCAGTGGGGAAGATTGAAGGGATTCTAGAAGAGATATTCATTCAGAGACAAGGGTACCCAAAGGATGAGAGTAGGGCATGGTCCCTCTTTCTTGGCATTCTCTCAAGACCTCTTAATAGCTCTAGTCCTCTCCATATAGATATATTCTGGTTGTCCTTGATGGTTTTGGTTTGTCTTTGTGGAACTACCTCAGGCAGAGCAGAGGTTGGGGACCCCAGGTTAGAAATCAGGCTGGGATGTGTGTTCTCCTCTTTATCAACTGTGTGACTTGAGGTGACCTCTCTGAGCCTTTGTGATCTCACCTGTATTCTTGGGTTAATGATAATTTTTACTTAACAGGGTTATTGTGAAGATTATGCTTGTGAAATACCTGGCCCAGAGTAATTACAAAGAGCGCTGTCACATACTTGTGTTCATTGCACTTAGTTATTTGTTGTCAACAACATATCTATACCTATACTACAACACATCCTTATACTGTAACGTGTCCATATTTGTATGTAGGATGCATACATGTATTTCTTCTTTTTTATCCCCCTGGGTGCCTAGGAATCTTAGACTTACCGATTAATATCTTTATTACAAAAACTTGACTGCTTATAGCCTACTGCAGACCAGAAGTGTTACTGATAATGTAAACAGTCAGCCAACACATATTTGGTATGGTATATGTATTATGTACTGTATTCTTACAATAAAGTAAACTATAGCAAAGACAATATTAAGAAAATTTTAAGGAAGAGAAAATACATTTACAAGATTAGGCTGTATTTATTGGAAAAAATCCTTATATAATGGATCTGTCCAGTTCAAATTCAAGTTGTTCAAGGGTCCACTGTAGTAGCTATAATTGTAGTGGTCATTGTCTCCCATCAAGATCATTTGCTCAGTTTTTTTAAAAAAAAAAATTATTACATTTATTTATTTTTGAGAGACAGAGAGCACAAGTCGGGGAGGGGCAGAGAGAGAAGGAGACACAGAAACTGAAGCAGGCTCCAGGCTCTGCACTGTCAGCACAGAGCCCGATGAGGGGCTTGAACTCACAAACCATGAGATCATGACCTGAGCTGAAGTCGGATGCTTAACCAACTGACCGAACCAGGCGCCCCATTTGCTCACTTCTTAGTGGCAAGTACCAGCTCTGGTTACCCTGATAATGGCCTGCCCTGTGACTTTGGCAAACCACCAGTGGCAGGTGGGATTCTGCTGATGTCTCCACCACATCCTCAAGGCCCCTTCCAGCCTGCTGTCCCTCATTCTCTGTCATCTGGCCACAGTAATTGCCTGAGGGCAGTGGGTGAGCAGGTGTGAGCTGCTGACCAACTGACACTTAGCAAAACTCTTATTTATTGAATGACCATCTCTCCAACTAGAATGTGACCTCCCAAGAGCTGGGACTGCCACTGCTGTATCCCCAGCAGCTAAAACATGCTTGGCACATAGCGTTCACTCACTAAATGTTTGTTGAATACTGAGCAAGTGTTGACTCACTCCCACTGGTCCTCCCCAAGCACCTGTCTCACGAATGCCTTTGTTTCCACTTCCTGGGGCCAGGCCAGCCCACAGAGGCTCACTTCTGTGCCCTGTCTTTCTTACCAGGCTTTTGGGGGGAGTGAAATTCTCAGTGTCATTATCATTGGTAATTTTTCACAGGCCTCCTTAGAGAGCTGTGAGTTGAGGAGGGTTATACATTTCTGGCTAACTCAGCTTCTCAGCATACAGCTTATTGCTGGGGTCTGAGTAGCAGGCTCTGCTCAGTCTTTGGTAGCAGAAGGACACCTATACTCTATACCAGAGTGGAGAGCACTACCTCGGGCTGCTGGTCAGCCTGAGGAGGAGCAGCCTGGGTGTTCAATATGGGGCAGAAAAGTACCTACAAATGGTAAGAGAGTGTTTGGGGGAAGGGGAGTGCAGCTGACTGATATTTCCTATTCTGAATATTCTCCCACTGCAAGCACAGGACATAGAATGTCAGTGCTGGGGGCTTGTCCACAGACAAGTAGGTCAGCAGTTCTCCAAATTTTTTAGCTGGCCACACTTTGAGAACCTCCAAGCTGGGTGTTCTACCATTATGTACAAGTACTTCGTAGAAAAAAAACCCAGTGTGTGTTGTGGATGATCTGCTCTCTGCCTCCAAATGTAAGTCTATCCTCCTTCAACGAGCTGTGATGGGCCAATGTGACATAACCTTCACCCTCTGCTGGGGCATCTTAGTGTGGCACCTGGTACAGGTGGACACACAGTGAATGCTTATGGGGCAAATGAGTGAATGACAAAAAGTGAAGGGAGGGAGAGAGGAGTGGAGAATTATTTCATATGAATGATGTCAGTGCTAGTTTAAAATCCCCTAAAATTTTATAATAGCACAATATTAAAAAGAACCCAAGTGTCAACCTTGGGGGTCTGATTAAGTAATTGCATAATGCAGTACAATGAAGCAGTTAAAAAAAATGCACACGTTCTCTATGTACTGCTATAAAGAAACTTCCAGATATTAAATGCAAAAAGCAAAGTCACTTTGGTGTGTGTGTGTGTGTGTGTGTGTGTGTGTGTGTGTGTGTATGTATGTGTGTGAAACTACTTTCATGAAAAAAAATGGTAGGGGGGACAGAAAAATAAGACCTATATGTTTACATATGTCATAGAAGCAAAAGAAACTCTGAAAAACTACATAAGGCCTAATAAAAGTAGTTAGTTTTTGGGGGGATCTGGAGAGTCTGATAGGGAGAGGAGAGGATACTTTTTATCATATATGCATTTTATGCCTTTTATAATTGATGTGCTTGGAAAATGTATTATTCCTTCAAAAAATGTAAGTTCCTTAAGTCAAGAGTACATTCTAGTTGAATTTTCGTTATCTGGTGCCCAGCATAGCACATGACTGGAGCTCTCCCTCAATCATGACAAAATTGATTTCCTAATAGAATCTGATCCTTCTCATTCTAGCCAAATCTACCTCATCTGAATTGTTGCTCTCCACTTACAAGAGAGAAAAAGAAGATGGCCTGGCTTGAAGGACATGCTTAGTTACCGATACATCTTTTCACTTCTCAGCTGGGGTGAATTATACTATTGATCTTCAAATTTGTGGACAGTTTTCACCTTCAAAACCATTCAGTTTTACAAGTAAATGGTTTTAGCTGTCAAAAAATTGGTAAAATTCAAGTGTGGATACGACTTGCCATACTTTCTGCAAAGATGCCTAGTCAGAAACCAGTTTGTTTTAATACCTTTTCTCTCTCTGTCCTTTGCACCTCGAGCTTTCTTTGAAAACCTGTCTGTTCAACATCTTTCATGGGTGTGACTTTAGATGAAGAAAGCCAGATACATGTGTGGGTGTGTAGAAACCACTGATATGTCCGTAAGAGTCTGCCCTTCCTTTCTCCCTTTCCCTCTTTCTCTCTCTATGTTTGGGAAAGAATGGTAAATTATTGCACTATAAATGTATTGGCATAATAAGTGGCTGATATTCTTTAATAACAATTGGTAATTTCCTGAGCCATTATAATCAGGCTTTAACATATTAACTCAGTGAAGACTTGATCAATGTCTTTATTGAAAAAATATGTTACGACCCAGCACATTTCCATCCATTACAGTGTTCTTGGTCAATAATCATAATTTTTATTGTAATTATTGAAAGCTCGTTTCCCCTCTTGTGCAGAAGATTGTGAATGTAGAAGTACGTGATTGTGCGGGATCAAGGTGTCATCTGTAATAGCACATTCAGCCGAATTTATGTCCCTCTCCAATTAGGGGACAATCAAGCTCAAATTAATTTAGCTCTCAGCTACTAATGAGCAACAGCAAAATCAGCTCACTATAAAAATTGTTATTGAATTTTATTTCCTTCAACTTGATGCACCTCAGTGCACTGGGAGGTAATGCCGGCTTGAGGTCTGGGGGTTAGGGACCTTGGGGTTGTCTCACCTGTTCTGTCCGTGGGCTTCCTGACAGCTTGGTCCCCTAGAGGACCAACACCTAATGAGTTGTTAGGGGTCCACAGAGATGGGCTGCTTTTACACACTCAGCCTTCCCGGCTGCCTTTTGAGTGAATTCTGTGGTCTAGACTATCATCCAATGTAAATAGAATTCAGGCCAAATTTGTAACTTAAAATTTTCCAGTAGCCATGCTTTAAAAAAGGTTGGAAAAACAGGTGACATTAGTTTTGATATATTTTATTTCATTCAGCAGATCCAAAATATTATTTTAATGTGCCAAAAATATAAAAATATTCATGAGCTAGCTCACGTTATTTCCTGTGCCAGGTCTTCAATATTTGATGTGTAATTCCCATTTGCAGTATTTCTCAGTTCAGCCTGGCCTCAGTTCAGGTGAGAGATCGCTACGTGTGGCTGGTGGCTGCCACACTAGACAGGGCCAGTCTGAGTGAATTTCTTCATTTGTAACAAAGATTACTCTCCTCATTAGGGTTTGCGGGTTGGGGGCGGGCATGCCTTGGGTGCTCAGTGGCAATAAAGAACACACACACACACACACAAAACACACAAGCACGAGAAGATACTACATTTTCATTTTTACTATTAGTCTTGCAAGTCATTGGCAAATTTACAATCTCTGTGAATTGGCTTACAGCTCCTGTCACCATCTACCTTCTACGCTAATAAAGGCAGAATAGATCCTCATAAACATCCTGTTTCCTCATTATCAGAGCTTGGCTTCACCCATTGTGGTCTCATAAAAAATAAGGTTTTGAAAAAATATTAGTATTATTTGTTGCTATGAAAAATGCACATTTTTTTTTGATGCCTGACTCTGGTGCTTTTGCTTTGACATCAAACAGAGCATGAAGCATATTGGCAAATATATGTTTGGGGAATAAGGAGCCGCTGAGTATTTTATCTCACTGGCAGTGTTCCTGAAGAAAGCACAGACTTAAATCTAGGAAAGATTTTAATTGTTTAATATTATAAAAGTTTAATAGGCATTCCAAGGCATAATGCAAGGACACCATTTGTCACTGAACTTGATTACTGCAAACCAGGAGACATGTGATGTGAGCCTGGAGCTCTGGCGTTTTTGTCACTTGGAGACCCCCATACTCTAATGCATGGACGCTGGGGAAGGCGGAGGAGGCAGGGAAGCCACCCTGATGCTCCAGTGGATGTCTGTTGCCTCAAATGAGGCTGCTGCTTGCCAGTGCAGAAGGCCCTTGGATGCCTCCCTGACAGGCTTCAACCTGGCACATCTCATCTCAACACTTATTCCTCCCCTCCTTTCTCTTAAGTGAGTAGGTGTGCCACATTCCTGGTCACCATGTCTTGTCTTGTCCTCAAATTTATCATCCACAAAGCTTCCAGGGAGATCTGTCATGTGCCAGTGGGAGCCCACACCTCACTGGTAAGCGTACTTCAATGCCTCTACATTGCCCTTGGGGCAAAGACTGTTTCTTGAGAGTGGTGCATGGGCTGCCCTGTGATCTGGCCCCTGCTGACTTCCCTTCCTCTCTCTCCCTGCCTGCTTGCCTCCCTCTAACCTTTAATTTATGCCCCTCCTTCTCCGAAGCTCCATGATGAGCTAACCAGATGCTTCCCCCACTGCTCTCCTCGGGCCCCTTCCTCACTGAGAACTTTAGTGCATCTCCTTTATAGGACTCTAGGCTCCACCTCCTCCAGGAAGCCACATCTAAGCCTTCCCAATTCCACTCCAGTCAGGTTAAATGCCTGCGGTACATTCCATGCTATAATACTTTTAGTAATTATACATGTATCAATCATAATGCCTGTGCACCGTCTCCCGTCTGAATAAGGCCTTGCCTCACTTGTTTTTTGAATTCCTTATGCCAAGTTCAGTGCTGGATGCAGATGTTTCGTGGGTGTCTGCTGATGGGTTGGACCAGTTCTCTGAGACAGAGGTTTCTGGGCCTTTCCTCTCTATTGGCAGATGAGGTGTGATGTCTCAGTGAGCTCCAGGGGAGGGTCAGCCATTCTCCTTCAAGGCTGAGCCATCCAGGGGAGGGTCAGCCATTCTCCTTCAAGGCTGAGCCATCCAAAGCCTGCTTTCCATGGAGGCCTGACCACACACATTGCATGGCAGTGAAAATGGATTGCTTTGGTTCGGTGTGATGAGGTCTCAGAACCCCACCAAGAATGTAGGGTTTGGAAATGGAGAGGAGGGGAGGAAGGATAGAGAGGTGACGCCTGGGACGTTGGGAGTTTAATCTCCATCTAGATGACAATGGGAGCATTTTTAGCAGGGAGGACGTAGAGCCCACCTTCCACTGCACATATGTCTCTGTTAGTCTCTGATTGGGGGAGTGCAGAGGACGAGGCCAGAGGTATCAGACTTATATCAGTTAACAGCTGCATTATGTTATGGGTGCAAGATAGGGGGTTATGTTTCTCTCACGTGACCTGAAGCCTGGAAATGGGCCATTCAGGGCTGGTGCAGGGACCACAGTGTCATCAGTGTCTGTGTTTCTTTGCTGTTCTGAGTACAATGGACTTTGTCCTTAAGGCCACAGGATGGTTTCCCCTTTCAAGCAGGAACAAGGGGGAGAGGTTAAGTTCAAAGAGCCAAGAGAAAAGCTGCCAAGTCTCTTTCCTGGATGGCCACCCAGTGACCTCTGGTGGCAGCTCATTGTCTGGCTTGTAACCCATGGACACTATTCCATGGACATTGTGAGCTATAGAGGAGCCTAGGACATTTTGTCCCCCCCCCCCAAAAAAAAAGGGGTTCTGTTAAGAAGGAATGAATGAATATTGGGTGGGCAACCAGCCTTACCACTGGTTTTCTACCATCTTCCTGTGAGGTCATTTTATTTTCCTTGTAGCACCCAACACTCTCTAGAATTATTTATTTACCTGTTGGCTGGTCCACCCCTAGAATATATTCTCCATGAGGAGGAGGGCCTTGTCACTCTTGTTCCGTCCTGCGCATTTTGCCTGTCACACCATAGAGGGTCTCCTGTACTTCCCATGCCTCCAGACCCAGAATAGAAATCCTTAACTCGATTCCCCAGTGGGATATTTGGAAGCATCTCCCAAAGGGTCAGAGTCTTTCTGACATTTTTCACATGATTCATTTCACCAGGCTTGTTGCCTTGTCTCCATCTCTGGGAACTTTATTTATTTTTTTCCCTCCTAGTGAACAAATTAGCTAATGTGACACTGGACAGTAATTAGCAATTTATATAGCAGTTTTTTTAAAAAATTGGCAGAATTCCATTGTTTTTCTCTTTAATTCTTAATCTACATTTTTAACGTACTGCGTCTTCATTCATATGAGAGGTTTCCTCTTCTGAGTATGTCCTTAATGGAACAATGCATTCTTCCCCCTCAAGTAATTATGAACATTAATGCGTTGGTCAAATTATTCAGTCATCTTATAATTTGAGGTGAGAATATTTATGGCCTTTTCTCTCCTTCCCTTTGAGCCAAGGTAATAGTCACTTGTGTAAGTGTGGCTCAAAATGTAGTGGCGTTTGATACTTCTAGAACCTTTCCTGTGGCCCTGCATGCTGGAGATTTTAGAGTCTTTGTCCTCCTAGACGTAGGACATCCTTAACCTTTTGGTCAGCCTTGTACTGTCATGTAAGTGGTCAACACCTTCATATCTCCCTCTTAGGAGTCCCTCACTGTGCCCACCCTTCTGGCTCCCATGTTAACCTGTGCTTCTACAAACAGTTCTTCCTTTGTTATTAGATTGCTCCTTTATTTGTTCAGCAGAGGTTTTGGTGGGGGAGGAACTATACCCTATCCATCTATATCTCCCTAGTCCCTCAAGGGTTGGTAGACACTGATAAATGAGTGTGAAGAACTGAATAACAATAAAAGCCCACATCCAAATGTATTCTGTATGACAGGTGCTGTTCTTGGTTGCTTTAAATACATTCATGCATTTAATCTTTACAATTACCCTATCAGGCAGGTCCTGTTGCTTTGATTTAATCAACGAGGGAGCTACCAGAGGGAGTCATTGAATAGCATGCCCAAGATTACATGACTGATACAGAGGAGAGCAGGATTTGGCCCCAGCCATGTGACACTAGGGCCCACCTGCTTCTACCCTGCACCACCAGGTCTTCTGGTGTGCATGGAAACCACCACTTACATATGTGGCATGAGGGGTGGGAAGCAGAGCTTTTCTCGGATTCAGAGGTCTCCCAGTGGGGATCCCCATGCACTTCCCCCACCTGACTCCAACAACTATCTGAGAATAGAAATTAGTGCAGATGGCAGGAAGCTGAATTGATGTGAACCTTCCTTAATGCCTGGGGACTCCCTACCAGATAAGTCTCCTCACACTTTCCCTAGGCCTGTGTCTGTGGCTACCTGCAGCCCTGAGAAAAGGAGGGTCACCTCCATATGGGACAGAGCCCTTGAAGAACCTGCAATAAGGCTAAAGGGTAGAGGACTGGCCTATGGAGTAAGTGACTCTGCTGCCACCGATGCATGTGACACGTCACTCTGAGCCACTTTATAAAATACAGGTGTTCTCTAGGTGCTGGGAGGCAGAGTGGCAGAGTGCTGTCACTAGGAATTTTCCAGAATTTTTTTTAAACGGAGAAGGGACAGAAATTAGGTCTTCATCTATTTATTTTTCCATGTAACATGAAAAAGGGAAAAAGAAAAAAGATCTCTTGCCACCATCATTTGATAAAAGCACTTTAACTCCCTAAAATATAAGTGGGATTATTTTAGAGAAAAAGAACAATTCATTAAACTGAGCTCAGATGGTTAATGTCATGAAAAACTCAAGACTTTTTGTTTCGTTCAGTGCAACTTGGGCCTGTGAAGATGCTGTCAGCCATCACTGAGGACTGGTTTATGGGAACAACTAATGTAGGAAAAACGAAGGGACCTGCTGTCCACTATTTGTGTAACCTCAGGCAATCTATGTAGCACAGCCGAGCTTCGATTTTCTCCTCTGGGAATTGGGGGCTGCTTTCCAGGGGCTCTGGGAAGCTCAAATGAGATGCCTGTTGAGGATCCATTACCTGGGAGTTCAGTCCATGCTTAGAGATTTTAGAGCAGTGATTTTCAAACAGTGGTCCCTGGCAGGAAGCATCAGTGTCACCTGGGAACTTTCTCCAAATGCAGATTATCCAGATTATCAGGCCCCACCCCAGACCTGCTGTGTCAGAAACTCTGGAGGTGGAGCCCAGCGATCAGTGTTTTAAACAGCCCTCCAGGTGATTCTGATGCATGCTCTGGTGTGAGAGCCAGTGCTGAAGAGAACACGGCCATCTTTGCAAGGGCGGCAGCAGCAGTGGCTGGTGTTTGAACTCTGACAGAGCTCCAAGAGCACCTGCGAAGAGGGGCAGTGAGAAGGTGCTGCTATTCCTGATAATTATCCATCTCAAGCTGCACTTTATTCTCCAACCATCCCTCCTGGAATGAGGCTTTTCCTGGATGTGTTAATCATAGATCATCTGCTGGCCTGTCTCTGTCAGATTCCTCACAGGTAAGCTCAGAGCACCAGTGGCCAACTTCTAGTCTGGCAGTGGGGCAGCACTCTGCAGAATGGGGGTCCCTCCACCCATCTAGCTCTCTCTGACTTCCATATGCCAGGAGCTAGGGCAAGCTACACCCTGCACTTTGTGGTTGACTAGCTTTTCTAGATATGTCTCTCATTTCCACTGGATGAAGCTTATAGGTAGGTGCTGTGGCTGGTGTCCCTGTCTATACAATCTCTCTGCTCAACTCAGGTTCTATAGGACACTCTCAGAATCTTTGACCCAATGAACAACTTTGACTGAGTCACGCTTCCAATCAAAATGGTCCCTTCCCAAGCCACCTGCAGAATAAATCCAAAGAATTTGGGGGGCACTTGGCTGGATGGTTTCTCTCTGAACCATATAAACTTAGCTGGGATGGCTGGAGCATGTACTTCTGTCATGTTCTGTTTGACAAAGTGCTTACAAGTTCTGAACAGATTCAAGAAGGGAGGAAAATAGACCCCGCCTTCTGATGGGCACAGCAGGATTGCATTACAGGATTGCATGACAGGAGGACATGGGATGGGGAATACACTACTTGTTTTGGAAAATACAGTCCCCAAAGGGGGCTTCTAGGCAGATCATATGCCTATGTGGAGGAATCTGAAATTCTAGTGCAAAGAATTATGATGGAGACAACTTGTGGTGCAGAGAAGCAGAAATATGATTGTTCTTCTTTATATATGTGTGATGAGAAAAGTAGGTAGTTGGTGTTAGGAGGGTGAAGAAATTCCATGTGCCTCCCTCTCACCCAAATCCTACCCACCCCACCCTCCCCTTCCTATTCCCCCATCCACAAGGTGCAGAAAGCATCTCCAATGTCTGCAGAATGTACAAATTAGAATATAAAGGTTAATGCTACAAAATATAAAAGTTAGGATTTAGTATTAAGGCCTGCTAAAGCTTATAATGAGCGCTCCCCAGAGAGTTAGGTGTGAGCTCAGGAAGGCAGTATGAGCCCCAAGGCCCTGGAGAATTACGGAAGGAGGGGCGCACTCCTGGTGGAGGGAAGTGGTCAGGAAGGAAGATCCAGCTGTCCTCATCTCACAGGGGCACCGAAGGGGTACTGCTGGGCCTGGTGCCTGCCTCAGCTTCCCCTCTTCTTGCCAAAGTATCATCACCTGATTCCTTCAGGGGACCTCCCCCCATGTGCCACGTGGGTGTCAGGATCTTGTGAGCTGGAGGCGAGAGCATCATGTTTCAGAAATTTGGCTAGATTGACAGGCAGGGGAGAAACCCACCAAGGAGCACTTTTATTTCAGCATGTTAAAACAGTCCTCATCTGGCCACCTGGGCCTGTGGGGTTTGTAATTTTATCTCAGCTGCTGCCCATCACTGCAAGTGTGCTATTAAAGGCAATCTTGCTGCCACTGCTGTGAAATGCCGGCTGGGAGCTGCCAGTTTCCTGGCTGACCGGTGACTGGGGCTTCCATATCTTTTCACTCCAGAGTGTGGTGTGACATCGAAATTGAGTTGGGACTGGATTCTTTCCTCCAGATGAGCCTCCTCTGAAAGGAAAAGAATCCCTATAAAACCAGGGATCAATCTGACTGATGAAGTTCCCACACTGGCAGGCAATCCCAGGCCTCCATGTTGGATTATGTGCTTGGTGGCATCTCTGAGATGATAATCCTGCCCTGGCTGCCCTGCGTTCAGCTTCTCCTGCCCCTCATTTTTCTCTCTGAACTGGGGTCAGCTAGCTGGAATAACAGACCTTCTGGAATATTCAAATCATAGCCTGAATTTTGGGAGATAAAGAAGCACATTTTCAGTATTCCATAGTTTTCTATGATCTATGCCACTAACTCTCTCCTTCATCATTGACAACATTTTCCTCACTGAAAAGCTAAGGAAAATGATGTGGCAGGCCAGTTCTGTGGGGTGAAGAACCAGGGTGGCGGGACCAGGGAAAGGAGCAGGAGTGAGGGAAATCCCAGAAGGAAAATAGGCAGGGTTTGTGCAGGGTGTTTTGGGGTGGGGTGTGGGCAGAGGGCTTGAACTTTTTAGCTCACTTGTTGTCACACCATTTGTGAAGGAGGCAGAGGCAGTTGGACCAGTTTATTTTACCAATCTGGGCTTTGGTGTTCTCAATGGAAAAATGGAGATAATAGGAATATCTTTCTCATTGGGTAGATTGGAAGATTCAGTGAGACAATATGTGTGAATGCCAAGAATAGTGCCTGGAACAAAGGAAATAATAAAGGTTCACTGTCATTGCTACTGTTACTCTTTGATAGAAGACTAAATGAAGGCACAAGGAAATGGATGAAAGAAGGAGCATGTAGAAAAGAAAGTCTGCTGTGCCAGATGCACATGGGCAACCCTTGGGTCTGTTGGGGAGGAAAAATTTTCTCTGTAAATCAAGATTCTTCTAGCTTATCTAAGAATTAAATTGACATGAGACAGATTAACAAGAGAAAATCAAATTTAATTATGTACATATGGGGAATCCATGTAAACACAAGATTCCAAAGATAGTTAAGCAAAATGATGGATACATGTTGTCCTGAACTAAGGAGAAGGAGGTGGGGATCTGGGACTTCAAAGGGAAGGAAGACAACTCACAAGAAGATGAAAAAGATGAACTGTTTGGTAAACAAATATTTTCTGGACCATACAGAACAGTAGGAAACAGAGAAGAATTTTAATAAACAGACTTTGCTAAATTCCTCCCTGGTTTATATTATAATATAGTTATCTATGGTGACTGCTGTCTTCCTGGAGCTGGCCTTCTGCCTAAATTTTTCTAGGCAGTTAGGGAAAGGGTCAAAGGTAAGGTCAGAGTCAAGGTCTTTTGGGCCTTGATGTTTTTAGCCTGAAGTAATCTGCATGCCAAAGGGGTACATCTTGGGGCAACTTGTTCTGAATCCCTACAGGTCATAATCCCAAATCATGTGACTTTGGTAAATTCTTTAACCTCTTTGAGCCTAACTTTCCCCTCCTGCAAAGTAAGAAGATTGAAGTGGCTGGTTTCTAAGTCCCTCCTACTAGAAATGTTATGAACCTTCTCTGAAGAATTCAACATCAATTAGGGCTTCCCATTATAGACCTAAAAGGGGGAGGAAGAAATGAGGGTGGGATGGAAGGAGGGATGTGGAAGCTGGGGGTGGGCATGGGATTCCAGAAGCATCTGTGCCACTTCTAGAGTTTTGCATAAATGGTCTGGGGCGATGTGGCCCTGTGTGGGAGTGGATAGAGCTGGTGGTGGTTTTAGCAGGGTGTGTGTGTTGGGGGGATGGGGGACAGGATGGCTGCTTAGGAAATGTCCTTAAGTAACAACTGTCATTACAGCCCCTGCAGTTGTTCTGGGATGCTTTTGAAATGACCTTGATTCATTGGGTCAGCTTGTCTTCCCCTGGTTGAACACTGAGTGCTTTGTGGGGTCAAGTCCTTCTGTTGACGTTCTGAAGGAATGGGCTGATGCATTTATTCATTGTGAAAATTGTACTTCTGAGACCCTGCAACTAGATTGAGAGATGGCCCCCGCAGCAAAAGGTGATGGAAATACTGGATATCCAGAGTCCAAGGAGGAGGAAGAGGCTGGAATGGGAATTCTCCAGTAAGAGAGGTCATTGATGCTCAGCTTAGCTCAGACAGGGTCCATGGGAGAGAAGCAGAGGGAGCTTCATAGCTGGAGGAACTTACATCTTCCCAGCCCAACTGTCTTGTCACCCACATGGGAAAACTGAACCCCAAGTGTGGAGAAGGTGCACAAATATGCATGTTCTGAGGGTTATGTATGTGTAAGGCCTTTTGGGCACAGAAACAACAAAGTTTGGTATTTGGTAATACAAGGAATAATGAATTATATATGCAGGGTGGTCTGATGTCCCCTCTTCTGCATCCCTGTCCTGCTCTCCCTGACCCCTGTCCAGCCTCTCCTCTCCATTAAAGAATCACACAAACACCCAGCAACACCAAGCTTCTAGGTGGCCTCATCTAATAGAGAAGTATGGGCTGTGGGTAGACAGTGTCCCTCAACATCCATTCTCCCTCCTTCCCTTATTAATAGGATCCCCTGTTTGAATTGGTCACAGGCCATGCAGGTAGAGTCTGCATCTTCCAGCCTCCCTTGCTCAATAAGGCCAGTGACCGAACCAAAGCCAGGGGGATGTGGGCAGAAGTGATGTGTGCGGTGAAGGGCCCCCCTCCTCAAAAGGAAATTGCCTTCCTCCACACCATTCTACCTTCCCACGGGAACCCCAGCAGGGGGTTGGAGGTCCCGTTTTCACTTAGAGCATGAAATGGCATTGTAGGAGGGATGGCACACCTGGGTGGCCACGTGGAGCAGAGGCACTTTAACCTCTGGGTCCCCTATCTTCTTGGACTTTTTCATGAGACAAATATAAAACTTCTGTTTTAAGTCCCTGTTACTTGGTCTTAGGTTAGGTCTTAGCAGCCAAATAGGGGTGCCATGGCAGTGGGGATGGAGAGGCAGTAGTGAAGAGTAATTTGTGTTGGGTCTTGAGACAGTGACAGTATTTAAAATATTGCCCCATCTGAAGCCTGGGCTCTAGCCCCTGATCGGCCAGCCCAGGAAGCCTGGGTTGGAGGCTGGGGTCGTGGTCATTTCACCTCTCATCTGTGACTTGGTAGGGCCTGACCTCCAGGACCAGCATTCTCTGATCTTCTAACTTTGGATCATTATAGATGACTCCACGTCAGTCACTTTGAAACTGACAGCCGTTCACTTCCTCTCCCGGAGAGGTTGGGGAATCAGCCAGGCGGTACGTGGGAGGCAGATGCTTTACACACTCTGCATAGCCAGTCCTTTGTGATTGGGCATGTGGTGGGATTGGAGAGTTGTTCTCCATAAACTCCCTCAGATCCACTGTGCACCACAGGGTTTGCAAACCCACTAGTAGAGTTTATTCCTGGATTGAGTTATTCCAGGCTTCGTAAGGGTTCAAAAACAAGGATTCAAAAAGAAGTCCTTCATTCACTGTTAGCATTCACTCACCAGACATGTATTCATGCTGAAGCTGATACAGCTGGCTGGACTCTAGATACCAGAGACCCAGCATTGAATAGAGCCCAGACTGCCCTAAAACTGCCTCACATCCACAGCACGTGTGCATGTGTGTGTGTCTGTGAATGTGCAGAGAGCCCTCGACTGTGACAGTTCTCCACCTTCAGTGTGCCTCTGAGTCCAGCGGAGACCTTACTAAATGTAGGTTCAGATGAGCATGTCTGCGGTTGGGCCTGAATTCTGGTTTCTTAATTTTTTTTTTATGTTTATTTTTGAGAGAGAGAGAGAGAGAGAGAGAGAGCACAAATGGGGACAAGGCAGAGAGAGAGGGAGACACAGAACTAGAAGCAGGCTCCAGGCTCTGAGCTGTCAGCACAGAGCCTGACGCAAGCCTCAAACTCATGAACCGTGAGATCATGACCTGAGCCAAAGTCAGACGCTTAACAGACTGAGCCACCCAGGTGCCCCGGAATCCTGGTTTCTAACAAGCTCCCATGGGATGCAGATATACGACACTGCATAACAAGGGACAGTGAGACCCTGTGGTAATTATAGTTGCCCGGTGAGCAGAAGGCTCACACAGGAGAGAGGGAGAGAGTTTTCCAGGCCAGTGGTTAGAGGATTGGGGAAGGTTTCCCGGGAGGTTTCGTGTTTATCCAGGCCTCCCCCAGATGAATAGGCCATCAGCATCAGTAATCCGATTGGCATGAAGAACAGTTTTTGAGACTTCTTACATTTTTTTTTTCCAATCTGCATTAAGACACATAGCCAAGAGTCAGCTTTGTCTGGGAATTTGGCATGTGGAGAAAAATGGAAGACATTTGTAGTAACGATTCTGAAACCCAAGTATGCATCAGGATCTCTGGATGGCTTGTCCAACACACATTGCTTGGACCCCACCCCAGAGTTTCTCATTTAGTGGGCTGAGGCTGGGACCCAGGAATTTGCATGTGTGACAAGTCCCCAGTGAGTTTTGAGAACCACTGGTTTATAGTAAGAGCCCCCCTCACCACACTGCCCACAGGCTGTGATGCGGGCAGCAGAGAATGCTGTGGTGGGAGTGATTACTGGGCATATCAAGGGGTGGGCAGAGAAAGAGAGACAAGTATATCAGGAGTGGTTGCTGGCAGGGATTTTGCTAAGACTTGGTCCAGTACAGTTTGTGAGAACAAGATGCTGAGTTGTGAACTGTGGTCGAGACTGCTCATCTACTCTTATTTTGCTACCACCCTGCACTGAGAAGACCCGGTCATCCCAACCAAAATTACTCTTCCTCCTTCCCTCTGCTCTTTCGGAAGCATGCTGACTTCCAGAGGCTGGCTATAGAAATGAAGATCCAGTCCAGTCCCACCAGGCCTCAGTGGACATTGGCACCATGGGGACATTGGCACGAGGTCAGGAGGCTCTAGAGCTTGACAGAGCCTCCATCTTTAGAGGAGCCTCAATGGGAAGGAAGAGGCATCTTATACAACTATGAAAGGAAAAGAAGAGAGGGAGGGACTGGCTGACATTTTGGCTGTTCCTGGATCTTCTAAGGAGAAAAACCATTAGTGCTTGGATTAATGTCAATTCAATGGAATTGGAGCAGCAAGACGATGTGTTTCATATTTTCTCCAGCCCCTGGCAAACCATGCTGATGGATGGTCACCAGGGTTGCAGTATGAGGAATCTCACTAATTATATTACATGGGATGTTTGTGCATTAGCTTGGATGGAATTGTCTCCTAACAGAGTCCTTTGGGGAAGGGTGCTCTTTCAGGTGGAGGATGGAAGAAAACGGAATTGATAAGTAATTGGAATTTGCAAAGGACATTTCCTTGGGCCCTAGACAGAATGGGTTCCGCACGTCCAGCAGGGGGCAGCAATGCTCAAACATTATATCCGGTCATGTGAATCCAAGCTCGGAGTTGTCTCCGAAATCACAAAGCCATGAGGATGGCTGAGGCCTCTTACAGAAGATCTCCAGAACTAGCCAAGCTGGGCCTGTCACACCCGCCCTTTCCCCAACAACCAAACCTTTGATTTTTCTCGGTATGCTGAGAAGTCATTAAATGTTTAGGTCGGCTGGGTTTTAATTCTAGAAATTTTCTTTTTATCTTTTGGCTGCTTTGTGTAATTTAGAATTTCTGCAGCCTGACTGAAAATTATAAGTAAACTAGGATTAAGAAGTCGGCTTTATTAATATGATAGTTCATATAATAGACATTTAAAAATTGTCATGCAATTCATCTTCTCTGGGTTGAAATTTTATTAGTGCTATAATTGATATGACACCCACACACCCAGCTGGGGAACTTATTTGTCGATATCCATTTTAAAGTTGAGGAAATGAGACTGACAGAGTGCAAGAGAAGAAATCTCAAAGAACAGTCCGTTTTCCCCCATTTAGGGATATAAAAGACCTATTCGTTTGTCCATTCCTAAGTCTAGGATATGTGGCCCTTAATATATTTTCTCAGCAATTTGTCAAGTTTGCTTGTAAATCACTTTAATGATAGATGGCTTTGCCTGTTTTGCTGGGCTGGAAAATTCTGCAGCCTGGCATACTTTTCCTTTGGGAAGCTTCTTGCATTTTGTATAATATTTCTCCCCACCATCCTCTACCATTATCCCCCCTCCCCAAGGTTAATTTAATCCTGTTGTTCTTAAATGAAACACCCTAAATCATCCTCCTCCCCTTCGTTGTCTTCCTCCTCACTGTTTAAACCCTTCAAGGATGTAATAGTCTGGAAAATATTTCAATCATCATGTCTCCTTTTCAGCCGGCCAATTCCATTTGGTGTGTTCTCTGTGGCTTGTGCTGAAGTGCAATTTTTCACAGCATTGTTTTTAGTTTAAATAACATGCAGTGCACAATTACTAAAGGTCTTCTGGAACATTCCACTTGGGGTCTTGCCATTAAATAATATTTTGATGGAAAACTAACCCAACTTTCCATAGGAGGAAATGCTATTGGCTCCCAGCGCTAATTGGCTATAAATTTAGCTAAAGGTCCATCTGCCTTCAGAGTTAGACCATCTTCTCTGAGCTCAGAGTGGTGCCCTGTATTAGATGTTTAATGGATAGACTTAGTGAATAAATATGTATTTGTAAGTGCATCATTTAGAAAATAGTCAAGTGCAAGGAATTTAACTCTGCTAAGCTAGCAAATGTAATTTTTCTCATTTCTTACGCTATCTTGCCAGATGTCAGCTCAATTTACCAGCTCTATGACCTTGCATGTGTTACTCAACCTTGCTGAGTCTCAGTTTCCTGCAAACTAGGGAAAGCAAGATCTCTCTAGGCTTGTTGTGAGGACCAAATAGAGGTGCACAGTATTTAGCAGAATGTATAGGAAGTCTGTAAGACATAGCAGTGACTTTTCACTGTTTTTATTATCATCACTACTCCTCTTATCATTCTGTGGTCTAAATCTCATGTTTGGGTGAGATTTTTTACCAAAGTCCTCTGCCTATACATTCTCATTTTGCAACAGCACACATTAATTACTTAAAGAAGCCTTCTCTAACCATCCAGACTAGGTCAGGGCCCCTCCCCTCACCTCCATGAGTCCCTGCTCTTCTTTTCTCCTAAATAGTCATGGCAAGTACACCCTCATAGCCCAAGTGAGGCTAGGAATCCCCAAGGGCAGGGGTGAAGGCTTTCCCTATCAGTGGAGCCTGCGTGACCTCACACAGGACTGGACACTTGGAAGGCTGCAGTGTCTCCCTGTGGGGCTATGAGACAGTGAAATCTTTGCTTCTGGGAGAGGTCTTATCCATCTTTGGTGCCCAGAACATGCCATACCTGGAGCCTCTACATGGTGGGTGTTCAGTGGGGGTTGCTCTGCTGATTAAGGCAATATGCTTACCAAGCCGTGTCCCTCCATACATGGAAGCACGTTTCCTCTTAAGTGTCTGTTTTACTATTTAATATGACTGAAAGGCAGCAAGTCCAAATCCCCACATTATTTCACTTTGACTGTGGAAGATTTCCTTAATTAAGGGCGTTAGAATGACATTCTAAGGTACTTGCCCTAAGAATCCCATGTAACAAATGGCCTGGACATGACTTCTTTTTAGTTAATTTACATGGATGCCAAGAGATCAGCATGTCTTCTTGTGATGTTTGAAAACAACCTGTTTAATAATCCATGTTGCATTTTTAAGGAGGACTTAGGTCAGGATGAACTGCCTATACATTCTGAAATCAGCTTTTCTTCTTTCTGGAACTGGGGCATTTGCTCAAGTACTATCTCCTGTCTTCTCCAGGTGCCTGTGGGAATTACTAACAGATCCTCTGAATATTTTCTTGAATATTCCTCCACATCCCACATGTAAATTTGCTGATCTGACACCTATCCATTACCATAGCTTGACCATTTCCTACTATCTCCTGGCTTGGTGTGGACTTGGATTGTTTCCTAGGACCCTGGCTCTGCCCCGTCCAATTTGCAGACGCTTCTCAGTGCCAGAGAACATAATAGCCTGGTTGGAATTCTAACACTTCGTTTTGTGTTGCCTATTAATTTTGCTCCCACCAAATATTTTAGAATCTTCTCGTGTTGTCTTTACTTCTCATAAGCCTCCATAACTTTTGGGATTTTACCTGGATATGTTTCTTACAAGACCTTGACATATTTTTTTTTTTAATTTTTTTTTTCAACGTTTTTATTTTATTTTTTGGGACAGAGAGAGACAGAGCATGAACGGGGGAGGGACAGAGAGAGAGGGAGACACAGACTCGGAAACAGGCTCCAGGCTCTGAGCCATCAGCCCAGAGCCTGACGCGGGGCTCGAACTCACGGACCGTGAGATCGTGACCTGGCTGAAGTCGGACGCTTAACCGACTGCGCCACCCAGGCACCCCAAGACCTTGACATATTTTTAAGATTCATCTTGACTTGCGTGTCTCTCTCCATCTTTTGCCCTTGACTTTTAAACACCCGAGCTGAGCAGAGAGGACCCTGCATAGCTTTCTTGCTTCCTTTAGAGGTTGCCCCTCTCCTGCCGTTCCTTTCTTCCTAACTCAAATGTGGTAGTGTGGTCAGAATTACATCTTGGAAGCAGGAGATTCTAATTACCACACAGTGGCAGCTGGAGCAGCTTATCTATATAGTCCTCCTGTCCTCCAAGGGCAGCTGCTAAGAGGGTGATGATTGTGTAAGCAAACATGGTATTAATTTTCTCTCCAGGGGGGCTGGTGTGGGGAACAGGAGAACAAATGGGGATGGTTATGTTTCCCTGGAAGGAGAAATAAAGAAGGCAGTGCTCAGGAACAGTCAGGCAGGGGAGGAATAGCTATAACAGGTGCCACAGGAGGTTTGGTTTCCAAGCACTAGTGGTCGGTCCCTGGCCCTTCCCCCTGGACTCAGATGACAGTTGGGGTTTGTGCTGGGCTTCCATGCCAGCAGTGGCCAATCACTGCCCCCAGGGGGTAGAGTCAGTGACATCACTCAGTCTTCCATTCACCAGAGTCTCACCCAAGCCTGTCACCTGGTGGTTCTATCAGAATCATGTGGATTTGAATTCTATTAGCATCCCCGTGGGTGAGGTCCTGGTGTCTGCAAACTTCATTAAGATGATTTTCACATCCTTGATGTTCCTCTTTCTTTCCCTGTCTTCTCCATTCTTGGTTATGTATGTTCCATTTTTATTTCCCAGAAGGCCAGATGCTTTTCTGGGCTTACTTATAGCCAGAATTCAGGTCACCCAGTGTGTGCAGGCTCAGAACCCTCATCCTATTTCCCAATCTCAGGCTCTTCTTGTCTCCACATTTCCACCTACCATTGTCTTCTCAAATCAAGACTTGTATATTTAGCTGAGAAATGTTCTTGAATTGCTGAATCAGGAATCACTTCTACATATGTATATTTTTATATTATTCTGCTTTGAAGCTAAAATATATGGGTAAAGAGGCAATGTGACAATAAATGTGGAAACAATGATAGAATTCACAAAATTTCCATTTTGTAATTTACGGTGAAATTGCTGATTCAGGCAATGATCATCAGTGAATGCCACCATTAGTTAAACTTGATGGAGAACTTCACATGGGGAGGAGTCAAGCTGTCACCTTCTGAGCCCACTCATTAATGATAGCATCATTAAGAGGACAACTGCAGGTCAAGTGCCTCTTGAAATACAAACCTTTCAGCCCTACCTAGAAAGTATTCTTGGAAAAATAAAGTTAAACTTAGATTTAATCAAGCTGCAAAGCTGAATTTCATTTAATAGAGAGACAGGGAACAGAGGAACATATAAAATGACACCACAGAGAGCTAAGCTGACAAATTAGGAATACAAAGCATTCTACAGATGTCACTATAGCAAAGGCATAAGACTTCAGAGACAAAACAATCAAATGTAACCAAGTACAACATGGGTCATTGTCTGGATCCTGATTTGAGCAAGCCAACCAGACAGTTGAGGATATTTGGAATTATTACTAATTTTGTTTGACATGTTAATTGTATTTTTAATATTTATTTATTTAAGTAATCTTTACAGACAACATGGGGCTTGAACTTACAACCTGAGGTCAAGAATCACATGGGGCACCTGGGTGACTCAGTCAGTTAAGCATCTGACTTTGGCTCAGGTCATGATCTCCAGGTTGATGAGTTTGAGTCCTGTGTTGGGCCCTGTGCTGCTGGCTCAGAGCCTGTATCCTGCTTCAGATTCTGTGTCTCCATCTCTCTGTTCCCCTCCCCAGCTTGCACTCTGTCTCTGACTCTCTCAAAAATAAATAAACATTAAAAAAAAATTTTTTTTAAGTCACATGTTCCTCCAACAGCCAGTCAGGAGCCCCTTGACATCTTTGTTTTAAATCAGGGTGATTAGTATATGGAGGTTAGTTGAGCCATCTGATATTTCAGTATGTTTGAAAATGTTTTTAATAAAAAATGCTTTTTGTAGATTAAGAAATGAAGCAAGCTGGTCAGTTTACTTTTTTTTAAGTTTATTCATTTATTTATTTTGAGAGAGAGAGAGAGAGAGAGAGAGAGAGAGCATATGAGCAGGGGAGAGGCAGAGAGGGAGGAGACAGAGAATCCCAAGCAGGCTCCAAACTGTCAGTGCAGAGCCTGATGTGGGGCTCAAACCCACAAATTGTGAGATCATGACCTGAGCTGAAATCTAGAGTCAGACACTTAACTGAGTGAGCCACCCAGGCACCCCATGGTCAGTTTACTAAGACAGAGCGTCTAATATACAATGACCAAAGTGAGTGATCCTGCCTGATTTATATCCTTCTGTTTTTAATAACTTAGGAGACTTGTTTCTAAGTTTAAAAGGGGGGAGGGGAGGTGGAAATTATTATTAGTAGAGTGGTTGGATTTTTACAATAACATGTTTATTTAACACAGCTTTGGTTTTATCATGGAACTTGGAGGTTACATAACTGCTTTCTTAGTAGATACAGAGTATCTGAAGTCTTGAAGGAACCTGGGCATCCATTTAATCACCCTTTTCTCTGAGCTGGACCACTGTAAACCACCCAGAAATGATGGACAATAGATGTTCCTAGTATAGTCTTCCAGAAAGGTGAATATGTTACCTGCCCGATAACCCAAATATAATAGTACTCACTGTCAGGGAAGTCTTCCTGAGATACTAGGCACTCTCTGTCTTGTCCTGTCAACCAGGAAGAGGAGGAAAAGCCTCTTGGCAATAACTCTTCACATCCAGAAAGACTGACATTAACTACGTGGCTCTCGGGTTCCCTTCCTTCTCTTTTCCTTCTTCTCCCTCCTCTTTGGGGTTTATTCTCCACCCTTTCAACCATCTGGAAGGTTCTTCTCTATGACCCCCTGCTTTCCTTGTCCCCTTAGAGGTGTGGGGGCTGCCGGTGTTGAGAATAAGGTGCAAGTTCCTGAGTACACTCCCACTGGCCCCACGTCTTCTGGCCCTTGTCTTGGAGTTGCCCTTTTCCGATTCCACGACCCTTTTATAGACCTCCTAGGAAGTCCCAAACACTCTCCCTCCACTCTGCTCATTTGGTAAGTGTGCACGCAGAGCAAGGCCTCAGTTGTTTGGATCCTACGCTTCCAGAATCCACAGGGCTCAGAAACAATCCAACTTATAAACACAAACATGAGGCCTTGTCAAAGAGGACCTGAGAGGAGAGTGAAGGTTGAGTCCCAGATGTAGGGTCAGATGGCCTGGTGGGAGCAGGGCAGCTGGTTGGGTGGTGGTATCTACAGAGTGCCAGCTTTCCCCACACAAGCTGAGGAAGTGAGAGCAGGTGGAAGAGTGGAGAGAACATAGAGCAGAGAGGTGGTGGTTGGGGTGCTGGAGAGGGAAGTTGAAACATTAGCAGCCGTCCCTCTGTGAGCACACTGGAACATGCCAGCCTGCACTATGCAAGCTGTCCAAATAATGGTCTTCCCTTAGGGGTGGAGGGCTGCCCTGACATCCATGCACCCACCTCTCCCCCATTCAGTTAAGGAGCCCTACTCTGGGCTCATGGTGCCACATGCGTACTTCTGTGCTGCCCTTAGAACCCTGTAGTACAGTATTCACTTATCTGTGTCTTCTACCTGACTGTAGGCTCCTGAAGCCAGCAGGTGCCCCCTTTGATCTCTGATTACCCCGCACTTAAATATGCCTGGCATGATGCCTGCATCTCTGTACAGTGGCTTTGGGAAGCTGTGCAGGGTGTGACTCTGGTGAGGGAGAGAAAAGGAAGACATCTGGGTACCCTCCTGAAAGCCCACCAAATTATTCAACCCAGTTGACTAGTTCAGAATTCACCACACAGCACAAACCGAGCTAAATTTGGAATAATAAAACACTGTAGCCTGGACAATAATGAATATGTAAGCAGCATAACAAAGTGGAGTACAGAGAGCATTCTATGGTAGATGGTTTAATCTTCCTTTAGTGACAGATCGAGGACAACAGCACAGAATGATTGTGCTAATTTGAAAAAGAGAAAATGGATAAGTAGCTAACATGGACAGGATGAATATAGGGAAGCGTTGAATCAGTCTATCCGTGGTTTGGGTATTCTGGAAGACGGCAGATGTAGGTCTCTGGATACTAAGGGACCAGCACCTACCGTGGGCCGTATCTTCCTCCTGGAGAACACGTTAGGACTCTGCGTTGCATCTGTAGTTTGCATGGTGTGAAACTGCCACTACCTTTGCTCCAATGCACTTTGAAGAGATAGTTCATATTTATGAGCAAGTGGGTTTGTCCTTTCAAACTTACACAAGGCATTAGAATGTCAACTCCAGAAGCTGGAAAGCAGCCAGCAAATTAGGAGGCCACAGAAGAATTTTGTGAGTTTTTATTTCAGTCTTTAGTTTACATAGAATTTACATAGAATGTCCTCCCTTCCCTGCCAAGGGGATCCCCAGGTTACCCAGTTTAACTCCTTCATTGTATAGATGAGGCCCATAAACAATGACTTACCTGAGATAACAATGTTACTAGTGGTTAGAGTTTGAATTTATGGTTCCTGATTCATGTATCAGTGATTGTTCCATTATACCAAGGCTGTACTCCCATCCAGAACAGTTTTATAATGCTGATTAAGCTGGGTTATATTGGTGAATTTTGCCGACATATCGTAGATTTCACCAAGGCTAATTTGTGAAGGTGGCTGTGTTAAAGCATTAGAGGGCCTCCTGTGGCAGTTTCCCTAGAGTAAGTGGAGGAAGAGCATCGACTGCGTTTACTCTTGCAATAAATAAGCTTGGTGGCTGTAATATACTGCCATCACTGTTATTTAGGAAAGCTTTTGTCTTAGTGAAACAGATAACCTGACCACAATTGCTAGAATGAATGTGGGTTCATTTTTCTGACATTACAAGAAGTCTCGATGTAGGAGGCTTTGGTTTTAGTTTAACAGCTTAGTGATGTCAGGACAGATGCCTGATTCTCTCTTGGCCTTTGCCTCCTGGTCACAAGATGACTACTGCAGTTCCAGCCATCATGTCCATATTGGATGCAGGAAAAAAGAGGACTGGGTGTAGCCCCGTGCATCTTCCTTGTTACTGGGGGAGAAAACACTTTGCCATAAATGCCGAAGAAGGCTTCTGCTAGGATCTCATGGCCACAATTTTGCCACGATGCAAAGAAGCTGGGAAAATGGGGAATAGGATGGCCTTAAATTGGCTTAAACCAGTCATGATCCATTCCCTGGGGCTGAACACATAACCAAGGCTTTCTAATGCTAATGAAGAAGAGGAAATAGCTGAGTATTCCATATCACCCTAAAACTGTCAAGGTCCCTCATGTGTATATGATATGATCCTGTCAGAGTACAATTTTGATGCAAAGATGGGCAGTGGGTTTTTTTTTTTTTAAGTGTCTGATTCTGTAATCGTTTTATGCCTTTAGTGGACGATTATTTCAGTAACAAACGCTTATCTGAGGATAACAAAGCAATTCCATTGCCACACATTTGTAGTGCTTAACCAAATAATAAATGTCTGGAACACTTTTTACCTGCACCTGTAATTCAACCTGTAAACCTAGGTTAAAGGAGAAATTTTATGAAAAGTTCATTAAGAGTAAATACTAGACAGATCTTTAAATCTCATAATATAAAAGGTATAATTTTTAAATGTTGCCAGAGTTCTGTTAGATCATGTAACAGTAGCATACCAGTGACACTTTACAGTTTTCAGAACTCATTCAATAGAAATTTGAGCACAAAGTTGTGCTGGGCTCTCTTGTAGGTACCTGGAATATATCAGTGAACAAATAAGAAAAAAAAAAATTCTGGACAGATGAATGGAGAAAGAAACTGTGGTGTATACATACAATGGGATACTGCTCTGCTTTTAAAAAGAGGAAAATTCTGTAATATAAACGCAATATGGAGGAACCTTGGGAACATTATGCTAAATAAAACAAGGCAGTCACAGATGAATATGCTTGATTCTACTTATATGAAGCATCTAAAACAGACCAATTCACTGAATCTAAGATTGGAATGGTGGTTGCTGGGGGCTGGGGTAAGGAGAAATGGGGAAGTACTAACTAGTGGGCATAAAGTTGCAGTGAAGCAAGATCAGTAAATTCTACAGATATGCTGTGTAACATCATTCCTGCAGTCTGCAGTAAGAGGCAGATCTCATATTAAGTGTTCCTCCCACAGTGAAATAAAGTTTTATTTTTTTTAATGTTTATTTATTTTTGACAGAGAGACAGAGTATGACCGGGGGAGAGGCAGAGAGAGAGGGAGACACAGAATCTGAAGCAGGCTGCAGGCTCTGAGCTGTCAGCACAAAGCCTAACAAGGGGCTTGAACTCACCAAGCTTGAGATCATGATTTGAGCCGAGTTGGATGCTTAACCGAGTGAACCACCCAGGCGCCCCTGAAATAAAGTTTTAAAAGAAAAAAGACAAGTTCAGCCCTTGTGGAGTTTACATGTGGGGTGCGGGTCTTGGGGAGTATATTAGTGTTTTCCAGAGAAACAGAACCAGCAGTGTATATGCGATTGTGTGTGCGCGTGCGCACACACACACACACACATACACACACACACTCACTTTATTTTCAGTAGTTGGCTCACACAGTTGTGGGATTTGACAGGTCTAATATGTGCAGGGTAGGCTGGCCGGCTGAAGTTCTAGGTCCAACTTGATGTTGCAGCTCTATACCAAAGGCGATCTGGAGGCAGAATTCCCTCTCTGACTGAAGTTCAGTCTGTTTGTTCTTAAAGCCTTCAACGTATTACACGAGGCCCACTCACATTAGAGAGGGGCATCTGCTCTACTCAGGGTTTACTGATTTAAATGTCAGTCTCATTTTAAAAATACCTTCACAGCAATGTGGGGACTGGTATTTGACCAAACATTGGAGTACCATAGCCTATCCAAGTTAACACATAAAATTAACCATCAAAGGGAACCAGACAATAAGCATAATAAATAAAGTTTGTAATACCCTAGAAGACAGTAAATGCTGTAAAAAACAGAGCAAGGTAAGTTGCAACTTAAAATAAGGGGGTTGTGCCCTTAGGAAGAATGCCTGAATGTATGTAGAAAGATTTTCGAAAAGTCTTTAAGGAGCATTTACTACATGTCGAGTGCTCTGCAAAGGAGAGAGAAATGGGGAGAAACACAGTCTCTATCCTCAGGGGTTGCTTCACCATCCAAGAGATGAATAAGACCCTCAAGGTGCTACGTGGTGGGTCCCTGAGGAGCACGGGGCACACGGATGTGGGGACAGGTACAAGTGTCCTCTCTGACTCCATTATCCCTCTAGGGTAGGTCCAGTGTGAGACTGAGAGAGCTGGACTGATTTAGCTCAAGTTCATAGAACCCAGCCCCCCTGGCTTATCTTCCTGCATCACTTTCTAATAAGGAAGACCCAGCAGGTGTTGGCACACAGCCTCTCTGAAAGGTTACCAGGGAGGGCATCCTTTACTCTGCATGAGGGAAGACAGTACTGGGCATAGAGGGGAGAAAGCAGCAGATGACGTCAGGAGCCTGGGGTCCTTGTGGCTGGCTGTACATGGGACACAGAGGACGCTGGTATTGTGGAACTGCTCACTGCCACAGCAAAGGGGAAGAATGTTCTGGAGTGTGAGGAAACCTCTGGGTATGAGGCTGCTTCTGCTCTGCTTCCCTCATTCACACTGTGGTGCCTTACTAGGCCCTTGGGAGAAAGGCTAATGATCCAGCTGAATAGACCATCTCGAGATGGACACGTGAGAAACTGGTAGCAATGGTGGCCTCCAGGGAACAGAACTGGTGGCGACCCTGACTTTCATACCTTTTGGGTTTCGTGCAATGAACATGTATTACCTTGAAGTATTATGTTAAACAAGCCAATACCAAAGATTTTTCTGAAGACAGCGAGAGTTCTTTGAAGGCCACCTGCGGGATTACAAAGGGCTTGGGCTCTGAGTCAGACCGTCCACAGCTCTGCCACTTATTAGCTGGGTAACCTCACTTATCTGCTCCAGGCAGCAGTTTTCTCCCCAGGAAATGGGACAGTCATAAGCTTGTGTGAGGAATGAATGAGGGGGTTTATGAAGGTTCCAGAAACCAGAAGTTGGCCTTGTTGGTTAGCCTCCTAGGTGTACTGAAGGCAGTCACTGACATGCAGCCCTGAGTCCCCAGCCGTGTGCCCTGCCAGATGTCACAGAGATGACATCTGTGTGCCCTGTATGACTGGTTTTCACAACAAACATCTCACCTCATCAACAGCAGTGACTTCCTATTGCTTCTGCTTCAAAAGCTCAGGAAGGGGATAGTGTCTTTAGAAAGGGGACAGAGTAAAATGCTGTTCCAGGGTTTTAAGGTGGCTGGAAAACTTGACCATGCAGCTTAACTTGTTTTTCAAAGAATTTATAGGATCATTTTTCTCCCCTAGACTTGTGATCTCTTCATAAATACCACTTAAAATGTTTACTTTTAGTGCATATGCCTCTTATGTCCCATATAAGCAGTAAGCTTCTCTTTGGAAAAGACCTTGTTTCATGAAACTTCATTCTGTTGAAACCCCTCACGTGCAACTGCCTCCAAGCAATTTCAGTACCCTGCGATTTATCTGCTGTTGGTTATCCATGGCTGTGCAGCAAATTACCCAAACCTTAGTGTCTTAATTCTCACATTTTCTATGCATTAGGAATTCAGGAAGGGCTTGGTTGGGTGGTTCTAGCCCAGGGTCTCTCTGGAGATTGCAGTCCTATGTCAGCTGGGGCTATGGCATTTGAAGGCTTGACTTCCAGGGGGTCTCACTCACATGGCTGGCAAATTGGTGCTGGCTAGTGGTGTCTCAGTTCTATTCTCACGGGCTTCTCCATAAGTCTGCTTGACTGTCCTCATAGCATGGTGGCTGGGTCCTACCAGAGCAAGTGAGCCAAGAGACCAAGATGGAAGCTACAATGGCTTTTATGACCTAGCTTCAGAAGTCACACGTCAGCATTTCTGACCACTCTGTTGGCCACACAGACCACTGGTGATTCAATATGGAAGGAGACTAAATAAAGGCACGAATGCCAGGAGGTACCCTGGAGGCTATCTTGAAGGCTGACTGTAATACCGATCTCATAGCACACAGTAGTGCTTAGAAAGTACATGATAATTTCTTACCTGTGGGTATGAGTGTGTACAAAGAGCATACAATATATAAATGGTGAAGGCCAAAAGTTTGTTTTACTTTTTCTGGATAGAGTTCAATATCTGAAACTTGAATGTGCATTGCAGTTACTTGGAGGGTTTATTAAAGCACAAATGGCTGGGTCCGTTCCTAAAGTTCGCAGTTCAGTAGATCTGGGGTGAGGGGGAATTTGCATTCCAAAAAGTTCACGGGTAATTCTAATGCTCCTGATTCAGGGCCACACTTGGAGAACCACTAATCTAATTTGTATAGAGATGCTAGTGGCTCTTTAAGAATATTTGCCTCAAAGCAAATACCACCTTGGCCTCTTAGAGCTAAATACCAAATGGTTAAATTCATTATGCATGTTATCTTAAACCTGAGGTTTGCTGAATGATATGGAGATAATGTACACATTGGAGAAAGGACAGTATATGGGCAGCACTAATCAATGGTGTACTAGCAAATTCTCCAAAAGAAAGAAAGAAAAAAAAAAAAAAAAAGAAAGAAAGAGGGAGAGAAGGAAGGGAAGGGGAGGGGCTTTAATTTGTAACTTTTGCTGATTTCCACAGTGTAAATGCTCCCACCATGGCCAGTTATCACCAGATTCCCGAAGGTTTCACAGCTGACTCCCTAGCAGGTACAACACCAGCTGCAGCACACCCCTAGCTCTGAGCAAGCTCTTCCCTTGTCATGTGTGATTCTGGAAAGCTGCAGCCCAGGTGGGGTCTGTGCCCGGCCATGGTTCTAATAGTGAGTCCTCTGTACGCTGAGGCTGTTAAGCACCAGGTTTGGTTTTCTTCCTGCCTAGAGGGAGACTTTCTGAGGAAGCTAAAGTGACAGGATATAACTGTGCAGACAACTCCATGTGCCATAGGCGAATGCAAAATGTGACTCCTCAAATTCTCCGAGACACATGCCATCCCCACCTGGTCCAGTCAATTCTAATGACTGCTCCAGGCCTTCTCCTAATCAGGTTCAACCTCTTAGAGCTTCCTCCTCATCAAAGCCCTCGCTGGCCTTCCCTCCCTTTGGAAACTCCCCTCTCTCAACACGCCTTTCCTCAGGTGGGTGACAGGAGCTACTTTAGTGAATTCAAATTTTGAGCTGCCAGGATGCCTGTTAAGAGTATAACATCTGAAGGTGTATAGAAATTGCATAGAAATTTCATCTGGCAATTCACCTTGTAGGAGGCTGGAGACTTCTCTTTACCACCCTGAACTGTTCTTTAGATTTGAAGTGGCTGTTTTTTTTTTTTTTTTTTTTTTTAAATTTTTTTTTTTTTTTCAACGTTTTTTTATTTATTTTTTGGGACAGAGAGAGACAGAGCATGAACAGGGGAGGGGCAGAGAGAGGGAGACACAGAATCAGAAACAGGCTCCAGGCTCCGAGCCATCAGCCCAGAGCCTGACGCGGGGCTCGAACTCACGGACCGCGAGATCGTGACCTGGCTGAAGTCGGACGCTTAACCGACTGCGCCACCCAGGCGCCCCATTGAAGTGGCTGTTTAACTTGTAAGCTTCTTGAGGGTATACAGGCTTATTTCTGTATGTTCCCCACAACGTCTCCCATGGGGCCTTGGGTAAAATAAACCCTTATAAACATTTAATGAGTCCTAATTTGGAATTCTCTCCATTACAGAAAACACTGTCATCCTAACAGAGAGCTTTAGTTGCCTTAATACCAAAGAGTGAGTAATTTGGGAATTTCAATTACCATGAGAAATAAGTGGAGTATGGTTCTTCCTTAGGAAGTCCTTGCGGGGTATCCCATAATGCTTCCTTTTGTCATGTAACAGACATAGTCTTTGAAAACTGGAGTCATGACAATTTAGTGCAATAACAATAATAAAAAAAGCATAGCTTTTGAGGTGGGCAGATCATGACTCCTATGGGAGCTCATCCTTAATAGCCTTAGTAGCTATCCTATTCTGGGTGGCTTTCTTAGACTCTCTGAGTCTCAGTTACCTGGTCTCTAGAATGAGACTGATAATAATCACTTTGCAGGTCTTTTGTGAGGATGGAATGAAATAATCTGTGAAAAGTGCTAGAATGGAGGCTTATGGGGAGTGGACTTATGGTAAGCTCCCTGCCCCACTTCATTATTTGAGGGAATCCCACATACTTGTTTCAAATAAGTCCAGGGCCCCATGACTGACTCTCCTGACAAATTCTTATTTTTTTGATGGTACATGCTTGTTTTGCTGTGAATTTCTAAGATATTTCTGTTTGTTTGTTTGGGTGTTTTGTTTTTTTTTTTCAATTTCTAAGGCAACATTAGTGACAGTGATAAAGGTCTTCTTTCCACACAGCATGACTGGCAGGTCTAATGAGCTGGGGGGGAGGGGGGAGGGGGAAGGAAACATCTTGAGTATTAGCATCTCTGGAAATGTTTAGTAGGGAGAAAAGAAGCTATTTCTTTAGGGCCTAACCTGATTAATAAGATGATAGGTTTGAGATTCTGTGGGCTGGATTTCTCTGCTTTCTATTTTCTGAGGCTCCTGGGTTTCCAGGTTATTTTAATGGTATGGCAGATACTAAGCAGGAGTGATCAGTCATGAATCCCAGGTTTGGAAAGGACAACTCTGAAAGACAGGGGCAGATTAGGAAGAAGGAAATAAACACTTAGCAGGGTGCTTAGAAGATTGCCCCACAATTAATATGCTTCTTGGTCCAGTTTAGCTGTGAATGGTAAAGTAGGGAGATAGTTCCTCTCCACTTGATCGGAAACACATTGACTAGGCACCAACTATGTACTAAGACCCAGAAGGGATAGAAAAACAGCAAAGGGACTGATTTTTCTACCCAAGAATTTACAAGGTAGATTAAAAAGCTATACATGTTTGCTGTTTAGTTGATCATTCTTACTTTATTAGAAAACAGATTTCCTACTCAGAAACAAGTAGAGGAGATTTTCACACTTGGAAAATTAAGTCATGGTGAACCTCTGATATTTTGAAACACTGCCTTTCTTTCTAGCCACTTAGGAAAAGAGACTGCCCAAGTTTGGGACCCGAGACCTGAGCTTTATGGCATGCAAAGTAATCTGAAAAAGTGAGATATGGCTTTCTGAATTTTTATAGAAAACAGCAAACCCAGTGCTTTCCCAAGTTTTTGGGTAATATCAAGCAAATGAACAGTAAAGAGTTGGGGCTTGATTTATGGCTTTATTTGTTTAGTATTTTAAAACAGGCATAACTTTCCATGTGCATAAAATTGTCACAATGTATGGCTTAGGACGCGGGAGTGGGAATCAAGGGTCTGGATTTCATTCAGAAAACACATGAGCACCTTATAGGGGACTGGCTTTATACCAGGCAACCTGTTGGGTGCTCAGGATAGGTGAAAGCAACTTGGTACCATCCAGATAAAGTCTATGGATACACATTTGAGGCAGCAAATAGTTCTTCCCAGCAAGGTCTTGGGGAGACTCAGAGAGAAGGTAAAACTCACAGGCTTTTTTTTTTTAATATGAAATTTATTGTCAAATTGGTTTCCATACAACACCCAGTGCTCATCCCAAAAGGTGCCCTCCTCAATGCCCATCACCCACCCTCCCCTCCCTCCCACCCCCCATCAACCCTCAGTTTGTTCTCAGTTTTTAAGAGTCTCTTATGCTTTGGCTCCCTCCCACTCTAACTTTTTTTTCCCTTCCCCTCCCCCATGGTCTTCTGTTAAGTTTCTCAGGATCCACATAAGAGTGAAAACATATGGTATCTGTCTTTCTCTGTATGACTTATTTCACTTAACAACTACGTGGCAATGAGAAAGAATGAAATATGGCCCTTTGTAGCAACGTGGATGGAACTGGAGAGTGTTATGTTATGACTGACAGTCTTAAAGAAGGAGTAGAATTGGTGAGAGACCCGTGTTGCAAGCAGAGTAAACAATGGCACGCACATTTCATGGTGTTTGGAAGGCAACAAGAACTGTAGATGACAAAGTCTAGAGCAGTGGTTCCCACCTGGTATTGTACATCCCTGTGGATCTTGTTACAGGAGGTCTGGGGTGATATTTGAGATAGCACAATTCTAACAAGTTCCTGGCTGATGCTCAGACTGCTAGCTTAAGCCCACACGTTGTGTAGGGTGGGGGTCGAGCCTGGAATGTAGGAGTAAAAATGGGGGCTGGATGGAGGAAGGGGTGAATGGTGAGGGCAAGGGCCTGTCACCTGGGGCTGATGGCTGCCCCTGGCATGTCTGAGCTATCCCCACCTTCGTACTGGTGATAACGTCTGTGCCGTACCCATTCTCCTGTAGGCCTGGTGCAACACTCAGCCAACACGCTTTCTCAGTCCCAATAGCAGTGATACTGAATTTTACTATTTTCCTCAAATCTCCTGCCACCATCTACCATCATGGATTCATCAAATAGTCTGTTTTCTAATCACAGAGAAAAGAGATAAATTATTGGATGGCATTTTCTTAAGGTATGCATTCTCCCTACCCAAAGCCCCACCTGTGTCTTTCATGCTTTTCTTCCCCCACCTGTCTACTTCTGTCCTTCCCTCTGCTTCAGGCTGAACCCTCCACTGCATTCTGGAAGGTGTCTCCTCTTCTGTTTGGCTTCTTGTGGTCCTCCATCCATCCATCACTCTCCTTTTTCATGTGTGTCCCACCTCTTATCTCCCAGCTGTTTCTTCTGCCATTGATGTGCTCAGAGATCTCCTTTCTTGCACTCGCCCCCACTGAAAAAATGGCCTTGATCCTGCTCCCCTTCTAGCTACAGTCTGACCTCTCACCCTCCCCTCATAGCCTGATTTCTTGAGACCAAGTCCACACTGCTTCTCCTCAACTGTTCTCTGCGGACTACTATCATCTGACTTTTGCCTTCCCCACTCCACTGATGTGGCTTATCTGAAGTTAACTATGCCCTCCCACCTGCCCGGTCAAGGAATTTCAGTCCCGGCCCTATTTATCCTTCACATTGGCAGTGTTGACCTCTCCTGCATTGTCTTCCGTGCTCTCTAGATCCTATTTCTTGGGTTTTTTGTTTGTTTGTTTTTTAAATTTATTTAAATGAAAAGAAACAAACAAAAACAGTTCATCCACTTCTCCAACCTCCCATCCCCTGCCTCTGGCAACCACAATCTGAATCTGTTCTCTGTATCTATGAACTTGTTGTTTTTTTTTTTTTTCCCTCAGATTCCACACATAGGGGAGGTAATATGGTATTTGTCCTTCTCTGACTTAATTCACTAAGCATAATGTCCTCGACGTTCATCCATGTTGTCGCAAATGGCAAGATTTCATTCTTTTCTGTGGCTGAATAGTATTCCATTTCATATACACACCACATTTCTTTATTCATTCATCCATCAATGGACACTTAGGTTGTTTGCATGTCTTGGCTATTGTCAATAATGTTGCAGTAAAAATAATAATGTGCATATATCTTTTCAAATTAGTGTTTTTGTTTCCTTCAGATAAATGCCCAGAAGTAGAATTGTTGGATCATAAGGTACTTCTGTTTTCAGTTTTTCTGAGGAAACTTCATACTTTTTTCCATAGTGGCTGCACCAATTTACATTCCCTTCAACAGTGCAGGAGGATACCTCTTCCCCCACATCCATGCCAACACTTGTTATTTCTTATCTTTTTATTAATAATTATTCAGACACATGTGAGATGATATCTCTTTGTGGTTTTGATTTGCATTTCCCTGATGATCAGTGATGTTGAACACCTTTTCATGTACCTGTTGGCCATCTCTATGTTTTCTTTGGGAAAATGTTCAGGTCCTTTGCCCCTTTTTAAGTTGGATTGTGATTCTGTTTTTGCTATTGAATTTTTTGAGCTCTTTATATATTTTGGATATTATCCCCTAAGTGGATGTATGGTTGCAAATATATTCTCCCATTCAGTAGGTTGCCTTTTCATTTTGGTGATGGTTTCCTTCAGTATGCAGAAGATTTTTACTTTGATATAGTCCCAATTATTTATTTTTGCTTTTGTTGCTTTTGCTTTTGGTGTCACGTTCAAAAACTAATTGCCAGGACTTATGTTAAGGAGCTTACCCTCTGTGTTTTTTTCTAGGAGTCTTATGGTTTCAGGTATTATGTTCAAGTCTGGACACATTTTACATTTATTTTTGTGTATGGTATAAGATAGTGGTCCAATTCCATTCTTTTGCATCTTGCTGTCCACTTTTTCAAGCACCATTTTTTTCTTACAGTATTTTGCAACTTTGTATTATATTTAGTATATACATATATGCATAGGAAAAAAAGTAGGATTAAAGATGTTTTCTCTTTGCTCTGCTTTTCTTTTTTTCTCCAAACTTTTATTTAAATTCTAGTTAGTTAACATATAATTTAATATTGGTTTCAGGAGTAGCTTTTAGTGATTAATCATGTATATACAACACCTAGTACTCATGATAATAAGTGCCCTCCTTAATACCTTTCACCCATTTAGCCCCTCTCCTACCTCCCTCCCTCCATCGACCCTCAGTTGGTACTCTTTTGTTAAGAGTGTCTTATGGTTGGGGTTCCGGAAGATGGCGGCGTAGGAGGACGCGGGGCTCACAGCGCGTCCTGCCGATCACTTAGATTCCACCTACACCTGCCTAAAGAACCCAGAAAACCGCCAGAGGATTAGCAGAAGGGAGTCTCCGGAGTCAAGCGCAGACTAGAGGCCCACGGAAGAGGGTAGGAAGGGCGGCGAGGCGGTGCGCGCTCCACGGACTGGCGGGAGGGAGCCGGGGCGGAGGGGCGGCTCGCCGGCCAAGCAGAGCCCCCGAGTCTGGCTGGCAAAAGCGGAGGGGCCGGACGGACTGTGTTCCGACAGCAAGCGCGACTTAGCGTCTGGGAGGTCATAAGTTAACAGCTCTGCTCGGAAAGCGGGAAGGCTGGAGGACAAAGGGAGGGAGAGCTGCTGAGCCCCCGGACGGCAGAGCTCAGCTTGGCAGGGAACAAAGGCGCCAGCGCCATCTCCCCCGCCCATCCCCCAGCCAAAATCCCAAAGGGAACCAGTTCCTGCCAGAGAACTTGCTCGCTCCGCGCAAACACCCAACTCTGTGCTTCTGCGGAGCCAAACCTCCGGCAGCGGATCTGACTCCCTCCCGCTGCCACAGGGCTCCTCCTGAAGTGGATCACCTAAGGAGAAGCGAGCTAAGCCTGCCCCTCCAGCCCCCGTGCACCTTGCCTACACACCCCAGATAATACGCCAGATCCCCAGCAACACAAGCCTGGCAGTGTGCAAGTAGCCCAGACGGGACACGCCACCCCACAGTGAATCCCGCCCCTAGGAGAGGGGAAGAGAAGGCACACACCAGTCTGACTGTGGCCCCAGCAGTGGGCTGGGGGCAGACATCGGGTCGGACTGCGGCCCCGCCCACTAACTCCAGTTATACACCACAGCACAGGGGAAGTGCACTGCAGGTCCTCACCACGCCAGGGACTCTCCAAAATGACCAAACGGAAGAATTCCCCTCAGAAGAATCTCCAGGAAATAACAACAGCTAATGAACTGATCAAAAAGGATTTAAATAATATAACAGAAAGTGAATTTAGAATAATAGTCATAAAATTAATCGCTGGGCTTGAAAACAGTATACAGGACAGCAGAGAATCTCTTGCCACAAAGATCGAGGGACTAAGGAACAGTCACGAGGAGTTGAAAAACGCTTTAAACGAATTGCAAAACAAAATGGAATCCACGATGGCTCGGCTTGAAGAGGCAGAGGAGAGAATAGGTGAACTAGAAGATAAAGTTATGGAGAAAGAGGAAGCTGAAAGAAAGAGAGATAAAAAAATCCAGGAGTACGAGGGGAAAATTAGAGAACTAAGTGATACACTAAAAAAAAATAATATACGCATAATTGGTATCCCAGAGGAGGAAGAGAGAGGGAAGGGTGCTGAAGGGGTACTTGAACAAATTATAGCTGAGAACTTCCCTGAACTGGGGAAGGAAAAAGGCATTGAAATCCAAGAGGCACAGAGAACTCCCTTCAGACGTAACTTGAATCGATCTTCTGCACGACATATCATAGTGAAACTGGCAAAATACAAGGATAAAGAGAAAATTCTGAAAGCAGCAAGGGATAAACGTGCCCTCACATATAAAGGGAGACCTATAAGACTCGTGACTGATCTCTCCTTTGAAACTTGGCAGGCCAGAAAGGCTTGGCACGATATCTACAGTGTGCTAAACAGAAAAAATATGCAGCCGAGAATCCTTTATCCAGCAAGTCTGTCATTTAGAATAGAAGGAGAGATAAAGGTCTTCCCAAACAAACAAAAACTGAAGGAATTTGTCACCACGAAACCAGCCCTACAAGAGATCCTAAGGGGGATCCTGTGAGACAAAGTACCAGAGACATCACTACAAGCATAAAACATACAGACATCACAATGACTCTAAACCCATATCTTTCTATAATAACACTGAATGTAAATGGATTAAATGCGCCAACTAAAAGACATAGGGTATCAGAATGGATAAAAAAACAAGACCCATCTATTTGCTGTCTACAAGAGACTCATTTTAGATCTGAGGACACCTTTAGATTGAGAGTGAGGGGATGGAGAACTATTTATCATGCTCCTGGAAGCCAAAAGAAAGCTGGAGTAGCCATACTTATATCAGACAAACTAGACTTTAAATTAAAGGCTGTAACAAGAGATGAAGAAGGGCATTATATAATAATCACAGGGTCTATCCACCAGGAAGAGCTAACTATTATAAATGTCTATGCGCCAAATACCCGAGCCCCCAGATATATAAAACAATTACTCATAAACATAAGCAACCTTATCGATAAGAATGTGGTCATTGCAGGGGACTTTAACACCCCACTTACAGAAATGGATAGATCATCTAGACACACAGTCAATAAAGAAACAAGGGCCCTGAATGATACATTGGATCAGATGGACTTGACAGATATATTTAGAACTCTGCATCCCAAAGCAACAGAATATACTTTCTTCTCGAGTGCACATGGAACATTCTCCAAGATAGATCATATACTGGGTCACAAAACAGCCCTTCATAAGTTTACAAGAATTGAAATTATACCATGCATACTTTCAGACCACAATGCTATGAAGCTTGAAATCAACCACAGGAAAAAGTCTGGAAAACCTCCAAAAGCATGGAGGTTAAAGAACACCCTACTAACGAATGAGTGGGTCAACCAGGCAATTAGAGAAGAAATTAAAACATATATGGAAACAAACGAAAATGAAAATACAACAATCCAAACGCTTTGGGATGCAGCGAAGGCAGTCCTGAGAGGAAAATACATTGCAATCCAGGCCTATCTCAAGAAACAAGAAAAATCCCAAATACAAAATCTAACAGCACACCTAAAGGAAATAGAAGCAGAACAGCAAAGGCAGCCTAAACCCAGCAGAAGAAGAGAAATCATAAAGATCAGAGCAGAAATAAACAATATAGAATCTAAAAAAACTGTAGAGCAGATCAACGAAACCAAGAGTTGGTTTTTTGAAAAAATAAACAAAACTGACAAACCTCTAGCCAGGCTTCTCAAAAAGAAAAGGGAGATGACCCAAATAGATAAAATCATGAATGAAAATGGAATGATTACAACCAATCCCTCAGAGATACAAACAATTATCAGGGAATACTATGAAAAATTATATGCCAGCAAATTGGACAACCTGGAAGAAATGGACAAATTTCTAAACACCCACACTCTTCCAAAACTCAATCAGGAGGAAATAGAAAGCTTGAACAGACCCATAACCAGCGAAGAAATTGAATCGGTTATCAAAAATCTCCCAACAAATAAGAGTCCAGGACCAGATGGCTTCCCAGGGGAGTTTTACCAGACATTTAAAGCAGAGATAATACCTATCCTTCTCAAGCTATTCCAAGAAATAGAAAGGGAAGGAAAACTTCCAGACTCATTCTATGAAGCCAGTATTACTTGGATTCCTAAACCAGACAGAGACCCAGTAAAAAAAGAGAACTACAGGCCAATATCCCTGATGAATATGGATGCAAAAATTCTTAATAAGATACTAGCAAATCGAATTCAACAGCATATAAAAAGAATTATTCACCATGATCAAGTGGGATTCATTCCTGGGATGCAGGGCTGGTTCAACATTCGCAAATCGATCAACGTGATACATCACATTAACAAAAAAAAAGAGAAGAACCATATGATCCTGTCAATCGATGCAGAAAAGGCCTTTGACAAAATCCAGCACCCTTTCTTAATAAAAACCCTTGAGAAAGTCGGGATAGAAGGAACATACTTAAAGATCATAAAGGCCATTTATGAAAAGCCCACAGCTAGCATCATCCTCAACGGGGAAAAACTGAGAGCTTTTTCCCTGAGATCAGGAACACGACAGGGATGCCCACTGTCACCGCTGCTGTTTAATATAGTGCTGGAAGTTCTAGCATCAGCAATCAGACAACAAAAGGAAATCAAAGGCATCAAAATTGGCAAAGATGAAGTCAAGCTTTCGCTTTTTGCAGATGACATGATATTATACATGGAAAATCCGATAGACTCCACCAAAAGTCTGCTAGAACTGATACATGAATTCAGCAAAGTTGCAGGATACAAAATCAATGTGCAGAAATCAGTTGCATTCTTATACACTAACAATGAAGCAACAGAAAGACAAATGAAGAAACTGATCCCATTCACAATTGCACCAAGAAGCATAAAATACCTAGGAATAAATCTAACCAAAGATGTAAAAGATCTGTATGCTGAAAACTATAGAAAGCTTATGCAGGTAATTGAAGAAGATATAAAGAAATGGAAAGACATTCCCTGCTCATGGATTGGAAGAATAAATATTGTCAAAATGTCAATACTACCCAAAGCTATCTACACATTCAATGCAATCCCAATCAAAATTGCACCAGCATTCTTCTCGAAACTAGAACAAGCAATCCTAAAATTCATATGGAACCACAAAAGGCCCCGAATAGCCAAAGTAATTTTGAAGAAGAAGACCAAAGCAGGAGGCATCACAATCCCAGACTTTAGCCTCTACTACAAAGCTGTCATCATCAAGACAGCATGGTATTGGCATAAAAACAGACACATAGACCAATGGAATAGAATAGAAACCCCAGAACTAGACCCACAAACGTATGGCCAACTCATCTTTGACAAAGCAGGAAAGAACATCCATTGGAAAAAAGACAGTCTCTTTAACAAATGGTGCTGGGAGAACTGGACAGCAACATGCAGAAGGTTGAAACTAGACCACTTTCTCACACCATTCACAAAAATAAACTCAAAATGGATAAAGGACCTGAATGTGAGACAGGAAACCATCAAAACCTTAGAGGAGAAAGCAGGAAAAGACCTCTCTGACCTCAGCCGTAGCAATCTCTTACTCGGCACATCCCCAAAGGCAAGGGAATTAAAAGCAAAAGTGAATTACTGGGACCTTATGAAGATAAAAACCTTCTGCACAGCAAAGGAAACAACCAACAAAACTAAAAGGCAACCAACGGAATGGGAAAAGATATTTGCAAATGACACATCGGACAAAGGGCTAGTATCCAAAATCTATAAAGAGCTCATCAAACTCCACACCCGAAAAACAAATAACCCAGTGAAGAAATGGGCAGAAAACATGAATAGACACTTCTCTAAAGAAGACATCCGGATGGCCAACAGGCACATGAAAAGATGTTCAACGTCGCTCCTTATCAGGGAAATACAAATCAAAACCACACTCAGATACCACCTCACGCCAGTCAGAGTGGCCAAAATGAAGAAATCAGGAGACTATAGATGCTGGAGAGGATGTGGAGAAACAGGAACCCTCTTGCACTGTTGGTGGGAATGCAAATTGGTGCAGCCGCTCTGGAAAGCAGTGTGGAGGTTCCTCAGAAAATTAAAAATAGACCTACCCTATGACCCAGCAATAGCACTGCTAGGAATTTATCCAAGGGATACAGGAGTACTGAGGCATAGGGGCACCTGTACCCCAATGTTTATAGCGGCACTCTCAACAATAGCCAAATTATGGAAAGAGCCTAAATGTCCATCAACTGATGAATGGATAAAGAAATTGTGGTTTATATACACAATGGAATACTACGTGGCAATGAGAAAAAATGAAATATGGCCTTTTGTAGCAACATGGATGGAACTGGAGAGTGTGATGCTAAGTGAAATAAGCCATACAGAGAAAGACAGATACCATATGGTTTCACTCTTATGTGGATCCTGAGAAACATAACAGAAACCCATGGGGGAGGGGAAGGAAAAAAAAAAAAAAAAAAGAGGTTAGAGTGGGAGAGAGCCAAAGCATAAGAGACTGTTAAAAACTGAGAACAAACTGAGGGTTGATGGGGGGTGGGAGGGAGGGCAGGGTGGGAGGGAGGGCAGGTGGGTGATGGGTATTGAGGAGGGCACCTTTTGGGATGAGTACTGGGTGTTGTATGGAAACCAATTTGACAGTAAATTTCATATATTAAAAAAAAAAAACAAAAAAAAAACTGAGAACAAACTGAGGGTTGATGGGGGGTGGGAGGGAGGGCAGGGTGGGTGATGAAAAAAAAAATAAATAAATAAATAAACATTAAAAATTTAAAAAAAAAAAAAAAAAAAAAGAGTGTCTTATGGTTTACTTCCCTCTCCTTTTTTCCCCCTTCCCATATGTTCATCTGTTTTGTTTCCTATATTCCACATATTAATAAAATAGTATTATATTTGTCTTTCTCTGACTTATTTAGCTTAGCATCATACACTCTAGCTATATCCATGTTTTTGCAAATGGCAAGATTTCATTCTTTTGAATGGCTGAGTAATATTCCCTTGTGTGTGTGTACACACACATACACACACACACACACACACACACACACACACACATATATATATCTCACATCTTTATCCATTTATTAGTCAATGGACACTTGGGCTCTTTCCATACTTTGACTATTGTTGATAATGTTGCTATAAACATCAAGGTTAATATACCAGTTCGGATATATATTTTTGTATCCTTTGGGTAAATACCTAGGAGTGCAATTGCTGGACCATAGCGGGTAGTTCTACGTTTAACTTTTTGAGGAACTTCCATACTGTTTTCCAGAGTGGCTATATCAGTCTGCATTCTCACCAACAATGCAAGAGGGTTCCCCTTTCTCTGCATCCTTGCCAACATCTGTTGTTTCCTGTGTTGTTAATTTTAGACATTCTAACAGGTGTGAAGTGGTATCTCATGGTGGTTTTGATTTGTATTTCCCTGATGACGAGTGATGTTGAGCATCTATTCATGTGTCTGTTGGCCATCTGGATGTCTTCTTTGGAAAAATGCCTGTTCATGTCTTCTGCCCATTTCTCAGTGGGTTGTTTGTTCTTTGGGTGTTGAGTTTGATAAGGTATTTACAGATTTTGGATACTAGCCCTTTATCAAGTATGTCATTTATAAATATCTTCTCCCATTCCATTGGTTGCCTTTTAGTTTTATTGTTTCCTTCACTGTGCAGAAGCTTTTTATCTTGATGGAATCCCAATAGTTCATTTTTGCTTTTGTTTCCCTTGCCTCCAGAGACATGTCTAATAAAAAGTTTCTCTGGCTGAGATCAAAGAGGTTGCTGCCTGTGTTCTTCTCTAGGATTTTGATGGTTTCCTGTCTCACATTTAGGTCTTTCCTCCAGTTTGGATTTATTTTTGTGTATGGGTAAAAAAAAGTGGTCCAGTCTCCTTCTTCTGTTTGCTGCTGTCTAGTTTTCCCAACACCATTTGTTGAAGAAACTGCTTTCCATTGGATATTCTTTCCTGCTTTGTCAAAGTTTAGTTGACCATATAGTTGTGGGTCCATTTCTGAGTTTTCTGTTCTGTCCTGTTGATGATATGTGTCTGTTTTTGTGCCAGTAGCATACTGTCTTGATAACCACAGCTTTGTAATATAGCTTGAAGTCCGGAATTGTGATGCCTCCAGCTTTGTTTTTTTGTTTTTTTGTTTTTTTTTTTCCTTTCAGAATTGCTTTGGCTTTTTGGAGTATTTTGTGATTCCATATAAAATTTAGGATTGTTTGTTCTAGCTCTGTAAAAAATACTGATGGTATTTTGATAGGGATTGCATTAAATGTGTAGACTGCTTTGGATAGTATAGACATTTTAACAGTGTTTGTTCTTCCAGTCCATGAGAACGGATTTTTTTCCCCATTTCTTTGTGTCCTCTTTAATTTCCTTCATAACTATTCTATAGCTTTCAGAGTACAGATCTTTTACATCTTTGGTTAGGTTTATTCCTAGGTATCTTATTGTTTTGGGTGCAGTTGTAAATGGGATCAATTCCTTGGTTTCTTTTTCTGCTGCTTCATTATTGGTGTCTAGAAATACAGCAGATTTCCATACATTGATTTTATATCCTGCAGCTTTGCTGAAATCATGTATTAGTTCTAGCAATTTTTTGGAGGGGTCTTTTGGGTTTCTACATAAAGTATCATGTTGTCTATAAATAGTGAAAGTTTGACTTCTTCCTTGTTGATTTGGATGCTTTTTATTTATTTTTGCTGTCTGATTGAAGGGGCTGAAGACTTCCAGTCCTATGTTAAATAGTAACAGTGAGAGTGGATATCTTGTTTTGTTCCTGACTGTAAGGGAAAGGCTCTCAGTTTTTCCCTACTGAGGATGATATTAGCTGAGGGTCTTTCATATATGGCTTTTATAATGTTGAGGTGTGTTCCACCTATACCAATTTTGTGAGGGTTTTTATCAAGAATGGATGCCATATTTTGTCAGAAGTTTTTTCTGCCTCTATTGAGAGGATAATATGGTTATTATCCTTTCTTTTATTAATGGGGTGTATTGTGTTGATTGATTTGCAAATATTGAACCAGCCCTGCAGCAGAGGAGTAAATCCCACTTGATCATGGTGAATAGTTCTTTTAATGTACTGTTGAATTTGATTTGCTAGTATCTTGTTGAGAATTTTTGCATCAAGTTTCATCAGGTATATTGGCCTATGATCCTCCTGTTTAGTGAGGTCTTTGTTGGGTTTTGGAATCAAGGTAATGCTGGCTTCATAGCATGAGTTTGGAAGTTTTTCTTCCATTCTAATTTAAAGAACATTTTGAGAAGAATAGGTATTAACTCTTCTTTAAATGTCTGGTAGAATTCTCCTGGAAACCTATCTGGCTCTGGACTTTGTTGGGAGATACTTAATTACTGATTCAATTTCTTTGCTGTTTATGGGTGTGTTCAAATTTTCTGTTTATTCCTGTCTCAGTTTTGGTAGTTTGTATATTTCTGGGAATTTGTCTATTTCTTCCAGATTGCCCACTTTGTTGGCATATAATTTTTCATAATATTCTCTTATAAGTATTTATATTTCTGGGGTGCCCAGCATCATTTATTGAAGACACTGTGCTTCTTGCTTCTTTTGTACACTCTTACCTCCTTTGTCATAAATTACTTGACCATATGGACATGAATTTATTTCCGGGCTCTCTATTCTGTTCCATTGAGCTATATATCTGTTTGTATATTAATACCATACTGTTTTGATTACAATAGCTTTGTTGTATAGTTGGAAATCAGGGAGCATGATGCCTCCAGCTTCTTTTTAAGACTGCTTTGGCTATTCGGGGTCTTTTATGGTTCCATACAAATTTTACATTTCTTCTATTTCTGTGTAAAATGCCACTGGAGTTCTGATAGGGACTGCATGGAATGTGCAGATTGCTTTAGGCAGTATGGACATTTTAACAATACTGATTCTTTTAATCCATGAACACGGAATATCTTTCCATTTAGTTGTGTCCTCTTTGATTCTTTCAATTAATGTGTTGTAGTTTTGGGTTTTTTTTTTTTGAAGTTTATTTATTTTTGAGAAAGAGAGAGAGAGAGAGAGAGAGCATGCACTAGCAAGGTAGCAAGGGAGGGGCAGAGAGAGAGGGAGAGAGAGAGAATCCCAAGCAGGCTCTGTGCTGCCAGCATAGAGCCCGACGTGGGGCTCAAACACACGAACCATGAAATCATGACCTGAGCCAAAACTAAGAGTCAGGTGCTTAACCAACTGAGCCACCCAGTTGCCCCAGGTGTTGTAGTTTTCAGTATACAAATCTTTCACCTCCTCCTTGGTTAAATTTATTGTTTTTTGTGTGTTTATTGTTATTGTTGTTGTTTAAAATGTAAGATCCTGAGTTCTTTTCTGCCCTTCTCAGCCTCATTTCCTGGTTCTTGTTTCTGTGACCGGTCTTGACCAGTTACCATTTCGCAGGATTCTAGCCTCAGCTTTATTCTCCTCCAACCCTAAACATCCTCTCTTAGGCATATCACTCACACATGACACTCACTAGTCATATATGTGTATGTGCCCCACATTAAAAAAATAAACCTGGCTCCTCCTCTTCTCTCCTAAACCTTCTCTTCCTTCTGAGTCCCACTCTAGGTGAATCGTACCCCTTGTCACAAACCCCAGGCTTGGGGGTTATGCTGGACTCCTCTCCTTAACTTGCCAGCCAGCCGTAATGGTCTTGTTCTCTGCCCCCTTCAACTCCTATCTCATGCATGAGATACCTTCACTCCATTACTTAGATTACTGCCTTTGCTGCTACCTGAACCTTCCGGCAAATACCTGTGTTTTTTTTACCCCAGCCACAAAGAAATCACTTGGAGAACTTTTAACAATCCTCACGCCCAAGTCACACCCCAAACCAATTACGTTAGAATCTTCAAAGGTGGGGCCCAGATGATTCCAATGTGTAGCCACAGTTAAGAGCCTTGCATTGCATCTCTTCTCCCTCAAATCCATTCTCCACACTGCCACTAAAGTGTTTTTCTTAAAACTCAAATTGGATTATGTTTGGTTCCCTGTTCAAAAATCCTTCAATGACTTTCCATTGCCTTTGGAAAAATTCTTTAGTGTGTTATACAAGCCTTTTTTGGCTTGTTATATGAGACCTTTCATGATTGGCCCTACCTAATTCCCTAGCCCTACCTCCTGTGGGTCCATCAAAGGCACCATACCCAGGCCATTGTGATCCACCTCCCCAGGCTTTTTCAAGGCTCTCTGCATGTGCACAGACTCAGGCCTCGGTCTGGAGTATCTGGCCAACTCAACTCTCTCTGTGCTTTAATATCCTGTTTAAGTGTCATCACTTACAAAAAGCTTTCTGGGGGGTGCACCTGGGTGGCTCAGTCAGTTAAGCATCTGAGTCTTAGTTTCAGCTCAGGTCATGATCTCACGGTTTGTGGGTTCAAGCCCCATGTTGGGCTTTGTGCTGGCAGCACAGAGCCTGCCTGGGATTCTCTCTCTCTCCCTCTCTCCCTGCCCCTCCCCCACTCACACACACACTCTCTCTCTCAAAATAAATAAACATTTAAAATGAGAATGACAACAAAAAAACTAAAAAGCCTTCTGGGACACCCTCATGTTAGGTTAAATGCTCCTTCTCTGAGCTTCCTGGAAACTAGGCTGCTTCTACTACAGCAGCTTTTTTTTTTATCTCTACCACTAGCACAGCTGCTTGATGGCAGGGGCAATCTCCTGTTTACACAGCACCAAAAGGTAGCACACGGTAGGCACTCAGTATATGTACAGTGAATTTATCCATCCATCTCTTCCCACATCTCTAACCTCATAACAAGCTCATGTAGCAAAACAGAAATATAGAGTTGAAAGCTCAGTGAGTTGTTACAGCAAAGACTTAAACCCAAAGCAGTAGGCTGTTCGGACCTTTCTCCTCATTACACAAATGTGCACTTAACACAGGTGAACCCTCCACCCCCTCCTTAAAGCAGCAGCATTATCCACAGAGGTCCAGCACAGCTGAGTGTGCTGAGTTTGCTGGCACACAGAGGGTGGTCCTGTCCCCTGACCCCACTGTTATCAAATGGGTCCTGCTACATTAAATGCAATGTTTGCTTTGATTCCAGAGATGAGGTTAAGACAGAGCTCATTTTATTTTTTTAATTAGTTAATTTTTAAATTTGAATTTCACATTTTATTTCTTAAATAAGTTCGTTTTTTCCAAACTCTTAATTTATATATATATATCTATATATATATAGATATATATAGATATATATAATTTATTGTCAAACTGGTTTCCATACAACACCCAGTGCTCATCCCAACAGTTGCTCTCCTCAACGCCCATTACCCACTATCCCCTCTCCCCCACCCCCCATCAACCCTCAGTTTGTTCTCAGTATTTAAGAGTCTCTTATGGTTTGCCACCTTCCTCTCTGTAACTTTTTTTCCCCCTTCCCCTTCCCCCGGGTCTTCTGTTGAGTTTCTCAGGATCCACATATGAGTGAAAACGTATGGTATCTGTCTTTCTCTGCCTGACTTATTTCACTTAGCATAACACTCTCCAGTTCGATCCACGTTGCCACAAATAGCCAGATTTCATTCTTTCTCATTGCCAAGTAGTATTCCATTGTATATATGAACCACATCTTCTTTATCCATTTGTCAGTTGATGGACATTTAGGCTCTTTCCATAATTTGGCTATTGTTGAAAGTGCTGCTATAAACATTGGGGTACACGTGCCCCTATGCATCAGCACTTGTGTATCCTTTGGATAAATTCTTAGCAGTGTTATTGCTGGGTCCTAGGGTAGATCTATTTTTAATTTTTTGAGGAACCTCCACACTGTTTTCCAGAGTGGCTGCACCAGTTTGCATTCCCACCACCAGTGCAAGAGGGTTCCCGTTTCTCCACATCCTCTCCAGCATCTATATTCTCCTGATGTGTTCTTTTTAGCCATTCTGACCGGTGTGAGGTGGCATCTCGGTGTGGTTTTGATTTGTATTTCCCTGATGAGGAGTGACGTTGACCATCTTTTCATGTGCCTGTTGGCCATCTGGATATGACAGAGTTCATTTTAAAAGAAGAGTTTGGACCAGAGCAATTCAAGTACAAAGGCAATCAAGTTTCACTAGTTCAGAACAAAGAGTTTGAAAACAGACCAAATGTGGAGAGGGGGTGATGATATTTACAAATGGAGTCTTCATCTTACTGAAGATCTATCTGCCAGAGTTTCTTTTCAAACGGGAGCTTACTTTGAGCACTTAAAATTAGCATCCAGCTTATAAAGGTGCAGGGCAGGTGCACATGACTTACAAAAGAGATCCTGCTGGATCATGCCTCCCCTGCCATGCAAGGATGGATATGAAAATGACTTGGAGAGCTAATAAAGCAGGCTTACCAGTGAGAGACAGGGTCTGGACCTTCTTCCCGATTCCCTGGCAGATTCTGATCCTCATCACGATTATGGTAAGGGTGACCACGATCGGGCTGTGATCAGCCATCACCCTCCAGCTTAGTGCTTCTTAATACTGGCTCCACATTAATCTTTGGGGGACTTTCAAAAATCCCAACATGCAGGTCTTACACAAGGCCAGTTAGGCATTAGCCCTAGGAGTGGGCGACCAGCACTGGAAGTTTTAGGAGCTCCTGGAGGATCAGCTGTGGGTCTGGGGATCACACCTCTAGCTTCCTGGTTCTCAAACTTGGCTGAGCTTTGGAATCACCTAAGGGCCTTCAACAAACATGCCAATGCATGGGTAGGCAGGGTATACAGTAGTATCTAGAGATACCATTGTAATTGCTGTGGGATGCAACCTGGCACCCACATCAGGATTTATAAACACTCTTTGGCAATTCTAAAGTGTAAAAAAGTGTCAGAACTACGACCACAGTTCATCCTCCCACAGTTCCTAAAGAGCTCTTTTACTTTGATAGAAAGAATCCATTGTCATAGGAAGATGAGAAACCCAACCTGTCAGGAACATATTTATCCTCCTGGCTGATCTCAAGTGACTGAGGTGGGAGTTCCCTTCAGAAAAAACGGTTATTATCTGTGCTGGAGGGAAAGTAACAGAGTTAGTTAGTTTACAGATTAAGTTCATGGACACCAAGGGCCCCGCTTCCTGTGCCACCGGCTGAACATCCCTCAGTTCCCCCACTGCCTGAGTGATCTCAATTGCCTTGACAGGTCGCCATCCCTCCCTGGAAACATGTAGAGTGGCATTACAAATAATAAACGGATACTACTAATGGACTCAATTATTGTAAATTTCTGGGTCATTGCTGATGGCATTTTCCTCCCTTCTTTCATCCTTTATTCAAAATCTTTCTCCTTATACTTCTCTATTTTTGGATGTGAGGGCTGAGTTAGTGCCCTGTTTTGGGTAGGCAGGCTACAGACTGCCCCTTTCCACCTCATCTCTTCTTTATGGTGTCAAGGTGGTAGCTTGCCCCTTCATCTTGAAAAAAGGCATCCTCTTCTGTAGTCCCAAAACAGGTTCAGGTGACACCACTCTCCATCTAATCTTAGAATCTTAACACTCCGGGGGTATACTCTCAAACAACTCCATTAAGTCAGTGATGAGGATTCTCATATAACACTTTTTAAAAAAATGCTGGGGCACCTGGGTGGCTCAGTCGGTTAAGCGGCCGACTTCAGCTCAGGTCACGATCTCGCGGTCCGTAAGTTCGAGCCCTGCGTCGGGCTCTGGGCTGATGGCTCAGAGCCCGGAGCCTGCTTCCGATTCTGTGTCTCCCTCTCTCTCTGCCCCTCCCCCGTTCATGCTCTGTCTCTCTCTGTCTCAAAAATAAATAAAACGTTAAAAAAAATTAAAAAAAATGTTTATTTCTTAGAGAAAGAGAGACAAAGTGTGAGCGGGAGAGGGGCAGAGAGAGAGGGAGACACAATCCAAAGCAGGCTCCAGGCTCTGAGCTGTCGGCACAGAGCCCTACGCAGGGCTCAAACTCACAGTCCGTGAGATCATGACCTGAGCTAAAGGTGGACGCTTAACTGACTGAGCCACCTTCGCGCCCGCCCCCCCCCCCCCCCACTTCTTTGTAATGAAGATACTCATTGGTTCACTTGGATGTTGAACATAGGATAGCGGTTTTGAACTTTGGCTTCACACTGTAATTCCTGGGGAGCTTTAAAAACTATTGATGCTTATGACTGTCTCCTAGAGATTCTGATGGAATGGTGTGGGGATTGGCTGGGTCAATGGTATTCTTTATTTCAAGGCCTCTCAGGTGATTCCAGTATTTAGCAGAGGGTGATACCACTGATATTTGTCAATAGGAGAGACAGAAGAGAGAGGCCAAAGGATACCCAGAGAACATCTCTCAAGTCTCACTCTTCCAAAGGATTCTCTGTATGAGCCAACAGAGGCATTTGTCCCATTTAGATTCTTTATGAGCACAGGTGGTTGAATGAATTTCCTAGGAGATCAGAAGCAACAATAGGCCACAGAAGAATCTCAATTTCTTTTCAGTGGCCTTTTCTTCTAGAAGTGCTCACCTAGGGCTGCTGTCCCATGGCTCCTGCTGGCCCCTCTGTCCCCATGGCCCATCAGCATTTGTGCAGTGTTTCTTGGGTACCATGGATGCAGGAGAAGAAACTCCATGCCCTGCTGAGGGTGAGCAGGGAGGAGTGGGATGCTGTGTGAAGTGTGAGATCTTGAAGAAGCTCAGGATAACCGCTGGGCCCGCACACACTGTGCTGCCCTCCCAGGTGGACATTCCCTGGTCATATTTGTGGTTTTCCCCTCCCTCATCTTTCCCTTCAATCCTTTTTCTTTCGCTGAATGCTTTCCTGTCCTGTGTGCCGTGTCTTTTGAGTGCCACCAGTAGGACTGCCTGTGACGGCCACAGTCAATGGCCTGCTCAGCACCCATGTCCCTCCACCTCTTTGCTGCCTGCAGAACCTAGAATTTTATCAGGCCTCTGGCCCAGCAGCAGGTGGTGAAACTTGATTAGCCCAAACAGTGGTTTCCCATATTGGCTACCTATTAAAAACACCCAAGGGGTTGTTGAAGCAACGCTGATACTTGGGCCCCACCTCCTGGAAACTCTGATTTAATTGGTAAGTAGCAAAACCTCCCAGGTGATTAAAATATGCATCTAGGATTGAGGATCACTAGGACAGTCACGGTATTTTAGTTCCCCTCACGAATGCTTGATTCAAGATTGGGCAATGAGGCCATTTGGGTTGTTGAAACACGTGGATACAGGGTGGGGATGGGGAGATTTGGAAAGAGGTTTCCTTGGCGTTCGGAGAGGATGGTTCTTCTTTTTCCCGCATGGTCTCAGGAGTTATTTGGGGGAAGGATGAGATGCTTGGAGCCACTGCTGCTGTCTTTTACCTGTGAGTATCCGTGCCAGAGGACATAGATGTTTCTAATGAGAATGGCAGAGTGCAGTGTTAAAACGAGTCTAGTCTTTGAGCTGCTCAGCTGGTCAAAGTGGGAAGCCCCTGTTGTCCAGGCTTCTTGGTTTGCAAGGCCTGCCCGTTCTTCCCAGCCTCACAGCAGTCCTGGGCTAGAAACGGGTCACGATCCCACGTTCCAGGTTTCCAGAGGGGCATTTGTGAGCGTGCCCTGCTAGACAGGCACAGCACATCTGGGGGTAAAGCTCCCTAACACTGATGAAGCCATCCACCCACCACCAAGGGGCCTCCAAGACCCAGCCACCTTGCTGGACAGGTTTTCTGGGGAAGTACTGGCAAAGCATGTCTGCCGTGGAGAGCTCTGTGCCACGAATGAGGCAGGGGAAGTCTTGGTGGAGTCCGGCCAATTCCGGCTTGAATCCTGGTTACTGATTGTGAAAATGAAGTCAGTGAAACTGTGTGTGCCTCAGTTTTACCATCTGTACAATGAGTTAACCTCAAAGAGTTGTTGCTATAGGTCATTTAATAGATTTAGCACAGTACCTGGCACTTTTTCTTTATTGTTAGTAAATGGCAGCTTTTTTGCTATTAAGGTTTTTTTAATGTTTGCGAGAGAATTTGTGAGGTGGGAGGGGTAGAGAGAGAGAGGGGGGCAGAGGATACGAAACGGGCTTTGTGCTGACAGCAGAGACGCTCATATGGGGCTCGGACTCACAAATCTTGACATCATGACCTCAGCTGAAGTCAGATGCTTAACCAAGTGAGCCACCAAGGTGCTTAAGTTTTTGTTTTTGCTATTTTGATCTGTTGACTCTGTGCTGTAATAAGCAAGAGGTAAAGTCCTTGAAAAGAATGAGAAGAGAGCTGGTTGATTTTCATAGGCCTGACTACTGGTTTAACACTTCAGAAAGACTGAACAAGTTTGTGCTGGTAGTTCTCTCTGCCTGGAATCTGTCCACATAATTTGAGCATGATTTGCCAAGTCAGCATAGACGCTGGGTCAGGTGTAACTGAGCTCTGTTCCCACCCCAGCTGCTGATGGGCTTGATTGATATCAATCAATTCCATAACTGGCTGCTGCTGGTTTTGGAAGGAAAGCAGCTGGGCGTGGGGTCACACCTTCCTGGAGGCTGTACCCTGCTTGCGACAGGAGCTGTGACAGAGAGAGGAGGCTGGTTAGCCTGTGAGGGTTGGGTCTTCCAGTGCCTCTTGGCTTCAGAGCACTGTCCACACCGGGGTATCCTCTCTCCCTCGGGACTGGCTGTCAGCCCTGACTCACGCCTCCAATCAGGACTGGCGGTGTGGGTATTGGACTGGTGTCTCCAGTCGGCTGTGAGGGCATCCCAGAGATTCTCAGAAGGCTCACTGACCTAGTGCTCTCCCCACTCATCCTCTTCTTCCTTCCTCCATGTCTCTGATCCATGTGTGTGTTCTCCTCCCTTCTCTGGGCTTCTCCTCAGCTTGGCTGGGACATCCTCTGATTTCCACCTCCTGCGTGCTCTGACTGTCCTACTCCATGTCCCTTCTATCACTTTGGCCCCCTGTTGGGCTTCTGTCTCTTCCGGGAAGCCTGCCTCTGGGTACTTCCACGAGCACCTGCTTCTCGCCAATCTAAAACGTCCCTACACCTCCCGCTGCCCACCTCTGCTGTTCAGACTTAATACTTCCTCTGGGCTTGATCTCTGCCCCTGGTGACCTCCTCCCCTCTGCCAGCAGCAGTGCTTTGCTTCTTTTGTTTTCATCACTGTTGTTTTATTCTTGAATTCCCTCCAATGTCTCCGCCTCTGGTCCATATTTAGTTAGAATATTCTCTCCTCCCACCTTTCTGGGGGTCGTGCTCTATCACTCTATCAACCATCCTTTATCTCTAGAACTTGCCATTTCTTTCTTACTACTTTTTCATCCATTTTTAAGTATGTTTAGGTTTCTGCTATCTTAAAAAAAAAGGGCAGGACGCTCTCCTTCCTCTACTGTTCCCATTTCTGCTCGAGTTGGGCCTCTCCTTTTCCCCACAGAAAGAGTTGTCCAGGGGGCACCTGGATGGCTCCGTCTGTTAAGCATCTGGCCCCTGATTTTTGGCTCAGGTCATGGTCTCACAGTTTGTGGGATTCAGCCCTCCATCAGGTTCTGCACTGACAGCTCCGAGCTTGATTGGGATTGTCTCTCACTCCCTTTCTCTCTGCCCTAAAATAAAGAAGATAAAAATAAAAATAAACACACCTGAAAGAGTTGTCCAGGCTCATTGTCTCCCGTTCCACTCCTCTCCACACACAGGAGTGTGTCACCTCCTCACGTGCTTTGGAAACTTTCTCCCCAGGGATAACGGATCACCGTGGGTTTAACTCCCGAATTTTCCAGAGGCAGTACAGCCTAGGGGGATAGGCCTCTTTAGAATCCTGCCTACCTCTTAGTCCAGGTTTGACCTTTCCACTAAATTGCTTAATTCTTTCGATGGACTTGAACTTTCTTGAAGGCCAGGGCTGTTGACTTCCCAGGGTCTAAGAATAATTAGGGTGAATACATACTGCAGGGGCGATGGGGAGGTCGACTCTGCGGATACTGTGTGCTTCTTCAGTGGAAGATCAAAAATTTTTGCTGGATGAATGAATGAGTTTTGCCCAAAGATAATACTTAATATTCCCACAACCATCTTCTTTCCATTCACCAGGTCCCTGGTTTATTTTCTGATTTAAGAAATCATAAAACAAAGGTCTTCCTTATGGACAAATCTGAGGTGTCTTCTAAACTGACATCTCAGACCATTTGAATCTAAGCTAGGACTGGAACAGGAGAGGTGCCTTTGGAGTGTCTGCTCATAGAAGAGTCACATCTTGATTTGACATTTGATTTCAGACAGTTAAGTTAATATCCCTCAGCAGTGGAGATGTGGTCCTTTTGGTTGTGATCAGGCAAAACATGTTTTAAATTCTAAAATCCAAGCCCTCCTCTGCTATTTGTGAATATAGAAAACCAGGGGTTAGAAAAATCCCCCTCAGGGTCCTAGACTGAAGATCTTTTAATGGGAAGGAAAACTACTGTGTAAAGAGAAGCAGGTAGGTCAAATGGGCAGTTAAAATCAAACAGTTGGATGTCTTAATTGGAATTTCATTACCCTTGTCCTTGGGAGTGATTGTAAACACCGGCTGGGAAACAGGGGGGTGGGGTCTTAATCAGTGGGTGGTAGGGGTTGGTGAGATCTACTCAGTGCAGGGCCTGGGGATGGGGGTTCTGGGGAGTGGGACCAGAGGCCTGGGCTTGACACAACTTGCAGTCTTCTTGAGATTAAACTAACCCCATAAAAAGCAGAGCATTTGATGCGAGACAGTGTAATTAAGTGCTAAATTGTGGCACAAGTGCTAACTGCTAGCAGAAACTGGATGAGAAGTTCCAGGAGTCCTGGAATAGCTTATAAACCCATAGTAGGGATGAAGGATTCCATTGGAGTCGTAAGGAATGGGCCAGGCTCCTTTGACTCAGGGCTGGATAAGCCGAAAAGACAAGTGAGGGGTGCTGGGCAGGTACCTTACAGTCATAAATGGTGAGTGAGATGAGGCCCTCCCAGTGAAGTGATTGAATAGGCTGTACATCCCTGGGCTCTTCCTGGCCAGAACTTGGTCCACAAATCCTTGTGGGGTGCTAATGTGTGCTTCTTATCTCCAGTCTTTGCGGCTGCCCTGGGGTATCTTCCTCTCCTGACCTGCTTTCTATGGTGGCAGCTACAGGCTACTTTTGTGATCTTCTCAGGTCTGTCAACCCAGGCAAGCTCCTAGTGGCCCTTCTGCCCCCCTTCCAGCTTCCCCAAGACATGCTGGCTACCCATTGCCACATCTCTCTTAACCCCCTGGTGATTAGAAGCCCCTTCTCCAAAGGACGCTAGGACAGGCCCCTGAAGGGCTAGGAGTGTCATAGAGGGTCTCCACCAGCTGCTTGATGTGCTCTTACTTTCCTTCTGACCCCTGGGCCTGACTTCCCAGATCCACCACTCTCTATGTTGTATATAAGTTAGTTGTTTTTCCTGAGAGCTTTTAGTGGAACTCTTGGGGTTGGAAGAGATGGAAAATGCATTGTAAGCATTTTGAAAAGGACAGATGAATTTGTTGAATCTTGAAACCAAAATCTACAGGTGTTTATGGCTGAATGCAGGTGATGCCAGGTGTCTATGGGAGGTTGTTGGGCTCTCTTGGGCATAGTCCCTTTTCCCAAATGACCACCAGCAGCAACAGGCTTCCACTCTGCCAGCTAGACATCTTGCCCTAAATAGTCCTCTTCCCCATAGTCCTATGGAAGAAATCACTGAATTGATCATGAATTGTCTGCTTTGGATCATCGACCCAACCCTGAATCATTTTGGCCAAGGAAATGAGATACTGCCATTGACTAGGACTGTGTCACATGCCCAGTGGAGGTAGACTCAGGATGAGGTATTTCCCTAAATGGAAGATGTGGGTTTGTTACCAGAATAAAGAATGCTGGTCAGGCCCCAAATGGTGTCCAGTAGAGAAGTAAAATGGCTCTCCCAACGGCCAGCAGCTGTGATGTCTAGTCATGGGTCCCATATTGCTCATATATAGGGCTGCTGCACCAACTCTTACTCTCCCTCAGAAATGCTCAGAGGCAGGCCTGAGGCTTCCAGTTTGGGAGTCCAGTCGAGGCAAAGCACAGAACTAGATTATGTGGGGAAACGTGGCTAAGATTATTTTCAAAGATTTTGGAAGATCCTCAAAAGCCTTCATTTCTTCCTTCTGCCTTCCTTATTTCCCCTCCTTTGTGGCAGTGGTTGACAAGGGAAGCTGTTGCGATCACGCAGTTCACTGGTTGTTTCTTATTTTGTTGAGCGACACCTTGGATTCCCAAATAAGAAATGCAACCAGGGAGGTTTCAGAGTGATGTGGAGAGGGGAAGAGAGCGGGCCAGGCATTTTCAAGCAGAACATTTGTACAAGGACAGAATGCCAACCTTCCTGTAAGGTTGGCAGAGGTGCCCCCCTCCTCTGCCCCCCAGCAGGCAGTGACAGAAAGGTAATCAGAACCATTTGCCACTTTCCATTCAGGGAGACATGGAACCAAAGTGGGAGCAATGCGTGGATGATAAATTGGTTTTTGCTCTTCCTTTGAACTTCAAGAGCCATCCCCCTGGGTCCCTCCCATCTGATGGATTGATGGACAAGCTCAATGGGCTTAGAGAGGATTCCATATCCAAGCATCTGAGCTGCATTAAGGGGATTCTTCTAAACTAATTGAATGTGAATGTCAGCTAGCACTGATGGAAGAGGGGAAGAAAAGAACCAGCTTTAGCAAGGGAGCTTTCAAAGGCTGAGAGAGAAACCAAGTGGTAAGAAAAGGCTCCCGAACCTCCATTCGACATCTTTGGAGCCCCAGCAAAAGTCAATTTTTCACTGGGTTTTAATTATTTTAAGTATTTATTGCCTTTCTGCAATCAAGAAATTGGAAGCTAGAAAGCAATAAAATTTTAATTGACATAATTTTATATGTTCAGTTTTACATGCTGATGTTTTTATTACATCATGAACATTGTAAGCTAATGCCATTTTTCAAAGCCATCACGAATGGCTATATAACATGCTAGGATAAGGGTGTGCCGCACTGCATTTCAACGTGTCTTTCTCTTTGGTCATTTGGAGTATTTCTGATGTCTGATGACACATTGTTGTAGCTTCATTCCTACAGCAGTATGGAGCTGTGTTCATTCATTTTTACCAACATTGAATATTATTTTAAGTGGTTATTCTTGAGAGAGAGAGAGAGAATGAGAATGAATGCCTGAATGAGCAAGGGGGGGGGGGGGAGGGAAGTGAGGGAGAGGGAGATACAGAATGTGAAGCAGGCTCCGGGCTCTGAGCTGTCAGCACAGAACCCGACATGGGGTTCAAACTCACAAACGGTGATATCATGACCTGAACCGGAGTTGGACACTTAACTGACTGAGCCACCCAGGTGCCCCTGAATATTACTTTAAAAGTCTCTTGCCGGGGTTCCTGGATGGCTCAGTCAGTTGAGCGTCAGACTTAGGCTCAGGTCATGATCTCACAGTTTGTGATTTCGAGTCCCGCATCGGGCTCTGTGCTGACAGCTCAGAGCCTAGAGCCCTCTTCAGATTCTGTCTCTCCTCTCTCTCTGCCCCTCCCCAACTCCTGCTCTGTCTCTCAAAACTAAATAAATGTTAAAAAAAAAAAAAAAAGGTTAAAAGTCTTGGGGCGCCTGGGTGGCTCAGTCTGTTAAACGTCTGACTTCGGCTCAGGTCATGATCTCGCAGTTTGTGAGTTCGAGCTCCACGTCGGGCTCTGTGCTGACAGCTTGGAGCCTGGAGCCTGCTTCGGATTCTGTGTCTCCCTCTCTCTGACGCTCCCCCACTGTGCTCTGTCTCTCTCTATCAAAAATAAATAAATGTAAAAAGAAAAAATAAAAAAAAGTTAAAAGTCTCTTGCCAATTTGATAGGTAAAATGACTTCTCTTTGAGCCACATATCTTTGATTCCGGATAAGGATATTGTTTTCCATATTTATTAATCATTTGTATTCCAACTTCTGAAAATCATCTTTATGCTCTTGGCACATTTTTGGTGACAGTTAACAAGATATTGATACATTAATGTATTTAACATAGTGTAACATCCTTCATATATAACTATCTTTTATAAGATTGGTTAGTAACATTTTGCTCTTTGTATTTAAAACTAGCATAGAGGATATAACTCTATTTTTCTGATACTGTTATTTAAGAATGATTTTTTGAAGAATAGTATATTCACAGGATACTATGAGTATTCACTGAAGTGTCTCCAGTCTTGCCTTTGTGTCAGTTCCCCTTCTCAAATCCTTTGTTACCAATTTCATGTGTACGTTGAGTTCCTTCTATATAGTACACATTTACAAATTTCTGTATTCCTTTTTCCTTTTTATACAGGTGCTAAGGTAATATCTGTACCCTATTACAGCTTTCTCTTTCCCTTAGAGATTTGAAGTTCATTTTCTATCATTACAGAAACAGCTTCCTTATTCTTGGTATGGCAACATAGTATTCTATTGAATGATGTAGAGTAGTTTTTTGAGTTACAACAATTTTTAAAGATTTTATGATCCTATCTGTATCTTTTTATTTATAAATGTATCTATTGATTTTATATTTAAAATTTATATTCAGCCCTGCAATCATTTAAACGCGCCTCTGTGTTTTCTTCCTGTGTGGTTTTGGTTAGACTTTTCTTTTAAGGTAAATGTACATTGACATGCAATAAGAGGTAATACAGAGACATTCCTTGTATCTTTTACCTAGTTTCTTTCAATGGCAACATCTTGCAAAACTGTAATAAAATAACACAACTAGGATATTGATATTGATACAGTTAAGGCAGAGTGTTTCTGTCACCTCAAGAATTTCCATGTTTCTGTTCTATAGCCATGCCCACTGTTTCTTGCGGTCTTTAATCTCTGGCAACCACTAATCTATTCTCCATTTATGTAATGTGGTCATTTCAAGAGTGTTGTGTAAATGGAATCCTACAGTATGTGACCTTATGGGATTGCCTTTTTCACTCAGCATAATTCTCTGGAGATTTATCCATGTTACTGTGTATATCAATAGTATGTTCGTTTTTATTCCTGAACAGTATTTCATGATATGGATGTATCACAGTTTGGTTAACCATTTACTCATTGAAATACATGTGAGTTCCCAATTTTTGACTATTTAAAAAAATTTTTTTTAATGTTTGTTTGTTTTTGAGAGAGAGACAGAGCATGACTGGGGAAGTGGCAGAGAGAGAGAGAGAGAGAGGGATAAGAATCTGAAGCAGGCTTCAGGTTCTGAGCTGTCAGCACAGAGCCCAAAGTGGGGCTTGAACTCACCAACTGGGAGATCATGACCTGGGTGAAGTCAGACGCTTGACCAACTGAGCCACCCAGGTGCCCCAATTTTTGGCTATTTCAAATAAAGGTGCTATAAACCTTTACATACAGGTTTTTGTGTGAACACAGGTTTTTATTTCTCTGAGATAAATGGCCAAGAGTACAATTGCTGTGTTGTATTGTAGTTGTAGGTTTAATTTTGAAAACTGTAAACGTGTTTTCCACAGTGGCTCTACTATTTTACATTATAACCAGCAAGACCTAATGACACAATTTCCTGCCTCCTCACTGGCATTTGACATTGTCACCATATTTTGTTTTAGACAAGACTGATAGTGATGCATCGATATTTCAGTATGGTCTTAATTTGCATTTCTCCACTGGCCAATGATCTTGAACCTCTTTCATGGCTTATTGACCATCTGTATGTCCTCTTCATATCTTCACACTTTTTTCTACTTTGATGGTTTTTTTTTTTTAACTGCTGAGTTTTAAGATTTCTTTATATATTCTACATTCTAGTCCTTTGTTGGATATGTAATTTGAAATTTTCTCCCAGTCTGTAACTTGCTTTTTCAGTTGGGTAACATGGTCTTTCACAGAGAAAATTTTTAAAACTTTTAATGAAGTGCAATACATCATTTTTTTTTTTTCCTTTTATGCATTGTGCTTTGGGTGTCGAGACTAAGTATAGCTCTAGATCTTGAATTTTTTTTTCTACAAATTTTGTAGTTTTATAGTTTACATTTAAGTCTATGATCCAATTTTATTTTTATTTTATTTTTATTTTTCTAAGTAGGCTCCACACCTAACATGGGGCTTGAACTCACAGCCCTGAAATCAAGAATTAGCTGCATGTTCTATCAACTGATCCAGCCAGGTGCGCACCCTATGATCCAATTTTATATAAAGTGTAAGGTTTAGGACGGTATTTTGTTTTTCTTTTGGCCTATTATGTCCAACTGCCCCAGCACCATTTTCTGAGAAGTCCGTCTTTGTCCACTGAATTGTTTTTGTACCTTTGCCAAAAATCAGTCTGGCATATTTGTATGGGTCTCTTTTTTTCCCCTCAATTTTGTTCCATTGATCTAGGTGACTAATGCCTCTGCCAATACTACACAGCCTTGATTACCGTAGCTCTCCAAGTTTTGAAATTGGGTAGATGGATTCCTCCTACTGCATTCTTTGTCAAAATTGTTTTTAGTATGTTAGTTCCTTTGCTTCTCCATATAAATATTGGAATAATCTTGTCTCTATCAACAAAAGCATTTGTGGAGACTGTGGAAAGAATTGCATTAAATCTGCATGTCAGTTTGAGGGGAATTGACATCTGTACTGTGTTCAGTCTTCCAATCCATGAACACCATACGTCTCTCTGTTTAGATCTTCTTTGATTTCTTTTGTCTGCACGTTGTATAGTTTGCTGCATACAAGTCTCAGGCATGGTTTGTTAGATTTCTATTGAAGTATTTTTTTGACTAGTTTTTAATTTTTTAAGAATGTTTATTTGAGACAGAGACAGAGTGTGAGCGGGGGAGGGGCAGAGACAGAATCCCAAGCAGGCGGCATGTTGTCAGAATGGAGCTGACATGGGGCTCGAACCCACGAACTGTGAGATCATGACCTGAGCTGAAATCAAGAGTTGCATGCCGAACCAATGAGTCACCCAGGCGCCCCTTGGTCTTTAGGTTTTGCTCTTGCTTTGTCTTTGATTTTTGACAAAATGATCTGGGAAGTGTTCCTTCCTCTTTTCTCTAGAAGAGATTGTGGAGAACTGCCGTTAATTCTTTAAACATTTGGTAGAATTCTTCAGTGAAACCATCTGGATTTGAAGATTTCTTTTGTGGTGTTTTTTTAAAATTAAAAATTCAGTTTCTTTAATAGTTACACGTTTGTTCCAATAATTTCATCTTGTGTGAGTTGTGGTAGGGTTTAGTGAAGAATTTGGTCTGTTTCATGTAAGGTGTAAAATGTATTTTGTAGACGTTGTAGTAGTCTCTTAATATTTCTTTAATGTCTGTAGTAATATATCCTGTTTCATTCCTTATGTTGGTAATTTGTGTCTTTTTTTTTCTTTGTTAGTCTTGGTAGAGGTTCTTTAATGTTATTGATATTTTCACAGGACTAGCTCTTTGTTTAATTTATTTTCCCTGTTGTGTTTCTGCTGTCAGTTTCATGGATTTCTGCCCTTTTATTTCCTTCCTTCTGCTTACTTTGGGTTTAATTTGCTCTTTTTTGGATCCTTGATGTAGAAGCTTAGATTATTAATTTGAGGCTTTTCCTCTACTCTAATGTATGCTGTTAGTGCTATAAAATTTCTCTCAGCCCTATTTTGGCTGTGTCTCACAAATGTGGACCTTTTCATTCAGTTCAAATCATTGAATTTTTTTATTCCTCCTGAGACTTCCTTTTTGGTCCACAGATTTTTAGAAGTATGTTCTTTAGTGTACAAGTGTATGGAGAATTTTCTGTTACCTTTATGTTTCTGATTTCTAGTTTGATTTCATTACAGCCAGAGAAACTATAGAATTTCAGTTCTTTTAAATTTGTTGAGGTTTGTTTTATTTGGCCCAGGATTTGGGTTATTCTTGGTATATGTTTTGTAGGAACTTGGGGGGAAAAAGTGGATTCTGCTTTAGTTGGGTAGACTCTTCTATAAATTTTGACTTGATTCTGTTGATAAGGATGGTGGGGCTGAGTTCTGTTTCCATGGTGATTTTCTCTTTAGTTCTGTTGAGAGAGGGGTGTTGAAGATTACCAACTAGAATTCGGAATTTGCAGATTTCTTCTTTCCGTTCTATCAGAGTTTGCTTCACATACTTTGTTCTTAGTTCCTGGTCTTTGGCAGACATTTTAATTAGAACGTAGGCTGCTAGACTGAGTTGACAAAAAATTGAGTTGCCACTGTTGGATTTCTGAGCAAACGGTTTTTAGAAGCTGTTGAGAGAATATGTAATTTGTATCTTCTGATTTATCCTGAAATAAAATCTTGTTCAGCATGAAGCACATTGTATTTCTTAATTGTTCTTAAATGTTAACATTCTGAGTTCCAAGAGGGGAATGAAGAGGCTGAGTTCCCTGTGACAGGACCTAAGGATTATGTATTATTGGGATAATTGGTTGTAAAATGCCTCCCGTTTTAGTCTGCTACTGACATCTTTTCTTAGTTCCTTTTAGGTTAATTTTTTTTCTAACCTATCTATTATTGTTCATTCAGAGATTTTGGAAATTGTGTTACAAAAGGCTGCTAGAAAATTGTGTTACAAAATGATTAAAAATAGGGGCTTTAGGGGCAAAGCCTGGGCTTGGAGTCCTGCTTACACAGGTAAAGTCCCTGATAGTTGGCTCATTGGTGAAATGGGAGTGGAAACCTTTCAGGATTGTTTTAAGAATCCAATGAGTAACCCAGTGACAAGCGCTTCATCAATCTCTTTGTTTTTATTGCCTCGGTTAGAAAAAGGGACTGAACCAATGAGTTTGGCATTGGCTTTACTTCCAGTCCTGAAAAGTTTTCCCATCATAGAACAGGTTTCCTTTCAGTTGACCGTCATGGTCATGGGCCCTTGAGCCACAAAGTGTAAATGGCTGGGAAGTAGTCTGTCCACTTAACCAATCCATGTTTCCGATCATGGGTCAGAAACGTCATCTTTTGAAAGTGAAGGTGTGTTTACTTGTATACTTAACCCCACTAATGGGCTATGACACAGAAATATTTCTGCATATTTCATTGGGTACACCTGAGTCATGGAGATATTTGGCCATCCCCCAAGTCAGGTATTAGAACCAAATACAGTGTGTGTCATCCAAATTCTGCTTTGTAAGTATTCCTTCTGATCAGACATTAACTGTAAAACTGGCTTCTTTGAAGTGATATAAAGATGAAAAAATATTCTGTGTTTGGTTTAAAGAAACAAAAAGGGTGACAGTGGTTGGGAGAACCTCTGAGGAAGAGCAGGTTTTACGAAGACTGAGTATCTTAGTTTTACAGTGACATTCTCCCTGTGGGTTTCATTTCTTAAATCATCTTGATTTAACAGAAGACCAAGAGACCAGAGCAAGAGAGGCTAGTTGGTGGGAAACCTTTAAATCTTCTATTATGTATTTGTTTCATTTGACACAATACTCAGTTGGGGGTCTTTCTAGGGTTATTGGAAAGTAGTGACTTTCTTTTCTTCTTCTTCTTTTTTTTTTTTTTTTTTTTTTTTTTTAAGGGGAAGAATGATCTTTTCTAAATCTAGAAAAACACTTAATAGGTCCAGGAGTTCCAGAAGCCATGCAATGGCTTTGTAAGGCCTTAAAAATATTTTAAAACAGTACTTGGGGACAAAAATGGGTCCCCTGGATGGTGACCTCATGATCTTTTCTCATGCCCCTTCCCCCACATCTTTATTGCTCTCCATATCAACGATCAAGAAACTAGAATCAAGAAACTAGATGTTTCAGGCTGACCCTGACCTCACAGCTCGCAGGGCTCGACTCCCAATATCCATGGGAAAATGTAGTGTGGATCACAGGGGAGTGAAGCCCTGGGGTTTAGGGGCAAAATAGATGGTCTCTAAAACTAATTGGAGGGAGGAAACATATTTAAAGAAACCAAACTGGTTTTTACAGCCACCCTCTTCAGGGAAGGAATTGTCTCCATCGAGAAGCTTTTATTAAGTGGCTAATGAAGTATGATGCTCCCTGGGCCCATCTTCCTGTAGGAGTGGTTCTTTCTTGCTTTCTTTTTTAAACTAGTTATCCAAATAAGAATGTGTGTGAACTCCAGTTTCACTGAGTTCTTAACTGACTGTGGTGTTATTTATGGGTGGTGTTTATAAAAACAAATGGGTTTAAACCAGCTTGGGCAGGAGGCCTGGTGGTTAGGGGAAAACTATGGATTGGCTTTGCCTGCTGCTGCTGGGGTCACCTGGCAGCCATGTGAGCAGGTGATTAAGTGACAGGTGTGCTGGGGCCAGGGCCAGCCAGCTGTCCTCCAGGCCTGTTGAACGCCATGGCAGGTGTCCACTACTGGGTGTGAGTCAAAGCTGTAGGTGATGAGTGAGGATGTTTGCCTCCCTGTGGTCACCTCCGGAGGGCCATGTACTGTTTGGGGGAGGGAATGTGCTTATAGAGGAGGAGGGAGGAGGAGGCTGTGCTTATAGATGGAGAATAAAACCAAGTCGCTGCCTGAGTGACAGAGACTTCATTCTTAAAGATGCTAGTGAGCCATGGTGTTTCACTTCATGACTCTGTGAGGAAGAAACTGCACAATATAATTCTTCAGTATTTGGCAACTTGCCTTCTCAGGCAGGCTTTATTGCAGTAATGTACCAGGCTAGTCTCAGAGCTGTTCCTGGAAACCAGATGAGTGGGTGCTGGCTCTGTTCTCCAGCTTAGGATAGAGCAGGGGGAGAGCAATGTAGACCATGGGTCTGGTCAAGTCCTGCCCTCAGATCTTCACAGAGCCAGGCATTTATCTGCAGTGGGTAAGGTCAAGTTGGCTGAGCATCTCTGAGGCCTGGGGCCCTGGTTGGGATTCCTAGCGGAGGGAGTGCTATAGGCTGGCAGACAGTGCCTCGAGGGAACTCTGCTTAGCTCTGCCAGGTTCCCATGCCTGTCTTGGACCATCACTATTCAAAGCAGTGCTCTTCCAACTGTGGGCTGCCACCAACTAGTGGGTTAGGAAACTGATTTAGTGGTTTACAACAAACATTGGAAAAAGGAGAACAGAGGATCAGAATTCACAAGTAGTACATACTATTTGCGAGTATGCTGCGTTTTTGTTTGCTGGGTAATAATGTAAAATGTGTTTCTTACCATGAGTCAAAGAATTCCAAAGCTATTGGACTTTTCCCTTGCAATTATTTCTTTCTACAGATCTTCCTTCCCCCAGCAGACACACATCCTCGAAAGGGAAGTGTTGCCAGTCCCCCAAAGACAGGCACATTTAATCTGCCTTAAAAGAAAGAGACTATTGTAAGAACACTAGTCAACCTGTCAATTAAGGTTAATTTCCTCTGGTCCCCTGTGAATTCAGAGGGACTGAATTTATAGGAAGAGGGCTTGGGGGACATTTCAGTTGTTATTGCTGCAAAACAAACACTATGGTAACTAAGTGCCTAATGAGCACAGGCCCATTCTATTATGCTGATGAATTACATGTGTTAAGAATCAGGGATGACCTTGCCCCTTCTTGTCTAAGGCTGGAAATCTTGATGGCTGGAGGTGATCTGCCCCCTGGGGGCTGGAATCAGCTGGAGGTGTCTTCACTCGAAGGTGTAACATTTGTGCTCTTGGTCAGGGAAACCTCAGCGGAGGCTGTTAGCCAGAGCGCTGCCCTGGGCTCTTTGTGTGTGCTCCAGGCTTCCTCCGGCTTCTTTCATAGCTGGCCAGGGCTCTGAGCAGGTATTCCAGAAGCCGCTGGAACCCATGTGGTCCTTTCTGACCCAATCTCAGAGGTCCATTCTGTTGCATTCTAACAGCTACAAGCAGGTCCTCAGGAGAAGACCTACACCACCTATATTCAGGGAGGAGAGGAACATTTTCAGGGAAAACTGGTGAGAAGTTTTAAAGTTGCCACGGGTTAGCTGAGATGTCCTTTTTGAGAGGGGGAAGGATTTTAGTGACTTTTAAAAGAAAAGCTGTACTTGAACGTGGGGGGACAGTGCCCACCAAGCCAAGGCCCAAGGGCACATGACCTCTTGCAGAAGGGAAGGGGGGAGTAGTGGCTAATAACAGCGGAGGCCGTGGGACCAGAGAGCTACGGCCAGACCATTTATTGTTTAAATGTTAGATGAAAGGCATTCCCCCAAAGGCCTGAGCATTACACGCTAAAGCAAACAGACTAGCATTTCACTAATAGACAAACCAGTTAAGAACAGCCATTGCTAGGAAGTCACTGTAGGAAGAGGAAGATACTTAAGCAACAGGTGTGGTATAGATGACACTTTGGTACTTAGGGTTTTACTCCATTCCAGGAAAAGCCCAGGGACTTACCTTGGGTTGGGGAGGTTTGGGCCTGGGATTCTCTGCCCTATTCTCAGAAAGCCAGGTCTGCTTTCTGTCTTGGTGGGGAGGCCTGGCCAAGTCTCCAGCTCTTTCTGAAGGAAAACATGGTTTCATTTCAAAAGTGAAGATAAAAGGATTGGGAGATTTACTCACTTCTACAAGCTTCTAAGAAAGAAAACCCTGTTTCCAAAAGCAGACCTGCTCCATGCAAATAAGGCTTTCAGAGACAATTTGGTCGGAAATGGGATGCCTATTACAGGATTACCACACAGTCCTTGCTCTCCCAAATTTGAATAATCCTCTTAATCTAGAGGCATTCATTTGGATAATCTGCAAAATCATATTTACGGACTTGTAACAATTGGAGAGAGAATTCCTGCAGACTGATTTCCACAGATCGCAAAAGCCTGGTCAAACAAACCTGGACATGGGGGAAGGGATGGCCAGTGACACAGCCAGGTTGCTCTGTACCATCTTATCCCATCAGGGTGGGGTGGTGGGCCAAGAAGCCATTCATAGCTTCCCCCTCTCCCTTCCCCCACCCCGTGGCTCAGCCGGCTAAACACAAAATTAAACTAGTAAACTAATATTTTTGTATCGCTTTGGTCTCTTGGCGATACATTAAAGAGTATACTCTTTAATATACCAGGAACTCCTAGGTGCATAATAAACCTTCTCACCTGTGAGGGATGTTGCGCTGATTTGGGGCAATGTTCTCTAACACCCATCACTTTCCCCTCCAGGAACTTTCTGGCTGCCCTGGACGCTCGGCGGGGGATCTCTGCTGGCTTGCAGGGGGTCCCTGGCCCTCCTCCAGACAGCCCCTATCTGGCTGAGGCAGAATCCGCCCGCCACGTTAATCAAAGCGCAAAGCTAGATTTCCCTCCGGGCTTCAGGGTGATTTCGGCGAGTTGCCAGGTGCACATTAACAAACTTGGCCCAAAGTGGCTTTTCTTTGCGTGGATCGGCTGTCTGTGTCTTGAGGACCCAGCCTAGGCTGTAGGCTGCACCGTGTGGCACCATGCCTCACCCCCGTTGATGGCACTTGCTCTTGTGCGCAGTCTCGGGGCCCTTGGGGGCGCGCGACCAGGGCTGGAGCAGAAAGCCGGGACTTGGGGGGCTGAGCGGTGGGGGGGGGGGGTGCTGTTCGCTGGGTCTCAGAGGCCAGGCCAGCAGCATGCTTTCTAACGACCTACCTCCTGGCGCTTCGGAGGTGGAAGAGCTTTGCTGGGCATGAGCGCGCCGCTGCCTCTCTGTGCTCCTGGGCCCCACAAGGCGGGGGCCCCTGGGTTGGGCCTTAGTTGCTTCGATTTTGGGGTGGGGCGGTGCGTGGGGGCGGGGAGAGAGGAAGAAAGGAAGCCCCAGCTGTAGGGCTCCTACACAGGTTTTTGAATGCCCTTCTCAGAGCAATGAATTCCAGGGCGAGGCTTCATTAACACGCCCGTTAGAACTCTTTGATTCACTGCCGCTGCCGCCAGCGGAAAGCTGGAACCTCCGCTGGGAGGGCTACTGGGCTTCAGCTTCAGCTAACGCATGCGTTAATGACACTAATGTGCAGCATTTGGTGTTCCTCAAAGAGAGTAAACCATGCGTGCTGTCTTCACCAATATTTTAAACAGAAAGGGGTTGGGGGAGGAAGCCACACCAACCAGCCAAGCCGTCCACTTGCAACATTTAGAGTCCGCGTTCATAGAGGAGAGCAGCCTGTTGGGCGTTCCAACCGGACCGCGCCTGTACGCAGACCCAGCTGCCTGCCTTCTTCAGTGATCCCCATTGCAGATGCCTCCCGTGTGGACGTGAACTCGGGCATCTGAGTTAGAAGAGCATGCTGGCTTACAGAAGAGTTTCCCTTGTCCTGTCCTCTCCTTAGAAGGAACGTGAGGTACCATCTGTTTGCTGTGTTTGGTGGCACTCCTGAGGATTCACCCAGTTGAGGCACCTTTAGGGGTTCCTTGGAAATCCTGTGTGGCATCAAACAATTAAGCAGCTTCAACTACTGCTTTCTTGGATAGACATCAGTCAAGTTGTTTCCATAGCAAAGCTGCTGGAATTGGCCCTGACAAAGCATCACATTCCATACTTACACCACAGGATGAGAGCCTCAGAGCTTTTAATTAGAAATATTCTAGGGGAATTAATTCAGGCCTTGATTGCATGGAGCACAGAATCCGGGTCTTGGAATTAATATGATACTGGTTGAAATTGCAGGTCTGTGCTCCTTGTATGGGATTCTTGATTTCCTCCTTCTACCAGGCTTAAAATGATTTTGAGCAGTATTTGTTTTTTGTTTGTTTCAGTTTTTTGTTTGTTTGTTTGTTTGTTTGTTTTCTTCCAGGAAACCAGGTTTAGTTTGGTCCTTTAGACTTCCAAGTTACTGCTATTGGGGGACAGGAACTATCTCTGACATAATTAACTGGCTGCAGTGGAGAGTGACGTTTTAAAATCTGGGACTCTCTCAAATTGTGTTAAGAGCAAGTTTGTACATTGAATCTGGTTTTCTGGTTGGCAGCATTAAAAGATTGAAGATATGTTCCCACAGCGAAGAAGATTTTTCAAGTCCTCCAGCGGGGACTGCATTTAAAAGCTTCAGTTCAGGACGGATTAGGGTGGTCTAAAGCGACTCTGATCCAGGTTGATTACTGCGGTATTTTGCCAGCCCTCTGCCTGCTGATACTGGAAGCTGTGAAGTGTTTCAATGAAGTCATGTGGTCTTGTTTTCTTTTTCCTTTTCTTGTTTTTAATAGTGTTTCCAAATAGACAAAGCATAGAAACCAAGATTCTGTAGCATGTTAGGAGATCTGTGGCTCTCTGGCTGTTACTTCCGTTATTTTTAGTTAATTCTCTGCATAATAGACCAAGAACTAGGGTACTATTAGAAAATCGCTCTCTCCTAGCTGGGGCCAGTGTTAGGTTAAGGTACTTCATGCAAGTATAAATTTTTTGTGTCATTTGGCCTTGAGCTCTGGTAAAATACTTGGTTAAAAAAAAAAAAGTTTCCTTTCTGGTTTCGGTTTGTCTTGAATAAATGTTAAAATAAGTTATTTTCCCCTGGCTATGCACTTTCTGGTGATGGAAAATAGAGGGAAGGTTATTATGAACATAAAGATTTGGGATAAAACTAATGAATGAAAAGCAGCTTTCTTAAGGCCGAGGAATTTCATGCTAGTGATGCCCAGGTCTCTTACCCAGGGATTTAATTGCTACAGCTCATCAAGTATGGAGTGTCTGCATCTGATTGAAGTCTTGAAGATTTAGTCTAGGAGAGTGGATCTGGTGGCTGAGAAGATGGGAGGTAGGGCAGGAGGGGAGAGGCAGTGGTGACTGTGATGGGGGACAATGGTGGAGTTCATTAAAGGCACAGAGTGGCTAGCAGTCTTAGGATTATTGGCCTTTGGGGGACTGGTCTGGCTCCTGTCCGAATTCCTGTTGTAAGGGAGTCTCCCACTGTGGCTTCCTCCCTACACAGCAAGTGCTACCAACTCTGTATCCTCTGGTGGGAGGAAAGGATGACTTATTTCTCTACTCTGAACATTTATGACACCAAATATGTGGGTTTTCCACATCACATGATTGTCCAGTTCTCTCTGTGGACATCAACTGGGTGTCCTATAATTCAATTCACTTCTGACACTGACCAGAGTTAACACAAACCCCACAGATTCAAGCGTCAGCCCCAAAAGACTGCCCCCAACTACAGATGCCAGTCTCAAGTAAGGGACAAATACAGGGTTTCTCATGACCCCCTCCTCAGGTTTGATAATTTGCTATAACAGTTCACAGAATTCAGGGAAACACTTAACTTAGATTTACCAGTTTATTTTAAAGAATATTATAAAAGATACAAATGAACAGCCAGGTGAAGTGGTCATAGGGCAAGGTGTGGAAGATCCAGAGGAAATGAGCTTGTCCCTGTGGGGTTGGAGTGCATCACCCTCCTGGCATGTGAATGTGTTTACCAACCCAGAAACTCTATGATCCCCATTGCTGGAGGTTTTTATGGAGGTCCCATTACATAGGCATCATTGATGAAATCACTGGCCATTGGTGATTATCTGAATTGCCAGGCCTTCTAACCTTCCCCCAGGTTGGAAGTGGGGAGAGGGCTGAAAGTTTCAACCATCTGGTCACCTGGTTGTTTTCTCAGGCAACCAGCCCTATCCTCCAAGAGCATAAACTCAGTCATGGTGGAAAGGAGCTTATTATGAATAACAAAACACTTTTCATCCTTGTCACTCAGGAAATTCTAAGGGTTTTAGAAGCTCTGTGCCAGGCACTGGAAGAAGACCAAATGCGTATTTCTCATTACATCACATTATCGTAGTGGTTAAGGGTCTTATTTTGGTTACTGTTGTTAAACAAACTACCTCAAAATTTACTGGCTTAAATCACGGTTTCTGTGGGTCAGGACAGGGCACAGTGGGAATGTCTGGTCTTTGCTCCTTGATGTCTGAGACCTCAGCTAAGAAAACACAAAGGCTGGGGACTGACTAGATGGTGTGGGGCTGGAATTATCAGGAGGCTGCTGCACACACTTGTGTGAGACCTGGCTGCTGGAACCAGTAAGGTGACTACCTGTCACTTGGCTTCTTCACAGTATGGTGGCCTCTGGGGACTCAGACTTAAGTCTTCATATATTGAGGTTCAGGGCTTGAAGCCAGTGAATGTTCCACTGAACAAGGCAGATGGTCCATCATGTTTTATATATGGCCATGGAGGTCCCACCCTGTCACTTCCATCACACATCATCCGTAGAAGTACTCCTAATGTGTACCCATGCAGAAGGAGAGTAGGATTGGACTCTACCTCCTGATGGGGACACATTGCAGAAGAGCACGTGGGGTGGGAGATACTGTTGCAGTGACCTTGGGAAAATACAGTCAGCCATAGGTAGGAAGATAGAGGAACCAAGCAGAAGAGATCCAAGGGCAAATCTGGCTGTTCTTGCTCCAGCCTCACTTTAGAACCCCTCTAAGACCGGTTTGTGCAATGCCAAAGCAACTGATGGGTCAAGTTGATAATTTTTTTGTTTTGAAAAATCGATCAGATTTGTCACTATGGGTTGCATAAGCCAAAGAAAAATGGATTGACAGCTTTTGACCTTTCCAGTGACTGTGTTGTGTTAGTTAGGTCCAAGTAGGGAAATAGGGGCCTTGTGTGCAACAAAAAGCTAAGAGATGCCTTTCTGGCAAGTGTTTTCCCCCAGCCCTTCTGCCTCCTTGGTTACTAATGGGTTACCTGGCAACCAGGTTTCCCCCACATCAGCTGCAGAGCCAAGAGGCTCAGCCTTTCTCTTGTAGCTCTCAAATCTCCCATGGATCACTGGGGACAAGATACATAATGAGATTTTAATTGTCACGTAGTATCTGATCTTTTTTTCTGTGTGCGTATCTTCTAGGCAGAGATGTAATTTCAATTAATTTTGCTTATCTGATAAAATTTTCATATCCTTTAAGCTAATTTTATTGGAACTAATAGGCATCATGCTCCCTTTTGAGTTCCAGCCTGGATGCCTTATCCAGAGCAGAGATCTCCTGCATACTCCATCACATCAAAGAATGTTTGGATTGTACATGTGGAAGTAACCTTGAGAAGTGGCCTCTCTTCCCAGATGGAGCTAGTGGGGTCTTTCCTTTTCTTTCTTTCTTTCTTTCTTTCTTTCTTTCTTTCTTTCTCCCTTTCTCCCTTTCTCTCTTTCTTTCTTTCTTCTCTCTCTTTGTTTTTCTTGAAGAGCTTTACTAAAAACTGAATTGATTTTACTGTTTTTCAGATAAAGGCATCAATATTTCCCAAACAATAGGTGCCCCGTTGCTTTCAGTGTCAGACTCCTCAAGATTAAAGTTATATTCATCTTGAAGGAGTTCTTATTTTCCTCCCTACTTCTGCAGGAAAAGGGGCAACTCTATTGCAGTGTTGGGTCTGGGTCTTTGTTTTATTAAGAGAAAAAAGACGGTGGGGAAGGCCTTGCACTTTGTTATGTGAGGCAGAGGGCTGATGCCATTTCTCAGTAATTCCTATGTGTGTGCCAGCTCATGTTAAAATTCATTTGAAGCAGAAATGTGCCTTTGTAAAAATTAAGCTCTTCCCATTTTTTTTTTCATATGGTACAGCTAACCTACAAACTGAGTTTCTCATTTATCCTTTGACATGGTACTGAGTTCAAGCAAAAGCTTGAAGTGTCAAGGAATAGTGGGTCACATGCAAAATGCAGAAAGGCAGTGCTTCAACAAAGCACACACGGATCTTTGGTTTTTGTTGCTTGCATTTGCAAGCTAGCAAGTTTATCTATCGCTTACCATTTCAGGAAGAGAAATCTAAGGAATACGAATGAAAGGGAAAGGTTTAAGCAAAGGGGAAAACAGAATTACTGAGGCTTAAGATACACATACCTTCATAGACCCACACCCACGCATATTAACAGGGATGATTGATTGTTAGGCCCTCAGAGGACCAGCCTTGGGGTTCTAGTCCAGACTGTCACTGGTTAGCTTTATGACCTTAGACAAACAATTAGTAACTGTTCCTACAGGGCCAGAATGAGGAGTGGAGCAGGACCTAGGGAATATAGGGCCCACTGATGTCTGCCAATCTTGGATTCAAAACCTTGTGACTGGAGTTGCATTGGGACCGCAAGGGCAGACACTGAGTTAGGAGCTCTCCGGGAGTGCAGAGATGGTAGCAAAGTGAAAATTGATTTGATGGCATCACCCAAGTCCAAACATTGCCCCTCACCCTCCCTGTCAGTGTCGTGAAAGTGGTTTCATCTCTTAGGGATGGACTCATACCCATCACCTGGAGCGACTGGTGTAAACACACACACAAAAAAAACAAGTGCCAATTTGAACATTTATAATAGAAATGTAGCATGAAAACCACATTTGTTATGTAGATACCAGTGTTTGTATCTGCATATCCACACATTCATGATGGATAAGCATGCTACAGGAAAAACCAACTGGTGCTCACCTGTTGAAAGACCTCTTGGTTATTTGCAGTTTGGGGCAATTATGAAGAAAACTGCTATAAACACTCACATACAAGCTTTTGTGTGGACACAGCTTTTTAGTTCATGGGTAAATAACTAGGTGTGGGACTGCTGGGTGGTATGGTCAGTGTATGCCAATGTGTGATTGGTTTTCAGCCAAACTGTCTTTCAACGTGGCGGGACTGGGTTTGTATTCTCACCCAGCAATGAATGAGAACCCGAACTGTATTGATACATTTATTTGCTGAACAGGGATTCATTGTGCAATAAGTGTTTGTTGAGGGTTCACTAAATGCCAATGTGTACTCTAGAGATTGAGAGTAAAATAGACAAATTCCAGTCATTATAGTTAATAGTTTAATGGAAGGGTTGATAAAATTTTAAAACACTACAAAGAGTAGGTATATAGCATGCTAAAAGGTGATTAGTGCTCAAGAGAGGACCAAAACATGGGCATATACTTTGAAATAGGATAGTTAGCAAGGATGCAGTGAGAAAGTAACATCGAGTAAAGACCCAAAAGAGGTGAGGGAGTGAGTGAACCATGTAGGTATCTAGGGAAAGAGCATTCTACATAGAGGGCAGGAAGCTACAAAAGCCCTGTGATGGGAGCATATCTGGGATGCTGAGTGACGAGTGTGGTGGAGTAGAGTCAGGGAAGAGGGGTGGTAGCAAATGAGGTGGAGGAAAAGTAGCAGTGAGGGGACCAGATCCTGGAGGAAAGTGGTGAAGACTTGGTGTTTTTCTTGGGGTTGGATGTTGAGCCATTAGAGGGTGTAAGCTGAGTAATGATCTGACCTAAAGTTTTAACAGGGTCACTCTGGATGCTGTGTTGAGAATAGCAAAGAGGAAGAGGAAGAGAAGAAGCAAGGAAGATGATTAGAAAGCCAGTGGGGTGGGGCACCTGGGTGGCTCAGTTGGCTAAGTGTCTGACTTGAGCTTAGGTCAATGATCTCGTGGTTCGTGGGTTTGAGCCCTGCATCAGGCTCTGTGCTGACAGCTCAGAGCCTGGAGCCTGTTTCAGATTCTGTGTCTCCCTCCCTCTCTGTCCCTCCCCTTTCTGCACTCTGTCCCTCCCCTTTCTGCACTCTGTCTCTCTCTCAACAATAAATAAACATTAAAAAAACAAAACAAAACCGTTGTTGTAATCCAAGTGGGAACCTAGGGCTTAGGCTAGGGTGGAAGCAGTGGAGATTGTGGCAAGTGATCAGATTCTGGGGGCAACTAGAATGGGGGACTCATACTAGTTTAGCCATCAGGAAATGACCTTCTGCTATTTACTGTCATATCACTGGGAATTACTTCATACTCACCACATGCTGCCTTCAAACTGACCCTAACCAGGGGCAGTGGATCACGTGACCCTGGGAAGTCACTTCAGTCCATTAGGGCTATTGGACATGACTTGTAAAATGGAAATGGTTGAATTTGATGATTTCCCAGGTCTCTCTTAGCTAAAATGATCTTTTGGATTGCTGCTGCTTGTATGCGTATCTGAGTAAGTATGCCTGCACCTATGTGTCTTGCCTCCCAAATATAGTCACATATTTATGATGGGGAGTTAAGAGATTCTAGAGCAGAACAGACCTGACTTGGCTTGGTCCCGTCTAGTATTTCTCTCCTATCTGTCTAGACATAGGAATTGGTACATATTAAATGCTCAGTAAATATTTAGTAGTAGTGAATTGAAACTTAATTTGAATCTCTTCCCTGCCTCCCATCCAAACCAGACCAAACACTTTGGGCTCTGGGTTCAAAATATTTTGTGCACACATACACACACACACATGCACACACACATACACACAAATGAAGTAGGGGAGGGACAGAAGAAGGCAGGGAGGGAGGGAAACTTTTAAAGACAGGCTACAAAGGCAAGAGTCCATGTCTGGCTGGGTTTTATCCCCAGTTCACCACTGCAAACTCTTTTAAGGATTACTTTCACCACTCTGTGCTCCGATTTCCTCATCTGTAAAGTAAATCTCACAATCATACTTACCTTATAGGGTTGATCTTGGGACTCAACAAATTACTATTTGTAAAGTACTCGGTGTGCTGGGAGTAGGGCATGGCCCACAGTGGAGGCTGTATAAGTGGTGGTCGTTGTGGTGGGTCAATGGTGAGCTGACTTTCTTTTTGGTCCAGAGTCAGGACTGGCCAGATGGGCTGTAACACCTGTAGCATGGAGCTTGTTCACTTAGCATGGAGGACTCGTACTGGCTTAGCCATCAGGGAATACTTTCTGCTATTTACTGTCATATCACTGGGAAATATTTCATACTCACCCAAGCTAAGGTTCCTAAGGACCTAAATTAGTTTTTGTCAAGGGGGAGATGAGTTCCCTCTCTGTTTCTTCAGAGCTGCAGCCTGTGGGTCTCTGTCCTGGATCAGCAGCTGGCCATAGGTGAAAGTCATTCCCCTGGAGGAACGGCACTCCTGCAGAAAATGACTCCTGCGACTCCTGTGAATCTCCACGTCACTGGACACAAATGGTGGCTCCTTTCATTTTTAGGAAATATTCTTTATTTGTGTTTGAGGAGAGTGGGGACCAAGTCTAGTATCAGTAGAATTTACCCCTCATGATGGCCCACTTAGCACAATGTGCAATTTTTTTGTTCGGATCAAAGCATATTTCTGCTCCTACTGAGACCCTGAGCCTCAGAAACAGAGCAGCAGCTCGGGTTTTACAGCCGAGGTACGAACCACTAAAACAGGTTTCTAATGAAAATGCTAAGGAAACTTTAATTATAACTGTGCTTTTGGGCTCCCTTGGCAGCCTCTTCTTTTTGATTGTTTTCAGAAAAGGAAAAAAAAAATGAAGCTGCTGTTGATAGTTCATTTTCAGGGGCCTCCGTGAACTTGAGGCTTTGCAAAGCAGCCAAATCGTCCACCCCCCATGAAGAAGCAATTCCTCCCAGGTCCTGGGAGCCCTGCTTCCCTCCCAGCGGGCCCGTTCCCAACACAGTGCAAGGACGAACATCTTTAGGAGGCTGGGAACTAACTGCATGTGAGAAGGAAAAAGACCAGGTTGTGCTTAATGAAAACCCTGGGGTTGTTGTGTCCCCTGGGATTTTATTGAAATTGATTGCCTAGTGCTGTTGACGGCTTTGGGGGGACAGGTTACACGTGTTTGCTCAATCTTCTTCATTCTCACTGTGAAAAATTCCCTCCCTTCCTCTCTTCCCTTTGTTGCCTTTGTCTCCTTGTTCTTTCTTTTTGCCCTCTCTTCGTCCCCCTCTCTGGTGAGGCCCCGGGCTAAATGCGCGTGGCACCCAGTAAGCTCTCAAATACCATTAGTGTGCCTTCTTGCCATCTGGGTCTATCCTGGGCCTGTTTTTCTCTTTCTTCCTCCCGCCTTCCCCAACACTTATATTATCTCTATCTATTGGCCTGGCCCCCTTTCCCCTGTCCTTTTCCTTCCTGCCCTGGGTTTTTCTTCCAGACTTTCTCTGTTCCCCTTCATTTCATTTAATCTCAGTCCAAATCTCTCCCCCTCCCCCCATGTCTCTTCTTTTTGCCTCCCCTGTGGTCTCTACCTCTGTGTTTTCAGTCTCCCTTTGCCACAATGCTCCTTAACCTTGGCTTGGAACATTATAATCACTGGAGAAGCTTTTTAAAAAATCCTAATGACCAGGCTGAACCCTAGACCAATTAAATCAGGTTTATGGGAATGAAAGTCAGGCATCAGTATACTTTAAAAGCTCCCCAGTTGATTCCTGTGCATAGCCCAGGCTGAGAAGCATTGCTGTTCTCCTGGTTGGAACATGTTTGTTGTGCGAAGCCAGCTTTATGTTGCTGTGGCTTATTAAGATGTCTCTGGGTGGTTGGTGTACTTGGTGTGCTTCAGTCTTGCATTTGGTGGAATGCATTTCCTCTAGTTGGGGCCTGGGGTCCTTGCCCTTCTTTCAAGGTCATAAAGAACTCTGTTCAGAATTGAAAGAGAGATGAGACTGGGCTTTGATCAGTGTGGGAGTAGCACAGGGACTTGGGATGGAGCCCAAGGAACTCTGTATTCTTGGCATTATCTAATGCTGGCCTAAATGCAAAGAGACAGTAAAGGCATAACCATGGACTGGAACCTTGTTTTAGACACTTGAGTGGAAGGCTGGCTTGGGTTTGGGTCAGACTGCATCAGATGGGATACGTGCCCTGCAGGAATGTCAGCTGCCCTGTTTGGGGGGGGGGCAGGGGACACAGAGAGCATGCCATTACTGGCAGTCTCTCCAAATGAAGAGAGTAAAGGCGTTTGTTGCACCCCAGAAGGAAACCAAGCATTTGCTTAGTGAACTCAGATCCCTAGCACTTTGTCAGGCAGAGGAGGAAGCAGCAGATCCAGAAGATTTCTTGGAAACACTGCCTAGTGGGCTGATGCTCTGGGGGTTTTACGAGGCAGACTGTGTGGACCTTACTAAAAGCTCTAAAGGGATAGGCACTTGGTGTGTAGTTTTCCACACTGGACATGTGTTCACTGACCACTTACACAAATCGGTTGAAAATGTCTGGTAGCTATAAGGAGACTGAAGTCAAAAAGCAAATAGGAAAACGATCGTGGACCTTTCTCCATCAGGTTACAGGGGTGGAATACAAGGATTCAAATACTATGGGCCAACTAGGCAGATGTGTCCTCCACCTCAAAGTCGAGAAGAGAGTGCAGCGAATATCTCTGGCTGTTCTGACTTTGTTGTTCTCTGGTGAGGGTGCTGAGCCAGCCCAGCCCAGCCCAGCCCAGCCCAGCCCAGCCAAGGTCCACTAACCCACCAGTAGCAGTTTGTTCCTGAGAGTGAGCAGCAGTAAGCTGGGGCAGCAGACAGTGGAGGACATTCTCTGCAAGGGCTGGGTGGCCTCCTTGGCTGCGACGTGGCCTCCAGCTCAAAGGTGGCAGGATGAGTTGGTGGCAGCCCCTTGTGGGGCTGGGAATTCACTTTCCTTGCTGAATTTAACCTTACCTTTAGTGAATATCTAGGGGGTACTGGCTGATGGATACAGATCTGTTTAAGGCTTCTATTACTTGAGACATTTATTTGCATGTATTCATTCAATTACTCTGCTTGAGGGTAGCCTGGTGAAGCCCAGTGGCTCTCAACTCGAGCTAAATTTAAGAACCATCAAGCATTTTTTTTCTGTTTTTGTTTGTTTGTTTGTTTGTTTGCTTTGTTTTAATATACAGAGCTGGTGCCCAGGATCTATCCCCAAAGTTGCTTATTTGGTTGGTCTTGGGTGGGTATCTTATTTTAAAGCAATTGGCGGTGGTGGTTTTTAACGACCCCTAATTTTAATGTGAATCAGGGATGAGGACACTGGTAAGGTGGAAGGCACATGGACCGGCCAGGATAACTGAGTTCTGAGGCTCTAGAGTTCAGGTTTGCCACCCATAGATGTGGAACTGTGGAACGATCAGGCCTATACTCTGTAATGTGAGGTGTGGGCTGCATAGAAAACTAGAGTGAATATCAGACTTCACCAGGGAGTCTGGAAGCTCTAGGAAGTCTCAGGTTGCCATTGCTAGGGGGTAGGGAAGGGTAAGCAGTCTCCATGGGTGATGCTGAGCCACTGTCTTGGAGGTCCCTACAGGCTAGAAAGTTTAGGACCCTCTGATTTCAAAAAGTGGCACCTTGCTTGTGTGGGAACCCAGACATCTTGCAAAGTCCTAGTCCTCAAAGCACTAGAACATGGTTGGCCAAGGTGGGGCACATGGAGAGAGCAAGGGACAGGGAGCTAGAAAATGAAGCGGCCACAAAATGAAAAATCTCAATGTCCATTAATAAGAAGGCAGGAAAGCTGAGGGGTGATGCCTATGCCATTTACACGACTGTGTGAGAGGGCTTACTGGAGGACAGTAAGTTCCCTGTCTCCACCAAGAACTCTTAAGGATCTAAGTTGTAATGAGAGCAGAGGAAGAAGCTCCCACTGGGGCATATACGACAGTCTTCAGAAGACTGTTTTTAACAGGCTTCCAAAGGAGCTTATGGGTTTTTTCTCCCATGGGACCTTAGAAATAAAACTTGTTTAAGAAGTCGAGGAAAAATCTGCTTTTCCCATATGGCAATAATTTTCTGCTGACCCATCATGAGAAAACATGGTGAGTCTTTTGTGTTGGCATGTTTTTTTGTTTGTTTGTTTTTCAGGAAAAGGGATGGCTGGGCGGTTTTTGCATTCTCTTCTCTCCCTTGGTCTGCCTTTGCAAGACTGCTGTAAAGCAGTGGACAAGGCTAGAGGTGCTATCTGTGGCCGGGGAGAGAGCGTTTCTTTGTAGGGATGACAGCTCCATTTCTGCACTGCTTGGATTCTGGCAACAGCATCACAAACCAAACTGTAGGGTTGTGGGCAAATCACTCCACCCTGTGGAGGTCTCAAGTGTCCACATCTGAAGCAAGTGAGCTATATTAGGTGGTCCCAGAGATCCCTTCTAACTGTGATCTGTACTCAGATATAAATGAGCTCATTATTTCTAGGGAATAAAACCTGGAGACTATGCTCTATAATGGGATAACATGAGGGCAAGGTGCAGTAGTGGGGGCACTGGTGAGTTGCTCATCCTCCTCTGGACTTCTTGGGTCCTACAAGAACTGTTAGGTCCTACAAGGGGGCCTAGTCAAGGGTATGGGGTTAGATTGGAATCTAGCTCCAACTCTACTTGCCAAGCTGACCATGCTCTGGTGGCAATCTCTCCAAGGAGGTGACATTTAGCCTTACTCTTTTTTTTTTTTTTAAGTTTATTTATTTTGAGGGGGGGAGGAAGGGCAGAAAGAGAAGGAGAGCAAATCCTAAGCCAGCTCTACACTATCAATACAGAACCCGATGTGGGGCTCAATCTCATGAACCATGAGATCATGATCTGAGCTGAAATCAAGAGTGGGATACCTAAGCCCCTGAGCCACTCAGGTGCCCCTAAGCTTACTGTTAATAACACCATAGGTCTATCCCTGCTTGAAGTATGGGTAAAAAAGCGTCCTTTTTAGATACTGGGCACATCTGTCAGGGAATGCTGTCTGTTTCTGTCTCACTGCTGAGTCTCCCCATACAGGGGGCCATTCCATACCTGTCTACACTTAGAACTTCTGCTTAGCCTAGAGTCTCCAATCAAAAGGTAATTACAAAGGGTGTGCATGTATATGTATGTGTGTAATGGGTTCTTGAAATCCACTGAAGTTGGAAGCTATTCATCAAAAGCTGGAAAGGTTGACATTGTTTTCAACAAACTCTTTTTGTTCACATAGACTTCCAAGCAGTAAGGGCCACTGATTCATTCCCAGGACCAGAAAGACACTGGTGTTTAGGCCTGATTTTTAAATGATGCATTATAGTGTTGGAAGAGCATGGGTGTGAGAAGGGAGAGAGACCTAGAGAGATGGGTGCACACTTGGAAGTGTGCATGTGTGCCAGTGTGTGTATTTGTGGTGAGTGTGTAGGTTTGAAAGAATCTACTTCCGAAGACAGCCTAGGACTTGGCGCCTTCCAGAGCCTCTTTCCTAAGCAAGATATCCCGGGTTTGCATCTTTCCTCTGCCTACCATGTGAACTTCATAGCATGTGTGATCTTGCTTTTACTCTGAGTCTCAGGCTGTTCCGTGTATGTGTGAAATAACCTACCACACCTGAGAACCATCAGGTCAAGGCACTGTCCTCTAGCTGTGAGTTGTGTACATCACTTGACCAGGCAACTGGCCTCACCGTCTGTGGTGCTCATTCCTTCTCTCTTTCCGCAGCAGGCAGTCCATATCTGGGCACATGATAGATGGACCATTAGCCCTTGCCATAATGACTTTGAATTAAGAAAAAAAAAGAAAAAAGAAAAAAGGAAGCGTTCTTCATTTGAACTACAGTAGCTCTCAGAACAACCTATCAGATGCTAAGGTTGTTGAGGGCATTCATTATCACCAACAAAAACCTTTGAGTTCTGAGCTCTAAAGACATAAAAGGCACTGGCTTTGGCATCATAAGAAGCTGAGCCAACAGTCCTGGGGAGAGAACACAACCTATACACAGAAGGATCCAATTAAACCCAGCATATACCTCCGAGCTTGGTGCTAAAGACGTAAAGATGAATGTAACTCATCTCTTGAGATCTGCAGTTTGATGGCACATACAGACTTTTAAACAACTAACCATAAAGCAGAAGGCTAAGCGCTTACATAGAAGGTTATGTATAAATTTTGTGAACACATAAAGAAGGGACCAAGTCTGTTTGCGTGCTCGAAGAAGGCATGTCAGAGGAAGGGGCATTTGAATTGGACTTCACAGGATGACTAGAAGTTTGTTGGGCAGAGAAGGGGCAGTAGAGAATTTTAGACAAAGAGAATTAAGACAGGACCTATAAAAATGCATGGTGTTTGCAAAGTGGGGAGCAGCTTCATGTAGCTGAAACTGATGATACCTGGCTGTGTAGATTATAGAGGGCAAGAGATGAAATTATGTAACATTTACTGAGTGCTTACCATGTATTGGGTATCATACTAAGCACTTTACATGTTATTTACTTAATGTTAAAAGCATGATTTATAGGTACTGTTTGCCTCATTTTACTTTTGGACAAGTTGTGTGGGAAAATGAGTAATTAGGAAAAAAAATTTCTCAAGGTGACATAATGAATAAATGGTGGCACTGGGATGTGATCCCAGGCAGCCTGAAACCAGGGCTTGTGCCCTTCACCACTATCCTGTTTGTGAATATTCCAGAAGCCCTGAGGATTCTTGATGGATAGGGTTGGGGAGACATGGCCTCAGGGAGGAGGCAGCACCAGGAAGGGGTAAATGAAGAAGAGGCCGGTTAGGGGTGGGGTAAGAGGAGGCAGGGGGTACCTTGCAGGCAAGGAGGAATGTTGTGATCAAAGACTGAGATGCAGGAATGAGTACATTCCAGGGACATGGATGTGCTCATTGGTCTGGTCAGTGGCTCAGTTGTTTTGGCACAAAGGAAATTAACATGTCATTGGAAGTCCCTGGAGCATTTCTGCTCTCAAGAAAGGTCCAGTAAACTCTCAATTTCTCTCTGGTCCTTTGCTTCAAACTGACTGAGGAAGATGTAAGCATACAAAGGAAGGAAGACCGAGGGCTGCAGGAAACCCATAGGCCAGTCTTCCCCTCTGTTACATGTGGTTTCAAAAATGTGTCTTCTCCCAAGTATTCCTGGGTAAGGACTGGTGCTATTAGTGCGATTTAATGAATCCAGCAGTGCCTTCCTTCCCATTATGAATCTCTGAGGGGTATTCAGCCTGCAGAGCAGTGGAAGGTTCCAGCTGCACACATTTAAATAAGAGAGACATCAGGGCAGTGTAGCAGAGGCCAAAGGGAGAGTGCTCCCCAAGTGAAATTGAATTTTCTTGGAGTTAAATTGAGATGCTGAGTTGTCTTTTTATAAACATATTCATGGGATTGGCTGTCACTTTCATTTAGTGGGCTTGTCATCTGAACTCTAGTAGGCTGGCCTAGCAGTGGCCTCCCCTGCCAGGGAATGCAAAGCTTCACCCCTGAGGAGCTGGGAGCCTGGGTGGGGTGGGGATTACGTAAGGAGGGACAAGCCCAAAGGAGGGTCTCATCCACAACTGCCACTTTCCCTATCAGCTGCTTCCCCTACAACCTGGCCAAGAAACGGCAAGATGAAAATTGTAACATGACACAGGAGAATAAGCACGCTAGTCCCACAGACGGGGTGAATAGCTATGTGGACATAGGAGAGTCCTTGAACCCCTCTGTGCCTCCATTTCCTCCCTTATAAAATGAGCTTGAAAATCATATTGATCTTAGACTCATGGAGACAGCTAACTGAACTAATACCTGGGAAGTGCTTAATTCAATGCCTAACCAGAAGTAAGCCCTTAATAAAGGTAACTTAAAAAAATCATGTATGATAGGGGCGCCTGGGTGGCTCAGTCAGTTGAGCATCCAACTTTGGCTCAGGTCATGATCTCACAGTGTGAGTTCCAGCCCTGCGTCAGGCTCTGTGCTGACAGCTCAGAGCCTGGAGACTGCTTCCGATTCTGTGTCTCCCTCTCTTTCTGCCCCTCCCCTGCTCATGCTCTGTCTCTCTCTCTCTCTCTCTCTCTCTCTCTCTGTCAAAAATAAACATTAAAAAAATTAAAAAAAAATCATGTATGATAAACAAATTGTATGCATGGGTAAGTAGGAAGGCATTTGTATTTCATGATACCTGCCTAGCAAGGATGAAATTTCATCCTTTGCAATACGTTCCTCATCCTTAGGCATTGCCTTTTTGAGTCTTTTTTTATAAAGTTTTATTTGCTTGGGAGGGAGCCATGGGTCAGTTCTAGTAGAAGGAGGTGGGAAGCACCAGGTTAGAGTAGCATGGCAGGGGCATGAGGTAGGTAAGGTGGGAGAGCTCAGTGCTGATGAGGAAGCGAGACAGACTTCATCATTTGGTGGAGACAAAACCCTGGGTAATAACATCACAGAGAGGTTGTTACCAGGGTAGGAAGGTAAGAACAAGGGCTGTTGGGAGGGTGGTCCCCTTGGGGTTTGCAAGGTTTTCTGTAGGAGAAGGCATTCAGGGTTTGAACTGAAGATGCTGTTCAAGGTCCTGAGGGAAGAGGTGATAAGTTTAGTGATGGTCTGGGGAGCTCCTGTGGGGGAAGGTGGCAGCAGTGCTTTCTGTCTGTTGTCTTTAGTGGTAAGTGCTTCTTTCTCTTATAAGGGTTGCTGTTAATGGAGATAGTGCACAAGGGATGCCTTGAACAATGTCAAAGTGAGAAAGGCAGCTGGCAGAATTGAGAGCCGGGAACTTTCTTCCAGACTCATGGCCAAGGAAATCCAAGGCTCAGGTTCTCTAGATTCTTGCCCTGTGACCTTGGACAAGTACCTTCTGCTCCCTGGGCCTTTGTTGCTGTATAATGCAGGAGCCAAACGAAGGGCCTCATGTTGGTCACTGGGGCAGCACAGTGAACACGTGTGCCTCCAGAGGGGCCAGGTGCCTCCTGCCTCTTTTAGCCTCAGTCAGAAGCTCTCCCTGTCACCCAGGCATCTGACCTCAGAAGGTACATGAATTTTGACTGCATACCAGCCAGATCAGATGATCTGAGGTCCCTCGGTGCTCTGTTATGTCAGTGTTCTAATGCCTGACTATAAGCACCCTCAGCTCTTAACTTAGGGGTTCTTAATCTGGGGTCCTCAGAACCATAAGGGTTCATGGGACAGAATTTAGGTGGTTCATGAAATTGGATAGGATAGAAAAATAACATCTCTTTAATTTCATCTTCTCCTAATGGAGATGTAGCACCTGCCTGTGCTCCCTAACTTAGGAATCTAGGTAACAAACCACAGTCAGAGTAGCAGTCCCTGCCACTCTGTCACCAGTGGAAATCACAGGTATTTCCCATTACTGTTTCTCTGCCCTTGGAGAGTCTCTCCATCACGCACCTGGGCTGGGCTGGTGACATGCTTTAGCCAACTATGAATGTAGAAGAAATGATGCCATATCAGTCTTGGACTTGGCCTTAAGAAAGCCGGGTAGCCTCCACTTGTGTCTTTTAGGGGGATCCCTGAGAAGCCATATAAAACATCTGGCCACCCTGCTGGAGAGACCACACAGAGGGGTTGTATATATAGGCCATGTGGAGAGAGGGAGGCCCTGGGACTACATGGAAATAGAGAACATTCTCCCAGTTCTAGGGCCTTCGCTGAGCTCAGCCTTCCAGGCGTCCCCCTAGGATGTCCCCCAGGGACATCACTCTCTGGAATATTCTAGCCCATTCCAGCCTCCCCGCCCCATGCATGCAACCCCAACTACCATGATGTGAAACAGAAGAACCACCCAGCCAAGCTGAGTCTATTCACAGAATTGTGGGGTATGTTAAAACAGTTTTCATTTTAAGCCACTAAAATGATAATGCAGCAAAAGGCAATTAAAATAGAGCCTTTTTAGTTTCACTATGTAGAATCTAAATTGAGTCCCAAAGTGTCTATATCCATTTGATCTCCCACATTTCCAAGTGTTTGACATCCTTTGTGAGCCAGCAGGGTGTGCCTACCATTCCAAAATCATTACATGATGATAAAAATCACAGTGGACTATTGGCTGGCGTCTACTTTTGAGACCAGCTGTGATGGTGTTCGCTGTGAGGAATGCCTAGAACTCCTAAGAGCTGGATACACAGCCCTTTCTTGAAGAAACAGACCATTGACAGCTGAGTTCTACCCTGACTTGGAGCAGGAAAGCCTCTTAGAGAAGACTTGAGTCCCACTTGGAAGGAAGGGCAAAATTTGGAGTGGTTGAAGAAAGAAGGGAAGATACATAGTGTAAAAGAGCTATAAGCAAATTCACAGATCAAGAATGTGATGGTTAATTTTATATGTCAACTTGGTTGTCCAGGTATTTGTTTAAATATTATTCTGGGTGTTTCTTTGAGGGTGTCTTTTTTCTTTTTAATTTGATTTTTTTGCGTATAGTTGATAACCAATGTACATTAGTTTCAGGCATACAACATAGTGATTCAGGAAGTCTATATGTTATGCTGTGCTCACCACAAGTGTAGCCACTGTCTATCACCATACAATGCTATTGAAATTATATTGACTACACTTACTATGCTGTACTCTGTATTCCCTTTGCTTATTCATTCCAAGCCTGTATCTCCCACTCCCCTTCACCCATTTTACCGTGCCCCATTGCCTGCAACCATCCATTCTCAGTTATTTGTAGGTCTGATTGTGCTTTTTGTTCATTGATTTTGTTTTTTAGATTCCACATGTAAGTGAAATCATATGGTATTTGTCTTTCTCTTTATGACTTCTTTCACTTAGCACCATACTATCTAGGTCCATCCATGTTGTTGCAAATGGCAAAGCTCTCATTCTGTTTTATGGATGAGTAATATTCCCGTGTGTGTGTGTGTGTGTGTGTGTGTGTATCTGTATCTGTGTGTATCCATATCTCACACCACATCTTCTTTATCCATCTATCCATGGACATCTGGGTTGCTTCCATATCTTGGCTATTGGAAATAACACCACAGTAAGCATATCTTTTCAAATGACTATTTTCTTTTTGGGGGAGGAATTCCAGTGGTGGAATTATTGGATCATATGGTATTTGTATTTTTAATTTTTTGAGGGACCTCCATATTTTTTTCCACAGCATCTGTACCCATTTACATTCCCACCAACAATGCATGAGCGTTCCTTTTTCTACACATCCTTGCCAACTCTTGCTATTTCTTTTTGAGTCTAGCCTTTCTGACAGGTGAAAGGAGGTACCTCATTGTGGTTTTGATTTGCATTTCTCTTATGATTGGTGATATTGAGCATCTTTTCATGTTGGCCATTGTATGTCTTCTTGAAAAAATTTCTACTCAGGTCCCATGAGGGTGCTTTTTGTATGAGATTTATATTTAAAAAGGGATTTTGAGTAAACCAGATTGCTCTCCCCAGTGTGGGTGGGTCTTATCCCATCAGTTAAAGGCCAGAATATAGCATAAAGCTGACCTCCCCTGAGCAAGAGAGAATTATGCACCAGAGGGCCTTCAGACCTCATCTTCAAAATCCACTCTTCCTGTTGCTGTAGTGGATTGCTTTTGGACATGAACTGCAGCTCTTCCCTGAGTCTCTGGCCTACTATTCTCCATCATCAGATTTTGGATTCACCAGCACTCCACAAGCACATGAGCCAGTTCCTTGAAATAAATCTCTGTCCATATACATACACATCCTTTTTGGTTCTGTTGCTTAGGATAAATTGAGTAATACAACGAGTGGGCTATTCATAGTAGGAGAAGACCTATGAGCAAATTCCCCAATCAAGGCCAAGCTTGTTCAGAGTTTAATAAATTCTTATCGGAGTAGAGGATTTGTGTTGACCAGTAGAGAGTTTGGTGTTTGATCAAAGGAGTTTCAGGTACTAGATGTTTGAGTGTTTTCTATCAGTAGAGGAGGCAATGGAAGGTTGGAACAGTTGAAATTTAATAAAAAGTATTTAGTGGATGCCCAATTTCTATTCTCCTAATCCACACTGTTCTCTCATCCTGTCCTCTCTGGTTAGCCAAAATAATCTGGTTGAACCATTAAGTCACTCCTGAGATCCTGGAGCACCAACTTTCCTTCTGGAATCCCAGAATGTCCTTGGAGAGTGAATACAAGGGTGGGGCCCAAGGACATAGGATGCTTCCACTCCCTTCCTAAGGCAATGATTTGCCACCATGAGGGGCAAACAATTCAGCAGGACCTTGCTCTGATCTGCCTGTATAATTTTCTCTACTAACTCCTTATCTGAGAAAGCTGTTGAAAGGCTGAGGGCAATGTGGATGAGAGCTTCCATGATGAGCATGAAAAGGAAGCAGAGGATATGCATGCAAAAGTGATTTGGGTCTTATTTTGTATCTCAAGTATTAGCTTGCTCTGGGCTGTAGATTTCAGTAGGTGACAGTAATTGCAAAGTTTGCAAGATGTTGTTTTCTTTTGTTTAAAATTCTAGCTTATCCTTTTCCTGTCCTTTGGTAACTTTCCATATTCATCCATTCATTCTTCATTCATTCATCCTATGTTGAATGAACACCTGTGTAAAATTTATTGGGTTGACCAGAAAGTCCATCTCTTGCTCAGCCCTGAAGGAGTAAGAAATACCGAGTCAGGGGAAGAGGAGTATGCAGGATGGCTTTAGGCTTTGCAGGAAAATGTCTGCGATTCTATTTCTAATGGCCTCAGGGGCCAGTCTGAGTGGAATCTGCCCTTTTAAAATGATGCTTGTCTATAATTAAGAGAACCTTGAGGGAGGTTCTCTCCTGCAGTCTAAAGTTATCCTTGAGGTCTGACATCAGCAAGAGGCAAATTTTATCTCAGGAAACAAGCCGCTCATCCAAAGGAGATAACAGCTGTGAGAAAAATTCCCCCAATGCTGGTCCTGTTGACTTATGTTTCAAAGGAGAACAATTTCAACATGGAGTTGCACTTTCCCTCGAGCTGCTGATGCAAGAAAATGGCTGTAAGCTGCAAAAACTCTTTCAATATGGCATGTATTAAACCTTTCAGAGGTAGTGCTTTGATTTTTAATTTTACGCTCTTGGCAGGCAATCAGGGGTCTTTAATAGTATGGAGGCCAGAGGGAGAATGTTTCAAAACAGTGAGGATCTTATCATAGTGTGCAATTAATGAATAATTATTAAAACCCAGAAATAGCTGGAAGAGAAGGCAAGAGGTGGCAGAGCAATTCTCTGGTTTCAGGCCTATAATGAAACCTCCAGAGAGGAGAAATATGATATACAGTTCCATGCAATTAAATCTTCCCCTTCACCCCCACAGGAAGATCAGCAATTTAAATAGAAAAATAATGCCCATCATGTAGAAAGAAAAAGTACAAGTCATTTACTGACATCGATGCATCTGTCCAGTTTCATTTTTCAGCATTTGTGATTACACTTAATAATAATAATAATAAGGACAACAGTGAAACACCTCCTTGACATCATTTTCTGAGAGTGGGCAGCAGAGTTGGGGCTTGTTGGGGGCCCCAATTAGAACTGTTAAATTGTTGTACAAATGCGCTGCATGAGCCACACAAGTCCGAGCTGTCACAAAGAGATCCCCTGTGCTAGTCTTCTGAACACACGTCCCCCAGCTTCTGTCGTTTCCAGGCCCAATTTTGTCAGCTCCTTGCTGTCGGGATCTCTCCCCTGTAGGTCTCAGTCCTACTGTTACCTTTTTGAGGCAGCTCTAGAAGACCCTGTCATCTGTCAAAGGGCTGTTTACAGTTCAAACGCCAGCCTGCCCAGCGGTCCTGTCTCTGGCTGCCAGTCAAGCACACAGGCTACCGCTAAGCAGGTACAAATGACCATCGCTCCTCGGAACCCCTCCAACCAGAAAGCCCGCCATGCACGCAGGCAGCAGTGTGACTGCAGACAGAGCATTTATTCATTTGTGAGCCACCGGCTGCCCCTGGGCCCCTGCTGGGGCGGGGGAGCATCTGGGGTCAGCTGGCCTTGAAGCAGCCATTAGTTCCCCCAGCTGTGAGGCTGGGGCAGGTCAGGAGGGAGGGGAGCAGGTGGAATCGATGGGCGCTTGAGATGGCAATTTCCCAGCATGGGGTAGCTCGTTACTGAGGGCCTCAGTGCAGACCTGTGTTTTGGTGATTGATCTCAGCGGCATTTCAGGAGGCCCGTCAGCATCAAGGGGCCAAATGGGCCTTCACAATAAATAAATAGGTAGATAGACAAATAAATGAGTAAGGGTAGGGGTTGCTGTTATTTAGGGAGCAGAGAGAGGACATTTTCCAGCATGTCACACGGTACAAAGGTGCCTGGGGTCACCTTATTTGAAATTCATCTGTGGGAAGGCATAGGACAGCAGATCATGAATTTGAGGGTCATGGGACCCTTAGAGGCCAGATGTGCTATACTCTGCCCAGAGTATAGGAATGGGGGTTTTAGGGAAAGGATTGGTTCATTTTTTTCCCCTCTTTGTTAGCCGCATCCCTCCCTTACTTTAGTCAGGCCAGACACTTTCTCTGGTCAGGATACTAAGAGCTGATCGTCTCTGAGCACTTACTGTGTGCTGAGCACTGTGCTGTGGGCTTCATGGATGTCCGCCCATGGAAAGCTTTGAGAACAATGGCAGTCACCTGGTCGTTGTAGAATGGAAAAGAGCTTATAGAGGTCAAATCACTTATACAATGTCATATAGTTAGGGACCAAGGGGTACAACTGGATTCGTGGGTCCAGTTTAACTTCTCAATCGGTGTTCTTAATCACTCTTCTAGATGGTTTGTCACACAGTCCCAGGCTGCCCCTTGTAGCCTCCCACCAGCAGGGGGAGTTTCTGGGGGCATTGAATGCCAGCTGGCTCTGGACTCACAGTAGTAAGTTTACTTGCCCCTCTCATCCCTGGTCAGTCTCTGCAGCCCCCTCCTAGCTAGGGCCCTGTTTCTACTCTCTGCTAATGGACCCTCTGTTCTTTCTCTGCCAGGGACACACTCAGAACAACTCTGCTGGGTCCCAGTCCTTCCTTCCCACCACCCTGACAGGAGGAGGGTCACGTTTTTGAGCATGGTCTCAGAGACACTTCTTTGGTGTCCTTGTTGCTGAGCCCCTCTCCAGAGTCACTTCTGGCTGCACTCTAGCCAGACTGACCTTTGTAATTTAGCGCAAGGGCTATTTCCTTTTTCTACAGCTCCATCCCTTCCCCTGCTCCACTTACACCTCTACCTGGTCCCTGCTTGTTCATTCTTCAAGACTAATTTCAAACATCGCTTGTGTGGAAAGCCTTTCTTTATTTTGCAAGACTATCCACTTGTAAATCCACGTGTAATCTACTCTAACTCTGAATGCATTCATGCTAACGATCTGATCTGGTTACCTGCCTCCCTCATGCACTGGACTGTTGCATGAATGGGAATACTTCACCCTTTGATTCCCACATCCTCTGTCAGGTCCAGAGACTCTAAATGCTTATGTGCTCCTGTGGTTTGTTCTTTTCTTTTGTTCGGTGCTGATGGTCCAGAATGGCCTTGGCTTCAATACCAAAGCTGTAAAACCACCCAAATGTTCTAGACATAGTCATAATCCAGGAACATTCTATATCAATTAAGAAAACATTATCTGCTGTAACAAACAAATCCAAAATGTTATCATGGATTGAGGTTTATTTTTCCCTTATGTAAAACCCAAAGTGGATGTTCCTGATTGTTAATAGGCTCCCCAAGTGATGATCTTTCTTGCTGGGGAGCCTGCTGTCGTCAATACATGGCTCCCAAAGTCCTTGAGCTCAACTGAATCAGGATGACAGAAGGGGAAAGAGCATAGAATACTAAGTGTGGGAACCTTCCGGGGCCAGGACTGAGGGGGTTCAATTACTTGTATTTTCATTTCATTGGCTAGATCACATGGCCCTGCCTGATCTTCAGGGAGGCTGAGAGATGAAGCTCCTTGTGGGCCAGTTAGTCTCTGCCATACTATTTCCTTCACCATAGCACAGTCTGCAAGATTTTGAAGCACCCAACTTCCTATGTTCCAAGTCAGGGAAAAGGGTCTCTTCTCAATTCCTTATGGGAGAACATGATGCAGGGAAATCTGTCACTTCCAGCTTGCTCCAGTGGTAGCTGCATCTGTGATTTTTCTTTTCTGGCAACCTAAAGGGCTGCAGAAGGGCTAGCTTCTAGATTTATTAGGGCTCTTTTACTTGGCTGTCAAAGATTTCCCACAATGCCGGGTGGTGAAGACGGATGGCCAGTTTGGCAAGTTGAGAGTAACTCAGGTAAAGCACTCTTTCCCCTCTGCTGTCTTCTAGAAGCAGTCTGTCACTTGATGTAGTTTTTATTTCAAGCAACAGCAAGTGCAAGTTTAGGTGAGAAATTAGTAACCCTCAGAACACTGGGGAGAGATGAAGTCATTTGCATATCTCTGCTTGGGTCAGGATTTGCATATCTCTGTTTGTCCATTCATCTCATTTGGTGGTTATGACCAATTTTCTTCTAGGAAATTGCTCTGAAGTCTGCTCGAAAGCCTAGTGTACTGATTTGCAAAACAGGAGCTTCTTCTAAGACATGGCTCAAAGCACCCCTCCTCTAAGAAACTTGATCTGATAATGTCACTCTATCCTCTGAACACCCTTGACCCCCTATGCCCTTGGTATGTGGGACCCAAATTATACAGTATCAATTACTGAATTTGACTCGATTTTTTAAAAAAGCAATTTCCTTCTGTGAGCATCTACATGTAGTAAACATCTTCTATTTTCCTTCCTCAGGGGCAATTAGTGAAGTGTTTATTGGAGGCATTAGCTTCTATCATGCTGAAGCAATTGAATGCCCTTATGACCAAAACTGGGTTTTTCATCTGCATACTTACTTATATTACAGAATTGTCAGCCTAAAGGAAAGCAGCTACATGAGTTCAGTATGCATTTTCCTTTGCCCAGAAGCTCTTCCTGCTCATGATTGCTCTGGTGTCTTTTTCCATCCCCCAATGTTGCAGCGTCCTGCATTGACCTCCCTAAATCACCATGTTAAACTATAGGAGCTCAGGTCAGATACTTTTTTTTTTGCTTTAAGACACCAAACTCAGACATCCTTTTCACTTTGTTCAGCTTTCATTCCTTACTAGAAATGAAATAAAGTTTTCTTTCCGTCTCAGGAACTTCCGCTAGACCCATGCATCTCTTTCCTTCCTTATTCCTACTCCTTTGACACCGAACGAGTCTTGCTTGGTTTATGCTTTGCTGACATGAGAGGTATTTTTTTTTAATTCTCTGACCCTGTGGTTTTAATCAGGTCCTGTTTCATTCAGTTAGTGCAAGGAAATGTTTGCTCACTCCAGGACTTGAGGTGCTTCTGTGCTTCCTTCTAAAACATCTTTCACCCTTAGATCAGCAATCGTTCTGGAATTGATTTTTGTGTATGGTTTCAGCTAAGTCACAAGATTTATCTTTGCTGTTTGAAGATCCAGTAGATCAAGACTCATGTATTGAAAAGTCCATTCTTTATCTACTGCTCTGAAATGTTACTTTGTCATAAATCAGGTGACTGTATATGTGTAAGTGTACTTCTGGATCTTTTGTGTTTTGTTGGCCAGTTTCTCTATTCTTGTGCTAATACCACACAGTTTTTAAGTATTAACACTTTATAGCATTTCATGATATCTGGTAGTATAAGTCCTTTATCTTTGTTCCTCATCTTCAAGATTACCTTGGCTATTCTTAGCTGTTTGCATTTGTATATAAATTTTAGAATCAGCTTGTAAATGTCTACAAAATAACTTCTGGGATTTTAACTGATCTAAAATTGATTTGGAAGGAATTTATATCTTTATAACATTGAGTTTCCTAATCCATGAGCATGGTATACACCTCTTTATTTAGGCCTTCTTAAATGCTTTCATTAATATTTAAAGGTTTTCAGTGTACAGGTCTTGCCAGTATTTTAAAATTGTATTTCTGTATTTAAAAAATTTCCATTTTTTTAAAATGCTATTGTACCATTTACAAATCAACTTTGTATCTAGGGACTTCATGAGATTCACTTACTAATATGAACAGTTCCTCTGTAGAAGCTTTTGGATTTTCTGTATATGATCATGTTGTCTGTGAATAATGAGAGTTTTATTTCTTCCTCTTCAGTCATTTTTCTTTCTTGTCTTGTTGCTACCTGCTCCAGCTTTGTCACACTCCAAATAGACTCTTGTGCAACAGTAACAAATGTGTCTGTAAAACTTTCAGTTCTCTGTTGTACAAGATATGCTAAGTGCTGTTACATCCACCCAGAAAACCCTCCCTATTTTGATTTTGTTTAGGTAAAATTCAGGCACCCTTCAGGTCTCAGCTCAAACTCTTGCTTCTTCTGGAAGATTTCATTGATCCCTCTGAGACTGGATGTAGGGAGTGGGAATTGCCCATCATCTGAGGTGATAGAGCACAGCCCTTAGGATACTAGGCTGAATTTGCTTACTCATGAGTTTGTCTCCTCTGCTGAACTGTAAATTCTTCAAAAGCAGAGACTATACCGTTTATTGCTCTATCACCATTATTTAGCACACTGTGTGGCATATGATAAACACTGCATATATGTTAGATTATCATCATTCTTATCCCTACCCTAATGCTTGTCTTCCTCCTCTAGATAATGAAGCATGACCCTCATCAGGGTCTATGGAAATTGTTGAGTCATCCCTCTTTTTCACCAGATCATGATGTTCTCAAGGGCAAAAATCTTTTATGCTTCTATCTCCAGTGTTTCACACAGTGCCTGCCTCTTTTTAGACACCTAGCAAAGGTGTGAGAAAGTAAAGGAGTAAATGAATGCATTGGTGGATGAGTAGCCCTCACTCTATGAAACTGAGATCTATACAGAATGACTTGGGTAGCAATTTATGATACTCGTGCTGCAGAATTATAAGCCTAGAGCCAAAGCTAATTAGTTCAGTGTGAATTTTTCTTTGCCCAGAAGCCCCTCTTGATGTCAATTCTCCTCACATTTCTCTCCATCCATCCAGAATTACAGTGTTCTGATAACTTTCTTAAATCATCTTAAGCAATAGGAGCTCCACGACACTAAGGCTAGATACTTTCATACAGTAAGAATCAATACTACTTATCATAATTTTCAAAAACCTTTGGCATTCTTTCCTCCTCAGAATTAAAGTTTGCTTTTGATCTTGGGACCTCTCCCTCAACCTATGCATCTCTTCCCTTCCTGGTTCTATCTGCCCCTCTCTTCACCCCAGTCTTGTTGCTTGGCTGCTTAAAAACTTGAGAGGTGAGGGGCGCCTGGGTGGCTCCGTCGGTTGGGCGTCCGACTTCGGCTCAGGTCACGATCTCGCGGTCCGTGAGTTCGAGCCTCGCGTCAGGCTCTGGACTGATGGCTCAGAGCCTGGAGCCTGCTTCCGATTCTGTGTCTCCCTCTCTCTCTGCCCCTCCCCCATTCATGCTCTGTCTCTCTCTGTCCCAAAAATAAATAAACGTTAAAAAAAAATTAAAAAAAAAAATTGAGAGGTGAATTCTCAAGTTTTCAGATACCATGGATTTAATCATATCTGCAGGGACCTGGAAAGAGCTTGAGAAAAAAAAAACAAACTATTTTTCATGATCTGTCATCAGGAACTGTGGAAACTCAGCCATAAACTCACAATCCAGGGATCTCCATTGCATACGTTTGAAAAACAGAATGAAGCTCTGCAGGGTGCTTCCCCAGAATACTTGATCTCCAACAGGGCAGGTGACTTTCTTTCCTTCAGGCTCACCTGGAGCCCTGCCCCCTTCTTGGTGTTACTTTCAACTTGCAGGCCTTTATAGAAGGCATCCTTGCACATTGCCTTCTCATCTAAAAACTCAGTTCCACCCCACTGAGATGAGCCAGGCATCAGGATAGGTCCTGACAGCAGCATGTGCTTTATTGGAGAGAGTGGAGCCTGGGATGTTAATATCAGCTGACTAGAGCATTGCAAAGAGTGGGGTAGGGCCAATGAACAGGGGAGACAAGGACCTTGTAAATACAAACTCTTGCCCCAGGCTTCCTAAACTACAAATTATAACTACATTCACCCACCTCTCCTCTTACTCCTAAATAACGATGTCTGTCCATCCAGGGCCATCAGTTGCTTGCTTCTACCTAAAGAAGTTTCACTATTTAACTCAAGAAATTCATTTAGAAGCCACTGTTGTGACCTGGCTCAGGACTAGGGTAAGGCAAGGTAGGCACCTTGGCAAGAAAATTTAAGGAGACACTCATTGCCAGGTGCTGACCTTGCACTTGAACTGCCTTGAGAGTGAGCACCTCCTTAAGTTTTTTGCTATAGGCACCTTTCTTGCCTCACCGCATTTCTAAGTTTTGATCCAAATGTTATAAGCAGGTGTTCCTTCAACACAGATTAAGAAATCATGGTGAGATAGATGTGAATGCAGAAAACCTTCCCTGTGATGTTTCTGTCGAACCCTGGAAGGTTTTGTGAGTCCATATCTGCCCTGCTTCTTCCCTCAGATGAGGGCTATTTGTTGACAGCTTGATAAATGCTGGATTCTGGGTGAGGTCCACTCTTGATAATTTATTGCTCTCCAAGCAACTGGGTAGTGTTACCCAGTTTTGTGGATGAGAAAATGAGCAAGAAGAGGTTGTTCCTTGCCTAACTCTAGAAAGAAGAAGAACCAGAATTAGGCCTAGGTTTGTTGGACACCCTGGCATTCATGCCCAAGAGGGCATCTGCAACCACACAAGGTAAAGCCGTTGAGTTGTTCAGTGGCAGGGATTTGAGTGTATGGGAAGGCAAGGGGCCCAAGAAAGGAGTGTAGGGAGGAGATTCTGGAGGTAATGCAAAGGGAAGGTCAGAGAAGCTCCACTCTCCAATTTGAATTGTTCACAGCAGACTTTAAGCATGAGACATAGAGGGTAGTGCTGGGCCAAGGTGAGCCTCCGTGGATTCCTTTGGCAAGGGGGCAGCCTCCTCTGTGCTCAGTCCACCTGTCTGTACCTCACCTCTGCCTGGTGGCAGCCCTGCCCTTATTAGGGCTATACTCCGATGTTTTTAGCTTAGGCCTAGACCAGAGAATGAGTATAGAATGGCTTTGCTTAGCAAAATGTCACTTGATATTCTCTCAGTGCCTTGCTCATGTCTTCCCTTCCTTGATACCTTTTTCATCCTTTTCAACTAGTAAAATGCTACTTCTGTCTCAAGGCCCATTGTGCGAATCACCTCTCTAAGAAACTCTCTTCAGCTTTTCACGTTATCCCTTACCTTCTGCAGAGGGAAATGGTTCTCTCTTGCCATGAATCTTTATTCTCCTGGTTTTGTGGGGTCTCCTGTTGTAGAGTTGTTTGCCTCTGAATGCAAGTCCACTTCTGATCCATTATGCGCTCCTTAAAGGCAGAGACAGGGCTTGTTTTAGTGATTCTCTACAGTGTTCCAGTCGTACTACGCGTAAACCTAGAGCTTCTTTTACCACCTTCTTAGAGAATGTCCTGTTTGTCTTAATAAAGTTAAAGAATCAAAATGCATCAAACTATATAAAGTGGAAATTGAAACTCCCTTTTCCTCATCTGATTCTACTGCTCAGTGGTGTCCACGGTGGATGCCTCTTCCAGAGGTTTCCCTATACAAGCACAAATGCACAGATGCACATCTAGCATCTAGACCCATGTCTCTTATTTCTTCCAAGAGCACAAACTAGGCATGTGTTATGGATTGCTTTTTTCTACTTAATGGTGTAATGCGGTCTTGGTCTATTTCAGTGCATCCAGTATTGGTTCAACAGGTATGTGTAGATGTACCATGATTATTAAATATCCCCTGTTGTTGGATATTTGGGTGGTAATGTTTCTGGCAGTGAACTTCCTTGTACTAAAATATTTGTGCATCTGAGGGGCACCTGGGTGAGTTCGGTTAGTTAAGCGTCCAACTTCAGCTCATGATCTCATGGCTCATGAGTTAGAGCTCCCCGTTGGACTCTGTGCTGACAGCTCAGAGCCTGGAGCCCACTTTGGATTCTGTTTCTCCCTTTCTCTCTGCCCCTCCCCTGCTCACGCACACTCTGTCTCTTTCCTTCAAAAATAAATAAACATTAAAATAGTTGCACGTTTGAATATTTTTATGGCTTGGAGTCTCAGAGATGGAGTTCCTGGGGAAACTAGTATGTGCCTTTGGATTTGGATTTTGTTGCTTCCAAGGGGACTAAGCAGGTTTTCTCTTTAAAAATTTTTTTTTAACGTTTACTTATTTTTTTGAGACAGAGAGAGACAGAGCACGAATGGGGGAGGGTCAGAGAGAGGGAGACACAGAATCTGAAACAGGCTCCAGGCTCTGAGCTGTCAGCACAGAGCCCAACGCAGGGCTTGAACCCACGGACCGCGAGATCATGACCTGAGCTGAAGTCGGCCGCTTAACCCACTGAGACACCCAGGTGCCCCAGGTTTTCTCTTTAAACAGTGAGTGGGAATGCCCCCTCCCTCCTTCCACCTGAACCTCACTAACACTGTATAGTACCAATCTTTAACACCTAGGTGAAAGGTGAAAATGATTCTTCATTGCCGTTTTGATTTACATTTCTTTCATATATTGGTAAAGTTAATTATTTTTTGATGTGTTTATTGCTATTACTACTGCCTATTCACATCCTTTGTCTATTTTCCTTTAGACTATTAGTCTTTCCCTATTGATTTCTAAGAGCTCTTTATATATATATAATATATATATAAATATATATTTTATATTTTTATATTATATAGGCATTTGTTTGCCATATGTACAGGAAATATTTTCCCCAGTTTATGTTTTTATTTATTCTCTGGGTTATTACTATTAATATTTTTAATGAAAGTCTTTTTGTACTTAAATACTTCTTAAAGAGTCCGATTTGCTTTACTGTAAAATAAGAGCATAAGCTTCGAACTTTGATCAGAGTTCAAACACAGGCCACACAGCTGTCTCTGTGGACTTTCCCAAACCTTTTAACTTCTCTGAGCCTCAAGGTCCTCATCTGTTACTTAGGAATAATACTGGAAATAAATCAGGTATAGAGTAAGCATTGACAAGAATGCACGGAATCAGCGGAGAACCATCTCTGGACAGTGGAAGTAGGCTCTCTCTGGCTCAGTGCTACCTGCCCTTCCTCTACTGCCCTACTGTAGTTCTTCCCTAAAACTTTCCTCCTTGGTCTAGGGGGTTGCTTCCCCACCAAACGTGCCCCTCATTTTCCCACCTGTGAAAAGTCAGGTGAGGAGATCCTGGATGTCTCCTCCCTGATTAATAGGGAAGATAGAATAAGAAGGCATTCATTCCTGAAGTTAAATGTCTGCTCCACCGGCCAGGCCATCTGGCCACCTGGCAGAGGTCACCCCAGCATTCTCCCACTTACGTCGCTAAAACTTACTGAACCTTATCATTTCAGCCTCAGATCATTTTGCTAGATTTTCATTTTGTTTGCGAGTTGTTCATTCCCTCTTGCATTCAGACTAGTAATTTCAGGGGCTGTATTATAATTTCGAGATGTTGCTTTAGAAGCATTACAAAACATTAAAGTACATTTAGCCTTGAATTGTCACTTAAGATTATTGCAGGAAATGAGGGCTTTCTGGATCACAAATGTGACAATAGATTGAGAACACAGCTTCTATTATGACTAAATGGGGATAAAGAGTAAAGAAGTGCTAAGTACATAGTGACTGCTTGTGTGGGTGCCAAGGAACCCAGGGGAATCGAGGCTGCCAGACGATGGGGGCTGGCCTGGGCCATGGTGCTCCGGAGGGGCATGAACCATCCCTGAGTAATGGCACACAGAGGCCTGGCCCTACCTGAGAAGCATGCTGAGTGGTTTGTGGGATGTGGGAGCACAGACTGGTTTTTCTGTTCACCTCCCACCCTACTGCACTCCCGTCCTCTTCTACCTTTATCTTGAGCGTAACCCATAGCCAGCCTGGCAATGCTTGCAATGGTCAGTTTCCCTTAACGTCGGGGTGTCTGCCCATGACCACTGCGGTTCTCACAGAACTGCGGCCTTTAGAAGGTGAGAAGGAGGCCAGGGGCACTATGTGGGGGGTTGGGGCACCCTGCCCTGTGTGTTTCTTTTGTTTGGGGTGGAAATGTGCCAGGAGTACCAGTGATGTTTCCTGGGACTCTGCGGGAGTCTGTAGCCAAAGGCGTAGCTTGGGGCACTACAACTGCCTGCGAGCCAGAGAGCCCCCTGTAGGTGGTGGCCGTAATCTCTAAGGTCCTGCCTGGGTCTTGGGCTCCCAGCCCACAGGCCTGCAGACAAACATTTGCCTCTTCTGCCTCTGCTCTGAGGTGGTGTCCCCTCATGTGCTTTTCCAGGGTACCTGGTTCCTGATGTGGGTCTTGCAGCCTAGCTTGTTTTCTTCTGGACTTGAGGTCAACTTGGCCTGGCATGAGATCACTGCCAGGCACAGTGTGCAAGGCTCAAGGTCTCTTTGCAGCCAGATTGGGACACATGTGTCCTCAGGGCCAGCAGTGTTGGCAGCAACTCAGGCCTTGGGCAGGATGGCCAACAAAGCCAGTGGAAGGTCTGACAAGTGTGAATAATGTTCCTATAGCAGGCTTCTTATGCTCTTGGCCAAAATGAAGTGAAGCAGGCCTCCAGGCCATGGCACCAACACAGGGTCCCAGCAGGAAGGGGGAACTAACTTCCTTGCTTCCAGTTTCCAAGAGCCCAACTCTAGTGGCAGGCAATAGTAGCCCCATTTTACAGATGAGGTGCAAAGAGGTCAAGGAAGCAGGCCAGACAGTGCACACAAGCCAGAGGGAGAAGAGCTCCATGTGGGCCCCAGAAATCTGTCACTTTGGATAAACTGGGTGTTCATTCACCTCTGTGTTGACCTTGTCTTGCTGCAGACCGTAGCAGCCTTCAGTCTCCTATCCCTTGTCCAAGCAAGAGGAGCTCCTGAGAACCCATGTTTGTCCTATATCTGTCTTTGTGGCTGGAGGGGCGGGGAGGGGAAATTCTTCTTCCCGCTATGACTCCCTTGCCATCACACAATTCCCTTGGCCTTCTTGCCCTCTGGTGCTTCCCCTGGCTGTTCACAAGCTGCCCTGGGCCCTTCCTAACCTCTCCAGGAGCAGAGTCCCTGGGGGAGGGGCAGGCAAGCAGTGCCTGGCCCTGATGTATCTTGGATGGATGCATGATGGGAACATGTCCTCTCACCTCAGCCCTTGTTCAGGTTTGATGGAGCTTTGCCCTTCTCATCAGTTGACCGCATCCTGCTGTCTACCTGAGGCCATATATCCTTTTGGGCAGGGACGAGTTCTGCTCATTCTAGACTCTATCATTTAAGTACAGCTGTTAACTTGGAGAGGATATCGGGAGCCTGAGCCTGGGGACTTGGTCTCCTAAGTCACTTGTTCTGGGTCCTTAGAAATGCTTGAGTACTTGGTGCCCAGGGGCCTGTTGCCTAGCCAGACATTCCTCAACAAAGAGTTTCCCAGATGCTCAGAGGAAATAGCCTGGTGTCCTGTGGAATACCCATCCCCTTCAACACCGATCCCCCTGATATAGGAGGCCCCCTCTCCCTATGCACTTGGTGCCAAGATGTCAGCCTAGGGCCATCACCTTTGCATGGGTGGTTTTCTCAGGATGGCTCCTGATGCTCTGTGCCAGGGCATCTCAGCACTGTTTAGTTTATGACACAGGCATGTAAAGGACATTCTGGGGAGAGGAGGGGGCCTCTAACAACCCACTCAAGCATCTCCTGCCACCTTCCCCAAGTCCTTTTCTCTCTATTGCAGTTTCCTGGGACTGTGAAGCTCAGAGGCCATGCTGTCCCCAGGCTCGTTGCAGACACTGCCCTGTAGTGCCCATACCTCACCTCCTGGGGGATCTGTGTAGCTCAGAGCCCCTCCTTCCCTGCCCCTGGACAGGATCACTTGCTCTGTGACACACAGGAAAGGTCTGGGAGGATTCCTGCTTCAGGAAGCCTTCCCTACCACCCTCCTGTGTCTCTAGGAGCCACGTTTGCTTTACTTTGCTTATGCCCAGACACTTGACATCACCCCATATTTTCCTCTTTATTTCTCTGTCACCAGTGGGTCCTATTGAACTCATCAAACTACAGCCTTTGCATTTTTGATATGTCCATTCTCCAGAGAAATCTGGAAAGGCCTACTATGCAGCTCTTCTGCTTCAGTGGTTTTCTTTTGGCCACAGCTGTTACCTGGCCTCAGTCCCAGCCCCCAGAGCCCCTCTCTGAGCTGCCACTGGAAGATTTCCAAGTTCCTGCCTGATGTCCAGAGCTGGCCAGCTGAAAGCTTGTCCCTGAGCTCCAGTGAATTCCCTTAGCTCATTACCAAAGTGTCTCTCAAATAGCACATTAATAGGGGAAGAAGAGTGTCATTGGCTTGCTGCAGATGTCTGTGACTTAGAGCTTACAGCTCCCTGTGCTGGTGTCTGGAGTGGCCATTGCCCAAGGTCTGAGCAGGATGGGTGTATAAGGTCAGCAGCACATTCTTAATGGTGATAAGTACTGCTTTGTTTCCAGTTGATTCATCCAAAGGAGGCTGTTTTGTCATCACTACCGCCAGATATTTGTGGGACAGGCAGTGCCTGCGAGGTATCTTACCACCTGTAGTCCTGGCCACATGGCTCATCTATTCTAATACTTGCCAATTTGCCATTTTTTGGTGCAAACGGGGCAGTGGGGGCACAGTAGATTGGGTGAGTATGGTGGGGGCAGAATTAAAATCTGGCCCCAGTCTATCTAGCTGGTGTTTTTGGTCAAGTCTATGTTGTCTGTTGAGTGGATTGAATGATGCCCAGCTTCCAAGGTTATTTTGATGGTTGGATTTGTAAAGCCCCTGAGCTGGGACAAGTCAATCCATCATGGCCTTTTGGTTCCCTCATTCTAAATAAGAAGGCTGCTTGTCTGTTTCTAGTACCTTCCATGGAGTCCAGTGTTGGAGAGGCCCCATCACAGAGCTCAGGCTGGAGACGAAGGGAATATGCATTGAAAGGACCACTCCTCCACCCACCTCTGCTCATGTTTACTGACCCCCCTCATCCTTGGTTGGGAGAGGAGTGGATCTCTGTCTGGGGAGAGTTTTCGGAGAGGCTTGCTTTGCCACCCAGAGAGCAGCTGGTGCCCACTGGGTAGATGGGGAACCATCTGTACAGAGTTTCAGTGATGTGCCTGAAGGCACACAGGTGGAAGAACCCAGCACCCTGGACTCTATATTCTCAGACACCTGGAGGAAATCCTGCAGTGGGACCGAGGGAAGAATAAAGAGGATGGTGGGAGAAGGGAGAATGGGGGAAAACATGGAGATGATAAGCTTGTGTAGGTGCAGCTTTAAAAGACAGAAACAAAGCTAAAGCTTATGAAGGAAGCTAAACTATTCCTTCCCTACATCTCCTCATCCCATCCTCCAAAGAGAGGAAGGCAAAAATGATTCAGTGCACAAGCCCTGGTCTGGAAATCAGAGTGTGGCAGCAGATTTAGCCCCCGCTCTACCATTAACTAGCTGTGTGACTTTGGGCCAGCCTCCTAACTTCTCTGGACCTTTCTTTGCTCATTTCCTCACTCATTCTCCTCCAGAAGGCTTGATGAGAGCACCTGTTGTCTCTTCTAGCTGTAAAATTTTCTGTGACCATTCAAGCAAAAATCCCAGAGCTCTGACAGTTGTGTGAATGCTCTGAGATGGGAAGCCAGCAAGATTACCTTAGGAGACCTGCTGCCTTATTCTTCAGCCAGAGAAGGCTCTGGAATGATGGAAAAGCCTGGGGGCAGCCTGAAGCTGATGCTGGTGTAGAGGAGCAGTCTCCCACCCATCCCTTCCACTTCACCTCCACCCATGCTGCCCAAACCTCTTTTACCTCCCAGGGAAGCGCCTATGTAATATCTCAATACTGTGTGTGAGAGGAGGTCACAAATAACCAGGGTGACTGTCTCAGTCAGTGTGCGTGGCCATAACAAAATCCTGCATACTGGGTGGTTTAAACAACAGAAATTTATTTTTCTCACTATTTGGGATGGTAGAGGTCCAAGATCAAGAGGTCACCAGATTTGGTTTCGTGAAGTTTTTCTCCTTAGCTTTCAGATAGCCACCATCTCACCGTGTCCTCACATGGTCATCCCTCTGTGTTCCTTTAAGGATACCTGGTCATATAGGATCCTAATCCCACTGTAATTGTACCATTTTAACTTAAATACGTCTTTAAAGACTATCTCTAAATACAGTCCCATTCTGAGGTATCTGGGGCTAGGACTTCAACATAGGAACTTGTGGGGGGCAGGGCACAACTGAATCTATAACAGTGTCTGTGACATTTATTGTTCATGCTGGAATTCTTTTTAAAAAATATTTGAGTTTTTAATTGAAATATAGAATGCACACCAAAAGGTACACATCTTAGAAGCTTACAGCTTGAACACATTGACATAAACAGATTAAGAAATAGAGCATTACCATTACACTAAAATTTCTCCTTGTCCCCTTTCACTTACCCCCACAAAGGTAACCATTATCCTAACTTCTACCATACATTAGCTTTTCCTGATTTTGTACTTGGTATATACAAAATCATAGAATATATAATCTTCTGTGTTTTCACTCAACATTATGTTTGTAAATTTCATCCATGTTGTAGGGTATGTTTGTATTCTGTTGATCCTAAATGCTGTTGTTGGTGTATAGTGTCCCACTGTGTGAATATTCCAGTTTATATGTTCTACCATTGATGAGCTGCTTCAGTTTCCAGTTTGGGACTGTCATAGACAAGTTGCTATGAACATTCTTATACGTGTCTTCAGGTGTTGGTATTTTATGCAGTTCTGTTGCCGTATACATAGGAGCAGAGTTGCTGGGTCATAGGGAAGGCATACATGCAGCCTTAGGAGAGACTGTCACATAGCTTTCCATAGTAGTTACAAGTTTTAGTCCCATAAGCAGCTTATGAATGTTATGATTTATCCATAGCCTTGCCTACACATGTTTTATATCTCTTTGTATTTTCATTTTAGCCATTTGGTTCAGTGTATGGAAATATCCCACTGTGGTTTTAATTTGTGTTTATCTGATGATTAATACTGTGGAGCATCTTTGTATTTGTTTATTGGCCATTTGGTTCTTTTTGTGAAGTGTCTGTTCAGGTTTTTTGCCCTTTTTCTTTTCCTACCAGATCATCTGCTTTTTTCTTGTTGTTTTATAGGAAGACTTTACACATTCTGAGTCTCCTGATTTGGGGACAATTTTGAGAGGAAAACAGGGGAGCTAATAATAACTAGGTGTGACCAGGATTGGAATCCAGGATCATCTTAGGAAAAGCAGGCAAACTCCAGCAAGCAACACACAGTGGGTTTGAGTTTTAACAAGATTTTAAAAGGCAAATAGGAAGGCACCAATGGCTCATGTGAGGTGGAAACAAGAAGAAAAAAGTTATGTTTGTAGTACATGGCTTTTCAGGGCTCTCAGTTCCCTCTTTTCCTGTATCCTCCTGAATATGCTTACCTTCAGATTCCAGTATTGGAGGGAATTTTTATTGCCATGTGATGCTGATTCAGCACTTAGCTTTCTCTCTGCCCACAATGTGCTTTAGGGTCATTAAACTTGTGACATTTTATGATCCTCTTAGTCCAATCTCTGATTTTATTAATGAAGAAACAAATCTTAAGTGGTTAAATGACATTCCCAAGGTCACACAGCTGGTTGGTTAGAGAGCTGGGACTAGATCGCAAAGTTGCAGTTCTTTCTTCAAGGGCATTTTGATGTCTCAATATTTAAATCAGCCCATGTGCAAGGTCACTGCAAGGAATTGATATCTGTTGAAATACTCGGGAGGGCGGAGGGAGGGCACAGACCTGGAAGTCAGAGGCTCAGCCATCAATGGTGTGAGGTTTGCCATTCACCTTCTGTTTTCTCATTGGTCAAATAGGACTTTACTGGAATGTCCTGTGATACACCTTCCAACTTTAAGTCCTACATCCAAAAATATTTTGCATGAGGGAGGAAAAAGGGATATTCAAAAGAAGGTTTTTTGCAACAGGAAACAAATAAGTATAGATTTCCTATGAAAGGCAAGGATTGGGTTGCCTTAATCAATAAAGAGAAAAGAGAGAAATCAAGTTTCAAGTAGATCAAGTCCCAGTGGTATGAGTGGTGGAGAGCAGCCACTGCTGCCTCTCACTTTCTCTTTTACTTCAAATAGGCCAAAGAAAATGTTTGTTTATAGGAGAAAGGGCTCAGGTTATACTTGAGAGACTGAGTGATGTTACCTTAGGAGGTTGAAGAATCTCCTCTGTAGTTCACTAAATTAAAGACATTTATGTAATTGAGATTGTTATGGTTGGAAATAAGAGAAAACCATTTTAAATTGGCTTAAGCAAAATATGTGTAGAATCCAGACTCAAATAATGTTAGAAACCCATCCTCCTCTCTCTTGCAAATCTTCACTTTGCTTTCCTTTGCGTTGTCATCCATTTCAGGGAAGACTGTCCCATCTTAGGGTAGTCATGCCACATGCTTATAAGCTTGTATTTTTCTGTTTTAGCAATTCTAGCAGAGTATTTTTTTCCTAGTGGTTTCAGCAAATGCCCTAAGACTGGCTCTGATTGGCCTGATCTGGATCCTTGTTCATCACTGAACCAGCTACTGTAACTCTGATTGTCCATTCCTTTGTTATCTCTCTACCTTTGGGTTGGAGAACAGAGTCATCTCCCAACATGAATTTCAGAGATTGAGTCATGGATGGACATTTGTTCCCCAAAGGACTATCAAGGTTCTCTTCTGGAAGGAGGGAAGATTAATTCTAGGCAGACAGAAAAACTAATGTGTACTTTACCACCTGTGATAGTGTGATTTATAAGAAATACACGTGGTCTTTGGAATTTGTCAAGTGAGGAGAGCAATCAAGGTATCTTCTGTCATGTTTATGAGGTGACTTTTGGAAAGCATCTCCTGATGGGGCTGGTTGCCAGCAGAACCACCTTTGTGATTAGAGGATTGGAACTTGCAGTCCTACTCTCACCTCTGTGAAGAGAGAGGGGCTGCTGCAGATTAAATTATTACCATCAGTGATGGATGCAATCAATCATGCCTCCATAAAACCTGGAAAGGATGGGATTCAGAGTTTCTTGGTTGGTGAACACATGGAAACAAAAGGAGAGTGGTGCCCCAGAGAGGGCATGGAAGTTCCATGTCCTTTCCCTCTACCTTGTCCTCTGCTTCTCTTCCATCTGGCTGTTGCTGAGTTACGTCTTTTTATAATAAGCTAGTATCTAATAAGTAAAATGTTTCTGAGTTTGGTTAGCTGCCCTGGCTAATTAATGTAACCCAAGGTGAGAGACATTGGAACCTTGAATCTGTAGCCAGTTGGTCAGAAGCACAGGTGACAACCTGGGCTTGGGACTGGCATCTTGAAGTAGGGGCAGGGGGCAGTCTTATAGGACTGAATCCTTAATCTGTGGGACCAGATCTATCTTCAGGTAGACAACATGAGACTTGAGTTGAATGGTTGGGCACCTCACCATAAAGTTAATGCAATCCACATGCAATGGTATGCAGAATACCATGTTCCAGGGAGGATGGTGGCAATGGTATTACTTTGTCTTTCCCTCCAACCCAGGATTCTAGGAAACCTAGAAGGGAAATAATATTTATTGAGTAACAATATGCAAAATATTGACATATAATCTCATTTCCATTGGCTATATATGTATGTGTATATATTTGCATATATATGCATATATACATATGTATATGTAATACATATATACATATGTATATGTAATATATATATAGACATATGTATATGTAATACATATATACATATGTATATGTAATATATATATAGACATATGTATATGTAATACATATATACATATATATTTGCAATAAAAAGAAACAATAGCAAGAAGTTTAAGTTACTTGCTCCCCAGGATCATACCACTCATGAGTGAAGAAGCCCAGTTCTCAGCCAAGGGTTCTAATCCTAAAACCACCATCAATGCACAGTGCTATTTTCTAAACTGGGGCTTCAGTGCCTCAGGCTGTGAAAGTCCTAAATGTCAGAGTGAAAGGCAGAGTCTGGGCTGTAGGAAAGGAGAAAGGGGTCGGGCTGAGGTCCTGCTCCTTTCCTAGCAGCTGGACAGCCCTGTGACCTGAGATGAGTCTCTTGCCTGCTGTGGACCTCCCTTTCCTCATCTATAGTATGGTGGGGTTGGACATATCTGTAAGGTTGCTGCAAAGCCAAGTGTGACCAGTCTGTGATCAGGTGAAGAAGGGTGCCTGGCCATGCTGGCTCTGGCCTGAGCAGACACATCCTAAGGGGGCCGTGGATTTACACTGGGGGGCTTCTGACCACGCTCAGTCCCAGCATGCACCAGGTCACGCTGGTGCCCCACACCACCTAGTCTCCCCCTGGTGCTTTGATTTTTTCCCCCACCTTAGATGTGTCCCACAGTGTGTACCCACCCCCTCCACACACATTGGGACTTTGCTCCAGGCCATGCCAGTGCCTCACACTCCCCAGTATCCCCCTTATGCTTTGTTTCCCCCCCACCTTAGATGTGTCTTGCAGCATGTGCTCTCCTCACCACACCCGTCTGGACCTGCCAGTGCACATTCAAGTAGAGCCTTGCCCTAGGAAGCACTTGTTCTCAGAGGAGTTCGAGATCTGAGGCCCAGAAGCCTCTGCCACCCTCTGCATTCCAGCCTGCCTTTCCTGGGTTGGGCCGGTGTGCTTGAGGGGCTGTTTGGTCTCCTGAGTCTTTCTTCAGCCTCTGCCAGACTCACAATATGCCCAGAGACTTGTTGCCACTTAAAGCCTGAGAGATTTGCAGATTCTAACATGGCCCCAAGCAGGGCTTTGGCAAGAGAGAGGAAGATTCCTGTTCTTCATCCACCCAAGACCAGTTGGGTGGTCTTCCTGGTGAATAATGGAGCTGTCCCAGTGCCTTCCTGCCCTGTCTCCAGGTTCTAGAACAACCTAGAGTCAGTGTATTTTAAGTGCATCTTCTCAGGTTGGGAGAAGTGGCATCTGATTTTTCTTCTATAAGTCCAAAATCATTTTTCTAAGTACCATTCCCTAAGGAATAAAATGGTGTGTGTGTGTGAAATCAGTGCAGTAGGGTTACAGTTTAGTCAAAAATTCAGGATAGGACCTTGGCATACATTTTAATGGGATTAAAGATTTTCATACTTTTAAGAAACATGTGTTGAGGGCTTACTGTGCTATGCTAGGCATGAGTCAGTGTCTAGAATATGTATGGCCTTTGCTCTCCAGTGATTACAGTAGGCCAGCTATGGAAATTCATCATTAAAGTAGTGTGGTTATAGGGTGCTTGAGTGTTTTAGTCTGTTAAATGTCCAACTCTTGATTTTGGCTCAGGTCATGATCTCTTGTTTTGTGAGATCGACCCAGCTGAGAGCACGGAGCCTGCTTGGGATTCTCTCTCCCCTCCCTCTCTGCTCCTCCCCCTGCTTGTGTGCAAGCACTCTTTTACAAAATAAATAAATAAACTTAAAAAAAAGTGTATTATCGTGCAAACAAGGACAAGGTCGGAGAGGTTCCTTCTCTTTGAATGGACAGGGAGCCTTTCCCAGAGGAGGGAATACTTGGTCAAGTAGGAGATTCCTGGAGTCTGTTGTGGGCAAAGACCTGGTATGTCTTGGAAATTAGGAAAGGTATGGGGCTAAGCAGGGGAGTGGTAAAAAGGCTCAGAGGACAGGCAGCAGGAAAGTGGGGAAAGATCGGGATGCTAAGTGATGCTAAGAAGCTTGTACACTGTAGCACAGGCCACACAGATTCTGATCAGCAGGTCGGTGCTGGGGCCTGAGATTCTGCATTTGTAGTAAGCCTTCAGGGGATGCCATGGACCACAGCCTGAGTGGCAGGAGTGAAGCCATTTGGCTATCACTGAGGACTTTACATAATGAAATGATTGTAATCCTTAGAATTTATATCCCTGGAAATCCTAAAAAGTATAAGAATCCTGTCTAATTCATACAACATCCCTGTGAAATGTGATTCAGATCACCCATAATTTTTTTTAGATGAGAATCCTGGCATACAGGGAAGTTAAACTAGAGTCTCACAGGTGGAAAGGGCCTCAGATAATCTAAGATACACGCGTATTTTACAGGAAAGGAAACTCCTTTGTCATCTCTGAGGTTTTGGGGGGGTCTAAAAGCCCAAGTTTCTGAAATTTGACTGTGTAGCTCAGTTAATGCAGGTCCTTGCAGACAATGGTTAGATTCAGATCTTCAGTCTGTCCTGGGAAAGGTCCGGCACTTGCCTCCCTCTCCTGGGCTAAGCTGTGGGAATGGGTGTGGGACTGCATCTCTGGAAGAGAGGGTTACAGACATGGACATACAATGCTGGAGTAATGTACTTAAATTTGTGAGTATCTTTGGTTGGAAGATGCCAGGTTTTAAGCTTCCGGTCTTTTACTCATTTTCTTTGTAACCGGTATCAAACCGATTAAGTGTCATGTATGTCACCATTTTTATCAGTTAAAAATAGGGATGGCAGCCCCCACCCATCTACCTCACTACATGGTTAGGAGCAGCAAGCCCTGGCAGGTCTTCCCTCAGGTATTGTGCACGCCTATGTGCCACGTGCTGTTCCAGTCACTGCAGACCTAGAATAGGACAGAGCCAGCTCTAACCCCATGGAGCTCACATGGCTGAGAAGACAGACACAAAAGGCACATATTCCAAGTTAAATACATCAGAATGTAGAGTGTGATCAAGAAGTATGGGGCAATGGGGGCTTAAAACATGGGTCTAAACTGGAAGTCTCAGCTTGTTGGAAGAAGCAGTCTTTTAGCAGCGACTAAAAAATGAATGTGAATTAGAAAAATGAGGGGAAGGGAAGCTGGCTGGGTAAGGGCTCTGAGTCAGAAGGGGTTGTCTGGCTCTAGGAAATGAGAAAGTGTCAGGTGTTGGAAGGAGACAGAGCGAGCAGAGAGGGTTGTGTAAGGAGAGCCCGAAGGAATAAGCCAGGTAAGATCCTATAGGACTTGTTAAAGACTTGGGACTTTATTCTAAGGTCAATAATATGCCATTGGAAAGTTTTCATCAGGGGAGTGATGTGAACTTTTTAATTTAACAAGATGATCCTGGCTCGTGTGGAGAGTGGTTTGGTCAGGAGTGATTTTGAACAAGACCAGTCAGGTAGCTGGTCCAGGCATGAGAAAATGGAAGCCCGCATTAGGAATGGGATGGGGAGAAGGGAATAGATGATGGAGGTATAACTGATAGGCTTGGGGACTGAGTATGGGAATAAGGAGGAGGAAATACAATAGGGAGACTTTCAGGTTTCCAGCTAGAAAAACTCAGTGAGTGGTGGAAGAGTTTATTAAGGTTGGGAGTAGTGGAGGGAGGGCAGGTTGGATGAACGTATCTCATTATAGGTGCAGATGAGCTATCCAAGCCTTGATGTTGAGTAGGCTGTGGATGTCTACCAAGGCTGGCAACATTGACTTGGGATCGCATTATCCATAGAGATGGTATTTCAGGGTAGAGGCATAGAGGAAGTGCCCACCTTCTAGATGGCAGAGATCTGGGGACAGTATCTAGAGGTGCTCTGCCATTTGGTGGTCAGGTGGAAGAGACAAGTGAGATAACAGATAAGGACTAGCTTTAAACATGAAAGCAGGATGTTACTGTTGGGCTGGATTGGATTTAGTGTGTATAATAATGTGCATCTTAGACAGTTACTGCTACACTCGGATAGGAGAGCTCACGCTTCATTTTCCCAAGTCTACAAGGCTATTTCCTCAAAGTTTTTTTTGCCCCTATGAAAAGAAAAAACCTACCAGGAGGGATTTATTCTTATCCTGTCATGCAACAGTAATTTCATTTTCAAATCATTAACAGGAAGGCATCCTTATCTGATCATTCTTGATACAAAACTCTATCTTAGAAGCCTGATACCATCTCCTCAACTTCCCCGAGAGCTTTACTGATTTTCAGTTGAGAACCCTCAGCTCTAAATAAGCCACAGTATAAGCCCAGCTCCTTCCTGAACCTCTTTTGGTATCTCTCCCATCAGCTGATTCCTTTTTTTTTTTTTTTTTTTTTTTTTTTTGCCTCCTATCCTGGCATTTTGCTGTAGATTGTTCCCAGAATTTCTTTACTAACTTACAAGATATGAGCAGATAATGGGGAGCTGAACTTACTTTCTAATTTACTTTGAAACAGAATTTTAGATTGTATTTATGAGGAGGGGAAGAGGCAGCCTGTGATGGGTGAGAGTAGTCTTTAACTCTGAATTTAAATGAGTCTTCATAGGAAAGTATCCTTCTCGAGAACTCTTGCTGTGGATAGGAGTGGGGGTGGGGTAGAGGTGCTTGCTTTCCATAACATAAATCCAGTCCAAAGCAGACCTTCTCTAGTCTAGCCTGCCACACTCCTATTCAAAGCTAGTTTGTTTCTTTGAAATCCACCAAGCTTTTCTCTTCATAATCGGAAAATGCTAAATGTTAAAAAGGCCCTTTCAAGCTGATAGCATGCCTTATCAGAGAGATGTGTTGGGAAGGGGTGTTTATTTTTACTTATTTATTTTTAACCTTGTAGCCATTTGAATTGAAATACCTTAATTTGAGTTTGGGACTCGGAAAGCATTTGATCTCTGATCCCCCTGAGGGGTCCTGCAGCTGAGGGCAGCCTGCTGGGGCCGGGTGATGAAGAACACCAACTCTGGCTGCCTGGGTCTAACTTCTGGCCTGTCCTGGCCAGCTGTGTGAGTCTGGGCAAGAAATTTAACCTATCCACACCATCACTTACCTTATCTGTATAATAGCAACAAAAGTCAAGTAGTGGCCATCCAGTGGGGCTTAGTGTAAGGTTTAACTAAGCAAGTTTAAGTCAAGTGCTCAGAAGAGTGTCTGAAATACATATGCACTGTATTAATTTTAGCTGGTATTGCCTTCACCCTGGGGCAGCTGATGGGATTATGTAATGAGTAGTAGGAGCTGTGGTTCATGCAGTGCTGCTGTGCTAAGTCCTTCACGTGTATGCATGTCCTTGAGCTTTTCTTACACTAACTCCATGAAGTAGATACTGTTATTTTACCCATTTCACAGAGATGTAAGTCTATGATCACACGGCTGGTAAATAGCAAGGCTGAAACTTAAACCCAGGTCAGTCTGACTCCAAATCCCAGCCCTCACTCCCGCCACTGTACTAGAGCTTAGCCTGAGGTGACAGGGCCATGGGGCACTGGGTGTGGGTGGGGATGTGTGCTGGAGGGTGGAGTAGAGGATGGAGGAAAGAAGCAAAGATTCTTAGCTGAAGTGACCAGATGAACAGGCAGTCATGTAGCCTCCCTGCCACTTGTCATTCCTCCTGGAGAGGAATTGGGCAGAGACAGGGACTTGGGGAAGGGCTCAGGGCTCCTGTCTTCCTGGGATTTGAAATTTGTCCTTTCTCTTTAAACTTGCCTTCTGTTAGTTGTTTCCTTTATTATGGCCTCTACTCATTGACTCTCTTCTTAAAGCCACAAATACCCATATGTAGCTATTGAGGAAGGGATAAGTGGTTCAGAGTTACAGAGCAGAGTGACAGAAGCTTTAAACCTAAGTACTGGAAAGAACTTTGACTAGGAAATGAGGAGACATAAGTCCTGGTTATCTCTCTGCTACTGATGAGCAGGACAACCCTGCCAAAGTCATGGAATCATTCTTGGCTCTATCTATAAGTTAAGGATCAGAAGGTGTCTGAGATCTGGTGGATCTAGGCAGCCTTCCCCTGGATCTCTGATCTCTGGGAGCTATCTGGAAGTGATGGCAGTAGAGGAGGTGATGGAGCCAGTGATGATGGTGGAAGTGGTGGCAGAGAGGGTGATGGGGTGGAGGTGGAGATGATGACTGTAGAGGAGATGATGGAGATAGTGGTGGCAGAGGTGAGGATGGTTGGTAGAGGTGGAGATGATGATGGAGGTGCTCATGGTCATAACTACAAAAAGCCCTTGCCTGGCAGCAAGCACTGCATTTAGCACTTTATTGCCACATTTCATCATCCCAGCAGTTGTTCTTAGATCCATTTTGTAGATAAGAAGCCTGAGCTTTAGAGAGGAAAGATGGGCATTCCTTGGTGGGTGGAGTTGCCCAGGTTGGATGGAAGCAAAGGCAGAGGTGCCAGGAAATACACTATTGGAACATTAGTTCCTGCATAGAGCAGGAGGGGAGGTAGTTTGACCTTCCTTGTGTTCTCTCCCCAGATCCTCTGCCTCTGTGACCAAGTTGTGTCCCAGTGGAAATTGAGGGTTATAACTGCAGGACTGCATTCCCCTGGGGCCACACAGCATGTAACATAGAAAGTCTCACCACATTGACCAAATGCTCTTCTAGGTGCTTTCTCTTCATTTCCAAGTTATCACGTTGACTGCACACCTCAACCCTTAGGCTTTGAGTCTTGGCCTGCAGCTTCTCTGACAAAGACTTGTAGCATCTTCATGGGGGCCATGATTTATCACATTATTTTGGGACAAATGAATGTCCTCTAGCTCCTCTCTTGGTAAGTGTGGCTTTTCTATAACCTGTTTAACGGGCTGACCCTCAGGCCATCTTGGAAAGAGATTGGGCAAGAAACACATTTTTAGTGTAGATCATCCAGGGATTGGCTAGTTAGCACAGTGGGGTGGGACACTAAAACTGTTGACCCCTGAAGGCCTTGGTCAGACTCAAAATTCTTCAACCCCTCTTTCTTGGGCTTGGAGGTTCTTGTCTTGCTTAAATGAGAAAGGGATCCCTTCATGCAATTCCTACTGTCTACTTCTCTTCACCTGGGGATGGGGGATTGGAAGCATGAAGGCACCAGGCTCTGTGTTAGGAGGATTAGTACTGACCGCTCTGGTCAGGGAAGGTAGCTTCAGATTGATTGTGTGTACATCAGAATACACTCCAACACCTGGAACCTCCAACACTCTGCCTGCTCCCAACAAATGTTGATGGAACAATCAGTATGTAGCAGTTTTCTGTTGTGTGCTGAGGATACAACAGTGAAGATGGGGCATCCTGCCCCCATGGAGTCGATGGTCTCGTTTATGCTGTATTGTTATGATGACAGGGACAGGAGTAAAAGATGCTGGTGAACCTGTAGTAGAAACTTGACAGAGCCTTGTGGAGACAGGAAGGCTTCCTGGAGGCAGTGACACTAAGCAGAAACTTGTAGAATAAGAGCTGGGCAAAGCATAGGCAGTGGGGGGAAAGGAGGGGGAGGGAGGAAGGGACACAGGAGAACAAAGAGCAGAGTGTGGGGAAGATGTGGTCTGGGCCCAGGCATGTGCAGAGTCTTGGAGTCTAGGAAAGACACACTAAGGGGCTGCTTGCCTCACCTGGGCCTGGCCTGCCTCAGTCATAGGCACTCAACACCAGTTCTCCCAGGGTCTCCGTCTGTTGTGCTGTACCGAGGGGGCATGAGCAGGGAACGAGAGACGCAGGGGGAGATCTGCAGGTACTTTGGCTGGTCTCCACACTCCCAGAATGCCCGTGTTGCCTCTGCTGAACTCTTGGCTGAGTGCGGCTTTACTCAAGGGCTGTGTGGTTTTTGTGTGTTCTGAGGGGAGGTCGTGGCCAGTGCAGACACCATCAGACTGAGAGGCCCTGTTTTGGACTCCGAGGCTGTGTGAATTTAGGCTCCTCATCCACTTTGCTGGGGATTCTGCTGGTTCACCAGTACACTCAGCTCTTAAGTTTCTTGAGTGCTAGCATTCTGAGGCTTTCTCTACCATTTGCAGGAAACTAAATTCCATTAAAAATGGCAGGCTTTCAGCCATAAAAATTGATGAGTGTTTATAAGTGACATGGCCCAGGTATGTGAGTGGGAATGAGTTGATCCATTGAAGGGCGGCCTGGCCATCCCACAGGCTTAGAGGGCATCATGGCCCTGGTTCCCACCACCCACTCCTGTGCTGTGTGTTACGAGGCAAGAAGCATTTGCCTTCATCTGTCTTGCTGAGGAACAGCTTTTGGCATTTGTAGCTACACCACCCATGGGGACTTAACCATCAGTAGATTCAGAATAGATTCTTTACATAGAAAGCCACACAGCTGCATACAATTGAGATCCACATAGAAAAATATTTATTCAGTGGATTCCAGTTGATCATTTAGCATGCATTAATAAATGAATAGAGGCACTAAACCACCACGCTGACTCTAAATGCTGTTTACTTTGAGTGCATGTGGCTGTCCTACAGCTCCCAGACAGCAGGGCTTGCTTTAGAAATATATATCTGCGATTGTAGCGATTTATATAGGTTTTTCCTTGTCCTGAAGCTTGTAGAGCAGAATGAGATGGATGTAATGCTTAGCAAATTGAAGGCCATTTTGGAATCTGGGTCTCTGGCCTCCACATGGTGGCTGGAGCCACAATGGGGACAGAGTCCTTTCATAGGCTCCATCAAGTAGCTGGGGCAAAGACGGGACATCAAACCATCTGTCTTCCTGGACAGAAGCGGCCATCTGTGGCCTTTACATCATTTTAAAGTTATGGCCTGTGCCCTTCTCTGAAAACAAATTCTAACAGCTTTTTAGTCTTCTTCTAAATAAAATTTTTCAATAGGAAAGGGTGCAAGAGGCAGATGGGTTTAAACAATAATCACTAAGCTGACTAGTCACTGGAAAAGTGACTGCAAGTATCCAGGCAAGCCCTGGCAGGGTCAGAGGGCATGGGATGTGGAGTGGACTCCCAGTGGGGGTATGTCCAGTGCTTGGCCAACACCCAGGTCCCTCACATCCCATCAGCATTGCTTCCAAAGCCTCTCAGATTTCCTTTGGCAAGCCCTAGCAGTGCATGGTGACCACCCATCCAGGAAGCCACCTTTTAGCTGTTAGGAACTTGCCTGCTCCTGATGGAATCACCTTCTCAAAGCCATCCTAGAAAGTAATGGAGAAGGAGAGAAGGTGTGGGTGGGCAGTGTGGGTGGACAAGGGCTGTATATGGCCTGGTTTATGGTGACCTTAGGAAAAGATGGAGGGGAGAAAGAAGAAAAAGAAGAAAGGTAGGACCAAGGCAAGGGCAGTGCTCAGGAATGAGGGAAGGGGGTCTCGGTTATTATGAGTTCAGTCTGCACTCAGGAAAATGGGATGCTTCAAAAGGTGGCCAATGTGATAGTGATAGAACCACAAATGCCTGAGAACCCAGGCTCCACCTCAACTTGGGGTTGTCTTAGATAAGTTCTCAAATTGGAGTAAACATCAGAATCAACAGGTGGGCTTGTTAATTCCAGACTGCTAGGCTCCACTCTCAGAGTCTCTCATTTAGTAGATCTGGGTTGGGGCCTAAAATGTGTATTTCTAACAAGTTCCAAAGAGGTGCTAAGGCTGCTGTTCCAGGAACCCTGCTTTGAGAGCCACTGTCTCAGAGATTAGAGACTAAACCAAGGTTGGTGCTGATTGGGGCTCCTTGGATGGGGCAAAGTCAGTGAGATCAATGTCTCAAACTGGCTAGCAGAAGCAGATTGGCAAACACAAAGATATAAATTGAGTAAGTGCTAAAACCTTTTATTGGATGTATTTGTCTTTCCCTAGCTCTTCATTCAACTAACCATATGCTTACTTTCCACTGACAATTGCTATTTAAATGTCTCTTCACAGGCAGCTGTTCCTCATCCTACTATATGCTAGTTGATTTATTGTTCACAAAACCTGATGGAGTGTTCTCTAATGGGCCTCATTTCCCACAGTCTCTACCCACCCTTCATGTTGTTCTGGCTCTGGAAGCTGGCAGAGTCAGCTGCTATTACAGTCTTCCATCCCTTGCTCATGCTGTGTTTTTGCCTGGGTGCCCCTTTGCAGGCTACCTCTGACTCTCCTTTAATTTCCTGAGCGTTCACCCCCCCTGGGAGGGTCAACCAGCTCTTTGCTTCCATAAAACTGTACCCAGATAGCTCTCAGGACCCTTGGCAAGCAGTCACCTGGCTGTGGCTGCCTCTTCCTCCCCAGCCTTTAATCACTAGTGCTTAAGAAAGGGTCTGTAATAGGCCCCAGCTAATCAGGAGATGGCTGCTGAGTGAGTAAAGTCCAGAGAACTTGAATTAGAGGGTGGGGGGGGGGGGGCAGGGGAGATCACTAACTCCTGCTCACTGTGGTCACAGTTAGAGAGAAGTGGACTATTGGGGCAAGAAGAGATGGAGAATCTATGCTAAACACAGAAAACCTAAATCATTCTCTACAACCTCCTCTGTATCCCAAGGCTTCAATAATTCAGTAAAATGGGACCCTAACACCAAGTGGAAAAGCAAATCTTTGTGATTCAAATCACACAAACTACCTTGACTGGATAAAGATGGAATTTCCTGAGCTTTTTGGAAGCTCAGTATTTAGGAAGCTAAGTATTCTTTTCTAGCAGGTACTCACGTAAGATGGACAGTCTGATGGATACATGGAGTCCTTATCAGCTTGATCGCAAGGTCGTAACCTGGAGTCATACCTTGTTTTCCAAACATGCTTCAGCTCCCTTTGGGGAAAGCTACATTTCACCTTCCTTTAAAAGGGGGAAAATATGTGCTCCAGGGCTTTGTTGTGTGCCTGTTTTTTGAGGAACCTGGTCCTAAAACTGAGTCCAGACAGTGTACAGAGCAGGTGTTGTGCTGACTTTAGCTAGGATCTGAGGTTGGCCTGCCTTGCATTGTATTCCAGATGGGGGATGGCCAGCATTTGGGCCTAAAACTGGAGTGAAGAAAACTACATTTAGGTAAAATGATGGGGGTGCCCCGTGGCTCAGCTGGGTGAGTGTGTAATTCTTGATTTGGGCTCAGGTCATGATCTCACGGTTTGTGGGAGCGAGGCCTGCACTGGGCTCTATGCTGACAGCGTGGAGCCTGCTTGGGAATCAATCTCTCTCTCTCTCTCTCTCTCTCTCTCTCTCTCTCTCTCTCTTTCTCTCCCTCTCCCTCTCCCTCTCCCTCTCTCCAAAATAATTAAATAAACATAAAGAAAATAGAATGATAGGCTTGTTTGTCAATCAAAAGTCAAATCCCATGTTCTGAGCCATAAGACAAGAGGTAGAGAGAGTCGTGCCACTCTGCCTTTGGAGATCTTGGGTGAATCAGCCTCAGTTCCATCATTTGTAAGACAGAGGGGTTCTGGGCCTAGTTTCCATGGGAGACCTGCTCTCCCATTCTCTGATGACTCTAAGGTGAACTCGGGATCACAGGAACAGCTTCCTGCACTGGAAAGGTTTAGAAGGGAGAAAACAGAGCCAGAGTCAGATGTTAAGAATGTTGCCACATCCCAGGTGGCATAGCTTCACGTTTTCCGCAGATGAAACCATGCAGGCTGACTCAAATGCTAGTATGACATGTTGTTGGCCATCTCTATTACTTCTGTTTTTTAAACAACATTACTTTGCCGAGAATAAATCTGTGTCATCGTCTAATGGCACCTGTCATTTTAGCGTAGTGATCACGGAGGACAAATGGAAGTACTTCACGTGGAAAAACAGATAAGCTATGAAGGTATTTCTTACCCAGAGGGCAAGGCTGTCTTCAATATAATACAGATCTATCAATAATATAGTTAAAACAGTTTGCCGACTTAACATGACTGGGTTCAGTTCACTGATCTTCATTCAAGTTCATAGTAAAGTTGTTTTTAACTGTGGGCTGCACATACCATACAGACCAAAGCATTATAGATTTTTCCAAATGTAAGTCCAAATCGAATGCAGCCAAACATAAATTTAGTCAAATCTTTAATATACTCTATTAAGGCATGAATGTAAGATTTTAAAGCTTTGTCTCAGAGTAGCTGGGACTAGAGCTGAACTAGTTGCACACAACCTAATAAAAAATTACCTGGGACACGACAGTCTCAATGTCATCTCAATGCACTTTTTTTTTTTTTTCAAATGTAAAAGTGAGCCATTACCTTATAAAATGACAAATTTTACAAGGGGGCTGGTTTGTTCCCCCTTGCTTCCCACCAGAGGCTAACTTCTATTACATGACCCATGGAGGCACATGTCACAAGTACCTGTGGTGGGTGCCTGTATGCCTAATCCTCCATTTTCCTAGAACAAAATTATGTTTCAAAGCAAGGAGGAAAGACACCAGCCCTTTTTCCCACCTCTAGTTGTGGTGGGAGGGTTAAGAAACATATTAAAATAGATTTACCCTGTTTTTCTACTTTCTGAATGTGACTACTCAAAATTTTAGGTTGTAAGCCACCACAGTAGCTTACATTGTATTTCTAATGGTCAGTGCTGTTTTACATCCATTTTACAGGGTGGAATTATGGCTCATATTTACTTGCCTGCATTTTCTGTATTTTTCAAATGGAAAAAAGGAGAAACAATACTGTGTCGTTCAAAAAAAAACACTGATGTATAATGGCTTTTGGAGCCTAGCAAGCCTGTGTCCTAGCTATAGGATGTGGGCAACTAACCTGAGACACAACTTCTTCCCCTGTACAATGAAGATAATGACAGCTTTGATCTCACCAGGTGATTATCAGAAGTGAGAAACACATAGGAAATAAACACAGAGTGCTTAGCACAGAACCTGGCAAAGGGAACACTCAATACGTTATTCCTGGTTATGTGTCAAGACCTTTCTGATGCTTAATTGTTAACCTCTGTGGATTTCTAACTCAATTTCTCCTCTCTTGTTCTCCAAGTTCATATTTGCTATCCTACCTTGCTACTCTACACTCAAAAAGCAGAGATTTCCCCTTTCCTCGTCACTGGAGAATCTTGGGTCTGGTTCCCTATTTTCAGCAACTTGTTTAGAGTAAGTTACCTCCCACTTATGGACGAGCTCATTTCGATTTCAGAGCAAAAATTTTATCCTGGCTAAAACGACAAATCAAGCTACAACTCTTCATCTGGTCTTCTGCCTTTCCTCATACCCAAGATATTTGGTCTTGCTTTTTACTGCACTCTGCTTCTTTAGACAGGAAGGTCAGTCAAGGACAACTGATGCCGGGTGTAGGGGGTGAAGGTAACCAGCATAAGGGTCACGCACATAGGAGAGGGCCAAAGAAAGGACACAAAAATAACGACTTTGTAACTTGCCCCACAGCCCTGGCCCCTTTCCTCACTGCCTTTCTTCCCTGGGCTTGAAAAGTGATGCTGTGTTCAACCAGAGTAAGTACAAGTGGGTTCTTGTCCCCTTGCTAGATTCTTGCTGCCTGAAGTATGGCCTCCCACAGGGGATCATAAGACACACCTAAAATCCTGTGCTCAATTTCCATATTCTGGGAAATACGTCTTCAGATTAAGATGGTTGTACTGATCTGAAATGCAGTGGTAGAGAAGAGAACTTAAACCTTTGTGAAGACATATAGCTTCCCTACGTAGGGGAAGCTTCCCAGCTGCTTCAGTTAATGAGATGAACCTTTCAGTCAGAACTGCTTCTGCTAAAAACAAGGAGAAGTAACTTATGAACCCACTTCGAAAAGTACACGTCTGGAAGCATCCTTGCTTCTCAAAGCAGTGGGAGGAAAAAAGCCCCCGCTTCCTTGTGCAAGTATTTAAACACAGAAAAATGATGATTTTTGTTCCCTTCCAGCAGCTATAACTAGCTGATTCAGAATATACTCTTGACTTAAGGTGATTTTTTTTTTTTTTTTTTTTTTTTTTTGCTTTTTCATCAGATCAATACATTACTTTGCTCATTGTATTTTTAGACTTATGTTCTCAGGGAAGCAAACACAAAGGAAAGAGATAAGCAAGTAAGTTTGTGTTTCCAGCTTGGGCTGAGGGTTGACAAGAGAAACGCTTAGAAATGATCAGGGGAGCAGAGTTTCCAGAACCTTCTTTGCTGACAGCTGGGATTTGTGGAGGATTTGTTCAGGGAACTGGGTTATTTCCGGGGCAGAGAACATACCTAGGGCTGCTCAGCTACCAGGTAGGGCATGCTCAGGTGAGTGTGTGGGAGGGCGAACCCTGGTTGCATAGACATGGCTGGTTTTCCTGGAGCATTTATCAATGAAATATTTACTATGGATCAGAGGCAGAAAGGGATTATTGCCAACCATCGCTTCCTTGTGGTTTCCTAGAAAATACAAAAGTTCAAAACGTGAATGAATTTTCCTTATTATAGTAATCAAATTTAGGAAATGGAGGAAGTATTTCTGACAATCCAAAATACAGCTTTAAGATCCCAGCTCTCCACACAGGAACTTACTTTCTGGTGTGTTGGCTTCAGAGCAAAGAGCAAATGTGCAGATTCCTGATCTTCCTTTTCTTGGATGTTTTGTCACTGTAGATAAATGCTCCTTTGCTCTGTCAGAGGTCATAGAAATAGAGATGGTGTAAGTTGGAAAGCAAACTTGTGGACATGCAAACATGTCCATTCAGTCAACTTTTGATCTCATGGGGTCACCAAGTGGTGTCCCTTTAGGGCGTGATCATTTACCGTAGTTCAGTGCCACAGGCAATGAGCACACTACTGGCTAAACTTTAAGGGGGTTTTAGATCTGTTGTCTGTGGGTAATGGTCTTTTTCCCCCATGAGGGTGAATAGACGATATAACTAAAAATTTCTAAAAACAGGGTGCTTTGCAGATAGCATGAGAATTACAGGTGTGCACACTGCACGGAGTAGACATGTTCAAAAACCATTCTCAGTGACAGGCTATTCCCGGTTTTGTGTCCCTTGAAATTGAATGCAAAGTCAGTGTCACTAAATATGCTTCTTTGTTACAAGGGACACCGTTTCCATTTGTCTTGAAAATATCACTGGGTTGTCTTTATGTAGACATTCTTTGAAATACAAATATTGTTTCACCTGATACGACATAGGGTATACATCTATTTCCTTAAAACAAAATGACAGATTTTACTGGACTATATAAAATGCTTTCTGGATACACAACAATGAAAACATTTTTTTTTTTTAAATGAACAGCCATCAAAAGGTATGCATAAATACTTGAAAGCATTTAATGGTCTTTAACACAGTCAACTCCCCCAGCCTTGAAACACACTGTTCGATTCTTTTTTGCTAGTGGCAAAAGAAGCAGTCGAGCACAACACTGAAAAATTGGTAGCATTTCCTGGCCAGTAAGCACAGAGCTGGGGAGCTAAATATTTTGTGGCTTTGATTGTTGTTCTCATGCTGTTTGTGTCGGTCTCTCCTTTTGCCTGCTCAGGGCTGATTGTTGTGACCTTGGCTGTCTGCTGGATGCCTAACCAGGTGCGGAGGATTATGGCCGCAGCCAAACCCAAGCACGACTGGACAAAGTCCTACTTCCGGGCGTACATGATCCTCCTCCCCTTCTCCGACACCTTCTTCTACCTGAGCTCGGTCATCAACCCGCTCCTGTACAACGTGTCCTCACAGCAGTTTCGCAGGGTGTTCGGGCAGGTGCTCCGCTGCCGCCTGACACTGCCGCACGCCAACCACAGCAAACACCTGCGTGCCCGCGTCACCTCTGCTGCGGACAGCGCTCGCTCGGCGCGCCGCCCCCTCATCTTCACCGCTTCCCGGTGCAGTTCCTCTGCAAGAACTAACAAGGTTTACTTGAGCACTTTCCAGAACGGGGCCGAGCCAGACTCCAAGCCCCAGCAATTGAGTCTTGAGGCAGCAGAACCCAACGTGCAGATGAAACCACCCAACTCCGCTGCAGGGAATGGTTTTCAGGAACATGAAGTGTGAATGTCAACTATGGAAGCCTTGAGGACTAACCGGCGCCCCCAATGAAAGCAACATGATCCTGACACACGCAGTGACAAAATAAACCATGCCCCTATGAGGGACAGGAGTGGAAGCGAGGGGCCTTGGAAAAAATGGATGCCTCCCTAAGTGTCTTCCAGGGACTGATTCTGCCAGCCCGGCCTTGCCTCTGGTAATAGGGGACAGACTTGGACTCCCCTCTTCCCTTCAAGTACACACTGAAAAGTCAGACTGAATTTATTCAGAGCTTACAAAAACTGTTTTACACCAAGCTCTTTGATTTGCAAAGGAACTGAAAGAAAGAGAATACGCTCCCTCCCAACCCACAAAAAAAGGACACCCAGGAGAAGCTTGGGGAGCAGGGGGAGCGAGGGCCTGAAGGACAATGCAGGAGGGATGAGCATCTCCAACTTCAGCAGTGAGCCAAGAGGAGGGCAAGTTTCAGGAGCAGGATGGTGGTGGGGAGCCCCGGCCGCAGGGCCAAGGCAGAACTGCTCCGTTTCTTGGGCCGGGGCCCATTGCAAAGTGGGGTGTTGCAGCAGCTGATGCACACTGAGTTCAGTTTCCCAGGGGAGCAGAAGGATTGGTACCCAGCGGAGGCGATGAGGCAGGCTGCTGAGGAGGCACACGATTTGCGGTACATGATCCCTGCAACACAACCCAAGAAGTGGGGTTAACTGGAGTTGGCCAAGGTTCAGCTCCTCCTCATTCCTCCCACAGCCCAGCTACTTGGTGGGACCAGCAAGGTACTTTTGGTTGTTTCACTGAGCACACCCCCCCCCCCCCCACCAAAATATAAGTGATGATGGCTTCTTCACCATACAGCTCCAGTAACTTTTGACAAATTGTTCCAAAAGCTATTAGATATTGGTATCAGCAATGAGCTATTAAAATCAAAGTTCACTTAAAAAAATTCACACACAACTTATATTTGCCTTTTGTTGTTGTAACTATCTCATGCCATGGAGAATGAGATGTTTATTATTTTATAAGTGATACAGAGAAAGCTGTCATCTATGTGTTAAATCCTAGAGTTCCCTGAACTAATTCCCATGAGATCCCTACTGAAGGGGCCCTTATTTTTCTGAGGTTTCAAGGTCCACTAGAGTGATGGGGTCCACTAGAGATACTGGTTACAGGAAATAAGCTTTGCCCTCAGAATATATGGCCACCTGCCTAGTTAGCATCCACAGCCACCATTTAGTAAGGTACTGTGAAGGCACATAAAGGAGCACATAGGACACATGGGAATTGCAGCATAGTCACCAGTTAGGTTATCTTGACTAATCATTTAAGTTATTAAAGCTGGAACCTTAATTCAAATAATACTAACTTCATTTAAAGGCTTTCCTGTGTTCCAGACACACTACAGAGGGCTATGGTGTTCTAGTTGATTTATCACTACAGCAAGCCTACAAGGGAGATCCCCATTTCACAGACGGGAAGCATAAGGGCAAGAGAAGTTTACAAATTTGCCCGAGGTCACACTACTAGAAAATGGAGAAGTTGGGATTTGAACCTAGAATTCTGACTCCATTCTATCCATATCCTTACTAGTATACATACCAAAGTAGCCAGCCAAGAAACCACAAAAAATGTTTTTTGGGGGGGAGGGTGGGGTGGGGAGGGGGAGATAAATAATATGTCTTACAAAACTGGGCTTGGAAGTGAATGGCTTTAGCTTCTGAACTTCCCCGCACACCTGAGGGCTCCAGCATATTCGACCAGTAGCCGGGGTCCTTATTCTCTGACTCCCTGCAAGGATGTGTGTTTGCAGGCAAGGCTTTGGTTTGTGCCTCCTTCATCTGCCTTATGAATTGTTGCTTTGGGTTATGGAGAAATGGCAAAAAACTGAGCTACTTCAGACTTCCAAGTGGGAGGTTAAAGAAATATTTTGGAACATACAATTTTAAGTCATTTTTGTTCTAGAACTGCACATTTGAAAGGATGGATTTTCTAACACATAGAAAATCCTGGACAGTAGCTGCTCTGGTAAGATTTATCAGGTAAGATAAAGTCCACACAGAGGGTGTGTGTGTGTGAGAGGTGCTGTATGATTTCCAAGAAACCTGCTATGGGGCTTTGCCCATTTATGGATTTCCCAAAGTTTCTACATTTTCTATCCATTGCCCATTTTAGGAAATTTTACTGTCATTTGCTAGTTCAACTTCAATAAACTTTCTTCAAGTGAATTGTAAAAGTTAAAAAGAAATAATATATTTTTCACTGTAAAAAAAAAAAAAAAGCCCAGGGAGATCAGGTGGAAATGCCCCCTGACCAGATAGTTGCTCCTCAAATGTAACCACTCTTGCCAGTTTGGAAGGCCTCCTTCTGGGCCTGTTTCTATATATATATATATATATACACACACACACACACATACGTATGTATATATATATATATATATATATATATATATATATATATATACATATATACACACACACCCATGGAAAAATAAAGTGTATGTATATGTGTACACACACAGATTTGTTACTGGTGTCACATCCTAGATGCTGATTTACAGTTTGCATTTTTGTTTAGTGACATGGCTGGTATTTATTTTTAAGCCTAACTCTATAGGGCTCAGGAGTGATGATGAGGAAGGTTAATTAGGTAATGAATGCACAAAGACAGCCCTGATTTTTGTGACTGCCTCCCAGGGGATACCTCAAGATCACCTGTTCTGTTGGCCAGGAGAGCTTATGCCTGTGGTCCCACAGGACCAATATATATACATAGATATTTCTATTTCTTAAAGGTGGTGGATGAAGGTCTGGCTTCCAATAAGCCTGAATCTAGGTGCTGAGATCTTCCCTTTGAGGACACTGAGTGGGCTTGGCACATCCTCAGCTGCTGGGAACTATTAAAGTAAACATAGGCTGCTTATAGAAACACGAAGAAGAGCCCAGCAAAATGAAGAATATGCTCCAAATAAAAGACCAAGATAAAACTTCAGAAAGAGCCTTACAGAAACAGAGGTAAGTAATTTACCTGAGAGGGTTCAAAGTAATGTTCCTCAAGAGGCTCACCAACTGGGTGAAGAAGGGATGAACACAGAGCTTCAACAAAGAGAAAATCTCAGTATCAAGGAGAAGTCACAGAACTGAAGAACACAATAACTGAACTGAAAATAACACCAGAGGGTTTCAACATCAGACTAGCAGAACCAGAAGAATGGATCAGTGAACCCAAAGACAGGGCAGAGGAACTCACCCCATTAGAGCAGCAAAAAGAAAAATAAAAAGTGGAGGTAGTTTAAGGGACCTAAGAGACCACATCAAGTGGCTAACATTCTCATTTATAGGAAACCCAGAAGGACAAGACAAGGACAGAAAACTTACTTGAAAAAATAATGGCTGAAAACTTCTCTAACCTGGGGAAGAAAGAGACATCCAAGAAGCCCAGAGAGTTGCAAATAAGGTGAACCCAAAGAGACACACTATAATTAAAATGTCAAAGTTAAACACAAGGAGAGACTTACAAGCACCAAGAGAAAAACAACTTCTTATGTACAAGGGAACCTCCAACTATACTATCAGCAGACTTTTCAGCAGAAACTTTCCAGGCCTGAAGCGAGAAGCATGATATATCTAAAGTGCTAAAAGGAAGAAAAAAACTTCCAAGAGTACATGGCAAACTGATCACTTGGAAGTGAAAGAGAGAGTGTCCAAGACAAGTAAAAGGTAAATGAGTTAATTACCACTCAACCAGCCTTACAAGAAATGTTAAAGGGACTTCTTTAGGCTGAATAGAAAGGGTGCTAATTTGTGACAACATATAAAAGATATATATATCTGATAAATATATAGGAAAGGTAGTGGATTAATTACCTATAAAGCTAGTATGAAGGTTAAAAGACAAAAGTAGTAAAAATAACTACTAGTTAGTAGTTACTAGTAGTTGCTAGTAATTAGTAATTATTAGTAATTAAAGGATACATGGGCTAAAAAAAGATGTAAATGAAATGAAAAAAACAAAATGGAGGGGAGAAAGTAAAAATGTAGAGCTTTAGAACACTTTCAAGCTCATCAACTTACAGTAGACTGTTGCAGATATAAATTGTTATATGTAAGCCTTTCAGTAACAACCTAGCAAAAACTATAAGTAGATATACAAGAGATAAGAACTGTAAGCATACCACCAAAGAAAGTCATCAAATGACGAAGAGAGCCACAGAAGGAACAAAGAAACTGCCAAACTGCCAGAAAACAATTTTTAGATACAAATACTAAATTCTTCAGTCAAAAGATATAAGTGGCTTCATTAAACGACATCAACAAAATAAGACCCATCTATATACCGCCTATAACAACTAATTGCAGATCTGCATATACAAAATAAGCTTTAAAACAAAGACTGTAATAAGAGACAAAGAAGGGCATTACATCAAGGGGTCAATCCAGCAAAAGGACAGAACATCTGTAAAGAAGTATGCACCCACCATAGAAGCACCTAAATATGTAAAGCAAATATTAATAGACCTAAAGGAGAAATAGTACAATAATACTTGGGGACTTTAATATCCCATTTACATTAATAGATCATCCAGACAGAAAATCAACAAGGAAACCTAGGCCTTAACATATACAGAACATTCCATCTGGTTCAGTGTTACTTACATCCATCAGAAAGCAACAAAGGAGATGGAAAGGATGTCACTACTAGTAGGAGGTTCCTGAGCTCACCTCATTCCACAGCTATACCAAAGCAATAACTACATCTATATAACTAACTGAAAATTACTTGCAGGCTAGTAGAACAGATCTTCCACAACTCCTCACAGAGAAAAGGGCACATGGGATAAGGGTAGGAGGGATAGGGATGCAGTTGAAAAGCAAAACCCTGGAGCAAATAACCAAAAATCAGAGAGACATCACAAGCACAGAGGAGGGAGGGGATCAGATCCCACAATGGGTAGCCCTAGCCCTGAGGATTTGCACTAGGAAGACAAGTCCCCACAACGTCTGGCTTTGAAAATCAGTAGGGCTAAATTCTGGGAGAACCAGACGGAAATAGGAAAGAAAGTCCCCACCCAGAAAGAGATGGCCAGATAAACTGGCCTGAGACACAGCACAGAAACAGTAGTTGAAAAGCACCTGGCGTGTATGTAAAGAAGATTTCTTGACTAATCTTAGAACTTGTGCTCTAGGGGCAGGGATCTTTAGGAGATTTCTCAGGAACAAATGTGCTGGTGGGCACCATTTTCCTGTCCTCCCCTAGCCTAGGCAACAATCACTTGCAACAAAACACCCTTAAAACAAACTTGTGGCTGCTAGAGGGGAAGTGGGTGGGAGATGAGTGAAGCAGATGAAAAGGATTAAGACTCACAAACTTCCAGTTATAAGTCACAGAAATAAAAGAAGTACAACACAGAGAATATCATCAGTAATATTGTAATAATGTGTGTGGGGGGAAGCAACAGAATATACATTCTTCTCAACTGCACATGGAACATTCTTCAAGATAGATCATATGTTTATAGGACACAAAAACAAGTCTTAAGAAATTTAAGATTGAAAACATATCAAGCATTTTTTTCAGACCACAGTGGTATGAAATTAGAGATCAATTAGAAGAAGCCAACTAGAAAATTCACAAATATGTGGAGATTAAACAAGTTACTGAACCATCAGTGGGTTAACAAAGAAATCAAGACAAATTAAAAAATACCTTTACACAAATGAAAATGGAAACACATCACACCAAAACTTCTGGAAAACAGCTAAAGCAATTCTAAGAGGGAAATTCATAGTGATAAATGCCTACTTCAATAAATAAGGAAAGTCTCAACCTTACCTTACACCTCAAGGAACTAGAAACAGAACTGAGCTCAAAGTTAGCAGAAGAAAGGAAATAATAAAGATTAAAGCAGAAATAAATGAAATAGAGAACAGAAAAACAATAGAAAAGAATAAATAAACTAGGAGTTGGTTCTTTGAAAAGATAAAATTGACATACCTTTAGCTAGATACACCCAGAAAAAAGAGGATTCAAGTAAATGAAGTCAGAAATGAAAGAGGAGACATTATAACTGAAACCCCAAGGATCCTAAGAGACAACTATGAACAATTACAGGCCAAATAAGAGTCAAAAATATACAATGGGGAAAAGACAATCCCTTTAATAAATGATGCTGGTGTAACTGGATCAGTCTCTAACACCAAAGACAAACATTAACTCAAAAAGGATTAAAGGCTTGAACGTAAGACCCAAAACCATACAACTCCTAGAAGAAATCACGGGAGGTAAGCTCCCGGACATTGGTCTTCATGAGGATTTTTTTTATATTTGACATCAAAAGCAAAGGCTACAAAACCAAAAATAAACAAATTGAAAAACTTCAGAACAACAAAGGAAACCATCAGCAAAATGAAAAGGCAACCTACTGAAGAAAAAATTTATAAATCATATCTGATAAGGGATTACTATCCAAAATATATGAAGAACACATATAACTCAACAGTACAAAAAACATTCTAACTAAAAAATATGCAAAGGTTCTGAATGGATATTTTCCCAAAGACCTATAGGTAGCCAATAGGTACATAAAAAGATGTTCAAAATCACTGATCATCAGGGAAATGCAAATCAAAAGTATAATGAAATACCATCTCATACCTGTTGGGTTGGTTATTACTAATCACAAGTGTGAAAATTTTGGGAAGGGAAACTCTTGTGCAGTGTTGGTGGGAATGTAAACATGTGCAGCCACTATAGAAATAGTATGGAATGTCCTCAAAAACATTAAAAAAAGACATACGATATGATTAGGCAGTTCTACTTGTAAGTATTTATCTGAAGAGAACACAAATACTATTTTGAATAGATATATGCATCCCCATGTTAATTGAAGGGTTATTTACAATAGTTAATAAATGAAAACAACTTAAATGTCCAACAAATGAGTAGATAAAATGTCACATATCTACAATGGAATATTATTCTGCCATAAAAAAGAACAAAGTCTTGCCATTTGTGACAACATGAATGGGCCTTCAGGATGTTATGCTAAGTGAAAAATGACAGAGAAAGGCAAATACCATATGATCTTACTTATATGTGGAATCTAAAAACAAAAGAAAACCAAAGTAATAGATACAGAGTACAAATTACTGGTGGCTAGAGATGGGATGTGGTAGGTGGGTGAGATGGGTGAAGGGAGTCAAAAAGTATAGACTTCTAGTTATAAAATAAGTCACAGGGATGTAATGTACAGCATGGTGACTAGTTAATAATACTGTATTGTCTGTTTGATAGTTGCCAAGAGAATGTATCTTAAAAGTTCTCATCACAAGATGGGGCACCTGGGTGGCTCAGTTGGTTGAGCATCTGATTCTTAATTTAGGTTCAGGTCATGATCCCAGGGTCATGGGATCAAGCCCCGTACTGGACTCTGCACTGAGCATAGAGCCTGCTTAAGATATTCATTCATTCTCTCTCTCTCTCTCTCCCTCCCTCCACCCCCGCCCCCCCTTAAAATGTTCTCATCACAAGACAAAAGCCTACAACTATATATGGTGATACATGTTAACTAGACTTACTATTGTGATCATTTCGTGATATACAAATATTGAATCATTGTTGTCCACCTGAAACTAATAATGTTAAATATAAATTATACCTTAATAAAAAATATATTTTTTCAAAACCCTGGAAAAATAATGCCTGAAGTTACAAAGAGATGTACCAACAGAACCACAACCTGTACTTTTGCTGATACCCTCACATCTTTAGTTAGAAGCCATTTATCTTTGTAAGATGTGTGTGTGTGTGTGTGTGTGTGTGTGTGTGTGTGTGTGTGTGTGTAGTGGGGGGGGGGCAGATTTATGGCCAGGTGAAAGCCCTTAAGAAGGTAGTTCATGAATAGATACCACAAAAAAGACTCCAGGAGGGGAAAAGTTGTAAGCTCCACCCACCCACCCCCTCAGAGGTGTATTTACCTCACAGAGAGAGGGAAAACAGAAAATGGGTCTGATGCAAGAAAGACATGTTAATTGAATGGGTGGCCACTCCAAGCCAGGGCACCATGAGGAGGTCCAGGAGTAAAGAGAGTCTGGAATGATCTGCCCATGATCCACGAGGTTCAGAGCAGCTGCCCTGTTCATAGACCACTGTGAGCCTTCCACAGTGGAGTCTAAGTCCTGGAGACTACAGCTAGAGATACTGTGGATGAAATCAGAGGTGATTAAAAAGATTTCTAACCAGATGGAAGGAAATTCGGAGCTAACAGATATCAAAACTAACTGATGGGCAAGCAGCTGACATTGGGGTATTAAGACCCTGGCTTTGGAGTTATTCAAGAAGAACAAAGAAATGATGCTCTAATACTCAACTGTTGGCAGAGGTAGAGGAAGGAGTAGGAGGTGTTATACTAGTAGGAATGGGCAAGTTCAAGATTAAAAAGAACTTTGAGAAAATAGGCACTTTACTCATCTTTTTAAAATCAAAGCAGTAGAAATGTCCAGCTAAAACTGCCTTTGAGAACCTGGGGACGGAGCTGTGTGGTGAGGCTGGGACAGAAGTGCTGCTGGTTTATAATCTGCAAAGAAGAGAAAAACAAACCTCAGAGTCTCAGAGAAAGAGGAGGCTTCCAGTTCCATTCTAGGCTCTACAGCAGGGAGGATGGGATGGGGAAGAGGGCTGGGGACAAACACGAAGTGGTTTTGGGGAATGCTGAGAATTTCCCTACAAGGAGTGTGTGACTAGACATCACACAGGCAGCTATGGAGCTTTAAGTAAATGTCCCTGAGTTTAGATGTGAGGAAGTCAGGGTGACGTGTGATGATGGAAGTGGTTAAGAAGACCACGGGAAAAATTCTGCAGAGGCAAGGGGTAGGCATAAAGAATAGTAATCAGGCTGAAAGGAAATAGGTAGGTTGCTAAGTGTGGAGGGTCAGACCACAGCTTAAAAGTATTTACCAGTGCCATCACTCACAGCTTATCAGGATAAATTCCAAGTGGCTCTAAGATGTAAATGTTGAAAAAAATCATAAAAGTACTAAAAACCACTTTGGGACCTGTGAGATTTGTCATTTAAGAGTAGTGAAGGCTATTCTATGATGCACACTCAGAAACCATTAAAGAAAAGATTAATGAATTAAACTGTGCAAAAATTTTAAAAATTCAGAGATAGAACAAGCAATCTTAAAATTGGTATGGAACCACAAAAGGCCCCCGAATAGCCAAAGCAACCTTGAAAAAGAAAAGAAAAGCTGGAGACATCACAATTCTAGACTTCCAAGTTGTAGTACAAAGCTGTAGTGATCAAGCTATAAGTATGGTACTGGCACAAAAAATAGACAAATAGATCAATGGAACAGAATAGAAAACCCAGGAATGAATCCATAACTATATGATCAATTAATCTTTGACAAAGTGGGAAAGAATATTCTGTGGGAAAGAGACAATCTAACAAATTGTGCATGGAAAACTGGACAGCTACATGCAAAATAATGCAACTGGACCACTTTCTTACATGGTACACAAAAATAAATTCAAAATTGATTAAAGACCTAAATGTGAGGCCTGAAATCATAAAAATCCTAGAGGACAACACAGGCAATAACTTCTCTGGCCATAGCAACTTCTTTCTAGACATGTCTCTAGAGCCAAGGGAAACAAAAGCAAAAATAACTATTGGGGCTTCATCAAAATCAAAAGCCTCTGCACAGAAAGGAAATAATCAACAAAACTAAAAAGCAACCTTCGATATGGGAGAAGATATTTGTAAATGACATATCTAATAAAGGGTTAGTATCCAAAATACATAATGAACTTAAAACACCCCAAGCCAAATAATCCAGTTAAGAAATGGGCAGAAGACATGAATACACATTTTTCCAAAGAAGATATCCAGATGGCCAACAGACACATGAAAAGATGTTTAACATCACCCATCATCAGGGAAATGCAAATCAAAACTACAATGAGCTACCATCACCTCACACCTGTCAGAATAGCTAAAACTAACAACACAAAAAACAACAGGTGCTGATGAGGCTGTGGAGAAAGGGGAACCCTCTTGCATTGCTGGTGGGAAAGCAAACTGGTGTAGCCACTCTGGAAAACAGTATGGAGGTTCCTCAAAAGTTTAAAAATAGAACTACTCTATGATCCAGCAATTGCACTACTAGATATTTACCTTAAGTATAAAAAATAGTAGTTCAAATGGATACACGTACCCCTTTGTTTATAGCAGTATTACCTATAATAGCCAAATTATGGAAACAGTGCAAGTATCCATCAACTGATGAATGGATAAAGAAGTTGTGGGGTGTGTGTGTGTGTGTGTGTGTGTGTGATGGAATATTAGCCATAAAGCTAATAGCCATTAGCCATAATAGCCATTAGCCATTGTCACTTGCAATGATGTGTTTGGAGCTAAAGAGTATTATACTGAACCAAATAAGTCAGTTAGAGAAAGACAAATACCATATAATTTCACTCATATGTGGAATTTGAGAAACAAAACAACTGAGCACAGGGAGGAAAAAAAGAAAGGGAAGCAAACCAAGAACCAGACTCTTAATGATAGAGAACAAACTGATGGTTACCAGAGCGGAGATGGGTGGGTGGGAGGAGTAAAACAGGTGATGGGGATTAAGAAGTGCACTTGCTGTGATGGGCATCGGGTGTTCTATCAAAGTGCTGAATCCCTATATTATACACCTGAAACTAATCTTACACTGCATGGTAATTAACTAGCATTTAAATAAAAACTTTAAAAAAATACAAAAAGTAAAAAGCAAATTACTAAAAAAAAAAAAAAAGAAAGAAAAGAAAAGAAGAAGAAAATAGCATCAGTGAGCAATTCCCTGAAGTAAAATAACAAATTTCTTTCATTAATAAATGTATAACAAAGGTACGGGAGATAAACTGATACCAGAGGTAAACTGCAGGAAAATTTGTTCTTATGGGCACTTGATTTAACATTATATCATTTTAAAAAGAGCATGATTCAGTGATATTTCACGTTCTAGGAGAGTCCATAAGACTACATTTTTCTCTTGAAAAGTATATAAGTTGTTTCCTTGTCATTATTATTTTTTATTTCAGTCTATAGAGTGCTTATATCCAAAAGAGTGCTATTGATACAGAACAGGGAAAATAAAAGTCTTGCTTAAAAAATAATTCCATCTAGTAAAATCACTAAAAAGTGAAATATTGGGAAAATAATTGCAACTCAAATCACAAAGAGCAAAATTACTTAATATGTAAAAAGTCCTAGAAATCAGTAAGGAATAAAAAAGAACCCACTAGAACAATGGGAAAAGCAAATAAAAAGTTTACAGAAAAGAAAATAAAGTGAGTTTTGAAACAATAAAAAGAGATTTACTCTCACTCCATAAAAAGAAACACAAATTAAAGCTACACTGAGATACAGTAAAACCTTGGTTTGCGAGCATAATTCATTCCGGGAACATGCTTGTAATCCAAAGCACTTGTATATCAAAGCGAATTCCTGCATAAGAATAATGGAAATTCAGATGATGCATTCCACAACCCCAAAATATTCATATAAAAATGATTACAATATGTAATAGAATACAAAATAATAAAGAAAATGCAAAATATACAGAAAAATAAACAAATTAACCTGCACTGATCATTGAAAATCTTTGTGGCTGGTGTGAGGGAGACAAGAGAGGAGGGTTATTGTGTAGGACAATTTTCACTATCACCAACGGAATCACTGCTATCTATTGGCTCAATGGAATCTTTTTCTTTTCGTGCAACAAAGAACCTATCCAGTGACACTTGCTTTTGCCTCCTTTTGAGGATTGTCATTAAAGAAATTCATTGCTTGCACTGCTACAGCCTTATTTGGGTGTTGCTTTTCTACAACATTTTGCACTGTTTTCCACATTTTCCACATCTCCCTAATCTCATTTGAAGAGAGGGATTCCTCCACCTTTTCCTCCTCCTCTGTATAGGAGATGCAGACATCGACTTCTCATAAAATCTTGCAATTTTGGCCACTTGCATACCTCATTCATCCTTCTCGATGATTTCTTTCTTCACTTCCACTGTAATCATCTCCTCTTACCGCTTTTCCTTTCAACCTTTTTCTGCATAGGGGCCACTGTGTACACTTGCACGGATGCTGACTACAGTACAGTATTAAAAAGTTGTTGTCATACACTGTATTTGATGCTACTGGCAATAATGGGGCAGAGAAAAGGGACTATATGTGCAGGCAGCTTTACCTAGAATGAAACAAAGCATTCCTAAGCTTACCCTTGTATGGAAAAGCAAGGACTGTCCATACGTGCTTTGAAGTGACAAAAAATACACCAGTGCCAGTTGTGGGCACCTTTGAATGTCTTGAAAAATCACTGATTTCTGCCAAACACCGCAGCCTGAGGCTGAGCATCTGAGAATGGGAAACAATCACCCACATTCCCACAGCAAGAGACACAGAGAGAGAGAGAGAGAGAGAGAGAGAGAGACAGAGAGAGACAGAGAGAGACAGAGAGAGAGAGAGAGACAGAGAGAGAGAGAGACAGAGAGAGAGAGAGAGAGACAGAGAGAGACAGAGAGAGAGAGACAGAGAGAGAGAGAGACAGAGAGAGAGAGAGACAGACAGAGAGCGCGCACGTGTGCTAGAGAGACCGAAAAAAACCCATTGTCTCGTTGCGGTCATGTGACATTTGGCATCATGTACCACTTGTATTGCTAGGCATCGCTCATTTATCAAGTTAAAATTTACTAAAAATGTTCGCTCGTCTTGCAGAACACTCGCAGAACAAGTTACTTGCAATCCAAGGTTTTACTGTACCATTATTATTTACCACTTGGGCAAGGATCAGAAGTTGATCACCATATAGCCATGAGTCTTGGGAAATAAGCCCTTTTCCACACTGTCAGTTGAGAGAGTAAATAGGTATAAATTCCATGAACGCAATATTGTGGTATCTATCAATATTATGAAATTTGACCAAGCAATTCCAGTTTTATGAGTTTAAGTTGCATATACAAATTCACACACATGCAAAATGACTATATATGGGGTTATTAATATCAGAGGGATTTGCAACAGCAAAAAAAAAAAAAAAAAAAAAAAAAAAAAAAAAAAAAAAAGGACAATCACACTATCCATCACTAGGGTCCTGATAAACACCGGAAGCTCATCCACATGATGGAATGCTACACGGCTGTAAGAGGAGGAGGAATAAGCTCCATGATATTTTTTTTTTTAATGAAAAAATAAAACATGACACCAGAGTAAATATTGAAAATTATCATGGGCACAAATGGCAAATAGTACATACACATATATACAATTTGCATACATACTCATATTATTGGAAGAATACACAAGAAAAAGGCAATAGTGGTTGTCTCTGGTGCTCACTTTAGCAGCACATATACTCATATTGGTTGCTCTGGGGAGGGGCACTGGGTGGCCATGGGATAGGGTTAGAAAAAAAAAAAAACCTGTACAGCTAGCTTTTATAATCAGAACAACGCAAATGAAGCACATATATTTTTTAACCTCCTGAAATAAATTACGCCCCAAAGAATCATTTTATTAGATGCCTTCTCTTTGTGTCTGGCACAAATCCCTTCCTGTCTGTGTCCACCAGAGGGCTTCTGGGAATAAACACACCCTTAAGAAGAGAGCCACGAAAACTTAGCCCCAAACCTAAGTCTCGGGGTCACTGGGCAGAGGTACTCACTCGTGTCTGTCTTTTCATTTTCCCTTGAACCCAGTCCCCAGGAGCTCAGGTCTCGGCCCCAGAGAGTTAGAGGCTGCAGGGAAACCAGAAAGTGCGCTCGTGGCTGCTGGAGGAGTAGAACAGCAGTTTGGAAGGATCTACACTAATTTGAAATGTACAAATCGAACAGTGGCGTTTCTCAGCATTTACCCTTCAAAACAAAACGCACTTTCGCACGTGCACAGCCTTAGGAGGAAAAGGATGCACTTATACTGTGGGATGTTAAACACCAGTTCAAGGTCATGTGCAGAGTTCTGTACTTATCTGGCTCATTATACTGACTGAATCACTACATATACTGATGTGGTTTTCAATAAGTAGAAAAATGAATTTCCAAATGATATACATGTACGATTTATGTAAAAAAAAGTAATACAATGTGTGCTCTTGCAGTGTGTGCTATGTGTGTGAGTTTATGTCAGAGACAAGGGGCCATAAGGCTATACACTGAGAAGTGGTTATCCTTTTAGAAATGGGCCACAGTCAGGAAGCACTTGTGCTTCATTTGTGATATTTTAATGCTGTACAGAGGGAATATGTTTGTAGATTGTATCAGTAATGACAAATTAATAGACACGGAAATTATACACGGAGTAAGCCACTTGACTGACCTGAGCTTGAAGTACACAGCAGCACATGGCTCCAGGAGGGCAGACAAGGGTCCATACCACTGCACCACAATATAGCCCTCATGGCCTTGGGGCTTCCCTAGAACCTCAGGCAGGTGCCATCAATATGGCCATGGTTCTGTGTGGCTTCAGCAGCACCGTGGGCAAGAAGTGGTAGGTATAGATGGTCATGGGTTTGGTTCACCTGCACCTTTGTGAATGCCCTACAGCCCACAGCAGCCACCCACTGCAGGAGATGGCAGTGTCTAAAAGCAGCAGTGAGGGCACCTGGGTGGCTCAGTCGGTTAAACGTCTGACTTCTGTTCAGGTCATGATCTCATGGTTCGTGGGTTTGAGCTCCGCATCGGGCTCTGTGCTGACAGCGTGGAACCGGGAGCCTGATTCAGATTCTGTGTCTCCCTCTCTCTCTGCCTCTCCCCCACTTATACTCTCAAAAATAAATAAACATTAAAAAATAAATAAAAGCAGCAGCGAGTCACCTTTTGGACACTTCCCCAAACAGCTGAGGGACGCTCCTTCCCCATATGACCTTTCTTTTAATCACTTCTAATATTCTACATGTTTTTACTATCAAATCATTTTTAATAGAATGTAGCTCCAGTAATTAGAGCAGTGCTTGATACCTAAATGGCTCAAAAAATACTGAATGAATGAATAAGGGAATGAAGGGGAAAAGGGGAGAACACAGAAGGAAAAGGATCATTTAAAGGGGGCCCAGAGGCCCCATGATAGTGGGTACTTTTCTGACTAGTAGCAACCCCAAATTTTATTCTTGGGCTGGTGGGGCCTGGGTAACAGAGGTTACAGAAAGCTAGCACAAACCCACAGGCCTTACTTGAAACAGGCCTGCGTGAAAGGCAATGCCTTGGTAATGGGCTTTCAGACCCAGAACTGGCAGGCTCTGCAGGGTGATGAAGTGCTGTCCATCACCCACGGCTGGGCTAATCCCAGCTTGGGCCTGCTCCCAGCCATCCCACCCTGCAGGGACACAGGGACGTGTCCTGCCTGTGCCAAGTCATTTCTCACAGCTCCCATCTGCAGACCAGAAGTGTACTTATGGAACATACCACCCACTATCACCAAATTGAACAAGAGCCCCAGCACTTAACACGTTAATCCTCTTTAAGTCTTTCGAGGGGTGATGGCCTCCTGGTAGGGGAACTCTTGGATTTAGATGGGTGGTTATAGTGGCTTTCAAAATACCACAAATTGTTCTCCTGGAGTAAGTCAGTCGTATTAATCTGCCTTATTTAGGATAATGATAGCTATGGAGAGGAATGAAGGAAAGGTAAAATAAAATACTGAGGTTACTTCCAGGGAAATTCATTCCACTGTAGCAATGGTACCTATTTCCTGGGACTAGTGAAATTAGACTTTGAAGGAAATCAAGCTTGCAAGAGTTAGGCTGAAATCATAAAACATGGAAACAGGAGAAAAGGGATTAAATCATATGTGCTCTACACACTGGAATTAAATGTAAAGTGGGAGGAAATGCATCCAAATAGATGGTATGAACACATTTCAGTACCACCACGTGTCCTCCCTGTTTTACAGACACTAGAAACGATCTTTCCAAGTTAAGAAACTTGGAAAAAGTTCCTGGCACAAAGTAGGTGCTATATAAGCGTTTGCTGTTGCTATTTTTATTGTTATTATCTGTCCATGGTGTGTTTTCTAATTTGAACCCTTAATTCACAGAAGTGGCTACTTATTGAATTTATGCACACCACGGTACATCCCTCAGAGGGGATAGCGACTTCAGTAATTACTGATCTGCTCCATCATTGAAAATCACTGGCTCCTTTTCCCATTCTGTCTCCATTCCTCTTGGACTATATTTGGGTCACATTTTAGCCAACATGCTCAGTTTGCATTCAGATCAAGAAAAACCAAAGGCAGACCAGGAGACGGGGCAGCAGGGAGAAAGAACGAAAGAAAGAAGCGTTAGAAGTTAGTATGGATGCTGGATGGCCCCTGTCGTCTTCTTTGCAGCAGGCATTCCATCAGGCATCGGGCGGGCTTTACAGGGTTGAATTATTGATTATACAGGGAGAAGAAGAAAGATGGTGTTTTCTCTTTGCTTGAGTCCAGCTCTTTCTGCCTGCCCCTAACACAGCTGGGTCACCACAGATGGAGCAGGCAGAATAAAAGGCACCTGGAACAACTCTGGTTGACATCAGCCCAGAAGTGGTCAGGGCTTAGGAATACAACATCAGGGAGAGTTACACCATGGCTCCGAGGCTGGCATTCTGACCTGGAAGTCTCTAGGCTGACCTGGCTGGTGGCACACAGTGCAAAAATCTTTAATGTGCTAAATCACTGGTGTGGCGATACCTTTGGCCCAAACTCTCCTTCCTCGAGGTTCTTTCCTGTGCACTTCACTAAGGGGCCTGTTATAACATGCACCCGCTCTCCAGATGGGACCTGGAAAGTTCTAGAACCCCAGCAGGTAAAAACTGCCCAAGCAGTGTTTCTCAGACATCATTGTGCAGAAGAGTTACCTGGGCATTCTTTAAATACAGATTCCTAGAACCAACCCCGGATGATTCAGACACAGGTGGCCGAAACTTCCCAACTGCCACTTTGGGGAGGGAGCGGGCACATGTAGGTTCTAAATGCACAAAACAATTTATCCAGGGAGAAGTCTTTCACTACCTGCAAAGATTTCATTCGGCGTTACAGGCCAGCCCCTGCTCTGCCCTGCACGGTGAAGGCTGTGACAACTCTGATGATCCACAGCCATGGAGAAGGAGAGACGAGCCAGTTTTTCTTCACTGCTTTCCACTCTTCTCCTGGACCACATTTGGTCCATTGCTACCTCCCTGTCACAATAGGTCTGTCCTATCAGCCTCATTTGAGGACAGGCTCCTCTGCCTGCTCTCCAAGGACTTCAGTGATTGAAGGTGGGAATGTTCACTGTCAACCACTCAGCTTGGGTGTGAAATGACCAGCTTAGAAGACCAAAACACTCCTGGAGGTGATCAGGCCAGGGCTAGTTTGAGTACCTGTCAGTAGGGGTTTTTCTTTCTTCCCTTTGGCCCATTCATATCCCACTGGGGTGGCTTTTTCTGTTTAAAAGCAACACTGTACATGGTAAGTTTCTACCCAGGGGTTGGCACACTTCTTCTGTGACAGGCTAGATAGTAAACATTTTGCTTTTGAGGTTAAATAGTCTCCATCACAACTACTTGATTCTGATATTTTATCATGGAGGCTGCCAAAGATAATGCACAACATATGGGGGTGGCTGTGTTCCAATAAAGTTTCCTTTATAGAAATCGGCCACAGTAGTCCACTTGGGCTGTCACAATAAAATATCCCAGGTTGTGTGGTTTAAACAACAGAAATTTTACCGGAGTTCTGGAGGCTAGAAGGCTAAGACCAAGGTGCTGGCAAAAATTAAGCTTCTGGTAAGAACACTTCCCTGGCTTAGAGTCAGCTGTGTCCTAATAGGGACCTTCCTGTGCATATCTCTCCCTCCCCTATAAAGAGGTCAATCCATTGGAAGCCATACCCTTGGATCTCATCTAACCCTAATTATTCTCAAAGGCCCCATCTCCAACTGCAACCACACTGAGGGTCAGGACTGCAATATATAAATTTGGTGGGGGCTGGGAGGACAGTTCAGTTCATAACACAAGTATTGGGCTAGATTTGGTCCAGGGGTCAGAGTTTGCTTACCTCTGTTCTATCAAAATCCAATCACCTTTACCTAATAACACCTATCCCTTTCACCTGGTCTTTCCTCTCTAGTTCTATAAGAAATACAACCCACAGTTTGGAACATTTACCTTTTTTTTTTTTTTAAGTTTATTTATTTGAGAGAGAACTCAAGCAGGGGAAGGGCAGAGAGAGAGGGAAAGAGAGAATACTGACAAGGTTCCACACTGTCAGCACAGAGCCTGATGTGGGGCTCGAACCCATGAACTGTGAGATCATGACCTAAGCCGAAGTCAGACACTTAACTGACTGAACCACCCAGGCATCCCTGGAACATTTGCTTTTTGAAGAATGTCAGAGGGGCGCCTGGGTGGCTTAGTCGGTTAAGTGGCCAACTTCAGCTCAGGTCATGATCTCACGGTTCGTGAGTTTGAGCCCCGCGTCGGGCTCTGTGCTGACAGCTCAGAGCCTGGAGCCTGTTTCGGATTCTGTGTCTCCCTCTCTCTCTCTGACCCTCCCCCATTCATGTTCTGTCTCTCTCTGTCTCAAAAGTAAATAAACATTAAAAAAAAATTAAAAAAAAAAAAGAATGTCAGAAAGGATCTCTGGGTTCAAAATTCGACCAAAGGCCTTTGCTGGCTTTAAACTATTTGGAGAATTTTATATCCATATTTTACTATGTTTTTTAATTGAACTGTCTCTGTAGAAAGTACATTCTTCACAGCATACACAAACATCCTTACAGAAGACATAGGCACAGCTTGAAGGCAAAAATGAGGGGGAAAAAAAGGGCACAGTTAGAACCACTACAAGAACACTGTTTCCAGTGTGGCAGGATGCAGATTGATTAAAACTCACATTTAGAGGTCTTGTGGTTCTGTTGTACGTAAGCCAAAATGGAGCAGACCCCACCCTGGGCAGACCCCACTTTCCACAGTGTATCTGTGCAACTGTCCCTAGCAGTCAACATTTTCTGACATGCTCTGTCACAAGGTCCTGGGGTTTTTTTCTACAGTGGCTGTGAGATAACCAGAAACCACCTTATTTAAGAAGCCTAGTTAGTTCATGTGATGTCCTTGTTTAAGCCATGGTAGATCCAAAATACTGCCTGTGCTCCATTGTTCTCCCATATTTTCTGCTTTGAAGAAGCCAAAAGTGCCTCTTAAAGCACATTATAAATATTGATGTGGTAACCTGTTTCCCCTATGAGTTTAATAATACTTTTCTCGATGTACTTTCAGGAATTTAATGATTTTCTAAGTCTTCTTAAAATCATCATATATTGAAAAAAAAAATAATGATTTTTTTTTTTTCAGAAAACACCATTTTCAAATGAACTTATATTGCCAAAGAGATAAACTGGGAGTTCAAGAAGCAGCACTACTTACTAGGAAGGCATTTGGTAGCACAAGGGGCTCCTGTTCAGGTTTTGTTTTTTTTTTTTTTTTTTTTTTTGTGTGTAATGTATTATTTCTTGACCTATCCAAAATGATCACTTAAGCTCGAAGATGAGTGGCATCTCGTCGTTGCTGGCAAACCCAGTGGGAAATTGTATGTCCTCATAAAGCAAGGAAAGGAAGTTTCAATAATAAACTGAAATTGTTAGAAATTGTTAAACTTAATTTTTTACCAATAAAAATCACCTTAGAAGAATTACAGTGTTAGATGTAAAGAAATATTAGCCTAAGTGCAAGATCAGGGTCTACCATTAATTTCTCCCATTAAGTTCTGGGTCTTGAAGAAATCTTAATCTTCTCATTTACAGACCAAGGTGGGGCAAGCTGAAGTGAATAAGTAAAATGTTCATGTTTCATTTTGCTTCTGAATAATTCTTTACATGGTGGAAAAAACATGGACTCTGAAGTCCAACAGGCTTAGACTAGACTTACCACTGAGATAACACACTAAACTTCTCTAAGCCTGTTTGCACTTTTGAAAAGGGAGAAAGGTGTACTGACCCAACAGACTAACATGTGATGATTAAGGTGACAATGACTGCAAAGCACCTATGATTGTGTCAGTCCATAATACGTAACTAAGAAAAGTCAACTTCCAGGGTACCTGGGTGGCTCAGTCAGTTAAGTGTCTAACTTCAGCTTTGGCTCAGGTCATGATCTCGTGGTTCATGAGTTCTAGCCCTATGTGGGACTCTGTGCTGACAGCTCAGAGCCTGGAGCCTACTTTGGATTCTGCGTCTCCCTCTCTCTCTGCCTCTCCGCTGCTCATGCTCTGTCTCTCAAAAATATGTAAAACATTAAAATTTTTTTTTTAAAAGTCAACGTCCTTGACTTGAGGTGGTTTTTTAAAATTTATTTTTATTTTAGAGAGAGAGAGAGAGAGTGCGCATGTGAGCAGGTGGAAGGGGTAGAGAGAGAAGGGGAGAATCTTAAGCAGGCTCCACGCTTACCACAGAGTCCAGTGTAGGGCTTGATCCCATGACCCTGGGATCATGACCTGAGCCCATATCAAGAGTTGGATGCTCAACTGACTGAGACACCCAGGCACCCCTTGTTTTTCATTTAAAATACACAACTACCATGGAGAAGTGATAAACAAGGCTGAGAGAGGGAAAATTAAGATGAGTCTGGAGTATCTTATCTTGTGGTGCCAAAAAATAAGGAAGTCTTCAAAAAAAAAGATGGGGCATGCTGAGAGGACACGGAAGTCAGTCTCCCAGGGGATAGCTAGGGGAATCTGAGCAACAAAATAACAACAGTACTGGATTAGAACCCACAGCATGAAGTGAATATCCACCAGTTCACCTTTATAGAAATAAATAAACGATTAAATAAACATTTGGAGGAGCAGGGACAGCTATATATTACAGAAAGATTCCAAATAATAAAGTCAGAAGAAATTTTGCAGAAGAATAGAAATTTTAGAACACCACAGGAATAACTTCCACAGTAAGGGAGAGATATACCAACAGGTGCTGATATTAGTGAGCAAAGTTTGAGGAGAAACAAGATATCCGTATAGTTTCAAAGAATTTCCTTCAAGTTATCTATTAATTACAAAGAGAAAAACAGTCATTTGTGGGGAAGCCCAGCAGACACCATCTTAATTAAGCGATCAAAGTTAACATCACTAGTCATAAGACATGCTGACATCAAGTACCTCTTGATATAATGCACTGAAAAATGATAGCACATCACTTCCAAGTAGTCTTCCACAATCTAACCATCAGAAAACATCAGACCAACTCAAATTGAGGGACAGTATACAAAAAGCTGACGGGTCCTCTTCAAAAGTGCCAGCATCACAAAAGACAAAGAAAGAATGAGGAATTGTTGGGAGACTAGCCGAGACCAAGGAGGCATGACAATGAAATGCAATGTGTGATCCCAGATAGGATCCTGGAACAGAAAAAGGAAAACCTGGTGAAATCCAAAAACAAACCATGGGTTAATAGTGTTGGACCAATGTTAATTTCTTGGTTTTGGTCATTATACTGTAGGTATGCAAGTTAATCAACATTAGCGGAAACTAGGTGAAGAATATATATAAAGTCTGTACTATTTCGCAGCTTTTCTGTGGCACATTATTTCAAATAAAATTTTTAAAATAAAAGACATGACTATGAGTGAGGGTCAAGTCTGTATCACTTTTCTATGTACGACCCAAACACAAGCTACAGTGAAACATCCCCAGTCACTGCCCATGCTGATGACCAACACGTGACCCATGCAGCCCCAAACATCTGTGCCACTTAACTACTCCACTCTTGCCTCAAAGATCTTGGAGAATCCTGAAGTGACTATTTTTGGGGGTCGGGGGAAGGGTGGACTTCAAGGAAGATTACTGGGGGAATGTTTTTTTGCCCATCTGTTTCTTTCCACACAAAGGGAACTAAGGGTACTCTGGGCCTCTCTCAACCTCTAGTCCCTCATCCTCAAAGGAGTGACCTGATTGGTTAATTTGGGAAGAATAAAGCAGACACACTTTGTTCATCTGCTTTCTTTTCCTTCTTGGGAGTGAATGGCTTATAGCAAATAGGTGTTCTGCCATGCTCCTCAGGACAAGAAACTTCCCCTCTTTGGCCTTTATGGACCGGGTAGACCAGCTCATTTGGAAGCCTATTTGACATTCACCCCAAAGCTATTCCCTTCAACTTAGTCTTTCTCAGTTACTATGGTGATATTTTTGCCCTCGTCTGCCCTGTTCCCTGTTTTATTTCTCAGTATGCTCAGAACCTGGGTAAGAAGAAAAGCTGATAACCAGTGGGCATTCTCTAGACCCTGCCAGGTTCCATGTGCCCCAGTCTACGTGGTATCCTAGGACCTAAGTCTGTAGCCATGATTCTCTCTGAAGTTGGGAAGCATTTTCCAACTAATCTTCTATTCCAAATAGACTCTGGACTTTGAAAATCATAAACAGTAATGACTTAACATTGTTTTTTTGCTGGGTGAGTTGAGCTGCACTGGGGCAAAAAGAGGATCAAGACCATCATACCCCCAACCCACTCTCACACACACACACACACACACACACACACAGATGTATGTGCAAATCTGACCCATCCCATAGAGTATGGGACTACAGTCCTGTTAGGACACACTGGCTCTAAAGAGGTTTTTAAAATGAGCTATTTTCCTGGTTTTCTCACTTTAGTCTCTGCCCCAACAGTCAATTAAATAGAGGCATAAAGCATGTGTTCCTTCCTTTTTACGGACCACAGTGCATTTATCTTTTCCAACAGTTTCCTTTGTGTCTGCCTTCTTTGCTGGTATAAAGATGGAAATTTCTCAACAGAGCCTTTAAAAGTCCATTACTTTCACCCCACGTTGTACAATTTAGTTTTAAAGTCAACTTCTATGGTAAACTGCTACTTGTGTGAATGCCCGTCTGGGAGTGAGACTAATCTTCCTCTACCCAAAGAATAACCAACACTTACTGCACCAGAGTTATGATTACATCACAATAAATATTCTATGCAGAACTAGGAAGAGCTCCTCAAAGAAAAATGCTTGGAAACGGGTAATTGGAATGAACTATATGCATTTTCACTGAGCTTTGAAAGAAACTGCGAGAAAAAAGATCTTCGATCTGTTCTCAAGTATTTTTTTTTCTCTTAAAGAACACCATGTGAGGAGTTTTGACAGTGTCTGCATTCTAATGGGAACATCTCAGGAAGAAGAGGCTTATCTATATTTGTGCCTTGTTACTGCCATGATGGACACCATTTATCAGGCATAAAGAAGGGAGAAAACCCAGAAGGGAGTTCTTCTCTGGACAGTTTTGTGTTCTGGCTCTTAATTACTTTTCCTCTGCCATGGATGTGAATATTTTAAAAGCCAAAGAAGCCCCTCCATTTGAGCTACAGATGGCCACAGGAACCAAATAAGAATGCGAACCCATTTTAAAAGGCAAAAAACAAAAACAAAAACAAAAAACCCAAAAAAAACAAAAAACCCTTAAAAAAAACCAAAAAAACTCAAAATTCAAAAACAAGGGAAGTGCCAAGTTCCACATTGCACATCCAAACTGATGCCAAGTCCATCTTAACCATGCTGCTAGGACCAGAAATTGACAGTAATGTTAAGGAGCTGCAGTGACCCCGAGGGTAAAAATAAACATGTCTGTTAAAACAAGCACCACCAACACCAGAAAATAGACATGAAACAAGATGCCACAGGAACATTCCTTTTCCTTATAACAGGGATGTGTTAACTTCACTATTCAGAAACCTTTGATTACCCTTTTCAAAAGTTTTTTTGGTTGAGTTTAATTTTCAAGGCTGTTAACCACTTGATGCCAACTTAATTATAACAAGCAAGTAACCAACCCATAATGTATGAGGCCAATTGTTAGTTTTACTTTAGCTTCACTTTAGGGTTGGACTTCTCTGCTCATTTGTAACTTCCTGAACCAGGAAGGTTCTGTACAGTCACTTGCTTTTCCTCAGCTGGTGTCTTTGTTTCCCTGTTTGCCATGGAGGCTTGGGGGAATAGATATTTATGACTTATTATCTCAGTGTTAACAGCGCCCTTCAATAATTTATGAAACAGGGCTCTTGGATTTTTAACCTTGAAGTCCCTCTGATTATTGTTCTGAAATGCTAAGGGCTCAAACTTTAATCATCAGATTCTTGCACAAAAATTCACTCAAAGGTAGGAAAAACAGGGTTGCTGGTGGCATGATGGGTCCAGATGGGGTGGGCCAAGAACACCTTAGTCTTTAACCCTAACTTCCCTTTCACCTGTTGCCAGAACATGGCATTCTCTTCTATAGAAAATATCCTTGTTTGGGGCACCTGGGTGGCTCAGTCAGTTGAGTATCCAACTCTTGATTTTGTCTCAGGTCATGATCCCAGGGTCATGGGATTGAACTCCACTTCAGGCTGCTCACTGAGCATGGAACCTGCATAAGAGCTTAAGATTCATTCTCTCTCTCTCTCTCTCTCTCTCTCTCTCTCTCTGCCCCTCTCTCCTACTTGTGCTTGCTAAGAAAAAAGAAAAATATCCTTGCACTAAAATGTAGTTACACTCTTATATCTCAGCATTCAGTAAACCCAAATATTCTGGAACATCACAGACATCTTGAATTAAACTTCAGGACATCACTTGCCAGTGTGTGTGTTTCTTTCCCTTTCCAAAATGTGATAATCATTTAGGATGACAATGCATTTCAGTGTTCACTTTAGGCAAAAGAGAAGGTGATGTTCAAGAAAGGGAATTATCCCTGTTCTTTCTCTAGGGGATCCTGGAGGCATTGTGCCCGATTTTTCTGATTTTGTGCATGGATTTCTCAAAAGGTGATTTGGCAGACACTATAGCTGGCCACCCAATAGCCACCCTCTACCATCTTCCTTACAGCAATAATGACCATGAGACCATGTTCTGACCAATAAAAAGTAAGCAGAATTCTCTTGGGGAACTTGGGGAGAGTAAAGCTGAAGATAAAAGCTCCCGATGCTATTCTTTCTCTTTAACTTGAACAGAGAAGTCACCTTGTGACCAAGAGGTAACAAGCCTGACAGCAAAAAGCCAATACGCTTAGGAAGTGAGAGGGCAAATGAAGAGAACCGTGTCTTTGATGGCATCACTGAGCTGTGGGAACAACTCCAGGACCACCTACATCCAGACTACTGGTTAGGTAAACAATAAATGTCTTTATGGCTTAAGTCCCTGTTACTTGCCACCAAAAGCATTCTTCAGCAATCCAGAAAGTGATGTCTGGGATGCAGGTAAGAGAAATCTGCCCGCAGCAATGGCTGGTTTATTCTTTTGAAGCTGTGCCCCATAGACTAAAGAGGGGATAGCACAGTGTTTTATTTATTTAAATATAATTTACTGTCAATTTGGCTAACATACAGTGTGCTCTTAGTTTTGGGGGTAGATCCCCATGATTCATCCCTTACATACAACACTGTGCTTTCTGATGCCTGGGAGCTATTGCAGCCGCTTCCTTGAGAATGGCACCCGGGTCTCAGGACAATGATATTAATGATAGTTAATAAACAGAGCAAGAATACAAACAATTAGTTGGCTCTTAGAGTTCAGTGAAACACAGTGTAAGTATAAGGTAGACAGTAGGAGAGCAAAAACATGGTCTTTTTTTCATATCCCGTGTTTCCCTCTATGGTTTAGTCTGTGCACACTCACGGGTTTAGAAGTATGTCCCCCAACTCAAAGTCTGGATGGTTTCTATCTTGAGGAGCATACCCATTTGTATTTCAAATTTGCATTGGTGTATGGGAGGGATCTATGGGCGGGGGCAGAGGTCTGCCAGGGGAGAACTAGTATATGACTATGTGTGGGGTGGGTTACTTTCTCCCTTAGGAAGTTCACGACCAAGGTGGATCTCCACTGTGCAACAGAGTTCCTAATAACGTAAACCGCCAGCTGACCAGATTGACTAAGTGGTGTCCTGTCCCTACCTGGCTTGATTACCAAACTAGCTGGATGTTTAGGAGGGAGGTATATGTGTTTCTTTCCAGAAAACTCCTATGCAGAGCACAGCCAGATTGGCCTCAAAAGTGAGCTGACAAACCAGAAAAACTGGGTTTATTATACTTCGGAGTTGTTCCTTAAATGATAACCGTGACTAACAGGTATCAGTTGGCTTTTTCTGGTTTAACTGAAAAGCAAATGGTATATTAAGCTTAACTTTGTTGTATTTTTCTTCTTACGCTAGAGATTTAAGCTCCCTCATTTCTGGTCTATTATTTTTTAAATACCAATCAATCTATCTGTTTTTGCTTGAAACTTGATTTCTTCAAGTACACTCATTCAGCAGGTATATATTGTGTGTCTTCATATGAGCGAGCGAGTCTAGGTGTGTGGGTGTAAGAGAGACAGAAGGAGGGGGGCGGTGGGGAGTATGCAAGGGAGAGAGAGGATGAGAACAGCTTCCTTTCAGGAGCCCTGTATCCAGAAATGAAAACCATGAATGGGCTCTAGTGCATGAAACTGAGGTTCAATTGGATTAGGAAAAGATACTCTAAAAACACTGAAAGGCTCTGTCACCAGGCACACTGCTGGCTGGAGAATGTGGAACAAAGATAAAATTGTCAGAACATCCTGTCTTCACCTACACCAGGAAGGTCAAGTCTAAGATGCTTGTCCAAGGGCTCAGGTAAGCAGGGTCCCTGGCTGGCTTTTCCACATAGAGCCAGTTTTAACAGGGGTTGGTTTAGTCTCTCTAGATCTTAACCCACTCTTAGGTAAAATGCCTGCTTCCGCCTTGCTTTATTCTTCTTTCCCTCCCAACAGCCAGTGCCAGGCTGAGTAGAAAGTTGTTTGACCTTTCAAACAAAGTTAGCTAGCTCTTCCCTCAGTAGGGGCAGCTCCGCCCACCAGCTGCCTCTCCCTCTGAAGGCAGGGAAATTCTCCTAAGAATCGGGATTGGCTTTGAAGCCCAGATCTCTTTGCACTCCTAGTTTGGATGTCTTCACTGGGTGGAAAACTAGCCAACCTGCCCAGCCTCTTGTTATTTCCGAACAGATTCTCTGAAGTTACAGGAGACCCAAGTGGTTTGGTAGATTTTGCATAAGCAATAAAACAGTGCATAAAACCCACGGCCCAGCGTCACTTAATATACCTGCTTCCGCAGACGCTCTTTGAAGAAGCCTCAGCGGAGGGCATTGTAAACTGCTATGCACATTCGTATTCATGCCGAGCACAGCATGCACGGGTACAGCGGCCGAGTGCCGCACGCCTGGCGCCACCCGCCTCTGGCACTGTCTCCAGTCATTCCTCTGCTCCCGCCAACAAGTCCAAGAAATAGAAAAACATAAAAAGCTATTGTCCATGTCCAGTGAGAAATGAAATGCACTGGACCAAGTATCACAACTTCCTTAAAATAATACACTTCATCACTTGTGCATCTGGATCCCTCTTCGTGGTTTGCGAAGTCATAAAGCTCGAAATCGACATCCTGAACCATCACTGCTTTTTTCTATTTAAGTGCATTCCTTTAAAAAAGCAATTTATTAGCAGCTCTCTATGGTTTCACCTTATCTAAAAAGCACTTAATTCAGTTCATCTCCTGCTTTGCTTTGTACTGTTGCAGGCAATCAGAAGATTGGAAGCAACGTATTAATAAGAGAACATGCCCCGAAGCTCTGGCCCATGAAAACAGCTCCTGAATCACAATGTAGCCACAACCTGAAGTTCACCATGGACAGAAAGAAGTAATGACATATATCATAATTCTTTTTATTTGTAGGCTGATTCATCACAGATTTGGGTGAAACTCCTAAGTTATAGACAAGACCTTTTGTAGAATGCCCAGGGAAGGAAACGTATTATCCACTACCAGAAAGTCTCCTCTCCCCAAAATACAATCACTTCTACCACAATGAAAAAGTAAGGCAAGGAAGAATCCAGCCTAGTTTTTAAGGAGGGAATAACAAAGGGGGGAAATGGAGTAAATGGTACTGCCTACATAAAAGCTATAATCAATGATTTGGTTTGGGAGAAAAAAGCCAGACTTGCACAAGTTCCCTGAGTATTCATTGTGGATGACCTAATCATGCCAGAATCCCATTGCCTTAATAAAAATGCCTTCCCAGAATAGGTCTCAACCTGCTCTACCCTCAAGCCTTCTCAAGGGAAGAAAGAGAAATGGACTGCTCAAGATGTTTAAGGCCTCAGGAAAAAAAAAAAAAAAAACTCCTTTCTTTTCATCTGTAAAATTATAAATTTAAGATCTCTTCTAGCCTACAAAGTGCGTGATTCCTAAAACCCTGGCCTATCAGTGATGCTGATCAGGGATGGGTAGCTGGGATCCTGATAAGAGCTTCAGGCATTAGGAATAGTGCATCCAAGTGCCTCAGAATTCTTGCGTTAACACAAGCCAATTCAAGATTCCCTCATGGAGAAGCAGATTGACTCTTTGATAGACAATGGGTGGAAAGCCCAGCACTTGGCACATAGGTGCTTGATGAACATGAACTCCTTTGCCCTACAGTTCACTGGAATGATTTGCTCTTGGCACAGGTTTTTAGTTCAGCTCAGTAAATTGGCTAATCATCCCATGGAGTTTCAAGTTCACCAACCACCCCATCTTATCCCCTCCATAATTTAGGCATTTTCCCAACCTGAGCTTTCTCTTCAGTTCTTTGTATAAGCAGAAGGAACGAGATCTCAAACTGAGAGGCGAAATGGATGAATTTAAAAAGTATTACCATAAGCAAAAGAAACCAGGCACAAAAGGCCACATACTGCATCATTCCATTTATATGAAATGTCCAGTAGAGGCAAATCCATAGAGACAGAAAGTAGATTAGCGGTTCCCAGATTAGTGACTGCTAATGGGTACAGGGTTTCTTTTTGGGGGTGATGAAAATGTTCTGGAATGAAATATCTATCTGGAATTAGATTATATTTACAATTCTGTGAATATACTAAAAACCACTTTAAAAGGGTGAATTTTATGGAACCTAAATTATAGCACCAAAATTGTTATTAAAGAATGCCCCAAAATAGCATTATGATGATTGCAAAAATCCTAAGGAAGGCAAAGGACTTGAGTTTTAGTCCCACTGGATGTGTGGCCCTGAGCAAATTGCTCAACCTCTGTGCATCTCAGATTCACCCCCTATTAGTTAGGATGTTATCTCACTGTGAACCTTCAGGCTAATTACAAGGATCTTATTGTAAGGGATCAAAGGTTACATTCAAGGGCGCTCTCAGTCTGCAAAAGGGAGAAATAATATGCCAAGTAACCTAGACTAAGACCTCTGGGTCATCTTCAGAGACAGGTAGAGATAGGAGATGAAGCAACTCTGTCAGGTTTCTACTTTCAGGATCGATTTCTAAAGATGGTTATAATGACAGCAATCCTCAGTGTCTTGTATCTCACAAGAAAACAGCTGGCCTGTTCCTATATTTTACAGGGGAGGAAGCTCAGCCCCTGGGACATTAAGTTACATCTTCCTGGGGAGCCTGAAACATGGGTGTTTTCTCTTCCAAAGGAGCTAAGTGGCCTTCCCACTCAACTAGTAAAAACCCCAGGGGCTGGGTATTGAATCCTTGTAAATAGTGTGATAATACTATGCCATGTTTGGGACTTAGAACCTAAGACATTCAATCCTTTTAGAAATTTGAAAGAAAAAAGAAAGGAAGGGAGGGAGAGAGGGACAGAGGAGGAAGAGGAGAGAGAAAGACTCAGGAGACAGGCAAGAAAAAGAAAGCAGCGGGGGAAGGGGAAGAGGGAGATAGAGGAAGCAGGCTGTAGATTTAGATCTTTCTCTTTCAGGAATATACAAGGGAAGCAGGTTTCCTTTTCCAAGTTCAAAGGAAACGGTGTGTTTTGTTTTCATACTCCGTTTCATTTTTCACTTGGGAAAAAACCCAGCTTTGAAGCCTCTCTGTTTAAATTCATTAGGAAAACCATCAATGATGGAAGCTTTCATGAAATTGTAGTGGGAGGAAATAGTGTTATGGGAGAGCTGGATCAATCTTCAAACATTTTAGCTCTGGAGTTGGGAGGTCCGCATTGGCTGCTTGTTCAGCTGGAAAGTTAACATAAACAAATGCTTCACTTACTGGAGAGTCCAAGGGACTAATGACACTTGATATTTACTTTCCAAATACTTCCTTAACAGCCAGCTATGCCTGCCACCTGAAAAAGATGGATGCTTCTTGAGAGCTAAGTGACCAAAGTGACCAGCAGAATGTCTCGCCCCGAAGAAAAAGGTTCTTTTAGAGGCCTGCCAGAAAGGAGGTAGTGATATTGACATGCACTGCACAGAATCTTTTCCTGTGTAATTCATAACCTGATCAAGTTGGACATGGAAACCTTTTCAGCATGGCTGTGTTAATGTTTAAGGAGATCCTTCTTGGCATCTGAATCTTTCTTAAAGTGTTGCAACCTGTTGGACTCTCCTTAGCAAAGTTAAAATAGGGCAATTTGTTTTTGACTTCTGTTTTTCATTTCATTCTCAGAGCATAGTCCATAGCACAGGTGATTGATTCAAAATGGATTTGAGGGTGACAAAGTAACCACTACATGTGGGATGCAGGAGAGGACAGTGAAGACGACGGAGGAGAAGAAATGATATGGGGCAGACAAGAGGGCACTGGAAGATTAACAGATACTACTGATGCTCTTACAAAATCGTTCTGGGAAAAAAGTTAGAAAATTTCTTCGTGCATACAGTGTAATACAGATTAAGTAATTTATGATCTGAATGTCTGCAGAGAAGGATGACTTTTTTTATTTTTCTGATAAGAATTATATAGGTGTATGCAAATGAATACAGGTAAAACTGTAAAAATATACACACATTCATGGATATGCCATTGTGTGTGCATCTGGGTGCACAAACATGCATATGTGCACCTTAAATAAATGAATCCATGTGCAAAAGAATTATGATATAATATTGATTAGCAGACTTCTTCCTGACAAGTCTACCCCAAGGACAAACTAGAGCCTATTTTTTTTTTTTTTAATTGAGGTGAAATAAGGAGTGCATAGATATAAGAACACAAAGGCCACAGTTAGATTTCCATTTCTACAATGGAAACTACAGTGAGTAACTCCTTGTTTTAGGGACATCAGGTCCTCACTTGCTATCCCTTATTTAGCTTGTGAGAAAATAAGGCATAAAATTAATCTATCCAAGGCATGCAACCATCCCTGCCCAACTTAATGAGTGACTAACTAATCCAAAAGGAAAACAGCCATTACTTATACAGCCATAACGTAGATGCAACATGGCATATAAATCAGTAACTCTTGTATTGCAAAACAGACAAATAGATTAATGCATGTTGCAAAAGATGGGTGAAGAGATCGATTAGGTTACTGATTCAGACCATGAACTTTCTCTCAATATACTGCATTTAACTTTTAAATAAGGTTTAGGAGAACCTGTAACATTTTGCTCACTGACAGAGCTATATTTTACTTAGGGCAGAAATTGGCTAGTCTATAAAAATTAAATTATGCCCCTTTCACTGTATCTAGTCAAGAGGAAAAACTCTAATTACAAGATTGCACTGTCAAACAAATGCAAATTCACATTCTTTATATCCTGGTTTAAAAATTCATATGGGGGGAGCTTCTATTTTGAAATGAGAATCAATATTTGAAATATTTTTCGGAACGCAGTGATAAGCAAGAGCAAAAGAAATGTCATTATCAAGGGTGCTGGTAAGTAGAAGCTAACTCATTAAGAGCAGAGCTTGCTAGAACAAGTCATTCGTTATGCAAACATTTAAATATCAATTAGTAAGGACAATGAATGAAGGCTCTCCTTCCCCACAGCCTGGTGCCTTATAACTCCAGAAACGACCAAGGGGACAAAAAGCAGTGGAAAATCTCTGCACCTAATAGGAATGCCACTCTGGGGAATAGGTAAAGGTTAATTTTAAATGTACTTCCCAATTGAAAATTAAATGTACCTGCCTCCAAATTCATAAAAGCTGAGTTTGCAGACTTAATCCAGAAAGGACTAACTAAAGACCTAGGCATATTGCATCGCTGGTATTTTTTGGAAAGAGAATGCCTTTCATCACTGCTTAATGTCAAACTTGCTTGGTTCATTAAAATCTCTTCGTCTGTTAAAACTGTGCTTTTCCTCGACCTGTGAAAAAATGCCAATCCATACAGCGCTCAAACTTTAAAAATCCTACTGGTTGGTTCTCATATTCATTTAATATCAATTTCATGGCCTGTCCAGTCAACCAGTTCACAAAGCCCGTAAGGTGAATATGGTGGACATGAAAACCATTTAAATATTTAGCACTTTGCTTGCATTATCTTCTCAGGCAAACCTGGTGTTATATTTTGCTAGAAGGTGCTGGCTCAGGAAAGCAGGTGCGTCTTGGAGAAAGTCGGCTGGTGGACATAGACCAGATGCGGAACTTTTCTGGCTGTTGTTTCCCTCCTCTACAAACAAAAGTCTGGTTTTTCCAGACTTAGGGGACCCCACAGTCACGTGGGGAGCTTATCAAAGACCCACGGCTGGGTATATCACAGACTAACTGAACTGGCCGCTTCAAGAGTGACGGGAGACATATGGATTTCAACAAAACTTCCAGGAAAAATCTGACGTGCACCCTGAATTCTGAGTCAATGGGCCTTTTCAGTTTTCATGCACTAAGATTTTCAGAACAGGTTATTGATCCAATGAAAATAATAATTCTAACTTCAGTACCTAATACTATTACGTAACAGGTATGACCTTCTTTCTCCAAAGTGGAAAGACTGAAACTGCAGAATTTATCACTGGTGCGTTAGGGGTTAGGGAAATCAGGACCACAAAAGAGGACTACTGGATTTCATGAGACACTCTGTGTAAGACCCAGGCAAGTAGCTGCTATGTTCCCATGTTCCCATGTAGCCCATGTTCCCAGGACTGTGATGCTTGCATTCCATGTGGTCACTTAACAATCCAAGTCTTAGCTTGGCTCTCCATCCCTGTCAGCATCAGGAGGGTTAAGTGTCATGTCTATTCATTGGTCTAACAAGTACATGGAGACAAAAATCCAAGTACCTTGGAAGGAGCAGATCCCCAAACATTGCTCTTTTGACACAGGAGCATGCATTTGGCTAACTTTACTGAATTCAGGCTTAGAATGTGTGTCCTTCCCCCTTATCACAGGCTTTTCTTTGGAGTCCAAGCTGTGTCTGTTTTCTAGACTTCTCAATTGGTATTGCTTTATTATTTCACTCTCTGTGTACCCTTTGGCCTATGGTCTATGGCTGGAGGAACCTAGTTTGGAGAGAAGGTATCCACTTGATCCAACTAATAGCAATTTCAGCCCTGGAGACTCCCTGTGCTAAAGGTTCCCCTAGGTAAGACAGGCATTATAATGCCCCCTCTGCCTTTTTTTTTTATAATGTTGTTTAGAGGACAGAATAAAGCAAGATGAAGAACACCACTATGAAAATGGAGTGTGTGGTATTTATCTTACATATACTTCTAGAGAGGAAGAAACATCTCTCTGAAAAAGGACATCTCTTCTGGCTATAGTTTGGGTTGTATCTTTTTCTTTTCTTGTCTCAACCATATCCCAGCTCATAAAACATGATACCCAGGTAAGCATTGGCCTAGAGGATCCAGAGGAAGTTCCTAATGTGTCCACAGTTTATCCCTATTTTTTTCTGGGTCTAAATTACCATTTGAAAGAAAGCTGCAAATATTTGGCAAAAAACAAAAACAAAAACAAAACAAAAAAACAAAACCCCAAAACAAAACAAAACAAAAAAAAACAACGGTAAAGCGTTCAGAGTGATTACAACTAAAATTGCAGCAGTACCTCTGGAAAAAGGGCAGATTTTACAGGTAAAATCCTCAAGAATGAAACACAAGGAGAAAAGAAACAACTTACCAAAATCATAGTTATCAATCTTAGCTACAGAATCGTCACTAAATTTTATTTTGCTTTTGTAATAGCCCGAATCCCATGACAAATGACAGAACAATGCATGCTGCTTTTCTTGGGACAAATTATTCTTGAGAGCAATTATGTATCAGACTTCCCAAGAGAGCGCTTTCCGTGGAAAGAATCCACACCTAATGACCTAAAAAGAACAGCTTTTAAAACTGCGCACACATACCCTCTCGCCACACATTGATGAGCTAGCTATCTGCTCATCAAATATCTGTGCGGTTAGTAGCAAGGTATTTCCAGGCCCTTCTCTGAGAAGAAACTACTTTTCCAAGGTGCTGCCTTTAAAACTGTAGCCTTTGCATTCATTTGCTAGTAGGTTAAGAACATCACTTGACAGATTTAATCCCTTCAACCAAAAGCTCTGGGGGGCTATGCAGTTAAGCCAACAAAAGAGGAACAGAACTTCGGTTCACACCGTATCATTCACCACATGATGCGATTTCCCCTCTTGTTAATATCCCGAAAATGGCAAGGTCTAGCATTATGGGTTTGACCTTGGAATTCAAAGTAGAGTTCCATTCCTTTCCCCAAAGTTCCAGGTGCACTTGTAGGGGACTTTGATTTCTGGTAAGGCTATTGGGAGTGGCTGGGGAGTTCCACATCAGGGAGAAAACTCTGGTCAGCTGAAGTAAGTGAGGTTTGCTCTCACAGGATGCCCTCCTTCTCCACATAAAGCGCAGCACCTTTCATCAGCCAGCTAGCAGCTAAGCTTGTGGGGCTGGAAACTACATTCCTTTGAACATCTTGGCAATTGGTGCCTGGAATTTGATGCAGTAGCTCTAAAATTAAATAAAGATCCTGTAGTGTTCTTCTAAGAAATATGGCGTGGCTCTATGACAAAACACATTTTTCAAGCTCTGACCTCTGGGAACTTCAACTAGCTTCATATTTCAGGCTGACACTGCTCACAGGCTACTGTCTAGTTGCCCAAGCCGAGCTGGTTATCCATATATTTTCCAGCCTCCTGATCAGCTTTTAGCAGAGAGATGAGGAGAGTAAATAAAAAGAGGAGAACCACTAATTTAAATGCACTTCCCCTCCAGAGTCCCTTGGGGAGAAGCCCTGGTAATTAACTCTAATGAGATTAACTTGGAACTCTTCCTTTTGCCAGCATTGTAAAAGTAAATCTGTGGTAACCAGTGTGTGTGCATTAAATCAAAGTCAGTCCCCTTTCTTGTAATTTAATGCCCCCCGGCCCCCCACCTCCCACTCCTACCCCTAACCCAGGCTGGAGGCAGGTGAGCGCTGCTTGGTTCTTACCCGCACTTTGCTCCATCACTTCTTTCTGACACATGTCTTGAACATTCACCGTGCAATTCACTATAAACTCGGGGGAGGAGCAGTCGTTGTTCAGCTGGAATTCTTCACATTGGTAACACTGGATTTGCAGCGCAAAGCCTGTGGGGACAGAAGCAATCGGATTTAGATCCAGCCCTCACAGAGACCACCCCAGAAACCGCGGCCCTCCTCTGCCCCAGCCAGCCACGGATCCCGACCTCTGGGGTCCTTGGGCTCGGCACCCCTGGGTCTCCAAGAAAGGCGTATGCGGCTGAAGCCTGCAGCCGGCGGCGCGGACACCGAGGGTCCTGCAGGACAAATGAATTCTGTCGGCGACCCCCAGACCAATGCTCCAGAAACAAGAGAGCCCGTCCGACACCACACCTGGCCCTTCCGCCACGGAAGTTGAGAGGCCGGGTACACAACTCGAGAGCGAAGTAGCTCCAGAGACGTGCTTCAGCTCCAGTGTACAGCTAAGGATTTGCCTAATTGTTAATTGGTTACAAATTGCTTAATTACTGTTTTGGCACCATTCGCGGTTGCATTTGCAGACGCCTTTTTAGTTTTAGTTTTTGTCGTCAGCGTTCCTGTGCTGGGGCTCCGAGGTTCCCTACGCGACCACCCAGGAACCCAGGAGGAAGTGCCAGACGCCAAGTGTGCTGCGCCCCGAGTGTCCGGCCTTTCTTCGGGACAGTCCCCGCAGCAGCGCTGGGCGGGGAGGCGCAGCGTGTGCAAGGGGCGTGTGTGTGTGAGCGCGCGCGCGCCCGAGCCGCGACACCACAACCTTTTCTTCTTGGCTTTCAGGGCAACCATTTGGCTAGGGTCCGGTGGGGGTCCCCGCTCTGCAGCGCTCGCTCGAGAGCCGTTTGCATAATTCAGAGGACCGAAACGTTTTCGCATCTCGCAGCGTTCCAGCCTGGCTGCTCTGCCTGGATCAATGAGCTCCTGTCTAGACCTAACACCCCCTGCTCCCGGACCCCCGGGCTTCTTCCCAGCTCCACAACGGCGGCGCTCCGGGCGCTGCAACACAGCCCCGGCGCGCCCGGGCCACAGGCTGCCCAGCGCTCCCGTCACCTGTCGGCGGCGCCACTCCCACGGGTTGCTGGAGACGCCTGCTAACTTGGTGGGGTCAGGGGCTTTTTATCACCCCCTCTCCGTCGGCAAGGCCCCAGCACATCTCGGACCCTCCGTCCTCCCCAGCTCAGCTTCTTCTCCCGCAGCCCGGGCATCTGCAGCTCGGGTCCCACAAACCCATCGCTCCCGCCTCTCCTCCTGGAGACTTTCCCACGTCGCGACTCCGGGCACCAGCACCCGTCACCGCCGCCAAACTCCCGCTGGGCAACCCCTGCGCAGCACGGGCCCGGAGGTGGGTGCCAGAGGGGCGAAGGGGCAGACGGGTAGATGGGGTGTGCTCGCCTAGCGGGGCCGGTGGTTTCTTCGTCTCCCTACCTTGAAGCAAGAACAATCCGCAAAAAGTTGCCGCGATGCCGAGGACCCACATCCTCCCGGAGCCGCGGAACCGGGAGAGGGCAGGCGCAGCAGAGGCGGCGACCGCGGCGGAGGCGGCCCGGGCCGCAACGGCTGTGGCTGCCGAGGCTGCTGGGGCCCGCGCTCCTGCCGCCGAGGCCACCGCCGCCGCCACGAGGAGCCGCAGGTGCCGCCGGCGGCGCCAGCATCGCCCGTGCCGGGACTCCCGGCTGCGGGTCGCTGCTCCTCCCGCGGGCGCTCCCGGGCAGAGCGCGGCGCCTCCGGAGTTGGCGGCTGAGACTGGAGGAACTACTGGCGAGCCGGAGCACCCAAAAAACTCTCGTCTCTTCTCCCCACCTCCCACTCCAGGCACCACGTGACGGCTGCCGAGTTGGGGTGGGGGTGGCGGGCGAGGAAGGCTGGGACCGTCTTTTCAGGTCCCCACCCCCTTCCTATCGCCCTCCTCTCCCGCCTCCGCACGTCCCCAGGACAGGGACGCCAGAAGGAGAGGCAGAGTGTAGTTTTCCAAGGTTGGGAGGCTTGGAGATTGGGGAAGCGTGAGGAGGGCGCAGCAGGTGCCGAGGGGACTGGCCGGGCGCTGACTGCGGGACCTGCGAGGTGGGGTCGTAGGACCGCGTGCCCCACTAGCCCTCCGCGCCCCCCGGGGCTGGTCCACCCAGCTGGGGTTGCTGGGAGGCCCGCATTGGGAGCCCAGTGCCGGGGGCGGCTGGCTAGAGGGGCGCGTGCTCCCCTGAGTAAGACGAAGTTGCACACCTGCAGGCTCCCTGAGGGGGCCGGCGCAGCTGCGCCTTTTCTTCCTCGTAGAGGCCCCTGGTTCAAGACCAGGCTTGGCTTCAGCGGCCGCAGAGCGGGCGGGGTGTGGTGAGGACCCTGCCTGGACAGGCGCCGTTCGCCCCGGGCGGCCCTCCTTCCGTCTGCCCGCTCGCACAGCTGGAGGGTGCAGTGACATCAAGCCTAGCTTAGGACAGGTTGGCCTCCCGGGGACGACTGTCACGAGTTCCCACCAGAAAGCAAATCGGGTGAAGAAGGGAATATCTTTGCTCTCTTTTCCTCCCAAAGGCCGGGATCTTCATCCAGCTTTTCTCAAAGTCACGGGTTATTATTAGTACGTCCTCCCAGGTCCTCTCCTGCATCACGCTTTCCCAGCCCAGGAGTCAGTCGCAGGCTGCCCTGCGCCTCTGTTTTAAGACCCCGTCCCATTCACCCTCTCTCAGTCAAGCGACCCACCTTGAATACTCCCGGGATGCCACCGGTCTGAGTTCGTCTTCCTTGGAGCGGAGCCTTGCAGCAGGTGGTGTGGGAGCCTCGGCGCCCCCGCCCCCAACCCCGCACGTTGTCACCCTTCCCCCTGAGTCCCTGGGGAGAACCCATTTCTGTGCAAATCGCTTCAGAAGCTTAGCTCCTCTTCACCGCCTGCCCTTCCCTTCCCCGCGAGGAAGCTCTCTCAGGCCAGGACGCTGATTATTTATTTTCCCATCCTGCCAGCGGAGCAGGTCTGGAAATGGGCTTAAATGACTTTCTTGTAATTCCTCTGCAGAGATCGTTCCATATCTGCCTCAGGCTCCTTCTCTCCCTTTGCCCCCCTCTTCTTTTCATTTCTAGTTGGTTAACCCCTCGGGGAGACTGAACGCTCTGACCATTACACCCTTGTCTGCAGACTCTGATCTTACAATTGGCTGAATTACTATCTCGGGAGCAAAGGGGGCCACCAGTTTATTTATTTCTTCCGGGAATTGATTGTCTGGAGCACGTGTGAGAGCAAACAACTGGGCCAAAGGATCCTTGAACAAGTTCTTTGCAGATTTCAGAGGGTGCCAACTGTGATAGAACTTTTATTCAGAAATGAAACAAAAGAATTTTTTCAAAGTCTGAAAGACAATGATACTTTACATAATTTTCATTTAGGACAACAAAATTCAATATAACAAATTGCACAAATTAACCAAATAACACTGATTATACAACACTCTTTAAACATACAAACGTGTGCTGAAGTAACCATATAGATCCTAAAAATATTTCTATTAGGCCTACTTTACAAACTCCTGTACAAAAGCAATTATAAATAGTTCACATCTAGAAAAAATACAAATAACCTTTAAAATAGAATTTATCCTCACATATACACAGACTTTGTAGGGAAAAAAAAAGATCTTAAAAAGTAAGAATTTTTTGTAGCACCAGCAATTCATTTTTAAAAAAGTGAACATGACAGACAGGAATTTGCTTTCATTTCTAGTTTCCCCAGATTTTAATAAAAAGAGCAGGAAGATAAAAAATCAAATACTGTTGAGAATCATAGAGAAGCACTAAGCAGAAGAGGTTGTAAGAAAATGTTTGGAGGGAAAACCTGTGGTTGAACATAGAATTAGGTCACTTCTGATCCACATCCTTTCCCATCAGTGTCACACTTGAGTACCTGTTACATTTTTCAGTGGAAGCAGAATTACACTCACTCCTAGAACCTGAATCTCCCTGGTAACAATTTTGAAATTGCATTAGAATTAAAGTTTATATCACATTGAGATTGTGAGTTGGAGAGGACAGTGAGCCCTCTGGTTTTTGGCAGGCCCTGTTTTAGCTTTACAGAGTGTACCCACAAACAATTTGAGGACTAGGACAGTGAAGTCAACAAAACACTTTAGCTGGAATTTTTGAAAAATATATTATCAACTTCTAACACTTAGTACATCATTTCAAGAGCATGGCACTGATTCAATTTATTGCTGTCTTTTTTTTTTTTTTTTGCTACAAATATAATTTCTTTTCCAAAAATTTACAACTTCTGTACAAGTATTCAAAAAAAGTGCAAAATTAAGACTTCTGCATTGTGGGTGTGTTTACATCTAATCTTGGTGAAACACAACAAATGGAGTCTATTGCCCTGTCAGAAAAGGAAGCTCCAGTGGGTTACTTGTTATGAATCTGACAATGGAGGCTCCGTTGTTGCCATGGTTTATTGTTGCCATCTCTGTTCCCCTCCACACAACTGTTTCTTAAGTGCTCCATTTTCAGCTAAGAAAAAACAACAATAACAACAACAACAACAACAACAAAAACGGTCCTTTATACATCATTTGAACCCTGACTTGCACAGGAAGAGAAGCTGTCATATAAAGAATCACTCAGGGATTCCAAATTGTCTACCCCAGGCCTATCTGAGCTACTCAAAGATGCCTCTTCAGTTTTTTCTTTTTCTTCCTTTTGTCTTTCAACCGTGTTTAGAGAGTTCTTCTCTCTTTCTAACAAAATCATAGTTTTGCTGTTATATTTATTGAATGACTCCAGGGAAATTTTAGATAATCTATTCTCAGGATCTTCTTTTGTTTCTTCAACTTGTTTCAATTTCTGCAATAAAAAGAGGAAAATATTAGAAACATATTTCTTTGGAAAATCAAGTTATTCTATCCAATATTCAATTATTGTCTGTATAACGTGCAGTTTAAAGGGATAGAGAGAGCCTACAAGTCTTTAACAACCTTCTGGTATAACTAAAGGTAATAATAAAGGCTATTTTAGGGATAAATCAAGACTTTAATCATTTTACTGAGATAAATAGGTCCCGATTTGCAAACCGGTAAAGTGCCACTTAATTTCATTTTAAATGGATCCATTTGAAATTTGTTCAGGTAAAGTGCCTTATATTTCTTCACCAAAGTTTCAGACTCCTCTCTTTTCTTACTAAGTATTAGTAGTTGTCTTGTTTTTAAATATGGATAAAGGATTGAGTTTCAGCCAGAAGTTGGGGTTATATGGGGGGTGGGGTGGGCAAGGCATACAATCCCTTAAATTGCCATGGGAAACATTATCATATTTCTGTTTTCTCCCTTTATGAGCCCAAAGATATTTGAAAGAGATCTCCAGGTCTGTGGGTGTAGATTCTAGAAAGCCCAAAGGTGGGGGGGGGGGAACATAGTAACACTTTTGCCCATTAGTAACCTCTCCCTCCAGGAGGTTCCAGTAATACCACTCTAAATGGGGATATTTGTAGGATGCTACTGGCAGTCTCCAGGACTTTATAAAACACTGCAGCCATATTCAATAATTATCCTAGGTGAACTCTATAAACATGAATATATTCTATTGCTCAAGTGGTTCCTAAGGTCTGAGATGAGAGAAGAGAGAGGTACAGATACAAAAGCAACACATGTAGACGTGTTAAAGCCACTAAGGCATTTCCTCTTTGGGCAACAATTCTATCCAAACACCAGGAAAAGGTAGGAATAGGGGCTTAGACATGGTCATGATAGTTACGATTTATTAAGCATCCACCATGTAAAACTCAATGAATATATTTTATCTAGAAGCATTTTCATAGGGGACTTGCAACTTACACATCTTCATTTTAAAGAGGAAGAAAACAAAGCTCAGAGCGACAGAGCTACTCGCCCAAGTAGCAAATGGCAAGAGAACAGGATTTGAATTCCAGGCTGGCTGCCTTCCATGCTCTTGTTCCTATTAAACCATGCTCTTATGTAATAAAAGACAAGATGTCCTGTGTTTTTGTTTGTTTGTTTGCCATCCATATATTGTTCATTTTGCCACCCATATATTCCACTTAAGTAACTTGCCAAACCATCTCAATTGCTACTATCCCAGATTCTGATAGTGCAGTTCTGTTCCCCAACCTACCACAACCCCCACACACATTGTTACAATGCATGCACACAGGCGCAATGAGGAAATTGTGTTCTGATCCAGGGAACAACACACATAATCCAAGCCTATGATTCTCCTTTGCTAAATATGTAATAGAGAAAGAAAAAGATATGTAAGTGGATGCCTTTGGTGTCCTAAGAGCAGGCCGAGACACAGTTTCTCTTTCCATTATGGAAATGGCATAATTCTATAGGAATATTTGAAAATCACCCTTGAAGTAGTACTTATTTCATTAGACTGTTAATGTACAGGAGCATTACTCTCGGAGCTCATTTTCAACCCCAAATGGCTGCTTTGAAATCAGAAGCAAGCTAAGGAACAGATTTCTAGGTGATTACAGAAAAGTGGCTCCATAATTAGGAATAACACCATGCAAAAGCCCCTTTTCATTGCCATGCCAATTTTTAGACATTTCTAATAAAGAATTATACAGTACCATCCTAACAATGCACGGAGAACAGGAAATGCTTTGATGTACCAAATGTAGGTAAGTGAAGGACCTTCACTGCAATTTTCTCCTCACCTGAACACCTTCTCCCTGTCTCTTTATTCAAGAACCACGAGCAGTTTCCTTGCCTATTTCTGGTCCATATGGATCTCAAAGTCACTTAATAAACACTTAATAGAGAAGGGGGCATGACACAGGTGGAAGGTGTTGGTGTTGGTGTTGAGTATATACAGCTAGGTGGCAAGGGGAGCAGGCGAGGCCCTGGAGGCAGACACACCTGAGCCTGAATCACACCTTTCCCCTTTTATTGGCTGGGTGAGTGCCCTCCAGCTCCCTTCTGCAGGTGTAAAATCGTAGGACACACTTTTATTTCAGGATTGTTGGGAGTAGTCGAACTAAAACACCTTAAGACCTGATACATAGTAGTAGGTGGTCAATAAATAACAGTAAGGCAGGATTCTTTTTCTAGACAGTGTTTCCGAAACTGCTCTACAGGCCATCAGCATGGGCATTTGGGAAAGCTTGTTAGAAATGCAAATTCCTGAGCCCCACCCAGACTTACTGCATCAGAGATGCTGAAGCCCAGCAGATGTTTTGAACAAGCTCCCCAGGTATTCTGATACTTGCTAAACTTTGACAATCACCTAGTCTGGAAGAACTTGAAGTCTTGGAAGGAAGATAGATGATAAGTATGACTCAGTGTATTAAGGTAGAGATGAAGACAGAATTATTTACCACTAAAACACCCACTGTGTCAGATATAAATAGTACGTCATGTTTTTCAAATGCTTCGTGCTTGTCAGTTTGTTTCTTCAGCTGGTTGAAACAAAGGCCTATGGAGGTGATGAAAATGAAGGAGTGGCCCATTTTAAGAAAAATCACATGGCTTTCTCAGTCTTCCTTTTATTTTCACAGTTTTTAATGAGATAGTTCTTGACTATCAGAACAGTATCAGTGCAAGAGTGACCAATACAGCCACCTGGCACCTAGCCTCAGTGTTGGGTAGTGACACGGAGTGGTGAGGACTGCGGTCAGCTCAGAGCACGTGCCTGCTCTGGAGACAGAAACAGCTACTTAACATCTAGCTTATTGTCACCATGCAGAAACGTGGGCCCAGATCTTTAGATTTTAAAGAGGAGGCTATCAATGTAGAAGACTATTTGCTTGTGTTTAAGATCCTCTCATTTTTAATTAGTTTGCTTATATTAAGAAAAAAACAAAATAGCAACCCCTCTGCCCCAGCACACTGTATATGTCCAATCGCAGTCTTCTCTCTGTTTGGACTTCTGAGGTAGAGATCACGTTTTATACATTTTATGTCCTGTCTGACCCCCTCCTCCTCCTTCCCCCACCAGCTTTCTCCCCAAAGGCCTTGTCCAGTGCTCTGTCATCAATAAATTCTCAGTGGAGACTTGATGGGTTCAACCTTCTCTGGTTCAACCCTCTCTAACAGTCTCAACTGTTTGCTTGGGTTTTGCCAGTGGTCCTGCCAGCTAAGAATAAAAGCACTAAAGTAGCTTCCTTCCCTGTCTCCAATTAGAAGCACACCAGGCTGTCCTCAACACTGTCTTGTCAGATCTCAGGTATTTTTAAAATTTTGAAGTCCTATAACATTTACATTTAAAATACAAGGAGGGCTTGAGGTCAAACAGTAATGTGCTAATGATGTATCTATCGAGTGGCAACAAAACTGCACATTGGTTGGCAGTGACTGTATGTGAAGGTGCTTTGCAAACTAATCATGGTAATAACAGCATTTAATTGAGAGTCTGTTCTGTGCAGACACTCTGCTAAGCACTTTGCACAGCTTATCTGTTTTCATCCTCACACCAGTTCTGTGGCAGAAGGTGTCACTAGTATCTTCATTTGGGGCCAATCGGGGCTTGAAGAAGTTAGGTAACTTGTTTAAGGTCAGGCAGCAGTACCTGTGGAGTGTGGATTTGGACCTAGGCAGTTTGCCTGCAGAGGCCAAGCTCTTAACCTCTATCCTGGAGACAGCTTTACAAATACCAGCCACTATTATCTTTAAGAGGAGCATCTGAAATAAGGATTACAGAAGAACAATATTAATGATAAGAAGCCCTGTGAAGGTCAGTGTTTGACAAGGATTGTGTTGGTTCCATAAGACATCTTCATTTCTTTCGTATATTCATCTGGATTGTGATCAAACTAATGTACTACATTTGTCACCTATAGGTGGCAACAGTTGTACAGTTCTCTTTCTGGTGGGGCTTTTCACTGCACTTGGGAACCAGGTATGGCTAAACAGGGCAGGGGAAAATATATTTTCATGTTTAAAATACATAGCTTTGCATATTCTTAAAATACTTTTCTGCCTTTCGTGTAACCGTGGCGTTACTGGTGATAATTCAAGCAAGTGGATAGATAGAGTTTGCGGAAATCCCCTGGGAATTGTAACTTAACTAACTTAATTCCTTGTAGTCAAACAGTTAATCGATCAATGAAACCAATCTGCTATGTGACGGACTTTGTGTGAATAACTGTGTGGTCTTGACTCTCAGAGAAAGTTCCACGGAAGAGGGGCTGTGGAAATGATTTTGATTTGTGAATATGATGGAGATATATGGTAAGTAAGAGGGATGGCATTCCAAGGAGTTGCCATTTAATAGGCCCCTGTTGCATCTGTACACCGTTCTGTGTCTACTTTAGGCCCATAGGTCATTGGAATAGTCTCTATCCTTGCCCTTTTGGGTTCTGTAATGGACATAATCACTGTAAAGGCAGAAACGCAGATCATAAGGGGTTCTAAGAGCCCCAACCAGGTTCAGTTTTAAGTACCAGCTCAGTACCTGGGTTATTAATAATAAATAGCTTTTGTTTCCAGACAGCTTTCCCATCCAAGATTTCACTTCACTCTTACATCATTCTGGAAGGTGAAGAGGCTCGTGTTGGCTGTTCTCTCCATGGGGTATTTATGGAATTTGTGGTTCATACAAATTCAAATTCAGGGGAAATTGGACCTGGAAACTCGGTCCCTAATTTTCAACACAGAAATGCATACCATTTTTTTCCAGAGTCAACAATGATCGTAGACTAGAGATTCTGCCTAGACCAATATCCTGAACTCTAGGAAGGATAAAATTGAAGGCTATATGGACCCTCACCATAAGGAAAAGATGGGAAAGATTATATAAAGTGATAGAGAAAAACTTAAATGGTAAACCAGAAAAAAAATATACGCTTAATGACATCAATTTCAAAGAGGTGCATGCTATACATGTACAGCCAGAAACTCCTGCCCATAGGGGAAAAACAAGTCATAAATTCATGAAATAGTGTAATGGATTAGTGTTTTATGATGGAGGCTACTCTTTAATTATTTCAAAGAAGTTTGCATCCATTGATTGTATCTTGAAACTTGGTATGTCTACTACAAGCTGTCAGAAAGAGATTCACATCTTGTGAAATTCAAAGGCAACATCACTCCTCTGCTGGACATTAATCCTTACAAAGAGGACTGGCATTTTTAGCACAAATTAATGTAAACATCAACATAACATAGTCTTATTTCTCTATTGCTGTAGAGATTCGCTGCCAATCAGTTCGAGAAGACATGTGGTAGGAAAATAGCTACGTTTATAAAGTGTTTTTACTATGTGTCATGTCCTGGGTTGAGTGCATTGAACGAATTATCTCATTTAATCCTTCTCCTCCCCATTACTTGCATTAATGTTAAAACACAGGGTAGAGAGGTGTAAATATTAGCCACATACTCCTGGTTAATAAGTTAGGGAATTAGAATTCAAGCAGAAGTAGCCTGACTACAGAACTTGGGATCTTAATCATTATGCCCTAGAGCAGGTATTTGGAAACCAGTGTTTAGTTCCCTGGAATTGTGTTAATTAGCTGTGTAACCCCTCTATGCCTTAGTCTTTACATTAAAGTTTTTAGAATCTTCCTTCTCTGTAAAGCTCTGTGACTCTAAAATATTCTTAATTGGGTGTCTTCCAAGCATCTATTATTGGCACAATAAATAGCTCTCTTCCTCACCTATGTTCTGAACAAACTGAAGAATAAGATGAAAAGGCTGGTGGGAGAATAAAATATCAGCTTCATTAATGGGGAAGCTTACATTGGAGAATGAGGTTTCTAACTGCAAAGAAGGGAGTTTCCTCATACTCATTCTAGAAATAGGCTTGGTAACTAGGAGCCCTGGACTGGGGGCAAGTGTCCTCCCATAAAGCTTACAGCACAGCCAGCCTGACTCCAGAGAGAGGGTGAGAAGAGGGGGAGGTGGGTTTAACATTCCCTGTTCTCCTAGACTTGCTAATTACATAAGCCAGCCCTCCTTCTTTCCTGGACAAGTGAATGAGGGGAGCCCAGAGTTGCTGAGCTCCTAGGAAGTTACCCCCTCCTGGAAAGAGGCACTTGAAATTGGGAAGAAGCGTCCCCACCATGCTCCCTACCACCACCCAACCCTTTTCATTATGTATGGTGATGTAGATTTTAACTAGTCATAAATGCCCCAAGGCCAAGAAGATGCAGGAAGTAACACTGGGGGGGGGGAGGGGAATCAAGTTTATGAATGCTCTGCCACTTAGTTGTCATTAAAAATTATTTTTACAAAGATGCAAAAACACCTCATAGAGGGCAGTAGGTGAGGTTGGGCAGAAAAACCTCCTCATAGGCAAAGAAATAAGAGAGAGGGGAGTTAGTAGATGTGAAAGACATAAGAGCTGCCAGGTGGATGCAGATAAATCTAATAGAGGGGACAGTTTGGCTAATCCTGGACATAGGGTTCATGTTGAAGGTCTGATTTCCCTCATCCCTTTCATGATGAGTGAATCTTGGGCACTGGGAGGATGGATCCATGGCAGAGTTTTGTGTTATGGTCTTGTTGTGGGAATGGAGAAGAGGTATTTTAAGCCAGGGATTCTTGGTTGAAGCTGTGCGCACATTGCAAAGTCTAAGTTAAGTGATATTTGCTGGGGGAAGGCCAGTCTCACAGGAAAAGATGCAGCCGAAGTCATTTCTCTTTTCTCAGAGGCACTAATCTCTTCTTTAATGCCACCTCTTACTGTATTCCTGGCGGAGCTACTTTCTGAGTAAGACATAAAAATAGATAAAATGACCTTTGGTGAACAGGAGAGACCCTCCAGACTTTTCTTGAGAGTTGTGGTGTTAACCCTGTTAACCTGGTCGAATTCCAACCTGGATAATTACTTTCTCCCTGTGCTCAGTTCCTTTTATTACCTCAACTGGACACATTACTCTTCACTTGCCCTTCTGAAAAATTAATGTGACGGATCGGTAATAGAGAACCACTCTCTCCATCCAACAACTGGTCGGGAGATGCGATTCAGCACTTGGGGCACTCTCTGTTTCCTTACTGGGGTCCTGAAGATTCTTCAGTATCTCCAGGGCAAACTGGTTTTATTAGGTGAAAGAGTAATTTTCAGCTGAGATGTGTTTTTATGACTATATTATTAACTATATTTCTGTCCTTTACCAGGATCAATGGCTTTTAGTGACCTCTGCTGGACCCCCTGAACCCAGAGGGAAAAAAGCGAGCTTACTTTTTGGAAGAAAAAAAAAGAAAAAAAAAAAAGGCAAGCAGAGAGAAGGTCAGTAAGGGAAGAAACAGGGTGGCTAGAAAACAATATACCTTACAGAAAGAAAAAGAACTCAGCTCAGAGATAAACAATGGCCCTGAGGACATTTAAAACTAGATCCAAAGGGCAGTAGGAAAGAGAAGCCATTTTATCAGAGAGATCAGAAATGCTCCCATATATGGAAAATGGGGGAAGATGTGGGGCCAGGTGTGTCAGTGGGAAGAGAAAAAAGGAACATAAAGAAAATCACAAATGTAGCTCATGGCAGATTAAGGCATTTGGAAGAGGAAAGGCCTGTCATTATAAGTTTGACTTAAACTACTTTATGAACATGCAAAGGACATGTTTGTGAGTTCTGTGAACTCTAACATTAGTGCCATCACATGCCCATTTAAAGTCATACTTTTTGATTTTTGTTTTCCAGGTTGTGGATGAATCCACAAATGTAATTTAAAATGTAGGCTGATCACCTTAAGTAATGCATTTGATGGGATCAATATTGTTCAATGTCTCCAAAAGTAAAAACCTGCAGTGTTTTAAAGTGACCTAGAATCGGGATAAGGATCCAGCTCATTGATAGTGGCTTGTGTAATTAGCTTAAGTAAATGGAACATGCTAACCTCTGTTCTTAGATTCCTTTTTCTTCTTCTAGCACAATAATATTAACTACAAGTTTTATTCAGGAATGAGAGTTGTATGCTGTCTGTGCAGCATAAAGAGCTCATGAACTTCATCAGAGGAAGATACAGCATGAAGGGGCCATCTGTGTATTCCAGCACCAGATAGCTATGTTTTCACTTTGGACTGATAGATCTGAGGCTGCTCTAATAAGAACAAAAATACTCTTATTTGGAGGATGATGAGTGTAAAAAGGTTATACTAATTTTTCCCCCCATGGAAGTTCTCCGTCCAAAGATCTCCAATACCATCATAATGGTGATCATCATAAAAGTGTATCTGAAAGTGCCAAGTTTTTATTACAATGTATTCTGTGAGGGCCAAAGCCAGGGAGAAATATTCCGTGTTATTCAGTAACTGAAAATTGGCAACCTGAAATTACTTCTAATGGAATTTGGTAGACCATTTAAGAGCTGCAGTACACCATGGCAGCCAATCTCTTAGGCACTTTACTACAGTCATTGAGTCCAATGGGACTGTACAGTAAGTTCATCCAGGAATGCACAGATATTTGTACATGTTAGAATGTTCACTCTCTTCATATTTAAGCTATTCATCTCCTAATGCAATTCATGTTTCAGTAGGACTGGTCAGCCTTCCCCTTGGATGCAGTTATTCCCAAGGATATGTGACATATTGAGTCCTAGAACCAGGGCAACTCAGAATCAGCAATTTATTGATCCTTGTTCTAAAGAGAAGATTCCTTGGTGGCAATTGTTCTAAAGATTTAGGAACATTAAGCTTTACATTCTGTATTGTATTCTATTTTATTGTGACAATTGTAAGATGCTCTTATACCTCATTACCCAGTAAACATGAGGGATCCTAGGATGGAAGGATGTGCTAGTTGGGACAATGTCAGTGGAACGTGCTTTCATTCTGGATTCCATCCCTTGCTCTGCCACAGTATGACAGCAACAGTCATTACCTCAACTCTGTACCCAGATCTTCACGAATATTTAAATATGGATTATGCTGCTCTTGCCACATCACTTATTTATTTATCTATTTATTCAACAGATATTTATTGGGCACCTAATATGTATTACATGGTATTCTAGACCCTGGGGATAGAGTGGTATACGAGGTAAAGCTACTGCTCACATGGAATGTACTTTGGAAAAAGTCTTTAGTATCATGTCAATATAGAACAAAGCTTCAGATATTTTAGGATATTAACCCCTGAGAAATGGGCTGGAATAGTCTATCCAGCCTGCTCTTTGGCCTAATAATGGCACTTTAGAACTCAAATATCTTGTCAATCTCAAAGTTGTGGCTGTGTCCATTTTACCCCAATCCTAGTTTGGAATGAATGCCCTCAACTTGCTTAGCGTCTTTTGATCTTCTTCCATTCTTAGTCTGTAACAGCTTTTGTGCAAAACATTTTTCACAGGTTAACTAATTACTATTTCCATTCACCTTTCTTAACCACCCCGGGCCTAGTCATCTCCTAAATTCAACATGCTTAAATGAGAATTTCTTCTCTTTTCTTCAGTTCCATATTGTTGCCAATGATAACCAAGTTTTACAACCTGATCCTTTTTTTTTTTTTTTGTTATTCAGAGATACTCATTCTCTTTCTATAATAACTCATTCAAAGGATCTTTTCCTCTATGAATTCCTGGCCTAAATGTCCAAATTGTCCATTTGACTCTGAACTTATATCCATTCTATTTTATAGGCTGTTTCCATATCAATGTTCCACTTCTCAATTAGATTATATACTTCTTGAAGCCATGGACTAGATTTTTTTCTGCTTTCTTTCTCAGATTCTGACACTATGCCTTGTATCTCTTGGAGTTGATATTCATTGCATATCCATAAAGGTAGTCTGTATTAGATCTGTTTTTACTACACCATTTCCTCGGGACCTCATAGACTTGACCAAGTTTTCTGTAATGTCTGCTTTTCTGTGCTGAACATGTAAAATAAGATCATTTCAGATGTTCACATTACTTGTGATAGTATGGCCCCCAGACATATTAGCAGGGGCATGGCCTCTTGGATTCCAGGTTAGCATCACGAACCAGGATGACCCTTGCAATATTGGATGTCTGACTATTATCTACTTCAAAAAAAGCAATCTCCTATCTGCGTCAAGGGCAGAGACATGTGCACTCACACACAATGGCCACGCTGGTCGGGCAGCTGTGCTCTGAGTCAGCCTCTCCCTCCTGAACCCCGGTGGGTGTGGCCAGAAGTTGGGTGACATGGCAGCTGCCATCATTTCCTGGAAACCCAGGAGTGCTAGCCAAGATAATAAAGCTTCTCGGGGGATGAAATGTTATTAAAAAGAACAGGCCCATGATAGATGGCACAGACATTGGCTCTCTTAAATGCTTCCTTCAGCCAGCGAGCGCTGCCTCACCTGATCTGAGCCAGTGGCAGGCAAGGTGCTCAAGTTCAGATTCTTATCTCCTTAAAACAGGGGTGGGGGAGAACTTGGTGATGGGAGTTACAGTGTGAACATGAAAATGATGACATTCTTAGGGGCAGCAACCAGACTGACTGTTGAGGTGACAAACCCACCGACGTTACTGGGTATATCAAATCAAGAAATTAAACTGCATGGAGATTACATTACAGGTGCCTTGGTACAAAATTCTAGAACGAGGCAGCATGCGGGAGGTTTCTGTTCTGTCTCTGCCACCTGTAATAGATTCAGTTGGCAAACTGACTCCTGCATTATAAAAGGTATTCTCTTCATAAACCACCTAGGCTGGCTCAGTGCGACTTTATGAGGTTTAATTCAGCTATCCACTACAATAAAAAATAAACTATTTTTGTCTCACATGCACAAAACAATTTAATTTTTAAATTAATGTAAAAGCAAAAGGCGCCTTGCTCCGAGTGAAGCAAGTTTGCCCCACACAGCTGTGTAAACAGAACTCGATCCCTATGAGAATTAAGTGTGGATCAACAAAATCAATAGTTAATTGTGTAACTCAGGGTCTTTCATTTCAGATCTAATCTGTAAAGAAGGTCCAGGGAATGTTTGTGTTTTGATTTTCTTAAGATATTATTTAAAACCTTTCTGTCAGGCACAAGAGTTCACTCAGTCTTCACATCATTTCCCTAACTTATTTGGCTTGTGAGCAGTCAAGGTCGTACTGACCCTTCAGCCTCTCCAGTCTTCACCTTCTAAAGTTCGGTGTCTTTATCAGCCAAGCCACCTCATTCGGGAGTCTGGCTGGCACTAATGCTGAAAAAACTTTATTGCAGAAAACAACCCAACGTGATAGGTGTCTCGGCACCAGACATGGCTGCATTAGTTGTATTATGAACTACCTTTTGGTCTATTTCACCACACTATGTATAGCAACTAGGCAGCCACCTTCACCCCCACCCCCATCAGTAAAATGTATTGTGCTGTGAAGATGCACGGTTTTGTGATGTGGCAACAACACATAGGTTAAGCCAGTAAGAACAAATATGCTATCTGTTCCAGCAATCTGAAAGGGACCCGAGGGAGGGGGTGCTCTTTGAATAGAACCTATAAAAAAAGTCATCCAATCTCATTAGCCCAAATGGATGAGAAGGGAAGGAGGGCAGGGAGGCCTCCTTTGCAAAGGGGATAGTACAATAACATTCAGAAGACCACGGGAGTAACAGATGGACTGCCTTGACCCTTGTTATATTATAGCAGAGCTAAAAATGTAATGTTTGAACTTCTTTTCCCTTTAAAGTGTAACCTTTCATATAATAAGTTAAGCCTTTCTCTCTCTTACATATTGTTAGAAGCCTTCATCCATTTTGGGGACTGAAGGCAAAATAATTCTGGAAATAATGAATCATTTTTCTTTTTCCAGTGTGTCCAGAAATCCCATGATTATTTTGCTATTGCAGACAGTGACCTTCTCAAAGGAGGCCTATCAAACATTCAAGATAAATAATGAGAGGGTCTCTTTTTCCTGCCTCAAGGAAAAAACTGCATGGAGGGAAGGTGTTTGTGAAAGCCTCACTATGTTCATCTCAGGAAGGGCAACAGCGTCCTCCAAGTGAAATAGAGCAGCACGTGTGTTTGTGTGTGACCAGCGGCCCCATTCAGCGGGACTCCCAGGCAGCGTCCTTACAGGGACCTTGGGGGAGACACCTAAACTTTTCACCCAGTAAAGCTGGAATTGGATGTTTCACTGGTGACAGGTAGAGCACGTTTTAAACTTCTTGACTTGTAAGCTAGTTAACTAAAGGAGAGGAAGCTCTGGTTAATGCCTCCTTCCAACAGTATAGAAAAACATGGTTTAGGCAGAGTAGGGCCCAGGAGCTAAGACTAATCATAATGAATCTCCCCTTCCTCCCATAGCTCCATCTTCCCACCAAGCAGCAGATACTCAAAGGGCAAAAGGAGCCTTTCTTTTGTCTCCCTATGGAAGCAACGTCTAAGTAGAGAGCCGCAGTTGAAATAGCAACTTTCCCGTGATTTGAGCACTCTGGGGATGCACAGGAGTATGGGCCAGCTTATCAGAGAAAAAGTTATCTGTCCACCTTTTTATGTCTCTGTGGACAGCTGTACTCAAGTCTCTGTGGACAGATGAGGACACAGACCCTAACTTCAGGAGTAGGTACAAGACCTTCCCAGATATGCCTCCAGTCTCCTCCTTTCCTTTGTTGAAACTCCTACCTTGCCCCATAGATGGGTAGTGGATGGCCTGGTTCTAGACCAGGGGAAGAAAATTCATTGCCGGTGAGGAGGATCTGACATAAGCACAGATGGGTGGATGGTGTGAGTGGGTAGTGGGGACTGTGGTGAACTCAAGAGCACCTGCTCCCGTCAGTTAGTGGGGCAGCTAGTGCTTATTTAACAAACATCTACGTAGTACTTATTATTGCTATCACACATAGGGTAAGGAATTATCAAAACACACTTTCACAATGAAGACCGTGTGCATTTCTATAGGCTTGCATTGCACCTGACACTGACTGTTCTGTGACTTCCTTCTATGATTTTTTTTAAATGTATAGGATTTAGGTTGATATCTAGGAATATAGCAAGTCTAGTAGTTTGTGGTTTTTTTTTTTCCGTGTCAAAATGAAAAGCCAGCGATGAAATAGAAAGACATTTCAAAGATATAGGGCTCCCTATGGAAAGGGGAAGGAGAATAGGGGAGTGAGAAAGAAAGTGCTCTATTCCCAGGCAAGCTCAGGAATCAATGTGTTCAACTAGGCAGTATCCAGTGGCAATGCAGGGGCAAGGGTAAAAAAGCAATCTCAAAAGTAATCAGGATACAAATGATCCAGGGCTTTAAAGATAAAATTGAAACCGTTCAGCAACACCTTGAAAACAAGCCAGTAAGCATGCAGATAAGGATCAAGCACATTACTTAGCTGGCCAGCTGAGGATGGCAACCAGCTGAATTTTGAGCCCAGAAAGGCAGTTAGTATCTCTGTGTTCTGGCTCACATATCTTCCTCTCTCCAGAATGTCCTCCCCACTTTTCACACCAGCCAATACCCACTCATCTCTGGAGATTTGGATGGAGGAAAATATCCTATGAATTCTTTTCTAGCCAGAGCCTTGACCACTTCCCCTTTTTGTTCTCACTTCATTCTCTGTGCAGACTATTATCATGGCATCAGTGGGCCTTGGATGTATATAGTGGTGGCCACAGCTCAGTCTCCTGGGTAGGCTATGACCCTCTTTATCTTTTCATCCCTTGTGTCCAGAACACGCCTGACACATAGGAGGTCCAGAAACATGAGTGGAATGAAGGGAGGATGCTAATTATATTTCTTATTTACTGATCATCTTTTTTCTTTTCTATAATGTTTCCTTATCTTTTACCTAATGCCGTTTATTGCCTTTGAAAGTGATTGAGTCCCAAGGATAAGATGCTGTACTGTCTGGTAGGGAACATTCATTTATTTCCCAAGGGGTAGTTGATGGTCTAATTACCCAGAAGACACTTAAGTTTCCTTTATTTAGAAAGTAGCGATAATAACCTCTCCAGTAAGTAAACAGGAAAACAGATTTTCATTTTCAAAAAAATTTGATTAACATACAATTTTCAAGGAGTATTTCTATTGCCACAAACCAAGCTCCTTACAATAACCAGCAGCACTGGTTACACAGATTAAAAGACATTAAATAAGTCAAGATTATATCATGTAGCAATGGGAAGATTAATATGTCAGTGAGGCTTTCTAAACATCCAAGTAGTTTCCTGGGACAGAAAAAAATCCTCATTGTGCTCAAAATGGGGGAATTGCCTTAGAATGAAGGTTTGAGAATACTGTGATGAATTTCAAGAGTAGTGGATGTCCTTAAAGAATACAAGAGATTTTGGAGAGTTGTTGAATGACTGCATCCCCTAGATGTAGGACAGGGTGACAGCTTAGGGTCAACTCGGGAGATGCTCAGCCTGGATTGTGTCCTTAGGCACACAGGGGAGAGATGCAGTGTGGCAGAAACAGATCACTGTAACAGGTAGCAATTTTTCCCATATCAGAACTAGCATCGGCTACAGTTGTGTGGGTGGGGGACAATTCTCTTTTCCTCAACTCTGTGAAAACCTAGAGTTTCAGTGAGTTAAATGTGAGTGGGCCGGTGTTTCTCTTTGCTGGATTCAGCGCATATGGCTTCTCTGTCGTGTGTATCTACAATTCTCTTAAGTGACTGGAAAAAATACTTTTTCTTCCATCAGTGTTAAAGAAGTCACTGGCAAACTGTCCCTTAAATATTCTTGTTGGGTGATATCAAAGGATTACTTAAAGGCTGTTCCAAAAGCTATTCCCCATTGGAAAATGACTAGGAAAAAGACATTTCAGGCCAGGTCTGCTATGCATAGATACTTACATACACACATATGCGTGAGCGCACATGCACACACACACACGCATCCTTCTGATGCTTTCAGGGCATGGCGATAGAAATGTCATTTGAAGCAAGGAAAGAAAAAAAAAATCACCCTCACAAAAATGTTTAAATGAATTTTGGTCTCCTGGTCAGGGCCAATAAAGATCTCTTGCTGTGAGCCAGCTCGAAAAGTAATGCGGTGAAGGATGTTACACTTTATGTGGTCTGAATGTGATTAGTGATTAGCACGGGTAGCCTCGGTCAGCTGGGAATAGCAATCAGGGTTTCTCTCCTGCAACCCTGAAGGGCTACAAACACGACTGGCTTCCATTCCATACGATGATGGGATATTAACTGAAAACCTAATTAACCTGTGAATGAATTATGGCCTAAGAAATACACTGTTTTATAATCAATTTTAAGTGAGTCCCTAACAGAAGATAAGAAGAAGAAAAAGCTGTAAAATTATAAGAGGTTAGTACATTCTGTTCACTGTGACTGATGATTTTGAGGGAGATAATTTTACAATCCATCAAATTTTAGTCATTTCAAAAATCATGCCTCCCAATGTATGCTGTAAATTAATTTTAAAATTTACATATTCATTAAAAATCGTACTGAAAACAGCAGGAAGTGAGCCCCATTTGAATAATAAAATAACTTGTTATTCCACTGGAGATAAAAAAACAAAAAAAATTAAAAGATTTTTATTTGTTGCTAATAATCACATAAGTTGCTATCTGAGTTAGTTAAACCAAGAATTTACATTCACCAGAAGCATTGTCATAGTATTACAGATAATCCCCCAAATTCTCATTTTGGGTGGAGGAAGCAGGTCTTGTAACATGTAAAAATCACCGGAAGAAAAACAGGAAGGTGAAGACCATGGCTCTTAGCCTGCTGGGTGTGCATGTCTGAGGCAGGGCTACAATCACCCTGGGGGGAGGGAAAGGGGTTTGCAGACAGGAAAATATGGCCTGGCTCTGGGGAGGAAGAACACTTGACTTATTATTATTATTATTTTTAAAACCTCTTTATTTTACTTTGCAAAATCTATTTGGTTGGATTTCCCATAAAAAATGGAAGGCTTGCCTGAGGTACAGAACATTCCAGATGTATGCATTAGCCTTGACTGCTGAGGGGCTGGTGACCAGCAGGGGTTGACTTCACAACACCAGGGACGTAATTGGAAGGGCACAGAATTGCAATTAGAGAGCGAAGCCATGCTACATCTGAGTGAACACAACCATTCGCTCTAGATTAACCTCATAATAGACCATTGACTCAAAGATCTGGCCCCACGGTATGAACAGCCTAGATTCATCTACAGAACAATGAAAGAGTCAAAGGGAACAGAGGGGGTATGAGGCACCATGTGAATTCCCTAGTAGAATGTACAATCCACTGGGCAGGACACAAGGTGATGTTCTCTTCAAATTCTGGGGAGAGGTGGGGGAATGACAATAACTATTTGCCATGAAATTCAGTTTCTTCGTGGCTCTTTCTTTCCACAGGGGATTCAAGATAAGGTATTACCATTATCTTTAAGAAGACAAGAGATCCCTTTACGAAGTGCTGTTGGTGAGGTGCTTGGCTTACACTGGCTCCACTATGCAGAGTTCACTGCTTGAGTGTACACATGGCTAATATTAGGCACTTGTGTGGCAACTGCTTGCTACATGCCCATGGCAGGCAGTGCGTACCAATCTCTGTACCCCACACCCCCAAACGTGGATACAACCTCAGACCCCTTTTCATACACTGATTCAGGCAACTTCTGCCCATTGGTTGTTGATATCATTTGAGATGAAGGCTATTTGATATCGCTGCTTAATGTGTGTGTCTGTGTATCTGTATACATATGTATATGTATATGTACATATACATATATACATGCACACATATATACATACACTGAGTGTATACTAATGTATATAAATATACTTACATATCAGAGTATCTTTATATTAATGGGGGAGGTAGGTCTCTTAGTGTATGTGGCTAATATTAAATATGTATATTGATGCCTTAGTATATGGAGAATTTAAGTTATCTTTGACTCTTCTCTTTCTCTCATACCCACATCTATCAGTTTTATGACAAATTGCCTGTGTGTTCTCAGATGCATTCCTCTCCTTTTTGTTGCTTTGCTCTGCATCATAGGGAATGACATTTTCCAGGTTCCTTCTCTATGTGGCTTCTGGGGAGACTCAGCCAATAGCAAGCAGTGGCAGAAGACTAGAGGACAGGAGAAGGGGAAAAAACAAGGCATTTCTTCCCTTCTCTGTGACCTGTGGTGTTCCTGGAAGCAGCTTCTCTAAGGCTCCATCTCCTGTCAGATAGTCCCTCCCTGCCATGGTTCCATTGGTCTAGCTACTGGGCTTTACTGATACCTTCTGCTATTGTCTCTCCACCCCTAGGAGATGACTGTCACTTCCTGCCTCTGCTTGTCCCTGGATTGACTAACTGTCCCCTATAGAGCTCAGTTACTCCATTATCTAAGTAAGTGATTCCCTGTATTAAATTCTAGAAAGACTTAGAATGGTTCCTGTTCCATGCTAGACTCTGGCCAATACAATCATCTAATTCCATTTGCTCTACTTTTTAAACATACCCTAAATCCAATAATTCTCCATCATTTGTTTTCTGCTACCATGTTAGGGCAGGATACCATCATCTCCTGCCTGGATGACCACAGTGGTTTCCTATTCTCCATATAGCAGCTATAGCATTCCTCAACAACAGTAAATCAGATCAGATCATATCACTCCCCTGTTCAAAATCCTCCAACAGTTTCCCTTTGCCAAGGATGAAACCTAATGTTGCTGCCACACCCAAAGGGTCCTATGTAACTGGCTCCCGGATTCTTGTCCACCCTACTTGCCTTCCTCTCTATCTCTCTGCTCCAGCCATAATGGTCTGTATATAAGTAGAAAAATATGAAGCGTGATCCTACTTTATCTCTGCTGATATGCATCTCCTTTAAATAGTAACATTTCCATGTTTCACCTCCTTCAACTTTCTTCAAATGTCCCCTCTTGAGATAGAATTATCCAATCACTCTCTCTGAAGCAGTACCCTTATTTCCTATCTAGTTATTCTGCTTGACTTTTTAATAAGCTAAATCACTACTTTATATTATATTACCTTTTGTCTGTTTATTATCTTTCTTCTCTATAAAACATTAAATCCATACAGGCAGGGGCTTTGCCTTTTTTATTTTTAATTTGCTTTGCTCTCAATGCCTAGAATGCTACCAACTAAATAGTATGAACTTTATAAATACTCTTGAATCAGTGAATATGAACGATAAGCCTATATCAGACTGTGAAAAACAAGTAACACAAAGGAATAATTAGTTGTGTTATTAAGAATACAAATAAACATATAAACACTTTTCTATTTAAATTAATATACATGTTCAAAATGGAAACTAACTGTAAGCCACGGTGTTGCTTGGTAGTTATGAAACAAGCTAAGTTAGTGAGTGAACTGTACTCTGATTTTATTCTTTCCCATGTTCACAACCCTACATCTTTCCTTTTCAGGCAACTTTCCTTGGTACCTATGTTTAGTGCACTTGTACACGATGTGGAAATACTCTGAAATTCGCATTAGTGAAAGGGAACCAGATAGTTTGTAGATAAAATCCTTTGGTTTACTTGTTTCAATTATATAAAGTAGAAAAATATACCTGAGATGTCTAGAGCTATTGTCCCACCACCAACTTCTTCTGGCCAGCATTATAGCTATGAATGACCTCTTGTTTAAGGGACCTGATATTGATAAATCCTAAGAACTAAGTAAGTCAAGGCTGATTTCTTCCTATTGAAGTTGAAAGTCTTAATACTTATCCTGTCATCTTTATTTTTTGACCTTGAGTATTCTCATGGGTTGATGTGTCCCCTAAAAAGATATGCTAGCCTCTGATACCTGCGAAGGTGACTTTATTTGGAAATACAGTCTTTGCAGATGTAATTCAGATGCAAGTTAAAAGGAGTCATGTTAGAATAAGATGGGTCCTCAATCCAGTACAACTAGTGTCCTTATCAGAAGAGGAAGAGAGTCAGACATACACAGAGGGAAGAAGATGTGGAGAGATACAGGGAGACACACACACACAGAGGGAATGCCATGTGAAGACACAGACATACAGAGGGAAGGCAGCCATGTGACGATAGAGACAAAGAGGAGTGTTGTGTGGCTGCAAGGTAAGGAATCCTAAGGGCTGTTGGCAACTACCAGAAGCTAGTAGTTGGCCCTGCTAATATCCTGATTTCAGACTTCCGGCCTCCAGAACTGTGAAGGAATGCATTTCTTTTCTTTTCATTTTTTTAAGTTTATTTATTTATTTTGAGAGAGAAAGAGACGAGAGAGAGAGAGAGAGAGAGAGACAGAGAGAGATGAGAGTGAGAGCTAACAGGGGAGGGGAAGAAAGAGAGAGGGAGATGGAGAATCCCAAGCAGGTTCTACACTGTCAGTGCAGGGCCTGATGCAGGGCTCAATCCCTCAAACAAATCAAGAGCAGAAATCAAGAGCCTCAGGCTCAACCAATAGAGCCACCCAGGCACCCCGAAAGAATGCATTTCTGTTGTTTTAAGCCCCTCAGTTTGTGGTGTTTCATTACAGTTTGCAGCAGACCTAGGAGACTAATAGATACTTGATACTCTCTAAAATATCCGTTATCATTAACAGAAGCCATTTTAAGGCACTAAAATTCTAGGTTTATCATCACATGCTTATTAGGTGTTTTGTTTGTTTTTTTAACTGCTAAGGAGAAGTAAAGCAAGCTTTTTTTAGTCATTTTTTTTATTGGACTTAAAAATGTGATGCTGAAGGGGTGCCTGGGTGGCTCAGTCGGTTGAGGGTCTGACTTTGGCTCAGGTCATGATCTCGCAGTTTGTGGGTTTGAGCCCTGTGGTGGGCTCTGTGCTGACAGCTCAGAGCCTGGAGCCTGCTTTGGATTCTGTGTCTCCCTGTCTCTTTTTGATGCTTCCCTGTTAATGCTCTGTCTCTGTCTCTCAAAACTAAATAAACATTAAAAAAATGTGATGAAGATTAAAAAAAAAAACTTTGGTTTAACTGTGCCATGTGAAATTGTGAAATTATGGTTGCATTAATTTTATAAAATATTAAAAAAATTCATTTGAAAAGGAAAATAATCAGAAAGGAAGTTATATTTAGAGTGTCAGGAAATGATGGAATGCAACATTTGTAGAAAGCTTTTGATGCTAAGCTGTGCTAATGTGTTAGTTACCCTGTTTCCCTTGTTGGCTCACTCCATGAGTGGTAGAAAATTGTAATCAACATTTCCTTGCAAATGTGTACTTGGCTCAAAACTCTTAGAGTGCCAAGGTTCTTTCTCTTTAAAAACATATTCAAATTTAATTCTCCCTTAAAATTTGAAAATGCTAGAATTAGGCACAAAATTCTACTTCTACCTAGAATTTCTCCCCACAGCACGCAAGTGGAATATAACTGGAAGGCTGTAAATATAAAGGGCTTAACTTCCTTCTCTCACTTAGGGATGATATGCAAATGAGGGAGTTACAGACCAAGTTAAACTCATGCCAACCAGAGGGCCATCTGGCATAATGATCAGAATATGACCAACTCATTTGAACCCGCTCTTCTTGGAGTCCCTATTGCGTCATGAAAGTTAAGGTTGGCCCCAAAATTTGAGTCAAAGATGAACTCAGGTGCTCTCCCCCGAACTCCAGCATGGTCCTCAATAAAGTTTTGGACCCACTTGGGTCAGGTTTTGCTTATAATGGAGGAAGAAGTCTCATCTTGGAATGGAAAAGACCATTTGATGTTTTCTTGGTAAGGAGAAAAAAAAAATCTCAGAATGAACATCGTTTCTGCCCCAGAAGGTATATCGAGAGAAACCTGGTTCGGTGATGGAAAAAACAATCTAGAAGGATGTAGATGTCAGAGCTTACTATGTCTGTAAGGTAGGAATGGCCTTTTGATTCTAGAGCTTCTTTTTATTCCTTGCTTGATTCCTGGCCATAGAGCCCACTTGTGCCTCATAATACCTAATTAAATGATGGGTCATGACAAATTTTCAATGGAACTGCCTCTATCAAGAGGAAATGTGTCAGTCTTAATTCTACTGGTTACATACTATGACCTTTGGTGCATAAGGTGAGAATGATTAAAAAAAAAAAAGTAAGCCATAAAGAATTCCCATATCGTATAAAATTGTGCCTGTATTTGAAACAGGCTACAAGGATACTTTTTGCTATTCCTATTCACTTCAGCTCATGTACCTTTACATTTCCCCCATTTGACTTTTAACCTTTTACACTATACAATTTACAATTTTATATCTTTCCTAATGTTCTATTGTTTTTCATTTCTTTTAACTCTTAAAACCTTTAAAATCATCTCACTTCAGAAATGTATATCCTTCTTAGCTTTGTTGAATTCCTTTTTCTATTGAAGATTAGATGTGTCTTCATATATCACCTATACTAGCAGTTAACTTTCATTGAGTATTTTGGCTTCACTCAACCCAAAGCTAATAAATCGTGGTTTTGTTTGATTGTTTTTTACATTAAACACTTAGGGAAATTAGTTGGCAACAAATGTGCATATATTTATTTTAAAGTTGCAATTATGAATTTACATGGACAGAGAATGAACAAATAAAATGCATTGGCTTTGTATGTAAAAATGAGGCCATGACGACCCCACAGAAGGGAAAATTTAATGACTTCTATTTTTCGGTAGCACATATAGGTTTCTTTTGGTTGATCCATTCTATATAGTCTAGTCCTCCTTATGACCAGGAGTTTACATGTATAAAAAGCTTACTAGCATTGGGATGCTACAATTTTTGTGAGCAGTTAATGCTATTATTTTATTAAAAGCTAATTGGCCCATGTAGAGATAGTGGTCATGCAAACACCTATTAAATACTTCCTGTGTTCAAGGCACTGTGATAGAGGCCCCATATACATCATCTCCTTGTGATTCCATAACTTAATGGAGGTAGATTCTCTTATGCCCATTATAGAGGTGACAAAACTGAGGTTCAGCAAAGTTAAGGAGTTTATGTAAGGACAGAAAGGGCTTTCAGATTCTAGAGCTCATAGTCTTTTTATTGGGATCATTAGAAGAAAGTTTAATTGTCTATATTCACTGGCCATAAATTTGGACAGATTTTAAAAGCTCTCAGAATTGAGGGAGAGAAATCAAAACTAAGGAGTAATTCTCCTAGATTGACAGTTGGCAATGCTTTATATGATTACATTAACCATCCATAAGTAGGTCACACTAGAATAATTAAAAGAGAGCAGGGGCGCCTGGGTGGCTCAGTCTGTTGGGCGTCTGACTTCAGCTCAGGTCATGATCTCACAGTCCGTGAGTTCGAGCCCCGCGTCGGGCTCTGTGCTGACAGCTCAGAGCCTGGAGCCTGCTTCAGATTCTGTGTCTCCCTCTCCCTCTGCCCCTCCCCTGGTCACGCTCTGTCTCTCTCTGTCTCAAAAATAAATAAACATTAAAAAACATAAAAGAGAGCAAATAATATAGATCTCTGAATGGTGGATGGTCTCATGTCCCCATGCTTCTAACTACGGTCCCTTAAATGGAGAGCTGTCCTTTTGTTGTCTGTCAGGATGTGCTCAGAGGATATATGCAGTTCAGTATAGACCAAGCACCATGATAAGTGCCACTTAAGTTTATATTTTACTTCGGGTAATTTTGTGCATTTATATTTAAAATGTTTATTTATTCTGAGAGAGAAAGAGAGAATGAGTGAGCATAAGTGGGGGAGGGGCAGAGAGGGAGAGAGAAAATCCAAAGGAGGCTCTGCACTGTCAGCGCAGAGCCCCCCATGTGGGGCTTTATCTTATGACCCCATCAAGAGTTGGACACTTAACTGACAAAGCCACCCTCTGCATTTAAACTGCAGAGCTGTAAATCGCAAACTATCCAAATCATCTTTGTCATTCTTTATTATTAAAAATACTGGACCCCCTGAGAGAATGTCATATTAGGTCCTTTTCTGTTCTGAAACTTACAGGCTTCTCAGGATATGAAAACAACACTGGAAACACTAACAAAAATAGAAAGAAAAATGGCATCATTGTTTTTTGTTGAGCCTTTTGTGATTTTTCTAGAGGCTTCCACAGGTCAGCTTAAGGTACCATCTTCAGGTACCATCTATGGAAAAAAATTTCCATATCCTGAAGAAAGCTAAGTGTATATATGATGACATTTTTCATTTTAATATAGTTGATCTATTTTCCAGACTGTAGAAAACCGGGAAATGACTTTTCATTTAAATATAAGTTGAAACCCTTTGGGAAAGTAAAATAATTCAAGAAATATGGAGAAATGGTTGTTTCCAAGCCAACAGGAGAAAGGGAAAGTCTTTTTGGTTTTCAAATCAGTTGTTAGGGAAAACGTTTTTCTTCCCATCAAACTTTCACTTTTCCTTCTTTAAAATAGATTAATCATAGCTGTGTAGGTTTGGTTTTCTGCCTGCTTGTTAAAATGTGGAAAATATGAACAGTGGCTGCAAACTTTTATGAGTAAATTGTCATTTTGTGCCTTTTATTAGCCTATATTTCAAACCTCACATTGTGGGAGCTCACTGCTTACTTCTGAGCCTTTCACTGGTAAGAATATGCTAATGGGTTATGCAGACCATGTCTTTATGAACTGACAGTACAATTCCAGAGGACGAAACAGCTTCCAACCATAATTCAGTAGCACAGAAGTGTTTTGTCAACCAATTTGATGGGTTTTTGGAGTTCACACATTTTAGGACCTAATAATACACAGACACTTGTGTATCTTTTCCTGCTTTGAACAGACCAAACTCATTCTGTGCTTTTTTATTTATCTTTTAAATTTTGTATTAATTATTTTAGAGATCAAAATAGCACCACAGTAAAACTATACAACCTGCTTTCATCTTCAAAATGACTCTTTAGAGCACAAAAGGCAGCCATATTTGGCAGAGCTGCCAAAATATGAATATGGCTATGTGATGGACAAGTCATTGAACTTTTTTTCTATGGTTCAGTTTTATCATGTTTAGCATGAGGACTAATGCAGGGTAGTCAGAGCAGTATGTCTCAACCTGTGATCCCCAGACCAGCAATATCAGCAGTACCTGGGAACTAGTTAGAAATGTAAATTCTAGGGCCCTACTCTGGTCCCAGAGAACCAAAACTTCGGGAGTATACTAATTGTGTATTAATCCACGTATTAACAAGCCTCCATGTGATTCTGATGCACACTCAAATTTGAGAACCGCTGCCATAATGAGTGAGAGAAGACAGCTCTTAGCTACAATCTCATAGTGAATCAATTGTAAAACCAAACTGTTCCATCAGCTGCTGCTGCATGGACCCCTTTCCTACACACGAAGTGCTGGACAATCATTTGAAAGTCCCTAATGTTATGCCAGACACTGTGCAAGGTGCTGGGCACAGGGATTAAGATGTGGTTTCAGCTCTGAAGGAGCTGATACAGGTAGAAAAACACAAATAGTTTTGCTGTCTTTAGAAAACAAACAACAACACTTATTTCTATGGCATGTTTCCTACCTAATTTGACAATTCAAAGCATCATTCTTTGATCCCAAAGATAAAAATGGTGAGGTTAGAAGTCAACACTGGGTTTCCCAGGGCCAACTAGAGGGAACCTGAGATCTACCCTAAGTTTCCATTTTGAAAGTTAAAGGAATGAAGAATACATGATGACAAATGATATAGGGATGATTGTATTGTGCTGTGCTGTGATTCACAATGGCTACATCTGTCAGACTTTTTGACAAATGGCCTCAAATGTTCCCCAATTAAGTGAACTGCGTAGAATTGAACAGTTGCTGGGAATAAAAGAATGTGTCCTTCCATTTTGGGGAATAAATTTACTCCCATTCACACAAGGATGGGTCATCATTAAAAGTGTTTATGTGCCATAGGAAAAAATAAAATATAAGAAGGCAGTGGACGTAATGCATCCTCTAAGGACCTCCCAGCCAGTGTCAATTTGGCAGAGTTTGTGATGGGCAATGAGGAATGACAGCTGCTCCCTGGTGCCACTCTTGGATGCTAAGGACCCAGAAATGAAAGGAAACTTCAGCTTCTTCTCTACCTACCTCCTAAGCAATGGGAAGACATTTTAGATGATTAGTTGGCCTTGGGGAAAGAGGTGGAAGAAGAAAGACTAACAAGCCGTAAACAGGTCAGCCTAGAGGTGCAAGAGAGCCCTTGAGATACAATTATCTTCCCCTAAGAGTTTGGACTCCGAATCCAAATAGTCCCCAAGGCTCACACACTGTGAGGGAATGGCAGTCTGTTCACACCACTTACAGAACACTTATCAATTTCTAGTTCTTGTCTTTTCTGTTTTTCATCATCATATCTTGCCTGCCACCATCATCATCAAACCCACTGTCTCCTCCATGTCACTAAGTTTCCTTATGGAGATTACCTTTAGCTGTCATTCCCCAGCATCCCCATTACTTTCTTCCAGGATCACTATAGGTCTAGGAACTATAGGTCTAGGAATCTCTGACTTACTGAGTGATTTCTAGGATTTTCTAGTCTGTTTCCAATTGAAGATAAAAATTTGCATCCAAGCAAATGCTGTTCTTTTCAATATAGTCACCTTAGACATATATAAATTTATTCTAATAATTCACTTTGGAATATTTTCTTTTGAGGTTCTTTTCAGAATCAGTTTATCAGACTCATTACTTCATAGCCACATTTGGTATTGACCAAAGATGGTATTATTGCCTGGATTCGCCAGATTTGCATCCGAATGATGCTGATTCCAAAACCCAAATTCACCTCCAGTGGGTGAAGATATATGCTCCCCTGAAGGGAATATAGACATCATATTAATTAATGAGCTGGATTTTCCTTCTCAATTGAAATGGATAGACATGAATTGGTTGAGTCATTCATTCATTCACTCAATAAACATTTTTTTTTTCCAGCACTTATTTTGTGTAATCATTGCTGTCAACACAGAGCCTGATGTGGGGTTTGAAGTCATAAACCACGAGATCATGACCTGAGCCAAAATCATGAGTCTATGCTTAACCAACTGAGCCACCTAGGCACCCCAAAAGTTCATAGTCTTTTAATCTCTAATAGTATTTTGAATAAATTCAGCATTACTGACATAAATGTATAATTCCTGGCACTCATTTAGATGTCTAAGTTCTTTTTGTTTATTTTTTAAAAATTAAAAAAAAATTTAATGTTTATTTATTTTTGAGAGAGACAGAGACAGAGTGTGATTGGGGGAGGAGCAGAGAGAGAGGGGGACACAGAATCCGAAGCAGGCTCTAGGCTCTGTGCTGTCAGCATAGAGCCCAATGCGGGGCTCAAACTCATGAACTGTGAGATCATGACCTGAGCCAAAGTGGGACACTTAACCGACTGAGCCACCCAAGTGTCCCAGGCAGGGTTCTTTTTTTTTTTTTTTTTTTTTTTTTTAACGTTTATTTATTTTTGAGAGAGAGACAGAACACGAGAGGGGACAGGGCAGAAAGAGAGGGAGACACAGAATCTGAAGCAGGATCCAGGCTCTAAGCTATCAGCACAGAGCCCCACACAGGGCTCAAAATCCCAAACTGTGAGATCATGACCTGAGCCCAAGTCAGATGCTTAACCAACTGAGCCACCCAGGTGTCCCAAAGTTCTTTTCTTTTAAGTTTATTTATTTATTTATTGAGATTGAGAGAGAGAGAGAGAGAGAGAGAGAGAAAGAGAGAGAGAGAATCCCAAGTAGGCTCTGTTAGCACAGAGTCCAACACAGGGCTTGAACCCATGAACCACGAGATCATGACCTGAACTGAGATCAAGTGTCAGACACTTAACTGAGTGAGCCACCCATGCAGTCCTTGGATGTCTAAGTTCTAATTTGTTAGATAAATATACAATGATTATTTAAAGTCATTCCTTATTCATATGTGATCACAACTGTGACAAAGACAATTGTCACCCAATATCTAATATGCTATTCTTTCTTTTAATATTTGAACCTCCTGAGGTTTAATTGATTCTTTTTCTCCCACCTACAGACCACGTTTCATAAGTACCTTTGCATATAGGTATAGTAATATAACTAAGTTCTGACTGCTGGGACCTGAGTGAAGTGATATGTGTGTCATTGAGGGCATATACATAAAATAGAGAGCTTTGTCCTCTCATTCCTCTTTTCCCCTTTCTGGGCACTGAAATATGGATGAGGTGCTGGTGAGTCAGCTTTGGATGTAAGAATGAGGTTAATACCCCAGCAGATGGTGAAGTAACAAAAGGAACAGAAGTATCTGGATGGCCTTATGGAGCAATGCCAGCAGGAATCATCTTCCTACTTCTGGACTGTAATTGAGAGGGAAAGAGACTTTTCTCTTGATTGACTTATTGTGTTTTGGGGTCTAACCTAAGACTAGTTTATATTCCAAGTCTATATTCCAATGTATTCCAGACATATTTCAAGTCACATGTCTTTTCCATTTTGAACATTTACAAGAAAACAAATTAAATCCTTTCATTCATCTCTACTCTGTACTGGGTCATCTAGATACAGCCTATGCCTGCTTTTTTAAGAATTTTTCCACCATGAATGATAAGAGTATCCTTCCTTTGGTCTCTATATCTCTTTCAGAAGCTCTGAAAGCTCCCAGCAAAACCACTCCTCCACTCATCTCCGTACCACCATTGTCTGGAGAAGTTTAGAGGAAAAAGTTCTTCAGATAAGAATGCACTACTCTGCAACTCCACATCATCACTGGCAGAACTGCTTCTGGAAAGACCTCTACTATCCTCTTTACAACACAATAATATCCACAGTCTTGCCATTATTATTTTCTTTGGAATCTCATGATTAATCTCATTGAGCCCCATACACGTGTTTTTATTACTAACCACAGGAACCTTAAGGCTCTGAGGTCATTCATAATTCCCTAGACTATTATGTTCATTTGGGTCTGTATAACCTCCTTTAAGGATCAATTTGCCACCCCTCCTATGCCCCTGTGCTCTTGAAACTCAACGCTAATTAATAGAAAAATTATCTTATATAATCTCAACCTCTTTTCTGAGTACTCACTTAAACTTCTAGTTCTTTTTTGGGGGGTGCCTGGGTGGCTCAGTCAGTTGAGCATCCGACTTCGGCTCAGGTCATGATCTTGCGGTTTGTGAGTTCAAGCCCGCGTTGGGCTCTGTGCTGACAGCTCAGAGCCTGGAACCTGCTTGGGATTCTGTCTCCCTCTCTTTCTGCATCCCACCGTCCCGCCCCCCCGCCCCCGCCCACGCTCACGCTCTGTCTGTCAATAATAAATAAATGTTAAAAAAAAAAAACAAAAAAACTTCTAGTTCTTTTTTTTTTTTAATGTTTATTTTTGAGAAAGAGAGAGAGAGAGAGAGAGAGAGAGAGAGAGAGAAGGGGCAGAGAGAGAGAGGGAGACAAAAGATTCCGAAGCAGGCTCCAGGCTCTGAGCTATCAGCACACAGCTCAATGCGGGGCTCAAACTCAAGAAATGTGAGATCATGACCTGAGCCAAAGTTGGACACTTAACCAACTGAGCCACCCAGGTGCCCCAACCTTCTATTTCTAACAGAAATCAGACCTCTGGGGAAATGACTTCCCATGGAGTCGTCTCAAGTGGTGGCTACTTTCTTCCCTATACCCTTTGTATCACTGGACCTGGAGGTGGAGTATGTATCTTTCTCTCCTTCCTTGTTGCCCCAGGATTGATTTTCATGCTGTCTGATTGCCACCCATTTCACGTCCTTTTTATAATCATCTATGGATTTCCTGGTCATTTATTCTAATTTACTAAAGACTGTGGTTCACTATCACACTCTCCAATACAACTCTATTCACAAATCTCGATGATTTCAATGTCCATGCAGATGATCCTTTGAACACCCTGGTGTTCTCTCTCTCTTTTCTATTTTATTTTATTTTATTTTATTTTATTTTATTTTATTTTATTTTATTTATTTTATTTATTATTATTTTTTAAACTTAAAAAAATATTTATTTTTGAGAGACAGAGAGAGCGTAAGTGGGGAAGGGGCAGAGAGAGAGAGAGACAGAGAGAGAGAGAGAGAGAGAGAGAGGGAGACACAGAATCTGAAACAGGCTCCAAGCTCTAAGCTGTCAGCACAGAGCCAGACACGGGCATCAAACCCACAAACCGTGAGATCATGACCTGAGCTGAAGTCAGTTGCTTAACCAACTGAGCCACCTAGGCATCCTATGTGTCTTCTCTTTTCTATAGATCTTGTCTTCTACCCACTTCCACCATCACCTAGTGAACGCCTCAAGAAACTCAATTTTAAATTTCTCACTCTCTCAGTTTCCTTGTTTACCAGATTACTTCTTCTAATACTTTAACCTAACAATCTTTTGATTGGAATCCAACATCCATTAATTCTACTAATTTTTTAAGATTCCTAGTATCCTTCATGTACACATTTCCATTCTTTTAAGTTGTCAGATAAGATTTATTAGTTCTATTTTATGAGTAATTTTAATTTACATTTATTTATTTATTTATTTATTTTAGGTTTTATTTTATTTTTTCCTAATTATTTATTTTTAAAATATAACTATCATCAAATTTCAATTCTTATTCAGCTTTGTCTCCAAGATTTATCTTTGCTATCACTTCCTTTCAAACACAGTCAACTCTATTGCTCCTTTCTTTATTGTACCATCTGACCCAAACCCAACTTCATTAAGTCCAGCTCTCTGCCTATTTCATTATTGCTGCTGAATATGCAAATAGATAGATACAAAACCCTGCTTATTGGTCTCATTTAATTCACAAATACTAGCTTCAAGCTGACAATCCTCATAATTTTTCTAGTCCCCCTCTTCTAGACTGTTTCACACATTCTCTTCTTTCTTCACAATTTCAATATGTCATTAACAATATTTAGTCTCAGCTGATGACCCTACTGTCTATTTTCCTGAGAAAACAGAAGCAATCAGAAGAGAATTTTTATAAGGTCCTGCCCATATCATATCTAATTGCATCTGCCCATAAATTCTCCTACCCTCTAGTCATCATGGATGAGCGTCATGCTCCTGTCTAAGAACAACTCTCCCCCGCACCCTTGTACACATCTCCAACATCAATTTTTCTCCCACTTTCCTGGATTATTTCCATCAGCATACAATGTTTGGCAATTTATCCTAGTTTTTAAAAAAAGCCCTCTCCAGTGCTCCATTTATCTATGCCCTGTTGCAAAAATACTTAAAAGTTTTAGATATACTTACTGTCTCCAATTCCTCTCATCCTACTTTCTTGAGTTCTTCCTAATCAGAACACCGACCTATCACTCAACTGCTATTTCTCCTGTCAAGATATTCAGTGTCCTTCAGATTACTCCAAAGGTTAATTTTCAGTATTATTTGACATACTTAATATCTTTTCCACCTTGAGAACTCTTTCATAATCATATCTTCATAGAAAAGTCTAGTCAGGTTTCATGTAAATTGCTGTGCAAAGTCTCAGTCGTATCAAATTCTGAATTAGGAGGTATTCACCTGTACATGGGAAATACTGGAAGGAAATGAAACAAATAATGAAGAAGAAGGAAGACCCAAGAGCTTGTCTTTAAAACTGATGATGCTCACATTTTAGAAGAGATGTCTGTAAGGTAGAAAAACCTTTAGAATTTGTATAGTCCAACACTTCTGTTTTATAATGAGGAAGACACTGAGGACCGGAGGAGTAGTGATTTCTCCATTGTTATAGAATGGCAGAGTTGGGACTAGCACCTAGGACTTCCACCTTGGAAAGCTTACTTTAAGCAGTTTACACCGCTATACCTCTGGTATATATATATATATATATATACACACACACACACACACACACACACATATATGTATATACCTCTGATATATATATACATATATATGTATATATGTACATATATGCATATATATGTATATATGTATATATGTATATGTGTGTGTTAATAAATACTTTAGAAACAATTATATAAATAGATATACAGAATAATATATGTACAAAATATATAAATATATATACATAGAAATATCACATATATACATATATATGTACGTATACAAGCATATAACATCTATGTATATATATTTTCTTAAGATTGGTTTCTCCTGAATGAAAGAAAGAGCTCATGCACTCCCTCTCTGTCCACTGCTCTCCTCTTAGATATCCCTACTTGCTCTCTGCGGGTCAAGCCCATCTTCCATTAAGACAGAGCTGATACTGAAGCAAAGGACTATAGGAAGCCCTTGATTTGGCAGACCACTGGCTGAATATAAAACTCACTGCCCTGTAGCACTTTTTTTGTTCTGCTGATGAAAAGAAGCTGGATCGGGGGATTAGGGAGACTTAGCTCTGGTGCTGGCAAACTCACTGTGTGACGTTGGATCTCATCTGAACCAAGAAGAGGCTGTATTAGGTAAAGTCTTCATTCTTCCCTTCTACCCTGAACTGCCCCACTGCAGGGTACCTAGAACCCCCAAGTTACCTATAACTTTTCCTCCTGATCTTTGCTCCCTCTCCATGATCTACTGCCACCTCAGCACTGAGCTTCTTGCCTACCTGATTGTCTGTCTTGATTAGCTGAACTGACTTCTATAGGTGGGATTACTGGACTATACGATCTGGGGTTTTTGCCAGCACCCTTCCTATCTAATTTGACTCTTGGTTCAGGCTACTGTTAGCTACTTCTCAGTATCCAACATGACATGAAAGAATGAATAAGCAATGGGGAAAGCTGGTCTTGTGAGGCAAGAGAGGCAATTCAAAAGAGCACTAGAGCAAAAGGAAAGACAATAAAAGGGAAGATGAAAAGAATGGCATTATGACACTCAAGCATAACACTCTCTGATACTGATTCTGGCCTAGAAGAATAGAAGGAGCCTAGGGTAATATGTGACTTGTAACTAAAAAGAGTGTGGCATTTAATACTGATTAAGAGTCCATGAGGTGCCAGCGTGGCCCAGTCAGTTGATCATCTATCTGACCCTTTTTTGTTTTTTTTAATTTTTAAATGTTTATTTTGGAGAGAGAGACAGAGCATGAGCAGTGGAGGGGCAGAGAGAGAGGGAGACACAGAATCCAAAGTAGGCTCCAGGCTGTGGGCTGTCAGCACAGAGCCTGATGCAGGAGACCGACGTAGGAGCCCAATGCGGGGCTTGAGCTAACAAACTATGAGAGCATGACCTAAGCGGAAGTGGGAAGTTTAACCAACTGAGCCACCCAGGCACCCCTCTGACTCTTGATCTCAGCTCAGGTCTTGATCTCAGGGTTGTGAGATCCATGTTGGGCTCCACACTGGGTGTGAAGCCTGCTTAACAAGAAAATGAGTCCTTCTAACATCTAAGAAGGTTGCAAAAGGCAAAAATTGGAGGTAGATAATTTGTGGGTGTGCAACTCAAAAAAATGGAACACTGGAAAGTTCTAGAATTCTAGAGGTCTCAGATCAGGCTATTCTTTAATGGTCACTTTTCCTACAGTTATTTTAATATAAAAGAGATTTAAAAAACTTGGCTCTCAGATTCCCAGAATGGGATTAATCACAATCTAATATTCATGACAAATTATTGGACTACACATGGTCCTTTTTCATTAATGATATTTATTTATTATACTAAAGTGAATGACTGTGGAACCACTACCTAATCCAAGGACTAGGATGTTTTAAAATTGCTTATGTCTGCCTACTTTTTCTTCTGTATGCCATCCTGTGCCTTCCCTACATAAGTAACCACTATGATAAATCCTGTTATCATTTCTTGCTTTTCTCTTTGTTAGTTTTATCACATACATAGGTATGATAAATAATGTTTAATTTTCTTGTTACTGAACTTTATAAACAGGGTATCATACTACAAGCATTCTTGTGAGACTTGCATTATTCATTAAATATGTTACTTAAATAATTCCATAGACTTGGTTCTATCTATGGTTCTTTCCATTTCCCTGTTGCATAATATTTTACTGTGTGAATATGGCACAATTTGTTTTTCCATTAACATGCCAATGAACATTCTGGAGGTTTCCAGATGTTTTTACAATTACAAACTGCTGTGGATAGCCTAGGACAACCTTCCTGGTACCCATGTGCTAGAAGATCACAAGGGCATGTTTCTAAGAGTGAAGTCAGTGGATAAAGGAGCATAAAAACAATCACCCTTAAACAACAATGCCAAATTCTTTTTCAAGGTGATTCTTATATTTACACTCTCAAAAGAAGTGCAAAAGAGATCTTGCAATTTATGTCCTTCTTCAACACAACACATTATTAGATTTTTAAATTTTTGTCAATTAAATACATATAAAATGGTATTTCAATGCTGTCTTCATAAAACTTTTCCTGATTACTAACCTAGTTAATCATCTCTTCATGTGTTTACTACCCATATAATTTTTTTCTATTCTTTAAAATGCCTTTTCATGTTGTTGGACCTTTTATCTCTTAAATCCTTATCTTTTTCTTATTAACCTATAGGAAATCATTACATATGCATGGTGCTAATCTTTGTTAGCTATATGCAATGCCAGTCTCATTTCTTAGTTTGTATTCTGGATTTCTTTTTTCATAAGGTATCCACTGATGAACAGAAGTTCTTAATTTTCATGTGCTTTTAATGCTTTCTGCATCTGGTTTAAGCAACCTCTCTTTTTACTCAAGTCAAAAGGAATTTTTAAAAGTTATAGTTCTAGTTAATTGTTATTGTTATTAGAAATACAGTAAACTCTTTTATATTGATCTTGTGTCCAGTCACTTTGTAAAACTTTCCTGCTATTTCTAGTAAATTTTTTCAGTAAATTCTTTTGGGTTTTCTATGGACATATCTATAACATCTAAACTAAAGGAAAGAAATAGTGGTATACAAAAAGAAAAGAAAAAAAAAACAACTCCAAAAACCAAAAATATTTGATCACAAAAAAGGAAAGAAAGGAGATAAAAGAAATGTGGAAACATAAAAAATGAATAAGCTACATGTTGTGAAATAATTAAAATGAATAAAGATGAAGAATAAAATAAATGAATATTTATTTAAACTGAATAAAGATGAATAAAGATGAAGAATAAAATAAAGAATAAAGATGAAAGAAGGGGAGATGATAAAAAATAAGAGTAGAAATCAATAACATAGGAATTAAAAATATTAGGTTTAGCAAAGTTAAAATTAATTCTTGGATGAGACTTAAAATTTGACAAATCAATGGTTAGCTTGATTTAAACAGAAAAGGTTAAATAACTTATATTATTAATAAAAAAGGGGATGTAACTACATATATAGTAGGGATTAAATGGATAATAAGCAAATTCAATCAACTGGTGTATGTCAATAAACATGTAAACTTAGACCAAAGGTCCATATTCCCATAAAAATTTATATTATTTATCAGAACTGACAGAAGATGAAATAGAGAGCCTGAAAAACTTTATAACTTAATGAAATGGAAGCAATCACTAATCTTTCCACAAAGAATATATCAGGTCCATATATAAGTAAGTTTTTTTTACACTTTTTCAAGGATTAGATCATTCTAACTTATACAACTTCTTAAAAAATAACAGAAACAGGGAATACTCTCCACTCATTTTATATAACCAGTATTACTTTGGTAGTAAAGTACATGAAAGTACGAGGTAAAGAAAGCATAAGAAAATAACAACACTGAGCCATTTCAACCCATTTAATAAAATGAATTAATAATAAATGAAATAATAATAATTAAATGGGTTAATACATAAATATGGATGTAGAAATCTTTAGCAAACTATTAGCTAACTAAATTTATCAATACATACAAAATATATTATAATGTAGCTAGATTAGGTTAATCCCAAGGATGTAAAGCTGGTTTGACATTTAAAATATATAAATATCTTTTACTTTATTAAGAGATTAAAGGTAAAAATCACATGATTATCCAAATAGATGCATATATACCTTCTGATAAAAAAAATCAACATGAATAAATGATTAAATTAAAAAAAAAAAGAAACTAGGGTTCTTTGTTAACTAGGGTTAAAAGAAAATATCTCTAACCTGATAAAGTTAATTTACCAAAAAATAAAAGCAACAACCAAAAAAGTTATAATGAACATCATCATGCTAAGAAACATTGGAAGTAACCCCTTTAAAAACCAGCAATAAGACAAGAATGCCTATCATTGCCACTTCAACATTAACTGAAGCTTCTTTCTTCTAAAAGCATACATCCTTTTCAGAGAATCTCATATCAACCTTCCCTTTAAATGTAACTCTAGAAACAGGTGTTCATAGATGCAAGGTATAGTGTTCTGAAGAGGTAGAACACTACACCCTCCCCCAAAGTCATTATCAAATTTCTTTTCAAAAATAATGCTCAGCAGCATGGCACATTTTAACAGTCATTTAAAGAATGGAAAAAAAGAGGAAAAGTATAATTTTACATAGTTAGTTGTAAATCTAGGAGCATTATCCAGGCTAAATATCTTCTCATTCTGGGACCAAGGAATTAAACTCATTTTGCTTTTTCTTTTCCAACAAATGCAGAGCTTAAAGAGAGGTTTTAGCCCATAATTTTGTTCATCTTATGATCCAACTGGTATTATGCTGAAAAACATTTGTAATTTAACTGTATTATGTGTGTGAACTTTGCACTACAAGGAGAACTAAAGAGACATTTTATGGCACCGAAATGATAATTTTTTAAAGCCTTTTTTTTTTCCTTTTGAGAAAGGTATCAGAGAATCTGTTCATTTATGCTTTGGGTTTTTAGTGAAGAGAATGACTTATTTCAGGACCAATGCCTTTTGCTCATTTAACACATATTTATTAAGTGCCTCTTGTGTGCCAGGCACTGTTCTAGGCACTGGTGATACAACAGTGAACAAAACAAAACATTCAGTCCTTATGTTGTTCAATGTCCAGAAACACATGAATGCTACTCAGTAACAAACAGGGCAAGGATGAGTCCAGGAGGGCCTAGAATAAGGGTCCCCTGTCCAATATGTGCTTTCTTCCTCTCTCTGAAAACCTTTCATTACTACATTTTAGGTACAAGAAAAGTGTCCAGATTTATCACCTTCCAGTCTTCTCTCACTGCTCCATACTAGAGCTACACCTCACCGAGTTTTTCTTGGTAAATTAATTTATAGTAATAACAATAGCCTGAACTGAAAGAGCATCTTTCAGAAAGGTATGTTGCATATGCTGTTTCATTAAAATCTTGCAGTTAGGTGTTATTATATTATTTGACAGAGGAGAAACTGAGGCTCAGAGAAGCTCAGTGATACTACATATTATGAATAGTAATTTGACTCTTAAGAATTCATGAACATTTTCTGTTATATCTGGTTGACTGATTCATTTTCTCATGCATGCATGCATTCATTCATGCATGCATTCATTCTTTCATTCACCATCTCAGCAAATGCTGAGTTATATATCAAAGAAAATTTTGGATTTCATGTTGTTGTCCCTGAATGCTGAGTGTAGTCTTTATCTACAATCCATCAATGCATGGATATTCCCCACCTATGTAACACTGTACAACCCAAATGTACGCACATTTTCCTTACCTCTTCCTTCACCAGTGTATGGCATAGAAAAACTCAATGAACAATAGTTTGAACAATTAGAGTTTTTTTCCAACAGAATAATATCATTTGTAAAGTGATGAATACCCTAATTACCTACTAATGGGAGAATCCAAGCAGAGGCTGAATAAGAATAGGATGAGGAAGATTCATTAAAGTATCCATTGAATGCCAGGAATTAGGAGACTGTGGCACAAAACAAAACAAAACTCTTCACCCTCATGGAACTTACATTCCAGTGATAGGGAAGGTAGATGAGAGGACTCACAAATTCTCTTCAAACATAAAATCTCTAGGTTATTAGACATGGGGAAAAAAGCAGAAAGAGAGAAAGTGAGTTTTTTGTTTGTTTTTCAGCAAAGGCTATAGGACAGATTCATATGTAAGCACAGATTCTGGGAAGAGTGACTGCAAATCCAAGCCTGTTCATTATCTGTGTCTGTGCTGACCCTCTGCTCACCTTTCAAACTCACTGGCACACATAGATCACAACCACTGCCAGTTGGCACCGGCTTTACATTACAAATCACTCTCATAAAACCATATGTCCTTCTGTTCTGTTAACTGCCGAGGGGGAAGGCTGGCAGGCACTGCAAGTCACTGCCCTCTTCTGACCCTCTCTTCATTCCCCAGCTCACTCACTTGTCCATAGGAAAGATTCCCTTCTCCTTCATGCCCACTCAAACTTGACTCTTCAAGGCTCACCCTAGAAGTCCCTCCAGGAAGACACCATGACTACTTTATTCCTTTTGCTGGGAACCCTGTTGGCACTCAATGTCAAATGCACAGGCCATTCAGTTACCCAGGCCTTCAATAAACATTCAGTGAGCCCTTGCCATGTGCTAGAGATTCAGTATAAAAGGTCACAATTCCTGCCATTAAGAAACAAGTAGGGGAGACATATGAGGACCGTAGCAATTTGACAGTTATGGTAAGACTAGAGTACCTCGGGGGCACCTGGGTGGTTCAGTTGTTAAGCATCTGACTCTTGATTTTGGCTCAGGTCATGATCTCATGGTTTGTGGGATCAAGCTCCATGTCAGGTTCTGTGCTGCCAGTGTAGAGCCTACTTGGGATTCTCTCTCTCTCTCTCTCTCTCTCTGCCCCTCCTCTACTTGTGCACTTTCTCTATCCCCATTTCAAAAATAAATAAACATTAAAAAAAAAAAAAGAGGACACCTGGGTGGCTTAGTCTGTTAAGTGTCCAACTCTTGATTTTGGCTCAGGTCACAATCTCAGTTTATGGGATCAAGCCCTATGTTGGGCTCTGTGTGGAACGTGGAGCCTGCTTGGGATTCTCTCTCTCCCCCTCTCTCTGTCCCTCCCCTGCTCATGCTCGCTCTCTTTCTCTTTCTCAAAAATAAATAAATTAAAAGAAACCCTTTATATGTTAAAAAAAAAAAAAAAGACTAGAGTACCATGGAATCACAGAGGAGGGACAGAAGCCTAAATCTAGAGTTCTGACTTTGAAAGCATCTACTCCACTTGAAATGAGAAATAAGACTTCATTTGACGTGGGAAGAAAGACACTATGATAGTTCAAAATGTAAAGTCACAGAGGAGTTATGAGAGGGGACAGGAGGGTATGGGTAGGGGTGGGAGGCTCTGTATCATCCTTTTGGGAACTTATTTATATGCAGCTGGTCTTATTAGTGGATTTTTTAAAAATAAAAGTATAATTTTCATACAATATTCTATAAGTTTCAGGTGTTCAACACATTGATTCAATATTTTTATGCATTACTAAATGATTCCCATGAAAAGTATAGTTATATCCCCATGACTTATTTATTTTATAACTGGAAGTTTGTATCCTATTTATTTATTTATTTAATGTTTATTTATTTACTTTGAGAGAGAGAGAGACAGAGACAGAGACAGAGAAAATGAACATGAAGTGGGGGGGCACAAAGAGGGAGAGAGGAAGAGAGAGAATCTCAAGCAGGCTCCAAGCTCAGCATGGAGCCTGACGTGGTGCTCATTTTCAAAACTGAGAGATCGTGACCTGAGCTGATATCAGGAGGTAGATGCTTAACCAACTGAGCCACTCAGGAGCCCCTGTATTTCTTTTAATGTCCTTCACCCATTTCATCTGCCTCCCAACCCCTAGCCACTCTGGCAACCGACAGATAGTTTTCTGTATCTAGGAGTCCATTTTTGTTTTGTTATTTTGTTTTTTAGATTCCACATATAAGTGATATCATATGGTATTTGTCTTTCTCCCTGTGACTTGTTTCACTTAGCACGATACCCTCTAGGTCCATCCATGTTGTCACAAATGGAAATATCTCATTCTTTTTTATGGCTGAGTCATATTCCACTGCCTATCACTACCACATCTTCTTTATTCATTCATCTATAGGTGCTTCCATATGTTGGCTATTGTAAATAGTGCTGCTATAAACATCAGAGTTCATGTATCTCAAGTTTATAATTTTTCTCTACAACTAGACTCTAAGCTCCATGTGGGGAGGACCATGTCTTGTGTTCCTTCTCTATTCCCCACAGAACTTAACTTAGTAATGATGCATGGTGAGTTTCTAAAAGTACTGAGTCTCCTCATAATCAGTATAAAAGGAGAGACTTTACTGTCTAATTGGCCTAAGATCCTTCTCTTGCACATTTAACTTCCTTTCCTTCCACATGTTCAGGCCTCTAATATAAGTGCTTCAAAGATCAGTTAGTAACAGAAGGATAGTACACTGTATGAATTACCCAGAAGGCTCTTGAAAACAAGCACTTCTTTATCTATACATAGGTCTTATGGTCCTTTTCCATCAATTAGGCCTCATGGTGAAATGACTTAACACAGCAAACTCCAAACTCCAGAATGTGGGGATAAAAGGCTCAGGCTGGTCAGTTAAATCCAGCCTTTAAATGTGGAACAAACTGGGATCTTTTTGTTTTACCCAGTTACCAAATTGTCTCCCTCATGTCATAAAAGAAATGGATTGACTTTTTCTTTTGTTAAATTATTCCTTTAAAACAAAACTGACTTGAAACAACTGGATAGTCAAATTAAGAAGTTAGAGCCATATGTGAGGAAAATTCCAAACTGTATGGGTACAAGAGTAAACATGAGGATTATTTTTTCCCAATAACTTTGGAGTGGGAAGGGGCTTGTCATAAAATAAGAGATTTATGAGCTTGTCCATATGAAAATAAAACCTTCTGCACTGCAAAGAGCATCATATGTGATGTCACAAGCAGATGAAAATCTGACAACATTTAGTTTGTATCATAAACAAAGGAATATCCCTAAACTGAGATGAAAAAAAGACTAACAAATCAATAGAAAATTGGGCAAAGGTAACAAACAGATGATTTACAGAAATAGAAACACCAGTGGCATTTAAGTAAGTTTAAACAAAAGTTCTCATCCTCACTCTTTTTAAAAACATTTTTAATGTTTATTTATATTTTGAGAGAGAGAGAGAGGCAGAATGTGAGTTGGGGGAGGGCAGAGAGAGACGGAGACATAGAATTCGAAGCAGGCTCCAGGCTCTGAGCTGTCAGCACAGAGCCCGACGCGGGGCTCAAACTCACAGACCGCGAGATCATGACCTGAGCCGAAGTCGGATGCTAAACCGACGGAGCCACCCAGGCACCCCTCACCCTCACTATTAATAAGAGACATCAAATTCAAACCATACTGGAAAATTATTTCTTCTGTGTAATATTGACAGGACACAGAAGTTGACCTTGAATTTGTAGGTGAGGCTTTGGGGAACAAGGCATGTTGATCACTGCAGGTGGATCTGAAAGCAGCACAAGTCCCCCGAAGATACATTCACTTTTTCACTCAACAGCCCTATTTGGGAATCTATTCCATAGAAAACTAGTTAAATTAATTATAACACAGCCACACAATATAGCTGTGCAAAAGAACATGGGAGACTTTTATGTGCTGACATAGAATGGTCTCCAGGATATACTGCTGAGTGGAAGAAAGCAAAATGAAACAAGATGCTGACAGTGTAGATAGTAAGCTTCCTTCTGAACACAAAATATTTATCTGCATTTGTTTGTTGTGCACAAAGACTGGGAGGATAAACAAAAAAACAGTAAAAATGGTTACCCCGTATGGGGCTAGAGGCACGGAGATTGAGAAGGGACTTCTGTGATCAATGCAATAAGATCAAAGTTTGAAAAATGACACCTGAGGGAGACTGCAAGACCTTCTCCAAATAGCGGAGACTGCTGAATACTGAAGCATGAAGCTTGACAAGTAAGCGAATGCAGCATTTGTGCTAGCATGTGTGATAGAACACTGGGCAGAGGGATGGGAAGACACCTGCTTGTTTCAAGTTTTGTATTTGAGTCCTTCCACACCTCTCAAAGAATCATGGGCACAGGATGCAATGAATGATGTCAGCACAGCTTCAGGCCTTCCCTAAAAATATTGATCCTATAGACTTTTCTACAGAATCCTAATTAAGGCTCAAGGAAGGTGGGGCGCCTGGGTGGCTCAGTCGGTTGGGCGTCCGACTTCAGCTCAGGTCACGATCTCACAGTTCGTGAGTTCAAGCCCCGCGTCGGGCTCTGTGCTGACAGCTCAGAGCCTGGAGCCTGCTTCACATTCTGTGTCTCCTTCTCTCTCTGCCCCTTCCCTGCTCATGCTGTGTCTCTCTCTGTCTCAAAAATAAATAAACATTAAAAAAAATTTAAGGCTCAAGGAAGGCACCTGATGGTTTCTGGGGGCAGGGGCGTCCCAGGATGAAAAGGGTCAAAATGACATAATTATAGCACAGGATGGGCCAAACAGATCAAGAAGGTGAAAAAGACGAGAGGGGAAGAAAACACTCCTGAAAATGCTTTTGGGGGCTCATAAGCAGGGAAGCTGGGAGCCAACCACCAGCCTTCTCTGCCTGCACAAGAGGGAGAGCCAGCTTGGCCAATACCATGGAAAGGACGCTATCTCCTTTTCTAATTAAATTCCTTAAAGAGTGCGCTGATTTATTAATTTATAATAAAATCCCTGGTCTAATTAAAAATGGTATTTTCTCCCACCTGATGTAACTTCACCATATTTCTGATTCCCATGTAATTGAATCTGAAAACAATGATGCTGAGTGATAGCTTGGGATATTGCTACTTATTGTGAAAATAAATAATAAGGAAGGAGAATGCTGCTTGGCTTGTTTCAGGGAAGTTTAAATCACCTCTTTCTCACTTCGACTGAATTTTAACAACATTTAAAGATAATATGATATTTCCCATAATGAAACTGTATAATGTTGGCTAATTTATGGGAGAGGTTTACCTCTCTGAGGCTTTAGCATCCTGTTAATTTGGCCCACAGTTTGCAAGGTCTCTGAACTCCCCACCCCTATTTCATATCCTCAACCTTAAATTCCAGGATTTGTTTTTTTCTTTCAACCCATTGTACATAATACTGCTCATATTTATTTAGCACTCTGCAAATTGGAAGACTTGTGACATCTATTGTCATGTCTGAACTGCTCTGGGAGAAGGAGGCAAGGTGGGCATCATGTGGCAGACAGAAGGGAGGCTCAGAAAAGTCAACACTGGTCATCCAGGATCACAAAGTCTATTTACACAGCTTGACCTAGAACCCAGGTGTCCTAACTCCTGATTGTGGGCATGTTTAACATTTCCAGCCAAATGACCAAAGCTTTTGGTTTCTAGGTTCCAAGAGATTCACAGGGCAGCTAGTTGTGTTATTCACTGAATGATGCTTGACAATTTTTCTTGGCAAAACTCCTGTTTGCTGCTTAGGAAGGAACAGTGTGTGTGTGTGTGTGTGTGTGTGTGTGTGTGTGTGTGTTTCCCCATGAACTCACCTGCTTGGTTGTACCGTATGTGTATGCTTCTAGGTTTCTGGCTGGTTGAGGAGGAGCAAATTGGCATGGGAGAATGTTAGAAATGATCCCTTTCTCTATCCTTGAAGTTTAAGAACAAAGCACTCTAAATAATTAGAATATACCCATCTTCTTTCCCTTCATACCTCAAAGGTTTGCATACCGTATTCCTGTTTTGCATACTATAATAATTACTTCTAGAAATAGTTACTTCTGAACACTAAGCCCCTTCTTTTTCCTACTTACCCCATTTCTTCAAGAGCCTTTCTTCTATTGACCTCAGCAGTTTTATTCCTGATATTTATGTTAATCTTCTAAGTCTTACACATTCAGAGCGAAGAGTTCTGGCAAGAGGCCCTTTCCAAATGTCACTATGTGCTTTTTAGCCAAAAATGAAACTCTAAGGTTCCCAAGGAAACCCAAACACCTGTTGACTATGTTTTTTCTTCACTTTTCATCTAATTGCAATTTACCTAATTCACTAGAGCAGTGTGAGGATTAACTGTCCTCTGGTTTCTTTCAAGTCTATAAAGGATTTCCGCCTCCTCAGGGCATATGTTCTCTAAGAGAGACAGAAATGAAATACTAATAAGAGATTTCATGTACAGCAGTCTCAAATAGTCTGTGCTCTGTGTTACCATTTCAGGCAGTTGGTGTCTCCCTACCACCCTCTGACAAAGGCTCTGGTCATGCGGTCAACAGCCCAGTGTGAAAGGCCCAGACAGACACATGAACTTCTTTTCAAAGCCCGTTGGAGGAAGTGCATTTTAACTACCCATTTAGGTGCTGAACCAGGCCTGGGGTGCCTGCTGGGAAGGCAGAGGGATTTGGCTGCTATCATATTTTGGCATAAATATTTGACAGCTTGTCCCTCCCAATGAACATTTCTGATGCCTTAAAGGGTAATCTTCCCTTGGCTTCTTCCCGGTATTGTTGACATTTTGTGCAGGATAATACTTGGTTATTGGGGGCTGCCCTTGTGCATTATGGGATGTTTAGCAGCCTCCGCAGGCTCCACACACCAGGTAAGAGTCCCCTACCTCTGAATGTGAAAATCCCAAATGTCTCCAGAGATTGTCAAATGTCTCCTGGGGGCACGACCATCCTGTCTGAAAGCCAAATCCTGTGTGAACACTCACGGTACTACTTGGATTATGGGCAACCTCTACAAAAAAACCATCCTTCAATAGGCTCATGGGGCTGTCTTGGAGGTCCAGCAAGCGACACCCCCTTCTGCTCCCCCTGCATGAGGCTGAGAGGACGCAGTTTCCCAAATGATGTGTCATCCAATTCACTGCTTAGATATTTTGTTTCAGATCCTTTGCCCAGTTTTCTTTCTACCCTGGCAGCCAAAGATGGCTAATTTGCACAGCATTAAGTATTATTTGCTCCCCCCACATATTCCACAACAACAAGGGATTTTTTACTTCGAAATTCTACTTTGCAAGCTCCTGTTTAAATGTTTCGGGCTACCACACATTTGAAGTTGAGAAGGTAGCACTGGGGGTGCTGTGGTAATGATTGGGGGGAGAACGTCCGTCAAAGAGTGACAAACTCCAGGAGGGGGGCGTCTCTTCCCTCCAAAATGTCTCATTAGGGTCCCAGACTTGGCCTCCCTCTCCTCTATATCCCACAGTCCAATTTAATTGAGCGACGGCCTCGCCACGGCACACTGCTCTTTCGACAGGAGGGTAAACTCATTCTGTCCATCATGACATTTGCTTTCTTAAGGGCTTCACAATATGCAGCTTAAATAATTAAATTCAGGTCACATCTCAGCCTCCCTTTTCAAGCTTGTCTGAAGGCACGGTGGGTTTTTATTTTTTTCTTCTGATGGTTACATTTTGACCATGTGATTTTTAGAAGCCAGTGGGGTTTTTGCTTCTTTGGTTTTATTGTTGTACATGACACTTCTTCCCACTGAAACCCCCAAACCTCAGCATAGTACAAACCCCCTCCAAAAGCTGAACAAGGGCTGTGGGTTTTCTGATGGTGGACAAAAGGTGACAGAGAGAAACTTGAGACCCTGGTTACTGTAAGGGTCTCAGAACAGCTTGCTTGTCATGGTCAGTACTTTTCATTTGTCACCCAGGAAAGTTTATTGCTAATAGATGAATCCCTTGTGTTTTATTGCCTGTGTCCATTTACCTTGAGTTGGGATGAGCTTGTCAAAAATAAAGCAAATCTTTAAAATGACCTAATAAGAGTGAAGTTCCAGGAAGGACTAAGGACAGCTCTTACCTGGAGTGTCCATTTTAAACAATAGATTTCTCTGGGGGAACCTGGGAGTGATTATAATGAGTTTGGATTTTGTTTAACCTAATGCTAATTTTGCACATTACACAGATTTGTCATCTTTAAGTCATATGCCAGATAAATGCTTTAAAATAGATGCAACTTTGTGTGAATTTTCTATAATATAGCAAAATCTGATTGCTCTATTAATAGCCAAAGTCCTCGGCCTTGGGAAGGCAGGGTGGCAGAGTTTTTAAAATTCATCATCTCTGCATAATTAGTTGTGAATCTCTAAGTATTCAAGCTGAGGAATTAACCAGGACCTGGAGCTGTTATCCTTCAGGGTCCCTTTTAATATTGTTCCACAGTCATCATTTCCCTGTGTTTTTCTAATTACTGCAAAACCAATTGTTTTTAACTCAACTGCCCTAACTCTTTGCAATTTGTTGAATGTAATCACCTTCAAAGGAAGAAAGTACACTTCGTGTTCAGAAAATTGGAGCTTGATTAGATCAGCATCATCAGGTGGCTATGGGACCCTGGTTCTGAAGCTTCACTTATTTGACATGATCATTACATTTTGAGGGCATGGGGCTCAAGGAAGGAGGGAGTGTTCTTGAAAGTGAGCTCAAAAGTGTGATCCATAGATCCTCGTGGGATTTAATTTGGAGAAGCAGATTTATGAAAACTCAAAAGAAATAGGAATTTAGCTTTCTTACTCTGAGAAGCCAACAGTATGGCCTTGGGCAGTAGAACACAACTGTTTAGGGTCCTTGATGATCTCCTCACTTAGATGGTGCTTCAGGTTTAGAAGCATCCAGGGAGCAGCGCTGTCACTAACCTGGCCTCAACCCCCAGTGTCCAGCATTGGTATGGACACCAAGCAAGGGCCAAATAAACCAAAATGAACTAGTTTAGAGGCCAATCATCTTCTTTGCTTTTATTCTTTTGCCAGTCTCATTTACCTATCCAGTTATCCAGTTCAACATGGAAATTTTCAAAGAACAAATATGGCAAGAACAAAGGTTTTCAATCTTGATTTGTCTCTTTCAGATCTCAAGGGTATGATGCATTTTCATCAGTAAGACTGACTGTCTGTGACAACAATTCCCAAAGTGGGGAAGAGATTATGAAAATCAAGCCAGGGTTCATGGAGCCATATGAAAGAAACAAAAAAGCAACAGATTCTGAAATGCTTCCTCAGCACCCATGAAGAATCATCATTGAAGAATAAGCTAAAATTCTACATCCTTAAAAAAAAATGGAAAATGGATTCATTGCTTTCTCCAGCACAGCCACCAGGGAAAGAGAAATGTCCCAGTAGGTAGCAACTCTGGGTCTTTATTTCTCGGAACAAGGAAAAGTCCAAATGGAGCTTGATTAGAGGAGCTAACCAAAGGCCTTAAAAAGTTTTGAGAGTTAGTTATAATTTTATTGAATATTTATGATGCTGTTTAACATTTATTAAACTAGGCCTTGTGTTAAGTGCAGAACATAAATGAGGGGCAATCTTGGCATTAGTGAGAGAGTTTACTGTGCAAAGAAATAAGTACAATCTCAAGTGACGAGTGGCAGAAATAAAATCAGGGTATTACAGGAGAATAGACAAGGAAGAGTAATTGAGGTATGGCTGATGGAGGAGCATCTGGGAGGACTTCCTAGTCTGAACTGAATCTTAAAGACTAAGTTAGTAGGAGTTACGTGAAGGTTAGAGAAGAAAGGTATTGATATGAAAGATATTCCAGGAAGTGAGATCACAAGAGCAAAGGTATGGAAGACCCTAACAGCATCATGTATTCAGGACAGAGGGAGCATTCTGATGACACATAAAATTTAAGACAGAAAATGGAAAAAGATGAAGTAGGAAAGGCAAGGCCAAGGTGGGCCTTGCAAACCTTATGGAGGAGGAGATTGGATTTTTGTTTGTGGGTAATAGAGAGTCCTAGAAAAGCTTCCAGCAAAAGGAACAACATGATAGGATGATGCATTTGTGTGTGTGGGGGGGGGGGTGGGACTGGCAAGAGGGCTGTGTGGACCAAGGAAGGCCCTACGGGGGCACTGGTAGAGGAGCTAGAAAGAGGGAATATTCGAGAAGTATGTGGTAGGGAAGCCAGCAGGCTCTCAGGACTGCCAGAATGTGGAAGGTGAGAGAAGGGTCCAGGAAAACTAACTTCACAGAGTATATTCCTAAAAGAACGGCAAGACCATCAGTTAAGACAGAGAGCCTGGGAAGTAGACGTTTCTAGAGAGAAAAAGACCAGCTTCAGTTTGTACTTCTACCATTGAGGTACCTGGGGGGATTGGTAGTGGTGGTGCGCAGCCTGGTAGATGAGCTAGAAGCTTGAGAGACAAGCATCAGCTAGAGACTGTTATTTGATTTTTTACTAACCAGGTCCAGCAGGTTTGGCAGGGGTGAGACTCCCCTACCTCCCTTCAGAGATCGGGGCTCCATTGCTGCAGCTCGCTGGGTCTTGCCTCATCTGACATTCTGCCCCTGGCTTGCTCTCTCTCCCCATCCCCTTCCACCTCTGCCCCATGCTCATGCCTTCTCCAAGCCCCTGTATGCAGGAAAGAGGCAGGAATGTTTGTTATGCCCAGCTTGGCAAATGAGAGTGGGCATCTCTGTGGAAACAAAGCCAGAAAATTACTTCTGTTGGAAACCTCACCCGCTGGGCCACCTACCCAGCTCCTAAATCCTGCTCCTGCTGCTCTGCTCTAACAACCTGGACTTTTCAAATATATTTCAAAGTTAAGCTAAAGAAACCAACCTTGAAAGAAAAGACATGTATTTTTACTTTAGTGTTTTATGAGCCCGTAGGCAGGGTTTTGGAAAGTAGGTTTCTTTGGCCACATTCAGTATGATTTAAAGAAGCAAGTGGGGAGGAGAAACCAAGGGAATGTGGGGTCACAGGACACTCTGTTTGAAAGGAAACGCTTCCCAGGCATGCTGTCATTGGCAGGGCAAGTGGCTAATGATCGAGCAGTTGCTTGGGGGAGGGGTTGGTGGGTAGCGTATGGGGTGCGAGGCAGAGGTCCCTGACTCTGCGTTTCCCACAAACCATGGAGGGAGAGACTGCCAATGTCAAGAGCCTTCCTCTACCTGTGGGAAATTGCAAGAAGCCAGGGAGAGAGGGCGTATTTGAGAAAGGACCATATCTTGGAGAACATCCAATAAAGCTTCCTGGTCTACTGGCAATTCCATTCTGCAGGGTGGGGACCTCTATTACAAAATCATGTTACTTAAACAGGGAAGGGTGGGTCACTTTCATAGGTGCATGTGATGAAAACCAGGCAAAATGGTGACTGGAAGGGAAGACAATCTTAACCACATATCCAGGACATGCATTCCTTGTAGTGTTTTTCTCTGAATCATTTCTATTTCCTTTTCAGATCAATTTTGCCAGCATTTAAGAAGTTAACACTGCTGCGTCCACCATACCTGCCCCTTCCTGGGGTTTCTTGGAAGCCAGCATGCACCCACAGCCACGCCAGCTGTCTGCATACGTTCTTTCTTCCTGGCAACACTGTCATCAGCCAGGATGAGCGGCCACCTGCTCTGTGAGGGTGTGTAGATGACACAGCTCTGGCAACAAGTTCACTATTAAAGGCAGAGGGCAGGTGCCAGGCTAGAGGAAAGCATCTTCTTGCTGGTGGTGCTGCTTCCAGAGTTACTCTACCTAAACCTTAGCTTCTTATCCAAAGAAGCACCATTCACTCAGAGGCTGCAGCAATACTATGAAAGGAGCCACTCCTCTCAGATGGGATTTGCTCTGGGTAGAGAGATTAGGATGAGCAAAGTGAGTATATTGAGAAAACAACTCAGTCTGAGACTCCCTTCCTTTTGCAAAAAGATCAAAAAGAAAAGTTAAAGGAACAAGTTCACTGTTTACCAGGATCCCTGGCCATCCCCTAATGTTCATTCCTGATTGCTTTGCATGACTCATTTAAACAGAGCAATGTTAAAATTTGCACCCTAAAGTAAGTTCTTTCATACTCCAGTAGCTGTTCATTGACACAGTTTGGTTTAATCTCTTTCTTTCTCTCTTTTAAGTTTATTTATTTATTTTGAGAGAAAGCACAAATGAGCACACATGAAGTGGGGGGAGGGGAGGGAGGGGAGGGAGGGGCAGAGAGAGAATCCCAAACAGGCTCCTCACTGTCAGCGAGGAACCCCATGCAGGACTTGATCCCACAAACCATGAGATCGTGGCCTAACCCAAAATCAAGAGTCGGATGCCTAACCGACTGGGCCACCCACACACCCCTGGCTTAATCTGGTTTCCTTTTCCAAGATGTTTTCAAATTGCCTTTGGACCATCTTCCTCTTCCTCCACTTACTTCCCTCCAAACCCCACCCACCCCTACTCCCCACTGGAAGCCCACTGCCAGAGGGAGAGACAGGACCACTGAATGCAAAGCTTGTATCAAGCTACATATGGAATCATGGAACTCCCCCTCAACCTCTGACATCTTTCTACACCGGGCTCCTAAGACACCACACTTCCCTGGGTCTCCTGCTCACTCCCTACTTGCTTCTGCTCAGTTTCCTTTGGGGGCTGTTTCTTTTCTCCCTGACCTGTCAACTTGGGAGGACCAAGTCCTCTCTCTATCAATACTCCTTCCCCTCCTGGCCTCACTTGGATCTGCTATGTGCTGATGCTCAAATTTACATCTCTAGACCAGACCTCATCTGCTGAGCTGCAGATGCCTACAGTACGCTGCCTACCCAACACCTCCACCTGCTTCACAGGCAGCTCACACTGAGCATGTCCAAGATGCTTCCTCAAGCTCCAACCTCAGCCTTCTCCATTTCAGTCAGTCAGTCCCTGCCAGGACCCAAACATCAGATCCACCCTTGACTCTGCTTTTTCCTTTACCCCCACCCTTTAATCTATCAATAAATTATGTTGTCTTTTTAACTAGGTCTGGAATCAGACCATTCTCACTCCCTGTGTTGTATTAGATGCATGTGGTTATTAATATTTAAGTTGAACTTAATTAAAATAAAAAATAATAAAATAGAGGAAAAAATGGAATGGGCCAAGTAAGAACTCATAAGAAAACAAGAGCAAAAATTAAATTTAAAAATTTAAAAATTAAATTTAAATTTCCTTACTTATACTAGCCACATTTCAAGTGCTTATGGGCCACATGTGGCTCGTGGCTCTGGTACTGGACAGTGCAGATGGAGAACATTTCCATCCCTGCAGAGAGCATTACTGGCCAGTGCTGGTCACTCCTTTTGCTGAGACCACCCTGTCCCAGTCACTAACATCTCTTGCCTGGATGACTATAATAGCCTCTGAGCTGATCTTGCTTCTTCAGTCTTCACGACATGGCAGCCAGAGTGATCCTTTGGAAATATCTCAGGTTATGCCTCTCCTCTGCCCAAGGTCATCTAAAGATCCCATGCATGGCTATCAGAGAAGAAGCAAAGTCCTCAGAATGGCATAGCCAGAATAGGCCCATATGTTATATTGCCAAGACTCTTGGAAACTGGAAACACATGCTTGATAGGTTTTCCCTAAAGCAATATATCAGTCTTGTTTTAAAAAAAGAAAGTCATGCTTTCATCATATAATTGATAAATTAGTATTAGAAAAAAAGTTGATTAGTATGAACAAAATGATTCTCCATTGCATCACTGAAATATTTTGGACAATCCAGAGTAGATTACAAGGAAAGTAGATCCCAGATCCCAGTTTGTGTTATGGGTCCATCTGTCCTCCTGTAGCTATAAGGAAGGGCCATCTGAATATACACATTTTTAAATGCCTCGGGATGATGGTTTTTCTGCTGCCAATTCTGATTCAAGAAGAAAATACAGTGAGCAAGTCTGAACTTCACAAACAGATCTGTTCATAACAGCATGGCTCACAGGTGCAGAGCTACACAGCACGATATTAGTAAAAAGCCTGGAAGACTCCATCCATGGCTCACTGGATGATTTAACTTGCCAGAGGATGTAATTAAGAACAAAGTTATCTTTCTAGTCATTCCTTCATTACAGAGATAACTCAATTGGAGACTTTTTGGGAGTTGCCAGATTTGGAAATAAAATCCTTATAGACTGCACTGAAATGTCATGAAGATTATACCAGAAAACAAATTGATACACATAGACAATCTTCTGTACATAGCAGAAAATTAGATCTCAGGAGAAAACGCGGGGCTAAGATGTAAAGTCAAGGGTGGGGGCATGGAGGCAGAGTACTGTGAAAGGCAAAATCAGCGGCTTCCCAGAGAGAGAGGAGCCCCGAATGCCCAGGTGCTCCCAGAAATTACCTTGGGTGGCGCTCTTCATTGCTTTCACTAACTTGCCCCTTCCAGCTCCAAAACCATTATTTCCATAGTGCAGGTCACTGTCACTATCACTGCCACCACTGGCAGAGTACGCACACATTCTGGGTACCTTGTCCTGAATAAGTAATACGAGACTGTTAAGATTATTCACGCAAGTCAAAATGGGGCAGAACATCCTGTGAGAATGGCAAACAGTTCACAGTTGGCTGTCATTGTGCGCACAGAATTCCATTCTGCTGCCCCACCCCCAAGACCAACTCTGCTTTTCCTTTCTATCTGCCTCACGCTGAGCTGGCACAGTTTACTCAATTATTGGAGCTGCAGAAACAGGGCTGTGGTAATGAAGCCACTGACCACTCGGAAGCCATTGTCCCAAGCAGAGGAAAGTCCTTGCATTTACCCGCTCTGCATTTTGTACCCTTCTTTATGGGGTCTTATTTTTCTCAAGTGCCTATTATGAGCTGCTCTTTTAAGCCTAATGGCTTATTTGTTTAACTGATCTCAGCATTGGCTTTCGAGTATCAGAGGGTATGAAAAAAATCAACCTTAAGCACAAAAGAATGCATGCTTGCCTAATTTATAATTTTCTTCTATCCCTTGAAAGGACAGGAGCCTTTAGAAGTGTGTGATTGCTAACCCGATATAATCCTTGAATCGATTGAAAGTTCATGGGTTGAGGGACTCAGTCTCCCCTCTTGCTCACATGCACACACAGCCTGAGTCTTGAGACATCACTGGTGTGGTGATGCGGCCTTGCCAGGAATTGCTGAGGTGGTTGATAGTGTACAAACCATTTCCCCTTTGTGCATAGAATCAGAATACTAGATCCAAGACTGCAACCCGGTGTAAGGAATTATAAAAGAATGTCTTTTAGGTTTGAAGGCTTTCCCATTAGAGCCCATTATACCTCACCCATCCTAGACAGTTCAGGTACAGATGTATGGGATGGGTCTCTAAAGTCTGTTAGGGAGGATGTCATTCAGTTGGAAATTATAAAAACTCATTTTAGGATGTAAGCTCCCTCAGCTAGGGTTACAAGTTCAAGCAACAATTCATTTCCTTTATACCTTCATTCATGTATTCATTCATTCACCCATTTAACAAATGTTTATTGAGTGTCTATTCTGTGCCAAGAGGTGTGGTAGTCTCTGGGGTTACAGAGCTCAATACAAGAGATACCAGTAGCCCAGCAAGGATGATGTCCTCATGGATAAGTGTCCTGGCTGTTCTACGGGAGCCCCACATCTAGAGTTCCAGCAGGACCTCAGTAACATTTTCTGGGTATGATAAGATGCACATTTTCATCTCTCCATTCAATAAACACTAGTGGAACCAGGCACTGTGCTGGTGCTAGAAATGTAAGCTAACTCTTGCTTCTAAATTTCCTTCCCTGGTAGTCAGCAAAGCAGGGTTCTAAGTTCCAAGCCACAGCAATCACTCTCTCAAATCAGAGCAGGATTTCCAGTGGGCAGAGCTGGGGCAGGATGAGGGAGAGAACCCCAGAGAGGGGTATGTATTTGGTGGGCATATATGTTGGGGGAAGAGTGTTCTTCCCTCACATACAGGGGGACAGCAGTCCCTGGGCTGGCACTCAGTTGTTATTACATTTACTTTCTTGGACTTGCCTAAACCTCTTTGCCACTGTCACCACCTGTTGTTTTTGAATGATTTCCCTTCCAACTCTGGGTGTCTTTAGGGTTTTCTCAACTTTCCAGTTCCCAAAGCAAGCACAGAGTCCTTGGGACAGCCCATGGACCAGCAGCATCAGCATCACCTGGGAATGTCAGAAATGCTTGGACCTCAACCCAACAGTACCAAATCAGACACGGTATGCATGGATCTATAGCTGTCCAGGTGATTCTGATGCCCACTCAAATTTGGGAATCATTGATTTGGAGGAGTCTTAACATTTTTATGTTTAAATTAAGGCATGATAGGGGCGCTGGGTGGCTCAGTCAGTTAAATGTCCGACTTCGGCCCAGGTCAGGATCTCACAGTTCCTGAGTTCAGGCCCCGCGTCAGGCTCTGTGCTGACAGCTTGGAGCCTGGAGCCTACTTCAGATTCTGTGTCTCCCTCTCTCTCTCTCTGCACCTCCCCAGCTCATGCTCGCACTCTGTCTCTGTCAAAAATAAATAAACTTAAAACAAATTTTAAATTAAGGCATGATAAAGTACACTGGCTTACTCTTTTCCCTCTTAGGCTCCTGCCTTAGAGAGGCTACCCTTCTGAGTGCTAGACATGGAATTCTGAGGGCTGAATTCTAGTCCTGACTCCTTTCCTGTGGACCCTGAGCATGGTCCAGCTTCTCTCTGGAGTTGTGTTCTCTGCTATAAATTGAGACTCTGGGCCCAGAGGATCTCTCTCTCTCTCCTTTTCCATAACACCATACTGAGGTGCTAAAGGCTGAAAGAAGGTTCGGCCCCAGTGACTGTGGGGGACCCCAGATGTGGGCTAATTTGGGTATCTTCTCAACATAAGTTGGTAGAAACTCTAGTAGAAATAGCAATGGGTGCTCCTAATGCCAAGTTTGGGAGAGGCAAAGGCAGCAGGAGTGGGAAGATTCAAGGAAGGGTGGGGGAAACTCTGATAATTGATCCATATGTTCCTCTTCCCCCACCTTGTCACTACCAGGTGCCACCAAAGACACTGAAGGGGCCCAGCCCCAGGAAGTTGAGAAACAGTGAACAGTTTGAATATGGCCCAGGTAACTAGCTGGAAAAGGTAAATAGGAGGAAGACTAGGAGAGAATATCAGGTAACCCCAAGGGATGATAGAATGTCCTTGAGCCATGGGCAACTTCCCAGGTCCAATCACACATCAGGAGGCATATGTGTGCCATCTCAGGGTGGATGAAGATCCCATAGCAAAACGATGGGACTGAAGACACAGAGATCTCACTGACACTCTGACACTGGCAAGTCACTGGCCTACCCCAGACCTCAGTTTATTCCTCCCTAAAAGAAGTATAATTATACCTCCTTTATCTGTCTCATAGGAGCAAGGTAAAGGTTAAAAAGTAAGAAGAAAATAATGAAAAAGTATCACTGAATCATTCTCAGTGGTGTTCTTATCTTGGGAATGTTCTATGCCACCTAGTCTGGACAGATCATCTATGCCTCAAGAATCTAGGTGCAGATCTGTGGAGGCGTTTCACTTCCTCCCAACAATCCATGCTATCACTTAATAATTCAGGCAAAAAGGTGAGCTGTGGACCTTAGTTTTTATTCACCGAGCCAATGGCAAATTTGATTCAAAAGTTGAATCTATTGTAAAAGTGTTTAAGGAGATCATTGTTCACCGTCGGGGCAATAAGTGGAGGTACCCTTCTGTCAGCCTCTCCCTTACCTGGGTCTCAGCCGTGGGGGCTGCACAGCCCCAGTCTGGAAGCTGCTCAGTTGCCATTGTGTTTTCAGCATATTCAAATGACGAGCAGGTCTGAGGCCTTGGCTCCGCTTCATTCTGCTTTTGGGAATTGATTTTTCCTAAATGAGAAAATGTACATCAAACCACAATCAGCTTTCTTGAACTCTTTACAAGTTCAGGGAGGGAAGTGAGGGAGACATTCAGGAAAAAAAAAAGTCCAAATACACTCAAAGCTGGGTAGCCCAACATTCTGTCCCCTGTAAATCTGTGCTAATTAAACATCTGCATTGCATGTTGTGTGTATCTGTAGAGGATGTCCACCTTGGAGAGCTGAAGGCAAACTTTCCCACAAAACGATGATAGACTTTTCACATTAGGAAGAGGTTAGGGGGAAAATCATTTGGGAAACAATGATTAGTCCTCAAATAGTGTTATCCATCAAATAACAAACAGGTTTCCTTTTTGGATCACTTCTCAGAGCCTTCATTGTGCTACTGGAAGTTGTCATGATGTCCAAAAACAGGATTTAAATTAGAAGCCCTTCCCAAAGATACTTGGGCAGGGAACCCTTATTTTCCTAGAATACCCATTATGGTCATTCCCAATGCACTCATAATGTACAACGGGAAACTTTGCTCTTAAAGATCTGGCAGGGCAGTGCTTCTCAAGCTTTTATGTGCATACGCACCAGCCGAGTTTTTGTTAAATTGCAGATTCTGAATCAGGAGGTCTAGAGTGCGGGTCTGAAAGTCTCCATTTCTGAAAAGCTCCCAGGCAATCCTGATCCCAACTAGCCGATGGATCACACTTTGAGTAGCAAGGGCGTAATTAGCAGGGAATGATTAAAGAAAGTGCCTCCATTACCCTTAATAGTAGATTAACCTGCAGAGTGTACTCCTTCCTTGTGCCAGAAAGGAGAATTGCTATTATTATCCTCCAGCCTCAGTGATTACCGACAGGACATGCTGTGATAGCCTCTCAACAGCATTCTGCTTGTGAGCAGAAGCGAAGTAATTGTATTTTCATCAGCACTGAGAGGTTTGTACAGTTACCTCTATTTTTGATAGGGGAATAAGTGAAAAACCAATTCAAATACAGGCATTAGGGGAGCCTAGGTGGCTCAGTCTGTTGAGCATCTGACTTCAGCTCAGGTCATGAACTCACGGTTCATGAGTTTTCAAGCCCCATGTCAGGCTCTGTGCTGACAGCTCGGAGCCTGGAGCCTGCTTCGGATTCTATGTTTCCCTCTCTCTCTGCTCCTCACCTGTTCACATTCTGTCTCTCTCTCAAAAATAAATAAAGATTAAAAAAATTAAAAAAAAAAAAACAAAGAGGGGCGCCTGAGTGGCTCAGTCGGTTAAGTGGCCGACTTCGGCTCAGGTCACGATCTTGCGGTGTGTGAGTTCAAGCCCCGCGTCGGGCTCTGTGCTGACAGTCAGAGCCTGGAGCCTGTTTCAGATTCTGTGTCTCCCTCTCTCTGACCCTCCCCCGTTCATGCTCTGTCTCTCTCTGTCTCACAAATAAATAAACGTTAAAAAAAATTAAAAAAACAAAACAAAACAAAAAACAAAGAAAACAAATACAGGAATTAAACAGGAAGTGACTCCTCCTCTAGGCAGGGATAACCTCACTCTCCTTTTGTTCCAGCTGGTTTTCCATTCCCTGGCTTTTTAATTGAGTAACCAATGGCCATAGAGAAAAGAGAAGCCTTGGAAAGGCAGCCCTGCCTCTGGACCACAGTGATGGCATCATTTGATAGATAGGAAGCTTTGGGGTGGGAGACACAAAAATACCCTGCAGTTATGTTGACCTCACTCTCTACCATATACTACTTTTTTATAACTCTTCATGACAATTTAATTAAGACACAAACCTCCAAAATCCAGCACAGTGGATATTAGCAGTAAGATCAGAACAATCTCCTTCCAATCCCCTTCTTATGAAGCAATTCAAGGCTTGTGGTTTCTATTCAATTTGTTATAATGACAGTGTTTAATCATGAAGTCTACTTGGCAGCCCGCCGCTGAATTGAGGTCACACATGTGACTATTCAAGCATGGAGCATATAATCTATAACTAAGATCTTGCCCCTGAATCTCTGGAGGCTGTGTCATTAATTAACAATGCATTTATTTAAAAAATAATATGCATTACAGCCTTTTAAAATGTAGCCTTGGCTTGAAACGAGCAGAAGTTTGTGATGAAACATCCATGGCAGTTAGTATTATTGTATGAAGAACTCAGCCATGGGATTAGCTCAATCACATTTATTCAAAGATATTTAATTAAATGCCTTCTTTTCTAATTTCTCAAAAGCCTATAGTATAATTTCTACTTGTGGCTCCTTTCTAGTCATCAAATTATAAAAGAAAGTCTTTAGAGTTCTCGTTCATATGCTTATGCATGTCATAAATGCAACATAAGCCATGCAAGTTAAAAATTATTTAGTATCATCCTGCACTGCAATAAATATTTTTAATCTTGAGGGAACAATGAAAAAAAAAAAAAACTTTGACCCTTAGCCTGCTCCTGTCTTTAATCATGGAAGCTTGTTTCAATTGACGGTGACGAAGGGCGGTACGTCTCAGTGCAGAGGCTCATTCCACTGCATTGCAGCTAATGCACAATCTACTGCTGAGATATCAAACAAAGTTTTTTATAGTTCAACATATAAATATATTTGAGCAGGATGGGAATATGTCAGAAGACATACATTTCTGGTTAGAGGGCAAACAACATTTCAGCTAAATTTATGTCTTGAGGCTAACCTGGTCTATATTCAGATTTAGGTTTTACAAGATAAAATCCTATGGGTATGTTGTGTTTTTTTTTCTCTTAATCAATTTATATATCCATATACCTGTGCTTAGGTGCTTGTTTCCTTTATATGTGTGTACACTCTTTAATGTAATGCTAAGAGTAGATGATGTTTAATAGTCGTCTTTTTACTTTTTGGTTGAGGACTTACAGGAATTTTCATGCATCCACGTTTCCATTGGGCAGAGGTCACTGACTGACCTCCTGGTGGAAACCTTCTCTGCTGCCTGTTTTCCACTTTTTTTGTTTTTTAGCAAGTGCATTATTTTGGTGTGGAAACAATCTAATTTGGAAGGTCATAGGTGTTTTACCTGAGGAGGCTGGTTTGGGGAGGCGACTTTCAAGAGGACGCATCCCCCTGGTGGTCATGATGGGGTCGGATGTGGAATGAACAATGGCATTATCTGCAGAGACATGGCTGTCTGCAGAGGAAGGCACTTCTCGTTCAAGGGTCTGAGCTCTGATAGAGGAAGCTGCACAAAGTGTTGGCTGGAGAGGCAGGATGGGTTCGGTGTCCTCTGGGGAGTCTGGGTGGCATATGTACCGCCCTGTGGAGCGATTTCCAGAGTCTGGGAGTGGGAAGGTTCCGATCCCACTGTCCAGTGTCCTCATCAGGCAGTTTGATTCTAGACAAAGTAACAACATAGTGAGGATTAAAGAATATTCACATAAAGGAATAAAAGTATCACAGGCATTTGTATCTAATCTGGAGGAACGGAGATATCTAGAAGGAAGAAATACTATTAATGGGGTAGTAAATTTCCAGTGAGTGGCATCATAAGATTTAATTAAACATGGAGATACTCCCTTCACTTAATATGAGGTAAGGCAGCCAGCCATTCCTGGCAGTGAGAGTCACATATACATTTTCCTGGCTGGTTCTCCAGAATTATCATACAAAAAGAACAGTCATTAGAGACCAAAACATATTTTTGGTAAGCTTTATTTCAACTGGGAATCATATGACTTCAACCAATTAGGTGAAATTTATTAACCGAAATATGATGAGTAATGAGCACACATAACACATTGAAGTGATGTCCTGACAAAGGTAATTGTGCATCTCTTACATGAATTATCATCCACTTGTCAGTTAACGGAGTCTCTGGCCTCTCAAATTTAATTGTGAGGGCAAGTAATTCACACGCTACAGGGATCATCCCCAAACATACCTTACCCATGATAACATCACTGTATCAAGTGGGCTTCATTTGGCCCAAGTGCCATTTGAACTCAATTTGTTGAGAAGACCACAGAGCCACTTCATGTCTTTCAGTGACTTTATGCAGTGACAAAACCCATCAGTACCTTCGAATATCTTGTCACTCCCAGAGATCTCACTACTCCCTAAAACAAATCAAGTTGATTTCACCATATGGGGGTAACATATTCTGCTGTGTCTCATCTTTAAGAAATTTTATACACAGATAAAAATTCAGTATCTGAAAAATTTATTATGTATTTCACTTCTAAAATGGTGGTATGATTTACCAAAGCCAATGAGACAGCTTCCAAGATCTGTTTGTCACCCCAAAAGTCTCATGTTTATATAACAATCTTCGAATAAAGTATCCTTAGTAAAGTTTTTGTCAGCAGCTTATACATCTAAGACTAAGTAAGAGGCACAATTCAGCACCCTTTTAGGCATGGCAGAGAATATAACGGAATAGGGCATAATCTTTGCATCAAGAGGCTCAACAGTGAATATTTTACAGTGAACAATGGTTTGGAAAATGGTAAAGTCAATAACTGTTACATGACCCCAACACAGGATTCTTAACCTCTTGAGGTCTCAGGTTCCTCACAGGATTGCTGTGAGGATAAAAATGTTTGCCAGCAAATTTCTAGAATTGAGAATGACACCAAGCATACTGTGAAGTGGCTGGAGGAATTAAATAATGAACAGTGACATACACAAAATGCTTAGTATATATATTAGATATTAGCAGATAGTTTATCCATCAGTGCTTTTCTTACATAATTGCCTTTGATGCTGAGCAATTAGTATCAGAATTCCCAAATCTGTCCATTCCCTACCCTCTTCCTCAAAACCTCTTTGCTGTAAATGAGTGGAAGAATTCTGGGAATTTCCTAATAGTAAGGTAAAAAAAACAAAAGGGTAGGGGTGTGGACAGACGTGGTTGTTGTAAGTTCTAGTAGGTTTGATGCTGGTTTTGGAAGCACTGGGAAGACAGTCCCTATCAAAGGAGAAGCTTCTGTTTTCAAAGGGATATTTAGTGGGAAGATGCAGATACGCTCTTGCATTTAGCCATCTCCTATGCCATCTGACTCAGATACTGGTTAGGGATTGCAGGGGCCTTGATTCATATGACTATGTTCTGGGGTAGGCTTTTGTTTTGCAGGATCACAAGGGCTAAGTTTTAGCTCCATTCATTTCAAGTCCTCCACCTGGGCAGCTTTACTCTCTATCAATTTTAAAGATTATTCTTTATCTTCTCCATTCATTTTCTCCTCAGTTAAGGGGACCTGATTGTTACAGAAGGGCCTTTTTGAAAATGAACAGATATTTGCATGGGGAGGCATTGCCAGAAGAGTTCAAAAAAAAGACCCTGCTTTTCAGAATTTGAGGTCCTTTTTTCATTTTAGCCTAGAAACACAAAACCCCTCGGCTTTAGCATATCCGTGCGTTGTACTTGGGGCAATTCTAAGAGGCTGAACTACTTCAGTATCATACAGGAGCACATGGGTCTTCATCAGAACTGGTCCAGTGTCTGGGAATGGGAAGCAGACTCAAGGCACACAGCAGCGGAGGTGTGTTAGTCTCCATGTGCCCCAGGCTACCTCCCGTAATAATTTACTCCCAGCACCTTTAGGACTGTACCTGAACTAAAGAGTGCTCAGCAGGAGGAGGCAGGTGGAGCTCTTTTCCTTTTGTGGGCATGCATCATCAAATCCAGTTACTTATTGTGGCCAAAGGACTTTACTCCTTTCTTTGCATCGGTCTTCATCTTCCAAACTTATAAGGTAAGAACTATTATCACCATCTACAAATGAGGAATCATAGCTCAAAAGGTCCAAGTAACTTGCCCAAGGCCTTGCACTATAAAAAAAAGTTTGGATTTGAATCCAGTCAGATGTATTTACAAAGACCATGCTCTTAACCATCAAGCTATCCTGATACTTGCCCAAAGTACGGATAAATCCAGATGTGGGGTCCACTCGTTTAATAGCCATTGAGGCAGCCTTGTGAATGCAAAGCTCACAGAATGCCCCTCTGCTCCTAAGCAGGAGTTCAGCTTCTCCTCTGGAATTGGAGCAGGTGCCTGAATTCTAGCTGGTTCTCCTGCTCCCCATCCTGAGGTCTGAGTCTACTGTTGACATTCTCTGTGTCTAGGTGGTTGTTGCCCCATCATGCAAGATGCCTGCACACCCTGATCTGCATGGTTCCTGAGAACCACTATTGCTCAGTAACTCTTCCCTCTGTCTTCTTCAGTTGCATCCATAGACTTCCATGCCAACATTTTTCTGGCCTTAATCTTTGCTCTCTGGACTAGGTGATAGGCATTGTCTTCAAGGGCAGTTTTTCTGGCTTTGTCTAAGAACTCTCTCCCCTACAAGTATTTGATGGGGAGCACTGAATCCAATCCTCTCAAATGGAGACTCAAAAAGCAAAATGAGATCCATGGCTGCCTCTTTAGTGAGCTTCTGGGGAAAAGCTACAGACACCAAAGCCTGTGTGTGCTGTCCTGGCCTATAACACAAGACAGAAAATAGGGTAAGGAGGGGTATTGGGTAGGAAAAATGATGAAGGCTGTTTAAGTATGGTACTCTTTGGAAAATACCAAAATTTTCTGGTTTCTGTCTCCTTAAATCATTTTTCTTTCCCTTCTTTCCTTTTACAATACTGTCATACTAGAATATATAAAACAGGACTTTTGGTATTCCTGAGTTCTCAGATTCTCTGAGAAGTGTGTGACACTAAACTCACAAACCACTTGCTATTAAAGTCATTTTTTATTTCTAATAATTACAGATGCCAAATGTAGTGAATTTGAAGAACTCATTTGTAAGTACCTATGAAAAGAGGTGTAGACAGTCAGGGACTCAGACACCATATGCCAAGTTTCACCCTCAAGCAAATTTCTCCAGAATTGCATCAACCTTTGGAGGTGGAGTTTATATTGAAAAATGCTGACCCCTTCGTTATGTACTTTCTTTAAGGTGCTGTAAGTTTCTCACAGTTCATAAAAATACTGTAACCTGAGAAAGTATAAGATATTGTACTTCTGAAGCCAGTTTTTTTTTTCTGAGAGAATTATAAGAACCACAATGTAATTAAATGGCTGTGATAGGAACAAAGTTCAAAGTGGCAAGCTGACCTTGCATCTCAAATGAGTTGACAGTCTTGATCTTGACAAGTCTAAGTTCACATTTGTGGCTGTGAGAACAGATGCCAACAGGGCCTTGCTAATGAGTTCAAGGGTTGGGTCTCTGGATGGACCAGCAGGTTTCATTCTTCCAGGGTCACTAATCACTCCTGTGACCCTGGTCAGCCCTTCCATGTACTTCTCATTGTCCCATTTGCCTTTATCTCCCATTCTCTCAAGGTTAAGTTCTCTCACTTATGGGCACCAACCAGCCCTAGACATTTCATCAATGACTCACAGTGGTGCTTCCCAGTCCTTTTAAAGTCATGGCACATATAGAAATTTGTAGCTCACTGAGGAAAACACTGGCTACACCAAGGAAAACACTGGCTACTTGAGAGCTGAGGGCTCACCATCTCAGCACCCCTGAGTCCCATTTAGGGTGTCAGCAGCAGAATGGCAGGGAATCTTTTACAGGATGGATTCAGAATCTTTTGCTCACCCCTCGAACCTACCACCTTGTAGATCTCTGGCAGGCAAGGAGATGGATATCTTTTTGGTCTCTTAGCAGCTGATACAGAAATTTCTACGCCCTCCTTCTTTGGGAAAAAAGCTCAGAGTCCTTGGGTTAGGAATACTGTCTGGCATCAAAGCTTCAGTACAGGGGAACTTTACTGTACATAAAAGGGAGAAAAGCAGCCCATGAGTGGGTGAGTAGCCAGAAAGGGTGAGGTTCTGCATTGGATGGTGGCAGAGAAGAAATTCTGGAGAAACCTTTCTATTGCAGATTTGCCAACTGTTAACTTAGGGTGCACAATGTAAAATCCCCACTCACTTCACCAAGGAGCATTAGCACTTAATGCTCCTTGTACCAGAAACCTCAGCAGGTGGTTTTAGTTTTCTCATCTGAAAATTAGATCATACAGCCTTCTTCATGGGGGAGCACTGAGGACTAGAAACATAGTACCTAATACACATAGCATGGTGCCTGGAGCAGGCACAGAGCTAACATTCAGAAAACAGCACAATTCTCAAAATCAATGTTATTAGACTGTAAACATCCTGGGGGCAGACTGGATCTTATTAATTTCTTATATAAGTCCATTCCTGATTCTATATTTTCTTTTTTCAACAGTATGGTAATTATATGCTGATAGAGCTGATAATAACAATAGGCTGATCAAGTATTCTCCATCATCAGTGCTCAGCACAGCACCTGACACATAGATAGTTCTCACTGAGTGTAATGAAAAGAACGGGTGGAGAAAAAAAAAAACAAAACAGCTCTAATCTTTAGAAAATTCTTCCTGAAATTAAATTTAATATGAAGCTTTGCTTTTGAAATCCCAATCGGCTGCCTTTTGTTCTGACTCTAGCAACCAAAGAAAATAGCTGACTTCCTTCTTCTGTATAGCTATTTTTCACATACAGCCAGACTTCATTAATTCAGATAGCCAGAGGGATAAGATCATTGAGAATTATTGGATATTTTAAAGACCAATTTCTTAAGACTTCCAAGCCGTTAGAACAAGAGTCCATGACCAAGACAAAGGACAGCACCTGGGATGATGTTTCGGTGTCCTCCTCAATCTCCTGCCCCTCCTCTTCCGCCCCCCAAAGCATCACTGGTCTGAAGGTTTCAGATCTAACAGGAGCCAGAGTGGCATCATCACCCTGGCCCTCATCCTCAGGAATTCTTGATGCCATGCTGAGTGCTGGAGTCCCACTTGACATCAGTGCCCTTAGTACTGTACGAACTAAGCTCTTATAGAGTCAAATTCCTGGGAACATTTGTAGTGAGTAGATGAGATTATGCAGTAACATCTTATATGTATTTACACAAAACAATGAGTTTCTCTCTTTTAAAACAATTTGTTCTCTCATGTGGATTGTCTAGGCTTCTTCCAAACTTGTTTTGTACTATTTCTTTACACAGTAATGTTATCTTTAAAAATAGCTGCAAAGGGAAAAGTTTATTTCCAGCACTGTTTCAGTTAATATAAATTTCCAGGTTGGTGGAATCTGAATTAGCAATGATTTTGAGTGTTTGGAAAATGTTGCTGATTTTCCCTCAGCCTTCTCCTCTATGGATTAAAGTGTCTCGAACGTTTTCTCACACAATTCTCTTTTCTCACACATTTTTGTGATCCTGTGGCACAAATCTTAATTGCTTGAGTTTGTAAACCCAAATTCCTGGTATTATTAATGTATTTGTCCAAAGAGATTATTTCACAGAATAGGCTTGACAAAACCTGACTTGAGTTCTAAGTTACTCAGAATATTCAGAAGAATGAAGTGAAAAAGAATAGGTGAAGTGGAAAGGAACAGGCCTCAGAGCCGGAAAGAGAAGGCTTGAAGACCTGTGGGGCTACCTGCTAACTGTGTGACAACAGGGTTTGGAAACGATTCTGACCGCATACAACGACAGCACATTTGTAATGAGCCTGGCGCAGTACTCATGACAAAGCAGGTGCTCTGTAAGTTTCACAAGTGGTTGTGAGGGAAAGGTGGGGGCCCCTCACACACACTGTCATGGAGCCCAAGGTAAATCAAATTTCCATCTGCGTGGTTAGTATATTACTGCAGCACCTGGGTACATTTTACCAAACAACTACCTTGTGTTTGTTTCCTAAGAGATTACCTTTTGGCAACCATTTCCTTAGGCCGGGGGGTGCGGGGTCGGGGGTGGGGGGTGGGGGGTGGGGTGGGGAGGGGGGGCAGTTAGCTGATTGTAATCATTAATGAGCAATTGTGAAGATCGAGCAAAGTACTTGGAGTTGGCTGCAAGCTCCCTCATATATAGAAAAGGTGGAGTCTGTTCTCTCAAGAAGTCCATTTTGGAGTTGGCACCTGAAAGGCTTTTTAAAAGTCTAGATGAATGATGCTTACTGATGTCGCTTTACCTACAGACTTATTACATTCTCGGGGAACATTCAAAAATTAGTAAGCCATGATTTTCCGTTAGCAAGGGTACAGCTCATCTATCCTAAACAGTGTACTTGCTCCCATGCAGTGATCTACCTTCTCTCACGGAATCAAACAAACTACTTTAGTAACCGCTGATTTTTGTCCTCTTAAGCACTAATAAATCCTAGAAAAGTGGAAAATTTAAAATCCAAACTCTTTTTTACTTTGAGCATTTCAATCCTATCTACAAGTTTCAGCCCAGAAATGCAGTGAGGATCCAATACAATGCACCAGCCAGAAAGGGTGTCTATATGGGTGCTTAATATTCATGCCACATTATTAATTGGCATGCTTTCTTCTAATGCAAGTGGTCATGTAAAGAAATCTTTGTATGAGTTCTCTCCAGGTTCCTAAACATCTTTAAGCTACGTGCGGTGTTGGCACCAGAAATTTAAACCACAGATGGGAGAACAGATCTCTTTATTTGCACATCCTTCTCTTCATCTGTATGACTGAAACAAGTTAAAAAAAAAATAATCCTGTTGCCAACGCCACAACAATTACATGGAGGTTATGCATTCTGAGTTGGCTCCATGGTTTTTTCAAAGTCGTCAGAGATGACTATATTGGCTATTTATTCACAACCATGGGGTAACTTTGGCTGTGGCATTAAGATGACCTTTTGGGGGGCGCCTGGGTGGCTCAGTTGGTTAAGCGTCCGACTTCGGCTCAGGTCATGATCTCGCAGTTTGTGAGTTCGAGCCCCGCGTCGGGCTCTGTGCTGACAGCTCAGAGCCTGGAGCCTGCTTCAGATTCTGTCTCCCTCTCTCTCTGCCCCTCCCCCACTCACACTCTGTCTCTCTCTCTCCTTCAAAAATAAATAAACATTAAAAAAAAATTAAAAAAAAAAAAAAAAAAAAAAAGACCTTTTGGAAGAGTAAATTCAATTTGATGGCTTTGGAATGCATGAGAATACTCAGCCTCTGAATTCCAAGTGGATTTAAGCTTTCTGAAACTTGAAAAGTTTATAGAAGAATGGAAATTTGTTTTCCATTCCCCTACACTCTCTTTGATATAAAGGAAGACCTGGATGTTGGATGTTGGGGGTCTGGAATTCTATTACACAGGGAATGAATATGAGAAAGAATACAGGAAATTAACATGACAAAAAATTAGAGGGACAAACCAGACCATGGAATTTCTTTATAAAGATGAAGATAAGTTATTTAAACTAACATAGAAGAAATGCCACCTTAGGCTGGGGTTGGTTTCTGGTGAATAAACATTCTGCATCTGATAGTAGCATCACATAAAATACTGTAGTGAGATGTCATTTAAGAATATAAACTGGAGAAGGTTAGAGACGGGTTCTAAATGCCCATGTAGACCATCAATTCATAGAAATACTTCTTGAATTTAGTCCCATATGCAGCTGGTAAAACCCTTGAAGGAAAAAAAAATCCTTTGCTTGCTATGTGTTCCTTCCTGTCACACTAAAACAACGTTTAAGGTTCTGAGGGTGGTCTTGGTCTAGTATTTTGGGATTTGTTATGCAACTTTCCAAACCCTTCTTGATTTTAAAAATGTTAATAATTATCTCTATTCTCGTATCCCCCCCAGACTGAGCAATCTTGAGATCTTCACATATTCCTTCATTTCATGCTATGCTACTATGCTTGTTGTATAAAACTATGCTCAGACTTGTATGCAATATTTACTGTGATATAGAAGAGTATGGCCAGTATGGTTTAACTGACAGCATCTGTTTGAATTGGTCAGCTGGTCTAGGAACTTTGATCACAGTCTCCTACATCCTATTTTGGGAGTCACCACTTCAGGTCAAAGTCTTAGATGATGAGTATACACATAGATCCCTCCTAACTCCCCCAAAAGCAATGCCTACCCCTTGACCACTTTCCTATCCACATGTCAAGTCTTGCCCTATTTACTTTGATATTATTCTAACTTAAAAGAAAACAAAACACAAACACAGTACTCTCATTAGCCAAACTTTCTAGAATATAACAATGTGGAACCACAATGGTTCCAGCCCTGATCTGTGATCACAATGTTTTATTTGGAGAAATGCGAGCTTATTTCTCCCTCTTGTTTCCTGTTATCCTTGTTCATTCTCTATCCATGACAGAATTACTCTATCCTCACCTTTTTTCCTCCCAATCTAATTATAACTTAGCTGTCTGCATCTTCTTTAAATATACTTTTGGACTGGTGCTCATGAACGGCATGTTAAACATCTAAACAAATGATGTTTACAGATTCTCCTTTGTTTGCAGACTCATTATATTCTCAGATTACATTCCCAAATTAGTAAATCATGATTTCCTTGTAGAGAAAGTACAGCATATCCATCCCAAAGGTTATCCTTGAATCTGTTCAATAATCTAACTTCTCTCCTGCATTCATTCCATCTCTATCTGTCCTGCCAAAGGAAGTGAAAAGTTAAACAATTATCTGGTGAATCTGATAGACACAGATGGCTCTTATGGGTAATTCTGTGTCTCTAAATCTCTTTTACTCCATATCAGGTTTTCTGAATTATATGGACTACTGCCTCTATTCTCCATTTCACCTGCCTAGATAATATCTGCTTTGATGAAGCAACTGAGGGAAGGGAGGAAAGAAAATAAATTGGGGGTAAGATGTTGCAGGAAGAGATTCAAAACAGTTTGATTTGGTAAGAAGCATATAAAAACAAAGAAACACGGGGAGATGCAGACATATCAACTTAATAACAGATAAAAATTTATTAAAGATGTTTACTAGAGCTAAAGCATCTTATGTATTATTACCCAAACTTTTTTTATATTAATTTTTTACATGCTCTAAAATTGCAAATTATTTCAGTTTGTTCATATTATTGTAGTTATAGATATTTAATGAAAGCCTCCAGAAAGATACAAATGTAAAGTTCATAGATGTTTTTCTCCATTTGTCTCTATATTTAATCAGTCTCAATGATTTTTTAAATTATATGCAGAAAGGAAGAAAGCCTGAGTCTTCATACTCCTAAACTTTCTTTTTTTTTTTTTTTAATATTCACTTTAACACACCTTACTTGCTTGGTTCAGGATTTTAATTATTATATGGTGATCTATTTTAAGTGAATATTTAAGGACCATTTATTTTTCTTTTATGTGACTTCAGTTGAAATGTGGGTGAAGAGAAGGCTGAGGTTAATGCGAGCCTATCTTTCCATTTCAGCTGCCACTCTCCACTCTCCAATATTCCATGGTTGTCTCTACAGGAAGATAATAAAGAAGTAATGAAATCCAACAGACCAATGGATATGGATATAGGTAAAAATACAGAGAGGTTTTTGCTTCTGTCCATTAAGTATTAACTGCAACAATGCTATTAAACACTTTTTCAGATATTGGACAGTAGGCAGCATACGACTTGACCTCTGAATCATGGGAAACAAATGAGGTGAGCCCTACAATCTCCCCAGCCTTCTTCCTGACTACCGTTTCCAGACTGAACTACAGAGAGAAGGAATACAGAGCCTGCAGGTCCTGCTGAATTGAAGAGATAAATATAGGTGCATGTGTTTGTGGGGTGGGGTGGGGATCAAGGTTGCTAAAATTTGCAGGGCGGTATATTGTAAAGAAAAGATAATAGCAGAGGTATGCCTAAAGTCTTTGGCCCTGTACTAATCTGAACATGCATGAGGTAACTACATTCATGATGTCAGAGAAACAATTACTATGAAGCACTAAGTTAAATAATTTCTTGAGCTCACATAAAGCTGAAAATAGTTTATGTTTCCACCATTCAGGGAGGCTAGGCTTTCCAATATATGGGCTATAGGCTAGAGTTCTAAGAAGGGACATACTTAATAATGAGGCTAAATTATACTTTGAATAAAGGTTTCCCTGAACAAAGAACAAAACTTGACAGTAAGCCTTGAAAAATAAAACTAATCTGCAAATACTTTTAAAAGAATCCTAGAACATAGTCCAAAAATTGTTATAGGACTACTGAAATCTGGCACCCAACAATGTAAAATTTATAATTTCTGACATCCGGTCAAAAAGCACTAGGCATGCATAAAACGGAAAAATATGATCTGTAATCAGGAGAAAAATCAATCAATAGAAACAAAAGCATTAATAAGAGATAATGATGTTCAGGAGAAAAATCAATCAATAGAAACAAAAGCATTAATGAGAGATAATGAAATTATCATAAAGAACCTTAAAATATTTTTTTTAAATTTTTTTTAACGTTTATTTATTTTTGAGACAGAGAGAGACAGAGCATGAATGGAGGAGGGGCAGAGAGAGAGGGAGACACAGAATTGGAAGCAGGCTCCAGGCTCTGAGCCATCAGCCCAGAGCCCGATGCGGGGTTCGAACTCACGGACCGTGAGATTGTGACCTGAGCTGAAGTCGGACGCTTAACCGACTGGGCCACCCAGGCGCCCCAAGAACCTTAAAATATTATAGATATTATAAATATGTACAAAGTTATAAAGTAAAACTTGAACATAATTAAGAGATATCAGAATAATAAAAATACTCAATGAAAATTATAGACAGGAAAAAAACTACTAAAATTGGAAAAAAAATACACTATCTAGGATTTATAACAGATTAGCAGAGATATCAGAAAAGAAAAAACCAACAGTGAATTTGAAGACATAACAATATAAATGATCCAAAATAAAGTATATAGAGAAAAAAGACTTAAAGAAATAGAGCATCAGTGACCTTAGAGTCAATATGAAGTAGTTTAAATATGTATAACTGGAGCTCCAAAAGGAAAAAGAGAAAAGAGAAGAAAACTTACGTGAAGGAATAACCAAAAATGTACCATATTTGATAAACTGTAACCCCAAATCTAACAGACTCAATGAACCCCAACCAGAACCAACATGGAGAAAACTCCAGTAAGACATATCATAATTAAGTTGCTGAACATTGATGATAAAGACAAATCTTAAAAGCAAATGAAAATAAAGATACTTTACAGAAGAACAACGATAAAACTGACAGTAGACTTCATGTCAGATGCTATATAATCCAGAAGTTAGTAGAATTACATCTTTAAAGTGCTGAGAGAGAGAGGAAAAAAACTATTAACCTTATAAAATTAATTTCAATTAATCAACTTTTCAATTATTGTAAAGATCAAGGAAAAATAAATATTTTAAAAACAAACAAGAGCTGAGTGAATTCATTGCCAGAGGATCTTTAGTGTAAGAAACATTAAGTGTATTTTCACAGGCAGATGGAAAATGAGTATCAGGTAAAAATCTGGATGTAGGAAAAAAAAAAAAAAACCACCAGAAATGGTAAGTATGTGTTGTAATATAAAATGTATTTCTATTTTTAAATCTTTTTAAGGATAAGTAACTAAAGCAAATATAACAGCATATTGCAAGGTTTCTAATATATGTAGACATAAAATATAACAATAGCATAAAGGAGGGAGAGGTTACAAGAAAGCAATCTATGATATATTATTTAAGATAGTGCTAAAATAAAGATGTAGACTACATTTAAGCATTACATTAAGCACTAAGGGATAACCTGCAAGTAGAGATAAAGGGGAATTATGAAAAAAATGACTTAAAAGAAGACAGAAAAAAATGCAAAACTATGAAGAACAGAGGGGACAAGTAAAAGGTAACATATTAAGATGGCAAATTTAAACCCAACCATTTAGATAATTACATTAAGTGTAAATGGCTTAAACATGCTGATTAGTAGGCTGAATCTGTCAGAATTGATTACCCAAAAAAAAAAAAAAAAAGCAAGATCCCATTATTTTCTATCTATGAGAAATCCACTTTAAATATGTTCATGGATTAGAAGATTTAATACTAGGGGTGCCTGGGTGGCTCAGTCAGTTAAGTGTCTGACTTCAGCTCAGGTCATGATTTTACAGCTCATGAGTTTGAGCCCCATATGGGGCTCTGTGCTGATAGCTTAGAGCCTCAAGCTGCTTCAGATTCTTTGTCTCCCTCTCTCTCTGCTCCTCCCCTGCTCATGCTCTCTCTCTCCTTCAAAATAAATACATTAGAAAAAAAATTTTTAAAAAGAAGATTCAATATTATTCAGATGTCAAATCTCTCCAAATTCATCTGTAGATTCAAGGCAATTCTAATGAAAACACTACCAGTCTTTCTTACAGACAGTGACAAACTGATTTTACAATTATTTAGAAAAAATATTTGGAAAAATTATTAAATTTTTTTAACTTTTTTTAATGTTTATTTATTTTTGAGAGAGAGAGAGAGCGAGCAGGGGAGGAGCAGAGAGAGGAGATGCAGAATCTGAAGCAGCCTCCAGGCTCTGAGCCGTCAGTACAGAGTCCCACGCAGGGCTCGAACCCACAAACCATGAGATCATGACCTGAGCTGAAGTCAGATGCTTAGCCGACTGAGGCACCCAGGCACCCCAGGAAAAAAAATATATATATATATATTAAAAGTAAAACAATGTTAAAGGACTGATGCTACCTGAATTCTATGTGGCTATACGTGGTACTGGATGAGGAGTTGCACATTAGACCAGTGGAACAGAACAGACATTCCAGAAATAGACTCACACATATATTGTCAATTGTCAAAGATGACAAGATAATTTAATGTAAGAAAGATAATGATTTGAAAAAAGGTACTAGAAACACTACATACTCATATGGAGAATAATGAACTTCACCTCTTTCTTCACACTGTGTACAAAAAAGTATAGACTAAAACATAAGAGTGAAAAACCATAAAAGTTCTAGAAGAAAACAGAGGTTATCTTTGCAAGCTTTGATTAGGCAACAGTTTCTTAAATAGAGCTCAAAAGCAAAAAACATAAAAGAAAAATGATAATTTAGACAATCAACATTTAAAAAAACCTTACTATTTAAATACACTATAAAGAAAATTAAAAGGCAACCAACAAGCTATAAGAAAATAGCAAAAAAGTATATCTAACAAGGGGTTTGGATTCAGAATAAAAAGAACTCTTATACTACTAAGAGAATAAACAATTCAGTACAAAACTGCACAAAACTTTGAATGCCTACATCACCAAAAAAGATATGTGCACGCCAAGTAAACATAGGAAAGGATGTTCAACATCATCAACCATGAGGGGGATGCAAATTAATATCACAGTGAGATACCACTACATTCCCATAAAAGCGGCTAAAACAAAAAAGACCAATAATAATAAATGTTGATGAGAACGTGGAGTAAGAGGAACTCTCATACATTGTTCTTAGGATCACAGAATGGTAAAACCACTTTGGAGAACAGTTTGGTTGTTTCTTGTAAAGTTAAACATACACTCATCATGTGACCCAGCAATAACACACTTGCTCAAGAGAAGATAATATATATGTCCACCCAAAGACTCATACACACGTTTAGAGCAGTTTTGTGTATAATAGCCCAAACTCAAAATAACCAAAGTGTCCACTGGCTAGTGAATAAACAGATGTGGTATATCCATACAATGAAATACCAACTGGTAATGAAAAAACGAAAACACAACTGTGAAGACATACAATATAGATGTTTCCCAAAAGCATTTACATTAATTGAAAGATTCTATTCACATTAAATTCTAGAAAAGGCAAAAGTATAATGATAGAAACAAATCAGTGGTTATTTGGGACTAGTGGTGTTGAGAGTAGATTTTATGTAAAGGAACATAAGGGAATATTTGGGGGTGATGAAAATGTTCTGTACCTTGATTGCCATAGTGGTTACACAGCTCGTACACTACTCAAAACTCATGAGACAATATACTTATATAAGCCTGCATTTTGTTGTATATCAATTATGTCTCAATATTCCTGATTCTAAACATTATATGCCCAGCCTTCTGATAAAGAGTTCATGAAATCCAAAAGTGCAATCCTGGTTATCTGGGTTATCTGCAATCCTGCACTTATCTGGTTGAACATGGCTCAATAGAGGAACTGGGCTTTCTGAGGTATAACCTTGAATTCTCCTTACAGGCATCTGAACATCATCCTGGGAAGGAAGGGTCTTCAGGAGTCACCAGGGAGCCAACTGAGGTTATTCCTTAATCCCAGATCAGGCAGCACGCAAAGGACTTTGTTTATTCCTTTCTCCTTTCAACAATCCTGGCAAGTAGCTACTATTATCCCCATTTGACAGAGGAGGAAAGCAAAGCTCTGGGAAAACAGGGTCACTTGACATAGTGCAAGTCTGACTCCGAAACCCAGGCCCTTTCTATTCATTAACCTGCCTCCCAGTAGGGTTGGTGACCCCTAGTATCAGAGATCCTGCCAAGTACTCTAGAGCCCAGTATTTCTCTAGCTTGGGGGTGGTGCACAGACTCCTGGATTCTCTGGCTATGTGCCTGACTCTCCTCTGCAAAGGTCTTTAAGGACCATAGCCACTGAATCGTGGCTGGACATACCATGTGGAAATGCATTTGACCTTCACCATCCCTCATATTTCTGCAGAATAACAACATTTGCAGATTGCTAACTACAGGGTGAATGCTGTACTTGTGTCAGATCATGATAAAATATGCAGCGGACACATTTTACATACAAGGAAACTGAGATTTAAGAAGGTTAATAAAGTTGTCCATGGTCATGTAGCTACATGTAGGAGAGCCAGGATTTGGAGTAAGGCCTATACAAATCACAAAAGCTCATAGGGCTGACTGCTACGTGATTTTAGTGTTGTCTTCTATATTCAGTTTACCAAGCACTCTGAATCAGTAAGGATGCCTTTGGTGGAAAGTAACATATTAAATAGTAAGGATGCGTTAGCACATAGTCCAGAATTCAAGCAAGCTTCAGGGCTGCCTTAATCTAGAGCCTCTGTCTCCACCTCCCTGCGGTTGTCTTGGCTCTGCCCATCCTGTGTGTCAGCTTTGGCTTCATGTCTGTAGGAACCACCTCTAGGAGCTCCATACCAGTCAGCTGTATACTCCCAAGTCCAGAAGGAAAGAGAAGCTGGCTCTTCATGTGGTTTCTCTCTACACCTCCAACCATTCTGTCCCCTGAAGACTAGCCAAATGAGGTCACAAGCTCATTCCTGGGCCAATCCATGTGATTTGGAGAAGGCCATTCACTGACTGGCCCAGGCCAAGCTTCTTGAGCCAATTGTTTGCAGGGAAAATTACCATAAATGCGTTAATAACTTCATACCCCTGAGGTGGAAATGAATATTGGGAGGCCAACCATAATGTTTGCTACATTCTTTCTCAGTTGTTATTTCAATAGAAATTTACAGTAATGCTATGCCTCAGTGACAATCTCCTCTTTACAGATGAGAAAACAAACAGAATGTGTATGTCTCAGGAAACAGGGACATGTGCAGCAGCTAGGATTCGAAGTCACGCCTTCTCATTCCAAGTCAACAGCTCTTTCTCCTACTTGGACAACTGCTATGACTGTACCCCACTTGCCTTCTTTAGACCACATTCCAAGATGTTGCTGAGAAGATACTCATTTTCGAGCTCTGAGCTTCTGGTATGTATCATCATTTTTTCCTAATTCAGTAACCACTCCATTACGGACTCCAGTGAATCATTTATAAACAAGTCAGGAGGCTTTTTTTCAGCACTTCATTTCTAATGAGGTTTTATAGCTATCATTTAAAATAAATACATAGTCTGATGTACCTTAAAACCTATTTAGTGTTTTGTAGACATTCTGCTCTTTTCCCTCTTTAATTTCACTTTCTAAACAATCTCATGTTCAAAAAGACTGTCCTTTTCAAATTCTTCTTCCACATCTATGGTCAACACACTATCAAAACATACCCTTGGCCTCTGGCTCTCATCAGCTCTATTCATTCTCTGTAACAGACCTAAAAAGAAGGTTCTGGCCTTTGGGCATTTAAAGCGAGAATGTCACAAAGGTAGTATCTTTTTCCTTAAAAAGATGAATAAGATTAACACGATGGGGAAAAAAAACCCTCAAATATCTGCTTAACTACACAGGGCACTGTTTCAACTAGAGTTCCAACAGAAATGGGGAAAGATAAAAGGCTGGTGGATGATTGTGGCTTCAGTACCTAGCAGAGCCCCAGATGTTGGTAAAAGGAATCCCTTGCACCTTGGGTCTATCTTACATTTAAGGCATGCTGTCATGAACCTGATGTCCTTTGATTTTCTTGGCAATAATGTGCTGAGTTGGGGAAGGCAGAAGTCAGTATATCCAATTTACAGACACAGAAACCAAGGCAGCAATCTGCTTACTAATAAGGGACAAAACTGTAACTAAAACTTAGGTATTCTTCTTCCAGGTTCAGCGCTATTTATGCCACATTATTTTGATACCTAAAAAGTTAGGAAAGATGTATGAAAGATATGAAGGCTCAGAAATTAGTTTAGCACCTCTAACTCCAGATTTTAAGTTTGAATGTTACGTATTTTTGGCCTTTCCTTGGTGTTAAGGAAAAGTAAACAAGACTTGACAGAAAATCTGATGAGAAGCTGCAATCATTGTGACCCAAGGCCAATACATAAAAATTCAAAAGATGTTATCAAGAATATATGTTGGTACCAACTAGGGCAACTGTCATAACACGGCCTTATCATTGCATGTTAATTAATATCGAATGCTATCGATTCTTCAGACAATGTGTCTCTCTGCAAGAACAGAGGAAAGGGATGAAAGAGGCATAAAAAAAGACTCTTATTTTTCTCAATGTGAAGAACTGGGAGTAATGGGGGGAGGTCTTTAAAATAAGGAGCCTAGCTGGAGCATGAGGAAAAGATCACAATAGGGAAGTGACCATGGTGAGGAGGAGAAGAGGAGGCTGAATGGAATCTGGACCTTGGAGGCCATATTGAAACATCTGGAGTTCAGCCTGGAGATTTTGTTTATAAACAGTGTTGCTGGGGAAGCAGAAAGAACAGCTATAACCAACAGCATTGCTGAAGGTGAGGTTAAGGAGGAAGCCAGAGGCAGCTGAAAGAGCTTCAGGATGTAAAGGCTGGACATGTCTCTGGGAAGCTCAAGCAAGTCATAGGACACTTAGTGATCCCTAGGCCCTCTCTCTCCCTAGCTGATTGGAAAAGGGTCAGGAATGGAGCAGAATGAGGCAGAGGTTGACTGGGTCTTTCTGTGGGATCCTGAGGACTGTGGCAGAGGGGAACATGCTAGAATGTCAAAGGTTTTTGATAGCTAAATCTGCTTAAGTGTGCTGGGGAAGGAGAAGCTTTACTCTGAATGACACAGCTCAACCTATTTGTTTCTGAAGAATTCCTCTTGGCTTCTATTCCAGATGCCTGTAGAACATCACCCTACAAATGGAGTTTATTATCCTTGTAAATACACACTCACTAATGAGGCATGGCTTATTGTGAAGCAAGGCACGTGCCCCACAGCCGTGTCTGATCCTACTCCAAGACCTCCATCATCCCAAGACACTTCACTCAACATGGCAGGATTCACATGCTTGATGCAAAGCCTGACTGGATTCAAGGATCCTTGTGCAATTGAGGAAGCAGGGGTAGGTATGTGGATGTGACCCTAAGGTGTCACTTTCTCATATGGAGGTTGGCGAACAATAAGAGTTTCTCACTCCATGCACAGCAGATTGCTTTCTGTCTGGCAGCTTAATTACAACATTCTATACAAGTTATATCTATAAATGAAGGCCTAGCACAAATTCAGCACAGCACCTCACACACTGTGGAATCCTGGACATGCTGCTTTGAGGGGAGGAAGGCCATTTAACCCTATTCCCTGGCAGCCCAGTCTTCTTGCAGAGCAGAGCAGCATGCGAATTGCACAGTGTGCTAATTGTCATCCATGCCTCTGGCCAATCAGCACAAGTGCTTACATGGAAAGCAACTCCCACTGATTTCAGCAGGAGCATCTCATGAACACCTGAAATCATCATTTTTGCTCTTAGAAGAGTTTGCTCTAAAACACCAATTCTAATAGGGATCTATTACTATGTAATGAATAAATATTCCATGCACATGTGCATACATTTTTCCAGGGGCCTTGGGCCCTTTCATCCTGCAAATGCCTCTTGAATCTTTACTCCCATTGGGTTGAGAGGAGCTCATCTGTAGAGGGCACACACCTCTTTGAGGAAGTTCACATCTTACAGACGTCAGAATGGGTTTTGATCCCGGATTCGGTTGAAGTAAAAAAGAAAAAAAAATCTAGCTTTGTTTGCTCATGTGAAAGTGGAATGCTCAACTGGAGGGCTCCCAATACCTGGGGGTCCACTAGGGCCTCCCACTCCCCTGTTTTACATAAATGGTGATGATGTGGGCTGTCTGATATTTGACTCCTGGCATTTGCAGTCTCCCTAGCCCCTGCCCAGTTTATAGGATAAATTCATCTGCTCATTTTTTCCTTGGCCCAGATGAAGCAAACTGGTAGTCATCTGCACAGATGACAGCAGTTCAACTTCCTCTAACTAGCTGATATTCTAATCATCTTGTTAAAATCTAATTACGTGTATTGTACAGAGAAACAGAACCAGTAGGCTCTGTGTGTGTGTGTGTGTGTGTGTGTGTGTGTGTGTGTGTGTTATAAGGAATTGGCTCATACAGTTATGGAGTTATGGAGGCTGGAAAGTCCCAAGGTCTTCAGGGAAAGTAGGCAAGTTGGAGACCCAGGAGAGCCAATGGTTCAGTTCCAGTCTAAGTCCCAAGGCTTGAGAACCAGAACTGTCAGTGTACTTCCAGTGTGAAGACCAGCAGACTCGAGATCTAGGAAGAATTATTATTCCAGTCATTTCTAGTCTGAAGGCAGGAAAAAAACTAACACCCCAGCTCAGAGGCACTCAGGCAAGAAAGAGAATTCTCTCTTACTTTGGGTAGGGCCAGTCTTTTTTTTTTTTTTTTTTTTTTTTTTTTCTGTTCAGGCCTTCAACTGATGGAGGAAGCCCACTGCACTTAGAAGGGCAGTCTGCCAATGTAACTGTTAGTCTTCTCCAAAAACATCCTCACAGAAACATCCAGAATATGTTTGATCAAATATCTGGGCACCCTGGGGCCCAGTGAAGTTGACATATAAAATTAATATCACAGTAATTAAGGAGCGGTTGTTTGTGGCACACAGTGATGATTAAGAAGCCAAAATGTGTGTGGGGGGCATTTTTAAATTAAAACATAATTTTTATACCCCCTTCAAATAAGCACATGCAAGATGGCCGATTTAAGATGAGCTTAATGGAAACCATCCTGCTAATACCCTCCTCCTCCCACCCCAAAGCTTGGAAAGACATTGCTATTACTTAGGAACGAAATCACTTTTTTAAAACTGCTTTCCTAACATTTTCTGACGGAGACTTCTCAAACCTTATGGAAATTGACAGAGAATAATGCTAAGTCCTCTTCCCAGATGAGGCAAATGAGGCACATGGGGGAAGAAATAGCTTGTCTAGCATCGTAATATTTGGAAAACAAATGTGTCTGCACTTTAAGAACTCAGGATTGCATCCCCCTGCCTCTTTTTAAAAAGTGTATGGTGCAATTTCCTCGTGTAGAAAATGATGGATATGTTGGTTATTAAAGAGCTGATTAAAAAGCAGGTGGAAAGCAAAGGGTTTAGGGGCTATTACTTTTAAACAGGGGGAACTCCAGTAGGTGTCCCCACAACAAGGTAGCTTCTTTTTTGAGACATCTGGTGCTAGTGTGGGGTACCAGATTTGTTGGTTTTTGGATAGCATGCTGGCAGTCGCTGGCCCATCCACCTTCTAGAGACTTACTACTTGAGTGTGCCCCTGCTGAACTTCAATTGTCAGTAACTACACCTCTTCGCCCGAAGGTAACAGCCCCAGAATCAGCCCTTGGCTAATCAATGATGGGAGGTGGTGACGAATACCCAGTTTCCTCAATCCTTAGGTAGGGAAACTGCAACTGGGGTGCTATAGCCTAGTGTGTTCCTTCTGTCACTTACATTGATAGCCAGGGCTGGCAGCAGGTGGGTGTGACCTGTGTCCTGCTGTTGCTATCTTGAAATGCTTAATAACTTTTAGACAATGGGCCCTGCATTTTATTATACACTGGTCTATGGGAAATATATGGCCAGTCCTGGTGGTAGCTGGCATGATAACCCACCCTTTATTGGTTGATTCCCCTCCCCTGTCTGACTTCTACTAATTGTTCCTGTACTAATAATTGACTCATCTCTAATTCCTTTTTACAGGGTCTACTTCTGGGAGACCCCAAATTAAACTGTTGCAAATGTCACCAGAATCCTGACAAAAACACTATGAAGAATTAACAAAAGCCATCCTACTAGTTTTTAAAAACAAAACAATAGTGCACATGGGTTTAAAAATTACTAAAAATAGTGTGGTGATTATATAAGCTGTCATTTCCACACCATACTGTAATATCTAGGGAGGTTTTATAAGCAAGTAGTACCCAACTCAGCTTCCCAACTTTGCTGCATCTCAGATCAAGTGCCCAGGTGAATCCAGCACGCAAATATCTCCCTGAAGAAGTAGGCCAATAAATAGCAGCAGAGTTGACATTTAAACAATGGCTCTGAACGCCATCTGCTTTAAAGAAATTATTTGTCTTTGCCAGCATGTCAAGAAGAATAAGTTCACGTAATTTAGGAACTCCTAAGGCAAATAAATTCTTGATTATTTACAATGACAAGACTATCTATAGCCAACAAGTTTCTTTTAGTAATGTCCGACATAATGTCTTAAAAAAGGGTTAGGGAAATTGACCTAAGAGGAACATACTAGAGCGATTCAATCTTCAACTAAAGTTTAAGAAAGAGATGTAAATGAGGATTCTGGTTCCAAATAAGATCAGCTGAGCTCACCAAATCCAAGAGCCCATGTCGTCTCTCTTTTTGTATTCCTAGAGTCTAGCGCAAAGCCTGGAATAGAGTCAGTGCCGAATCGATAATTAGGAACTGACTGAAAGTTTTATGGCTGTGCCTTTGAGGTTTGAGTACCAGAACATGAAATTGTCTCACCTCTCCTGGGGAAGAAGCTCTAGGTTTTCCCGTTGGCCCTATCTTACACACTGAAATTTGTTAAATGGGTGTAAAACCAGTGCATGAGGACCAAGTGAGAGGAAGAGACGGGTGGGACACTGCATGTGGTGGATGGTTGTGGTTTAGGTGCGTTGGCAGCATGTGGGGGACGCAATACTTGAGAAATGGCTGGAGAAACATAAAGCCATGTTAGGTCTTTCTCTCCATGTGTGAGATGTACATCCAGGAACTTCTGTGACCAAATCCAACCATCCTTAAGTCATATTGGTTTTCACTGTGAATCCTGTTACCACCATGTGGTGAACTATAAGACAGAAAACCTCGTTGAGCCTCACTCTCCTCATCATTTAGAGAGATGATATCCAGATTAGTGGCTTTGTAACAACGGACAGATATCCTACTTCCCTCACCTTCCTCAGGATACATAAATGTTAGTGCAGTTTGATGGTTAAGTGAAGCTGTCCCCAGAAAGGCTAGGCTTTTTAGGCTGCTTACTGGATAAATATTAAGGACAGAGGGGTTAAGAGGTCATATAAACCCATTTGGAAATGTTTTAAAATTTAAGAGTTTGTCCTGACCAATTTTGGAACATGATGTATCTTTCTGATCGAGTTGTATGAAAACATTTTTCAGTGAAAATTCTTTGTCCAAAATTCTTTTGGACATACAACCAGTCCAGATAAAAAATGTGGGTGAGAATTTAAAGATGAAAAAAAAAGGTAAAGTTTTGATTACTAAGTGGAACACACTAATTTTGTACCAATGGGGGAAAACAAATCCCCAGTACCTGGAGAGTAATGGAAGTGAGGTAAGAAGGGAATTAATTATCTTTTTTTTTTTTTCCCCTCAGAACTATTCCTGGATGCTTTCCCCTTTTCCTGAATGAAAACGCTCCCCATGCTACTTTTCCAAGCTGTTGGTGAAGGCCTTGCAGTCAAAGTGACTGCTGAGCCTAGGATCACACCTGACACCACCAATCACAAGACAGCGAAGGTGGCTTAGCTCCTATATTTTCCACAGACGACACTTATGTATGCCATTGACTCATGGCATTGATAATGACACTGATGCCATGGACAAGTAGAGCTGTTTGAAACTGAATGCAATATCTCTGTAACCAAGAACTAACCTGAATTATTTCTGGCTAGATTGGGAATCACACAGTTAGGAGCTCCAAGATGGGCAGCCACATGGGGGCCCATTAACCTGTACCTCTGACTCATGTTTGTCCTGTTTGGAGTACCTTAAAGACTGTAAAGTTTTTGTGTCCAAAAGTACCATGTACTGTCCATGGAAATGTCCTTCTTGTGTCCACGAGGATGACCCTATCAGTGACTACCATGACACTATCTCAGCCTGGATGGAGACATTCAAGTCAGCTTCAGATTAATTGCGAACCTTTAAGGGGAATAACTGAGGCCAATGGTTTGGTCTCACACTGCTGTATGGAGTCCTACTGATAATAATTTTGCTGTAGGACGTTTTGGACAAGGGCCAAGGTGACAGATTGCAAAGAAAAGAGTTGTCGTAGCAGGTCTAACAAGGCTTACCTTTAGAAAGGCCTGATTGCAAGTCTGGCCCTTTACTAGCACTGGGGAACGTGGATTTTGAGAGGGTTCCCAGCACCCTAACTGATGAGAGTGACTCACTATGCCTAAACCGTTCACGTGAACAACGTGGTTTGTGGTAAACACATGCTTTCCTTTGGGGAAAATGGGATCTTTATATGTGCTGGTCAAGATGGTACCTGTGTGATCAGCCCCCAATAAAACCTGGGCTCTGAGTCTCTCAAGAGCTTCTCAGGGGGATAGCATTTCACATGTGTTGTCATAACTTGTTGCCGGGGGGATTTAGCATGCCCACAGGAAGGGGACCCTTGGAGGCCTGGGCCTCATTACCTCTCAGTGATGCTCCATATGACATTTCCCTTTGGTGGTTTTGCTTTGTATCCTTCACTGTAATAAGTCATAGCTATGATTACAACTAAAAACAAAAAAAAAAACAAAAAAAAAAAAGGAAAGAAAATGATGTCCATAGATACCTATACTTTACCCAGTATCTATCTTAATAATAACTAGACTAATAATGAAGACGAAGAGTTGAGTTCTTGCTAGCCCCTGGCATAGCTGTCAAGCACTCATCTGCAAAAAGCTCATTTCCTGCTTCCAACAACACTTCAACGTAGGTCCTTCTGTTATCTCTGTTTGGCAGATGAGGGAATGGAGGCTTAGAGAAATTCAGGAGCTTGCTCAAGATCACAGCATCTGTTAGGTGGCAAAGTGGGACCTGGAACATAGGCCTATGTGACTGCATCCCCCTGGCTGGGATTTGAGGGGATCCATGGGAGCACTAAAAAAAAAAAAAAAAAAAAAAAAACCTGCAAAACTTTAGGCAAATGCACGATGGGTGACGCTACTGTGACAGATGATGACTAAGTCCAGCCCAGAAATTGTGAGCATGTTTTGAAAATTTCTCCTTTACTCTCCTTTACTGTGATTGAAACCTCGTCTTCTCACAGATTTATGAGAAGTGGGGACTTGACATGGACTGGCATCTTGAAGATCAGGTATACCCCCATTCCCTCAAAGAGTGTTAGAAATTGGTCTGGGCCAAAAAAAAAAAAAAAAAAAATAGAGACTACGTAAAATAAATTCTCATCTTATAATTGAGGAAACAGAGAAATGCAGCATTTTGCACTAAGATATAAAATCCCAGACTGGGCTTTGGATCCTGACTCCATTCATTTCCTCAGGACACTGCCTCCTCCTTGCCACTTTTCTCTTTAAAATCAGACTCCAATGTAACCCAGTATATGAAGAGTGCTTGTATTTATTATTTTTTAAATTATAACTTACATAGGAAAGTGACCTGTCTTGAAGCAGAACTATACACAAAATACTTCTGACATCGGAGAAACATTCTGATGACTGGGTCAGTGGTGAAGGGAATTAACACCTTTGGAAATGTAATCCACTCATCCAGAAGCAGGGCAGCAGATGCCCACTCCAAATGTGTTCTTACACACATAGGATTCCTTCCAAATGGACTCTGAAGGCAGAACACATGGCTGAGTTTCAAATGGGCAGAAAGTCACCTTAAAGCATATTTCCCCTCCATTTGGGAGTTGACACAATCGAGTTACAGGCAGAGACTGTTTATCAAGGTGGCATGAAAGTCTCTCTTCAAATTCCTCCTGCTTTTATAATCAAACAATAACATCTCCAGAGTATAGGTTTTAGCTACATAAGAAACATATTGGAAATTGATTCAATGCTGCTGGCTTGGCTGTAACAATGTTTCATAACCCAGTAACCTCTCAGTTTGTTCTTCCCCCTTCCCGAAAGCTTTTAGCTGTACCAGGGTGGCAAAGCATAGATAAAGCAAACATCATCCTTTTATCTGATTGTGTGCAAAATGAGTGGAGAGGCATTGTACCACTGATAAGATGATTGCTAAATGAGTCTTCTCAAATTCTATCAGTGGGCTTATGGAAGAAATTAAGACTGACATTGATAAGTTACTTTCTCAGGCACTACCTTTTTCATAAATGAGGGCTTGTCTTTCACAGCAGTTAAGCCCTACTTGCACGTGTATGATTCATTAAAAAGTGCCCTGATCAGTTCCATGTTGTAACAAAGTCACTGAGATGCCTTCCTTTCTCTGCATCCTGTTCTCTTCTCTAGGATGCTTCTTGAATATGGATTCATGCAAGTCAAGAGCACCCTATTCCCAAGATCACGTTTCTTCTTTCCTTCCTTAGTAGCATATTTCATTACACAACTCAATTTTCATCTCTACAATTTTCCATTGCCTTCACCTGATCTATCATTCTGGCACTCTACACTTCCCTTGTGCTAAGGTATTTGCTCCAATGTGCCAGACTTAATGAACGTATTACTGGGATTCCCCATGGACTGGATGTGAGGATCACCTTAATTGAGGTTTTTTGTTTTTTGTTTTTTTTTTTCATCAGATATATACTATTGAGTTCTTACAGTAGGAACAGAGCCTTCCCAGTGTCTGGAAAGCTACAAGTTCCTCTCTGGCAGGATCTCTCTCTCCTTCCTTTTCCCCTCCCTCCCTTTCCTCCTTCCTCCCTCCCCTCCCTTTCCTTCCTTCCTTCCTTCCTTCCTTCCTTCCTTCCTTCCTTCCTTCCTTCCTTCCTTCCTAAATCACATCTACTTCTCAGTCACTAATTTTTCATCACCTTCACACATAAGCAGAACTGCTGGCTTTAACTGCACTTAAAGCACAGTCGGTTCAGCCAATCCATAATGTGTGGTCAACTCAGAATTATCTGTGGTCGACTGGACAAGAAAAAGACAAAAATTCAAGAGTTTCCCACAATCTCTGTTTCTGACTTATTCCTCTGACACTTGATGTACTTCAGAATTGATGATGAGTAACTTAATATGGGTGGTCAGGGCCGTGTTCCTTTCCTCCCCTCTCCCTCTTCTCTAGGCCAGTCTCTCTTCTGGAGATGATAAAGGGCCAGCCAAATGGTAGGAGGGAATGGAGTGCGGTGACGGATGCATGGTATAGACCAGAAGGATAAATGGAAGGCCCATTCAGCCCACAGATACTTGCCAAAATATATTTGTGTTTTGTTTTGGATGGTATTTTAATTTTTATCTTTTTTTTTTAAATTGTCAAACATACTATAAATACAGGAGTAGATACAACATATAGATTCATTTAAATCACCACCATAAAAGAACACCCATAGCCAACCTTAACAACAGAAAGAGTGTTTTTAAGACACTCTTGTGCTCCTCTCTGGTCATATCCTTCTACTCCTACCTCTTCATAAGACAATCACAGTGTTGAATTTCATGTTACTCATCAATTTTCCATGTTATTTTTGTTTTTACAGTAAAAAAATGACATTTTTATTAAATTTATATATAAGCTCATCTACAGAGTTGTACTGATTTATGATGTAAACATTTATTACTGTGGATACTTGTCTAAAAGTTTGAAAGACATGGCCATTCAAAAAATCTTGGCAAGGACATCAGGGAATATATGGCACGGTGACCACAGAAACATTGTCATAATAGAAAAAAATGGAAAACAATCCAAATGTTCATCGACAGTAGAAAGGATAAGTTTTAAAATATGCATGCTATGGAATACTATAGAGCAGTGAAAACTAATAAATAGCAGGTGCATGTACCCTCATAGATTCATCGCAAAAACAATGTTGATATAAAAAAAGCCAAATGCAGAATACTTACAGTATGATTCTAGTTGTATAATGAGCAAAACTAAACAAAACTGTAATAAGGCTATCCAAATAAAAATGAATATTAAAAGATTACATGTGTATTATATATATATATATGTGTATATATATATGCACACACATATACATGCATACATACATACACACGACAATTTCTTTACCCATTCATCTGTTGATACACTTCGATCATTTCCATATCTTGGCCACTGTGAATAACGCTGCAGTGGATGTGGACATGCAAATGTCACTTTGAGATAGTGATTTTACTTCCAAATAGAAAATAGAGGTATCACACAATGCAGCAACCCCACCTCTGGATAGGTATCCGAAGGAAATAAAATCCCTATCCCAATGTGTAGATTTCCTTTTATTTATCTTGCTTGGAACTAATTTGGCTTTCTGAAACTGAGAATCAGTAACTTTCTTTAATTTAGAAAATTCTTAGTCATGAATTCTTTTGATATTATGTTCACCCTGCTCATTCCATTCCCTCCTTCGTGAGCTATTATTAGATGCATGTGGATTTTATCACCTCTTACTTAATGTATTTTACCCTCTCCTTCACTTATCCACCCCCTTGGTTCTCTGTGACACATTTTATATAATTGTTCAACTCTGTCTTTTAGTTGAGTAACACTCTCATCAGTGGTAATCAATACTAACAGCTTTTGATTTTTTGAAGTTCTTTGTATCCTTTTTTGATATCAAACTTTCATTTGTTTGTTCCTTTGTTACTGTTCATTTCCATTTGTGTTTACTTTGAATACATAAAATATTTTTATTTTACATTCTCTATTGGATAATTCTCAATTCTGCAGTCAATGCAGGACTTATTCTATAGCTTGCCTTTTTTTTCTTCCCTGCCACTCGCTAATGAAATTGTTATTTCCCCTTCTTAGTGATCTTCTATTGTGAGTTAATCTTCCTTGGAATTTTATCCGTGTGTAAAGTTTAGAGTGGTTGCATCAAGAGAAGATCTGCGTTGGATTCTGCCAGATTCCTACAAGCACTATCACCTTGAGTCTGCACTTTTTAAAACTTTTCATTACGATAAATTTCAAATATTCTCAAACAGTGGGGTTGCACGGCTCGAAAAATATTAATATTCTGCCATTCATGTCTCAACTATTCCAGTTTCTTCCAGTTTCTTCTCTGTAGTATTTAAAAGCACAGTTCAGAACACTTAAAAAAAATTCAAGCTGGGGGATTTAGGGGACACAGAGAGTGAATGAGTGCCTTGATCCACAGGAGTGTGAGCTAAGGATTCAATCTTCAGAGGAGACTTTTTTTTCCTTTTTTTCTTTCTTTCTTCAGCTAGAGTTAAGACTGAGTTGAGGCTAAGTTAGGAGCTTATCCTTACGGTCTTCCTCTGGGTTTGTTGCCACTGCTCTTGGGAATCCAGCCTGATGCGGGTGGGGAAGGCATGTTTTTGATCTAACACCTTGCCCTGCTCAGCCCCTGGGCTCTCATTATGTCAATAGTTTAGCTCCTTAACACCAGGCTCCAGGGAGGATGACAACTGTTCCATGTCATCCATATCTGAGGGACTTCAGTACTAAGTGAAAGTGAAGGCAAACTAGGACAGCTGGTCACCCTAGCCCTTGGTCATCAGACCCTGGGGTAAGTGCTGGTTACAGCACTTCCCCCCACTCCCTGCCATGGATTCTAGCTCTCTTGCCATCCCTGCCTCTGACACATTCCTTGTAGGCAGCTCCACCATGCATTTAAAAGAATATGTGTATTTTTATATTATATTCTACACTTTTAGTTGTGAAATTCTGGGAAAGGACTTTGAAATTCTAATCTGAAATATTGCCAGATAAAAGAAAGTCTCTGAAGATTTGCTTTTTACAATTGAGCCCGCATTTTAAAATGTATCATATGTCACATAAAAAATCTATATTTTTTGGCTTCTGGTGAAAAATGGAAGGACTTGGTTACATAGGACCAGCCTTCTTCTACAGTGACAATGGAAATTGACAAGTAGCTGCTCCCCTGGGGTGCGTTGTATTGTCTCCATTCCTTAAAACTCCCATCACTCATGTAATATATGCTTGTATATGCCAAGTCTGGCCTATCTCACTCATTGAACCGGGGGCTTATTGGAGTTTTCAACCCCCAACCAAGCAATCTACTAAAGGGATCCTTGAACTGTGGTGCCTGCAAGGTGGCCAAAAAAGTACCTAGCCATCATTTAGCATTCTTGGGGGTTGCTTTGGTTCACAGCTATGGACTGAGCTGGGTTTGGATGTTGGCTCCATTCCATACCAGCCACGTTGCTGAACAGAGTATGTAACCTTTCAATACATCCATTTCCCCACTTGGAAAGGGTGACCATAGTATCTAAGCTGCAGGGTTGCTGTGTGGATAAAGCAAGGCAACATACATAAAACACGCTGGTCAGTGCCTAGCATATAGAAAGTTTTTAATAAACAGTAGATATTCATATATGACCATCTTACTTCTTTTAGAATTTACTGTCACACTGGGCAGGTTTCTGGTTCAGGGTCTGAGGCACTCTGCTTTTTGACTTTGTTTTGACCTTTTGCCTATTCCTTACTGTGCCATAAGTTACATACACGTGCTTATGTTTACTTTAATTGAATGAACTTCCTCTTAAGAAATTGAGGGAACTCTACAAAATGAGGTCTATGTATAGCTATTTCAGATTCTCCAACTTACACTGTACAGTGATAGGCCTTGGAAAAATGTGGGAAAAAGGGCAAAAAGTATTTAATGTGTCTACCATTACCTATTTGGTGAGCCCTTTCCCCTTCTCGCACCTGGGTTAATTCCTGCCACCCACTAGGGCTTCAGGTCTGCCTCTGCCTCCAGCAGCTGAGTGTCCCCATCTGAAAAACACCATGCTTACCTTTCCTAAATGTCAAGCTATTCCTTCTTCTGATTCTCAGTTCCCTGGAAGGAGAATATACCAGCCTCATGACTCATCCCTTTAGGGTCTTGCTGGTACTAAGCTGAGAAATGCACTACTGCTATTAGTCAGTGAGGCTCAATGTGCACCCTTTCCAGAGACCAGGTATTGTGTAACAAGCCACTTGAGGGCCTTTCCTAAAGGGGTCACCAAAGGGTAGGGAATTCTAATATGCTACCAGGAGAGATCTTTTGGGGCAGAGACCCCTTTGGCAACCCTTAAATAATCCTGGGTGTCTACCCTTTCACATAAATATGTGACTCTACTCATCAGAGCACACCATTCAGGAGGAATCAATATGGTGCATATATATAAAAAGGTGTTACAATTTTAAAAGTTGGAACATGAACATGAAAGTGATTGGATGGCCACTTCTGATCATGTTAGCCTTTCTTTAAAAATCTCCACAGTCTGTGTGTTATTCTGTAGGATAAATTTCGAATATCTAAGGCTGGCTTTCAAGGTCTCCACAATCTAGTCCCATCTTACAAACCAACTGTATCTGTACCTTATTCTCAAAAATTACTCTCTACTCTAGCCAAGCTGGTGCTCCATTAACTATCGTCCCCTGCAGTATGCCACATTCCTATCTTCAGGCCTTTGCTTACCCTCTTGCCCTTGAGTTGAAAGACATCTCCCTGTCCCCTTGGCTGATGAGATCCTAACCTTTAACGCAGTGGTTCCCAAACCTTGCTCCCCACCGGAATCACTTGGGGATCTTTAAAAAGACACTAATGGGTAGCTCTTATCTCCAGAGCTTGTGATGTGTTATGGGGTGTGACCTGGGCATCAGCATATTTAAAATTTTTTATGTTTATTTACTTTGGGGGGGAAGGGCCAAGACAGAAGGAGATGCATGAAACAGGCTCCAGTCTCTGAGCTGTCAGCACAGAGCCTGATGTGGGGCTCAAACCCATGGACCACAAGATCATGACCTGAGCCAAAGTTAGATTCTTAACAGACTGAGCCACTCAGCTGCACCTGGGCATCAGCATATTTAAAGACTTCCCAGGGGATTCTGATTTGTAGCAAAGTTTGGGAAACACTGGTGTAAATGGAAAATTCACTTTAACTTCAATATCTTATTCTCTTACTTTTGTCTTTTCCTCACACATGAAAATCAACCTTCCTGGCTTTACCAAAGCTGGATTCTACACCAATCTGTACACTCATATGTATGCAGAGTATTCCTGTAACTTAATCTATGATCACAGTGTATCTGTTGGCTTTTCTGTCTCCCTACTAGATGGCTGTTGGCACAGTAGAGGCACTGTGTCTTACTCATCCCATATCCCCAGCATCTAACCCAGGTCGTGGTTTGTAGAAGATACTCAGTATAGGCTTGTGGACCTAAATAGAACTCAGCTTCCTGGTGTAATCTATAGGAACAAATATTTTCCAGGAGTAAAAAAAAAAAAAAAAAAAAAAAAAAGTCATACATTCAACTCTCCAAGTCTACAAATCTCTATCTCTAGTGAAAGAAAAACAAACAGAGGAAGGGAGTCACAGACCAGACTTTAGTAGGCTCATAAATACAGAAATCTCCACCAGAGCCTCAGCTAGTGACTCTCTCTGGTAGTTAGAGGGAAGTACTTATCAGAAACAAGTTTACAGATGACAACAACAGAAACCCAGCCACAAAGGAATGAAAAAAACAAAACAAAAGCAAAACCAAGGAGGATGACCTGTAATATTCCAAGCACAGGACTTAGTATGTAATGGATATTCAATGGATGAAAATTGATATTACTCTTTCCAGTCCTTGTCAGAAGAAATCAGATGGTCCTATTTCCATGGTTCTACCTTCATGACAGGTAGTCATGGCTGTCAGATGCAAAGCTTCCCCTTTAGAGTTTGTCACTTGCAGTTGTAAATTGCAGAACTCTATGTAGTCACATGGAAGTGTCCTTTCCCAACCTATTACTTTATAGTACCTCTTAGATGTCCAATTTAGGTACACTACTCCATCTTATTCCCCATCCATAGACATTATTATCTAAATAGTTCTCAGTTCAGTGCCAGTCTGTTAGCAGTCAACAGAACATCATTTACTAAAATTGTTATTGAGAACATTTGTACTTCCCACTCACATTTTGTTTTGATCAATAACTCACCCTTTCTACAATTAAGCTTAAACATGTCGGCACACTATTTAAAATGTGACATTTGACTTAAATAGCCATCTACTCAAAAGTTGTAAAAGTCTCATCAAGTTTCTACAATATGCTTTAATTTTATTTTTAGTATGAATGACACTCCCTGTATACAAAATTCCTGATTTTTTTCAAGTTTTCTCAGTGGGGAAAATTGGTAATATTCTCAAAATGAGACAGATTATTATCATTAACTTTAATTGACTGGCACCTATAGTCCTGAAAGGCCTGGTACCCTCTTGGTTTTAATTCTAGAGAAAGGAAAATTCTAGATACATTATATTTCAGAGAAGATTTATGTGAGCTTTATATACTTTGTGGGTGACTAAGTATATATTACTCATAGACACAGTGGTGGCAAACTAATCCCAGATCAATATATTTTCTCAAAAAGTTACTCAAGATTAACTATACTAATAGAGAGTGGTTGCTCAGGTCATGCAAAACAAAAACTAAGCATACATCATTAAAATTCTGTATTTTCCAAAAACTCTTCAAATTTATTTTCTATAGTTTTCTTAAATTACAGTGACAATTTATGTTTCTACCAAGGAGGTAAGCTTGGTAGGGGGTGAGCAGCAGGCTAAAAATGGTATGTGTCCTCTGAAAGCCATTGCCCCTTTCTTCCAAAGAACTTCCTTTTTTGTTTTTCCTCCTGGACATATGGCTTGCTGCCTGGCATGTTTCCTATCCTATGTACTACATACTGGCCAATGGCAGAAGGCATGGGTCAACTGCTAGGAAGTATTCACAAAGGGATCTTGCTGGTTGGAAAGTGAATGGTTTTTCAAGCCATCTTGAACCATGAAGTGGCCTTGGGAATGGAAAACATATAAACCAGAGGGGCAAGATAGGAGAAGTCTGGCACTGTCCTAACATCCTGGATTACCTTCTTCTGGACTGTCCTGCGTGACAGCAAGAAAATTCTGTTGTTATTTAAACCGCTGTATTTTGGGATATCGTTCACTTCCATCTGAATCTAACCCTACTGATACTAATAATTAAGGGAAATCCAGTCTTGGATTGAAAATAATTGTGGTCTGGGTAATTCAAGCTGTATAATCTATGTACAGATAATGACGGTTGACCATAGTGTATTAGGTCATTAATATTGATGAGGGGGCAAAAGGCAAGCTAAGGACAAAGCAAAGCTAACACCCTTGCACCCCCTAGCCCCAACCATGTTGCAATATGTTTGCAACTGTCTTAATGATTTACAAGAAAAAAGCAATCTCTAGAAACCTATAGACTCAATTTCCTGGAGCCCTAATATCTCCCCTCCATAGGACAGAAAATCTTATATGATCACTCTTCACAGCCCCAGTGCAGCCTTTTCTTACCATGATCCTGTCCCTATGCTTTAATAAAATCACCTTTTTACACCGAAGACATCTCAAGAATGTTGGCCGTAGGCTCTGAACCCCAACACTCCAAACCACATCAATATTAATATAATAAGATAGGTTCCAGAACTCATTCCATTCGGATGAGATCCACATCTAGGTTTTGATTCTTAAATTCTCCATGTAACTGAGGTACTTGATTCAAGAGTCTGTGAGACTTTCTCTTTCTCTCCTAAGAACCACAGCCAGAGACACTTTGACCTCAGTCCAGGCCTTCTCTCCTCTGCTGTGTGAAGAAGCTACTGCATTCCTTGACCTTCATTGGAATGTGACAATAGAAACTATGTGTCATATGACCCTTTCATCCTTTCTGTTTGTATCAAACTCTAGATTGGGCACAATGCTATGTGGATTCCATGCTGTATGGCTGAGTGAGAAAAGATTAGGAGAACGAGGTCTGTATATTAGGCAGAGGTGAAATGGTGATTGTAGCCGGTTATCTAAATCTTCTCTACTTGGCTCAACACAGCTTTGTCCCACTGCTTAGCCTTCAGGCAGTCTATTTCTCAAAAGTACAGTTATATGACAAAATAATTTTTCCTCCCTGGCACTGTGCCTTGTGCTATTTATTGTCTGAAATCAGGTTAATTCTGTCCTTTCTTCCTCACCCCATAATTTGCTCAAACCAGTGATGTGAATGCCTGAAACTTTAATACAAGTTTCAAGAGTTCCTCTTAACTGGAGGTAAAACTTTTCTTGAGTCTTTGTTATAATGCAAATATGTGACCTGAAAAGATACCTGCTTCACCTATTACTCCACTGATGTGAGTTAGTCTACCAGATTGGCTAGCTAAAGTCTAGGAGAGAGCAAGGGATAGTGAAATGAAATGTCCCGGGAAAATGGAAATAAACTGGTGAATAGTCTGATAAGTAAGTCAAAGGGGATCTTTATTGAGTACCTGTTATCCTCCTGCATAATATATTAGCTGCTGGCTAAGGCCAGTTTGGGGAAGAATGGAAAAAGGAGGAGGACAGAAAGATCACTTGGGGGAAATTCCTGAGGTGGGTAGGAGGGTACCAAGCAACTCCACAGAGCTACCCAAAGAAAGCCAGATTCTTGGGGCTAGATAATGCCCTTTGTCATGCTCTCCTTTGGTCATAGGAGCCAGAAGCCTTCCTTTAGAACTAAGAGACAAAGAGGGCAACCAGCCAACAGGGGAGGGTAAACAGATTTCATGCAGCCATGGGGCACTGGGACATTTGACCATTGGGCTATTGGACAGATTATTCTTTATAACTCTTTTAAATTTGGAGAAAATAATACATATCCTTCATTTCACTAGAGCCTACCATGAATCCTTGTTTTCTTGGATATCATTCAATTCTGCTTGGTTTCTTCCTTAAACTCCTCAAAAGACATTTCCTCCTCTTTAGAGGAATTTCCAGATCCTCTGCCTCTGCTTAGAGGATTATTTTTGATACTATCACTGGCCAGTGTTCTTAATATTTATTTATTTTTGAGACAGAGAGAGACAGAGCATGAATGGGGGAGGGTCAGAGAGAGGGAGACACAGAATCTGAAACAGGCTCCAGGCTCCGAGCTGTCAGCCCAGAGCCCGACGCGGGGCTTGAACTCACCTAGCGCGAGATCATGACCTGAGCTGAAGTCGGTCGCTTAACCGCCTGAGCCACCCAGGCGCCCCTTCTGGCCAGTGTTCTTAATATGAAACAATATTTTTTGAATTCCTACTGATCATTTAATCCCATTAGATAATTAATATAATACACAGGGTGAACCTATTATAGTTAAATAGCAGGAAAGAACAATTAGAAATATGAGCTTTGTGATCATTTGTGATAGCACTTCTATTAGGCTGGGCTAGTCATTTTCTTGTTGTTTATTAACGTGGAAGTCTGACATTTATCAGGGTGATTTTAAAGAAAAAAATCTAGTTGTATTATTTTAGTTAATTTATGAATCTTGAATTTCAATATAAAGCAGGCTTAGTTAATGCTACTTTATGTTATAACCAACTCCTAATATTTTGATTAAACTAACATGACAAAAATGTAAACATTCAGATTCACAAATTTTCTGATTATTCTTCTTTGTTAATGGCATTAGCTGTTATTTGGTTAGAAGGATAACATATTTAGATTTGCTCGGTTGCAAAGCATATTCTATGCTTATATAACATTTTGAGGCTATGTGACAATACTTAGCTTAGACAAAATGAAGAATATTGGGTTTACCAGCATGCTAAAAATACCTTCTCAGTCATTCTTGTGGAATAAAAAGAAATACCCACTTGTTTGTTGAGTCTCCTTCAGTCTTCAAATGGATGAAGTTTTTACAAGGTTTGCAGTGATCTTATGGATCGATTAACCCAGGGAATGTTCTCAACCCTGTTCTCTCTGCTACCTTATGCAATAAAGAGTAGCAATATACTGACTTTCCCAGCATCCTTTGCAGCTAGGATTGTCTTTATAATCTGGTTCTCCTCAACAACATGTAAGATGGAGTCTAGCGGGTGGATTGTGATGGAGCTTTTATTCTTCCTTATACTTTGCGCCTTGAATATAAAGGAATGCCCAGAGTGGTGGAAATCAATTTGCAACCCAACAGGTCTGAGGACAAAAAGCCAGGGCTTTTGATAACATTGTTGAGCTGCTACCCATCTTTCATGTTTTTCTTCTTCCAGTTTTTTTAATTGTGTAAAATGATCAAATGGCTTTATTCCATATAATGATTACTCAGATTTGCAGTTGTCGTTTTATTGGTAGCTGATAGCAGCTTATTCACATAGTTCCCCCCTAGTTTGAGGAGATAAATCTCCATAGTGTGAAGACCAGGTCAGGTCTCTGTCATAAGCATGGTCCAAATTTACTTCCAGGAGAGTAATCTAAAGCAGCACTTTCCAACAGAGCTCTGTGTGATGATGGAAATGTGCACACAGACCACATAGGATATGTAGCCAGTGAGCACTTGAAATGTGTGTAGTGCCACTGAGGAACTTAATTTTTAATATGACATAGTTTTAATGAATTAGAACTGAACCTGAAATGGCGACATGTGGCGACTAGCTATTGGGTCAAACAATGCAAACCTAAAAAATCACTAGCCTATGAAAGTATACATTACTGTAGTTCTTTTGAAAAAAAATCAGCCTCTAATTTTATATGTTATTTTACAGGCCCGAGAACACCTCATTATAGAAAAATGATGATCCAGCAGGGCATTACATAGTGTCATGTTTGAAGGTTGTTAAACAATATTTAACTTGCATATTAGCTAGCTACACAGAACTGATACCAATTTAAGCATTTTACATTGACAACTATAATAAAAGATGTCTTCTTGGAATAATAATCTTATTCAGACTGCACTCATTCAGCTGTTTGTTAAGGTTTTTGGCTCCTCAATTACGAATGGAAAGAATAATAATGGAGTGCCGGTCTCATTAAGCTGTGGGGGTACAATAACTCTCTGAGAGAAACTGTAAGTTACAGTTTGCAGAAGACTTCCGGGTACACGAGAAAACCAGCCATGGAGGGTCTCTATAGGACCCAAAGAGTGGGGAGGTGCTTGAAGCTGGCAGCTGAAGATACAGGAGCAGTGGATACTCTAACCAGACTAGAAACCAGAAATGTGTGGGGCTGTCATGCCCTAGAACATAGGATTCGATATCAACTGCTATACCCAAATGTGATTAGAAGAAATTATTCCATCATGCCTTGGTATCTGGTGTAAAATTCCTTAATTGGCATGCTTGCTTTCATAGCTATTTTTGGAGCCTGAGGAAAAACTTATTCTGTCATCATCCAAGGTGGCTGCTATCACCTGACAAGGATTATAGTCACAGACAACTACCCCACCAGTTACCTCCTGGCTGCTGAAAACAGGTCAGCAAAAGGTCAGCAAAGTCTTTTCGTGTTGGGAAGCTGAGTTCCTTCCACCTAGGCCTAGGCACGATTTTAAGAAATAGCTGACAAATCAAACTTATTTCACACACACGGATACTTGTAATCAGGGTTCTAACAGAAATGATGAAGAAAATGAGTTGTGAAGTTTCAGCAAGCCATGTACACCGAAATCTACTAGGTTCTGTGTGTAAAACATATTCAATTAAAAAATGATTCCATTTAAGAAAGCTACCACCCCACATTTCTATGGCAGTTGTGCAGAATGCTTCTTGAGACAATTATAGAAGCTGGATCGATTCAAAGTTGATTTTTTTCCTCAGAGAAATTATTTACACTCAGCATTGTTTTCATTTCATCCTGACAAGTACCTACTTCTCATCAGTTTGCAGCGCATTGCTCTGAAAACACGCATGTTTTCTCTATAGGTCCTGCTTTGAACCACTTACTTTATGGTAGCTTCCAATACCTGAGAAGATAAAAGGAAGCCTGTGTGAGAGGTTAAGACCCAGTGCTCACAGAGGTGAGGCATGGGACGTGCTCTGTAGGAACACACTGTGTCTGCAAGAAGGTTGCATTAAAAAAATATCACCCATGAAGATGTACATGACGTGGATGTTTACCTATGATGTGGCTCTGAAATGTGGGCTCCGCGATCACATCTTCATCCTCTTGCAGGTCTCCGCTTGCTTCTTTTATCTGTGGCAAGAAGAAAATACTGTAAGTTCTTCTTTATTACATTCAACAGATTGTCCGCAATCCTCAGAATGGTGGTTGGTTCTGTAACAAATGTGGGCATGTGTGAGTCAGCTTGTGTATGTACATATACATATACAAAGATTCTTCATTCACTTGGCTTTATGACAAGTTTTAATCACAAGAGCATATTTTCAGAAATATAACCCCAGACCTGAAAATGAAGATTTTCAGGGTAACTAATTCTCCAAAAAAAATTAGAGATAATAGCGTTGGCTTTTAATACTTAATAAAGTCATAGCTGTTAGGAAAAATTAAAGTCAAAGGACATATAATTCCTCCAGAGACAGCGACTTTCACCACAAGTTATTTTAATAAGAAGAAAGAAATATACTTAGATCTCCTGACACTTTCCTGGAATGTAACTCTCTAAGAAAATTATTTTTTTTGTTCTTTCTGTGATGAAACATAAGGTGACTATGATGTATGCTTAGTGGACTAGAGCAGTGACACATTTATATCGATTTTTTAGGTCAAAAACATTCCCCTTATATTTCAGTTGAAATATCCAGATGCTGAAGGGGGTAGCATTCAGCAGAACTCTAGAGACCTGAATAAAGTCACAGTGTTTTACAAATGAGAATTCTGAGATCCAGTAAGTTTCCATAAACATATTGTAAGTGGAAATGTTGGGATTACAACTCAGGTCCCCTCCTTCTCAATCTAGTGACAGTAGTAGCAACAATAACATTATCAGTACCAACCGTAATTTAAGATTTTTTTAAGTATATTTATTTTCAGAGAGAGAGAGAGAGAGAGAGAGAGAGAGACAGAGAGAGAGACAGAGAGAGAGAAAGCAAGTGCAAGAGATGGGGAGGGGCAGAGAGAGAAGGAGAGAGAGAGAATCCCAAGCAGGCTCCTAGCTGTCAGTGCAGAGCCCGATGTGGGGCTCAAACTCACAAACCATGAGATCATGATCTGAGCAGAAGAGTCAGATGCTTAACCGACTGAGCCCCCCAGGTGCCCCGGTACCAGCCATAATTTAAAAAGCAAGCTCTTAAATACTATAGAGCAGGAGCTGTTTGAGCTCTTAATGCCTATGATCTCATAATCCTTAGAATAATGCTAGGTGCTATTGTTAGCCTCCTCTTCCTGAAGAAACAGACAAGTAATTACCCAAGTGGTGGAACCAGGATTCAAACTAAGTAGTACCAACTCCAGATTTGTGTTCATTTGAGGGAAATTTGTTGTTCTCAAATGTCCATTTGACTATGCCAGTAGACTTGGCTTCAATATCAAGGCAGCTTGTGGTCCTTGGCAGAATGACCCAAAAAGCCCTTTTAAAATATATCCCCATCGGTCACCTGGGCAGCCAATGATAATGATGTGAACCATGCACTGAATGCAATGGAGTTCTGCTTAGGCACATGCATTAGAGGCTGTCAGTGGACATGTGCAGGGGCTTGAGTGGAATGCCAAGAAACTCTTATTTCATACTTGCAATGTTGAAAGTCATATGGTGCATAATGACCTTGAGATACATTTAGCTTTTACCTATTTTTCATATTTAATGGAATAAGACCAATATTTATATCTTAAGACTGCAGTTCCAATATCAGAATGTAATTGGTGCTTATTCTGTATATGCTGATAGTCAGACGGTGGTGGACTCAAGAGAGTATGTAGATGGCTACCTGAACCTCACAAGGAGAGACCAAGGGTTCAATATCCAGAGGCCATGCTTCCTCACTTTCTTTCCTCATCAGCCTTTTGCTCTGCAGGCATCCCCCTGTTTGTTAGCATGTCCAGAAGAGGAAAGTTAGGGAACGGGGCAGGGTGTGGTCGGGGGGGAAGCCTTCATCAATAATCTCTGTTTTCAGTAGTGGACATTTATGCACAGCAGAGAAGAAAAATGCCATGAGCATCAGCAAGGCTAATGTGTTACTTATTTGCCTTCCAAGCTTTGCCTAGCTCAGGGATCTGTTTGTGACAAGGCGATCAAAAGACTCACTGAAAAAGGGATCCCAAAACACCTTCATTTCCATCAACCCAATCTGAAGCTTCCAACCTCATTTATAGACACATCAATGAAATCTGTTTGTATTTTCAGTGCATACCAACTCTTATGCCAACATATTTAATGTTTTTCCTTACCTGTTATGTAAAATAATATTTCCTTTAGGTTTTCCTAAACTGGGGGTGCCCTGCTAACCTGCTGGAATGTAGATGAATCATCATCTTTATCAGCCTGTGAGATTCTAAAATAAAGATTCCAATAATTAAAATAAGATTCTCATCTTACAGATGAGGAAGAGGCTCATACAGGGTTAGTGATCTCTTCAAGGTCAGAAAGGATTTCAGTTTTAGAGGGGGCACTCCTGGCCCCTATTCATTGCTATAATTAAATTTTTCATAGTGCATGATACTGTCACAGATGTCCTTTCTAGACCTTCCCAAGAACTAGGATATTTTTTTAGTGTCTGCCAGTTAGATATGTAGGCAGTACTCCACGTATATACAAGCAACATTTTTATTTAAGAGTAGCAAAAATTTTCCAAGTGTGTGTGTGTGTGTGTGTGTGTGTGTGTGTGTGTGTGTGTTTAACTTCCTTGCTTCCCTTCCCTTCTTGTTTCCTAACCAATCTGTGGAACTTCACCACCACTTTTCTCCAAGTATCATATTCAAGACAGAAAAAAAAAGGCCATCCTTTTGTCCTACCTTTCAGCTCTCTGTCAGAACTTTTCTAGGGCGTTCTGTGCTTAACAGCAAATGTTAAACGTGGCCTCTGGGTATTTATCAGAGGAACAGGGCTTGTAGACAAGGTCCCTGGTTCTTTCAGCTTTCCTAGGCTGATGACCCGTGAGGAGTAGATGACCCATGAGAGGAAAATCCAAAGGAGATGGGTGAAGAACTAGCAAAGGAGTGGAAAATGAGGCATGCCTCAGAATGGCATACTTGTTGGTTCTAATCATCTATACAAGTAGATTCCAATGTGAAGTGGCGAGGAATTAAAAAAAAATCCATTTGCCTATGGAAATGAGGGGCATGATTTGTTTTGGCAGCAGATTCCCCTTGCTAATTATATTTTTCATCGGCTGAATTTAAAATGAATTTTCATTCTTGATCGCACAGGGTCTGGGTATTGGTGAGTCATTGTAGGAACTTTGCTGGGGATCAGGGGCTGCCAACTCAAGATTAAGAATTTGCCAAAGATAGGCACAAGTGGGACGATCTTCACATGATGAAGCCCTTCAAAGATAGGAGTGGTCACAAAACCCAGAAGTTTGGCTCAGAAAAGAATAGTGATTAGAGATGTAGAATTTTCTCAAGCATTGTTCTACCAGAAACAGACACAACCTAATGTCAGTAATGTCCTATTTGATAAGAAGTAGCAGGTAATTCAAGCAATAACTATGGGCTATTTTTGGTTTAAGTTTGTTGTCAGTATGTCAGGGGCCTTCTAATGGTACACTTCCAACTTCTGTCCATCTTTTGGGGTCTGCAGTTGTAGTCAAGAACTGTACCAAATACTAATCCCTAACAGGAAACCAGTAAAGTGTCACTGTGCCCATTATATTCTATTCACCCCTACAATTAGAAAAGGCAGGGAGGAATGAGTTTACAAAGGACCCTGGAGGAAAATGGAAAAAATAATTCAACACATGCACACACAGACACACACCCAACATTTGGGGATACCCTTCATTTGGAATTCTGCTTCTATGTCTTCTATAAATCATCCCAACATAAACTGCTTCCCAGAAAACAACATTTATTGCAAAAGAACAGAATATAATGAACCTAAGTGAGACAAGAAGCGATCTTTGGAAGGAAAACTCTAAAAGGCATTACTTTTAGAAAAGTTAGTCATTTAAAAAAAATTGCAGGAGGAGGTCAAAATATGCATGCTTCTTATTAGCATCAAAATGCATTTAGTACAGAACTGTTCAATTAAGGATGTTGAAATTACAACATTTTGCAGAACTTAATAAGATGATAACAATTTGCGTAATTATTGTACTATTTTATGCTATTTCATCACCACCATATCATTTTCATGGGATAGTATTTGATGCTTTTTTTATTAGCATATGTGATTTTTTTCACACTATGGGACACTGGCTGAAAAAAATACTCATAATTTAAATTAAAATACCCATATTAAAACGGCCATCTCTTCCCAGCGCATGAAGAAGGTATACGATCTCGTTAATTTTGTTAACAATTTTTATTTTGTCCAGTGATAGTCAAGTAGGAGCCTGGAGCTGTCTTCCCTTGAGACTTCTTATTACACAAAATTATCTGAATCCATAGGAAGGAAGGATTTATAACACATAGCAAGTAGAGTGCATTTCTTTCTTTCTTATTTACTTAATACCTATGCAATCTTCCCTGGGGATGCCTCTTCCCATCTTGTCATGATTTTATATAATTCAAGTAGAAGTACAAAGTAACATGGCCCTTGTCTAAATTACACAAAAATTAGAGCTAAGTGGTCTGTGAATGATGGCCTAAATGGGGACATAAGCCTCTAATTAAGGTTCTGAAAAGAGAAAAAGATTGAATTCAGCAAAGAATTAATGGGACTTTTACACATATTTTAAAATGTATCTAGCAATCCTGAAAATGGGTATTGATATGCAGCTACCAGTGAATGCAGTGCAGGTCTGCTACATACATGAATTTGTTACATGTATGGAAATGCTTATGTATCAGCATAGATTAGAATACAGTCCCTGAGGATCCTCATAACTGAATATAGTCTTGGTGTGTAAAGGGAAGAGATGGTGGTATATTATAACATTTTGAACAGTGATTTCACTAAAAAACAAAACAAAACAAAACCCATGTGACACGTAATGTATTATGCGTAGCTACTGTTTTCATCCCGAGTGAATACTGTCAGAAAGATTCTCTGCAATAGAGTTTAAAATAAGCAAATGGGAAATTTACCTTGAGCTCTAGTAGGGGAAAATTCCCTCAAACTCTGAATTTTAAGAGGTTCATGGGCATTCCCATCAATATGCTATGGTATTACAATATATCCTATTTTGCAACTAATTTCCTTCCTGTACAGGCTGATAACATATAATAAATAGGTTTTCACTGCTAGTCTTGTACTAGTCCCAAAGGAGACTATGGCAATGTCCTTTCTGAAATTAGTAATTTTAGTCCATTCCACATTGATGATTATGGAGATGAAACAAAAAAACCCCACTGCATTTTACATTAAAAAAAAAAAAAAGACTAGGTGGTCAACTATCCAGGTTAATAATATTCCTCTGTATGGAAAAGCTTCCCAGCATGACTAATTTCCTCTTGCAGCTAACTAGAAAAAATTAGCATATCCCTATTGATTATGTATTTTGGGGTGGTTAAGTAATCTTTGTACTTCACAGAAAATAATAAGAATGTTTCTTGCTGATATTCTGGAAGGACCAAAGGACACTTATTACTACCCTGAAATGTAGTAATTCAGTGAAAGACTGAAGACGAGAGACAAAAAGCACAGAAATTACTGTAGTGTTAGGAAGTAACGAGAAAGTAAAAATGAAATTGTGAAAGCCAAACAAAGGTTTTTTGTTTTTTTGGTATTTCTGTGCAGCAAAGATATATACCCTAAGCTGTCAGAAACATATTAAATGGGGCATAGTTAAATTGAGTGCCTCTGATAAGAGGCTCTGCCAGGCTATCAAAGTTTTAGATCAGTTGGATTGAATTTCTGGCATATTGCACGTTTCCACACTGTTCATTCTCTCTTTCCTTTCGGTGACACTACAAGGGCAGCCTTACATATGCTTATAATTTGTGATTTTACAATGCGGGGGACATCTACATTTTCAAAGAAGGGAGGATACCATGGAAGCCCAGAAGAAAAAGGCGGGGGGGTGGGGGTGGGGTGGGGGGGGGAACTTTTGCAAGGACCTAGTTTGCAATATGACTTCAGAGCATTTGAAAAAAAAAAAAAACAAAAAAAACCCCAAAAACTTTATAGCTCTTCCGAGTCCAAAGCTATTTGAAAGAAAAATGTGCATTTGTGTTAAATTAAATTATGTCTATGAAATTCTAAGGGATCCTAAATATCAAGAATTAATTAAACTAGTAATTAATAATAATGAATGCCAATCATGATTACTTCTAAAATCTCCTGTGAAACACTCTAGAAAAAAAATGTATAATTACTTTATATTTCAGGTTTTCCCTAAGAAAATGGTAGTATGTACCATATTTTACAATCTCTTTTATTATAGTACAAAAACATATGGATACAGTAATTCTATAAAAAGAATTTCTTTTTGTTTGTGGAAGTGCTTCAAAACTTATACAAAGGAACAATAAATATCACCAAATCAATTATGCAAGAACAGAAAGAAGGTAAGGAGAGCAAATGCAATTTAAGGTAATTTTAAAACCAAAATATTATTTGAAACAAGCATATCCTGGGGAAATATAAAAATACTCTTTCATTTTTTAAATATTTATTTTTGAGAGAGGGAGAGGGAGAGGGAGAGGGAGAGAGGGAGAGAGGGAGAGAGGGAGAGAGAGAGAGAGAGAGCTCACATGACACAAGAGCAGGGCAGGGGAAGAGAGAGAGGGAGATAGAGAACCCCAAGCAGACTCCATGCTGTCATCACAGAGCTAGACTTGGGACCAGATCTCATGAATCATGAGATCATGACCTGAGCCAAAATCAAGAGTCAGCCACTTAACAACTGAGCTACCCAGGCCCTTTCATTTCTTAAAAGAAATTACCCCTGAGTTGAGTTTTTCACTTCATAATTAAGAGACTCAATAATAGGGAATCAAGTTCCAAAATAGATTTCTTCAATACTTTCTGTCTAGGTGAGAGGAATTGGTACATACAGCTTTCAGAAAAAAAAAAAAAAAAAAAAAAAAAAAAGAACAGTGCTTAAATCGAGCCATCAAAATAGCCAACAATCTCTCCAACTGTTTAGCACTATTATGTTTTATAATCATGTCCACGCCTTTTTGTGTTGTTGGAAATGAAGGAAATGATCATCAAAATAAATCCCCTGCACAGGAGCCTAATCTGAAGATGACACCAGCCTGTCAGTTGCAGGCACTCTGGTTATACTGCCCTGAAAGGCAGCTAACCCAGAAAAGATCCTGGAGGCAGAGACTCCATTTGCAATATTGCTCTCACTTCTCTGCTGTCACCAGGTGTCTCTCCTTTTCCTTGAACTTTCTCCCCCCATTCACCTGATAATCTTGTGCTTGTACATTGCCATCAGCTTAGCTAGAAAGAACCCAACCAGATTCACTTCATAACCAGGATGGGGGGAGCACTTACCAGGGAGCTTTTCGGTATTTCCACATCGGCTTTGGTTTTGATGTTTTTCTTGTGGTTTCCTTGAGTGCTCGTAGAGCTGCTGGTGAGGCAGGAACCCTGGGAGCTGCCCTTTAACACTCTCCTGCAGGAAACATTATTTGATCCACTTTCTGTCTGTTGAGCGGCTTTCTTATCAACTCTGCAGGTAGAAAGTGATTCCTCTGATAAATTACATTGCTCTTCTTCAATCACTACTTTTCCCAATCCTTTGATGTTTAAGGTAACCTCTTTGTATCTCTTTGTCTTTAAACCTTTGAGTGATAAATGTTTGTCAGTGGCCTTGATCAGATCTTCACCTGACATCCCAGGAGTGTGTCAGTTTAGATTTGATATTTATTTATTTATTTATTTATTTATTTATTTATTTATTTATTTATTTACTTACTTACTTACTTACTTACTTACTGCTTGTGAGATGGGGGAAGGAGGGAGCAAAATAAAAGCCACTGAAGAGTGATTGCTAAATACATGTCTGGCTTGAGATCAGCAGGAAATGTAATTACCTCTGGAACGTTTCTAAGTATACGTTTGCTTGCTTGGCACAATCAATGAGGTCGGCATACCTTAAAACGTATGTGTAATTTTGTTCCATTTCATGCCATGTGGGTACAATCCACGGTCCCAGTGTAGGCTGAATTTCTATCAACCTTGATAAAACTTACCATTCTTTAATTTCAAAGACCATTGATTTGGTTAACAAAGTAACATGGACTAAATTATCATTTTATGGCTAACTTTTATTTCATTGTTTAAATTCTGGCTAATGTACAAAAGACTGCTGCCACTGTGCATTTCTATTTGCATGAAAACATGCTTGACCAGCATTTCATGTGCAGGAAGCAAACGACCCTCCCTGTTTTGGGGGGGGACCCCTTGACACTGCCACCCTCTTTGCCAAGACCTTACCTGTTCAAAAGTTCCGTCATAAATGTATCTTTCGTTGAACATGTGACAGGGCTGGGTCTACTTCTTGGTTCAAACTTCGTTTGGTCATAGACGTCTTGTGGGGTCTTCAAAGTATTTTTGCTTTGTAAACTACTGTCTGGACTCTGTGCCAACCTAGTGTTCCTGGCAAGCTCATTTTCCATTTTACACTGCAGCTCAGGCTTCTTTTTCTCTTTTTTTCTCTCCGATTTTAGCTGTTTGTTTCCAAACCCCAAACCTTTTGCATCCTTTTTTTCCACTTTGGTTTTGGAGACATCCATTTTCTTGCTACTGAGAGCTGGAAGTCGACTCCTCCGAAAACCAAACCAGCTGGCTAAAGAAGGCCCCGGCTTTGGCTTCGCTTCCACAGAGGGGGACTTTGTTTGCACTTGGCCCTTTTCCACGTTTTCCTGAATGCACAACATGACCTTTTCTTCAATTGTGGGTGAGAGGGGGGCTTCGGGGCTCACAGCACCAGTCCTGGTTGTAGAAGTATCTGGACACATTCCAGAAGTTTCTAGCTTGGAGGTCCTGCTTGTTTCAAAACTGTGTGGACGCTCTGTCCTCCCCGGATTCTGCGGGGCTCGTGGGCAATCTGCTGGGGTGGGTGGGCATGTGTAGTGGTCACTGTTTGGTTCCTCAGGGACAGCCATGGTGGGACATCCTCCCTCTGCATAGCCCTGCTTGTCTTCCATTCCACAGGGGACAAGGAGCCCTTCAGATGTTGGAGGGACCCTCAAAGGCAACTTGCTTGGGCTCCCATGCTGGTTACTGGGGCTGCTGCCTGCACTCCCTAGGGAGGCTTGCCTGGTGGAGAGATGTCCCAGAGGCCTCCCCACACTGGGGAGACTGTCAGACATGGGAGCAGAAGGGGTCTTGTTGGGCGAGACTTCCGCGGAGGAGCTCTGTCGAGTGAGGGAGTTGCCTCTCTCAGCGGTGTTGGTAATAATCTGAGTTCGAACTTTGCCTGGCCCTTCCATGGGGGGAGTAGGGGGCTTGTCACCCGAGTGAGCACTGAAACTCTGGCTGCGGGCTTTGGCTCCATTCATGCCTAGAGCTGGTTTTAAGTGTGGCTTATTGGAGGAAAGGGATCTTTTCACAGCCCTGTTTTCTACCCCATCTTTTCCATCAGCCTCAAGGATGCTATTATCCAATGACTCTGGCATTGCCGTTTCCAGGGGAAGCCCTTCAGCCAAATTGCCTTGTGCCTGAAAACACAGTGGAGTCACAGTTCTTTCTCCCACTGTGGTCTCCATGCTCACTGGATTCCCAGCATCCTCTGGCTTAGCCTTGCTCACAGCCACAGAGCTTTTAGAGGCTTCATTCAGACTGTCTTTTTCATGTTTCCCTGGCACTGTAGAACTTTTCCTGAGCAATTGGGGAGATTTCATGAGGACTCTGAGCCCAACCGGGAGGCGAGTTTTCAGCCCTTTCTCATGAGCGCTTTGACAACCATGTGGGGTGTTATGGCTTTTGGAGGAGGGTGATGATGAGTGACTGTTACCCTGAGATGATGGTGATTCATTCGCCCCTAAGAAGGCAGGCTTGGGTGAGGTGGGGACACAGTCATTCATTTGTCCTTTTCTTCCTGGGGACACACTTTTGGGGGATGATATTTCCAGTGGCTCAGGGCCTGAAGGACAATTCTTGGGAGTCCGTAACCCTGTGTCTGCTTGTGTGATCCCAAGCGTTTGGTGAGGTGGGGTTCTGGGGACACCTCTCTTTGGAGAGACCTTTAGGGGCCCTGGGGCCATCACAGCAAATGAGCTGCTTGGGGTATGAGCGGAACATCTGGTTTGAACCACTCTTTCTGTGGAGGGCAGAGGGTGAGTGAAGATAGGCTTTTTGAAGGCCACAGAAGGTTTCTTCCCTGGCACTTCTGTCATGATCTGATTAGAAGAGATAATAGGAGCAGAGGATCCCTTCAGAGGTGGGGATTTGAATATGGTCCTTGCTGTTTCATTGGGGACCCTGGTGTCAGGCTTGGCAGATGAGGGTGGTGGCAAATAGTCATAACTGGGCCTGATGAGAAGGGAGCCTGACCTGTCTGGAGGGGGTGGGGGGGGAGGTGATTTCATCCCTGCCTCTGGCCCAGGGTCACAGTGTTTGTCCCTTGTCGGGGGTTCTCCATTGTCACCTGGCTCATTGAGGGGCCTTGGCAGTAACTGTGATGCTGGAATCTGACTCTTGGAGCACTGAACCCAATCCTTTCTGCTGGACATTTTGGAGCCATGAGGAAGTTGGCCAGGGTGTTTTGGAATGTGTGAATCTGGCTGCAAATCAAAAAGGGGTGCTGGGCCCTCAGTCTTCTTGAACCGTGAGAGCTTCCCAGGAGCTAAGGCTGGTGATTTTTCAAGAGACACTGGGCCCGATGAGGGCACTCTTGAGGAGAGTTCAGGCTCTATCATTTTTGATTTCTGAGGTGAAGACTTGCCCCTGGCAGGGATTTTTGTCAGACTTTGTTTTTGATAGATACCCATGGACACTGAAGACCTAGAATTACTCTGGCATGACACAGTGAGTGTTGGTTTGGCTGGTCTTGGTCGCTGAGTATTTTGTGTGACTGTCCTGGGGCTGAAAGAGTCAGTGGGTGCCACAGTAACATTATCTATGTCATCTTTTGGAATGTTTTTCTCAGTTTGCTCTTCAGGTCTGTTCAAGAAAGTGTAGTCTCTTGCTGCAGCTCCTGGCTGTAAATGAGCCATTCCCTGAGGTAAAATTTCAGTGTGTTCTGCCTTGGGTCCAGTAGGGGCCGAATTGATAGAAATTTCATTTCTGGTAACAGTGACAAAGCCAGTCTGGTGAGAGCTGAATTCAATGGGCTCGCCATCTTCCGCGTCAAATATGACGGTAATGCATTCTTCTGAAGAAGTCCTTTTTACAACCCTTTGCTGCTTAATGAAGCTAAACGTCTTTGGTCTACTCTCTAAGGGGATGGGCACTTGTTTTTCCTCCTCATCAGGAGACCCCAGTTGAGATTTTCCAAATCCCATAAGGATGTCCAGATTCTCCATGGATCTGTCAGTGTCAGCAGTCAGTGACAAGTCTGAATGGCTTTTCTCGTCACTGCTACCAATGTGCAATTCATCAAAGGCTTCATTGTCATCGGTGTCTGAAAGCTGTAGACTGAGAGCCACATGGCCCTGACCGCGTGGCTCCCTCTCTCTCTGTACTTGAGGCGCCTGCACACTTGGGCACAGCATCCTCTCCAAGGGGCAGTTGCTGGCACAACTGGTCCGATTCTCAGGCCTTTCCCTGGGGTAAACTGAGGACATACCTTCTGTAAAGTGTTTTCTATTTAGCTCCCAGCCAAATAGGCTGTCAGAAACACTGTGGGTTAATTTATGACTGTGCAGCCTGCAGCTCTGGTTTGGAGCTGCCTGGAGCAAGGCTAAGGAGGAAGAGTCCTCATCAGCATCATCATGGGAATCTGTGTCATAGACAAATGTCTCGTGAGGCTCCTTGCTGGGGCTCCTCGTGTCAGTTGGTTTGCAGGGGGGATACCCCTTGATGCTGCTACTCTTAATTCCTGGAGAATATATTCCTTCATTTGAGTTCATGCAATCTTTATAACCCCATTTTGTTATCACTGACGGGGGTTCAAGTAACACCTTTTGCTTCTGTAGCTTTCTTAGTCCTTCCAAAATGTGACTTTCCTTGATACGAGTGGGAGGTAGTTCATCTGTCGGACTAGCGAAGCCACTTGGGAGCGAAGAGTCAATACTTAGCCTTTTATCCCAGTTTTGTGATGATTTCTAGGAAAGAAAAGTACATGTCAGACATCATTGAATCACGTGGATCACAACTACAAAAAGGAAAAGTACGTGATTAGACTTGATTCTGGTGGTTCAGTATTCCTCTATAAATGCATACCTTAATTAATTAATGGTAATTAATCATTAACTATGTAGCAAATCTCTGCTTTGCCAGCTTCTGAGCTAAGTAGCCCATGATGTAATAAAGTAGTAGATAAGGACCCTGCCCTCAAGGAGCAAGCAAGCCAGCAGAGGAGAGGAGACTTGACACAAATAACCAGAAGTCAAGGGGGCAAACAAGGAGTATGAATGTAGTAGGAACTCCAGAAATTCAGAGAGAGGTCAAACCCCTGTTTGGAAAAGCCATGAGAGGCATATATGAAGATTTTTGGTGTGTGTGTGTGTGTGTGTGTGTGTGTGTGTGTGTGTGTCTGTGTTTCAAACCTCCCTAGCCCTAAACAAAGGATGAGTTTGCCTTGGCTGAAACCTAGGGGAAAGGATCTCCAGGTAGAAGAAGTGGGATGGCAAAGACCAAAATAGTGAAGATATGTTGAAGGTGCACTTAGGAAATAATCAGAAGAAAATATGACCTCATTGTACAGTATTTACAAGAGGTAGAGCGGGTAAATGGAAAAGCAAGTTGGTCCCTATATTAATGGTCCCTTCCATTCTAAAATTTGATAGTTCTGGGTCTTCATGACTTTCTTTGATAGAAGGGGAACATCTGTGAAACACATACGTACATCTAACAGTGGGACACTGGCTGCTAGAACCCTATAGTAATGATTTGCCTACTATGAAAGGTCAATTTTCTGTTCTTCATACCATCCCAAATAGTAGTGCTGATTTTGACTAAGAATGACACAGAAAAACCATTCTATCCTACACAGACCTTCATATTTCTCATAGTATTGCTAACCAGAAGTGGAGGGCAGAAGTAGAGAAGTAGCATTTACTGACCATCTGCTGTGTAGCAACCACTGGAACAGGGCTTTGAATTAATATTCAGAACAACACCATGAGGGAGACATTATCAATTCTGTTTTACTAGGGAGAAAACTGAGAGGCAGCATGGTTAGTCTGTTTAAGATTACACATTTAAGGAAGAGCTGGAACAAAGGTTTCAAAAGCTCTGATTTCCAGGGCTCTTCCTGGGACTCGGTTCCAAAGTAGCATTGCGGAGATTCGAACCCAGGCAGGCTGGCTCTCGAGCCTGCATACCCATTGGCAATGCTATGTGACTGGAGCCAAGTCTCTCTGTCCTCTTCTCTATATTGTCAATGTCATAATAGAGATCATACATAATCGTAGACAATCTTCACACCGCTCACACCCCTCTCTTGAATGGAAACTGCAGAGTTTTATCGCATACCAAGACTCAGGGAAATCGGTGGGATTTGGGCACTGACCTCAGTCTTTTTTTTTTTTTTTTTTTTTAAGGTTATATGATTAAAGGTGAAGAACTTCTATGAGTGAATCTGGTGGTTTCAGACGTGTGCTCTGTGCCCACCTTGCCTAACAGTGCAACTTCTCTTGGCATCTCCATACCAGCTGCCCCCGCCCATAACTGACCACAAACCATGTGCAGAGGTTGAAAAAGTGTCAGAAACTTCACATTGTAGCCTTGGCTTTTTAGTAATCTGTGAACATTTGTTTACATCTAAGACATTTCCATTAAAATTACTCTTGCTATCTACACCACATGGTGTTTATTTTTTTATCTGTTATTTGTTGATTGTTTTTAAGTCAAATTATATATTTTCTTTAGAAAACTCTCCAGTATCAGAAGTTGCTGTGGATAAATGCTATTTGGTGATGCCTCCCCTTTCCTCTCCTTTTCCTCTATGCCAATAAAACTTCTTTGGAAATCAGGAGAAATCCCATTAGTGAGTTTGGGTATTAGAGACCAACCAGTGGGAGGGCTGCCCCTCCTTGGGTTTCTAAGAAGCTCCATGATCCTGATAGTCACGTTCACAATAAGAAGAGAAGCCAGGCAAAAGTACCCCGCAAGAGCTTGAAAAAGGCAGATTTGTTAAACCCATAGAAGATGTGCTCAGCCGAGCTCACTCTGCCTCTTTAAAGCCTGGCTTCCTGAGGTTGGATTCATCCCAGGGCCAGTGACCATAAACCTCCCAGGGCCCAGCTCTCTATCCTATGGAAAACCAATTGAGGAATGTGGTTAATCTCACAGGATGGAGAGCTGGGCCCTGGGAGGTTTTATAGTATTCAGTAATTCAGTAATTTTTATATAGTAAATATATAGTATTCAGTAATTCAGTAATATTATAGTATTCAGTAACATGAGAAAAGTTTGGAACAATCTGGAAACTTGAAAAAAAAAAAGCATGAATCTTCTATAGGAGAGATGAGGGAGGAGCTGGCATTTCCACAGGCAGCTTCATGCTGTGCCTGGAAAACAGCTGCTCTGGGAGGCAGTGCAATTGGCTGAAGGATGCCGCTGATAACATAGGGGCCTAGGTTCCACGTCCATAGTCTTTTTCTATTTCTTGACTGGACAATGGTTTCACACAACTTTTTTTTTTTTTTAATAACATTCTTGGTCTTAATGTAACCAGTCCATCCCAATAATTTGAATAATATTTCAAGCTTGGCTGATTCAACAGGGCCATGACAGCAGAATGGCAAAGAGTGAAAGTTCTGGAACCAACTAGCCAGCTCTGCCACTTACCAGCTATGAGATCTTTGGCTAGTTACTTAATTTCTCAGTAGCCCAATTGCCTCATCTGTACAATGGGGGAATAGGCAAACCTACTTAAATAGGCTCTTATGAGCACTGAATGAGCTAATACTTGTGAAATACTAAAAGAGCTGGGTGGCACATGGTAATTATTCATGAATTAGATCCAGATTCCTCCATGCAGAGCAGCCTAATGCATCTCTTGCAGGCTTCCTTTCTGTTTCTATAGAAAAGAATATTAAAAAAATAATTGTGAATTATCAAAGAGCCATTGGTCACATATTTATTATTATGCAAGTTATTATTGTAGTCATGTGAAAATTCATAATACATGAATTTATTATGTAAGTTAATACTAAATGAGTACTTGGTACGTGGTAAGAACTGTAGAAGTTTCTTAAATAATATAAATTTAAATGTCTTTATGGGCTGGGTCTAGTTTGCTAGGTCCTTGAAAACTGGGACTATGTGAGATGTGACAGGTGTGCTGGTACTCCAATCCATTCTGATTCAGGACCTTATGAAATCCACAGATGACAGTCACCTGAGTGTGTAAAAATTACATAAGAACCTAATTTCTCCTTTCTCAGGGAAGAGGTTTCCCTAAAAGATTAAGAGGTGCTCGAATTGTAAGAATTTCAGGAAAAAGAAAAGAAAAAAAGGCAAGCAAGGCAAAGGACAAAAAGACAAAGGCTCTGAGGGGGGAAGGGGGGGAAAGGGGGAGTGAAGAGAACAGAGCAAGGGCTCTGGAGCCAGTGACAACCACAAAGAGAGGGAACATTCCTGACCATCTTCCCAGTTTGTTAAGAGTCAGGCTCCAGCAGCCATTATTCAGAACTTTGAACATCTACTCAGAAGGAACAACTTTGATAATACACACATGCTGTATTAGGAGTCTGAGTCCAAGGGAATAAGCTCTAAATTCCACTTTGAAATTTTTTCTGAGTTCTTGTTCAGAGTATGACAAAGCTACTGCCTCACTATTATTTTCTGGCAGTTATGAAGCCCTCCTGGCTTCTATGCTTCCAAATCATAAATGGGAGTTTACGCATATGACAGGAACATGACCTCTGAAACTTCTGATTCAGGGTTTCCATTGTTGTGTACTTTCTGCTTTTCTTCAATATGGGGAAAGGGCAGAAGTAGCTCTTCCACACCCTCTGCTTATGGCAGCCTGCACAGATGCTTGTTCGCTTGTGAGGGCCCACCTAGCAGATGGGAGGCATCCAGCAGCAGGAGTTACCTAACAACCTGGTGAAAAAACTCCCGGCATCTAAGTCAGCGCATGCCTGCCTCCAGTGGAGCCACAGTCCCTGTCATCTACCATGGTATTTTCTCTCTCTGCCATGCCACCCTCCAATTTATAGTCAATTAGTGCTTTATGAGGCTATAAAACTGAGTAAAGGAGGTCAATATAATACATGCCATGCTTGAGTAGTAAATTCCTACAAAGCTAATGATACTTTGAAAACTTTCGGCCATTTATTCTGAGATGATGTACCATCCTCCCTATCATCTGGGAAGAAAACAACATTCGCTTTGAGTTCTCAAGGGATGCTTAGTCGGGGTTGGCTTGGCCAGTGGCCTTGCTCACTGTCATTTGCAGTGGGCATTAGCAAGTCTTTCTGAGCATCGCAGCAATAGAGAGTGTCCATAAAACTAATTGGAAACATCTGAGTTGGCCTGAAACATCGTCACTTTCATTAGGCCAGGGCTCTGGGTTCCAACTTGATATGAATCTATGAGCTTGGTGGGCTCCAGCAAAGCCCAGAAGGAAACTGTCTTCTTCCTCCCAACTCCCTCCCATGCTGTCCAAGTCATTTGGGTTAAATGATCCTTCCACCCCTCACTTGCTGTGGGACTTCTGGAAAGTAACTTAACATTTCTGAGCCAGCTTCCTCTCCCATATAATGGAGGAAATGAGATCTCCCCATATAATTCTGTGAGCAGTAAATGCACAGGTACTCAACAAATGGTCATTCTCTTCCCACCGTCCACCTTCCTGCCAGAAGAGGATTCTTTCCTGGCTCACTCTGATGCTAAATTGTCTCAAAAGGAGGCCTTACCCTTTTCCTGAGGTTCTTTCCATCGTGCCATGTGTGGGAGGAGCCGCTGGAGTTCTCACTGCAGGTGCTCGAAAGAGACAGCTCACTGCTGCTGCAGCTGTTTCGAGGACAGAGATGACCAGGCATGACGATCCCCAAACCAGGGCATTTCAAAGCAGGGGCTCCTGATTTTGCATTCGGCTGGCATTCCTAAAAAAGCAGGACAGCTCTGAGCTAAGGCTTTGCTTAGGGGACAGTAAATACCAACTTGACATCACAGTGAGGTAGAAGCAAATGTAGCCGAGTGCTTCGAAGGACAGCTTTTGGGGTCAAACAGCCTAGAGGTCCAAATCTTGGCTCTGCCTCTTGCTAATATACTAGAAGGAATTATTTAATCCCTCAGAGCTACATTTGTTCTTAAAGTGAATAATGATACTATTATCATTACTGCCTACCTTATAGAGTTACCACAAAGACCAAATGGGGTTCTAGATCAGAAGCATATCACACAGTACCTGGCCTAAGTGGTACTTGATTATGACGAACTGCCATCACAATGGCAGAAATATCACAATGGTAGTTTCCCACTTTCTCCAGTCAGATGGGTCAAATAATCAGATCCATATCAAGCCATGACCAATGGTACAAAAGAATGAAGACAGAGTAGCATCTTTGGCTGTAGGGTTCAAGAGCATGACCACTACACTGGGAGTTTAGTGACCTGGATCTCAGGCTGCATGTTACCCCTGGCAGGAGACACTGAGTAAAGAAAGCATTTAACTCCCATGCACCTCAGGGTCTTCCTTTGTGTGTGTGTGTGGGGGGGGGGGTGGGGACAGTTCCACCAGATTGTTCTCCTGGCCCCACACACAGCATCATTCTGAGTCAGGAATCAAATACCCAGGAAGTCATGTCTAGTGGCACATCAAACTGAGGAATTAGGAGGTACTGTTGGAAAGGTTATGGAACTTTCCATATCATTTGGCCGTCTAAATGGTAAAGACTGCCACATCAACTAGATCTGGGTTCCATGCCGAAGACCCAGGTGGGGGCACAGGTGACAAAGTTGTAAACATCTAAGCACATCCTGACAGCCATATTCTTGGCCCCTAATTAACAGATGAAGCTCCATGAGCTGGACAAGCTAAATTAATTTAGCATCCTGATCACGAGAAGAAAGTCTCTCCATTACCGTCTCATTCCACTCTCCTATCTATATAAAGCTTTGTCTCAGAAGCTCTTTGATGGGGAACCATCTGTCTTTGTGTCATTCACAGAATGGCAAAGCCTCTTACTTATGCAATTTATTGACACTTTATAGGTGCCTTTATTACCTGAGTACTTATCACTGTTCTCCAAATGCAATTCCAGCTGACAGTGACTAAATCCCCACTGGAGGAAGGAAAGGCATGCTGTTCTGGGAGTACTCAGGGAACATGCTAACCCCCTGCATAAGTACAAAGGGTATATTTAATTTCCTCTCTAATCAATATCCATAACGCTTAATAAGGTTAGATTTTCAACATCAAGCATTGCCTGCTATCAATACTTCATTTTTGCTGCATAACAATCCCTTTAAGTGATCTAAATATGCCAAGAAATTTTACTATTCCATCCCCCACCCCCGAAATTTGGCTCTAAATAGCACTGAGAGGAGAAACTCGTCTTAAAATTCAGCATTCAGCAGTATCTGTTGATTTATGACCTTGTTACTGCTGCATGTAACTTACTTAAGGAGAGTTTATTATTTGCACCTTGACAGATGTCTACAACCAGTAGTGCTATTGCACAGGTTGCCTGACATCGACACTTGGGCCACTGCGTACATCTAGGACAAACTTTCAGAAGTAACACATTACACTCCCCTTCTACTCGTGCACTTTCCTATTTTCACCATCCCCAAACCTCTTTCATATTTTGTTGCTTGAGTAAGCAGGGTGGTGGTTTTATTTAGGACTGCCTCTGCTCTGGCAGACTGGTCTGTTCTCCAGAGGAGATTGTGACTGTGTCCTGCGAGACCATCCAGATCTAAATTTTTCTTTTTTCTTTTCTTTTCTTTTTAATGTTTATTCATTTATTTTGAGAGAGAGAGATCTGGGAAGAGGCACAGAGAGAGGGAGAGAGAGAATCACAAGCAGGCTCTGCATTGACATTAAGTAGCCCAACATGGGGCTGGAACTCATGATTCATGAAATCATGACGAGCCGAAATCAAGAGTTGGACACTCAACCATCTGTGCCACCCAGGTGCCCCTGATATAAATTTTTCTAATGGCCCTTTTCACACTCTGCATGGCTTTCGGTTACCGTTTGTACTCTACCTTTTCTCGAAGCACCGAAACTTCCATGATTTCCCTCTGTCTTTCCCACCTATTCCTTCCTACTATACCTATCAAAATTCTATCTATTTTTACAGCTCAACTCCATTCCCAGGACACTTTTTACAAATAAGCATCCTTGCCCAGTTGTTTCCCATGTGTGTACCTCCTGTATGGATGCTGGATTAAGATGACAGGAAATTTAACCTCAGAGCAACCAAAGGAAGGAATTGCTGCATCTGCCTTTGACCATGAACTTGAGATGAGCCGATGTGATGGAGCATACTTCAGGGAGGTGGAGAAGACCTATTACTGTCATGTAGAGGCCAGTGGGGTTGGGGGTGCTTAAGCAGAGAAGTATCTTCCAAGTCAGGCTTCCCATACTTCAGTGTGTACATGTATCATCTGGGATCTTGTTAAATGCAGATTCTGAGTAATTCTGAGGTGGAATCTGATGTGTAGTATTTTTGACAAGTTCCCGGGTGCTTCTATGCTGCTGTGCCAGGACTTTGAGTAGAGGGTCCCTAGGGGAAGGTATGAAAGAGGTCTACCTCTGATGTGGGTTGCTTGGTAGCAAGTTGTATTACCACACGGCCTGACCTGGACTTTGGAGCAGGATGAAGGGAATGGTCTGAGCCTACCCATGGACCAGTGCAGTGGGGAGAGAATATGAGTATGTGTGTAGGGGGGTGGGGGGGGAATTTACAGGGTAATTCCTTAAAAGAAGAGGAAGGGTCAGTCCTCCATATCGGATATTCTCCCATATTTCCCCCACATTAGACAATCAATATTTGAAGGGACCTAGAATCAATATTTAATAAGGGACCTAGAATCTCTTACATCATGGCTGCAATGCGAGCTCCTTTTTCCTGAAGTCTCCTTCATCAGCACATGATTATCAAGCAGGATTATCTACTCCAGCAAATAACTAACTGCTGTGTGGTTGAGTGCTTGTACTCTAAGGCCATTTATTAGGTTTAAACTCTGGCCCTTCCACTTGCTAACTCCTTAACCTTGAGAAAGTTATTTAACCACTCCATGCCTCAGTTTCCTTATTTGTAAATGGAGATGATGAAAGTACATATCATACAAGATCACTGTGAAATCTGGACAGCCCCTGGCATACAGCAATGCTTAGTAACATTTAGGTGTTCCTACTATTATTTTTTTTATATACGTGTGTCTTGACTCTCAGACTAAATCACAAGTTCACAGTCTCCCTAAGAGACTCTACGTTATACTTTCTTGTGGTGCCAGTATTGTCTGACACCTTGCACACAGGAACTGGACTGAGCAACAGCCAAAAGTGTGGGTGCCCTTTGGTTCTGGGAATTATTGATATGAAGTTCAGAGAGATATACTAGCAGATACTACTCTTTGTTATCATTCCCCATCTTTGCCACGGTGTTCTGTGGCTGTGGCATAGTGCCGATTATGAAGAACAGAAGAGTGCTAAACGGCAGAAATCTTATTATTGCCCCAATACGGTTGGTGGGTACTGTGGTACATGAATTTTATGTATTGTGGGATTTCATCCTCACCACGATTCTCAGAAATAGAAAAGAAATATCATTATGCTCATTTCTCAGATGGGGAACTTGACGCACAGTGGCATTGCTGTCTTGCGTAAGGTTACCAAGCTAGTACAACATTCTGAAGTCAGGCCCACATCCTAGCCATTATTCTATGGCACCAAGTAAGGACCTTAACAATAAGCAGAAATCCTGGACATATACAGACCATAAAGTACCCAACAGGGAAGAGATCTAATTAGTAATAGATGATTATTATTAAAAAGATTTTTGGCCGAAAAAATGTATAGTGGTTTCCACTGTAACATTATCTTAATTATGTTGACTTCATTGGCAAAATACACCCCTTTTGCACTAGTCGAAATGTTTTTTTCTCATTGTGTATTTTAGATTACTACCTTGGGTGACTCATGCTTTAACATCTTTACTGTGAGAAATACAAACAAAATCTGTAATTAAAAAAAAAAAAATGAGAGAGGACTGTCTACCCTAGAGAAACCGGGACAACCTGAGGGGCCATAGGTGGGTGATTGCGAACTAGGGGAGATAAAACGGGCTGTGTAGGCATGGAGAGGAGGGATCCCCTTCTGCAGAGAGACAAAGGGAAGAGAAATTGTGGCTGGGGAAGCATAGGACTGTATCTGGACAACAGAAAAAACATCAGATCGGGAAGGAGAGGGATCCCATCTGTAACTGCAGGTTAGAGGATCTCTAACTGCAGATCCCACCTTTGGACTGGGGCTGGTTGCCCTGTTCATGTACCTGGTGAGGAGGGAGCCACCTCCGGGTTCGGTGGTAGATCAGGGGCAAGGTCCGCAGCAGGAGAAACCGGTACCCTCCCCTGAAGTGCTGTGGCACAGGACAAAACCAGCCAGGACCACATATCAGGAGGCGTTTCCCTAGTACCGGGGTGCACAGAGAGGGAGTTTAAATCCCAGCCAAGCACCAAGGCCACAGAGTCAGAGAAGTGAGACAGACAGCCTAGTCTGTGCCCGTGGCACAGTGAGGACGGCTTCAAAGGAGTGATTTGGGACACCAGGTTGTGGAGGAGACACTGGGGGGTTGCCATTTTTCTCCCACCACCACCAAGGCAGGGGTCTCAGGGAACTGACCTCGGGGCCCAGTGGAGGTGGGACCTGCCTACACCAAACCACGCCCCTCCAAGCCAGGTAACCGTGTATCTACTGGAGTGGGATAGATGTTGTGGAACCAGACACACCCCCTCCTCCAGACCAGTGCTTCTGCATTGCCTGGATTAATTCTAGGACAATTCTCACTATATAGATGTATTCTTCCTTCCATTTCTCCTTCTTATCTCTTCCCTCCTCTAGGCTGGTTACTATGGCTATTGGTTTGTTTAAACGGCCATATTTAATCCATTCTCTTGATACAGGTTCTTCTTTACATTCCTTTCTTTCTCTCTGGAATAATCAACCAGTACAGTTTCTCTGTCTGGGTAACTTTACCTTCGTTTCTTTTTCCCCTACCTCCTTATTTTCCTTTGTCTATCTTTGGATTAAGCCTTTTAGTTTCTCTGCCTGGTCATTGTTCATTTTTTTCTTTTTCCCCGCCCCTGTCATTTCTGTCTTTGTGTGTGCTCTTCCATCAGCACCGCCTCCACCCTGTTCTTTACTTGTAGCTCATGTTTCTGGTTTTTTGCTTTTGGATTGTTTTTAGTTTTTTGATTTTGTTGGTTTGTTTTATTGGTTTGTGTGTCTGCATGTTTTTGTTTCCTGTTTGTCTGTCTGTTTTCCTTTCCAGGGCTACTTCAAGGAACAAATCTAAGTACATCTGGTAGAGGGTCCAAAACATCACTACAAGTAGGGAAATAAAATAACCAAAGTCACAACACCAGAGAGCAAATAACACTCTCCAAAAAACACTTACTGAAGGCCCAGGCCCTGGACAGTGTATGACCCTCTTTAATATAGCAGTGCTCACAGGTGCAGAACACATAACAAGCTTTTAAAAATCATAAGGACAGAAAACTAGCCAAAGTGATGAAACAGAAAAATTTTCCTCAAAAGAAATTCCAGGAAGAAATGACAGTTAAAGAATTGATCAAAAAAGACATAAGCAACATAACTGAACAAGAATTTAGAATAATAGTCATAAAATTAATTGCTGGGTTTGAAAAAAGCATAGAAGACAGCAGAGAATCTACTGCTGCAGATATCAAGGGATTAACAAATAGTCATGATGAATTAAAAAATGCTATAAATGAGGCGCAAAATAAAATGGAGGCAGCCACAGCATGGACTGAAGAGGCAGAGGGGAGAACAGGTGAATTAGAAGATAAAATTATGGGAAAAGAGGAAGCTGAGAAAAAGAGAGATAAAAAAAATCCAGGATCATGAGGGGAGAATTAGAGAACCAAGTGATTCAATCAAATGGAACAATATCCATATCATAGGAATTCTAGAAGAAGCGGAAAGAGAGAAAGAGGCTGCAGGTGTGCTTGAACAATGAGAACTTATCCAATCTGAGGAAGGAAACAGGCACTGAAATCCAAGAGGCACAGATAACTCCCTTCAGATATAACTTGCATTGATCTTCTGCACAACATATCATAGTGAAACTGGCAAAATACAAGGATAAAGAGAGAATTCTGAAAGCAGCTAGGGATAAACGGGGCTTAACACATAAGGGTAGACACATAAGGGTAGTAGCTAACCTATCTACTGAAACTTGGCAGGCCAGAAAGGAGTGGCAGGAAATTGTCAATGTGATGAACAGGAAAAATATGCAGCCAAGAATCCTTTATCCATCAAACCTGTCATTCAGATTAGAAGGAGAGATCAAGGTTTTCCAAAACAAACAAAAACTGAAGGAATTCATCACCACTAAACCAACCCTATAAGAGATCCTAAGGGGGACTCTGTGAGTGAAATGTTGCAAGGACTAAAATGTACCAGAGACATCACTACAAGCATAACCTACAGATATAACAATGACTCTAAACCCATATCTTTCAATAATAACACCGAATGCAATGGACTAAATGCTCCAATCAAAAGACATAGGGTATCAGAATGGGTAAAAAAAGCAAGACCCATCTATTTTCTGTCTACAAGAGATTCATTTTAGACCTGAGGACACCTTCAGATTGAAAGGGGATGGAGAACCATCTACCATGCTACTGGAAGTCAAAAGAAAGCTGGAGTAGCCATACTTATATCAGACAAACTAGACTATAAGTTAAAGGTTGTAACAAGAGGTGAAGAAGGGCTAATGCCCTAATTACAGGGTTTGTCCATCAGGAAGAGCTAACAATTATGTATGTCTATGCACCAAATTTGGAAACACCCAATTATATAAAACAATCACAAACATAAGCAATCTTATTGATAAGAATGTAGTAATTGCAGGGGACTTTAATATTCTACTTACAACAATGGACAGATAATCTAGACAGAGAATCAGTAAAGAAACAATGGCCCTGAATGATACATTGGACCAGATGGACTTGACAGATATACTTAGAACTCTACATCCCAAAGCAGCAGAATATACTTTCTTCTTGAGTGCACATGAAACATTCTCCAAGATAGATCACATACTGGGTCACAAAACAGCCCTCAATAAATAGAAAAGAATTGAGATCATACCATGCACACTTTCAGATCACAATGCTATGAAACTTGAAATCAATCACAGGAAAAAGTCTAGAAAACCTCCAAAAGCATGAGGTTAAAGAACATCCTACTAAAGAATGAATAGGTCAACCAGGCAATTAGAGAAGAAATTAAAAAATACATGGGACAAACGAAAATGAAAATACAACAAACTAAACCCTTTGGGATGCAGCAAAGGCAGTCTTAAGAGGAAAATAAATTGCAATCCAGACCTATCTCAAGAAACAAGAAAAATCCCAAATACAAAATCTAACAGCACACCTAAAGTAACCAGAAGCAGAACAGCAAAGATACCCCAAACCCAGCAGAAGAAGAGAAATAATAAAGATCAGAGCAGAAATAAACAATATAGAATCCAAAAAAACAGTAGAGATCAATGAAACCAAGAGTTGGTTTTTTGAAAAAATAAACAAAATTGATAAACCTCTAGTCAGGCTTCTCAAAAAGAAAAGAGAGAGGACCCAAATAGATAAAATCACTAATTAAAATGGATTTATTACAACCATTCCCTCAGAAATACAAGCAATTATCAAGGAATACTATGAAAAATTATATGCCAACAACTGGACAACCTTGAAGAAATGGACAAATTGCTAGACACCCACACACTACCAAAACTCAAACGGGAAGAAATAGAAAATTTAAACAGACCCATACTTAGTAAAGAAGCTGAATCAGTTATCAAAAATCTCCCAACAAATAAGAGTCTTGGACCACATGGCTTCCCTGGGGAATTCTACCAGACATTTAAAGCAGAGTTAATATCAATCCTTCTCAAGCTGTCCCAAAAATATAGACATGGAAGGAAAATTTCCAGACTCATTCTATAAAGCCAGCATTACTTTGATTCTAAAACCAAACAGATACCCAGCAACACAAAAGACTACAGGCTAATATCCCTAATGAATGTGGATGCAAAATTTCTCAACAAGATACTAGCAAATTGAATTTAACAGCATATAAAAAGAATTATTCACCATGATCAAGTGGGATTCATTCCTGGGCTGCAGGTTTGGTTCAATATTCACAAATCAATCAATGTGATACATCACACTAATAAAAGAAAAGAACCATATGAACCTGTCAATAATGCACATTTGACAAAATACAGCATCCTTTCTAAATAAAAACCCTCAAGAAAGTCCGGATAGAAGGAACATACTTAAACATCCTAAAAGCCATTTATGAAAAGCTCACAGATAATATCATCCTCAATGGGGAAAAACTGATAGCTTTCCCTCTGAGATCAGGAACACAACAGGGATGTCCACTCTCACCACTGTTGTTTAACATAGTGTTGGAAGTCCTAGCATCAGCAATCAGACAACAAAATGAAATAAAAGGCATCAAATTGGCAAAGAAGAAGTCAAACTTTTACTTTTCACAGATGACATGATACTCTACACGGAAAAACCTGACAGACTCCACCAAAAGTCTGCTAGCACTGATACATGAATTCAGCATAGTCGCAGGGTATAAAATCAATGTACAGAAATCAGTTGCATTTTTATACGCCAATAATGAAGCAGCAGAAAGAGAAATAAAGAAACTGATCTCATTCGCAATTGCACCAAAACCATAAAATACTAGGAATAAACCTAACCAAAGATGTAAAAGATCTGTATGTTGAAAACCATAGAAATCTTATGAAAGAAACTGAAGAAGACACAAAGAAATGGAAAAACATTCCATGCTCATGGATTGGAAGAATAAATATTGTGTTAAAATGTCAATACTACCCAAAGCTACCTACACATTCAATCCAATCCCAATCAAAATTGCACCAGCATTCTTCTCAAAGCTAGAACAATCCTAAAATTTGTATGGAACCACAAAAGACCCCAAATAGCCAAAGTAATATTAAAGAAGAAGACCAAAGCAGGAGGCATCACAATCCCAGACTTTAGCTTCTACTCCAAAGCTGTAATCATCAAGACAGCATGCTATTGGCACAAAAACAGACATATAGACCAATGGGATAGAATAGAGACTCCACAATTGGACCCACAAAAGTATGGCCAACTAATCTTTGACAAAGCAGGAAAGAATAGCCAATGGAAAAAAGACAGTCTCTTTAACAAATGGTGCTGGGAGAACTGGACAGCAACATGCAGAAGAATGAAACTGGACCACTTTCTTACACCATACACAAAAATAAACTCAAAATGGATGAAGGACCTGAATGTGAGACAGGAAACCATCAAAACCCTAGAGGAGAAACAGGAAAAAAAAAACTCTTTTACCTCAGCTGCAGGAATTTCTTAGTCGACACATCTCCAAAGGCAAGGAAATTAAAAGCAAAAATGAACTATTGGGATCTTATCAAGATAAAAGCCTTCAGTGCTGTAAAGGAAACAATCAACAAAACTAAAAGGCAACTGATAGAATGGGAAAAGATATTTGCAAATGACATATCAGATAAAGGGCTAGTATCCAAAGTCTAAAATAATTTACCAAAACTCCACACCTGAAAAAAAATCCAGTGAAGAAATAGGCGGAAGACATGAATAGACACTTTTCCAAAGCAGATATCCAGATGGCCAACAGACACATGAAAAGATACTCAATGTCACTCATCATCAGGGAAATACAAATCAAAACCACACTGAGATATCATCTCATGCTGGTCAGAGTGGCTAAAATGAACAAATCAGGAGACTATGATGCTACAGAGGATGTGAAGAAATGGATCCCTCTTGCACTGTTGGTGGGAATGCAAACTGGTGCGGCCACTCTGGAAAACAGTGTGGAGGTTCCTCAAATAATTAAAAATAGAACTACCCTATTACCCAGAAATAGCACTGCTAGGAATTTACCCAAGGGATACAGGAATGCTGCTGCATAGGGGCACTTTTACCCCAATGTTTATAGCAGTGCTTTCAACAATAGCCAAATTATGGAAAGAGCCTAAATGTCCATCAACTGATGAACGGATAAAGAAGATGTCGTTTATATATACAATGGAATACTATTTGGCAATGAGAAAGAATGTAATCTAGTCATTTGCAGCAACATGGATGGAACTGGAGGGTATTATGCTAAGTGAAATAAATCAGGCAGAGAAAGACAGATACCATATGTTTTCACTCATATGTGGATCTTGATAAACTTAACAGAAGACCATGGGGGAGGGGAAGGGAAAAAAAATGTTACAGAGAGGCAGGGAGGCAAACCATAAGAGACTCTTGGATACTGAGAACAAACTGAGGGTTGATGGTGGGTTGGGGAGAGGGGAAAGTGGGTGATGGGCATTGAGGAGGGCACTTGTTGGGATGAGCACTGGGTGTTGCATGGAAGCCCATTTGACAATAAATTATATTTTAAAAAACAAAAATGGATGAAAAAAAAAGGAGAGAGACAGAGTGAACGAAGGCAAGAGTTTCTTGGATATAAATTGCACACTTAAAAAATTCCTGACCTTAAGGCCATATTATAGATTGGAAGGCATTAATGTCTTCATGAATGTTTAAAGTGACAGCATTCCACTGAAATTTAATTCCAATCTAAATTGAGAATATTTACCTTTGATATAGAATATCCTGTCTACATTGATAAAGTTATACAACAAAATCAAAAGCCAATTATCCACAAATGTTCATCTGTCACTGTTTTAAGCCTAACATTTTTCATTACATATTTATTTGGCTCTTGTATTTTTCAAGTTACTTTCTTTATGTCAATGAGAGTTAAAAGCCATGCTGGTTAAAGTTTTGCCAAATAAGCACAAAGCTAACCCTAGCTAAAAAAAAATGTACAGCCCATGAATTTTTAAAAGTTCATACATAATATATCATAAAAGTAGGATGAATAATATAGGACATGGGCTTTAATAAAAAGCTCCTTGACCATTTCTCAGAGACTTTGAGATGTAATCAATACCCAAAAAGGTATCTTGGGGACAAAGTCAAGATTTATGATATTTTTGCCAAGAGTGACACTTTCTGCTTACTCTATCAGCTGGGGGACATAATATTGAATTTCAGAGAACACAAGAAAGGAAGGTATTTTTATCTGCCTGACAATGCTTCAAGGATGCGCTTTATGGTTCACTTGTGACATCATATTTGATGGAAGGAAAATAACCTGAACAAGCATTCTGAAGGCAAGAGGGAAACTCACATGAATCTCAACATCAGTTCGTGACTGCGTCAGACTTCGGCTTCTTTCCACGTCTGAGAGCAAATCTCCAGATGAAAGATCTAAGATGCGTGAGTGAAGTTTCTAGGTAAAAAGCAGAAATGTTGCACCGTGGTGATTTAATTGTTTGTTTCCAAATCCTGCCTTGGCCAGCTAAATCTCAAAGGAGTTGACATTTCTAGATTAGATAATACATGTCCTAACCCAAAACATTTATTCTAGTTTATGAGCAAGCCATATGTATGTATGTGAAAACTATAGCTTATAAATAGTAATCACACTCTCACTGTCTGTCAGTTGTGCTGGAAAGTATTAGTAGGAAAAAATAAGTAGGAGGAAAAATGTGAATCATCCAATACACTTATTGGCTAGTATGAAAAATAACTTTCGATATTCACATTAGAAAACAATCACCATGTCAACCTTATTATGTTGAATAGTGGTTAAAATCTGAGCAAATAATTATAAAAGTGACCTTATTTCTAAACAGCATTGATCTTGTAAAATCTTCCCTTGGATACATTTTAACTCAAAGTCATTAATGTCATCTGTTAGGAACAATTAATGTGAATAGAAAATAATTGCATCTGGGAGCTGGGGACGTGGAGGATTTTGCGCATTAATATTCACATGCTATTTGATTATATACTCAATTCTTTATTTCAGCTTTGCTTGGGAGGCCTGCTAAACCAGGGACATTTCACTATATTAATCTTTATACTAATTACTAAGGCTTTTCTGTGGACATTAAATTTGATCTGTTTAATTGCAAATACAATAAAACTCATGATTTATGTCTAATGTTTCTGCAAGGCTGATGACATTTTAAAATGGTACTTGTAGCCTGGTTTGTCTTGGTTACAGCTTTTGTGACTTCAGACACTAAAAAATCGAATTGAGTAAGTAAATAATGTGGCTAGGCGTGCCTCCCTCACCTCTGAAAAGTTTTTCAATTACTTTTTCTCCCTGGAAAGGCCTTGCTGCATACAGATGTTGATCCAGGAAATGTCTGAGCTTCTGTGTCACTAATTAGTGTTAGAATCATCTTAGAGTACAGAGGTGGCCCCACCGGTCACTCTGTTCTTGCAGATGTGCCATTGTCAGCAGGAACCCTAAACTCCACTAAAATGAGTCACATTCACTACGTTCTCCATTTGACTCCCCTCGGACTGAACTTGCATGACAGCCCCTATGTGTGTGGTTAGTTGGCCACTCAACGAACATGCCTTCAGCACCTGCTGGAGGATGAGCGCTGAGGTAGAACTGTGCTGCATCCCTCAGCAGGAGGGCATATTTTCTATTATGGATCATTGTCCTCCTTCCCAGTGAAGCTCTAAATCACTATTTTCTTCAAATCAAAAAAAAATAAGTTTTTTAAAAATGTTTATTTATTTTTGAGCGAGGGAGAGAGAGAGGAAGACATATAAGCCAAAGTGGGCTCCAGGCTCTGAGCTGTCAGCACAGAGCCTGATGCGGGGCTCAAACTTACAAACTGTGAGATCTTGACCTGAGCCAAAGTCGGATGCTTAACTGACTGAGCCACCCAGGTGCCCCTAAACTCTATCTCTACCCCCATAGTGGGGATTGAACTCACGACCCTGAGATCAAGAATCACATGCTCTACCAACCTAGCCAGCCAGGCGCCACCCGTCAACCCCCCACCCCCCCGCCAAATTTTTTAATGTTTACTTATTTTTTAGAAAGAGATAGCACAAGTGGGGGAGGGGCAGAGAGAGAGACGGAGACACAGAATCTGAAGTAGGCTCCAGGCTCAGAGTTGTCAGCACAGAGCCCGATGTGGAGCTTGAACTCATGAACAATTAGATCATGACCTGAGCCAAAGTCAGATGCTTAACTGACTGAGCCACCCAGGCACCCCCACTGTTTGCTTTAGACCAATACTTGTGCTTTCCTCAATCTGTGTTTGTGGGGCTCCTTTGACCAAAAAGGGCATAAATTTTAAACTAGCTGCCTGTTATTTTGAAAATTCTAACTTTTTCAAAAGAGCTAAGACATCAATAGGTCACTAGAGTCAGGATGTTGTTTCTGTGCAATTTTTAGAATCCTTAGCTTGAGCTCCCTCTAGAAACTGAGTCAGCTGGGGGCAATAGTCATTTAATCCCCGGGACCTATCACAGTGTGTAATAGTAAGTAGCAAGTACCCAACTGATGCTTGTTATAGTCTATAAAGAAAAAGATGTCTTTGTATTTTTTCTACCCACATATACATTTTAAAGATTGAGAGACTGCCAAAAGAATGATAATGTTTTGAGACATAAGGATTCATTTATCAATATGCAAACAGTCCAAGTTATAGGAAATGACATTCAAGAAAAGAAATGATGATTTTGAGTGGTATATCATGTGATATTGGGGAAGAGTCCTTCTAGGTTAGCTATCTGATGTAATTTGGTTCATGGTTGCTCTTCACTCCTTATCAAATATATGATGTCATCCTTTGCTTTCTGTGTGAATCTATGTATGTATAAATGCATCCTCCTAAATGATGTTATATTTTAGCAGTTTATATCCAAATGTTCACTTCCCCTCAATTGAAATTAGTAACATGGTGTGGGAGAGGGGGCAGGTCCTAGGACAAGGGGCCAGGTGATCTGAGTTCCAGCTCTGTCTAAGAGTTTTACCAGATCTTGGGAATGTAACTGCATCTCTGTCTCTGATTCCTTGCTGGGTATGGAGGGATGGAAGTGGCTACTTAACCTACTCCACAGGTAGGGAGAGGTGTTGCCATGGTTAGGAACAAAAACAGACAGGACAGTGTGCAGAAATTCACACAGCCTTACACCAATTACTGGTCAAAACTGAGAGTTGTTGGTAGGTAATTTCTTAAATGCTAAGGTACACATGGATCCTCTGTTGTTAGAGTTTCCACACATGTAAGGCAAAGTTCCACATATGCAAATACAAATTGACTTGGGAAACAAAATCTATTTCTGTGTTAAGGCAGTAGGCAAGAAAATGGTGGGTAAATATCATCTTTTTACACAATTTGCCTTAAATAACCAAGAAAGCTCAAAAGTCCATATATGTTACATTTATTTTTTGTTGTTGTTACATTTCTTATAAGAAGAATTTTTATGAAAGGCTTATATTTTCACATATGTATAGGTATATATAATACCCTAGTGAACATATTCTCATGGACACACACATACAGGGTGTACAAGAGAATAAGCACATCACTTTTCAAACTGGTACTGTGATGTTATCTGTGCTTAGTAACGATCTTGGCGTGGAACACCTGGGTGGTTCAGTCAGTTAAGCATCCAACTTTAGCTCGGGTCGTAATCCTGCGGTTCGTGAGTTTGAGCCCCACATCGGGCTCTATGATGACAGCTCAGAGCCTGGAGCCTGCTTCAGTTTCTGTGTCTCCCTCTCTCTCTGCCCCTCCCCTGTTCGCATTCTATCTCTCCCTCAAAGATCAATAAATATTAAAAATACATAAATAAAGATCTTGGTGCAAAGTAGGTAGAATATAGGTATGGGGAATTCAATTAAAGTTATTGTCAGAAAGAGTATAACTGACAGGAGAATACTGTGACCTCTTGAAAGAAGTCTCCCTGCTTAGTTAGAGGGAAAATTCTCAGCACATACCTATCTATAGTTCACATTCACGGCTAATGTCCATCTGGATAAAATCTCTCACCTGAAATAATTCAAACTTATAATTTTTAACCTGAAAATCGAGAGGAATCTTGGATTGAGACGTGAGTTTTTAAATGTTTTAGACATGAGAGGTAGCAAGATTATTCAGTAGAGGTTTAAAATTGACCTCACATCACCTCTTATATTATCTCAGTAACTTAGATTCCACTTGGTGTTAGAAATACAGATTCCCAGCCTCACACATTTCCAAACCAGAGGTCAGTGAGATCTGTTTGCTCAAATGCTCCCTTTGATGGAGACAGTCTACCCCTCCCTTCCTTCCAGACTGGTATTATCCAGTCCCTCTCACTTCTGAGCTGATGCTTTTGTCTATCTTCTCATGGCACACCTTCCGTGCTCCTTCCCACCCACCTAAAAACCTGCTCATACCTCAGGATTGCATTAAAACCCTACCTGTAAGGTTGTCTGTCATCAGTAGCCCATACTGGATTCCACACTTAGCCAGATGATACCCCTGGCCCATTTTGGCCCTGAACCTGAGGGCCATGATGGCTGAATGGCTCCTGTATGTAGGGTCTATTTTCCTAACAGGGTGATCAGGTCTATGAGAATGCAGGTCAAGCCCTGTATTTCTGCTTTGTCCCTGTGGCAGGGACTGGCTAAGTGTCATGGAATGGATTTCCTCTTTTCTCTGGGCACATAGTTAGATGGCATTTCCCAGCCTCCTTTGCAGTGAGGTGTGGCCATGTGACATAGTTCTAGTCTGTGGAGTGTGAACCAAAGTGATGTTGTTCCTGGCCCAGGAATACCTTTGGTGTGTGGTGTGCTAGGCTCTTTCCCCTCCACTGGTTTGATGTAGCCAACTGAGCATAGCAATCTTGTAAACGATGTGTTAAAGATGGAGCCACCAGGGAGAAGGAATTTGTGTTCCTGAATTGCCGACTGAAAGGGTACCACCTAGGGACCAGAGATAACTTTTTGGACTTTCAATGAGGAAGAAATAAATGTGTACTGGGTTTGAGCCATTATTCACTTGGGGGTTTACTATCATGATTAATATTAGCCTGGCTGAGATAGTCCTCCTCTGAGATAAGCACTCTGTAACATACAGGATAGCCACTCCATCAGTCAGTCAACAAACACAGATTCACACACACACATACACACTACACATACAACACATACATAGTCACACGTGTATATAGGGTTAGGTCAGCAGGCCAAGGGGACTTCTCCCCCTGAGGACTTTCAGCTTCACAGGGAAAAGGCGTGCTTTCTGTCACTATGTAGAGACAGGGGTGGGGATTTATGTGATGTGCTAAAGTGTATTGCAATCCATAGTCAGAACACTCCCTCATGCCAGTATAAAATACCAAGCTCAGCTCTGGGGGGCCTGGTGATGCTGGGGCGGCTAGTGCCAGAACCACACCAGGTCATTGATATTTGGTGGATGACCCTGTCTTGGGTCTGCCCACAGTATGTTCTCTGCACGGTTCTGAATCTGTAATTCAAAGCAGAGAAACGTTCCCTTTGACAGACTGTGCCCAGGGCCAGCTGCTCTGTATCTGGTGGGATGAGGGCAGAGTGGCTCCTTCAGAGCAGCAGATACTGATTTGGCAGCTCGCCAGTTAACGATGGTAGTGGAGACTGGACGTGGCGGTGCACTTGGGCCTTCAGAGCTGGGTTAGGGGACCAGTTTCCCTTTTCCTGTTTCTCTCCACACTCACGGAGCTGCAGTTCTCCGGCGCTCAGTGAAGACTGTGCATTTAATAGAATTCTGCCTCTGGGTTTTTGCTGAGGATGGAAATGAGGTCTTCACTGTAAGGCCGCTGATTTCTGAGGTCAGGAAAGCACTGAATCCTCATTTAGTGGCACAAGGTGCGGGTAAAAAGTATATCTTTATCTGAGAAGTTTGGGCAGCATGGGAAACCAGGCTGGAAACATCAAGTGGAGCAGGGTGATAGAGCAGGTTCTGTGTCCATCAATGTACTTCCTAACGTGTGAAAAGGAACGTGTGGGTTTTTTCCTGCCAAGATCTCAGAAGTTATTAACTCAGTGTAAGATGTAAAGAGGAAAGGGCTTTTCTTCCTTTAGTCTGATTCGGTGAGAGAATTATTCTAGGCTTATAATCACTCATACAATTTATTCTCCCCTCTAACTATGAAAATCCAAATATTGTAAAAAAGAGAAGTTATGGGAGTGGATATGGTGTACATATGATTAATGGGTTCTACCAACATGAGTAATTTAGGCTCAGCAGCAGAGGTAGAAGTGAATTAGTGTTTTTAACGTGATTTGCCTCAATACCCTTGATTTACTTGACCTTGGTAGATACTATTGTGTGGATATCCAGAATTCTACCTCAGGCCTGTTGTATATTCTCTCCAGAGTTGCTTTTTTCTCTCTGTGAAAAAAGTCTCTCAGTTAAAGGGGATGGCTTCAAAGCATAAGAGACTGTTAAAAACTGAGAACAAACTGAGGGTTGATGGGGGGTGGGAGGGAGGGGAGGGTGGGTGATGGGTATTGAGGAGGGCACCTTTTGGGATGAGCACTGGGTGTTGTATGGAAACCAATCTGACAATAAGTTTCATATATTAAAAAAAATAAATAAATAAAGGGGATGGCTTCTGTGCCCACAATTCCTGAATTCCTGTTTTATGTATCAAGTGAAAAGGTCTGTTAATTGCCACACGAACTACTGCTAAACCTTCTTTAGTGACATTTCCCTGAATTCTGTTCACAATATGCTCCACCCATTTGAAGGTATCTTCTACTCTCAAAAGTGCATGGCAGGATATTTAGAAGAAAGATGCAAGAATTTTTTCAAAATCTGCCCCCTCACCATTGGCATCTTTAACTGTTCAGCATCCGGCCCACGAGATGGGATATCAGGGCGTCCTCCTCCCCTCTTCCTGCCTGCTCCTTTGCTGCGCACTGCTGCTCCCACTCTCTTGGCTGGCTGCTCGTTTGAACTTGGACTTTTTTAAGGGATCACCCTCACTTGCAAATCTAGTGGCCTGGATCCTGGGCTGATTTCTCGAGTGGAAGAACTCATTGCTTTTTCAGCTCCAGCTTTGTTTGCTGATCACCCTGACTCCACTTTGAAGAGCTCATCTCAACTCACAGCCTCCAGAAAGCTTCCTCGAGCCCCACTCCTGCTCCCTCAACTCAGCCCCAGGTTGGCCCTGGGGCTCCTGTTTCATCTCCTTTAATCCCACCACATGGGAAGCAAGTCTGGAGTGCACTATTATGAAAGCCTCTGAGCGTCTTTTGATACTCCTAACTTCAGACGATTTCCTGCAATATCACCACCTTTCTGGATAGCCTCTGTTACAGGGGCAGAAAACACAAGTGGTGGATTTGGTATGTTTAAGAGACGTGTTCTAAATATGGCTCTGAGCTAGACATAACCAGGTGAATAAGCTTTGTTCCTCCTGTTGGATAACAAGGCAATTTTCATAGGTATGTGTAGGCTCCGGAAGGAAGTTCAAAGAACTATCAATAGTGTGGAGACTGATTAAGATAATTTCTCCTTGGAAGCTTTACTCACCAGATTATTATCCAAAAAAAACCAAAACCAAAACCAAAAACAAACAAAAAAAAAACAAAAACCAAACCAAAACAACCAAAAAACAAAGTTTTACTTTATGCACATACGTAGACTTAATATTTTTGCCATATTCAGGAAATGTGATTTTTCATCAGCCCTTCCAGATACCATCAGGAGAGCAGACCCCTGGTTCACATGTTACAAGTTTCATTCCATTTCATTAAGAATTTATTATAAAACAGAATATGACATAACTGTATATTACATAACTGAGTATAAATGATCATTTCTTAGATTCACAAAAATTTGAGCCTAGGACAAAATCTTTTTGGATAAGAGCTGATGTTTAATTAATTATGTCATTATTTCTATTTTTGGATACAAAGATAAAACATAATATCTGCATTCAGCCACCTTGCTGATGCGACAGAGTATGGTTTTCAAATGTTCTCCTGGAAGCTTTTTAAAAAACACTTTCACCAAGATTTGATCTCACTTCAGAGTCTGAAATTTTATCTCTCTCTCTTTTTTTTTAACCATATACAACAGTTCTTGCTGCAATTATATTTTTCCCAACAACTTCTAGACTTGCCCTGAATATAAATCTTTAGATGCCCTGGGTACATTCTGTTTCACTCTGGATGCCTCTGTAAATGACATGGTCCTACATCCTCTTTTCTACTTCTCTGGGATCGAAGGTTATAAAATACTTTTGAAACAATTATTCCAGAACTATATTCAAAACCTTCTTTAAGGGTCTCTGCTACCATGACAACCTGATTATCTGGTGGCTGCCTAAGGGAGCATTTGGGTTTGGTGACTAGGAAGTTCATTTGGGCACTTCTGCAGCTTAAACTGATGACTGGAGTATCTCAAATCTGTCCTGTCCTCTGAAACTCCATTAACAGTGCCCCGAGGACCCACAGGGTGAGAACCAGCAGGAAGATGAATGGAGATGAAAAGAGCAGACCTTGCCCTTGGGAACCTCCACTCTAATTAGTTCAACAAGAAGCATTTATGAAGCATCTACTGTGTACAGAGTCTCGACTATGAACTATGAACAGACTCAAGGAAGCTCATTAGTGGAGCCCACTCAATATCAATGAAGAGCCCACAGAGATGAGACAAAAAAAAAAACACATAAGAATTCTTAAGGCAGAATATGCAAAAGAGATCATGGTAGAGTAAGGGTGATACGAGGCAGAAGTGGGGAGGGATGGGGGTCAGCCTGGTAACACAGTTACATATGAGTAAGATAACGTTCTGTGTAATAAATGTTCACACAACAGGGGCTTAGTTCTCACTCTCAAGCTTCCAAACCTCTTGGTCTCTTTATAGAAAACAACAACAAAAAAGATTCAGAAATATTTAATATGTAACAGCGAAGTGGCAGAATGTTGGGAGTGTAGGGTTAGGGGTTCCACAGCAGGCCACCTGTGGGCAGGTGAGGAGCCAGTTCCGAAGAGTGATTCACACTTGCTTGCCTGTGAATAATCTCAAGACTCTCTGAAGCTTTCCTTTTGTGTTCTTCCCTGACTCTGATCTGAGACAGGAAATGATTCAGCACAGCCTGAGCCTATTCTGGGATCTAAGAGATACAGAAGTGCGGTGAAACTTCCATTTTTATCACTAATTACTTTAACAGGTACTTTAATAAGTGCTTGCCAATTGCCCCTGCTGTTTTGTAAAATTATCTACACTGCATTTTACATTTTTAATCAAGCTTTATTTTTGAGAAGTTTCCTGGATTGATGAAGCTTTTGCTTTTTACATGTAGGGGGACAAATTTTCCCTCTGATTTCATAGAACTAAAGAAATTAGGCAGGGGTCGGGGGTAGGGGGGGGACCTGGCCTGCTATTTTTACCAGGCCTATTGGAAATTATGGTGGTGGCCACTGGAGTCGAACACACCATTTCTTAGGAAGAAATGAATCACTTCCTGCCCTGTGGGGTACAAAGGCTCTGTATGAAGTCTCTGCCCTGAATCTCTATCTCATGGATCCTCACACTAAATGTGGAAGAAGTTACTATCTTAACTTTTAGGGATGAATAAATTCAGGTAACCAAATCTAAGGAAGGGATCCAAAGTCAAAAGTTTATATTCCAGTAAGAAGTAGAGCCAGGATTCTTTCTCAGATATGTGTCCTTCTAAGTCCAGACTTCCACATTCCGTTTGCTTCTCACGTGAAGAGAGGGAATTGGTCTCTTTTGCAAGGTGAGTTGTTTATTTCTGCCTAAGTGTTTAGCCCATAATTTGGGTCACTCCCATCAGTAGCTGTAGACATTTTCTGAGCTGTGTTTAGCATCAGGTATGTCTTTCACGTATATTATTCTTTGAAACGCTCATCATCACCCATAGTAAGGACATCATCATTCCCATTTTATAGGTAAGAAATTGAGGTACAGAAGCTAAAAATCTTGTCTAATGTCACATAAACAGTATCCCAGGTAGTATGAGTGCAGGGTTCATTCTCTTAATTTCTATAATTGGAACTGGCTTATGATGGTTCGTTATATAAAATTTACAAAAATAACAATACAAATTAATTAGACAACAAGACAAACCATGTAAGATTAAAAAAAGAAGTACCTCGAAGTATAATGTAATACCTTCCCTTACTACACTCAAACATCATTAATTCATTTATCAAAAAACATACTTTCATTATTATTATTTCATTATTATTATGATCGGTAATTTTATTGGTACTGGTGATGTTTTTATTTCCTCTTTAGAGCTCCACATTCTTTCTGGAAAACACAATTTTGTATATAAATTTGGATCTAACTTAAAATAAAACTAACGAGAAAAACAGCAAACATTTATAGACTACATGCCAGGTGCTATGCTTAGTGCCCCTATTATTTTTTTCTAATTTAATCCTTATACTCACCTCATGAGGTAGAAACTGTTATAACTTTGATTTTTCAAATGAGAAAATTTAAAGAACAAGAGCAGGTGAGGTACTGTTCAGTCAGGGATTTGAACCTGGACTCATATGTCACGCCTGCCTGTGATAGGGTCCCCTCTCTAAGGAAAAACACAACAAAATAAAAACCTCAAGGCAACCTGGCTATACGCATACCTGACAACATCCCTCACGACCTTCTAACATGAGACCACTTAATCAGACCACATGTTTGTGTGTTACCATATATGGGAGACAAAGAAGTAAAAAAGGTATTAAAAAACTACGCCACATGGCATTCAGGGCTAAGTTTCTAGGGTATCAACCCAACTGAGCCGTACTGGCACAAATAAAGTTACTTCCTGAAAAGAAAAGCCTCCATGTCATGACTCTGTGCGAGAATCCTGCCACATGACCTTTTTAGGACACCACATTCTCTGCCACTGTGATGTCTTACCTAGGACACAATGATGAACAAACACAGTCCCCACCCCCAAAGGCACAGGTAGGAAGACAAGCCATCGGGCACCCTCACTGTCATGTGCCATGTAAATCTCAGCAGGAGGCTCCATGGAGGCTTTCCTGAGAAAAATAGCTAAATAGAGAATGTAGGAACAAGAAATGATGACTCAGGTGAAGGAGCCAAGAAAGGAGGGGGAGAAAAAAAGGCCTTCTGGGCAGAACGTATGCAAAGGTCCAGAGATGAAAGAGTGTGACATCTTTCTGCAAACAGTTGAGCAAGACCATGGAGGCAAAAAGATGAGAGAGACATCTCAGCAGTAAGGAACCTGTGGCAAGTCATACAGTGAGTAGTAAGGGCTCAGACTTGAACTCATCACTGTCTCCAAGGCACATGCTTTCCCCTTTATCCCTTTGCCAGGCCCACATTTTTTCCTAATGCTGAACTTAGCTGTGGCCTCCGTTACTCTTATCTACGTAAACAAGCAAGGCGAGGTCTATAAGAAGGGACTGGAAGGGTCCCTGGAAGGAAATGCAGACACGGTGGAGACACACAGAGCTTCTGTGCCTTTGAGGGGTGCTTCTTGGTTGCAGGGAAGGGAGGGGGTTCAACCTATGATGCTTATTTCACCACTGCGTGCTAAAACTGTGCAGATTGCTGCTAGCACTCCAGAGGTCTCTAATCGCTAATCAAGAAGATACAGGGTGATTTCCTTGGTGAACCAAAGGGGTTCATTTTCCAGGCTGTTGGCAAGAAATCATACCTGGGCCCTACTCTCTTCTTGCAAGTACAACAAGGAGACATCAAAATAAAGAATTAGTGCCTAGCACTAGAAGATTAAACTCCAAGGAAGGGGAAAGGTCTTGTTGGTGTTTTGGAAACAAACAAAACAAAAAACCAAATAACAAAACAAAACAAAAAAACAAAACCGAAAAAAAAAATGGAGAATTATATATAAGATGTGTGCCTCCTCACATTATTAAAAGAAAGCTGAGAACAAGTGAAATTCAGAGTTTGGGAGATAACTGCTGGGGCCTTCACAAACTATAGGATTCACCCTCATGGCACTTCCTGGCATGGAGGCTAGCGTTAAGGACTAGATCAGACGCCCATGAAAATGACTTTTGTGCTATGCACTCATCTGCATTTTATAGGCCAGTGTCCTTGTTCTAATAGGACAAGTTCCTGGAGTCCCATTCATTTAATATTTGTGAAGATGTATTCCGTAAGCTCAATTTCTGGCTGAATGTTCAACGAGGGCCCATAGTCTCACTGCCCCTGATAGTTAATACTAAGTTGTACATTATCAGGGTTTCAGACTTATTACTTCAGTTTGCTTTATAGGCTTTGTTGCCACAGATCCACATCAGTTTCCCTGTGGCTTTATCCCCACAGCAGTTTTTTAAATCCACTGTGACTTTACCCCATGGTAAGAAATGCCTCATGGTGTTACAAACAAGCGGTTGAAAATTGTTATTTATGTGGCTCCCTAATAGCAATTTGAAATATAGGGCATAAAATTACTAACTTACAATACTGTTCAATATTAACAGTGGGAAAGGTAATATGTTAAACAGACATTAAAGGATTAGCTGTAAAATACATTTCACTAAGCTAAATCATTTCTTGGCAAATGGCAGTTTTCAGCTATTATGTAGGATTTATCAAGTCAAGTGGATTTATTTTTATTTTTCTATTAGTTTGCTAAATATATTCTATATTTAAATTTCAATCTTGTGGATTTTTTTCCCCGGCATATTAAGAGAGGCTGTTGAAAACAGAATGTGAAGTAGAAGTGATGCCAGACTTTCAAGTCAAAATCGCTCCTTGGTTTCTCCAGCAAATCCTCCAGCAAATCGACTAAAGACTCAAACGTAACATCCAAGAGAAAAGTAAATGGATATGATTTTACAAACATTTGTATGACAGATAAGGGAGTTACGACTGCATCAGAGAATACAGTAAAAAGGCATGTTCTCCACAAGACATGAAACAGTGCTTCTACTCTTTTTCTTTCTTTCTTTCTTTCTTTCTTTCTTTCTTTTTTTTTTTTTGCTTCAGACAACACTTTGTTCTAATCAAGCATGTTCAGTAAACGTTTATGTATTTGTGAATCAGGCACGGAGGAAGAAGGTGGAAAGAGAAATTCCTAATCTCCCAGGGTGGAAATTGTGAAGTATTAAATGGATATCCGATGCATAAATACAAATAACATAATCTCTCTATTTTCTTCTGAGACAGTCACCAGTTACAATAATCCTAAAATTATCCCATCTTCTCAAATCCCTCAAGATTTATTAATTTTCATAAACTGCTTTGATGGAAACTTTCTTAAAAGATGCAAAGTAACCTTTCTCGAGCTCTCCTTTTACTTCAGATCATGGACAGCATTTTCAACCTCAGAATACCAAAAGTGAGTTCTTACTTTTCAAAGGAATTGGTTATGGATCTATAAATAACTATTACAAAGAAATGAGCATTATGGAGCAAAGAAACTGCTCTTATACTCATTTGAGAAATGATTGCAGGATACAGATTCCCAAGAAGTAATTATTATTATAAAATTAAGGGTCTGCTTTGAACACTTGCTAATCATCAGCTGGTTTTAGAGACAAAATTTTTTTCCCCAAGACTGTGAGTCGCAGACTATAAAGATTTCTCCCCAAATGTCCCTGTTAATAATTCTAAATGGCTTCAAAACATTTATTACATATAAATCTTTACTTTTTTTGTTCAGCTGTTTTATGTGGGATGGTAAATTTCTTTTCATAAATACTTTTATATTGATCAAAAACTAATGGAATAAGACGCCCTCCAACTTGAGTACATAAAAATACAGTCAGCGTGTAAAATGTGAGTCACTTATTCAGAAAGCCGACGGTTGGTTCCTGGAAGATGTCACCTAGCCCAGCAAGTCACTGAGCTAGGCTAGGATGGAGTCCGGGCCCACGCACTGCGGCCATGTTCATCGCATCACCTGGACACCTCCATCAACTGGAATCCAATGAACCCCAACCCTTGATTAGCTGACTTACTTATTATTACCTTTTTAGCTGACATATTTAAGACAAAGATGATCAACAACTAGAAAACTAGCTTTTAAACATTCAGGATAAATCCTGGGTCTGAGTTTACACATTAGCTCCCTTCCCCATTTGCCACATCCATAACCAGGGAGGCAAGGCTGGCACGTGGCCAAGGTATGATCAGGCTTGGGTTCAGATCCTGGTTTTGTGTAATTTAAGGCAAGTTACTGTACCCTTTGAGCCTTAGTTTCCTTTATGGATAATAGTAACAACATCAACTCAAGGGGCCTCATTGAAGATTTGATGTTCAAGAGAAGGAACTCTGGAGTTATAAGGTTGTGGTAAGAATTCAATTCACCAAGGGGTTTGGACACATGAAATGCTCAACAAATGTTAGCTATTTTCATAACCAGTGACATAACTTGTGCAATGCAGGGGACCATTTGTAAAAAAAAAAAAAAAAAAAAAAAAAAAAAGATACTAAGAACTTCACAGTGATGACAGAACAGTATTACATCAAGCACAGGGCCCTTCTAGCCCTTGTGTGACTGTACAGATTTGCACCCAAGAAGTCCACCCTGGCTCTTATCTTCTCTGATTATTTATTATTAGACTCGGAAAGATACTCCCAGACCAGAAAAAGATCTGGTTATGTTCCCTTTGCTAAGCTTGCTGAGGTAAGAGTAGAATCTTAACATAATTTTCAAAGACAGAATAGCATGATTCCCACCCCCTCTTGCATCTACCCTCAATTAGTGTCAGTGCCAAAAGTATGCCTGATAGTATAAACCAAAAAGAAGTCCTGAGACAGCTTCCTAATATCATTTCCAGTGAAAAGCCACCATTTCGGTAGCATGTAGGTGATAATTTGCAACACGAGACCTTAAACTCCAGAAAATGCCAATAGCAGGGTATCCAGTTGAGACAGAAAAAAAAAAAATACACAGAGCAAGGGAGAGTGGGGTCAATATTTCTTGGAAAATCAGTTTTGTCAATTCTGAGGTAGCTGCTTTATAATCAGAATGTTAGGTAGGAGTGGCTTGTTCTAAGTCCCTCCTGTTTCCACTTATTTCCTTTCCTGTTCCTACAGGAAGATTGCCCATATCCTGGAAAATGCTCCTGCCTGGACAGGAAACATGGGAGAAATCCCTTGCTGAGACATCAAGATGGCTCCAGGTGAAAGTAAGCTGAGCTGTGTCTTATATTCACATTTACATTTCTGTGCCCACCCACCTGACTTTCCTGTCCCACTCTTTATTTTGTAATGTTTATTTTTGAAAGAGAGAGAAAGAGAGGGCACATGCATGAGTGGGGGAGGGGCAGAGAGACAAGGAGACATAGAATCTGAAAGCAGGCTCAGGGCTCTGAGCTGTCAGCACAGAGCCCGAAGCGGGGCTCGAACTTGTGAACTGGAAAATTATGACCCGAGCCGAAGTTGGACGCTGAACTGACTGAGCCATCCAAGAGCCCCATTTCTTGTCCTACTCATTAGCAACCCCTTTGTCATAACACTCCCTGATGTTCCCAATCCTGAAATTCACTTATACTTGTCCTGTTGCTACTCATGGTCTCTAACATGACAGAATCAAGGAGCAGTTCTTAGTAAAAACCCTAGGCAGACAAACAATGAAGTTATATAAAATGGCAAATAATGACTTCAGAATTCTACCCATATAACCTTTCCAGATAAATCTCTGAGAAGAGACAGTTTCCTTTGCCACTGCACTATCTAGACATGGCCTCCCAAAGGATACATATAAGTCAGAGCACCAAGTTTCTCCTATTCCCCTCCCTAAACTGTAGTGTGTAGCTATAATTGCTAAGTACAAAAATAGCTATTATTATATTATACCATGTGGTACCACTATCACATATCTCTCAATATGAAAATCCTTTAGCAATATCCAATTAATCTTAGCCTGGGCCAAGACAGACTCTGTCATGTGCCAGCAAAGAACCATGTAGCCTGCTGCTGGTCAGTGGAGTAATTGTGAACCTCTTAAATTCTTTTTTCACATTTACTTCTTGAATCTGTCACCAGACCCTAGAACCCTCTGAAAGAACTAGGCAGTTTTCAGTACGATCTCATTATTGACATTTATGTTGATTGATGTTGGCTCTTACAGAATTGGAATCTGCAGATCAATTTCCTTATTAGATTCTTTCTCACTGCTGCCATAATCATTTTATCACATAGGCTGCTGCTATCAAATGCTGCTTTGTCACTATGTAATGGGACAAGCCAAACCAGTTCCTCTAGTCTGTTACAAGAAACAGAAAATTCTCCTGGTTTTAAATCTGACTTTCGTCAAATTTTAAGAAATTCCTGGATAATTATACTTGAACATCCTCTTTGTAAAAACTATGCCCCATGGAGGAACCAGTGATAATCTTAAGGTAAATGCACACAATACTACTTAGAACCATTTGTCCTTTCCTCTCTGAGACTGTCCAATGTCAAATTATGAAACAGGTGCCATGCACATGGTGACTTTTGCCAGCTAGGTAGAGCAGGTGATCATGTCAGGGTCTCTGGTAGGCTTCCCAAACCTGGCCAGGTAGTTTTGTGTAAAGGGGGAGAAACAAACCCTCCAAAGTGCTTCTAGCCCCACAAGTGGTCATCACTTGTAAGAGAGCTAAGAAAACAAAAACAAAAACAGGGTGGCTCTCATCAGAGGATGCATCCCTACTCTAGAGAGAACAACTCAAGGGTATTAAGTAAACATTGCATGGAAAGAATAAATAATCATCCTTGTATCTACACAGGCCTGCAATTCCTAGGAAATATACAGACTCTCGGGGTTCCTTAATGTGAGAGCTCAGAGATCCATGAGTAGAATTCAGAGCCTTTGTGAACTTGGAGGAAAAAACAATGCATCTTCAGTTTCACCAAACTTGAACTAAAATTTAACATTTCCTTCAGTTATGAATGTAGGCATGAAACTACAGTGGTATTAATTGGTGACTCTGTCACTACAAGAGATCACAGACATCTTCATGTCACGTTGCAGTTGTAGTAATATCTCTAAATATTATATATTGGAATCATTACATAAGAACTAAGTTAGAACTTCCATTTGAGCTTGTTATCTCATGCTTTAGGAATGAAGCTCATCTTACATATTTTTCAACACCTTAGTAATGGCACCTCAGTATAATCGGTTTCCTTTTATAATCCCATGTCTTCGTGCATGTAATAGCATTGTTCTGAGAAGGGGACCAAAGGCTTCTCTGGTCTAAAAAAAAAAAATGGGCCATGGCTAAAACATGGTTATCAGCCTCAATTACGTCACTACTCCCGAACCCTCCATCTCACGTCGTGTGTGATGGTGTGATGTGGAGACCTTCTGTTGTGGCTCTGACTTCCCACATGTGTGAGGAAGAATGGGTGGATTTCAGCCATCCTGGGTCCTGACGATTACCTCCAGCACCTGGTAATGCTGGCTCTGGTTGGACAAGGAACGTACATTAATTTGAATCTCCACTAAAATAAATGAGCTTTCTTTTCATTGCCAAGCTGAGCTCTACAGCTATGATTGTTATGTATCGTTGCAATCTAGGCCTTAATGGCATTTTAGCCCTGTGGTGGGTTCACAGAGAAACTATTTTCAAACTTCAAAAGGCCATTAAAACATGTGCAGATGTCTGGAAAATTAATACTATTATCTAACTCTCACCCTTTGCCTGTAGGAGGCAAGGAAGAGACAAGGCTCAATAAAGATATTAGAGATCAATACATGGTCATAAAGCAAAGTGCTGTCCTTCCGGGGAGTGCGGGTGGTGACAAGTAAGGAAGCCGACAGTGCTTTTGAAGAGATTTTCTCATTAGATTTTTTTGTCAAAGTCATTCACGTAATCTATTAAAAATTTAAAGAGAGAATAGGGATGGCATGGAAGGTAGAAGAAGGGAGAAAGAGATAAAGATAATTTTCTGCTACCCTACTTCAATTTTGATGTTCAAGGTCCTGAGATCTCAAGAGTGGAGGCGTTCATTCATTCACATGACAGAACCCAGATTTGTCAAGGTTAATGTTGAACAAGTTACAGTTTCTGTTCTCAAGTGTTTTGAATTTGAGAGACTTCAGCACATTCTGTAATTCTCAGGATACGGAGATATTCTCATAGTTTCAAGGCTTTTATAAAGTTTTTAGAACCATGGTCTCTTTTCTTCCTTTTTATCATTTTATTTCTAACAGATTTTATTCTGTAAGTGTCCCAGCTACCCCAATAAAACATGAAAACAAGACTTAATTTTTTATCACAGAATGGAAGCTTTACACTTTTATTAAAGGATTTCTTTTAGAGAGTTCTTCAATATAGAAAGAGGAAAGAGAAAGAAAAATGTTTTAGAAGACATTTCCAGCAGTTTTTTGTCTGTTTTCTCAGATGGATGGAGCTGACCATGGGAAATATACTGGAAATTCTTAAAGCATTATATGGAATCATCTCTACAGATAGCCCTTCATCAAAAAACCTGAAAACATTAACAGACTGTGGGTAGCGCATCTGTTTAAATTCAAGAATAAAGAAGACTGTGTCAGCCTCAGCCAAGATTGCACCTACCTGTAAGAAACAGAAAAACTGACTCTAAGGGGCTTAGACATAAACAAATCTTAGGCATCTGTATTCTTACAAAGCAAGAAGTTCGGAGCTAGGTGGTCAATGAGATTATGGGGGTTATTTGTTAGTACATCTTAACCTAGCTTATACTGACAAAGCAAGCTCACATGAAATGACACCCAAAAGACCTGTGGCAAAGGGTCTAAAACAGGAGAATGTATTAGCAATCTCTCAACCATATTTTAATTTCACTGGGGTAATTGTGGGTAACACATCCTTCCAAATGGAAAGTTTTCCTTTTCAATTTCAAAATAAGGACTCTCAGGATTGCATTCAGCTGTCAACAACAACAACAACAACAACAACAACAACAACAACACAAAAAGCCTGACTTACAATGTCATAAGCTTATAGTAGCGTTTATATTTCTCACACAGCAAGATGTCTGGAGGTAGGCAGTCCAGAGCTGGTGGTGAGTTCATTGATATCATCAAGAAGTCAAACTCTTCTCATTCCTGTCTTGTTCTGCCATCTTTTGTGTGAAGGCTCATGCTAAGATAGCTGCTATATTTCCTGGCATTTCCTCCACCTTCCAGATAGGAAGAAGGGGGGTAAGCATAAATGAACACTATAGCTATGTTTCACCCCTTTTATCAGGAAAACAAAAGCTTGCCATAAATCCCCACAGCAGATTTCCACAAAGGTCTCATAGGCCAGAAGCAGGTCAACCTGGACTCTCTTAGTACAAAGGGAAGCTGAGAAACAGCATATTTGTCTTTCTAGTATCTGGGGTAGAAGAAATAAGGAAGAAAGGTGTCCGCTGAGTGTGGTGGTCATGAATGCTACTTACTAAATATGTCCAATTCTCTTTCCTTCTCGGGACATGTCTACTTGTGTTTCTTAACGCGTCTATGGTTGAGTGGGGCCATATACTTAGTCTGACGAAAGCATTTTTAATAGTGATGTGAAACCATCCATAGCTCTCTTCTTCTCAGCCTGGTGATTGGCAATGTTTGAGATGGTGGCTACTCCATCAGTAATGTCTCCTGAGTGTCTAAGATGTGTGGCTGGCTCCCGTGCTGACCTACAAAAGTAATCTAGCATAAGAACAAATCTTTGTGTCTGAAGCCACATATATTTTGCAGTTGTTTGTTACTACAGCTTACCATAGCCCATCCTGACTGATTCAATGAGTCAATTTAAAATGTCAACCAGAAGGAACAAGTTTGAGAGGCAAGTAGTCTCAGGTAGGCCAATGTCTTAGAGATCTCTGAAGCAATACTGATTTCAGTGGGATGATATCCTGAGGCCAACTTTCTCTACTTCAAGCGCAGTTAAGTGGTCTTTAATTCATACTGTTATAGCTGTCCTTGTACTGCCCATGGGACATAGACAAATTATCCCTCTCTCCTGTGTCTCTACACAGGTGAGTAGCTAATGAAACATAGCGTGTTCAAGGTAAGCCACCAAATTTAATATGAACTTCCAGGATGACCACCCACAAAAATTTAATGTATGATAATGACGGATGGCATAGTTTATGACAAGCCTAGTTAATGATACAATTCACATGTCTGCATTGCTGAGACTGCCCTTAAGAGGAAGCCAAAAAAAAAACTAGGGGTGCGGGGAGGTGACTAAGAGTTAAAGCATTAATGGCCTCTTCAGTTACATTAAGAATCTGATTTTATCTCTGAATATACTATTTCACAGCCTCAGCAAAGTCAATAGAAATTCATTCAGTAGTGACAGGGCTTTTCCACAAGGACTCCAAAGCCACCAGTATCAAGCCACTGTAACAGAGGCAAGTCATTTGGGAGAAGAAAGGGGGCATTAGGAGACTTTAGTACAAAGGAGGTGGATTGCTTGACTAGCTGTTTCAAGTTTCACTGTTGCTCATGTTTCATTTTAACTACTACCCCTGGTCTTACCATGGGATGAGAGAAGTAAGCCACATGGATTTGTGCCAGCAAAATGCTTAGTTTCACAAAAGATAGCAACACCGAATCTTCCACGACATGCTTCTGTGCTAAAAGTCACTTAACATAACTTCAGGCTCATCTGGATGGAAATGCGTGGAGAGTAGGGGGAGCAACAAGGAGAGTACTCAATGGCTACAAGTGTCAATGCTGATTCGGTCCCCTCTAGACAGTCACGTTCCAGTTCCCACTTGCAAAGGTCAAAGGTTAGTTTGAAAACAGCAATGGAAGAACAGAAGGTCATTGTCACGTAATGTTACACTTCCATGGGAGCTTTCAAGTGCTCCTTTAAAAGAAGGTATGTGAGGGGCGCCTGGGTGACTCAGTAGGTTAAACCTCTGACTTTGGCTCAGGTCATGATCTTGTGATTCATAGGTTTGAGCCCCACATCAGACTCTGAGCTGTCATGGGTTCGAGCCCCGAGTCAGGCTCTGTGCTGACAGCTCAGAGCCTGGAGCCTGCTTCAGATTCTGTGTCTCACCCTGTCTCTGCCCCTCCCCTGCTCACATTCTCTCTTGGTCTCTCAAAAATAAATAAACCTTAAAAGAAGGTGTGTGATAAACTCTTCCTTTTCTAAACTCCAAGTACACCTTCCCTGCATGTGTACCTGCCTCATTTTGTGTGTGTGTGTGTGTGTGTGTGTGTGTGTGTGTGATCTTCAAGTGTGAATTTTTAAAGCAAACATAAATATTGTAACTTTAGGGGCATTAATAATAACGGTTATAGCTATAGTTCCTTCTAAATATTTCAATGGATTCCCACTCTTCCATAAAAAAACATAAACCCTTTAAATCTTTGAATCATTTAATTTTATGTATTCTTTTGGTATTTCATTTGGGAGTTATGGGGTGTGAAATATGCACCATGATGAGAAAACAATTAACCAGCACACCTGTTGTTTATGCATATCGTATTGAAGAAGGGCCAGCTGGAGCTATTATTTTAATCCACAGTATGGTGTCAACCAGGGGGCTATCAGAGGTGACCTGATGACACTGAATTATACTTTCATTTGTATTACATGCCTTGCACTTGGCCCTGATGCTGGAATGATACTTCTCAAATTAAAATTGTGTCTTTAACTCATAATTAGTGAGATTTTCAGATTTAGTAGAAAAATTAAAGTTCAGATTTACTACAGAAGTAGTAAGTGATAGAATTGTTTTTTTTTTTAATTTTTTTTAGCCTTTATTTATTATTGAGACAGAGAGAGACAGAGCATGAACGGGGGAGGGTCAGAGAGAGAGGGAGACACAGAATCCGAAACACGCTCCAGGCTCTGAGCTGTCAGCCCAGATCCCGATGCGGGGCTCAAACTCACGGACTGCGAGATCATGACCTGAGCCGAAGTCGGACCCGTAACCGACTGAGCCACCCAGGTGCCCCGTAAGTGATAGAATTGTATTAATAACAGAGAAATTGCCATTTATTATATTACTATAAAACAGGGAATTCACAGGTAAAAAGGTAGGGAAAAACTGGCCATTCTAGATTTGTTCCTAATACAAGAGGAGAAATATTCTGTTTGCTACCTTTCATTAACAGACTGTTGATAATAGATGGAAGCAATGCATATTTTAAAAAATCTTAACCTCTGCTTTAAAATTTGATTTGGGGCACATGAAACCAATAATTATATCTCTGGCATGCTACATGTAGATATGTGGGGGTGGAGGGTTATTTTGTTTAAGACAATGGTTTTCAATCTATCAAACCTAGTGCCCCTTGTAAACAAATATTTTTTAATTCCCCATTTGCTGCATGCCAGTGATTTTCACAGTTATTATAACTTACTATACAGTAAAGAATTAACATTGAAGGCCTGATTGCTATTTCTTTTTTTTTTTTTTTTTTTAATTTTTTCAACGTTTTTTATTTATTTTTGGGACAGAGAGACAGAGCATGAACGGGGGAGGGTCAGAGAGAGAGGGAGACACAGAATCGGAAACAGGCTCCAGGCTCCGAGCCATCAGCCCAGAGCCTGACGCGGGGCTCAAACTCACGGACCGCGAGATCGTGACCTGGCTGAAGTCGGACGCCTAACCGACTGCGCCACCCAGGCGCCCCCTGATTGCTATTTCTTAAAAGGCTTGCTTATAACATAGGCCCTGGGCTGGAATCTGAATTACAGAAGGTTCCTACTGTGCTTACTGATCACGGTAGCTTACTGTGCCTAAATTGTTTATACAAATAATGTGGCTCATGCAGAATACCTGCTTTCCTTCTGGGAGTCTAGAATTTGGGTGTGTGCTAGGCAGAGGGTGCCTACCTGACCTGCCCTATTAAAAACCCTGGGAACTGATGCTGTATGAGCTTTTCTGGTCAACAGTATTTCATATGTGCTGTCACAATCCACTGGGGGAAGCAGATGCATCCTGTGTGACTCAAACAGGAGAGTTCCCTTGAAAGCTTGCGCAGGTCTCCCCAGACTTCACTCTATGCCCCTCTGCCGACGGCTGAGTTTGCTTTGTATCCTGTCACTACAATAAACCTTAGCTGTGAGCACAACTAAATACTGAGTCCTGTGAGCCCTCTTAGCAGATCGTTAAACTTAGGGGTGGTATTGGGGACCCCTGAAACACACACACATACCAACTTCAAAAAAATACATATAATATATAAACTTATAGGAAAGGAAATATATGTGTAATTTGTAATAGAACAATACGCTTGTCAATATGCAAATGCTCAGGCATTACTCTCCTACAGGGTGTAATGAAGTGGTCAGATGCCTGCACCATGGAATGACCACAGCTGTGACACCATAAACACAGACTCTTACAGGTTTCTTGTGTCGGAGACTCAAATATAATGAAGACGGCTACAAACAATGGCGTGCTTTCCTCAAATGGGGAGCAATTCTTGGTGAAACTATAAACAAAACAAAGCTCAATTCTTCCCTTAAAAAATTCTGACCAAATTCAGCTTACATTAAAACCATCCCCAAAATACTTTGAGTTTCTGCGTAAAACAGTGTGAGATGCTCTGCTCAGATAATCATGAGCCCACAGTAAGATCAGGTGGGATGGATGAGGCAGCAAGGTGCACGGGGCTAGGTGTGGCATCTTTGCCTCCAGTCTCTGAAACGCTTCCTAAATACACTCCAACCAACGATATGCGCCAAACACCTCCTTCACAAGGTGCACCGCTGCTCTGTTCAGAACTACTGGTCTTGGAGAACACATAATGACTCTGTGGGGCCCAGAAGTGGGGCTTATGGGGAATCTGATATCAGGCGGATGGAGATGCTAAGACTTAATAATAACATCAAGGAATAAAATAGAGAGTGGGTTTCCCTAGTAGCTGAGAGCAGACTTCAGTTCAAATTAGTCTAACAAACCCTTTGTAGGCACGTACAATGCGGTGGGAAAGGACAAGGCAAAAGCAGAGGCCAGGAGAGAGAAAGTGCTTATATTTAGGGGCAAAGAGTCACTCCAATTATCCCCAGAGGTGATGATACAGAAGGGGCTGCTTTTCATACTTGAGCGGAAGACCACAAAGAGAGGGTGGCAAATATGAAGGGTGTCTGTCATTCAGCTGGGGACAGAGTGTGGGGGTATAGTCATAAAAATAGTTACAAATGCAACAATTAAAACTGTCACCAGCTAGACCCCAGACCTGACTTTTAATGTCCACCTGCTTGTACTCATTAACCTTTATCTTACATTCTTCCCTAAGTTCTTCTTTCTGGTTTGCCTCTTAACTCAGGCAAATGAGACCCTAAACCACCCCTCGGGTGATGGTGACCATCCTGACAAGGCATCCCACTGGCCGAGGCCACCCAGACTGCTTGAGCTAACCCAGTGACCCAGGCCTGCGCAGATGGATTGTGGAGTGAGTCCTGGGATGACTGGCAGTTAGTTTTACCTCTTTTAATACTACAATCTCCACCCAAGGAGGCACCTCAGCCTCATTTGCATAACATACAACGTATGTATAGGCATGTTTCCTTAAGGCACACGTGTGACCTTACGGCCGCCTCTAATCCAGTGACAAGACTTCCTGATGTAAATATTCATCCTAATCCATGCACCCTCTCTGGGGAGTCAAAGCTTTGGAAGTGATTCCTCACATGATTTCCTTTCTTTGTGCAAAAACACACTTGGAGTTTCTGACTCACCAAGGAGCAAAGTCACACTGGTTGGGTTACAAAATGAATGCACAGCTACTGTGTGTCAGGCCAGGTCCTTATGTGTTATTTCAATCCTCACAACTTCCCTGGGAGGTGGCTATGTTTATTAGTTCCATTTTACAGATGGAGAAAATAGAGGTGGGGAAAGATAAAACAACTTGCTCGAAGGAAAAACCTGGACGATCTGGCTCCAGAGTGCGTGCCCTTAAGTTCTATGCCATGAAGAATGCATGGGAAGCTGTTATAATCACACACAAAATTTCACAGGATTTTCTGAGTCTGTTGATTCATGATCTTAAATAAAGTCTGTTTACTGATTCTCGTTTTTGAATAAAGGCCTCTAAAAATAGATGGTTTAAATGTATTTCAGTTGAGTTTCTGAGATGTGATGCAGCTGCCACATAGCTTTTACAAAGCCCAAGGCTGACCCTGTACCTGTTTTTAGTTCACAGCGGGGCCACTACTATAAAATTAAGACATTGGTTAAGACATTGGCTTTGAAGTCAGACTCAAGTTCACATCCAAGCTGAAGCATCTACCAGCTGTGTGATCTTATCTGTTATCTGCAAGAAAGGAATATGTTTCCTCATAGTATTTTATGGTAATGAACGGATACCCTCCAGGGAAAGCACCTGATGGCGCACTGAGGCGTGCTCAGTGAACAGTCGTTCTTATCATGACTCCCCTCACAGTGCACAGTCATGTACTTGGTTCAGTCCCAGAAGGGAATTGCCTCTCAGGCCACCCCTCTGGCAGCCTGGTGAGTGTGCTGGCTCAGCACAGAACAAGATGGAGAAGTAGGTGTTTCCTGTCGGCATTCTCCTGTCCAAAGTTCCCTGGGAGTCTTAATGCCCAACACACACAGCGCCCTTCTACAGCCCTGCTCTGAGGCCTGTGCAGGCCCAGTCTGGGCTGTGCTCCATATGACAGGTCTGTCTTCATGATGGCATAGTGCCATCTCAGCTGTCAGCTAAGAGACTTCGTGTCTTATGAAGAAACTGGGGATGGAAGGCTGAAGTGACCATAAAAAAGCACTTACAAATATTTATTTGTATTTACTAAAATGATAGCAAGTCATCTCGCCAAACAATGAAAGTACTAGCTATGCTTTACTTATGTCAGAGTAATAATGGGTACAATGCAATTAGTTTCCAGTTAACATACACAGTATAGCCTTTGTAGGGAAATAAAGTTTGGATTCTAGGCTTGCTAACTGAATGCCTTTGGGCAAGTTTGAAGTTCATTTCATTATCTACAAGGTGAGGGCAAGAATGCCTACCTTATAAAGTATGGGGCAAAAAAAAAACGAGAGAATTTATAAAAAGTATCATACTTACCCCACAGGAAATTCTCAGTAAGTGGGAGCTGTTACTATTATCTACAACAGGGACTTGCAAACCTATGGGCTAAATCCCTGTTTTTGTAAATATATTTTTAAAGGAACACAGCCACGTTCATTCATTTATACATTATCTATGGATGCTTTGGTCTACAATGGCAGAGTGAGTAGTTCAGACAGATACCTTACAGCCTTCAAAAACTCAGATTGTTACTATCTGAGCCTTTACAGAAAAAAAAAAATGTTTTCTGATTCCGGATTTAGAGTAGGAGTTTTTCAAGCCGTAGCATGCATCAGAATCACCTGTAGGGCTGGATGAAACCCACACTGCTAGGAGTTCCCAGCTTTCTGGTTTAGATCTGTGGTGACCTGAGAATTTGCATTTCTGACTTGCTGCCAGATGATGCTAATGTTGCTGGGACAGGAACCTCACAGGGAGAACAAACCATCTACAGAAACTTTACCCACCTCTCCTTTCTTCAATTTCAATAGTATACATACATATCATAGGGTTGCTCTGTTGCTGTTGATACAGACATAAGAGGTATTTATATTCTCTATTCTGGCGTTCCAGCCAGATTTTCAGATTGCATGACTAGTGAGGACGACTTTTCATCCCTTGGTCCCTACTACAGTCCAAAGACATGACAGATAAGACTCAAGGTTTCTGCTCCTCTTCCGCTGGCTAGAGTCTGTTCCTTTCTTCTAACTGAAGCAGAAGCAGAAGCAGAAGCAGAAGCAGAAGCAGAAGCAGAAGCAGAAGCAGAAGCAGAAGCAAGGTTTGAGTTTACTTCCTTTCAGCTTCCTTTAACCCTCCACCAAGGTTTTACTGAAGTATCCTTTCTCATGTTACCCTTTTGAGCTCCTTTCCAAGTTTCAAAAATTATATTCGGTGACATGCACAGAAATAAAAAAATACCAGAAAGTTCTTGTAAGTGGGACTCCAGTTTTTATTGTTGTCATTGCTGTTCAATGTTCTGTTTGGTTGCTTTTTGAAGGAAGTGGGGAGATGATTGGCTCATTGGCACTTCTGATTATTACGCTAAGTGCTAAGGACAGATAATCCCTTGCTGTTTTCCCCCTTGCTGAGTTACCAGGAACTCAGGAGAGTAAACAGTATTTTAATCCATGGAACAAAGGACCAAGGTGCAATGTGGGCTCTGGTGGTTGACAACAAAAAAAGATATTTTGGGGACATGAGTCATCCCCAAATCACACCACAGAGATAATAGCACAGTTGACCTTACTCTACCCATCTACTGAGTACTTGGATATCCTTAATATTGCTTCCAGCAGAAGTGAAAACAGTACAAAGCAACTCTCCTCTCATTGGGGCGGATAAAGGTACATATTTATCATCTGCTCAGTGACATCCGGAAGCTGGTCAGTGTTTAGAAGAACAAAATAGAGTAATTATCAAAAGAATATCAAGTGGATCAATGGCACTTAGTGGCCTTTTAATTTAAAACAATTATATATGAATATATATTTATTATAAATATAAAAATGTTTATCATAAGAAATACATATCCTTATAATAAAACTTCAAATAACATAGAAGCATATGAGTAAAAGTGCAAGTCTTTTTAACAATTTCCCCCTCTTCTCCACCCCCGATCAGTTCTTTTTCCCAGAAGTAACCGTGGTTTATATTTGGTGTGCATCCTTCCAGAATTTACAAACACATGCTGCATTAATTACGCTTTTTTGTTTGTTTGTTTGATGTAGTTTTGATGCTTTCACATGGCGGAGGCTTGCCGACCCTAGAGAGGTGATTTCTCCTAGGTTTGGCCATTTCCTAACCGTAATAAATACTCATGGAAGGGTTGTCTTTCATATGCAAACTAACCAATCCAAAGCCCCTACTCCTCAACTATCTCCTTTATTGGACTCTTCTACTCTATTACACTGTCACACTGTACCCCTGCCCTAATCACCTCAGGTTAAACTTCAGACACCTAAGGGCACCCCTACACCCCAGAGCCTGCTGAAATTATTCAAACTAGTCAGTCCTAAATCTGTTTACTCTGCCTCACCGGTTCCTTCCAGCATAAACCACAGTAAAGGTCCTTGCCCACGTTTTCCCTGAACTCCTTCGTCATGATCAACCCTGGTGCTTCCCTGGGCAGCCCCTGCACAGCAATGGCATATATCATTCTCTTGGAACTGGAACAAAGGATCTTTTCAATGGTGATGGTCTCCTCATGCGCTGGCCTCAGCATACCTGACTAATAATAAAACTTGCATCTTAAAAACACATACTAACACACATTTTTATATATATATATATATGTATGTATATAAGCTGATGACAGTACTATGAATATTGTTCTCCAACTTTTCATTTTCTTTTCTTTATGAAATAGACTATTTTGAAATTATTTTTGTGTTCAGTAGATATAGGTAAATCTTACTCATTTTTCTCACTTCACAGGGTTCTAGTACATGGAAGAACCAACCATCCTACTTTGGTTGTTTCTAAGTCATTGTTCTGAACAAGGCTGCAATAAACACCACAATAAATCTATACATGAATGTGTGCAAGAATTTCTGCAGCAGAGAAACCAAGATTAAGCATTTCTGAGACTGAGAACATATATACTTACATTTTTTTTAAAGTTTATTTATTTTGAGAAAGAAAGAGAGTGTGTGGAAAGGGCAGAGAGAGAGGGAGAGAGAGAGAATCACAAGCAGGTTCCACACTGTCAGCACACAGCCGGATGCAAGACTTAAACTCACAAACTGTGAGGTCATGACCTGAGCTGAAATCAAGAATCAGACACTTAACTGTCTGAGTCACCCAGGCTCCCATACATTTTTGCAATAAGGAACCAAATAGCCTTACACACAGACACACACACACACACACACACACACACACACACACAGGTACCAATTCATACTCAACTATATTTGCTTTTCATGCGCCAAATACTGGATGTCAGTTTTTAAAATTTTTGTCAGTTTCTAGTTCTTATCAAAGTACATAAAATAGCCTAACAGGATCTGATTTAATTTTCATCAATCTGGGGAGTTAATATTGCTATTCTTGAGTATTCTCATCCATGGACACTGCATTCTTCCATAATATATATTTCTTACTATCCAATACAATTTTATAGTTTGCCTCACCTATGTCATAGAGCTCTTAAATGGGCTTATTTCTTATTTGTGTTTATTGTGTTAATATTAATGCATTTCCTGTGATAATTTTCTAATTAGTCCATATGTAGAAATGGTGTAGAGAAGTTTTTCTACTTTTATATTACACATTAAAGAATTTTCTCTCTGTAAAGTTTTTCTAGGAATACCTTGGATTCCATGGATAATGTTTTTCAGAAATAATAACAACTTGGGGTGCCTGGGTGGCTCAGTCAGTTAAATGTCCCACTTTGGCTCAGGTCAGGACTCACAGTTCATGGTTCGAGCCTTGTGTCAGGCTCTGCACTGACCACTCAGAGCCTGGAGGCTGCTTCAGATTCTGTGTCTCCCTCTCTCTCTGCCCCTCTCCCACTCCCACTCTGTCTGTCTCTCTCTCTCTCAAAAATAAATGAACATTAAAAAAAATTGAAAAAAGAAATAACAACTATGTGTCTTTCTTTCCAATACATATGCCACATATATCTTCAGTTTTCTTATTGACCAGTAAAAATTAAATAGCAGTACATAAAAATTTATTTATATTTTTTATGATTTGAATTTAAATGTTTCAACTTTCAATATTGAAAATAATACTTGCTCTTGGATTCTAATAGACAATTATTATCAAGTATCTTTTAGCTTTTTTTTTCTCTTTAACTAATGAAATATAATTTCTGGCAACCATTGAGATGATCATATGAATTTTTTTATTTTTATTATTTAAAAAAAATTTTAATGTTTATTTATTTTTGAGAGAGAGAGACAGAGAGACAGAATGTGAGCAGGGGAGGGGCAGAGAGAGAGGGAGGCACAGAATCTAAAACAGGCTCCAGGCTCTGAGCTGTCAGCAAAGAGCCCAATGCGAGGCTTAAACATACAGACTATGAGATCATGACCTGAGCCGAAGTTGGACGCTTAACCAACTGAGCCACACAGGTGCCCATCTTTATTTTTTTAATTAGAGGATTACATTAATGAAATTACTAAAGGTAGAGTTTCTTTGTACTACTGGAATTAGCTTTGCTTGGTTATAATTTGTTGTAACTTCTAATACATCACTGGATTTTTCAAACAACGTGTTGATCTTTATAAAGACTGCATTTCCGGGGGAAATGAGGAAAGTTCCTTCATGCATCAAAATCATAAGACTTTCTTTAACACTGAGTATGGCCAAAATACCCTTTCCTCCCATTTCTTACCTTTTCCCAAAATTGCTTAGTGATCTACAGAAGAGGGTAGGTCTTTTACTTACAAGTGTTTAGATTTGAAAGAAAAAAAATGGTACATTTGAGAAGAGGTCATATATGTATTTGAAAAACAAGGGACCCACAGAATTTGATATGAACAACAGGGAAAATGACATACAAGCTTTTACATACTTCAATTGAATGTGATTGTTTGATAGAGAAAAACATCCAACTGTCTTGTTTGGTTTTGCTCCTAGTTCATTTCATAACTTTCGGAACATGTGACATAAAGTTCTATTGATTAAGGGGGAAGAGGGCTGGTTAACTCTTCATTCCCCTCCCCCATGGATGTAGAAATGCACATATTTTACCTATGTATCCATGAAGCTATAAATATGCCTTTCTAAGAATGTAACTGCCATTATTGTAAGAGCCACTTGAGGAAAGTGAGCATGGGGAGAAGTAGAGAAAGAACCTTGCTGGTAATAACAGCAATCTAGAACTGAAAGCCAGATAAAGACTGTTATACATCCTGCTTCTTAACACAGTTCAAACTTCGCTGTGGACTTCAGTCCACCAAACATAGATGAGAGAAGGATGCATTCCTTTTACCTCCCAGACCACAGAGCTGAGAACACTGGCGGAGTCCTCGAAGTGGTCCCTCTGGTTGGCAGTGAAATCATGCCCACCTTGTTTTGTGCCAGTTTTGTTGTTCGCAGGAACGGCTTCATAGGGAACGACTGACTTGGAATAAAAGGCAAGTCTCCGTAGGATGTTATGTATCAACATTTAAGATTATTGTGTTTTTTTTTCCATATGTGTTTCATGAGTAGAAGCTTAGACTCCGTGTTCATGTGGGTTCTTGTTGCCCAATGTCACTATCTGAGTCAGCCTACCCTTGGAGAATGGGAGAGAAAACTTCCCAGCTGAAATGGTTTAAGTAACGATAAAAATCATCTGTGTCAAAAAGATCAGGTAGTACACTCTTGTGAAGGTGTTGCTGCTTTGTTGAGGGAAGGATCTTTGCTGTTCCAGCTTCTTTCTGGGTCATTGGGCGGCGAAGGTTTCCTACCTTCTCTTGAGATGATTTTCTTCTTTTATCTTCTATAGAACATTATGCATTCAATTTTACTGGTATAAAGCTCTCCTTATCTGTAGTTCACACCATTTTCTAATTCCTAATGTCACTTATTTGCATTTTTACTCTTTTTTTCCTACAACAGGCTTGTTCAAATTTCTCTTTGTTGGGGATGTCTGTTGATTTTTTTCACTTCCCTGCCTTTCCTGGATTGATTAATTTTTCTTTGTTCCAATTTTCACTGAAATAGTTATTATACTCATCATAGCCCTATTCTCATTGTTTTCCTTTTAATCTTTAACTGCCAGTTAATTTCATGTCAATTAATTTTATTTTATCCACATAAAATACATAAAAGTTTAAAATTCCAATATTACTAAATGGTTTATAATTAAAACAAAAAATTAAAAGTCTCTTATCCCACCCTTCTTTACCTCTTGGGCCTATAATCTACTACTGGTTTCCCTGGTATTTGGCTTCAGCTTTTGGAATAATCATCATAGTTATGGCTAATAAAGTGCTTACTGCATATCAGATACTATTCTAAAAATATACACACAGCAAAGGAAACCATCAAAAAAATGAAAAGCCAACCTACTGAAAGGGAGATCATATTTGCAAACCATATATCTGATAAGGGGTCAATATCCAAAATACATAGAGAACCCATACATCACCAGCAAAGAAATAATCTGATTAAAAAACTGGCAGAGAATCCGAACAGACATTTTTTCCAAATATGTACAGCTGGCCAACAGGTACATGAAAAGTGCTCAACATCACTAATCATCGGGGAAAAGCAAAAGAAAACCATAAAGAAAAGTCACCTCACGCCTGCTAGCATGGCTAGTATCAAAAAGACAAGAAATAACAGGTGCTGGTGAGAATATAAAGAAAAGGTAATGCTTGTGCTCCATTGGAGGAAGAGTAAATAAATGCAGCCACTATGGAAAACAGTATGGAGGTTCCTCAAAAAAAATTTTTTTTTAAATTGAACTACCATGTGATCCAGGAGTTCCACTTTAGAGTATATATGTTCAAAGGAAACGCAATCATTGTCTTTAATAGACCTCTATACTTCCACATTCACTCCAACATTATTCACAAGAGCCAAGACCTAGAAACAATGTTCAAAAGTGTCCATTGATGGATGAATGGATAAAGAAAATACACACACACACACACACACACACACACACAGACACACACACACAATGGAGAATTATTCAACCATAAAAGAGAAGGAAATCCTGCCATTTGCAACAACTTGATAGACCTTGAGGACATTATCCTAAATGAAATTAAACAGAGAAAGACAAATACTGAATGATACCACTCATGTGTGGAAGCTAAAAAACAAAAACAAAAACAAAACCAAAAAAAAAAAAAAAAAACACCCAAAACGCCCAAAAAGCAAAAAGCTACAAACTCATAGAAACAAAAAATAGATTGGCAATTGTCAAAAGTGAGGGGTGGATGGTGGGAGAAATGGGTAGAGATCAAAAAGTACAAACTTCCAGTTATAAGAAATAATTTTTCTAAAAGTAATAAAAATATACATATGTCATTTAATTCTCATTATCTTTTATTACTGGTGGGAAAATCACAGTTCTGAATCATTAAGGAACTCTCTTAAGGTCACATAGCAAGGAAGTTGCAGAACTAGGATTCAAATTAAGGCAGTATCTGTTAAAAAGAGGTACTGCCTCTCAAAAATGCTTTGCTAACATGTGTTACAGTTATTTCTTGATTTATCAACTTTAGACATCATCTACTGACTTTGCATTATAGTAAATAAAGACTAACATCTCCTGTTACACACCCTCTCCTCCTGCCCCTTCTTATCCTTCCAACACAGTAATCTGCAATTGCTATTTATTTTTTAAATATTTATTATTTTGAGAGACACAGTGGGAGGGACTGAGAGAGAGGGAGAGAGAGAATTCCAAGCAGGCTCCATGCTGTCAGCACAGAGCCTGATGTGGGGCTTGAACCCACAAACTGCGAGATCATGACCTGAGCTGAAATCAAGAGTCAGATGCTCAACCGACTGAGCCACCCAGGTGCCCCTGCAATTGCTATTTAAATCCATAACAATTATATTATCAGGGCCATTGATTGCACAGTTAACCAAACTGCACTATTTGTAATAGGCTATTTCATAATACTATTTCAAAATAGTGACGCTTTTAAGAAACAATCCCTTATTTTCTTAGAAGTAGCTTTAAAAAAATCCTGTTTTGTTCTGAAAACCTGTATTTTATAAATCTCCAAATGACCCTCAATATTTTCCATATGCTCAGATATAAAGTTTCCTTTTTCTTAAAGTTCCTGATTTGTTTTTGTTTTTGTTTTTTTTCCCTAGAGCCCCTTCCCAGAGCCCTGGGGTGAACTGGTTTCAGAGCCTGCTGCACAACATTTTATTTTATTTGTGGGTCTACCCTTCACCATCATTTTCAGTCTTCTCTGTTGATTTTCTGTGTCAAATCCTCCATTAGGAGAATATCACGTTTTCCCACTTACTACTCTATGGTAGCTCTAAGAAACAGGACACCTGCTAGTTTTAGTCTGAGTCCCCATAAGCTGGAAAGTATCTTTAGTCTACCCTCATGTTTGATTAATGTTTGGTTGGTTATAGCAGGTTGAACACATCATTTCACTGTCAGCCCAACAGTGATGCTACTGAGAAATCTGATGCCATTCTGTTTGTAGTTCCTATTTTGTGACCTATAATTGCCCTCTTAACCCCTTGATGACTCTTGCCTTTAAGGAGCTTCTTTTTTCCCCAAGTGTTCTAAAATTTCATGATACATTTCACTTTGGTGTTTCTTCAATCCCTGCGTTAGGTACTCATTGGACTTTTCAGTTTTAATGCTTGTGCTTTTTCCTGCTTGGAAATTACCTTATTCATTTCATAATTGCCTTCTATTTTCTGTCGTCTCTTTCTGGTATTCCTATTCCTTACTCCTGCATTGTTCCTTTACTTTCCTTATTTTGGGGATTCTAATATTTCATCTCTTTTCTCAACTTTCTGGAAGATTACCTATATTTAACACTACAACCTTTCCATTGAATCTTTTATTTTGGTTACCACAGTTTAATATCGAAGAATTCTTAAATTTCTCTCATCTCTTTTCAGGGTAGTAATTTCTTTACCGATGGATTTAGTATTTTCTCTCATATTTCTGTTACGTCTGGGTCTCTCTTTCCCATTTGTTTTGGTGTCTTTTATTTTTGAATTTATCCTGAAATGGCTGCTCATTCTTGATTGCCCATAAACATAGGAGAAAGTATTTCTAACAGCTGATTAGAAGCCTCTGCTCATGGGCGGGGCTTGTCTGTGGCTGGGCTCAATGAGGATGATGAACTGACCTTCCCACTGGGGAGAGCCCCAAATGTCAGGAATTGGAAGCTGTTCATCATTTCTGAAATGAATCCTCCAAGCCCTTTCCCGGCCTGGAAGCAGGGTGTTATATATCTGCATGTTGATGTTCTGGCAGCTGGACAGAAGGGCAGGTATGGATGGGACTCTATAGTGCAGCATGCAGACTTTCACTTAACTCCTTTGCAGCCCTAGTATCCTTAGCACGGAATGCTCCCTGCTCAATTTCTTCACAGGATCAACCCTTTACTGCTCTGTGCATGGGTGTGAGTGGTGATGAGTGAAGTGAATCTGGAGGTCTAGCCACAGACACAACCCTCCTCTCTCTAGCGCCTGAGGGTCTACCAAAGGTACCCTGAAAGAGTTCTGCAGGGAGAGTTACTTGCCCAGTGACAATACTTAGGCTGCAACTTCTTCCACTTCATTAATTCTGCTCCTATTACTTGACTTGCTTTACTTTTCTAAAGGCTTATAGAGGTCTTTGATCTACTTTTGTTTCCCCTTCTGTACTGTTTTAGTGTCATGGGCTAATTTCTTATTTCTACAGCAAAAGAGACCTGGGAGTAGAAATCCTGGCTGAAAAAGAAGTATGTATTTTTAATTTTAAATATTTTTATTTTTATTAGAGAGAGAGAGAACACAAATAGGGGAGAGGGGCTGAGGGAGAGAGTGAGAGAATCTTATGCAGGCTATGCTATCAGTGTGGAGCCCAATGCAGGGCTCGATCTCACAACCCTGGGATCATGACCTGAGCCAAAATCAAGAGTCGGATGCTTAACCCAATGAGCCACCCAGGTGCCCCTAATTTTAATACATACTGATGGCTGGCTTTGCAAGACTGTAACATATCATAAACACGACAGTACCCTCTCCATGATATTCATTACAGTAAATTAGTATTATTTCTCTCCTAATTATTGCTATAATTGGATTAAAATATATCTAATTTCTGCCTAAATGTTAATTACCGTGAATTCTAGTAAATTTCAGTATCTTTTGAAACGTTTGTTGACCATGTGGGTTTGCACTTCTATAAACTACTCTCTCATATATTTGCTCCATTATCTAGTGTATCGTATGTTCCATTTGTCAATTTGTAAGAGCTTTTTGTATATTACAGATATTTGTCTTATGTGTCACAAATATTTTTTCCTCTGAATCCATCTGTCTACTAACTGTGTTAGTGGTATTTTTTTAAGTACACAAAGTTTTTATTATTTATAGAATCAAATATATTCACTTTTATAGCTTCGGGGTCTTCATTTGATTACACATGTGGGATCCTGTATTAGTTTGTAATATCTATCATTTCCACTACATTGACATCTGTACTCTATCTAGAGTTTCTTTATAGGGAATATGATAACCAAGTAGACCTATTTTCTCTATACCTATTTTTTTACAGATAGTTGGCTAGTAGTATAACCACCATCTTTCAAATAATCCACTCATTTTCTGCAGAATTAAAATTCTGACTTTATTACATGTTATATTTTCAAATATATTGAGATCTATTTCTGAATCTTGTATTCCATTCCCCTGGTCTGTTTGTCTATCCCTATGCCAAGAACATATTGATTATTTTTAATGTTTATTTATTTATTTTGAGAGAGAGTTAGTGGGGGAGGGGCAGAGAGCAGGGCAGACTGAATCCTAAGCAGGTTCTGCACTGCCAGCACACAGACCAACCTGGGGCTCAAACTCACAAACCAGGAGATCATGACGTGAGCCAAAATCAAGAGCCAGATTCTTAACTGACTGGCTGGGCCACTCAGGCACCCCAAGACCATGTTGATTTTAAATAGAGTACATTTACTGTATGTTCTTATCTAAGGACACAGGTCCCCCTGACATTTCTTCTTTTTTCACACTTTTCTTAATTTTTTTTTCTTCCTAAGCATCTATTCTTCCAAAACCATGTTAAAATAATTTAATCTAATTCTAATATTTTGGTGTGTGACTTCTATCATGGGGTCCACTACATTTCTTTTTTTTTTTTTTCCTCAGTGTATTTCTTTTAAAATGTCTTCCAAAATGCCTTACAGTTTGAGCCCTGACTACAAGAGGAGTTGACTTTCTGTTTCCATTCCTAGGTGTTTATTACAAGAATAGGCAGAAGCTACTAATTTTTGTTTTATTTTGCCTTCAAATGAACAAGGTTACCATTTTTACTACTTTACAAGAAATTAGAGATGATTTCCAAGTATGTATTTTAAAATGAGTAAAAGAAATAGTTGTTAAGTTCTCCTTTTCCAAAATTTATACCTGCCATTTCATTTTTGTGTCTTACCGCATTTACTGGAAACTCCAATACAATGTAGGACAATAATGGTGATATCAAGCACTATTGTTTATTTTCAGATTTTAATTGACATTATTTGTTTGCCAAAGAATTGCTACATATTTTCTATTACATGTAATTTGTTTCCATCTTCTCCATCTTTCTTAGAAATTTTAGTGGGAATGGGTACCGAGCTTTTCAAGTATACTTCCAGTATCTTTTATCTTGGTCCTATGGCTTTTCTATTTTAATTTGTTCAAGTTGTTATACTGCATTATATTGACATACTTCCTGATATCGAAGCACCCGGGCATTTCGGGAACTACCTCATTTGGTCATAGTGTATTGTTAAAGATATTTCTTGATTCTGATTGCCAATATTTTCTTTAGAGTATGTGCATCTAAATTCATGAAGGCTGTTTATCTACAGTTTTCATATATGTACTATCTTTCCCTGGTTTTGTGTTATAGTTATGATGGTTTCATCTTTCATATAATCTGAAATGATTCAGATACTATTGGTATTACATGCTTGTTTAAAGGTCAGGCAAGGCTCAGCTATAAGCCTATCCGTTCCTGGGAACTTTGTGAATGGTTAGTCTTTAATCACCTTTCCAGGGTCTTCTGCTGTACACTTCATTTTTTGTTTTTTTTGGTCTATATTTTTTTAGGCAATAGTGACTTCAAATGTGTTGCTATAGACTGGATGTGTATTTATTATAAACTTTTATATTTTTTTCTCTCTTGTATCTTCTGTGACTATGTTTTTTCTCATTCTAATATAGTTCAGTTCTCCTCTTTTCTTTTCTTATTTCTTTTTGGTTAAATGAGAAGATTAACATTTTATTGGTAATTTAAAAATATCTTTTGGAAATATACATATTAACACACATATAAATTTTCTATTTATTAATTTCAGCTTTTACTATTAGGTAATTTCCACTTTGTATTTTCCTTTGGTTTATCTTGTCCTTTTCATAATTTCTTAAAATGAAGGGTACCTGGGTGGCTCAGTTAAGTGTCTGACTTTGGCTCAGGTCATGATCTCATGGTTCATGAGTTTACGCCCTGCTTTGGGCTCTCTGCTGACAGCTCAGAGCCTTCAGCCTGCTTCAGATTCTGTTTCTCCCTCTCTCTCTCTGCCCCTCCCCTGCACGCACTCTTTCTTTCTTTCTTTCTTTCTTTCTTTCTTTCTTTCTTTCTTTCTTTCTCTCTCTCTCTTTCAAAAATGAATAAGCCTTTTAAAAAGTCTTATAATTTTTAAAATGTGGATTAAGTCACTTCATGATTTTTCTCTCCTTTCTAATACTAACAACATTTAAAGATATTCAATCTCCATTTTGCTATGTCCCATACACAACTTCTGCTTTTGTCACCTGCCCATAGATTCTGGGCTGTAGTCTGTATCTTTTCATGGCTTCCTAGATAGTCTGTAATACCGGATTTGCCATCGTCTTTGATCCAAGGATTGTCTAGGAGTATAGTTTATAATTTCCAATTAACAATACGTTTGATAACTTTTTACAATTTATTATTTTGTCAGCTTATTATCAGAGAAACAGCCTATAAAATCCACACACTTTTTATTTCATTAAGGTTTTCTCTGTGGCAAGGCATAATTGATCTTTCCAAGTGTTCTGAAGGCATATGAAAATAATGGATATGCCTTATTGAAATGATACAGGGTTTTGTATATAGCTATTATGTCAAGATTATTGATTATATTATTTGTATCTTTATAGCCTACCTACCTATTATTTGTCTATCAAAGTTGCCCATTTCTAAAAGAATCCATGTCTTTGTGTTCTGAAGTCTTCCTATAATAGTAGGTAGTATATTTTTTTACTACATTCTCTTGGCATTTAGGCTGGCTGCTTTGTAAAGTAGCTGCTGTGGTATTTGGTGCATACAATTTTATGACTAAATTTTTATTCATGGCTTATAATTTTTTTATTATCTAATGTCTCTCTTTGTCTGTTTCAGGCTTTTAATCTTAAATTTCACTCTATCTGTTATAATTCCTCCATAACTGTTTTATGTTTGCATTATTTGGGGATCTTTACTTATTCATTCATTCATTTCCCCTTCACTGCTTTTTTTTTTATTTTGTTTTTTTGTTTTCTTTACATCAATTGCTTACCATTGGGTGTTATTCTCTAACACAATCTGAAGATCTCAGATGGGGTCTATCTTACTTTCGATATCTTATGTTATATTGTTCCCTTTTCTCTTACCAATTCAATATTTTAATTTGCTATGTGTTTCAATGTTATCCCCTTGCTAACTTAAAAGTTCTAGTGTTCTGCCCTGAATAATACACAGATTTCCCACACATTTGAAAAAAAAGCCACGAGACCAACTTTTTCCCCCACAGAGACACATTTCTATCTTTCCACTTCCCTGACATCCTCATTTAAGGCCTGAAGAATACTTACTTCTGCTTCCCCCTACTCTTTCTCACCTTTGTTCTTCCCTTCCCTCACTACTCCCCACTGTAAGGTTTCACTAAGGACAGCTTAGCATTTTAAGATATAGACAAACAGAATCTTCCTTGCAATTATGAGTCATTTGTTTTGAGCCATACGAAATACACATATTAGACATTCTCAGAAGTCCATCGCTATAAACGTATGTGTATGCTTGCCTATGTGTCTATAGCATGTCTCTATATACATAAGTTATTGTATTATTCTCAAATTTATAACATTTTCCTGCAATTGATGTTATTTTAATTTACTTTTATTCTAAGTAATGCTTTTCAACTATATAAGTAATATATGAATACATTTTCACTGTAAAGAATTCAAACAATACAAGAAAGAGTCATGTGGCCATCCCTCATCCTATTCCCTTCCCTAACGCAGCCACTGTTAGAATATAGCATGTAATTTTCCAGACTATTTCCCATATACACACACACATACACACACACACACACACACAGACATATATACATACATACACGTGTATTTAATATAAATGGTATCACGTGATCTGTACAGGTTTGCAACACACACACACACACAGACATATATACATACATACACACACGTGTATTTAATATAAATGGTATCACGTGATCTGTACAGGTTTGCAACTTTACTTAATATATTTTAGAGATCTTTCTTGGTGAGCAAATATAGTTGAACATACTTTGTCACATAATACTGTATAGCATGTGTGTAGCATAGCTTTTTGATGGACATTTATGTTGTTTCTACTAATTTGCTATTGAAAACAATGTACAACCTTTTACATGTCACCCTCTAACATGAATGAGGGCTTCTGTAAACACTGGATCTATGGAATTGCTAAGTCAAAGAGTAGTGCTTTACTATTAAATTGCTACCCAAGAATTGCTGTACTTAACCAGCATTGCATGGAGTTTAGATTTTCAATGACAGTGCATGATGATCCTCTCTAGCATTTTTTTTTATGCCTTTCTACGTGCATTACAAAATGGCTATCATATCCATTCAGTGAAATGACACTGTGTTCAATGTAGTAAATGATAGTATTTTTCCAAATACCTTTTATATGTCTGTGTGTTGAAACACTACTATATGTGTACTATAGAAGGACTAGAGTAACCATTTCCTGAAATAACACTATTTTGCACATAGCAAACTCTTGGACAGAACTTAATATGATTAAATTTTTTTTACGCTAGTATGTTGGGGGAGAAAAGGTATGTTGTGTTTCAATTTCTACTTAGTAGCAAGGTGAGCATCTTCTCATGTTACCTTAGCTATGTGTGTTTCCTCTCCTGTCAACTGCCTATTTTCATTTTTTGTCTTCTTTCTGCATCTTTTTCTAACGTAAAATTCTAACTCTAATTCACAAGTTATCTATTTATAGAGTTTAATCCTTTATTATAATATATGTTAAATTATTTCTCCCAGTCTGTTACTTATGTTTACCTATGTTTATGGAATACTTGGTCAACACAAATTTTTAAACTGTGAAGTAATCAAATGTAAAAATTCTTTCCTTTAATATGTCTTGGTTTTACACCTTGTTTGAGAAAGCATCTAATACACTAAGATTAAAAAAATATTCTTCTGCAGGCATCTAGGTGGCTCAGTCAGTTGAACATCTGACTTTTGATTTTGGCTTAGGTCATGAACCCAGGGTTGTGGGATCAAGCCTCACATTTGACTCCATACTGAGTATGGAGCCTGCTTAAGATTCTCTCTCTCCCTCTTCCTCTGCCTCTCCCCTGCTTGTACTCTCTCTCTCTTAAAAAAAAAATTCTGTATTTTCTTCAGTATTTATATGGTTTTGTATATTTATGATATTAATGCATGTAAAATTTATATTTCTTTATGGTAACATGGGCTGTAATTATTATTTTTTTCAAATGGATTGCCAAATGTCCTCCAACCATTTATGCATAGTTCATTATTCCTCACTGCCACCTTTATCATAAAATAAATTCCTACTTAAAAATAGGCTTGTTCTTGGACTTCTCTTACATCAATCAATTTATCTCTTCTTGGTTCAAACCCACACCATTCTAATTATTACAGTATTTTTGTGTATTCTGAAATATCAAAGGATAATTTTTCCACACCACATTTTGTGTAGTGCTTTATTTTGAAAGCTGTCTTGGTTACTGGAGAACATTTTTACCCTCCCAGGTGTATTTTATAATCAGCTTGAAAAATCCCATAAAGAATTCTGTTGGATTTTGATTGAAAATGCATTCAATTTCAGATTGGCTCTAGAAGAAATAACATTTTTATAACATTGACTTTTCTCATTTCATGGATATACAATACTATTTCCATTTATTCATTTCTTCCCTCCTTTTCTAATTAAAAAGTTTTGTCATTCACTTAGATCTTACATGTATCTTATTAGGTTTATTTCTAGGTAGTTCAGATTTTTTATTTATATTATGAATGGAATCTTTTCCCAATTACATTTTCCAATGGGTTGTTACTGAAATAGAAGAAACTTCTTGGATTTAGTGTGTTTTAATGTCAGGCTACCTTGGTGAACTCAATAACCACCAAATTTTCAAAAATTTCTTAAAATTTTGTTTCTACTAATGAAAACTGTATTTTCCAGTACTAAGCATTTAATGTGATATAATAAATTTAGAGTTAAGTTTCAGAATCGGCTTTCAAGTCTATGCGTACAGACTATAACCCCCCCCTTATATTATTTCATGCTGACTCAGCATTCAATGAGTCCATACCCCCATTCCATTCCTCTCCCACCCCACCCCCCAAGATTAAGAGAAAGAAGGATTTCTGTTTCTTGCCAAATCCCTCATTTTACCTAGTGAGACCTAAAGAATTTAAATGATTTGTCCAAGGTCATACAATGTAGCACTGGCAGAACTAGATTAGCTTCTGGGAGGTTATTGCCATTTCTAATGTAATAAGAATAACAGTCACTTTTATAAATTGTATATGCTTCTAATATACAGCTTTGTCCATTTTAGTATTCCATGATATTTGTGTAGGATTTTATGAATATGTAAGAAATAGGCACATTTCCATGTCATGAAAATACTGCTGGCTTTCAATTATATTTCTAATTTTAATAATTTAATTAACTTTTATTTTAATTTTAATAATTTAACTTATTAATACTTTTCATAAGTAGGAAATGGGTCATATTTATATTGTAACACTATGTAAGTATTTCCAAAGTGGTTGAAGACAATTATCAAAATGCTTGGGAATGAAAGCCAATGAAAAGTTATTCAACCCCCAAAATGCCTTGAGCATTAAGAGTCAACGTGGTGTAAAAAATTGGGCCAAAAATATAATTAAATAGCTATTATCAGCAGTTTAATACACTATACTATGTACTTCACATACACTATCTCACTTAACTCCAAGACACATACAACAACTAAGAGACAAATATTATTGTTCTTACTTTTTTTTCCCTTTCACAGAGGAGATACTAGAACTTTAGAGGCAAAATTGCTTGTCCAAGTTCAAGACATTTGTCAGTAGCAAAGACTGAAGTGGAACTCAGGTGTATTTAACTCCAAAGCCCTTTTCCTAACTTATTTGTTTATTAATCTATTTTGCTTAGAATCCAGCTAAGGATATATATATCCACCCATTTGGCAACACTGCATAAGTACACCAAGTCCTGGGGACATTTTAAACTATTAACTGAGACACAAATGCATCTGTAACCAAAAAGCTTGTCGTGTAACTTACTGAACATTTTCCATGAGTGCCTCTGATGTAGTATTCATGACATATCTCATCACAAATTAAAAAAAAAAAAAAGTCATTGTAGAAGAACTGATATATGCAACTACATGGATGAATATCAAACACATGCTAAACAAAATAAGCCAGACACAAAAGAGTATATATTATATGATTTCATTTATATTAAACTCTTGAAAAGGCAAAACGAATCCAGAGTCACGGAAAGCATATCAGTGGTTGCCTGGGGCTGTGTATTATGGCGAATTGACTGGGAAAGTGAACAAGGGAATCTCTTGGGGGTAGATGATACCTAATGCAAATATTCCCTAGAAACAGGTCACAACCATTGGTTGAATTAATAATATACCATGTGGATCTTAAGGTTTTTTTTTTTTTTTTTTTTTTTTTTTTCAATCTGGTCAGAGAACAGCAAAATTCAGCTACTAAAATAAACAGTCTGGAAGCTTAGTGAACAATCAATTGTGATAATCCGTCTAGCTGAACAAAGGGCACACATGAACATCTCCAATGTTCTATTTTGATATGGGATTCATGCAGTGAGTTGTTGTTTCTTCCTTCTTGCAATGGACAGGAGATTGTAATGAGAAGATAATTTTGCATCAGAAGCAGCAGTTTACAGATTATCTCTTTCAGTTTTTCTCATTCTTACGGCAAATTCTGCTACAGCATTCAGAGTAATGGAATTTTGCACTCATATTATTATAAGATTTTTACATTAATTCAAGGATCTCAATGCTTGCCTTGAACAATGTCAAATATAACGGCAAAATATGAGCAAGACTTATTGGAAAACATCTGTATGCATCTCATAACAAAAAAATGCACAATACACTCTATTTTGAAATTCTGATTTTCTTCACATTAAAATTGCCTTCAAATATACCTATTATGCAATATGATTCCTATGACATGATCCTTTATCCATTATCCCCTCCCATTTAATATTTTGCTATTTAAGAGAGAAAAACAATCCTAAAAAGGAAAAAAAAATGAAGACAATTCTCTCTCTTAAGAGAACTTGTACTTTGAATTTATAAAGGTGAATATTCAGGGATCTAGCACTCTTGGCAAAGTTTTCAAAACAGGTATGAAGGAAAAGAAGGATATGAAATAGAAAGTATCCAATACAAGGTGAATGAATAAAGGTAAAAGGACAGTTATAGTGCACATCATCAGCACAGATTAAATCTTAATTTAGGATTAATTTCTTAATTAAGGAAATTAATAGATAGACTTCACAAGGTCCCTGGACATGTTGAGGTTATAAGCAAATTTTTCACTGCATGTAGGAAAAAAGCCTACTGCCTTGTAAGACTCTCCAATGATTCTGGCCATATGCCGCCCACATTCCCCTAGATTAGATACGTAGCTAATTCAGGGTATATCCTACTTATCCAACACTAGCATATCTCATACACATATTGTTGCTTAAACATTCACTCTGAGCCACAGAGCTAAAAACCCATAAGGATCTCCTTAGAGCTAAATATTCCCAGAGAATCCCCAGAAATATAAATTCCCAGGAAAATCCAAAAACAACCAAAAAGCCAAGAGCAGAGAGACACTGACTTCATTTTGGGTCTAACACCTCAGACTGGTTTATCAAAAATATTCCTGCTGAGCAAATGGATCACTTATTGCACTTTCCCTGTTCCCTTGCCTCCCCCACACAGGCCAATGACCTCATAGGCAGAGAAAGGAAAGAAGGCAGCATTTGTTCAACTTCTACTCTGTGACAAGCAATGTGCTTGGCATTTTGGACACCTTTCCATGCTTTGTTTGGATGGAAAGTTAAGATTCTGGGAATCGCAGCAAACTGTCCTCACCCAAGCAACCTGTGGTGGAGTGTGGACTTGAATCCCAGCTAGCTTGGATCTTAGCAAATCTTTCTGCCCAACTACACAGTGTCTCCTGCCCCTCGCCTCAACCTCTTTGGTCCTCTCCCACAGGGAGTTGGATGTTTACAGCCAGCTCACTCCAGCTAAACCATTTCCTAGGGGCAACTGGGTGGTTCAGTCTGTTAAGCCTGCAACTTCAGCTCAGGCCATGATCTCACCATTCATGAGTTCGAGCCCCACGTTGGGCTCTGTGCTGACAGCTAAGAGCCTGGAATCTGCTTCAGATTCTGTGTGTGTGTGTCTCTCTCTGCTCCTCCCCTGATTTCTCTTTCTCTCTCTCTCAAAAATAAGTAAACACTTAAAAAATTAAAAAAAAAAAAAACAGAACATTTCCCAAAGCTGCCCATTACGCCACAAGCAAATTTCTTAGGACAAGCGCACCCTCGTCCTTCATTTAGGTAAATTTCAAATGTATTACTGCATGCTCATGGTGGGAAAGGTACAATGCTGGGAATCAGGGTGCCTGGCTTCTAGCCTGCTCTAAAGAGACTATGTGACCTTGTACCAGGCGCAAATCAATCTAACTATCAGATGGCGAGGCGGGTAGATTACACGATCTCGAAAGTTGAGATGTAATATTCCGAATCTATTATTCCTTGGCATAAACATGTTTCTAGGGAAAGTCATTTGATCATGTTACCATATTATTAGATTCAGTGCCCTTATTCAGGGAAATATCAATTATGCCCACAATGGTTTAGTCCATAATTCAGATTATTAGGACATCACCCCAGTGTATTTTATTTGATTTGTATAAAGTGTAGCACATTGCTAAATCCAAACAGACCCTTAAATGCCATTTAACCAGATGATTTTCTGAAAGCTACTGCAGTATTCTTTGCATGTGCAAGCCTGGGGAAAGTGATGAAGGTGAAGTTGGAGATGAGATGAAGCTCTGAAGCAGGAGAAGAAGGACCATGGCTGAAAAAACGCAACAGCCTCTACGAATTTCATTTTCTTGTATTTAAAAAAAAAGCATTAATAATCTAGGTTTCTAGTAAGGGTTCAGTGGGATGATTCTTGTCTGCTAATAAGGTATAAAGTGACCTCAAAGCAGAAAAATCAGGCATTATTTTAGATCTTGATTTTGAGACATGAGTCTGACAGTTATTGATAGAAATTGACCCAGGTAAGGGATACAAGCTGCTTTATAGGCAAAAAAAAGCTGCTACAACTTGATTGTATAAAAATGACTTTATGGACAGGAGAATGTGGTATTTTCTTGTTTTTTCAACCACACAAAAGTATCCTATTACCTCACGTGTTCAGAGATTTCCATCAGAATTGTGGAAAATTTGACTGGGGCTTGTGTATGTATTTATGTATGATAGTGGTGGTAGGTAGGTAGGTGTTCCTTTGTCCTTGAAGCCAGTCCCAACTGTTCTGGGGCAGCCAGGTACACAAGCCATGCATCGATCATCAGGGGAGGAAAGCACCTTGTCCTGGTATTATTTATCTCTGTCTTTCTGACCAGTTTGGAAGCCACTGTGAACCTAGTCCCAGCATATTTCTTAGCAACGGCAGAAGTCCAGGCACAACTAAAGGCCAATCCCATTTGTTTCTAGTGTCTGACCACCCCAAGTTACACTGAGCTTCAGACCTGCCTGAAGTTCTCCCCTCATGGAGACACAGCCTGGTCTGGGCAGGCTTTGCTGAGAGTTTCCAGATGCTTCTATGTGCCTTTTTGGTGTATATCCCTCATTTTCCCCTCCCTTCCCTGACCCATGCAGCCAAGACTTCAATGATATTCTGATAGGTTAAACACTTGTTCTGGAGTCTCCTGGATAGTTGGCAGCAGACTGCAAAATCACTGCCCGGTTCCAGAAAGTGGCTCTTGATTATGTCAGGGTAGGTCTCAGACAACTGTACCCTCATGGCAAGAGAAGTGTTAGAACAAAGCCAAATCGCTTTTTGCTCCTGGAAACACTGGTCTTTCATGTCAGAGTTTGGGTTACTTAATCTTTTTGTGCCAGGAATAAGATTTCCCTGGTGTGACATCCACTGATAGCAATGGACATTCTATGACTTGGAGTGCCAAGAAATTAATGCTTTAATCTGCATAATCAAATCCCCAGGTAAACATCACCATTCTTTTCTCAGTACTTTCTATCCCTTGCATTCCCAAATCCATCCTTACATTTACCCAAAATTCATAAAAATGCAATACTTATAACAATTTTTACTGGGGGAGCTTTTAAGGTTCCTGTGATAAACATTTACTGCATGAAATTCACTAAATCCAGGATCATCAGGTTTTCTTATGCGTTTGAAATATGAAAAAATATATACAGCCTGAATGTTGCATGCTATAAGGTACATTTCTTGAATTTACATTTCAATCACTTAGTCTATTTCAATATACTGTTGATTTATATTCAGGTTTTAAACCTCCATTTAATGTTAAAATCCTTAAAACAAACCGTAGCCACAGAGGGCTTTTCATTTTTCATTAGTTTTCTTAACTCAGCTTAACTCGATTCTTTCTCTTATAAAAAGCTAGAAAGAATTGTTGTTGAAGGGCACAGTGACAGAAGACTCAATTAGCATGATGCTCCTCACAGGTGTCTGTTTCCCTCCAGAGCTCAGTGGGTTAACCTGATATGGTTGGAAGGGACTGGGGAGACCAAAGGAGACCAAATCAGGTTAAGGCGATTTTATGATTTTCGAATTCTGATTAAAGCCAGGATGTGTGGTTGATATAAATTCCAGTATTAAGCTTAGCCTGGAGTTTAGTTTGCAAATTGCTTTTAGAACAAACAACTGTTCCTTGTTCAGTTTCATGGCCAGCACCTCCTAAGACTTTCCTCACACCCCAGATAGTGTTAATCATTCTTTTCTCAACTCGTAAATATTTGTCTCATTTACTACTCGATCGCACAATTGTTTATTCATATTACCTGTCTCCTTATTGAAAAAAAAAAAAAAAAAGAAAACCTGTGTCCTCAGTAGGTGATCAATGAATTGTTGCTGAAATAATGAATACAGCAATATATTCTGGCTGTACTGGGAATATGACTGTGAAGTCTTGTACCAGGTGTTCTGAGCATGTACATCATATTGTAAGATAAACCCACCCTCTCTAGAGCCAAGAAAGAAAAGCAGGTTGAAGACCAAATACAACCCACAGATGTTTTATTGGAGCTCTTTGGTATTACCAAATAGTTAAGTTGGGTGCCTATGTTTAAAAATTGAGAGACTGACCACAAAAGTCTGCATTTCCAGGTTGTTAAAATACCTAAAGCTATGGAAACACCTCATCAGCATTTCTATGTGGTCACAACTGGCTGGAGCTGGCAGTGGAGTACACAAAGTCCTTTGCTTATTCCTTCGACTGGCTCAGCCCCTCATGGCATTTCAGTTCGCCATGTTGGTCTTATGGCTTGAGATTTTTCAATGTCTCAGGTAGGAGGATGGTTTATGCAGAGGCAGCTGTACGCTCTTGAAAGCGATATTTGGGACACATCTAGTTTTAGGAGGCTACAAAGAACATGAAGCCAGGTGCCTTCCATTAAGTAACTTAAAATTTGGGTAGGGGGTTGGGACAGGAGAGAGAAAAACTCATACCTCTGAAAAAATATAGAAACATCAGTTCCTCGGCTAAAGGCATATCTATGCAACAAAATTCTCTACAGCTCCAGGGAACAAACAATTCCAAGATGAAACACAGATGAGACCCTGAGGTCTCACTGGCAACAGAAGACATAAAGCAAATGCAAAAAACAAAAGAAACAACGTCAACAAAACTACAGTTCACTTAAAAGGAGAGATGAAGTTCTCCTCAGCTGTTCCAGCTTATCTCAACACAATATTGCAAAGTCTTTCTTCTCTTGTGTGCACAGTACCCTAAGGACTGTGCACACTTCCTTCTTTCTTTTCCACTCCTCATGGTGGCCTCATTTGTGAAGCCATTTCCTTCTAAGCTCCTCTGTTGGCAAGCCTTTCCATGTGCCTCAGAGATTCACTCAATCCTTAATTCACTCTACATTTACTGAGGCTCACCTTTGTTTAAGTTAAGTACTGGGAAGATTCTAAGGTCAATAAGGCAAGGTTGTGGTCCCTATGAAGATAAAAGCTAAAGCAAGCAAGTGAAGACTAGCAGTCATACCCTGACTTCCTTATAAAAGACCACTTGTACCCCTGACCGTTACATAATGGTGACAAGAAGCACATCATAACACAGCATTTAGACATGATACATGGACAATTAAGGCCAGGGCCAACTGACTTGGGAATGAAGAGTAAACACGTATGAAAATAAAGTAGCCTACTTACAAGGTGACATATCAGTACAGCCTGGAACCTGGTGAGCAAGGTGTGTGTAGGACACGGAGGGGTGGGGATGGAATGATTTTATTCCAGGAGCACTTCCAAAGCATATACATATAAAACAGGATTGGAAGGAGGAGGGAGACCTTCCCCATGCCTTCACATCTTTGCACAGGCTGTTTCTTCAGGCTTGTGTTTATATTCTTCCTCGTCCCCTAACAAACGTCTATTCATGTTTCTAGACTCACAAGGAGGCATTCCTTCCTCTGTTAGTCCTTCCCAAAGCCCCTGACCCACCAGGGTTAGTCCTCCTGCCCTGCTGCCCTGACCCTGTAGCATCTCATGCGCCTCTCACCACAGCACCACATTCTCCTTGGTACTTATGGACTACAACTGCTGAGGAAATGCATTTCACCACCGAATCCCCAGCACTAACCTACATTTGGTGCTTCAGATTGATTAAGTGAAAGAAGAGGGATAGCAGGGGTGGATGGGAGGGGTGGGAGGAACAGCATTTCCAACAGGGGAATGACATACAAAATGGAACAGTTGAAGGAAAACCTATGTTATGCTCTGTGGAGTGAAAAGTGTTTCTGCTTGGCTAAAGTAAAGAATTTGTGTCAGAAAGGGAAAAAAAAAGAAAAATGAAGTTGTTGGGGGTGAAGCAAGTCTATAGACGGCCTTGGATACATTACAAAGAGGGGAAAATCACATCTTGCCATAACCTGAAGATTCTTCCCCATATTCTCTGCTACTCTTACTTGATTCCAAACCAACCTTGCATGGGGCATCTAATAATTGAGAACCCTGCCCTGCAGAAGCTGTGTGATCTTTCAAAGTGTCCTTTGCTTCTCAGAAAGGCCATTCTCCATACTCCAGACAAGTGAATACCCTTCCCAGAGCTTATTGCATGAGAACCCCTGCCGCACATTCCTACTATGTTTTCACGTTTAACAGATACCCACAATGAAGCCACCAAAGTTCTCTGATCACGCAGGATAACAAATCACCACTGGCGGTGCTCTGCCATCCAGGCTCTGGTGTCACTCACCATCCCTACAATATCATGACAGACTCCTCCTGTCATCCTGTGGTTATTTCTAAATTAGACACCGAGTCCATAGAGCAGAGCCAGAGGCCCCTCCACACCTGGCACAGAACAGTCCTGAGGGAAGAGCTGATCAATTTTAGAAACTCATAAGGCAAATTTATATCTTTGCAGGGTGGGAAGCCAGGTAGCTGCTCTAAATATGTATGGATTTTTTTTTTTTTGCCACTTCTCTTGACTCCTTCTTAGCTTGTGGCTCAAGAGAGGCCCAATCAATCCGAATGAAAAGCCTCCAGCTCCAGAAGTGAAGAACCATTGTCCCATTCTTTATCCAGTCCTTTACCCACTCACCTCCTTCTCCCTTGATGCTTTTTGTGTTATTCTAAAGTCTCCTAATTACTTCTTTTCATCTCACTTTTCACCTCAACTCTGTATATTTAGAAAGTACCCTAAAGGCAGGTGTGCACACCTTTTAAAAAGCAAATATGTACAGTTAAAAACATTTAACTGGTTGATGTCTTCTAATTCTCAGAATGACCAAATACCCTGGAGAAGGTACCTTCATGTTGGTTGTTAATTGATTGTTCAGCTCTGGGTAGTTCTGCGCGGCTGTGTTCTTTATGCAATCACAAGTTCTAAGGTAGCAAAGAGTGTAAACGCCTAAAAAAAATCCTTCTTCTCAGAAATAAAGAAAGGATTAAAAGTATAAACTGGGTACCTAGCTACAGCGAAACTAATGGAAAAATATACCTAAGTGGACAGAAAATGGCATAATCTTCAAACTAAGATTACAATCTTATCACAGTTAGAAACATCCCCCTCAAGAAGGAAAAAAAAAAAAAGAGGTTAGAGTGGGAGAGAGCCAAAGCATAAGAGACTCTTAAAAACTGAGAACAAACTGAGGGTTGATGGGGGGGTGGGAGGGAGGGAAGGGTGGGTGATGGGTATTGAGGAGGGCACCTTTTGGGATGAGCACTGGGTGTTGTATGGAAACCAATTTGACAATAAATTTCATATATTGGAAAAAAAAAAGAATGAAAAAAAAAAAAAGAAACATCCTCCTCAATAGTGATGTGATCAAGATGGTGATAGAGGTTGCTCCTGACTTCAGTTCCCCTCACAAGAAGACCAACCATCCCTAGATAGGACACCATTATGAAAGTCCCCAAATACAGGAGTGAGGCGGAAGCAGCCCTTTGGACTACAGAGACCAAGAAAGACCACACTGGAAGGGTAAGAGAAACAACTACACTGTGACTGCATCAACTCTCCAAAAGACTGACAGACCACTGCACCAAGAGGGCCCTTGGAGCCTATGGTTTCTCCAGTGGGAGAAAAAAGAGCCTGAGATAGACATCCAGGTCCCTCAGCATTGTGGGTCACTGCCTGAGAGGTTCATTTGGGTCTCATCCCATGGGGATTGCAGAGGACTCTGTGGAGCTTGAACACTGGAGATCAGATTGGGACAGAAAAGAGGGGCAAGGCTTACAGTCACCAGTGCTTGGATCTGGGCAGACCAAGTTCCTTCATGCAATGGCACCTGAGATTCCAGCCAGTGGGTTTGCCTATCTGCAGAGACAAGCCAGTGACCTCATGCCAGAATACTCAGTATGCAGTTCTGTCCTGTATGGGTCCCTGAACAATGAGCAGTGCCAGCCTCTGGACCTGTTCTGCTATCCCACACAGACAGTGGAGCAGATTTGTAGCCCCAATTACTATTGTAGCTTCCAGCTCCACCTGACAAGGAAACCTAACCAGAGCACCTGGGAAGCTGTGTGCCCATCCTACAATGCCACTTATAATGGCATTTGAACAGAGAGCTCAGCCAGCAGCTCTTACCATCTGCAGAGACCAGCTGGTGGCCTCATACTGCCAGGAAACTTGGTGTACAGTTATGCCTGATTTGAGTCCTTGGTTAGTGAGTTTTCCCAGCTTTGAAACCTGTTCTGCTGTGCCAGCAAGGCAAGGAAGTGGGCTCAAGGCCCCACCTATTGTTGAGTATAGATCTCCATCTTACCTTCCCAGGAAGTATAACTAGAGCATCAGGAGGTTGCATGGCCCACTGTAGAGCCATGTTTTGTAGTGGTACTTAGAAAACCCAGCCAGCAGCTCTGCCCATCATCAGAGCGGATGGCCCTGTCTGACTAGGAGCTCAGTGAACAGTCTTTCCTGATTCTGGTCCACAACTAACAACGTATAACAACTTTGGACCCTGTTCTATGTCCCTGCCTAGGCAGGGAAGAAAATTCACAGGCTTGCTCAACTGCTATGTAGAGCACCCACTCCCACCCAATTAGAAAGCCTAATCAGCAAATGTGGAGCCCATCCTCCAGCTGCATTTTGGAAGGGACCCAAGCCAACAGTTCTATCCAACTGTTCACAGCTAGTGACACTTCCAACCTAAGGTCTAGATCAGTGCCTCACCCAAATGGAGACCCCCCTCAGAGCAAACCCCACTTGCTACCAGCTCGCCTTGCCCAAGAATGCTACCAAAGATATTCAGAAACCTCTTCAGAAACCTATTCAGATATATAAACCTCCTGACAAACAATTAGAATTATCCTCTTAAAGAAGTTTAGTAAACTACAAGAATGCACAGGCAACTACACAAAATTAGAAATACAATGCATAAGCAAAATGAGAAGTTTAGCAAAGATGAAGAAACCATCCAAAAAACAAACAAACAAACAAACAAAAATCATAAAGCTGAAGAATACAATGACTGAAGAATTCAGCAGAGAGCTTCAGCAATAGACTCAACCAAGGAGAAGAGAGAATTAGTAAACTGGAAGACAGGTTATTTGAAATTCTCCGGTCATTGGAGCAAAAAGAAAAAAAGAATAAAAAAGAGTGAAGAAAGCATATAGCACTTATGGCACATAGTCAAGAAAGAACAATAAACACATTAGGAAAATCCCAGAAGTTGAAGATAAAGAGAAAAAGACAGAAAATATATTTAAAGCAAAAATGGTTGAAAACTTCCCAAACCTGGGGAGAGAAATGGACATCCAAATTCATGAAGATCAAAAACTCCTCAATAGGCTGAACCTGAAAAGGCTACACTGACACACATAATAACTAACTTTTCAAGTCAAAGACAGATAATTTTGAAAGTAGCAAGAGAAAAGTGACATGTCACATGCCTGGGAACTTCCATAAAGCTATGGGTGAATTTCTCAATAGAAACTTTGCAAGTTAGGAAAAATGACACACTATATTAAAAATATTGAAAGAAAAAAAACTAAACCCCAAATACTATACCTAGTAAAGCCATCCTTCAGAAATGAAGGAGATAAAGACTTTCCTAAACAAACAAAACCTGAGGGAGTTCATCACCACTAAAACTGTCTTACAAGAAATGCTAAAAGGTGTTCTTTACATGGGAATAAAGGTATGCTAATTAACATTATAAAAACACATATCTGTATGTGCAAAATTCACTGGTAATGATAAATATGTAGTCAAAGACAGATTTTCTATTATTATAATGATGGTGCATGTCCACTTACAACTCTGGTTTTAACATAAAAGAAAATGCATTAAAAATAAACATAAGTACAATAATTTGTTATTGAATATACAATATAAAAATATGTACATTTTAAAATCAATAACCTAAAATGTGACAAGGAGAAAAGAAAGTGTAAAGCTCCCATCTGCTACCCAAGTTTAATTGTTATCAGCCTACAACAGGATATTATAAATATAAAATATTTCAGATAAGCCTCACGGTAACTACAAAGGAAAAACCTATAGCAGTTATACAAAAGATTATGATAAAGGAGTAAAGCATACTGTTACAGGAAGTCAAAAAATCACAATAGATAATAGCAAGATAAAAAGCAAGGAACAAAACACCTACAAAATTAAAAGACAATTAACAAAATGGTAATAGTAAGTCTCTAGCTATCAATAATTACTTTAAACATAAAGTGATTAAATTCTTCAATTAAAAAACTTAGGATGGCTGAATTGAGTCTTATAAAAAAGATCCAATGATATGCTGCCCACAAGAGACTTATTTTGGCTTTAAAGACACACATAGATTGAGAGTAAAAGGATGGAAAAAGGTATTTCAACCATGGTAAACCAGGAAAAAAAAACAAGTAGCTATATTTATTTAAGACAAATGGACTTTATGCTAAAAATGGCCAAAAGAGACAAATAATGTCATTATATAATTATAAAGGGGTCAATCCATCAAGAATATATAATAATTATAAATATTTATGCACCCAACATCGAAACACTCAAATATATAAAGAATATGTTAACATAACTAAAGGCAGAGAGATAGCAGTACAATAATAGAGAACTTCAACACTCCATTCTTAACAATTGATAGATCCTACATACAGAGAATCTATAAGGAAACAGCAGATTTGAACACTATAGACCAAATGGACCTAATAGACACACACAGAACATTCCATCCAACAATAGTAAGATACACATTTTTCTTAAGCACCAAGGGAATATTTCCTAGGATAGATCATATGTGAGAAAACAAGTTTTAGCAAATTTAAGAATATTGAAATCATCCAAGCACTTTTTCTGACCACATTAGTAAGAAACTAAAAATCAGTAACAGGAAGAAAATTAGAAAACTTGCAAATATATGAAAATTAAACAATACACTCCTGAACAACCAATGGATCAAAGAAGAACTCAAAAGATAAATAAAAAAGGTATCTTGAGACAAATAAAAATGAATACACATCAAAACTTGTAGGGCACAGAAAAAGCAGTTCTAAGAGGGATTTTTACAGTGATAAACACATGCATCAAGGAAAAATAACAATCTCAAATAAGTAACCAAACTTAACCCCCAAGGAGGTAGAAAAAAAGAACAAATTGAGCCCACAGTTAGCAGAAGGAAGGAAGTAATTAATATTAGAGGAGAAGTAAATGAAATAGTGAACAGGAAAACAATATAAAAGAATAACAAAACTAAGGTTTGGCTTTTTGAAAAGATAAGCAAAATTTGTAAACATTTAGTTGGACTAACCAAGGAAAAAAGACAGAGTATTCAAATAAAAAAATATAAATTAATGAGGAGACATTATAAATGATAATAAAGAAATACTAAGGATCATAAGAAACTACTCTGAACAGTTAAGTGCCAATAAATTGGACAACCCAGAGAAAAAAACCCAGGAAAAATGTCTAGAAATATGCAACCTAGTACAACTAAATCATGAATAGAAAATCTGAAAAGACCGGTAATGAGTAAAGAAATTGAATCAGTAATCCAAAACTTCCCAATAAAGAAAAGCCTGGGACCAGATGGTTTTGCTGGTGAATTTGACTAAACATTTAAAGAAGAATTAATGCCAATTCTTCCCAAATTCTTCCAAAAAACTGGAGTTTATAGAACACTCCCAAACTCACTTTACAAAGCTGGCACTACCAAGATACCAAAGACAGATAAGGATACTACCAGTAAAGAAAACTACAGGCCAATATCCCTGATGAATGTTGACAAAAAAATCTCAACAAAATACTTGTAAACTAAATTCAACAGCAAATAAAATAGATCATACACCATGATCAGCTGGGATTGATCCCTAAGGCACAAAAGTTTCAATGCATGAGAATCAATAGAAGTGATACATCACATTAATAAAATAAAAGATAAAATCATATGATCATCTTAGTAGGGACAGAAAAAGCATTTGACAAAATTCAATGTTCATTTATGATAAAAACTCTCAACAAACTGGGTGTGGAAGGAACATACCTCAACATAATAAACACCACAAGCTAACATCATTCTCACTGGTGAAAGATTTTTCCTCTAAAATTAGGAACAAGACAACGGTGCCCACCCTCACCACCCATATTCAACAGAGTATTGGAAGTTTAACCAGAGCATTCAGTCAAGAAAAATAACTAAAAGCCAATGGAATCAGAAAGAACCAAGTAAAACTGTCTCTATTTGCAGATCCAACAAGCAATTAGACTTAATGAATTCAGTAAAGTTGCAGGATACAAAATCAACATAAAACATGAGTAGCATTTCTACACACAATGAATTATCAGAAAGAGAAATGAAGAAAACAATCCCAGTAACAATATCATGAAACCAATAAAATACTTACAAATGGATCTAACCAAAAAGGTGAAAAATTTCCAAACTGAAACTATTAAACACTAAATTTAGAAAGAAATGAAAGAAAACACAAATAAATGGAGATACTGATGCTCTTGGATTGGAGAAGCTAATTTTGTTAAAATGTCCATATTACCCCAAATCATGTATAGGTTTAATAAAATCTCTATCAAGATTTCAGTGGTATATTTTACAGAGATAGAAAAAAAATCCTGAAATTAGTTTAGAACCACAAAAGACCCCGGAGAGCCAAAATAAGCCCGAGAAAAAAGAAGTAAGCTGGAGGCATGACATTTCCAGATTTCAAATATATTACAAAGCTACAGGACTGAATTTAAATGTTATTGGTAGAAAAATAGACATATAGATGAATGGAACAAAAGTGAGAGACTCTTCCCACCACCCCACCAAAAAAACCCCATGCATATATGGTCAACTAATATCTGTCAAGGGAGCCAAGAGCACTCAATGGAGAAAAGACAGTCTTCAATAAATGGTGTTGAGAAAATTGGATATTCACATGCAAAAGAATGAAACAAACAAATAAAAACTCCTATTTTATACCATGCACAAAATCAACCTGAAATGTCAGTGTACAGGCTTAAATATAAGACCTGAAACCATTAAACTTCTACAAGAAAACACTGGGGGAAAAAAAGCTCCTCAAAATTGATATGGGTAATGATTTGTTGGATATGAAACCGATAGCACAAGCGACAAAATCAAAAAGAAACAAGAAAGACCGCATCAAACTAAATGATTCTTCACGGCAAAACAAATGATAAAGAAAGAAAGAGAGAAAGAAAGAAGGAAAGAAAGAAAGAAAGAAAGAAAGAAAGAAAGAAAGAAAGAAAGAAAGAAAGAAAGAAAAAGAAAAGCCAACTTATGGAATGGGAGAAAATATCTGCATATCATGTTTCTGATAAGAGGTTAATATCTAAAATATATAAGAAGCTCATGCAACACAATAACAAAAAATCAAGTAACCCCATTTAAAAATGGGCAAAGGGCCTGAATAAACATTTTTCCAAAGAAGCTATTCAAATAGTCAACAGGTACATGTTTGATATAACTAATTACCAGCGAAATTCAAATCAAAACCACAAGCTATCATCTGATACCTGTTAGAATGCGTATTACCAAAAAGACAAGAAATAACCATGGAGGTTCCTGAAAACATTAAACATAAAATAATCATATGATCCAGCCACTTCTGGGCAAATGTCCAAAGAAAACAAAATCATTATCTCAAGGAGGTATCTGCACACTCATTTTCATTTCAGCATTACTTACAATTGCCCAGAGATGGAAACAGCACAAGTGTTCATTAATGAATGAATGGATAAAGAAAATGTGATACACACACACACACACACACACACACACAATCCAATGACACATGAATGAACAAAAAAAAATGTAATATGGGGCACCTGGTTGGCTCAGCTGGTTAAGTGTCCGATACTCTTGATTTCACCTCAGGTCATGACCTCAGGGTCATGAGATCAAGCCCTGTGTCAGGCTCCATGTTAAGCATGGAGATTGCTTAAGATTTTCTCTTAAGAATGGAATATATACATATATTCATATATATATATATATATATATATATATATATATATATATATATATGTATATATATGGAATATTATCAGCCACAAAAGAGAAAATCCTGGCATTCTGACAACATGGATGGACCTTGAAGTCATTATGCTAAGACAGAAAAAGACAAATACCATACGATCTCACTTATATGTGGTGTGCAATAAAAGAGAACTCATAGAAACAGAAGAGATTGGTTGTTGCCAGAGGTTGAGGGTGGGAGGTTGGGGGAAACTGGTGATGGTGGTCAAAACTTCCAATTATAAGATACATAAATCCTGGATATATAATATACAACATAGCGACTAGAATTGACAATATTGTATTGTATATTTGAAAGCTGCTAAGTAAGTAGATTGTAAATTTCTTATCACAAGGAACAAATTATAACTATGTGAGATGTTGGATGTTAACTAAACCTACTGTGGTGATCATTTCATAATATTTATGTGTATAGAATCATTCTGTTATATACCTTAAACCTATACAACGTATGTCAGTTATATCTTAATTACTCTGGAAGGAAAAATAATAAAGAAAATGACATTGTTGCACACACAAAAAACACAAACAAAAGAAAATTCTTCCCCCCTCAAATTATATCCCATAAAAAGGTCTGTAATTAAGTGTTGAACAATCACTAAGTACATACAATGAATACATATTATGAACAGTGATAATATCGGTGGGAGGTAAAATGCCACATTCAGCATGGTTCTTGCCCTCATAGAGATTGAAAGGAAAGGTTAGCATAAAACCACAGTTCCTGGCATTTCCACTACATGCCTTCCACCATCCCTGCCATGAGAGATTAGGATTATATAATTCCATACATGACCATGACCTGCTTAATTGTGTGGGATGGGTCATCAATACTAACGGAGCTTCAGCAAGGGGAAAGTTCCAGGAGCACTGCCATGGCCCTGGGGTCCTTGAAAGCTGGCAGCACCAGCCTAAGTCTCAGAGAATGGGATTCATTGTTGTGGGTAGGTGGAGAGGCCAGTGTACAGTGTATTCTCCTGTCAAATCAGACTGTTGAAATAGATTTACACTCTGAAAATAAAGATTTAGGGGAGAAAAAAATAAACAGAAGTACAAGAGAATTTTAAAATCCTCTAATATCATATGAAATAATACCATAAAACAAAACACTAGCAAAAAAAAACACTCTAGGAAGTGACAGCAAATGTTTACACCTTGGTTCTAAGCTGTCAGATTCTCAACTGTTTGCGTGAATAATCTATATTACGTCATTTCTTTTCTTTCTATTTTGGCCTAAGGATATGGGTATTAGGACCCTTTGAAATATCCAATGAGAAGGAAAAGAAAAGAAAAACTGTGTTAGGCAAAAAAATATGAGAATAATGTTTTATCAGAATAAGGATTACACGGTGTCCAAAATAAGACAAAAACAGAACACACAGGAGAGGGGAAAATCATGGATGCCACAAATCAAGAGGCTTTCAGAAATGTGTAAATATGGTCGTTGCCTTGTTGTGATTTCACTGCAGAAGCCCTCTGATCCGACCTGATCACATGGTCCAGTTAATCAAAATGTCAGTTACAGTATGGAATCAGAAGTTCCTCATGATCATTTGTATTCCATAGAGGGAGCACAGAAGGGAGGGGGAAAGGAGGGACCTGAGCCAGACCATGGGTTTAGATTCCCACTCTGTCAACTACCAGCTGGGGGACTTTGTGCCTAACAGTCCCCATTTGTAAAAATGGGTGCAATGATACTTCCTGCCTCATAGGATTGTAATGGAGACTAAACTGGTGAGCATTGTAAAGGCTGTAGAACAGTATCCTACATATGGTAAGCACTATGCGTTTGTTAAATAACATTGTTGGTAGGGCCAAGGCCACTTCTTTGCCTGGGGATCCTATTATTAGAGTTTGTTTTTTCAGGAGGGAGGGATATCAAACACATGCTTTATGCGTTGTCTATGCATATGTCTTTGTTTTGGGTTTTCTTAACAATGTAACAAGAACTTAAAATGATTTCCGAAGCAATATGCATACAGAATGCCTCCACAGTTAATATAATTCTCCAGCTCCCATAATTTTTTTAGTTAGGCACCTATATTTCATTTGATCATAAACATTTATTTAGTGACTTGCCTTTATAGATGGCTTTCAAGTATTCAACTTTGTTTTATATAAACAATTCTTACTGTACCCTATTTCATCCCTATATAGTAGTTTAAAAATTACATAATTGCCATTTTAAGTACTACTTGCCTAAACATACTGAGTCACAAAGATGGCTCATTTATGGTAAGAATTCAACTCACCTCACAAGAGAAGTAAAGACACTTAGTAAAGAGTTCTCTACCAGTTTCCAATGTCTGATAAAATGACTGTTGTTTAACATGATTTACAAAAGGAAATGGTGAACGTTGGTTAATGGGCTCAAATAAGGTTAGTTAGAGACTCAAGTTCCATTAAGAACACTACCTTGGAATTTTATTTGCTGTACTGGCTTCTCAAGTCTTTAGAATTTAGCTCAACTTGTTTATTTTAATAAAGGGCCTTGCTACTGTGATTTGTTACCGCCCCTAGTCCCAGAAATACCATTCTGGAAACTGGAATCACCACAGAACATTACTGCTATTCTTAAGAATTTAATTTTCAGGTTAGTTTCTCCCCCCCACCCTGTCTCCAGCATGTACCTGGTCCCTTTATAAATTTCCCAGATTTTTGTAAACTAGCCCATAGAACTTCTTTTTTGTTTCTCCTATACACAAAAAATTGCTACATAATATCTATGTAACCTCATTTTCTATTTCTCAGGACAAAGAACTGACTGGTTCTTATGAATTATTTCCTTTTCTACTTTTTACAGTCTATCTCCTAAAATCATAATGGGTTCAACAATCTTCTTTCTGTATTTCTCTTCAAGTGGGCACTTTACATTGTAGATAATCATTAGGCCGTATTCGGCAGGGAGCAACTAACACAGGTTTCTATGACATACAGAAAACTAGTTAGAAATGTACTGTACTGAGTCTCCAGTCTATGGGCAGAAGCTGTAAGGTCAATAATGTTTGGAACCAGGGGCGCTGGTGGATTTGCAATGCCCCAAAGCCACACACTCCAAAAGGTTCGGCTGGATGGGCACGACTGGGGAGCTCCAAAGCATCCACATATGACAGGAAAAGTTCAGAAGAAGTGAGGGCATAAACTTCCCTTAGGTGTATGCAAAATAACTCCCAACTTACAGAATATATTGGTGTCATTTATTCATTATTCCGTTCAACAAATAATTAAAGTGCTTCCATAGGTGCAAAGCACATACAGCCTGTTTTTATTTTTAGCCAGTGCTCCACCGTGTGTATTTGTGCCACCAGACAATGAAAAATGCAAGTCACATAATTAACAGACCCCCTGAAAAGCCAGAAACTCCGTCTATCTGTGATAGATGGTAGAGCGCAGGCATCCCGCTTTCTACCATTCTTCTTTACAGAACCATTAGCAACCTATCTTTTAGAAATGTTATTCAAATTAGAATGGCTCCCGAAAGTGAAGACTATTTGGGGAGGAATACAAAGTGGGTTGGCTGAAAATACCCAGTGAATAAACACTGAGTTCTATTGTTAGCATACGCATCATTCTCTGCCATTTGGATACGGATTTCAGAAATTTGTGACAACCAATGAAAAAGTTTAAATATCCATGGCACATGTGTTTACTCTGGAAATAAGCCACCATGATTCATAAACAGAGACGATAGATCCTTAAACATTGTTCTCAAAAAGCCTGAAGTTAAACTAAGCAAAATGGAAAAATTCATGTACATGCAACAGCTGTTAAAAGTAATTATAATATTGGATCTTGATACGAGAGCAAAAGAAATACAACTTTTTACAGATGCAAGATTCTCTATGATAAACATTTGTTGTGGTTGGGACCAGGAAACAGAGATAGACCAATTTTTTTCTGCATAATTTTTGAGTCATAAATTATGAATGATGCTGTAACAGATAAAGCAGAGAGGAAATTAATTTAGGAGATGAGATCTATTGTGCAATTCAGAGGCTGGTTTTAATTTGGGGAGGGGGAAATTATATTTTGATGTTCGGCTTTACCAAACATCTTTCTTTCCCTGAAATAACCTGCAATTTCTCATTATTTCCCTGAGGAGTCAAGGAAAAATGTTCATACCAAAGTTCAAAGGGTAAATTAGCAACAATGTCCCAGCCATATGGAAAAGTGTTGTCCTGTAGAACTTCCTATGGTGATGAAAATGTCCTATTTATGCACCTTCCAAAATGGTAGTCACTGTCCATATGTGGCTTTTCAACACTTCAAATGTGGCTAGTATGTCACAGGAACTTAATTTTAATTTAATTTTCAATTTCCATGGCACCACATGGTTAGTGGTTACTGTGCTGGGCAGTGCAGTCTAGAGCATACCTCTGTCTTTTCCCTTTCTCTCAGCCAATTAGGCCAGACAGCTGGGGATTATTTTTTGTACGTTGCCCCTGTGAAGCCTAACCCTTTGCTAGCTTAGCCTCAGAAGGGCTCTAAGCAAGGCTCATGGGAGCTTGTCTGAGCAAATATACACATTAATAGGATTTGAAAAAACCCAGAAAACAGCAAAGATCAGCCTTCCAGACCCCTTTGCCAATTCATTTGTCTCCCTACAAATCAGATATAGTCTCTGGTGCTTTTTCAGGGATGGCTTCAAAATGATTCAAATGGCTTGACTTTCCATGACTTTTCATGTTATGAAGGAAAGTAAAGAAGGAGCTCAGGGAGAGCATTTAGATAAAGGCAACCTGAAAACACTGAGGCAGGATATAGGAGGAATCGTGTGTGAGCAGGAACTCTGCACAGAGAGAGGTATGAAAGAAAAACAAATCCCAGAAGAATTTTTGACTACAGAGGGAATGAAATGAAGAAATGTGCTGTGGCATTGCATAAAACTCTTCTTTGCTTATCATGGAACGCAAGATTACTAACATTAGTCCCCAAAGTAATCAATTATTTCCTGACTCTATTCCAAAGTTTACTACAGGACACCTTCTGTCCCTTTTACCTGTTTATTATTTGTTGATGTATTTCTTTATCTAAACATAGCTTTAAAAAGTCAGCAATTTAAGAGACATTCAATTTTAAAGACATTCCTTGAAAAGGAAAAGAATCAGGGTTCTGATACACTATGCCTTGCCTATGGAGATCCTGGAAACTTTCAAACTAAAGTAACTTCTTGTCAATAGCATTTCAGTAGCAAAGATTGTTTCCACATAAGCACATACCTGAAGGAGTAGATCAGAAGTTGGTCTGATTCGCTGTTGGAACAGGATGCTTAACGTTCGATTCTGTTGTTCTAAATCAAACACTCTTGTTTTCAACTTTACACATTCCTCCCTTAGATCCTACAACAAACACAGTGAAAGAAAAAAAAAGTCCATAACTGAAAGACACCCTTGCATATTATAACCATATTTTATCTGATATTTCAGACACATTAGTACAAAAACAGTATTTTTATCCTTCAAAGCCCCCAGGAATAAATCACACACGATGCTTTCTTCCACAGCCCATTGTCTGATAGAATTATTATGTGCAGGGAAGACCAATTTGAAAAAAAAAAAGTACCTTGAAATCAGAAGTGCATTAATCTAGTATGCTATTTTTGAAGATGGTAAATGCTAGCGATATGAAGTCAATTTAAGTTTCCACCTATATATTTTGCCTTTTCACTGTCTTCATAAAAGCAATCATAAAGCACAAACCACAAGGACAATAATGTTTTTGCAGTGAATAGAGATGTGATGAACTAAAGAAACTATCACTTTTGATAGAGCCTTTTGCTGTCATTTGTGGAAACAAGTTGGAATTTTCAATGCTGGGGCTAATAGAGCCAGTGATGCATTTAGTGAGAGAGAGGCAACTCTGAAGTGAAGGCTTTAAAAGGCCACTTGAAACTGCTCATGCTCTGAACTAGTGCATTTCCATGTGTTTGGAGGGGTTCATCTTGGTGCTGGGGAAGAAGTTGAGTAACCGTACCTGGGCATCCTTCTGGAGCAGCACTTTCGAATAGTTCAAAGACCACAGAGACCTTGTCCCCAGCTTTCATGAGGGAGGCTAAGGCACAGGGGCTTTAGGATTCTCTGGAATATACCAAGGAGCTGTCCTGCAAACCAATTTGTGATAACGATACGTGCAGTGCTTAAATGTCTACACCCTCTTTGATGGGGGTTGAGAAGACCAAGTAGAATAATGTCCCAATTCAGAGTTCTTTGAAAGCTGACCCTTTCTTACATGTCAAACTTGATATTTCTCTATTTCTTAATTTCTTTTTTTTAAAGGCATCTGCTCTTGCCATATGAAGAACAACTGTCTGCTGTTTCGTTCTCAAATGCTCTCATGCACTCCTGCTACCCCCTGCCCCCACTTGCCATCATGTTCCCTTCTCATCTACCTCATTGTTCATTGTGACTGGTGTCCATTTCAAAATCTGTATCCTCTCTGACACTTCTTTAAAAAGTTTATTTTGAGAGAGAGTAAGTGTACACATAGGGGAGGGGGAGGGACAGAGAGACAGAGGGAGAATTCCAAGCAGACTCCACACTGTCAGCACGGAGTCCGATGTGGGGCTCGAGCCCACAAACCATGAGACCGTGACCTGAGCCAAAGCTGGATGCTCACAACTGAGCCACCCTGGCTCCCTTCCTCTCTGATACATTTATCTGGCATCCCCCAAAGACCATTACTTTTTCTGAACTCCAGTAAGCCTTCAGTACCTCTTACCGGACATTTAGTATACACTGCTTTGTACTGATTTCATCTTTCATGCTCTAGACTTATCTTGTCAATTAGATGGCACATCCCTCAAAGGCAGGCATAAGAAGACAGACCAATAAACAACACCACAAGTAGTTTGTCCTTTCACTCTTTTATTCCATAACCTGGCAAAGCACCACATACAGTATGACCTTAATAAACTGTGTGATTATTTTGGTAACCGGGATGATGATGATGCCAAATTCTATTCTCTAGTGTTAGTGTGACTGAGGCTTTAAGTTTCTCAGCACTTCTAGTTTGTGCTTCTATATATTCTGATGTGGGACAGCTACAGCCTTGCTAAAGCTCTGCAAGGAAGAGAGAGAGCATCAGGCAACAGCTCTGATCCCCAGGCCCTAAACAAGAGTCACACAGGTGAGTGTGCCTGTCCATTAACCTTGTGTCAACCTAAGTGTGAAGCCAGACAGTTCTAGCTTCTGAAGCTTTACCAGAGCCTCATTATATCCAGTTGTATTTCTTCTATTTACAGAGGGCAGGGAAATAGGCCAAGGTGTGGCTCACGGCACAACTTACACTCTCCTCATATTTTTAGTTAAATGGGTAGAGTTTATGCATAGGATGGTTACAACTGATTATAACCTACAAATGCAGAGCATAGAAAAAGAAATGTCATGTTCTTTTAGGCAACCAGGTCCAAGATATAGGAAGGCAGCAGACATTCAAGGCAGGGGCAGAAGTGTGTGCGCGAAGGGTGCTTGGGTGGCTTAGTCGGTTAAGCACCTGACTTTGGCTCAGGTCATGATCTCATGGTTCATGAATTTGAGCCCTGCGTGAGGCTCTGTGCTGACAGCTCAGAGCCTGGAGCCTGCTTCGGATTCTGTGTCTTGCTCTCTGTCTGTCCCTCCCCCACTCACACTATGTCTGTCTGTCTGTCTGTCTCTCTCAAAAATAAACAAACATTAAAAAAAGTGTATGTGCACATGAGCAATATGCATTTGGCAGAGGCCACTTTGGGGGCCAAGGCACCGCTCAGATTAAAGGCTAAACTTGTTTCCTTTATTTAGAATTCAACCTCTCTCTGTGTCTCACTTATTCTACTTTTTTCTCTTAACATGCCTATAACTCCTCTGCACCCAAACACTAATTGTTTTCAGTACTGGTAATTAAGTAATTAATAAAACTTGACTGTGAGGTAAATAAATATTAATAGTACCTATTGTGTTGCAAAACATAATCATTCTCATCTGCAGGTGAAGAAATGCAAGTAGAAACACACAGGTGAGGGTTTGCAAGAAAGGAGACCTGTAAGGAATAGCACTGATGATTTTTTTGCAGCAAAACTGAGATACCTTGAAACAGTTCTTCAGATGGGTAGAAAGAAAAGAACGGAAAAGAAAAGAAAAAGAAAGAATACACACACACACACACACACATCAGGCTATTCTATAGAGATTTTTGGTACAGGTGCCCAAATTTCAATGGCCATTACTGTTACTTAAGATGGTAAAAGTTCATTTAGCAGGGACACGAATTAGTGACCTGGAAAACTGTTCATTGCTCTTGGCTCATCTAGATCAGCGCATGGCAGAGGGGGAAATAGAAGGCTTTAGGAATGTGACCATGGTCTTACGATTGTTGACAAACAGAATTGAGCTGGTCTGAGAATCTGTTGACATAAAAACTCATAATTGCCTATATTGTTCTAAATTCTTGTTCTCTTTACTTAAGTCATGGATGGTAAGTGATGTCAGATAGTTATTATCTTAAGAAAATGTATTAAAAACCATGGATGTGTGCCCATGTGCACACACATAAGCACAACCAGACTGGGCAGATGGAAAGAGCACGAGAGAAAAACAGTAATTTCTCTTACCACTACTAGGCTGCGGCCTAGGCTGACATAAAGGGACATATGACACATATAGGCTGGCTACAAGAACCATTATTTTGACCCTGACAGTTATAGAGGTGAGACCTAGACTATCCTTCTGGTAAGGCGTTAGAAACAAATGAATTCTCCTCTGCTTAGATGCTATCACTGGTTCACAGTGGGGGCTGGGCCACCTGTTCTCTTTCACATCCTTCTTTTTCTTTTTTCCTAGCATGTTCCAGGCCTCAAGACGAGTACCCCAGTGAAAATATAGGGTTGTGTCTTCTGAAATGAGAAAGAGACCTTATATAAAATTTTATTTGGGGGAAAATGATGCCAACAGTTTGACTACATTTAATCTCACATAAGAAAGTACATGGGTCTGTGGGTCAAGAAAATAGCCAGACCTGTTTTCCTTGCAATCTACATGTCACTAACAATTGAAAATAGTAAGAGAGTAAAGCTGAATACAAGGGCAAAATATACTGAGCAATACTGGTCTAAAGGACCCTGTGTGTCTTCATGATCTCAAACCATAACTTCCCTGGAGTATCCATACACTATAATCCTGGTAAGTTTCATCTGCATTTGGGGCTAAAGAAGATTCTGGATCTACTTCTATATAGTACCTATGAGTATAGCTGCTTTAATGCATTTAGAGCTAAACCATTATCCATTGAAGTCAATTTAATAACATGTTGACTGCTTAGGAGTAGGACATATACTGACATCACTAGAGTATTGTTGAAAACTGTATCTGATTTTGTCATGCAAAAATGATACTATAGTGGTAAAACTGCTTAAGATGGAATGCATATCATGGGAATACACATCAGATTGGGAGTTAGGGGTCTGGACTCTGGTCCTCGTTACCCGTACGACCTTGAAGATGTAATTTATTCTGGTTTTGTCTCAGTTCCTTTACCTATAAACTGAGCGACTGCACAAAACAGCGCTTTCAAGAGAATGAAAGTCTCAGCTGCTTCGTGAGATGGCTTTTCAAGTGTCATCTAATTCCTTCCCTGAAGCTTAATGGCCACCATACCTACCTGCTTCTCCTTGTAACAGTCCTTCTCAGTGGCTGTCACTGATATATCCCTATCTTTTCCTAAGATGCCAAGACTTCTGTAAAAAGAAAAGCCCTTTCTCAGACTAACCAAGGGCCTCAACATCAAATATCTAAAAGGCACGGCAGGTAACAGAGATATGTGCCTGCATCAGGCCAGCCCTAATGAACAGGGAGTCGTTAGTCCTGTGGCAAACTGAATACTGCAAGCCTTCATCCCAAAGGCATTTGGATTAGAACATCATTAATCTGGGTGATGGCTGAATAGTTTATGTAATCATAGTAAATTAAGCCCATTACCAAAGCTAGTTGACAATCTCAGTATTAAATGCTTGTTAATAAGGTCCCTGGCAAGTGTGAGATTCTAGGGTCCAAAATAAGATGGATTCTGAGAAAGCCCAACTCCAGATTTCCAGAGTCAGTTTTGACTCCAATATATGCTTTGGAGATCTCACATGGTTTCCTTGCTAGCCAGAACTGGAATGTTCCCAGAAGTTTTAAGAAATCCATTGGCTCCCTCACCTTTTTGTTCTATTTCCTGCGATCTCAACTAATAATTGAATTTCAATCCATCTGTTGATTTCCACAGCCTCATCCCTGGCTGCTGAGCTACAGTGGGGAAAAACAGTAAGTGATCCAATGGAATCTTGGGGGCTGAACACCGCAAAAGGAAGGGGATGGATTTGGAGTGTAATAACCTTAGGCTGAACATATGGGCTTTGCCACTTCCTGCAATCAGAGCTATGGGAGCACTATTTCCTTAGTCCTATCTTAACAGGGTTGCGGTGAGAACAAAATGACTTAGTGCATTTAAAGTGCTTGGGGCGCCTGGGTGGCTCAGTCGGTTGAGCCGCCGACTCCGGCTCAGGTCATGATCTCACGGTCCGTGAGTTCGAGTCCCGCGTCGGGCTCTGTGCTGACAGCTCAGAGCCTGGAGCCTGTTTCAGATTCTGTGTCTCCCTCTCTCTGACCCTCCCCCGTTCATGCTTTGTCTCTCTCTGCCTCAAAAATAAATAAACGCTAAAAAAAAAAATAAAAAAAAAAAGTGCTAGACGTGAGGTATGAGTCCTTGTAAGTGCACAGTAAACATGAACATATCCTCTCCAGGGGACTGGATCCTGCACACACCAGAGCCAGCCAGGTAGACACAGGTGGCCTGACTGCCCCTCCACAAGGGACAAGGGATATATGTAGAAGTTTGGAGTTCTTTCAGACACAAGCTACAGAACTCTGTTTTGCATCTACCCAGTGGCTGCACTGCTGGGTTCTACCACACAGAAACTTATGCCGTGTAGGAAAAGAAAACAAAAAACAAAAAACACCATATAAATAGTTGCTTATTCTAAAGAACATGCAGACAAAGCTAAAGTTGATATGCTGGAAAATGGCTACAAGAAAAAAAGATTTTCTTTGAAGTTTGGTGATAGTGGCAAAAACATAACAAAACAAAACAGAAAAACCTATGGCAGTAAAGAACCTAGGACAGTTACATTTGCAGTGAGTGTAATTGACTTAATGAAGATAAAATATATTTCAGACAAGAATTTGAGGTAAGCCTGAATTATTGATTCACTTGCACTTGTAGCCTTGGACCTATGATTTGGAGTCATAAATGGAAGTGAGCTGGGTTTAATATTGTCACTTTAGCTTTATTGATCTAAAGGATGGACAATCTGCTGTGTTAAGGGAATCCACAGGTTTCTGAGATAAATTGAATTACTTGACTAGAACAGTGTATGTACATTTAACAGAAAGTGATAAGTTCGTGGAAATAAAATTTTTTATCAGTATTGGGAAAAAGAAGTACATTCTGTTATTTCAAGATGCTTATCTTGGCCAATTCATGAGATGCCAGAAAAATGCTTCTTTGGTTGTTCGTGGTAGATTTTCTTTGTGTCATAACAAAACAATAAACTCTAAAACTGCATGCTTATGACTGTAATTTCACCTCAAAACAAATTTTTTTGTGTGACTTGGATAAATCACTCAAGATTTCTGCTTTCACTCTGTGCCAGCTACAACCTCTTTAGAATCAGTTTTTTCATCTGCATTTGGAGTACATTTTATTTCCTATATCATGCTCTTAATTAAAAAGAAATCTGAGTCCTTTTGTAGCAATTTTACAGCCCCTATAAAAACCAGGAAGCACACGTTTCTGCAGAACATGATTCTTTTGGAATCCTGGAAACTCCTGGCATCTCTTTTTGCCTCAGAGTGTCCCCGAGGTATGCTATCTCACACGGCACCATGTCTTCTATGTCTTATTGCTTAACGGTACCAAGGTAGATTTATCTGTTTACTAGTTATTACTTGGATTTGTGTAGCTATTTTTTTGTGGCTGACCTGAAGGTCCCATTTTCCTTTATATTGTATCTGATGGCTTCCTTTTCTCTTTCCTGAGGCACCGCTAAAAAAGATGGGCACGAGAAGGTTTCAACAGTTACATGTAGAACTCTCAACAATGCTTCCTTCATTCCTAGGTTTGTAATTAAATGAGCAAAGAGTTTCCACCAGGAGGAAAGCAAATGAGAAATTAAAGCCTTTGAAAAAGAAAAAAAAATCAAATATCTTGTGACAGAAATTGTGAGATGCACAAAAAATCTGTTTTTCCCATTTTTCCACAATACTAGGACGGTCAATGTTCAGCTGGGCACATACCCAGGATAAAGGCTTCATTGTCAGCTTCCTTAGGTGTGGCTGTGTGACTAAGGTCTGTTCAAGGAGATGTAAATAGGGAGGTAAGAAAGCTTTTGGAAGTCTCTCTTAAAAGGCAGCTAGTGTGTGCCCTTTACCTTCATTTGTTTCAGCTTTTCCTTCTTCCTGATGGCTGTAATGGGGATGTGTTGGCTGGAGCTAAGCAGCCATTTTGGACCGTGAGGTGACCTTGGGAATGAAGGTCATATTCCACAGAATAACAAGATAGAAACCAGAGACCTCATGGAATTTATGGAGCAGAGTCACTGTATCAACCCTACACTGCCTACCTATAGATTTAGATATGAAAAAGAAATAATAGCTTAGGTTATTTAAGTTACCACTATTTTGGATCTCTGTTACTCACACTGGAACCTAATTCAACCTAATAGGTGTACTTAAATCTCTTTATTTATGTGATATTAATGCAAAATCTGAACCAGTTAAAATCATTTGAAACAGAAAGCCATGATATTTTAACAAAAGTAGTTGAGAAGAAAATCTAGCAAAAAATATTATCACAAGGCCTCCATAGTGTAAATTAAAAATGATATTTATTTACATATCTCCATGAGAAGTGGTCAAGCCCTAATAAAATTATGTTTAATGAAAAAAAATTAAAATGTCACAAATTATTTTGCTATCATTAACCATGTATTCCAGAATATGCCACATGATCTAAGATTTTCTTTTACAGAGGAAGTCCCCATCTCACAGAGAGGCAATTCAGAATACACAGAGAGGTAATTTCAGATTTAGTAATCTGAAAGAACTAGAATTTAGCTTCTGAAAAACATTATAGAAAGAGATGGAAAAGTTTCAATAAAATGGACCAAAGCAGCCAAATTTGAGCAATTATCTCCCTCTGCCCATTCTGGCCCAAAGACATGATTGATCTTCATACTATCTGAAGCCAGAATAGGGACATGGCATAGGAGAAGACATACAAATCTCATGCTCAAAAATCATCACTTGTTTTTATCTTTCAACTTTACTGAGGAATAATTGACAAAAATAACTATATATTTAAAGTGTAAAATGTGATGATGTGCTACACCTTACAGAGTGGGATGATTACCAAGATCAAAACAACTAACACATCCACACCTCGCAGTAGCTTCTTTGTTTGGTGGTGAGAATGCTTAAATCTACTGTCAGCATCTTTCAAGTATGTAACACTGCCATTTTTTTTTTCCATTTACCATGAACCAATCCCTATAGGAACTCCCCTGTGTGCTTTCTTTCAAAGAATGGCCACTGCAGTTCTGGGAGGGGGGAAATGTTATCCCCACTCTACAGAAGAGGAACTAAGACCCAGAAAAATTAAATAATTCCCCTAACCTCTAAGACCTTTTCCCTGAATTTTAGGCTTCTGTTAATGCTGTCCATGAAGGCTATTCATTTTATAGGAATTGGAAGAATCCACTGATATATTTAATGTCTGTATTTACCAAATAAATGGGTGCATGGTAATCTTTCATCTTCTATTACTTTACCAAGAGTTTGAATTTTAGGATTCTATTGGTCACTGATATTACTTTGTATGCCCATCTAAAACACACACAATTTTAACCTAAGTGAATAAATAGAAAAGTATTGCATCTATCAATCACAATTTCCTAGTTTGACAATATGAGTTCCAACCTATTCACATAAGTACCTTGAAAATAATAAGTCAGAAAGTGACCTACCTTTTGAGTGAGCAGAGCTTGCACAACTTGGTTGGCTACCTTTAAAAAATAAAGAAAGAGTTGCCATTTATAATAATGAGACTTTAGATGCATAGACTCTAATTTACCAATGTGTTTCCCACAGCTTATTCTACCTAATTAGCTCCTTATTTGCCTCTTTCCTCCCCATGTAGAGAACCTGATTATTTTCATAATAGGCCTATCCTTCTAGGTAATATTTTTCTTTTTTCCAAAGGTGACCTTGTTGCTAATTAAGATGGTTAGGTTGGAAAGATCATTCATACCTTGACTTCCACATTTCCATATTTGGAAAAATAATATCCTTTCATATGTAAAGTACTCCAAGAAGGCTAAAAAATGATACAGTGTAAAACACAATCCTAATTATCTGTACACAATTTCTACACTTTGCTGATTTACAATGTCCTTTGCCTCTCCTTCCTATACTTCTGCTGTGTGACTATTTCACTATTTAAAATGACTTGGAATAGAGATAGGTTTGAATGGTGAAGGATGAGAGCAAATCATCGTTCTACCTATGTTCTTCTTACATCCCCCATATCTTAATTTATGCCATCCTTTTGTCACTGCTACCAGTAGCAGAGTCTGATAGTTGGTGACTCTTGTATCTATTTCCCCCTTTCTACTAAGTAATAAACTCTGATTTTTTGGCTGAGTACATTCAAATACATACCCTACCCTTCCTTGTAGCTAAGTGTCACTTTGTGACAAGCTTCCGACTGATGAGTTATAACTAGACTTTTCTTGGGCTTATAGAAAGTATCTAAGAAGAAGAGGGCTCACCCTTCTTCCTTTTCCTGTCTAGGATATAAAACTGATAGCTGGAACCTCAGCAGCCACCTTGACAGTGAAAGTCACTGAGCCTGGCCCTGATGATATAGGGAGTTAGTTGCACTATCTCTATACTTCTATGAGAGAGGAAACATAAATGTCTACTTTTTTTTTTTTTTAGTTTCCTCCAATATGCAAACATATGGAGTTCTAACTCATATATTAACATAACCCTAGTTTTTTTTTCAGGTATCAGTCAAGTTAGGGCAGTAGGAGAAGCTCTCCTCAGTAGAAGCCCCTCTCAACCCAAGAAGGTGAATCTTGATTAATTTAAATCAAACACAGCAATTCCATTTAGTGAATGGTTTAGGAGTGGGTATGTGCACCATTCCAGCCAAGGGCCTCATATAAAACTAGCAACATGTCTCTGGTATTTTGAAGATCTGGCATTTTCTCTAGATAACCATTCATCATTTCTCTGTGCATTTGTGCTAACACTTCTTTTTCACCTGCAGGTTTCAAAAACACTATATAGGAAGCCACTCACTAAACTTGACCATAACCTTGAAGCTATATACCCATATAGCTACTATTGATAAAATTAAGGTGGGCAGGTGAATTACACAGTGTTTTTCAGGTAGTACATAAACTGTATACACTTAATGTGATCACTGAAACTTATAGCCTTGAAGAGCAATATTTAAATGTCTTAGACATCAGGAGAATGTCTAATGTCTCATTCCTTTCTTCCTTCATTTATTTAGTATAAATATGTAGAGTATTTGCAAAGCTAGATGACTGGAATGTGTTCCTTGGTTCAAAGAGAATATAACTAGTAGGAAGTTGCAAGAACACAATTATAACACAGTGTGATAGGCATGTAATCATCTTGGTAATTCTCACATTCAACCAAAGCCTGACGGACACGCTTTCATCTTTTTCTCTTGATAACCTATTTCTTTTTGGTGATACTCAACTATGTGTGCTTGTTCTCCTGTCTAGTATAGTGGAACAGATTAGGGTAAGAATGTTTTCATGGCGCTTAATTGTTTCTTGACTCAATATTGACAAAGTAGTGCATCCTTAACGACAGTTGGCTACCAATAAGTCTCACAGAAAATTAAAATACAGGCTGTCATCAACTGTGGTTCGGAGGCATTCACAGCACAAGCAGTAAATGATTAAAATCAGATTACCTATAATTGATTAGTTGGACTGTAGGCAGAAGAGGTTTTTTTTTCCTATCAGAATCCTTGCCAAATTTACATTGCTGATATTAAGCAAATTAGAGAGACCTTTCATTAAACCTAACTATAGTTTTGAAATAAAAGCATTATTGATTTATTTTTTTGAAGTCCATCCCAAGTTAAAGAAACATATGTAAGGAATCTCACAGACAAAATTAAACCGTATTTTCCTTAACTGGTAATTTTTTCTTTTTCCTTTAGCATTTAATTTACACATGATCATAACAGTGATAAATGTTATTCAGTCCTACAAATTGACCAATAGTGTCATCTTGAAAATCTTTCAGTTTTTAAACATTCATTCCAATTCGTAAGTCACTGAGAATTTAAAGTCAAACTGGAGGTCATCCATTTTATTCTTGGCAAATTAAAAAAAAATACAACAACAGAAGAATTCAACTATTCACGCAGCTTGAATCAGGAACAAGGCACCCAAATTAATTCATACCATAAATAATTTAATGCTTTTGGATCTCAAACTTTGGATTTGATTTACAGTCTCATAAAACTGCCTAATATCAATATTTTCTTTCCTTTCTCCAAACTGGTCCCTCACTTAAACCGGGCTGTGGAACAGTGGTCACATAAAATAGCTCTCTCCATGATTTAACGGGAGACATAAATGAATATCCTAACTGTAACAGCCCGCAGGAGGGAATACGTTCTATCTTTGCAATCCGAGTATGTTGCCCTATAGGCTCCATCTCTGACACAGCTCCTTCTGGCAGGTACTTTGGACAATTGCTCTACCTAATAATTGAACAAAGATACACGAATGCATTATTTCTTTACCTACTGACATGGGGTTATATTACCCAGAAGGACTCGCAGGTCTTCTGCAGAAGAGCAGGCCGGTTTGTACAAATGCTTTCCCGGGTACTGTCTATAAAGACAGTTTCCTGGGTTTCATTACTACTTTTAACAGCCAGCTTCCCCGAAGCATCAATAGAACAGCTGTTTGGAGCTTGCGCCTGCAACCTCTAATAGGTTCACAAGATGACCCCTGGAATGGGCCCCTGCCCTCATCATAGAATTACGCCCTTAGCACTTGGGTTGCAAATAATCACACACCCACAGGCCCAGCTAATGAGAACAAATAACTTCCAGTGTCACCTGACAGCTTTTCTCTCCAAAGAAAGGAAAAATAGCAGCTGGGCTGGGCCAAGGGGACTTGAGACACACTGAGCAAAGCTGACAGTCCTTAAGCCTCTGGCTTGTTTTAACAACCTGTCTTAGGCTCTCTGTGGAGACCTCCCTGCTCTGCCTCAGTGGAGCAGGACTATAGGGGAGCCCGAGATGCCAAGGAGAGAGCCCAGGAACCTCTCTTTTCCCCTGGGTAAGAATTCTCTCACACAAGCCAGCCCCTCTGATACCGGGTTCATCTTCCACCCACACAGGTCTTTGTTCTTCTTCTTCTCCAGCAGGCTTCCAGGTGGCATCTCCCACCCCCAGTCCCCTGTTGCCGCTGCACTCCCCAGGAAGCAGGTGGGCAGAGGGAGGAGTCAGGGCTGCGGTATTGTCTGCTCTTTCAAAATCATCCCTGAGGCTGGATGTGAAGTCACACTGGTGGGGAATAAACCACACTTATTCCAAGAGGGAGCCAATCCTCACCACATCCAGAGGACATCCAGGGCTGGGTCAAGGGTGGTAGAGTGAGAAACTCAAAATGCACCAAGCTCTGACAGGGCTCCTCCTGCCTCACAGTCCTGCTTTCATCCTTGCAGGTGCTATTTTATCATGCAGAGCAAGTGTCCTATCGGCACGCCCCTTTAAAAACCTTGGTAAGAAAGGACAAGTTTTGGAAATTGTGCTTTGGAGAAATTTTCAATGCTTCTGAGTTTGATTTATCATACTGAGACAGCTGGGGGTGAGCGAGTGGAGTATTGGGCAGAATCACGAGAAGGACTTGGGTTCAAATGCTGCCTGTGTTGATTATACACTGATATGTATGGGGGTGGGGGGGCAGCTTAACTCTATACATCTATGGAGGAGGGGGAACTGACTACCTCTCAAGTGGTGAAAAGTGCATGAGATGATAACTATAACCGGAAAAACCACCGTGGACAGTACCTGATAAAAAGCAGTCACCCAATGAAAGTTAGATCTGAATCTGAACATTTGAACTTCAAAGACTAAAATGCATTTTCGGGTAAGTAGTTAATGAAGAATGGTTTGAGAATAAAAGATGTTATTTACATAGGAATGAAGTGTTTGCATGTGTGCGTTTATAATATGCATGTATAAATATGAATCACTAAGTACCTATATTATTTACTTGCTCTGTAAAATACTGGGAGTGGGAGAAAATCATCTAAATGTGTATGTGGGATTGCAGGGAAAATTAACTGGGAAATTAATTTGGGGCTGGTAATCTCCATTCATTAATTTAGTCATTCAACAAATACACATCAAGTGCATAGTATGGGCTACAGATTATGCTGGATCTTGGAGAAATAATGGTGAATAGAACACGGGTGCTGCTTCATGGTGGTTAGAGTCTGGAGCAGACACAAGAGGTCCCTTATCTGTTGATTTCCTGGTCCATTCTTGCAATGGGCATTTGAAGCATGTGAAAGCCACAAGCAGGATCACCCCCCATCTCCATCGATAAGACACTGCTTTTCAAGATTCCTTAGGACCCAAGTGAGGGACACGCACTGAGAATGTCTGATGATTCCAAAAGTCCTGGCTTACAGCATGGGAATCAGAGAGGAAGGTCAGAACTGCCCTTAACAACGTACTATTGCCTTTATTTAGCCTTGGTTTAAAAGAAATTCTGGGGCTTCTTTTTTTCTTTTACTGAACTACCTCCAAAGTCTAGTTTTTCCTGCCATTGTGCTCTGAAATAGAGAGCACAGAAAAGTCAAAGACCTCAAATGTGGATCCTTACTGACTATAAGGAACTCACCCTATTCTGATGGTTTGAAGGGGAAGGCAGGTTCTCTAACTTCTGTGTGCAAAGGCTCTGCCTAGGAAATCTGTTAGGTGGCCAATTTCCTCACACTCCATTCTGCTTGGATTTTCAGCTATTTAACTGAGTGAGGTATGAGGATCTGCACGTATTTTTATTTTTTTCTGCATCATTTTTATTTATTTTTCAAATTTTTATTTAAATTCCAGTTAGTTTTCATATAGTGTAATATTAGTTTCAGGTGTAGAATTTAGTGATTCATCACTTATATGTAACACCCAGTGCTCATTACAAGTGCACTCCTTAATCCGTATTACCCATTTAGCCCATCTCCCCTACCTCTACAACCTCTCCTTGAGTAACCCTCAGTTTGTTCTCTATATTAAGCATCTCCTTTCTGGTTTGTCTCTCTTTTTTCCCTCCTATGTTCATTTATTTTGTTTATAAAATTACACATATTACTGAAATCATATGATATTTGTCTTTCTCTGACTGACTTATTTGGCTTGGCATAATACACTCTAGTTCCATCCACGTGGTTGCAAATGGCAAGATTTCATTTTTTTTGATGGCTGACTAATATTCCATTGCATACATAGACCACATCTTCTTTATCCATTCATCGTCAGTGGACATTTGGGCTCTTTTCATACTTTGGCTATTGTAGATAATGCTGCTATAAACATCCAGATGCATGTATCCCTTTGAATCCGTATTTTTGTATCCTCTGGGTAAATACCTTGTAGTGCAATTGCTGGGTCATGGCGTAGTTCTATTTTTAACTTTTTGGGGGATCTCCATACTGTTTTACAGACTGGCTGCACCAGTTTGCATTCCCACCAACAGTGTAAGAGGGTTCCCCTTTCTCCACATCCTCACCAACACCTGTTGTTTCCTGTGTTAATTTTAGCCATTTGGACAGGTGTGAGGTGATATCTCATTGTAGATTTGATTTGCATTTCCCTGATGATGAACGATGTTGAGCATCTTTTAATGTGTCGGTTAGCCATCTGGATGTCTTCTGCAGAAAAATGTCTATTCATGTCTTCTGCCTATTTTTTAAATTGAATTATTTGGGGAGGGGGTGTTGATTTTGGATACTAATCCTTTATCAGATATGTCATTTGCAAATATCTTCTCCCATTCTGTCGGTTGCCTTTTAATTTTGTTGATTGTTTCCTTTGCTGTGCAGAGCTTTTTATCTTGATGAGGTCCCAATAGTTCATTTTGCTTCTTTCCTTTGCCACAGAAGATGTATCGAGTGAGAAGTTGCTGTGGCTGATGTCAAAGAGGTTGCTGCCTGTGTTCTCCCCTAGGATTTTGGCCTCACATTTAGGTCTTTTATGCATACTGAATTAATTTTTGTATATGGTGTAAGTGGTCTGGTTTCATTCTTCTGCATATTGCTGTCCAGTTCTCCCAGCACCACTTGTTGAAGAGACTGTTTTTTCCCTTAGGATATTCTTTCCTATTTTGTCAAAGATCAGTTGACCATATAGTTGTGGGGCCATTTCTGGGTTTTCTCTTCTCTTCCACTGATCTATGTGTCTGTTTGTGTGCCAGTACCATGCCATCTTGGTGACTACGCCTTTGGAATATAGCTTGAAGTCCATAATTATGATGCCTCCACCTTTGTTTTTCTTTTTTCAAGATTGCTTTGGCTATTCGAGGTCTTTTGTGCTTTGAACATCTGCATGTTTAGCAATTGCTGCACATCTTTCTGCAGAATGGGCCCAGAAACACACTTTGACAGGATTTACTTTTTGCTTGCTCAGATACTGTTGAGGAACTAGAAATAACCCAAAATTTCCACATGGGTCTGTTGCTCTTCTATCATCATATCCAAGTTTGGAAGAGCTTCTATCTTCTTACTGACACTTTCTGAAAATGTTCTCTAAAGCATAGCATTCAGAGGGCCTAAGTGCAACGGTTCTTAATCTTGGCTGAATATTGCAACTCCCTGGAGTCTTCAAAATTTCTAACACCCAGGCCCCACTTTAGACTAGAATTGGATCAAAATCTCCAAGGTGAAGCCCAGTTGGCAGTATTCTTAAACCTCCCCAGGTAACTCTGAAGTGCAGCTAAGGGTGAGAGTCACTTGGGCTTCACCTGCTCCAGCTCCTTTGGCTAAAGACGCCCTTTCAGTTCTGTCCCCTTCACTGCTGACTCACCCACTGTCTCTCCTGCTCTTTGGTGACTGTCTTATATGTTCTCAAAGGCCCCAGTGCACCTCATTTTCTGTGTGAGTGTCTCTCATTTCATTCTTCTGTGATTAAGCATCCCCCTCACTTCTTCTGCCAGGCTGGGACCACCTTGACTTTCCAGGTCTGCGTGACACTGACACCCAACAAATACTTATAGGATAGACTGAATCCATCTAGATGTAAGGCAATGGTTTGAGAAAATGTTCTTTTGCTTATTTTTATATGTGTCATTATCCTTCTGTCCATGGGAATTAGTCAGTTCTAAAGGAATTATGGGCAAAGCATTAGTGAGAATAAACAGAAATTCACTGTTTGCTAGCAAACTGTATGTCAAACAGCTAGATGAAGAAACTAGACTCAAACATGAAAACCTCCAACCTGCTTAAGAAATCCTTGGTGTTGCCTTTGTATTGCAAGGCAAGGAGATGAGGATCTAGGTAGCAGCAGAGGCGATGTGAAGTGGTGAAGTGTGTGGGCATGCGTGTGTTCTGGCAAGCCCGTGTGTGTGTCTGGATGTGGCTCTGCGTCCTTCTAATAAACATACCCCTTTTTAAGAATACACAGAGGGGATTTCCTACTCCCAAGCGTTTTTCTCAAATCCTCAACATGTTTTTCTTTTCCCAGAAAATAACAATCAGTGCAAAAGGGATTGAAGCACATTTTAAATTTAGATTATACCCACTTGTGTATGTTTTATGAAACCCACTAGCAAGGAAATAGCGTACACGAGGCCTTACCTTGTTAGTTTGTCTAATTAGTCTAAAAAGCCTTGAAAACAATTTCCAGTTGGCATTATTACTACACTCAACTACCCCTTTGAGAACGTTCTCTTACAATGCATGGAAATGGATTGTCTACCCTCATGCAATTAGTTTCAAAACAACTGGCATGTGTAATCAGGGGCCAGTATCATGAATACAAAACATCTGTACTGCTAAGAGGGGTTCTGAGCTGCCAATCACCTCTTTGGCAACAGTTAATTTTTGCAATCAAGAACAGAGGGACTCTCCCTCTAAAAATTCTGTCTTCAGAAGAAACTCCACGCGAAATGGTTCTGTGGATGAAAAATTATGGTTGGCTTGACACATCCCGACAAAACCTTCAGCATGCTGGCAGAGGGAGCATATGGAAAACAAGACTATGAGTTTCCATGAAGAAGTGCTGTGAGCTTTTTGAGTGATGGGGAGGGATGACCAGTGGGAGAACTGGGACAAATAAGAAGTTTCTATGGTGTGATTCACATAAATTTGACTTCTGAATACAGATATGGTTTTCTCAGAAATTCTGTACAGGAGGTTGAAGTGAAACCTGGCTGATCGATACATATGGCCCAAGGGCAATATCTGTTTCTTTCAATATCCTTGGATGTATCTGGTCTTTCTTGCCCTAAACTTTGTTGGACCAAGAGCCTGGGGGACAGGGTTTAGAAGTGCTAAACTGGCTTTGCTAGACTGAGTCATCGTTCCCCACTTATGTCAACTTACTTCAGCTATTCTTTCAATTTGGGGCCTTGTAAAGATGATTCTGAGTCTTTTTAAGTCCTGACAGGGCAGAGTACTGCAAATGCCATTTTTCTTGAGTAACTAATACATATGGCTAGAAATATTAAACAATTAAAGAACTTTCTGGAAACATGGTGAGGGTTCTTCAACCACACATCAGTAACCATAAGGCAAGGTGGTCCCGGCTATGAAGACAGTGGGTCTCAAACTGTAGGGTGTATCAGCATTGCTTGCAGGGCCTGTGAACACACAGATTGCTGGGCCCGCTCCCAGAGTCCCTTAGTCTGGATGTCTGTTGTGGGGCCTCAGAATCTGCGTTTCTAACAACTTCCCAGGTGAGGCTGATGCTGCTGGGTTCAGGGGTCACATTTTGAGAATCCCCGGTGTAGGAAAACAGCAGCCCCAACTGCAACTCTGAGGAGAGAGGCCACTTTGGGTTTGGAGGGAGGGGGGGAAGGTGTAAGGTGGCAGCAATAATGTCATAACTGGGATTCGAACCTGTGTTCTTTATGGCGTCACCTGTCACCTCCCGGGACAGTGTGGGGAAGGGGAAGAAAGATCAAGAGGGGTTTTTTGGAAAAGATTTTCCTAATTGTTAGTGAGGAGAAAAAGACTGAAGATATATATGCTAGTTTCCACCAGTAAGGTAATGGAATGCGATTAAACGTAGCTTTTCATACTTTCTTAAAACCTGTGTCAGCATTTCATAACAAACCTTAAGATGAACAGACAGATATATGCTAGTTTTATCTTTATTTGGACAGATGACTAAAAAAGCCATCCCGTTAAAGTAATAACCACAGTCGCCAACAAAATCCCAGATGAGAGCGTGTCTGTGAGGTGAAAAGCCAATCCCGGTTGGATGATCCAGCGGGGGCTGAGGGTATGATCCGGGGTGGAGTGTGAGGGGAATGGCTGTGAGCAGAACGAGGGCCCCACACACTCTTCAATTTTCCCCTTTCCCACCATCCTTGCCTTCGTCTCTTTATTATCATCAAATAATACTTACCGGGTTTACTCACACGTGTGGCTCTGTCTTCTTCCACTCTGTTCAAATTTTCTTCCTCACTTCCCTTTCTCTTTGTGGCTTGTTCTCAATCTACTGATCCTTTCCCTCCGGCTGCCAACTGTGAACGTCATCCCCACCCACTACATCGAGGGTTTGCTTTTTCAGACACGGCATCCAACTGGCGATGCAGCATGCCTTGACATAGCTTTTCTCATTCACAGCCTGGAATCACACTTACTGGGCGGAAGAAATTTATCATACAGTGAGGCATACCTCAACTGTGCCACAAGAATATTAAGTAGTAACCAAAAGGAATTTACAGATGCCTGTACAGTGAAATAGGAAGAGAAGGGAAGAGGGAGGGAGGGAGAGGCTGACCTTCCTTCTCAGTGTCCACATACATGTTTGCAACCTTCCTTTGGAGATCAAAATGCTAATGTTCTGTGGAGGCTGCTAACAGACCTATATTAAGATCTGACCAAGGGAATCCTAAATAGTTCAGCCTTTTGTGAAGAGCCTTTCTACTCCACTTACCTCATCAAGACATCTCTCATACTGTTCCCTTTGATTTTCATTTTCCAAAGCCAATGCTGAATTCTCTGCCTGCAGTGAGATACAAAAATAATACAAATAAATCAATGAAATGTTGTGTTAGGTGACAGCTTATTCAATACAGTTACTAAATATACCTCCTCAGGATCCAAAATAATCTTTGAGAAGAATCTTTGACAAGTTTGCTCTAAGTACTATTATAAATAACTCAGGGATGACTTGTGTCCTATCAACTTGTTCACAAAAGTACATTACCATCTCAAGAAATGCAAAAACTTGATATTCTGAACAGGTAGCAAATAAAATCATGGCCTGATATGAGAGCGTTCTGTAAAAAGATTACAATGTTTATTTCATTCTATGAAAATGTCAATGTAAGAAATGCCTTAATCCACTTCATTAAGACCTGTCACAGTTTCACAACCCAATATTTGTTTAGGCCATAGAAAAGAATCTCAGGTATATTCATGAAAGCATAATTCCAAATGCAAACCAAACACGTGGCTTTCCTTGTTAAGCAATGGCTTTTGAACATAAGAATATAATGAGAAATTTAAGAATTTTACTATATTTGAGTCCCTCCCCCTCCCCCTCCCTTTTAAAAATTACTGCCTCTCTGCTCCCCAGAACCATGTGGGTGTCTGAATGTTAAATAGGTTACTATAGGATACTAGGTTGAATATGTTACAAGTGGAATAAAAACGGGAAAACGTCACGCTCATCAGCATATTAGGTTTTAGAAGGAACATGAAATGGTGACATGGGCACTGCCCTCCACATCTGGTGACCTGGGTCCCCTTCAGCTACTACTGGCTCTAGTCTGAATCCTGAACTGTCCAAGTTAACCCTTCCCAAGGCTGCAACATTGACCACACACCCTGCTCCCCCAAACAAGCTCCCCCAAGCAAACAGGCTTCTACCTACCCTTCACTACCTACCCCTTCACCACAACCTGTCTTGACATTTGGAAGCGGGGGTATAGAGTTCTAAATCCATTTTTTCCCTCAAAACAACGATGGTGATTTCTAGGTGTTAGAAAGAAAGATCAACATTTTCCCCTTATAGTTTCCTCCTACCTGTTTTTTTAACTTTCTATTTGAAATAATTTCAAACTTGCAGATAATTTGAAAGTGGAAAGAACTCCCTCATACCTTCTCCTCAGAGCCACCAGCTGTTAACATTTTGCCACATTTGATAGATCATCATCTCTTTCTTTCATTGTTTTTCCCTGAAACTTGAGAGGGAACTTCAGGCATGATGTGCTTTATCCCTAAATACTTTTGTGTATGTTTCCATTTTCTTACACAACCAAAGTACAGTTGTCAAATTCACGAAATATTAATTCATACGATACAACAATCTTATCTTCAGTACCTATTTCAACTCATCCATTGTTCCAATAATGTCATTATAGCAATTTTTTTTTTCCAGTCCTAAAACCTATCCAGGGTCAGGCATTGAATCTATTTGTCACCCATATTGGATCTCTTAATCTGGAACAATCCTTTGGTCTTTCATGTCATTAATTTCTTTTTCTTTTTTTCTTTCCTCCCTCCCTCCTTCCCTTCCTTCTTTCCTTCCTTCCTTCTTTCCTTCTTTCCTTTCTTCCTTCCTTCCTTCCTTCCTTCCTTCCTTCCTTCCTTCCTTCCTTTTTTCTTTCTTGGAAGAACACAGGTCAATTATTTTGTAGAATGTCCCTTAATTTGGGTCTGTTTCAAGTTTCCTCTTGCACACTTGTCAGGAATAGCACAAAAGTGGTGTGTGTGTGTGTGTGTGTGTGTGTGTGTGTGTGTGTGTGTGTGTGATGCTGGGTCCTTCTCAGTGCACATAATTCTATCATATCCATATACCTGTTATTGGACATGTTAACTTTGATCATGTGGTTAAGGTGGGGTCTGCCAAATGTATTTCAAAATCACTTGCCTTTTGTAGTTAATAAATAAATCATGCAGAGATGTTTTTAGACTATGAAAATGTACTATTTCTCATCAAACTTTTATCAATTTATCTTAGCAACCATTGAATCTTGCCTGAATCAATGATTATTATGTTTGCACATGTTGATTTCTCACTCCATTATTCTACTTACACTTATGAGTTTGCATTCTTTTCTAAGAAAGTGCTTTTCCTATTTATTATTTACTTATATGAATACATGGGCTCTTATATTATTGAAAGGGTTCTAAGTCATTACTGAATTTATTTTGATGCCCAAATTGTTCCAACTTTGGAAAGGTGAACCCTTGTAACCTGTGCCTTTTGACATGTTTCCATCATTTTTCTTGATGTTTATTCATTTAGTTGGAGAAAGAGAGAGAGCACAAAGCTGGGGAGGGGCAGAGACAGAGGGAGAGAAGACTCTCAAACAGGCTCTGTCAGCCTAGAGCCACACACAGGGCTTGATCCCACGAACCATGAGATCATGACTGAACCGAAGTCAAAAGTCAGATGCTTAACCGACTGAGCCCCCATATTTCCATAACTTTGAGAAAAGACTCTTTTTAGGCACAAGAAAATGTTTCAAGCCCACTTTGCTTTTTCTCTGCCCCATTCCTGAAATCAGCTATTTCTCTAAGGAATCATGTTTGCTTTTTGTTGGGGAATGATATTTGGAAACTATGATCTGAGTGTTAATGTGTTCCCATTGCTACTGAGAGGTCATTTCTTCCAGTCCCTTTCAGTAAAAGGGTTTCTCTCTTCTTCTCTTCACTACACCTACACACACACACACACACACACACACACACACACACACACACACACTCCATCCCTTACAGAATTCTTCCTTGCCTTCTCCTTTTCTTATTTGGGTCTTCCTTTTCTGCAGGGAGAACACAGGCATTCACTATTATTACATTTATTCATTTATTCAACACTACTGCGCATACAAAATTGTTACACTATGAAAAACAGTAGTAAGAAGAGTTCACAATTTGTTTTTTCTTTAGAATGCAGGTATACATAGTAACAATATTGTGTTCAAAAGTTACTAGATTGGTAACTGTCCCCCTTTCATAATGGTTATGCTATTCATTCCTTCCTGCAGTTCAGTCCATTTGTTTCTGATGGTAGTAACATTTAATTTCTCTTCTTGTGCATTTCACCTCCATTTTTGAATATAGAAAGTGTTAATATGATTCCCAGTGTCAAAACTATACTAAAAGATATACTCAGCAAGGGGTCACTTCCTCTCCCACCCCTTGTCCTCCACGGCCCTCCACCTCTTACAGGTTCATTTATAGTGTTCTCTACTCCCTTCTGTGTCTTCCTTTATTGTTACTATCAAGTTACAATGATGTCCCTTGGCCCTCTGCAATTACATATGCCACAATTCCTACCAATCCTCTTGTCACATTCTTTCTGCTTAAATCAGCATGTTTCACATTCACGTCCCGTTCTTCGACCCTGCACCTATCCTTGTTTTAGCTTCTTTAATACATGATGATTGGAGGAGGTGGTCATATATTTTTCTTCATTTCTTTAGCATCTTAGAATTTTCCCTCTTCCTTTTTCTATCAGAACCAGATCTTCAAATGGCACCTCTTCCTTTTTCCTTGCTTCCCTCTCTCCAGAAATGTTGCTTTTCTGAGACAGTTACCTCAGGTCCCCCGCACTTTCAAGCCCTGCCCTACAGCCAGCACTGGGCACTTCCCGTCTCCATGGCCAGTACTGGGAATGTTTTCCCCACACCCTCTGCTCCCACCCTCGCCTGGGACACACAGGCTTGTAGCCTTTGTTCTGTGGATATTTCATTTTTATCTTTCTACTTAACAGTGATTTGGAGTTCTAATGTTCTATTTTCCAGTAACTCAGAAGACATGGATCATATGTGGTTTTCTTTGTGCCTCTGATGACTGCAATGTTTTCTTTGACAGATATATTAAAAGCTCCAGCTTTAGACCAGTTTGTTAGTTTAATCAACAATGAAATTCAGGTCCAGTGATCAAATGACAACGGGGCACAAAAGTTGAGGGAAATTGCTGGGAGAAGCCTTTTTGGATGTGGTCTTGCTAGTGTTAGATCATCTCACCCTATTCCTGGTTTGAGTCCCAGGATTCAAACCCCTGTTTCTTCTTCAGGTACCAGTACTAATACTCGACTTTGACTTCTTTCCTACATTCTTGTCATGGGTAGACATCTGCCACACCGTCCAGTGATTCCACCTCCTGCTGATTATCTGCTTATTCAATATTGGTTATTCCTAGGCTGTTTCTTCTCTTCGTTTCCACCCCCCCCCTCCCCCCACCTCCCAACACTCAACTGAAAGCTGTTTCCTTTTGATCGCTGCTATTTCCTTCAGGGACTGCTGTGGCCTGTCACACTGAACTTCATTCATACCTGCAGCTGGTGTTACCTCCCAGGTCCTCCCTCAGTCGAGGTGGGAGGACCGGTTCTAGGTTCTAGCCCCAGTGTGGCAGTCTATATGGCAATACTCATCATGAAACCTTTAGCGAGCCATTTAATGTTGCTGGGTTTACAGTTCTTTAGGTAATAAATGAAGGGAACAGCCTAGCCAATCTACAAAGCGACTTCCAGTTCAAATATTTGAATACTGTGAATCACAGGGGAACTGCCAGAATTCCAATTCTATAAAGTTGCTGCTTTCTTTGGAGAAATTGAGCTTGTGTGGGGTCTGCTGGTTTCAGTAAGGCAACTGCACAAAGGATAATGGGAATAGATAAAGGAGAGAATGGCAATGCCAGTTTACGTTGTTTTCACTTTAAACGTCTTGGAAAAACTGTGTAAGGAAGTAAAGCTGAAAATGGGAATTTATATGGGATGTCTCTATCTCACTCCTACCCACAATATCATGTTGCAATAACACTACAATCGATCCATTCAGATAATTACCATCATTACACCACTTACATTACTTGCCTCACGTTTACTGCTCTGACAATCTATTACAGGCAAGCAAATTAAATACCTAAAGGGTTCTGGGGAAGACAAAGTCGTCACATTTATGGTTAATGCGTTCTGTTACAGAGACCAATTTAATTGATGTAATCCTACATATCCCAGGGGACAATAGAGATATTAACAATTATGCCAGTGAAGTTCAAATAATCTTGAACCTGTGATCTTCTTTAATGCATTTGCACTTATTAGAAATTCAGGATTTACCTGCTACCAAGATGAGGCAACAGGGGAAAAAAAACAAAAGAAACAAACAAACAAAACAAACCTAATTAAATGTGATTTAAAGAAACAGTGGATAATTTTATGGCAGGGATGGGAAAGGACAGGGAGAGAGGAAAAGAGAAGTAGGTGTTACTACTGAGACTTACAGAAATGACAACACGGGTCTTTTTTAACTTTAAGAAATTATGTTATTAACTCAGTATACTCAGAGGATGTAACTAGAGCATGCATGCTAACTAAATGTACTGGGTCTTGGTATTCAGTTTTGCCTTCTATAACAACCAAAACCTTTTGCCAGACTTACTTCCTGATTTAGAGCTCCGTGTGGTTTCCTCACAACCCCCAGGTGCTGGGATCTAAGTTCCTGATTTCATCTCTAAAGTTCTCACACATTTTTATAAAACTGAATAGCTTTCTAGAGTAAATCTATATCGTTTGGGTTTACTGTGGAGGATTACTGTAAATTAATTACTGTAAATTAATATATACTTAAAAGAAACGATGTTTTTCAAAGGTCTTGCTCAGTGAATAAATGTTAGCCAAAACTTACAAATGACTGAACAGACCGATGCTTCTAGATTGCTGCTGTACATTAATTCTCTAAATGCTTATTATATTTGAAATCTCTCTATACCATAAATAGCTTAATACATCTTTGATGACTGAATATCTGTGTTCCCCCAAACTCCATATGGTGAAATTGTAATGCCTGATGTGATGCTACTAGGAGATGGGGGGGTGGTCTTTGGGAGTGATTAGGACATGAAGTTTGAATCCTCCAAAATGGGATTAGATTTATATAAAAGAGGCTCCAGAGACCTTGCTAGCTCCCTTCCACCATGTGAGGACACAGCAGGAAGGCGCTGGCTGTAAACCAGGAAGCAGACCCTCAACAGATCTTGACCATGCCAGAGGCGTGATACTGGACCTCCTGGCCTCCAGAACCGTGAGAAATAAATTTCTGTTGTTTATACACCACCCAGCCATGGTATTTTGTTACAGTGGCCTGAATGGAATAACACAACATCCTCTTCCATAGCCAAAGGTAGGATATTTCTGCACAAGAAAGTTCCCTCTGCATTAAGTGACAATTCCACTGTAAGCTTTTTACCTTGCATAGCCTTCCCACTCACCTATCCAACATCCATCTATCTGTGTTTGCTGCTTGAGAGCATGTGGCAGCTCTCAAGGCAGGCCAGCCTCCTGGGTCTCTTGTGAGGACCCAGATCTTGTTTCCTGGGCTGCACGCCTTTGCTTCTGCTGCATTAGCCTGGAGTCTGCCCCACCTCCCTAGTGGCCCTTCTAAATCCCACTCAATATTTTGTGGTCTGATTCAAACATGAACCTCAAAAGCTAAAATGGGGGTGTATATTAAATTTTAAAAAGCAATTTCAGATGTACAAAACTATTTGGAAACCATTACAAAGAATCCTCCTACCTTTCACTCCCAATGCCTCAAAAGGTTACCTTTTTGCCACACTTACGTTATTACTTGTTTATAATCAGAGATCACTAAAAGAATTTTTTTCAAAGTAAGATGCAGACATGATATCCCTTTACCCCTTAATACTGTGAAGAGTATTTTACGAAAAATGCATTTTCTTACATAGCTGCTGTATAGTTATTAAATTCAAGAATTAACTTCCATACAAAATCCTAGTCCACTCTACAGACCTTGTTCACATTTCACCAATTATCCCCCTAATGTCCTTATTGAGTCCGGGATCAACTCCAGGTTCCCTGCACTTAATTATCATTTCTTTGTAGTCTCCTGTAATGTGGAATAGTTCCTTTGTCTTTCGTGACTTTGACATTTTTCAAGAATACAGGCCAGCTATTTTGTAGAGTATCCATCAATTTGTTTCATGCTTCCTCATGGTTACATATAAATATTTTTGGCAAAACTATCACAGCGATGATATCGTGTCCTTCTTGGTACATGACATGAAGAGATATGTGGTGCAGATTTATCTCATGACTAGCCTGCTAACTTTCATCACTCAATTAGGTTGGTATCCACCAGATGTGACCATGAAAAAGGTATTTCTCTTTATAATCAGTAACTATCTTGTGGGAAGTTACTTCAAAAATATATAACTACCCAAAGTCTTTGAGATTATGCAAATATCTAAATAGCCACACATTGTTCATATATTTTAGCATCCGTTGATAATTTTTTGCCTAAAACAATTATTACAGTGATGGTTACCAAATAGCAATTTTTAAATCCCAATATTACTCCTATGTTCATTAGTTTGACCTCTAAGGAGGGGGTCATACATTTTAACAATTAATTATAATGCCTTCAATTGGGATTAATAGTTTTATGAATATTGATAATATTCTCTCAAGCCAAACTGTAAGCCCTTTGGGACCGGGATGATGCCTTATATGCCTCTTTTCAAAAGAGTAAGATTTAAAATTTTACTATAGTTCTGGGTGGAGCTAAAACTCACTTTGATATTTATATGTACTTAATACCAGTGAGTTTGCACAAGCAGTATGTCAGGCATTTTTACCTATGTGCTCTCTGTGGTGATCACAGACATACATACAGATATATCCTGATGTATCTTTTTGATAATAACTTATTCACAAGTGGGAAGTTAAACAAATGACAAACAATTTTTACTCTTTACATATGTCAATTTATTATTATGCTATCTATTGTTTCCAAACAACAACAAACAGTATACATCATCTGACACATTTTGACAACTGGCAGAATATTTAAAGTTTCTACTTCTCTATACTAAGCAGTATGAGAAATTGGGTTTTTGTTCCTAAAGTGTTAATTTCACTCATCACTAGTATTACCATAGCGGTAGATTAAAAATGACTGAAAATGCTTTATGACGTATGTCCTATACTCTGGACTGGCCTTATTGACTTGCCTGGCTAATAGAATGTAGCTGAAGTGCCATTATGGGGACTTCCAAGGCTAGACCATGAGTGTTTTGGCTTCTACTTTGGCCTCTCAGAACACTAGCTCTTGGAGTCTTGAGCTACCACGTAAGAAAGCTGGTATGTTCACGTGGTATCAGGCCAGGGCCACACGGAGAGGCCCTGGAGGATGAGATGCCCTGTGGAGAGATACAGGCCAGGGAGCACTGAGAAGCCAGATATGGGAGCAAGGAAGCGATTTTGGAAATGGATCTTCTAATTCTAGGTTGGAAATGAATCCAGCTGTGTCCTTTTCAAATTCAGGACCCACACTGTTGTGGGAAAAAATAAAACAGTCATTTTAGGTCTCAAAGGTTACACAGCAATAGATAAGTGGAATGGACATATTTAGGAGATGAGCGAGAACATCAATTTTTCCCTGCATACATCCAGTTACTGATCTCTCACTGTTCTCCAAGAAATATTCTATGGAGGCTACAAAGATATACAAAATAGGGGCTACCTCAAAGAAGGAAATAGCCTCATAGAGGAAACAAATTAATTTCTCGCATTGAAAGCTATCATACAATAAGATTAGAGGGAAAAATAATCGGCTAATTTTACCTGAGGTAGGAAGAGGGAACTTGACCTTTGAATGAGCCTACTCAATAGGCATTCAAACCAACAGCAAAAGTCCTCATTGGAATGAATAAAAGAAGTATTACAATTTTGAACAAAATACCAAACAAATGACATCTGGCTTGTATTAGGAATTGGAAATTATCCCACCATGATAGAATCCTGGGTGTAGATGCTGCCAAATTATTATGAAAGTGAGTAATGTCAGGCACCAGTAAATATCCACTGCAGAGAATATCTTGGGTTCAAGAGTGATGAACAAGAACAAACTGATGGCGTGCAAATGAAAGCAGTAGAAATGCAGCAGGGATACTGTGGTCTGGAGGAAAGAAGGTGGAAAGAGGAAGGAAAAAAGAAAAAGAAGAGAAGTCCAATCCACAGAACTTAAAAAGGATGCATCCCTGTGTCTACCTCTGCTGCAAAAGGTGGTCTTTTTCAGAATGTGTCTTCCCATCTGACCGAAAATCTTTCAGTTCAGCAAAGGTACACAGGTCAGAATAAGGGTAAGAAGGCTATTTGGGAAAGTGTGTTCCTTTACAACTCCCACCCTGAATTGGGGTCCTGTGGTGCTCTAGTTAAATAACTTACTTGCTAACTACAGTGCCATCCAACTCTGGTCTCTGGGCCAAGGAACCTCACATCCAGCCTTTTGAACAAAACAAGGCATGCCCCAAAAATCCAGAATTACACCATAGTCTGTTCTATTTTGAACTAGAAACACTAGGAGAATAAATCACCACAGGAAGGGCTAAGTCTGCCATTAAGCATGCCATCCAAGTATGCACATTTTGATTTAGTAGAGGGGTGGAAAGCCTGAGTACAAAGGATGACACCAAGAACTGGATTGGATATTGAATCTCCTTCCTTTTATCACCATCAAATGAACCTGATGTGGTCTGTATCATTCACCTTATCGTAGCCCGTCACTGTAGTGACTGTGCTAGAGATAGGTGGCTAAGGGGTGTTTCCCACTGACTGTATTTAAGAGCAATAGTCTCTTATACCCAGGTGGGGTCTAGGGCTCCTATACATTTTGGAGGAAAATTCTGTCATCCTAAAAAATTCAGGAAATAGTTATGAGCTGTGCCCATCCACAACAGGAATGAACATGGACACTTGTGTATCCAAACATGAAGACATATCACCGAAATGTCCTTGCTCTTGCACTCTAAAGACCTTAGGGATAGTCGCTAAGTCCAGGCCTAAAACAAGGCAATGGGCACATAAATTGAAATAAAATGTTATCCCTCTTTCAAGGAGTTCAGGATCCCATGCAATGAGAATGTGTTATGTAGGACCTGTCTGCAGGTTCATTTTTGAAGAATTAAATAGAAAACATTTCACAGTGAAACTTCTGTGTACTTCCAGAATTTAAATCCTTAGGTGGGGCTCTAAACCAGTGGTTTGCAAACTTGGGTTTGCATTAGGGTGACTTGGTGTGTTTGTTAGGTCAGCTTGTCGGGCACCAACAGTGTTTGGATTCAGCCCATCCAGGGAAGGACCCATGAATTTGCATCTCCAAGTTCCTAGGTGATGCTGATGCTTACTGGTCTAGGAACTGTATTTTGAGAACCAGTGTCTCAGTAGGATCAGTTTCAGAATGAAGGCAGTGATTACTTTGCACCACCCCCAGCTGTCGCCAACTTTGAATGGCTCAGGAGTTTCTTACTGCTTTTCTGGATTTGGAGGTGGCCGCCATGTGTGTCTTCTCCACCAGAAGCCCTCAAAAATCTCTTGAGTGGAACAGGTGCCTGCTCTCTGCTTCCACAATGTATCATCTGTGTGCCTCTAGGAGAGCACCTACTGTAAAGATTCTCACTTCATGTAGATGAAAACATACAAGTTTGTGCTTTGCTTTCTCTTATTCATTTTATGAGTCCGCCTCTCTCCTCTTACCTCAGTGATTCTCACTGGGGAGAAACAGTCCCTTAGAGGATATATTGATGTGTGTCTCTGTTTCTGTGCGTGCATGGGAGCAAGTGCGCACGCGCGTGTGTGCGTGTATGTGTGTGTGTGTGTGTGAATAGGAAAAAATGTGTGTCACTTGGACAAATATTTGATATTGTACTATATCTGAAAAATAATAAAAGGTAATGCTTTCACAGTAGAAACAGTAAAGAAAGCTCCATAATTTTCTTGCCTACAGGGGACATTCAGGAAAGAAATCCATGTATGGAGTTGGGAGGCGGTAGGAGTGGTAAGAAGGGTATATCATCCTAGGAGCAAAGTCTGAGCAAATGTCCTCTCATTAGGGAGGACACAGTGTGCTTTTTTAATTTCCTTTTTATTCTTATTTTTTATAATGGAAAGAGGCCTGGCCTTTGAAGTTAAGTAAGTGTTTATTTGGATCCTGGTGCTGCTTCTTGCCTGCCATGACCGCAGGCAAGTCACTTGGGCTCTGAGCCTGTCTTTCCTTGGTAAACGAGAGGAAAAGGAATACCCATCACTCCTTTGATGTTGAATGGCATGATGAATGTAAGGTACATCTAACACAGCGCCTGGCCCCTTATAGGATTCGATCAATGTCCGTTTCCTTCTGTCCTTTGTAGAACAACTCTCGTCTGAATCTGGGCAGCTCACAGTCTTCAGCAGGGGGAGAGGCATCAGCCAGGGGGTCTTTGTGGACTGGGGAGATTCCAGCCAAGAGCAGTGTAACATGGGCCCTCACACCTGGGTCTTTTAAACAGCCTTGCACATAGGTCAGCTTCTGGCACTGGCTCCCTTCATCTGAAGCCTTCTCTTCTCCTTTCCCTCCCTCTCTTACTCCTCATTCCCACTTGCCAGAGCCCATTTATCTACCACCCTCCCCTGCATAAAATTCGCTATCACAGAGATACTCCCAACTTCCTTCACATTAAGATTCACAGCTGATAAATAAAGCACTAAGAGGATTTGCATTTTAAGAGAGGATTAAGGAGTGAATCTTTAATTGTAGCAATGGCTGAATTAGAAAGCGGGAAAGCAGGCAGGTTTGCAGGGGTGTAGGTTGGTCTGGGATAAGTCATCGCATTTCACCTTAAAGCCATGTCACAAGTGATCACCTACTGGGCTCTCTTGTAAGGCCTAGAAGGACTTGATCATGAGAATCTCTACTATGTTATAGGGCAGTTGAAATGAACCATGTCCCACTTGGTTCTTCCCAAACTGAACATATGAAATAGTCATCTCTCTTGTGGGTTTTGGGTGCCACTGAGCCACTAAGAACAGGGTGCCACCTGTTCTTAGGTGCCTATTCCCTGCCACCCCTTGGCTACAGCACCCGCCACATGTAGTGCAGGGTGGTTGACATCCACCCAACCCCTGGCTCAGTGAAGGCAGGCCATGTTGTTTCCTCCATCCTGCACTGCCTGGGACGTGGAAGGGTAACCAGACCATTTGTAATTCTGACACTTTCCACGTACAATCCTTACTTCCCAGGGATGTAGACTGCAGCTATGATTATAAAAAGAAATTTTAATTGGTTAGGGGAATAAACACTTCTGTTTTATGCGTCCAAGGTGCTGTTTCTTGATTCTTCTCAAACTTACCTTCAAACCCTTGCCACTTGCCAAGGCCACAGATAGGACGTGTTGAGAAATCACCACCATTGCAGATTCCATCCCCACCCCTACACGCGGTACTATAAACTATAACAGAAAAGTCCACCTACACCCTTTAGACTGATATGGAGTAAGAACAATCAAGCCAGGCTGAGGGAGACACAGGATAGCCAATGGCTCGGGGACATGAGACAAGAGCTGCACACAACCTCCCAGCAGCGGGACCACATTCTCACCTCCTCAAAACAAGCTCCTCTTTGGGAATGTGCTGGCAAATGTTTAACAATCTGCTCTCTGGGAGAGAAGAGTCCCACTTGGAAGTCTTTTCCAATTTCCATGGTGTAAATACCGCCACCATGATTGAGTCCAAGGCCCCAAACACAAAGTTGGGAGGAGATGCATGGGAGCATATCATCATACAGTGTCCTCACCATATAGGATACAGAGCTCAGATAATAGTAAAATGGTGTCACTGATTTGAAACGAGATATGTGCCCCTATGTTTATTGCAGCATTATTTACATTACTCAAACTATGGAGGCAGCCCAAATACCCATCAATACATGAATTTGTAAAGGAGATATGGTCTACATACACAACGAAATATTACTCAGCCATGGAAAAGAATGAGATCTTGTCATCTGCAACAACACGGATGGAACTAGAGGGTATAATGCTAAGTGAACAAAGTCAGTCAAAGACAGATATTATATGATTTCATTCATAGGTGGAATCTAACATAACAAAATGAGCAAACACACAAGCAAAAGCAAAAACAGACCCATACATATGGAGAAAAAACTGGTAACTGATGGGAGTGGGGGCAGGATGGGAGGTACAGGCTTCCAGCTATGGAATGAATAAGTCATGGATGAAAGGCATAGCATAGGGAATATAGTCAAGGGAATACAGTCAATGGTATTTTAATATTGTTGTATGGTGAGATGGTAGCTACAGTTGTGGTGAGCATAATATATACAGTTGTTGAATCACAATGTTGTACACCTCCAACTAATGTAAAAAAATAGTAAAATGGGGTGCCTGGGTGGCTCAGTTGGTTAAGCATCTGACTTCAGCTCAGGTCATTATCTCGCAGTTCATGAGTTTGAGCCCCGTGTCGGGCTCTGTGCTGACATCTCAGAGACTGGAGTCTGCTTCAGATTCTGTGTCTCTCTCTCTCTGCCCCTTCCCCACTCAGGCTCGCTCTCACTCTCTCTCTCTCTCTCCCAAAAATAAACATTAAAAAGTTAATAAAAAAATAGTAAAATGTAAAATAATCAGGAAGTGATGAGTTTTGAGTGTGTATTGTCTTTGCCGTTAAATGTAACTTACATAATTTAATTAATAATACTTGCTGTGTTTAATGACAGGCTCACAAAATTCTTGAAAAAATAACAGTTGGATCTCCAAAGCTGGTATGAGCTTCCTTCCACACACCATTATTCCCATCTATCATAGATCTTGAGACTATCTCTCCGATGGGGTAAACGTACCCATTTATATCTGATAATACAAAAGGGTTTACTGATTGTGTTCTGCTTGGAATTTTATTCAGAAACCTACTTGACTCAGCAGTGACCATCAGGCCTCTCAGCTTGATGTCATTCCCAGCTCTGCTCTCTTCCTGAGGTCTGTTTATGCGATTTAGTTTCAGAAACTCAAGTGTCACATAAAGTGTCATAAAGCTGATAGCACAGGGACCTCCTCCCTCATTTAATGAGGTGCCTTCCTTCACCTCTGAACTTGCTAAGGAGGTTAGCCTCACCACCCCTTCCCTGAAACTCTTTCATCCACCACTTCTCAGGCCCTGTCCCCAACCCCACACAAGCTGGAAGAGGAAAACTGATGCATTCAGCTTGCAAAAGACTGCTTTTGAGAGTCAGACATGTGTGGATTTAGGGAAGTGAAGATTTGTGGGTCTGATGAGTGTGTGTCTTTAAAGGCTGATACAAACATTCTATTATTCCAAACATTTAACAGCACTGTCAAATTATGCCTATTAAAATTGAAAATTTCAGCAATTCAACAAATTACATATTTGAGCTCAAGATGTAACAAGCATTTTCCAATCATGACAGAGCAAACAATTTAGGTACTCTAAAATTCTTAGCAAAAGCAACCTTTACACATATCTCCCCCACCCCCAAGATGTGCTTCAGACATAGAAAATCTATGACTTTTAAGTAATTCCTCAACCTGAATCACCTGCTTCTTAGTAGAGGAAGACAACGTCTGGTCTCAGACATTTCTCAGACTATATTTACTTATATTTTGTTCTTCAAAATCTTGAGGAATGGGTATTTGTCCCCCGGTACCAAGAAGCAGGTGATTCAATTTGAGGTATTAACTGGAAATTCCTTGAGGAATAGGATTATTTGACTTCTGAGCTATTCAGGAACTGAAGGACAAATGGGAAGAAAACAAGAGCAGACATCTGTGTTCCAGGAATCATTTTACGCCAAACAGGAAGTTACTTAAAAAATGCAAATAAAAGTACAAAGATATACCATCACACACACACACACACACACACACACACACACACACACTAGACAGGCACAAATTGAAATTTTTATATGCAAGTGTTGGCAACAAGAACTCTGAGATACCACAGGTGGGAGTGTACATTAGTTATACCCATTTTAGAAGAGTTTGGCTTACAAACAATAAGAGACTCTTAAAAACTGAGAATAAACTCAGGGTTGATAGGGGGTGGGAGGGAGGGGAGGGTAGGTGATGGATATTGAGGAGGGCACCTGTTGGGATGAGCACTGGATATTGTATGGAAACCAACTTGACAATAAATTTCATATTAAAACAAAACAAAACAAAAACAAAAAAAGAAGAGCTTGGCTTAACCTGATAAAGGAGGATACTCATACATTCTGACCCAGCAATGCCATTTCTAGGTATATTAACTATACACACCTGTGAACATATATACTAGGATGCCCATATACGTGTATTCACAACAGCTTTGTTCTTATCAGCTCCCACAGAGAATTCAAATGAAAATTTACAGTGCATTGGATAATTTGTGGTAAATTTATACGAGAGAATCCTACATAGAAGTAAAATACAGTGGAGTAAAACTACATGGATGAATCTTGCAATCACAGCACTGAGCAAAAGAAGCAAGATGTATATTTAAACATACATGTGTGTATGTATACACACAGGTGACTCTTGAACAACAGGGGTTTGAAACGCAAGGATCCACTTATATGCAGATTTTTTCTACAAATGCAGCATATTTTCTCTTATGATTTCCTTAACATTTTTGTTTCTCCAGCTTACTTTAGTGTAAGAATACAGTATACTCTACATATGACACATGAAATACGTGTTAATCGGCTGCTTATATTATCAGTAAGGCTATTAGTTAAGTTTTTGGGGATCAAAAAGTTATATGCAGAATATCAACTGTGTAGGGGTTTGGTGCTCCAACCCATGTTTTTCAAGGGTCAGCTGTGTGTGTGTGTGTGCGTGTGTGTGTGTGTACCTGCATACATATACACACGTATATAAATATACACACACACAATACACACATACATCAATACACTGACATGATTTCCTATACAGAGTCTAAACAGTGAAAAAGTTAAATTATATTGTTTAGAAATACATATATAAAAAGTAAAACTCTACTTTTTTTTTTTTCCCCCAAAAGTAAGAGAAGGATCATTACAGAAATCAGATTAACTAGTATCTCTAGTAGGGAGAAAGGAAGCTGTGGTAAGAGAAGATCCCGTGCAGGAGTCCATGGTACTGGCAATATTTCATTTGTTAACCTTATGGCAGTTACTTAATTTCTTTGCTTTATCATTCTTATCTGTCAACGGACATTTCAAGTTCCTTTCTGTACAACACATCACAAACATATGCACACATACTTATACAAACAAACCCACAAATAAGTGATAGAGCACTGGGCAGGACCTGAGGGCCAGGCATTTCTGGAAGGGCCTCAGTGGGTTTGGGGAGCTGAGTTCCACAGTAACAGGTCAGTGAGTAGATAGTAGGTGACACTAGTTAGGGATAAGGCCACAGAGATGGAAGGAGCCAGATGTCAGGGTGAAGGAACAGGAGCAAATGTATATTTCCCTTTTTTTTTTAAGTTTATTTATTTTGAGAAAGAGAGAGAAAGCACGAGTGTGGGTGGGGCAGAGTGAGACAGAGAATCCCAAGCAGGCTCCACACTGTCAGTGCAGAGACTGCTATGGGGCTCAAATCCATGAACCATGAGATCATGACCTGAGCCAAAGTCAGACACTCAACCAACTGAGCCTCCCAGGTGCCCCACAAATGCTTATTTCCACTAACTAATCCCAGCACCAGTGACTGAAGGGACTGAAGAGAAGAGGGAGAGATGAGAAAACACATGACTGTCAAGGACGACATGGAGGAGGGGGAGAAAGACATGCATTTGAGAGACAATTCAAAACAGATTCATCAGCTCCCAACCAGGAGCTACATGAGGAGGAGAGCTGAGAAGTGAAGATGTCATAAAGGTTTTTATCTCAGGTCTCTGAGAGTGTGATAAGGTCTTTAGTAGAAATGGAGAACAAAGTGAGATAAACAATATTATGGGAGATTTTTAGAAAAAAGTCTATTGGTTTGCTACATAATGATTTTTTTTCCTTCCTGCAGAGAAGACACAATGGCCACAAACACATAAGCCTGGTTCTTACGCAAGATTTGCTGGTAGTCACCCTAACTCCTCTCCTCTTTCTTCCATTGTTGGCACGTTTTCATTAAATTCTTAAAATTTTTTTTAATGTTTATTTATTTTTGAGAGAGAGAGAGAGAGAACAGGGGAGGAGCAGAGAGACAGGGAGACACAGAATCAGAAGCAGGCTCTGAGCTGGCAGCACAGAGCCCAATGCGGGGCTCAAACTCACAAACTGTGAGAACATGACCTGAGCTGCAGTTGGACACTTAATCGACTGAGCCACCCAGGCGCCCCTTCATGAAGTTCTTTTGTTCAGTCATGCCAGTGGCTCACACTAACTCTTCCCTCTCTCTTTAGGGAAGAATAACGTCCTTTTGCTTAAGAATCCACAAGGAAAACATATTAAGCTTTAGGAAGATTGTGGTTCACTTTAATTATGATGCATGACTTCTGGCCTTTCCACTCAGGACAACTGCCCTTCCACACAGGTGGAGGAGACGGACAGTGGAGAGTCAACGGAAGGCAACCTTCAGCCCTGCTCCCCACTTTCATCTACTTCCAACACGAGTGGGCAACAGCTGCCCTAAGTGGAAGCTGTCTGCCTTTCTGCAAGGATAGAGTGCAACAGGTAGCATTGTGTCTAAGGCTAATCTAGTCTGGGTTTGGTCTTTAGCTGGAACTTACAAGGGTATATAAAACCCCTGGACTTATTTGTATCATTTGGTGTCTAGAGATTTCCACTCGGGTTACAAAAAAAAAAAAATCTAAACAAGATCTGGTCATGAGAGAGGAGTTACCCTTGAATTTGTGGCAGCTCTCGAAATAATTCTGAAGAAATCATGAATTCAATTTTGTATATTTGAGATGTGAGAGTAACTTCTGGAAAATGTGTGTCCAGGAGTTGTAAGCATGGGTCTAATTTAAGACAAAGCCAGGCTGGAGCCATTGCTGTACCTGGGATGGAGAAGAAAAAGGGAGGAGCTCTACAAAATGATGATGATGGTGGCAATGACAGTTAACAAGCACTGATGATGACCATGTGCCAGGCTCGGTGTCCAGCACGTAATATACTTCATCTTCAAAGGGAGAATATGTTGTTCTCTACACTTTGTAGAGAAGCAACCTGAGGCTCAAAGACATTTACTGACAGTCTTTAGCTCACACAGACCTGACAGAATCACAGGTATTCTAAATCAGTACTGTAAACACCTTCCCATTCTGAACTCCCAAATGTTACCCTAAACTAAATATCCTTGTAAAAACCACATTTCCTGTTTCCAAGTCCAAGAGCTGAAAGGGGGTGGGATGATTTCCCGCTCCTCTTTAGAGAACTGGCAAAGCAGCAGGATTTGCTTTGAAAACGGTGGGGAAAGAAGAAAGCTAACACATTTATATACCATCCTAATTCCTCCCAATCCAGCTTTTAAAATTTCCTGGGCTGTTTTGTGTGGGTGAGTGGGTGGGAGCTGGCAGATATTTTTAAGCAGTTGGGACCCTGGGGTGATAAGGGATGAGGAGAACTGAAATGTAATTCCTTTTTGAGGGCTAGGATAAAAGAAGAGTAAACACCTCAGCTTATAGCTCAGCTCAGGTACAATAATAGACATGTAGGCTGAAAGCTAGCAGCCACCAATTTTATTAAAAGACTTTTTCTGTTTGAATTACACATCGCTCTACCAAGGTAATACTGAATCTCTGTGCACACTGTGTACTTACCCAGTGATGCTACTCAGGAGGTATTTTATACCTAGATGACGTCTCATAGAGATATTTTAAGTATAAGCATAGTGTGATATCCAGTGATCTGGTTCTTTAGTTGAGTTTGGTGGTCTTAAAAACATTTTCTAGCAGGATGATGTGGCAGAGAAAACACGGTTTCAAATTCTGGCCACTTACTGCGGCAGTGATCAAGGTGTTTAATTTCTTTTGACTTTATTTTTCTCCCCTCGTAAACTTGCCAGACTCCCTAAAGCCTTTTCCAGCTATGAAATCCCAGACGTCCTCGAATTTATATAGTAATTACCACAATACTAATCATCATAAAATCATATATTCTTAAAAGATGATGAAGACAATCAGACTTCTACTTCTGTCATGGTTCAAACAATCTCTTTTACAAAATTCTGAAATATATGGCCCTCACTTGTTCCCTTCTTTGAGTCCCTGAGGAGATCAGCCAACTCCTGCCAGAACTCATAGAGCCTAGCTGGCCTCGTTTCTCTAAGCCAGACTTTGATGCAATCTGTTGATCAGAGAGAAGGGTAACCAAACCAGAAGAAGTCTCATTAAGACAAACATAGATGAAATGTAGGGCTATGTACAGCAAAGCTTATTTCCATGTCTCAACAGATGGCGAGGAAAACAATGTCTTGTTGATCTGGTTAGAGCAAATTATATATGAAGAGTTCTTCTATATAATGAGAGAGTATGTGTTGTGTGTGTGTGTGTGTGTGTGTGTGTGTGTACAGCATATGCCAGCACTGTAGGAATAGGAACCACTCAAGTACCCCAAAAGTAAGGTCTATGAAGAGTTTTGTAAAGTCCTATTTCATGTTGAAGGAAATCAGCAGTGACATATGAAGGGCTTGCAACAAGGTCCTAGAATTGTCAGAAAGGAGCAGTTACAAGTACTGTTCTAAATGTTAACACCTAATGCATTCACACTACTTCCTCTTACTATCATGTTTGTGAACTCCAGAAGAACTTTCTTTGCAACTTGTATAACATTTTCTGTTTTCCAGGTCTTACACATCAGTCTGGTGTACCAATCAAAATGTTTGTGATCCCTGTTACTATTGATTTTGGCCTTGGAGCAAACCACATAAAATAAAAAGATGAAAACCGAAAAGAATAAATAAAAACCCAAAACAACACACACACACACCCCCCTCTCTACATACATACAAAATAGGGTTACTCAACCTCAGCACGACTAACATTTCGGACCAGATTTTTGCTGTTGTTGTTTTTGAGGGGCTGTTCTCTGGATTGCAGGATGTTTGGCAGCATCCCTGGCCTCCACCCAATACAGACCCATGGAACTTTCAGGTTTGTGAATGCATTTTATTACCTTTTAGACTGGGATATCAAGTCGAAGTGAGTAATTTTATAAATAAAGGAAACTGGAGCTCAGAGATGTAAAATAATGACTGTCCACCTGACCATCATAATGCATCTCTTGGTATAAGACACAAGAAGACTGGAGCTGAAAGAGATCCCAACTTTATCAAATCCAGTCTCCAGGTTGCAGACAAGAATATGAGACCTCGCTTTGTAATTTTTCTGCCCTTCTACCCATTACACTGATCATCTGGATAACTGGTTCTGATAGTTTGAGTATTAAATAAATCTTCATTTTACCCTTCCAGGTGGCAGGATTTGGGCCCAATTTACTTGAGAAGACATCTTCACAGAGCATGTTCCCTTTGATCAAGTAAGTGACGACAGGTTGAGACAGCTCCAGGCTCAGGTCTCACACCTGCTGAGATCCACTCAGGTCCCATGGCAGCCAGAGCACAATTATCTAGTCAATTGCTCTGGAGGGAACATCATCTCAAAAACATGACCAAGTTCACACCATCGTAATTAATCAGACAACTGCTCTAGTGTGATGGCAGTTAACACTTCATAGACTTGGAACTGTCTTTTTTGATCCAGAAACCACTATTCACATTAAGGCTGAGTTGTATTTACATAACCAGAGTCCCACATTTGGATGCTAATTAGCAAAATAATACCCACAATGCAATCCCACTTAAATATTTCACCTCTGGGTGGAAATACATTAAGTAAACAACATGTAGAATGAAATAGGATTGTGTCAGTATATTTACAACAGAAAAAGTACTTGAAGTCCTGTATAAAAAAAACAGGCTCTTTGTATTTCTTTAGGCTGTCCTAGAATTACTGTCTTTGAAAAATGTAGCTTTGGGATACTATAAAGACAGGACTATATAAAGAACTACTTTAAAAGAGCAAAGAGCAGAGTTGCTCTGTGCATTAATTGCATGTAAGTGTATGTCAGGAGTCTGAAAGAGGCTGGTTGCAATTTGCAAATCCTAGTACAGGGTTTCAGCCATAATGATGTTAGATCATCTTCTCATGCTTGTGAGGAGAAATAAGACTTAGTCATACTTCTAGGTGACATGTATTTTGCTTTTCAAAACCAAAGGTCCTCATTTTCTGTTAGCATTTGAGCATTAGTTTGTTTCACAGCATTTGAGGATTCTTGAATTTCTGTGCATATTGATTTTTCACTTACCAACATTCAAACACAAAAGTATTTATTATTGTGCATCACAATGATAATAAAACTGACTTTAAAGTATCCAGGCAAAAAAAAAATACCACCTATATTAGTCTGGAATGAAGTATTCTTAAATCTGAGGAAGTCTATTATTATTCAAAGATCAATCACAACATGTTAAGAAGTGAGCAATTTAAGAAGAGAGGGCAAGGTGGGAAAGAGGCATTTATCAGACACTGAGGGGAAAGCCAACGAGGGTTGATAGGTGAGATGTCCAGTTAGAACTTGACTAGCAACGCAAATCTCTGCTAGGTATCACTGATAAAGGTCAAGGGGAACAGAGTTATGACAGTGAACTTTAAAAATACTGACAGGAAACAAGAGTACTGGTTTCCAGGTGCATTGCTTGGCTATTCACATAAAACCATTAGTCCCTTCACAGAAAGGTTTATTGATTTACACAGACACTCATTTGTCACATCCTGTAAAGTACATTAAAAGCTGCCCAAGTATTTCAAATGTACTCAACAAATATGCCTTCTCACCTGTGTGCAGTCTGGGGCCCTGGCTGTAAGATATTTTCAGTGTGAAGCTCTTGATTGAGGAGAAAGCAGCAACTAAAAAAGTGTGTGTGGCCTTAACACCCCTCCCTGATGTCCTGCTGACAAGTCCCTCCCCTGGTTGGGAACTTCTGGTGCCAGATTTCTACATATAAGAGGATTGCATTGCAATGGGTTCAATGCAGAAGGGATTTGCCACAGAGGGGCAAGACATGGTTTCATCTTGCTCCTCCCCCATTCCCGGACTTCCCTGTAGTTTGTCACTTCCACTAGCACATGCCTGTCAGGTGACAGGCCCTGCATTTAGTGTGGGAGACAATACAGACTAATGCATTACAGTCGCTCTGTCATCACCCATGTGGTGGTGAATTACAGTACCACAACTTATTTTTTTTAATTTTTTTAACGTTTATTTGTTTTTGACACAGGGAGAGACAGAGCATGCATGGGGGAGGGTCAGAGAGAGAGGGAGACACAGGATCTGAAACAGGCTCCAGGCTCTGAGCTGTCAGCACAGAGCCCGACACGGGGCTCGAACTCACGGACTGCGAGATCATGACCTCAGCCGAAGTCGGACGCTTAACCGACTGAGCCACCCAGGCTCCCCTACAGTACCACAACTTATTAGCACACTCCTTACCACGTAGCTTCCTCGCCTATAAAATGGGGGTATAAAGAATTCCTGGGTTGCAGGTTATTGTGAGGCTCAAATAAGATAGTGCATGGGAAACACTAAAGATCAAGATGCCCACTCCACAACAATGCTACACTGTACAGCTGCATCCACTTGCCACTTGTGGCTATGTATTTTGAAATTAAATTAATTTAAAAATTCAGTGTCTTACTGGAACCCTCTTGCACTGTTGGTGGGAATGCAAACTGGTGCAGCCACTCTGGAAAACAGTGTGGAGGTTCCGCAAAAACTTAAAAATAGATCTACCCTACGACCCAGCAAGAGCACTGCTAGGAATTTACCCAAGGGATACAGGAGTGCTGATGCATAGGGGCACTTGTACCCCAATGTTTATAGCAGCACTTTCAACAATAGCCAAATTATGGAAAGAGACTAAATGTCCATCAACTGATGAATGGATAAAGAAACTGTGGTTTATATGCACAATGGAATACTACGTGGCAATGAGAAAGAATGAAATCTGGCCTTTTGTAGCAATGTGGATAGAACTGGAGAGTGTTATGCTAAGTGAAATAAGTCATACAGAGAAAGACAGATGCCATATGTTTTAACTCTTATGTGGATCCTGAGAAACTTAACACAAGGCCATGGGGGAGGGGAAGGGAAAAAAAAGCTAGAGAGGGAGAGAGCTGAACTATAAGAGACTCTTAAAAACTGAGAATAAACTGAGGGCTGATGGGGGGTTGGAGGGAGGGGAGGGTGGGTGATGCGTATTGAGGAGGGCACCTGTTGGGACGAGCCCTGGGTGTTGTATGGAAACCAATTTGACAATAAATTTCATACCAAAAAGTAAAAACTAAAAAAAAAATAAAAATTCTGTTTCTCAGTCACACCAGTGACATGTCAAATGCTGTTTGGCTCAATGGCTATCATATCAGAGGACATAGCTAGAGAACATTCCCAACACCAGACAAAGTCCTGGAGAGCACTTTCTAGAGGTTGATATACATTATTTTAATTTATAAACTAATGCTTTATAGGCATTATTATTTAATCGGAGGCACAGGCCCATGCCTGATAGTCACCAAAAATTATTTAATGTGTTGACTTGGGACATATATGGTGACAAAATCCAACTTACTATATCTTTATTATATTTTTTTCTTCCAAATCATGTTTCCATCTTTATCTCAATTTATCTTCACAGTATCCTTATGAAATAAATATGTTAGACATCTATCATTTTCAACTCATCAAGAGGGAAACATATAAGTAGAGTATATATATTCTATGAGCAATGTCTATCCTTTGGAGAGTTTTGGGAATAAGAAACAAATAAGGTAATAAATGCTCATCAGCAGTAATGAAGTTCTCATTTTTCCTGATTTGAAATTACTAAGACCATTTTAGAAAAAAAGTGAAATGTACACAAAAATATGAAGAAAACAAAAATTGCTCAAAATTACATAACCCATAGATAACCACCATTAACATGGGGTCACTTTCTAGAGGTATAAAATGTATATTGTACATGACAGTTGATTTACTAAATGATGATTTTTTTCTCACTTAAAACAAAGTGGATATTTTCCCACACCATTAAAAATGATGACACATTTACTGAATGCAAAAGCGTTTATTGTGGGATATATACTATAGATTATTTTACCTTGTCTCACTTGTACTAGTAAAAATAATGCTACAAAGACTGTGCTTAAACATAAATCTCATTTTAAATCATAAATTATTTCTTTGGAATGGAGCACCGCAAATAGAATTAATGGGTAAAAGCCTTAGAATGTTTTCACTGATTCCTGATACACATTACCATTTGGCCTTCTGTAAAGGCCTTATCGATTTTCACTTCCCCTGGGGTGTATGTGAGTGCTACTCTTCCTTCTCCAGCACCGATTAGTACCATCTAAACATGTTGCCAGTTTTGTAGGCAAAACATCCTCTATTATTATTTAACATTTTATTTCTTTGACTACACGGGAGGCTAATTTTTTCCTATGTTTATTAGCTAATGGTATTTTCTCTCCTGCGAACTGTCTCTTTATATCCTTTGCGCAGATTCCTGTCACAATGTTTCCATTACGAATTTATATTAAATCTTCACGTATTGAGGATAGCAAAAATTGTTTTAGTTCTAATGTCTTCTCTTTTCCTGTCTTTTAATTTTGTTTGTAATATATTCAGGTTCATAACATTTAAATGTTTATAAAGTTAAGAAAATCTTTTTCCTTTGTGATTTTCTTCATTGACTTTATAATTAGAAAGTCCATTCCCACCCAAGAGCAATTAAATAGTCACTTTCCTCAAATTTAATAATGTTTCAATTCCCCTTTTTGGTGCATTTACCTCTTTAACTCATATGGGATTCACATTATGCTGTCAGGTAAGCATCTTATTTTCTTTCCAAATAATGAAAAAATTGTTCCAGAACATTTACAGACGCAGCCTTTGTCTCCTGGTTGATAGGTGATATCTTTTTTTTAATTTATTTTATTAAAAAATTTAATGTTGATTTGTTTTTGTGTGTGTGAGAGAGAGAGTGTGTGCGTAGGGGTGGGGCAGAGAGAGAGGGAGAATGTGAAGCAGGCTCCAGGCTCTGAGCTGTCAGCACAGAGCCTGATGCGGAGCTTGAATCCATGAACTGTGATGTCATGACTTGAGTTGAAGTCAACACTTAACCTACTGAGTCACCCAGGTGCCCTGGCTTTTTTTTTTTTTTTTTTTTGAGTTTATTTATTTATTTTGAGAGATAGTGTGTGGGGGGAGGGGCAGAGAGAGAGAGACAGAGCGGGAGAGAGAATCTCAAGCAGGCCCCACACTGGCGGCGTGTAGCCCAATGAGGGGCTCACCAACTGTGAGATCATGACCTGAGCCATGGTTGGTGCTTAACTGACTGAGCCACCTAGGCACCCCTGTGTTATCTTTTTTAGAAGTACTAAACACTTAAATACGGTAAAGTTATTGTCAGATGACTTATACTGTTTTATTGATTTACCTGATCTAGAGCTATAAGCACACTTTAACTACAAGTTGATACCATTTTAATACTTAATACAGTAAGCCATCATTTGTTATTCTTCTTCCTCTCAAACATTTCTTGTTTTTTTTGTTTGCTTCTTTCTACATTGTCTATAGAATCATTAAGTCCTCCTCATTCCCCTCCTATAATCCAATTGATTTTCACTTCTTTTAAAAGGTTATAATCAACCTTTAAATTATTTGGGGAAGAAATATCAGTTTTGCAATATTTGGTCTTCCCCTGCAGGAACATGGTATACCACTTTATTAAATTCTTGACTTCTCTCGATAAGTTGTATACATTTATTTAAATGAGTTCTACACTTTTCTTTAAATAGTATTTTATGACCTTCCTTACAATTATACACTGAATTTTCCCCAATTATTTTTTGAACCATTATTCCTCACTGACAGAAAACAACTGATTTTTGTAATAGTCATATCTGACCACTTTATTACACTCTTTTATTAATTCTTAGGTTTATTTCACTTAATTTCTCAGGTTTGTAGTATAGAGAATGCCACCTGAAAATAACAATATGTTTTCCCTCCTTTCCAATAGCAGTGCAATTTTACCTCTGAATCATGTATTAAGGGAAGTGGCAGAACTTCCAAAAAGGCATTTACAAAGTATGCTAATCGCTGGCACCATGGTCCTGACTATACTTCAATATCTACAGTATATTTTCCTATTGAGAGTGATAGTGGCTGCCAGATAAAACTATTTATCTTAGTAAGGAATTTTACTTTTAGTTCTAATTTTCTAAGAGTTTTAAATAGGGATTCGTTTGGAATTGTCTGCAAGACTTTTGGTCTATTTCTCTAAGGTGGCATTGGGTTTTCTTTGTCAGATTTGGGTATCTTTCCCTTCTACTCTAACTTCTGGAATAGCTAGCAGAACATGAGAAGTACCTAATACTTGAAATTTTACAAGAATATGCCCATAGACCACTTGACTAGAGGGACTGAATTCCACTTTAAGTAGATGAGGGACAAATTAGCTGTTAAAGGAAGTGCCAACAACAGTGGAGAAGCAGATGGGCATTTTCCAGATGAGTGATGATGCTGCATGCAGGAAGTGATCTGGGACTTGTCATCACCCTACAGAAGCAATATGGTCTCATAACCCTCACTCCAAAATTTGGTTTGGATGTCGAGACTGATGATACCACGTATGCACCAAAAAGTTAAGAAAAGATTTATTACTCACACACTGAGTTTTTCTGGGGAGATTAAGGAAGGTTTCCAGGGAGCTCTGAACATGGCTTGGGCAGCCAGCACTTGCAAGGTCTGAACTTTCTGACTGAGACAAAGGAAGCCTTTCTTATCAACTTGCTGAGATGTGGCACAGAAGGGAAAGGAAGAGCGGTGGGATTTGAAAGCTGTCAGCAAACATCCAAAGTGGAAGCCAACTATTTATTTCAGTAGAGGTTGAGGGAGGGGCACAGGAAGACAGACTTGATGATAGAGAGGAAAGGCAAGAAAACTGGTGTCTCTAAATGGCCTTAGGAGTTTGGGAGGCAGGAAAACAGTAATCCTCCTCCACATACTGAAAACTGCATGATGCATAAGGGATTTAGGGTACAAAAGAAATTGTTCTTTTATCTTCACTGGTATAACTTGAATGGCTTACCATTTGGAAGAAAATTTCGTGGATTTATACCATGTACTAGAATCGTGACTTCTGTACCATAATCAGAATATTTGTCATTGAATTCCGAAAAAAATTATTTTAAACATGCAAGAGTAGAAACAAAGAATTTAGCCTCTTCCTAGCATTATGTCTTCCATTTTGGTACACAGAATTACCTGTAGAATCCAAACAGACAAACTTTCTACAGTCATAAGCAACTGAACCAACACTGTGTAATAATACATACTTATTAATAACATCAATAGCTAAACTTATTGAGAATTTACTACGTGCAAAAGTGCTTAATACTGCATGCATCATCTCATTCAATCTTAGGGCAATCTTAGGTATTCGTATTATTAGTCCTCCTCCTACCCCACTCCCTTTATAGAAGAGGAAAGTGATGATCAAGGAGACTGAGCAATTTACTTCAGATCAAAGAATCAGTAAATGAGGGGATAAGTTTTCAGCCTAGAACCCTTTGATTCCAAATCACCACTTGCTTTTAACCACTGAGCTGCACTGAATACCTTGTCTATGAACCTATACCATAATAAGTGTGTGGTTCATAGGGTGGGTGCCTGAGCTCATTTGAATCCTAGCTTCCACTTACTAGCAATGTGAGCAAGTTTAAAAAAATTCTGCAAGTTACAATTTTCTCATCTTTAAAAACTAAGATATAACAGTATCTACTTCCTAGGGTTCTTGAGAGGACTGAATGATTAAACATTTTTAAAGGATTCAGTATATTATCTAGTACACATAAATTATGTGCTTAATCTAGGTTAACTCATTTTAGTAATAAGGTCATAGGTAGGAACATTAATTTTTACCTAGGAGTGGTGACAAAATATTTAGAATAATATGTAAAAAAGCACAAATACCTAGGAATTGAAAACCTCTGGGTTGACCTTCAACTCCAACCAATTATTACATAACCAAAGTCAAGCATTTCTGAGGTTGTATAAATGCTTTTCCAACTTAACCTGATCTTTTGCCTAAAAGGTAAACCATTTTGAGGAGGACCTGAGTGGCTCAGTAGGTTAAGCGTCTGACTCTGGATTTTGGCTCAGGTCATGACCTCACAGTTTGTGGGATTGAGCTCCACATAGGGCTCCATGCTGAGCATGAAACCTGTTTGGGATGCTCTCTCTCCCTCTCTCTCTCTCTCTCTCTCTGCCCCCCTCCTTCAAAATAAATAGATATCAATAATAATTTAAAGGAAAAAAAAAAGTAAACCATCTTGAGTACCCTACCCGGCTCTAACATGGATGCTTCAGAGATTCAGATCTCTATGGCAATAAAGCCTCAGGTCTACTTCTTGCCAAGAATTTAGAGAAGCCTCTTCAGTTTAGCCATGAGGTATAAACTCCTACATAAAGATGTCTAATTTACTCATACAGACTCATGTTCACACTCTCTTCCTTGCAGCATGGAAAAGATACTTCCCATTGTGTATTCCTGAAGTTATCATTGGCATTAAATAAGAGGCAGAATGGCTGCCCTACAAGAAGACTCTCATCACTGGACAACACAACTTGGAACCATCTACATAACTATTCAATTTAATGTAATCATTCTTTTAAAAGCCTCACATTCAAAAGACGTTTATTTGGTCAATGCTTTTATTTTTATTTATTTATTTTTAAAGTTAATTTATTTATTTTGAGGCGGGGAGGGGAATAAAGAGAGAGATAGGGAGAAAGAGAATTCCAAGCTGGCTCCATTTTGTCAGCGTGGAGTCCAATGCTGGGCTTAAACCTACAAACCATAAGATAATGACCTGAGTTGAAACCAAGAGCCAGATGCTTAACTGACTTACCCACCAGGCACTCCTGGCCAATGTTTTTCTACGTTAAAGCTTGTTAGCTCCAAAAACCAGCTCATGGTATAAGTGGACACCTCTAATTGTTATAAATTCTTTCTTTAGATTTTCACCCCTAAAATCTTTATTTATTAACTCCTTTTTGCCTTAAGAAATATATTACATCTATCTATATATGATTCCATAAGAAAACTTTTATAATATTCAGAGACCTAAGTGATATGTCTTCTTGATTTTTCTTTTCCGAAATTAAGTAGCTGTGGCCTGAGTTCTTTCCATCTTTCCCTACAACATTGTTTTTAGATCCCTCTAAAGGCAAACTATTTCATTTTCTTTCCTTTTCTTTTTTTTTTTTTTTAATACACCTTCTGGTTTGTCAATTTCTCTCTTGAAGTGAAACTATCTGGAACCAAACCCTTTAAGATGTGGTCTGCATGAGGCAGAATGTGGCAGGGCTAATCACAGTGTCTAGAGAAAACATTATCCTCCTATTAAGCATCCTCTGTCTGACTTGGCTCTTAGCACACTCTTGATTCATACTGAATTTATTTTTAACTACTGTCCCAAGTTTTCCTCCGAACGCTAATTGCTTTGAAGCTCCGGGATTTAACAAATTAATTTTTAACCTACAAATGCAGGAACTAACATTTATTACTGTTAAATTTTATCTTGTTTACCACAGCCTACTGTTCTAAGATACTAAGATATTATAGAACATTCAGAATTATGATTTTGACAAGATCACAGCTATTCTCCCTTCCCAGCTAGTACTACCTATACATTAAAAAACTTGCTTGCCTTCCAATAGTCATGTCAGTGATAACATATGATGAGTAACGTAGTTATGAAGATAGACCTCTGTGGCATAGGTCTGGAAAGATTTCTCTGAGTTAATTAGTCTTTATTTGGCTAGATCTGTGTACAATGGGGCAGCTGATTATGCATCTATCCAACTGAATGATCCACCAACATATTTCTTAATCCTCTCTGAACATTATCCTGAGTCAAAAGATAGATGCCTTAATGAAATCCTGATACAACCAACTTATAGCAGTCTCATGATAAACAGTTAATTTTTTTAATCTGTTAAAAAAAAACACTTTATTTTTAGTGAGCTCATGCTGTGTCTTAGTGATTCCATCTTTATCATTTGTTGCTTTCTAGACATTTTCCAGGTACCAATATCAAGTCCCTGTGCTCTGGTTTTTAGAACTTTTTTTTTTTCCTTTATAGAAATAAGAACTGTATTTTCCCATTTTTTGGTCCTTTCGCTTATCTCCAATATGCCATTTCCTCAGGGATTATCAACAGTGGTTCTAGAATAGTATCCAGTACTTGGAATGCAATTTACCCAGACTGGAGAATGATGAGTCATCTAGGGTTGCTAACTGCCTTACCAGTTCTGGAAATCGATTCTCCCCTTGGGATAATGAACCCATCCTTCCCAGTGTGAGAAACACTTTACAGAGTCTACAGACAGAAAGTACGAGGTGACTAACTTTGCCATTTACTCTTGCTGCTGCAAATGCTGCTGTTTTCATGATGTTACCAAAAGGCCCAAGTGGTTGAGGAAACATATGTGTTTTTTTTCTTCTCAGAAGGATGAGAATAGTACAAGGTTTTAAAAAGCCCTCACTGAATATGCTAGGCCTTGTTAAATATTTTCTATAAAGTATCCCATTTAATTTTTACAATAAAGCTATGATAAAAGTACTGTGATTGTTCCCATTTTACAGACGGAAAAAGCTTACAACTGGAGTAGCTAAGGAACTTGCCCTAGGTACGGCTAGTAAGATGTGGACTTGATATTCAAACTCAGGTGTTCCTGATATCAGTGACCATAAGTATTAACCATTATGCCACAGGGCAATTTATTTAAAAAATGTAAATTTGGTTGACACTCTTAATGTTTGGGTTTGGTAAATTTTGGCTTATTAACATTTATATTCAAATATGCTATTATTTTAAATTTGTGTCTCTTGTCCTTTGTAACAGTCCTTTCGTCTAGTGAATGTGCATACCCTTTAAAAATCTGGTTTTATCATTGAACTCCCTGTGTGATTATGTCATTATGTTAAACAGCTCACTTCCTTCCTTCTCACCCTACTGTGGTTCAAGAGATTTGTTATGAGTGTGTCCATGCATGCACAGATGCTGCCACTGTCTTTAAAGTGCCTCCCACGTGCGTGGCCAAGCTGCCCTTTGCCAGGGTAAGTGGCCTCTATTAGATGAGAGGGCCCTGGTTTCCATCTTAAGGTGATAATGGAGAAATGTCTCTGCAGCACAAAAGTAGGAAGATTTGTTATTTCCTGGGAACCCATTATATGTGTCTATTCTACTTTGTGGTGGCTTCGGTCAACTCTGGGGCTGCTGCCAGGGGGCCCTCTCAGGCCCTCCAGCTGCTTGAGAGCCAACAATCACTGCTGCTGGCTGCTGGCATAACCTGGATGAGCTGGTGAATCAGGGCTGTTTGCACAAGCTATGAAAGTGCGCCAAAGAAGCTCATTGGTGAAAACAGCCAGGTGAGGGAATAGTTCACATAGTTACCTATTCAGCAGAGCCCTCACTCTCAGAGCCTTCTGTCCAAAGTCAGATGCTGACCTCCAGGGACAATACTGTAGTGACAGAAACAGGCAGGCGTGGGGACCTCCTACAGGGCCACACGGGGACTGCTCTGCCTGCAGTCAGCCATGCTCTCCTTCTGTGGTATGATGCCATTTAGGAAAGATAACCAAATTTGAGCTCACGATGTAACAAGAGTTTCCCAATCACAACAGAGCCAAAAATTCAGATACTCTAAAGTTCTTAGCAAAAGAAAGAAGTTTTAAACATATTTTAGCCCCCACATGTGCTTTCAGAGATACCAAATCTGTGACTTTCATGCATAGAGTGAATTTTGTGCTGATTCCAGGCCTGACATGCAACTTCATTTCAGTCAAGCACAAGAAGGCGAGTAAGACAATGTGTTCAAACAGAGAACCCTCAGGCTTTAGATGGAACACTCAGACTTTTTCAGAATATCTAGGGCCCACATTAGAACCTTCAATCCTTTGTGGGCTGTGTTCTCTTTCAGAGTGTCCATGACTTCACTGTTACATTTTCAATGAATCGTTTGATATCTTACTTCTCAAAAACCAGGTAGGGTATACAATCTAACTATTGCTTTGGTTCCTCTTGTTCCATGGATGCTCATTTGCTTTCTTAAGTTTTTCTTTATGGCCTAAAATAATAATAATAATAATAATAATAATAATAATAATAATAAAGGGGCGCCTGGGTGTCTCGGTCAGTTAAATGTCTGGCTTCAGCCTCTGTCATGATCTTGTTATTACCAAGTTCGAGTCCCACATTGGATTCTGGGCTGACAGCTCAGAGCCTGGAGCCTGTTTCAGATTCTGCGTCTCCCTCTGTCTCTGCACCTCCCTTGCTCATGCTTTGTCTCTCTCTCCCTCTCAAAAATAAACCAACATTAAAAAAAGTTTTCCTTTACTTCCCAAGAAGAATCAGATCCCTCCCGATGCTCAGAGTTAAGCACACAGTTATGACCCCCTCTTCTCCCTCTGCTCTCAGAGAGGGAAGCTACTTCCGAGACAGGTCAAGAATTTATGAGAGGCGCTGCTTGCCGCAGCCTGAAATTCCAGCAGGCTAGCTGAGATCCCACACCACTACTTCTACTGATGGTTTCTTTCAAATCAGTTGAGATTAATCATCCTCCACCTGCATACTCTGGCTTCATCTCTCAACCCTCCTGATATGTGCTGTGCAGCTGTAAGCTACTCATTTCTGAGTACAACTTCACAAACTTCTAGTTTACTTCCAAACTTGACTTTTACCCCTAAAGGATATTAGAAAAAACATGGTTTTCACAACCTACTAATTGCATATTAAATAAACTGAATAAATTATTCATTTATTTAATAAACTAAATTATTGTGGTTTCTTTCCTGCACCTAACGTTTGGAGCTGGGCTATGCCCTGGATATGAGAGCCAAATCATAAATGTGGACGGTGCTCATTTACTGATAACCCACTATGTGCCAGTTGCCTACATAACATAGTCCAATGCTGAAATGTTATGTGGTAATCATACAGGCCTACATTACTAATTTATAAGAAAAAAAATCAACTAATGGGCACAGATATTCAAGTCACATGGTGGTTCAGAGAATAGGCTCTGGAGCCACATGGCCTGGGATCTGACACTATTAGCTGTGTGATCTTAGCTAAGACTTTGAACCTCTCTGTGTCTCAATATCCTTTTGTGTACCCACAATAAGAGCAGCTGCTATAAGCTTTTGCAAAGAGCAACTACGAAGTGAAAAGTGCTTAGAACATGTTGGCTACATAGTTCTCTCTCAATGAACGTGAACTGTCATCTTAATTTTCATTATTATTTATAAACCAGGGATTGACCCACATGGCAGATTCTAAACATTACAGATGTGAAGAGCCGTTTTGGGGTATAAGCTTCCACCAAAATGACTCAGACAACACCGTGTACATCGTGCGCTTATGGTAAAAATTTGTTGAATGAACATTTGAATAAACAGGCCTTCAATTTTTAATATACCCGCAAAGAACAGGACCAGCACCGACTGCATGGAGAAAATTCTCATCATAATTTTCCATCTTCTCTATCCTCGATTAGCATACTTATCCTCTTCCTCAATCTACAAGTAAATTTGAAAAACTAATGGAATTCAGATTTATTTATGAAAATGAATCTGCTTCTTTGTTTAGGGCAATGGACCCCGTTGGTAATATTTCTCAAGGTGTTTTTTTTTTTTTTTAAGATTCTTAAAGGAAACATATAGTTAAAACTCAAGCCAGTTTAATACACCTTGAAAAATAAGCATAAGAGCCTTAATTGCCTTTTTCTTGGCATACATCAATTCCTACACATAAAAATGCAGCACCGAATAACAATAGTGAGCCACGTTCCTTTTAAATAGCACATCCGTGTGAATACTAGCTGTCTATTATGTTTCTTAAAATCTAGGAGGCTGAACCATATTTGTGAAAAGAAACTTTTTAATAAAATTTAAAAAGCCTAATTCTCGTGCAAGGAAGAAAAGCTAGAAATGTCTTTCTCTCTCTCTCTTTTTTTAATTAGTACAAAACCTCCCCACATGCTTCAAAACAGTAACAACGTGATGTTAATATAACTCATTATAACTGCAGTCGTTTATTACAGAACATTCTAGGCAAAAAATAATGCTGTGTAAAATATAAGAAAGAGGGAAGAGGACATTTGGGGAATTATAAGCAATTTCCTTTTCAGATAGAAGTTTATAAGTCCTAACAGAGTTCTGTTGTCCCTTTGACCAGTACTCACAAGTATTCCCATAGAATGATACTTCCATTGAAATATAACCCTACATTTGGGGAGCCTGGGTGGCTCAGTCAGTTAAGCATCCGACTCTTGGTTTCAGCTCAGGTCATGATCTCATGGTTCTTAAGTTTGAGCCCCTCGTCATGCTCTGCACTGACAGTGCGAGTCTACCTGAGATTCTTTCTCTTTTCCTCTTTCTCTGCCCCTCCCATGCTCAAAGTCTCTCTCTCAAAATAAATAAACAAACGTTAGTGCGTGTGTGTGTGTGTGTGTGTGTGTGTGTGTATGTGTGTGTGTGTGTGTGTGTGTATGTGTGTGTGTGTGTGTGTGTGTGTATATATATATATATATATATATATATATATATATATATTCCTACATTTTTTCTTAAAGTAGATTTCAGAAGCCTGGATATATTTTTTTTCATTTTAGAAAATCAAAATGAAGTTATAACAGTGTTATTATGCACATCAGTGACTATTTTCACATAGAGCCCCAAAATTTTACGCTAGAAATAGTCACTGAAAATTCAAGTACACTCCCCATGTCCCACTGGTTTTTAGGGGAGCTAAAAAATGCCTTGACACTGGTGGTCAGAAATGAGTCCTGGAATTGATTTCACTTATTAGAAGATGTGACCCTGCCTGTATCTCTTCTTTGTTCCTGATATCTATAAATTGAAGGGAATAGAATCAGAATCAACTGGAAGTTAAAAAGCAATCCCTCCCTCCCCTGACAAACACACACATACCAACTTCATTACAGAGTTTTTAAAGCCTAAATGGTTGGGCGTTATGGGCAGGAAGACTGTACTTTTTATAGAGAACACATGAGATCTTGTTGCACAGCCTGGTTGAAGGACCTCTTGGTTCTATGATCGTTGAAGTTATTCAGAGATTGAAGATCTGTGCATTTCACTGTCCATAAATTTTATTTTAATAGAAAAAGTGATAGCTTTGGGGCACCTGGGTAGCTCAGTCAGCTAAGCATCTGACTTCAGCTCAGGTCATGATCTCGTGGTCCATGGGTTCAAGTCCTGTGTCGGGCTCTGTGCTAACAGCTCAGAGCCTGGAGTCTGCTTCGGATTCTGTCTCCCTCTCTTTCTCTGCCCCTCCCTCACTCATGCTCGCTCGCTCTTGCTCTTTCTCTCTTTCTCTCTCTCAAAAATAAATAAACATTAAAAAAATTTTAAAAAGTGATAGCTTTGTGATTCTGATGGTCACTGAAAATGTTATTGGAAGCCACTGGGTAAAAACATCTATCCCGCGAGGAAGTGTGCATCTCTGGATATGTGAGCTCTGTGGCTTCACCACTGGAGCAACACTGCTATGTTCTGACACCCCAGAGAAATCATCAGTTCCCATCCTGAGTGTCCTCAGTGGCAATTTAAGATGTAGCCAGAACTCAACCAGACATCAAGTAAAGCTATGGTGAACATGTCTGTGGCATACCTTTCATGTCAACCATGATGTTCCTAAGAATTTATCTAAGGACAGAATTTAAATGACAATTACAGATGTGCACAAAAGATTCAGGTGCAATATCCATATGATGAGCCTAAGTCAGGATGGGTCACTTGATGCACCTGCCAGACTTAAGGCCAGGGCAGTGCCGGTGTGTGTCTGCCTGAGTTCACGTTCTTTGGAAAGGAAGTCTGCAAGGCGAGAAGCAGAAAATTCCGCGGTGTTATATCATAAAGGAAAAGGAGAGGTGGGCATGCTGTGTGCTTTCCTATAGAGAAAGGGACAGGAGGCTCAAGTGGATGGGTCTATCTTTTGATAGGATTTGGGGACTAGTACTCTCATCCCCGGAATGACACTTTGGGGCCCACAGGGGAAAGGGGCGTTCCTGCCATTTTTTTCCCCCTAGGAGACCTAGGGAATGCAAAACAATAGGAACAAAATATCTGAGATAAGGCACAGCAGAGCCCTCAGGATTATTAGTTGTGCAAAATTGAAGACAGAATATAGCCTAGTGAGGGAGACATCAGGGTCCTTGTGGGGGTTCCTAGAGCAGCAGTCACAGACAGGGGCCTTCTCTAAATTGCTTTCCACCCAGGGCTGTGTGTATTGGAGGGTCAATCAGGGAATGGGAGAATGTGTTTTCATGTACATATAAATGAGCTTTCTGGGGATTTCTGAAATGACTGTGGAGCAGTTGTTTTTGTGTGTGTGGAGGGAGAAGAGTGAACTGAGCTTCTGTATCATCTGGAGGTGGGAGAAGATGGAAAAGAGCCAGCAACATTTGAGTCCTTCATGTGACATAATATGAACTCATAGGCAGATGAGTTAGGGAGATGGGGGAGTTACACTTATAATATAGTAAATTTGGAAACAAAGAAAATGTCCAACAGTAGTGAGTGAGAATTAAGTGAACTATCACACATCCATACAATGTAAGGCAGGGCTATATGACTCAAAGAATAACTGTGTATATTTTCTATGTATTTCACAGCCCACTATTCTCATTCTCACTGTTACTCCAAGAGCATCCTGAGACCTCAGTGAGCAGAGGCAAAGCTCAGAGAATTTGACTGCCAAAGTGAAGACAGTAATATTCATGTCTGCAGAGCCTGCCCCCTTTTCTTATCAGCATCCACAGATGGGAAATTCTGCTGCTGAAGGAAATGTGGGGCAATTAAGAGGGGCTGACAAGTTCCGCCTGGGGTTAAAAATGTCACCATGCGTACAGTGACCATAAACTTTATGATCAAGCATGGTCACTACTGAGACTGAAAGAAGGCACTAATTGGATGGGCAACTGGGGCTTACAGTGTCCCATTTATGCATGGGGCTGGTGGACCCCCTGCCATTGTTACAAATGGAAAATGGATCACTACACAACCATTAAAGTTGAATCTATAAACCACACATCATGATGTGTAAAGGCTCCACCTGTGACATTATAAAAAGTCATATTACAAAACGGTACATGTATATGCTCCCATTAAAATAGGAAAATACATAGAAAAGAATAACTGGAAGTCCACATGTGGAGAAGAATGATTATTCCTGGGTAACTGTATAAAAAGGATATTTAAATTCTATAGTTTTCAATGTATGTATTAATGAACATTTATTACTTATACAACTAAATTTTATGTAAAAAATATGAAACAAAGTTGATGTTGGACCAAAAGTTTAAAATTTTTTTAATGTTTTTATTTATTTTGAAGGAGAGAGAGACAGAGCATGAGCAGGGGAGGAGCAGAGAGAGGGAGACATAGAATTTGAAGCAGGCTCTAGGCTCTAAGCTGTCAGCACAGAGCCTGATGCGGGGCTGGAACTCATGAACTGTGAGATCATGACCTGAACCAAAATTGGACACTTAACCAACTGAGCCACCAGGCGCCCCCAAAGTAGAGTTTATATGTGGCACTAGATGCTTAATTCTGAAATACAAATTCTTGCCAACATTTGGAATTATGGCTACTGTTTTTCAGTGGACTCAAGTTATAATTTTCTCAAGGATATGATCTGTGTCTTATTTCATGTTTTACACATTTATAGGGATTGGGATAACACCAGTTTGTAGTGTGGATATAGGTTAATATGTGGCCTCTGTTCTGGGGTAATCAGATTGAAATATTACATTTTAGGTCTTGATTCTCTAATGCAAGATTTACATAACAGTACCCAAATCCTCAGTGCTGATGCCTATTAAAGCTCATAGAATGACTTCCATGTACCCTCTGTCAGGCAGTATTCTAAGCCGTCTACATGCTTTATTTAATTCTTACCATTATCCTATGAGAGACTACGAACTCTTATCATGCCTATGTTATAGATGGGAAAGCTGAGTTAGAAAGATGGGCAGTGACTTGTCCAGGGAACTAAAATGCATCATCTCTCCTCCATCTACAATGGCCTTTCTGAGACTACTCAGTTGCTCTTAAGTCCACTGGAAAAAGGAGAATTTCAGTGGTTTTCAACCTTGGTGAAGATTTTATGCAAATAGCGGTTTTTTTCTTAATTTTAATATATACCTTTTTATAACTCACCTATAAGATACATACGTTTGGTTGCTTATTATAAATTATTTGTTTACAGGTACACTTTACTGTTATACTGAAAAGGGCATTGCAATTATAGTTCACAGACTCAGGCAACATGGCCCTTTAACTTCCAAAATGGGTCACTTCTGGTTTGTCCTTTAATCTACTAGGGTGGTTTGTTCCTTTGTTGTAAAAACTTGCTGATGCTCTAGTGAAGGTATCTTTTCTGCTGTAAAATCTGTAATTCTATGATTATTTTTATTTGCTGGCCAACCTGAAGAACAAACATAAACAGTGCTGATGAACGTTCTTTGACTTGACTGGCTCCAGACCAGGGAGACACAGATACGCTGGAGCACCTGTGTTCACGAGCAGAAGTGGGACTTCACTATCCAGTCCCCATGGGCTCTTGACTGAGGCCATCTGAAACACTAGCCTATAACTCTCATTCCTTTTAACGTGTCTTTAGGGCTACAAACAGTAAGACTTCCTTCCCACCAATCACTCCATCACTTTACTCTGAATTCCACTTACCTCATTTCATAAATTTACTTTCTCTGGGGATCTTTCTATTCCTCTGAAGAAGGACCAATTTAAATCATCATTAAATCATCACATTAAACACCAGTTACCACTGGCTACAAGCGGAGCCAAGAAGTGTATTATACCGAGTCTTAAAAATGCTGTCCATGCCTTTTTAATTTTAACATAAAATCAGAACTAGCTATTTTATCATGGAGGATTTAATAAGTTTACCTTTTAAACTAATGGACTATAATGGGTTCCTTAAATTTTGCATGTAAAAACCCCTGGGATGGGAAACTTTCAATTTCTTCTTAGTAACTCATCACTATAAATCAGATTCCTTTAATATACTAAACACCAATGCCGTAAGGAGCTCAGAAGGAACTTGTACCATTTTCCTTCTGATGTTTCGGCCACAAGGAAAGGCTAGTTTATTTCTGAAAGGTAGCACTCAAAGCAATTTCATTTTATTTCCCTCCACAGAAGATATCAGATATTTAAGCACTCCCATAAAAGATCTACCCTTAGATATTTCAGAATGACCAGTTTCTTGGAGATTTCATTGGTTTCTCCCTTGCCAGAGAATATTTTTTTTTTCTAAATAGGTTTTAATTCTGTCATCGTACATTCAGTGAATATTTTATAATATAATATTGGTTTTTTTCACAGCCAGTAGTTAAATATTAATAGTAGAACACATTTATTGGATCGTTTCCCCTCCAATTAAAATGTTGCACTAATTATGATAATGGTGCTGATATTATAACATCGATAATGGCAATGCTATTGTAAAATAACAACATTGATTTATTTTTGGTCCTTCTCCAACAGTTTGCATTCATCTAGATTTCTAAAATAATAAAAAAAGGATGATAAAATCTAAGTTGATTCAAAGGTCAGTATAATGTAAATAACAATGCTTTCTAAAGATTCCAAGTTTAAGAAAAGCCATGAAAAGAAACTGTTTCCTGAATACTGCACAGTTAATCACAATCTGGTCCCTAAAGTTCTCCTACAGTGAAAGGTCTACACACTGTCAATTATCAGGATGAAAACTCAAAGTTGTTTTTAAAAATTCATGCTTTCAAACATCTGATTTCAAACAAAAGAAAGATATTCCCATTCATTCACAGAGTTGGTACCATGTTAAGTCATGGATGGCCTGGATTAGCTTATTCTTTAATGATTAAAGGATCTAATGGTTCATTTCATGGGCCTACAACCTCAAGTCAAAGGGGGGAATAGAAATTGTCAAGTTTTCTTTATTTCAACTTAGCCAATGTGACATTTCATATGGCAAAGTGGATTTGCAGTGACAAGAGAGGAAACGGATTTACATGCATGGCTGGACAGTTGATATAGCCCTCTTGGTCTGGGGCGATAGAGAAGAGAGTGAAAACCACACATAGAGGCAGGACACTCCAGGGTGGTGTTTACTTCAGCTACGAATTCATCAATTACCATGCCACTGAGAATCCCAAGATTATAATATGCCATGCAGTCAGAGGATGTGGAGGCGCAGAGCCTCTGGTAAAGAATGTTCCCGTCTATCCTGTTTTGATTGTGGGTTCTGCACAGTGGCACACAGAGCCCGTTGGAACCAGGGCATCTGGAGAGAGGGTGGGCGTGAACTGCAGCTGAGGGGGAATCGTTCACTGAACATACTTCACAGAAATTGGCTAAATGTTATCAAGCCACGAAATTAATGTCAACACCAATCATAGGATTAAATATACAACATTTGATGCAAAATCAACAGGAAGATGATGGTAAAGCTTCTGAAAACAGGTATACTCGACCATAAAGAAATCAGATCAGAGTGAACAACAGAAAGAAAGGGAGAGACTGAAGGCAGAAGAAAGGAGATAGGAAAGAAACAATAGAGAAGAGAAAGGAAAGAATAAAGGGCTAAGGGAGGAAAAAATACGATCTCTAGCAGACATGTTGTATACCTCCTACCGCACCATGCATCAGCTCTAGAGAAATTGAGAGTTTATGTGAAATACAGCAATTTGTCTCAAAATCATTGAAAGATGCTGAGGCTAAATGGTCTCTCATGCAGCTTTCTCATGGGCAGGAAGCACCTATAAAGCTAGAAGGAGAGGCCAAGCCTGCCTTGTCTCTCTACCTTAAGGTACCAATGGGAGGAAAGGTGCCCTTGTGGCGTAGGTGCCAGTGATGGTCATGGTACAAATTGCTAGAATCCATCTAAAATCCAAATAGCAAGAGTGTTATCCCTTGGCTATTGCCTACATATCTAGCTGTGCCTATGTGAGTGAATGCCCGGGTCCCACCATGAACACCTTCTCCTCCTTATCACAATAGGCTTCTTATTAACTTTTCTTTGGTGATTAAACTGCTAATGCTAAGCTTTGGGTATACTGATGTCAGTTCTGAGGTCAGACAGTTCTCAATCCCGTTTCACCACTTACTTAGCTTTGTTACCTGAGACAGGTTACCTACCCTCTCTGAGGCTCGTTGTTCCTGGGTAGGAACAACAACGTGTACCTCAGAGGAGGTCCCTATGCCTATTTTACTCTCACATTCTACAAACATTCTCAATTATTCTCCTTGACTATGTACTGAACACTATCACTGGACTGGTTGACTAATATTGTACAAACTACATTTTAAAACAATGACTATAACAAGATACAAAGAAAGGCACTATATAATAATAAACGGGACAATCCAATAAGAAGATATAACATTTGTAAATATTTGTGCATCCAACATGGGGTACCCAAATATATAAAGCAATTAATAATGCACAAAAAGTTAGGGACACAAGAAAGAGGCCTCCTTTTGTTCACATATCACCTCAGAAATTAGGGGAGGGATAAGGGGAAAAGTCAAGCCAGGAATTAAGCAAATGCTTAAAAAAATCAATGTGAAAATACTTGCTAATCATGCATCTCGTAAGGAACTGATATTCAGAATATATAAAGAACTTCTTTGACTTAACAACAAAAACCAAACAGCAGATTAAAAAATGGACGAAGAATTTGAATTGACATTTCTCCAAGAATGATAGGCAAATGACTGATGAGTATATGAAAAGCTGCTTAACATCACTAATCATTAGGGACATACAAATCAAAACACAATGAGATATCACCTTAAAATGGCTACCGTTAAAAAAGGAAACAAAACAAAAACCGAAAATAACACATTTTCAAGAAGGTGGATAGAAGGATGGAGAAAGAGCCCTGAGTCTAAGACACGATATGGGCTTGCAAATATGGCTATGCAGAGAGTTTGTTCTGAGTAAATACATCGCCCTAATGGCTTAAGCCAGCTTGCATTGGATTTTCTGCCATTTGCAACTGAGAGGGTCCTCACTAATAAGATAGTTAAGGAGGAAAGGCATGTTCTAGGAAGAGGGATCTACATATGCAACAGCCCAGAGGCCAAGTAACCAAGTGCCATTCTGTGTACATAGTTTGGTGAGAGCGTTTAGTAGGTGTGAAGAGTGATGTGGAGAAGCTGCAAAAGTGTGGAAGAGCCAGATTCTTCTAATTCAGTGTCACTCTGCCAGAGCCACTGTAATAAAATGCAAATGTGATTTCAGAATTCCTCTCCCCTGCTTAAAATACTTTAACAACATCCCAAAGGTTTTAGGATGAAGTTCAAACCCATTAGCTTGGCACCCAAGGCTCCTGATGACCCGCCTGCTTCTTCTCTCTTAAGTTCCATTTACCACATCTCTCCCATGGGTACCCTGTGCTCCAGAGAAGTGGAACTACTTACTGTTTTCCAAACATGCATGCTGTTTCATGCCTTTGTGCCTTCATTTTACATGCATTACATCATTTACTCCTCACCAGAGCCCCAGGAAGTGGGTGTTACTGTCCTCATTTTCCAGATTGGGGAAAACAAGGAGTGTAGAGAATTAGAGGAACATCAAAAGCCATACGGTCAGTAGAAAAGAGAGTGGGATTTGAACACATGTCTGTCTGACACCAAAGTTCTCATTCTTTCTTGTTGTTGTCACTCATCCTACCTCTTTTGCCTTCTGGTCCATGGATCTGTATATTTCATAGACTGGTCTTTTAATGAACTAAATACAATTTCAGGATCTCTGGAGTGGGGCTGCAGAGATGCTTACCAATCAATTCAAGCTACTTTGCTACTAAAATTGACACTTGCATTTTCTTCATTTAGTCCACAAACATTTCTGAGCATCTCCTTTGTGCCAGGGAGTGAGCAAGGTGGTGGCACTGCTGGGGTGATATTTATAGCAGCACTTTCAACGATTGCCAAATTATGGAAAGAGCCAAAATGTCCATCGACTGACGAATGGATAAAGAAGATGCGGTTTATATATACAATGGAATACTACTTGAATATGAGAAAGAATGAAATCTGGCCATTTGCAGCAACATGGATGGAACTGGAGGGTATTGTGCTAAGTGAAATAAGTCAGGCAGAGAAAGACAGATACCATATGTTTTCACTCATATGTGGATCCTGAGAAACTTAACAGAAGTCCATGGGGGAGGGGAAGGGGGGAAAAAGTTATAGAGAGGGAGGGAGGCAAACTATAGGAGACTCTTGGATACTGAGAACAAACTGAGGGTTGATGGGGGGTGGGGGAGAGGGAAAATTGGGTGATGAGCATTGAGGAGGGCACTTGTGGGGATGAGCACTGGGTGTTGTATGGAAACCAGTTTGACAATAAATTACATTTAAAAAAACCCCAAAAAACACAAAACAAAACAAAAACTAACAAACAAAAAACAAAGCTAGCCATAGCCCTTGACTCCATGGTGCTTACAGTGATCTACGCCTTCCACCTGATTCTCATTGAGAAGCCTTCCTGGCTACACACAAGAATGAATACCTTTTCGCTTTCATATACACATAGCACTCCATCATTGCTGCTGCTGAGGAAATATCATCAGCTGCGTTATTCTCAACCAATGCTCATGAGTTATATCAGAGATTAATTGATCAGGTAAATGGGATAAGGAGGAGAATAGACTGGAAATAAATCAATGAAGGAAATAGTGTGCTGTGTCTTATATAGCTGGGATCAATTGTGTTATAGCTCACTCAGTGAGGCCCCAGATTGCAAAACAGCCTGCTTGGAAGGGGTCATGAACAGGGCAAATCACTGATTTAACGACATAAAAAATTTTCATTGCTTTATTTATAGTCAATTTCTTACTAAAGTGAACACTGTCTCTCAATAGTACTAATTCTGCAGGATCAAAAACCAGCAATGTGTTCTTTTCTATTAATTGGGAGAAACCTGATCATCATTCAATAGGCTCTTTGTGGAGAAAGAAATATGTAAGAATTAAGAATTAAAAAAAAGAACACAAACCACAAATTCAGCACCAATAATCCAGTGAAAATAAAAAAAAAAAACTGTTTTAAGATCAAATCTTTAAAGGTACTGTTAGAAAATCAAATAATTACATTGTACCTATTATTTGATAGGCTGGGTTATGGTAGAAAAACTGATGGAATTTTGCCAACAAAAATTATAACCAAAAAATAAGAAAATATTATTGAGAAATGAAAAATTCAAAGGGAAATGTCTAGTGTCCAAAAGCACCTTTTGTGAACATAAACCTGTATCAGTCCTTCATTCCCCAGCGAGAGCTGGATGGGGTCTGAGAGATGAAAAGCTGGACGCCGGCCTGGTTGGGCTGAGTGAGAAGTGATTAAGGCATCATGGGAGGGAAAATGAGCAGCTGGTCCCAAAACTCGTGGGAGAAGGCTTCTCACTGTCCTGCAGGGTGTGCAGAGGGGAGGGCATGCTGGTGCCCAGAGAAGCCTCTTTGGGCAAGCAACCTTCATACACCTCAGCTGCTATTCATGGGCAGGGGCTTTTTCTGCCCTGAAAATGTTGTTTGTGGCAGGAGACATTCTATGAGCAGGAAAAAAAAGCCGTTATCCCACGTAGGAGAAAAGACAGTTTTTTTGTTTTTGTTTTCGTTTTTTCAACTGCAGCGGCCATAAAAAATGGACTCATTTTTCTTGTGCTGCACCCTGGACCCAAAAAATAGTTTCAGAATTTCTAAAAAGACTGTATTGTAGATGGAAGTTTTGTTGCAACCAGCCAGTCAGAAGTGAGGATTAACTTAAAAAAGACTACATTTCAAAAAGGCCCTAAATCCCCAAATTAAGAAAATGTAAAATGTTACTGAGAGATCTCTCCTTTTGTGTGTGTGCATTGATCATGTTTATTCAGTGAGTCACACTTGAAATGCAGCATGTCAAATCCTCAAATAGTATTAATTCTTTTAAAACTACATGAAATTTCCCGTTATCAACACGGACCAATAAAATACAAACAGGCATAATTGGTGGAAGACAACCCTTAACAGCTAGTGCAGGTTAATCCTTTGGTGTGGATTAGATTATAAAAGGTATAAATGGCAATTAATCTCCAAGTCTTACATTAGGGATTTTATTTGACTAAGCTTGGTGATTACGTGAGTGTTAACCAGAGTAACTTAAGAGGCAGGGAAGCCCCACACCAAATCACATTAAATTACACAGGAGTTGGAGGGATCCAAACTGAATTGAAGAATTAACATGGAAAAAAAAAAACTACGAAATATTTTCATTACAAGTTAAAGAATGTGAGATAGATCAGGACAGATGTTTTTTAAGCTATGGGATGAAATGGAGATTTAATAAGAGCAAGGCGAGAGGAAGATGCTACCTTGAGATTCAGAATTATATGCTTTGCATTTCATATCCCCACAGATACTAGCTGTGTCTTAGACAGACCAGTTATTTGCTACTTTGGGGGGATGGTTAATTCTAGTCTGAAGGTCATCTGTTATAGTTGAGAAAGTGATTTTGCCCACAGTGACATATTAAAGAGGGGGAAAAAAGTTATAAAATTGAGAGTTCTTGGGCATCTGGGTGGCTCAGTCGATTAAGCATCCAACTCTAGATTTTGGCTCAGGTCATGATCTCATGAGTGTGAGAGTGTGAGATCCGTGAGTGTGAGCCCCGCATCGAGTTCTGTGCTGACAGTGAGGAGCATGCTTGGGATTCTCTCTCTCTGTCTCTCCTTCTCTCTCTGCCCCTCTCCCTCCAAAATAAATAAATAAACTTAAAAAAAAATTGAGATTTCCAGACAATTAGGTATTGGTAACTACTATTATTTAAATCAAGAACTCGGTTCTATCACTAAGCAGTATGCTACGGAAGTTCACAAAGCAATTTCATTTATTCCCTTTGCTCTTTCTCATGGAGAAGAGGCAAAGAGACAACATTCTGCATGTTGATTTATAATTGTTTTCCAGTTTCACATGTATGACATATATCTGTCTCTTCAAGTAGAAGCATATTTCCATCCTTCTCTTAGACTTCTCTATATGCCATCCACAGTGCTTCGAATATGGGTTTTAAATGCTGTGGGAAACAGCATGGGGGACGGGTTGAGGTCAAACTGCCTGGGGATCCAATTTCAGCTTCATCATTTAGTAACCAATTGATCTTGAGTAAGTTATCTAACCTCTCTGTGCCTTGATATCTCCATCTGTAAAATAGTTATAATAATAGTCTCCGTTCAGAGGGTTGTTGTGAGGATTATGTGAGTTTTTCACGAAGCTCTGAGAACAATGCCTGGCACATGGTGAGCAGTATATAAGTGTTACATTCAAATAATTTTTCTTTTTTGCTAAATGACCAAATATTGCTTTGCACCTATACCAGTTAATATTATTCAGCAATTGATGAGGCTTCCCTAACCAAGACGTGGTTTGAAAATTTGCTAAACTTAGAACAACTCTCTTACTATTTGAGATAAGCCAGAAGATAAACAATAGCTATGACACACATACCTATCTTGTACGATGTTTCATAATTATTTATTACTTGCTGAAAAACTTGAGTGGGCAAAGGGAGGAACAAAGCAGTCATGTTAACATCTAAACCTCATTAAAGTTTCATCTTCTTTTAAAGTCCAGGAAGACAAATGAGTTACCAGAGGAATTTCTTTTCCTCTGTAAGGCTTATACAGATATTTGAACATAACTGCTAAAGTAAATTCAATGGGATCTCCTAAATGGCCAAATGTCACAGTGGGGGCAGGTAGGGGAGCTGAAAGAGCCCAAATATCAGTGTTGGGTATAGATTTCAATGTCTGAGATGAAGTTGATATTAGACTCTTACTTACTGAGGCATTTTATTTGAAAAATATATATATAGTATGCTAATTTTTAATATGAACATTGAAAAATAAAAATGATTGTTAATTTATTAAAAAGGAAAATGAGTAAGTGACAAATCAGATTGAGGGAATTATCCTCTTAAAAAATATACCAATGATTACTTGGCATGGAAGGTATAGTAAATGACAAAAAAAATGGCCATATTTTTTTTCTTATCTCTGTATGTTTATCCTTTGCAATGTGACCTTGCCATCCTTCCCATCAAGATATAGGATCTATTTCCAACCTCTTGAATCCAGACTGGTCTTGTGACCTTCTTTGACTAATAAAATGGAGAAGTAAAGTCATAGGAGTTCCAAGTCTTGGACTTGACAGGCCTTGCAGCTTCTGTTCTCATTCCCTTCTACCATCATAGGAAGAAGAGTGGTCTAGCCCACTGAAGGACAAAAGGTCACTTGGAAAAGACATGATCCATATCTGCTAAAGGCTTCTAGATCAGATAGCCAATCACCAGGCATGTGACTGAGGCCATCTTGGACATTTGCCAGATGACTGTGGCCACATGGGTGATCATTAAGAAGAACAGCATGAAAACCACCCAGGCCAAATTGTTGGCCCAGAGAATTATGAACAAATAAAATCATTGGTTGTTTTAAGTCATTAAAAGTGTGAGGTTAGTTTGTTATACTGCACTAGATAACTGATACTGATGGCTCTCAAACCTCTTAAAATGAAATCAAAATTAAGGAACTATAGACATTCAAAATGAGTCAAAGTAGGAAAAACACACAAAAGACTTTGCTGTTTCTACCTACAACTGTTTGATATAAAATATTTTCAAAATTAACAATTAAATTGGAGAATTCTTGGCTCTCCATGCAGAGGTAACTTGTTTTGCTTGATTTGTGTTACCCGAGCTAATAAAAAAAAGGTAAAAGATAAAATATCATATTTCAAAATCTAGAAAGTATTTTGGGAACACATTTTAAGAAAACAAAGTCCATTAGATTTTTTTTTAAAGTGTATGAGAATCATTTTTTAAGTCTTTTATTGAGGGAAAGTACTAAGAAATGAATCCACATGTCTCTCCTTTAGCTGAGCATAGATCTCTAGTGACTGGGAGCAAGAATATGGGGAGACCTGTGGAACTTTGCTCCATGGTCCTCAACACACAATCCCCTCAAAATAGGGGTAAATTAAGTTCAATGTGTATCTCATTTCCTCTTGATTGCCCTCATATTTGTCCTCTCTTATGCCTATTTCTTCCTACTTTTGGTCTCTGCGATGGCTTTGTGATGTGTCAACCTGGGTAGGCTGAATTACATTTCCCAGAATCCCCTTTCTTGTCCATTTCAGAGTCACAAGAAAGATGCTTAGAAGATCTGGAGGAGGGAAATGAAGCCATAGACATTGTGTAACTCACACACGTTGTTACCGATCTGCTGATTCAACCGGTGGCCATGAAGCAACAACTGGGCCTGCAATTGTTCTATCTTTTGCTGGATTCTTCTTCACTTTTCCTGACTCCTGAGACAAGGATGTGTGTTTAGCTCTGTGACAAATGGCCCTTGCAGGATGCTGTTGAAACCAAGGTCAGAAGCAAGGATACGAGTTTCAGTTCACCATTATGGACTTCCACCTCATAGCTGTGGGCACCAGCCTACTTGTGATCTTCCCTGACTGCCTTCCCTGTAGACTTGAAACTCCAGCATCGGAGGCAGACACCACAGCCTTATGGAGACCATTTAACCAGCTCCCACAGCTGCATAAGCCAAGTCCCTGTAGCATATTTGCTGGTTTTGGTTTTCTGGTTGAACCTTGACTGACACTGTCATTGTTCTGACCATGATGACACTAATAAGGTTATCTCCAGGTCGGTAGATCCTCCACATCTCTGGAGAAAAAACAAAGAGCCCTCAAGAGACTATAGAAGTGGCTTCACAATTTCAGAGACGGTGGAGATGATGATAGAAAGATAATACATATATAGTACATACTATGTGCAGGTTCCCAATGCTAAAGACTCATTTTATTCTACCAACAACCCTATGAGATATGTACCATTATTTCCTCTTCCTCTGTGCTTTGAGAGTCAGAGAGATTAAATAACTTGCTAGTAAGTGGAAAAGCCAAGAATTAAGCTCAGGCATTCCAACTCCATAATCTATGTACTATGTACTGTTATGATCTATTACATGGCTTCAAATCAACCTGTATCTAATGGTTTTCATTCTCTGGTTACCTCACCTTTTAGAAACATTTCATGTGGGAAGCTAGCCTATGACAGTGTATCAGGACATCTCAGTGCTGTTCCTGATTTCTGATGTTGCTACTAACTAGCTCTGCCGTGGACAGGTCATGCTAACTCCCTTATTCATAAAATGATCTCCATGTTTTCTTCCAGCTATAAAAGTTCACAATTCTATAATGTTCTGACAATGACGTTATAAGGTCTTTGAAGGAAAGCAATTATATACAATAAAATCAGATTCGAAAACCTTCGTCTATGGATTTTACTTCCTTGCATTTGCTTTCCACAACTTCCCATATCAAAAATTCCTCTGTAGCTTCCTATGTCATTATAATTATAGGTTTTTATTCTTTTCATATGTGAGGACCCCACTAATCTATTTCTACACACACACACACACACACACACACACACACACACACACACGAAGACTTGTGAATAACCACATAAGAAATATACTTTGACTGTAAATTGAAGAAATATATGACAAAGGCCAAATGCTACATATATACCAATATATGTACCAAATCCTACATTTGGTAATGCTTTTAAGAGAAGTTGTTTTTATTAAGTGTAAGAACATCTGAAGGCATCTGAAAAACATATTCACTGTACAGGAAAAACTGCATGGAGTTACTGATCTTTGGAAGTCTTGGAGTTACATTTTCCTTTCTCCCTGGGTTCTTGGAGTACATACTAGGCAGGTTTTGCTGATCATTTCACTGTTATTCATCTATTTTAATTTTATTAAACTTACGGTACAAATGTAATTATTCTTATGAAATATATGTCAAAAATCAAAAGAAGAATAGTTCTAAATGCCACAGCTTTATCCTCTTTAGACTTACTGCCTAGTTTTTGTTGTTGTTCCCAATGCTAAAGACTGTTGTTTGTAAATCTGTAGGTTTTTGGTCTTATAAAAGTTTCTGATCAGGAATGTCATGTCACTTAGTCACCATCTTTCAGGAAAAGATTTTACAAGAGTTAAAAAGTCAGGAGGATGGGGCGCCTGGGTGGCGCAGTCGGTTAAGCGTCCGACTTCAGCCAGGTCACGATCTCGCGGTCCGTGAGTTCGAGCCCCGCGTCAGGCTCTGGGCTGATGGCTCGGAGCCTGGAGCCTGTTTCCGATTCTGTGTCTCCCTCTCTCTCTGCCCCTCCCCCGTTCATGCTCTGTCTCTCTCTGTCCCAAAAATAAATAAAAAACGTTGAAAAAAAAATTAAAAAAAAAAAAGTCAGGAGGCAGGTATCAAGTTGGAGACAGGGAAGCAATACAGGGTGTAAAAACAATTCAGAAAAATTGAACAATCAGCCCCAGAAGAGTAAGAGATGACTGCTTTTACAGGCTAGAGTCCAAATCAATGGCCTTCAGTATTTGGTTGAGCTGATGGCTATAAAGTAAAACGGTAGTACTGGCACTCACCAGAAGGGTTAAGGTGACATTGCACTTGGAAATGTAGCAATAGCTAAACAAAACGTGGACATGATAGGAACAACAGCTGTGCTAGCTATTTTTCTTGTGTCTGAGCCTATGCCAGAAAGGGGCTTACTTTTCTGAGAGAGAGAGAGAGAGAGAGAGAGAGAGAGAGAGATACACTACATGCATGCATTATGATACTCCTAGCTACACACCCTAGAACTCATTACTTAGAGGACACACAGCAAAAAAAGGTCATGCACCCCATCCCTGGCAAGTTACCATGGCAGTCTCAGTTACCTTCTAGGGACAACCTTGATGGGGTTTGAAAGTGATGAAGAGAGGATTAAGGGTTAACTTGCATAGTTCAACACTGCCACCTCAGACAAATCTTTTCTGATGATCCTCTGATTCTACCCTTCAACCATAAGCTGAACCACCCTCACTTCTATATTTTGCCAAACTTGTGCTATTATACATGGCCTTATACTGCACTTTAAAAGTACTGTATATATCTATCTTCCCCATTAGACTGTGACTGAGGGCAGGAACTATGTCTCATTCATTGATCTGTTCTTAGTATCTGGCGTGGAGTCTGACTTATGGACAATGCCCAGGGAATGGGAAATGGAATTAAATAAATCCTGTTATTTTCTCTAGAGAGCCAAATTTAGGATAAGAATCCATGTGGAAATTTTTCCAAGTATGTGTACCAGTTTCTCTGGGGTTGATGACAACTGCCTTTAATTGTGCATAAAATAGGTAATATTTATTCTTTTGTAACTTCACAAAAGGCAACAGCAAAAAGCCTTCAATATGGCCATGATCCAAATTAAAATTCTTCAACTCCGAAGAAATAACATGGATCTGATCAAAATGTATGAGTTGCTTTTTTTGTCACCATAATTTAAAGACAGATAAATGGTATTTAGGATTTACATATACATGTGGAGTCCAACCTCATTATGATGATTGTACCTAGAAGCCAGGGAGTTTTGAATCTTAAATGTATTTTCAGAAAAAAAAATGTATTTTCAGAGAAAAAAAAACCCTACAACAATAGCTTTAATTTAACTGGAGACATTTATTGCACAATCCCCAAAGAGCAGGATAAATTGTTGAGAACATCAGCACACTGTCTATTCATCTGGCATATTAGCATGAAAGGGGGCTTTTTGCCCACTGGAGGCTGTTCTCTTCTCTACAGGATCTTGCTTTTGAGATCTGTGAAATTGCTATTTCAAATACAGTACATTGAGATTCACTCTAATCTTAACTATGGAATTAAAAAAGTCATTATAACTTTAAGTATAACTTGTTGGTATATTTGGCCAAGTCACGAATCTTGCCCTTGAGACCAACATCTACATTATACCAGAAAATAGACACATGTACAGCCAATTATCTGTTCCTTTCAGTGATGGCATGCAAAAACTGTGTAAAGGCATGGATAGCTAAATATGGCAAAAATCACTATATGGGAAAGATATTCTTTAAAGAATTATCTTTAAAGATATTCTTGAAAGAATTAATGATCACAAAGTAAAATGTAGCTTTGAAAATCACAGTTAAAAACATACCTTTTAAATCAATTAAAAACCGACTTGGTGTTCAGACAAGGGTGACTGTTCTTAAGGGATCACATGTGATATGTAATACAATATGGTATCTCTACAGCCCTCTGTGATCTAGTGTGGAAAACTACGTGGCCATCTACTTGACATGCATTCCATTTCTCCTAGGAGAGTACAGTGTATAAAAATCATAGGGCTGGTCAGTATGGATCACGCTTTTTTAGGTCTTGTTACCCTAATTTACCTTATCAAATTAGGGTTATGCCATTCCCCTTGTGACAGTAATTGGTTAATATATCCAGAGGATAAACCAATCAGTACCTGGCTTTTTTCTGGCTTTTCTTCTTTTCAAGGGGCTACTCCAGGAAAGAGTATGTAATCCATTTTAGACCCAAGAAGGGGAGGCTTCTGGAGATGGCTCTATATTTTTCAGGGACTCCTGTGAGAGATAGCTTTGGTAATATATTAAGTGGATATGAAACTTGGATCTGCTACAACCATTTATCTGCCTTGAGGGAGCCATCTTAGAATGATGTGAACATATGGAAAGGTCAAAGGCAATAAAAATTATACAGAAAGATGTAGCCTGAACCTTCACAAAATTGTAGCAAAAGCCCAACCTATTTCTGGACTCCTTTAAAATGCTCGATATCTTGACCTCAGTTTTCTATTACTTGCGGCTGAGTGCATCCTGATTATTACAACAGTAAATAGGAACTGTGGTATCAGAGCTGATTTCTGAACGAAGAATACGATTTTGACAAGCATATAATAGGAATAGGAGTCTGCAGAGCCCTTTCCAGGGTCAAAAAATTGCAGGAATAAAAGCAAACAAGTATAGAAGCACACAACGTGACCAGGTTCAAGTGCAGCATATAAGAAGACAGGTGGTAAGTGAAGCTGAAGGGCAGGTGACTGCAGTTGAGTGACCCTTCCAGAATGCTAACTCTGGTAACAGATGGCCACTGGACCAGAAGAGGGAAAGCTAAACACAGGTGGCTATCACAGTAATCCGGATGAGAGATAATTAAGACCTGGGCTTGCACACTGCTGAAGATGGAGAAGAAAGGATGAGTTCAAAGGGTGTGTCAATGACAGAATTGTTGCGTCATACTGCATGAGAGGAAGAGAGAGAGTAAAAAATGGACTGTGATGTTTCGATCTTGAAACATCATTTGGTAAAGGCTAATGCCTTCCCATTAATCAGAAATAAGAATTCAGGCAGAAGCGCGAGTTAAATCACATTAAATCATTTTTGGAATATGTTCTGTGTGATTTTTTAAATGATAGTTACGGAAACAATCTAAATACAAAATAACAGGAAGTTAGATGAATTATGGCACATTTACTGAATAAGCGAAATACTATACAGTGAGTTATTAACATTTTCCTGTGCATGGCTCACTTGATTGCTAATATTTCCATGCCAAACACATCCCCATAACAAAGGTTCTTTGCTCTGTGTGGCTGTAGCAAGACGGTGGGTTACATGTTCATTTCAACTCCATCTCTTTCTCTGCCACTAATAAATCCCTGGGCACCCAACAGTTGATATCCTTTATGAAAAAGAATGTCAAGAAAAATGCTTTAGACTTGGGGAAAAATAACTAAAAGAAGCACTGTTCTGATGTGATGCCAGTTTTGAAAATTAAGAAATATATATACACATGGGAAAAATAAAATATACACCACTTTGTTTATAATCATTAACTTGGTGTGGTAGGATGTAAAGTATTTTTTCTTTGGCTTGTTTATAGTTTTTTCCCCTAAAATGCACATGTATCAATTATATAATTTTAAGGGAACATTGTCTGTTGGGTTCCCCAGAGGCAGATAATGAGATAAGGATTTGCATAGAAGTGATTTATTAGGAAGTGTTCTCAGGAGAAGCCAGTAGGTGGACAGAGGAGTGAGAATAATCAAGGAAGGAGACCAATCGAGGGTATTAAATCAGATAAATCCAATTGGGGATGACTTGAGATCAGTCCCTCAAGGTCAAAGGAGCTGGAGATATTATTACCACTCCTCCTGTTCCTCACTGGTTAAGGGCTTCCCTGTAGAGATAAAAATGATTCTCTGTGCAGGAAGGAAAACTTGAGGGCAGTCCACCCACCAATAGAGACAGGTGTTGGCTGTTAGGAACACATACAAAAATAGCAAAGGGATGTTAAGGAGTGTGCATGGTACACTGACTGCATCTGCTAGACATATTCATAATATGAAGTCTTCACTGTTTTGTTTAATAAATATGAAAGCCTTTATTTGATGACTATGTCCGTGCATATTAAAACTGTTTACTTTTAGGGGCACTTGGATGGCTCAGTCGGTTAAGCGTCCGACTTCAGCTCACATCATGACCTCACAGTCCGTGAGTTCGAACCCAGCATCAGGCTCTGTGCTGATGGCTCAGAGCCTAGAGCCTGCTTCCAATTCTGTGTGTCTCTCCCTCTAACCCTCCCCTGCTCATGCTCTGTTTCTCTCTGTCTCAAAAATAAATAAAAATGTTAAAAAAAACCTGTTTACTTTTGGTAAAAAAGTAAAAACCCCAGAGGACTGAATAATAATGTATTATTGGCTCAGAAATTCTACAAAGGGAGGTTTGAAAAGTCTTACATTTTAAAATGGGTATGTTAGAAATTAGGACCATTAGGATATAAAACTTGATGACATCTGGAGATACCAAATGTTGATTTCTTCTTGTTGTTACCAAGCCAAGATGGCTGAAACTTAGCAAAAGGAATCTCCCTTCCTGACAGCAACATGCCAAACTTTTAAGAACCTTTGCAAAAATCAATGGTGGTCTGAATTATTCAACTAGTGTAAAACAGGCTAGAGTGGAATGCAAACTATTTTGTTTCCATCGAAGATCTAGGACGGCCATCAATTATGAATCCCCAATGTAAATACTCCTTAGGAAGAAGAGAAAAATGCCAGATTTGAGAACATTAGCTAACTGAGTTGACCCTAGCTAAACCCCAATGTCTTCTCCTATTTGCTAATAAGAAGAACAGACCCATTGGCACAACATAGGTTGGGAAGACCATGGGCTCTTGTTATGTTTCAAAAGGGACTGGACCAGGCTATACCATCTTCTGAACTTTAAGCTCTCTTCTCTTTTCAATAAATATTCAGTATGTTGAACCTTTAAAAGGCATCTCCTTCTCCAATCCCAGAAGGCTCAGTCTATATGGGTGGCTGCCAAGGTGGCATAATTTAAGGTGTTTTGGAAAAGTTCTGTTTATCCCCAAATAGCTTGTCTCTTCTAGCCTCTCAGCCATGGAAAATCAATCAAAATGGGATATTTTAGGAATCAGGAGCAACAATGGAGAGCAAAAATGAATAGGGATACTCAGGGATTCTTACCCACAGCAGAAGTGATTTTATGGATAGACTTCAAGAGTTCTGGGATCTCATGAAAATATTTGAGAAATATTGCATGCATACATATGAGTACTTTTTTAGGTAATGGAATCTAGGAGTTACATTATGTTTTCAAGGTAATCCATGACCCATGAAAGGCTAAGGGAACAAAAGTGAGAGCACACCTGTATTCTCTATGCTTGATTGGCTACTAACTGGCCAGGTGATCTCATACTGAGACTTTTCCTCCCTCAGTTTAAGATTCATAAATTTCTGAGGACCCCACTTTTTCACTTGGTTAGTTTCAGAGCTCCAGCGTAGTGCTTTTTTGTGCTGCTGTTGTGTTTGTTTGTTTGTTTTATTGTTTTTCGGAGAAGCAAATGGCCTTCTTTCAAAGACTACTGAGGAATATGTCCAAATACTTCTGTTGTACCTGTTCCTTATAGGTCACTCCTATAGCTTGGGGAAGAGTAATAAAATACAACAACATTGGGGCACCTGGGTGGCTCAGTCCGTTAAGCATCCGACTTCAGCTCAGGTCGTGATCTCACCATTTGTGAGTTTGAGTCTTGCGTCAGGCTCTGTGCTGACAGCTCAGACCCTGGAGCCTGCTTTGGATTCTGTGTCTCCCTCTCTCTCTGCCCCTCCCCAACTTGTGTGTGCTCTCTCTCCTCTCTCTCTCTCTTTCTCTTCTCTCTCTCTCTCAAAAATAAATAAACATTAACAAATTTTAAAAATATTTTAAAATAAAACAACACTACTGGAGAAGAGGGGGGAAGATACTTAGGGGTGAGGGAGGGAAAGAAGGAAGGAAGTCAGAAGGGGGAGGGAAAAAGAGATGGCTTTCCCTAATAATATGGTGTTATCTATGAGGCAGAATTGAACAGAGGTAATGGAAAGTGGTTGTAGGATCAGATTTTTGCCCTCCCTTTCACTTCCTTTGAGTATCGCTGCAATATTCAAATTTTTAAAAGCTCAGTTTTAAGAGGTTTTTAATTAAATTAGGATGGGAGGCAGGGGGAATGCATACATGTGTATATTCTCTTTAATTTTTACATTTTCAGTTATCAAATCATCCATGTCCTCCGATGAGTGATAAAATACAATAAAGTAGAATTTTTACAAGCCTCTTCATTTGTTTAATAGTGATGATGTGGAAAAATGACCTTTTAAAAACACTCAAACATTTAACTTTTGATCCTAAGTCTTCTCCCCACAGCTTAGTTTATTAAAACTGAACACATCTTGACACTATAAATTAGGAAAGACGAGAGGGCAATCCACTATAATTAGAAGTCTGGGCTAGGCATTCTAAGGGATAGATCACTACAACTATTATAATGCAGTTTATTGAAAATTTTATTGAGTCTCATTCGTGCACAAGTAATAGAACTGCCACTCATGAATTAGGCTTGAATAAGAAAAGTCAAAATTGCAACAACTTCAGCAATCCCTGTAGACTGAGATCAGCCTTCTTTCATGCACAAATGTGCTTCTCTCATTAACAGAGGTAAAGGTAATAACTATGGGGAGGGGTAGGCAGAGAAAACCTTTCCAACTCTTTTTGTGGATTCCACACTCCTGACTGTGTGCTCACTTAACACTGATCATCAGCATAAAACAGATTCTGCTCGCACAAGTGCTTGTATGGGCCCATTACACTTATTAAGTACCTAGTGTGCTCGGCATAATTCCTTAGTTTTATTTATGGGAAGAGACCAAACTGGGATTGAGACTAGAGACAGTCCCAAAGACATAACAAGAGCCCATGGTCTTCCCAACCTATGTTGTGCCAGTGGGTCTGTTCTTCTTATTAGCAAATAGGAGAAGGCATTGGGGTTTAGCTAGGGTTTAGCTAATGTTCTCAAATCTGGCATTTTTCTCTTCTTCCTAAGGAGTATTTACAGGACTCAGTAAACATTGGACCATAGATGCAGTTAACAAATATGGCCTCTACCACTGCACTCCTACACTTTATTGAGGTATTTACACTTAAAATATATCAAATAGAGAGACACCAATTTGTGGCTTGTAAATACTAGTTATACCTCATCTTCCAGGAACATAAAGTGATATAGAAACTGAGTAACAGTTAAAAATTAGTAAAAAGCTAAATAAGCAACAAAAGAGTAACATGGCAGCATATCTTTGACAATGTAGAGTGCAGCCATTGAAATTACAGTAGATTCTTATGATGAGATGTGAAATTTTAAAAAGTAAGTTGTAAAATGTAATATATTCTTTTGCAAGGATCTGAGCCTGTAAATGTTATTCTTTTTCAGAGATCTGGGTCTGTACTCATGCCAGATGATTTTAATTAAGAAAAACATACAGGGAAAAAAATACAATAATAAAACAAAATAGGATGCTAATACTGTACCATGGGGAAGAATAGTTAAAATTATGAGTGATTTTTAACTCTCCTTCTGAATTTTTTATAATTACCTTATAAATTATAGTGTACTCATAATTAACTTTTATACTAATAAACACATTAATAATGAAAATAAACATTATTTACATTCATATATGAATTCAAAATTTTAAGTATTTCTCCTACTCTAACTTGATTCTTCAACTACCACTTGAGGATAAAAGCAAAAATACTAAAAAACCAAGCTGTCAGATCTGAAGACGAAAGACAGTGAGTAAAACTTGGTCAAGTCTGCATTGTTGGTGGACCACACCAGTTGGTCTGGAGCAAAATATATCCTGAAAAACAAGGTTGCTAATACCCAATTTAGCATTCCTTTCTCCCCAAATCACAGTGCTATTTTTGGTATAAACTAAGTACATCTATTAGAGAATGTACTTAAGGGAAAAAAAATCCCTTTCTGTTACTGCTTTTGAGGACAAGATTTCTGCTGTTTCTACTTCCAGCAACCATTGTATCATTCTCTGGCATCTTTCCCTGATTTTCCTTTGGTAGACCACTCTTCTCTCATTCATGGTCCATACAGATTTAAGTAGAGCTAACTCTATCTCGCATGTCCATGATTATGCAATGGCTGAGTTCAGTGGGCCAGCAGTCAGCACAGTCTAATGGACTCCAACCTCATGTAGTGTGAGTAAGCCCTGAGATCCTGTTGGACCTTAGCTGGAATAATATTCTATCCATTGGGGTTGCTAGGCCAGTAGCAAAGGAACCTAGTGCTACAAATGATCTTTTTTCCTACATTTTGAAAGATCCTGTCTGAAAATGGAATAACCCAAAGAGGAGAACAGCTGAAAATACAATGGGATGTTTTCTAGTGATATTGTCTGAAACCTGGATCTAGCAATACCTGAGACTTGACACTATTACTGGACTTTTCTTTTACATAAGTTGATGAATTCTGTTATCTCTTTAAGCTAATTTGAATTTTGCTTTTGTTGTTACCTGCAGCCAAAAGATCCTGGACTCGTATTTCTGCAATTATCCATCAAAATGTACACAAACATACTTTCTGGTCAAACAAATGCTTACTGATTAAAGAAACCACTGTAATTAGATATAAGGTTGTCAAAACTGTAATCATTCACCACTGTTGTGATCCATTGTACTTCCTCCCCTGGACAAATGTATTTGAGCACCTTTTAAGATACTAAATGAGAAAATACTGAATTAAATAGCTATAGCTATTTGATTTATCTCAAATGTATGTGGTATATAGTTCCTCAATAATTTTGGAAGGAAACAAATTACTTCAGATATGCTCACCCACATTGGGCAATCTAAGTGTCTATGGTGTTTAAAAATGGGTTTTGATCAACAGGTCTTAATTGACAAAGCAGAAAAAGAAGGTGCTTAATTAGCCATCCTTATCATTAACATTAAACCTGAAAACATTTTTACTAATGGTCATAAAATATAATGTAGATTGGTGATTCTCAAACTTTAGCTTGCATCAGAATCACCTGTAGAACTTGTGGAAAAAAAAAAAAATTCCTGGCCACACTCCCCAGAGTTTCGGATTCAGTGAGTCTGAGGTAGGGCCCGGGACTTTGCATTTCTAACAAGTTCCCAGATAATGCTGATGCTGAGGGTTGAAGAACTACAAGTTAAGGATCACTTGTTTAGATTCTTTTTTTTTTTTTTTTAAGTTTTGCATTTGGGCATAACTGCTTATATTTATTTGGTGTCTTTGTTTTAAACACGTGAGCTCACATCTTCTGACATGCAGGTATATTTTAGGTCTGAAAATTCTGGACATAAAGGTCATGATGTGCTTTAAAGGTGGATGAGGAATAACACACTTTAATCTGGGCAAAAGCTTGATTAAAATAACTCATTATGGAAGCCAATCAACCTTAATTTCCAATAGGTGACAGGATCAGTCAGGCATTCTGCTACATCAAGCAAAAGTCAGGCTTAAATGTTGTCCAGCTGCATTTATTAGCAAAGTTCAACAGGTCAAAGTAATCAAGATACCACAAATGCTTAGGTGACTCTCTACCTCTGCCTAATAGAACTAAGTGGTTTCTATCTGCCAATAGGGACAAGTAACTCTTAGCAGGAGCAAATAAACAGTTTAGCAAAACCTGTGTAATCTGCATCCAGTCATTAAAATGAGAGTACAAGTCAAAGAATCTGCTAATACCAGGTAGAAATGCCTTATTATTTTGTAATAATTTAATGATACCAATCAATTTCATTCAAGTAAGAGTTTCTTGGACTTGAAACTAGGGAAGGGTCTAAATTGAGTGTTATGGGGCCAAAGCTCAAAATCTCACTGGCTTTCTCTAGACTTGCCTAACGGGGTTTCTATATTGATAAACCACCACATTTCCCCCTATATTCCCATTTAAGCCTTAACCACTGATGAAGTAAGGATCGTTCATAGTTTAACAGCTAAGATTGCATTGTAACAGAAACTTCATTATAAGTTCTATGTAAAATATCTTCTCTATCAATATGAACATAGTTCATTTTAGCATATCTCACTTGAAAAATATATACTTGAAAGGTAAAAATGTGCCAGCATTAGCTTTAAAGCTGGTAAATCACAATTGGCAATAAGGATTTTTATTTCTGTATGGTAAGGAGGTGTGATAACATAGAAGCACAGAGTTGGAGGAAATCTTAGACCTTCTGCTCAATCTCTTCCTTATACAAATGAGGGAAGCAAACTCGTAAAATGGCAATTTATTGTCACAGGAGTTTAGCCAGCTATGGAAACTCATTGAGGGTCATAAATTTCTTATTTCCCCAATCAATAGAGGTGCCTTTTCAACACATCTGCAGATGACACAGAACAGGGTGGAGAACACAGATGTTGGGCACAAGACTCAGGATCCAGAAAGGTTCCAAGAGCCTGAAGCAATGGATTACACTAGAATACATCCAGCAAGGTAAAATTTAAGTCAATACAATGCCCCACACTCTAGTTAAAAACCACCATGCCAGAAGGGGAAGAAAAGACATGGTGTCAGCACATGGCACAGAGGACTGACTTAGGGGTTACAATGAGCAGGTGGCCCCAACATTGGTCAACAGTGTGATCACACACCAGGTGTACTTTAACAGGTGTGCAGCACATGCAGAGGGGAAAGAGGGACAAGATTTTATTTTGCCTTTTACTGCTCAAGTGGGACCTGTCATTATGTTCTGTTGGATTTCCCACTCACCAGGCATATGGAAAAATGAGATTGGGGCTCCTGGGTGGCTCAGTTGGTTGAGTGTCAGACTCTTGATTTTGGCTCAGATCATAATCCCAGGGTTGTGAGAAAGAGGCCAGCATTGGGCTATGTACTGAGCATGGAGCCTGCTTAAGATTCTCTCTCTCTCCCTCTGCCCCTCTCCTTGCCTCACACATACTCTCTCTCTAAAAAAATAGTAAAAAAAAATTAAAAATGAGATCAATCAGGGAGAAGAATCAGGATGGTGAATACACTGGAACTATGTCACATAAATGCAACAGCAGAAGAAACTGTGGCTATTGAGCCCACAGGAAAAAAGTCTTGGATGGGATGTGATGGGAGTTGTCCCTGAATGAGACAACTTGTCATGGAAGAGGAATGGAACTGTCCCACGTGGCCTCAGGAGACAGAAAGAGCATTCTTTGGCAGAACTAGACTTCAGAGAATTCTAAAAAATGAAAGTCACTCAAAGATGGATGATAGCTAAATAAAATTTTGGCTACCATTTTCTTGAATCCTTATTTTGTGCCAACCTCTGTGCTGAGGATTTTTTGTTACCTCATTTCACCCTTCTAACAACCCTGTATTAGGTTCATTATCATCTTTAGTTTAAATATGAGGCAACTATAGCATAGAAAGCTTGAGTAACTTGTCCACGAAGGCATAGCTGGCTGGTGTGGTACCCTGGATTCAAATCCTGGCTCTCTGCTAAGCCAGGTGCTCGACCTCTGCAGCACACTTCTTTGGGCTGCTTTGAAAAATAGGTTACCTGCCATTGGCCGTGTCCTAAATGTAGGCAGACACTGAGTTAAACATAACCTTAATGTTCTCTTCCAGTGAGAAGAACCTGAGACTCTGTGCTTTGTAGAAATGAGAGAGCCACATTTTGAATGTCTAGCTATACTCATGTAAGGTAACACAGAAAAGGGTTTTTTTATGAACAAGAGAAAATTACTCTACGAACATTGTGAAAATGCCCTGGGATTCTTCCTAAGTACCACTGTCAGCTAAGGAGTTACTGCCTTCCTGGGACAAAGAAGGGCACAGGGGGGTTGGGGCTTCAGGTAAAACATTTCCCCGAAAACATTTGCCTAAGTATCTGAGGAAAGCAGTCAAACCAAGACAAATGAAAGACTGGGACTGAGGGAAGACTTTGCCCAGGTGAGTTCAGGGGTTAGTGAGTCTGCTCTCATTCCAGAGGCACAGCCACTGGACAAACACCATGAAAACAGTGGACAAGACCTGGGCTTGGCATACAACAGGGACAAGACCTCGAGGCAGGCTATAAACAGGACAGGCCCCAAAACTGTCCATCACCCTATGCACCTGGTAGGGGAAAGGCTGTGCTATTGGTCCTCAGAAGACAGGAGAAGGGAATTTTGGATAATGTGTTCCCTACACCTACACCCCTGAGGAAATGAGTGGCCTGGGGAAGGGGCTCACAAACCTTCCACAGACACACCCGAAGCATGAAACACTGGTGAGTGATTTATCCCTCCTGTGGGGGTGGGAGAAGGAGGAGGAGGGGATGGTGGTCAGAGCACTATCAGGGGTTTCTCCAACTCCTTAACTTACTGAGAAGACCAGAGGGCTGAACTAGTCACACAGGGGGTGTGGCAATCAATGCCAGCAATAAAATTGCCTAAGGAGCAGAAAAGAGGATCTGTAAGCACTTGGGGACTGATGAAGTTATGTCCCATCATCTGGATGCCTGATTAGGAGAGCACAGGTCACTCCTAAAAGGTCACTTTTCCCACAAGCTGGGTGAAAAGAATTTCCTCCGTCTTACCCAGACTTAAGATTCTGCTATTCAGTTAAGAAGAAAGAAAGAAGTGTCCCTTATACCACACTTCATGCTAGCTTTTAAATATAGTAGTCTTTGTGGCACAGTGGATTGACCATCCGATTCTTGATCTCAGCTCTGGTAATGATCTCAGGAACTGTGAGTTCAAGCCCCACATCTGGCTCTGTGCTCATGGTACAGAGCCTGTTTGGGATTCTGTCTCTCCTTCTCTCTGCCCTCTCCCAGTTGTGCATGCTCTCTCTCAAATGAATAAAACCTTGAAAAAAGAAAAGCATTACTTTTTCATTTAATGCATTTGCATATGTATTATTAGCCCATCTTAGAGACACTGTAGCAGAGGCTCAGAAGTATTGATAAAATTCCCCAAAGTTAATAATAGCAGCAGGTTCTGAACCAAGGACTAAAGATTTCAGTCTCTGAGCTCCCTTCTACCATGACGCCTCAACTTTAGGGAAATTTCAAAGTACAGAGGAGTCAAGAACCAAACAGGATAAGCTCTCTTTACCTTCAGTTCTTTGGCTAATAGGTACAGGCAAGTCCCATTTGGCTTTGCCAGGAGATTTGTGTTCATGTGACAGTTATCCCAAGATATTTGCATTTAACTATTAGACTCTTGGAGTGGGGTAGGGAGCTAAAACTAGAGGAAATGAGTGAAAAGGGGGATAAGTGAGGACATCAGATGGGAAGACAAAGGAGGCTGGTCATGTGATCACCTCTCAGGCTGTTTTGGTAATCAATGTCCAAGTCTACTTCTGTAAAAGCAGCTGGGAGTGAGGTTCTCAGCCAGCTACTTTTTAAGAAACAGGCTGTCCTCTGGTAGAGCCAAGATAGGTGACCTTCTAGGACATCCAGAGGAAAAGAGGCAATGGATATCATATCCAGGGCTGTCTTCAGGGTGAACACCCGGATTTAATTCAGTGGTAATGAGTAATGATGATATTTTTTGCTGGTCTTTGGAATTTATAATGACCCTATGGGAAACAGCTGCCCTCAGAAAACATCTATCTTTCTGTGAGTGCTCACTAAAAACTCACTGCTCCCACTTCCCCAAACCATCTCTAATTTCTGTGTTGAAAACCAATGAGTAAGTAAAAACTTACAAAAGTGAGCTAGCAGCTTCACTTCATGAATGTTTTATCACCTTCCGAAGTTCATATATGAGACCAAATTATCACAGGATTTATTTTTGAAAAGCAAAAGTTAATAAGGCATTTGAGAAAGATGGATGAAGTCAATGAACAGGTGTTTCCTACACATACAATAAAGACTTCTTTCTCCCAGGGGCGTGCTACGTCTACCCAGAGGGTCAGGGTTCATTTAAAAGGTTACTTGTTTATCACATGCTTACTGTGGGTTCAAATACAGGTGGCAATCCTTAAATCAAAGAAAAAGCATGGTGAGACACAGAAATCAAATAGGAGAACTACAAGAATTACACACTTTCAAGTTGTTAACATTGGGATTTTTTAAAAAAAGCTCTTATCTTGGGTGTTAAAAATAATAAAAGACAACCTATGGATTCGTTAACTCTGCCTAAAAGTCATTACATGGCCTTGCATAGCAGCGTTGATTTAAAAATAAGATATGCTAATTTATGTACCAATAGAACAAATGAAAACTAGAAATGATGCAAAGTAGGTGAGTGTATCCTGGGCTTTGTCATTTCTTGGTTTATCAGTGTTAGTAATTATGTGTAATTTTAAAATAAAATGATTCCTTTAGCAGATAGCACACAATTCCCCGCAGCCCATGAACGGAAGACAGCCTAGTACTATGACTATTATCTTGGCTTACGATCACTAAAGCAGGGCCCCTCTTCAGCTTTTAAACCTTTGTATTCATGTGTAGAGTCCATGGTCTGGAAGATGCAGGCAGACACCACAATTCAAGCCTGTGGGCACTGTCCAACAGGGATACAGGGTGAAATTGTCACTATCTGTCCTTGCCCTCCAGGAGCCCACACGTTAGGGCTGACAGGACACTTGTTTTCTTTTGGAACTTAAATCCCAGATAAGGGAAATGTGAATTCACAGCACCACACTTTAGGGGACAAATATACTGCACTGCTTCACCGGTTTCAGTTGTCACCTGCCCCAGGTTGCCTTGTGAGAATTGCTTCTTATTCCTTAGAAAGGACTAATACATACTTTCTGCTATAAAATTAGCTCCAGTGCTGAGATACACAAACTTGCTACCAAAACTGAAATCATCCGGACCCAAGATGCATGGGGGCTTCTGAAGTCTTTCTCCAGTTCCTTGGCATCCTTATAGTGCCTCCTGAAGGAATGCCCAAGGGATACAAGGAAGGGAGGGGAGCGGGGACAAGTGTCTGCAGACTGGCTTAGATAATGGTAGACTGTAGTGATGACTGTCTTTCTGTCTTTCTTTCTTTCTTACTCTATTTTTTTTATCATCAACACAGATCCCATGCATTTACTATTTCATATGAATCTTTTCTCTGTACTTTTCCTGAAGCAATGATACAAATGAGCCTCCAGAGAAAAGTGGGCTTCTTTATGAATGACTGGTGTGGGGGACTACTGTGGCTATATGCAGGTTTGCAGCTCGTTGTAACACGATCCATCTCAGCCGGTTATGTGCAGAGAGCAGCTGGCAGCAGGTGCCCAAATAGCTGCTGAGAGAAGTTAAAAGGGACTACTGCCTGCTGAGAGAGCAGAAGAATGGCTTTAAGGACTCCCTATAGCACAGCCTCCAGCAGCCAAGGGGGCATTGGCAGGGAGGCAGGGAAAACAGCAGCAGCTGACAGCCTCACTGACAAGCAGTTGGAGAAAACATAAATTGGCCATTCAGAGTGAAGGTCTGGGGACCAAATGGGAGTCTAGGAGGTGGAGTGACAAATGGTGACAAGCTATTTGGACAACCTCAAAGGAGAGGCTGAGTACGAAGAGATCCATCCTCCAGGCTCTCTCTGTGCAAAGTCCAAGATGAAAGACACCAGCACAGAGGCAAATCTTGGCCAGCTGGAACACAGAAGCCCTGGTTTTGGAAATGACCATAGACCCAGGTAAACATTTTGCCTTCTCCCCTCCCTCCTCCTCACACCTCCACTTTGGCAAGTGAAAAGCAATCCCTCTGCACAAATAAATCAAGTTTAGAAACTAAAATATCATACGATTAATATAAGGTGACTAGCCGATTCATTCTAAACAACTCATTATGTGGAGGGAGAGGCAAACACAAATGGAATGAAAAGGATAAATGGAATCAGCAAAAAGAAATGTGATGAGGAAGAAGGACAAGAGACCCCCTGTCCCTGTCCATCTACCCAGTGATGAGAAGAAGCAGAGAAGCTGGTGAGTGAGTAAAATAGGAGGATCAGTAGTGAAAGACAGTCTAGAAGTTTGGAAGCAAAATAGCCCATTGTCCCTAAGTCACAAGATGCACTAAAAGAATGTCCATTCTCAGATACCCATGCAGCTTGAGGGGGCAACGCAGTTGTGTGCAATGCACATACACATGGGGTGTGTGTGTGTGTGTGTGTGTGGGTGTGTGTGTGTGTGTCTGCCTGTCTGAGAGTAAGTAAAGGAGGATATAAGAGTGACAGAAGAGAAGGAGGAGGAACAAAGAATTCTTCTCTACCTCTTTGAAAACTGCCTTTTATAACAAAGACATTAATTTTTTAAACAGACCAAACTTTAATCTGTTCACTATACATTTACTCCTAGCATGTACCTTACTAAAAGTATTTTTGAAAAATTCCTTCTTTTGGAATTACAAGCTGATACAGTTTAAGATTCATATGAGATTATCAGATAAGTATGTTTTAATATTTCCCCCCCACCCCCCAAATGTATTACCAGTACATTTACCATATTTCTATCCGGCTGGCCTCAAGAGGTTGCAATGTTATATAATTGTTATAATTATTATATTCAGTATATACTTATTAAATAATGAGCATAATTTAGATTGGCTCTGATGATCTATGAAGCTTTTAACACCTTTGTGATAAGGCCTTCAGACTCGCTTTTGGGACACTGAGAATTGGGTGAGGCCACAAGTGGGGTCTGCCTTCAAGAATTTACATTCATCTCAGAAAACACCCAGACGCTGAATTTGGGGTGAAACATAAAATCTGTTTCTTTTCTTATTTGTCTCTCTCTCATAAAACTAGACTGCTGGGAGATTTTTGGGTATTTGGGTTTCTCAGGAACCCATTTTATCACATGGACTTAGACACATCGGCACTTCAACACACTGTCTGCCTATAGTTGCTGCTCATTTGAAGCTGGAATGACCTACAGAGTTACTTCCCTCGAGTTACAACACTGTGCGGGAGGCAGTCTCCTCTAAATGAATTCATGATGAGCTTGGTATTTTATGAGATTACCAAAACCAATTTGACTTTGACCCTAGGCACATAAAAAGCAAAAAACAATAATGATGCCACATGAAAAGGTGTTTGTCATGCTTCTAAGAAAGTTCCTGTGGCTACGGCTACAAATGAGACACAAGTGACAGAAACCTCTCTGTCCTGAGAAAGAAGATCCAAACTTCCTGAACCGATTATGTTCCCTGATTGTAACTGTAAAAGGATTTCTTCTTTTTCCTTTGCTATGTTGAGATAGTGTCTTCACCCAACAAACAATAGGCACTTATTACAAACCACACCTTCTTGAAAGCACAGTGGAAACTTGCTTTCTAGGAGAGCCCCACTTCACTGTATTAGTTGAAAATACTTATGAACATGGAGCTCTGAAAGAGAGGTTGTACCGACTTGCGTTGTGCTATCACTAATGAGCCCCAATTAGGAAGCCAGGGATGCTACTGGGCACGCTGAGGATGTTTACATTTCCTAAGTTACATTCACAAATAAGACCAAAGACGTATTTTATGTGGTTCTAAAACAGAAGTGATTATCTAAACTAATACTGTGGAGATCCTTCCACCCATGGTCCTTTGCATTTATTAATCTCTCCCCTCCCCGCCATGTTCAAATCTCAAAATCCCTGATTCATTCTAGCAGTTGGTCACAGTGCTTTGGTAATAAAGTAAAACTGTATATTTCTCACTCCCAAAGCAGAAAGGCTCTAGGGTTGGGGCTGATTTGAATGCTAATGATTTAGATCCCCCTCAAAAGGCTGCCATGAGAAATCAGAGTAAGTAGATTCCTTACAACACTTCATAGTGTTAGAGTGGCCATATTTCCTGACTCAGCTGCTAAAGGTAATACCTATGCATATAACAAGGACACATTTCTGGACCCCATTCTGGAGCCATTTCTCCCCCCAAGGCTGTGTAACATTTTCTCCTACCAAATGAACAGAGTTTATAGAATGCCCTGGTTCTGTAACTGGGACTGCTCATCAATCATACTGCTTTTTGAATCACAGCTTCTAATTTTTATTCATGACACTCAGGTATGTTACTTAGAAGCGTCACATCTAGGACAGCTCAGACACCCACTGTGGAAAAAGAACCAAGATTTGGGGTTTTGTTTTCCAATTATACTCATGACATACTAAGCTTAATCATACTTTGTAGATAAGGATTAAAATGCTAATTGGCTGTAACTGAGCAAATTGAGGCCTTTTGATTAATCAAGCCGGTCAGCTTTCAGTTTCTGACATCAAAATTTATACTCTCCAGGAAAAAAACAAGGCCACGGCTACATAACATTAAACCAACACACAATTAACAACACTTTGTTCTAATTATCTGTGGGCACAATTAATGTTGGCTCTATGGTTCATTTTTCTTCTTTGATGGCTCTTAAATATTTATGGAGATTAGTCCTTGATGCATTAGCCTTCTCTAAGATCTGGGGTTTTCTTACAAGCTCCCACGCAAATCTGAGTAGGGCAAAGTAACACATTTATGCAGATTAATTCCTGACATATTGGCTGTTTTCTAACATCCGAGGTATTTCCATCAAGCTTCCCCCCAGATCTGGCCCCACAGGGGCATTGTAGCCACAGGTGCCCTAACACTTGAGCCCACCACCTCCCACTGAGGAGTTTTTCTTTCCCCTCAGCAGTTGGTCATAACCGATAAAAGGTTATGTCTTGATTGAACAAGCTTCCAGGAGCTGGAAGGCCAGAAGGGCTGCTGTAAAACAGTGCTGTAGATGCTAACAAAACCCAAGGTAAGAGGAATCCTCGGCTGCCTGTTACTGGGGAGAGTAAATTGCAGACAAGTTGAGCTCCCTCGCATCAATAGTAAAGAGACAGGCAGAAAGACAAGGAGAGGCGATCAAAGGCTTTCAGTGATTGGTACAACTTCTGTTTATGGCACGCACGTATTTTTCTACACTCCAAAGTCAGTGGGGGCCTAAGTTTTAAGGCCATAAATATTCTCCCCAAGACTCAGAACTGTTCACACTGCCACTCGTGTGTTTGTTTGGCCATGTTATGTTATGCGGTAAGTGGGACTGAGGCTCCTGGGGAACTACAGCTCCAGGGTACTGTGGGGGCTGGAGGGGCTGTTAGTTACAGATGTCTCTAGACAGATCAGAGGTGTGATTAGACAACTCCATAAATTGTAAAAAGGGGGGGCTGGCACCTGGGTGGCTCAGTCAGTTAAGCATCCCACTCTTGATTTAGACTCAGGTCATGATCTCATGGTTTGTAAGTTCGAGTCCCACACCTGGCTCTGTGCTGATGGCAAGGAGACTGCTTGGATTCTTTCTCTCCCTCTGTCTCTCCGCCCCTCCCCTGCTTACTGTCTATCTCTCTGTCAAAAATAAATTTAAAAAATAAGCTTTAAAAAAAAAGAAGAAATATTGTTAGCTCTTAATATATATGTGTTGGGTAGATGGGTATTTCCATGCACTTGCACACAAAGGACAGGAAAAGGTTTTCATTCTAATTTATGACCAGAAGTACCCTAGACTCAGGCAGGCCCACTTGCTGGTGGCTCCTTGAGACTTGTTCAGGCTTTGCTGCTTTTATCAAGGCAACTCCCTCTGCTTCTCCTCTTACTGTTTGCCTGTAAAATTTGCATACAGCCTTAAAAACTTGGTTCAAGCGGCACCTTTTTATCTCTATGCATTCTCGAAAAGAATCCAGTCAGGTACTTCTATCTTGGTGTTTCATTGATTCTCGTACATAATTTTTAATTTTTTTGGAAATTTTAGCACACATTATTATTTTCATTATTTAAATTAGCATATTTTTGTCTTCCTTCCAACAGTGTGAATGTCTCAAGGACAGAGAACATGTTCCATGGATCTTTGTAAGTCCAACATCCCATAGCAGTGAAGGTCTAGAGATGCCAAAGAAGGGAGAGAGGAAGGAGTGGGAAAAGATAGAAAGAGGGAGAGAGTGGCAAGGATGAAGAAGAAGGAAGAAGAGAGAAGAAGGAGAAAAGGAGGAGGTGAAGGAGGATGTGGAAGGGCATTAGAAGAAAGAAGATAAGCACAGAAGGAAAAGACTATATCTAAGCACCAACCTACCTTCCTGAGTGATATGAAAGCATTTCTGACATTTAAGTAACCAAAACACTAGAACTTTGCCAGATCATGGAATTGATGGGCCTATCAGTCGAGATGCTCCACCCTCCAATGGCCAGGGTATGAACACATGCCAATGTCGCCCCTCTCTGGAGTCTGGGAGTTCTCACAGAACTACTAGAAAGAGAAGCGATCCTTTCACTGGTGTTGCTGATTCAGTGGGACACTAACCTGGAAGCTTCTGGTTGCATCTTTGCCAACACATAAAGAGAGCCTGCGTAACAATGAAACCCACTCAGAGGTGCCTGGGTGGCTCAGTCAGTCAAGGGTCAGACTCTTGATTTTGGCTCAGGTCATGACCTCATGGTCATGAGAACATGTGTGGGATTCTCTCTCTCTTTGTCCCTCCCCTGTGTGCATTCTCTCTCTCTCTCTCTCTCTCTCTCTCTCTCTCAAAACAAACAACAAAAACAACAACAAAAACTTAAAAAGAAGAATGGAACCTACTTAGAGGAAGGCAAAGCTGAGCGAGGGCAGCTGCTCCCTGACCGGCCTGAACCTCGGCATTCACCTGTGCCTCCAGCCATCGTTATACCTCAGTCTCTAGTTCTGGCAACATGCTATTGCCTAACTCAGCCAGAGTAAAGCCTCTATGATTTGTGACTGAAAGAACAATCACAAACAATACTTTGAAAGAAGAGCAGGATGGCCTGCATGGTGAAGTTTTCCCAAGAATTCAGATCTCTGGAATTGCTTGAGCAACCCCTGAACCATCCTATCATTTTATCCTGTACTGAACAACCAGGGTGGCTCCTTAAAGGGTGGCTTGGGGGCTTTTCCCTAACTGTGCTGTCCCCACCAGAGTCACCTCTGGAATTATTAATTTCAGAGAGCCATTTATTCTTAATCAGATATGAAGAGATCTGCCTACTTGCATAACTTTAAATTTTTTTAATGTTTATTTATTTTTGAGAATGAGAGAGAGAGAGAGAGAGAGAGAGAGAAAGAGAGAGAGGGCAAGCAGGGGAGGGGCAGAGAGACAGGGAGACACAGAATCCAAAGCAGGCTCCAGGCTCTGAGTCGTCAGCATAGAGCCTGATGCGAGGCTCGAACTCATGTACTGTGAGCTCATGACCTGAGCCAAAGTCAGACGTTTAACCGACTGAGGCACCCAGGAGCCCCTAACTTTTTTAAAAGAATGGTCATATTCTAATATTATATTAAAATATATGCATAGAAGTCTTAGGTACCAGGATTTTCATCACAACATTATAATAATGAAAAAGTGTCAACAACCTAAGTATTTAAACCAGAGATTAAATAAATGGTACTTTGTATCCATTTGACAAATTTTTGCACAGCCATTAAATCATATTTTAGAATTAAGATAGAAAAATAATATTGATGTATTTATTACACGAAGGAGCAAGCTACTAAACTGTATAATGTGATATTTTATAATTTTCTAATTTGATTAAGTACAACAGAAAAAATGGAAATAGACATGTCATATAACATATTTCTGAGTGGTATGATTACAATCTCTATTGCCTTGTATTTTCCTTTCTATGATATGACTGCTACTTTTATAATCAGAAAATTGCTAGTAAAAAGTTATATACTGACATAGGATTTTTTTTAACTTCAAGCCCCTTTGCTGAAGAGAAGTTTTTGTCTCTAATCCTAGCTTTGTGATCGTTGCTAGGTGACCCACAGTTGGATACAAATTAATCAGGAGAAAGATATACAGCAGATGCTTTCAGACAGGGATGTCTGGAGTTACCTGTCAGCAGACTGTCATAGAATTTAAAGATGAGAAGGAAACAGTTAAGGATTTCTATTCAGACTACCACCAGCGTACTGCTTTATTCCTTTAAAATTTCCTTTTATGTTATCTTAGGATAGGAGAGGGTAAAAGTGAGAGGAAGGACAAGGTAAGAACTTAAAGCTAACTGGGAATGTTAAGAAATGACACCTCCTCTCATCAGCAGAGAGCCAAAGCTAAGCCCGGTGTATCACCCCCAATGCCATGTCAGGGGAGCCATCCAGGCAGGGCAGAAGATGCTTCAGAGCACTTGTGGTTACAAGCTTTCCTCAGGCTCCAACACACTCTGGCACTGAGCATGTGAAGGTGGGACTTCTGCATCTGAGTTTGAACATTCATGGAAAGGTCTACTCAAGACTGTGTTTGGTACTGAACTGAACCTAAGGTGTTTGAAGAGCTTTTAATATCACCCTAAGACTCTACCATCTGTGGTTCTCAATCCTGGCTGTGCATCTCAATCTCCCACAGGGCTTGACGACAACACAGATGTTGATTCTCCATTTCAGACCTCATGCGTTGGAGTTTCCTGGGTTGTCATCTAGGCACCTGAAGTATTAGAAGCTCAGTTTCTGCCCGGGTTTCACCCCCTGTGGATTTCACTCCTACATTTCTATTTCTCTCTCCTGCATCAGGGATTTTGTCTTTTCCACCACATCACTCCTATTGGCACACTAGCATGCCCTGAACAGTACCCTGCTTTTCTTTGCTGTTGTTTTTAAGGGCTTGTACTGTGTCTCTCTTCGGGCAGGACTGTCCCCATGTTGGCCCCACTTCACAGGAAAACTTCTCAAAAGAGCCTCCTGTATGTGTTTTCTCCACCTCCTTGCCATCCTACCCATTCACATCAGAAACTGTTGCCATCCAGCTTTTAGCTCTCCCCATCCCTTGCCAGTCAGTGATGGATTCCGTGCTTTATCTTTCTTATTCTGTTAATGGTACTGACAAGGCTGCCCTTGAAACACTTTCTTCTTTAGTCTTCTATGACACCTCACCTTTCTGATTTTCCTCCTACCTCACTAATGACTCTTTCCCAGTCTTGTTGGCTAGCTCTTCATCCTCTGCCAGACCTCTAATGGAGGGGCACCCCCGGGGTCTGTCCTCTGCCCTGTTAAGGTCCACATTTACACTTACTTCTGATGTGGCCTTATTAAGTCCCATAACGTAGAATGCCATCTATATGCTGATGACTCTCAAATCTATATGCCTCCAGCCCTGACCTTGGCCTTGAGTATCCAACTGCTTACCAAACAACATCACTTGAATGTTTAGTAGGAATCTCAGCTTAACATGGACAAAACGAACTGATGATAGTATATTCCTTTCACCAAGTCATCTTTCCTCCAAGCCTGGCTCTTTTCAGAGATCTACTACAACCCCATATTCAGTTGCTAAGGCCCGAACCTAAAGGTCACTCTTGATTTCTCACATTCTCTTACATTCCACAGCCAATCCTTCAGTAATGCCAGTAGGCTTCGCTTCTAAAATACATACTTACTTGACCATTTCTTATCACCATAACATAGTGGAACCATACTGGAGTTCAAATTCTGACTCTCACACTTATTGACTGCATAGCCTTGGGCAACTTACCTAGCTTTTAGGGGCTCAGTTTCCTCATCTGTAAAATGGAGATGATAATCTTATCTACCCACCCCCACAATGTTATTATAAAGATTAAAATAGTGTGTGTGTGTATGTGCACGTGTGTGCATACATGTGTATGTCTATATTCACAGACAGGTAAATAAACTGGAACAGTGCTTGGACATACTAAGCTCTAAGTCAGAGCTTGCCACCACTGTCACTATCATTATTCCCCTCTAGCCCACTGGTCTAATGATATTATTATATATTATTATTTCCTATTAGTCCTAGGTACCCGTTCTAGACCGGTCTACTAACACCTCCCATCTAGACTCTAAAACTACCTCCCACTTGGACTTCCTGTCCTGCTATTAGCCCACAAGCAGCAAGAGTTGTCTCTCTAAAGCACACGTCAGACCATGTTATTTCCCTAGTTAACGATCGCTGATGACTTCACTTTAAATTCATAATTATATTCAAAGTCTTTTCTGTGACTGTGGCCTATAAGATTTTAAAGGGTTTGGCCGTTGTCTACTCCTCTGAATTCATCTTCTTCCCATTTTTTAACCTTATACCTGTGTCCTAGGGCAAAGATCTTTCTTTTGTTTCTCTAACTTGCCAACTTTTCTACCATATCTAGGCTTCCTCACCTGCAGTTTCTCTTTGTCCTTTGTCCACTGTCCATGTCTTTATTCAGTTGTCTCCTTTGTGTTACTTATGGCCTGGTATCAGCTGCCATTGTAGGTAAATAACTCCTCTGTTTCTATTCTCCACTCTCCCTAGACTATCTCACCTGACTTTTCTTTTTCAGAGTCACCCATTTGTCTATTTATCTGTTTGCTTGCTTATTTATTATTTAAGTGTATAATTTCTGTCTCTGTTCACTGGGGTTTTGGACCATGAAAATTGATCTACTCCTAGTGTTTGGACTATAGCAGGTATTCAATAAGTATCTATTGACTCTGAACTCAACATATAATTGTGATGTGCAGACAGCTTTGAGAATTATTATTTTAAACTACCTCATTTTAAATAGGAATTACTGATTAGCAAAAATGCTTATGCTTAGCACTTTAATTGTCATACTTTCATGGAAAGGTATAACTGAGTAGAAAAAGCTGTTATCTACTTTAACATATTTAATTGCCATATTTTTCCGCACAAAGTAAATCTTTTATATAAGAAGCCAAGTTCCTCTGACCTTGAGGCTATAGCTAAGGTATCAGCATTTACCTGGAGGCTCAGCACTCCCAGGTTGTCTCAGGCCTGCTCTCCCTCTGGCTAGAGTCTGGGAATCAGTGATGCTATGGGAGTTGAGAGTGAGAAAAGGGTATGTCCAGCCCTTTTCTAGTCAGGTGTGCAGCTGGTCAATGAGTGACAAGAAAGAGCAAGTGGGAATGTGGGGAGAGGGGCCTGAGGCAAGCAAATCATGCATTTCAAGGAACATGCCCATAAGCAAATCCATAAGCAATCCTGAGGCCAAAACCCAGGGAAGACACAAGATCAAGTCAATGGATTGTGGAGGTGAAGTCTGGGAAAATCCCTTGAATCAGTGGTCAGGGATAGGGTTGGAGAGAGGGGTGGTCCTTTCACAGATGTGGCCTGTGACAGGGAAGTGCTACTGAAATGATGAGCTTGATCCTAAGTTGAGTAAGCAGTCTCTTAAACACAAGTCTTGGAAATGAAACATTTTTAGAAAACACTAACTGGCACTATAAAGTTACAGAAAATGTGCAAGTGGCATCTGAATGACCCATGTGGCCCTTATGACACAGATATAAAATACACCAAATGGCTCCTCCACCAGATATCAGGAACCTAAACAAATATTACAATCTAGGGAGGGGAAAATAGTTGCTGGGTGGTGAGGGTAATGGTCTACCCTTCTTCATGAACACTTGAAAATTACTGAAACCAAGATACTGAGCAGAGAGAAAACAATTCACAAGGGGAAGGTGAGGAGGGGATATTAATCATTATTTTGATTTCTGGCCCTGGAGCTGTTTTTGGAAGGTAAATGTCTTATTTAGCAAAATACCTTGATGAATTCTGGGAATGGGATTGAATGAGACCAGAATTGGAGTACAAGAACAGAGTATAGAGCTCTGCATAATTAGTGATCGGGGCCTTGGCCATGGGAGAAGGAGCAAGTGGGAAAGACCTGGCCACCTCCTGTGCCAGGAGACTAAGAAAGGGGCAAGGGAGAAATGCCCTGTAGCTGGAGGACTTGGAGGAAACAGCTAACTAAAGACCAAGTTCAAAGCCCTTAGCTTTGAAATATTCTGCCATGGAGTACCCTTTAGTGAATATGTGTCCCCATATGCTTTGTGGGGTTGGGTTTTGGAAAAATTAAGTAACAGGATTCTGTTTCACATGAGGTTGATTCTGAAAGGAAAAGAAAGAGGGACTGAAGCTGAATCATGTAGGAACTAAGCCCCAGAAAGGACCACAACAGGGAACAATCCTGGGGTGGGGCTGGGAACACTTGACTCTCCTCAGGTCAGGGAATAATGTGCTTGGACAATATGAACTCAATTCTCAAATTCAGGGGCTCCTCAGATATGTTTTAGGTAGCTTTTGAATATTATTGTAATATTAATCATGAACATAATATTGGAATTTAAGTCTATGAATCTTCTCCTTTTGCACACTTTCCTGGGAACTGTGTGAGGAGTAGGAATTAAGAAAGGCTGATTTCCATCAGCCTATGGAACATCCCTCTCTACTTCCTCTAACACCAGGAGCCAAGAGATTAGGGTACACAAAGGTGAGTGTTTCAAAAATACACTGATGGAAAATATTTTTTGTTTTCCTAAAATCTTGTTATATAACATCAAATTTTGCCAAAGTAAGTTTGAAGCATTATGGTTAATTCCCCTGCCATCTTCCAGAGGAACATTTTGTTAAAGTGTATACATCTGGGTGGGGGGACTATGCCCAGCTCTGAGTGCATTCAATTTTCCTACAATAACTGCTAACTTAAGCAAAAGATTCTATACAGAAAGCACATGTAATAGATGTTTAAGAATTAAATTAAGTAAAATGTTAAATTCATAGGTAAATTGTATGACACATATATATGGTTTGTATGTGTATTTTATATGCACACACATATATATTAATGAAAAAATATAAATATATATAATGAATATCTATTTTTATTTTCCATTCAAATAGATGGTGGTGAGCATTGTGGGCAAGGATAGAGTTCAGTTAATATTGAGCAAAAAATTTTAGGAAACGAGCAGTGACACTGTGACCAGAAGAAACTAATTTAGACAATAAAATATTTTTGTGGATTAAAATTGTGCGGATTAATCACACTTAGAGATATCATCAATTGCATCCAACTAATGGATGCAAGACTTGTTGCCTGAAGTATAAAGATCTCTGTGAAAGAAAAAAAAAAATACTGTTTCTCTCTTACTCAGCGAGGGTTTAAGAAACATTTGCTGCCAAAGATATTTTTAAAATACCTCTTAGCTTGATTAAATAAAATGTCCTTCACAAAGTTGTCTCAGTGACAATTAGATGAACTAAGAGCAACTGTCACTATAGTTAGGAATAAAACTAACAATTTAAGCACATGGTTCTGGAGAAATAAGAAACTGTAGTATCAACTCATTTCTACTATTACATCCAGGTAATTCAAACTCTAAACGAAGCTATGATTTTCTCAAAAGTCTCAGAGAGCAACCTCAGTCTCCCTTGAGAAGGTTTTCCCACCTTCCTCAGTGACTGTCTGAGAAACGACACAAGTATGAGAAGCTTTGGGAAAATAAGGTTGATTCCTGGCTGTTTGCCCCAGGGGAGCTGCCAGAAGCTCCCTAAACTGACTTCTCTTCTGCCCCATGTTTGGTATCAATTGCTTAACTTGTCAATCCTTAGTCACTCATTTGTGGAGTAGCTCAATTTTTTCATTCATAGTTCTTGTGTTAATCATTACAACCAGGTAAATAAGGACAAAAATGATTTAGCACAAGTCAGGAGCCTTGCAGTAGGTGGATGGAGGAGACCATGTGCCAGGCACCGCTGTGCAGACATTAACTCTGCATCAATGACCTATAAGGCAGGTTACTGTTATGATCCCCATTTTTGCAGTTGAGTAAACAGAGGCACAGAATGCCTAGTGAACTTACCAAAGATTTCAAAACTAGAAAGTAGTCGAGTTGGGATTCAAAAACAAAAAATAAAACAAAACAAAAAAACACATGGGAATCTGGCTCCAAAGTCCATAATCTTAACTCTTTTGCTTTACCTTTGCTGAGGAAATTAGTGTGGAAAGGGCATGCTCACTATAGACAACATGGTAGATTGGAGGCAGAATTGCAGTAACCAAGCATAGGAAATAAGACCTCTCTGGGGTCTTGTTTCTTCACATTAATTTTCAGGCTTCTGTAGACCCTACTGTTGAACTATATTTTGTAGATGTTAGCTGAAGGATCCTTGCACCTAGTTAAGATGAGATGGGCTCACCGTAGGCTGGTTAAAAAGTAATTCTGTTCCTATTCTGTGCTAAATCAACTCATAGAAAAAGGCATGTTCACTGAGTCTTTCAGCATGTGAGATATCAATCAAGAATAACTGGAATGTGGGGTCCCTGAGTGGCTCAGTTAGTTAAGCATTCAAGTTTGTCTCAGGTCATGGTCTCATGGTTCGTGGGTTCAAGACCTGTGTTGGGCTCTGTGCTGACAGCTCAGAGCCTGGAACCTGTTTCAGATTCTGTGTCTCCCTCTCTCTCTGCTCCTTTCCCATTCATGCTCTGTCTCTGTCTCTCAAAAATGAATAAACGTTAAAAAAATTAAAAAAAGAATAACTGGAATGTTCTTTGAAGACTTCTATAAATGTTCAGGATTTAGCACTTGCAGGGATGTCAAAGGCCACTAAATAAAAGACCAGTGGTTCCAAAGCGCTCTGGAGGCTCCAAATCCTCCTTAAAGTACCCTTAGCTCAGCCTCACCTCTACATGTATCTGTTTTCTATGCTAAATTTCCACATAGGTTGTTATTGTTTTTGTTTAAGACATGTTTCAACTACTTAAAAATTTTTTTTCTTGCAATCGTCTTTATATAGTAATGGATATTTTATTTATTCACTCACTCAAGTATTCATTATATTAGGCATTGGGAAAACAAAGTGAAATACCACACAGCACCTTCCCTTGAGTGCATGCCATTTTAGGAGTACTGATCCAGTTTGAGGGCTGAACTGAATTTAAAATGAATTATTGTCCTATGTACACTGTTTAAGGCATTCCAATCAGAGTCACTAGGGCAAGACTCTCAGTGCTACAAATTTTAACCGCTTACTCATCAATTGCAAATGATTCACAATGGGAGATCTTAGGATCCTATTTGTCTAGGAGAACCGAGAAAGGAAGACTTATTCTCACTCAAAACCAATGTTAATAAAAGAAGCAGAGCACTGTCATTTTTCCTCAAACATGAAAAAATTGTTTCATTTCTTACCTCTAGAGCTTTCAATCTTTCCAACAGCAGTTTGGTGTTTTCTTTCCCATCGTCGACACTGCTGCTTTCGCTCCTCGAATCCTCATCCACCACCATGTGAAGACCTTCCAAAGCTTCCTTGTGTTTTCTCTCTTCCTCTGACAGTTTTTCCTGAAGTGAGAAAGAATTATTGCTTACGGTAATCTCCCCTGAAAAATAAACAAGAGTCTGAGGCATAAAAGTTTGGAACCTCTCTATTGCTTTTGCATTCTTTTGGGGCTGAGGTAGAGAAGATTTTGTTAAACAAATTCTCAGTGGTGCTTATATTAGTAAAACACAACAGAGAAATTAATGAATCCTCGCAGGATAAAGCCATTGGGTCAATACCTCTGAATGCACAAGTCCTCTGCCCTGTTGGAGTTGACCCAGCCAACAAAAACCTTAGGATGGGATCATGCGGTTAATCCGTTTTTAGCTGCACCATGGAATTCAGCTGTACTCTAAACTGGGAAAAAAAAATAAATCAACCCTTATACCCTGACATGTGAAGAGCTTAGCTCCAAAACGTAAGATCATTAAAGTCACTGGACATACAACTATTTAATTATTCTAAGGGAAAATAAAATATTATGAAATATTGAAATGATAGTGATTTCAGATTTCTAAGCTGAAACCAATTAGTTCCTTTGGCTTGATGACACAGCTCTTAAGGACCCTTTAGTTCCTTTTCTAACACTTCAGGATTTGTCGTATAGCCTTGAGGCAGACATAAAATGTTGTTATCTTGTCTTTCCTCCCTGTTGGAAGCTCCTCACTCAACCTTATCGCTGGCAGCTTTGGGAAGTTGAGAAGTGTTAATTTGAGCCTTATGATTGCCTCTTGTTTTCAAGGGAAAAAGAAATGTCAAGAGAATATCATATGAAAAGAAAAATCTCATCCATTCTATACATATATTAATACTCATGTGCTCCGGAACCAGGTGACATCATTCCATCACACTATTTAATTCTAACAACACACTGCAGAAGTCCTTGTCTTAATACAACTGGTTGTCAACCATGTGGGCTAAATTGCAACATCAGAGGTGAGAGACTTCTTTACATTTAGCACTAAATAAAATCATTTACAAATAAGAAGCACAAAAGCTAGAATTCTTAACCTCTAGGTCCCTGTACAATCTACTTACAGGGGGAAAATTCAGGTTTTCAAACTGTTCCCAAACTGTTCACAAAAGTGCTTTGGAGGCTCCAAAAATGTTTAACTTATTTTTGAAAATAAATTATAAAGTATGTAAAATATGTCTTAATGTATAAGTACATATATATAGATATACATGTATTTGTATATAGGTATATACATATACCTGAAGACCACACGGTAACTTGACTCATGTTACTCCTCTATACAGATTTCAAGATATAATTTCTTCTGTCATCTCTCTATAGAAATGCACAATTGGTTAGGAAGGTGAGAGCTCTTTATGAAATCAGGCCTCGGCATGTTTAACCACATACGACAGGCAGATATGTTCACTTCTATAGCACATGTATTTCAGCCCAGATAAATGCCAGGCAAGTTTAAGGTGGACATCCTCAGGGCAGGGCAAAAATCCAGGTTATGACAGCATTTTTAATGCTTTGATTCTTTAAGGTCTGGTCACTTGTCAGACTTTCATTTCCATGATAAGGAACATAAAGTATATACAGTTACCAATTGAAATGAAGAGGTCCTTTTATTTCTCTTTTAAGATGTGAGACTGTAATTACAGTCTCAACACTAAACTGGGGTTGTAAAGCAAGCCATGTTTTAAAAAATGCCATCTACATCTATTTCTCTGTGTGAATCATGGTTTGCTCATTCCTCCAATTCCACATGTTTTTTCTCCCCCTTCCTCACTTTATGTCTTATAATAATTAGGATTCTACACCTAATTAAAACAAACAAGAGCTACTGGTGTGGAGAATGAGAAACCAAAAGACTTGGTTATATGACAACTGGATTCCAGATCTACCATTTACCTGCTTGGCAAGTAATCTTGGGCAAACTTCTTAAATTTCAATAGCTCTTGGTTTCTATGTCTTCTAAATACCTAAATGAGGTTAATGCCAAAAAATAGAGCATACACACATATTTAGTCAATTCTCATTATTCCTGATAATTCTGTTCCATAAAGTTGCCATGAACACTGAATTAGCAAATACTGCTTCTAGGGAAAATACAGGGTTAGGTTCCTGTAGGCAACATTGTCAGCACTAATCAATACATTGTCTTGATTTATGAGTGTTTCTATTTAAAGACACCTTATTTAATATGTATTGTTAATTCATTTACATTGAACTAGCAGCTTACAGTTCTACAATGCATACCTGAACAAAGTTATCTAACACCTGTTTTCTCCATAAGGCACATCACAGCCTTCTTAGGAACACTAGGTAGCATTTCAGTCCTATGTTTGGAGGCCATTTTGAACAGCAAAATCACTAATAAAAAGCATAAAATATGAAAAGTGTGGTACTAAATAGAACACCAAAGGACATTTATTTACAGTAGGAGATCAAAAACAAGCAGGCAGAGTGGTACCTTGTTTGACCTCAGCCGGGAATGTGTGTGTTAGGTGACTCAGAGTTTTCACTGTTCGTTAAATTTACCATCAAAGCACTGCACATATTGACTGCAACCAAATTTTAGGGAGTAGGTGAATTCAGAAATACAAAATCCAGACATAATGAGGATTGACTGTAGACACACACACACACACACACACACACACACACACAAAGTGTCTAGGCACAGTGCCTAAATATTATTATATGAAACAACTGGAAACGATTCAAGATGATATAGATTATATGTGAGTGCTTAGATTACATAAAATGCACGAGTGATTTTACACAGTTTGAAGAAAGGGCGATCAATGAGGACTGTGGGATGTAATTTCATGGTAATGTAACATGACTTATGCTTTGATACAGTGATACAACTTGAATAGTTAAAGAGACAAACAGTGGGATTTTTTGGTTGAAGAGAAAACTGAAACAAAGGCCCCCAGGAAGGAATTAAGTTTTGTCCCTACTGGTTTATGAGAAAACCAGTTAGATTATATTAACACACGAAAATATTAAGAGAGTAGGTGAGTACAGGATTGTAGAGTAAAAAGAAAGGATTCTGGGAAATGAGTAATAAAAATTCAGACACCATTCATTAATTTGTTCATCCTATAAATGTTTATTGAGTGTGAACTATTGGCCATTTGCTGTTCTAGGTGCCGGACATATGGCAGACACGACAAAATTCCTACATTTCATGAATTTATATTCTGATGATGGGAAACATTCCTAATGCCAAATCAAATCAAGAAGTTATATAATTGTAGCTAGTGGTAAATGCTATGAAGAAAATAAAACAGTATGATGTATGGTCAGCGGTGTGTCTAAAGAAAATTTTTAGATAGGGTGATATCAATGTAAGGTGTATCAGCATAAGAGAAGGTGGCCATGTGAGCTGAGACCAAATGATGAGGAGGAAGCAGTCAAGCAACGGTCTGGGATAAAAGCATTCCAAACAAGTTAGAGCAAGGCCAGAGTCCAGAAGCAAGGCTAAGGTTTCCTTGCTGACCAGCTAGGAAGGAGTCCGTGACTGTAAGAGCATAGTGACTGTAAGAGCAAGAATAGTAGGAAATGTCATCAGAGAAAGAGTTAGAACATGGGAGGTCTTGCAGAGCATGAAAGGAGTTTGGATTTTATTCCAACTGCAATAGAGAACTGGAGGCTAATCAGGGAATTGAAAGATTCTGGTTTACATTTTAGAAACCTCATCCTGACTGCCGCAATGGGCTACGAAAGGAAGGAGCTAGGAGACTGGCAGGGACACCTTTATATAGGAAGAAATAAAAACTAGGAACACTGTGAACTTTTTAAACAAAAAAATTCCCAAAAACAGTTCTCATACTAGATGGAAGGTCAGAAGCCCTGGATTCAAAGCCCAGCTTTTACATGTTTGCACCTTACTGGGAAAATCATCCAACTTTATTAGTTCTCAGTTTTCACCCAGATGTGAAATGAAGCGGTTGGACTAACTGCTCCTTCCATGGCTAAAGTTCTAGCAATTCAATTACACAACACAATTTTCAGGAAGGAAATGTCAATATGCTCAATGGTGGCAGAGATGACAGGAGAACAGAAAAAGAGCCTCTACATTTTGTAATAAGGTTATTAGTGGGGACCTGAGAGCTAAAGTGTGATGATGGTACCCACATTGTCAGTGGTTAAGCAAAAAGTGAAAAAAAAAGAGATAATAGAGGCAATTTTCGTAGATGCTTATCTGAAAGTCTGGCAGGGATGGGAAGGAAATACAAAAAACTGTAGCCAAAGGGCATCACAGAGATAAGAGGAAACCTTTCTCAAGATACAGAAAACTGAGCTGTTTGAGGAAATAAAGAGAAGAGGGACAGCACAGGTGGGAATGGTGAAGAGGAGACCTCCCAAGCAGAGGGGGCAGAGGATGAAGGACACTGATGGAAAAGTCAAGGTTTTTCAAATGTGGCCCCCTGAAAAATATCACTTTGCAGCTTAATTCCTGAGTTAGTGTTTCTATATCACTGGTTAATGTCTAGCTTAAGTTCTTAAAGAATGAAGATCTCAGAAACCAGGCAACACAAGGATGAGAGTGACCAGGGAAGAGATGGGAGCCATTAAAGGGCATAACACAAAGCAACTACAGCTGAAACCACAGAACACTCAGAAAAATGGGGCCAAACACAGGCTCAGAATCATTCCACCCCAGAGGTGAGGGAGTTGGAGTTTTTAGGCACCAACCACATAAGAACAATGGTTGTGGCTACCTGCTGGGATGTCAGTTTCCTGGTATTTCCAGCCTGCCATAGGCAGTGAAACTACCCATACTTCTCACGTAGAAGTACCCCCTGGCACAAACACTGATAGCTGGAAGTCAAAGGAGTACTCTAGATGATTCTGGAGCATGGGCAGGGCACTGCCAATGCCAATTACAGACAAAGAGGGGACTTGCAACTGTTGTGATATGACACTGTCTAAGAAAGAAAGCCATATCTGTCCACTGCTTAGACCAGTCACCATCCTAAAAGCACACTTTGCTGTGTTCTGTACTGTAAATGCCCTGAAACCAATCTGGAAGGTAGGATGATCTTTCCTGTCCTTTCCTTCACTTTTGTGTCGCAACCACTTACTGGTGTGAGAATGTTAGAGTATAATGTAACAACCAGAAAGAGGGAAGATAGAAAGGACATATACTACATAAGTAGGTGAGCAAGAGAAAAATAAGCAAAGAGAAAGTGGTGGAAGAGAGAAAAATCTGAGAGAGCTGGAAACACAGCTATACCGTACTTGACAGGTCACTACTGTCCATTTCAGAAAAGCTAGCTACTGAATTTATATTAGATGCATAAAAGCATGACAATATATTTTTTAAATCAAGTATCTGTATTCTATCCACATGTAAATAACTCATTTCAACCAGATTTTAGTTTGTTTGCTAAATAATCATCTGTGATACACATGGCAAGAGAGAAGACAAAAACATCTGGTTGTAAATGAAATATATTCTTTTGAACCTCCACGTATAAATAAATAAATAAATAAATAAATAAATAAATAAATAAATACATAAAAATAAGCCAAGTCTACTCCTGAGGATGTCAAACTGTGAACAGAATAAGTTGATTCCAGAGGTGACCTGTTTTCATGTTTTAGTTCTTTATGGACTTTAATCAGCAGTGAATTCTATAAAAGTGAGGCCAGCACACAAACAACTTTCACTCCCCACATATTTCATATATGGTTGAGACCATAAGCTTGTTTGCCTCAACAAATACCAGCCAGTATGCAGGAAGCTAAAGATTTAGGAGCTCAGTTACTCTCCAAGGGTTTAAATCAAACTTTGCCTTGTCAGTACCTAAAGCAATCCTTAGCGCTGTAAGTTTCTCTAAGTGGTTACCAGGGTAATGATTCACCTTTGGGGGAGCCCTCATCTTTTGTTCTCAAGTGGTCAGCATCATCAGGCCTGTGTAAAATAATATCAATCAACACAAAGCTCTGGGTCATATCGGTTCATCTCAGACAGATGACAGTCCAGGGAGCAGAGAGCATGCAGTGTAGCTCTTCAATGATGGCCAGCGACTGTTCACTCAAAAACACTGTGGAGGAAAACGATCATAATGCGCTTCCCCCAAAAGCATCTTTTACTCATCTTTGGGTCACCAGTTTCCCCCAGCCCAGCACACAGTGGGACCCAAGGAAAGTTTCATGTGGTCACCTTACTCAATAACTAATTAATCCATCCATCCAATAAATAATTACTGAGCAGCTCCTATGTGCCAGGCACTGTGGAAGATGTCTTGGGAAGAAACGTGAATAAAAACACAGGTGGCCCCTGTTCTCGGGAGCGTAGAGTCTTGAGGAAGGAGACAGTTACTCAAAATGTCACAAGCAAATGTAAAACAGTACTGCTATATGCATTGTGAGAAAGACTTTTCAGTTGCTCTAAGAACAAGTAACAGAAGGATGCAAAAGAAAGTCCGGAAAAGTGTGGGAGTTAGCCAGGAAATGACTATGAGTTGGGAAGAAGAGAGGTCAGTTTAAAAAGTCTGAAAGGAGGCCTGATGGGCTGATGGGACTATGCCACAAGTGAAGGAACTTTGCCTTTACCCTAAGATCAGTGGGAAGCCATTGTTTTCCTCTGCGCACCTGTGTATGTGCATGTCGAAGAGGTGACAGGGTAGATTTGTGTTCTCGACTAGCCCTGTGGTACACTGTGAAGGATGGATTGGAGGGAGGTTAGCATAGATGTGGGGAAAATAAGATACTACTGCAATCATCTAAGTAGGAGTTCACTGAACAATGATTAAAATGACAGTTTCACAAAATGAGACCTCATAGTTTGTAAATCATCTTGTAATTTTGGTTGTTTAGTAAGAAGCTCCTCCCACAATGACAAATAACTAACACTTCCTTGGGTCACTGTTGTTCACGTAGTGGGCCAACAGCAATTGGCATCAGAGTCAGGGTGGCAGTGACAAGGAAAAAGTGTTGTGTGTTTAAAACGCAGATACCTTGGCCAACTACGGCACTAGTCAGTCACAGTGTCTAGGAGTGGGGCCAGGAATCTTTAATTTTAGAGAACACCCCAGGTGATTCTAATCCATGCTTAAGGATCTCTGGATGAAATGCGTAAGCATAAAACATAAATCACTTCAGATAAGCTTTTATGGCTGCATATTTAATTCTTTATAAATTAATATTTAAAATGGACACATAACTAATCATCCAAACCAATACCCACTGGAGACTAAAGGGGGATAGTGGCTATTCGTAGTAGATTAGGACAGTAGGTGTAAGCCAGGCAAACTGGGACATAGTCACCCATAACTTGCTAAATCCTACTTCGGTAATAGATGTCAAATATTGACATATAATAGAAACTACTCTATATTAGTGTGACAAGATGCCCTTGGGAAATTCCTATTTGAGGTCTGACACTTCAGTGCCCACCATGTTATGATTGTTCCTTCTCACAGATGGCATTAGTAGTTTATAACTATTAATTCTGCAGCAAGGAACACTAAATTTCCAAGAGATAGTTTCTACATGTGCAGTGTGAAAGAGTTACAACTCCCTTGCTGGGAAAGCCTTCCTAATTTAAAAATAATGCTTGCTTTCCCCTTTCTTTGGATTGAAAAAATAAGGAGAAATCTGCCCATTAGAGATTTACATGAGGTAGGAAAGAGGCAGCTGGTTGTCACAATGATAGTAAGAAAAGTGATGAAAGAAGTTTAAACCTTCTGGCCCCTTCCCCCTCTTCAGTCCCACTGGGAGTGTAGTTGCCTGGTTGTGGTACAAAGGCTTGACTTCAAGATGGTGGCCCTGTTGTCTCCTACCCCATCCCTGGGGCGTGATGCTAGGTCAGTCCAGGACTGTAAGGACGAATGAAGCACCCCAAGTCAGGGCAGAGGTAAGAGGCACTGTGTGTCACTATGTTGGCATTTTATTTGACAGGAGGAAAGGAGAGTCAACCTCATCCATTTCTTGAGGGCCAACAAGTTCCATGTCACTGTGATTTATTCTGATCCACAGTGGGAACAAAGGCCCTTTGTACCCAATTTCAGAATAAGTAGAAATAAGAAATCTACTTTATAGTCCTAGCTGTGCCACTAAACAGCTGTGTGATTTTAGTCAAGTCACATAATTTCTCTCTCCCTTGATTTCTTCATCTGTGAATAAAAAGCACAGAAATAGACTAATCCAAAGGTCTCTTTAAATTTATATGATTTTGGGGCGCCTGGGTGGCTCAGTCGGTTAAGTGGCCGACTTCAGCTCAGGTCATGATCTCGCGGTCCGTGAGTTCGACCCCCACGTCGGGCTCTGTGCTGACAGCTCAGAGCCTGAAGCCTGTTAGATTCTGTGTCTCCCTCTCTCTGACCCTCCCCCGTTCATGCTCTGTCTCTCTCTGTCTCAAAAATAAACAAACATTAAAAAAAAAATTTAAAAATATATGATTTTGAGCATCTGTAAAAACTCAGCTTGGGATGATAAGTATATAAAATACTGCTGAAAGTTTAGAGATTTTAATACAGAATTCTATTAAGATTAGATCCAGAAGATACCTTGCCTCCTAAAATCTTTGTGCTTCTTTTCCAGCATGTATTTTTCTCTCTTTATCCTTTTTTTCCCTTGAAAAACCCATTCCTCTTTTTGCTGTGTACTTCTCTTGGGCCCTAAGATACAAGTCACCTAATGTGGGGCGCCTGGGTGGCTAAGTCGGTTTAGCATCCGACTTCAGCTCAGGTCATGATCTCACGGTCCGAGGGATTGATCCCCACATTGGGCTCTGTGTGGAGACAGTTCAGAACCTGGAGCCTGCTTCAGATTCTGTGTCTCCCTTTCTCTCTCTGCTCCTCCCCTGCTCATCCTCTCTCTCTCTCAAAAATGAATAAACATTAAAAAAATTAAAATGTTAAAAAAAAAGAAGTCACCTAATGCAACCTTTGCATTTAGCACATTCCATTCCCTGCCTGTAAGAAACAAAAAAGGTCTGGTGAGCAACAGTAAGAGAGTTTAGGGAAAGACACTTCTAACACTCACAGGAAATGATGCCCAACCAGAATCCTTTCTGAGGGCATTTGCTGATGGGAGGAATGACAACAAGCATCTACTGGTCACCGGGCTTTAGAAATTTTTTTAAAAAATTACTCATCTATCAATTTTTATTATTTTTTAACTCTGATGATTGGCATAAAGCCAACACACAGACACAGTGGGTGGATAGTAGTGATAGTTTTACTCTGTTCTAGCATATTACTTATTTTCTGATGGGGACTACCTTATCTCTTAGTCCTGCTCAAAAAAAAAAAAAAAAGAAAAAAGAAAAGAAAAAGAAAAAAGAAAAAGAAAAAGAAAAAGGAAGGAAGGAAGGAAGGAAGGAAGGAAGAAAGGAAGGAAAGAAGGAAGGAAAGAACCCACCTCAAGTACCCATAGTTTTCTTACCTGTAGACAGCAAAACGAAACCAGGGTGAATGTGAAGACACATTAAACTATCCAACCTTGGAAAGCTAGACAGTTGTAGAAGTTAGATTAGAGTTATTTCATTTTAAATATCCAACCATGTGTTAAATCCACTGACTAATTAACAGTAATAATACTTTAGGACCGATCACATAAAGCAGAGACTTGGGAGATGTTAGCACGAAACATCAAGTTCCTTTTAGGACATCAAAGGCACAATAAATAGCATCTAGTATTGGTATAACACCTCGGAGTTAAACCAAACAACCTCATAATACCATTTTCCATGCTCAGAGCAATGGGGACATAAGGCAGTCTAGACCCCCTTTACAGACAGGAAAACAAACTCTAATAGGTTATTAAGTGATTTGTTAACAGGAAGTCAGAGATCAAGAATTTAAAAGCAGCTCTGATTTCCAATGCCATGCTCTTTCCACAGACTCAAGTTCTTTCTTCTAGACTTTCTCATGCACCCATAGATTCATCCTATGTGGTAATTTTATCTGAGAATCGGGATATTTAACTATGAACCATGCTGCTAACAACATCTCTTCCAAGGCTCCTAGGCCATTCCTCTAGGGAGTGGGTGATTTTATCAGAGATGTCAGGTTTGGCCTTAGACTATCAGCAGAACAGGTTTAACAAACCACTACCACTTCCATAGTTAATGATGATTCAATTAGTTCAAAATATAAACACACACCATGATACAAGCTAAATGGAAATGTAGAGGCCAATTGTCTGGCCTACAGCCACCCCAGTGCACACTCGTGGCTTCAGCTTCTAGGATTTATTTACTCATTTGTTTTCTGGTGGTGGGGAGGGTGTACAGAATATATTGTCACTTTAGATAGCACTTCACCAAATACTGTAACAACATTCCCAGGGACTGCTAGCAGCTTTTGTTCAGTACCAGCATACTAAATTTTAAAGGGGGAAAAATAGCGCCATATAAATCACAGGATTTTAAAAGAACATCCCAATTTGTTCACAGTTTAACATTACTACTGTCAGGCAAAACATATAAAACTCTTCTTTTTCATCCCCGGATTTGACTTACAAAGTGAACCAAGCACACAGTAAAATCCCCAAGATTAAATGTGTATGATGGATAAGAGAACAAAGTGTTTTCTTTATGTCTCTAATATGAACCCACGACCACTGGCATATCAATTCACATCTACTCCACATTATTCTTCACTCAAAACACTCCTCAATGTTGCAAACTATCTTCCATATTGAACAGTTCTGTGAAGTTACGTTAATAAATTTTCAGATGATGCTTTTATTGTCTGTTCCATCTATCAGCAACATTTATTTCCTCAAAAAAAAAGTTCAATTCTAAAGGCATTTTACATAAAGGAAAACTCTACTGTGGGAAAGGATGGTGTAAAAAACTCGGCCATAATTTTCATTAAAGGTATGCTCCAGATGGCTGGACATCTAAGAAGATTAACAACAGAAATTACATGTTTATAGTCCCTGGATGGTTGTCTGAGTGTAACCTGTGCAGAAAGAAACCAACAGCAGTCAGACTGTCATGTAGATGAGGAATTTCAGTGGCTAATGGTTAAACTTAAACACTTGGAGTTCATTAACAATAACTCATAAATTAATGTCAAAATTTGCACCCAATCTTTCTCTTCCTCCTCTGCCCCCTCTTGCCCTGCCCCCATTTTGTGAAAGAATTCATAGGACAGGGGATCCAGAGAGGCTCGAGTGGGAAGCTGAGCTCATGAATTGAGCAACGGCCATCCCAAAATGAACTGATAATTAGGCATTAACTAGTTAGCAGTATGTGGGTTGCTATATTACTGATGTCTTTATATATGTCTTCAATAGCTATATGTCTGAGATTCCTGGAGAACATTTTAAAGTAAATTCAAACAATTTAAAATTTTCTCTTTGTCCCCATAAATACACATTGTTGTATGACCAATATGTCCAAATTTTTGTTTCAGAAAATATGGTCAACACTATATATATATATTTTGATCATTGATGGCAGAAATTAATTTATCTTCTGTGTCTGTTAAACTCAAGTGAATTGGGAGGCAATTTTGCTTCTGCTAAGAGAGAATTCTTTAAGTGCTCAAATATGATAATAAGAAGAGTAACAACAACAACAACAGCAGCAGCAGCAGCAGGGTGCCTGAGTGGCTCAGTTAAGTATCTGACTGTGGCTCAAGTCATGATCTCCTGGGTTCTGAGTTCAAGCCCTGTGTCGACCTCTGTGCTGACAGCTCAGGGCCTGGGGCCTGCTTTGGATTCCATTCCTCTCTGCCCCTCTCCCGTGCGCTCTCTCTCTCTCAAAAATAAACAAACATTTAAAAAATTAAAAAAAATAACAATAGAACAACAACAAAATAGTTCATATGGAGAAGAGACTTTATCATTCTGATTTCAGTAAACAGACACTGTATGTAGTTCAACAGCTCCCAATTATAATTCAAGACCTTCAGGGGCAGGAATAACATTTTACATATCACACCACATCACTACACCCTGCACAATACAGAATGCACTCAATGAATATCCAATATTGTCGAAAATGATGATGTTTAATGAGGATGATATTACCTTGTTTTACTTCTAATGATACTGTGTGTAATATTAATGCTGAATGACTTAAATATTCATAAGAACTTTCGACAGAAAACTATTTTTAAGCAAGTATTGTGCCATTAGAAACATAAAGCAGTGGACTGATAGAATATTTGCATAGAAGATAAAAGAACCATTAAATTGATTTCCACTCTTAGAAAATGAGATTTTGCAAGCTTCTCCTTTAACTGACATGCCCACCAAATTTATCTCATACAGGAACACATCAACTTTTAAGCCATAAAGTTATCTATCCTAAAATATCCTGGGAATTTCTGGAGACTCATAGACCCACTCCTAGCAAGGCATTCCATTCTTCCCACCTTTTTTCCTTCCCAGGGTTACCTAAAAGAAAAGCTCTAATGAGGTGCATTAGTTATACTTTTGAAAGTCAGAGATGGATTATATAGTTAATTCTCCTGAGGGCTTGTGTCAGATCAGACAGAAGCCTCACCTATTTGCACCTAAATGGAACTTAAGGATAAAGCAAGAATATCACATTTTTTTCTAGCACAATTTACATAATACTTGCTCTCTCTAGTCAGGCAAATCTCATAGAATAAGACCCAACTGAAGATTTCACTGAAGAAATGTTGCCAGAAATACTGTCCTGGTGTGCTTTTTGACATTAAAACTATTATTTTTATCCCTAACCTCTGAAAGCAGCAGGAAGCTATCACTTGAGGTGCTTCTTTGTCATAGAGTGGGATGTACATTCTGACAAGCCACTCCGAGCCACAGTGGGAGTGGTGAAGCAAAGGGCTGTCTGGTGAAGATACCTATAACCCTGTCAGATGATTCATCTTGGTGAATGAGGGAAGGAAAAATTCAGATAAATTAGCAAGAAATAAGCATGATCCTAAAAGATAATCAGAAAAGTCATTATATAAATATATATTTAAATATAAATAAATATATAAACATATACATGCATCACAAACTTGCATAGCCACTCTTCATGCAAAGTCACTGTGCATTTAAAGAATAACGAACTGGGCAAGTTGTGGCTCCCAAGACAAATGCCTCTCCTACAGGTCTTCCAACTTGCCCTGACAAATAGTCTTCTAGATCCCACCTCTGGTCATCTTAGGGCTTCCCTGTTGCCACAGGGAAGGAAAAAATATAAAACTAGCCACGGACCTGGTTTCTTGTTCCAGGTCTGCTGCTCCTGGGCAGTGTGGCCTTGTGAAAGCCCTTTGGTTATCTGTGACACTATTTTCTCACATGCAAAATGCAGTGGCTAGATACTGGAGGTAACTTTCCTCCTGAGCACCTTAGACTTGCTAACTATCCTGTTCATCTCCACACTATGACTCACCTTCCTGTGTCACACAGCAACTGCTCTCTTAGAGAATATGGATAGCAGAGACTGGCCACCTTGTACACAGCCACATGACAATGAACAGCTGGTAAACACATCCTATGTTCTTGATTACACTAATAATGAGATTATCCAACCCCTTCCAAGCAGCCCTCCTCTCCAAGATACCAGAAAATCAGTTTATAGACTCTCCCCATCACCACAAACACTAACCCTGAAGCATTCTGCCCATAACTCTGGCTACACAACACAGTAAGCATGCCAGTTTCACAGTGTGACATGCCATGAAACTCAGATGATTTTGTGCACCCAGAACTATCCCAGATGCTGGTAAAAGTGTCAGAAGCAACTGTGCTTCAGGCCATTCTGGAAATTCAGTTCCAAATGAAAGGCTTTGAACTTGTTGGGATGAGAGGGGTTCCAGGAGTTCCTTGTGAGGATCAGCCCTGGGTTCTGGCTGTTTACATCCTCTCTGCCAAGTTTATACTGTCTTTCCAGGGCCTGCCTTTCATTACGCCAAGGACAAAGTCTTAGTTTGGTAACTCTCTAAAACTTGCTAATTGTTTGAACTTTACAAAAGGAAAATAGGCCTCAAGCTCAGTTAATAGGCAACACTAATTAGGGTGAATTTAGAATCATGTCTTGTTTTCTTTGTGTCCATGATTCCTTCCTATTTATGCAAGTGAAATGGTTTTCCATTTCCAGCAGGGTCTTCCTACCAGCAGGGATTTCCTTGACACTACTGTTTCCTCAGACCTCTGCACTAGGGCTCACTCCTTCCAGGCTGAGATCTCCAAGCTGGGCCCACACTATGCTCCGGTTATTTTCCTGAGTGGCTCATGGACCCAGCTGTCTCAGTGCCCTCATGTTCTCCCAACAATCCTGGCCTGCCTTCTACCCCTCCACTGCCTCCCCAGAAAAGAGCTCACTATAAATCCACGGACTGAGTATGACTGGGAATAAGGTCCCTAGGACCTCAAGAGGTTAAGTCAATCCTCAGTCATTACAGCTTGCATGGCTCAGTCGGGATCTGGACCCAGGCTGTTGGTCTCTTTAAAGGCTTTAAGCTCACCCATAATCCTCTGGTGTCTCTCATCAGGATACCCATAATCCATTGCTGAACCTCACTGGAATATCCAAAATCCTCTGCTGTACCTCACTGGAGTTCCCATAATCCTCAGCTGTCTCTCATCACAGTATCCATTGAAGCAAAGGATCTCTCCATTTATCTGAATTTTAGTTTCTTTCAAGGACCAACCCACCTCCCACATTCTGCAGAAGGTCAACATGCCTCCTAAGCAAAAGGGACCAGGGCAGCTACTCCGGAGGAAATGCTGGTGGCAGGATAATGAAAACAAGACCCTGGCTGCAGGATGCTTTAGCATGATGAGCAAGAAAAGAAAAACATATAGCTGAATCTAATGCCTAGTCGTGTAGTGGTTCTCAACCCAGACTATGAATTAGAACTGACTTGGGGAGATTTAAAATTTTGGGTGCCCAGAACACACACCAGATCAATTAAATCAGAATCTCTGGGGTGGAACCAGGATATCACTAATGTTTAAAACTCTCTAGATGACTTCAAGGCATAGCCAAATGTGAGAACCACTGGTGTAGAATGTAATTAATGCTACCCCTGCAAGACTATGGGACTTGGAATCAAGAGGCCAAGTTGACTGGAGCCTAATGCTGTATGACCTTTAGAAAGTCAAGTGCCTCTGTCAAACTCAGTTGCTTTAAAGTGAACATGAACTTATTGTATTTTGTATTTTGAGAGGTTAATGTGAGGATCAAATGAGATGGTGTTGTGAAAGTCTACACTGTAAAACAGAATATTAATTGTTACTGTGGCAATTTTCACTACTGTTTCTCTAATGGTGTTGTCTAGATGTTTAGGAAAAATAGGTAATAAGAATTCATGGAGGGGTGCCTAGGTAGCTCAGTTTGGTTAAGTATCTGAGTCTTGATATCAGCTCAAGTCGTGATCTCGTGGTCATGAGATTCAGCCCTGTGTTGGGCTCAGTACTGAGTACACAGCCTCCTTGGGATTCTCTCTCCCTCCTTCTCTACCCCTCCCCCCCATTCAGGTGCATTCACATGCACTCTATCTCTCAAATAAATACATAAACATTTATATAAAAAAAGAATTAATGGAAAAGAAAAAATACAATAGTAGGGCTAGACAAGTTAAATATAGTGACCCAAGAGAAATACAACCTAATTCATCGTAGGAATACATTTACAAGTTATTTTGTAAATGAAATAAAAAGGTTGTAAGAGCATGCTTGCAATGAAATTGTTTTCAGACCATCACTTATAATTACCACAGAAGTTTACTTACTCAGACTAAGATGTAAGCTTGGCATTAGTGGGGAGAAATGGATTTAACTGTGCTAATTTATTTATTTCTATGAAAAATTTTTAACATTTATTTATTATTGAGAGACAGAGACAGACAGAGCATGAGCATAGGGGTTTGGGGGCAGAGAGATGGAGAGACACGGAATCCGAAGCAGGCTCCAGGCTCTGAGCTGTCAGCACAGAGCCCGAAGCGGGGCTCGAACCCACAAACCACAAGATCATGACCTGAGCCAAAGTCGGACGCTTAACCAACTGAGCCACCCAGGTGCCCCTGATTGTGCTTATTTATTAATTTAGTTCAAAAACAAAATTTATTGGGGGAGAATGACAAACCAACCAAATAGAAACATGCCTGGAAAAATGCATTTTGTTCTGTTTACAAAACAATGCAATCATCATGAATGAGGATCTATCCTTGGCTATTCATTTAAACAGGTAAGGGAAGAATATAAGCCATTGTAAGACCCCAGTTCAATGAGCTTGCTCTAAATTTCCTTTCAACCTGTCAGTTTGCCACTTGGTACAGTCCACAAAGGACATGCAGTAAATGGTGCTGGGACAGCAGGCCATGACTTCAATAGTTCATTTTGATAGTATCAGCCTGAGGTCTGAGCCCTGAGAGTACGAGCGGGGGAGGGCCAAGAGGAGCAATGCTTCCTCTCTCCTTTGTATGCATATGATGCCTGGCAAACCAGAGAAATGATGGCTGTAATTTGCAAGTTGCATTTGCTCCTTTTTCTCTTCACTTCTTTATCCCTATGCTACTTCCTAACAACTCTGTTCCCTGACACTCCTGGTCAAGAGGGAGTCTCACCCAGACTTAACCCAGAGGCTTATAAACTCCTAAATTCCTTTAGAAAAAGTGTTTTCCTTTCCCCTTCCACTCTAAACCCCACATCCTAAATTCCAGTGTTCTGAGACAAGCAGTAAGAACAAAGCCCACAGATTTAACCAGTTCACACTAACATGTGAATGATCTTCCCTTGAGTATTTTATATTCTGGAATTTTTATTTCTTACATGGGATGGTGCTTTAATGGATGGAATTTCAGAGAACCATATCTAAGGGAGAAAATGTTGGCAGATAGGGTCTGGGGATGACAGATGGTGTAGTAGGAGGAGATATTACCACAAAGGCCAGCCCTATCTGGGAACCTGACCTGGGTTCAGCACTCTTGAAATGTTGACATTTCTAAGCGTTCCATCATTTTCTCCAATTCTGAACTTTTAGGTTCTCAATAGCCTCCATGGCACTAGCCATTAAGGTAGACTAGAGTGGGGGCAGGGTAAGAGGACAATCTGCCTGTGTGAAGAGAAAGAATGGACGAGTAGACAGGGCTACAAGTGTCATAAGAATACTAGCGACTGTGTGTTGAATACGTAAGATGTGCTGAACACGTTACCATGTGCTACCCCAGTTGTTAGATGAACCGTCTGGGGAAGCACTTTAAAAACGGCAGCCTTTCTAGTTAGCCTTATTAGGCCCATTATGGAGAAGAGAAATGGGAGACTCACGTTAAGTTGCCCCAGCTGACAAAACTGAGTGAGAAAAATGAGATCCGCTCCCAGGTCTATCTGACCCCGAAACTGTGTCTTTAATTCCCCTTCATATGTTCTCCAACCATAATCCTTTATATGCATAGTCTCTAGAAAGTGAGGAGCTGCTGAGAGTTCACAGCATCCTTTTTCATGATCCACAACTTTCCTCTCCTCAGATGTTTCTTCCCATTATTAATCTGAATGAGCTCTTACACAGGAAAAGGAAGAAACACTGAGCACTGTTTGCATCTCTATTAGAATGAGGGGCCAACAGACTGACATGGGATGGAGGGGGCAATGCATGTTCAATGAACTTCTCCACTATCTCCACCCTTTGAGAGCCTGAGGACTTACCAAGCCCAGTGCACAGGGGGCAAATCCTCTGTCTTTGGGCACTGGCACAGCTGGCACAGGCCTTTAGCATCCTCAGCTTCAGTAACCTCTTGTTCCAGGCAATAGAAAAGTAGGAGCAGGAGGGAAAGCAATCATTGAGTTGTCGTTGACCTTCTACATTCCCCTCCACCTATAAATCCAATGTCCTTATGATGCTACTTCCTCCACTGCTCTTCACAGAGTTGGGCTGGCTAGAAAAGATCTCCAAGATCACAGAGTTGGCCCATTAGCAATGCTAGTGACGTTAGAATTACCTGGAGACATTTTTAAACACACCAAGGCCCAGGCTCTTCTGCTGGAGAACAGGTTCTAGGTCGAGGCTCAGGCAGGTTGAGACCTAGAACACAGCCTAACCCCATGTCTTTCAGCTGAGTTCTGGGAAAGACACATTCTGGAAGTGGGCCAGAATTCTCAAGCCCAGAAATTGCTGTACAGAGAGCAAAGACAAGCTCCTGAGCCTGCAAGGACTGTGGTTCTGCTCCTCAGACATGTTGGACAGGCCAATTAACACCTGAATCCTGCAATGACTTCAATGCAGACAGCAGACTCCTAGCCAACCACTCTCCTCTCACCCCACACACCGTGATTCCTCTTCATTGCATTGCAGTGCTTGGTGTGCAGATGAAATCAATAAGGACAATACAGCTGAAAGGTTACTGTACAGGAGCTCTCAGTAATGAGTGTGTGTGTGTGTGTGTGTGTGTGTGTGTGTGTGTGTGTGTGTGTTGTCCAGCAGATGCTTTCCACTTCTTTCTTAACTATTTCCTAATTCCAAAATTGTACATTTGCCCCCACAGACTATTTTATCTCCATTTTAGAAGGCATTTAGCCAAGTCCTAAAACAAAGAAAATTACAGTTTTATTCCTTCAGGTGAGTTAAGAAAATAGGATCAAAGCTCATGGACTGATATCATCATGATTTTGCTCTGTTCAAATTCATTTATTTCTAAGAGGAAGAAAGAACTGATGTGCCTGGTTAATGATGTGAACTACCCAAAGTGTCTGCATGAGCTACACACTTACTAAAGGGCAACATCTTTTGGTTTCTACCTACAGAACCTTTTGACCTAAGACATGTACTGGGTATTCCAAAGTAAAGTGTGGCCCTTCCTGAGATGAGTTGAGGAGAGCAGCTCTCAAGTTCATTGGCAATAATCAGCTCACCTGTATGAAGAGAAGGTGCTTCTCCAGGGCACCATTCTATTCATAAGTTACATTTGTTTTAACAGAGAGACCATATTCTGCTTTGACTTGGTAAAAGTTCCGTTCAGGGTCAAAACATCTAACAGAGAAAGTGTTCATGTCTGAGCACAAAATTTAGACAGAAACTGAGAATGAGAAAGTAGAGTCAGAACCCATTAAACCAGGGAATTTAAATTCCCGAGAAGAACGGAGGTAGTTATTTAAACTCTGAGTGCTATTATTTAAAGCCTCTGTTCCTTTCAAAGTATTTAATATGACTTTGGCATTTCATAGGTGAATGCTCTCCTCAGTCAGATGTCACCATATGAGATTGTTTTGAAAACTTCTGGGATTCTGGAAAGTCTTCTGTAGAGTGCAAAATCATAAATTCTTCTTACGGAATAATTTCAAAGAGAAAACGATTTTATGAAAGACAATGTTCTTAGCTGTCCTGAACCTCATCACACACTTTGGTTTTGAGAAATCCTGTCTCCTTTACCTAAATTTACTATCTGAATAGAAGATGTTGCTTAAAACAAAACAGAATAGGACAAAAAGAGGAAGGAAACCATTTCCTCGAGGAGCAGTTTCAGCCATTTAAGACTTAACACACAATAAAAATACTCCTTTTATTACCATTACTCACTTCAGCAGCTACTCAAAGTTCACAGCAATTCAAAGAAAAGGCCAAATTTCTTAAAGCGGAATCAAAGGCATTTGAGATTTCCTGAGATTACAGGTCACAGACATACATAAAAAAGCTCAATAAAAATATTTCATATTCCATTGTGTATTATAATTTTATAAATGCCTATGCAAAGACTTAGCCCTCTATCAACAGATACTCAATAGAATTTTAAATCATTTTTTTTTCCCAACTGGTATGCACTCACAGAAGGTACTCACTTTTGATCTGTTTTTGCATTTGTTTACCACATTCTATTTAGATTAAAAAAGAACAGGGAAAAAAACCCACTTTTCTAAATCACTTATATGAATTACAAACAAGCTCTTTAAAGAGTTCTAAAGAATTCAGCTCTCTTGGCTAATTAACTGCCAGAGCGCTTACTGAGATAAATACTGTGCATGAAAGAATCAGTATAGATGCATATGCGTGCACTGGGCTGAGAATGGGGCTCTGAACCTCAACTCTTGTTTTCTCCTTTGCAAACTGTGGGAACAGGGGTGGTGGAATGGATGGATACTAAAGTACCTCACAGGTTCCCAACATATTTATGGACCAGAAGAGTCAAAATGACTCACCAAACTTGGGGGAAAAAATGACAAAACAAAAGAGATCATCCTAAAGAGGGGTCCGGAGAGCTCAGTCTGTTATGATTCCTTCAGGTGATTCTGCGACTCAGCCAGGAAATGGAGCCAGGAAACTTGTAGCTTCTAAAAATCACAGGTATTTCAATTTTGCCTTGCATTTACATATATTCATGAAAAATGGTTTTATGTTAAAAGTTTGAAAATATCACACTTGAAATACGCTAGGAATATTGCTATTGAAAAGAGCTTTCTTAGAAAGGTAACTTTTGTAATCGATTGTTTAATATAATTTTTCGAACTTAACTTTTCTTTCTAGTGCACTGGAATTTTTTCACTGAATTTTTTTAATGTTTATTTTTTGAGAGAGAGAAATAGAGAGAGAGACAGAGAGACACACAGCACAAATGGGGGAGGGGAAGAGAGAGAGGAAGACACAAAATTAGAAGTAGGCTCTAGGCTCCAGGCTCCAACCTGTCAGCACAGAGCCCCACACGGTGCTTGAACCCACAGACTGCGAGATCATGACCTGAGCGGAAGTGGGAGGCCCAACCGACTAAGCCACCCACGTGCCCTGAGTACACTGAAATTTTTGAATTTGCTTCAGTCATTACAGGGAAAAGAGGTGAAGTTTAAAGTCAAAACTTTCCCACTCCTGATAAGAATTCTAATTTGTGAAATAAGTAACATCTCGGCTGGGCAGGTCTTGAGCTAAATCCTAGCCTATGTCAGGTGCTTTCTGTGTACATAAAAGGGTCTGGATATATTCTTGATGACTGACAGATTTTAGGATAACTAGAAAGGATCCCTTTCCCCAAGCCATCACCTGGTTCATCATATCTGAGAATACTTTGAAGGAACTGCTTAAGGAAAAGTCATTTTGATTTTCAATTAAATTACTTCAAATGGAAATGATTTGGGTAACACACTAGATTGCTTTAAACACAATCTACAGCATCAATGACTGAACATAAGCCATCGTTGGAAATAATGGAGCTGGACTCAGAAAACACACAGCTCAGGGGTGCCTAGTTGCTTGAGCGTCCGTCCGAGTCTTGATCTTGGCTCAGGTCCTGATCTCATGTTTCTTGAGATTGAGCCCTGTGTCAGGCTCCTGGCTGACAGTTCAGACCCTGCTTGGGATTCTCTCTCTCCTTCTCTCTCTGTCCCTCCCCTGCTTGCGTTCAAGCATGTGTGTGCTCTCTCCCTAAATAAATAAATAAACTTAAAAAAAAAGAAAAGAAAAGAAAAGAAGAGAAAAGGAAAGGAAAGGAAAGGAAAGGAAAGAAAAGAAAAGAAAAGAAAGAAAAGAAAAGAAAAGAAAAGAAAAGAAAAGAAAAGAAAAGAAAAGAAAAGAAAAGAAAACACACAGTTCAGGGCTCTCCACGGAGGTGGGACAGAGTAAAGGGGTAAAGAGAGGGAGACTCAGACACTGATGCAATGTGCTCTCTGCTAGGACAATGACTTAGGCACCTTTTGGAAACAACTCTACATTCCATTGTTATGGTGATTTACTCACTCTGCTAAAAGGGTACAAAAGAGCTCAGGCAACCTAACAAGGGTAATGTGTAACTTTTGGTAATATGTAATTTAACCTCTCTGTGCCTCAGTTTCATCTTCTGTAAAATAAGGAAGATGATAGTACCTACTTCAAAGCGTTCTTGTGAAAGTCCAGTGTGTTCACCCTTGTAAAATGATTAGAATACGACCATCCATAGTAGGTGCTCAGCAAGTGTTGGCCAGCAGTAGGTCAGAGTGCATACCGTCGCTAGAGGCACTTGGTGCCCATACTCTGCGTAGACCAAGCCATGCAGGACTGCAAAGAAGTGTCAAAATCCCAGAGTTCTAAGAGCAAGAAGAAACCCTAGAAATCCTCTTTCTGTTTTGAGGATTGGCTTTAGACTAGCATATTTTACGCAGTCCATGTATAAAAAAATAAGCCACTATTTAAGACTAAAAAACCCATAAAAACTGGAACTTCAATCTTCCTTTGAAACATAAGGCCATCTGCCCACACTGGTGACTTCTGGGTGGGACTGTTTCCCTGAGACCACACAGAGGCTCTCAGGGTGCCAGTCTCTCCACCACTCCTGAACGCCCTTTGGCATTAAACTGGGTGTGGGTTGCCAGTGCACAGTTTTCAAAAGCAAGGCTTTTGTCTTTTAACAAAACAAACAAATCAACCCCCAAAAAACTCTCTCTGTACCTGTTTCCCTACCGAAAGTAGAAAAATAGAACGTGAACCCTTAGAGAAGATTTGACCTTTCTCATACCTGGTCCACTTGGGCCATTTACACGATTTGTTATAATGTAGGTATTGCATTTGTGATGTCTCATCTGGTTCAACACCTCTTCTCTTACAAATATGAAAAACGAGGACCCCAGGGAGTTTAGGTGACCATCTGAGGTCCCAAGTCTTGTTAGTGGTGGAAGTTGTACCCACATGCAGGACTTTTCCCCCCTCTCATCGAAGTTCCTGCTTTTCCAGCCACTGTCTTCTTTGTAGCTACTGTAGGTTCAGTCTGTGTTCCATATGAAGAAGCAGGACAGGAAGCCTACCAGCTGCGACAAGGATGCACCCCAGGCTGCTACAGACACCAGAAACCTGTACCCGGGGTAATTCATTAGCAGTGGTAGGATTATCCTTTCTCAGCCAGGTTTCCTGTCTTAAAGAGTCTTTTTTTTTTTAAGATTTTATTTTTAAGTACTCTCTATACCCAATATGGGGCTTAAACTCACAACCCTGAGACCAGGAATTGCATGCTCCACAGACTCAGTCAGTTGCCCCGTCTGCCCCCTGCCTTTTTCTTCTGTTAAATATTCTGATGGCTGAAGCAGAGGAAATGACGCCCCTCTCAAGCAACTGCTCCATTTCATCTATGCTTAATCCCACCTCCCTTTCATGTCTAATCATGATTTCTTTTCTTACTTCACTAAATGACATGGTGACCCAGGTGATGAGAAAACATAAGATGACACATAAGAAAACCCTAGACGCTTAAAGTGAATGAGCTGGAGAAAGAAACAAAACAGAGGAGAAATTGCAGCTGTTTCCACTTGTTCAGGTTCCTCCATGGACAATCTTTAAGTTTTCCCTTTCCTGCCAGCGAAATGAGACTGTCCTACGTACCAGGTCTAGCACTTTCCCTACGTACACACAATGATGCTATTTCTCTTACACATGTGGCTTTCCTACCCGAGAGATGACAGGCGTGAACACTACCGGAATTACTAATTTATCTCAGTTTACTTACACTTATTTATTTTGTATTTTGACAGTGATTCTGTGAGCTGGGGGGTTTTAGAGTGTGCTCATTCCCCACCCTACCATCAAACTGTCCCACAGACAAGGGCTTAGTTTAATTCTATAGATCTCATTTAGGAAACTCAATGATCTATCTCCAGTTTTACCACTGAGCATTTGCCAGAGTTGAATCAGGCCTCTTAGACATAAAGGTGAAACAGGCTCACCCTTAGAAAGGAGCATGATAATATCTATTTTAGAGACTGATGGAATGAAAAAATGAGATCCATTCTGTGCCCTTTGTAAACTATAAAGCACATGTGTGGCCTATGTGTCCTAACAGTCAGATGTCGTATTAAAACACTAGGGAGGGGCGCCTGGGTGGCGCAGTCGGTTAAGCGTCCGACTTCAGCCAGGTCACGATCTCGCGGTCCGTGAGTTCGAGCCCCGCGTCAGGCTCTGGGCTGATGGCTCGGAGCCTGGAGCCTGTTTCCGATTCTGTGTCTCCCTCTCTCTCTGCCCCTCCCCCGTTCATGCTCTGTCTCTCTCTGTCCCAAAAATAAATAAAAAACGTTGAAAAAAATTTTTAAAACACTAGGGATATAAGGTGTTCTGAGAAAGGCAGGCTATAGGACTCAGGAAGAAGCTCGTGACTCCTGATTCCATTTCAAGAGACAACAGAGACAGAAATAAACAAACAAACAAACAAACAAACAAACAAAGGGAAAACAGATTATTAAACATAAGTCCTAGTCAGGAGGAAGCACCTCCAGGAAGAGCAGTGTGGTAAGTTTGGTGGCATCTTCCTGTGTGTTCCCAGAACCCATCTACGCAGGCTGCTCTTTTGGCCCCTATCACACTGTTGCATGTATTTCATTATTTGCCCTCCCTCCCTCCCTACTCTCCAGCATCTTATAAATCAAGCTTTCCAGGAAAAGGCCTCTGTGAGGCAGGCATCTTTGTATTTCCAGCACTTAGCTTGCTGTTGGCTAGGAACTTCCAGCCTGCTGGGTTAATGTTACTTAGTGTGACAGACAGACAATGCCTCTGCCCCCCCACCAGAGATGTCCACAACTCAGTCCCTAAAATCTGTGGCAATGGCACCTCATGTGGCAAGAAGGACTTTATAGATGTGATTAAATGAAGGATCGTGAGATGGAGAGATAATCCTGGATGTGCCCCACGTAATCACAGGATCTCTGTAAGAGGGAGGAAGGGAGGAGGGTCAAACTCAGAAAAAGGAAACACAACAATGCAACCAGAGTTTGGAGTAGCCTAGTTTGAAGGTGGAGTTAAAAACCATAAACCAAGGACTGCTAGAATCTGGAAAAACTAAGGAATCAATTCTGTCTTGAGGCATCAAGAAAGAATGTTATCCTTCCAGCACCACGAGTATAGACTTTTGACCTCCAGAATTATAAGAGAATAAATTTGTGTGGTTTTAAGCCACTAAGTTTATAATAGCTGAAGTAGGAAACAAAAACACTTAGATAAAAAGTAAATGCGTACCTGTCATTTGAATGAATGGGCAAATGAACAAAAAGAGAGAGCTCTGAATAAAAAAGGGAAAGACCTAGATTCAGATTCCAACAATGAGCTGGGTAACTTGGGCCCCATATGTAATCTCTCTGGAACTCCTTGTGAAGAGCCAAGGGCATGGAGACAGACCGATTAGGAGTCAAGGCGCTTCTAGGCTATTTCATGCTGTGCATCTTTGGGCAAGTGCTCAGCTCTCTAGGCCTATGTCCTATCTATAAGATAGCAATAGTGACACAACTGTTGGGGGAATGAATGCGCTCCAGTCTAGTTACGTTTAATGGGACTCTGAGTTAGGCGCATGTGAAACTAGGCACATAAAAACTTTACTAATGTCACTTCATGCACAAACCTTGAAACCATGACAATTCTCCAAATTAAAAATGAGTGAAGGCTTAAAAACTGTGAACAGGGGCGCCTGGGTGGCTCAGTCGGTTAAACGTCCGACTTCGGCTCAGGTCATGGTCTCACGGTCCGTGAGTTCGAGCCCCGCGTCGGGCTCTGTGCTGACAGCTCAGAGCCTGGAGCCTGTTTCGGATTCTGTGTCTCTCTCTCTCTGACCCTCCCCCACTCATGCTCTGTCTCTCTCTGTCTCAAAAAATAAGTAAACGTTAAAAAAAAAAAAAAAAAAAAAAAGAAAAAAAAAAAAACTGTGAACAAACTGAGGGTTGATGGGGGGTGGGAGGAAAGGGAGGGTGGGTGATGGGTATTGAGGAGGGTACCTGATGGGATGACCACTGGGGGTTGTATGGAAACCAATTTGATAATAAATTTCATATATTGAAAAAAAAATGAGTCAAGGATTACACAATGGTAAAGCTGGTAAACTGTGAACAACTGGCTGCCACATGGTGGGTCTGCTTCAGCTGCTGAACAGAAACACCCACTTGTCCTTTGTGGGAACCCATGTTGAATTATGCAAGTTAGAAACAATACAAGTAACAAATTATGAGAGGTCTCCAGGAACACACCCCTAGAACAAAATATGACCACCCTTTAATGCATGCAAAGCAATTACCATGGGTCTGGAACACAGGAAGCTATTATTCTGCTATTATTATATTAACTCAGTGATAAAAGCCTCAGAATAAACACTTCCACGATAGAAAATGAACCAAACTCCAGCTTTCCCATGGGCTTTAGCTTTTCCTGGGCCTCCAGCTCCTGTCAGAGAATTCTCACAGTTGGAAAATCTGAGTCAGGTGTGCTAATAACACCCCAGATTATGAAGTAATAGATTTTCCAACTCTTACCTAAAACAAGGAGGTGTTAACTGTGTGCTCTACTGAGACCGCCATACACATCTTGCACACCCTCTTTGGGCCCCTCAGCCATATTTAGACTAGAATCAGTGACATGACAAGGACCTTCTTGGGACTCAGTGCCAACCAGCAACACTCTTCTTTCTCTTCTCTTCATTCTGTTCCTAGAACCCTCAGAGAACAAGGTTGTGCCTGGTACATACTACAAGCTCAATAGATATCTCTTGAATGTATAAGTGACTTTTATGGAACATACAGCCCATGTCTCTCTCCCATTTTCCAGACAATGAGCCACAGGCCAATTAGAGCAATAACTAGAAAATCCCTTCCATGTTGCATGAATTCGACTTAGTAACTGTCTCCTCCCAAGAGAGAGGAGCTAATTTCTCAAATCCAGCAGACTGGGTTATAGAGAGGAAATCGTTTTAAATAACATTTTTAAAACTGTATCTGTTTTTCTAAGTAGCTTCCAGTTTCACAAAATGAATTCTGATGCTAAGTGCCCCATAATGAGGAGATCTGGAAAAGCATAAGAGCAACACTGAATTATTTAGCTCTAACTAAAGCCTGGTGTTACCTTGAGGAGGAACAAATGACTTATGTTTCAGATTCTTTTAGGTTGCACAGAACCACTTAATGCAGAACCAAGTCCTGTTTTACTTGTACCTCCATTTTCTACCAAAGCACAACTAATACTTGGGAAAACTTTAGAGCGAGGAGGACTTAAATCCTTATCCTAACTTCGGGTGACCACACATCAGGAAGAGCTGGGCAGGCATTCCTTGTGTAAAGACCACCCCTCGAGAAGAATCTAAACCCTTTCCCTAGAAATGGACGTTAGTGATATTTTTTTCCTGTTTTTTTGGAGCTAACTTTCATCTCTTCTCTGGTAGCTTAAGTCAATGGCTTGCACTGTTGTCCCTGGAGCTAGAGAACAGATGTTCCCCTTATCATAAAGTAGCCTTGTATGCTTCAAGAGTCAACTACTTAGTGCACACACTTGTTAAGGCTACCCATGCCTAGATTTCTTAACTTCGTGTAATACTATAACGTTTATTATCTGGTCCCTTCTGATCTTCTTCATAACAAGTTGGGTTGTAGACCCCTGAATCCATACACTGAGGGAAAATCATGTGACATGATCTTTACCAGACAGGTTTCCATGAGTGCCTCCCCAGACACTCTTGCTTTTTAGTCAGAAAAAAATCTAGGGTTGCCCAGTGCTTACCCCCAAGTTTCTGCCCATTTCCTTGCCTTATTTAGCTGTTGGGGCTCCCTATGCTTAGTTGTACAATGGATAGCAGGTCTCTATTTGTGATTTTAAGTGATTTCCAGTAAAAGTCTTCAATTTCTCTATGTCGGGTGCCTGTGCTCTTTCTGCTGTATTTCCCTTTCCCACCTTGCCAGAGCCGTCTCATCTGTGTGGCCAACTTGGGTCGTGCTCAGATCGGAAGCCCTTCTTACCATGCTGGCTGCTTTGCTGTGTTACAGAACCATGGAATGAGGATGATCAGAAGACAGTGACTGGCCACTTTGTCTACCACTTACCAACTTGGACCTCTTCTGAGTCTACAGTGCCCAAGGTGCAAGGCCACACCCATGAGCACAACATACAAGCATGACCTCATCCAGCTCTTCCAAGTACCCCCAGTCTCACCATCAAGATTTTTATCTCATCAGGCCATTATTTACTTACTTTGAACTTCTTATTCTTCTTGAGCCTGCCATGCAAATTCACACTACTGTACCTTTCTCTAGGCTACCCTGCTGTTGGTAACATCCTTCCTCCTGTTCTCTCTCTCTCAGGTCCCTAAGTGTCATAACTCTGAAATATACCAAGTGTCATACCTTCTTGGAGGTATGGCACTTAACTTCCCAGACAGGATGAGTCACTCCCCTCCATATTCCCAGAGAATGCTACAGATACCTCTGTTATCACCCTGACCATGAAGTATACACTGAGGTACTTTTTATTTAATTATTTCGAGAGAGAGAGAGAGAGAACACAGATGGGGTAAAGGTAGAGACAGTGAAATCCCAAGCAGGCTGTGCACCGTCAGCATGCAGACTGATGCGTGGCTTGACCTCACAAACTGTGAGATTATGACCTGAGCCTAAATCAAGAGTCAGATGCTTAAATTGACTGGGCCACCCTGGTACCCCAAGTACTATGGTACTTTTATAGGTTTCTCTGTTTCACTATAAACTTACTTTTTGCAGCTTCCTATGACCCAATCTACAATTTGTTTCACAGAGTCCAAGATATGAAGGAGTTAAATAAACATGTATGTGATTCCTTAAGCAGAGGTGACTGTATGGTTCCCAGCACCTGGGTCTGGACCACACTTGTTTATTTATCTCTGGGTCAGGGAGGACAGAGTTAGAGAAATACAAGAAAAACAAGCCAACTGGTGCCCAGCCAAGAGTGAGAAACGTGGTGTACCTGATAGACCATTATATTAACAGTTTCTTCTTTTTTCTGCTCTGGAGGCCCTTGACTCTGCAATAGATTTCGCACTGTTTCTTCCATCCTGAGAAACAAACAGACAAAATAAAGACTTTCTTTAGAGATGGTTTGATTAACATGGGGCTATTCCAGTTAGTAGAAATATTTCTTCAGTATAGTTCCAGTATAAGCTTATACCTGGAAATCTCTTTTCTCTTCTCTCTCCTTCATACCCTCCATTAGGAATCTGTCATGAAGTCCTTTAAAATTAAGAATGTCTCTGAGTTCTCTTTGTCTTTACCATTCAGGTCCCTATCACTGGCTTCCTGCATTTGTACTCATGCAAACATCTCCCACTATCCCTCTTCACTTTCAATCACTCCCCTTTCATTTGACACAATGTCACCACATTAATCTTCCTGAAATACCACTTTTTCTTAAATCAATTTTCAAAGTTGGTGACGAATATTACATGAATGCATCTTCGCTGTTAACAAACTGTTACATCTTTCCAGGGAGGTCTGTGTCAGCACACAAAGATCTATTCTTTTCAGGTACTTTCTGGTATTTCATGATGCGAATGCACCATACATTATTTAACCATTCCTCTACTGATGGAACTTAAATTACTTCAGATTTTTTATTCTTTCAAATAATAAACATCTACACATACAGCCTAGTGCACATTAATTAGTATTTCTATGGGTTATAATGTAACTTATATTGTATGTTATAATCCTATATTGTCTTACATTCCTACTTCCAATACCCATTCCCCATTGCCCAAAAGTAAACAGTAAAAAAAAAAAAACAACACATTTCCATTTCCACTTTGAGACACTGTCTCATGTTGTTACTCCTTGAAATGGCAAACCCTGCATCTTCTCATTTCCATCCATCTTTCAAAATCTACTTCAATTTCACTACCAAAGAAACATCTTCACGGCCTCCCTCCGCATTTCCTTGAATTTTTACAGCCTTATGCTTTACATCACTCATTCTATCATTCAAAAACTCCCCACTTTAATGCTCAAATTATATGCATGTTCTTTCTTCTGAAATTAATTACAATATTTGGTATAAAACCATGTCATAGATTTCTTATGTGTCTCCCCCCAACTACAGATAAAGTGGGTACTCAGTAGACAGTTGCTATATGAATCCTTTGTTAATGCATTTTTAAAAAGTATTAAGTAGTTACTCTGTGCCAGGCATTGATCATGTATATTCAAACTGTGTTTGGATGACCTTGTCTCTGGGGCCCATCTGTGAGGATACATGGACGATACTCTTAGGGGAAGACACCTGAGCAGGATGCTCTGAACACAGTGAGTGCTCTCTTGCCCAGAACCTGAGTTGGCTGTTTCTATCAGTCCCATCCTGAAGACTGTATTTCAGTGACTCAGTATGATACTAGTTTAAAAGACCTGAGGAAAAGCAGGCTCATCCAGCTTCTTTCTCTCACTAAAAGCTTCTGGCAAGACAAATTAAGGGCTCCAGGAGGCGACTGAATTCATGAAGTGGCAAGACCATTACAGTAAACAAAGGAGTACAGTTCCAAATGCCAAACTTTCTAATATGGCATAAAACTACTTAGTGGCAGAGTGAGGAAACTTCAGATGAACTGGGCCAGTTCAAGTCTAGGTTATAATTGGAGAAATTCTGCCTTTACAGGGTATGCCATCAAGATCCACTCAAAATTTTAGAAGACAGTGGACATTGATTATGAGCGCTCAAAGAATGATTTGTGACTATATTTATATAAGCCATCTCTTTGTGCATCCAAACAGGAGAGCAAAGTCTGGCTCCCTGTATTTTCACAAGTCTTACATTATTAATGATAACATCAAAATTAAACAGTACTTTCAACTTGTTGAAGAACTCTCATCTACTAATCATTACAATGTACTTTTAAAAGATCACTACATCACTACTACACTGTGGTGGATGAGAAGCAGAGACACAGAAAGGTTAAAGGCTAACTGACAGGATCACAGCTAGCTGGGTAGGTTAGGATGAAGCCATTTTGCCTGAATATCAAAGAGCGGCTTCTTTCCACTAGATCTTATTTACATACAGGAAATGATTTTAAATGAAGAAGAGTCTTAACTTCTAATCAAGAGTTACCATGGTGAACATCTATTGGGTGCTGAGCCCAAAAAGGCAAAAACACCATTTCTGACCTTAAGCTCTGAGAGTGCTCACGATCTTGTAGAAGAGACAAACTGAATTTATTTACCAAAAAAAAAAAAAAAAAAAAGAAAGAAAAAGATATAGGGGTGAAGAAAGCACAGATTCTGAAATATTAAGTGATCAGAGCCAATTTCTAATATTCTATTTCACTGTATGAAAAAAACAAATTATCTCTCAAATGGTAGCAGATTTTCCATGATGTTTGTCAAATCTATCATAAACAAAAAAAGTAATGATAATGGTGAGGAGTTGCTCAAGATCAGGCAGCTTGTGTATGATAGATCAGGGACTGGCCCCCAGCATCCTAAATATCAGTCTATTTTCTCTACCTCAGTACAGAGGCTGCAGGTCTTTCTTATTTCAATCCATATTTCATTCATTTATAAATATTTGGTTTAAAATGTGTCTCAAGTTTGTTAGATTCAGTTAAAATTAAATCTTGTCTTCTTTTAATAAGTTGAAATATACCTCTGTCAGTGCATATCTTGCTGAATTATCTCTTCTGTATAATTAAAAGTTCCATACAGAAGTTGCTAGATCAAAAAGAAAAACATCTATTCACCTTCCCCCATTTTTCTTGGCTTTATGTTGAGAAAAAAGAAAAGAGAAAGAGGCAGGCAGGAAGCTGTTAGATTCTCAAGCAGCCAAGACCCACAGTAACACTGTGAACATCATTTTCTGGCACTACTTCATGATTAATTGAAACCAATTACATTTCCAAGCCATATCTTGGAACAGAGTTGCAGGGACCCAACCCAACCTTTGGTAAAAAATTAACTTGTCTCATCTTTTCATAACCTTTATGAATCTGGTCATAGAGAAAATAGTTTGAACCTGATGAGAAGATACGATTATTTATTCCCTGATGACATCTTCTTTCTTTTAATTCTCATTTAGCAAACATCTCTCTTCATTTTCCTGAAAATCAAAGACTGTGAAGCACCATTCATTGTCGTTTGAGGTCCAATGGTATTTTACTTTATCCTATTATTTTGATAGCTGATGCGTGAGGGTGTGCATTACCAGCCTTTACATAAAATACTTCCACTATCTGTTTTTCCAAATGTGGCTAAAAATAAGCAAATTTCTTTTCCCAGGCCAGATGTGGGCAGAGATTTTCTATTTTTCTTTTCTTTTCTTTCTATTTTTACAAACTGTTGATTGGCTTAGCATCACCCTTAATCATTGTCTTTTAGCTCTTTTTTCTTTTTTTTTTTGGGGGGGGGGTGTCTAATCTGTGACTAAGTTCTTTCTTCTCCTAAATACTGGTCAAGTGGCAGTCAATGAAAAATACATAGACCTTAACTGCATTTGTTGACATGTTTTAAGCTTTAATGTATATTAAGAGAACTATTTTTAAAAAGTTAAGTTCTATACACATCAGAGAAAAAAAACTAAATTCATTTGTCAACAGTGTATTTCAGATACCATAGGTATAAATGTAGGAGTTTTTGCCTCATGAAGCGCTAGATACTGAGCAGAACATTAGACTGAAATGTTCTTTTGTGACTCCTCTGATCAGATATTCAGTTTAGCACAGGTTAGTTTTTGACAGAAATAGAACAAAATAAATGCAGAACAAGAAGCCACTCTCCCCAACTCAAACTGATAACTGATGGGACTCTTTCAACTGAAAGCTGAACTGAGTCATATTTCAAGAAATATTTTAATGGGTACTTGCAGATTAATCACATAACACATTAATAATGAAATAAACAATGAAATTACTCAATATTCTCTCACTGTCTCTTATGTGAGAGGTTGCAAGGTCATAATCAATTCATTTCTGCCTTATTAACAAAATCCGAGTTTTTTGAGGTCAGTGGCTCTGCCTTGTTGCTTACTTTATCTCTAGCAACTCAGCATAGCTACTGTTACGGGATAGGTAGTCCATAAATTCTTTTTAAATAAATGAATGAATCTAAGTGTTTCTTCACTCATCCATCCCTTGGCTCCTTTTGATTTGCAAACAGACCAATATGTAAATCTGAGTGGTCAGAGAGAAGTAGACAAATGAGAGGAGCCAGCAAGACTGGAGGGTAAGTCTTACACTGACATTTGGGGCTAAAATGTCCAGCTCCTGGTCATTAGTAAAACAAACTAGCTATCTCTCAGAAATAACTCCCTGCTCTTTCTGTAACACTGAATGTGCAGTCTACTGTCAGTATTAGGCTAAACTAAGCTAAGCTAATTAGCTTAGATGGCTAGAACAGTACCTTAATGAGGCCAGGGTTCTAGATTCAGTCCCCAGCCTGGACATCCTTTAACACCATCAGACTCCTGGCTGACTAACCTCTGCACAGACAGTCCAGTGTTCTGCTTCTGGGGCAGAGAGGGTAGAATTATCTAAATGAAAAACATATTTTGCATGACCTCCCATATCACTTGCTTTCAATTTCTTTTTCTCATTCCACTTCCATTGCTTTGATCAACAAGCCATTTTACCTCCCCATTTTAATTGCAGTACAAAGCTTTCTTCAAGTTTAGGAGTGGAAAGAAAAGCCTACTAATTTTCAATTCCAAGAGGAAACCATTCATGTGGAAATTTTGCTGGTTTAGTATAGGGTTCTGCTCAACTGAACCAACTTGTTTCCTCAGAAAATGAGAGTTTCCTCACTTAGAAGCTAGCATATCTAAGCATGTAGGCATGGACAATCCCCAGGTCCACTGTGACTTTAATGTTCTTAACCTAGTCTCTGCTGATCCCCACTGCAATAGTTAGGAACAGTAAATCTACAGCGAAAATAACTGAAAACTTCACAGAAACTGAAGCTCACTCTGGATAAATGTCGGAGGGCCAGAATCTCTTCTTTCTTTCCTAGATGATATATATATATATATTTTTTTTTTTTAGATGATATATATTTTTAATTCAGCACAAATTTTGCAAGAATAATACTGTTGCCCAGAAACCACAGTGCTCTAATTCACTCGTGGGGATGCAACACCATTCATAAACAGATCGAAAGGTGCTGGTCCAATTTGAATTACTGCATCATATTCTCTTCAGGGCCATCTGTATGTAAGCAGAAAGCACCATAAATTTTCTCCTAGGCAGGCTTGTGCTGATCCTGCACTGGGAGCTTGCTGAATGGCAGACATGGAGAAGGCAGGGGAGCAGAGATGCCATTCAGGGGAGAAGCCCCATTTTCCACGTGGAGTTGAAGGGAATCCCCTGAATGTTAACAGGTAAATCTCAAGTGTTTTTGCTCACTGGTGGCAAAACAAAGTTGCATTTATGGATTCATGTGACTGTAGAGTTCATATTCATCCAGAGAGAAAAAGAGAGAGACTCCCATGGGTGTGAGTGCCAGAAAGAAGTGTAGCACACCAGCTTTCACTATGGTTAACACTGGTTAACACTTTGAAGGTAGGGTTTGTACTATATACCAAGAATCCTTGAGAGGTCTGTAAAATGGGTTACTTCCCTTAATTGAGTGGAGGTTTTAATTAATGCAATAATTATTAACTATTATGATGATGTCTTATTAATACAAAATAATTAATGGTCAATATAACCACCCATGTCCAGTCTCATGAGATCAAGAAGTTAGTAAACTTCTAAAGCTATCCTTGTATAATGAAGTTTCATAAACAAACCCAGATTTAGTTCTTTTTAAAATTTTCTCGAGTAATCCAAAGCAGGAATGTTCTTTGAGTCTGATACAACTCAGAAAGCACTTTGAATTGCCAAGATAAGTAGTTTTAATATAAATGTATTACTTGAGGGATAGATCTTTATAGTTCAGCATTCAAATGTTAGGGGAACTTTGAAGATAGCAGACAGTTCAATTCAATTTATAGTTGGCCTTCACTATTTATTCTTTTTAGCTATGTTGATATGAATAATAAAAAATACTTGAATATATCATAAGAAAAAATACTGAATTTTAATTAGAGACTATTCTGTTCTAGAAAACTCATGTATCAACTTGGAACATCATTTTTCCATTTCTTAAAATGAGAATTTTCTAATTTTGTCTTAGTCAAGGAATAATGTGAACTGGACAATCAAGATTTCTTTCTTAATATTCATTATTAAACTTTTGAAACTTTAAATATAGCAATATAATGGTGTTACTCAAGATGAAGTTCACTATGCTTCAGACAAGTTATGCATTTCTCCATAGTTGTAATTGGCTCCTCAGCAGATAGTTATAACCCCAAAGAATACATCAAACATATGATACTCTCTTCTCTCACAGTTCAGACCTGTTTGGGATATGACCCAGAGAAAATTAAATACTTGAATGAAATGATTGGACTTGATTCTCATTGGCAAACTCATCTTGAATTTGATTTTCATTTTCCATATCTTAAAGGCTTTTTATTGGGGGGGGGACCTTGACAAGTGTTAAGTCATTAAAGCTTAGGGAGGTTAAATCAACAGTGACACCGGATTTTAATAATGTACAAGGCACAGTAAGTAAAAGGTGCTAATCTGTGACTTTTTTTTTTTTTTTTTTTGGTATGTAGGAGAAGATCAGGAAAATCCAGTTGGCCCTATTTGGGATCGAACTATAGCATTAAATTTTCTGGAAAAATAAAAGTATAATTTTGGCAAAGAAGTGCATTATGAATCCATAAAACTGGCTTCTGTATCCTCATGAATGTCCATAGGGCATTTTCACTGGGCCTGCTATTTAAATCACATAGTTCTTGTGGCGTTTGATCCACAATATTTCAGAGTGGTTTCTCTTAAGCAAGTAGATAGGGCAAAACCATAGCACATCCAGAGAAGTGGTGTTATCAAATCCTCTCCCAACCTCAACCCCTGTGGCCACAATATAGTCAGTATATCTCAGTCCCTGGCACTCCCTAAAGTGGCAAAAATGGGTGTGGGGGTAGATATTCTTATCAGCAATATAACTTAGAACAAATAACTTTCCCTTTCTCTTTCTTTTCTTTCTTTCTTTCTTTCTTTCTTTCTTTCTTTCTTTCTTTCTGAGAGAGAGAGAGAGAGAGAGAGAGAGAGAAAGTGGGAGAGAGAGGCAGAGGGAGAGAGAAAGAGAGAAAGAATCCTAAGCAGGCACTGTGCTCAGTATGGGGTCTGACATGAGGCTCAATCCTACAACCTTGGGATCATGAACTGAGTTGAAATCAAGAGTTGGATGCTCAACTGAATGAGTCACCCAGGCGCCCCAGAAAAATCACATTTTCTAAGCCTCAGTTTCCTTATTTGCAAAATGGATATTTCATGCCAGCTCTACTTACCTCAGAGAGATGTTAGGAGGATTCAATGAAACAAAATGTAAAATGCTATATAAATTGGCACTTGTTTTCATTGTGGTTTATAAAGATAGTTCTTTTAGAAGTCAAGGCCCTTTGAAATAGAGATCCTTCGGCAGTGGTATTAGAAAGGCAAAGAACAGGCTCCTTGGGATTATCAGCCGATCGAGCTAATACTTTATGGAGGCACCCACCTTTATTGCCTTTTTCCAAAAAGTATAGAGAGATATAGCACTTCTCTCCAAGTTTCAGACAACTGGTTTGAAGAATAACTTACTGTATTGGTCATGATACAATAGGTTATGCTCTAATAACAAACAATCCCAATAGCTCATTGACTAAAAAATAACTAAATTTCTTATTGATCCAAGGTCTGATCACCTTAGCAGTCAACTATTCTCCTGGAATAGAGAGGTTCTATGTCCTGGTTTCCCAGGACAGTCCAGTTGATGTCTATTATACCGGTATAATTAGTAATAGCACCCTTTTTATTGCAAAAAGTGTCCTGGTTAGATCCCTGTCAGTGGAATAACTTAAGTATTCTGGCTTCTCTAACCTTCTCAGCATGAAACTTTCATCATTGCTGGGAAAAGAGAAACTGGAGAATGTTATAGGGATTTTTATTGCCTCATTCCAGAACTTCACTTCAGTTTGAAGGCTATTGGCCAGAACTAGTCACATGGACCAAATAACTGCTAGGGCTGGTGATAAATTTAGTTTTGTGAGAACCCAGCAAGGAGAAGAGAACCAGTTATTGGTGCTAACATAATGGCTTCCATACTTGTATTTTCAGAACTGAAGACATATATGGAACTACGTCTCAGTGACTGTCTACTCTGCCTGTGTAACTACACAAAGTTTTTTCTAGGTGACTCAGTGTCCAAATACAAGAAAGGCAGGAAGCAGTGGTCTTCTTGGCCCTTTCTTATTGGGTATTACTTATCTCCCTCTGCTGGGCAACTGAGCTGTCACTGCTGAAACTTCTCTCACTTCCCAGCTAGATATTGATTGTCACCCTTCTTTCATTCATGCCAAATTGATTGCCAGCCTATGCAATTAGTCTCTCTGAGCCTTCTGAACTGTTCACAAACGTGTTCCCTCTGATCGAAGAATCTTCAAACAAACACCTTCAAAGTCTGCCTTGCTTTGAAGAACACACTATTAAGCTTCACTGTGACAGTGGATAGTCATGTTTTTGATGCAGCTTATTTTATAGTAAATATCTGTCAACATGGAAAAACTGCCTGCACTGGCACAAAACTTTTGTAACCTTCCAAATTTTACTGGCAATGAAAATGAAAGACATACTTTCTCAGTGGTGTCAGTGGAGGGAGATATCTAATGTTTTACTACTGCTCATCCAATAGTCCTTGTTTAAAATATCATCACCATCCACGATATGGCAGTAACAGGCATGCTTGATCCTTAGAAACTCTGAAGTGTAGAAATGTGTCAAGATTTAACCAGTAAAAGTGAAAACTGGGGAAAAGAAGTCAATTTAAAGTCTGCTTCTATGTTAGATTTAAAAAAAAAAGAAAAAAGGAAGCATCAGAGTAATATGCTATCCATATTATTTCCCAGAGTAAATTGTGGGATATCACAAAAATGCATTTTGTCAATCATCATAATCATCTCTTATTTGGATAGAGGACATTTCTGTCAATTACCATAAGAAAAGGATTCCCTCCTTCCCCTCCTTGCCTATCCAAGCATCTTTCAGGCTCCAGTCTAAGTCTCACCTCCTTTTTCCCTGACAACTCTAGCCCATAGAAGTCTCTCCTTAGTCCATTGAAAAATATTTTTTCTGGAACACTCTGCAGAAAATCACCAAAGGTTCTCATTAGCAGTTCAGATTACCAGGTTCAACTGAGACCTAGTAAATCAGAATCTCTGGGAGTGGAAGCCAGGAATCTGTATCTTTTACAAGCATGTCCTTTCACATTAACCTATGAGAATCTATGTCTTACTCTCATGTCCTCCCAAAACACTTACTCATATACTAGCTGGCACTGTTAAATATCATTAAAACAATTTCATGTCCAGGTTTTTTAGTTTTACAACTAATTTGTTAGCTTGTTAAAGGCTCCAGTGTATCCCATGTCTTCTTCTGTTACCCAAATCACGTAGTGGAGTACCAGTTGATCCTGGGTAGGTGGAACTTCCCTAAACTGTGGAGTTACATCATTTGGGGTATATACAATGTTGAAAACTAAAGGGAAAAGTATATTTAGATGAATCTAATTTTAATTCCAAATGCAGAAAACTTAAAAATAACACTTGTGATATGAATACTCATTCATTTATTCAATCACTCATTCATTCACTTATCTGTTCCTTTATTTGATAATCATGCTTACTGTGTGCTTTGTGCTATTACTAGAAACTCAAATAAAGAAAAACTGCCAAGTGTGGGAGATAGGCAGGTCAACAATTACCCTACAGCAGCATCAGTGCCAGAAGAAAATGCTAGGGAGGTTTAGAGATATAAGAGGCTACCTCTCTTGAGGTACTGATCCATCCTACACTTTGGCAAAGGAGCAGGATTTGGCTTGATGGAGAAGGGATTTTCAAATGTAACTACTGCTTGTGTTTGCAATTTTTAAATTGCGTATTGTGAGTTCGCTTAATGAGAAATATACTTCAGTGCATGCATACTAGTCTATATGTCTACTGAAAATAAGGGTATTCCATTTTAGTTTTATACAAGTGTTGGCATTTTAATCAAATGCAAAGCACTTTAGGAGCATGTGGGTGGCTCAGTCAGTTAAGCGTCCAACTTCTGATTTTGGCTCAGGTCACGATCCCATGTTTCATGAGATTGAGTCTCATATTGGGCTCTGTGTTGACAGCATGGAGTCTGCTTGGAATTCTCTCTCTCTCTCTCTCTCTCTCTCTCTCTCTCTGCCCCTCCCTAGCTCGTGTGTGCACACACTCTCTCAAAATAAATAAACAAATGAATTTTAAAAATGCAAAGCATTTTAAATCATTGTTAATACAAATCAGTTAAGGCTCTTCCAACTGAATTACATACATTTAAAGTTATGTTCATTGATTCATAGGAGCTTAATAACTGCCCTTCACATAATGTCAACCAGGACCTCTAGGTAATGCTCCCCCAATGGGCACATATTCATAATTTGAGCATTTGTCTCCTTATGTTCCTTGTACATGTGTATTTTTCCCAACAATTTAGGATGTTTAGGTTTTCCCCAGTATTTAGAGTATGCCCTTCTTGGCCCTTGATGTCTATGAGAAAATAAAGAATAACCACATCAGAATATCTTTTGCTAAGAAAAAAAAACTGCTCTAATAAAACTTATACCAATAACTGCAAAATTCCCCAACCACGAGTTTGACATTAAATAAAAGTCAATTGTTTTCAAATGTTTCTTATCATGGAATACAAGTTTTTATATAACACTATTATCACACATTCCTGCACAATAAAATGGATGTTGAAAAATACAATGACTTTGGGCTAAAATAGTGTCCATTTGTCCTTGAATTTTCAATGCTACAAAATGAAAGCAAGGTTAGTTGGGAGGAAAGGGCAGAGAACCTATATAATGACACTAACTTCAAAAAATAAATTTACTTTGATAAGTAAAATCACCAGAGAAAGAAGCACAATTTTCAGATTTATTATAAAAGAAAAAAAGTAAACTAAGCAAAGATACTCAAAATCTGCCAAGTGATAAGATTTTTGAAATATAATTGATGAGCTGTAATACAGTTCACCTTTGAGCAACACATCTAGGGGCACGGACCCTCCAATGTAGTGGAGAATACACATACAGCTTTTGATCCTGCATAATTTAACTACTAATAGCCTGCTGTTGACCACAAGCCTTACCAATAACAACAAAAAAAAGTAAATTAACACATATTTTGTATGTTGTATGCGTTCTGTACTGTATTCTTAAAGTAAGCTAGAGAAAAGAATGTTATTAAGGAAATCACAAGGAAGAAAGTTACAGTACTGTATGGAAATTAACCCATGTGTGAGTGGACCCATGCAGTTCAAACCCCTGTTCTTCAAGGATTAACTGTGTACTATGTTGATTAAACTACTGGAAAATACCATGACACCATGCATAGATATACACAGTGTTAACTACTTTGTATCTTAAAGCTGTGCTGCCTTGGAATGTTCAATCTATGGCCAAAAGTCCTTTTCCTGCTCCCTGCATATAGACAAAAGAAACTCTGCAGCCCTCTGCTTCCTGTCAATCCATGCATTTATTGTCATTTTGACAAAGACTAAAAACCTACACTAAATGAACGTCAAAAACCAAGTAATAAGCAGCACATCTGCCTTTCTTCCGAGGATCTTGCCTCCCCCAGACAAAGAAGAGAAGCAGGCTTAATTGTGAAGTGCAGACATTTCTCCCAGCTTGGGAAGAAGGAGGAAAGGGCCCCTTCTGCAATACCCGGCTACAACATGGGTCCCTTAGGACTTAATTATCTCTCTCTTGTTAGGCTATAATAGGGGCTCTAAAATGATATTGCAGTTTTTCTCCAGCCAAGAAATTGATTAGTAAAGTTGTATAAATCAAATGTCAACATTCTTTTTATGTTTGAGTGTGGCCTGCAACCACAGCCTGCAACAGAAGTTGTCATTATCACGCAACAGTTAATGAGGGTAGCTACTGAGGCAGGGAGCACATCAATACGGAAGAGGAAATTTGTATCCACATTGACTGGTAGGGTTTTTGGTGGTGCTTATTTCCAGATTTTCTATATAGATGGAGTGGCTGATTATCACTCTATGAAAAACGTTGCTGGTGTCCTTGCTTGGACATCATACTCTCTAGGGGAATTCATTATGTTCATGATCATCTCAATGGCAATGCCAATTAGAATACTGACAGACGTGGAGGCTTCTGAACCCTCTCTTCCAGGGCTACTACTGGAACCCTGGATTCTGTTCTTCCCCACATTTTCTGGACCTTTGCTCTCAACCTGCCGTTTTGGCAGCTTTTTTGTTCTTTCCATGAGCTTCTGTTTTCATCAAATGTCAAATAAGTTAACATAAACTTTATCCTAGTGGAAACTTCTTTTCTCCCCACTCTCCTTTTGCAATTTATCCATCCCTCTTGTCTCTCTACCCCCTACCGCCAGTAGTTTATATGTTCTGCTTTCACATTTCCCCCACCAAATCCATCTCAACAACTACCTTTAATCTGACTTTTGTTCTAACCACTATGCCTAGAGTGGTTTCTTATCATCAGTAGATGTGAAATCACCACATTCAATAACATTTTCAAAGTCTTTTGGGTTAAGCCATTTACCTGCATTGGCCACCTCTTCCTTCTCCAAGTTTCCCTCTTTGTTGCTTTCCTGACTACATGCCCTCCCTTCCTATTTGAACACTTCTCTGCTTCCTACGGACATCTCCAAAAATGGCCACATCTCCTGGCCAGGGTGTCATTGTCCCTCTCTCGGCTAGCTCTCTCTGTGTCTGTCTTTCTCTCGAGGCTCATCTATATCTATTTTGCTTCAGATTTCCAAATCTAAATCTCCAAGCCTACATCTGGCTTTTCAATAGCCCATAAGACATGCTCAAGTCAATGGTTCACCATAACCTAATGCACATGTGCCAGTTAGCATATCCTCCCTAGACACTCTACCTTATCTTGTCTTCTCCACTGGGACCCGGGCAGTCTTGCCAGCCTCTCTTATGCTTTCCCTGCTGGTTAAGCATGAAGTCTGGGAGCTGCATCTTCTCAGACTCTACTGCCAGCTTTCAGGTTTTGTGAATGAGGTGCACTCATGACATTCTGGAAGCTAAAAGGAGGCATATGCTTTTTCTCCCCTGCCAACACTGGTGCAGACCCTGTGAGTTTGCCCCAGGTGGCGGGACTCTGTACTCCCTGACTGTCACCTTTCTCATGGCCGCACAGCTGCTGCACCACTGGCAGCAGCTCACAGTCTTTCTCCACCTTGGGCAGCAGCAGCAACCTCCCGACACTGGACCACAAGCCCAACTTGACTTTGGCCGCTCGTAGAGGCCCCCCAACTTCTGCTCCTTGAAATGTGCATTTGTTTTGCAGGTATGTGCTTATGTGGGTTAAGTCCCTCTGTGCTGCAAGTAGACCGTCATGTCTCTTTTCCTGACTGATACTCATCATCATCACCCGTCACTTGGAATGAAAGGTTTGCAGCCTCTTTTCAACTGTCTCCTCTTTCCTACCACTTCCCAAGGGTTCCCAATTCCTCCCCTTCGATGCCTTCCTCTACTCTTGGCCCATGTCCTGTCCCTACCTAGACCAGGCTCCATTTCCTTTTCTTAAACTTCTCTATAAGTGGTCTACCTAGTTCTCCTACCTAGTTAGTTACTTCACGGTTCCCACCTGCATTAGGTCAATCTTCTTCAAACAATCATTCTTACTGTTTCAAGAATTTAGTTGAAAACCTTACTAAGACTCATCCTTGCTGCCTACAGCACAATGAGTGAACATGAACCAAGGCATCTGCAATATTTCCTTCTTCCCATGGCCTTATTTCCCCCTTTTCCTCCTCATATTCCATATGCACAGTCATTCATGGCTACGTGGAATTATGCTTGCAGTATACTCTTTGCTTTCCAGCCTCTGAACCTACTTCTTATTATATTCCCTTCTAGAATGCAATTTCCCACTACCCCTAGTGAAGCTCTTCAAATCCTTATTAAAGAATCAGTTCAAATATCACTGAAAATCCCCATATCCAAATGTATTCCTGCAACATACTGAACCTAACCTATATAGCTCATGAGACCATTCCAATTTTTGCATCTCAACAGGTGTGCTGTCTCTGTGGCATATTATGGGTGCCACATAACTTTTATTTGAACTATGTTCTCTACACTGGGCTTAAATCTCTGGTTTGGACAATTGTGAAAACAAAGAAAACATGAGACTCAGTTCATTTACCATGTTTGTGATCCAGACTAGAAAATAAGATCTGGGCATGAAGGTCTTACCACATTTGAAGCCTTACCTATTCAATAGTTAATGTTGTATCCAGTGAACCTCACAAATCTCTTTGCCAAACTATAGTTTCATTCTGAGTATTGCTTGAAATTAGTGGATCATGAGAATATAAACTTTCTCATGTATAATTTTTCCATTTCAAGACTTTCTGCTTTATAGACAAGAACTAAGATTCTAAATGTGTAAATACATATATATTAATTTGAACCGTATGAAACTGCTGATATTTAACCATTTTTCGTCTATGAGTTTTATATGGTTCAATCTAATAAATACATTAAAAGGATTTTGTTGCATAGTTACTTTCACAACCGGGTTTGCTTTATGTAGTAAGGCACAATAAACAAATGTACTTAAAAATAGATACATCTCATGGGAAAGGGCTTTAATAATGACAGCAATAATAATAGCAAATACGTATTGAGCACTTACCATATACCATCCATCATGGTAAGAATGTTACCTAAATTATTTCTCTCTCTCTCTCTCTCTCTTTCTTTCTCTAATTCTTATGATAACTCAGTTTTAATCACCATTTGATGAAATAAAAAACTGCTGTTTGAAGTGCCTAAGTAACTTGCCCAAAGTCACATAGCTACTAAACAGTGGAAGAATTTGAAATAGGGAAGATTATTCTAGAGTTGCTACTTTTGACAATATTAAAAAGTTAACTATTTTTTCTCCAGAGGGATTTTTGTCTCTTTTGCCCTCCTGGTGATACTAGGAAAAAGAATGAAGAGAAATGAAACTCAAGAAAGAATTAAAATGTCACCTCCTCTTAAAACCATTCCTTGTCTACTGGGGCTTTGATCTGTTTATTGTATTTCTCTATAGCCATTTATCTTTTTTCCCTTCTATGTTGGACTTAGCATATATTGCTTCCTCCCATAACTCCACATACATGTTTAAACTTCCGAATAAAATTGTAAAGTTCTGATAGGACAGTAAGCATGTCTAATATACTTCATCTCCAAGAGCAAGGAGCTCTCTTTTATTTCCATCCAAACACAGTCCTTCCTCCCTTCCTTCCTTCTTTCCTTCCTTCTTCCCTTCCTTCTTTCCTTCCTCTCTTCCTTCCTTCCTTCCTTCCCTCTTTCTTTCTTTCTTTCTTTCACTCTTTCTTTCTCTTCCTTCCTTCCTTCTGTCTTCCTTCCTTTTGTCTTCCTTCCTTCCTTCTTTCCTCCCTTCCTTCCTTCCTTCCTTCTTCCCTTCCTTCCTTCCTTCCTTCCTTCCTTCCTTCTATCCTTCCCCCTTCCTCCCTTCCTTCTTCCTTCCTTCTATCCTTCCCCCCTCCCTCCCTTCCTTCTATCCTTCCCCCCCCTTCCTTCTATCCTTCCTCCCTCCCTTCCTTCCTTCCTTCCTTCCTTCCTTCCTTCTTCCCTTCCTTCTTTCCTTCCTCCCTTCCTTCCTTCTATCCTTCCTTCCTTCCTCCCTTCCTTCTTCCCTTCCTTCTATCCTTCCTTCCTCCCTTCCTTCCTCCCTTCCTTCCTTCCCCCTTCCTTCCTTCCTTTCTTTCTTTCTCTTTCTTTCTTTCTTTCTTTCTTTCTTTCTTTCTTTCTTTCTCTTTCTTCCTTCCTTCCTTCCTTCCTTCCTTCCTTCCTTCCTTCTTTCCTTCCTTCTTCCCTTCCTTCTTTCCTTCCTTCCTTCCTTTCTTCCTTCCTTCCAGTAATTAATTACTGGGCCTTAACATTGCAGAGTACAAACAACAAGATAAAAGACTCAGTCTCTACTCAAAAGGAACTTACTACTGTTCCACAGGGGCACACAGAGTGTGTCAACATAAACAATGGCACAGGTTGCATACCTTCAGAGAGCAGAATATAAAGAGGGGAGCCACCAGCAATTACTTACTGCTGTGTGAGTTAGTTACTTCAGAAAGAAATTTTAAAAAAACTGATACAGTTTGGGTGAAGCCTAAAAGGTAAAGGAGGATTAGCCAATGGAAAACCTTGAGGAAAGCATACCCAAAAAGAGGGAACAGTGTGTACAAAGGCACAAAAGAGCCTGGAATATTTGGGTCACTGTAAGTGTTTGGTTTGGCTCAGCGACAGGACCAAACAAAGGAAATGGGGAAGAGAGTTAGGTGAAAGAAAGGAAAAAGGAAGAGAACAAAATTTTCTCTTGAATTTAGAAAAATCCACATGAGAGGAAAGCAGTGGCCCCATGCCAAACAATAAAACCAGATAAACTCAAAGCAACTGTCCAGTGACCAGACTGATGTCAATTACCTCAAGCCCAGGCCCATATACAAGAGAGCTTGGTATGTGGGATGTAAGAGAGTCACTATCACATGAAATTTGATGATTTATAATAGATTTGGGAAAGTTGGAAATACAGTCAGATGGACACAAAAAGCTGATGAAAACAAAGAAGGTCCTATTTCTACCTGCTCTGGTAATTGAAGCTCTTTAGCTGAACAGATGGTGCATTTCACCAAAAATCTGATGGAAACAAATCTTTACAGGCCTTCTGTATTAAGAAATAATTTAGCAGCCTTCCCTGGAGGTTTGGCATGTTCTTTGTCTAAGTATAATATAATACAAAGAAACTAGTCTTTAGGAATCTTTAATTAAATAGTCTTAATGCTATATAATAAAATGTGGTCTAATTGCTATCCAAAATGAATCATAATAAGAGGAGGTTTTCCAAGTCTGGACATGTTGCTAACAACACTCAGTATAAGAAAGGATTTTATTATATTTTTTAGAAGTATGTGTCTGAAAGGTTCAGGAAAAGAGAGCTGAATCTGGACAAAAGAACAGAACTGATGACCATATCCAAGGTGATTAACTTCACAGACAAGGCATCTGCTTGCCTAACGAGGAAAATGTATTTTGACAGAAGACTAGAAGATACAGTAATGCAATATTTATGGATTGCAACTCAAATGAAAACACCTTTTAATATGTAATCGAATGACATAACAAATTTATAATGTCTTTTCCATTCCATAAATTTGCATTGAATAATGACAAAGGGCAAGGAAACTACCCCATTGTTAACTGATTGATATGCAGTGTGAAATGTGTTCAATATTTATATTCTTTCCACACCAATCTTCTATTTTTATTTATATGATCATTTCCTGACAAACATAATATGAACAATGTCTGGAGAATTTTTATTAACAAAGTGCTAAGACAATACTGCTCTGCCTATATAAAACCATTTGCTAATGTCTGATGTCAACACCTATTTATATTATTTTTTTCCTCCCCATGTTTTCCGAAGGCAATCATTTCCCATTAAATTAATCCTCACCACCTTCAAGGCATTTGAGTATTCTTCTGGCATTTCACATTCTTTGGGAAACCTCTGGGTATTCAGATTCATTATGGAAATTCCTAAAACCAAAGCAGGGTGAGGATTTGGAAGTGTCATATACCTTTCTTTTCCTAATGTAGAACCAGAGGGCGATGCACAAATACAGTATTTCATTTTGCAGTTAAGTTCAGGTGAATTATTCAAACTTCAAAATGTGAAATATGCCACGATTACCATTATTAAAACCCCAGTAATGCCCCCACCCCTTTTTTTTGGAATGGAAACATAGCTGAAGGTGCCCAATTAGTAATGAACAGAGAAAGCCATAGCATTCTTGCCTGCAGATTCTGAAGAAAAATCTTTTCTAACAGTTCAAATCTTCTTCATTTTACTAGACCATAGACTCATTTCACTGACAAATCCTTATGCTCCAGGACTTTTTTGGGGGCAAGTTTCTCCCTCCTTCCTGCCTTCTTCTCCACACATGGGAGCAGTAACACTGAAAAAGGCTTCATGGACTGCAGTGGAGGCTCCACAACTATGAAGCTTCAGCTTTACAATCAAAATCATGCTTTATGATGGGTACTACTTCTCACCTACCATTTAATTTCTTGGGCTCATCCAAGATGGTAAAAAATGAAAGAGCAGCAAATCTAAGCTCTTAATGGCAGGTGAGAAAGGGTAAGGGAGAGTCTTTTCAAACCTTTCTGAGTCCTCTGACTCAAGTCCAAACTTCCTAGGATTCTCTCTTTGACCTCTCAGATCTTGCTGGTTTTTCAACCAACAATTCCTCAAGCAGTTGTTGTCAGTAACACTATTCACTATTCCATCACTCATATCTTGTCTTCCAGCGTTCCCTGCAGCGGTCTAGGTGTGTGTCCTGATGATATCCCAGGCAAGGTAGAATGTGGCCATCTGACTCTTCATCCCACCCATGTCACCTGGGAGAGCACAGGGTACCCCCACTCGTGCAATGGCTTACCAATCAAGTTGCCTTAGGAAACCACATAGAAGAAGCCTGAGGTCTTGTGGGCATGCTGTCCTGTTTTAGTCTTGTTTTTGAGTCAAGCATCATCAGACTGTCTGCATGCTGGCTATTAAGGTGTTAACTTCCTCAAGAGACAACACATTATTTGCATAAGGATCACAAGGAAGAGGCCAAAGAGCAAAATGGTTAGTGTTACTATCCCTGGTTCCAGAAAGCCAAGGTTTTACTTTTACTAGATGTAATACCTCAGTGTCTCGGTATCCTCACCTCTTATACAGGATGTGAAGATGACAAGAGTTTTAAAGAATTTCAAGCATTGAAAACTGTACACAAGTGCTCCTCTTGCTCACGTTCTCAATGGGCATGTGTTATCATTTGCTCTGGGATTGAGAACAATTAGCAACAGCCCCTGAAAGACAGACTCAAGGCTCTTTTCCAGTTTGTTTTTGCTGTGGGTATTCAGAGTCAGGAAGAACACAAATCTTCATCTATAGAAACTGAAGGGAAATTTTATTTTCAAAAGAAACAAGCTCATGGTTGGCATTATGCAATGCCAAAGAGTGAGCCTGCAAATTGTGAGGAGTGGAGCGTGCCTCAAATGCTTCCAACCCTCTAGCCTGGTTGATTTTTAAAAGTCACCCATGAAAAGTTTATTTATTTACCTTGAATTATTGTCTATTAAAATGCAAAGACTCTTGGAAGGAAAACATATTAATGAAGGAAAAAGGCCTAGCCATAGGAATGAAGATAAACCTTAGGTGTGATCTTATTTCTTCTACTTTTCTACTGTACAGTATAATTTTATGGAATCTGCTTAACCTCCTTTTTATCAAGTACAAAATAGGGATACCTCATTGACAGGCAATTTAGAGTGGAAATCATATAAGGAAATCACATAGTTGAATGCCTGTTATACAGAAGGCACTCAATATGTTGCAGCTCTCATTTATTTTTATTAATTCAACTCACTGTGAGTAGTTTACCAGATTATTCTGAAGCAAACATTCATTGATAGTAAAAGGTAGGAGAATGCACCATTGCAATATATAAGTGTAGGAACTCAGGTGTACCACCCCAAAATACACCACTTTGGCATATTGATTATTCTCAGCTATAGGCACCTGAAAAGTGGCAAATTTAGGAAGAGGTTTTCTGTGAACTCCCCTTATCTGCCTAAAGACAGATCTTCCAGAAGCAACTCAACTGCCATCAGTTCCCTGTGTGTGAATCTCATCAGCCAGAGAAGGATTCTCATTGAAGGGTAGGAGACTAGAAGTCCACACCACCCCTAGACCAATTTTGTCACACTATCATACCTCCTGTCTATTCTTCTAAGTGTCCCTTCACTTCCTAAAAACCATTTGCCCTCCCCTAAGACCCCGACATCTCTCCTGCCTTTTCCCTAGTGGAATGACATTCAATCCTGAATTCTAAAGCTATCTCTTCAAGTTACTCATTTTCCCTGGATATCTCCCATGTAGATACAAGGTGTACATGTTAATAAACTCCCATTCATTTTTTCTTATTAATTTTTTATTGCAATAACTTTATTAAAGAAAGGTAGAGGGAAAGTTATTTCTCCTCTCATATAAGATAATTTGATAGAGGAGACAGAAAAGAAAAGGGGAGGGCACTAGCAAAGGTGCAGAGAATCAAGGCAGCAAGAGGCCAGTATAAGCAGAAGACACTAGAGCTTCCCCTGCTCTGAAAGCCAGGGCCTGACCTGTGTGTGACTTTGTTTCTCCCTTCACACTGTTTTACACCTTAATTAAAGTTTCTTAATTAAGTTCTGGAAAAAGTCCTTCAAAAACTCAGCCCTTGACTCTGATTATTCCCTGACTTTGCAGCCCCAGAAAAGAGTAACGAGGCCACACAAGACTGAGCTGGAGGCACCTGGGTCATCCCCACAGAGTAACAGGAACGCTGGACTCAACTCCAGTGTGCAGTGGGCGTACCTAATCATACTCAAGAAGTTGGGAAAGCTGCCTAAACCAATAACCCCTAAAAGAAAGAAGCTTATTGTCTGAAAACACAGATAATTATAGGTAAAATCACAATGGAATAAAGATAAAAACATAATCATCTCTGAAATGTGTGATAATGACTATAAAAAACAAATCCTCCACTTACATCTTCTGATTTACCCTTATTTTTAGTGAAGTTGAAATGTCTGCCTGGGTCAGACCCTGCACACTGCTAAGGGAGATGTGCTAGGTGTCACTGCCTGCTTTCTTTTCCAGGCTCTGCCACTGACCAGTCATGTGGCTTTGGGTGAGTGACGTGTTTCTGTTTCCTCATGGGTAAAATCTGCCTATCATAAAATAGCTGCTCAATAAATGTTACATCCTAATTATAACTGAAATTATTTCTCAATTCAAATATTTATTAGCCATTTACCACATATTTAGACATTGGGGCAATCAAAGAAGACTTTGAGTGGGTCCATCTTTGTTCAGTTGAAGGTAGGAAGGTTGCTAGGAACATAGTGTAAAGAATATTCAGTGATAAGCCATAGAGTTTGGCTTTGATTCCACAGCAGATTAGAAACAATGGGTCTTTTAGAGAAGAAAATTACTTAACAAAAGAGATGTCTGTGGACCCTGAGTCCTTTGGTGGTCAGCTAGAGACTGAGGGCCACTTGGTCCAGACAGCGGATGAGGTGGGTGGAGATTACAGTAGGAAACAGAAAATAAATAAAGAAATGCATAAAAGAAACACTTTCAGGAGTCAACAGGACTCAGAAATAACTACATAAATGAGTAAAGCTGAAGGAAAGCCAGAAGGGACTGTATGTAGTTGTGTGCATTCTTCCCACAGAAGAATTTTGTGTGCATTCTTCCCACAGAAGAATTTTAAGGGAAGCTAGTTGGGGCCTAGGTCAGTATGAGTTTGTTTATTAACTTTTATTTTATTTTATTAAAAGAATTCTTCCCATAAAAAACAAAATCCAGGGACAATATAACTGGTTTCAAATACAATGTAGTGAGCTGCATGCAATTTTGCACAAAGCAGAGGTCAAGCAGAAGGCAAGTATGTATGAACTAGTCTGCCTCAAGGGGTCCAGGGTATCTTCCCAACAAAAGGCAAAATCTGAGTGGGATCATGAAAGGTGGAGAGGCATTCACCAAACAGAGAAGTGGAGGAAGGCTATTCCAAGAAGAGAGAGCAGAAGGTACAAGGATGCAAGGGTGGAAAACGGTAGAGCCGTGATGTCAAAAAACCATCCCAATTGCACCCAGATGAGCAATGTCAATGGCTGCCTACTCTTGGTAATGGTGCAAATGCCAAAATAACCTCCCCATCCACCTTGGAGCACACACTAAATCTCCATCCAACACACTCCCTTAAGGAAGTCCTTGTGAAATAAACAGTTCAGACTAGCCTTCCGCTACTTTTGAAGGAAATCAGATCAGCCAGCTATGACAGGGCAAATATTTTTGATGCATTATGCATTGTAGTATTTCAGAAAGTAACACCCTTAAAGGAGAAATAGGTCACAAGATGCAGAGATTTTATTGGAAAGAAGTATGGACATATTTGGTGCCTAGAAATCTGGGTTCCCTTGCAGGGAGTGAATCTGGGGAACAGCAGGACGAAATTGGTTTCAGTGGGCCTGAAGGCAGGAAAAGCTCAGAAATGAACAATGAATATATGCTAGAATGTTTATTTCTAAAGCCTTGATGAAAAATTTGTTTAATATATTTCTATTTATGAATGTGTGTATATATATATGCACACATATGTGTATGTATGTATATCTAAACATATGAGTGTTATGTATATGTACATACACACATGCACAGGATACTTAATCCATGAATTATATTTGCTATTATGCAAATTTCTGTTCTTGAGCACAATAAAGGGCAATGGTATTCATACTTTTGAGATGACTCCCAATGATCTCTGCTTCCTGTCATTTATGAGTGTGAGGTCGATTTCCCTTGAGGATAGGCTGGAATTACTGACATGCTTCTAACCAACAACATACAGCCAGTTTAACGGGATGTCACGTCTGTGATTATGTTACAAAAGTTTGTGACTTCCCCCTTATTGGCAAACTCTCTGTATTGCTTTCTCTGCTTGCATGCTTCTATGAAGCAAGCTGCCATGTTGGGAAGGTTCATGTGGAAAGGAACTGAGAACTGCCAGTGGCCAAGTTGCAGAAAGAAAGTGAATCCTATCAATGCCATGTGCTCTTGGAAGACAGTCTATCCCCAGTGGACTCTGGAGGTGCTGACAGCCCCAGCAGACACCTTCAATGCAGTCTTTGAAAGACCCTGCAGCACAGAATGCAGCTAAGCCATGCTCAGATTCCAGACGCACAGAAACTGTGAAGGAATGAATGTGTGTGAGGTTCTAAGCTACAGTTTTGAGGTAGTCTGTTACAGGGCAATAGATTACCAGCATAAGGGCCAAGTGTTAAAATATATCCTCTTTATTCAAACAAGGAAAACTGTAAAGTTTCCCTCAATATTGACTCTGACTAGCAAGAGTCTCCTAAACACATGGTTAATTTTCTCTCATATGTTTTTATATGTATTCTATTGTAATTTATTTACATTTCTTCATCCTATTTCCCTGTTGCTTTGTTTCTCCTTTAATTATAAAGCTTAGTTGTGAACCTACCATCTTCTTTATAATCAGCAAGGAACTTCTTGCCAATGCAGGTCTTATATCGAGGACTAGCTCTCTTTGATATATTCAATGTACATTCTTTATATTTGAGACATGTATGGATGTATTAATTGCTTCTCACTGACATGACTGTAAACTACATGAGAGCATGAAGGATATCTAATCACACAGTGTAAAGATCTATGACCCAAACAGAATTGCTTGTACTTCATAGATCTTCAATGCATATTTGGAATTAATTTTGCAGATATAGTACAAGTATTCCATAGCTCTGCCATGCATACTTGGGATTAATTTTGCAAATATAGTACAAGATATTTCATAGGAAGTTCATAGGACTCTTGAAAATAAGTCACAAAAGGAGAAATTAGTGAATGTCCTCACTTACTACACAAATTTGAAATAAGTTATACAAAAACATACTTTCTCTTTATATATTTTTCAGTAGAATATAAGCCAAAGATGCTAACCACTGGACCCACATAAGGTATCAAAACAAAATAATTCAAAGGGAAGTTACACTTTTACATCACAGGGCTATCTACAAATATAGTGCTCATTATGCAATAAAATAATAGACCTTAATAAGCAAATACAAACTATGGCATTTTATTTAATTCTAAAAATTTAGAGTTAACTTATCTCTTACGAAGGATAAACAAAACATTTTTTAGAGATGTTGAAAACTCATTTACTTGTATTTAGCACAGAAAATGTGGAAGAAAGTTACACACTTATTTTAAACAATTATAATTTCCCAATATTGAAAACAACAGCTGTGGAAGAAAGTAATTAACATGATTTACTATATAATCATTCTATCATTATATGCTATTTAGAAATACAGTAACAAAACTGAGTGGCTTTCTTGCTTGTGCTCATAAAAGACAAAACAAAACAAAAAACCCTGTTTTCTCAGTCTTCTCATGCATCAACTGTGCTTTAAAACAGTTTTGTTCATTTATGAGAGAACATTTTATGATATGTTTCCTTGTATTTTGGAACTCATTACCCATTGCCAGGTACAGCTGTTTAGTATGTTTGCCTAGCCCCACCTACCCTGTGACAAAGAGATCTAGTGCACATCTTCCTGGAGTGATAATGCATTTGACTATGTGCCACAGAAAAGATGAGGATGAGTTTGAAAAGATAACCAAGTCTTCTACTTGCCTATTTCTGACTATGCTTTTAGGTGTTTTGCAAAGAATGAAAATACCAGGTGAATTAGTCCAATTACCCCCCTAGAGAAAGGGACAAAGAAAAGGAGTTTTCTCCCTTCACTTTACCATCCTTATTACTATCCAATTTTCTCAAACTTATTCCTCCCACTGCCTTTTGTGGTGGAAGTATGATGCAGCCAAAAGACTTAAAAACAGGCAAATATCCGAAACATTTTCCTACATAGAGTAAAATGTTTCTTAGTGCTGTATCTCTAAAAATAACTAAATGTTAGCTATCTATAGCTTAAAACTATTAATAAGTCAGCATATCATCTATTTGATCTATGTTTATTTTCCTTTGTTTCCTTTTGAGGCTAATGATGATTTTTGAGAGTGTAAAGACTCATACTTTGTATGTTTCCAGAACCAGAAAACTAAGATCCTGTCATTCAATGAAATACTATATGTTAGAAAGAGTATGTGTAGAGGTGTAAACAAGGTATTACTTCAAATTTCTAAGTGGTTAAATGTCTGTAAGAGGTACAATATACTGTCACTAGACTGTGCTGAGTGTTGTGCATAGAGGTGAGTTTTAAAGAAGAACCCATCACTTTTTAATTATGGCATCAACACTCCACTATCTGTTAGCAAGCAGTAGGACTAAAAAAGATAAGACCAAGAAGAGTGAATGCAGACTTTCTGAGTAACTACAGCCCAGAATTAAGGTAACAGAGGATTTTATAACACAGTCTATTTGGGATATTTCCAGTGGAGTCACTATAGGCCCAAGTTCATTCTTGAACTCCAGGGATGACAGTCATTGGGGTCTGTCCAGTGATGATAGCATATTTTCTCATCATGGCCATCTAAAACCACAGTCAACTACATCTGTCCTAATTTCTGTTAAAGAACACAATCAGGGGTCATTGTGAAATCAATTTCCATAAACTCCCCTTGCCTTGGGAATAAGAGGAGGCATTAAAGAAAAAGGTAAGGGGGCGCCTGGGTGGCGCAGTCGGTTAAGCGTCCGACTTCAGCCAGGTCACGATCTCGCGGTCCGTGAGTTCGAGCCCCGCGTCAGGCTCTGGGCTGATGGCTCGGAGCCTGGAGCCTGTTTCCGATTCTGTGTCTCCCTCTCTCTCTGCCCCTCCCCCGTTCATGCTCTGTCTCTCTCTGTCCCAAAAATAAATAAAAAACGTTGAAAAAAAAAATTAAAAAAAAAAAAAAGAAAAAGGTAAGGATGACAAAGAGTTCAAGAATTCAGAAAAACAACTGTCTCTCAACCTGAAGGGTATTTTGCTATTTTGACCAAAAAAAAAAAAAAAAAAAAAGGAAGAAAAGAAAAGAAAACTCCTTCAGAGGAAAAAGATGCAACTTTCTTTAAAGGCATTTAAACTTGCCTTATTAGATTTCATGTTTAGGCCCACACATTTTTAATCAAACGAGGGTTTGTCTGGGAGGCTCACACAGCTTTGGGAAGACCAGTGCTACCTAAGGCTTCCAGAGAACTATCCTTGGTGCTGACTTCACATGCTTTCTGCCAACACTTCCCTTGCTAAGATTTTGATGCTAATCTTTTCATAGACAAAGTCCCCCTCACTCCAGTCCAGGGTGCTCTTTTGAGATACACTGCTCATCTGACAAATAGTTTAACCAAACAAGGATCTATCCAGACCTCTATCAACCCTGTCTCTTCTGCCCTCCTCTATTCCTGCCTAATTCATTAGGTAGCTACCATAAGAGTTCACTCCAGTCAGCACGACAGGTAGCTGTGAATTGTGCTATTGAATGGGGGTAAGAGACACACTGCCTTGGACCTAAATGCACTTAGGAGTGCAAGACATTCAGGAACAGTGAATGCAGCTCTCCTCTCAAGAGACAATAAGCCCCTATGTCTATTTCTCCCTTGAGCTGGTAACCATGAAAATGACTTGTGACATCAAAACTACCCCAAGCATTGAGAGATGATGGTTCTACTCACATCAGTTCACACACATCACCCAGTATGTAATACCCACAAACCACACTGCAAACACCCTTGAGTTTCTATTTCACTCACTGCAACTCCTAAAAGATTATAGATTATAAGGCACTAAACACAACAATTTACTGGCACTTATATTCTAGACATGGTTGTAAGTGCTTTGTATGTGTTAACTCATACCATTTTCAAGATAATAATCTCTATGAGTAGCTATTATCATTATCACTCACTCACCTACCCCTCTTAACTTAGATGAAGCAAATGAGAGAGACAAGTTACGTGACTATCTCAAGGTCACACAGACTGTAAGTGGTACAGTGGAATATGCAATGAGACAGTTTGGCTCTAGTATCCGGTATCCAACCTGCTTCATGTCCCTGCCAGCTATATAGGGAACTTATACAGGGAGGGGACTCTTATCTTAAAAGGAGGGCTGGACTAAAACACTTTGAATTCTTCCAGGCTGAAATTTTTGTGGTTCTAAGAACAGTTTTGCTTTTGTTTTTGCTTAAATAAATGGTCTTTCCCAAAAATGTATATTATATGTTAAAGTACAATTTATAAACATAATAATTATAATTTGTTTAAAAAATACTCCATTATTATTTGTTGCTTAATTGCTTAGTTATTCAAAATTTTCAGTTCTATATTTGCTTATAAAATACTATATGCATTGTATTACATTGAGTCTGTACTTGTATTTTAAATTTACTGATCTTAGGATAAAATTCATAGAGGGAATTATTTGACATTCCTCAGAATATATTTTCTCATGGACTCAGAAAATTTAATAATATAAATTACTATAATTACTAATATTTCTATTCCTATAAGAACAAAAACAAAATATCTCAATAAGTTGTGTTTTTTTTGTTTGTTTGTTTGTTTGTTTGTTTTTTGCCAGATAACTGTTAACTACCTATTAAATCAAACAAACTAAAAAAATCTTCTGGTAACTTTTTTTCCTAAAATGGGCCACATACTTTTAAGTTTCATTGGTATGATCTGAACATAATTTAACCTTTCCACGGCCATTTAGGACAGTCATTATAACTATCAATTGCTGAGTATATATAATTTTCCTATCCTTTTTCTAATTTGTTATTTGTCTGACACTGTTAACACCATACTTGCTTCTAACAGTTATTTATATATATACAAGATCTCCCTTACTGGATTTCTATGAACTTAGAAACTTTATAACCCAGCTGATTAACAATGTGTCTAAAATAGAAGCAAAATAATTATGAGTGAGAAGTGAAGTTCTCTCCAAAAAAACAGAGCAAGTGCATTTAGTATACAAATCACAAACCATTTGTTTTCACTTCCACAAAACATTTTGAGTCGTTTTTTTTTATATTCCCAGCTGTGTCCTAGGAAGCTGAACTCATCCCATCACTGAATTTCATACACATTTAATAGCCTTATCAGTAGCTGTAGCATTAACTATAGTAATGACATGGATGTGTATTTTTACATCAGCTGTGGTGCTAAGATTGTCACATGCATTATGACATTTTCATTTTCCACAACTTTCTGAAGTGGGCATTATTGTCCATATTTGAATACTATCATATAAAGGTTACAGAGGTAAAGTAAGTTGACTCAGACAGTTAGAATGTGGTGGGGAAAGAATTCAAACCCAGGTCTGTATGACCAAGAGTAACACTAATCATTATCCTAATTGTGTGGAGAGAAGGAAGAAGTTTATTCAGGGAAGAATTTATCACTGGATAGAAACATAACTGTGGATCCAATTCAGCTTTTATAGGCTGTCTTAGTTATGTCCAGTTATGTCCAAAATACCACAGGGTAACTTATAAACAACAAACATTTATTTCTCAGAGTTCTGGAGGCTGGAAAGAGCAATATCAAGGTGTCAACAGATATGGAGTCTAGTGAGGACTGTCTTCCTCGTTCACAGATGGCCATCTTTCCACTGTGTACTATATGGCAGAAGGAGGCAAGGAGCTCTCTAGGGCCTTTTCTATGACAGCACCAATGCCATTCTCAAGGGCTCACTGCTCATGACCTAGTTACACCCCAAAGGCCCCACCTCCAAACACCATCACAGTAGAGATTCGGTTTCAACACTGAATTTTGGGATAACACAAACACTCAGTCTGTAGAAAAGGGCCTTCAAAAATGGTCCATATCTAAAAGTAGAAATGCTACCTGGTGTAGTATGAGCTAACACTAAGAAGGCTGAATCAGTCAATATTTACTGAGTATCTACCTTGTGGATTTCAATAATAAATAGCTTCTCAGGGCCTTGAAATGAGTGGTGCCTGCCCCATCTAAGGGTGCAGGCTAACAATTGCCCTCAGGACATATCAGGCTTCTCAACGGGAAGCAGAAAGAGACAATGGGGCAATGAGCACAGCCGGAAAATGCTCACTGAATGTCCATTCCTGTTTGTTCTCCTCCTTCAAATAAGCCATAATTGACTTTGGAAACCTACTGGACAAAAAAGAAATGTTAACAAGGATTTTTCTGGTTATATAGCTAACCCCATTAGAAAACAAAATATCCCTGAGGGTCTGGTGAGATTGGCTGCCCAAATCAAGAAAATCCTCTTAGTTATGTACGCAGCTGTCAATGCAAACAGGTACTTTGCAGAAGCTGTTAGCCAAATCCCCCTCCTGCACAGAAAGTGTTTCAGAAATGCGTTCTGTGGTATACACAGAGAAATGTGCTCTGTGGTACAGATTAGGTTTCAGTGAAGAAGATAAGAACTTTTATCACTGACAAATTTTCTCATCAGATCACATAATCAGAGCATTGATTTTGAGACAGGAATGACCTTGGAGGTTATAGTGGGATGGCTAATAATGGAACAGTAGTGGTAGTGCCTATTCCTGGGATGATGGATGAGCAGCCAGACACCAGATTCCCCAACCAGGGTCTCATATTCAGTGTCTTTAGGGGCGAGGCAGGCAAAGCAAATCAAGGGGCTGGCCAGGGGAGCAATCCAGCCTCACTTCTATCTGATCAGGCCTGCTATACAGAGTTGATCCTGTGTCAAGAGATCATGCAATTCTCAAGAGAAGATAGAAATCCAGATTTTATAGCTATCTACATATTTTGAAATCAGAGAGGGGACCAACACCCCCCTCCCCTCCCAGGCTACCAGTATCATCTCTGACCCAGAGAACAGGCAGGTAACTCCAGATAAGTACAGGATATTCTGACTGGCAAGGTGGATGAAGCCTGGTTATTAACACGTGGAAATTTTGATAAGATAGAAAAATTAAGCTATTAAAACAGTTATTTTTTATTATAAAATCATAAGTGCAGCAGGTACTCAGGCATAAGGTAAGCCTTAGGGATAGAAGAGGAGTCAAGGATATCAGTACACATAATTTTTGCTAAAACACACACACACACACACACACACACACACACACACACACACACCTACCTGTGAAAGACCCCAAATTGTGCTTTTACATTTTGATGTGGCCATTTGGATGTCACAGGATCACAAGTGCAGCTTCCTATCATCCCTTTCAATAAAGATACCACATCCGATACCCTGTGGGAGTGGACAACATGTCTCTACAGTCAGTGTCAGGGCCAACTCTAGTTCAGTGGGTGGCACTTTTCAGAGAATGTTAAGGGGTGTTGGTCAATGTCTTGGCCAGTGGGAAAGTGGACAAATCAGATAATATTAGTTTCTGGTGGTCATTTTTGACCATAAACTAAGTAGCTTAAAACAACAGAAATTTGGGTCATGTGGGTGGCACAGTTGGTTGAGCATCCAACTTCAGCTAAGGTCATGATCTCACGGTTTGTGAGTTCGAGCCCCGTGTCGGGCTCTGTGCTGACACCTCGGAGCTTGAAGCCTGCTTTGGCTTCAAGCCCTCCCTTTCTCTCTCTGCCCCTCCCCTGTTCATGTGCTCTCTCTCTCTCTCGCTCTCTCTCTCTCTCTATGTATATGTGTGTGTGTGTGTGTGTGTGTGTATCAAAAACAAATAAATAAACATTAAAAAAAAAAACAGAAATTTAACTGTTCACAGTGGTGGAGGCCATAAGTCCAAAATCAGTCCAAAATCATGTCAGCAGAGCATGGTCCCTTGGCTCTGGGAAGGAATCTGTTCTTTACCTCCTCCAGTTTCCAGTGACCATCAACATTCCTTGGCTGTGACCACAGCTCTCTCTGCTCTATCCTCACAATGTGTTCTCTCTCTTCACTTCTGTGCATTTTTCTTACAAGGATACCCATGATTACATTAAGGGCCCACATAGATAATTCAGGATAAGCTCTTTCTCTTAAGACGCTTGACTTAATCCTGTATTTTGCCATGTAAAGTAATATTCACTCTTTTGCCAAATAAAGTGTGAGTTAAGAGAAAGTATATATTAGTCTCTGACCCTAACTCCTGTCATGGAGCTCCTAAAATCCTTATAAATTTCTAAGCAATAACAACACTAGGAATGTCTTTTGTTCTGCTGAGGCAACTATAAATGGGCTCCTGGATTAGGACTGGTTACCAGAAAGACTAAACCATGATTAGAAGCTTGCAATTTTCAACCCCACACTCCATTTTCCAGAGAGGGGAAAGAGGCTAGAAATAGTTAATAACTGATTGTGCCTACATGAAGAAGTCTCTATAAAATCCCAGTAGTAAGGGGTTCAGAAAACTTCCAGGTGGGTAAACACATTCACATACCAGCGAGTAATGCACCCCAACTCCATGGGGATGGAAACATTTGCACTTGGGATTAACCCAGACCTCGTCCTATGTATCTCTTCACCTGGCTGTTCATCTGTATCCTTTATCATATCCTTTAATACACTGGTAAACATAAGTAAGTGTTTTGCTGAGTTCTGTGGGTCATTCTAGCAAATAAATCAAACCTGAGGAAAGGTCATAGGAACCTCCAACATGTAGCCAAATTGGACAGAAATTGTGGGTAACCTGGAGACTTTCTTCTTACAAATGCATCTGAAGTAGAGTGGCAGCAATCTTATGGAACTGAGCCCTTAACCTGTGGGAACTGATGCTATCTCCAGGTAGAGAGTGTTGAAATTGAGTTGGATTATAGGACACTCAACTGGTATTACAGGGAGTGGCTTGATGTGGGGAAAATCTCGACACATTTGGTGATCAGAAGTGTCAGAAGTGAAATGTTTTGTGTGAGTAATAAAGGAGGAATACAGGGAAGAAACACAGAGTAGGGGAGTTATTTCCTAGAAAGGAAAATTAAAAAAATATTATTTTTTCTTCACATAAAGTGATGCTTACAGGTTCTGGGGCTAGGGCATATGGATGTTTTTTAGGGAACCACCAATCATTCCACTATAGTGGCTAATTGAGGCAGGCAGCAGAGACCATTAAAGGTCTCCAGAAATTTAGAGCACTTCATAAGATCTCAATTCTGGGAAACCTGAAGGGGCTTACAGGATTTCAATAAATGAATTCAAGTAGATGAGATCAACAAGTGGTCACTGTGACAAGGAAACCCACATGACAGGATCTCCTCTGACAGGAGGAGAAGGTGTGTGCAGCTGATGGCTTAGGAGTCCTATCCATGGCCTATTTCCATTCCCAAAGGTAAGAGAAGTCCCAGGACAACAGATAAGATTCAGTCTGACCATTGGTTTTTAGGCATCTTGGAAAGGTTCCGGATTAGCTGACCTGTCAGTTGGCAGATGAACAAATGCCTCTGAAACTGATACTGCTGAGAAACACATTCAATGACGTAACATACACCTCGCAAGCTCCCCTTTGCATAGACTATCGGGGGCTGAAATGCTATAGAGCAAGTTGAGTTCTTCCAACTTACCTTAGCTATTTAACTTTAAAAACAATTTTAATGTTTATTTATTTTTGAGAGACAGAGCATGAGCAGGGGAGGGGCAGAGAGAGGAGACGCAGAATCCAAAGCAGGCTCCAGGCTCCAAGCTATCAGCACAGAGCCTGACTCAGGGCCCGAACCCACAGACCACGAGTTCATGGCCTGAGCCGAAGTTGGACATTTAACCGACTGAGCCACCCAGGTGCCCCGCTATTTAATAAAGGAATATTTAAGTGATTTTCCAGTCATCATCAATACAGACACAAGGTTCTATTTTTCTTAGTACCAGAACCCCTGATCTTGAACTTAAGAAAATAGTCCAACTACCTTAAGATTGCTCATAACTAAATTCTACTACAATTCTGCATATGCCATTGTATGACAAGGGTTAGCCCTGACCTAGGAGTTCAGATACCATGAGATTAGGAACACATCATTCCATCACCTATATATAAACACACTAAACTTTTGAGCTGCCCCTGCAGGGCCAGGTCTGGACAATGGAGTGCTGAGCCCAGAGTCAGGCAAAATTTTCAGAGAGGTTGCTAATGACATGTTCCTTAGTATCAGGCAGCCACCGGTGAGCTCTAAACACTGGTACTGTCAGCCAGAAAGTTCACAGAACCAGGAGAAAGTTCAGTGTACACACTCCTCAGAGAGAGGGGTCAGGATAAAAAACTGTTTCATGGACAGCTTTGTTTTGATTTTTTACAGAAACATTTTTTTTCAACTCTTTAATGATTTCTAGACAAATTACTCAACATTTACTGAGTATAAATTTTAAACAATTGAATATGTCAGTAAAATTCTAAGTGGAAATAAAAAAGAAGCCACTCCATCTGTGAAACTGTGTCTTAAGAGATACAGGGAAATAAATATAATTCTACTACTTTTCTGAACAATTTAAATGACCATGGTGTTAAAACTCAGCAGACACAAATTGGGGTAGGTCATTGTCAAAATGCAGATACCAGGAATTCAACTCCAGAGTTTCTGAATCTGATTCAACAAGCACCCCCCAAGTAATTCTATTATAGGTGGTCCAGGAACCACACTTTGAAAAATACTTTCCTAAGGTAAATGGGTGCTAAAAAATTAACAGGAATTATTTGAGAAATATCTATTCATAATAAGACCATAACTGATATCAGTGTACCATAAACTGAAGTTGTTAATCAAACATGTCAGCTCAGGGATTTCAAACAACATATTTTTAATTTATTTTAAACATATCCTTTTTTATAATTTTTTTAATGTTTATTTATTTTTGAGAGAGGGAGAGAGGGAGAAAGAGTGGAGGGACAGAGAGAGAGGGGGACACAGAACTGGAAGTGGGCTCCAGGCTGTCAGCACAGAGCCCAACACGGGGCTTGAACTCATGAACTGTGAGATCATGACCTGAGCTGAACTCAGAAGCTTAACCAACTGAGCCCCCAGGTACCCCTATCATAAACATATCCTTAATCTGGCAGATCCTTGATTTGGTTTTACTCCTTCCAAAGACTGCTTTTAAATCCTATATCCCTTTTACTCAGGGAGATTAACATCTTAAACATTTACAAAGGAAAAAAAATATTTAAACCTTTTTACTCATTGAAAAGCACATCTAGCTTATCTTAATTAATAGAAATGATAATTAATGAAAATGTGCTACAATGCTCTTCAACCCTCAACTTTTGTCTAATAAAAATTATCTGGTAAGGAACAGCCTATACACTTTACTGATCCTCTTCCAGTTGGTTCTTGTATGCTGGTATTCCCCAATATTTCTCACATTCTGCACTATGATACATTTATCTATGAATGTCATCCACCCCATTAAACTACATCCTGTGGAATTAGGGCGATGGCACTCTCCATCCTTGTATATGGCCTCAAACACTGCCTTGAACAAGACTGGTATAAATAAAAGTTTATTAAGTTGTGAAATGGAATATGTTCTTTTTAATTATATACTCCATTTTATGTGCATATACGTGTATTTTTAAAAAAATCTATGTAAGTCTACCAATTTGTTTCGGGAAAGAAATTGTTTTCTAAAGAAGGAAAAATAAAAATGTATACAGGATACTGTCAAATTTTGAAAGAATCTCAGGCATATAGATGTAATCAGACAGTGATGAGTTCCTTTACAAAAGAGAAATGACTTAGATCCATTTGAAGTGGGAGGGTTGTGAAAAGTTGGGCTGGTCTAACCTTTGAGACTCACGCTACATCGGTAACATTACTGGTTACACATAATTTCTCTATTTCTACAGGCCATGCAAATTTAATTAAAAGATACTGAATTTTCTCCTAGATAATTTCTGAGCTATTCATTCAAATTTGGAGTAGATAAGAGGTTCAGAATGGCCTGAGTGCAATGACAAATGTTAACTTATGCAAGAGCAACATCCTAAGAATAGTGATGATTTGGTAAAATACCCAAAAGAGGTTTGCATATTTCAGATTCTTGAGTGGGGTACAAATGCCCATACATATGTGAAAACTATGAAATTTGGAAAAGGAGATACTCTATCTCTCTCTGAACTGATCCGGAAATAAAGTAGGGGAAAGAAAAGGCAAACTGTGTAAGGAGTGCTGAGGGTTCAGCAAGACATCTTTTATACACACTTTTGCCTAGAACTGGAAAAAAACCAAGCCTCCCTGCTACAATAAATCGTAGAACAAGAATCACAAAGCCAATCACTGTAATGGAAATGACTGTCCATTGTGATAAAAACAAGGATGGACCATGGCAAATTCAGATACAATTCTGATGATAGTACTGATAGCAAGAATTTTGCAAATAGTGTTCATTTATTACATGAACTTTAGCAATATTCTATATCTTAATTTTCCCCCATCATCTATACCTATTCATTAGGCAAATCATTTAAATCATATGTTTATGCAGTATTGATATGTAAATAGTTATGTGTATATAGCATTGAACTGGTCATTATTCTGAAGTCTATGAACAGAAGTTATCTTTTTTTTTTAAATAAAGTTTATTTATTTATTCTGAGCAAGGTAGAGAGAAAGCACAAGAAGAGGAGGGATAGAAAGAGGGAGGGAGAGAATCCCAAGCAGGCTCCACGATCTTAGCTCAGAGCCAGATGCAGGGCTCAAACTCAGGAACCATGAGATCACGACCTGAGCTGAAATCAAGAGTTAGACACTTAATGGACTAAGCCACCCAGGTGCCCCTATCTTTTTTTTTTCTTTTTTTATCTGAGTTGACATTTAACTCAGTTCCATTTGAAGAAAGGTTGTCTTGCTTCATCTGTTAAATGAACTCCTATAAAATTACATGACACAAAATATACACTTCAGGAAAGAACCTGAGCTTGTTCAAACATCTGACCAATGCACTCAAGCACTAAACATAGACAAGTCCTTTGTCCTGTATTGATTAAAACTGCAAACACTGACTCTTCTAAATAGAATATTCTTAGTCTCATAAGTAAGAGAGAAATAAATAACACCCAATACATATTACTTACAAAGTAAAGGAATAAATCAGGTTTTTATCCGAAAGATTTTTTCTAATAAAATTCTCATTTAACATTATTATTCTCTTTGCAGTTTAAATTCTATAAATGACAAAAAAAGCAAAGAATATCATATATTCCACTGATTTCCTCTGTTTTTATGATATGCTTGACAATTTCATCAAAAAATCATCTGATAATTAACTGTAGTCAGTTTTTAGAATTTGATTTAGTTTTTATTATAAGAAACAATCACACAATCTAAGTTTATAACAAGGCATCTTTCCAGGGATTTTCAAGTTTCTATATGAATTCAACAGCCCCAACACAATGAAATGGTAAGGTATAGAAAGCACCTACCACAATGTCTGGCAGAGTGAGCAGTTAGGAATTGTTTGGTGCTCACTAAATGGCTGCTGGTGTATAATGGCAAGTAAGTGGTTGAGGTGGGAGGAGGTGATACAGGCAAGTGGTATATTTCTTTCTTAGCCTCCATGTTAATGTTTAAGATGTTCTTCTAAACGGAAGATGAGCAGACAGTAAAATAATTCCTACATGAATCCAAACAATTATTCAGTGAAACATAAAGTAAATATAATCATTACTTAAAATATATCTGATAGGTCACTGGACATGACAAACTTATGCTTCTTTTAAAATTGCTTTTCTATTAGCATACTAAATTTTTATTGATAATAGGAACAGTGTAACTACTCTGTAAACTAGTCTAGATGCATGTACATGAGAGAGAACACATATGTATGTTTTTTTTTAAATTTCTTATAACTAAGGATTAATGTTAAAGACTTGAATCTAACAGATTTATCCATGTAGGGACTTTCCATTGGCATTATTTAATCACAATTAAATAGATAAGTGAAAATCACCATTTCTTTAGGGTGGCCTGGTCTACCTAATTCTTGTAATGTACTTGTTCTTTTGTATGGGAAAAACACTAGAATTTATACAGATAAAATAATTCTAGAGGATCATCAAATATGTAAAAATTCCAAAGAAATGCTTCTGATAAGTTTAAGGGTTTTTTTTTCAAAAAATAAAAAAATAAAAATACATTACGGTAAAATAAGACTCTAGTCATTTTATGTAGAAAAAGATAGGATTCAGTAAGCAGAGAGGGAAACATTAGAGCCTGAGGTGCCTGGATGGGGAAAAACATGTATTTTGAAACAATTCTGAGAGTGTCTGCCCACAGTACACCTCCTTAGGCATAAGATTCCTCTTGAATGTAACAAACCCCACCTACTCCCCCTCAGGTTTCCCCTCAGGAATTTGACAAAAGACCTAAGTATGGCCCTAGACCACTCCTCATACAATGAAAACAAGCCAATCAGGAATGGACAACCCAGCACCTAAAGCTATCAAGCCAATAATGGTAGAATCTGAGAAAGAACAAGGGGAAAGTGGAGGGGGAGGGCTGACCAGGACCTTATAAAACAAGGACCCTCGCCAAGAATCCTGGGGCATTCAGTTTCAAATGTCCAGTCTCTGTAAAGAGAGCTTTCTTACTATTCTTCCTAATTTTACATTCTAATAAACTTTTGCCTGCTGCTCATTTTGTGTCCACCTCTTCATTCTTTGAAGCAGCGAGACAACGAATCCTGGGTATTGTGGTAAAAATCCTGCAACAATTTGTACTATTTTTTAATTATTTTCTATATTCTTGAAGCTGTGGCATAGGAGTCCTTGCTGACCAGAGAGACTGCTCTTAGTTGGGGGGGGGGGGGGAGGGGGCTACCTAATGCCTATAGAAAACAAACTGCTTTCCTTCAGATCACACCTTTCACATGCAAACAAACCAATCCAGACACCAAACTTCAAAACATCTCTTCTATCTGGTTCTTAGATTCCAGGAGGTAATGTATTTCTGCCATAATCACCCATGGCCAGGCAAAAGAAACCTAGAGCAAGTACCTACAGTGGAGCTCACTGAAATTATTCAAAATCAATATTAAACTTGCTTACACTGATTTCCCTTTCCTAAGGAAATCATATTAAAGGCTCCTGCCTATGCTTTTGCTTTCTGACCAAGACTGGTGCGTCTCAAAGTGACCCTGGATGGAATGCTATGCCTCCCATTTCTAGGTAGATCTGTAAGTACAAAATGTTTTCTTCATGATACTTATTTCTGTTTCTGTGTGTCTTACCATACCTGATTACAACAAATGTCAGGTACATACTACAATACCATTAATTAGGTAATTAAAGATATCATTTGAGGAACACACCTGTCAGGAGAGGCACAACACTCCTTCCAACATCAAAGAAAGATGTTTGGGAATTTCAGTGGTAGGATCCAGGATCATGTTGTGGGCATCAGGACAAGTTGTGAGTGAGTGTGGGATTGGCTTCTATACTAACAGTATGGAAAGGCTGGCCTTCCAGAGGGTAGAGATTCTCATTTGAGGTCCACTGGGAGTAGACAGAGAATCCCAGAGAACTCTGATGATATTTCTATTTGGGGTTTAACATTTTATGTCACATATTAGCTTGTAGAGAAGAGTTAGAACAGTTTGCCATGGAACTAATTTAGGTTTTAGTAGAGAAATAGAACAGAAGAGATTAAAAACAAAAACAAAAACAAAAACAAAAACTGGAGTTTAATCAGTGCTGAATATTTATACTCCTGTTTACCCATCCCATAATCACACTTTGGCTGCTTTAGAGTAAATTATATATTGCCAAACTCTTCCTTAAATTTTCTAGCAATTACAAACTAAAAAATACAATTTAACAAAAATAGGGTAATAAGTTTGCTCATTGCTTGTAGAGTACCCTTGTTTCTAGGCCCTTTCTGCAGACAGAGCTAGGAAACATATATGTGAATGATAACACATGCATATACACACACCTATACATATTTTTATACCTACCCATAAAAAGCTTGCTGAATTTTTTTTTCTAATTTGGGATAGTGTTAATTTACAAATTAAGGAGAACCTTAAATATTATTTTAATTAACAGATTAATTTTTCCATTTGTTCAACTCTATTTTTATGTACTTATTAGGTGTTTTCATAATTATCTTCATGTAGAAAAAAATAAATGGAAAATAATAGTATAAACATGTACCAACCATAAAAAGTTAAGGATGGGATTAACAGACAATGAATTTAATATTAGGTTAACTCTAAGACTGGAAGAAGGAGCATCAGATGAAGAAGTAATATATGACCATCACTGCATTGTAATATTCTATTTTTTAATCTGGGTACTGAGAAGTGTTTATTACATTATCCTTTATGAAATTTTGACACAAAATATTATTTAATTTTTAAAAATATATAAATGAAAAAAAATTAAACATTTTCTTAAATAACTTTTCTTAAGACTTAAGTTCTTTTAAGAAGTTGTAAATTCTTAGAACAAGTGAATGCTTCAAAAGAAGAAACCCTCCAATAGAGCTTTAAATTTCATTAAAGACAGAAGGTACCTAGACTCTTAGAAATTGCTGAAAAACCATAGAGGGCAACTGGTAAAGTACTGCAAATCATTTGCTTGATTTCAGAGAAAGCAAGAAACAAGTTCTGAAAATGGAAGTATCAGCATGATTTTTCTCCCAAAGGGAAATAACATGAAGGGTCAGGAGAATACGTGGCTCTTTTTGTTGGGGTTGATTTTACAAGCATCCCTCTACCCGCCTATCCTGTTGCTGGCTCCACCTCCACAATCCAAGTAAATTGGTAGGTTGACTCATCAAAATAACTCATGCCAAAAAAATATTTCTCAGTGATTTGCCCTTGTTCCCCTCTTTAACAACAGAGACCCACTTAAAGTGCAATAGTCTGCACTTGTCCTCAGTAAATTCAATTACATTTCTTTCTGGCTACTTCAGCTGGCCATGATGATTGTAAATTATACCCTGCCCCCATCTTCCTGGCTAATTTTCATCCCCACAATGTGAACTTGATGGGGATGCTTTGTTTTTTCCACTCCAAAGTTCTTTTAGCAAGGACCAAATTATAAACAGTGCTGTGTTATGCACTTTTCAAAACCCTGTCTGTAGACAAAGTCTCAGCAACCCTCTGCACCTCACTTCTGGGATAACTAGTACCTGTTCATGCCCAAACCTCTGCTTTCTCATGAACTTCCAATATTCACTAAAACTGCCAAGATTGGTGATCGTCCTGAAAAACCTTCGTATGAAGTAAGTCCAATCTGTGTAGGTTTGAAAAATACAATAAAAAATATGCTGAATTATGAACTCCCAGAGTATTTTTTTCCTATGGATAACTGGAATGAGAAACTTTAAAAAATATTTGCTATCATTTTTCAAAATGATTATTTTAACTTTAAACATGTAAGAACTCATCTGCCCCCATCTTCCTTCAATTGCCTGGATGATTATGATGTAATTGCAGTTATAATTACAAAGGACTTCAATTCAATTTAATTTTAATTATTTAAAATTTGTAAACACTCCAGGAAAACCTCATTAAGCTGGCTGAACCAGCTCATTTGCAAAAGGGACCAAGGAGTCATCATTTACAATTATTCACATTACAACATCCATTCAACTCACACTAACCATTCTGATTAACTAGTAATCATACTCACTTGGGGTGAACAGCACTGGCAAAGCTTGTTATAGCTTTTAAAAAATGATTTGCAAAGCTGCATATATAAAGCAACCCCCACATTCAAAAACAGCCAGAACTTTGGCCTGTAAGCACACCGGAGGGTAAATAGAAAGATTCTCACAGAATACATGCATTTTAAAATATCTATGTGTAAAATTGATGTCTTGGAGTCCCTATCGATTCAGGTTTGTCTTTTTTTACTTTAAGATTACACGATCTGCACACCTTCCTCAGAGAAAGCACATCACTGTGATGTGAGGCTCACAGTCAATCAGGGGAGTGAGCCTAAGCCCTTGCATAAGCTGTGTTTAGAATTAAAGTGCCCTGCTGTAGGAGGATAGGAGGGGGAGAGAGTGCTTGAGTACTAAGTGTAGGAAAACCCAGCTCAGTTGGAAGCCTAGATCTTTCAACCTCTCTGAATCTCTCCTTAAAATAATCCAAATACGAGTAACTACCTCACAGAGTTTTGCGGAGGATTAAAGATGCCTGGCAAATAAATAGAAGATGTGCAATATGTATAGTTTATAACATTAAAAATGCAAAGCTAAGGGTTAGCGTTCTGTTACTTAGTTAACAGCTACTAACATTCTGGTGAATGATGTGTGTGAATATATTTTAACTAAAAAGGACTAAACTTTTCAGAAGCCATCATTGGTTAGCTTACTTATGAGAATTATAATAATTAGTGAATAAAGAATGTGGGTTATACAAAGCACACATGGATAATTTGCACAATAAAATGTTGTCCTATAACACACATTTTCTAGACAATATGAGGATTCTTGAATAAAGATATTTATTAGGCAAATTAAAATCCCACCTGGTGATATAACACTCATATTGTCACATTTAACCAGATCTATTCTCATCTATTATTAAAATTTTGGCACTTCCTGCAGAGACTTGGCTAGAAACAGAATAATAATAATCACTCTTATTGCTCACTTTTACAAAGGGCTTTTAAATTTCTGAAATGATTTTAAGATCCACTGTTTGAGCTTGTCTCCACAACGATTTGTAGATTTTGAGCATGAGCAGATTTTACACAAGTGCACCAAACAATCAGTGGTCATGGCTGTTAAGTGGCAGAAAGATTGCCACTTTGGGATTGGGTATCATCTTTCTTGTGAATATCTCAGCCCTTTCCATAGTTACAAAATTAGGGCTCAATAGAGATGAGTTAATTGTGTGTAGAAGATTCAGCGGGCAAGAAGGAAGAAGACGTAAGAGAAAGTTTTTTTGTTTGTTTTTGGTTTTGTTTTAAAGAAAAACATAGTAATGGTAAGCTAGTTTGGGGAAAAGAGGGATGGTTTTATATGGGGGAGTTTAGGTGGGAAAAACATAAATGTGTAACCTTTGCACCATTTGAACTCTGCATTGTGAAATATATATATATATATATATATAATGGGATATTATTCAGCCATCAAAAAGAATGATATCTTGCCATTTGCAATGGTGTGGATGGAGGTGGAGTATATTATGCTAAGTCCATCAGAGAAAGACAAATATCATACGATTTCACTCATATATGGAATTTAAGAAACAAAAGGAACGAACATGGGGGCAAAAAAAAAAAAGAAAGGCAAACCGTAACACAGACCCTTAACTACAGAGAACAAACTGAGGGTTGTTGGAGGCGGGGTGGCTGGGGGAATGGGCTAAATGGGTGATGAACATTAAGGAGGGCACTTGTGATGAGCACAGGATGTTGTATGTAAGTGATAAATCACTAAATTCTACTCCTGAAACCAGTATCACACTATATGTTAACTAACTAGAATTTAAATAAAACCTTAAAAAATTAAATCAGCATTTTACTGGATAATAGAATGTAATCTCTCTTATTTCCAAAATGAAAACCATGAAAAGATGCTAACACACTTTGCACTAAATCTACTTGGAGAAGGAACAACATTTTCCTGCATTCACTCAATTCATCCTGGAATATAATACATAAAATTGTAATTCAGAGCACATTATCTATGCTGCTATTTATTTTCTGAAACATTAGTCCTGTAATACTATTCTACATTTTTATATTAAAATATGTTCTGTAAGATTCATGCATTTATTCTCAGGGGAACTGGTCTATGTAAGTTTTGTAAAATGTCGACCAACTATTTGAATGAAGAACTGAACCAAAGATCATTGATATTCTTCATTTATCACTAACCAGGCTTTGATAGTTGAAAATATTTGTTAATCATTCTTTGCCTCAATTTTATCACCAAAAAGAAAGAGGAATAAAAGTGGTTGCTTTGAAATGTATGTGTGACTGCACACATTTGTGAAATTCTCTGAGATTTTCCAACGGAAATGCTATTGGAATCATTAAAATTTAGTGAACCTTGGGAATTTGAATCCTTTAATACTCCAAAGGTAAAGTAATCAGATTAATGGATTTTTTTTCCTTGGTTAATCTTGTCAAGAGTCTAGGTTGTTCAAGATCAGATGTTTTCCACCTCTCTATTGAAAAAAAACTGACTTGATGCCTTGAGTCAAGAAATAAAAGCCAGCTTCCTAATTATTCCCTCTGTGTGGTCCTCTGAGACTATAGCTGATCTGGGGTTAAACTTACTCTTTAGCTAATTAAACTCCTTTTTTGTTTTTAATTAAGCAGCCCTAACGACCTTCCTTTATGGACAGCTGGCTGCGCTATAATCAGAATAAGTTTCTTATATTTAACATGGGGTAGGTGAGTGATGACCAAAAGGGTCTTAAGAAACTGCTTTTAGTTTTACCAAATACAACCAATAGTGGGGAAGGGGACAGGGAAGTGGGCTGGAGCAATTCCAAGACTGAAGTGGTCACAACCGAACAGGTGCAGGCTCGGCAAGGCCTGAGGACCTGGGAGGGATGTTCTGCCAGCATGCACAGCACGTCAAACCAGGTCTGCAGCGTGTACCCTGAGCACCTCAAAGAATTAAAAGAGACCAGATGTATGGATTAAAGCCCATGACGAAACTGCCAATCCATTATTTTATAATGCACAGTGAATATCTAAAGAAATCAAGTCCTCCACTCCCCCTGAGGTGATTTCATTGTTTTAAAATATTCAAATGTACCTGCTCTAAGCTACCATCAATTTTTTCTGAAAATGAGGTCTAGAGAAACGTAGGCTTTCAGTATGTATTTGTGGAATATTGCATGGACGAATATAAATGAATAAATGAAAAAGCAAAAGATCATTTATGAACCCGATTCCATATCCTCATTCTGTAGATGAGAAAGGTGAGGTCTAGAAAGCTTAAATGAAATACCCACGCCCCCAGGTAGGTTTTTCAATAAATCTTTACTGAAGACCTACTAGATGCCAAGCAAACTGGGGGCTATAAAGATGATCAAAGCTGCCTTTCTCCTGTGCAGATGGGCATATCCCTTTACAATGTTTGAGACAACCCATTCATCATTGGTTTCCAGCAGCTGTGCAAGTAACTTTCAGGTTCACAAGTCAGAGGCTTGAAAACATTGTTTTTACTTTTCATCAATGACAAAATAAACATTATTACACCAAGTCAGCTTCTTATTTCTCTGAATCCTGTGCAGTACCCAAATTAGGATTTCACATAGTAATCATTTACCAGGACCTCCCTCCATCTGGAGCCAGGCCACAGTTACTAGAGCATTCTTACTATAAAGCTAATGGTGGGCAATGATTATGAGGACAAAATGTTGGTTTTCCACCTTTCTAGAAAGGGATATGAAGGTGGAGGCCTGGGTGGGCAAGAGGAATGAAGAATGGAGGTTTTGCTGTTAAAAAGCATTTACATTTTACCTGAAGAAAAAAAACCTGTTTTCTTCCTTAAACTTGTGAACAATTTAATGTAAAACATTCAATACCATTACGTTAAGATAAGCCTCTTTGAACGAGTGAAAAAAAGAGAAAAGTTGTAAGAAGGCAATAATTAAACAGAATGTCAGAGAGAAACAGAATCAAAATCATAAGAGTACTACTTTTTTTAAGGTTTTTTTTTTTTTTAATTGAGATAGAGAGAGAGAGAGAGAGAGAGAGAGAGAGAGAGCGTGCGCGCTGGGGAGGGGCAAAGAGAGACAGAGAATCCCAAACAGGTTCCACACTGTCAGCACAGAGCCCAGGCTTGATCTCAAAAACTGAACTCTAAGACCATGAGATCATGACCTGAGCCAAAAATCAAGAGTCTGAAACTTAACCAACTGAGTTACTCAGGTGCCCCAAGAATACTACTGTATTCTTTCTGTGTTGAGGAATGAGAAACAGGAAAGAACAAAAATGTAGAAGAGAAAGGGAAGGGGGGGAAGCACAGTCTTGAGACAATTTTTAGTTCCTATTCACCTGAGCTATAATTTTCAATGATAAGCCAATCCCCTGTTGTCCCACCTTCATGTGGTCAGCTGGCAAAGTATTCTTCATGGCTCTGTCTCTGCTCCAGTCCTAGGAGAGCTTTTATTCTAGAGTGGCTAGATCTAACAATGTATTCCTCCCCAAGCTGTAATTTTCAGGACAAAACGATACTGTCCAGAAAGCAAGATGGTGTCTACTTGAGTAATATAACTTATGGCTAGAAGGTTGCCATCTGTAGTCTAGTGACCCAGAATCCTCAGGAAAATCAAATGTTCCACATGAGTGGCAAATACAAACTCACATTCTAAGAAGGTGCTTGACACCCACTTGCCAACAATTCCACTCATAGCTCTCCTTTCAGCCTCTTGATTTTACAATAAAATTTTCCTTTCTGAAATATAGCTTGGCTATGGAAATAAATTTTAATTATATAAATTTGCAAGGTGACCTTTAAAAAACTCAAAGGTTAACTTTCTTTACTGTCTAAATCCTACTGTGCCATGCACAGCCATGCAAATCAGCACCAGTCTAATCTGTTTCCCTTATGATTTCTACTCTCTTTGGCAGATTTCCATTTTGTTTTTTCAAGTCTAAGTTGCTTACGGGGCGGGGGGGGGGGGTGGGGTGGGGGTAAGATTTCAAAGGAAGCTCCAGTTCCTGGTGTCTTCATGTAACTTTGGTTTTAGTTACTAAGGAAATACTTCTTTGCAGCAGCTACACTATAAATCCTTTAATTCCTCCTTCTCCTAATTCTTAAGTAATCCATTCAAACTGCAAAAGCAAATACTATGAAAGCATTCCATAGAACACAGAGCTTGCAACCGGATATATATATGCGTGTGTGTGTGTGTGTGTATAAATAATTTTAATTTAAATATATTTAAATCTCTCTATATAAATATATAAATATAAATAATTTTAATTGAAATATATTTAAAACTATACAATTTAAAATAATTTAAATATAATAAATTTTAAAAATAATATATATATAAAACTTCAAAATTTCATATTAATTTCCATTCGAAATTCAAATTCAAGTAGTCCATGCAGGGTAACTAGATGAATAGAGGCAGTGTATGATAGATAAAGTTAGTACATGCAACATAATCCTGCATTGTTTATCAGAATCAAGGAGGATGGCAAAATCAAGTCAGAGGCTGGCATAAAATTTAAGGCTAAAACTATCCGAGCTTGTAAGAAAACACAGGCGGCATTTAGTTATATACTAAATCTAAAATGCTTTGTCCCAAAATGTTTACTAACAAACTCAATTATTCCTTTCTCAAACAGTGACTGAGATCATACCTTGTCCAATAAAGTACTAGGAATAAAATGATATGTTACATCCCCTGCCCAAGAAAGAAGAGAACCTATACAGAAATAACCACAGAACAAAGAAAAATATGTTAAGGGCTAAAGAAAGACACAATATGCTATGACAGATGGATAAGAGAAGAATTTAATGCTGGTTGAGGTGTTGGGATAAGCTCTAATGTAAAGAGAGACATTCGTGCTGGGCCCTGTTACCAGTGGACCATGCCAAGATGGTGGCTGTGAGAAGACGTATTCCAAGCAAGAGCGCCAACACTAGGTATGTTTGCGAGTGTTGACGTAATGGCAAGTTGGCCCACTGTCCTAGAAGAGGTGGATAGATTGAAGCCACAACCAGGCCAAGGAATTAGAGTATTGAACTTCAATACAATGGCGATGGGTACAATTTCAGGTGTTTTTAGTAAGGCTGGAAATATAAAATAGTAAAACTAGAAAGTATTCTTTACAAGGTAGAATGACACATTCCCACTTTTATCAGATCTAACTTGGGGTTTCCTCATCTATTAGACCTCCAGGAGACCGCCGTGTGTCATCATTCAGCAAAATCATGAGTTAAGTGTTGACATGTATTAAAGCTTTGGTCTTTCACCAGGTAAGCATTTTCATTTCATCACACAAAAATAAAAACTTGATGAAAACACCTATAAAACATCCCCACTAATATCTTAAATTGACACACTTTTTTTGTTTGATGACTCTGAATCATTTCTAATGATCTACCTACCAAAAGCCGATTTTAAAAATAATGCATTATAATTCAGAGAATGAAGTAGGGACTCAGGAGTGAGGAGTGGGGTTATCAAAAAAGGGCCAAGGTAGGGGAAGGCAGTTCTCATTTAAGAATCAGGGAGTATACAGATCCAAGGGTCACTAGGGAATTATAACGCAATCAACCAAAAGGGAAATGTGAATGAGTCACCCAACCAAAAGAGTACAAAACAATATCAAAGGTGATATAAAGAATGAAGAACAGAAGGTTTTAAATAACAGCAAACAGCCTGAAGCACTTCATTTTTATCTTAAGGTATGGAATGTAGTAGATCAGCCATATTGAAAAGGCCAGAGGAGGATATGCTAACAGATACCAGTTTATTTAAACATTAAAGAATTAAGATGCCATTTTATACAAATTCAAACAAAAAATAATATCAAAATAAAAGACATCATGGTTATAGTCGATTTAAGCTCTCAAATACACAGAGTGAAGATAAAATGACAATGTTGTGTGGCATTTATTGCATTATTTAATCTACCCAACAGTTATTCTCTCTCTCCAAGTCTCACAATAGCCAGATGCAGAGCTGCAGGAAAATATGACTTCCAGCAATGGTACTTTCTTTCTTTTTTTTTTTTTTTTTTCAGTGAGGGAGTCAAATGGAATTTTCCATCTGGCCAGTCTGGTTTTGAGGTTCACCTGCCTTCCTTATGGGGTGGGGGGTGGGGGTGGTTCATTTCTCCGTGAGCTTTAATAATAGGAACAGTAAGTATTTTCTTCTTAAGATCATTTGCAACACCTTAAGTTATTAAGATGCTATTAACCAATATGTAGATAGATGGACAGATAGAGAGACAGACAGGTAGGTAGGCAGATAGGTAAATAAATTCTATTCTTGCTACCCATGCTTCAATCTGTCCCTCTACCTACTTTCCTATTTTCCCCAGTTAATCAGATCATTCTTGAATCCCTAATATTAAACTATATTCTAGGCAGGAGAATTTCATGACTGAATCTTCTATCTGATGTGGATTCTCTTATCTGCACCATTTTTCTCTATGATCTTACCATCTGGAATATTTCATTTTTTATTTTTATTTTTTGCCTTTCTAGGACTATCCATAATCTCTCTATCCCTCAGTGGCCAGCTTACTTCTGGCCTCTTCATGAAAACTTCCTGAAAGGCAGTGTCTCTTCCCTGATTTCCTACACTCATTATCCCCACTGTAACAATTATACTCTATCATATATTAGTTTCAAATTATTCTACTATGTGATTCCATGCTCTTCTATAGCTCTCCATTGCATCCAGAATGGTATCTGACAGTCTTTCAAAAGTACTTATTAATAGATAAATCCTAAAATTTCATTTTTTCAAAAAGTTAAGGGCTAAGTAAATAACCTGATTTGCTTCTCTTAAATATTAAGCCTTCAAGTATCTTTCTGTTTCATTTTCAATGAAGATTTCTTATAATTACATATCAAATGCTAAATAACAGTAGGTGTGAGAATTGTGCCTAACTAAATATGACCAGGGTAAAGACTATATGCATATCTTTTATCCTTTAAGTCAATAAGCACTTCTTAAGTGCATACTATTGATGACAAGCAGAAAAACTTTCCCTTGGATTTTTTTACAAAAAATGAATGTGCACATTTGACAAAAGCAAAACTCTTTTTTTTTACATTTATTTATTTTTGAGAGACAGAGAGAGGCAGACCATAAGTGGAGGAGGGGCAGAGAGAGAGGGAGACACAGAATCCAAAGCAGATCAGACCCCAACGCGGGGCTTGAACTCACAAACCGTGACATCATGAAGCTGAAGTTGGATGCTTAACCGACTGAGCCATCCAGGTACCCCCACAGCAAAACTTTTTTGAAGAAAGACTTACTTTCAGGCGATTTTGTTTAATTTTTTTTTTAATTTTTTACTTTTTTGCAAATTGTGTTTAGGAATCTGTGGCTACAAAGCTGAAGAGTATCAGGGTGGTTGTTTTACGTTGCTCAAACTGGCAGCTTCTTGAGTATAAAACGATGAGGAGGACAGGGAAAGTCCCCTCACCAGCCAAATCAGCTGAGATAATCCAGTGATCACCATGAAAAATGACATATATTGCAGCCAGAGGACCCTACCCTCCCAGGACATGGTGAGATACCAAAATTGTTAACTCCAAAGAAATGCCTAAAAAAGTACATTCATTCTTCAGTGGGACTAAGAAAATCATCCCAGGAGCTAAACTTCAAACTACTTAAGATAAAGAATTACATTTAACAGCATAAATTTCAAAAATCAAAATTATGATATGATTGTAATATCTTACATATGTAATGACAAGTTCTTTTCTTTTGTAACTACAAATACAAAAACCAGTAGCAGGTGGTGGGTATCTTCTGGGAAAGGAAAAGATCAAACTTTCATGGAAGGCCTTTTTTGGGAAGATTGATTTCAATTTTTTTAAACATTTATTCATTTTTCAGAGACAAAGAGGGACAGAGTGTGAGCAGGGGAGGGACAGAGAGAGAGGGAGATACAGAATTTGAAGCAGGCTCCTGGCTCTGAGCTGTCAGCACAGAGCCCAATGTGGGGCTTGAACTCACAAACCGCGAGATCATGACCTGAGCCAAAGTTGGACACTTGACCAACTGAGCCACCCAGACACCCCGGGAAGAGTTGATTTCAAAAGGAAAAGTGCTTTTCTGAAAAAGTCCTACAGAATATATCTATCATGACAGGTTGTTGTAGAGCAAAAACCCAGTTTATTCAAAATTCCAGGTATCACCAAATATAAACACCACGGAAGGAAAGGTTTCCAGTGCCACTAGATTTTATAGTTGCATGTTCCTGTATACATTTTCATGGACTAGACTGATCTAAATATAAGAGACTATCTTCTTTCCCGTTTCCTAGCTGTCCCTGAAATCTACTTTGCTGCCAGCTACAATCCTTCCCCGTTTTTATTTAAAAGCCATCAAGAGTCTACAGTAGTAAAATTGAATGGAGATTTCAAACATGGACCAATTTTCCTTTCTTATGACCTATGAAGATAAATGCACACACAGTTGTAAGGAATACAAGCTTTGCCCAAGATATACACTAGAATAAAGAGACATCATTCTTCTTTCTGGAGAGAACTGAAGATTTATTAGAAGACAGCAGGTCGGGCAGTCTTTCAAATATCTTATAATTTCGTTTGTGACATTCTTTCTTTCAGGGGCTTCATCATCCAGGCTTCTTTTCCCTCTCCTTGCTAGATTCAGAGGCAGCTTATAATCATGATAACTAACCCATCCACCATCCACGGAAAACCATGGGGATTGCCTGTACCTGTGAACCTGCAATTAAATAAAGGCACTGCATCTGTAACAACCATGGAGATGGAAAAAAGCAAAACTAGCTTCCAAGTCCTTGAATGCCAAAATATTCGAGAAAAGTAGTTTGAAAAAAATTTTTGCATTATTAAGACTGTCAAGAAATTGGATTTTACACTGGAGTAGATTCAAATTCAACCACTGTATCTGAGTGCTGTTCCAGGCACTGTCATTGAGGTACTTGAATATATATTAGCTCATATGATCCTCAAAACCTTCTTAAGAGAGATTTAATCTGCATTCATAGTTAAGAAACTGACACTCAGAGAAGTGAGTCAGCCTGCTCAAGTCACAGAACCAGATGAAGAGCAGAGCTAAGACATGAACTCAGGTTTTAAGTACTCAGAGAGGACAGAATTAGAGAAACACATTGTCTGCTGGAACTTCCAAATCTCATCTTTGAATTTATTGGGGAAAATGAAAATTAAGGAGTAGAAAAAGAGAGAGGAGTTTTCAGAGGAAGAAAGAAATCAGGCTTGTAATTGATCAAAGTCCTCTTCCTGTAGGACTGAAGCTTTACTATTAGTACCTGGTGGCTTCTGGGCCACTAGATCTGTTCCATTTTAAGCAAACACCACCTAAACACCTTTCTCTGTCCTCCAACCATTAGGTGTCATGCACATTGATTCCTTGGGAAGTTCACAGAAAAACATACATCTTGCCTATCATGCAAAATATCATTCAAATCTTGCTGTTCTTCTGTTCTCTAAAATCCTTCTGATGAGCATTAAACATGAAATGTAAAAAGTTATAGAGATGGAACAAGCCAAGTGTTAGAAACAAACCCTAGGTGCTATGCTTTTGTAAGGAATTATAATGGCTAGGGAGAAACCATTAAAAATAAATTTAACATTCAAATTCCATCTCCACAGTGAAGACAAAAGGACCAATTACATATATTTGGTGTTATTTTGAGCTCTGGTTAAAGAGGAAATAGAGACCAAGGAAAAAGTTAATGTATCACTTTACAAGGTTGGTATCTATAACTTCTGTTAAATGAGGGATGAGGCAATGCTCTCTGGCAACATCACCTGGGTCAGGTAAGTGTATCTGCAGATTTGCAGTAGAGATATTAAGCAGAATTTTCAGAAGAATAGGGCAATGACTATTACTACAATGCCAAAGACAAAAGTATAAATGCACAACCTGAGATATGAAGACTCAGCATCATCTTGAGGAAATAAACATTTCTGTGTCCTTCAAATGAGCTACTCAATAGTTGTGAAAAACAAAGCAATCCTTTCAGGTAGAAATTCATCAATCATTCTGCTTCTTCTTGCAGAAGTACTGAGGTATGGGATCCGGTGGATGGCTTGAGATACGTTTTTAAGAGAAGGGCTACAGGTTTAAAAATATATTTAAAAGATAGTTCACATTTAATTTTATTTCTGGTGAGATTAATGTTCTACAACGTTGGATTAACTAAAATGCTCTGTGAAATAATTTGCTTGGTGAATCAATCTTTATAGTTCAACTGCTTACAAGGTTTACAAAGAAATCCTTATAAAACCAAAGAGTCAGTAAAAAGCACCCATAAATTGACTCACATAGAAAAAAAAAAAAACAAGACTATATTACCAATATATTTATATCTAAATAACAGAGTAAGGATTTGAATATGTTAGAAACACTGTAATTGGTCCAATCTTTCCCTGGGTGTTCTCTTCCTACTTCAAAGTGGGGGCACTAGAACAGTCAGGCAAAACCCAGCTCCTATAAAAGGCAGCAGTATACATATTATTCCAGACAAGCAAAGCAAGGTTAATGCAATTCCCCCAAGAGAGACATCAGAGTGACTCTAGATTAATTAATCACAGCAGGAAGAAGCTGAGTGGCCAGAGATGTTGCTAAGTTGCCCCTATAGAATGGACCAAGAGGCGCTGGCTTCCTTAGGAATGAAATGGAGATGTGATTCCGAATATCACATTTTGGATTTATAATCAATAATTCTATTGTCAGATCATTTACAACAAATGTGTTTATTTAGCTGGCATTGACAGGAAACTCAATTTCTTATCTCTGAGCTATTTGAAGTTATATATATACGCTGCCAACATGCATTTATAAGTGCCGAATCTATCTGCAGTTTCTCTTTTTCTGCTAGGAAGAGTTCATATAGCTTACCAAAGAGCCTGACCAGATCATAAATCAAGGGGAAGCAATTTCTGATAACTGAATATGAGTTTCCTCTAAAGCTTTTATGTGACGAAAGTCTGAGGAGCTCTGTGACTAGCACAAAAGAAAACCCATCACAACCCCCCACCCCCATCAATTGCTGGCCTCTTTGTTCTAGAAAGCACAACCATAATCGGAAGGCTCTTTTCAGCACTGTGAAGCACATATGCCCTTAGAGTCAGGAAGGCCTCCGCCGCTTAACTTTCTTTCTGCTCACTGCTCTCCTCACATCCAATATAAGCTGAGCAGAGTGAGCTACTACCAACTTCTGACTCCTGCCCAAGATATGTTTTCAATTTGCAAGAAAACTCACACTACCTAATTTGTATATCTTGTGAGGGGAAACTGCTGACATTTGAGAACGAGGAAAAAGCCTTTAAGATCTGCTACAGGGCAAATGACAGTAAGTATAAGGAATACCTAACCAACCTGTTGCTCCTTTAGAACTGTCCACGGTCATTGCCAACAATGAGAACTTTCTAGGTGCCAGGCACCACCAAATCAAACTCAGCCTCAGTGACTCATGAATTAAGATTCCTATTTCATTTCCCTCCTAGCAGAGATGCTGAGGAAACGTGGAAGATGCTGACATCAACTTATGCTGCCCTACCTTATGCAGTCTGCGTCTTTGCCTGGATTTTCATTGCTAGCTATAAAACTATAAATGAGACACCATCAGGGAACTGAACTGGATATAAACAAATTTGCAATGCTTTACCAAGTTGCCTTCATAGCTACCCCCCACCCTGCCCCACGCCCCTACCCCAAACAATAGTAATTACAACTGGGAGATAAAGCTTTAAGTACACTGATATTTTAAGTGCCGTTTTTTGTTTTATTACAGCTTTGCCTATGAGAAGAAATCTCTCTAAAAGGGGTCTTCTAACAATATAAAAATCACATATGTGCCAGAAAGAATGCTGAACTGAAAACCAAATTTGCTTCTAAGTAGATAATGCCACTTTTCCATGATTATACAACTGAAAGAACAGATTAAGAAAAACTGTTACAGAGTTTTTCTTTTACTGCAGCAAAACCATTTCAAAGAAAAGATAAACTCAGGGAACGATTACAAATGTTGTAAAAAGCCGAAGAAGGCTTGGTAAATAAGGAAGTTTTAAATTACTACTCACATAAAAATAAATGTTACTGTCCATCACTGCTCTGGGTAGGATACGCTTTGCATAAGGGATACTTAGATGCTAGAAGGAAGAACACCGAGAAGATTGTAATGCAAACTCCGCATTGTTTATGAGTTTCTTCGCCTTCTAATCTCTCTGAACAGAACCATTTAGTAACCACACCCATGACCTTTTCTTTTATTTCAAATTCTGCCAGAACTTAAAAGTTCACTGAAGTAAATGGACTGGTCCATCTGAGGACATGGTGTTACTATCAACCTCCTTAGCATGTGACTAAAATCAGGGTGCTTCGAGGGGCTTTGCAACCAATGTTTTTACTGAGCAGCAACAGCCAAACTAGATTAAAATGAGGAGGACAATGAACAGTCCTGTAGCCTCACCCTTTTGCTGAATGTGTTGATTGCCACCAAATTATTAGAAGAGTGTTCTCTCATCTCCAGCCACCAGAGTAAGCAAAAAGGAAACATCTCATAAATCTACATTCTAACAGCCATACTTGTAATTTTTAAAAAGCTCAGATGGTAAAAACAGCTGTGAAAAACCTTTTTGTGTCTTTTTCTCCTTCAACTGAAATTGTTCCCTCTTGGGGTGCCCAGGGGGTTCAGTCGGTTAAGTGTCCAACTCTTGGCTTCAGCTCAGGTTACGATCTCACAGTTCGTGAGATCCTGTGCTTGAGATTCTCTCTATCCTTCCCGACTAATGCGTTCTCTCTTTCTCCCTCCCTCTCCCCCCGCCCCCCCCACATAAACAAACAAACAAACAAACAAACAAACAAACTTAAAAATAAAGAAAATAAATTTAGGCTCTCTTTGTAAAAAAAAAAAAAGGAAACAATTTGTTCTCTCTTATAAGTTAGTTCACTATACGGAGGGATACAAAAACGTACTTCGGGGGGAAGATGGTACAGTTGAAAGGTTACTGACTGGGCATCAGGACACCTGTCTAGGTACACTAGGTGGCCTCATGACCTTGGCCAAGCCACTGAGAGGTCACGTTCCTGAAAGTTGTAGGAGAATCTTGTTTGGTGGCTCATGTGTACTCAGGTGACATTACGAGATAATATGAATGTTTGGTAGAAAATTGTTTATACTGCTACAGTTCATGTAGATATCATTGATTCATTGTCCCTTCATCTTAATATGAACTGCTAGCTCTATTCACCCTTAATGTCAAGTAGTTGAATAAAAGAAATGTTTGAAGGTGTATGTACACATGCTTGCGTATACATGTATTTTTCTCATATGCTTCAGTTAGATAATTAGAACTGAAGGAAGCATAACTGATGAACTAGAAAATTTAGTACAAATAAAGCAAGAGAAATCTGGAGCTTCAGTGCATCAATACAGTGAAAGACAAATTAAAGTCTTAATTACCAAACTGTAGAAGCTATTTAAAAATTATGATTCATGTTAAAAGAACTCACAATTGAAACAGCCTTGTCATCATATTTCCTTTTGTTTTCAATAAGTGTCCCCATTTCTTATCATACAGAAAACTGTCTTCTTTTTTATCCTTTAAATGCCTCTTCCAGTGCCACAATTAAATTCAAATCCATCACAGAAAGTATATACTAAGTTCTCTGGATGAGATACATAAATAGATACTGCCAAAGGAACTCAGTTAAGAGAATCCACCAAAGCAGAGAAAGTACATTTGTTTCCAAGTCATCCTACACACATTCTCTGTCTCCCCGCTCTCTTTCTGCCCTCCACTCACACATTCCCTTATACACACATACGCTCATAGATGGAAAACAATGCAGACCTGGAATGTCACATGCTATACGTTTCATTATTCTGAATAAGAACAAATTCATTTTCCATGCAATTAAAAGGAAATGCCATACATCCCTTCACATGTAAAATCCTGTTGTGTATTTATTCTGGTCTCAGAAACATTAGACTAAACATTCTGCAATAATTGTTGAAATGGTTGGGGTAGGAGTGGGGAGGATAGGGAAGAAAAGGGAAATATTAATATCAGAGATAGCCTCTATAAGAAACTTCATTGGTATGGGACACTGTAGTGGAATCTATTTTTTCTAGAGTGTTTACCTCAATTTAAGTGGAACAGTGGCAAGTTTTAATTTTAAACAAGTTGTGACTTAGGAATTACTCCATTCAAGTATTTTTCTGAGTCCCTGGGGGAAAAGAACACCCAAATTTGGGAAAATTAAGGGAATCAAATGCCATTTTGTGCAGCTAATATTCAATACGATTTTTAAGGTGTGACATCATTTTATTATAAGAGTTAGAAGCTTCCCATCCATATTCTGGGATTTTATTATCCTTCATGTAAACTCCAGTTCTATATGTTCAATAGCTTATAAGACATTCTAACACAAGCTAATGTCACTTAAATTTAGTATATTTAAAACAGGAGACAATATTTCTCAGTCTGCCATCAAGAAAATAGGCAACCAAAATCACAATTACTTAGGCACGAAGTTTGCTGGAGTCTAGCCTCTAAAAAATGAACAAAAGGAATCCAGAATCATGTAAAAATGGGAGTAGACACAGCTGATTAGGTTTTAGAGCTAACCTTAGCAGGAGGAGCCAAGAGTCAAGTGTGCAGGTACTTGAAGGGGCTGTCACCCCTTCACCTGGTTCCACCCAGTAGAGTGGATGGGAGGTCTAAGCACCAGGAGATACTCAAAGTCAAATGGGAGGTGACATACTCATTCAAAGAAGAATGCCTCCCAGCAGCTGGAAGTATAAAAGTGAGTTTCAACCTGAGTAGAGGCTGTGTAGGATCAGTTAGGTTGCAAGGGCCTTAGCAGGCCAGGCTGCTTTATAGGACAACATTTTGGGCTCTGTTCACTGAAGAGTTTAAAAGATTATTTCCCTAGGAAACAGACTTTGAGACAAAGATTAATATGCAGGAAACTTATTGGAGGGGAGTGCTTAACAGTAGGATTTAGTAAAAGTAACTCTAAAGCCAGACTAATCCCACAGAATTGCCACCAATTAGAGTGATGTGACCAGGCCTTTATGTCCCTCGTGAAGTAGTCATTGCATGTGGGCCGACCCTGAGAAGAATCATGAACTTGGGTAGGATGTCTTTCTTCACATGATGGAGATTCCCAGAGAGGGATCCATCCATACTCCCAGTAGTTGCAGGAAGGACTAGGAAGTCCTGATGGGGAAGGGTCTGGAGAGTGCATCTCAGCAGTCACTACAGGTATTCAGCTGGCAGCTGAGGTAGAAATCTACTGGGAAAGGTGGGGTTTAAGGTCACCTGAATCTTTGTAGGCTTACCAGTGCTGAGAGCCACTCAGATATACAAAGCCTATACTTTGGGACCAGCAAGACAGAGCTACACAGGTCCTTCCTGCTTCCCTTCAGAGCCACTGAGAAATTGTCTTCTTAAAATATAAATCCTCCTGGTCTTTGGATGATCAATTGTTTTATGTCATCTGCATTGCTCTAGTCACAGTAATAGTATTAAGATGGCCATCGCCTGAATATACTGTTGGGGGTTTGAAGAAAAGGAAGTGAATGGCAATGGGCAATGCCATCCTGCTTAAATCCAGTACCCCAGGCAAATGTAACAAGGGCCCCCTTCTGGACGTCAGTTCATAGATTGGTTCCCTGATCAATGTTGGGACTGTTAGAACAGTAACTCCAACTCTTCCCCCAACAACAAAATTAAGAAAAGTTAAAACCACTGTGTGAGGAATTATCTGACTTCATGCAAGTCACTGGCATCTGGGTGAGGACTGAAATAGTGGGCCACACAGAGGGGTCTGTACCATGACACTGCTTGCTCATTAGTGACTTACCTGTCACCCAAGGTGTCTGAAACAGGCTTCACAAATGGCCAAAGATTTCAGAATATAGATATACAGGAAATACTCTTTTCTAAAGGTTCAGCTGACACATTTGTAACTAAGCCAAAGATACAACATGAGTGAACCTTAAAAGCCAGTTAGGGATGAATGCAAGTATGAATTAAATTCAAAGTTTGAAATCAGGAATTCTACAGTTGTAGATTATAGTTTTCTGCTGCTTACTCAGTCGGATAATACACATAAACTATGACACTGTGTTACAAAACTGTGCCTCAAGGACTAAGCAATACAGATTTCGGGGACCAACATTACATGGTGAGGTATTCATGATTCACAGAGAAGTTGAAAATTCGATGCCTTGAGATCTTTCTATATAGATCCCTTCCAGTCCAAGTAGAAAATAACTTACAAATGTAAAGCACTGAGACATAAAATTCTGTTATTCTATACATCTTATTTTAGTTCCTTTCTAAGCCCACTTGCTAAATCATTTCCTTCTTTGGGGATATCTTGGACCCCTTTCAGATCCCAAATCTACTCTTTCTGTTCCCCACCTGCCCAGAGATGACCACTAAAGGAGATAACATTCTGATGTGGTCACCTTCCCATGCTGCACACTTTTTCTTCTCATTTCCAATCAAAATCTTTTATTTCATTCCCCCAAGGACTTTCTCCCTATTAGGCAATTGATGAAATAATAAAAACTAGGTAATGATAGCCATTGTTACCTAATGGGGCACCCACCCCAGATATAGACAGATACTGAAGTTTTATTCATCAGCCTTTTAAGTGCTATTATTGCACAGCAAAGTATGAAAAAAATGATAATATTACAGTAAAGCCTGCAGTTTCCTTCCAGCCCCATAAGATAGTGGGTTTGCTGAGGCTGGGTAAAATGGGAATAGTTTACAAGGTAGTTGCTTGATAGTGACTGCATGAATGAAGGCAGAAAAAAGGTACACGTGATTTACAGACAATAATAGATTAACAGTTTAGAGTAATGGTAGGAACAAAAGTCTAGCACCTTATAATTAGAGAAGTCACTCAGTAAATATTTATAAATTTCATTGATTCATTCCACAAATATATGCTCTATTTGGAATCTAGTATTTGCTGTTCAGTAGGTACCTTTAATTATGTATTCCAAAATGATCATTTGTGGCTGAAATTTCAACAGTATGACAGGTATGTAAGAAAGCATATTTGTACAGAGAAACCCTTGCAATGTAATTAATATCACCTTGCATATATGGCTATTAGAACTAGAGATGAACCAACCTGGCAAATTCGGACACTGATATTTACATATTGAGTTTGTCAATGAGGAAGAAAAAAAAGGACATTTCAGTGTGTGTTTATCATTTCCTTTTGTAAAAGGTGATATGAGAACACTGTCTCCTTACTTAATGAAAAATACAATTAGCACACTCAAGGCTGTTAAGGAGAATTACCATGTAAGGATAATGAATGGAAACTAAAGAAAGACTAAATTAAAACAGGATGATATAGCTAATGAAATACGCCTTGCCCACTAGGCCAACAGATCCTTCTCATCCAAACTGGATCAATTTTTAGGTAGGGCTGGTTACAGGAAGGGAGTCTTAGTACCCACTCCCCAGAAGAGAGAATTTCACATCAATCTACCTATACCCAAGAGAAGAGGGCAAGGAAATTTTTCCCACATCTTCTCTCCAGTGTACCTGAGGACTAACTTCTCGGTTCCCATTTCCTAAAGAGGGCCAGTCTCTTGCACAAATTCATGGAGTTAGAAATGCTCACCACCTTGCTGCCATTCTAGACTCCACAGGAAACCTGGATACCTTAAGGAATGAATGGCTCGTTCTCAAGTCACTGCTACTTGAGGCCTCAGCATAGTAAACCAAAGAAAAATTCATGCAATAACTGCCAAATTCTTATACCATACAGTTTTACTGGAGACGTGTGTGTGTGCACGTGCATGCACATCCACTTGTATAAGGCAGCTTATTTTCTAGAATATGTACCCATAATATATACAGTTTTCAAAACTATGTATGTATAGTTTTCAAAAATCTTGCTTTTGTAGACATTATGTGAGTATCCAACCTCAAGACTACTTACTAATCTTAACAATTTAGTGGTTTAAATGTACATGAAAAGTCACCTCAGCAATTATAATTCTCACATCCATTAACTACTTCAGGGACAAACTAATGGAATAAAACTTTAGCCATAAGAAAGACAAAAAAATGACACTAAAGAAGCAAAAGGAGCATAACTATTCATTTCCAGAAAGTTTTAACTGTAGACTAATTATATTGGTGGGGAGCAACAGAAGAGTTAAAAAGGTGTGAATTGCAGAAAAAGAAGGCACTATCAGAGTTATGTTAACTGCAGCATTATCTATAATAACCAAGGTATAAAGCAACCTCAGTGTCCATTGATAGATAAATGGATAAGAAAATATATAGTGTATACAGTGTGCACACACATGCACACATGCACTGGCATATTATTCATTCATAAAAAAGGATTAAATCTTGCAATTTGTGACAACATGGATGGACCTAGAAGTATCATGCTAAGTGAAGTAAGTCTGGCCAATAAAGACAAATACCATGTGATTTTACTTATATGTTGAATCCAAAAACAAAGCAAATGAACAAACAAAAAAAAAGAAAAAAAAGATAAACAGATTCATAAACATAGAGAACAAACTGGTGGTTTCCAGAGGGAAGAGGGGTGGGAGATGGAAAAAAAAAAACAAAAACAAAACAAAACAGGTGAAAGTGATGAAGAGGTATAAACTTCCAGTTACAAAATAAGTACCTCACAGAAAAGTACAGCATACCGAATATAGTTAATAATATTGTATGTCAACTACACTTAAATTTTCAAAAAACCTATTAGAATATTTTTTTAAACACAAGGAAGACCTACAATTGGATTACAGTGGCCCCATGTACCAGGAATAGTGGAATGCCTGTAGAGGAAGATGTCACTCTATTACCCTTACCAGTTAAATTCTACTTAACAGAAATCAGAGAAAATTCATGAGGCTGGGCAGTCCTCTGATTTGCTAAGATGCTCTGAGTATAGAACCATGGGAGGCCTCTTATTCCTTCTGAGCCTCAGTATTCTTAGGCACAAATAAAATCCAACCCTCTTGCAAGTGATCTTAAAGCTATACTCGTTGAGTTCTGAAATTCAGCAAAAAAATATTAATACATTCCAGGATATCATATGCTTTGAAAGGGAGAGACAGGAAGATAATTAACATTTCCTAAGAGCTTCCTATATAAAGACACACTAGCACCATGGATAAAAGCAGAGGCTCAGAGCCAGACTGATGGTTTCAGATCTCACCTCTACCATACACCAGTTCATTCATAGAGTGTTCTATGTATCAAATGAAGTAATACCATTGCATAGCATAGTAAGTGCTCATTACGAGTTAGCTATTGTTTTGCTACTCTGTGCTGGATCCTTTCTTACATGTTCATGTCCTCTCTTACTTCAGTTATTTGCTGTGCTTTTCTGTTTCCCTAGATTCTTCTAATTCCCCTCATCTTTCTCCCTCCTGCCTTCCTTTCTTATGCCCTCTCAACATGTCACCATTTCCAGGAAGTACTGCGTGACCTCTCCAGATTGAAACAGGAGCCCTCACACTCCCATCTCACCATGAACTCCCACCATGTGTCTAACTGTAGACAACTTGAGAACAACATCCATCCCCAGGGTTCAACCCAATGCCAGGCATTTACAAGGACTCCACACTTACTGGATTAATATGTTCCTTTGCTGAATCCCTATGATAGCCCTACAAAATAGAAACACTACTATTTCCATTTTACAGTTGAAATATATGAGGAACGCAAGACTGAGAGGTTTGAAGTAAAGATCCAAAGAACACATTAGTAGTAAAAGCAGGTTCCAGGATATGAAAAACATCTGTCTGAATCCATAGCTCATGCTTTTTCCTGAGTCTACCCTCCACGTGAATGTGACATTATGGATTTAACGAGAGACTCGTTTACAAAAGTGAATCTGTGCCTAAAATGACAAGCAAAGCACACAGGTTTGGTATAAATTGTCAGCCTGGTTTCACTAAGGGAGATGTGCCAGCGAAATATCATCTTTAGAACAGCCTTCTCAAAGTGTGGTTCTTGGACCAGGAGCATCAGCATAATCTGGGAACTTGTTATAAATGCAAATTATTGGGCACCACCCCAGAACCACTGAATCAGAAATTCTGGGGTAGGCCCTGGCAGTCTGTATTTAATGGGTCTTCCATGTGATTTGAATGCTCAAGTTTGAAAATCACCTGTTTCAGGTATGTTCATTCATTGATAGGTACTCCTCTACTTCATATGCACAACCAGTGTAGAAGTGGGATGTTTGAGGGTTGATACAGGTCTGTAACTCTTCCACTTAGTTATAAGCCAACAACATAGCCAAACTTTCCACTGAAATCTTAAATACAATGAAATATATTAGGGGTGTTATGCAATTTATTTTGAGAAGATGATGCTATTAATTATTATTAACAGGCACTTTTAAAATAGAGTTTTGTTTTTCAAGAATCCCAACATTTTACTCATTCCAATTCCAGATCATTAGGTTCTTAATTATGGCACATTAAGTGTCATTTTTAATTCACTGGTGAATATTTATTGAGCAACTGTCAGCCAGAACTTCTCTACAAAATGGGATATGACGCCAACTAAACAATGTCCATGCCCAGAGTTTATGGTTAAAAGCATTCTAATAGCAAGCCAGTATGGCAATCAATGGTGTTTCAAATGCAAATTTTTGCTTGTGAAAAATTAAATATGCTTAAAAATTAAACTATCAAGTCATGTTCAAGAACCACTATGTCTACAGCATTTTAAGCATCTACTCCCTCTCTCTCTGCCCTGCCCCCATTTGTACTCTGTCTCTCTCAAAAATAAATAAACATTAAAAAAACCTTTAGAACAAGGGGGAGGCACCTGGGTGGCTCAGTTAAGTGTCCAACTTCAGCTCAGGTCATGATCTCACAGTCTGTGACTTCGAGCCCTGTGTCGGGCCCTGTGCTGACAGCTCAGAGCCTGGAGCCTGCTTCAGATTCTGTGTCTCCCTCTTTCTCTGCCCTTCCCCCACTTGGACTTTGTCTCTGTCTCTCAAAAATACATATTAAAAAAAATTTTAATAAAAAAAGAATCCTTACAAAACTGACAGAATCCTCAAAATATTTACTTAAAATCCAGTTAAGGCTTCCAATTCTAAGATGCAGTAAGCATACTATCTATCCCACTGATCACAATAAAAAAAGATAACTGAATAGAATACATATAATACCTATTTGAAAACTCTGAAAAGTTAAAAAAGAACAGGTGGGTCAGAACTCAAGGAATCACTCATTAGGCAATGGAATTCTTGTTACTTTTTTCTTTCTAGATTTTTGGTCTAGACTTGAGGACAGCCCCAATTCTCAAATTGTAGAGCAGCTATGAGCAGAAAAATGTCCAAAAGAAAGCATCACTTTTTGGCCAGAAGACAAAGAAGGGGGACATTAGTCAACAAGTATCTATAAAAGTCACTCTCCTCTCCTTTTCTCCCCTCCTCTCCCTCTTTTTTCCTTTCCTGTTAATTTCCCAGCCATATACTGAGTAGAGCCCTGATGATGAAGATGTGCTCATGCCAGGGAAGCAAGCATTCACATACTTAAAACTCTAGAAGAAAATGTCTATGGCTCCTCTGAAAGGGGGTCTTCATGGTCAGAAGAGTGTACAGAAATTCCCCATTATTTTTTTCTTCCTATTTTGTAACAAAAGTTGACTCATTTGTGGAAGCCATACAACAGTACAGATAGGTTGAAATCTAGCTTTGTGGCTAGGGCAGGGAAAGGGATACCCTGAGAGCTAGAAAGGATTGGGAAAATCACAGAGAAGAAGGTGAAGACAATGTATACCTATTATACCCAGTATAAAGTCCCTGGCTCACTCCCAACATACGCATTTTGAATTGGCCTAAAAAAGCACATCAAGAGATCTAATAACTAAATCAGAATGTAGACTACTGCCCAAGCCCCAGATGGATGCCAGCTTGGTGAATGTGCTGGACAGGTCTGAAGAGTACCACAGAAGTTCTGAAGGCTGCTAGAACCACAACTCACAAAAGGAAAGATGGGGCTCATGATCTAAGCCTAGTTAGACTGACTGCTTACTAAAACAAAAAGAACCAACATTCATCAAAAGACTTCAACACAACACAAAGTCTCATCATAAGCAAAATGCCCAAATTAATCCAAAGTAATTTAGCATACAAAAAAATTAGAAAAAATTAACTCTCAAGGGGAAGAAAAAAATGGATAGAAACCATTCCTAAAATTATGCTGTTAAAATTTCCAGCCAATGAATTTAAACCGTCTCTTATAATCATGCTCCACAAAATAGGGACAAGCACTCTTTTGTTTTTTGTTTGTTTGTTTTAATTTTAGTTATTTAACATACAGTGTAATATCGGTTTCAGGAGTAGATTTCAGTGATTCATCATTTACATGCAACACTCAGCGCTCATCACAACAAGCACCCTCCTTAATACCCATCACTTATCTAGCCCATCAACCCACCCACCTCCCTCCATCAACCCTAAGTCCGTTATCTATAATTAACAGTGTCTTGTGGTTTGGTTCCATCTCTCTTTTCTCCCTTCTTAATTTTATATTCAGTTTTTTTTTTAATTTTAAAAGACAAACACTCTTGAGATGAATGAAAAGATAGAATTTTCATAAAAGAAAAAATATATGTAGTGATACAAATAGAAATTTAGATATTAAAATTTTATTTTAGTTTATTTTCCAATGAGAAATAATTTGAGCTAAATTTTATTTTTTAATATAATTTATTGTAAAATTGGCTTCCATACAATACCCAGTGCTCGTTCCAACAAGTGCCCTCCTCAATGCCCATCACCCACTTTCCCCTCTCCCCCTGCCATCAACCCTCAGTTTGTTCTCTGTACTTAAGAGTGTCTTATTGGGGTGCCTGGGTGGCTCAGTCAGTTGGGCGTCTGACTTCGGCTCAGGGCATGATCTCACAGTTTGTGAGTTCAAGCCCCACGTTGGGTTCTGTGCTGATAGCTCAGAGCCTGGAGCCTGCTTTGGATTCTCTGTCTCCCTCTCTCTCTGCCCCTCCCCTGCTCATTCTCTGTCTCTCTCTGTCTCAAAAATAAATAAAACATTAACAAAATTTAAAAAAGAGTGTCTTATGGTTTGCCTCCCTCCCTCCCTCTCTGTTTGTAACCTTTTTTCCTCCTTCCCTTCTCCCATAGTCTTCTGTTAAGTTTCTCATGATCCACATATAAGTGACAACATGTGGTATCTGTCTTTCTCTAACTTATTTCACTTAGCATAACACCCTCCACGTTGCTGCAAAGGGCATGATTTCATTCTTTCTCATTGCCAAGTAGTATTCCATTGCATATATAAACCACATCCACTCATCAGCTGATGGACATTTAGGCTCTTTCCATAATTTGGCTATTATTGAAAGTGCTGCTATAAAAATTGGGTACATGTGCCCCTATGCATCAGCACTCCTGTATACCTTGGGTAAATTCCTAGCAGTGCTAATGCTGGGTGTTAGGGTAGACCTGTTTTTAAATTTTTGAGGAACCTCCACACTGTTTTCCAGAGCAGCAGCACAAGATTGCATTCCCCCCAACAGTGCAAGAGGGTTCCCATTTCTCCACATCCTTGCCAACATCTGTTGTTTCTTGAATTGTTCATTTTAGACACTCTGACCGCTGTGAGGTGGTATCTCAGTGTGGTTTTGATTTGTATTTCCCTGATGAGGAGTGACGTTGAGCATTATTTCATGTGTATGTTGGCCATCTGGATGTCTTCTTTGGAGTGGTGTCTTTTCATGTCTTCTGCCCATTTCTTCACTGGATTATTTGTCTTTTGGGTATGGAGTTTGGTGAGTTCTTTATAGGTTTTGGATACTAGCCCTTTATCTGATATGTAATTTGCAAATATCTTTTCCCATTCCACTGGTTGCCTTTTAGTTTTGTTGACTGTTTCCTTTTCTGTGCAGAAGTTGTTGTTGTTGTTTTTTTTTTAATCTTAATGAGATCCCAATAGTTCACTTTTGCTTTTAATTCCCTTGCCTTCAGAGATGTGTCAAGTAAGAAATTGCTGCAGCTGAGATCAAAGAAGTTGTTGCCAGCTTTCTCCTCTAGGGTTTTGATGGTTTCCTGTCTCACATTCAGGTCTTTCATCCATTTTGAGTTTATTTTTGTGTATGGTGTAAGGAATTTATTTTAAATTATTTTTATTAAATAATTTAAATTTAATTTATTTTAAATTTATTTTAATAAATTAAACTTGAAATTCACTATTCAGGGTTAATAGCAGAATAGAGACAGTTGAAGAAGGAATCTGAGAACTTGAAGATAAATAGAAAGTATTTTAAGTAAACAAGGACAAAAATAATATACACAGAGACCAAAGGAACCATATCCAAATGTCTAACATTCATGTCATTGAACATTGAACTTGAATGTCTAATATTCAAGTCATGGAAAAATAAGAGAAAAAAATGAAAGAGAAAAAAAATTTGAAGAAATAATGGCTGAAAACTTCCCAAATTTGATAGAAGACATAAACTGGAAGGTTTAAGAAGCTCAGTGAATAAGACACTAAAAAAAAAACAATGATAAAGAAGAAATCTTGAAAGTAGCCAGAAGAAAACACCACATGATACATATGAATGATTTAATAACTGGAATAAAGTGAAAATTTCTAATCAGAAATCATGGAGGTCAAAAGTGGAATTATATTTTTAAAGTGCTGAAAGAAAATAACTGAAAGAAAGTAATTCTGTCAACATAGAGTTCTTTATATAATGAAAATATCCTTCAGGAACAAAGGTAAAGTAAAGGCATTCTCATATTAAGAAAGATAAAGGGAATTTATGGGCACCATAGCTGTTCTAAAAAAGATGGGCATTGAGGAGGGTACCTGTTTGGATGAGCACTAGGTATTGTATGGAAACCAATTTGACAATAAATTTCATTAAAAAAATAAATAAATAAAAAATAAAATAAAAGAGATGCTAACAGAATTTTTTCAGGAAGAAGGGAGATGATGCCAGAAGGAAATCTGGAATTTCAAGAAAGAAGGAAGAGCAAATGAAATCTTAAATATCTGGATAAATATATTATTATTATTTCTCCTCTTAAGTTCTTGGAAATATGCATGACTATTGAAAGTGAAAAAAAACCACTTTGTCTACTGGGGTTTTCAATGTAGGTACATCTACGTGTAATAACTACATAACTACTACTTTGTACCAAAGGCTGACCCATTTGTGGAAAGGATGAAACAGCGCAAGTAGGTTAAAATCCAGTTTTGTGCCCAGAACCAAGGAAAGGCACACACTGAGAGTTAGAAAGTATTGAGAAGAAGGTCAAGAAAATATAAAATACAAAGAGACCTATAGGGCTGAAGATTTCTATGTTCTACTTAGGGAGTTAAAATATTAACTCTGAGTATACTATGAAAAATTAGGTATGCATATTGTGATCCTTAGAGCTATCACTATAAAATCTATACAGGAATATATGTGAAAAACAATAGACAAATTAAAAAAAAAATAAGAAAACAGAAAGTCACTTTTTTTAAAAATTTTTTTAACGTTTATTTATTTTTGAGACAGAGAGAGACAGAGCATGAAGAGGGGAGGGGCAGAGAGAGAGGGAGACACAGAATCTGAAACAGGCTCCAGGTTCTGTGCGGTCAGCACAGAGCCTGACGCAGGGCTTGAACTCACGGAGAGTGAGATCATGACCTGAGCCAAAGTCGGACGCTTAACCAACCAAGCCACCCAGGCGCCCCCAGAAAGTCACTAAGAGAAGATATGAACAACATTATCAACCAACTGGAACTATCTTGCATATCTAGATCACTGTAACCAGCACACATGGAACAGTCACCAAGATAGCACACATCCTTAGTCATAAAGCAATCCTTAACAACTTTAAAATAATAAAAATCATAAAAATGTTTTCTGATAACAAAATTAAAGTAGAAATCAGTAACAAAAATATCTGAAAATTTTCCAAATATTTACAAGATACTTCTAATTAATCCATGGGTCAGAGAGGGTGTCTGTCTCAAGGGACATTAGAAAATATTTTATACAAAATAAAAATGAAAATACAACATATCAAACTCTGTGGGAAAGGGCTATAAAGGTTGCTGGTGAGAAATTTACAGCATTATGCACTTACATTAGAAAAGAGGAACGTCCTGAATCAATCATGTAAGCTTCCACTGTAAGACAGTAAAAAAGAAAAGCAAACTGCACTTAAAGCAAAGTGAAAGAATTAAATAATACAGAACAGAAATCAACAAAATTGAAAACAGGACAGTACAAGGAAAAACACAGTAATCAGAAAATAATTCTCTGAAATCTATCAATCTTCTTGCTCTTCGTGTCCAAGAAAAAAAGGAAAGAATATACAATTTAACAATATATGTAACAAAATGGTGAGTATCCCTACCGAATTCAAAGACATTAAAAAATTATAAAGAAATAGTATAAACAACCTTATACCAATAAACTCAATCACTGTGATGAAATAAACCAATTCCTTGAATGACACAAACTGCTGAAACTCACTCAAGGATAACAGACAACCAGATTAGTCATCTCTATTAAAGAAATTAAATTTGTCATTAAAAACCTTCTAAAAAAGAAAACTGTTGACTAAAATGGTTACACTGGTGAAGAGAACCAAACACTAGGGAAGGAACATTTGATTTTTATACAATCTCTTCCAGAAAATAAAAGAAGAGCAAACATTTCCTGACTCATTTTATGAGGCCAACATTACCACTAGCACCCAAATCAGAGACAGAAAATTATAAAACAGTATGCACTTTAACATAGGTGTGAAATTTCTCAACAAAATATTAGCAAATATATTCCAACAATATATCAAAATGATAGTACATCCCAAACAGTGGAGTTCATCATGGGAATGTAAGTGTGGTTTAACATTCAAAAATCTATCAAAGTGATTCAGTGTTAACAGACTAAAAAGATAAAAACACATGATCATCTCAAAAGATGCATTATAGAATGAGAATAGGTAATTTTTTAAAATGATAACTTTGGATAGATCAAGCTGCCTGATTTTAAGAGATACCATAATGCTACAGTAAACAAGACAGGGTGGTGTTGGCAATAGGACAGACATATCGATCAGTGAAAGAAAATAAAATCCAAAAAAAAAAAAAAAAAAAAGACCCACACAAAGAAATGACTACAAAAGAATAGGATAAGGAAACTTTCTGGGGTAAGAGAATTTGTTTTAATTTCCCAGTTGTTGTATTTACATAATTATGTGTATTTATTAATGCTAATAAAACTCTATATAAAAAAGTAGATTCTTGTTCCAGTTAGGAAGGGTGTTCAGTTGCTTCTAACAGACTCAAGTTTACACAAATTATGGGATTATTTTACACTCACCAAAAAGAGGACTAGAAGTGGGCAGTCCAAAGCTACCAGAACTACTTGTCTGAGAGTGTCTCGAGTCTACAATACATATTAGTCTGCTCTGTAATCCTATGAGTGTAACTGCTTCCACCCTTGAGTTCACTCATGGTCATATGATGACTGCTGGTGCTATAGCCATCAGGTTCAGATAAAAGGAAGCAGGAAGAGCAAAGGAAGTGGAGAAAGCAAAAGGGCAGCTGTCAGCTGAGTCAGCCCCATTAAACAGTGTTCCTGTAAACTGCATAAGCAAATTCAATCCTACATAAATCGCACTATCTCTGCAAAAGAGCATGGGAAAGGTATGTTTTTTTAATTAAAAAAAATGTTAATTTATTTTTGAAGGAGAGAGAGACAGAGCGTGAGTAGGGCAGGGCAGAGAGAGAGGAAGACGCAGAATCCAAAAAGGGCTCCAGGCTCTGAGCTGTCAGCACAGAGCCCAGTGCAGGGCCCAGCTCAGGGCTAGAAACTTTTGAACACGGATATCATGACTTGAATCAAAGTCCGACGCTTAACCCACTGAGCCCCCAACGCGCCCCTGCAAAATGTAGTTTTAAAAGCTGCACTCACGGTCATCATCCACAATACAGAAATCTTGTTAATAAGAGGAGAAAGGGAAGAATAACTATGGGGTAGACAAATAGCAGTTTATGTATTTAAACAACTAGTCACAAATTTGGTACTAGTGGTTTGGGACTCAATTTTAGAAAAGCAATTCAAGTCAGTGGAATTCAACAAGAAAGGAAAACAGAGAACCGTGAATCCCATTCACATATTTGTAAAAGTAGAGCCCTACTTGTAATGCTTAGGAAAGGCAGTATGACACAACTGTTTTTACCAAAATAGTTGTTTGAACATACACTGATACTCCATCCCTCAGAATTATAGAATCATCCTATCTTAGGGTTTTAGGATTAATATGAGTAAGTCAAATCAAACTGGAATTAACCACGCATGTTTTTTCTCCTTCTTGATGGACCAGAAAAAGAGACTCAGAAAGACATGTGTGTTTAGGTCATTCCTTCCTTCTCCATACACAGATTTTGCTGGCTGACCCTGTTCCAGAAGCGTGGATGCATGTGGTGATGAAAGGTCATTTCACGACTTCACACATTACAGATGGTGACTCTTTCTGGTAAAAGCTAGAAAAAGAAACTTCTCACTACTTACTGTTGCTAACATTTTGTTTCCTGCCAACACAAAAACAAGTCCTGATGATGGGACAAAATGTTTTCTCCAAATGCAGTTTTGTCCTTGGAAAAGCAGCGGTGTAGGAAACATGGAGGGAGGGGATGCTGGAGGGAAGACAGCTCCGTCGGAGGCTCAGCACTGTCACTAATCAGCTATTGAAACTTGTGCATGTTATTTCTATGACTCTCAACAAGCTTTGTATATGTGCTGCTGAAGCGAGCACACTCTCAACAAGTTTTGAACAAGGATTCTCATATCTTCATCTGTAAAATGAAAACCAGAATACAGTGACTTGTCCAAGAGTCACATACAGAACACGAACCCAGGTCCCCTGACTTCCAGACAGTGCACACTTGCCAAGCGTATGTTTTTTGTCTAAGATGCCCATAGTTTCTCCCACTCTCTTCTACCTCTGTGCAGACAAGGGAAGATTGCAGAAAAGTAAAACAAAAGGCCAGCATGCTGGTTCCAGCTCTCTGACCAAGTACGTACGCAATCTTAGGCTCAGCCTCCTCAGCTATAAAACAAGAAGGCAATCCTAGACTGATGACAGCAAATGACCCCCACATATATTTGACACTGAACTTCATCAGATATTTTATCTTACAGCAGGAAATGTTCTTGGATCACCTTTTGGGAAATGTGATCAGTGCCATTCAACTTCTCAAGTCATGACACACAGAAAATGAAGGTATGAGCATTCTATTCTAGCATAAATGGAAGAGAACACTTGAGGTGGGAACGTGAAACCACGCAGGTGCCCTGAGGGTCAAGGGGCAGTCAGTGCCTCTTGACTGACTGCAGTTTCAGCTGCCACACATGAGTTGGGAAGCCAGAGCCTAAACTCCAGCTCAGATCTTTAAGTGCATTTGATACCACTCTGGAACCTGCAGCTTTATGGTTCTTGTAAGACCCAGCTCTGGGTGGGGCAACTCCCTGAGATCTTTGCTGCCAGACAGCGAATTGGGATGAAGGTGGCAATCCTTACAACTGAGGAGACTCAAAACACTGTAAGAGGCAGACAGGAAAGCACCTACCTCACCAAGACAGAGGAAGGAAGATAAGACTTTCATCTGCTCACTTTCCCTACTCCTATCTCATCGCCCCACCACCTAAACCAGACAGAGGCAGAGGAGAAAATGATAGAAGAACATCCCTCTTGAACATGATGCACAAATTTAGATTGCATTTTGATCATTGACTGCCTTTGTAGAACCTCCTTTCCCCATAAACCTATGTGCTGTTCTCTTCAACCTGGTTTCACCTGGTAAGGACTTCGGCCAATGAAAACACTATGGAATTTTTTGGTTTTTGCCCCAAAAGATAATCCTACTCTGGCCTAGTCAAAATTAGATAAACACCCAGTGGCCAGAGATGACAGAATTTAAACAGCAGGCTTTTCATATTTTACTGAAGTTACAAAAGAGATGGAATACATGGAATAATAATCTGGAACAACTACACATTTAGTAACTAGGAAGTTCAAATCACTAGATTACTATGCTACTTTTTTTTTTCTTTCTCTAAACTAAGCAAGCATTTAGAAGAAAAAGGACACACAACAAAACTCACTGACATCAGGGATTTATTCAGCAAAGCAATTTCCAGAGGCTATCCTGGAATCATTTCACATTCAGCTCAATATTCTGTATCTTCCACATCTATATCTTTTGTCCTATACAATGATAATTGATGGCCAGCATTACAGCCCTAAGGTCCTACAACACACTGAATCATCAAAGGGAGATTCAATTATATTCATAAGACTAGATGTGCCATAGCAGCAAAGGGGACTTAGAGATTGAGAAGGGTTGAAACAAAGGATTTTCTGGTTAACCCTTACTGAGTCAAAAGGAAATGAAAAAGATTCAATGCTATGCAATATTCTGGTTGATAGAGAGAGATTTTGATATTTGAATGTGCAAAAAAATGAGCATTTATGATCTTACAGCCAACTCAGCAGCAATTTTACTGGAACAAGATTTTGCATTTTTGCCCAGCAGAAAGTTGACTAACTTTTTATGGGGGCTATGCTTTATTGTGATTTTGCATAATTAAAAATATATTGTAGGTTTATTTTTGCTTTTACATAAATGATATATGGGCTATTTTAGAAACATGTAAAATATAGACTCAAAAGAATGGAAAAGATCTTTGGGAGTTTTACCACCAAGGAAAAGTCATTGTTAATATGTGGTAGGAACCATTATCACATTCCTTTACCTAGGCATGTGTGTGTATATACACACACACACACACACACACACACACACACGCACACATATATATGTATTTTAATTTTTAAAAAAGATTTCCCCAAATCCATTTTAACCTATTATTTTACTTAACATTGCATTTAATGTTACATTTCAATAATTTCATGTAATTAAAATTATTCTACAATATTATTCTTAATGGTTGTAAAATACTCTGTCAAAGAGGTCTGGCGCCATTTAATGGTATACCATTGTTGAATACAAGATTTGTTACTTGCTTTTCATTGTGATAAACAATGTTGCAACTGACAGCCTACAATTCATAGAATTCAATCTTTGCTTACTTCCATAGTGACCCATCTAGCACAGCACCTGGCACACTGGAGATCTTCAGTAAATAATGATTTCTTCAGCATACTTTCCAGAAGAGAATTGATAGATACAAGACTATGAATATATTTATGACATGTCAAAGTGCTTTCAGAAATTTTGGAACAATTTATACTCCTGACAGCGCTGTGTGAGGGATCCCAGAATAAATATTACTCTTAAACAACCACCACCAAAGTATTCACTTGATTGCTATATTCTGAGTAACCATTAAAACACTACTGGGGATGTTCTGGAAACATGTCAGGGAAACTCAGACATGATATTGGATTGGTAAATGTGACATGTCCCACACGATTTACACTGTCCTAAGTTAGTCCCTCTAAAGTCAAAGGGCACTCCCTAAGAGAGGTTTTCCTAAGCTTTAAATCGGGGCCTGGCAAAATTCTCAGCTACTGCCTGTTTTGTAAGTAAAATTTTATTGGAACACAGCCACACCCACTGGCTTACCTGTTGTCTACAGCTGCTTTTGTGCTATGATGACAGAGCAGAGGAGTCACAACAAAGACCATTGCAAAGCCTAAAATACTACTATCTGACCCTTTACAGAAAATGTTTGTCAACCCCTTCTTTAAAGCTCTAAATTGACATTTGGTATTGTGTGTGTGTGTGTGTGTGTGTGTGTGTGTGTGTGTGTGTGTGTGTGTGTTTAAACCTAACTAATGGTGTGTACCCATAAGAATCAGATAGCAATATTTACTGAATGCTGTGAGGCATGCTAATACTCTCAAATTGAGAGATGTCTCTAATTGTCGAGACAAGACAAATAGACATGTAAGAATCAGTCAACAAGAGCATTACAGCATTGGAAGACAGTCATGGAATGAAGAGTGGAAGTACAGAAACATTTCAAAGGAGGGAGAGAAAAGGTGGGATTGAAAAGTTAGCAAATTTCACTGACAGAAAGAAAGCACTTGAATTAAGCCACGCATTAAAAGAGCATGGCTGTGAAAGAAGAAGGGGGTGATTGTTCTAGAATCAGGAGCATCAGCAGAAGCAGAAGATGTGGCTACATGTGTACTGCAGGTGGACCAGAGCACCTAAGAAGATGTCAGGACATAAGGCATAAAAATACAATGTGCCTATGTGCTTTGAAAGCATTCATTTTATATTTAAAGGAAGCCCAGGATACATCTTTTACTTAATAGAAGAATCCTTCTGTGAAGCAATTGTTTATTGTGCAATCCCCCTCTATACCTCATAATATCAAACTTTCATGTCCTTCAAATTCTAATTCAGAGTTTTTTTCTCCAAAAATACGAATACCGATGCAAAAACTACAGTGAAAGATCAGAAAGCCTAGGGAAAAAATAGGGCCCGAAGACAAATACACAGAAACACAAAAGAAGGACCAGCAAAAGGATCTCCGTCTCTTCATATGTGCCCAGCCCCCATTTAACAACGCATTTTTCTAAATCTGCCAAAAATACAATATGCTTATTTTCTAGCTCCTTTCATCCAAGCTAACACAAATGCCACTTCAAAATGAAGGTCTTTATTTTTGTTGTTTACAAATTTTAAGATTCAAAATGCTTTTTAAAACATGCAAAGAAAGATACATTTACAGTGTGATCATTATTATTCAACAAATCTTCATGGCAAACCACACTCTTCTTAACGCTGTCGTCAAGCACAGATGAATAAGACGTTAAATATATTCTCTTTCTCAACGTCTTGTATGTGAAGGGGCAGGGGTAAGGGGATGACCTTTTAGGAAAATGTGGTGTGTGGGAGAAACTTTTCAGAGAGATTTCACAGCAGTTTTTGGTGAAGGAAAGGTTAGTGAATAAATGTATCAAAAATGCCACCAAAGAATTTTTGATCCCAATATAAAATGTTGTCAGTGTTACTCTCAGCACACACTGTTCAGGACTGTATCACTACTCCAGTCAGTTATCCTTGTGTTAACACACATCTGACTTACGTGATGTGTTACACAAGTAGGTAGGTTTGAATCACAGAAGCAACAGGCGCAAGACTAAAGGCTTGTTTCCACAGAAAGAGTTAGGAAGGAGTCATAGCATACTGCTTTTTCACTAAATGAATATTCACTGGGAAGGCTGATGGGATGAAGGAGAGACGCCCAGTTCACTCTATTCATCTCCTCCTGGCCAGGGACCTCCTCCCCATTACCCAGGTTGCCAATGGAGTTCCTATCTTTCTTACTCCCTTCCTGGGTGTGCAAGGTCAGTTAGGAGCCCCACTCCCTTGAGAAGCAGTGGACTGAGAGTGGGAGCTCTCCTTTGGACATCTAGGTAAGCACATCCAACACCCCCTCAGGCAAGACCTATCCCTGGTGTCAGGTTATGGAAGCCGAAACATTTTGAGTTAATGACTCCTGTGAGCCCCAATGGCCTACTGTTTAATTGTGTAATTATAGACAGTTAAAAATGCATGATATGTAGTGGAGAGAAAACAGTTGGTGCTTCGGGAGCCATTATGGATTACAGTTTATGAAAATTTAAAGCTATGCAATATTTATATGAGCTGGGCTGCGCTGAGTTATCCTGTAAATGCGCCCTGTTCTGTGGCCATTGTTCCTCTCCAGAAGCTAAGAAAGGTAGATGAGGATCCAGAAAGATGCCACAGAGACTGAGGATTTGGAGAGAGAGCATCTTCAGTGCTCTGCTTCACAATACTCTTTAAGTTTCTGTGCTTCAGTGATCTTATTTGTAAATAATGCCAAGAAAATCCAGCCAACAACGCATTTTAGTAACTATTTGATAGTTGCTCAAATTCTTCTATAAGAGGATTGCAAGGACTTTCTTTTTATCATCACTTGGATATTAGGGCTCCCCCCACCACAAAAAAAAAAGCCCACACTGTATTAGTCAGCATTCTCCAGAGAAACAAAACCGATAGGGTATATATAAGATGGTATTGGTTATAGGAATTGGCTCCCATGATTACAGATGCCAAAAAGACTCACCATCTGCTGTCTGCAAGCTGGAGAATAAGAAAGCCAGCGGTGTAATGCAGTCTGAGTCCAAAGGTTTGAGGGTGGGCATGGGGGGGGGGGGGCGGGGCGCAGAGAAAAGCTGCTGATGTAAGTCTGGGAGTCCAAAGGCCTGAGAACCAGAAGCTCCTATCCCCAAGAGCAGAAAAAGATAGGCATACCCGGTCAAGAAGACAGAGACTTCTGGAACACATGGGTGGCTCAGTTGGCTGAGCATACAACTCTTGATTTCAGCTCAGGCTATGATCTCACAGTTCGTGATTTCAAGCCCCACATCAGGCTCTGTGCTGACAGCCTGGAGCCTACTTGAGACTCTCTCTCTTTCTTTCTCTGTCTCTCTCAAAAATAAATAAATAAACATTAAAAAAAAAAAAAAAAGGACAGAGGGGCGCCTGGGTGGCTCAGTCGGTTGAGCGTCCAACTTCGGCTCAGGTCATGATCTCGCAGTTCATGAGTTCAAGCCCCGCATCGGGCTCTGTGCTGACAGCTCAGAGCCTGGAGCCTGCTTCGGATTCAGTGTCTCCCTCTCTCTGCTCCTTCCCCGCTCATGCTCTCTTTCCGTGTCTCAAAAATGAATAAACGTTAAAAAATTAAAAAAAAAAAAAAGAAGGAGAGAGAGATAATTCAACCTTCCTCTGTTTTTTTGTTCTATTGGAACCTCAGTTGATTTTGTTCTATTAGGCCTTCAGTGGGATGCCTGCCCATATTGGTGAGGTTGGATCGATATTCTTTACTAAGTCTACTTACTCAAATGCTTATCTCTTCCCAAACACACTCACAGACACTCTCAAGAACAACTTTTTACCAGCTATCTGCCTGTCCTTTAACCCAGTCAAACTGACACACAAAAATCACATACATACCAAGCTAAAAGTACCTTAGACATCTTTGGGGATAAAGCAGTGGATTAGCAAGTATTTATAGGCCACCTGGCTGTTCTTTAAGGTTAGGCCTACTAAGGGTCTTACCAAGCATAAACCCATCCAGCCCACAGGTAGCAATGGAACTAGTCACCAGGAGTATGCTGGAGATTGAGAAGGAAAAGTATAAAAGCAACAGTAAATAGCTACATAATCACTAAAACTTAACATTTGGTTAACACCTGATGTGAGATCAAATTGTATTCAATGAGGTTCATGTACTTAGGCTCTACAGGAACAAGGACTGATCTCTTTTCTTCCATCCTCCCTCCTCCTTCTGACCTCCCTCCTGCTCTTCCTCCCTCTCTCCTTTTGTCCCTTCTTTCCCTTCCTCTGTTACTCCATTTGTTTGCTCATTCTTTCCCATTCACTGAGTTGCCAAAATTTAAGGAGATCTCACTATGTATGTGTCACGATTCGTGCTAAGGGCTAGCTTAGGAACACAGCACTCATCTTTGATCTCAGTTCTTAAGGATTCAAGTCAACTGGCAAAGAAAGGAGAAAGAACTTCTTTCTGACTACCTGAAGTATATGAAAGAACAATCCTAACAAGTTCAGAGGATCTTGTGCAACTGCCTGTGGCAGTCAAAGATGACCCCAAAAAGGACGTGACCTTTGAGGTCGCGTTTGAAGGATGAATAGGAGTTGCTGAGCACAGAAACTGGATGAGGCGTCCCCGGCACAGCGAGCTGCATTCACCAGTGCATAGGAGCTTGAAGAACAGAATGCATGAGGAAGCTAGTATGCCAGTCAGGGTGGACAAGTAAGAAAAAAAAAAGTGAGGGAGAGGAAAACGGCAAGAGAAGCAGTCACATTGCAAGGGACAACCTTGACTATCATATTGAAGAGAATTAAGTGCATCTGGAATGCATGGGTAACACAGTTTTACCTGGGAACCTGTCATCACCCTTTAGTGTAATGACATCATAGAAATACACATGCTATGTGCAGAAACCATGTGCCTGGTAGAGACAAAATATTATGGATATTTAGAGTCAGATCTGCTTTCAAATCTGTACTGCAGGTATTAACTCTTTGACCGGGGCACGTTGCTAAAACATCCCAGAATCTTGATTTCCGATTTGCAAAACACACTTTGTGGGGTTGATTTCAAGAATAATTGGGATGTGATGAGAAAATGCTTAGCCAAGTATTTTCACTAGGCTATGAATTTGTCTCTTGCCTTACCAGCCTGAAACACATCTACATGGTGTCTGTCTCTCATCTTTGATTTCAAAAGTCCAATCTCACCCTGCCCTTCAACTAAAATAAATACATAAATGAATGAAGCTTTCCGCTCCCCAAAGTCACCTTTTTCAAGAGCTCTATAGCCACAACCCATGACCTCAGCATCACTAACGTCAGCATGTAGTGTCCCACATACTCAGATGGTGCCCTTAGGTACTTTTTCACATGCGCCCTTTACAAATCTCAAGGCATTTTTCACATAGACCTTCCTCATCTCCCCCGTAGGTGGAGGCATGACTTTGCATATTCATAATAAATTTAAATATAAATCTCGACAGGAGCTGACAAAGTTTTCCTGTGAAAAGCCAGATATTAAATATTTTAGGCTTTCTGGGTCACATAGGTCTCTGTGGCATATTCTTCTTCTTTTTATAAACACCTCTTTAAAAATGTGAAAAAATACGTTCTTAGCTAGTTGACCACACAACGACAGGCAAGAGAGGGGGTGGGGGGCAGATTTGGGCTGTGGGCTATGGTTTCAGTAACTTCTCGGTGAGGACAATAACGTGATAGTATCTGGCAGCATTCACAATACTTGCTTCAAGGAGTATAAGTTGCACTACTATAAGCTCCAAAAGTGTGCGAAGCTCACTAAATAAGCACCAGGCATCCACTATTTTCAGCAAATTTAGAGATGATGCAGCATTTAACAGAGAATTGCAAAGCAGTAACTCTCTAGGTTGTGTTTGCGGAGAGAGAAACTTTATAACCAGTACGACTACAACTTTTTAACGCATTGAATTAGATACAGAAAGGCACACTAACATACACGCAATGACAGTGAAAGAAAATACGTGAGATTTTTAACAGTAGCGACAGGATAGATTTGGGGAGCTGTTTTTGTTTTTGTTTTTTTCATTTTGCTAGAATGCCAGATGGTATAAAAGAAAATCCACCTATTCCTTCTTGTCTAGTCTTGGAGTCACCTAAAAGTGTGAAGTCCAGTAAATGCACAATCAAACGGGAACTTTTTGTATTTTTTTAAACATGCATTTATTTTTGAGAGACAGATAGAGACAGATCATGAGCAGGGGAGGAACGGAGAGAGAGGGAGGCACAGAATCCGAAACAGGCTCCAGGCTCCGAGCCATCAGCACAGAGCCCGACGTGGGGCTCGAACTCATGAACCACGAGATCATGACCTGAGCCGAAATCGAGTCGTACGCTTAACCGACTGAGCCATCCAGGCGCCCCAGAAGTTTTTGTTATAGGCCCATGTTTCAGGTCTTTGGGTAGGGACGCTCATTAATTGTTTCATTATTTGTTTAGATCCACTGCCCCATCCCTGGCACTCCACGACTATAGGGACAGGGCCCCTACTGCATAGCAGAAGAAAGACTAAAATATACCACAAATGAGATCCAGAAGCAGATGTCACCCCTTTCCCTATGGAGTAGTTAGAGGGCAAAGGAAGCCAGTAACGGTATTCTCTTGGTAATAAGTGTCCCCAATATACACTCAATTGCATTTTTCACAGATAAGAGCCAACCAGCAAGCACACAAACTCCCTAGATATTGTACAATCAACACCTGCTACCAGAACCTTCTTCTCTGTTTCTAGTTAGAGAATTGTCTAACTAGAGAATTCTACATGCACAGTCTGAAGCAAAGATATAGTTTAAGCCTTAGAGTCAGCATAGGACAAAGCTTTTCGCTACTTCCTGTACCACCTTTTCTACATTACAAAAGTACTGTCAACGCTCTTTGACTCATGGACATTAACTCAATATAATCTGCCCATCAGGCACACCTTACTCACAGTTTTGCGACAACCTTATGGCATTTCTTGGGACCCCAGCATTTAGTCCTCCTTCTCCTATTTCCCAGCCTTGCTTATTTGTCAGGTGACGCTTCCCAGCTCTGGCTCAAGGTCTGCATCCCCAAGCTGTAGAAGCTGAACTAAAAGACCTGTTGAAATCCTCTTTGATTATTTTTTGTCGTTTACTGAGCCACACCATACATGTCTCCTCTGCCCACTCATGGGACATACCAGTGTTGAAAGGAGAAACTCTTGGTTCCTGGGATGCTATCGTTCAAGTGGAGGAAGAATCTGAACAAACTGCTATTTTTTATTTGATGCCAGATCTAGTCTATTTTCCTTTTGAAGTCAAGTGAAATACCACATTAAAATAATTTGAGATCAATTGTTTATAGTGTTTTGCTTATATTTTCTCAAAAATAACACTGAGAGAGATCATATTTGCTTCATAATGAGTGAAGAATATACTAACTGATTTGATTTTTTATGTGTGTGTCAGCCTGGACAATAATTACTAAAGGGGACTGGATACATGGTGGGGTGAAGAAACACTGAGAGAAAGAAAGAGCCTTGAGGTGATCTTAGAGGTGAATGTTTTGTGTTTCTATGATACAGGAATTTAGTTACCAGACAACGATGTTATCACATTGACATCTCTTGGGTACACTAAAAAAATAGAGAGAGAAAGTTACTTTTTAAGAGCCAGGACTGTAAAAGGTGGAACCAAGGAGAATTCTTGGCCATACAATTTGTTAAAAACTTCATCTGGGATCTATTAATCTCTGAGTTTAATTAAAAGTCCGAATGAACAAACTGCTATTTTATCTGATGCCCAGTTCCATTTGGTTTTCCTTCTGACACTAAGGGAGGCTGACTCGAACTTTTCTTCCCTATCTACTTTAATTTACTCTTGTAAATGAGTTTAGACCTAATGTGTGACCCCCCCCTGGGGCATTCTATAACTAAACTAAGTTACCGGGGAGATTTGCAAGTCCAGTAACAAAGTAATCCAAAGACCAAAAAGAACAGTCTAAAAAAAATGCTGTTTCTCTTTTTCGATCAATCCTCAGGATTAAAGGCAGAATTTATTGATAAAGACAGAGAAGTAATCCTCTGATAGAGTGAGTTGGTATATCCATGTTCTCCATACTCATTCAATTAATAGACTTCACTGTATGCAAACACTGATAAGTGGATGAAATGTGTTGCTTCTTAATGATCTAATCTGTATTCTAACAGGATATAGGCTCTGCTACACAAACACTTCGCTTGGTTATTTCCCCCAAACATTTATGCCTCAAAGTATGCAAGGCATTTATTTTGACAGTGGGGCTTGATGCACATCTCTGCTGTTAATAGCTCTGCAAACATTTTACAATGAAAATATCACACAACTGGAGCTAACCTCATTATTTTCCATATTAATAATTCTTACAGCAAGCAGAAGATCATCAAAACCCAGAATGGTAATACACAGATGTTTAATGTAGATGTTCAAGAGCTCCTAGCCAAGTCATTCTTTCTGTCAACAAATATTTATTGAGCAACTACTCTGTTCCAGGCACTGTGGTGTTTGTACATACTTTTAAATGTTTTTTTTTAAGTTTTTTTTTTAATTTATTTTTGAGAGAGAGAGAGAGAGAGATTGATTGATTGAGCATGGGAAGGGCAAAGAAAGAAGGAAACACAGAATCCAAAGCAGGCTCCAGGCTCTAAGCTGTCAGCACATAGTCTGACGTGGGGCTCGGACTCGTGAACTACGAGATCATGATCTGAGCCGAAGCCGGATGCTCAACCAACTGAGCCACCCAGGAGCCCCATTTGTACATATTTTTAATAAAACAGACAAGGTTCTTTTTCTCAGGGAGCTGCCATTCCAGTGGGAACATTAGGCCACTGAGTTTAACAAACAATCAAATGCATATTTACAAATTGGCATAAATATTACAAAGACTATACTTTTCCTCACCATAACCTTCCTTAAACACACTTCATTCCTGTCTCACTATCAAAAGCCCAGTTCTATTCATAAGTTTGTGCCAAAGTTCTGCTACTTCTTTGTTTTTCTTCCCAATTCAAAAGTTAGCTGTAGATTATTTTAGTTTTGATCTGATGTGAAAATATTAAGCCTTTGGTTCCAAGAATTCCACATGAACAGCCTGAAATGAAGATAATTATAGTTCATGCTTTAGAGTTAGCACAGGACCTGAACAAAGCCTGTTGTTAATTCCTATGCCACTTTCTTCTGTAACTTTATAAAAGGGACGTCTCCTCTCTTTGACTCATGGGGACATTAATTCAATACAACCTGCCTATCAGGCACCCCTCATTCACAGCTTTGCAGTAATCTTACAGCATTTCTATGAACACCAGTAGTTAGTCCTCATTCTCCTACTTACCAGGCTGGCCTCATTTCCCTCAAACATGGAGTAGATTTACTCTTTCTGTCAAGACTTCTCTCTCACACCTCTTCTTTTTATTTATTTATTTTTTAATCTTGGTTTATTTTTGAGAGAGAGAGAGAGAGAGAGAGAGAGCAGGGGAGGGGCAGAAAGAGAGGGAGACACAGAATCCGAAGCAGGCTCCAGGCTCTGAGTTGTCAGCACAGAGCCCGACGTGGGGCTCAAACTCATGAAATGTGAGTTCATGACCTGAGTTGAAGTTGGACGCTTAACCGACCGAGCCACCCAGGTACCCCACACCTCTTCTTTTTAAATAAAGCTCAAAGTTTCTGTCCCCTCCTAAGCACATGTGCACAGGCTCTCCCACCTTTTCTTACCTCTAGCGTTACCTGCCTTGCCACCCTACCCTCTCCTCTTACTACCCAGAGAGAGAAGGCTTCTTCTGCCTTTTGCTTTTGTTTAACACACGTGTGGTGCTCTCACATTTTCAACTGTCCTGTTATTTATGGTAATGATTTTCAACCCTATCAGATGCAATGTTCCATTTTATAACAAATGTTATGTAATACTCTCTTTACTATCCTGAAATGAAATTAACAGATAATATAACTTACCTACAACATTATTTCAAGAAAAAAAATCAATATGATGCCCTAACTGTATTACAAAGGCAAAATAAAAGGGAAGGGAAGTTGTTTGTAATAAAATAGTATGTACTGAGAAAGGCTATCCTTGAATACATAATGAATTAAGCAAAAACATTCACCTGCATACAATTATAATGGATAATTTTGAATTTAAAAGAATTAAAACAGAGGCACCTGGGTGGCTCAGTCGGGTAAGCGTCTGACTTCAGCTCAGGTCATGATCTCACAGTCTGTGAGTTCGAGCCTCACATCAGGCTCTGGGCTGACAGCTCAGAGCCTGGAGCCTCCTTCAGATTCTGTGTGTCCCTTTCTCTCTGCCCCTCCCCCCACTTGTATGCTTGCTCTGTCTCTGTCTCTCTCTCTCTCTCTCTCAAAAATAAGCAAACATTAAACAAATTTTCAAAAAAAAATAAAAGAAATAAAACAATTTAAGTCCCATACAAGAAGCACAGAATATAAAAGAACAGAGGTAGAAGTTAGCACTAAAATAAAAAGTTTGGGTTAACAATACCAGATCGGATTTATTTTTATATGATAAGAAACAGAGGAAGACAGCCATAATTAGAACATACGAGACAAATTACAGACTGTCAAAATGGAGAAATGAGGAAGTATGCTATTCTCATAAAGGACCTGAGTCGTATTTAAAAGTGAATCTTCTACATTTTCCGTTGAGTTATGACATGCAACAGGGTCATGATAATTACCATAGAAAACATCAATTATCCTAAAATCCCACCTTCTGCTGAGATGTGTGTTCTACCTTAGTTCTTAAAACACTTTGCATGACACACTCTTCAATAAGCCCTGAGAGGTAAGTCAGTTAGAGAAAGATAAATATCATATGATTTCACTCATATGTGGAATTTAAGAAACAAAACAGATGAACATAGGAGAAAGGAAGGAAAATTAAGATAAAAACAGAGAGGGAGGCAAACCATAGGAGACTCTTAAATACAGAGAACAAATTGAGGATTGCTGGTGGGATGTTGGGTGGGGGGATGGGCTAAATGGGTGATGGGCATTAAGGAAGACACTTGTTGGGATGAGCACTGGATGTTGGAGGTAAGTGATGAATCATTAAACTTTCCGCCTGAAACCATTATTACACTACATGTTAACTAACTTGGATTTAAATTTTAAAATAAAAAATAAAGAATAAATTAATTAAAAATAGGCCATGGGAGGTAAAGGATGAATGAAAAGGTGGAAGAGTAATTCAAGAAGCTGAAATAGGTTTGTGTGGCTGTCTCTTTGGACAGAATCAGAATATGATGGAAAAAATGCAGAAAAAATAAAATAAATAATTTTTAATAATTAATGTTTCTTATGGTGTTCCTATATACATATATATATATATACACATATACATATATATGTGTATATATGTATATATGTATATATATGAATGTATATTATAGCAAAAATATGAAATATTTTTAAAGCAAGCTTTAATAATGAAAGTCAATGAGGTCTATTGAGCTTTACTTGTCTCAGTAATTTAACAATGTTTGATTTAAATGTTTTAATCAGAATCTCCTATCTCTGTTACATATTTGTAAAAGGCAACTACAAATGTAGACAGGTGTTTGAAAACAGGAGTCTGTTCTTGTTAACTTGATGGTACAAATTATGATCCAATTGCTGACACAGCTTACCAAAATGGTGGGAAAAGCTCTTGTTAAGATCTATAAAATAAAGTACCCACACTTTGAAAAGTAGGTGCTTTATGGGAAAAAATCTGCATATATTAAAACTATCCAAAACTATTTTGGGTGTGTACATAAAGTGGAGTCAGGTTCCAGGCACTTATTTGTGCCTATGTGAATGTCTAGCAGAAGCAGGGGCAATTCTTAGTTTCAGAATCTTTACCACATATTGAAGGGCATCTAGCTTTCCTGGCTCTGACACGCTAAAAGCCAATAGTGCATCTATAGGAAGGAAGATAAAAACAGAGCCCCTACAATTTCAAAGCATCACTTAATGGGCAGTACTTTCCTAATTAGGACCATCGCTTTGTTAGAAACCTTTTCAAAATCAAATCTCATAGTATTCTGCCTTCCAGTTCTGCCCTATAGCTTTGAATCTTACAACCTGTTTTTCAATATGCCTTGTTATCCACCACCCCAGGTGTATGAGGGTGAAAAATGACTACTGAAAAGACTTGTAAGTCAAATCTCTAGAACCTAAGAATGTTATCTTACTCGGAAAAAGAAGATTTGCAGCCATGATTATGTTAAAGCCCCTGAGATGAGTAGATAATCCTGGATTATCCAGGTGGGCCCTAAATCTGATGATAAGTATCCTTATAAGAGAAAGAAAGGTAGATTGGAGACAAACAGAAGAGGACACAGAGAAGAGGAGGAGGCAATGTGACCATGGACGCAGAGACTGGAATGATGTGGCCCCAAGCCAAACACTGCTGGTAGCCACCAGAAGCTAGAAGAGGCAAAGAACAGATTGTTCCCCATGGAACAGAAGGGAGCAAAATCATGGGACCACTTGATTTTGGATTTCTGGCCTACAAAACCATTAAAGAACAAATCTGTGTTGTTTTAAGCCACCAAGTCTGTAGTAATTTATTACAGCAACAAAGGAAACGAATGGATCAGATAAGTTGGTCACTGGCAGGGCAAAATTAAAATTAATACCATGCTTTGTTTATGTGTTTGTCTTCCCCTAAGACTTTCATATTCCCTAAACCGGGTTGAACACTGGCGGGGGGGCGGCGGGGGGGGTGGGGAAGACAGAATGAAACATGTTTACTCTCTCATGCACCCCACTCAGCCTTTTGCAGGATATGGATCTCAAGCTTTTCTTCTGTATTACTCCATTACACAAACTAGAATAGAACAGCTTTTTCTCTTCTGTGATGAGATTCCATTTTATAAGCCAGAATAGAATCGTCCTCCATTCTTCAAAGCACTCACCTCCTTTTATTTTTTTATTTATTTTTTTACAATTTTTTTAACGTTTATTTATTTTTGAGACAGAGAGAGACAGAGCATGAACGGGGGAGGGTCAGAGAGAGGGAGACACAGAATCTGAAACAGGCTCCAGGCTCTGAGCTGTCAGCACAGAGCCTGAAGCGGGGCTCTAACTCACGGACCGCGAGATCATGACCTGGGCCGAAGTCCGCCGCTGAGCCACCCAGGCGCCCCATTCTCACCTCCTTTTAAAGCTAAACATTCACTCCTGTGATTCTTTGGCAAATACTGGTTTCCCTACAAGAATGCAAGCCCCTAGGGGAACCTGGGTGGTTCCCTCGGTTAAGAATCCAAGCCCCTAGAGAGAGAAGGACCTCTGGGTGTATCATCTCATCACTGTTTTTTCTACAGCTTGGCATGGTAGCCACATTTAAACATGTATCTATAAATATGTTATGAGTGAATATGTATATACAACCATTTACAGATGTTTTGGTTAGGAAAAAAAAAAAAGAGACAATTGTCATTCGCTACCACAGTAGCAGCAGCAATGCATGTTTTTCCAGAATAAAGCAATGTTTTAATGAGTAGATTCTTCTACATACTGTATTTGAAATTTCTGTTTCAGTGGTCTCATCACCCCAATGTCTGATTCAATAGTTTATCATGGTCAGTTCTTGGCCAGTTTAGAAGGTTGAATTGTGCCCCCTCCCTGACTCCAAGTTCATGCCCAAACCAGAACTCAGGGGATGTGAACTTATTTGGAAATAGGATCTTTGCAGATGCAGTTCAAATTAAAATGAGGTCGCACTGGATTAGGGTGGGCCTGAAATCCAATGATTGGTGCCCTTAGAAAGACAGATTTGCATACATGGAGACAGAAGTGACACATACACAAAAGGAAGAGGGCCAAATGACACAGGCAGAAATTGGAGGAGTTCAGCTACAAACCAAGGAATATCAAGGACTGCTAGCAACCACCATAAGAACAAAAATTAGAAAAAAACAAACTAACAACAACAAACACAAAGAGGAATCCTTCCCTAGAATCTTTAGAGGAAACATGACCTTGCTGACACCTTGACTTTGGGCTTTTAATCTCCAAAACAGTAAGAAAACAAATTTTTTTTGTTTTAAGCGCCCCCCCCCCCCCACCTGTGGTACTTGGTTATGGCCATGTTAAAAGCTAACAGACAATAAACCATGGGCATATTTTACAGTTTGTCCATGGTTCTTATAATGAGTCACCTCACCTTAGTAACACCATTTCTATTAGCCAGTTCTGGCCAACAGAGAATGATGGGGACTCAGGGGCTCAATTCCAGGTGAAGACTGCAAACCACTGTCACCTGAGCAAGTGGTACTGCACAGATGGGCTCAGGGGCCAGGTGGGCTTCTTGGTTTTATCATGATCCCTGTCTCTTTCTAGTTACAAGACCTTGGTTAATTTACATAAGAGCTCTGTGCCTTAATTTTCTCATCTGTAAAATGGAGATAAAACCCCTTACTCACTGATTTCATGCTCCATGTAAAATGCTTAGGATATTTACCTAGGACAGGATAACTCTGTTCCATAAATAATAGTTATTACTATTGCTGGCTTTAGTGATGACTAAAAATAAGTCATCACTTCATCCAATAAAACAAAACTAACCAGGTGGTTGCTGTAATACAATTCTGACCAACTAAATACTTTTATTCTGTGTAAGGAGGACTTTATTTTCCTTATACATTGCTCAGGACTTTGATTCCATGAGTTGCCTTTAAATGTAAAAACCATTCCATTTTGGACTAGCAACACCTGCACACCACTTATGGTTGCCTCAACTTGCTCAGCTTACAATACAGTAAGCTTAGCACCCAGCAATGATTTCTGAACAAAGCTCAAAGTCAGGAAACATTATACTACTCACTGTGGATATTGGGAGACAAACCCTTCTCCTGTAAGGTTTTTATAATTAAACGTGATGACATCTAATGATGTGTTCGACCTCTTCTCACTCGTGCAAAAACTTTATTTCTACTGGAAATGCAAGGCCTGCTTTCCTCCTTCTAAATAGTAAAGGAAAGAATATGTAAATATCTCTGCAACAGTTTCTGGTACAGCTGGTGAGAGTGGGCAGGATACATACCAACTACTACTAGGGTTTTCAAAGAATATGGCTATGGTCCCTGCTCATTTTACCATTTGATAGAAGAGGAAGAGACAGATGCATGTAAGTGCTACGGAAGGGGCAACTTGAGAGATCCTAGTGGTAATGGAATGTTTTATTATTTTATTTTTTTGAGTGTTTCCTATCTTGATAATATTAATGTCAACATCCTGGTTGTGATATTGTACTCTCATTCTGTAAGTTACCATGGAGGGAAACTGGGAAATGGGTCCATGAATATCTATGTATCATTTCTGACAATTACATGTGAATCTATAGTTTTCTCAACACAAACCCTCAAAACTTAATCAAAAAATATCCAGAAGCCTCCAAAATAAAAATAAAACACACACAGGTTATCTGAAAAATACAAAAAAAAAAAAAAAAGGTGATACATTACGAATTAATTCTTCTAAAACACAGACTAGGCAATGAATAATGTTCACAGTATGGGACAAACAGTGGGGGTAGGAGAGCACTGCCTGATGAGAAAGAAAGGACATTGGTCTGAGCACGGGAGCCGTCCTGGGGGCCCTGTAATATCAGGTGGGAGCAATTCACTTGCTAGATTGCAGGAAGTCTGAGCAGCTCAGGCAGGGGCATGTGGCTTCAAGTCTTAGGGACAGGAGGACAGTCCAGTTGGTTGCAGGATGCTCAGGGGGGTTGGGAAGTGGCTATTTGCCAACCAATGTGGAAATATTTTAATATTATGGCATATATGTGTCTATCAAGGCACCAGTTGGTAAATATCGACCCTGGATAAGGCTGTGATGAATTGGATTCGCGCAATGATAATAGCCAAACCCTGGAGCAGTCACATAATAGAAGAGAGCCATGAAGAGACATAAGAAAGCACCACTGTGTTTCAGTGCAGGCAAACTCAGTTCTACAAAGAGTCAGCAAGGTGAAATGTCTGAGTCCTCAAATTCTAGTTTAACATATTTTCTTACTTTCTAATTATATTAATTCAAGAACAAAATATCCTTGTTAAAGAATTAAACATTCCCATTAAGGCTGAATAGCATCTACCTTCCAATTTTTAATCTATTCCCCAGAGCTAATTACTCTTAATTTGGTAAACTCATCTCAGGTATGTGTATTCACACGCATTTGGTATTGTGTTGGATGTTAACTATGTGTTTACATATGTGGTAAGCAGAATTTTAAAATGTTTCCCTCAAACTTCCTGTCTATTCCCCAGAACGGTGAATATGATATCACACCCTGATTATGTTGTTATGTGGCAAAAGGAATTTTGCAAATATAATTAAGGTTGCTAATGAATTGACTTTGAGTTAATCGAAAGAAAGATTATTCAAGTGGGCCTAATCTAATCATATGTGCCCTTTAAAAGTGCAGTTTTCTCTAGATAGTAGCAAAGGGGAAGTCAGAGAGACTCAAACCACAGAAAGAATTTGAGGTACCATTGCTGGCTTTGAAAATAAAAGGCATCGTATGCCAAGGAATGCTGGAGGCCAACAGAAGCTGAGAGTGGTCCTCCAGACAGTCAGCAAGGAAATGGGACGTCAGTCCAACAACCACAAGGAAGTGAATTCTGTCAACAACTTAAATGAGCTTGGAAGCGTATTATCCCCCAGAGTCTCCAGGTAAGAACCCAGCAGTCTGGCTTACACCTAGGTGTCAGCCTTGTGAGACCTTTATGCAGAGAACCCAGTTGAGTCCACTCAGACTTCTGACCAAAGGAAGTGTGAGATAATAAATGGGTGTTTTAGGCAACTAACTTTGTGGTAATTTGATACATAGCAATAGAAAATTGATACCACATATCATTCTGCAGTTTGTTTTTACTGAGAATTTGTTATAAATATAAGCAAATTAATTCATTCCTTTTTACCTACTTCTGTTCCACAGTATAAGTAGAAAAAAAATTTTTTTTCCCAAAGATAGTTACCAAGAATTCCTCCCATCACTTACAAAGCTGCCACTTTCTTATTTCCCTCTCTTTGAATCTGGGCTGGCCTTGTGATGTGTTTTCACTATTAAAATCTGGTGAAAATGATGTCCTAGGACTTCAGAGTTCGGATCTTGAGAGACCTTAAAGCTTCTGATTTTGTCATTTTGGGATCCCTGTAGCATGTATAAAAGCTTGAAGTGAACTACTGAGTGATGAGAGATCACCCTGGGGAAGAGTGAGGAGGAAGGAGAGGGAAGGCTGGGAGGGAGAGAGATAGAGATCTAGACAGACCCAGGCAAGCTTGTGGTAATCTCAGGAGTCTCTATGTGGAGCAGAAGACCGCTCAGCTAAGTGCAGATAGCACAAAGAATTATGAGAACAAATACTGAATCATTGCCTGTTTAAGCCACTGAATTCTGAGGCAGTTGGTTATGCCACAATAGATAACATTATAATAAATAAACCATGAATAAATTATGAACATATTTTCCTTATCAATTTCTCCTACTGTCGGACATTTTTTAAAAAGTTTATTTATTAATTTTGAGAGGCAGAGGAAGAGAGGGGGGGTGCAGGGACAGGGGGACAGAAAGAATCCCAAGCAGGCTCTGCATGATCAGCATGGAGCGTGAAGCCCAATGCTGGGCTCCAACCCATGAACAGCGAGATCATGACCTGAGCCAAAATCAAGAGATGGATGTTTAACCAAATGAGCCACCCAGGCACCCCCATTTTTGTGTTTTCTAAATATTAAAGTGGACCACATGAAACTGACATTCCTGTAAGTCAAAACTGCTCAAACGTCATCGATTTCTTAAGGTTCCATCATACAAACACTCTGGTCATAAATATCCCTTCACGTACCTCTGTGCACATGGAAGACAATGTCACTGCAGGGCAAATACTTAGAACTGTTTAGTTGTATGATAGACACATTCTAAATTTTAACAGATGTTGTAAAATTGCCCACTAGAATAACTATCAATCTATGTGCCTATTACCAATGTATAACGTTATCCTATGTCCCTTGATCTATATATTCCTAGAATTCCATTTTAACAAAAATAGGGCTCAACATGAAGCCTACTTCACATGGACAAATATAAAACTAAAGTAGTGCTGGCAACCTGATATAAAGTCCCTGATAATCCACAAGGCATTTTGAGTTTTAAATAGCCTACGGTAGGTGACTATTTGAGACTAGATAGGCCTTCCTATTTGTACAATAGTTAAACTAATATAAGTCGTGTTTATGGTCTATGAGTAGAGCTTACCTAAGCACTGGGAATGGAACTGGAGTAGAGCTATACTGGGAGTGGAGGAGTGCACCAGCCTAGGTGGTCACACAGTTTCAGTGACACTAGAAGATGAAACATAAGGACACTGTGCTCCACAGATAACAGTGCTATCCATCCATGTGCCAGTATCATGATGGTTGGGAGGGTGAAATTTTGAGGAATGTTTAGAACATGTTTATAAGATGTGGCTTACCAAACATTTGTCCATGGCAGAGGCATAGACTCTTTTTATATAGCATTTATGTGTGGAAGGTGTACTTGTTCTGCTCTTTTTCTGTAATCACACAAATTTCACTGGGTATCTGGTCACACTGCCCACCTCTCTTACTTGATGATCAGAACCTTTACTATGAACAGGATTCAATGAGAAAGAAGGAAAATGGGAGTTCCCGGAAGATTTGGTGAGTGGTTACATGAGTATAGAGACGTCCTTTTAAAACAAAAGAGGCCAAACACCCAGAGGATGTTTAGTTGACGCTTAGTTCATAGCATGGCTGCACACGTTTTACCGCACAGAGGCAGGGAAGAATCATGAACCCACATGGCCCCAGTTGACTGGCAGTTCACTATAAATTGTTTTGTTTTCTAAACATTAAAATCACATGTTGTGAAGCACATGGCAGCTAACACAATTTATCAGGGGACTTGCCAGAGCTAGGGTTGTTGGGTATTCCTGTGTGATCAGTAACCCATGTGTTTTCTACACTGGGGTGAACGCTGTTACCGAGGAAGGCAACTGACACTCTCTCATCCCAGTGAAAAAGCTCCATCTTGGTAAGTCACCTGCAAAGTCAGTGGCCTTTTGGCAATCTATTATACCCTTTTCGAAAGTTGCATATGTTTAGAAAACAAAACAATTTACTTCCCCCAAAGCAAATACGCAGAAAAAAAAATTCAAGAAAAGCATTCAAATAAATTAGAACTATTCCAAAAACAGAGTGGGGAATGCCTTCTGAAATAACGTAAATACCTCAAATAAAAAATTTCCAAGGTAATGTGTTTTTAATCAAATGCATCAATCTCAAGTTTTTACAACATCTGCAAACTTGAATACGATTGTATAATGTGGCCAAAATGCAATAAAATAATTGCATTAGGGTTTTGGCATCACTTTATAATAAGTGGACAGTAATTGTTGCTAAATTACAGCTGAATCTCTGCAGAATTAGATATTGCATCATATTAGGATCGAATGACTCTGTCATGATTAATGATACTGCAGTGAATACCAAGAGAATTAAAATGATTAGCCACTTATTCTAAAGTGTTGACATTTTTCCATGATTTTAGAGTAGTTTCAAAAGAACCTTGAAATTAAACTTATTGCTAATGGCTACGGAGATAAATCCAGAGACAAATATTCCTTAAAAGGTCAACTTTATTAATGAGAAAATATTAAAATTTTTTAAAAAACCACTTAGCTGAACTATCCACCTTAAATAACTAACAGCAAATGATGTGTTTAACATCCTAGTTATATTTGAATAATACAGACATATAATTAAGGGTATTCAGCTATAATTAAAATCTTCATATTAATTCTCTTTCTAAATAATTTATGCACTTCAGGCTACATATGTGTGATGAAGTAAAAAAAATGCATTACCAGTTTCAAAGAAGTTTATGTTATTCAATTGTAAGGTCTTTTGGCAACTTTTTAAAAAGAAATTACAGAGTAAAAGCAAAAATTGGTGTTTAATTGTTTATGGAATATGTTTAGGTTATAAATAAATTGCAAAGAATTCTCAGGAGAAAATTTGGTGGCAATTCATTAGACCTACACTTGGCAGTGTCTTACTAAAGTAATCATACACCTGAAAATGGACATTAAAGAAACATTCATAGAAAGTGATTTGTGTTTTTCCTACTGCTTTAGTATTACTGAATATTACTTCCTAAGATAAGTATCAAATTACACAAGATATTGTGGTTCTTAGAACCAGCTATTCTTGGCCCCAAGAGTAATTTTGTAAATGACTGAGAAATGCAAACGCTATTAAAGAGACTAAACATATGGAAATAACAACTTTGAACTGGTACAAAAACAGCCACGAGCTGAAATTTTGAATTTGTGTCTAATTTACCCAATGATCTCTCTGGAATATGTTTTCTGCACACACGGGTTCAATATTTTTTTTCTGACCTGGTTTCTCAGTAAAAAATAAGGTAAGAAAGATACATGAAATACAACTGAGAAAACATGTAGAACTCTTCAGAATAAAGTTAATGTATCACCTCCAGGGTTTATCACTGTGATTAGGAACCCTGCCTCCATCTTCTCAGAAACTCATGTATAAAATGGAACAAAATTTTAACACATAATATTGGGGTCAAGTAGCAACAGGATCAGGCATGCTTATTACTTAGAGAAAACTTGCAAAACTTTCCCCCAAAATCTTGTTTATTTGAAACTCCATATAAATTATATTCTCAAATGTCATTTCTCTTTTGATCAAATTAGGAGTAATACTTTCTATTTAAGCAGTTGAAATGAACTCTCTTCTGTGGCTTGGAGAAATACAGTTGTATTTCAAAATGCTTCCTTACAATGATTTTCCCCATACAGATGTGAGATTAAAGTTACCATTTTTTAAAATATTATGTTTGTATTCTTAACATTTTTGTCATATTGACACTATACATAAATGATTTATAAAAATAACATTTTCTTTACAATTCAACAACAACAACAACAACAACAAAAAGCTAAAAGCAGACACTGAGGCATGTGGAAAGGCAAACCCTTAATATCAAAAGTTGTTTCTGGATGTAAGTGGAAGAATGTTCCAGTGGGGCTTCAAGTCTCACTCAGAGGTTTATGTTTGGCACAATAGGGAAGAATGTTAGGAAGTAAGGATCTTCCCTTGGATGCTGTATAGCTGAATGCAATGAAAGATACAACATGCTAAAGATAAACTTATCATATGGCATTCAAATCAGTCACTAGTGTCCTCAAAAACATATCAGAAAGGCCCCTAAAAGCACATCTTGGTTCTGAAAATGGAGAAGAAAGAGGAGTTTCTGGAAAAAGTATATCTTAGAAGAAAAAGTGATTTTGTAAAATCTTAGCAAAGGAAGCAATGATTGTTTTTTTTTTAATATGAAATTTATTGTCAAATTGGTTTCCATACAACACCCAGTGCTCATCCCAAAAGGTGCCCTCCGCAATACCCATCACCCACCCTCCCCTCCCTCCCACCCCCCATCAACCCTCAGTTTGTTCTCAGTTTTTAACAGTCTCTTATGCTTTGGCTCTCTCCCACTCTAACCTCTTTTTTTTTTTCCTTCCCCTCCCCCATGGGTTTCTGTTCAGTTTCTCAGGATCCAGAGGAAGCAATGATTGTAAGAGAAAGCATGAGGTCATTAGGAATGCATCATGCCAAACTGACTTCTTTAGTCTTCCTTTTTTTTTTTTTTTTTAATCAATAGATTTCTTAGCTCTGGGAAAGGACATAGGTCAAAGCACAAAGGAAGGAAAAAAAGGAAGGAAGGAGCTGTTTTGTTAATCAATTTCCTACAAATATTTTGTTAATTGCTACTTGTCTAAAGCTCATTCAGTTGTTTCTTCAGGATCTTGATCTCAAAATCCAAGTTCAAACGTGTTTTGCTCTAATACATCTTCTACTTTATTCACACCTTCAATTGTCCCTAAAATATGCCTATGGCTCTGGCATTGCTATTGGCTCAGGTTTTTTTTTTTTAATTTTTTTCAATGTTTATTTTTGAGAGAGAGAGACAGAGAGACAGAGCATGAGCAGAGGAGGGGCAGAGAGAGAGAGAGAGAGAGAGAGAGAGAGAGAGAGACAGAATCCAAAGCAGGCTCCAGGCTCTGCGCTGTCAGCACAGAGCTCAACGTGGGGCTCGAACCCACGAACAGCAAGATCACGACCTGAGCTGAAGTCAGATGCTTAACTGACTGACCCACCCAGGCTCCCTGTTTCAGATTTAATTGATAGGTCAGACAAGCATGTAAACACACACACCATGTATACAAACCAATGTATACAAACACGTTGGTCTCATGAGTCCTTTCCATTAATAATCATAAGAATCTGACAGGGTACAAATTTGGGACTGAGCTCCTGCAGAACTGGATTCAGGTCCCAACGGTGCAATTAGCTCGATGGGTGACTTTGGTAATGTCACCCTTCTTCAATCTCCCCATTTGAAAAATGCTGGGCTTGGATCAAGGATATTCCTTTCAGCTATGAGTATGTTTTATCATCCATGAGTCATGTCTGCTACTTCACCCTATTTCTATAGTGCTAAAAGCTCATTTCTCTTCATTTTCCCCAGTGAGAATGATTGCTAGCTTTCCTCTTAGCAATCTCATTACATATTTTTACATATTTGTTGGTTATTATGTTTTCTTTCCGTCACTTTTACACATGAATGAACAGCATACGTTATCTTCAGCTTCAAAAGCTTCAACTTCATTTTTCACTATTTTCTTTCATGGCTACTTTTTGAATCCTATTTCCTAATATCCACGTAGGGTTGTGGTTGAGAGTGAAGTCTCTGGATTTAGGCTGCCTGTATTTGAAGCCACTTTCTGGAGGGGAAATTTTGGAATGATCCTTTGAAGTGATGAATGGTAAGTATTCTTATTTATAAAATGAGTACATTTTAACAGCAGCAAACTCTTAATTATGACACTTATAAGACAGAATGCACCTTCAGCATGCACTGGAGGTCAGACACATAACTGACGCTATTTAAATTATTATTTGGGGTGTTTTTATAGTTTCTGATACCTCCTCATCTCCAGGATGCCCCAGAAAACTGGTGCTTTCAACAGAATTTACCCAAATGAGCACTAAACAAAGCTGAAGAGAAATAAGTCCATCCACTTAGGAAGACATGGTACTTTCTTTTTAATAATTAACTACATGACTAAGGTGAACTCTATTTCTAATCATGCCCTAGGCCCTTGTATCAACTGCCTGAGCCCATGACCTCAGGAACAATCTTTCAGTGTTTCTGGCTAAGAGGTAACCATTCTGAGTGGGGAAAGGACTCCTACCTTCTTGACCCGAAACAAAATCATTTAAAGAACAGAGAAAACTACAGATCTTACAAAATGAGAATAAATAAATAAATAAAAGTCAAAAGTGTGATTCTTTCTTAATTGACAGAGAAATGAGCCAGCTGTAGTGCCACCTTTGAACACAGCACCAAAGAGATGTGTCCACAAATCCACCAGAACTTCTACCTGCTGAAGATCTAATTTCTGCCAAATACCTAATTACATATCTTTGACTATGTCCTCCCTCACTGTCAGGAAACTGGAGGTGTTACTGGTGAGCCCAACAGTTCATTGCTTGATAAAACACTCATAACCTCAAAATGTAAAGTTGGTCACTTCCTCCTAAGCAACCACATTTGTGAAGCCAGACAGAGAGGTGGGTTTCAGAATCTTGAGTGTGTAAAACTACATGAAACTGACACCAGTGTTAGGGGTTTGCAGAGAATGATGGTGAGAATGACCATGCTTTCTCTTCAGATCTCATTTCTGTTTTTTTCTTCCTCGATTACCTTCAGGACATGATCTTTTATATTACTGTTCTAAGTCTGCACTTTCCTGTGGCCTTTTATATGTTGTTCTTACACAAAACAAACTTACCTTTTTTTCATTCACGTGCATCCTTCCTAAATACTCAAAGATCATGTCACCCAACCTGGCCCTCCTTCAGCTGTTTCCTTTAGTGTTCCTAAATGAATTTCATCAAACCTCAGAGATTTCAACATATTCAATTATTGAAGTGTGCCTTAACCTGCTTGCTCCAGATGAGAACTCACCCAGATGCTCATTAACTGTTACTGTATTAGCATCCTTTGACTATTAACCTTTATAGTGGAGGCTAAAGAGAAGAGTTGGCAATGATTTCCCAGCTCTCCTGCCAGGTGCCTGCCCCCCACCCCTCTAATAAGTGGCAGGCCGCCTCCTCTGGGAGAATCTTCTGTCTTTTGGACACATTACCCCATTTCACTTCATTTTCTAAAACAAAAAATCACATTGTCTTCCTGTGTTTTCTGCTCTATTCCTTTCATCCTTCATATTTTTACAGATACCTTTGGACTCTACTACCAATTGTACCTAGAATTTTTTTGTTTCCTCATTGAAAATTGTACACGAACATATATATATATATATATATATATATATATATATATATATATATATATCCTCATAGGATTCTTTATTTTTAACCTTCAACCAGGGAACACAGATGCTTAAAATCATTTCATCCTAGATTTGATAAGGGACATTACTTTTTTATTTACCAGCTGGTTCAGAAGGACAATATGTACATAGACATAATTACTGTCCTTTCTGCTGGTTTTAGTTTGAGAGATTCTCATTATTCTCATCTATAAGAGGATAAAATAAAATTTTCATTCAAATCTCTCCAACTCTCTTTATCACTCTACTTGGGAGCATTTCTTTTGTCCACCTACTTTCTAGAACTCTCTATGTTGCTCATTCTTATGCCACTCAAAATTGGGCTGTGTCTGCGTTAGCCATTTTATTTCAATTAGTAGGTTCTTCATCCAAGCAACCCAGGCACAGTCAACCTACCAGCATTCCACCATGCCGACCATTGGTACCACCAAACTCTTACAGGGAATGTTGGGTTCCAGGATTAAAATCCAGTGAATCTTAACTGGTGTTCAATACACTTGACAGGCATAGGAGCAAATGGGAACAGGGTCTGAAGGGAGGATCTCCATACCTATTTAGAAAAATGCCTTCATAATGCTATATTTAAACTTCCCGCTTATGTTTTTGGCTAAAAAGTGTTTTGTGTGTATGTGTGTGTGTGCATGCATGTGCATGTGTGTGTTTCCCCTTTTCTCTCTCAACATGTTTATATTAAGCTTTCACAAGCAGGGAAATAAAACATAAATCCTGATCACTCAAGCCAAAATACAACCATATGTGCTCTTCTCACCTACCCACCATCCTTATATTTTATTCCTTCTCTCCCTTGGCAGATGTCTTCCCTTAAAAAAAAAAAAAAAAGAAGAAGAAGAAGAAGAAGCTGACAGTATTGGAAAAGGAAAGCACAGTGTGGGCTACATACCAGGGGATAACTTTTAGGAGATATCAAGAAAGTGGGGCCACCTCACCACATCTTTTAAAAGTCATCAGGGCCAGCAAGGCCTGCTTAGTGGCAATTATTTGAGGCACACCTATTAGGCATCTGCCCAGCTGCTATTTTTACCCACTCTCCAGAGGGAATATAAATGCTTTGTTCCCATTTATGCAGATGCCAAAAAAGGTCACCCTGTTTCAGAAAACATACAAACAGTGATATTTGTATTCAGTCATTTTTAGGTAATGACTTTCTTCTTTTTCTTAAACGCTGTTTGGAAGTGGTGAGGCAGAACTTGTGTGACTATAAAAATGGCACTTTTTAAAAATATGGTTAGGCCAGATTATTGAAAGACCAGAATTGTGAAAACAGCTGCTTTGGAAGTGTGAAAATTTTTATGGACTCATAAAATGTTACAGTGAGAAAGAACCCGAGAATTTATGTTAGAAATGAGGAAACTGAGGCCCCAGGATATTAAGGGAATTTCTCAAGGTCATTTAGCATCTTAGGGCTGAAGTAAAAGCAAAAATCAGTCTGGTGGGTTTCCCAGTACATGCTATTGTCTCACCCTTTTCAAATGTCAATCTTTTTGTTAACCTGGCCTTATACAGGAGAAATTTTTAGCCTATTCCACTGCTGCCTGAATCCAAAAGAATGTAGTGTGAAAAGGTCATTTTTAAATTACCAAAGCTTCCAAAACGTTGGTTCAGAAGGGATCATCTAAATGCTCTTGCTGCTTCCAGGTAAAGCTACAGCAAACCCTCTCCACTCTGCTCTGTCAAGTCCCAAAGGGTAGGAGGGCCCACTGCCAGTCCCCACAGCCTCCGTGTCATTACCTAACAGTACAGACTACAGGCTAGAAGGGTGATGATGGGCTCCCACAGGTTCTATGGGTCATGGCTATGTCTGCAAGTCAAATCATACCCTTGCATTTTGCTTTGCATGAACTCTATATTACTGCAAAGTTGTAGGACATAGTACTAATGTCATTTTAGAAATCTGAATTCTAGCTCAAAAGCAGCAGAACATCTCAATCTTTAAAGGAGATTTGCAACAAACTGCACGAAATGTCAATAACATGCATTAACATTAGTCAATCCATTTGTTCATTTGCTGAATTTTCATATGGAGAGCTTGTACAGTAGTGGCATATCTGCATGGAGTGGAGAAAATGCCTTTGAAAAACCTCCCAAACCCCCAACAGTGCTAGAAATCTGTCCATGATGAGCACCTCTAGTGAGACGTTTATTGATCATCCACTATGAAGTGGGTCCTATGTTATGTTCTGCAGATATAGCCATGGATAGATAGAACCCTTGGCCTTGGGAAGCTCAAATCTAATAGGAAAATATACCCTTAAGAATAAGTCAGGGCCTCAACTAAAAGGTTTTGTTGGGCTCATTTCATCATTTTATTTCCGTCCTTCTAGAAGGCACATTCCTCTAAGGTGGAAAATAACCTTTCAACATTATCTAGGTCACCTGCCTGGCCCTAGGCAAGAATAGGACTTAACCATTACTGTCATTTAAAGAAATCAGCCTCTTTCCAATAGGCTCTCTAATATGTCACTGTATTTCCTATTAGTATATAGTAATATTACTTCTAGCTTAAATCCCTCATGCTGTAATTCATGTTCCCTTCCCTTCTTTTATTGACTCTTTAGGGAAGATGGGATTTTAATAATTCCACTAATTTAACTTGAAGACTACCTCAGTTTCCTGTTTTCTGGGATCCATAGTCTTGATTTATAATTAGGTAGGTAGTGTACATAATTCTCCTCCGTGTCCGTCCTAATCCAGAAGTCTGAAAATTGTTCACAGCAGACACAGAATTATCTGCCAAGACAATGAACATTTTAGTCAGGATTTCACCAGCACTAAGACTGAGGCATGCCAAAAGACAGTGTTTTCTTTCTTTTGTTTTTCTTAAAGTTTATTTATTTTTTTGAAAGAGAGAGGGACAGTGTCAAGTGAGGAGGAGCACAGAGAGGGACAGAGGCAAATCCAAGGAGGCCCAACACGGAGCTTGACCTCACAAACCATGAGATCACAACTGGAGCAGAGATTAAGAGTCACATGCCTGAGCCACCCAAGTGCCCCTCTGTGTTTGCAAGTCAACATTCCAGGACAGCATCTCTCTTTTTAACAACAGTCTTCCAGGGAGCCCCTTGTGAGACTAACAACAGTGACCTATCTCTTTAACTCTTCTTCCTAACCTAGGATCAAACAAGTTCACCAGCATGATAAAAGTTTTCATTTTGAATGAATGATGAATGAATGAATAAAAAAAACAAGGAGTTTCTACTCTCACTATAATGACCCTTCTTATATAATATTTTTAATATTTGAGAGAAATTTGTTATGGCCCATAATTTGTTTTTTAATCAAGTCTCTTTAATAAAGTCATTCTCTTTTGTCTTCTTCCACATATTTGTTTAGGTCTAACCATTCACTCTTGCACAGAATTTGCAAAAGAAGCAATCCCATCAAACCCTTCCTGAGATTGAATAAAAAGTCCCTGATCATACATGAAAAGGCCTCAAATTACACAAACATTAATTTAAACAAAATAAGCTCCCTGAGCACTCAGGATAATAGTGCTTTGCAGAATTCAGATCTTTTCTTGGCTGTAATGTATCTAAGAGCTATACAGTCAGACCTTTAAACTCAGATGAGTTTATTTATAGAAACAAAATTCTACAAAGCAATTTGGAAATAATATGTGCTACTGAAAACCCAAATACTGTAAATTATCTTCAGTACTAAATCAAGGAATCAGCAACTCTCAACCATTAAATCAGTAATGTTTTCTATAGAGAATTCTGTTTCCTGTGTGCTTGCAAATGTAAACAGAGCTATTAAATAGTTACCACACAAGGATATAGAAAGCAGAACACTAGAAGGTGTTAAATTCATGATGTTGCTCTAATTTTAAGTTTTCATTTATACTTTTTGTAAAGGCTTAGAAAATCTGTTTCATTTAAGGATACCTGTATGTCATAAAAAAAAAAAAAAAAGCTATAATGATTTCAAGTTTGGTATTTTTGAAGGTCTTTTTCAAATGAAGCATTCTTCCAAATTCAAGTAATTAAGGATATTAGAAATATTTCTCAAGAACTTATTCCATTAGGCATTTTCAATGGAATCAAGATTTTTCTTTTAAAAAATTAGAAAACCAAGTAGGAAGACATTTTCATGCAAGTATGTTAGGGAAAGTCCTAAAAAGGAGGTAAGAAAAAATAATAGCAACATAAATTCAATTATTGTTCCAAGTAGCCACAGAAACATGCAGAAACATGGTAATTCAAGTAAATAAATTATTCTCATTTTGCTCCTAGCTGACACAAATTACTCATTTCCTTGGACTTGATACAAGAAGGCTTCAGAGGAAAAGAAGAAATGCAATCAAAGAGCCAAAAAAAAAAAAAAAAAAAGCACATTACTCATCGTCTGCCAGCCTTGAAGTAACTGGGATTTACTATCATCCCTCATCCCCCACAGCACTGAAGGAGATGTTCATGAGCCAGACTCTTACATGCTTAAATGATCTCATTCATAGATTTGATTTGCTTTTGTAGGCTCCTGCAACAGTTCTGAATGGTGGCATTGTGACTTCCAACCAATTGCAAAGTGCCTTTAGTTATTTGTTACCAATTAAGTATTGAAGTTTGCAAATGACATGCATTAAAAAGCTAACTGAGTTTATTTCTAAAATAAGCAGGGGCAATAAAATATTAAAAACTAATAATAGGGCCTGGGCATCCACGGACCAGAAAGAACTCAGGCCTGAGTGGGCTGCCACTGTCCCAGGTGCTGGATGGTGGGTGGGTCCAGGGTACTAGAGAAGGAATGTATTAGTGCAGACAGCACCAAGAAGAGGGAAGCCTGAGAAACCTAAGCTTTTATCAACCAGGAGAGAAGTATCATGGCATCTTAATACCCTGGTGCATGTACCTATTAGGGTCAGATAAAGGGAAATATCATTTTGGTTAAGCAAATTGGCCTCACTCACATATTTACAGTTGCATTTTCTTGAAGAGGAAAGGAGGTGGGGTGACGTGCTAGAAGCTACACATAACCCATGGCTTTTCCAATCTGTGATCCCAAGGAATTATGCCACATATAAATATATGAAGGCAGGGTTACAACTCTGCCCTTTTGCTCTCCTACACTGTGTTCGTCGGCTAGGGCTACCAGAACACAAAGCCACAGACTGGGTAACTTAAATGAGCAATTTATGTTCTTGAAGTTTTCAAGACCAGAAGCCCAGATCAATTGGTCATCAGGATTGGTTTCTGGTGAGGACTCTCTTCCTGACTTGTAGAGAGCCACCTTCTCAGTGTGTGCTCACATTCTATATGCACACGGAGAGAGAACAAGCTCTGATATATCTTCCTCTTCTTATCATAATCCTGTCCAATTAGGGCCCCACCGTTATGACCTAATTTAGCCTTATTTACCACCCCCCCCAAACCTGAGAGGTGCCATGGCTTTACAGTTACATTGGAGATTAGGGCTTTAACATATGAATTTTGGGTGATATAATTCAGTCTATCACACATACCATGTGAGAGAAAGGGAGGCCTGCCCCCACATATTCTCTACTCTGACCAATGTAAATGAAAGTGAATTCAGAATTATTGGTAGAAACAAACAGCCTTTAAAAGCAGACTGCCACTATAGAATTACCTGTCCTATATTCATCCTGAGCCGAGCCTCACTGAGGGATGGGCCACCTTGACTAAAACACCTAATCACTGCCACTTTCCAATTTATCAGCCAGAAAATACTGATTAGATACCAATTTTATTCCCAGACCAAGGGGTTATACAAGAAGATCCACATGGTTTGGGGGGAAATGAGTGTATATAAGAATCAACCAGTGGATAAATCAGCTTATTTCCATTTACTCAGTGAGAACCAGAGTATTCATGACAGCCATGTGAAATCTGCACAGGTAGAATAATACACTACAAATACTACTGTGATGACTACTCTGTCATGTGTCTCTGCCATGGTCTCTATGGAAACAAGGATGTTCCCTAGCACAAAAGCATGTCCCAGAACAGACTGGGCCTTGGTACCTTTGGTGCAGGAACAGCAATGTAAGTGAAACTGTTTCTTTTTCATGGTAACCAGTTGCAATTCTACTCAGGAGCTCCATTCATATTGCACTCTTGTGAACATTTGGTGTACAGGATGCTTAGATTTAAAAATACAGAATAGTGATCACAGAATAAAGGGTAAGTCAGTGGAAAAACACATGATGTTTTAATTCTAGGAAAAGAGAGACACAGCAGAGTATTAGTAGAACCTTCCAAAAATAGAAACCAAGATTATAAGTGAATTAAAGGAGTATATGAGAGGACAATGAAACAATTCTGGATGAGATATAGAAGTGCAAAATTCTCCATACAAAAAATGGGAAGATCAAGGGCAGTACAAAATATAGAAAGAGCATAAAACTTTGGAAGTACAATATAGAAGCACTTACTTGTTTTATGGCCTTAGCTCTCTGAACCTCAGTTTACTCATTTTTAAATAGATACGGTGCCATAGATTTCAGTGGTTAACTGCAAGGATTAAGTCAACACACACAAACCCAGGCACATATACGCACAGAATATCCATAACAGAGCCTGATAATACACAGTAAAAACACTCATAAGTATCTGCTGAAGGAATAGATGAACAGTAGAATTACCAGCTACACTTCTGATGCAAACTCTCAGCTGAAATACTAGCAACAATAATGGTAATGCCATTTTTAGTAAGACATAAAAATCTTAGAATCCCTTCCAAGTCTTTGTGCAGACAAAAGAGTAGCATCCATTTAGTTTAATATAAAATTATTGTCAGGGCTACTCTATAATTTGCCTCCTATAAATGTCCAGATGCCACTACATTGGGTGTCCAATGTCTAATGTCCAATGTAGTGGCATCTGGACATTTGTAGGGTAGAGCGGACGGTCTCATGATTGCCTTGTTCTATTAGAGCTGACCCAGAGCCAGATGTTTGCAGGGAGTCTATTGCTGGGCTTATACTTTGAATAATTTTTAGTATGAAACTTGTCTCCAAATGATAAGCCAGGGGGCAATCAAAGCAGTTGTCCTTGCTGAATTCTGTTTACAGCTGTTCCCCAAGAATATCCTTCCTTCTTCTAGTAAAGTTTTCTGCCAACTTAACATAGCAGTGTCTCTCTGGCTGAGCACAATTGTATTTGTGTTGTAGAGTTAAGGCAGTATAGTCCAGTGCCCCCACCTTGGACACATCTATTCCTTCAAGGATGGTTTGAAAAATTAGGGATTTTTTTCCTGAATATGTTTTCAGCCGATGTTAATTCTACAAAGTAGACAGGCAGCTAAAGCCTTTGAAATTGCTAAATACACTTTGAGAGCAAAAAAATAATTTTTTAGGAAGATTAATGTTCAGTTTGTATTTCACTTAAACTGTTATCAATATTTGCGAAGCCAAATGTAAAAAGCAATAAAATATATCAAACCATGAAAGCAAAATTAAAGGTTTCTCGTATGAGTTGTAGAATTTAACCTAACAGTCCTATCCCAGGCATGATATATCAAGGTCTGAGCTGTGAGCACTAGGAGACTCCACTCTGATGCTTCTGTAACCCCTCTTTTCTATCAGATGAGGACTCCTTAGAGTCAAGAAGATGTGCCTACCCTCTGCCCCATGATGCTCTGTTTACTTGTGAACCAGCAATTTCCTTCCAAATGGCCCTGAGCCTATTGCCAGGACCAGTGCGAGGCCTCTCTGTGCTCTTAAGTCCCAAGAAGTGACAGTAGGGAAGGAGTGTGGGCAGGGTAGACACCTAAAAGCTAGGGTGTCCGCTGGGTGCACTAAGGCCCCTTGTGGTATGGGATGATGGGGCCTGGGGTAGGGAGAGAAAGGCAGATAGATAACCAAAGGATTGGGCTGCATGCTGGGACTTTGGAACTGGTTGTCGGTACAACCACAAGCCAGCAAAACCACCAAGGAATGAGAGAATTTTAAACTCGAATTTGGTCTTCCAGGACCTGATGACGGTATATTCATCAAGGTAAGAGACTAGAACATATTTCATTCGGCAGTTTGCTAGCTTGATTTATGATTTTTGCATATTTAGACCTGTGGAATATGGCCACATTTCTTATACACTTGCCCTAGGCTCTGTAAATGTTAGGGGTCAGGCTGTAATGAAATTAACTTTAGAAAATTACAAGCATATAAATGAAAGAATAATTGTATTAAGTTCTGTTAATTTCTTTAGCAATATTAAGATTACAGCTAATAATCTACAAGAAACTGTATGTTTTTGAGGTTCTTTTTGTTTTTAATGAAAAGTTACAAACTTCTACAAAAGTAGAAGTTAAAATATAAGAAACTCACAAAAATGTCTCCCTCTCTTTATGCCCTCCCCCGGCTCACACTCTGTCTCTCTCTCTCAAAAATAAATAAACATTTAAAAAAAATTTTAAAAAGAAACTCTCATCTACTCAACATACAGCTTCACTATAAAAAACTGAAAGCCAATGAGGCTTCATCATCCTTACTCCTGATTCTCCCTCACAGTTATTAAAAGCAAATCACATATTTATGTTAATTTGTGTGTTTAGAACATGAAGCACTTTTTAAAAAAATGTGCCCATATATCACCACACTTAAAAACATGAACTGTATCAAATGTTCAGAAAGTATACGAATCTTCCAACCAATTCTTTTCACTATTTCTTCAAATTAGGATCCAAATAATGTTCCCACAACATCTCTTAAGACCCTTTATCTACAGGTTTTCTCCCATCCTCTTTTCTTTCTTTGCAGTTTATTTGTTGAAGAAACCCGGCTGTTCTTCCTGTAAAATTCCCCATAGTTTGGATTTTTCCCAACTTATTCTCATGATGTTTCCCATAAATTGGTCATTAGATCTATAGGCTTGATTAGATTCAAGCTCATTTTTGTGTAATATGTTTTCATAGATGGTGTTGGGTATTTTTTAAATGTCTATTTATTTTTGAAGGAGAAAGAGACAGAGCGTGAGCAGGGGAGGGGCAGAGAGAGAGGGAAACACAGAATTAGAAGCACACTCCAGGCTCTGAGCTGTCAGCACAGAGCCTGACGCAAGGCTTGAACTCACTAGCCATGAGATCATGACCTGAGCCGAAGTCTGACGCTTAACCGACTGAGCCACCCGGGCACCCCGGGTATTTCTATCATACACACACAATGGGAACTGTTTCTCTCTGTGATGTTGTCAGCCAATGATGCTCACTGCCTAGACCCATTATTTCATTAGGAGTTGCAATTCTAATGACATTCTTAATAACATTCTAATTATACAATCCTATTTTTCATTTATTAACTGAAATATCCTATGAAAAGAAACTTGCCCTCCCACCCAACAGTGATTTAGTTATAGTTCTTAAAGAAAGGCAGGATAAATGCTTGAAAATGTTATTTATCAGTTTTGAAAATAATGATGGGGCACCTGGGTGGCTCAGTCGGTTGGGCGTCCAACTTTGGCTCAGGTCATGATCTCACAGTTTGCGGGTTCGAGCCCTGTGTCAGGCCTTTGTGCTGACCAGAGCCTGGACCTTGCTTCAGATTCTGTGCCACATTCGGTCTCTGCCCCTTCCCCACTTGTGCTCTGTCTCTCAAAAAATAAATATAAAAATATTTAAAAAAATAAAAAAAAATAAAATAATGAGCTGGTTCTCTAGCATCCTCGAAAATTTGTGTTGGGGTTGTTTTGTACCATTATGAATGAAAGGATTTAAACATAGATGATGCATTTCAATACACTGCAGTCATTACTCTTATTGATGCACAAATGGAAACATTTTTGACCGGTAGAAGCCTTTTCAAATTGGATCATGCAAACTTTTAACTACTGTCTCAGGATGACAACATTAACACTGCCTCCAAAAATATGATTACTAAAAATAATTACTTGTTTTTTTTCCAGATAATTGAATTTATATTTTGTTCCATTTTAATTTCTATTTGACAAATAGTAGCATGGAATTAGTTTTAGGTGTACAACACATTGTGTCTTTTTGTTTTTATGTGGTGTGTATGTTTTTGTCATTAATAAATCCTAATATAGATGTATAAAATTCTATGCCTGGAAGTCATTTCAAATGATTTTGTGCATGTGTAGTTTTGTCACCAACAGTTAGATGTATTTGTTTTGTTGTGTTTTCAATGGGTGAAATTTTAAATGAGATGTTATAATTATATTAAATATTTTAATATTTGTAAAGTCAAATTCTTTTTTAATTTATTTAATTTATTTTTATTTTTTAAAGTTTATTTAGAGAGCAAGAGAAGTGGAGGGGCAGACAGAGAGGAAGAGAGAGAATCTGAAGCAGGCTCTGAGCTACTGGCATGGAGCCTGATGTGGGGCTCAATCCCACAAATCTGGGATCATGACCTGAGCCAAAAACAAAAGTCAGAGGCTCAACTGACTGAGCCATTCACGTGTCCCTCTAAAGTCAAATTCTTAAAGTTTATTCAGAGAAACTTAGCTCCTATTCTTGTTGCATTCTCTGTTCTAATATCTATAGCTATTTTTAAAGTTTTACTTTGTCCTTCTAAATACATTTCTTTCAATGTGTTTGTTTGCATGTCCACATACACATGTATACACAAATCCCACTTTCTTCTTAGATTAATTATAGTATATTAAGCATCTACTTTTCTCTACCTGGCACATTTTTCTCTTTCTTCACGTAATTTGATGATTACATTTATATGAAAATAGGAGAGAAATATTGACTGAAACATTGAAAATGAGAAGGAAATCTAGATGAGGGTTTTTGAGAAGGAGTACAGTGGAGAGGATGGTGAGCTCCATAAATCACCATATTTGTATCCAGCATTCATTTCAAATTTAACTGAAGATCCATTTCTCAAATTGTTAAGGGTTCATTAATCAAGCAATTCTTGAAAAGGACACACTGATATATGAATTTAATTAGTACAAAGTTTTATAAGTTTCAGAGTGAGTTGGTTTGAAAACACATGCCTACAACCACATTTTGTGTCTTGTGCTAAATGATAGAGAAACTTGTTAGTCATGTAGAGCATACCCCAAGCAATAAATGGATACACATGGATCCTCAAAGACACTGGAAGAAACATTTCAGAAAGTAGCATACATCTAAAACACTGTTTTTAATTTCTCCAAACACAAAGACTGAAGTAAAAACCTCCTCTTTGAGAATCTTAACATCTATTAATTTCATAGTATACAATAAAAAGGGAATATATGTCAAAGGACAAATGAGCCTGAATGGAATCCTGGCTTAGCTATTTAGTGGCTGTGTGACCTTTTGCAAATCATTCAACTTCACTGGGCTTTATTTCTCTTTTCTATAAAATATGGATGCTAATACTTCCTCATAGAGTTTGTCAGCGAAGAGATTACATGTTTAAAGCACATTCCCAAATCCCAAATGGTAAAAGGTCAACACTCAGTACACTTTAGCTCATTTTTTTTTTCTTTTGTGGATAACAAACAGGAAACATCACAGAGTAATGGCTAAGTTCAAATCCCAGCTATAATACATTCAAGCTGTATGACAACGGGTAAACTATTTAACCCACATAGGCCACAGATTTGTCATCTGTAAAAGAGAGATAATTGGAATATTTCCCATGGAGAGTTGCTTTAAGAATTAAATTACATGTGAGGAATCTGGGTGGCTCAGTCAGTTAAGCATCTGACTTCGGCCCAGTTCGTAATCTCACAGTTCATGAGTTTGAGCCCCAAGTCAGGCTCTGTGCTGACAGATCAGAGCCTGGAGCCTGCTTTGGATTCTGTGTCTCCCTCCCTCTCTTCCCCTCCCTCACACGTGCTCTGTCTCCTTCTCTCCCTCTCTCTCTCTCAAAAATAAACATTAAAAAATTTTAATAAGAAAAAAATGAATTAAATTATAAGTAATATGATGGTTCCTCCATTACAAACTGCTATATCCCTGGTACCTAGAATAGTACCTGATATCTGGTAAGTTCTCTTTAAATGCTAATAAAAAACTAATGAGTTAAATACACATCTCATATATCTTATGTTTAAAGGGTCATTTTAGGGGTACCTTGGAGCATCAGTTGGTTGAATGTTCAATTCTTGGTTTCATCTCAGGTCATGAGCTCACAGTTTCATGAGTTTGAGCCCCGCATCAGGCTCTGTGTTGACAGCTCAGAGCCTGCTTGGGATTCTCTCTCCTCTCTCTGCCCCTCCCCAACTCATGCACATGCTCTCTCTCTCTTTCTCTCTCTCTCTCTCTCTCTCTCTCTCTCTCTCAAAATAAACAAATATACTTAAAAAAAAATAAAGGGTCATTGTCGAAGTTTCCAGTGCGCAACTTTGCTGTTTTTTCCATCTGAGAGTTCTCTCCTTGTGCATTTAGATGCTGTCCTTCTGTGCTTCATTCAGGTTTTATTAAATGATGGATGTTCTCACTGTCATTGCAACCTCTAAGGTCCTGGCCTTTCCTGAACTGGGCTTTCCATGAATTGAGGCAGTAACTACAGCCTTACTACTCTACCACTCAATTCTTTACTCAGGAGAGACTGCTTATAAAGTCCGAGTTTGCAGAATCTTGAAACCATTCAAATCTATTACAAAGACCTGTAGGGTATTTCCTGATAACATAGCGTGTGCTTTGGTGATTGTTTCTGAAAAGGCAATAGACTTGTAAGTGTTATATGTGTCATGCATATTGGAAGTATACTAAATATATTACTACTTCACTAGGGACTCTCTTGACAATAATGTGAATTGCTGAGGGAATAGAAATCAATTCTTTAAGTGTTTTCTGACATCAAAGGTGACCGCTGGGCTTCAGGAAAAGGGTTCAAAATAAGACTGACTTGTGTGATTGAGATATTCATAAGATCAACCTGCAAAGGTAGGCCAGGCATTCTTTCACTACCCAGGATGCAAGGGGATGACAAAGGCCTAAATTCAAACAGCTAGTGTGAAATAAGGGCCTTAGCAGAACTAAGCTCGAGCAATACACAACTGTTAGCTGCCTCTGAAACCCATCACGGATACTCACACCTTTAGACCTATCTTTGCGTTCTGTTCTTTTTTTTTTTTTTTTTTTTTTATTTATTTTGGGGACAGAGAGAGACAGAGCATGAATGGGGGAGGGGCAGAGAGAGAGGGAGACACAGAATCGGAAACAGGCTCCAGGCTCCGAGCCATCAGCCCAGAGCCTGACGCGGGGCTCGAACTCACGGACCGCGAGATCGTGACCTGGCTGAAGTCGGACGCTTAACCGACTGCGCCACCCAGGCGCCCCGCGTTCTGTTCTCTTAACCTAAAATGCCCTTCCTTCAGTTCCGTATTAAATCCTCCTCACCTACACATCCTTCAATAGTCATCTCAAATAAATCCCTTTCTGACATGCTCAGTTTTTCTTAGGTCATTTTTTTTTCTCCCTTTCTTGCAGTAAAGATTTGATTTCATCTAGCATTAGTTTTTTTCAAGTGTGACTCTTTCTTTACCATAAGATCCTTAGAGAGAGGGGAAATGACTTATTTTGTGTCCCTCTACCTTGCTTAGCACAGTCAAACCAATTTTGTCATTTTCTTTTTAAACTGTCATACTTTTTGGTCTCATTAGTTCTTGTAAAAACTTACTGCCTGTGCAACAATACTATCTGAGTGAAAAAATTTTAAAGTGAAAAAAATAAAGTAATTTAGGAATCTGAAAGTGATTTAGGTAAATATGATATGACAGAATAGCCAAATGTCATCCAGAGTAGGGGTTCAATAAATGGTAGCTTAATATAGCAATATGGCCAATTGGAAATATTTATTTCAACATTTATAAAACACCTACTATGTATCAGGCAAAAGCTATAAGAAGTTTACATTCTACTGGGGGAATATAACTATATTGAGGTCCAAAACCGTTAGCAAATAAAAATATATACTTAATGTATTTACAATATGTATAATAATTAAGTGAGGAAAGTGGAATTAAAAAAAAAAAAACATCAGAGAGAAGGTGAATTTGGAACTGGGTTTTATTAGCTAAATATATACTGTCCAAGTCCATAGCCAAGGGGAAATCTGGGTCATCTCAGCTAAATTCAATGACTACACAGTTCATGTAATAAATATAATTGTATTTTGGTGGTAGGCTAGATGTCTGAAGGTACCATTTTCATCATCAGTCCAGCTGGTTTAATGATGCTGTACAGAAATATACTAAGAAAGTAGAGGCTATAAAAGGGATACACACTAAAGAGAGACAACTACAGAAACTTCTTTATGGACTCTGAAATGGGAAAACAGTGGCTACCAAGATCTCCTTTTAATTTAATAGAATTTCATTAATCACTGGGGCCCAAGTTTCTTTGGGTACAATCTCAGTCAACTGATGATAAAGTCTAAGAAACCTGGTCAGTGGCAGAATGTCTACATATACAATCAAGGCTGAAATCTACATGAAACACAATTGTTTCTAATATTTTTAGTATCTTCATCTTCTATCAATGATCATAAACTACAAAATGAATTAACGAGGAAATAGACAATATTTGTCCAGATGCCAGAAGTCCTGGGGTCTAGACTGAGATCCACCTAGCCATGTGACTGTGGACAAGTCACTTCATTTTGGTAAAGTTGTGACAGTGTTATTTATTAAAATTATGATATCACAATGTGCCTTTGCTTACAATGCCAAAGGTTAAAGTGAAAACTGAATGAAATAATGTAAGGAATGGTTTTGGAAACATTGAAAAATAAAAGTATAAAACATGATATTTGTGACCATGTTGCTATCAATAATAATAAAAATGCTTATTATAAAAGAGAAGTTTGAAATGTTGCAAAAACTACATTAAACATGGCAAAAGAAACTCATCTTTGTGCTTTGTGAAAATATATCCTGTCACTTGCTACTACTCCAAATGAAAGGTGAAAACCTTCAGTCAGAAGAAAAATACAAAGAATTCTGAAACACAATTTTTTTTTAAATTTTTTTAACGTTTATTTATTTTTGAGGCAGAGAGAGACAGAGCATGAAGGGGGAGGGGCAGAGAGAGGGAGACACAGAATCTGAAACAGGCTCCAGGCTCTGAGCTGTCAGCACAGAGCCCAACGCGGGGCTCGAACCCATGGACCGCGAGATCATGACCTGAGCCGAAGTCGGCCGCTTAACCGACTGAGCCACCCAGGCGCCCCCTGAAACACAATTTAATGAAAACCACAACACGTTTCTTTTGTCAGAAGCCCACAGCTTCAGCACAGCTAATTCTCTGTTTTATTCTCAGAAGAACATTCCTAAAAGCTCCAGGCTTTTCGTTAACAGCAGATGTACATATTTATAAACAAGAACCATGTTAACTGAATAATTTTTCACAAATTATATCAAGGATCCCAAAGAAGAGTTCCAAGTGTTTACAGCCAGCACTCAGAGACACACTCTGTGGGGATACCATTCATTAAAGGCACTGCTTATGGACGAAAAAGGTAATCAGAAAATAATCCTCACTCCTCAGATTGCTGCCATTGCATTTGCCCCATACGCTACCATAGAAACACTCGTATAAATGTTACCTGAGGGTCATAAAACACTCTCTGAAAGTAAACTTTGCCCTATGGGAAGTAAACTTTTAATGCACCAAATTCCATTTAGTGCCCTGCAGACAGGAATTCTGCAAAGAATATTCTGAGAAAAGGCAACTCATCTTTTATAGGTGAGTACTCTATCATAGAAGCTCAGGAATGGAAAATCGGGTCTTCATCCTCCCCGGCCATCATGGTTTATGACTCTAAGAATGATGACTATTATCAAAATTTTACAGATTCACAGGGAAGGCCATTCTACAACTTCTCTTGGAAGCAAATTTCTATCATAAACACACTACCTTTAAAATTCTTCCATGGTTAACCTTAGTCGTACATAGTGCAATTCTGGCCGCATCTTTCTGTTTAAGTGAAGATATTCATTCATTCTTGTATTCATTCATTCATTCATTCATTCATTCTTCAACCAACAAATGTTTATTGAATGCCTATTATGGAAAAGGTTATTGGTTGTAGTGTAAGAAATATACGGGGATATAAGAAAAGATCTCCACTCCTTAGGCAACAACCCTGAACTCCTTATTTAGATCATTACTAGCAGCAAAGTATAGAAACAGATGCCAATTTGCAGAAAATATGGAGGACAGAGAAACATGTTCAATTGCCCCAAGAATAGAAAACAACTAATTTAATTTAAACTGATAAACTCTGTAGGTCAAATGCTCCAGGTTCTTCAGTAGATATCTGAAAGAAAATCAAGTGATGGAAGGCAAGCTATTCATTAAAAGAAACCTAAAATATATAACCAGTTTTATAACAAACAACCAAGACTAAACTAAAGTGTCTGGGGATGCACATTAAGTGATAGCACTATTAAAAACACCAGGAGGTTATTGCTCTAAAACCAAGATATTAGTTATTTAGTTGGGGAAGATGAAGGTTGAAATTGGGAAGAGGCCCCTAGGGCCCTCTGGGGGGCTAGCAGAGTTTTCTTTCTTGACTTGATGTTGGTTACAAGTGTTCACCTTAAAATAATTGAATAAGCCAGGTATTTCTTGTGTGGTTTTCTGTATCTGGGTTTTGCTTTTCCAGATGCATTTGTTAACATGGAATAACTCCTAATCTTTGCTAGTGAGAATGCAAAATTGCACAGCTACTTTGGAAAAAGTTTGGCTGTTTCTTGTAAAGTTAAACATATATTTCCTACATGAGTTTGTAATCCGATTCTTAGTTACATACCCAAGAGAAATGGAAAACAATGAAACTAGAGCATGAAAGTTGCAAGTTTATAGCAACTTTATACTCCTAAAACTGGAAGAAACCCACGAGTAGCTGCATGGATAAACAAATAGGTACTTTTTTTACAATGGAATGTTACTAAGCAATAAAAGGGAATGAACTACTGACACATGCAACAACAAGGATGCATATCAAAAGACACACGAGGTGAAAGAAACCAGACACAGAAAGTGAAATACTTGATAAATTAAGTTGTATGATTTCCTGGAAAAGGCAAAACTATAGGGAGAGAGATCAGTCATTGGTCATACATTTGGCGTATGGAATCGGAATGGACAACAAAGGGAAATAAAGAAACTTTTCAGGGGCAGGAAAATATGCTGTATTTTGATGGCAGCGGTAGTTATATGATGGTGTTTGTTTGTCAAAACTGATCAAACTGTACACCTACAAAATGGATTTTCTGTAGACCTGACCAAAAAAGTATTTATTATTGACAGTAAGAATGAACATAGTTTACAGTTTTAAAATAAAATGGATTCTATATCCTGTATTTTCTTAAAAGAAAAAAAAATAGGTTGGGGTGGGGACAGTAACACAGTAAGAGTGCTATGGGTAATTAAAAAAAAAAGTTTAGAAGAGAGACTAAATCACCGTTTTTGTTTGTTTTGTTGGTTGTTCGTTTTTACTGATGGCTATTTCTTCAGAGAAATTGTTTAAAAGTGAAAACAATTCTGGGTGTCATAAAGTTCTTTCTGTTCAGGCTTTTTCTGAGCCAGTTCAAATAAATCCTAAAGCAGACAACATCAGAGCCGAGAGCAATAATGGTTATGTCCACTGCAGAGGATTGTAGCTTCCTTTTGCCAGTCAGGTTCCTGAGTATTCAATTTTGTCTGTCCTCAACAGAAATATTTCATCTGGGCACGGCAGCTTTCTAATCTTGATGTCTCCAGAGTCAAGTAACCAAAATAGACATGGTGAAAGCCCACCGTCTCCCCCTCCCCCACCGAGTTACACAAGGATCATACTGTAGAGAGCAAGATAGTTCATTCCAGGTTCCCAACACAACAGCCTCGTGGTTAGAACTTCAAGAAGGTCTGGTTAGAACTTCACTCAAGTAATACATTTCAGTTTAAATATAGTTTAAATTCACTGTCTTTTAAAAACTGTAAGAAGCATTATAAAACTATAAGCAATTCAACTTTTTCACTTTACAAATGAACAAACTGAGTTCTAAAAAGGTCGAATTACTTAACCAAAGTGATTAAGTTAGCTAGAGGTGAAGCTAGAGGTGAAGCTAGAGGGGAACCTGGGTGGCTCAGTCCATTAAGTGTCTGACTTTGGCTCAGGTCATGATCTCGCAGATTGTGAGTTCAAGCCTCCCATCAGGCTCTGTGCTGACAGCTCAGAGCCTGGAGTCAGCTTTGGATTCTGTCTCCCTCTCTGTCTGCCCCTCTCCCATTTGTGCTCTGTCTCTCTCAAAAATAAATAAACATTTTTAAAAATTTTTTAAAAAAGAAATGGAGCTAGAACCACCTCCTAGAAAGCCCATTTAATAAGATGTTGCTCTGTGAAATAAAACCGAAACTATAGTCTGTGTTAATACTATTTTCACTACTAGAGATAAATAACACACAATATAACTTCTAAGTTTTCTACTCAACAACGTATACCTCTATTAAGAATTTAGGAAACATTTGACAATGTCATCATGCCTTATGCAGAAACAGAAATACAAAGGAATTAAGAAATGCTTATTATTAAGTTAGCTGTTGCTCAGGGAGCTGAAAATGGTCTTCCCCATTCCCCCTCCCCCAGCCATTCTCTTATAGTTGGTTTTAGTCTCCCTCTGCTTTGCTCAAGCAAGAGCTTAAACACTAGATCACTATGATATAAACTTCTTACATTAAAACATGATCCATACTATGTGAATGAGGCATTTTAAAAGATGCTATTTAAAAATCTTTCTTCCATCTGTGCGATTTGAAGAAAATTTATCATTTAACCAGCACTGCCTTCTCATTTTAAACTTCTGGTAAATTTTCTCAAAGGAGATGAGAGACCTCCATTCTTATGAAAAGTCTTAGCTAGAAATATTGCTTATAGCATGGAAATAGCAACTCCAAATCAACAGAAAATTTCCCTCTATATTCATCAGGAGGAACAAGACGCTCAGGAGAACGAGCCCCTGTGATAGGTTAAAGTTGACAAAGGTCTGAGATGGGAACAAATGTAGAAAAGGGGCAGAAGAGCTCTGTGCTATCGATTGTCCTAAGGTCAATTGACAGCTTTTCTCATCTTGTTATGTTTTACTCCTTCTAAAGATGTAGAGAAAATGTTCTTTTAATGCACCAGACAGATACAGAGGCAGAAGGGAATACGTGGGTAGAACATTTAAGGGCATATTATCCTCTTCAACACACACTTCTATGCCAGGTGCCTACAGCTTCGAAATGGGCAGCAGAAAATGAACCCTAGAATTCCATAAAGTTTCTGAGAGCCGATAATGTGAACAGCAACCAGTGAACGAGTTAAGTAGTAAAACCATCTCAATTTACGTCTCCTTCAAGTTCAGCATGCAGCCGACTGCACTTAAGCATAGCAATCAACTGTGATAGAAGAAATCCCAGTTATAGTAAGCAAAGAAATAGCTTCAAGGCAGCAGATAACTGTGCAGGGAGAGAAGGTCAGAACAGGTGAAAAGAAATCCTGGAGGTAGAGAGTGAAAGCTTGGACTCCATTTGGGTGATTTTTAACTACCCTTGCCTATTATGGGTGACAAAGCTTAACTGTTCCCTTTACTTAAATTTACACTGCATGGTGTAAATATGCACATATAAGCACTTGCGCATGCATACAAACACACACACACACACACGCACGCACGGGGAATATTTCAAGGCTGTGGAAAAGCACTAACTAATTCCTAATGATGCTATGAGTGCGATATGGGTTGCTAACAGTAGATAGTTTATGAAATATGTCTTCGTGGTGGTGAGTCTACCAGGTTGATTCTAATTTAAAGCTTCAAATATACTGCAGCACAGAGCTGTCATATGATAACCATGTGTATTATTATTGCTAGTAGCACTAGGCAATCACTCATTTATTTCACCTGGCTTGATTCATGCTTTTGCATGATAACATGCCATTAACAAATATCAAGTTTGGCTGTCTTGAATTTGGATAAAAGTTCCCTTTATTTACAGCTATGCTATATATGTGGGGTTTTTTTTGTTCATTTACATACATAAGTCTTTTCCATGTGGAGTCTACATTTTGTGCGGATACATACTGTGTTCTATTTTATTGTACACACAATAAAAATGGTTGATTGTCTGATAAGAGCAACAGCTTTCAGCAATAATCCACACATTGACTGTACTGCTTCCAAAGGAACCAACTCAAATACAGGTGTAAATCATGCATGGGTGACATGATATCAGTACTCTGTATTGCTGATTTCTCCACAAATCTGTTTTCTTTCAAATCATTGTTATTTTACCCACTGGTTGGAGAGAGTGTTCCTTAAGTGCTTCTCTAGGTGAATCTAAGGGATGCACAACCACCTCATTCGCTCAAGGTAATGACGCTGGGGGTTCCAACACTAATCATCTTTATATAGGAGGGAAGGCAGTGACATAGCCTCACTCACAGCATTATTACCTCAGCTGCCTAGAGATGCACACTTCAATAGAACAGTTAAAGGGAGGGTAGAGACAGCTACCCAATTATAGAAGGGTGGGCACAAAGCTAATCTCACATAAAATGTGCCCAGCCATGTATACCACACAGATGACAGGTCAAATAATCATTATGACATTTGGAAGGCATCTTTGATTTATATCACCAAATAGCAAGACAAAGAAGCCACCTGTCTCTAAGCACCACCCTATTGAAATGTTCCTTCATCTATGGCAACGGTTTAATTTGGAAACACCTTTTCTGTTCTCCATATTTATATTAAAGAATGTAATGGTCAGAATCAAGCTTGTTATGGCTTCCCGAATCATCCTCAGTACAGGTGATTTATGATTTATGAGCTTAGAGCTGATTATGTAATCTATGGTCACATCTCTCTCCCTTTTTTTATTACCCAAATTTTGGACCACTGCTGATCATTATACCCTAATCAGAAGTCAAGAGGAAAGGGGGGGGGGGGATTATAAGTGAAGGTTTGGTGGCCACATAAAAAGAGAATTACTCATGCAAATGTTTTTACAGATGTTTATGGCCTAAGTGATCCCCTTACTCATTACCCCAGAAAATCACAATGTTCAGGTTTGTCTGGTAACTTTAAGGCACCATATCACCTCACTGAAACTGCATAAAATCAAGCCCTGGACTAATTATGCTGCAGTGCTCATTCTGATGCCTGAACTCTACCTCATACATACACTTAATTGTCCCAGCTTCTAACTTCACTATCTGCTTTCCTCTCCAATGCCTCAACTCATCTTGAATCTGAAACTCAGTATCTCCTTTACTACTGTTCAGATGGCCCCGTGGTGACAATACCATCAACTATACCAGGAAAATACTTCTCGTAGCTCCACCCAGTCCTCAGCATCTCATGTCTCTGTGCTCCAGGTTAATAAAACAGGTACTAAAAAGATACAACACATGTATATTTAGATGTTGCCGTGAACTTGCAGTACGGTGGCTGACTTGAGAACCGTGAGCACTGGAGTTCTGTTTTACTCATTATCATTTAGATATGAACCCAGCATTCCTATTTCACATACTGTGAACTTCATAAATTCCTTAACTTTGTAGACATAAGTGAGATTACAGAAGCAGCAGTACTTCTAAGAATTAATCCTACTCTGAACCATTTTGGACCACTGTCTATTATATCCTCCTGTGCCATCTCTGAAGGGGCCGAGGGATGTGTTCTGGTATGAGTTTGTTACCAGAGCTAATGTCTCTCTCCCTGAGGAGTGGCAGCCTTTGTCTAGGAGATAATGATTACATATGCTGTTATACATTCCTTTTGATGTTGTCCACAAGGAATGTTAGAGGTAAATCAAATGCTCACTGTCAGAAAACATGTCAGGCCATGTAAGAATGATAACTTGCCACATTATCCTTTTATAGCTTTTATTTTCTATTATTATTTTATTAGTCTTATTGTAAAACTACCTTTTACTGTAAGCTACTTTGTGTCTTTTGAAAAGGTGAGTTACTAGCATTATTTTTCAAAATAAACTCATCCCATAAATACACTCAAAGTAAATCTACATCTCAGACAGCATGATGTACAAAATAAACTCATTAACCCAGGGAGAAGAAGGAGAAAATTATCCATATACATATGGGCATTTAGATGCTGACCACATCCAAAGGTGATGAGCTATACAAATGTTCTATAATACAGAGAATTTTACAAAGACCTAAGTTATAGCAACAAGACTGTTCAAGTAAACATAACTAGAAATATCTCATAAACCACAGTTTAAGATGTGAAAGGTCATCAAAAATGGTTCAGTGGTTCTACTTAAATTATTGCCTAACTATCCTACCTGCGATATATGCTTTTTTTCCCCCATCTATTGCTGAATTACATTAGTTCTTTGGCTGTAATTGGACTTGAACTTTTCAGTTCCAATGATGCTTTACATTAGGAAACTGAATACAGTGGTGGAAAATGTGGAGTGTAGAACCAATCACTATTTGTTCGACATATAATTATCTTCTCTTTCAGCTTAGGATGTAGCCTTGGCTCTGGTGCAACTCAAATCTGTATGGGTGTCATCTGATTTACAGCAGATGACCTGGTATCATATGAAAATAATTTACTGTGTCATATGTCTCCGGCTCTGTAAATCAATAGCTTGAATACAGAGACATCTCAATTAGACAGTGCAAGAAGGGTAGGGCAATCTACCTCCTCCTTTCCTATATCATTAAAATGGCAAGTATTACAAAGCAGTGCTTGTTTTAGAGTTGCTTCAAAAGTGGGGGCTGGATCTATTATTTCAAGTTGGGAGACATAAAGTGAGAGTTGCCATCAAACCAAATGAAAAATTGAGCACAAGGTTGTGTAAGTAATAGCTTATGAGGGGTGGGACAAGCATTTGTTAAACTACTGATTGGTGCATTTCTACAGCACCTGTGTATTATCATGGGCTCAGAGAGTGGAATGGGATGTTAAATTATGACTCGGAATACAGAGGAGTCACCCATCCTTTCTAACCTGCTCCCCTAAGAAGTCTCTAAACCAAAGTCACAAACATTCATGGTATTCATCACAATGAAATAAATCATCTGTAGGCTCAACTTTGGTTTCTCCCTGCAATGCATTCAAAGCTTAAGCTATCATTATAAAAGCTTCATAATGAGGAAGCCAAATCATCTATCACTGATCACATCCAAATCCCAATAGGAAATTAAACAGAAGATCCACATAGATTGATCGGAAAAGATTTAAGGCAACTTCTCAAACTTGATTCTGCCTGGGATAACCTCAAGAAAGAGAAAAAAATAACGCAAAATTAATTCCCTGATTTTGCAAATGGTGAAGTGAAATACAGAAATGAAAGTAAATCGTCTTTCACAGAGTTCCCTTATCAGGTCCCAGGATTGGAACTGCACAAGTCTGTGTTTTTTCCATGGAATTGAACAGACTTTAAGTAATAGATTGAACCTTCAACTGGTCCCATAGTAACTATAATTGGTAGCTGAAAGATTATGACTGTGCAGGAATTAAATCTAATCAGAAGCCTCCTTCCAAATTCAAGTTACGTCTTTTTAAAGGAAAGAAACACATTGATTTAGATTTTTTTAACCATTGGTAAATGTTTCCTTTAAGTACTGAGTGAGTGCTTCCTGAACAATTAGATTCACATTCTCTGTCCACTTTAAAATAGAATTATAATAACTGGTAAACTTTCATCCTCCTGGTTGGTCTTTCACAGGGCATTCCTACAGGCCACACAGCGACTACTTCTTCCTGGAAGATCCCTTGGAAAGCCATGAGAGAAGAAAAGACAACCAGATCCAATAAAGCCAAGACTATGTGAAGTGCAAATATCAAGTCTCAGCCAATCAACTCCAATACTATCTGATGGCTGGGCCAGAAAAGAAGGTCTAAGCTCTTAGGAAATTAGCTTCTCAAATTCAAGAGAAGCTTTCACAATGAAAACTCAAGCACAAGTGCTATTGGTGCAGGAAGAGATGCACCTCCAGAATCAAGAGGCTCAGTTCAGAGGCGTACCTAGAGAATTGTTGCTGCAGACCACGCATCTGAACTCGGTTGCGCTCAGACTCCAGTGTCACCTCCTGCAACCGCTTCTCACTCTGAAGACGTAAGTGTCTCTCCTCTTCCAATTCATGCATCAGCTTCTCATGCTATAAAAGGCACAAAGGGAATGACTTTTTAGAAGGTGTTTCTTAATTACTATGAGAAAAAAATAATTAGTAAGAGCTGTCAGTTACCAACTGCTAAGTTGGACTTTATATATAAATTAATTTCATCCTCATTACAACCCCATCAAGTAGGTTCTATTATTAACCTCCTATTACAGATAAGAAAACTAAGGATCAGAGACATCTAAGTAATTTGTCATAAAAACCAGAAGGTAACAGTTATCAATCCTACCTGATTTGTCTCTAATGCTTGAATAATTTTCACTAAACCAAGTGGCTTCTTGTGCAGATATGAAGATCTATGACCCAATAATGCTATCAAATATGTTGTAATTCAAGTAGTGATGAGTAAGATCATTAGTAGGCTGTTCAGAATTATTTCATACCTTCAATGTCTGGTATATGCTTTTAAAGAAACATAACTGACTTTTTTAAATTTACCATCTTAACTATTTAAAAAATTTTTAAGTTTATTTATTTATTTTTGAGGGAGGGAGAGAGGGAGAGAGAGAGAGACAGAGAGACAGAGAGAGAGAGAGAGAGAGAGAGAGAGAATAAGCGGGGGTGGGGGCAGTGCCAGAGAGAGGGGGAGAGAGAAAATCACAAGTGGGCTCTACACTGACAGGGTGGAGCCCAATGTGGGCCCTAACTCATGAAATGTGAGATCATGACCTGAGTTGAAATCAAGAGTGGGATGCTAAAGCAACTGAGCCACCCAGGCGCCCTGAAAAATAACTAATTTTTATACAATGACCTGCAATTTCAACTTAATTAGGCCATGGAGTTGATGAGAATAAGGTTAAATAATTTGTTTTTATTTCTCTAATTAGGTTTTCACAGATAAAAATAGGGTAAACCACTCACTTTATTATTATCCTAGAAAACTAGCCCATTCACAAATGGGACTCAGGGTTTCAAAGGACTAGATGACTCAAAATAGATGGTCCAGCAAAAACTCATTCCAAAAACAAGGAGTCAAGTTGGCAAAAGAGTAGGGGAACCCTAATCTTGCCTCAGCCCTTGAACACAGCTCGATGAATATCAAATCGTTTTGAACACCCAAGAAATCAACCTGAGGACTGAGAAAACAAAACTGCACAACTAGAGGTAGAAAAATGGCCACATCATGGAAAGTAGGAGCTGCAGAGAGTTGATTAGGGGGAGAAAAGAACTGTGGGTGCTGTGATGGGGAGGGAGCACTGATCAGAGAGAGAGAGAGAAGTGAAAGAGAAAGAGAAAGAATGAAAGCACACACAGGGGACTTCACAAGAAAAACTCTTCCTCAAAACCGCTGGCCAGGAAAAGGAGAGAGGATGACTACTACAAGTTTTTATAAGGAGCAGAGCACAGCATCTGGAGCACAGATTTGCAGGTCTGCACCATTGCCAGGGTTGTGCCTGGTGGGCTTGGTGGTACTCCGGTGGGGAAGGAAGGTGGAGACCCAGAAGTGGGCAGTGTGGTCTGAGGCTCCCCTGGGTCACAGGCAGAGAAACAGTTCTCCTGCTTGGATACATTTGGGAATGGAGGCACAGCCTCTGAGGGAGCAAAAGAATTGACAGCACCAACATGCTGCCCTGTTTTCTAGCATAGGAACAAAGACACTGGGTGAGAGCTGCAAACTTTGGTGCCAGCTTTTTGTTGCACTTTACCATAAACTCTGAACCACCGCCCAATCGTGTAACCGATTTCTGAGACAAACCAGCACCGGCCACAGTGCAGTGAGACCCTCCCCCAGAGGATCAGTGCAGGTCCAAACTCTGGGAATCTCTAAAACTTGAAGTTCTTAAACCCAACCACACACCTGTGATAAAACACAGATGTACTGTGACACCTGGCAGGCAGACATCTCAGGTACAGACAGGGCAAAGACAGGGATCTGGCAGAAGCCAGGGACACAAGAGAGTTGACTGTTTGCTCTTTTGTGGGGGCTTCCTGAAGAGTGGTGGACAGTTGTCCACCTGGGGATGACAGAGTGGGATGATGCCATTTTGCCCCATGCCCATTGCACTGATGAAACTCAGTGAGCTAAACAGCAACATTCCTTGTAGGTTGGAACCACTTACACCAAGCCCCACCCCCTGGGGCTCTGCAGGGGCATCTCCATTAGTTCAAGTCTTCCTGAGAATCAGTACAGCAGGCCCCACCCCTAGGCCAGCACAAAACCTTCACATGCACCAAGTCTACTGCTCATAGGGAGCTGTAAAGCTTCAGCTCTAGGAGAAATAGGATCTAGCTTCCTGGTGTGTTTGTTTGTTTGTTTGTTGGGACCTAGCTTCTTTAAACCCGCAAACCAAAACACACCTAGGATCTAGTTTCCTTTTTTAGGGGGCTGGATATGGTACCTCTTCTTAATATAGGCATTATGTTCAGGAACATAAATACAATAGGTTTTCCTAACAATCACACACATTCAAAAACAGTGACCTGGACAAAATGACAAGATGGGGGAAGTCACCTGAAAAGAAAGAATGGTAAGTGGTCACGGTCAGGAATTTAATTATACAGAAAAAAATAGGATGTCTGAACCAGAATTTAAAACAATCATCATAAATATACTAACTGGGCTTAAGGAAGGCATAGATGACACTAGAGAACCCCTTAATAGAGAGATAGAAGAATGAAAAACTAGTCACACTGAATTTAAAAAATGCTATAACTGAGATGCAAAACTGAATGGATGCAATTACAAGGATGGACAAAACGGGGGAACACTCATCTAAACAGAAAATCAACAAGTAAACAAAAGCTTTGAATGACACAATGGACTAGATGGACTTAACAGATCCTAAAGCAGCAGAATAAACATTCTTTTTGAATGCACATGAAACATTCTCCAGAATAAATCACATACAGGTCATAAATCAGTCCTCAACAAGTACAAAAAGATCAAGATCATACCATGCATGTTTTCAGACCACAACATTATGAAACTTGAAGTCAAACACAAGAAAACATTTTGAAAGACCACAAATGCATGGAAATTAAAGAACATCTTACTAAAGAATGAATAGGTTAACCAGGAAATTAAAGAATAAATTTAAAAAATACATGGAAGCAAATGAAAATGAAAGCATGACAGTCCAAAAACCTTTGGGATGCAGCAAAGACAGTCCTAAGAGGGAAGTATACTGCAATACATGGCTACATCAAGAAGCAAGAAAAGTTCTCAAATATACAACTTAAACTTATACTTTAAGGAGCTAGACAAGAAACAGCAAATAAACGTTAAAGCCAGCCGAAGAAGGCAAATAACAAAGATTAGAGCAGAAATAAATTATATAGGGGGAAAATGATACAGAAAAGAAAAACAACTAAGAACTGGTTCTTCAAAAGAATTAATAAAATTGCCTAGTCAGACTTAACAAAAAGAAAATAGAAAGGACCCCAAAAGATAAAATCATGAATGAAGGAGGAGATATCACAACCAATACCACAGAAATATAAACAATTATAAGACAATACTATGGAAAATTATATGCCAACAAACTGGGAAATCTGAGAAAAATGGAAAAATTCCTAAAAACATACAAACTACCAAACTGAAACAGGAAGAAATGGAAAATTTGAACAGACCCATAAGCTGCAAAGAAATTGAATCAGTAATAAAAAATCTCCCAATGAAGTCCAGGTCCAGATGGCTTCCCAAGGGAATCCTACCAGACATTTAAAGAAGAGTTAATACCTATTCTTCTCCAAATGTTCCAAAAAACAGAAATGTAAGGTAAACTTCCAAACTCATTCTTAGAGGCCAGCATTACCTTGATTCCAAAACCATAAAAAGACCCCACTAAAAATGAGGATTATAGGCCAATATCCCTAATGAGCATGGATACAAAAATTCTCAACAAGATACTAGCAAATCGAATCCAACAGAACATTAAAAGAATTATTCACCACCATCAAGTAGGATTTATCCATGGGCTGCAGGGCTGGTTCAATATTTGCAAATCAATCAATGTGATACACCACATTAATAAAAGAAAGGATAAGAAACATATGATCCTGTCAATAGATGAAGAAAAGGCATGTGATAGCATTTGAAAGCATCCATTCTTGATAAAAACCTTCTACAAAGCAGGTATAGATGGAACATATTTCAACATTGTAAAAGCCATATATAAAAGACCCACAACTAATATCATCCTCAATGGGGAAAAACTGAGAGTTTTTCCTCTATAGTGAGGGATAAGACAGGGAAGTCCATTCTCACCATTACCATTTAACATAATACTGGAAGCTTTAGCCTTAGCTCTCAGACAACAGAAAGAAATAAAAAGTCATCTAAATCAGCAAGGAAGAAGTCAAACTTTCACTATTTGTAGATGATATGATACTCTAAATAGAAAACCTGAAAGGTTCTAAAAAATTGCTAGAACTGATGCATGAATTTAGCAAACTTGGAGAATATAAATCAATGCACAGAAATCTGTTACATTTCTATACACCAGTAATAAAATGGCAGGAAAAGAAATTAAGGAATCAATCCCATTTACAATTGCACCAATAACAGTAAGATACTTATGAATAAACCTAACCAAAGAGGTAAAAGATCTATACTCTGAACACAACAGAATAGTTATGAAAGAAATTGAATAGGACAAAAAGAAATGGGAAAAAACTCCATGCAGATGGCTTGGAGGAACAAATGTTGTTAAAATCTCTATACTAACCAAAGCATTAGACCTATTTAATGCAATTCTTATTAAAATACCACCAGCATTTTTCAAGAGCTAGAATAAACAATTCTAAAATTTGTATGGAACCACAAAAGACCTGAAGAGCCAAAAGCAATCCTGGGTGGGGGGGGGCGGGGAGTGAAACTGGAAGCATCATGATTCAGGACTTATATAACAAAACTGTTGTCACCAACACAGTATGGTACTGACACAAAAACAGATACTTAGATCAATGGAACAGAATAGAAAACCCAGAAATGAACCCACAACTACATGATCAACTAATCTTTAACAAAGCAGGAAAGAATATCCAATGGAAAAAAGACACTTTCTTCAACAAATGGCATTGGGAAAACTGGACAGGAAACAGTGGTTTTGATCTGTCCATAAGAATGAAATTAGACCATTTTCTTATACCATACACAAAAGCAAATTCAAGATGGATGAAAGACTTAATGTGAGACAGGAAACCACCAAAATCCTAGAGGAGAAGATATGCAGCAACCTCTTTGACCTTGGCAGGAACAACTTCTTACTAGATAGGTCCCCAGAGGCAAGGGAAACAAAACAAAAATGAACTATTGGCAATATATCAAGATAAGCTTCTGCACAACAAAGGAAACAATCAATAAAACTAAAAGGCAGCCTATGGAATGGGAGAAGATATTTGCAAATGACATATCTGATAGAGGGTTAGTATGCAAAATATATAAAGAACTTCTAAAACTCAACACTCAAAAAAACCAAATAACCCAGTTAAGAAATGGGCAGAAGGCATGAAAAGACATTTTTCCAGAAAAGACATTGGCTGGCTAATAGACACTTGAAAAGATATTCAACATCATTCATCATCAGAGAAATTGAGATCAAAACCACCATGAGATACCACCTCACACCTATCAGGATGGCTAAAATTAACAACTCAGGAAACAACAGATGTTGGCGAGGATGCTGGAAAAGGGGAACCCTCTTACACTGTTGGTGGGAATGCAAACTGGTACAGACACTCTGGAAAACAGTATGGAGGTTCCTCACAAACTTAAAAGTAGAACTACCCTATGACCTAGCAATTTCACTACTAGGTATTTACCCACAGGATACAAAATTACAGATTTAAAGGATACATGCATCCCAATGTTTATAGCAGCATTATCAACACTAGTCAAATGATGGAAAGAGCCCAAGTGTCCCCTGATGAGTGCATAAAGAATATGTGGTGTATACACACACACACACACACACACACACACACACACACACACACGATGACATATTACTCTCTCACGAAAAAAAGAAATCTTGCCATTTGCAATGATGTGGTTGGAACTATAGTATATTATGCTAAGCAAAATTAAGTCAATCGGCATAAGACAAATACTGTATGATTTCACTCATATGTGGAATTTAAAAAAAACAAAACAGATGAACATATGGGAAGTGGGAGGGAAGAGGAGAGAGGGAAACAAACCACAAGAGACTTAATGATAAAGAACAAACTGAGGGTTGATGGAGGGAGGTGCGTGGGGGAATGGGCTACATGGGTGATGGACATTAAGGAGGGCACTTGTAATGAGCACTGGCTGTTATATGTATAAGTGATGAATCAGTAAATTGTATGACTGAAACCAATATTATTCTATATGTTAACTAACTAGAATTTAAATAAAAAATTGGAAAGAAAAAAAAACAGCCACAGAACTGGTAAAAAAGTATGCAAACTCAGATCCTCCTGATGTTACTGATTCACCCATGCTAATGTCTTTTTGTTTTTGTTTTAGTTTTGTTACTAGAACTACTTTTTTTTTTTTTTTTTTTTAGCACGTCATTCTATTATGGCTATGGTTTCCACTAAATTAAGTATTTTGCATGCAGAATAGATTATCTTCTGATAAAAAACAAAGAACGGTTCAATGCCTGACTTTGAGGGACCTACATTCTTTCAGGGGAGAAGGGAAGCAGAGACTGCAGGCTCCAAATAGGACAAGGTGACTCTGAACTATAGATTACCCAAGATGAAATGCAATTCACTGCATCAGACATATTCACCAGGAGTGATAGGAAAGGTGGACTTTCTCTAGCTCTAATTCATGGGGGAAAAGTTCTCCTGAGGATCATGAAAGAAGCATTAGAGTATGATCTGGAAATAAATCAAGATCTTCTAAAAATATTTGCGCATTCCCTTTCCTGTATATTTTTGACCACGCCCTTCCTCCTGGGAGGGCAACAAGTCCTTTCAGGTCTCTGTATTCAAAATTAAGATAGCTTCCAGGTTCAGCTTTGAGCCACCTCTCTGAAACTTCCCCACATCAAGTCTGTCTCCCTTCCCTGATTTCCACACCACCTACACACTTTACCACCCTGTACGCTCTTACTTACTTTCTTCTATTATTATTTTTCATGTGCATTTATCATGATTCTCCACCTATATAAACATCCGTTTAAGACTAGGACTATATATAATGTGCATATGTATTTTTGTACTTAGCACACTAGAAATGTTTTGCTTATTGATTCTTGAACTGGCGCTTAGCTAAGTCAGGCCTGTAACTTCTGTCTCAATCTCGTTGGTGGTCAATTTTTAATCTCCACAAAATCAGTTACTTCTGTCAGATTCAGAAAAAGTAAAATCAAACTCAAATCTTTTTTCTATCATGTTCCTGCATCTTTGGCAAAGGAGAAAAACATGGTTTAAAAAGAAAAACATGCTAACTAAAGTCAAACCTATAGAGAAAAAGAATGGCAAAGTTTATATTACATGCATTTTATCATTTATTTATTTTAGTATTTATTTCACTATTTCTTATTTGTTTCCTTATTTATATTTTATTTTTTTGATATAATATACTGTCAGGTCAGGGACGCCTGGGTGGCTCAGTCAGTTGAACAGCCAACTTCAGCTCAGGTCATGATCTCGGGGTTTGTGAGTTCGAGCCCCGCGACAGGCTCTGTGCTGACAGCTCAGAGCCTGGAGCCTGCTTCTGATTCTGTGTCTCCCTCTCTTTCTGTTCCTCCCCCACTCACACTCTGCCTCTCTCTCAAAAATAAATAAATATTTTAAAAAATAAATAAAAATAAAAATAAAAATATAATTTACTGTCAAATTGGTTTCCATATAACACCCAGTACTCATCCAACAAGTGCCCTCAATATAAATATATTTATATTTTATTACATATATTTCACCACAATAAAAATATGAAAATAAAATCTACTCTGTTATTATACATAATCAACACTCCTCTCTGTATAAACTCACTGGATCAAAAGGAACATGGATAAGTTACCTATATTATAGAATTTGCAAGACTGTGCTTTGGTTCCCAAAACAAAACAAATGGTGTATGTTAAATAGTTAAAAAGCACATCCTATAAAAAAAGGGTGAATTTTAGCAGAGAAGACAGTATCCCTTCTTCCTTCACAAGTAAAGAATGTTACATAGATTCACGCATTGTCATATTGATGAATCCCCAAAATCTAAAAAGGGAGCGCATTTTCCATATGAATAATTTTTTCTGTTCAATTTGTTAATGCTTTTCAAATAAAAGGAAAATGATAGCCTTACAAAACAGTGAAAGTTCTAGGGAATTCTAGGACTAATGAGGCAAAAGTTGTTTACTAAAATATATTCCCTTTAAATGGTGTGTATTTCAATTAAACCATCAAAGCTTGACTCTAAGCCACATCTACTTTCTAAATGTAGGGGAAAAAATTTTACCCAAATTATAAAACATGGATAAAAATAACAGTAGAATGTGTCAATAGACTGGCCAGATTTTTTTTTAATAGTTGTACCCTGGATATAAACTGATCTGTCCCCAAAGTAATTTTGATTTTCTCCTAGGTTTGCTCTAGATCTTTTAGAGCGGGGAGTTTTGGGAGTGAGAGACGCAGAATAGTTGAGTGTTATTTATATGGTGCTGCTAGGTACTGAAGAGCAGTTAGTAAAAAACAGTATCACAGAAATCTGGGTTACAGTATTGGATGCGGCCAAATTTCTATGGCATCTCTCTTTCCATAGAACCCATGGGCTGGGCTGGCTGTAAGAAGCCATCTTAAAAAAAGCTCTGTGTTTTTCAAAACTCACTGAAGATCACTTTTGTATTTCTCCCAGTTGTATTTAGCAAGTTCACCTCTTCCCTTTCTCCTCCTTGGCTTTTCTTACCATTGTACCTAAATAGCTACAACAGGAACACAAACACTGGCCCACGGGCTAAGTCTAAGTGATGTGACACATATGTTCACAGGACACTTTGCCAGCCATACATTATTCATTCTGTTTAGAGTCATGGACTCTACTTTCATTAAAAAGGCAGGTTTGCATAATTTTCTCAGCAAAAACTGACTCTGAGTGGGTAAACTTTCAACTCCATGTTCCTCTTTAGTTGATGCTTCTACCTATGAAATAAGTTCTATGAGAAAAATTTTGAGTTTGGAGAAAACTTTACAATTTACAAAATTTTCCTCTTTCATTGGTTCATCTAGTCCTCAGGACAACTTGACAACGTCAATAGTTATCAATGCCATTTAAAGATAAAGAAAATGATATAAAGAGATGGAAGGCGCTTGCTCAGGGTTGGTTCCACTGTTAGAAATGATAGCTCTGGGACTAGAACCAAGTATTTTTTTCTGACCACAAGATTCCCTCCAAACCCCAACTTTTTTTCCCCTTGGGATAGTCAGTTCTGCTCTAACATTTATTTTTTAATCTTTTAATCCTTTATTTATTTATTTTTAAAAATTTTTAACATTTATTTTTGAGAGGGAGAGAGAGAGCACAAGCAGAGGAGGGGCAGAGAGGGCGGGAGACACAGAATCTGAAACAGGCTCCAGGCTCTGAGCTGTCAGCACAGAGCTCATCATGGGGCTCGAACCCACAAAGTGAGATCATGACCTGAGGTGAAGTGAGATGCTTAACCAACTGAGCCACCCACGTGCTCCTATCCTTTATTCATTTTTATATTTGACATATTACATATTAGTTTCAGATGTACAACATAATGATTCAATGTTTGTATACATTGAAAAATAATCACCACAAGAAGTCTAGTGATCCTCCATCATAATGCATAGTTACAAAGTTTTTCTTTTTATTCTCTTGTGATGAGGCCATTTAAGATTTATTCACTTAGCAACTTTCAAATATGCAATATAGTATTATTAACTATAATTGCTATGCTATTACACACCCCATGACTTATAAGTTTGTACTTTTTGACACCCTTCACCTCTTTTGCCCAACCCCCATCCCTCCTACCCTCTGACAACTGCCAATCTGTTCCCTGAATCTATCAGTTTGGTTTCCCTTGTGGCTGAGGTTGGTTTTGTTTTTACATTCTGTATATGAGTGAGTATATATGGTATTTGTTTTTCTCTCAGTCTGACTTATTTTACTTAGCTTAGTGCCTTCAAGGTCTAGCCATGTTGTTGCAAATGGCAAGAATCCTTTTGTGTGTGTGTGGCTGGGTAGTAATCCATTGTGTGTGTGTGTGTGTGTGTGTGTGTGTGTGTGTGTGTGTGTGTATGTATCACGTCTTCTTTATTCATCTATCCATCCTGGACACTTAGGTTGTTTTCATACCTTGGCTATTGTAAATAATGCTGCAACAAACATAGGGGGCATATATTTTTTTAATTAATGTTTTCATTTTCTTCAGATAAATATCCAGAAGTTGGGATTGCTGGATCATATGATACTTCTACTTTTTAATTGTTTCGGGATTTTCCATACAGTTTTCCATAGTGGCTGCACCAATTCACATTCCCACCAACTGTGCACAAGGGTTCCCTTTTCTCCACATCCTCACCAATGCTTCTTATTTTTTGTTTTGCTTTGATTTTGATAACAACCATCTAACAGGTGTGAGGTGATTATGTGTCTGTTGGCCATCTGCTTGTCTTCTTTGGAAAAATGTCTGTTCAGATCCTCTGCCCATTTTTAAATCATATTTTTTTGCTATTTATTGTAGTTCTTTATGTATTTTGAATATTAACCCTGATGGGATATATGATTTGAAAATACATTCTCACATTCAATAGGTGGCCTTTTAATTTTATTGGTGGTTTCCTTTGCTACACAGAAGCTTATTTCAGTTTGATCTCATTTGTTTACTTTTGTTTTTGGAGTCAGATCTAAAAAATCAAAACCAAGACCTACGTCAAGTAGCTTACTGCCCAGTTTTCCTTTCAGGGGTTTTACGGTTTTGAGTCTTACATTCAAGTTTTTAATCCATTTTAAGTTAAATTTTGCATGTAGTGTAAAATACTATTATAGTCTCATTCTTTTGCAGGTGGTCAGGCAGTGTTCCCAACACCATTTATTGAAGAGACTGCCCTTTTCATATTGTGTATTCTTGTCCCCTTTGCTGTAAATTAATTGACTGTATAATCATGGATTTATTTCTGGCTCTCTGATCTGTCCCAATGATTTTTGTGTTTGGTTTTTATGCCAATACAATACTGTTTTAATTATGATATCTTTGTAATATAGTTTGAGGTCAAGGAGCCTGATGTCTCCAGCCTTGTTTTTTCTTTCTCATGACTGCTTTCACTATTCAAGCTCTTTTGTGGTTCCAGACAAATTTTAGGGTTTTTTTCTATTTCTGTAAAAAATGTCACTGGAATTTTGATAGGGATTGCATTAAATCTGTAGATTGCTTTGGGTAGTATGGGCATTTTAACAATATTAATTCTTCTAATACACAAGCACAGAATATCTTTCCATTTATTTGTGTCTTCTTTCTTTCATTAAGGTCTTACACTTTTTGATAGACAGGTTTTCTACCTCCTTAATTAAATTTATTCCTAAGTATTTTATTCTTCTTGATGCAAGATCATGACTAAGTACCTTTGGGCCCTCATTTCATTTTCTGGCCCTCAGCTTCATTTTCTGTTCTTCTTCCTGTGTCCGGTCTTTACTGGTTAACATTTCCCAGCATTCTGATCCCAGTTTTATTCTCTTCTAACCCTAAGCATCCCTACTTTGGACATGTCACCCAAACTTGGGATGTAGTCCCTAAGAGCACTTCTTTAGGCCTCTAGCGGGGTGGCAGACCAGGGGCTTGCACCTTAGACCCAAGCTCCCGGACACACAAATACACCTCCTTGCAAAGACTGGTGTGTTTCAGTTCATGTACAGTGACGGTTGGGGGTGGTAATTTGTCAAGAACTGTCTCTCCAATGGTTTCCCATGGTTTTCAGGAACACAAGCCACTTTGGTCTCCAGATCCATTTGCTCAGTGGGTCCTCTGGTAGCAGCCACAATCACCAGGGTATCAGATGTAAAGAAACCAGGGAACCAGATATGTGTAAAAGACCAGGAAAGCAGGTATGTGTAAAAGCTTCCCTCTTGGGAGATAATGTCACTGCAGCATAGTGGCATTAGTGAGGCAGAGGCAGAGTCTAAGGATGGCATCTGTCTGTGCCTCCATCCCTGGAGAGAATGCCAAAAGGCACGTGCCCCTTCAATGGATGCTTTAAGATTAGCAAATGAAACTCCTTCACATATAGTTGGATGCTTTTCAAACTGCTACTCCTGAGCCAGACCCTGGGGTGAGCCAGTGTGTGCATGAGCCTTTTAAGAGCTGTTTCTTAGTTCACTATAAAGCCTTTGGGTCTCATGGAGGCAAGCCCCAGGAGTCTTCAAAGCAGATGTTTTGGGGGCTCATCTCTCAAGTATTGGTCTTAAGAGTTAGAGTGCCTGATATAAGCTACAAACCCTTCACTCCTTAAGGAGAGGCCCTGGATTTGTGAATTCCCTCCCAACTGCAAGTGGCTGAGCTGGGGGTGGTTTACAGTGAGACTGGATCTCAGCCTCTCCTACCCTCCTGAATGAGAAAAGGACTTTTCCCATCTGATGTGAAAGAGATGTTCAGATGGTTTTCAGAGAGAATTTTTCCATATGTAGTTGTAAATTCAGTGTATCTGTTGGAGGAGGGTAGTTTAGGATCTTCCTACAACACCATCTGGACCACCTCTTAACACTTATTTTAAAAGCGTAAATGTGTTTTAAGGTAATGGCTCTGTTAGGGGACAATGTGAGCATGACCCAAATCTCACATTTGCTTATGCCTGATGTCATTCACAAGAAACATGAAGTGAACACAGAAAACTGCAGCCTGCTGAACCTAGTGTAGAAAGAACACAAATCATACATATCTAAGACAGATGGGCCCTCATTTAGTGTGCCCATTACGAGCCACCCCACCCATATCTGGTGGCACAACTTGCCCTCTGATTTCAGGCAGCCTTCCTGCCACCATTTAACAATAACTCACAAGCTGGGGCCTGCCCTTCCAATGACCCCTTCCACAAGCCAACTGCCTGTCTTTTTTCAAGGTGAAGTAGCATATTTATTGTAGTATTTATGTATTTCTTAACCATTTAACACACGTAAAACTTAGCTGTCATTTTTATTAGATTTCTTTTTTTTAATGTGTTACTGACCAAGTTTTTGACTCTTGTGTCCTACTTCCATTTTTCCCACAAGCCATGTGCATTGAGTTTTAGGAATGCAAGGTTTGTGTTATAATGAAGCTGACTGTGTATCACAGTTGAGAAAAATAAATCTGAATCAAAAGCAAAATTCCAAAGTCCTTTCCCTATTTGGGCACAAGCAAAGAGTTGGGCCTTTGACAAAGAATCAAACATACAAACAAAAAGAAAAGTGTATTATGTATACCAGTGATCTTGTTCTAGCTCATAGAGGTAGAGATCTCGTCTCTATTTCATTTAAGGGCTTAACAGAGACCTTAAACTTCCTCAAACTTAATTACTATCCTCTGATTAAGCCCCCAGGGAAGAAAACTCCACAATTTCCCTAGATAATCCATTCCATTTTCTTAAACTTCTCTCCTGATAATTTTGTTAGACTTGCTTAAATTGTTTCAAGTATTGAAAAGCCATTTTTATCTGCATGTTCCCAGGAAATGGATAAAAATCTATATATTCTAATAAACATAAAAAAAGAGCTATGTACCCACATGTATTTGAGCAAAACCCACATGGATTTATTCATTCCACTCAGATCACAAATGTTTACTGAGAAGTTACAGGGTGCCAGACACTGGACCAGACCAGGAGACCAGCAAGAAGTTGAATAGAAAAGGTTCCTGACAGCAGCCTATTTACACACAGTGAAGAGGGCAGGTGCTAAATGAATTATCACACAGGTGAATGTTATCAGCATAAACTGATGGATAATTAAGGGTTTGCTGAAAGATGACAAGAGCAAGTGATAGTGTTTGGTGGCTTACAGGAAGGCTTCTCTGAGGAATTAACATTTAAAATGAGACCTCTGTTGGGGCGCCTGAGTGGCTCAGTCGGTTCAGCGTCCAACTTCGGCTCAGGTCATGATCTCGCGGTCCGTGAGTTCGAGCCCCGCATCGGGCTCTGTGCTGACAGCTCAGAGCCTGGAGCCTGTTTTGGATTCTGTGTCTCCCTCTCTCTCTGACCCTCCCCCATTCATGCTGTCTCTGTCTCAAAAATAAATAAACATTAAAAAAATAAAAATAAAAAAATAAAATGAGACCTCTGTGATGACTAGGAGTCACCAAGTAAAGAGAAGGGACCAGCACTCTTCCTGGGAAGGGTCTTCAGTCACATATGTGAAGAAGGAAGAGTAGCCCAGTATGCCTGGAGCCTGCTGAGCAAGGGGATGGGAATGGCATACGATAGAGGTACAGAGAGCAACGCATGGGCCATGGGGGACCATGAAGATTGTATTAAGGATATACGATTGCATCCTGAGTAAAACGGTAATTCATTGCAATCAAGTGAGTAATAGGATCTGGTAAAGAATTTGCAATTATCACCAGACTACTGTGTGGCAAAAAAATGAATTCTAAATAACAGAATGAGAAAATATTTAAATAGAAAATGGTGAATGCTACCAGCTTCTAGTTTAGACTGCATTTGCTACTCACACGGTTTTGGACAAGCCACTTAAAAGTTAAATGTTTTAAGCTAGTTTCCTCTGCATACTAGAGAGAGTAAAATTGTCCAAGCCAATTTCATAGGATCACTGGGAGGAATGAGCAAAATAATGTACAGTAAAGCACTATAAAAACTTGAAACTCTCATATAAAAATAAGATATGACTAACTAGAATTATATAACTTTTTCATCTAATGTAGTTTAGTTACTTTTGATAAATTTCATAAAAATTTTAGTTTTTAAGAATCACTACATATTAAATAAATATTGTAGTTATAGACTATTTTTAAAATGCTCAAAATGTGTTTGAGTGGATCAAATTTTAATACATTTTAATGTAAGAACTGAAAGATTAATCACAGATATCATCTAGAATGCAGAAAATGCTGTGTTTAGACATCCCTAAAAAACATTATTTTTTAATCCCACTACCTAGTATCATTTTAAACAGATGGCTTGATCTGTAGGGTGCCAAAACTTCAGGGGTTAATACTGAGATATTAACACTGAATTTCAAATATAGAAAGTCAATAAATAACTCTATTTTAGGCCTAATTATATTTGGTAATTCTAGCTACTAGCTAGTATGCTACTAGCAAAGTTAGTTATAGAAAATTCAAAGAATTTGGAAAAGAAAGAAGAATTTTCTTTACTTGCTATGAAAATTCTAGCACCATCATACATGGTCATGTGTCAGGTGAAACACCTGCTCTAACAAGAGAGGTGTCTCCCACATATGCTCCAGGTACTCTGTGTAAGTCCTGAATAGTGAGTGACATGGGGCATCAACTCATCCAGAGGTATTCTACGTAGACGACATTAAAAGAGATACATAATAATATGTAGAAAGGTATTCACTATATGTGTACATTTCAAAAGATTTCCTAAACTGTGTCCAAGTTATAATATTCTTGTCAAACATTTTATGATCAAAGAATCGTGGGAAAAATACTACTACTCTTAAATAACAAAAGGATCGGGGCGCCTAGGTGGCTCAGTAGGTTAAGCATCCGACTTTGGCTCAGGTCATGATTTCACAGTTTGTGGGTTTGAGCCCTGTGTCGGGATCTGTGCTGACAGCTCAGACCCTGGAGCCTGCTTCGGATTCTCTGTCTCCCTCTCTCTCTACCCCTCTTCTGCTCGCACTCTGTCTCTGTCTCTGTCTCTCTCAAAAATTAAAAAAAAAAAAACATTAAAAAATAATCTAATAAAAGGATCTAAAGTAAGAAATGAAAAGAGGCCATTAGAGAAGGTCATAAGGATTATGATATTCTTGGGTATTGATGAAAAAAATATATGAACTCATTCAAGAAATGCAGAATCTGGCAAACAAGTCACATGTTACACAATGGAGATTTTAAACTAGACTATTAGGAAAGATAGGTACATTTGATTCAGTAATACAAACATAAAGTGTGGTATTAAGACTCAATAATCAATTCAGAACTTCAAGATGTGCTTAGATTTGCTTATTAAATGGTGGCCAGACAGTCACAGATACTGCCATGTGTTCACCAATTAACATCTAATGTATACTGACACATTTTAAGATTATACAAAGACCCCAAATAACCATTCTAATTCTCTTGCTACCTATTGAAAACCTAAAATTGGCAAGTGATTTTTATCTTCACAAGTCCATAAACCAAACACATATCAGCAACAAAATCAAAATGTTATATTTACATGAAAACTCATTTTTAATGGGAAAAACTCTATATTAACCAATTTCTAGCAATCCAATGTAAAATGGGGTCTGAATTAAGCTACAGTTATTACATCTAATTGCAGCCTCATTTTTGCTTTTTACACAAATTGCAATATATTTTCCCCATAAGGTTCTCTGAATTCGATATCTCCATTAGTTATGAAAGATTCAGTTATCCCAGAAGCAGAGAAACAGATAAGGAACCTAAGAATTGATTTTTTTTTAAAGCCCACACTGTTGGCTGTAACAGAAGAATCAGAATCAGATTTTGAGATGCTAGGATAGAAGCAGTGCAGTGTACATCCGCAGTGCTGATAACATCGCCCAAGAGAGACAAAGCTTTTATTCTAACAACAACAACAAAAAATATACAGAGCTTGGTTTAAAAAAAAGTGAGAAGGGGGAGAAATGGTGAGTGAGAGAAATGAATAAGAGAGTAGGGGGAAAGAGGAGGAAATTTCAAGGGTAAAGAAGACAGATGGGCACTTAGGAGGATCTTAAAAATGTCCTCAAGCTAGACAGGAGCTCTAAAAGAAAAGTGCCACAGGTGAGTCACTCCATAAGATTAAACTTTCTTAGGCAAAAATTATGCATATGAATATGTTTTTTTTTTTTTTTTTACTTAGCAAAGGAATACAGATGTGAGCTTTATGGAAGGACTATTTCCAGGGTGGGTTATACGGAGAAGCACAATAAAATGAAGGCTTGGCACCTCAATATTGATATGGTTTGTAAAGGCATGTTGGAACAAATTATAAGAAATTGTGGTATCCTATACAAAGAGAGAAAATGAAGCTGTCCTTTGCTTATAGTCAATGATCTGTATTATTTATCAATTGGAGCTATAAGTGAAAAATAAAACAGCAATACTATATCCACAATATAATGTAACACAGTTTTGATTATATTATCATACAGCTGACAAAAATTGGAAAGTTATACATTGCTCCATTTCCCACATTTTTTATCACCTTAAGTGTCCTGATTTTCACCATCATGATTCCAGTGGGTGGAGTAAGCATGAGGCTGGTAGTCTGGGTTATTATCTTTTCAGTTCTTCTATTAGATGGCTGTGCAACTTTGGGAAATACAATTACCCTCTTTGGACCTCCTTTTAAAATGGTATGGTCCCTTTCAACTCCCACATGTTATATACCCATGAACTTAGTCATAATTATGGTGATGGGGTTTAGGACACCTTACTCCAAAATATGGCACCCTGCTATACTGAATATCTTAAGCTAGAGAGTTTGAGAAACTGTCAGAGGCAAAAAGGTCACTCCGACCTCCCCTCTTCCCTGCAACAGGTCATTAAATCCCCATGCGAGAGGTGCCCTTCCTACAGTAATGAGGAAGTAAGGCATTCTTATCACCAGAGACAGGGAATTGGGGGCCAAAATATCTGTACAATCAAACCTTGGAAAACTAACCCTTATCTTCCTAGTTACTTCTTTACCCTTCTACACCGAGCCCTAATCCATCTGTCTTGTCAATTCTTCACACATTGGTTGTTTCTTTGCCTAAAAGGTATAAAAGCTTCCTGCTTTGGGTCTTCATTCTCTTTTAAAGGCCCCCATGTATATGTAAAAATTAAAAAAAAATTGTGAGCTTTTTTCTTACAGTCTGTCTCATATCAGTTTAATTCTTAGACCCAGTCAGAGACCTTAAGAAGGTAGAGAATCTTTCCTCCCCTAATACATCAAGGAAAAACATAATTACTAAAGATATGAAGAGTATAAGGAGATGAAATCTAATGTTTCTAAGATGGGGAGGGTGTACGTATGTGGGAGATTAGTCATAGTGTGGATTTCATTTGATAATGATAAAGGTGACTGGCATCCCCTGACAGATAACTAGGTGGGTGAAGCTGTGGATTGAAGAGGCTAAGGGCATGGTTTCCGGGGCTAGTGTAAAACAGGCAAGGCGATGTTAAAAAGGTAACATGGGACAGCACACAACTGGGAAGAGAGGTGGTAAAATGCAGACCCCAGAGGCACTGGATTTAATTTGATTCCCAAACAACTGTAGGTCTCGGTAGATCTTGAGAAGAATGACAGAATCTAAATGATGTTTGAGCAAGATAATTCTTCCTCAGGGTAGACTCCAGAAGTGAAGGACTACTGTAACAGGGACAAGCATAGACTGCTTCTTTTTTATTACTGTCATTCATTAGCAATGGTTCCTTGAGTTGGAAAAAACCTTTCCACAGGGTTTTCTGGCTCACTGACTTTGACTTCCACAAGCTTCTCAGAAAGCCATTTCCTCCCAAGCCCTGTGAGTATCTGATCATTATGGGGGCTGACCAAGGAGAGCAAAACATTGAGTAATAAACCAAATGAGTTAGTAAGCTTGTTATCCATGGTCAGCTGCCTAATTCAGACACATTCTTTCTTTTACCCCAATCATTTCCTTGAGTTTGTGTGGTCAAAAGTTTCAATTTTCAACTTTACTTAGAAAACAGCTTCATTTACCCTACCACTGGGTCCTCTTATAAGAAGTCAGTGGTTCCTTCTTTTCCTCTGGTCACAAATCTTTCTCTGTTGTCACGTTAATTGATCACAATTAACAGTAGCAATTAATTATTCTATCCCTTTGGGAGTTCTCAGAAGTCATTTTTTTTAAGTGCCATCCTACCTGATTGAAATTGTAAGTATTCTCTTCTGTTTTATGGATGCAGTATATTTCATATGCAGAATGGGGAGGATCTCAGTTCTTTGAGGATTTTTACTTCCAGTTCTCTGCCCTGAATGAATCTTTAGACTTTAGAATGGTCCTAGATTTATTCCCCAGTTCACCCCCACTCTGTTCCTTTTCTGTCTATCCCACAATGTCCAGTAGGCAAATGAATGGCAGCTTCAGCAGATTTCGCTTCCATTTCAAAATCCAAATCACTGTATTTCTCTCCTTGCTCCTTATTATAGAGGGTCCAAGATCTTGTGTTCTCTATTCTACACTCCTATCTTGAACTTCAGCTACATTTAGTGTACAGGTTAACACCTGCGCCACTTTTCTCCACCCTAATGTCTCTTCGCTGCCCATCTAATTTATCCCGTACATTGGTGCTTCTAATATTCAACTTAGCTTTTTTTTTTCAAATTAGAGGTCATATTTCTTGCTAAGCATTTCATATGTAATCATTACCTCGTATCTCTTCAAGCAACATGTTTTTCTTTAGGCAGGTATTGAGCCTTGCCCTTGGTAATGAAACCCCATAGAATATTAGCATATCGTTGAACATGTCAAAAGTGTTCAGTATACTCTTGTTGAGGTAAACTGATTCCTCTTGACCTCACACTACTCCTTTCCCTTAGTTGGCAGCCAGCTCTAGGTTTGCAAAAACTCTATCAATGACAACTTTCAGTCTTTAATCACTCTGAAGATAGTGTGATGAGATTTTCTTTTGTTTAGAAACCTCATAGACACAGTTTACCCTGTGTGTCATTTCCTGTCCTTTACACAGCCTATGTTTTACCTTCTCCCAGCAGCCCAGAGAATGTAATCCTAAACTTCATATTCTAACCCCTTATCTGCTTAGTCACTTTCTCCTTAACTGGTAAGTCAAAAATTTCTTTTCTTAGAGGATTTGAAGTGACTTCCTATAAAAGCATTTCTAATTCCATTATTTGGGGATAGCACATTTTACTGTTCTTATTGTTCATCCCACTAGATTTTACAGAATTGTAGGTGGAAAAAAAAAACCTATTCAGATAAAGAAGGCTTTTTTTCTCTATGATTAGAATCCTTATATTCCTGTCTTTCTTCACTGAATGGCTGTAATTATGTGTATGGGAAATTAGAGTATTTGCTATGATAATTATTCACTCTTCTAAAATAGGAGAATAATTATAATGTCACCAACAGACTGTTCAAGGTACTACTGGAGCTTTCATTTTAAATCTGCCAAGAAATAGCTTACGGGACCATCCCCTCAGTAATTAATATTAATTTCTCACAATACATTTTATTCACTTGGAAAACACACTAGAATACCTTCCTATTTCACATTTCATTGTGGAAATGTCTCTTCAATATTTTTTTTAAACAAAGCCCTGAGAATATCTGGATTGGTTTTTACATTGCCAGCTTCTATTATTTTATGATACTAGATTATATTAGAAACCTGAAATTTTATAACAACATGATTTTTAGAAGTCTGCCTTATCCTTGTTAGCAAATGCAAACTTTCACATTCTATAATTCCATTAAAAGGTCAACTATAATATTTAAAAGATCAATGTGGAACTAATCACAAGTTTTGGTTCACTGCTTTAGTATTTCATTTCACACAGTTACCAACTTAGAAGAAATTGAAAATACTACATATTGAATAATTAGAGTGTGTTATTTGGGGAGGTAAGGTTAAAAGAAATATCATTTTTCATGGGGAAATCATTAAAAGCTTATAAATGAGTTGAGCGAGTATAGTTAATCTATAGAAAAGGAAAATGTATATTCTTAAAAGGCAATCTGAGCACCTCTTTTAAAAGTACACTAACATCTTGGTTAATCACATAAATAAAGGGGGAGATTTCAGTAGATAATCTCAGTTTCTAAGTGGTGGGAGATGATCAAAAGAGGTAGCAAACAGAAAACATGGTCCCCTATTATACAAATAATAGTCATGAAAAACCAGTGTAGACTACAGTTACCACAAACAATGTCTGTCACATGGCTGGATCTCAAAAAGCTCACACAAAATTCATGGTTATAGGTCTTTTGTGTGCAATTTAAGTGAACAACAGTAATGTGTTCTCAGGTGCCCTGTTTGTAGTCTTCTGGCTTCTCTCCAGCTTCACACTCCTGGCTGAATGTTCAGACCTCTCACACGTACAAGTAGTCTCACTTGGACAGCGTAGTCAGACTTGAATGAGTACAACCAAACTGTCCGCTAGGGTTTCATGTGGATGCATTAACATCTTTCCCTTTCTGTAGGTCTTGAAATTTAAGGGAAATGGAAATCTTTAGACTTGAAAGGCACTTTAGTTTATTAAGTACAACTGAGGCTCTAAAGGTACTAAACACTAAACAATCTAGTCTATCCTTTGTCACTGTGCACAGAAGATTGAACCTTCTTTGTGAAGCCTCCCTTCCCAGGTAGTTGAGAGCAGATTTTTCAAGAGCTTGTTGGAATTTTGCATCTGAACCAGTAGGAATTATAGTAAAACTTTTATTTACATTTATAAATTAATTTCCTTTGCAATATAAACCTTTATACATACGCTTAAAATTAAACCCCTACAAGAACACAGAAAAGCAACCAGCGAGAAAGATCACAAAACATTTTAATCATTATTATATTAGTATATTTAAAAGCCCTCCTAGAACAATTTATCTTCTTTTTCTGGAATTAACATTACTGAAAACTAAGTGTTCTTATGAGGTCTTGAATGCTATAAAATGTGTTTCATCAGAGCGCCTAGGTGGCTCAGTTGCTTAAGCGTCTGACTTCAGCTCAAGTCATGATGTTGAGGTTCATGAGTTTGAGCTCCATACCAAGCTCTCTGTTGTCATCACAGAGTCCACTTTGGATCCTCTGTCCCCCTCCCTCTCTGCCCCTTCCTGCCTGCGCGCTCTCTCGCTCTCTCTCTCTCTCTCTCAAATAAATAAACATTAAAAAAATTGTTTCCTTCATTTTTACTGGTAGAGGATATTGGTACATTGCTCTACAAGTGTATGTTTTTACACAGACTAGAAATACCAGAATTTTTGAACAAAGGAACAGATTCAACATGTACAAAGAAATGGTTCCAATTAGCGAGCTTTAACAGACATTAATTAGCATGGTCAAGGAAAACACATGTGCCATTACACAGGAATGCCATTCATCACATCCAAATACCTACAACAGCAGCTATCATCTCTTAGAATGAGAGGAATTACACACAGTCCACAAATTACAAAGGGTTCAGTATACTTATGTTATTTTATAAGCAATTATTGAATGCACAAAGCATACTACAGCACAGAGAGTCTGTGGATTTATTTCACTTTTTTTATGAAAAAAGGATTCATCTACTCAACAACATTGTAGCCACTGGCATTAAATTCAAACTGGGGCTTGTACCAGCATCCCCGCTGATGTGAAAACAAGGAAGCATGTACCTATGTTTAAATAGCACCTACCTAGTTCCGGAAAATTAAAAAGGAAATTCTAGAAAAAAATCAAGAGAATTAAAAGTAAAGAAAAAAGAAAGGAATGCTCTTAGTATCACAAATAGGAATGATATTGATGTGGAATTCTGACTGGTAGTTCTAAGCACTTTCCACATAATTTAATACCCACTGGATTTTCACAACACTAGATAGGAGGCACTATTTCCAAAGCAATTTTTTGTTTTTAAGATTGTGAAGCTAAAGCCACGGGAAATAAACATCAAAGCCAGAGTTTGAGCTCAGGAGATCTGATTCCAGGGTCATAGAGCTTGACTGCTTCCACTTAAAAGTACCAAGGTGTTTCTTTCCCAGTCTAGTAAACTTTCACCTCAACCGGTGAACCAACTGTCATTAATTTTACCCCTCACCTTTAGCCTTACCCTGTTAGACGTGGGATGCAAGAGTGACTTAAGAGACGGTCTTAAAAAGAGATTGTCTTTGCCAGTAAGAATATGATAATGTGGTAGGACCAAGATGATCATATACCAATTAGCTGAAAAACCATGACTATTTAGAGCAAGGTCTGGTCAAATTTTTCCATCAGGAACCAGATGGCAAATAATACAGGCTTCATGGGCCCTATAGTCTCAGCTGCCAATACTCACTTCTGCCTTTATAGACTTAGATAATATGTTGACAGGTGGGTGTGGATATATTCCAATAAAACTATAAAAAGAGGTAGGGTGTGGGGCAGCTCAGATAGAATTTGTGGACCCTTAATCAAGATTACCAGTTGACATCTCATGAAAATAAATCAATTCTAATCATTTATTTTCCAGGAGGTTGTATTCCTTTTATCCAAAATTCATAAAGTCCTCAAAAGCTATGGAGTTGGGGAACAGTCTTTTTGTTGAGAAACATACACAATCGACATACTATCCCCCAAATTTACTGAAAATGTAGCCACTGTTGACAATCTGAAAAATTAAGTTTGGATTTTTCCAGAAAGGATGACCTTTTAACAGTTCTAGAAATCATGTAATATTTGTGCTTGTCAGTGTGCTATGAATAAATATTTTATCTATCTCTGTGTGATTATATCTCAGTACAAAGGCACTAATTTTGTGTTATACATAGAATTATATTTTACTGTGTGGAGGTGAGCCATTAGCCACTGTCAATTTTTATTCTCAGGAATAGATACTTCCCCCACTCCCTTGGAGAGGGAATAGAGTCTATAGTCATTTGCTCCCAGTGTCATTTAATGCAAAAAATTATTCAAATCACTTTAATTCAACAATTTATAAGGGACTTACTTCATGTCAACTAATCTCAGCATTAGATACTTCTGAATATTAGTCATAACATAGTACAGATAAACTAGTCATATAGGTAAACATATTTTTTTCTTTCTTTTAATTTTTTAATGTTTATTTATTTTTGAGAGAGAGAGAGAAAGAGAGAGAGAGAGGGAGGGAGGGAGGGAGGGAGGGAGGGATGGGGGGAGGGGCAGAGAGTGGGAGACACAGAATCTGAAGCAGGCTCCAGACTCCGAGCTGTCAGCACAGAGCGTGACACACGGCTCAAACTCACAAACAATGAGATCATGACCTGAGCTGAAGTCGGCTACTTAACCAACGGAGCCACCCAGGCACCCATTTTTTCATTTCAAAAGCCTATGAGATTTAATAGGAGCTGACAACTTTAAGTGCTTTTCAATCATATATTCTCAGATGCTGAAATAAAATTTCAAGTCTAACCACTCATTAAAATCAATTCAGTGCACAATAAGACCCTTTAGCATACACATGACAGGCTGTAGCAGAAAAACCATTTCACCATCTCTCTACCAAAATTTTTATATTTACTATGTGCTAAATAAATTACTCCCCTACCACAGCCACTAATTCAGTCTTCATGACATCTGAATTGATCTGGGAGAAAAAGACTTAAATTTGTAATCTATACCTTGTGTAGCCCTTGGGTTGTGCCTCTTTTACTGATAATTTAACTCCACAAATTGGGTTTTCGTTCAGATTTTAAAGACTTCAAAACTTCACACATCCTTTTGTTTGTTATTCATGGATTGCTGTTAAACTAAATGTTTTCCATTCTGGGAATAATAGTTTCTCACAAAAATAAACCCAGGCCTTGACAAGCAACTCCACACCATCTTACAGCTTTCCTAAGAATGAACAGCATGAAAAACTACTACCTCCAAGAATTAAAAAAAAGAACACACTGACTTCAGTGCTTATGCAATGTTTACAAGTCTCTTAGAGCTGAATCATTCCACTAAAACAAAACTTCATAAATTAGAAAGCTATTGGATGGTGAGCTTTCTGAGAATAACAATACATCTTTGTCCTTTATTACTGTTTCAAATCATTGCAACCATACTGCTCATGTTCATTTTTACATCTTCTCTGGTGACAAAGTTGTTAAACAGCAGTCGCTAGATAAAATGGGGTTACAAAATGTAAACGACTTTGTGTTTTGTGAGACAACTGTCCCAGGACAGTTTTATATGGCTTTACCACTTTTTTTTTTTTTTTTTACATTAGTTGTTGCATTTTAGACCCCAAATGCAAAGCATGATTTTACATGGGACTTTTTTACATACTCTAAGCTGTGAGTTCCTGGTATTTGTGAACACGTAACTTCCAGTTATTTGTTCATCACATGATTTCCTCCTTTAATACAAGTTCCAGTGGGAATCCATAGTGGATGTGAAGCATGGCAGCCAGCAGCATATATAACGTGTACTCTGTACAACCTTTCTCTATGACACTAAATTCCCAAAGCATATAACACTCTTTTCCATCAATAAGTATTTAGTTGTCTGGGTGAAAGCTAAAGCAAGTTGGGGGGAATAACACCAAACACTTCCAAATACAATAAAGAGGAAAACAAGCCCTTCAAATGCACACACCTTCAGTAAGTTATGCTATTCCTTTGCCTTCGTGTTTATTAGCCAAAAAAAGAACTCAAGGAACAAGGACTTTAAATCATTTGAACCTTGCATGTGTTTATCCGTGACAAACAGCAACAAAGGCATTTACAATTTTTATTAGCAGCAGTTGATATTTCCTGCCAACAGAGATGGTTTTGCATTGCAGTGAAGCAATTCAATGATCCAACTCCAAGGTTTTTCAAAAGATGCTTTCTATTTCTTGCTCCAAGATAGCACTTCTAGGCCTTAGCTCAAAATTGCCACCAAGTGGACGGACAAACACTGCTCTGGCTGTACAGCAAATGGCTGCTTCCCACTCTAGGAGAACTGAACAAGTCATAACCACCAGCATTTACCGAATACCTACTACGCACAAGGTGTTCTTTTAGATACTGCAGATGAGATGCATTCTGATTACGAGCGAGAAGGCCAAAGCCCTATTATGGTGCCAGTGTTCTCTAGACCTCAAAGTATACATTTATTTATTTCTGTATACTCTCTAAGGGGAGACAATAGCCTGTTAATGCTACTGTACTGAGAACAAGGGCAACACTCAGCTTGGGGAAAGCTTTCTTATTGTCAACAACTATCTAATTATATGAACAAGAAGCTCCTGAATACATAAAATTAGAGTCATTTTTAAAACCACTGATAGCATCCAAGAGACCAATAAAATGAAGGTTATGTGGACCCTCCCCCCACTTTTACACTCCTTCATGGAGATGCTGTTCTAGAAACGATAGTGGTGGTCATCACTCACTGTAGTACTGTAACCGGGACTAGGCACTTGCACAGATGAAAAGCATCTGCATGCCTAGCTCCTCAGCTGCCTTTCTTCCCACTGGTTCACCCTGACCTTTCATACCGTAGAGCTTCGGGTAGATGAAACTCCAAAGGGAGAGAAGCTGCAAACATATTTGATAAACCAATTCATTTAATGGAATATCAAATGTATTCACATGTGTGATTCTAAGTCCTATTTAGGCTAATCCTCAGCTTCTAGCATTATTTATTTTGCCCTATAAAACCTATCTTCTCTCTTGGAAGCATGGGCACCAAAGGGAGGAACAGTAACTTTTAATGGGCACAGTTAGAACTAGAAATTTTTATCTGAAAACCATAAAGCTTTTAAAAATGAATTTGCAAATGTAATTGAGCTTCTAATAGCTGCTACTGATAGTAATTAAAGAAATCTCATTTCCCTAAATTAAACATAATGAAATGTTTTTCAAGATCAAATAAAACTAGAAAATGCCATCAGGGTGATAGAATTTGCCTCTAAAAGTGGTATTCTGGAATTTGCAGGGAAGCTTCAGTTGCTAGCAAGAGCCAAAGGCTTATAGGGTGATGGGTAATAGGGAAGTCATTTTCACTGTTTTATATCAACTTTTATTGACTGATAACCGATCTGAAAGGCAGTATATTGCAGGGCTTCACATCGCAGTGCGCATGCAAATGTAACAGACATCCTTAAAGCTCTTCTGTTAGGGCCTTTAGGAGTTTGTTATTTAATTAAATGTCAGCTTGTCCTCAGTTCAACTTGTGCATTTCATACTTTTAATGTCTAATTTTTACATTTACATTACTTTTGCCTTTTCTTAAAGTAAAAACCGCATTTGGGGGCCAAAGTGACCATGACACCCTGGCCTCTGTTAACAGGCAGGGAAGCGCTTTAATAGTTCAGAACTGATCACTGCCTGCTGCCTCATTTCTTCATAGTCTAAAAAACAAACAAACAAACAAACAAACAAACAACATCTATATTTATTTCTCTCTTTCTCTTTATTTTAGCAGTTTAAATGTCTGGTGGTCAAGAAGTTTTTCCTTCTGTTGGATTTAAATATTGTGTGCCTTAATTTAATTCTTTGTCTTATTATTTAGACTTCTACAAAGCTAAGAAAGAATTAGTCTCACAACTCTTCATAAAAATGCTTTGTTCCAGGAGAAAATAATTAGGTCAACCTTTAGCCTTTTATTAACAGATGCCCTACCTCTCATACAAGTGGTATAAAGTATGAGAGGTATATCTCTCATACATATGGCATAAAGTTTTTGATCATTTTTGCTACATTCCTCTGTTGCTTTTACATCCCCTTTAAAACTGGTTATCAAAATCAGATACAATAACTGTAGCTAGAGTTAAATTACTGTCAAACTAGGCAAAGAACCACTGATGGATCTTACTAAATGCCAGGGCTCTATGCTGCACCCCATAAATGCACAAGGGCTCTATGTGCATCCCTCCTATCTCCCCATGCCACCAACCCTTCTCTTCTGAGAACCTTCCATTTGTTTACTGAAGTACATGTAATATGTAGTCAACAAATACCTATCTTTGACTAATGATTCTTTTCTAATTTTTGGTCTATAATGACCCCTCCCCCACCAATTTTTTCCTCCATCATTAGTTCCTCAATCATCTTGCCCATTAAAATGGTGATTTGTTTCCTTAGCCCAGAACAGAGCATACTGCTTGTATTAATTAATTCATTGACTATTAATTCTTTATTTTGTGTCAGGCACTTAATAGGTATTGCTAATTCAATTCAGACTAAGACGAGACTACCATCCTGAAGATATTTAAAATCTAATCAGTGATATTCCTTTCAAGTAAGATTTATTTTAAATCATTTTAATTTGTACATCTGTTTTTTAAAGTATAAATGAACTGTCCTATATTAACATTCCTTTCAAACTGAGGGATGAGCATTTGGTAACATTCTATGTGTTGACTTGGTCACTCACTCACAGGTTGCATTTGTGAAAATTCAGTGAGCTTTACCACTATGCAGCTTTTTTGTATGCACATCATACTTCAGTGAAAAGTTTAAAGAAGAGAAAATCTAGGTAATTTAGATACAACACCAGGAGCATGATTCGTGAAGGAAGAAACTGATGATTGGGACTTCATTAAAATTAAAAACTTATTCTCAGGGCACTTGGGTGGCTTAGTCAGGTGATTTTGGCTCAGGTCACGATCTCACGGTTTGTGGGATCAAGCCCCACAGCTGCTTTGGATTCTCTCCCCCTCTCTCTCTGCCCCTCCCCCACTCTTTCCTCTCTCTCAAAATAACTAAACATTTAAAAAAAAACGTATTCTCTGTAAAGACTCTGATAAGAGAATGAAAAGATAAGTCAAACTGGGAGAAAATCTTTGCAAAACACTTATTTGATAAAGAACTGGTATCCAAAATATTCAAAGACCTCTTAAGACTCAACAATAAGTCACAAACAAACTGATTAAAAATATCTGAATACACATCTCACCAGAGAAGTTATACATATGGCAAAAAAGCATATGCAAGGATGCTCAGCATTATATGTCATTAGGAAACTTGAAATTAAAAGGGCAATGAGATACCACTATACACTTTTCAGAATGATTAAAATCCAAAACAATGACAATACCAAATGCTGGTAATGATGTGGAGCAAGATGAATTATAATTCACTGTTGGTGAAAATGCAAAATAGTACAGCCAGTCTGTAAGACACTTTGGCAGCATCCTACAAAGCTAAACACGGGCTTCCTAAAAAATCCATCAATTCCAATTCTGGGTATTTATCCAAATGAGTTGAAACCTTATATAAACACAAAAGCTGCACATGAATGTACATAGTAGCTTTATCCATAATTGCATAAACATGGAAGCTACCAAAATATCCTTCCATAGATGAGTGAATAAACAGACTGTGGTATATCCTTGCAATAGAATATTATTTGGTGATAAAAAGAAATGAACTACCAAGTCATGAAAAGGCATGGAGGAACATTAAATGCATATTACCAAGTAAAAAAAAAAAAAAAAAAAAAAAAAAAAAAAAAAAAAACATTGTAAATGCTGCAAACTATATAATTCCAACTTTATGACATTCTGTAAAAAAAACCTAATAAAAGATCAGTGGTGGCCAGGGGTTCAGGAGTGAGCAGATGAATAAATAGGTGTCACAAAGGGGACTCTTAGGGCAGTGAAACTATTCTGCATGATTCTATAATGGGGGATGTGCGTTATTATGCATTTGTCAAAACCCACAGAATTGAACATGAATGCAAGCTGTGGTCTTCAGTCAATAATCATGTAGCAATATTGGTTTACCAATTATTACAATTTTACATTGTTGTACCAAATGTACCACACTAATGCTAAATGTTAATAAAGGAGAAACTGGGGAGTTGGGGAAGGTAATATGGGAACTCTGTACTTTTTGCTCAATTTCTCTGTAAACCTAGAACTGCTCTATTTAAAAAGGCACAAAACAAACTGGTTTGATAGCTTCAAACTATTAAAAGGGCTTCACTCAAATCTAATCAGATTACTCCAGGGATCATAGACCCTGAATGTCTCCCTTCTATCTTTGGGATAAAGTTGACTTGTAGGCATACAATGCAGAGTTGTTGGTAATCCAGCCCACTCAGTCCAGCCCCATTTCCAGCCACTTCCTCAGGTGCAGTGTGCTCCTGGCACACCTCCCTATTGTCATTCTTATTGGTCCTAGAATACTTCCTGTCTCAGTAAATCTCCATCCTTGGTCAATTTTGTCAACTCCTCATTTTCTTAAGCCCACTTTAAATAGCTCCCCACCTGGAAGTTTTCTTTGCTACTCTTGAGTAAAATGAGTACCTCCTTCTTCTGCCTTCCAATCATATGCTGTCCTATTAATATTGTTACTGTTCACGTCTCTGCCTTATTTGCTGGGTATGAACAACTTGACAACTTGAGGACAAGGATCATGTCTGAATTATTTTTTCACTCTCTGGTGGAGAGTAGTTGTTCAGTAAGATTCTACTGAACAACCCATCAATAAATGACATAGAGAAGCTCCTTAAATTACTATTAATAGTAACAATTGCAACTCACGTGAGACAAAGGTATAACGTCAATGTTAATGACGTAATTTCTATGAAGACCTGAAATAATATGGACTAGGTAGCTGCCATTCTGATTATATAATTTACCATTGCAATGACACTTAAAGGTCACAGTGGAATCACTTGTTCATTAGACACACTCTTTCTCAAAGACCAGATGTCTTAAGTAAGACACTGGTAAGTGCTAGACCACAATCCAATTCATGGCTGAATCATCTGATGAGCACCACAAGGGTAGAAAGTCAATGTGTGATGGATTAGAGACAGATATATATGCTTTATATGCTAGACATGTCGAAGTCAGAGGCAAGCATTCTGTTTGGAAAATTAAGGATTCTGACTTACAGTCTTGACCAGGTGAAAAGCTAATTCTGTTCAGCAGTGTGAGTCCAAGATGAAATGCGATTGTGGAAGTATCACAAGTCATTCCCACCATTTAAACATGCATGCTAGGGTAAGAATCTATACCTGGGCTACTTTTCTTTCTTCTTAAAGTCTGCTTTGGCAATTCTATCTACTCTGAAACCTGAAGCATTTATCTCTATGTGAGGAACGCTCCGGTCTGTGTGCCCCTTAATGCAGGGACAGAATAACTTCCATTTGCCCTCCCTGACTAATTCTATACCATTTTCCACGCTGATCTCTGTCCTGGGAGGATGCCCTAACTGGCCCTCATTCATGGGTTTTGTGCTCTCTGGCTTCCTGTCAGGGCTGGCTCAGAAGCAGCCCCAGGAGGAGATCAGAGGGGGATGTAGGAATGTGTATTTATTTACCTAACTCAATTAGTTCTCAATGCTGTGTGTTAGAGCACATCAAAAACACACAGAAGAAGGCTTATTAACATGCAAATTGTTATGACCACTCCCAGTATTTCTCTTTCTGTAATGCTGGGGTGAAGCCTGAGCATTTGCACTTCTAACAAAGTCTCAGGTGGTGCTGATGCTGCTGATCAGAGCACCACTTTGAGAACCACTTGCACATTTCCCTCCCTGAAAGATACTTCTGAGTTACTAGTATCCTTCCACCCAAAGTCACTGCTCCTCTCAAAGTGATCCACCCCACATATGATTGCAATGGCCGACTTCATGTATCAACTTGGTGAGGCCATAGTACCCAGATGTTTGGTCAAACATTATTCTTGATGCTGCTGTGAAACTATTGATAAAATTAACATTTAAATCAGTATACTTTGAGTAAAGCTAATCACCTTATATAATGTGAGTAGGCCTCATCCAAGCAACTAAAGGCCTTAATAGAAAAACAATGACCTCTCCAGAAGGAGGAGGAATTCCACCAATGAACTACCTGTGGATTTGAACTGCAACCCTCCTCTGGGTTCCCAGCCTGGTGTCCTATCCCAGCGATTTTGGACTTGATAAGCTTCCACAATCATGTGAGTCAGTTTCTTAAAATAATTTTCTCAATAGATATACAGACAGATAGATAAAAGAAAGAATACACACACACAAATTCATGCACACACACATCCTGTTAGCTTTGGCTCTCTGGAAAACCCTAATAGAAGGACAGTATCCCTCCAGGAAACATGTTTCCTACATTTTTCTTCAGATAGGAGGATACCGTTTGACTGCTTTGAAGTCTCTGGTATCTGCACTGTGTCTTATGGTGTTCCTATTTCCACACTTTTGTAAACAGTCCCTAAGTAATATAATCTTCTTGTATTATCCTATTTCAAATGTGTCATCTATTTCCTGTAGATATCCAAGCTAGTACAATGCATCTTAAATTCAACGAGTGGAAAAGTCAACTTGCCTTCTTTCATTCTAAGCCTGCTGTTCCTGCTGTGCTCCCTCTTGTGATTAATAGCTTCCTCCCAAGCACCCACACTTGTAAGCTTAGCATCAGTTTTTGACTTCTCATAAATGTTGGTTCAACTTTCTAGGTTCTCTACAATTCTGGAAGTCTCTTACTACAGTGCATGTCTTTTTTTTGTCTTTGTATCTCCAGAGCCTAACAGCATGTGCTAGTTACAGGCAGTCCCAAATTATGTGCTAATGAAATAAGAAGTTAAAAATTTATATGGATTAAATATGCTTTCATATACACTGTTTCCAAATCCCAACAAGCAAAGGTCTTCCAATGAGCAAGACTGACTACTAACATGATGGGTGTTGGTTCTTCTTCAACAATAATAATTCTATCTATTCTCCATTCCCATTTCCAGAACTCTGCTTCATGATTCTATTATTTGTGACCCAGATAATTATATTAGCCTTCTAACCTGTTTTCTTGCCTCCAATCTCTTGTTCCTTTAATCTAGTTGCATCTTAAATCTCTGACCATGACTTTCTCCATATGTCATGACATTCTACTACCCAACTAAGATAATCCACATTTCTTAGTTTTTATTTGTGAGAGTCTTCAGAAGCTGGTCTCAAGCTAAATTCTCAATCAATCTTATCACTTCTTTGTATGCAATATCTAGTCCAAGTGCATTCACTTTAAACACATTCTGAGTATCTCCAACTCTGTGTCGTACTAATCCCTTTGCTTGAACCCATTTGCTACTCATTTTCATATGCATCTGTCATAACCAAGCTCCTGTCCTGTTGTTGCCACTATGCCAACCTACAATGACTTCTCATTGACTCAAATACTTTCAACCGTTATTGCCTTCACCTCACATCTATAATCTATGTATACATGTCTCATTTCTCAAAATAGACTGTAGGTAACCAAATGACCTACCAAATGGTGCTCTACTTTTTGTACCCATCCAGCCTAAATCATAGGCATTGCCATAGCCCAACCATGGTACTCAACACATCCTTCAATGTGTATACCTGTGGCCTACGAAAAGGTATGCCTCTAAGGAACCACTACTTTGCTCCTACTTCAGGGCATTAACAATACATATAGGAAAGTGTTCCCATCTGCATGGGGTTTACAAATTTCAAAAGGGGAAGCAGACTCTATATTTAGCTAGTTTTACTGAGTGTTGTGAAAATAGCACTCTATTATATGCTTTGATTCATGGTTTCCACATTTCTGTGGTTTTTTTTTTTGTAGTCTTTTATTTTTGTTTTTGTTTCCGTTTTGAGTAAGAAGTGTGTGTGTGTGTGTGTGTGTGTGTGTGTGTGTGCGCGCGCTATTTTGTTTAAGATGTACTCGTAGGTAATGTAACTCAGAAGATTTTAACGTAGCCCAGGAATCTCCATATTAATGAGCACCCTAAGTATTTAAAATCCTAGTGCTTTTTGTTTGTTTTTTGTATTTGGCTCCCACTTTGCGAAACACTGAAATAAAGTATAAAAGAAGAAAAGAAACAAAGACCTCATGCTATTGATGGAGCATTGTAAATAACACTATTAAATATGTCCTATTACTTGAAATGCTTATTAAATTAATTTTAATCTTTTCATTTAAAAATTCATGTAATCCAATAAATTATTTTTCAACTGAGAAAATGATTCTCCATTTGCCTCGCAAATCTTTACCCCACATAACTGAAGGTATACTAGATAATGTTTTATCTCCTAAAATACTGAGGGGTAGTAATATGGATATTATATGATATAAAACATATTATGCAATTCAACTAAAGGGTGAATGTGCTTCTAAATGAAAGACAGTATGGGTAGCCAGAGAGGGAAGTATTGCTCTATACATATAAAGCTAAGCAGAAATCAGACAACTGTCCTTTAGGAAATTTAAAATATTCCATCCCTCCTTTCTGTTTGCTCTTGGTTAGGGAGGTTTTCATTGAAACCTATTTGAGGCAAGTGCTGAGTATATTTGCTATCATTGTGTTCTTTGATCTCAGTATATTGGATGCAGCTGTAGAAATAGGTAATGTGGGCAAATACGAAGAAAACAAACTGCTGCCTGCAGATAATTTTTTTCTGGGCTGTTAAGGGAAATCCAAGATGATTACAAATTTTCCTCCATTTATTTTTAAGACAAGAATAGCGACACACACTTCAATCTTCAGAATAACAGTTTCACCTTTTCAACTCACTTTGAATTATGAGTCAAGAAAATTCATTGTGCTACATTAATTCATTTGTTCATTCAAAAATATCACCGAGATTTTATACCAGGCACATAAATAAGGCACCACCTACTCTGACAGTAGTACCCAGGTGTCCTATTCACATCCCAGAAAAATGGATTCTCCCTCTCCACAACAACCGAGTTACATAAACTGTTACCTCATTTCTACATTAGCTCTGACACTTGCTGTTCTGCATACTTCAGTATTCTGTGGTCTCAATCCATTTTATATTCAAGCAACAGAACTGCCTTCTCAAATATAATTTAGATCACTAGCCATTGGTTCGATAACACAAAATGGTGTCTCAGGGATTATCAATCGTCCAATTAATCAGTCAATAACTAAAGTTATTGAGAACCTACTGCTGTTATAGGCCCTGGGGGTAGAGGTAAAGGAGAGAGGGAATAAACAACAAGTTTAACATGTGACTTTGGCTCTTAAAGACTGTGGTGGGCTGCATGACAGCACTGGAAAGATGTCCACATCCTAAACCCTGGAACCAGTCATTTAACAAAAGGGATTTGGCAGATGTAATTAAGGTCATGGATTTTAAAATACAGAGGTTATTTTGGATTATAAAGATGGGCCCAATATAATCCATGAGACTTTCACAGAGGGTTTCTCTTGCTGGAGGCGGAAAGAAGTGGGAGTGGGAGGTCAGAGAGATTCCAAGCAAGAGGATTCAGGGCACCACCACTAGCTCTGAGACATAGGGACCCACGTACTAGGATTGGAAAGAGGCCTCTGGAAGTGAAGAGTGGCCCCTGGTTCAGGCAAAATGAGGCGCTCAGTCCCACAACTGCAAGGAACCAGATTCAGCCAACAACCTAAATGAATATGGAAGTGGATTTTCCCAGAGCCTCCCAATAAGAGTCCAGCTGACCAACACTTGATTTGTGACTTGTGAGACCAGGAGTGGAGAAACCAATCAAGCCAACCCAGATTTATGATCTACAGAACCTAAAGAAAATATTATGTATGTGTTGCTTTAGGCTGCGTAATGTATGCAATTTGTTATGGAAGCAATAGGGAACTAATACAAAGACCCTATAAGTGATCTATATGAGGGTAGTACTACTTTATAAAGCAACACATTCCATAATTAAGAAGATGCAGAGTCTCGTAAGAACCACTGGCATAGTCCTACAAGGTTTGAAAAGATTCAGACAAGAGAAAAGCGTTTTTGTTTTGTTTTGTTTTGTTTTGTTTTTTTAATTTTGTTAAATTTTATTTATTTTAGAGAGAGATAAAACAGGGGAGGGGCAGAGAGAGGGAGAGAGAATCCCAAGCAGGCTCCACATTCAACATGGAGCCTGATATGGGGCTTGAACTCACGAACCATGAGATCATGACCTGAGCTAAAATTAAGAGTTGGACACTCAACTAATTGAGCCACCCAGGCGCCCCAGGATGAAAGAAAAGTTAATGAGGCTTGTAAGAGTCACAGAAGATTTTGTGAAGGAAACAGAATTTGAACTGGTTGAATAAAGAAACTATTAGATAAAGAGAAGCAATCATTTTTAAAAAGTCAAACAATTGGCAGGGGCAGAAACAAGTAAATTGAGATGACTATGGGAAGGGTAGTTCAAAAGTGGCCAATCTTGTTGGTTAGCATGGGGAGTAAGGCTTACTTATTAAACACCAGCCTGACAATTGTTCTTAGGGGTCACCCTTGGTCAAAGTTTGGAAGAGGAGCAAAGGGAAGGGAAGCTCTCTGGGCACATGATGGGGGCCTCTCTCCCCATCCCTTTTTCATTCAGACTTTTTCCACATTGACAGGTTTTATATTTGAATTTCTGGGTAGAGCTGCATTTAAACAAAGATTACATGGCACTATCAGTTTGCCAAGGCTACTATAACAAAGGACCACAAAAAAAGTGACTTAGAACAACTGAAATTTATTCTCATAAATTCTGCAGGCCAGAAGTCTGAAATTCAGGTGTTAGCAGGGCCATGCTCCCTCTGAAAGCACTAAGCTAGGGTCTGTTCCAGGTCTCTTCCCCGACTATGGCTATATAATTGCAACCTTTACATGGCCTTCTCTATGTGTGCATGTCTGGGTCAAAATTTCCTTTTTTTAAAAAAAAATTATTTATTTATTTATTTATTTTGAGAGACAGAGTAAGCAAGGGAGGGGCACAGAGAGAGGAAGAGAGAGAAGCCCAAGCAGACTCCACACTCAACGCATCTGCAGGGCTCCATCTCACAACTGTGAGATCATGACCTAAGCCAAATCAAGAGTTGGACATTTACCCAACTAAGCCACCCAGGTTCCCCTTTATTTTTTTTTTAATGTTTATTTATTTTTCAGAGAGAGAGAGAAAGAGAGAGAGTGTGAGTGGGGGAGGGACAGAGAGAGTGAAGGAGAGTCAGAATCTGAAACAGGCTCCAGGCTCTGAGCTGTGGCACAGAGCACAACGCGGGGCTGAAACTTGGGAATGGTGAAATAATGACCTGAGTTGGATGCTTAACCAACTGAGCCACCCAGGAATCCCCTTTCCTTTTTTTTTTAATAACGACCCGCATCTTTGGACTCAGGGCTGACCCTGCTGCATTAGGACATCTTAACTAATTACATCTTCAATGACTATTTTCAAATAAGGTCATGTTCTGAGTTATTGGGGGTTAGGACATCAACATATGAATTCGGGGGAAGACACAATTAACCCATTACACGGCTAAAACAAAGTTTGAGAACTACATGTATCAAAAAACAATTCTGACCACGGTTGAAACACCTTCATACAATAACTTACCTTCCAACGTGCCCAAGCCACACAATTTACTCATTCTTCTCCCTACCTACGACCTCCTTCCTCTCTTAAAACTTCCTATACCCAGGTCCAAGGTTCAGTCCCAGAATTTTCTCCTTTAGGAAAAATTCATATGATAACCTATTTCTAGGGAGATTATTGAGCTTTATGTATTATATTAGCAATAAGCTATCTTACTTGTTAATAAACTGCTTAGTAACCACTGCCTTGGCATTCTCTATGAGACTGGAGTCAATACCCATGACTCATCTGAATCTTCTTGTACCTATAACCCTGTTCTATGCACTCACTAAAATTAGTCCACCTAAAAATATATTCAAACACTACATACCTAAGAACAGTGAATTCAAAGCTTAATCTAAACTTTGTTCTGTAGAAATACACCTCTAGCCCAATATTTAATTCAAGCATACACGTCCCCTATCAATGTGTCAACCACTGGGACTGGCAAATACTGCATAATACCCATGTAAACTCTACTGCTGATGTTCTGAGACTCAAGCCTTCCACTCAAAACCTCAAAAGCACCACCTAGTGTTCCAATGTCAACATATATGTCAACACACTACTGAGCAAAGGACAGTGGTGGTCGCCCTGGCAGCCAGCATACACTGCAGGTAAAAATTAAATCTTAGAAGCTCTCCAGTAAAACTCACGTTTGAAAAGTAACCACATCCCAGAAAGCTCAGGCTTGTCCTAAGAAGTTTTTGCTTTATATTTTTTTATGAGAGTAGGTAATAAGATACAAGGAACATTGGTGTATGCATAGACATCTTTGCCTATAATCACCAAGGATCTATAGCTAAGGTAAAAAGTATAGATTGTTCTTAATTTCCTTAACAACTCTTTATTTAAATGTTTATTTATTTATTTCTGAGAGGCAGGATGGGTGGGGCAGAATGAGAGGAAGACAGAATCCCAAGCAGGCTCCATGCTGTCAGTTCAGAGCCCGACATGAGGCTTGAACTCACGAATGTGAGATCATGACTTGAGCCAAAATCAAGAGTTGGACACATAACTGATTGAGCTACCTAGGTACCCCCATAAAAAACTCTTGAAATATAGGTTTAGAGTCAAGAGGCTTTACAGGATTTCTTCACTCCCAAAGGACAATTTGGATCAGATTTGCCCTTCTCTTTCTTGTTCTTATTTTGTGCCCTCTCAGAGATCGTAGAGTCTATAATTATGCATTCACCACTTTCAAAAGCCTATGTTTTCCCCACCATACCACTAACCTCCTCAGAAAGGATGTTCCACAGAAGTAGGCGAAAGGCCAAGAAAAAAATTTTTTAAAGTTTTATGTAATTTTTATCACAGCCAAGGAGTGGTGTTGCAGAGATATCTTTTTTGTAAGAAGTCATTTAATTACTGCATTTAAAATTCGCAGAAAGCACTGTGCTGAAGATTAAAGATCTACATGGAAAAACATTGTTGAATTTAAAAAGTACCATGCCCACATTTACAAGAGTTATAGCATCTTAAGTTGAAAAGGGATTGCTCTATGGAAAGCAGAAGTATAAATACAATACTTTAAGCCACAGCATCTTATTTATTTTTGGAAAAAGAAGTGCAGCACTTATTTACCCCTGTAAATATAGTGTTACTATGAGGGGAAAAAATCAAAGTGATCTATAGAAGCCCTAAATTCTTTCCTGAACATCCTTGGGATGGTGACTCTGCTCAACCTCCACACCTGATGCCACATTTTTACTCTTAAGGAAACACTGAATTGACTTCCTTGATGCAATACTTTTTTTTTAATTTAGGAAATATTCCACTCAAGTCTTTACATCTTCACAACACACAGTCTTTTAAGAAGACAAGCCAGAAAATTGAGAGCTTCCCAAGCCACTTGTGACTCCTCTTAAATTACTTTCTGCAGTTAAAATAACTGTGTTTGTAAACCAAGTGGTTTTCAAGAGTAGGATCCCCCAAACAGCCATATGTTATTGTTTTCCATGGAAGAAAATGCATTATTGTGAAGGCTCAGTGACATAAAGGTGGCACTAGAGAACTAGGGTGATGCTTTCACTTCCATAAAAGGAGAAATATAAAAGAGAACAGCCCAAGGAAACGCAGGTACGATGCTTCATCTCAACAGAGGCGAAACATGTTCTGAAATGTTCTACCTTTATATGTTTAAAAAAGATGGAGAATTAAGTTTCAAGGAACTTAGAAGTAAAAAAGAAAACACAGCAAACAGCTCTTCCGAAACCTCAGGGGGAATTAGAGAACCATCACTCCACGTGACAAAAGCCCAGCATTTGGGCTACTTGGCGTCTGCCTGCATGATTGGCCTTGAAGGCCCCATTTACACTGGTGTTCTCAGATCACAGTTGTTTCTCATGCTTTAACTTGATTGAAACCGCCCGATGCTACTGGAATCTAAGCCTTCCAAAGTTCCTGAGTTACAACCGGCAACAAAAAATAATAATAATAATAATAAACTTTCCCCATGGGAAAGTAGGGACAAATATTTAACTTGTCAAAAGTTCTCAGACATTTTGGAAACCCTTTCTATTACATTTCCTTAACACTGAAAGTTGTCGGTCAACACTAAGTCAGGCCAGCTTTATACTTTTGCTGGTTTACCGGTAAAACCTCAGAATAAAAACTGTTTGGCACTGTAACTTTAAAAGGCACAAGCTTCTGCATAAGGAATTTTATAATCCAGAGGGACTGGAATTGTATTTACCTATGTGTTCTTGAAAAGGTATAATGAGGAATAGAGTTTAATTTTGCTGCCGTTGTTATTTGTTTAAAGTTTTCATTTTCCCATTGACCTCTCATTTTAACAGAAATTTCATTTTGATTTCTCAGGTACCTTAACACCTTAAGTTTTAGTTTCTCTGGCAAGCAGTGATTTCATTAGATGAATTCCAATTCAAAGAACCCTGTTATTTAGAGGCAGCCTTATAAACTGGGTAAGAACATTTTCCTGCATACTTAGACTGAATAATTTATCTGTTTTATAAGTCTGTATTCTCAAAACTTAGATATCTTAAATATGGGCATATCTCAACTGAACAAAAAGAGTGCCAACTGAACACCTACTTTAAGCATAGTAATGCCTAAGAAAACAGATGATATAAAGCAAGTTAGGCACCGCAAACAATGAAAGTACAATTCCAAGCCCATGGGCAAGAACTCCCATTTCAAACACTTCAACGTGTACAGATCCATTTTATGGGGATGCAAAGCACGGAAAAGCTCCCTGTGGAGGCAGGCAAATATTCTTTCATGACAGATAAATTAATCCCTTTCAACAGTATGTGGTGGCTCATCCACAAAAACAACTATGGTGCCAAATGGTGTAAAAATTTCCAACCTGCTGCTGTGTTTCCATTTTCAAATATGGCTCATACCCACAAGAGGAGGGAGGAAAGGAGAAGGTTAGAAAAGTGGGCTCTGGAGGAAAAGCGGAGTATGAATCCAGGTTCTGCCTCTTTCCAGCTGAGACCTAGTGAGTTCGTTTACCCCTGGGTACCTATTTGCATCCTTTTCCTTGTCCTTGCCAAATTCAATAAAATAATAATGCACTAAACATATTTAACTTACGACTATGTATTATTACTGTTATACCTTATAACACAAATGTATGAAGTATAGGCTGGAGGTTTTGGTGACTGGGTAAGACTCTGCTCCTCATCTTGTCTATTACCATTCCTACTGTGAATCAAGTACCCATTTTTGGCAGTTCTCCAATGTGGCTTACAGATGTCCACCCTATTTAAATGACACACTCAGGTCTGGTTTGCCCAGATTCCTAAACCCCTGCCCTGTAGTCTCCAAGGAACCTCTTCTTTCCAAGAATGCACCCAAATTAAAACTTACAGCATGTGGGCTGGTATACCAGGAACACCCTGAAAATTGGAAAGGATATAACTTGTTTTAGAAGACAGTTGTTGGAAAACACCTTAACAAAAAGCAATAAGCTGTGTTTGGGTGTCTGAAGAGATTCCTCCTCTGAGGCATCATCAATCTGTACCAACATGCCTGGATTTGTGGTCTTAACAGGTACAAAGAAGGACTAGATAATACTAAGTGTTGGCAAATACACAGAACAGTTCTTAAGCAGAATGGTTCTCAAAGGACAATGGTTTCGCCTCTCTTCCTTCAGGGGACATTGTCCATGTCTGGAGACACTTTTGGTTTTCCAAAAGGGTTCTGAGGGTGCTCAGGGTGCTACTGACATCTAATAGTGAGAGGCCAGGAGTGCTGCTAAACCTCCCACAGTCCACAGACAACCCCCACAGAGAATCATCAGGCCCAAAATGTCAACAGTACTGAGAGTGATAAACTGATCTAAAGTTGCAGTAACTCTCAGGCACTGCTGGTGAGATTGCAAACTGCACAACCCCCTTGGAAAACAATTTGGCATTATATGATAATGGCCCAGCAATTCTGTAGAGAAGACCTTCAAGAAACTCTTCCAAGAGTCACATTTAGTATCGTTTGTAGAAGAAGCCCAAATTTCTATCAGTAGAAGAGGTCAATTATGGTATATCCATCCAGTGTAAACTACAGAGCAGTGCAAATGAGTGGATTGAAGATGCATGCCTTGAGAGAAAGAGAAAGCAAAATGACTCTCCCAGCAGAAGGGAACCGCAGCAAAGAGAGTTGTGGAGACACAGTTAGTGTGAAGTCCATGGCTGACCACAGAGACACTTTAGATTCCAGGGGATCTAAACTTTAGGCTGTGAAATAAAAATGTCCTCTTTCATCACCCAGATCTAGGGATCATGCCTTCAATATCATTTGTCATCCTTGACCCCAAATTCCACTCCCCTAGTCACCCTCTGATTATTAATAAGCTCTTTATGTATGTTGGGGCCCATGAGGCAGAGCCCTGGAAGGTAAAAGCCTTTTGTTCTCATGAAGAGAAGATTTTCCATTACAAAAATTACTAAACTGAGTTCAATGTAGTCATAATTGTTTTCAGCTCAATTTGTGACAGAAATTTATATTATCTTTTGGTTAATTCTATCAGCATTTTCAGTCAACAAATGCTCCGGTGCCTACTATATGCGGGATGTGGTGTTTGGTGCTGTACAAACAGTGGGGACCAAAGAGAGGTCATCTCTGTTCTCCAGGAATGCCAGGCCAACTGAAGAATGTGCTCTGGAAATATCAAATGGGATACTGTGGTAGAAGTAATGGGGTGGGGTGCATCAGGGTAGGTCTGTCCAAGGAGGCAATATGGAACAGAGAGGAGAATATGGAAAAGAGTCAGCTATGCAAAGAACTGAGAAAGGAACATTCCAGGGAGAAGGAACTCTGAAATTTTAGAGAAAAAATAAAACAATTTTAATGTCATATGCAATTTAATGTGATAGTCATTTTGCCTGGTTCATACTTTACAGAGATGTAATCATACTAACATCAAATTTGCTGTCTTGTTTAACAGTATTTTATTAATATTTTTTTCACGTAACCACACAATCTTAATAAAAATATCATGTTCCACAGATGTTCTACACTTCAGCTATATGACCTTTTACTTAATCACTGCCTTGGCTTTCGGGTGTTTGTATTATTTACAATTTTTTGCCTTCTGAATAGCACTGAAATGAAGTTCTTTATTTACATAATTTCACTATCTTTTGTTTTATTGTCCTATGCCAATTTCCCCTATCTTACATTTAAACACAATACCCATACTAGGATAATGGAGAATGTTTCATTACTGATTCATCTTAATCACTTTTATATTTAAAATCCTTAAGTTTAGAGAATACCTCATATTATCTAAGTCATAAAATGTCCTTCATTTTGGCACAGTCTCCAATGCTCTTCAAAATTCATCACATACATAAACTAAAGAACTGAACTAGAGCTACCAAAGACTTTAAAATTGGAAATCTGGTTTTAGGAGGCTGACATTTCTCTAGCTTGTGATTTAACGTATGTTTTTGCTTTTTGTAGTCTGGCAGTCAACCTTACATATTTCCTCTTTGAGATGGTTTCTGATCACCAGGCCACATTATATGACAGAATTACCTGGGACTACCTCTGAATTAAGTACCACTAGACTGAATCATGATAAAATTCAAAATTTCAGCTCAAAGGCTTTCTCATGTGTCTAGTACCTTGTGGGTCTTGAGGTTAACAAGTTGTGGTGTGTGAGAATCCCTCCTTCTGACCCCAAACTCTGGCCTCTCTCAGAAATCCACTTACATAAAAGCAATAGAGTTGTCACATGATGAAACTCAAGTCCTTTGTGTTAACAGAAATGGTAAGTGATGATATTTAGTACTGGGATGATAAATGACAACCTGAAGAAATCGTCACCTAACTTGCTTGGCCCATTGCTCTGAATATCACAGAGGGGTTGAAGGCAGCACAATGATTTAGCCATCATTGACTGATTAAACATAAACCACTGGAATAAGTAATATCTTTGCCATCACTGAAGACAATTCCAGTGTGAATCCTTTCTAAACTGCTTCTTGGTGAATGGCACAACAATAATCAAAGCCTGCCTTTGCAAATTTGCTCAGAGATGATACATCACATGCATATATTTAAAACTCCCACCCTGAAGCGAAAGCAGGACAGAAAAATAGTTTTGTTTTGTTTTGTTTTTCTAAGAGATGAGAAAATTATTATTTTAGAGGTTAAGAAATCTGCTTGAAATAGTATATAATTAGTGAGGCAATGAACTCCGGTCTCCTAATTCCAAATCAACTGTTCTGTGCCCTGATATCCTACATGAAAGCATACTGGAAAGGGATGAGGTTCTAGTTCCAGCTCTGTCATGAATTCATAAGTCATATCACCTTATGCAAGTCAAGAAACTGTGGGGCTCAGTTTCTTTATTTATAAAGTGAAAAAATTTGATCACATGACCTCTAAATGTTGAAAATTCCATTTTAAAAAATTTTAAATAAAAATTTTAATGTTCATTTATGTTTGAGACAGAGAGAGACATAGTGTAAGCAGGGGAGGGGCAGAGAGAGAGGGAGACACAGAATCTGAAGCAGGCTCCAGGCTCTGAGCTGTCAGCATAAAGCCCAACACAGAGCTAGAACTCATGAGCCGTGAGATCATGGCCTGAGCTAAAGTCAGATGTTTAAATGACTGAGCCATACATGCGCCCCTAAAATTCCATTTTTAAAATTATTTTTTATTATTAATTATTGAATTTATTTAAAGTAAACAACAACCAAACTGTTTACCCATTTCTCCCAATTCCAACCCCTTCCCTTGGGCAACCACCACTCTCTTCTCTATATCTTTGAGCTCACTATTTCTTATTTGTTTTTAATTTTGGATTTCACATAGAAGAAATATAATACAGTTTTTGCCTTTCTCTGACTTATTTAATTTAGCATAATACCCTCGAGGTCCATTCATTTTGTCACAAATGGCTAGATTTCAATTTTTTGTATGTATGAATGATATCCCATTGTTATATATACCACAGATTCTTATTCATTTATCTATCAACAAACACTTAGGTTCTTTCCATATCTTAGTTTTTGTAAATAATGTTGTAATAAACAGGTGGATGCATATATCTTTCTGAGTTAGTGTTTTTGTTTTCTTTGAATAAATACCCAGTAGTGGAATGACTAGATCGTATGGTATTTCTATTTTTAACTTTTTGAGGCACATCCATATTGTTTTCTATTATAGTAGCTACATCAATTTACATTTGTACAAATAGTGCATAAATGTTCCCTTTCTTACACATCCTTGTGAACAGTTCTTGTCTTATTGATGACAGTCACTCTAATAATATGTTATGAAGTAATATCTTACTGTGGTTTTCATTTGCATTTCCCTGATGATTAATGGTGTTAAGAACCTTTTCATGTACCTGTTGGCATCTGTATATCTTCTTTGGAAAAATGTCTATTTGAATCTTTCTTTGCCATTTTTTAATTGAACTTTTTTTTTTTTTTGGTGTTGAGTTGTGTAAGTTTTTTTTTTTTTTTCATATAGTTTGGATACTAACCCTTTATCAGATATGACATTTGCATTATTTTCTCCCATTCTGTAAGATTCCTTTTCATTTTGTCGATGGCTTCCTTTGCTGTGCAGAAGCTTTTATTTTGAGGTAGTCCCAATTTGTTTATTTTTTATTTTGTTGTCTTAGTTTTTTGGTGTGAAATAAAAAAAAATCTTCACCAAGACCTATGTCAAGAAGTTTAACCTGTATTTTTTCTTCTAGGAGTTTTACGGCTTCATGTCTTATATTCAAGTCTTTAATCCATTTTGAGTTAGAGCTTTGTGTGTGGTGTAAGACAGTGGTCCACTTTTATTCTTGGCTGTCCAATTTTCCCAAAACCAATTATCAGAGAGACTGTCCTTGCCACAGTGTATACTCTTGAGCCCTCTGTCATGAATTAGCTGACCAAATATGCATGGGATTATGTCTAATCTCTCTATTCTGTTCTATTGATCTATGTGTCTGTTTTTATACCAATACCATACTTTTTAAATTACTATAGCTTTGCAATATAGTTGGAAATCAGGGAACCCAATGCCTCTAGCTTTGATCTTCTTTTTCAAGATTGCTTTAGTTATTCAGGATCTTTTGTGGTTCCATACAAATCTTTTTTTTTTTTTTTATTTTTATTTTTTTTATTTTTTATTTTTAACATTTTTTATTTATTTTTGGGACAGAGAGAGACAGAGCATGAACGGGGGAGGGGCAGAGAGAGAGGGAGACACAGAATCGGAAACAGGCTCCAGGCTCCGAGCCATCAGCCCAGAGCCTGACGCGGGGCTCGAACTCACGGACCGCGAGATCGTGACCTGGCTGAAGTCGGACGCTTAACCGACTGCGCCACCCAGGCACCCCAACAAATCTTACAATCATTTGTTGCATTACTTTAAAAAATGCCATTGGAATTTTGATGGGGATTGCACTGAATCTGTATATTGCTTTAGGTGGATGGACATTTTAACAATATTAACTCTTCCAATCTATTAGCATGGAATATTTTTCCATTTATTTATGTCTTCAACTTATTTCATGACAATAGTTTTCAATACAGGTCTTTCACCTTCTTCGTTACATTTATTCCTAGGTATTTTAATTTTTAATGAAATTATAAATGAGATTGTTTTCTGAACTTCTCTTTCTGTTAGTTCATTATTAGTGTATAAAAACACAACAGATTTTTGTGCAATGATTTTTTAACGTTCAACTTTACTGAATTCATTTATTCTAACAGTTTTTTGATGGAGTTTTCAGAGTTTTCTCTATATAATATCAGGTCATCTTTAAATAATGACAGTTTTACTTCTTTCTTTCCAACTTGGATACCTTTTATTTATTTTTCTTGCCTAATTGCTACTGTTAGGTCTAATACTATTTAATAAAAGTAGGGAGAATGGGCATCCTTGTCTTGCTCCTGATTGTAGAGGAAAAGCTTTCAGCTTCTCACCAGTTGAGTATGATGTTAGCTGTGCTATTAGTGTTCAATTGTTGTCAGATATGGTCTTTATTATGTTGATGTATGTTTCCATTGTAACTGCTTTATTGAGATTTTTTATCTCAATAATGGCTCTCATCAAAGGATGGTAGATTTTGTCAAATGCTTCTTCTGTATCTATAGAGATGACAATATGATCTTTATCTTTCATTTTATTAGTGTTGTATGTCACACTGACTGATTTGCTGCTGTTGAACCATCCTTGCATCCCTAGAATAAATTCCACTTGATCATGGTGTGTAAGTTTTTTAACAGATTATTGAAATTGGTTTGCTAATACTCTGTGGAGGATTTTTGCATCTATGCTAATCAGGAATATTGGCCCATAATTTTCTCTTGTTGTGGCATCCTTGTCTAGTTTTGGTATTAGGGTAATGTTGGTCTCCTAAAAGGAGTTTGGAAGAGTTCCCTCCTCCTATTTCTTGGAAGAGTTTAAGAAAGATTGGTATTAATTCTTCTGTGAGTGTTTGATAGAATTTACCAGTGAAGCCATCTGGTTCTGAGCTTTTATTCAATGAGAGGTTTTTGATTACTGATTCAATCTTCTTACTATACATCAATCTGTTCAGATTTTCTATTTCATCATGAAACATTCTTGGCAGGTTGTATGTTTCTAGAAATGTATCTGTTTCTTCTAAGCTGGCCAATTTATCGGTGCATAATTTTTCACAGTAGTCTCTTACAATCCTTTGGTATAGTAATTTCTGTGGTATCAGTTATAACTTCTCTTTCATTTCTGATTTTATTTGAGTCCTCTCTTTATTCTTGGTAAGTCTAGTTAAAGGTTTAATTTTGCCTGTTTAAAGAACCAGCTCTTAGTTTTATAACCTTGTCTATAGTTTTTATTCTCTGTTTTATATGTTTTTGCTCTAATTTTTGATATTTCCCTCCTTCTACTAACTGGGTTTCATTATTTCTAGTTCCTTAAAGTATCAAGGTAAGTTGTTCACTTGTCTTTTCTTGTTTCTTGAAGTAGTCATTTACATTTATACATGTAAGTAACCTCTATTTATCTTGTGTACCTCTTAACTAATAACTGTAATTATAGTTATATTTACTATGTTGTCTTTAATCTTCATACTAGATCTATAAATGATTAATCTACTAACTTTATGATTTAATGTTCCAGTGAGATTTATTCTTTCATATGTGTTCTTATTAGCAATAAGTACCCTCTCTTTTCAGCATAAAGAGGTCCCTTTAACAATTCTTGTATATTCAGTTTAGTGGTGATAAACTCCTTTAACTTTTGCTTCTCTGGAAATCTCTTTATCTTTCCTTCAATTCTGGATGATAACTTTGCCATGCAGAGTATTCCTGGGTTGGAAGTTTTTGTTCTGGTTGGTTTTTTTTTTATATTATTATTCATTTTTTCTTTTAGAACTTTGAATACATAGTGTGCCACACCCTTCTGGCCTACAACGTTTCTGCTAAAAAATATGCTAATAGTCTTATTGAGAGGGAAAGAGGGCCCCTTGTTCATGTTCTCTCGCTGCTTTTAAGATTCTCTCCTTATCTTTAACTTTTGACATTTTTTAATTATAATGTGTCTTAGTGTGTGTCTCTTTGGGTTCATATTATTTGGAACTCTCTGGGATTCTTGAACCTGGATATATGTTTCCTTCTCCAGATTAGGAAAATTTTTAGCTGCTATTTCTTCAAATAAGATGTCTGCCCCTTTCTCCCTCTCTTCTCCTTCTGGGGGTCCTATAAGGTGAATGTTAGTCCATTTGAGGTCCTATTAAGTCTCTTAAGCTACTCATTTTTTTCTTTTTTCTTTCTGTCATTCTGATTGGAATAATTCCACTGCTTTGTCTTTAAGTTAACTGATTCTTCCTTCTGCTTCATCTAGTCCCTTGTTGAACACCTCTAGTTTATTTTTCAATTCAGTCATTGTGTTCTTCAGTTTTGTGACTTTTGTTTAGTAGTTGCCTATACTTTCCATCTCCTTTTGATTAACTTCCCACTGTGTTCATGCATTCTTCTCCCAGTTTGGTGAGCATCTTTATGATCATTACTTTGAACTCTTTATCAGGTAATTTATTTATCTCTATTTCATTAAGGTTTTTCCCCCTCTGAGGTTTTATCTTGTTCTTTCATCTGGAATGGATTTCTCTATTCTTCATTTTGCTTGATTTCTATATAGTATATTTCTGTGTTGATTCCTATACAGTAGATAAAACAACCACCTCTCTTAGTCTTGAAAGAGTGGCACTGTATAGAAGGAAACTTTTTTTGTTCAACCCTATCCCAGATCTTAATTGTCTTTCAAATTTTTGTGCTTGTCCAAGCAGCCTATTATATTTTCGATAGCTCCCAGAAGTTGAGACTGTGTCCTGAAAAGGAGGATCTCAGCACCTAGATTCAGACTGACTGGACGCCAGACTCTCAGACATCAGCTTTTAAAAAGTATGCAAATATATATATACAGTCCCATGGGGCCACAAAGTATCAACCCTGCTGGCCACTAGAACCAGACAATCTGGAGGTGTCCTCTGTGTGGCAGTTGTAAAAATAGGGGCTCCAGACAAGTGTATAAGCTCTTTTCTCAGAGATACCAGCAAGCTGGAGCAAGGCAGAGACAGAATGCCAAGATAACACCCACATCCTACATTCCTTGAAAGCAACTCCACTGTGCACTAATGTGTGCTCAACATGAATCTTTGCCCACAGTCCAAAGTTCCATGACAAGCAAAGAGGCCTCCTTCACAGAAAGCCTGGGGATGTGTATGGAATAGGCCTCAGTCTGTTATTTGTGCAGTGCCCTGGGAGTCATAGCCTTCCAAGTACTGTCTGTCTGTCTGACTGCCACAGTTCCCTGGGACCCAGGAATGAAAGCTCCCCACCTTAGCCAGCAGAGCCACATGATAAAGGTATGTCCTCTGGCAGCAGCTTCCATAACCTGAATACCAGACATAAAAACAAGGCCACCATACAAGTGTAAAGCTCATCCCAGCAGACTCACAGTACAGGGTGAGCACAAAGATAGTGCCCACCTTCTGACATCTCTGGAAAAACTTATAGCCATCCCTTAGATGCATGTTTAATTAGGAACATCCTCTCAAGCTGCAGTCATGATGATTAGCTAATAGGCCTCCTTCACAGAAAGGCCAAGCTCCTGGGTACTTTGCCTCTTGCCGTGCCCTGGAGCTGGTAGCTGTTAAGAATTCTTTATTGGTTACAGTCCTGTGAGATCCATGAATATAAGTCCCAATGGCCACCAGCATCAGGTGAAGTAGATGTGCCCCTGGCAATAGCCACAAAAATCAGAGTGCCAGACAGGGATATGAGCCCCTTTCTGGGTGACTCCAATTATTACCATGCCACAACACCAGGATCACAAGCTCCATTGGTCTCCAGAATCGGGCTATCAAGAGGCATCCTCTGGGCACAGTCACAAAAAGAAGGGTACCAAATGCATGTAAAAGCTCCCTCCTGGGAGATCCTGGTGCTCTTGAGCATGACAAAGGGAAAGCATGACGATGGCACCTGCCAGTCTATATGTCCAGAGAATGTTCCAAAAGGCTCCTATATGTGTGTGTTAAATTAGACTGCAGCTCCTTAAGCCGATGCTTTACTACAAGTGGGTGAGCCTCCTTTACTTAAAATTTGGACATGATTGGGGGCACCTGAGTGGCTCAGTCGGTTAAGCATCTAACTTTGGCTCAGGATATGGTCTCACAGCTGTTGAGTTCGAGCCCCACATTGCGTTCTGTGCTGACAGCTCAGAGGCTGGACCCTGCCTCAGATTCTGTCTCCCTCTCTGTCTGCCCCTCCCCCTGCTTGCATGCACTCTCTCTCTGTCTCATGCTCTCTCTCTTCACTCTCCTCAAATATAAATAAATATTTTAAAAATTTAAAAATTTGGACATGATTGGTTGCCTCGGAGCTAGGTCCTGGTGTGGGTTGATCTGAGTGCATGAGCCTTTAAGAGATGTTTCTCAGATTGCTACTATCTTGTGGTCTCAGGACAGCAGCTCCATTGTTTTCAAAGTTAAATGTTTTGGGAGCTTGTTTCTCAGATGTGTATCTTAGAAGTCTGGGTGCATGATGTGAATCCTTCTCTACTCAGTTAGATGATCTGGATTTTGAGTTACCTCCCAGTTGTGGGTCACCATTCTGAGGTGAAGTTTATGGGGAGATTGTGCCCTAGGTTCTCCTACCCACTTTGAAATGGTTTTCTTCTTGTCTAATGTGTAGTTGTCATATAGCCTACCTTTAGTGTTTTTTTAAGGAAATTATTCCATATGTATCTGTAGTGTGAGTGTGTTCAAGGAAGAAGATGAGTCTGTGATCTTCTTAAGTTGCCATCTCATCAAAATTCCATTTCCTGTTACAGCCTTTTTTTCTTATTTACGTGAGAACAAAGTGTCTCCCCACTATACATTCCTGCTCCCCACTTATCCAGTTATACTCCTACCCATGGTAAGTATGTAGATAGTATCTGATTCAATAAGTGAACCTCAATGCCATAATATAATAGTGGTAACAGTGATGAAAAGATATTAATAGCTATTTTTAATTTTGTGTTTATTATATGGAAGGCACTATTTTAAGTGCTTTATATTACAACTCATTTAATCTTCATGATGGCCCTAGAACTAAGTAAAGTTACTATCCCCACCTACAATTAGAAAACTCGGACCTGGAGACATAAAATAATGTGTTCAAGGTCAGCTGGAGTCAAGATTCAAAGTCAAACAACATGATCTTACAGCACATGCACCTAACTTCTACTCTGTGAAGCCACATTCCTTAACTTAAAATTTTGTCAAACTAGACTTTAAGAGTGAACTTCAACTAGGGCGCCTGGGTGGCTCCATCGGTTCAGCGTCTGACTTTGTCTCAGGTCATGATCTCTTCGAGCCCCACGTCAGGCTCTGTATTGCCAGCTCAGAGCCTGGAGCCTGCTTGGATTCTGTGTCTCCCTCATTCTCTGCCCCTCCCTGCTCATGCTCTCTCTCTCTCTCTCTAAAAAATAAATAAACATTAAAAAAAAGTGAACTTGAACTGATAAACATGATAAACATTCTTGACCACAGATCTTGCCTGAATCTGCCTTATCTAGAATAGTACCCTACTACTATGTGAAAAGACCCCAACCAGATTTTCCCTAATGGATTAATTCTTGTACATTCTTGATAGAGATGTCTGTACTGTTTATAAGGTCCCTTTCATTATAGGGACTCCTGACACCAAAGGAATTACCTGGGCAATGCCCCACTAAAAGAGATCTACTACAGTGTGACGTCATCAGAATGGGTCCTACACAATACTTGGCTCCTTTCCTCTACTCCACCTGCTGGACTTTCTGTAGAGCTCCCTTCCTCTTTTGAGTCAGTAGAAAGTCAATTAATTCAATTTGCTATAAAATCTTCCACTCCTAGGAGAAACATTGAGACAAGAAACCATAACGGGGAAAACAAAAAACAAACAAAAACAAAACAAAACAAAAAAACCTTCTACTTTTAACTCCAGGAAGAAAAAAAACAAAATATGCACAGTTTTATTATCCATGTTCAGTATTAAATGAAAGCAATTTTCTTGCATTTTTGTAAGGTCACATTTGTTTTTTATGTTAATGGGGTAAAGTTTTCAGAGCAAAGAGGCTGAGATTATCCCTCAAATAAAAATAGGGTTCCTAAATGTGTGGTCTATGAATTTACCCAGCCCCAGTGCTTCCTCTCTGCACCATGGACAGTGTCCTCATCTTCTAAGTAGCCCAGCAAATGGAAAGAATGTCCCTCTCTCCTGGTAGCCCTGGCACTAAGGGGCCATGCTAGTCGTTCTCCTCTCCATTATTCATCAATTTCCTTGTAGAGCTGTAGAACACAGCCCAGGACCCAGCATCCCAGCATAATAAGGGTGACTATATAAGAAAAGTCCACCAGCATTTGTCAGCAGCAGTAGATGCATACAAGAAACATCCTAAAGTTATAACAAAGACTTCTGAACAGCTCTCACCAATCTCATCTAACTACCTTGACTCTGAAATGCCTAAGTTTACTGAAGTAAACCATAAGGCAACATATCAAAGTTTCTCACTGCTGTTGTGTCTCTAGAATTCCACCACCACCCTAATCCTGATACCACCAATGAGATGTGCTACAGTAAATCTCACTCCCACTAATCAAGATGGAAATCTTTTCTTTCCCAATACGTCCAATTGCACAAATGAAGCAGCACATCTCTTTGCCTTTCAAGGAGGCTCACCCAGGGGATTGTGGAGCCTTACTGACATAGCAACTAGATGGTTTGTCATCTATCTCTTCCTCTTATGGAGCGTTTCTGCCATCTTTTATCAGTGGTGATACACAGCTTCCTTTTTGTGACAGTATTAACCCAGGACTGCTGCTGTAAGCATCCAGACTGTGCTCGCCGCCTGCAGGGACTTCTGATGAGAGTTTATCAGGACTGCTGAGGCTGGCGCTTTTATATTAAAGTGGCTCCCACTCACAGTTATTAGTGTGTGTGTGTGTGTGTGTGTGTGTGTGTGTGTGTGTGTGTGTGTGGCAAGCCCACACCTACACGCACATCAGGCTAACTCACCAAGAGAGGGCTTCATGGAGCAGTGGGAATCTGTTTCCAGTTAGAAAATAGGATCACTTCTGTGCAGTTGAAAAACTAATCTGATATGAAATGGACCTGGCAGAGTTTAGAAGTAATGGCTCATACCTAGATGTGGCTGCCAAAGTAAGGTATTAAAAGAGTTACCAGCATAAGGTATCACTGTGCAACTCAGGGTTGTTTGTAAAGCAATAAACAAACCAATAGATGTAAAAGATGCACTATATTCCCCAACCACAGTATAAGGAGGCTGAAATAACCAGACACTGACTTTTAGAACATGTTTTCCCTTGGATGACTTTTTTTAAAATAATTTTAATATGAGCATAATATTATATTCTACATAAGTCACAGAGATTCATGCGGAAGCAATCCTCTTTAAAATGGCTAGAAAGATAGGCATTTCCAATGGGAAAACATTGACAAATGTATAATTTCATTGCCTTTGGGGGCGTCTTGTAAAAATGTAAGGCACAGAGTTGGCAACTTGGACTCTGAGGTCAGACAGAGTTCAAGCCAGCTCTGCAATGCCCTAGTTGTGGGAACTGTACTCTGAACTAGTACAATGGGGGTATTAATAACAGGAGCCTCCTACATGGGTTGTTGTAAAGAGCTTGTGCAGAGCCTGTGAAGAGTAAGTGTTCCACAAATATTAGCCCTTGTCATCATTATCCTGAGTGTATTGTGGTTTCTGTCATTGTGGGTTCTCAAAGGACTCTGCAGGGGCTGTAACAAGGAAGTCTGCCTAATAGCTTCTGGTATCACCCCTACCTTTATGACTTCCACTTTTGGCACTGTGTTCATAGTATTGTAATGGGTGGGGAAAATGGAAAAGGAATAGTGCATGCCTTACTCTAATGAGAAATTCTATCCATATCCTGGCAACAACGGGAATGCGTACAGCCTATATTGTGGAGCCTCCTGACAAGACTCCATTCAGGGCAATGGTGCAGTGGATGAATAATCTGAAGCCATCTGTATTCTCTTCTTTTCTAAATTTCCTTTCCATACTGTCTCTGTTGAGGTCCCACTTTGGTTTTGCTTATGCTTTGGGTCTGAGACTCTTCTCAACTTAGGAATAACCTTTCTCCAGTTGTCTTCAAAACATAACCATCTCCTTAGCACTGTCATGTTCGTTCCTGCACTATTCACAATAGCTGAGATGTGTAAACAACCTAAATGTCCATCTACTGATAAACAGGTAAGGAAAATGTGGCATATGCATACAATGTAATATTATTCCGACTTAAAAGAGAAAGAACTACAACATGAATCAACTTTGAGGACATTATGCTAAGTGAAGTAAGCCAGTCGCAGAAGGACAAATATTGTGTGATTCCACTTAGATGAGGTATCTAAAAGAGTCATATTCATAGACTCAAAGAGTGGCTCCAGGTGGTGGGTGGGTAATGGGGAGGTACTAATCAACAGGCATACAATGTTGGTTAAGACAAATAAGTTCTAGAGATCTTCTGCACAACACTGTGCCTGTAGTCAACAGTACTGTATTATCACATCAAATTTTGTTAAGAAGGTAAATCTCATGTTACGTATTCTTAGCAAAACAAAAATAAACACATACACAAAACCATCTCTTGGTTTGGTGTAGTCACTCAGACAATAAGCTTCCTGAGTCTAGTAAACTAAACTAGTATACATAATCACATGGATCCTGACACATTATAATTATATACAGCATGGCAATGATTTAATCTTGAGACTCTGAAGCAACATGGAATAATCAAGTAATTTTTCACACTGGAATTTTAGACGTTTGAGCAGGTTGGTAGACAAAGGGAGAGTTTTGAGGCTGGATGCTTTTGAGGACATCTCTCAGATTATAATACATAAGTTACAACCTAACTTTCATACTGTGACATCAACCCCACAAAAGAAGAAACAGATGCTTTTGTGGAATGGTAAGGAAATGTAGGTTATTACATGTTTAATTAAAGATTCAGCCATTTTAATCCAGCAGAGATGTGATCCCAACTGAGTAGAAATGTGAGCTTTGAAGAATATAGTATATATATTTTTAATTTTTGTTGTTTTTTTGTTTGTTTTTGCTGATATTGTTTTAATAGAGAAAAGCATTAGGACCTATCTACTCGTTGCAGGGCTGAAAACAACCTCATGTTACCAGCCTTCGGTCCTGTTATCTGAGGCAGTCTCCCTCCCACCCCAAAGGCCACATCTGGTTCCATCAAGCTCAGAGTACCATGCCACATGCATTCCATCTGGAACTTGCTGAGGAAAGAAAGAATTCAACTTGGATTTTAAATGAATGTGGCTCCCTCTTCTGGTAGAAAGCAAGAATCAATAAAATTCTCTGAAAAGGAGAGCAGGGGATTAACCTCTCTCCCAGCTCCAGAAATATTTGTCAACACAATACTCCAAACAAAGGGACAGACCCTCCGTGGTTCTTATATTTTGATACAAATGCTAATGTGTCAAAGAGACCCACAGTAAAATGCATTAACAAGGGAAGGAAAGCACAGAAATCGTTCTTCAGAATAGAGAAAAATGAGACACTAATGAAAGAATTCTCCAAGGGCTATGTTTGAAGATAGCATTTGAGGTTAAAATAACTAAGTGTTTTCCTTAAATATTAAGAAATTGCCTTATGTTCCCTTGGTCTCTTAAAAAAGAAGCCATTCCTATAAAGTTACACATGGATGGAGGGACTGAAAGACAAACCACACACTGTGACCAAGTACATATGTTAATATGCCAAATGCTCATTTGACACTTTGATTTTTTATCAGGTCAAAACTGTGACACTAAAATTATCTTCCATCACATCCCTACAAGTAGGTCTCATGAAGGAACAGTTTGAGAAAGAGCATTTTGCATGCGAGAAATAAAAACTTGAGCCCCAACCGTATAATTGTTTATCATTAAGGCAAAAATGTAGACAACCGTAAGAGGCGTACCATATACCTATGCTTTCACGAATTTCAACAGCAACACCAATTTTGTATTGCTGATGCACACATGTGCCAGTTCCTAAATAAATCCTAAAAGGCTGAGCACTCTAGGGGCCTAAGAAATGGTTAAACACAAGACAAAACAAAAGAATAATCCTAGCACTCCAAATAGAAGAGTCCATTTAGACCCCCAGATTTTGTCTCTTAACACTTCAGTGATTGCTAGATTATATTCACTCCTGAATGATCCCAATGTTTCTGGATCACAAACCCTGCCACTTGCTGGAGGCTACAGCCCAGATTTATCATGTCTTTATGAAAGAGTTTCAAGGCTGGATGCAATGTATTGTGCTCCCATGCAGAAGGTTCAAGTTCAGGAAGGCAGAGAGCTACACTCTCATGCCAGGGGCACCCAGAAAAAAACCCAGGTGCTATTTTCTTTGGTTTCTGAGGACACTTCACTCACAACCTCAATGAAGATTAGGTAACCTATTCAGAAGTGGGGATGACAGGAGGTTGGGGATAGGATACTACCAAGACAGCTTGGAGAGATGTCACATTCTCTGTTCTTTTTGTATAAAGAGGTGTATTGCAACTCTGGGGGGAGCCGGAAGAAAGCTAATGGATATGGAAACATCAAGTATCATGCATATCCACATATAACAGATTTATCAGGAATTTGGAAACCAGGAAAAGGGATAAAGAGAATGGAGAGAAGACAAGAAAATATGCACTTTTTTCACTGATAAAAAATACATGTAATTAACATTGGTATAACAGCATTAACTAAAATAAAAAGCTTATTTAAATTTCATCGATTTTTCTACTAATATCCTTTCCTTTTTCCAGGATCCCAGACTGCATTTATTGTCGTGTCCTTCCAGTTTCTAGGAGTTCATCAGTCTTTCCTTGACTTTTATAACCTTGATAATCATCAAGAGTACTGATCAATTATTTTGTAGATAGATCTCAATTTGAATTTCTCTGATGCTTTCTCATTACTGGAACAAGTTTATATATTTTGGGGCAAATATAATACACACACACATGCGCACACACACGCGCGCGCGCACACACACACACACACACACACACACACACACTGTGTTCTTTTCAGTGAATCATATCAAGCAGTTAATAATGCCACTATGTCTTAATACTGGTGATTTTCATTACCTTGATCACTTCATTGAGGTGTTATCTGCCAGATTTCTCTACTGTAAAGTTTCTACCTTCTCTTTGTATTTGATATATATCTTGGGTGAGATCATTTGAGGCTTTGAATACTCAAGATTCTGCCCACTAATTTTTAGCCTCGATCAATATGGACTCATGGAAATCTATTTTATTCTACAGGTTTAACTAAAATACTGAGGCTTTCATATTATTCTCTCACTCAGATAGTTCCAGCTTTCGTTATTAAGATTTCCTTCAGGTTAAATACTATGTTCTTTTTGAGAAATTCCCATCTATTTGGGGGTGTTTCCTTACTTTCTGACACAACAAATATTTCAAGTTCATCTTGTATTTCCTGCTCCTGCTATGGAATCAATCACTTCTTTAGAGACTCAGTTTATTTTATTGGAGATTAAGTGTTTTGAAACCAAGATCTGGTCTCGAGTTAAACTCTGTGACTGGAATGCCAATGGTTCAAGCCCTTTCAATGGACAGAGCAAGGAAATCTATGTATTTATAATAAATTATGCATACATGTATATCTACATTTCTGTACCTATAACGTGTGTGTGTGTGTAAGTGGAGTATACACCATGTGTGTATGTTAAAAATACACACACACACACACACACACACACACACACACACACACACACACATGAGTTTTTACTAATACCTCTAATCCCAAATATCAACGGGTTCATTTTAGCTTTATCCATTTCTTTTTTGATAACTTCTTTCTCTAAGAATAAAAAACCCAGTTTTAAATATCTGCAATCATCTACAATATACCTACTTGCTTAATTCTAGTATACAAAATTGTTTACGAATTTCTAGCCCGTACCCTGTGAGAAACATCTTACCTACTAGATGACAGCACTTATGTACAATTCTCTTTATCTTTCACCTCACATAAGTATCCAATCAAAATACTGTTTTTCACCATTACTTAGGTTGGTTCTTCACTCACCTCCTTCACTTTATCTGTTAATATTTTAGAATATAGTTAATATAGACAGAATATAGAATATAGACAGTTAATGTGTTACTGTCTTTATTCCATTGGGGGTTCCTCACACATCCTGATTGGTCTTAATCAATTGCTTTTTTGAGGACTATGTGGAGAGTATGGGAACAACCCTGTGACTCTAGAAGTCAGAGCTGTACAAAGATTCGGTGTGTCACTTTTTGCTCATCCCCCCTACCTTGCTCCCATTACCCACATTTCCCACCCCTTATCCAACCAATACCTATAGGTAACCAATCACTTTATTCTCTCATTTCTTCTTCGTGTTTATTTCTTTTATACCAATGGGCAGATATGTGTATATTTCCTTATATGCCCTTCATTCTTACATGAAGAGTACCATACTATAGATATTCTCTTGGGCTCTAGTTTTTCATTTAACAATGTACTCTGGGAATCATACTACATCAATTCATAGAGATCTTCCTTTTTTGTTTTTCTTCTTCACATTCACATATTATTCCATTGCATAGATATCCTACAGTTTATTCAAACCATCTCTTATGTATGGGCATTTAGGTTGTTTCCAGCATTTGCAATTAAAAAGTGTTGAAGTGAATAACCTTGTGCCTGTGTGCTTTTACATTGCTACAGATGTATCGAAGGATAGACTCTTAGAAGTAGGATTGCTAGGTCTAAAGGCAAGGGTATATGCAATTTTGTTAGATAGTACCAAATTTCCATTCAGAAAGACCACACCAATTTGTGTTCCCACCAGCAGTGTATGATGGTATTTTTTCCAGAGCTTCAACAACAGAATGTGTTATAATATTGTGTAGTCTTTATCATTTTTATAGGTGATAAATGATAGCTCAGTGTTGCTTTATTTTGTATTTCTCTAATTATGACTGAGTATGAACATATTTTTCATTTGTCTGTGGATCATTTTTATATGTTTTGTGAATTGTATGTGCCCGTTTCTTTTCCTTTTTTTTTTTTTTCTGTTGGATTTTTGATACACTGACCTCAGTTTTAAGGATTTTTAATATGCTAAGTATGCCAGTCCTTTGTTGTGATATACATTGCTAGTATTTTGCTCTAGCTTGTCAGCTGCCTTTCGGATTTGTTTACAGTGTTTTGGGTCATGCAAAAACGTTTAATTTTCATGTTCAACTTATCAGCCTTTTCTTGCATCTGGAGTTTGAATCATAGTTAGAAAGCCCTTCCCTAAACCAAAATTAAAGAGAAATTCGTCTGTTTTCTTCAAGTATTTATAGTTTCATCTGTTACATTATAGTTTCATCTGTTACATTTGTTACATTTTAATTGTTACAATTCATTGTTTGTCACAATTGAAGTACACAGAATTTTTTTTGGTGCTGATTTAAAGCTTCATATCCATTTATTCTCACAACATTCTAAGAATTGCCTTGATTTTCCTATTTTGACTTAGACCAAAGCTAACTCCAGCAGTAAGTAACTTGGAGTAATCAGCTGGATCTGACCGTCAGACTGAAGCTTTATGCAGTCCACATTTTCCTCCTTTCCTTATCTTGTCTCTTCTGCTCAGTGTCTGCCTCTGTCTGTCTGTCCCACTCTCACCTCACAGATGGGAAGCTAGAACTCAAATGATAAGCTTAATTGGGTTAGGGGCAACAATGGAATGATTTCCTGACAGCCCATTCTTTATTGGAGGGTACACTCTAAGCTCCATATACCAGCCCTCATTGTGAAGTACGAATGCCACTGACCATGGTAAATCCATTAATAGGACTTGCTTCCCATTATTAGCGCCATCTGAGTCTGTTAAAAATCTTAACTAGGAGTTTAATTTCTCTACAGAGGGCTTTAAATTAATTAGGGGTTTACATGCTAACAAAGAGCCTGATACATTCATAAATCAGTCCAGTGTAGGAGGACTATGTGAAGAGAACGTCTATTCAATGGAGACCTCAAATCCAGCATCCCCGTTGGGCTCCCAACAAAAGGGTGCAGGTGTGGAATAGGCCACTGTGACAAGGAAGTCCCAATAATTATTTTGCATCACTTAAACCACAGCAGGTAATATGGCAAATCAAAGTCCCAGGCGCTCAGCAAGTGAAACCCATGTTACCATGAAAAGCCACATCATATCACTTTAACCTCTGTAAATGAATTGCCATAACACTGTGATTTATTTTATACCAAGTCCAAGAATTAAAAGGACATTGATCAAAATGATCTCCTTCTCCCCCACCCCCCCTTTTGTTAGGAATAGAAAGTAACAGATGGAACCACTTTTTTTTCTACCCCCCCCTTTTTTTTAATGCAGGAAACATCACTTCAAGAACCTTTGAAATTGCTAGCTCCTTTTACCAAATACACTTGCCTTAAGGATTATACTCACAATCTGTTGTTTGAAAAGAATGTTACTCTTATTTCTTTAGTTAATCACAAACTTGTACTTCCGAATCAAGTTTAAAAATGCCTAACAATGATTCCCAACCTTATACATTTCCAAGTGATAGCAGTGTTGTGTTTTTTTTTTGTATCATTTGATTCAAAAACACTTGATGAATGCAAGTAATGACAGACTCACTTTTAAAAGATTTTGTGTTTCATCTGTCACAATAATATCCAGCACTACATGAAAACCATGAGTGTATGTATGTGAGAAATGACTTTTTTCAATCGTGGATTCATTTTTGAATAATTTTGTATTTCACTTGACACAAAAACATCTACCAATAATATGAAAGACATGAGTGTATGTATATTTTTAAAAACACTGTTTTATTTATTTTTTAAATTTTTTATAGGGGGAGGAGCAGAGAGAAGGGGAAAGAAAGAATCCCAAGCAGGCCACACGCAGAGCACAACGCGGGGCTTGAACTCATGAACCGTGAAATCAAGAGTTGGACACTTAACTGACTGAGCCACCCAGGGGCCCCAAAGGACTGCTTTTTTATAGTCTACATAACTATCTAGCTTACATGTGGATTTATAATAGTAAATTGTCACTCTCTATGACAGTTCCCCTTGCAGTCATGTCTTTGTAATCTCTTTGTCCTTGCTGTTCAATCTTCACTCCCTTTCCCAACCACAGGGATCTGAATCCCACATGGTGGAAGCAAAATCTATATAAGTAACATTTAATAATTAATTCCTCTTTGAGATGAAAACTTGACTATATCAAATTTATCCCCCTCCCCAAAAAGCGTTAAGAAATCAATAGTTTTAGGATATGAAGCCCAAAATTCTCAGTATAAATATAACATAGAAAAAGCTATTGTGGATTTAAGCTAAATAATCCAGGTTGCAGTTCATTTTAAAGTTTGGGAATCATTGGAGTGAACACTAAGAATTTTAGTGAGTGACACAGGATTTTTTTTCCCCTATACATATGATATAAAAAGCCACACAAAGTGTGTGTTTTCCATCTACCCGTGATCACAGCATTTGGTTAGGGTAACAATGATGTAGGCCCTGCAGAGTTTACTGCCATGGTGAAAAGACAGAGAGAAAGAGAAAGAGAGAGAGAGAGAGAGAGAGAGAAAGAGGAGAAGGAAAGAAGGAAGGAAGGAAGGAAGGAAGGGAAGAAAGAAAGAAAGAAAGAAAGAAAGAAAGAAAGAGGAAAGAAGGAAGGAAAGAGAAGAAAAAAGAAAACTAATGAAAAGAAAGGGAAAGGGATAGGGAAAGGGAAAGGGAAAGGGAAAGGGAAAGGGAAAGGGAAAGGGAAAGAGAAAGGGAAGGGAAGGGAAGGAAAGGAAACATTGTATGCCAAAGAAGAGGTATTTAATCACATTACCTATTCTGCCCTACCTCCACCCCAGTGTAAAGAGAAGTGTGAATGACAGGGAGTAGGGATCCAGAATTTACTGCCCAAGCCTTTCCTCAGCCTCACTTTACCCTTTTCCACCATACAGATGTTCTCAGAATGCAAACATGCACGTGCCAGCCAAATTTTAATAACAAAATAAAACAAACAAACAACCTCTTCCTCTGATCCTATAGTTCCCTTAGGCTATCACCTCAATTTTTGGCTAATACAAGTTTCTATAGATTGTGAAAGAGTGATCTCTATTTGAGATCCCAGCTTCTATTTTGGGCATTTTCTAGTCTAGATTCCCATACTTGTGAGGCTATGATGAGGCACCTAACACAACTTACAGAGCTAGTGTCAAAGAAGGCCATAGCGGGAGCCAGACCTTGCACCCTTGCCAGAGGGTAAGTGATCCCCTGCTCCGCATGATGTAGGCGGAGGTCACCTGGGAAACCTGGACTTCCACCTCTACCCAGGGCTAAGGAGGCACCTCCAGTCCTCTGCCCACTCTCTGTGGGATAGTGTCAGAGAAGGCCTGGGGAAGAGACGGCATTTTACACCATCACTCAGTGTTAAGGAGGCCAAATTCCCCTCATGTCACAGCAGGCCATATGGGACAATAACAAGGCACTCCTACCCCTCTGCATCTGGGGGCATATCACTGAAGGTCTATTAGAAAGTTTGAATTCCCATTCCTGCTTGGTAGTAATGAGAAGGGCCCCCTTGGGTATCGATGTAGGCTGCTGGGGAACCCAGGCTTCTTCTCTAACCTGAAGAAGAACCTCCCCCTTCTGCTGGGCAGTGTCAATGAAGCCAGGAAAAGCAGAAGGTTTAAATAAGGTCCAGAATCTCACAGCACACCATACCCAAAAAGGTCCAGATTGCATTGAAAAAAAAAAAAAATCACTCATCATACCAAAACTCCAAGATCCCAAACAGAACGAAAAAAAAAAAAAAAAATCATCAATAGATGCTAATTCCAAGAAGACAGAGATGTTAAAATTATCAAAGATTTTACATTGGCCATGATAAATACTCTTTGATGAATAGTGATGAACATTTCTGAATCAAATGAAAACTAGAAGGTCTCAGCAAAGAAATTAAAGATATAAATGGGAATTTTAGTACTGAAAAACTCAATAGACAATATAAAAAACAAGGGCTCGACAGCAGAATGGGGTACAGAAGGAAGCAGCAGAGAACCTGAAGGTAGAGTGGTAAGAAATACACACTCTGAACCACAGAGAGAAATCAGACTGAAAACAATATTGAACAGAGCCTTAATGATGTGTGGGACTCTAAAAGAGGATCTACCTTTCATGTCCTCAGAATTCTGGACAGAGAGGAAATAGAAGGGTAGGGCTGAAAAAGCACTCAAAGGAAAAAAAAGTGGGTGAAAATTTCACAAAGTTGACAAAAAAGCATAAACTTACAGGTTTAAGAAACTGAATAAATCCAAAAAAGTTAAACCCAAAGAAATTCCATACCAAGATACATCACAGTAAAACTTCTGAAAATAAGTCTAAGGGTACCTCTTGAAACCCATGAGAAAGAAATTACACCACACTTAAAAGATCAAACAGAATTTCAGGAGATTTATCATCAGAAAACATGGACACCAGAAGAAAAGAGCATATTTTTCAAGTGCATAAAGAAAAAAAGTGTCCACCCAGGAGACTCTAGCCAGTTAAAATATCCCTTGGAATGAAAGAGAAATTAAGATATTCTCAGACAAAGGACAACAGAAGAGAATCTATTGCAGTATATCTACCCTAAAAGAATATCTAAAAAAAATTATCTAAATAGAAATGATTAAAAAAAAAAAGGGAACCTTGGAACATCAGGAAGAATGAATATGATAAATAAAAATATGAATAAATACAATAGACTTTCCTTCTCCTAGTAAAGTTTCTAAAATCTGTTGCAAAGTTGAAGCAAAATTTAAAACTCTGGGGGTTATATTTATGGGATGAATCACTGGATTATACTCCTGAAACCAATACTACACTGTATATCAACTAACTTGAATTTAAATAAATAAATAAATAAATAAATAAATAAATAAATAAATAAATAAAATTTAAACTCCTGGTTATGTGGTTCTAAATATGTGCAAAGGAAATATTTATAATATTTATATTTAAATGGGGAGAATAAAGGAATATAATGCAAGGTAAAATTTCTGTACTTGACTTGCACTGGTAAAATTATAGTACCAGCAGACTGATAAGCTATGTATATATAACGTAATACTTAGGGGAACCACTAGGAAAGCTGTATCAACACATAACTAAAAAACATTATAAGTAAATCAAAATATAATTCCAAAAAATGTTTAAGTAACCTGCAGGAAGGCAGGAAAAATAAAGGACAGAAATGAAAATAAACAGAAAATAAACAGAAAATAAAAAATACAAGGACAGACTTAGGTCTTAGCATATCAAAAATTCCTTTGAAAGTAAGTGATCTTAACAGATCATTTAATATACAGATAATTGTAGAGTAGATTTAAAACCATGACTGAATTATATGTCATCTACACTAAAAATGATATATAATATATAATACTATAATGATATGGTCAGGTTAAATGTACAAGGATGGAGAAAGATATATTATGCAAATATTCATCAGAAAGTAACTAGAATGGCTATATTAATATCAGATAAAGTAGACTTCAAAGTACAGTAAGTGAGTGGAGACAAGAGAGGTATATCATGTGATTATAAAAGGGACAATTCACCCACAAGGCATGGCAGTCCTAAGTGTCCATGCACCAAACAAAACAACTAGAAAATGTGTGAAACAAAAACTAATAGAACGGAAAGTGTAAATATACAAATTTACAATTATAGTTGAAGTCTAACACTTTTCTCAACAACTGATAGACCAACTATACAGAGTATCAACAAAGATAGAGAGGAACTCAACAGCACCATCCATCAAAGGGACCTAATTAGCATTTATAAAACATCCCACACAACAACACCACAACATACACAAATACTTTCTGGTCTCCATGGAGAATTTGCCAAGACAGACCACATCCTGAGCCATAAAACAAACTTCAGCTGGTGCTGGAGACATTGCACATCCATAGGCAAAAGACAAACCAACAGAAACAAAACAAAACAAAACTTCAAACTAAGTCTCTTTTCAGATTTAAAAATTAACTCAAAATGGACCCAGGTTTAAAGGTAGGTATAAAAATGGTAAAACTTAGAAACCAGGAGAATATAGTTGAGACCTAAAGCAAAGCAAACAGGTCTTAGACTTGATGCCAAAAGCACAATCCATAAGAAGAAAAATGGAAACACTGGAATTCATTCAAATTAAAAACTTCTGTTTTATGAGATATTCATCTTAAGAAGATGTAAAGACAAGCCACAGTCTAGGAGAAAATATTTGCAAACCAGAAATCCAACAAAGGACTACAATATACTAATAGCCTTTGACAGAATATGCAAAGGACTCTCCAAGACTCAAGAGTAAAAATATTCAACAACCCAATCAGAAAATGTGTGGGCTGCACCCGGGTGTCTCAGTTAGTTAAGTGTCCAACTTCGTCTCAGATCATGATCTTGCGATCTGTGGGTGCAAGCCCCACATCAGGCTCTATGCTGACAGCTCAGAGCATGGATTCTGCTTCAGATTCTATGTCTCCTTCTCTCTGCCCCTTCCTTGCTCGTACTTTGTCTCTCTCTCTCTCTCTCTCAAAAATAAACATTTAAAAATGTGCAATAAAACACAAAGAGATTTCCAAGTTTATTTATAGAAAGCAATTAAGCACATGAAAGATATTCAACATTACTAGCCATTAGAGAAACACAAAAACCCAAACAAAATATCACTACACATATATGAGAATGGCTAAAGTAAAAAGGACGAACAATACCAAGGATGTGTAGAAACTGGATTACTTACACAATGCTGGTGGGAATATCAAGTAGTACAGCTACTCTAAAAACAGTAGGGCAGTTTGGTAAAATAATAGTCATGTAACCCAGCATATTTCAATTCTGAAGTATCTATCCCAAAGAAATAAAAAATGTTGACACAAAAACATGTACATGAGTGTTTACAGTAGACTTTATTAACAATAGTCCCAAACAGGAAGCAATCCAGATGTCCTTCACAAAGTGAATGATTAAACAAATATGGCACATCCATACCATGGAATACTATTTATCAGTAAAAGCGGGGGGAGGGGGCCTCTGTGGCTCAGGTGGTGAAGTGTCAGTCTCTTGATTTTGGCTCAGGTCATGATTTTACGGTTTGTGAGTTAGAGCTCCACATTAGGCTCAGCACTGAGCATGGATCCTTCTTGGGATTCTTGCACTCTCTGACCTGCTCCTGCTTGTGTTCTCTCTCTCTCTGAAAATAAACTTGAAAAAAAAAAAAAAAAAAAAACGAAACCAACTATTGCTAGATACAACTAACTGGATGAGTCTTCAGAGAACTATCTGGAGTGAAAAAGGTTATATACTATATGATTCCTTATTTATAATACTCTTGAACTGACAACACTATAAAAATGGAGACTAGTGACTGCCAGTGGTTAAGGAAAGGGGGTGGGTAAGAGGGAAATCCATAAAATCATAATAGGAGAGATCCATATGATGCTAAATATGTTTTATATCTTGACTTTATCAATGCCAAGTGATATCATGATTTTTACTATTTTGCAAGATATTGCCAATGGGAGAAACTGAATAAAGGGTACACTGGGACCCTTCATTATTTCTTACAACTTCATATGAATGAATGAATGAATGAATGAATGAATGAATATGTCCCTTCATTATTTCTTACAACTTCATATGAATGTATATTTCTCTTTCAAAAAAAGCTTAATTTAAAAAAAGCTAGAGAAATGATTATTTTTTTTATGAAGACACTTTCACTTCTTTCCAAACACCTTAAAAATCAGTGTTTTGGTAATTAACAATTAGTTTTATTAAATTTGTAAGGGAAAGTAAATAAGCAAAAGCTAACCAGTTAGTTGTAGTCTCTAAATCACATGGTATTTCATTTTATCTTTTGAATATGAAAAATAAATGTCTAATTCCAAATTATATCTAAAAAGAGAGTTTCCATAAAATACCAATATATTTCAGTAGACAGTTAAGGACACTGAAGGTTGCCTACTTACAAAGAGCACTGGTGATCAGGGTTAGAGTTGATAAGGGTAACCTGACACTAAATTAATTCACTGCTTTTAAATTTAGTACATATTTGCACAATTATATACACATGCATACAGAATGTTCTTATTAGTACATACTGAGGTTAAAAATAATGACTATTTCAACAATAGCCAAAGTATGGAAAGAGCCCAAATGTCCATCGATGGATGAATGAATAAAGAAGATGTGGTGTATATATATACAATGGCATATTATTACTCGGCAATCAAAAAGAATGAAATCTTGCCATTTGCAACTACATGGACGAAACTGGAGGGTATTATGCTAAGTGAAATTAGTCAAAGAAAGACAAAAATCGTATGACTTCACTCATATGAGGACTTTAAGAGACAAAATAGATGAACATAAGGGAAGGGAAACAAAAATAATATAAAAACAGGGAGGGGGACAAAACAGAAGAGACTCATAAATATGGAGAACAAACTGAGCGTTGCTGGATGGGTTGTGGGAGAGGGGATGGGCTAAACGGGTAAGGGGCACTAAGGAATCTACTCCTGAAATCATTGTTGCACTATATGCTAACTGATTTGGATGTAAATTAAAAAATAATAATAATAAAAAATAAAACAAGTTAATAAAAAAATAAGAAAATAAATAAATAAATAATGACTATTTTCTAAGACTTTTTAAAAAGACTCATGAGAGATAAAAGGGGCAACAGTTTTCTCTGACAAGGGTTCACAGGTGGTTATTCTGTACCTGATATTAACCAGCCAATCATTTAGGGCTATGTGCCTTGGTTTACACATCATCAAGCAATGAAGTGCTTTTCAGCAAATATAATATTGCAGTTCTAATAAAATGTTTTATCCAATAATTGAGTAAACATCTTCTTCCTCCACAAAGTCTTTGAAATGCATCTTATTCCACATATAAGGTAGGGACATTATTTTGTCTTTCTATTTGAACCACTAGCAACCACTAGATAAAACATTTGAAAAAAAAAATTCTCCATAGATACTCAAGGAGATACTTTACTTGTTTGGGCCAAGAACAATGGTGAAAGCAATGGTGAGGATTAACCAATGTGGAAACTCAGGATAAATACCCTTGAAAGGGGACTTCATCACAGCACCTTTCATGAGCTCTTGGAATATCATGAAGATCAGAAAGTTTGAAACTGAATTTTAATGACAATTAGCAAAGAATTTTTGACAAATTTTCTAAAGCAATTCGATACAGAAAGTATGTCTGTTTAACAAATGGAGCTAAAAAAAAAAAGAAATAAATCAAAATTAGAATATATAATCTCAAAATAACATTGTTTCCACCATAAAAATGAAAACAGGTCTGACAGAGTCAAGATTATAAATTTTAAAATCTCATTAGAGAACTAAAGATATTAAGAAACATGAATGGACTGAAACTCAGGAACTGATGAATCCCCACTCCAAGGAATCAAGAGACCCATGGTGGCTTTCATCCTAAGAAAATGGATGGATGAGAAGTCTGTCATTGATGGGAGAAACCAAATAAAATGTTTATAAGTGTTTTAAGTTTGAGTGTGCTGGTATGTTTATTTAGAATCCTTAGGAGTCACAGCTACAAAAAGAATGTGAAAGGGCAACACTTTTGCCCTGCTGGTAGGAATGCAAACTGGTGCAGCCACTCTGGAGAACAGAATGGAGTCTCTTCAAAAAATTAAAAATCGAGCTACCCTACAACCCAGCAACTGCACTACTAGGTATTTATCCAAAGGATACAAAAATGCTGATTTTAAGGGGCACATGCACTGCAACACTATAAACAATAGCCAAATTATGGAAGAGCCCAATTGTCCATCAACTGACGAATGGATAAAAATGTGGTATGTATGTATGTATGTGTGTGTGTATGTATATACATACAATGATATATTACACACTGATACAATGATATATTACTCATCTATCAAAAGGATAAAACCTTGCCATTTGCAACAACATGAATGGAACTCAAATGTATTCTGCTAAGAGAACTAAGTCAGCCAGAGAAAGACAAATATCATATTATTTCACTCATATGTGGAATTTAAGAAACAAAACAGATGAACATAGGGGAAGGGAAGGGAAAATAAGATAAAAACAGACAGGGAGGCAAACTATAAGAGACACTTAAATACATACAGAGAACAAACTGAGGGTTGCTGGAGGGGTGTTGGGTGGGAGAATGAGCTAAATGGGTGATGGGTATTAAGGAGGGCACTTGTTGGGATGAGCACTGGGTGTTATATGTAAGTGATGAATCACTCCTGAAACCATTATTAAATTATATGTTAACTAACTTGGATTTAAACAAAATTAAAAAAAAATAATAAAATGGAATATGGCTTAAAAAAAAGAAGAAGAAGAATCTGTACCATCTGCCAATTTTTGTCCACTCTTTACTGAACCTTCACCTGGAAGCACTGGGTCAGAGAAAGACAGCTGAGAAAGAATCCCCCTAAAGTGTGTGAGTATCAAGGACCACTAAGGCCAAGGGCAGGGCAAAGAAACCCGTGACATACACTTGACTTTCAGTAAATACTCATCATGGGCTGTTAGCTGATGGAGTGTCATAGAGATCTGAGAGAGAACTACCCCAAGGGACATATACAGAGAGAGAGTTCCTAAAGCTGTGGGTAAAAAAAAGAACTAAGGGACACAGGCACTCCAGCTCTCCACTGAATATGCTGCTACAACCCCTATTGCTAGAGGCAGGGCAACAAAGTGGAGAGTGATCCTTAAGGCAAAGAAAAGCTCAGAGTGGGACTAGAAAGCAAAGAGTACTCCCTCTTTGCTACAGATGTTGGAATTTTTTTAAGGCATTAGAAAAGCAAATATATCATTCTTTTATTTTTTTAATGTTTGTTTGTTTGTTCATTTTTAGAGAGAGAGTCAGTGAAGGGAAGGGGTGGAGGGAGGGAGAGGGAGAGAATCCCAAGGAGCCTCTAGGCTGTCAGCATAGAGCCCAACATGGGGCTCGAACTCACAGACTGTGAGATCATGACTTGAGCTAAAATCAAGTCGAACACTTAACTGAGCCACCCAGGTGCCCCTTTCACTCTTTTCAACAAAAGAGCAAACCCTTGAAAAGGGGCAGGGAGATGGAAACAATATCTTACCAAAGAAATAGAAGATAAAAATAAAGAAAATGTTGAAAGTAAAAAATAGAAAACATAGGAAAAAAATTGAAAACTAAGAGACAGAAAAACCAAAATAAAACATTCACTGGATTAACTCAATAGCAGAATGGAGACAACCAAGAAACAACCTATGAATGTGAAGATACATCAATAGAAATTATCCAAAATGTCAAGAGATAATAAAAATGAATATAAACTCTGAGATCTGTGTGATACTACCAAAATTTCTGTGATTCAGAAGGATAGAGAAGGATAGAGAAAAACGGGGTCTCAGAAGGATAGAGAAAAAATGGGGTGCAAAAAATGGTCAAATACATAAACTTACTAATTCAAGAGGCTCAATGAATCCCCAACAGGATAATTTCAAAGAATTCTATGTTCCAAAACATAGTTACACTGTGGGAAACCAAAGACAAAACAAAGCAAATACACAAACAAAACAACCAGAGACCAAAATTAAGGAACAACAAATCTAATTACTACAGATTTCTCATCAGAAATCAAGGTAGCCTTGATGGGATAAGCACTGGGTGTTGTATGGAAACCAGTTTGACAATAAATGTCATATTAAAAAAAAGTAACAATAAAAAAAAAGAAATCAAGGTAGCCAGAAGGAAGTATAACATCATTTTTAAAGTTCTGAAAGAATGACCAACATTTAGAATATAAAATTTTTAACAAGATTCATTTCATTAACACCAAAACCCAGAAAACAATTAGGGTTAAATTTAATAATAAGGTGTTCAAGAGCTCTGCGCTGATAACTATAAAATACTACTGACAGGTAGCATTTGAAAAAGATAGAGAAACAGATATAGGGAACAGAAGAGGGAATCCAAATATAGACTTGTACATCTAGAGGGAATGGTTTCCAAAAACAACACTAAAGGAAGCAAGGTCAATTCAAAAAATGATACAAAAATAAGTGGGTATCAGTATTTTTAAAAATGAACCCCAAGCCTCACGTCACACCTTGAACAAAAATTAAGTACCAATGAATCAAAGATATAAACATAAACCCAAACATATAAAGCTTCTAAAGGAAAAAAAAGAAGGTATTTCAGTCAATACAGGGTATGGAAAGATTATTTGATTACAGAAAGCGCTAATTGTGACTGACTAAATAAATAAATGGAGTGTTATCTTTGTTAAAATGCTTTTGCTCATCTGGGGCTCCTGGGTGGCTAAGTCGGTTAAGCATCCAGCTTTGGCTCAGGTCATGAGTTTGAGCCCCGCATCGGCCTCTGTGCTGACAGCCTGGAGCCTGGAACCTGCTTCTGATTCTACCCTCTCTCTCTGTTCCTTCCCTGCTTGAGCTCTTTCTCTCAAAAACAAATAAACATTTTTTTTTTTAATTAAAACAAATGCTTCAGCCATCAAAGGACACCATTTTTTTTCAAATGAAGAGGCAAACCAAAGAATGGGGAAGGATGTGCAACACTTATTTTGACAACAGACTTGTATTCAAAATATATAAGAAACTTATGAAACTCAGAAAACTTTTCACTTCCCTCAAATAAGCACAATTTGCCAGACATATAAAGGGATAATAGGTGGATGAAAAGCGCTCAACATCTTCCATCATAAAGGAAATGCAAATTAAATCACAATGAGACACCACCACGTATCAATTACAATGTCTAAAATTAGGGGCGCCTGTGTGGCTCAGTCGGTTGAGCACCCCCACTTTGGCTCAGGTCATGCTCTTGTGGTGAGTTTGAGCCCCAGACCCTTTGCTTCTTACACACACAAGTTAATGATTACTGTCTGACTGTTTTCTCCATGTTCACATGTGTAAGATCTTGTTTTCTTCATGTTCACCACGTAGGTAATATCTTGTGAGCTCAATAAATAAGGAGACAAAACCCCTGTTTGGGGCTCTTGTCTCCTCCTGGACATCAGCCCCTCCTATATTCAATTCTTCATCCACTCTCTTGATGGACAAGAGAGAATTCCAGACTCATATTCTGAGACACAAAAGAGCCAAAAATACTCAGTGGAGAAAAGACAGTTTCTTCAATAATGATGCTGGTCACTTGGATCATTACACTCAAAAGAATGAAATTAGACCCCAATCTTCCACACTCACAAAAATTAACATGAAATGGATTAAAGACTTAAATATAAGACCTGAAACTATGATACTCTCAAAAGAATATGTAATAACAAAGCTCCTCAATATGGCTCTTGACAATTAATTTTTGCACATGACACCTAAAGCACAAACAACAAAATAAAAAAAAAAAAAATTAACAAGTGAATACAATAAACTAAAAACTTTCTGCATAGCAAAAGAAACAATCAACAAAATGAAAAGGCAATATGTAATGATTAAAAATATTTGCAAACCATATATATGATAAGGGGTTAGTATCCGACATATACAGGGAACTCTTATAACTCAACAGCAATAGTAGTCGTAGTAGTAAAAATAAATTTAAAGAATAAGCAAGGGACCTGAATATTTTGTCAAAGAAAATAATATAAATGTTCAACAGGTACATGACAAGATGCTCAACATCACCAATCATTAGGGATATGCACATGAAAACAGTAAGATCCCACCTCATGCCTGTTAGAATGGCTAGCATCAAAAAGACAAAAGACAAAAGACAAAAGACAACAATGCTGGTGAAGGGTGTGGAGGAAAGGGAAATCTCAGGTACTCTTGGTGGGATTATAAACTGGTGTGGCCACTATGAAAAACAGTATTGGGTTTCCTCCAAAAATTAAAAATACAACTATCATATGATCCAGCAATTCCACTTCTGGGAATATGTACAAAGGAAATGAAATCATTATGTCAAATAGGTGTCTGTACTTCCATGTCCATAGCAGAAACTATGACAGGAGCTAAGACATAGAAACAACTTAAGTGTCCATCAGTGATGGATGAATTGATAAAGAAACTGAGGCATATGTATATGGAGAGAGACTATATAGAGAATATATACATATAATTCTATATAGATATAATTAAATAAATATAGATAGGAGTGAGAATATAGATATAGAATATGTATCATATTCCATAATAGATATAATTCTATATAGATAGATATAATTTTATATAGCTATATCTATATAGAATATATATGGTATATATATAGAGAGAATATAAATAGAGAATACAGAAAATATTCTCTATATTCTATATAGATATATTCTATACAGAGATAGAACATATATCTATATAGAATTGTATCTATATAGAATTATATATATATCTCTATAAAACTATAACTATATATGCCTATATATAGAGATATATAGAGGATGGAATAATATTAATTTATTAAAATTGAGGAAATCCCACCACTTGTGGCAACATGGATGGACCTTGAGAGCATTACACTAATTAAAGTTAAGTCCAACAAAGAAAGATAAATACTATATGATCTCACTTATATGTGGAATTGAAATTTAAAAAAAGAACTCATTGAATTAAAGATGAGATTTGTGATTATGGGGGCAAAGGTACAATTGGATGAAAGTGGTCAAAAGGTACAAACTTCCAGTTATAAGATAAATAAGTGCTAGAGAAATCATGTGTAACATGAGAACTGTAGTGACCACTGCTCTATGATAGATGAAAGTCATTAAGAGTAGATTCTAAGAGTTTTAATCACAAAGAAAAATATATTTATAATATCTGCATGTAATGATGGATGTTAGCTGAACTTACTGTGGTCATCATTTTACAGTAAAGGTTAAGCCAAGTCACTATGCTGTATACCCCAAACTTATACAATGTTGTATGTCAATTATATCTCAATAAACTAGACAGAAAAAAAAGAGATACAAGGAAATAACAAACCAACAAAAACAGTAATGGTAGTATATCAATGGGACACAGGAGCCAACTAAAGTGACTGCTAATGGCCCAAGCTAGAACAATTTGAGCAAAAAAAGATTTTATACTGGTTGATAATCTTAAATATAAACATCAATGCATTCATAATGTAAAAAAAAAATGATTGAAAATAAATAGGAGGAAGAGACAAATATCTCAAGCAGAAGAATCCAAACTAATTTAGGTAGATACTCCACCCTCAAGGAGGTGGAACACAACTCTCCAACCCTTAATAATGGGCTATGCACAGTGACTTCCTTCCAGAGAGTACAGTATGGAAGGGCGTGGAGAGTACCTTTCCGGAGGGAACCTGACAAACACCACCTCAGTCAGGTGATCCAGGTATACTTCAACAGTCATAATTATATTGATAATATCCAAGCCTCACATGAAATGATGAAAATAACACTTTAATTTGATATCTACATTTAAAAATATATACCCATCTAATCATGAAAAAAACATCAGACAAATCTCAATGAGATAAATCCCTAAAATTCACTAACCAATATTTGAAACTGCCAAGGTCATGAAAGGCAAGGAAAGTATGAGAATCTGTCACCACCAAGAATTTTGGGAGACATGCATAATGAGGTGAATCTGAATGAAATCCGTATTCTATATAAGATTCTGAAAAAGAAAAAGGGACATTCAGTAAAACTATGAAAATCTGAATAAAGCATAGACTTTAGTTAACAATAATGTATCCATATTCATTAATTGTGACAATTGTAACACAATAAGATAAGATGTTAATAATTGGAGAAACTGTATGGGACATATGGGAACACTCTGCACTATCTGTGAAATTTTTTTGTAAATATTTAAATGTTGTAAAGTAAAAAAGAAAGTTTATTTTTAAACAGTGAGTTGGGATATGTCTCTCAGTTTCTTTTTTCAGCACCAATTTGTATAAAACAGCATTTCTTTCACTAAAGGTTTGGTTGAACTCTGTAAAATCATCAAAACCTCGCAGCTTTTTAGGGGGCAGATTTTTAAAAACTTTTAACACAAAACAATTTTTAAACATTCATAAAAGTAAGAAGAAAAGTACAAAAAATACTCAGCATCTATAGTTACCAAATATGGCCAATTTTGATTCCTCTAAATCACCTAATTCCTTTGTCCAGTATATTTGGAAGTAAACCTAGACATCAGAAACCTGGACAAACCTAGGAATTTTACTGGTAAATATTACTGCATGTATCTCTAGACAATAAGGACTCTTTTTTAAATATACAACCATAGTAGCCAGAGTATACCTAAACATTAATAACTCTTCATCTCAAATACCCAAAGTTCACATGATCCAAGTGCCTTATCATTCTTATGCATAAATTGATAAGTTAGTAATTGCTGACAATTTTATGATATTTCTTCACTTTGTAATTCATTGGTTTTAATTTCATTATTTCTTTCTTCATTATTTAGGTTTTTTTAAATTCTTCATTACTATTTGACTGGATGATTAATTTTAAATCTATTTTTTGCCTATTTTGTGCATTTAATTTAAAGCTATACATTTCACTTTAAATTTTAATTTGATTGCATCTCAAAATTAGTGGTTCCATTGTCAGTGAGTTTAAATATTTTTAAGGTTCCTTATAATTTGTTTAAAAATGAGTTACTTAAAATATTATATTTTCATTTTCAGATTTACTCAAAAATTTCTGTCTATTAATGATTTCTAATACTACTGACTAAAAAGGGATCATGAAAACTAGGACACTGATGTATTTGTATAAGTATTTTATATTTTACATTTCATAAAAGCAAGGACCTCATTCTATTCTCTGCTGATACTATGTTGAATAAACAAATGAACAAAATAATATGTAGGGCCTATTTCCAAACTTCAGCACATTTACAGAAACATGTCCTGAAGTTTAGAACCTACCATTCTCAAATGTTCATAAATTAAAAGCCAAGTAGATAGAAATGATTTTTTAAGTTGGCTTTTATAAGGAAATTATAAATTTCTGCTCTTTCTCCAGGTATATATTGTGGATATATTTGAGCAAGTGATAAACACTGTGAACGATGTTTTGTCCCCAGTGTTCCTCTTCTTTGGATGATACTTAGAAGTCAACAATACTGACTACTTTCTACATCAACCTATTTACACAATGAGACAAGTCCAAGCTTTTCAAACTGTTAAAAACACAATTTTTCAAAAATCAGTTGAACTTCCATATACTAATAGTGATCAGAAGGAGAAATTAAAAAAAAAAAACAACAACATTTACAAGTGCACCAAAAAGAATAAAATACTTATGAATCAATTTAACCAAGTAGATAAAAGATTGATATGCTGAAAACTGTAAGACATTCATGAAAGAAACTAAAGGTGACACAAACAAATGAAAAGATAGTCTGTGCTCAATGACTGAAAGAATATTATTAAAATGTCCATACTACCCAAGCAATCCATAGATTGAATACAATCCCTATTAAAATCCCAATGGTATTTCTCATAGAAATAGGAAATTTAAAGCTAAATAGACAATTTTAAGATTATGATGGAATCACAAATGACCCAGAATAGCCAAAGCAATCTTGAGAAAGAAGAATTATATTACAAAGTTTTAATAATCAAAACAGTATGATATTGATATAAAAACAGACATAGAGATCAATGAAACAGAATAAAGAGTCCAGAAATAAATGCATGAATATTTGGTCAATTAATCCTTTGTTTACAACAAAGGAGTAAAAAATATATATGACAGTCTCTTCAATAAATGGTGCTGGAAAAACTGGACAGTCACATGCAAAAGAATGAAACTGGACCACTATCTTAGACCACACATAAAAATCAACTTCAAATGGGGTAAATACTTGAATGAAATACCTGAAATCATAATACCAGAAGAAAGAATAGGGGTAAGCTCCATAACATTCTTGGCAATAATTTTTTGGATATGACACCAAAAGCAAAGGCAGCAAAGGCAAAAATAAAACAAACAGGATGATATCAAACTAAAAACCTTCTGCAAAGGAAACCACCTACAAAATGAAGAGGAAATACTTGCAAATTATATATCCATTAAAAGATTAATATCCAAAATATATACAGAACTCATAAAACTCAATAACAATCTAATTACAAAATAGGCAGAGAATCTGAATAGGTATTTTTCCAAAGAAGATATAAAGATAGCCAACAGGCACGTTAAAAAGTGCTCCAATAATACCAATTATCCAGGAAATACAAATCAAAACCACAATGAGATATAACCTCACAATAACACAATAGTATTAGAATGACCATTGCACACAAGACAAAAAAAAAAAAAAGTGTTGCCAAGGATGTGGAGAAAAGAAAACCCTTGTGCAATATTGGTAGGAATATAAATTGGTGCAGCTACTATGGAAAACAGTATGGAGATTCCTCAAAAATTAAACAAAAGAAATAACATATGATCCAGCAACTCCATTTCTGGGTATTTATCAAAGGAAATAAAATCAGTCTTGAAGAGCTATCTGTACTCCCATTTCACTGCAGCATTATTTACAACAGCCAAGACATACAAACAACCTAAGTGTCCAACAACATGAATGGAGAAAGAACTCGGCCATAAAAATAAATTAATCTTGCCTTCTGCATTTGCAACAATGTGGATGGACCTTGAGAGCATTGAAAAGATTTATGGCAATGTGGATGGACCTTGAAATAAGTCTGAGAAAGACAAATGCCATATGATCTTACTGATTTGTGAAATCTTAAACAAAAACAAATTATACATGCAGAGAACAGATTAGTGAATGCCATAGGCGTGGGGGTTGGGGCATGAAGTGAATGAAGGTGGTAAAAAGGTACAAATTTCCAGTTACAAAATAAGTAGTTCCTGAGAACATAACATATAGCTTGGTAACTATAGTTATAATACTGCTGTATTTTCAAATTTGAAAGTTACTGAGAATAAATCTTCTCATCAAAAAAAGTTCTCATCAAAAAAAAATTAAGTATGAGTAAAAGTTCTCATCAGAAACAAATTAAGTATGGTGATAGATGTTACCTAGACTTTTTTTTTTTTTTTTTTTAATGTGCATGGAGGGGCAGAGAGAGGAGAGAGAGAATCTTAAGCAGGTTTCATGTCCGGCACAGCACCCAATGTAGGGCTTGATCTTACCACCATGAGATCATTACCTGAGCCAAAACCAAGAGTTTGATGCTTAACCAACTGAGTCATCCAGGTGTCCATAGACTTACTGTGGTAATCATTTCACTATGTATACACCTATATCAAATCATGTGTTGTGCTCCTGAAGCTAATATAGTATGTTAATTGTATCCCAAAAAAAGGTAAAAGGAAACAATTTGCCTTGGTCACATCTTAACCCCCTTCTTTGACTACAATTAGATAGAAAATCAGATGTATGACCTACTGGACTATTGCAAACAACAAACTTCTAATTACATCAAAACCAAATCCTGATCCCAAGAAAACTACTAACGAGAACTGATATTCTTAGGGACTATGGCTCCATGTCCATCCTGGCAGTGTCTGAGTATCTACATGCAGGATAAAATGGAATCTTAACAACAAAGTAAATGGACTTTCTTTGTGTCCTTAGTGCCTTGAGATGAGAAATCAAGAATTGATATTTTTCTTTTTCCCAAGTAGAAATTACTCAATGAGATGAAAAGGATCTATACAGAATCTAAGATTTGGCATAATTAGCCCAAGCATTTCAAAAATTGTGTTCAGTAGAATAATAGCATTCTTTGTAAATAATATCTCTGATACAAAACAAAGATGAAGAGTGGCAGAAATGATACCCTTCGAAAACTTTTTTTAACTTAAATTTAAGAAAATAGCAAATATACTTAAGCCATTGTTCATGTCATTTTTGAAATGGTCTCTCTGTGGTAATTTATTGTGCTATAAATATAAATAAAAACATTATTTTTAATGTAAATACATATTTTTTTAACTCAAACTCTTATTGTCATTCACAAATAAAATTGTCTTTGTAAGTTTGGAGAAAAAAATATGATTAGAAGGAATCTGGCCTACAAAGTATTAAGTAAACTATCAATTTCTAGTAAATAAAACAATTTACAATAGTGTAAGAATCAACAATCGTTAATGAAAAAGTACAACCAGTCCAGGAGTTCATGTAGATTGATAGGGGTATTTGGAATATGGTGAAGATGACAGCAAAGGTTAGACTGTTTAATAAATGATGTTGGGAAATTAATATCAATTTGGGAAAATATGTCTTTTCATCTCTGCCTCACACCAAATTAATTCCACAGAAGATGAAAAGATTTATGGCAAAAAATATATATACTTTCCAAAAGATAATGATAATGAGTATCTGTACACTTTGGGGGTGAAATAGGTCTTTCTACATATAATAAAATTTAAGATGACATTAAAGTCTTAAAGACAGAATAGATTTTACGCAAACTGAGCCAGTGTTAGGGAGTAGACGCTGAAACAGAATCTCCTTGAATGAAGAAAAGCAAGGTCTTAGAGCAGTCTGTGAAAAATAATGAAAAGTAAGTATCAAAACAATAGTGATAGTTATTCCATGAAAGAGTTAAGAGCAAAGGAAACAAGTATGAAATATCTAATTGCTGGAAGAAGGCTCACCCAAATAAATACTTGGGTTAACAGAACAAAAGAGCAGGCAGAATTGATAAAACCTGGTAACGTACATAGGCAACTACTGGCAAGCTCATGATCTTCTTACTTCCACATATGTATCAACCAGCCATTACAAAGCAGTCTCTCTAGGGGCACCTTGGTATGTCAGTGGGTTAAGTCTCCTACTTCAGTTCAGGTCATGATCTCACTGTCTGTGAGTTTGAACCCAGCGTTGGGCTCTGTGCTCAGAGCCTGGAGCCTGCTTTGGATTCTGTCTCCTTCTGTTGTGCTTCCCCTCCTCTCTCTCTCTCTCTCTCTCTTAAAAATAAACATTAAAAAAAAAAAAAAAAAAAGCAATCTCTCTACATACAGTGTGGTACTCTGGATTGAATCCTAGATCATAAAATGGAAATTATTGGAAAAACTGGTGAAATTCTAATAAAATATGAAGTTTGGTTAATAGCAACATGCCAACAGGAATTTCTTAGTTTTGATAATTATACCATGGTTCTGTAAGACACTAACATTATAACTCCAGATCAAGGGGATACAGATGTGAAACTTTCTTCTAAGTCCAAAATTATTCAAAAACAATAGGTGAGCTAAAATAATACAATAAGTTTCTCAAAAATGGTGCCTTGAGTACTATCTTAAAATTTCTAAGTAAAGAAATGTATTGCATAAAGTCAAATTTTTAAAAGGGCATGCTTTGCATTAAAGACTTTGATTATAACAAGTTCATTGATGATTTAAAAGAAAGAGCTGACTCAATTATATGTTTTTTTTTTTCAAAATACTTACTAAACTTTTCCATACCATTTTTCCTTTCGTGTGGATAAAAATACAGAATACTGTAAATAGTAGTCTTTAAATAAAGTGATGTGGTTGTGATGAACTGCCTTCTGCTTTTGCTGTAGACATGACAAAGTTCTGGGCTTGTAACAGCAAGAGTTAAATTTAGAGGATGAATAGAAGTGCCTGATTTTAAGAGCTGTCAGATACTGAAAGAATCAGGACTTCAGAAATAAATGAATCCTACGAGGAGAAAAGCTGAAGCATGTAATTAAGTAGAAAACCAGACTTAAGAGGAGAAAAACCTTGAGAAAAAGGGAAAAGAAACAAAATAAAGGACACTAATGAAAATCAGGGCTTATGGTGTCTCTAAGATTGCGATAAATCATAGAAGGTGAGTGGGGGGAAACAGTGATATGAATAGTAGTAAATCACATCATGTCACTGCATCACACAAAGCCTTCCAATGGCTCCTATCACTCAGACCATCAGCCAGAGAACCCTGGGGACCCTGATGACTTACCATTCTATCCCCAAACACAGCTCTGACTTTATTTCTACTATTCACTCTCTCCCTCACTCCTCTCCAGATAGTCTGTCTCCGTGTTCTTCCTCAGGCACCCCAAGTCTTTGCACCTGTTCATCTCCCAACATAAAATGATCCTCCCCCAGATAGTACCATCATTCACTCCTTTGTCTCCTTCAAGTTTTGCTCAGTTACTAACTTTTCAGTAGTAACTAACTTCACTACTATAAACTTTATTTAAAATAGTGATTTCCTAGAACTCCCAATCTTTCCTACCCTCATCTTATTTTCTCATAGCTGCTTCCACCATCTATCACTCTAAATACATTCAATGTCTGTCTCCACAAACCCTAGAATGTAAGCTCTCAGATTTTTGCCTGTTTTTTTCTTCCACTGATGTTTCCCCAGTGCCTAGAACAGTGCTGGGCACATAATAAGTGCTCAATAAATATGTGTTAAATCAGTCAACACATAAGTGTTATTTTTCTTTTTAAATTTTTTTTTTTATTTTTAATGTTTATTTATTTTTGAGAGAGAGAGAGACAGACAGACAGAGTGTGAGCCGGGGAGGGGCAGAGAGAGAGGGAGACACAGAATCTGAAGCAGGCTCCAGGCTCTAAGCTGTCAGCACAGAGCCTGACATGGGGCACGAACCCAAGAACTGTGAGATCATGACCTGAGCCGAAGTCAGACACTTAACCGACTGAGCCACCCAGGCGCCCCAAGTGTGATTTTTCATTACCATAATTAAAATATGAGTAATAAAATACTAGAAACATCTCCAACGTTGTTTTCTGAGCAATGAGAGTAATTTTTTTGTCTCCCTGCGTTTTCTGGGTATTTTCTACCCTGAACAATTACTTGTACAATATTTCAAAAGGGGCTTTTATCTTTTTAAAGACTAGTGAGTTATCTGCCGGAGATTATTTCAACTGAGGTTCATTTACTGGCAATCAGAAAGATACATTCTTCAGAGGCATGTTCTTATGAGCTTAAATAACATTTAGCTATTACCAGGAAAAGCTCCTCATCATAAAAACTTTACATAAACAAATACTCAGTAACATGATCCACTAAGCTAATGGAACCATAAAATCCCAACCTCCTCATTTTGAAGATGAAAAAACAGAGAGCTAGAAAAGTTGTCACTTCTTCCCATTCAGTTAGGACACAGCTGATGACATGTACAACAGGAGCTAGCCTGAAACAAAAGACTGAAACACTGCAGAATGGCCTAGCCCATACACATTTCCCAATACAGTCCAGTCCCAAAGTCCAGACTGGACATTCTCAGTTTACTATTTGACTAAACCTTCACCTTCTCCAGTTTACTTCCTTTTCATTGTGCAAAGATGCTTGTGAGCAGTTGTTTCTTATCATTTGGACATTCAAGATTCTCTTTGCATTAAGATCACCAGAAGAGCAAACAGTTGATCACTTAAGGATTTTAGCACACTCAAAGGCCACTGCACCATTCCAGAATCCACTCAACATTCCGCCTCTTGCTCCAGACCTTTGCCTTCCCTGACAGAAGGGAGAGTCCAGCAGATTTTACAAATTTCTTATTCTTTTCGGTGGATGGATTGTCAAGTAGCACTCAAAATCCAACAGACACAGACTGCAAGGTCTAAAAATGTACCACTTCTCTTTTTTATAAAAGATAATTCTTGTGCTGAAAAACTGCACCTGTGCCATTGTTTTGTCATAAGTGAGAAAAAAAAAATCTGCTGTTCTAGTTTTTGCTTAGAGGTAGCAACAGCAGGTAATCCACACACGTGCATACTCTGGGTCCCCAGACAGTCATCTCTGATGTTAGAGTGGCACACAGGCAGATACTGTGGCAAAGAGAGTCTATAAAATGAAGTTGCTATGGACCAAAACAACATATTGATTTTTTAGTACAATTCAAAACACAAGGAAACATCAGTTCTCTGAACAGCACACACTGGAAAAGACAGGGAGAAATATACCACTGTGGCGCACAGAAGGAAAAGGACAGATGATAGTCACATTAGCAAACATCCTAGTGTTCTTTTCGATTGCTTGTTTCTAAGTTCAAAGAACTGAGAGGCTTAAATTATGTCGAACTGTTCTTATCTGAAAACCCAAGATTGCTCATTTGCCAACACTGTGCTCACAGCTGGAAGCCTGGGTCTTCCGGAAATAAAGCCGTATAACCCTCTGAAAGTTGGAACATCCTCTTCCATGTCCAAATACTTATTTCTTTTTCTCAGTTAATACAGTCTCCCTCCTTCCCCACCCCCACCCTCTCTCTGTCATTCTCTGTAAATGGCACAACTGTCCAAACTGCATTATGAACACATTATTTACCAATACATCATTAAGTCTGCTGCAAGCAAATATTTTTCTTAGATAGCCTTAATGCCACAAAATGCCTTTCAAGCCAGAAACCTCTGGCAGGGAGGTTCAGAATCAGGAGAAAGCAACCAGCACTTACCATGGCCCCCTCACTTCTTCTTTGGGCAACTTCTCGCTGCAGTCGGGCCACGGCCAACTTCTCCCTGGAGAAACAAAAGCACATGGTTAGGTGACTATTCTTCTCAGGGTAGAGGTACACTGGCATGGCTTTGAAACATTCTTTTGAGGTCTCCAGAGGAACTCCTTCCTCGGTTTAGCTCACTTCCTTAACTAAACTTTCTATAAATATTTGAAGTAGTTCGTGCATTGTTTTCATTGAGTGTCATGACAGAGATTTTTTGTCTTGGGTTTTATAAAAGCCAAATAAATGTTGAATGCTGCGTAAAAGCTTCCCTTTAAGTTCATTAACATATGTAATTTGTAAATAAAAATTTTCCATGGCTAAAACATTTCAGTTGTCCTTTCTGTATCAACTTTGCTTGTATATACTTATTTTTATTTCTTTTGTTGCTTTATGCAGATTGTGAATTTTATTGTTTTTATTTATTTAGTTTTTAAATTTTGCTTATTTTTCAGAGAGACAGAGATAGAGACAGAGAGAGAGACAGAGAGAGAGAGGGAGAAGGACAGAGAAAGGGAGACAGAGAATCCAAAGCAGGTTCCAGGCTCTGATCTGTCAGCACAGAGCCCAACACGGGGCTCAAACCCAGGAACCGTGAGATCATGACCTGAGCTGAAGTCAGACATTTAACCAACTGAGCCACCCAGGCACCCCTGATTGTGAATTTTAAAAGGCAAACAGATATAAATCTGTATCATTCTTGAAATAATAATAGAAAATCCTTTACAGACTTGCTACATCAATGTACCATGCTGAGTATTTTACCTGATCTTACATGAGTCTGACAACAATCCGATAATAGGCTTTATTATCCCAATTTATGTATTTGGAAACTGAGACTCAGACATGCTAAGTAACATACCAAGCTCCCAGCTGGTATGTATCAGTATTAGGATCAAACTTCAGTTTAGTTTTGTTTTGTTTTTTAATTTCACAAATCCTAAATAAAAATTTTGCTTATCATTGTTCAGAGCCTAGAAAATTTGTAAAATTTAAAAACCTTTTAGCATTCTTTATTTTATAGTGGGGTTTATCTAGTACCTGATTTCATTTACAAAAAAAATTAATACTAAAATTTTAAGAATTCTTTGTAAGGAATTTTGGATAGCTTTTCAATTCTTAAAAAAAATAAAAAATAAAAAATAAATAAATAATAATAAATTTTTAAAAAACAGTATATAGACAAAGTAGGGACAAGTGAACATTCTAGTAATCTTCCAATCTTAATTTTAGCAAGGATTTTCCCTGAAATCCTTCTACTGCTATCAAGATATGAAAACACTTGTGTGATATTTCATCCCTCAACCTTCCCCCTACACAGGATCACAGGACTGGCAATTTGCAAACAGCAAAAACAGCAAGGGAATAACTGGATGCCCAGCTGAGTGAGAGAACGTCTCCTATCCTAACCGCTTGGGTCTTTGAAGTGCCAACAAGGCATGTGCTTTACTCTGGTTACAGTTGAGTACATTTTTTAGTAGGGATAGTTCTATTTGAATTAGTGCCTACAGAGACAGATTAGAAGGAATAAAACTAGAATCAGGAGACTCCTGAGGGGACAAAGTTTTGGGAGCCTGGGGCAGGACCCATGCATAGGTCCTGTGAGAGAGGGCAACGAAGTCAAGAGGACGAAGCCCAGAAGAGATTAAGTTATGCACCTCTCTTTGGAAGGCAAGCAAGGCAGAGATTATACATGTGTTCTCTGACCCAAGTCCTAATGATCAGATGAAAAGAACAAAGAACTGAAAAAGAAAAATATGACTGACTCCTGGTTTAATATGAAAAATAAACACATGGTAAATATAAAGACAAAGAAACTGGAGAAGAACATACCCTATACTCTAGGATTGAGCAATTCCACCCTGGGATATAAACCCAACAGAAATGCATATGTATGTTCAGTAAAAGACATGTACTAGCATGTTCATAAATGCATTATTTGTTATCACCTTAAGCTCAAAATGCATACCCCATTAACAACAGAATGGATAAACTACAACATAATTATATATGGGGATGCCAGAAAGCACTGAGAAGGCTAACCACAATACTATATGGAATACCACAAGCATATGAAAGAAATAAACACAGAAAAGTATACAGTTTATGATTCCATTTATATAAAGTCCAAAGATAGGCCAATTAGGCCAGAAAAATAAAAGATGTGAATGTCAAAAAATGAAAAGGTAAAAAACTGTCTCTAGTCACAGATGACAGTTTTCTAAGTAGAAAATACTATAGAATTTTCAAAACAACCTAACAACTAGTAAGTGAATTTGGCAAAGTCACAGGATAAAAGCGAATACACAAAAATCAATTGTGTTTTTACATACTAGCATCAAACAAGTGGAACATTTACTTTAAAAATTTCATTTATGGGGCACCTGGGTGGCTCAATCAGTTGAGTATCCAACTCTTGATTTCAGCTCAGGTCATGATCTCACAGTTCATGAGACTGAGCCCCTAGTCAGGTTCTGTGCTTGAGAGATTCTCTCTCTCCCTCTCTCTCTGTCTTTCCCCTGCTCATGCCATCTCTCAAAATAAATGAATAAATATTTTTAAAAAATATTTGTACTAGGGTCAAAACAAAATACTTAGGGAATAAATCTACTAAAGATTTGTCATACTACTACAGTGAAAACTATAAAAATAAACTCAGAACAATTAAAGGAGACCACACACACACACACACACACACACACACACCTCGCACACTCTGCAGATCCAGATCTCTTGAAAGGGTCTTGGAAACACTCAGCATCCCAGGACCATGCTTCAAGAGCTTAATCTAGAATATATAGAATTAGAAATGGAAGAACGGTTTGGAAAATTTCCTGGAAAATTTTCCAATCCTTATTCTTCATTGCTGAATCTTCAGCGAAAGATTTAATATATATAACAGCATGTTAATTTTCTACAAGAGCAGGTTAGCATAAAGAAGTCATTCTTAGAAACAGAGCAAGAGTCTAGCTTAGCACAATCATCCTACTAAATGACGAAAGAGCTCTCACACAGTTTAAAGGTTAGGAACATCACTGTTTTATTCTTAAAAGAGTTTGCTTTTATAACACTATTAGGAATTGTCACACAGTATAGGTGCATGTCAAATCTTATAAAATGCCATTTGTAAGAAAAATTTAGTGGTTTTAGCCATTACATAGTTTTTAAAAAGGAAACTATTAATACACCATGAATTTTATACTCTGCCCATATGGTATATTTTTAGTCATTTAATAAACAGAGAGTGAATCAATGTGAAAGGCTCACGTTTGAAGTAGCAGCATGTTAGCCATTCAATTCAATGAAACAGCAAAATATGTAGAACCTGGAAACATCAGCTTAGGCCTGACCTACCACCACATGAATACAGATGCCCCGATTTCCAACAGGCATATGGAAATGCATGACGCAAACATGGAGAATCTCAATGTAGTCTGAGTCACAGAAAAGACCATCCCCAACCTGAGCCCTGCAAGCTAGTCCTCTTTACTTAAAAGTTGTAAAGTTGGGTAAGTCTAGTTACTTGGGAGAGACCCTGATTCAAAGTCGTTAGGTAGTGAGTGAGCAGAATTCTCAGGAACAGCAAATACAACTGTCTCTTTAAGACCATACTCTGTAACTGGTTTAAATCATTGATTCAGGAAATGCAATACACATAATGTCATGGAGCATGAATCTCTAAGGCTTGCAAGTAACAGCTCAGGGTTTTCTATGATGTAGGTGGACAAGAACAGTGCCATCTAAGTCCCACTATAGCAAAGCACCCCCATTTTGACCTATTTAATGTAGTAAGTTTATGAACCCTATATCCTTTGAAAATAGAGTGTCAAGGCCACAAAACAAACAAACAATGATTACTTTCTTGAGGTTCAGAATTCTCTATCTCCCAAATCTTTCATATCTTTGGTATTTCATGTATTGTCAGGGTTTTTGTTTTTAGTAGGGATTATATTTTATTTTCATATGAAGGAGCTTTCATTCTTTATAAAATTTAAGGAAGTGATAGAGTCATTGATGGGTGAAAGCATCTATGGTGAAATTCTCAGCATTTCTATATATTCACATTTCCGGGCTCAAATTATCAACTTAGTCAAAGTATTAAAAATAAATGGGTCTGCCTTTTTACAGCCATCTCATTTGCCCTTGGGTTCAGCAGTCCCTTGGCAAACCATATCTTTAAACCCCCAAGGTCCCAATATATGTGTGAAACCAAATGGGACCAGCATCTTTTTCATGCAAATTCAGCGTTCTTAAAAACAGCTTTGTTTAAAAAATAAAGAAAGAATCCTTGACTTGCATGCTACCCAAGGCATATTAAACACAGTCACATACACATACACTCTTGCTCCTATTTGAGGACCTTAGCTCATCTGCTGGAAACAGACAACTGTGCTTTTGCAATGCATTGCTGTTTTGTTTTGTGTTTGTAGCAAAGCCAGTAGCTCATTATGAAGGGGGTATTGACTTTATGATTGCAAAACAAATGCCCAGGGATATTTTTATTGAGAGCTGTGGATTCTTCTTTACCGAATAGGGATAAAAGAAGGATATAAAGAATATACACACAATGAAACAAAAGAGACCACAAGCACTTCTCTTTCAGAGAAATGCAAAGAGAATTTTTCTCTCCAAAAAAGATGAAACAGAACTATTTCACTTATTCCATTTTTTACCCAAAAGGTGAATTAGTACCAGGTTTCTGAAGTCTGTCAGTATAGCCCCAGATAATTTTAACTAAAGATAATAATGGCAACAGCAAAATTATTTATGTGAACCTTGGAACTTCACAATACCACTAATACGAATGCAATTTAAGTCCATGGGAAGACGGTCCTCCATGAAGACAACAGGATGGTGGCATTTGTAAAATCCAGGAAAGACCTGCAAGGTCTGCATGGTTGGAAACACAGCAGCTTGCAAAGAATATATTCGGTTTGTGATGTGTGGAGATGGCAAACTGAAGGGCACTGCTGAGCCATCTGTTGCATGAGTGCGGAAGACAGGACTGTCTGGAGACAAATCAATGTTCTATTGCGACTCTAAAGGCAGCCCAGCACCCACCCTGAATGGGTGAGAATGAAACCAGTGAGCAGCCCCTGCTCTCCACTAGGCAGATGGGAACCCCCTGAGGATGCCCTGAAGGAAGAGCAGCACGAGCACACAGCCTAAGTGTGAAGAATTACATCTACTCATTGTCAGTCTTAATGCCCCAAACTACTCCATACAAACAGTGCATTTGAAAGGTACAGATCTAAAGGCACATCAAGGCAGCTGTCAGTGTATTAGATAATCTGTGTTTTGATGAAGCTGCCAGACAATTTGTGTCATCTCTACTTGACTTTCCTAGAAAAATAAAGAGTAACAAGAAATAAAATAAAGTATAATCAGAAATTATAATAAACTATAACAAAAACAGATATAAGGAATAAAGGATAGACATGCTCATATATGTATTTAAAAAGAAAAAAAATTCTTTGGCATCTTATAAACCCAAAGACATTGTGGTATTTAAAGAAGCCTGTAATAGCTCCCAAAATATCCTAACTTCATGTTAGTTCTGGTTCTTAGGTTAAGTTCCTACTTTCCACAGTATTTCAAATTATTTATTTTTTAAAGTTTATTTATTTTGCAAGAGAGAGAGACAGAGACAGAGAGAGTGCACGTGCATGCACATGAGAGGAAGAGGGCAGAGAGAGAGAGAGCGAGCGACAGAGAGAGACAGAGAGACAGAGAATCCCGAGCAGGTTCCATGCTGTTAGCACAGAGACTGACGAGGGGTAAGATCATGACCTGAGCCACAATCAAGAGTTGGAGACTTAACCAAGTGAGCCACCCAGGCACCCCTCAAATTATTTAAATATATAAACAGTTATATATGATATGATATACATATCAATCTCTTAATTTACTCAGAATATTCTGCTAAGTGACCATACAATCCAATGATGATGAAAATTCTGATTAATTCAGCAAATAATGTGAATTCGCTCTCTGCTTGGCACAGTTGTAGGTCCTGGGAAATATAGTCCACTTTCAGAGAGCTCAGGGTCTAATAGACAGCACACCTAAGCACACCAGTGTCACGAGAATGTAATAAACACAACAGAAGAACAATATATTCAAAGCTGGATTTTAACACTAAAGTGAGGTGATAATTTTATCAAAAAATTGAAATTGAACCTCCTTTACATGGGAAGGCACATTCTACTATTTCTAAAATCAAGTTGTTTTTTAAAGTTCATACTTTTCAGCAACAAGTCACATAGAGAAAGCAGGTTTTTCCCACAAATATTTTAACTATTAAAAATCTCTGTAACATGTTTTGGCTGCTATTCCCTAAATGCCTCAAGGCATTTTAATGCAATGGTATTAGACTTTACTGCCCCTTTGGGTCATGGTTTTATTCAGGTCACTTCTTTCAGAGACACATGAGTGACTTATTCTTCCTCTTCTGTTCCAAAGCATTGTACCACCATATCCCCAATTTAAAAAGGCAACAGTAATAGCTAACATTAGTGAATAATTACTATGTAAAGCACTACCCTCAGTACTTTACATGAAACATTTAAAGTCAAACAATGCCATGACATAGGTATAATTAACATCTCTGGGATATAAAGCAATAATTCTCAAAATTTTTGGATTCAGAGCCTCTTTACACTTTTGAAAACAATTACCATGGACTCCAAAGAGCTTTTGTTTCTGTAGATTGTATCTATCAACATTTACCATATTCCATTTTAAAATGAGACCTTGAAAATACATATTAATTTATTTGAAAGAATAATTCCATCACAGGTTAATTTAAACAACACCTAACTACGAATATAACAAAATAAAACTTAGTAAGAGTGGTACTATTTTATACATTTGCAAATGTCTTTACGATCTGGCTAATAAAAATTACATCTGAATTCTCCTATCTCCTTCTACATTCAGAATGTTGCAATGACACACGATGAGTAGCCTCTGGCAAAACAGTATATGCCCACGACAGAAGGACCATGAAAAAAGGAAAATAACGTTTTAGTATTCTTATAAAATTCGTCTTGACTTCTAGATCCCTGAAAAGGTCATAGGGCCCTTGCTGCCCTGTGGTTCACAATTTGAGCACTATTGATGTACCTTCCATGAGGAAACTGAGGCTCAAATAGGCTGAAAAACATGCCCATCAAGCCATTGTTCTTAAATTTAAATGCCATCGTGCATGTTTTTCCAAACCTGCCAAACAGCAGTGAATACATACTCAGTTAAAATCTCACTTGTTAGAACTTGTGCCTCTGTATCTACTATCACCTGTTACCATTATCTCTACTGCTAGAGAAGGAGTCACAAATAATGCAAGAAAATTTTGCAGTCTTTAAGGATGAAACACATTTCCAAACCATTTTTACGCCAATCAACGTGAAAACCACTAATAGAATTTTTCTGGAACGCATTGAATTCCAAGTACTATGAACCTCCATTTCTGGCAGAATAGAATAAAAATGCTAATCAAACCCCCAATATAAACCTATGCTCAGGCAAGAATTCTGTTTCAAATAATACCCCCTCCCCCACGCCTGGCATTTTTCCCTGCAAAGATACCACCAAATGCCTAAAAGGAATTAGAAAGATGATTACTGTCATTTATACCTTGGGGCAGAGAGCCACACTTAAAATCTTGGGGAAAGGTTTCAATTAATCATCAGCCTTCCCCATTTGTGAGCATGCCCTAAGAACAAGAGCATGGTAGTGACCTAGTATGTCTGTAAGGAGAGCAGGTCAGCTCCCCCAGGAGGCCTAGGACCATTCTCTGCACACAGAAGCGTCCTGGGGAGTAACCCGCATCAGAGGCATGACAATGCCTAGTGCCAGGTGTGCCTGTCGAGCAGGCAGATGGGGAGACCGGTGGCAGCCGTCCCTGCATAACAGTTAAATTAATTAGCCTTTCCAAAGCAGATCATTTAATTACTCATCCACTCAGATATTCAAGGCGAAAAAAACTTCAAGAAACTTCTAGAGATACAACACAGAGGAAACAAACTTCTTTATGCACTTTTTCCAATATATAATGTCCACGTTGGCCCCAACACTTTGAAACACAAAAATTTACACTTTTATTACCGACTTTAAGGGATTTTATTAGCATCCACAATGTATAAAAGTCAGTAAGTTGAGTGTATGTTCTAAATTGGTGACCTTCATACGATTTTGTGCAGTAATTACTAACAGAGAGCTGGACAGAGCATGGCCAACATGCACACCCCACTGACTCTGAGAGAGAGCAGCTTAATAACGTTATGCTGTGCTGATTAAGGAATTCCCCTCTCTCCCCCCAAAAATAATTAACACAGACACTTTTTAAAGAGGTGTGCTGGAATACAGAGATCATCAGTAAAAACAAACCCTAATTTTAGCTACCTGCCTTTCTGAAGGCACATGGTCCTTCATCCACATGGTCCTCCTTATCGAGCTTTCTGGAGCTTCTACAATTTTTTTTTCAAAATTTCGAGTATTCCAAATACTGCACCATGTAAGTGTTCTTGAAACCATTCTTCCCTGAATGTTCCTCCATTCGCAAAATTGAGGTCTCAAACTGAACGTTCATTTTCATTTACAGATTCATGGATTCATCTAGAGGGTCACTCCTGCTGCCTACAGCAATCACCTGCTTACCTTTTTTTCTCCCCAACTGTGCTCTAAGACCCAGAGGACTGGGACTTTACGGTCTTCCTGTGTCCAAGGAACACACATACCTGTCAATGAATCAAGGATCATGCTTCAGAGCAAAGATGGCCTCACTGACTTGAGACAAGATCACAGGCTGCCTCCACCCATATACAGATACCAGAGGTTGGTCCCATGCCCAGAGCTTAATGAAGTGTGCCAATGTAACCACACAAGCTACCTACAATCCCTACCGCTATCATCACATATGAAGCATTTTGCACATTTTAGATGTACCAAATAATATTGTTAATAAATAAACACACCTATGAAAGAATGAACTTGTATTTCTGGGTTTTCTCCTTTTTATTTTTATTTGGAACTGTGAGTAATACACATTAATTGTTATTAAATGTTAATTACAACATTTTTGATACAAAGGGCTCTACTGATTTATTTAATGCAATACTGAGTTAAAGAAACTCCATTATCTTCTCCTCTCTTTGTTGGGGCACAGTGAAATCCCAAAGCTCCCCTACCTAATGTGTTTCTGAAATACGTATTAGAGCAAAAAACTATCCTTCCACCAAGTTTAAATGGGAATTTCTAGTCTTAACTTTTGCAGTAACTTATTTATTGAGCAGAAAGTCAGTTCAGGGACCTCAAAAATCATTTTCTCGAGATACAGCTTTTATGAACCATTGAAGAGCCACTTGACTCCTTAAACTTAATTTTCGCTTCTGAGAAACCTAGATTTTAGACTGAGGATTCCTTATATTTCCATGTTTTTTTAAAGAAACTTGGAATTCCCCATGTTTTCATGCACTTCCCCCATATTCCTTCCCTTAATATTAAAATTCCACTAATAAGACACGATTCTAGCTGTGTATTATGTCTGGCAATTAAGAAAAACTTGGTAAACAACAGAATTGTATTAATAATGTTTGATTTTCTTCCATCAATTTTGGTAACGTTCAAAAGTGATGGGCTGTATGTAGTTTCCTACATAAAGGGAATTCGAAGGAAAAGAAAACACGTACTAGCCATCTCCTAGGGAGCATTCCATACTGTCGATGTGCCCAACAATGGCCCTTATGTGACAATTAATTTTGTTTCCATGGCTTTCAATTATCAATGGCCCTGAAATTACATTCTGTCTCCATTTTCATGAAGGTCCTAAGATACTACCTGTGACTAGATTTAAGGCATCTGTCTAGACTCAGAATAATAAAGCTTACAGGTTCTTAAGAGGCAAAAAGGTAATGCAGGAAGCCCTGGTGGACTCTGATACAGCCTAGTTTACACCTAAAACCTCCTTCCGTCATTTTTGGGATGAGTTAGACACACAAGGTGAATGCTGTTCAACAAAAGGGTGGCTTTTATGATAGACTGGTAATGCCATCAATTCATTCCACCAATATTATGCCGCCTCCTATGTTGGAGGCACTTTGGTAGGCTCAGTAGAAGATACAATGATGAGGAGGCTTAATTGTTCCCATCAAAGGGCATTCTGTGTCTACATACCGTGTTACAGGTCCCCCAAAACTCCTCTATAGAGGTCCTGACTCCCAGTAACTCAGAATGTAACCTTATTTGGAGGTAGACAAATTAACATAAAGTCATTAGAGAGGACCCGAATCCAGTATAACTGGGGTCCTTAAAGGGACAGATTTGAAGATAGACACACAGGAAGAATGCTATGTGTGATGGAGGCAGAGAATGGGATGATGTGTCTATAAGCCAATGGATGCCAAAGATTGCCAGCAAGCCACCAGAAGCTCAGAGAGAGGACTGGACAGATTCTCCCCTATGGACCTCAGAAGGAAGCAACACTGTGACACCTTGATCTTAGACTTCTAGCCCCCAGGACTGTGAGATGATACATTTATGTTGTTTAAGTTCCCCAATCTGCAGTACTTTCTTAAGGCAGCCCTAGCAAAAAAATAAAATAAAATATACCAACCATATATGTTTGAACACAATGCATCTCTCTATATACAAGCATACACAAAATTCGGTAAAATGTAATGGTGCTCCAAGTAAGGAGTAATATATTTTCAGCAGGACTGTTTACTTCTGATCAGAAAAAGAAATGGAAGTCTTTATAGAGGAAGTGGTAGTCACATTTCACACACGTTAAAAGCCATAAAAAGTCACAAGCCAAACATAGGAATTTATGACTATAAAACTATAAACTATTGACCGCAAAGCTGTTTTGTTTTGTTTTTTAATCTAAGGAGCTCACTTCTTTTACATGCCATTTCTCAAGCGAGTTCAAGACAGCTATATGAAGGGTTTATTTTTTTAAGTTTATTTATTTGTTTTGAAAGAGACTGAGTGTGCAAGCAGAGGAGAGGAAGAGAGAGGGGGACAGAGGATCCAAAGCAGGCTCTGTGGTTAAAGCTTAACCTACTGAGCCACCCAGGTGGCCTTCCCTATATGAAGGATTTAAATGGCACACTTCATACCTGAACTTCCACAGGTATGCATTCTCTTAAACAGAAAAGAGTTTTAGTAATATCATCTTCCTATTCTTTTTACTCCCTCTACTGTGATTTCCAGTATAAGATAAGGTGCTGTCTCAATGCTCCATTACAAGAATATTGACTTGGTTGGCTTTCTAGACCAGGGATGGCTTGCAAATACACTAGCTCACTCTCTGGCTGCCATCCCCATTTCACGAGTATGCACTAGTCACTTGCAGGTGACTGAGAGTTAGGAGACCTTTGGAACTGGAACTGGTCTGTCTAGAGACAAAACCATAACCAGGCCCTCATCAGCTCAGGTCTCTACCCAACCAAACCATTATCAAACTTTAGGAGAACTACAAATTGCCTGACTTTCATAAACCATTCAACTTAATAATCTTCCCCAAAGCGTTCAGTATTTTTTGATGCTTTGATCATTTGCCAAATCACTTTTATGAGTCCGTAATCTAGCAGAACCAAGATCACCTACTTTCCTTTCAGAATCCTTTTCCCTGTTGAGCTTTGTAACCTGATTAGATTCTTCTTTTCTAATCTTTTCATATGGATGGTATGAATTTGATTTCTCCTGACTGCAAGAAACAGAAACAAACTCCAGAAAGAATAAGAAAGATGAAGCATTTTATTGAGAAGACTATGGTATTTCAGTAGCAACTGAATGGCCAAACTCTATGAAGGGCAAGAATGAGGGCACCTCCAAGGGAATCTGCAGCAAGAAGTCAAACACCTTCTCATTAGATGTTCCCATGAATCCCTGGCTCAGCTCTGGGGACTTGTGGCTTCCATTTCCCATCTCTTTCACATTTTAAACTCCCTGGAATAAAATCCTGATTGGCATAGCTTGCATGAGGCATACACTCTGGATTGATGAGCTTTTGGCCTGGGGTCAGAGTCATATAGCACTATCTTAGACATGCTCTGGCCCATTATGGACTCAGAACTGTTCTCAGAGAAGTAAACAAGTCTTAGTGTCTACCACATGGTTTGGTCATCTGCACTTCATATATGTCTTGTCTTTTTTTTTTGGAAAAAGCTTTCTATATATTTCCTAATTAAAACTTACTTGGACCTGTAGCAAAAATAAATAATCAGATATCTTTCAGATATCTTGTATTTTTTAATGTAATAATTTTTATATTCATTCCAACTAAGCTAACTCCATTTGAGATTTTCTGTTAAAACACCTAGCTGGAATTGAGCCTAGATGTTGCTTTCTTCATATTATCTTGGCCCCACCCACTATCACTATGACTTAAAAATTTATATTGAGCTCACTCCTCATTTGTTTCTTCTAGAATACAGAAATAGCCATTTGTGTATATATTGCTTTCTGGATATTGTCCTATAGTCTCCACTGTCAGCATGACTTAATTTATATTGAGCACACTCCTAGAAGTGTTATCAACTATCAAGCATGTACATGTTCACACAACATGTATAATATCAGAACTAGAGAGTACAATTTTAGGAGACACAACAAACCAGGAGATACCTTCCTACTCTAATTGCTATCCTTCACACCATTAACAGCAAGACTGTTCAAATTACCAACAAAAAGATTTTAAAAGACTCAGTGTAAAGGGATGTCAGTGTAGAAAATCTAGAAGATAAAAGAGAAACTCTTATCTCCAAATATTCTTTGTAAATAAATAATCTAATGGTGGCCAAATATGTGTAATACTCAATTAGTGTCTGAGCTGACCAGTAGCTAAAAATCAACAAAAAAAGTAAAAAAAATTGGAAATTTTAGAGGGAAGAAGGAAGAATAGAGATAAGAGAATAAAGCTGAGTGTCTAAGAGATGAAAAATGAATGGCGACCAATCTGTGAAATAATTTAATATATGTTATACCAGGGACCGTAATGGGGAGGAAGAATACTCTCAGATACAGGACCATCTAGGATACTCTCAACAGAGATAAAAATCTTTTAGAGAACAGGAAAGCAACTGGTATGCAAACAAAAGCAGATGTTTTTGAAGAATAATAATAGCACAACTACCGGGCAGAAAAATTCTGTCAAAATAGGTTACTGTAAACTTTCTGTTTATATGCAAAGAAACCTAAGCATTTATAATTACCATGTTTTATTGATATAGTAAGAGAAAAATTTTTAAATGAAGGCATATTTTGATTCTTAAAACAAGAGAGGGGAAAAGCAAGTGGTAAGTGGTTCAAAGAGACAATAAAAAGCCACTTTCTGAAGGATGATAGACACCCACTATTCCTGAAGGCAGATGATGGTTAAAGTGGTGAGCACTATTCTCTGCACACATTTTGGTTACTTTTAAGCTAAAGGAGAATATGAGTAATGATGACAATAATACTTTCATAGTGACTATAATCCAAGCACTTTCCAGATGGTCATTAACTCATTTAATCTTCACCCTAACCACAAGGGGGGCACTGTTATCTCCAGTTTACATATAATGAAAATAAGGCACAGAAAGATTAGGTATCTTCCCCATGATCACAAAGCTCGTAATTGATGATGTCAGGATGTGGACACAGGACCTCTTGCCTCCAAAGTCCCCTTCTTAACTTCTTATGCTGTCCATGTGTTTCTAGCCAGACTTAGAATTTTCAAATTGCATGTAGTCGTTCAGAATGTGGACACTAAAAAAAAAAATCTTCATGTATTTCATAAGAAGCTCTCAAATCCTATCTTAATTCCCCTTGGCACACAGGGAACTAAAGAAGCAGAATAGAGTTGTGGTTCACAGAACAGACTTGAGCCAGGCTGCGTGGGCTCTGAATCCCCTGTCTCCCACTTATCCATTCGATGACCTAGGGAAATTTACTTACCCTTTCTGTTACAGAGCATCATTATTTACAACCATGCACTGCCCTTTTCTATAGGAGGATCTGACTTCCCTACCCCACTGGTATCAGCTTTGGTCATAGAAATGTGTGTGGAAAAAATGTGTAATTTTTAGGAAGCAACTAGGCAAGAGCCAGGACAAGGAGTACCATGTTCTCTTCTCTCATTATGATCAGCAGTGTTAGACAAAGAGGATGGCCTGCGCCCTGAAGTGAGGTTGCCTCACAGCAGAGCCAAAGACGCATCTCAGACATCTAGAAGAGTAAGAAATATGCCATCATTGTAACTCACTAGGATTCAGGGGCTGTTTGTTACTAAGACCCAACTGCCTCTCTTCACTCATACGTTCTCTGTTCCTCGATGCCCTAGCTGTTTCTAGGGCTGTTGCAAGGATTAATGGAATTATTTTTATGAAGTATGTAGAACAGTGGTACATGAAGTGTTACTCCTTATAATTATTTTTATCTATAAATGGAGGGAGAGAGGTATTAGTGAGCCAGATACTAACCTGAAAAGAATACAAGCAGAGAAAAAGACTGCCAAAAGGAAACATCCCCAATACTAATCAAATCAAATGCCTTTCTGTTTCTCAAATTCTTTAAACTCAGTTCTCACATCACACTGGTTGCCCTTTAGGCTTTTTTCAAACTTCTCCTCAATGCTCCCTTATCAACCCAGGAATCTTATTTACTAGATGACAATTCAGGGTTTTAATATTGCTGACCAGGCTCCAGATACTTTTCCTTCTACAAAATACAGTTACTTTGGCCATGAAGATATTCCTCCTCCATTTCCCTCAGCTGTCTTTCTGGAAACAGAGTTGAACACAAGTTTTCCCATCTGTGGAACACAATTTTAACGAGATAATAATAGCTGTTACCTCTGTTTCTAAGGGTAAAGGATTAGATAACTTTGACAAGTTTCTTTGTTTCATGAGTTTGGATTGGCTTTCATTTGTTAATGTGAAATTTTTTATGATAAAACTCTTGCCAATTAACTTTTCACACAACTTGCTTTCAGGGGACACCTCAGCTGACCACTCCAGGTAGTATAATAAGGTAGTCTCAATAATATTGAGACGTCTTATGCCCAAGAGGAAGATACTGTGAGCCTCCTTCTAATCCATTCTAGAAATCAGACCACTTAAGTGGGGTCCAAAGAGATCTTTGATATCATTACCCTCATTTTAATTTTTTTTTTTTTTTAGTGTTTGTTTATTTTTGAGACAGAGAGAGAGTGTGTGAGTGGGGGAGGGGAGAGAGAGAAAGAAAGAAAGAGACAGACAGACAGACAGAATGCTAAGCAGGCTCCAGACTCTGAGCTGCCAGCTGAGAGCCTGACACGGGCTCGAACTCTCGAACTGCGAGATCATGACCTGAGACCAGGTCAGATGCTTAACCGACTGAGCCACCCAGGAGCCCCTCATCACCCTCATTGTAAAGATGGGAAAATGGAGACTCAAAGAAGGTGAATATCTTGTTGACAAAAATAAGTCAGTTGAAGAGCAAAACCTAGATAGAACAGAGTAATTATCTATAGGAGCCAAGCTAGTGCTATTTCCAGGGCTGATTGTGTTCCAGAGAAAACCACTGGGACACATGAGTGTATCTGGATACAATGAAAATATGTTAAAAATTCAGTCCACAAATTCATTCATTCCATGTAACTGAGCATTTTAACTGGGTTTTAATCTGACCTATTCACAAAAGCCAAATAGGTTACTGAGAAAGATACAATAACAGAGCCCCATTTTATGAAGTTGATATGTAAAGCAGGTTGGTAGGACTGAGTCAGTATCAGGGCTTAACTAAACTGAGATATAAAACAGAGACTGAATTAATTCATTACATCAAAATGCTTTATTTGGCAGTTACTTACTATATAAATAGCTCACCAGCTATTTTCCCCAAAATAATAATGATTAGAATGGCTATCATATCCAACAAAAAAAGTCTGAAACAGGCAATAGCAAGATCAATGTTCAGAAAATAAATACTGAAGGCAGCTATAGCTGCTTTTGGCTGTTATTGGAGGCAAATAAAACTCAGTTATTTCTAGCACTCATCACTTTAATGATTTCTAAATTTGCTTCTCTAAAAAAAATGTATCGGAGATTAATAAATTTACATGAAAACAAATAGAAGGTGTAAATTGCTAAGGGCTTCACTCTCTTCACTTTCATTCTAGCCATTTTTCCCAAATCCAGAAGAAAGACATTCCCTAAAGCTTTGCATGGCTTCTGGCAAAATCATCTCCCATATAACTAAATAAAGAGAGGATGTATTTTTTTAGTGGATAATGATAAAACTGAGATTTATAGCTAAAAAGATTATTGATCACAAAAGCTTTGCTTTTTTTTTTTTTTCTTTTTCTTTTTTCCTTCCACTCCCTGGCTAAGTTCTCATGGCTAAAAGACAAAAGAGAAAACAAAACAAAGAGAAAGGGATTCTATAGGCACCCATATACAAGAAAGTTATAATAGTTGAAAGTCACAATAAAAACAGATTGTCATAGATGGGAATTCCACTAGAGCAGGACAATACATCTGCTTTGGAGAAGGGCTCAATCCGTTTTTAAAAAAATTTACTGATAGACAAAGTCCAGAGCTGAAACACATTCGTGGGATCAAAGGCAAAGTAACTAGCAATGTCCTAGTTAGCTCAAAAGGAAAGCAAACCAAGCAACAAACAGACTCTCTTGCAAATGGAGAATGTCTTTAGTACAATACAATAAGACTGTTGTATGTGACACCTTGATAAATTAAAGAAACAGAAACACTGTCACAAAAAGAAAAGGAAGAAAGGAAGGAAATTCACAAACAGTGCCCACAAAAGATGGATAAGAAAGTTTTAAGAGAATACATGCATTGATTAAAGGCAAGCAAGGAAAACAAGATAGCTGCTCTATCTAGCTAACCCCCAGTGCACATGTCTATTGTATTATTTCCTTTGGCACTGACTACAAGAGAGCTTCATCCTATGTCTCATAATGCTATTATTTATAAAATAGAAGAAAAACATCCTGATAAGAATATACCTCAATAGGAAAAAAGTCTCCTATATAATCTGAGTGAACAGATGAAAAAGAAATGCTTTTTCAAAGTAATAACAATTACAAAGCAACCAGTGAACAAGATAAGCACTTGCAGAAGGGAGCCACATGAATCTATTCAACCAACCAGCTTTTCTGTTATGTGAATCCAAGAATGGATCACTGTCGCTCACTGGGAAAACCTGTGGTGTTGTAAAAATCAGCACCATCAGTATACGGTTGGGGAGAGGAATATGTCCAAGAAAAGAAGAAAGTTTAGAAAGAAATAGAGCAAAGGCTGACAATACAACTCCTTGTAATTCTTCATTCAACATTATGTTCTTTGACCTACTGCATTTAAAGTCAATATGGAAGACACAGGATTTTGAAAAGTACACACATACACGGTGGCTCCTGATCTCCAAAAGTGAAAACTTGCAAAATAAGTATTTTGGGTCCATGATATTATCAACGCTTGTTTCTTGTAAGTATAAATAGAATGTTCAACTGTGTATGTGAAGTTATTTTCATAGTCTGGCCCCAAGTATTAGTGTCCCTCATACTAAAAATATTTTGCTGATACAGCACATTATATTGAAATAAAAAATCAAAACAGTGAATTACAAGTCCAAGTTTATAAACAATCTGTTGAATATGGGTGTTTCCTGTTTTGTAACTTTATACACAATATGTACAGATAACTACATTTAAATCCCAACAATTTTATATACTAAGTGCAAGGTGATCAGTTATTTCAAAGAGTATTTTGATAATTTGCTAGAGGTGGGAAAGAACAAACAAATATACAATACAATTATTTGGCCAGTACTTACTGAGCCATTATCTTACTTACTGCTTTGTTATGATCCTACATGCATTATCTTACTGAATCCTCACAAATCTCTCCTTTTCACCCATTAGCAATCAGACCTTCTGAATGAAGCTCCTATACTTTAAGCCACTGCACTACACTCCTTCACAGCAGATTTCTGTGGTACCTAATTCGCTGTTGGCTACAAATGGAGTTTTATTCCGCCTTTGAAACATGATCAAACCAAGGATAATTCTGGCACTGATCCCCCAGCAGGTCTGTGGCAGGATAGGCCCCACAAGACTAGGACCTTTAAGCAGACCCACACCCCAAGATATGGCAGATAGTCGGGAGCTCTTCTGATCAGGGTTCAATGTAGGAAACTCAGGCATGCAAGCGACAGGAGCACATTCTGACAGGGTACAGGTAAAAGTCCAGATTTCCAAGTCCAGAATGTCATGAAAGGCAGGGTCCTATAAAGGGATTTAAAAGCTGGTGGTCAGCTGAGGGTGTGAGGTTCAAGGACAGAACTCCCATGTCTGCAAGGTATGATGGCCAACAGCTAAGACTCTTCGATAAACTGAAAAATGTGGCAGAATTTCAAGATATTCACACAGAATGAAGCAAATCAGCACAAGAATGATTTGAACACACACCTAGGTACTTTTAAGTTTACTTCTCAAGAAAATCATAGTCTTTAAATGAAAAGTATCAGTTAACTATTGTTCTATTGAAACTATGGCACTATTAGTTTTCTGGACTCTGATAGGTATGTTTTGAAACATGGCAGGTCTAGATAGCTACAGCACTGATATTCCATGAGGAATGGGCTAGCTTTAGAAACATTAATTCCGGTACTGACTATTGTGTATTCTTTAACACATTGCGCATATCTAGAGACATCTGTTAGGAACAAAATCTAAGCTTGTACTTTTGTTGACTTATCTTCCACTTTAACTGTTCAACTGTTGGCGATGAGCTAAACTTTACGGATTCGTTCAAATTTCAGACAGAGAGACAACAGAAGGCTTGAGATCAAATTTTACTTTTAAAGTATCTAAGGTTTTAAAGATTGTCTTTGCTTTTTCAAAGAATTGAATATATTAAGGGAAGAACTAAGGGATAAACATATTTTGATAAAGTATGCAATTTATTATTAAGTAAACATTTATATGAATATAGACATATATTTAGGGAGATGGACCCCGTCTTACTCAGTATAGAGCTCAGTGCACATTAGGCCTTAGTAGATGCTGCCTGCAGTGAAATTACTTAATATCTGATTTCCAGATTCATTATCTTCAAACTTGAGTAATAACATCTTCATTCTTCATTATTCACACATTACACATTTGCAAATTTGCCTACTCAATAAAGTTTATTTGCAACCCCAAAATCAATACTTGAGGCATTTCACAATCACTTGCAGAAATGAATTGACCAACAAAAAATCAGAATCACCAACCTGCACAGTCCCAGATAAGGATGAACAAGGTGACACTCTGTAGCTTTCATAACTGTAAACAAGTGTCCTTTTCATTATTTATTTAGTGCCACATTTTTTGCACTTTTATGGTTTTTGTTGGTGATTTTGCTTTTTGAAATTGCCCCTAAATGGAGAGATGAAATGCTATTTATTGTTCCTAAGCAAAGACAGACTGTTGTGTCTTATAGATAAAAATCATGTGTTAGATTAGTTTAATTTGGCTATGAGTTACAGTGCCATTGACTATGAGTCTAATGTTAATGAATCAATAATATATATAAAGTAAGGGTCCTTAAACAGAAACACAAAAAGAACACACATGAAGTTATGTACTGATCAGCTGATAAAACTGTTATGACCAGAGGCTCACAGGAACCTGTGTATTTCTCCTAGAAGCAGTGCTTCAGCATTCGCTAATCCAGTGTTTGTGGAAACTTTATAGAACATAGCTACTACAATGCTGATGAGAATAAACTCTACTTTCTCCAACAAGTTTTTGTGTGTGTGTGCTTGTTTGTTTCTTTATGTCCAGGAAAATGTAGGCTAATAATCTGGTGAAGTAACCAGCACAGGTAGGCACTTAAAGAATTTTTACCTACCTAAAAGCAAAACCATTGTCATCTTAGGCATCTGCAAACAACACAACTGAAAATATCAAACTCAGATTCACTATATTCCATTGAAGAGGATATAAAAAAGGAAACTGTATTTAAATGTATCACTAAAGTCAATACATTAGAAGAGGGAAATATGAAGATATTTATAGTAAGTCAAAAGGCATCTGAGGTATTGGTCAGGATAGTGTTGTTAGAAAACATGGTATCAACTCTGCTAATTATAAAATCATGGTCTCTTATGCATAAACCATTCAAACTAATCCAATTAAAGTGGCAATTCAAATGTGAGCATATCAGTGACAAGTCTATTACATCTATGGGTTTCAATTATGAAGGTGTTATGATAGTAAAAAAAACAGGATTTGAACATAAAGCACGCATAAGTGCAAAATCTTGTCAGCAAGAAATACCCCAATTAGATGAAACTACAGAATTTACTTTAGAAAATGTTAGTGTATCACTTAGCAAAAAAAAAACAAAAAAAAACAAAAAAAAAAACCACAAAAGTTTGCACCTTGATTAATTGAGAAATTCTAGTATTCTGAAACAGAGATAGATATGTGTATGTGTGTGTAAAAGTGTAACCAAGAACCTCTTTCTCAGTAGAGGTAAGACCATTTTAATTCAGATTTTACTAACTCAGAATCAAGAGCTAAACAGGTATTTTAACAAAATTACAAGGATAAAAGAATGATAAAATTACATTAAAGGAGGCTGAACTTGTAAAGCACAGTATTAAGAATTAAAAACAAAAACTTGGCAAGATTATGAAAGCATCTATTTACATATAACTTATTTATTCAACCAATATGCATTAATTCCCCAACAAATGTATTGAGTTCTGCTCTGGGCCAGCCATCAGAGATTCCCCAGAGAACACGGCAGACACAGAACAGCATTTCTGAAGCTCAGATGCGAGTAGGTGAGACAGACTTGTCAAGAAATGCATTGCAAGGTGATAAATACAATTGAAGATGGAAATGCAAAGCAAGAAAAACGTTACCAGGCTGAGGCTGGTACTTTGACAAGAACCTCTTAAACATGTGTCTCATGTTTAAAGCTTACATTAAAGTAAGGCTTCTCCAGGGGCCACTTTATAGACTTAACTCTAGTGAATAGAAATACCAGAAAAATAACACAGCTGCAATTCCAAAGGGGTGGGAGGGAGACCTCACTAACCCAGACCAGTTTGGACCTCTCCCCTCTCACTCTTGGGTCACTTTTCCTATCAAAACCACAGCCAAGTAACTAAGTTACTAAGCCAGAGGATAAAGGCATTGGACCCTTCCCATGGTGCCTCTGGCTGGCAGAGACCATGCAAGGAGAGCACTCCCAACTCTTTCCAATGAAAACTTGTCATGTAGTCTCTCCTGCGAGAAAGAATTAGATTTCCGTTATCTTGAAGTTACCTGGCGTAGTCAATTGATGGGAAGTTTACCCACTTTAGTCCCCTTGTGAAAAATGACACTTGAATATTAGGAGCACCTACTTTATCCCTTTCTCATCCCCCTCTGTTTTTAAAACAATATGTATGTGATTTTATGTCCTTTTCCAGGCTTAGGATCTGAACAGTTTATGTGTCTGAGGCTGCTGGAGAGGAGCAGGATTGGTTCAAAGAACTCAGTCCCCCACCAGTAGGTGCCTGCACACTAAATGTCAAGAGCCTAGAGCCAAGGAGGCCTTGCTGCTGAACATGAGGTACCTCTACCCACCCTGACTGACTGGGCTGTATTTAAAGTGACCTACAAAGTCCATTCCTCATCAGGCTTCCTTCCTGGAAGGAAGGTAAGTGCTTCCGCTCCAGGCACTAGGGAGACGCCAATGGGAAACAGAAAGAAGGCAAAGGTTCAGACATCTGTAAGATTTCTGGACATAAGGCACATGACAAATTAATTTGAACACGACATCAAAGAATGAGCAGAAAAACGAGGAAAGGAAGTCCAATATTTTAAATGTAAATTGCATAAACTGCATTGATATGTTAAAAAAAAACAATTCACTCCTAAGATAAATTTAAAACAAAATTATTTATGTATTTTTATGTATTTATAACACTTTTTATGTACATATAACTTAATGTATTTTGTATATATGTATATCTGTACATTTACATATTTCATGTATATATTATATATTTGTGCATATTTACATATATAGCACTCCATATATTTATGTATATATATCACACCAATTTTAGTGTTTATGTACATATAACACTATGTATATATAATGTTATATTTGTGTATATATAATACTAATACTCAACTGTATATTATACACACACATATGTGTGCAAATATATGGCTGCTATTTACCCAAATCCATTTCCTGTTCTTGTAGGCACAGAGGTAAACAACATTTCCCTGCCTCTTTTGCAGTTACGATTCCAGTCAATGAACTCTGATCACAGTGATTTGTGCTACCCGTAAGTTTGACCCATAACAACATTTTACAGATGGTTCAATGCATTTTCCAATTTTGGCACATGAGGATGGAGGGGACCTACAGAAATCTTGGAAACCACAGTTTGAACACAGTAGATCTTCCATCAACCTGGTTCCTTGAGCAACTGCATGGATGAAGTTTTCCCTACTAAATCTGAACATATATCTAGTTGTATTATATAAACAGAAAAGAGATTTATTAGCTAAACAACTAGAGATTTGAATTATTTTTATCACAGTCAAACCTACCCTCTCTATACCCTCACTTTTCTGGCAAACAAGGAAATAGAAGTTTATCACAACATCATAAATTCTAACATGTTTCCAATGCATCTTTCCTATTTCCCTTCTATTCCTGTGCTTGCCTGTCTTTCTGTCTTTGCATGGGGATGTGATCATATGAGTCAACAGAAAGAAGGACTTTTATTTGAGCAAACTTCTGTCAATATCATTTTTAGGGGTGGAGGCCTAAGCATGCACGTGGCATCTGTGAGAGAAACTGACTGACCATCTTAACTTTTCAAGATGTATGCAGACTGCAGTGCCATTATTCCAAATCCAAAGACAAATACCACAGCCCCCAGAGAAACACAAATAAAACACTGAGTGTAATAATGAGCACACAGACATCAAAAACTAAAACCCAATCATTTCCAGCATTCTATCGGAAGGTTGTGATTGTGAGTGTGCCTTTTCTCGAGGCTGAGGACAGGAATGTAGAAGCGTGTCTGCAGGTTCTAGCATCTCATGGGCACAAGGAAACATGATTTTAGTGTAGGACTCAAGGAGGTTGAATTCAATGCATAATTTCACAGAAAGCCTCACATTAGCTGAAAAACTAGAACACAGGAAGCAATCTGGAGATCACAGCTCTGGTAAGCCAGCTAAGGAAATCTGGTTGTCCCTCCCTCAGGTTAGTGTCTCTACCATTCAGTACTTACACTTGTCTAAACTTTCTTTAAGTGCCTTCCAGAAAAGACTCCCAAATCTTACGAGGCAGCCCAAATGAGTACCTTCAAAGGCAAAACATTCATCTTATTTTCAAATGAAGCAGCTCTGTGGTCACTTCTCCTCCATCTCTTTCTTTCCTAGACGAGGTTCCATGAAGACATGTTTGATGACCAGGAGAGCTAAGAGAGCATTTCAGATGCAGAGACTGAGCTCCAGCTTCTAGTTCTTCCTCCACCCAAATGTATGTTTCCACATAAATCACAACCTCTCTGTTCTCACTTTCCTCATGGCAAAGCAAGAGGAATGGATAAGAGGCTCAGTACGTCCTCTTCCAGCTGTATCAGTCTATGTGTTAGCTTGCAATTTATCTTCTATTCTAGGCTAATAACCACCCCAATTCCTTTATTAGGTCCTTATGTTAGACATAAAATCCATAACGTAAAAACTGGTTTTAAAATGCCATTTTACAGTCAATCATGATGGATTCCCATGACTATGATTTTTTTGTACCTGACAATCAAATCAGTCAAATGCACTTATCAAAATCCATTTAATACATCATGTGCTGGCATCTTCCAAAATATGTTCCCTTATTATGTTTACCAGAAAGATTTTTTAATGAGCAGCTGCCTCAAAATTAATTAATGATACAGTTCACACTATAAAGTTATAAGCCAAAGCCCATTATAACTAATGCATTTTCAGTGTAGCTCAAATTGCAAAGGATAGTGAAACTCCAGATGATGACCCATTTATTTAGAGCAGTATGTGAATCAACAAATATACAGAAACATGAAACAAACAGTCCTATTCTTAATGCATATTTTGAGTACATTCTGTAAAATACTGTATGATGAAATGCTAGAATATTAAGGAAATCTATTGTAACTTATTTCTTCCTATATACTCTTAACGTTTTCTACTATATAACCAGACTATAGGAAATCAGAGTATTTAATTGTACCTGCTAGATTCCAATTCTTTCTACCCACAGAAATTCTCAAGCCAAAGAATTATTGTATAGCCCATTAGCTGATTTCCTTCAAACACCACCACTTTTCATTTATACCCTGCTCACGCACTACATTCCAAAGTGTTTTGAAGGAAATAAAAATGAGGTAAATAAAACTGAAACACTCCTTTGCCAACATTTTTTTTAAATCAAAATCAGGTGTAATTGAAAGAAAATGATTACATGCTTTGCTGGCACTTGTTCCATTTTTTAGAACAAATGTTCACACTCACCTAGGGGATGTTTCCATCTGCTTCTCTCATTTTGGTTTCCTTTAGCTTTAAATTATAATACATAGATAAATTACCAATATCTTACTACCTAAAAATATATAACTCGGGCCTGATTTTTTTCAAATACACTCTACCAAAAATGAGTTCCGTTTTTCTCAATTCAGATTTCAACAATTAATCTTTAAGTTAACAGAAAAAGAGATCCTATCACCATTTGGGGAAAATACAGATTTCATCATCATCCAAAAGTACTAATTCTAGAGCTGCACATCCTATACTTATGAACTCAGCCATGCAGAGAGAGTAGCTATTCTTTTGTAACCCAAAATCCAAATTTAATGTGTAGGTATATTTTGAAAAAATAGAAACTAATAAAATAATAAGTTAAAAACATTAAACAGAACACAGTAGACAATACTTTACAACTGGACATCAAGTCATATGCATTTGTGGCTCAGGCCAGTACAAAAGTGACATTGTGAAAACAGATGTGACAAACCTTGACCACACCAAACCCTGGTAAAAAGCCAAAGCTTCAGTACAGCATCCATACACATTGGCGCCCCCATGCCTCACCTCTGACGCCCCCAAAGTAGCTGCATAACTGATTTATTTTCCATCCAGATGGTTGGCGTCCTGTAGACAGACTTAAAATGCTAACTGTGTCTTGGGCATGCTTATTCAGTGAGTCTTGAAAGCCATTATTCACTAATTTCATGTGGAAATGAAATTTCAGCTTCCCATTGTGTACAAATAACTTGGCCACTTATACCACATACAAAAAGTGCTTTTCGCCAGGCAGGAGTGGATGGCTGGAATGCAAAAGCCTTCCTGTGTGCTTTCCTGGCTCGGGCCCAAGCCGGCATATGGCGGCCCCACCAACCACCTCCATATAGAATACTAGGTGAATGCTTTAAGCAAGCACTGATAATGTGATTTACAAAGCCCACACTGGACGGCTGCTGTTTGCCTCTATTTTCATTCAGGATAGAAGATTAATCTTTCCTCAAATAAAAGCATTTGATGACATTTTGGGCTCTCACATCCATCCTCCCAACATTACTCACTACTAAAATTTTGGTATATCTAGAAATAATCTTGAGTTTCTAAGCTTTCTTACTTTACCATTATCTTACTCTTGAATATAATTCTCAACATAGGCATCACCCTCTGTTTCAAGTCTGGAACTGGCAGGCAAAGAAAGGCTGGCTTTCAGAGAGCCAGTCAGAGGTTTTAGTAAAGCTCATGTGTTTTGCTTCTGTGCAACATTTCCACACTGTGCTTATAAACAACTATTGATATTTTCTGGAATTTCATTCCAGAAATTGTTTGCTTTCACATGTCAAAGAACTCTCTTCCCTTCCCTCCTTGGGATTTTTTTCAGAATCGGCAATGCTACTCATCAGTAATAAATAAAATTTCACGTGTAGATATATATTAACATTTCACACTGTGGCTGAGGAGCTCAAAGTATTTTACAAACACTGCCAAAATCATCAGTGATTTCCAGCCCTGAAATCTGACTTTCGGATCTTCCCAAGAAGATTTATTTATATCACGTTTGCAAAATACAATGTGTATTTATAAATACAGGCATTTATCTAATACTCAGCAACAGATGCAACAAGTCATATCCTGGGACTGGCAGAACTTCCCAGAGAAATGAGATATGCCTGCCTAGGGTGATCCTTTCTCTCTCCTTCTGAGGTATAAATGGCTTTTCCTCATCTCCTACTTTTATCTACCCTACCAAATAGCTCTCTGTTCCTCCCCCCATATCTGCAGAAGGCTAATGACCCTCCTTGTCTTAGATACCCCAGGAATGTGTTTTTGTCCATTGCCCTTCCCCAGGCTTGTCTGCTATGTAACTGAATTTCAGGATGAGATGAGTGATATAGATTATGAAGATATTTAGGACAATAAAAATAAACATGATCAAGACAAAAGAGCTCAATCTCTGTTCTGCGTTACTCATCCAATTTCTGAAAATAGCAATGCTGTCAGAGTCGACTCGGAAAATACCGTTTTCTTTTATTTTCTTTTTCTTTTTTTTTTTTTTTTTGTAACAATAAAAACAGCTGATAGTGCACTCAGAAAAATCAACTCTGACTTGTTCCTGGAATCACAGCCCACTAAAAGAAAGGGATATGGCCTTCCATCAAACAAACAAAAAAAAAAAAAGTAAACACAAGTTAAAAACAAGGAACTGGCTCCAGCATGGAGGTGACATCCAGAAACAAACAGTGATCATTCCAGAATTTCTAGAAGGGGATTCAAAGGAGGAACCTAGTTGGAATGAGGAGAAAGGGTATTTGTCTTAAAGCTTTATTTGCAAAAGCAACTCACACTTATAATTGGACCGTGGGTTTATGAAGAGTGGCCAGAGCAGGTGGCCAATGTACATGCCATGAAGTTAACCACTTCAATAAAAAACCCTGGAAAGAACAGGGCTACTGTATGCACTATCACTCAGACCCTTAGAAGTCAGCTTTCATCTATCAGCTTTAAAATAATTGTAAATAATGGGGAAAAAAACTTTGAGACACAATAATGGCACTCAAAAACTGCACAATTCTAAACTGAGAGACACACAAATATTGAAGCAAAAGTGAATGTCTATTCTTCTACTTATAGCACCTTGCAGGTCATTACTGGGAAGGTTTTTGTTTTAATAGAAGGCCTATATGATGGAGTACTTTTTACAAAAGCATCATTGGCACAAATATCAACTGACTACAAAAATAGAGTAACATGATATTCTTCAGTGTATAGTTTGTGTCCCAAACTAAAATACAAAACTATGTCATAATAATGTTTGTTTTAGATTTTAAGTGTATGTTGCTTTTGGCTGACCTTATTATAAAGAAAGTCAAAAGCAATCACTTTTAGGGTCCTTTGAGAAATCACCCTTCATTCCCATCTTAAAAACAAAGTCAGAAGCAATAAAGCATGGATTCTTCTATAATTAAAGTGCAGCCCCATTTTTTAAATCATGAAAAAGAGTTTCAATTGATAGAGGGCGGGTCCACAAAGTTGTACCTGGAGAAAACCTTTTCTGCAAGTCTGTTTTGAACAGAAAGGCAGCTCTTGTTGAATCTGGGATATGTGACAAGATTCTCACAACAAAGCAAGTCTGCTTCTAACAGACACTAGATTGAAGCATTACATAGCATTTCATGCAATGAAATGGAATAACTAAGCTACTGAAAAAAAAAAAAATACTTCCTTGGTAGCTACCACAAAGCAGTGAAGGTAGCAAGAGAAAAAAAAAAAATGCTGTGACAGCATTTTCTTTTGATTCAGCCCAGTAGCTATGGAAACTATCTTTTAAAGACCAATTGGTGCTCTTCCCTGCAAACCATATGAAATAAAACTATGTCTTAGCCTCACGGATTCCATGGTTTGAGTCTTCATTTTTCAACACGTTCAACTTATGTAAGCTCAACTGGAGCTTTAGCTCAGGTATTTGCAAGTTGAAGCTATCATATTTGACTGATACTGTGGATTTAAATTAGAAAACCCATGAAGGTGTTTCTGGATAAAGCTGCAAGGAGTCATAATGCTCAAATGAGGAGAAGTAAACATTTGTTAAATCTGTTTGATGTGCTCCAAGAAATGCAATGTTTGCTTCTTTCTATTTCTCTCTCTCTTCTTCTTCTATGAGGTAAGAACGGATGGAAATTCCCAACACTTGCCATGTCATCAGCCCAAGTGTTTTCTTTCCTGTGGCTGTACATACACCATAGGTGATGAGTGGCAATTCAGGGTCAAGAGTTTCCTCCTGTTTTAAGATTTTTCTTTTGTGGCTCCCTCAATAGGAAAATTGTAGGCAAGCTAAAAAAGAGAGCAGGTCTATGGTCTGGCTTTTTTGCCTATATGAATTTTAATCATAAACTATTTGAAATGGAACTCTCTTCAGAAATCTATTTCCAGACTTATTCACTCTAATTCTTTAAGGTTAACCATTTTATATCCTTAATGATATTCATTTTTTCTTTTGAAACACAATTTCATAAAGATGGATATTCTGTGTGCTCATTTTCCTACTCTAAATACCACCTTAATTCATCTTCATTGTGTCTTACTCTCTTCAGTCAAATCCCCTCAGAATCTATTCTTTTTTCTGCATACAACCTTCTCTTATCAAAGAACCCAATTCTTTGATAAGAATTTTCAAAATTATAATTGAGTAACTATTACCTTCAAACATGCATGACTTTGTCTGATTGAATTGGTCAGTGTCATCTTTCTCTTTAACCTCCAAACAATCTCACAAAAAGTATCAAAGTATCACAGCCTGTTTACAGAATCTTACTTTGTGCACGGTTAGCATGACACTTAAAACATTAAAGGCTGTGGGAAAAAAAGACATTATAGGCTGTGTATGATACAAAAGATAATCCTGAAGAACAATGAAGTACAAGATTTAAACGACATTAAGAACGATTATGAAATAAGAAAATTGAGACTATATGCTTAAAGCATATATGTTAAAATGCTTAAAGCATTTGATCCATTGAACAAAACGGAGTCAGAAACAGACTCACACATAGACAGTCACTTGATGTATGACAAAGACGACAAAGCAAAGTTTTGGGAAAGAACAATCTTTTCACTATATGATTTTGGGTCAGTTGGAGGAAAAAATGACTTTTTATCCTTTGGCCATATCACAAACCAAAATCAATTCCTAAAGGACTACAAATATAGAACTAAAAGGCAACATAACACAGCTTCTATGAAAACAAAACCAAACAAAACAAAAACATAAGAACATGTATCTTCAGGATTTGGGAATAGGCAAAGGTTTCTTAAGGAAGACACAGCAGGTACAAAGAATAAAGAGGGAAACTGACACAGGGGATTTATGAATAGTAGGGATACCTCTTCCTCAAGAGGCACATTCAAGAAAAAAAGGTAACCCATGGAGTGGGTATATGTATGTATATATATTATATTGTATTATATACATTATATATTAAATTAAATATATATATTTGCAATACCTATATCCAATTAAGGACTTGAATCCATACCATATGAAGAACTACTAAAAATTAACAAGAAAAAAAAAGATATAACCCAAAAGAAAACCGTGAAAATGACTTGAACAGACATATCACAAAAAAGAATAACTAAATGGTAAGCAACCAAATGAAAAGGGCCTCGACTTCATTAGTCATCAGGGAAATGCAAATAAAATCACAATGCAATACTGCTACTACCCACCAGACTGGCTAAGATTAAAAAAAAAAAGAAAAGAAAGTATTAAGGGTCTGTCAGCAAAGATGTGAAGAATACAGAACTCTTGTATGCTGATAGTGGGAATGTAAATTGGCACAATCATTTGGGTGAACTGGCAGCATCTATTACAGTTGAACACATATACTCGGGAGCCAACAATTCCATTCTCAAGAATATAATCATTAGAAATATGAAACCATGTTTACCAAATACATGTACAAGAGTGTTCACAGTAGTTTATACTCTTCAGAAAAACCTCAACCCAGGAAATACCAAAGTGTCCATCAACAGTCAACTGTATAATTAAATTGTGGTATATTCAGTTAGCAGAACACTGGACACCAATTGGAATGATCAATTTCCAACTATTTTCTTTTTTTTTTTTTTTTTTAATTTTTTTTTAACGTTTATTTTTGAGACAGAGAGAGACAGAGCATGAACGGGGTAGGGGCAGAGAGAGAGGGAGACACAGAATCGGAAGCAGGCTCCAGGCTCTGAGCCATCAGCCAGAGCCGGACGCGGGGCTCGAACTCACGGACTGTGAGATCGTGACCTGAGCCGAAGTCAGACGCTTAACCGACTGAGCCACCCAGGCGCCCCAATTTCCAACTATTTTCAACAATAAAGGCAAATATCATAAATACAACATTGAATGAAAAAAGAGAAAACAAGAATTAAATGTTGAATGACTCCATTTTTATGAAGTTCAAATGCAGGAAAACCAATATATGCTTACAGAAATCAGGATAGTATTGACCCATGACTGAAATGGTGAGGTAGTTTCTTGGGGTATTTTCCTTGACTAGTTACATTGGTGTTTCCACTTTGTTAAAAATCAGTGTGGTAATACTTTTGATGTGTATGTGGTTGTGGGTCAAAAAGTTTTCAAAAAATTAAAGGCACCATTCCCATTTTCAACAAACATAATTTTAAAGTCAGAGCACAGAGAGAAAAACATGAGACTGTTTTTCAAGCAACACAGCACAGCTGAATATGTGCTGCTCCTATACTCATATTCAGCAAGCTCCTATACTCTTGGCCAGTATCTTAAGAATGATGAAAAAAAATTATAAACATAGGGGGGAATGTCCGGCTTTCCAAAAGTTTATAAGTCAAGAAAAAGAACTAAGATTTAATTTTAATAAAGAAACAAAATAGAGAATAACAAGAGACACTACTTGATTATAATGCTGGGGCCCACAGCTATCAGACTTTCCCCTGGCTGTGCTACAGGGACTGGGAAAGAAAGAAAGGGACTGGGATTGAAATGACCAAGAAAGGCCTCATGGAAGATGTGGCCATAAGTGTAAAATACAGACCAGGGCAGTGATGAATTAATAGTCTGGAAGAGAAATGGGAATGATTCCAGGGAAGGAGAATCCTGGAGCAGATGAAAAGGAGACAGTAGGGAAGAAAATACTCAATAACGAACTGTATGCTGGTAGAGACAAATAGCAAAATCATTGTCCACCTTCCGATGGAATAATGACTGGAAAAAAATCTTGTTAAAAATGTACTTATTCATTCAACTATAATTATTGTAATGTTATGGAGACTTTTCAAATTATGGGTCACAACATATCAGTGAGGAGTTCCTCAATCCAGTACTCCTTTCAACATCATCAAATGAATTTGGAATTTAACCATGTCCTGCATTCATTGCTTCCCACCTGCTCTAGATCACAAATGTTGAGACCTTGCAAAATCATTGACATCCCATGTATTATTTAATGTAGTGTCGGTATGTATTTTTAAACTGTGTTCCATTTGGAAACACCTAATATGCATAGCCCTGCCCTAAGAAGGGTCAGGTATTTGGCAATTTGGGGAAGGATTTTGAGTTGGCTTCCCTTAAACTATCTTGATAGTTGTCATGTTTCTACATCAGTTTCACTCTATAAATCTAGCTTCAGGAAGGCTAATGGCTATTTGATGATAGAGCCATTAATGATGTGGATATTAAAAACTCTGACAAATGTAAAAAAATATTTTTTACATAGAACAATTTTATTCTGTATTAATTTCCTGCCCCCTCACAATTTTGCAGGCTTCCATTAAAATCACATAAAAATTTCCCAACCCCTTCAAATTTTACAGCATTAAATTAAAATTCCCTAAGCAGCTTCCACCCATGCAGCCACCCCCATCACTTTAAATTAAAAGGAAAACTCACTAGGAACCCAAGGTCTCATGTAGTAATAGCATTCCAATCAGCTACACAAAGCATTTATTGTGGGACAATGTGCATGAAAAAAGACCCACTTAAATATACAAATGCATGTTTTCTTTATAGAAGCTCATACTGGGAGTAGAGAAGACCTTCAATTCATTCTGAATCCTGGAGACCTGGAAGTAGGCAGGCATGGACTACTTCAAGTGCACATTCACTTCCTCTTCTACGTAAATCTGTCTTTCCCCATATCTTATGGTTTCGCAATTTTTTCCCCCTCACATCCTATTTTCTGCTGAGGTGACTTAAAGTCATGTCTGTCTCCTGTGACTTGTTCCAGAATTACTCTAAAATACTCGCAAAGATGTTGCTATATTAGGAAAAATGAATGGAAACTCTTAAAGTCCTTTCAGGGACTTTGCAGCTCCTCTGCCAGCCATGTGTTGATTGCTTCCTAATTGGCCCGTCACGTTACTGATGGAGTGTTCAAAGCAGTTTAGGAATTTATTCCCAAAAGCTGCATGGATATTCTAGATAAATTATTATCTTACTGCCTAGTTGGAAAACATGCTCAATGCTAAAAGGGAAGTGGTAATGAACTTGTCAACGTACAGTTGCTTTCATATTAGGTAGTCAGTCACACAACTTCTTCTAACGTCTTTAAGCCATTTTCAGAAGATGGCAGAATTATAATGCTGCACTAAGAGGGTGAGTTGATATGCATTGCTTCTCCTTGAGATGAACTATTCCTAAATATATACCCAATCATGCAGGGGTATGCATATTCCACCTTCTGCCATTTGCTCCTTAAGATTTCTTTTTTTTTTTGTCCTCTTCCTTAAACAAAACCACACAGGGCTCCACCAAACCAAAAGCAACCCACTGTTTCTGGACAGAGGTAGTGAGCATGTGCCCTACTCCCACACTCCTCTCCCATGGCCTTCCTCTACAGTGAGGTACATGGGACACTGACACGTGAGACAATTTCAGAGGAGGAACTGTTGTATGATGGAAAAAAAGGCAGGAGTGGAGCCAAGAGCCCTGGTTTCTAGTCCAAATTCTGACACCAGGTAGTGATGTGTCATTGGGCAACACATTTGGACTTTTTATGCTTTAGCTTTCTATTTTATAAAATTCAGGGGTGAGACTAGATAACTGCACTGCACTCCAGCTTCAAAATTCTGTTTTATATTTAGTTGAATAGTTCACACATTTGCAATGACATCCTTTACTAAGATTGACTCAGCACAGGGCACATACCAAAACCTTGACTCTTTCTGTTTATTTTTCTACCAGATCAACAGACTCAACCCTCATCCTTGGAAGAACCAATTTCCTATTTCCTAAATTCCAATGTATACCTTCTCATTTACAACAGGAATAATCTCTTCACTACTGAGTTTTAGACTTGGCACTACCCAGTGATGTTACTCAGTATCTTACTTATGTTTTTCTTTCCTTAAGTTCTGTCAAGGAAGATACCTCTAAGTTCATTTGCCCTGAATTATGGATTTTCATTTAGTCACCCTCTTCCCCTGCAGCTCACAATGTGCATCAAATCCCTAATGCCTTCATATTCCCATTTAGGTAGCTGTGGTTGGAAAAATAATGCACCCTTCTCCCCAAAAAAGACGTCTACATTGTAACCATCAAATTTATGGATTTGCTAACTTAAATGAAATAAAGGACTTTGCAAGTGTAATTGAGTTAAGCATTTTGAGATAAGGGAGATTACCATTTAACCAAGGGAGGATTATCTGGGTGGGCTCAACATGTCCTTTTATTTATTTTTTAAGTTTATTTATTTGAGAGAGAGAGAAAGAAAGTGAGTTTTGATCCCACAAACCATGAAATCATGATCCAAGCTGAAATCAAGAGTTGGATGCTTGACAGACTGAGCCACCCCAGGTGCCCCAAGTATCATTTTAAAAAGGATGTGAAAAAGGGACACCTGGGTGGCTCAGTAGGTTGAGCGTCCTACTTCAGCTCAGGTCATGATCTCATGGTTCATGAGTTCCAGCTTCATGTCAGGCTCTGTGCTGACAGCTCAGAGCCTGGAGCCTACTTTGGATTCTGTGTATCCCTGTCCTCCTGCTCCTTCCCGGATAGTGCTCTGTCTCTGTCTCTCAAAAATAAAAAACAAACATTAAAAAAGTTAAAAAAAAAAAAAAAAAAAGGATGTGAAAGAGTCAGAGTCACAAAAGGAAATGTGACTCTTCTCCACGGATGTGAGATCAGAGTGATCCCACTGCCAGAAGAAGCCATAATCCAAGGAATGTGAGCAGCCTGTGGAAGATGGAAGGGCAAGGAGTGGATCTTCCCCTAGAGCCTTTAAAGGAACACAGTGCTGCCAACCACTTGATTTTAGGACTTCCGACCTCCAGAATTGTAGGATAATTCATTTGAATTGTTTTAAGCCATTAAGTTTGTAGTAAGTTGCTATAGCAGCAATAGGAAAATATCATAGTAATTATTAAGTTTTTTATCTTTGAATCCCCCCAAAAGAGATAAACCACATCCCCTATCACAGCCTGTACCTCTACCAGTTCTAGCCATGGCTCGGATGTAAAAAATAATATATCCAAAGCCTGTATATCTACGCTGGAGTAGAAAACATCGATGCAGATATTCATGTGGAATACAGAGAAATGAGGAAGGAAAAGAGGAAGAAATGAGGAAATATCTATCACCAAACTACAAATATAGCTGTCAGACAAAGGTCCCAAATGAACAGATGAAGGACTTAGTGAGTTTGTTCCTGAGGGATACCTCCTTAAATGATGTGTGCAGGCCCACCATAGTCCTGGCCCTGGGAGCCACTTCCCCATTCCACACCGCTGAGGGCACAATGGTAGTAAATTTTTCTGAAGTGGGAAAATAACTTCTGGGTAAACCCAGCCTGGCCAACCAAGGATCCTCTATAGATTTCCAGAGGGACCCATGTCCCATGGCTCCAAGTGTCCTCTTAAGTCAGGGAGGACACAAGGAGGACCAGAGGCGAGTGTCATGCAAGCAGAGGTCCCCATACATACTGTGGGGATCACTCCAGTCCGTCTCCAGCCTTGCTACAGAGCTGAACTCCAGCTGGCCATCGGCAAACCCTTGCTGAGCACTGACTCTGCATGCTGTACTGTGTTCCTCGCTCTTGGAAGCAATGCCACCAGGGAGTCTTTAGCCTGGCATAACACTCTGCTAGACGGGACCCACATTAAAAGGACCTGCTGACCCACACCTCTTACTTTAGCCCCAGAGCAGCCAAACCCATCATAAAGATGTTCCTCCTTAGCATTCTTCATGCTTTTTCTCATCAACCTATGTCCCACCTCAGAGCATATTTCTGACTCCTCTGGCTCTAGCTTAGATGTCCTCTGGCTGACACCACCTCTCTCTGTCACAAAAACTCTATGCTAGGCCAGATAATGACCCTCACCCATCAATATGTCCCCAGCCTAGTCCCTGAAACCTGTGCAAATCTCACATGGCAAAAGGGAACTTTGAAGATAAAATTAAATTATTGCTCTTGAGATGGAGAGGTGATCCTGGGTCATCCAGGTGACCCAAATTTTATTACAAGAGTCCTTATAACAAGAGGAAAGCAGGAACATAAGTGTCATAGAGGAGGTGTGACCATGGAAGCAGAGGTCAGAGTGCTCTAACTGCTGGAAGGAGACCAGGAGCAAAGGAATGCAGGTGGCCTCTGGAAGCTGGAAAAGACAAGCAAATGGATTCTCCTCAAGAGCCTCAAAAAAAGTATGCAGCCCTGACAACACCTTTATTTTAAACCTGAAAAATCCATTGCAGACCAATGACTTCCAGAACTATAAGACAATACATGAGTGCCATTGTAAGCCACTGCATTTGTGGTAATGTGTTACAGCAGCCATAGAAAACTAATACACTCTCTAAGACTGCTCTGGATACCACCATCCCCAGCCTGACCTGATCTGAGCATGCTTCTTCCTTTGTTCTCTTGGTCCTTCAATTAAAAAATGACACAGGCACAGTCTCTATGTTTATAAGCTGACTCTCTGACCCCAAATCAACTCCAGTCAATGCTATGAGAGCTCCAGAGGAGGCATGTGATGTCTGCTATGGATCTAATATTTGTGCTCCCCAAAATTTCATATGTTGAAGCCCTAATCCCCTATGTGAAGGTACCTGGAGGTGGGGTCTTTGAGAAACAATAATGAGTCATGAAGGTGGACCCTTCATGAATGTGATTAGCATCCTTACGAAAGACGCAATGAGAAGGCAGCCAGGAAGACATCCTTCCCCAGACACCAAATTGTTTGTCAGCACCCTGATTTTGGATTTCCAGCTTCTAGAACCATGAGAAATAAATGTCTGTCACTCAAGCCACCCAGCCTGTAGTATTTGTTATAGTGGCCCAAGCTGACTAAGGCACATGGTCTTGTGCCTTGACCTAGGAGGGCCCTGACCTAGCCAATGGAGGAAGGAAGTTTAAACTAAGACCTAAAGATAAGGGTTACACAAGAGAAGAGAGACAGGCAGCCAGCAGTGTGCTTTCACAAGCTGAGGAAAGAGAATGGGGGCAAAGGAAAGCAAGAGGAGAAGGCAGGGCCCAATGAGGCCCAATGCTGAGGCCTCAGCAAGAGAGATTTTTCTTTGTTCTAATTCAACCTAAGTGGGGAGGTTTTAACCAGAGGAATGACAGGAGATCTGCAAGAATCAGGTTCCTGACAGGACATCAGAGAATAGAGTCTACAACACAAGGGAAAACAATGGCTTCAAGCCTTTGAGGTTTTGATGAAATGTGTAAATATTTCCTACAAGGGACTGCTCATTAATCTGCAGCTATGTGATCGACCCTTAGCAGAAACAACTCCTCTCCTGCTGAGCTCACCAGTAAGCAGTGCCTTAAGGAAGTAGGATGGGGAGAGAAACACGCCATGGAGAATGGAGAAAGCATGCAGCCAGGATGGGGCCTGGGAGGCCAAGCCCCAGCAGGAGCTTAACCTGGGGTGGGCCAGCTGGCAAGCAGCCCAGGCCCCAGATGAGTGGGGACGGTTAGAGCAGGACCACCCACCTCAGCCACTTCAACAGGTCACTGCTGGCCAGAAGCCTGCATGGCTGGGACTTCTGTCTCACCTGGCACTCACTGCGGGAGTGGGAGTGATGCTTTCCTTGGCTGAATTCTCAGTCTCACAGTCGAGATGAAGCTGGGTACAAGCCACCCTTCAGGAGTGCTAAGAAACAGCACCAAACGATCCTCCAGATACCTCGAGGAGGGCAGAGGATGAGGTCGGCTGTTCCGGAGGCCAGCTCTGCCCTCCTGGGTATTTTGCTGCCTGCTAATTTCCCAGTGGAAAAGACCCCATGTGGGAAACAAATCTTCTCAGATTTATTTTTATTAAAGTTGAAAGCAAATATCTGCTGCTAGTCATAGAGCAACCAAACAGAAGACTAAAACTACCATTGAGCTCCCAAAGACAGGTCAGGCCTTCCATGAATATGTTGGTCCTTATTTGGTGACATGGCTCTCACCTCAGCAGGCTCAGGGATCTTAAGGAGGTCAACAACACTAACCACAATATCCAGTACATGAAAGATGACCCCCACCCCCAAAAGCATGGAAAAGCACAGAAGGCACCATACCCAACTTCTGAAGCAGAAGTTTGCTACCCACTAAGAATTTAGATGTGAAGTTTAGAAAATGCAAATAAACTCAGTGCATATAAAGAAACATGAACTCTTAACATTTATTTTTAAAAGCTTATTCTTTTTAATAGCAATGGAGATCAGACATGATACAAAAGCAGAGTTTCTGCTCTGTGAATAATCCACTGCATTTTGTTTATTTGAATGGTTCTCTGAAATGGAGGTCTTAGATCCCAAAAGTAGGAGGAAGTCTCCTCATATTTGGCCTTGGCCATAACCCATTAAAATATTATTTTAATTTCTTTAGAAAAAAAATTATCTCACAGACCTTGAGTTCAAGAATTAGAAGTACATAATGTAAAGGGAAGTTAGCTGTAGTAAGTTAATAATGTCCCTCCAATACCTGAAGCATCATTATTCACAAGATGATGACAGTCTAATCCCCACATCTGCTGATTAAACAAACAAGAGAACAGAAGCTTGGTTTTCAGGCTGGAGAGATGTTTATTAGTAATGGGGAGAGAGCTCATGGCAGTAAAGATTCCTGAGGAAAGTTCTAAAATCACTTTTCCAGAGATCTTTAAAAAGAAGGAAGAAATGTGTGTGTTCAGGTCAGTTTTGAGGGACCCATGCCTAGAAGCAATTGAAGAGAGGGGACACTCTTTGAGCTTTGCATTCTCAACACACAACTCTCTTTCTTGTTGCAGCCAAGCAGACACACAAAAGCCTAACCTTCCAACAATGTCCCAAGTCAGAGACATCTCATCAGTGGCTGAAGCTCGGCCCCTCTCTGCATAGATACCAACAGATCAGACCATAAGAGGTCTGTGAGCAAAGCTTGCCATGTTATGGTCAATTTTTAAACTCCAAGGATATATTTCTTCTACCCTGATGTTGATTCAGGCAAAGGAGGGTACACTAACATTCTCCAGCATTCTTGGCGGAGTGAGCGCAAACATTTCCTTTATGGCCCAGAGGTATATGAGGCCAGAGTCAGGCTGCCCAGGAGCACCACCAAATGGAGAAAAGTGTCTCTTCAATAATGTCAACCAAAAAGAGAGCCCAGAAGGCTTCTAGAGTCCTAGTGTATGGTACCTACAAATTTAAATTTGGGATTGACTTGCTGCTGGTAGAGTTCATGTCCTGAATAATCTTCTGAAGCAGCCATTTACAAAAGCAAGCCACAATCCTTTATCACTCTTCTTAACCAGATAGCAGTCCTGGGGTGCATCCGCAGACTACAACTTTGTTGACATGTGAGGTGAAGACTTTGCCAGCAGCATTCTGGACAGAGGGATCCATTCACATCCCCAGTCCTCTGACAGGATAACTGATTCTGTATTTCAGGGTACAGATGCCATCTATCTAAAGCTGCCTCTGAAGTGGGCATACGTAACATCATTCCTGGTGCAAAAATCAAGCAAGCAATCCCCAACTTTATCCATTCATTTATGATGACACAAAGCACACTGATATTGCTCAATGCATTTCAAAATATAATCTGTGTTCAGCTCTGTGGCCTGAGAAAGCAGATTCCTTAAGAAACACAGGAAAGGAGGAAAAGAAACACAGGAAAGGAGGAAAAGAGAACAAAGATATCTGGGATGTCTAATATATGCAGGCACTCTGCCGGACCTTTACATAATTTACTTCTTTTAACATTGATGACAAGCCTACAAAGTGGTTAAGGCAAGTATATTCTTCCACCTTTCCTGGAATAGACAGTGTGTGTGTGTGTGTGTGTGTGTGTGTGTGTGTGTGTGTGTTTGTGTGTGTGTATAGATACATATATATACACATATATCCCACAAATAAAACAAATGAAAGCTGTAGAATAGAGAAGTGAAGGGCTGGAGCTCACAACGCAGACAGTTGTAGAATTACAAAACACCCTGTGAGCTCATGTCCTATCTAGCACCCTAATTGTCTTTTCAATACCCTGCACTCATTAGAATCACTTGACACTCACACCTCCTACCACCGCCACCCCCCACCCCTTTCATCACACTGACCCCTCAAGTGGAAGCAATATGGACATGTGATGTCTGAGGTGCACAAGCCCTGGGTTGGAACTCTATTTCTGTGTTTTCAAGCTTTGTGCCATTGGGAAGGTCATATAAGTTCCTAGTCTCAGTTTCTTTATCTATCAAATGAGGATATAGGGCAAATCTATGTGTACTACAGTGAGAGAAAAAGGACAAAATACATGAAAAAATGGCTTAAGATTATAAATTCAGATGTGATTTGATATTATCACAAAATCCCTCCCAGACATGTTCTACCAGCTCCTCTACCACGTGAACCTCATAGTGACAGAAAATGCTTGACTTGAGCATGTTCTTTAGAAGAGCAACCATTAATTCCATTAATTCATAGAGTGGCAGAGAGCTAGACAGACATCTATCATATTCATGGCTCCACTGCAAAAGCCTGAGAAAGATATCCCTACAACTTTTAGATGACAAGCAGGAATCTGATAGTTGGTTTCTAAAAATGGTCCACCAATAACTCATACTTCTAGGTATTCATGCCCTGGTTTAGGCCCCTCTCTCACTGAAAATACATTGGTCTTGTGAATCACTATAACCTATAGAACATGGCAGAAGTAATATCCTGACACTTCCAGGATTTAGCCTTAAGGAAGTCTAGAAGCTCTTATTTTTGCCCTGGGTCAGTATATAAGAAATCCTCCTGGAGCGCTGAGATGGAAAAATCACATGAATCACATGGAGATCTAGAAGTTTTTATTTTTTCCCTGAGTCACCACATAAGAAGTTCTGCTAGAGAGACGGGATGGAAAAATCACATGGAATGAGACCAATCCAGCCATATCTGCAAGCCAGCTGAGCCCAGCCTTCTAGTCATCCCCAACAAAGCACCAGACATGCAGGTGAGCCATCATCAGTCCAGCCTCAAGGTGATTACAGCCCCGGCCAATAACATGAGGAACAGAAGAAATACCCAGCTAAGCCTAAACAACTTTCAGACCTGTATGAGGGAGTACAATAGTAATTGTTTTAAACCCTAAGTTTGGAGGTTCCTTATTATGGAGTAATAGATAAAAGTAACAATGAAGAGGATGGAGAGAGCTGCCACCATTTGAACATTCACTATATGCCTCACCTTCTACATACATCATCTAAATTAATATTCACTACCATAGTGTGAGAAGGGCATTAAGACACCAATTTACACATGACATTGGGTGAGGTTGAACTCTCCAAGGCCAGGTAGAGATGGATTTGAAATCAGTTGTGATTGCTGAGCCCATTTTCTCAGGAACTGTGTTAACATTTCTCACTAAACATGTCACATAATTGTTGGTCTCTATTAAAGAGGGAGAGTATTGGGTTAAACAAACAAACAAAAAAAAAGGTTGTTAATTATTAGACATCTATTTTAAATAATATAAATGGAAGCCATGTGTTACAAGGAAAATCGCTTTCAACTAGGAGTCTGGAAACTTGAAATCACTAGCTGTGGGAAATTAAACAAGCAATTCAATTACCGAAAAAAGTTTCCTTTTATAAAAGATGAAAATAATAAAATGTTTTCTTAGATTTTTGTGGGTGCTATGGGATCAAAATGAAATAATGAGTATGAGGGACTTAGGCAAAGAAAAAAAAAAGTTTTCTAGAAATGTGAAGAATTGTTGCTGAATTAACCTGAGCTGTCAAGCACTTCACAGTTATCCCAGAAGTTCTCAGTTCCACTATTTGTATTTTCTTGCTTTCTTTAGGGATGAATGTTCACATAAATACTGTTCTGTTTTCAGAGATTTGAAACACATCGTTTTTTTTTTTTTCAAATGGGAAATAAACTCAAAGACAACTATTTAATACATTACTTATTAACATTTTTAGAAGCAAAGCTAAAAAGCAGAAATCCTTGGGCTTCTAGTGAATGGCTATATTCCCCATTCCTTTGATCCATTGATTTATTTGAGTTTTGTCCCTCAGGGAAAACGAAGGTGTAAGCAATGGCTTTAGGGAATGTGTGTCCAGAATACTCACAGTCCTAACATAGGGTGAAGGAAGGTCTAGTGATACTGGATACCAGAAATTAGTACAAAATATAGCATGGCTATGTTGACTGGCAAAAAGTGAATATTTGGACTTACCTGTTCTGTCAAATGAAATGAGATATAAAAATCCTCATAAAAACAGGCCCTTTGCCCTTTGGGCGGTCAGTGGCACCCAAGAGCACTAAGAGTCCTTTGAACTATCCATTTACCATTTTTTTAAGTTTATTTATTTTGAGGGAAAGAGAAAGAACATGAATGGGGGAGGGGCAGAGAGAGAGAGAGAATCCCAGGCAGGCTCTGTGCTATGCGGGCAGCACAGAGCCAGATGCAAGGCTGAAATTCACAAACCGTGAGATCATGACCCAAGCCAAATCAAGAGTCGGGTGTTTAACTAATTAAGCCACACAGGTACCCAGAGCTTTTGTTTTGGAAAGCAGATGGTGTCACTGGTAGTCTCACCCATTTTTTTTTTGTATTGGAAGAAAAATCTAATACCAAAATAAGATAATCAAGAGTTGTATTAATGAACAACTTATGTATCAACTCCTAAGTAAAACATGACAGTGGTAAGGAACACGATTTTTATTAAAGATTCAGTCGGTTGAGCATCTGACTTCGGCACAGGTCAAGATCTCGCAGTTTGTGGGTTTGAGCCCTGCATTGGGCTCTGTGCTGACAGCTCAGAGCCTGGAGCCTGCTTCGGATTCTGTGTCCCCCTCTCTCTCTCTCTCTGCCCCTCCCCCACTTGCGCGCGCGCTCTCTCTCTCTCTCTCTCTCTCTCTCTCTCTCTCTTTCAAGAGTAAATTAACATTTAAAATTTTTTTAATAAAAAAATAAAAATAAAATTATATTCTTCCCCAAACCCCAAAGCATATACATTTCTATTGTATGAATAAACTAAATATTGTGGTTTCTATTTAAAAGTAGAAGGAACAATGGGTAAATTAAGACTATATAAAACATTCAGTCTAATGCCCTATTAAAAACTTTCAAACAAACTAAGGGTGAAGTTAGAAATATAGTTTGATCTATTTGGTTTTAGATGTGTGATTTAGTTTGTGGGAAATGGTACTCATCTGTATATTAACATAATAAGTAAGATACATGTGTATGTTTATACTTATGTGATATTATCTATTGTTCACTGAACAAAATGGAAACTTACACACTCTTCTTAAACTTAATTTTGTAAAAATAGAAACTGTGAGAAGGAGCTAATTAAATCCTTCATTAAAATTAAGAACCCCATTAGGAAAAGTTGTGCCCACAAAACAACTATTGTACAGTGATTATGGTCGATTTGGCATGTCTTTGTTCCAACCTTCTTAAAATGCTGTTACAATTGCTTTATTGTTATAAACATTAATAATACACTGTTCACGTTTGCTTTTATTTTTATCAAGTAACATGTATAACACTGAAAAATACTCTTAAATTTATATGTCAAAAGACAAGGTCAACATTCTTTTTTTTTAGTTTTTTAAAAATGTTTATTCACTTATTTTGAGACAGAGAGAGAGAGAGAGGGAGGGAGGGAGGGAGGGAGGGAGGGAGAAAACAAGCAAGCAAGCAGGGGAGGGACAGAGAGAGAGGAAGAGATAGAGAATCCTAAACAGGCTCCAGCACGTTGTCGGCACAGAGCAGACAAGGGGCTCAATCCCATGAAACATGAGATCATGACCTGAGTGGAAATCAAGAGTTGGATTCCTAACCGACTGAGCCACCAAGGCACCCCTGCAAAGCCAATGTTCTTAAAAGCACATTCAACTGTGGAAAAAAAAAAAAAAAAACACGAAAATCTTGAGTGTACGGTAACTTCTAACTAGAAAATAAATATGGCCACATGAACCATTAGAGATAGATCATTGTTTTGCATTCATTATCATTCTACAATTAATGAAAAAAACATAAAAACATTCTATTGTTTTTAAAAAAAAATCCCTGTCTAAATTTAGCACACTAGGGGCCATGGACAACTGTGCCCAGACAGGGAACTCCTTCTAAGCTGTGCCCCTCACCTCCCATTTCCTTCATTTGCCACACCTTATCTCTTAGATTCACAGGGCAATAGCAGGCCATTTTATGCTAACTAAACAAACAACAACAATAGCTGGACACATCATAATAATTCCTCCACAGCCAACAGTCTGTAACACACTTATGAAGAATATACAATCACTACTCAGGAAAGGAAAAGAAGATTTTTGCAATTATGCAGTGAATTTAGCCAATGAAGACAGCCAAATGAAGAATTCAGGGACCAACATGACCTTCTTTAGCCTCAAGGAGTCACCACGCTCAATGACACTGGTGCATCTACACAGTGTAAGTTAATTTAACAATAAGACACCAATGGGCAGAGATCCATCCAGGAAGAAGCAGAGAGAAATACAATTCAGGGTTTTCAAGGCCATGAGAAGTACAAATAAGCAATATAACTGGAGAATCACAAGGATTCAGACACTTTACGGAATTCCACACAACAAAAGAGAAAAATACTCAGAAATGTTCACACTAATAATGGCAAGTACTCTGAATCATTTGCAAGCTTCCAAACACACGAACAGGGTTATAATAGGTGTAGGAATGGAAATAAGTAAATGCAGAGAATAAATGAGTTATTAAGCATTTAAATGCATTTATATTCATAAATATGTAAGAAAACTGGGAAACTTATCATAACCAATTATTCCGATGATCAATTCTAGAGAAAAAGCAGTGAAGCTTCTCATTTAATACCACTGCATTATACTACTACCTATTTTGGAAAAGGAGTGTTAAGAACATTTCTCAAAGGCAGAAAATAGTCACAGAAAAAGAAAAAATCATTATTTTGTGTATTCTTAGGTGAACAGCCAAAAGCCAGAAGCCTAACTCCCGTGCACAGATTAAATAGAATGTGAAGACTAACCCTCAGAGACCAAACAGACAAATGATGGGACTCAACACCATGCAGTGACATCTCTGTATCTCTAGGGATGAATAAACTCAGGAGAGCTGACAACAAAATCTGCATGACTTCTGTGTGGTGTCCACTGTCATTTCTGATAAAGCTCCCCACGATGAAGAAAAACAATAAAAGTAGTCTTGAGCCAGACAAAGAACTAGATTCCCAACAGTGGGGTGCAGGGTCTCTTCCCTGTGCTGCAGACAACCCCTTGGTACACAGAAGCCACTTCCTTCCAGAGGGAGATGTGATGACTGCATGGAGACATTTATGGCAGTATTACACCTGATGTGAGGCTTAAAATAGCAGGGCCATGCTTTAGTCATATTCTCTTGAGGAAACATTTGGACTATAGAGCATCCCTCCAAAAAAGGTGCATGTCTACAAAGTTTAGAGTAAGTTCAGGTGTGTGTCTCATCAAGTTCAGAGTACATCTGGAGTACTTCACTGTTCTTGAGTGTCAAATAAGATACTAGAAATTCAGAAATCCAGAGAGAGTTTGCTACATAAGATTCCTAATGCAAAAGAATCTTAAAGTTTAGAGCCATTTTTCATTCTCACACCTTGGCAGCTCTTTTTTTTTTTTTTTTCTGGTCATTCAAAAAAGAGTAGGGGTTCTCACACTCCAGTAATTCATGAAATCTACCTTCCTTCCCATTCTCAGGTTGTCCCCTAACCCAGTCCTCTGTATTCCTTGATACAGTCACTCTCCTAATAGCCCTGTGCTCCCCAGTCAGATCCCAATTTACACCATTTTCAGGCTCATTTTCCTAACTTTTCACCCAGATAGCCTGTAATTCAAAATTATCAATGGCCTCCAATAGCATTTCCCAAAGTAAGATCCACAGATATCTGCCCTCCCAAGATGTTCTATTACAACTGAATTAAGTGATTAATATTCATGGGGAAAAGGGCACCTGGATGGCTCAGTCAGTTAAGCATCTGACTCTTGATCTTAGCTCAGGTCTTGATCTCAGGGTCTTGAGTTCAAGCCCTGCACTGGGTTCCATGCTAGGTGTGGAGCCTGCAGGAAGGAAGGAAGGAAGGAAGGAAGGAAGGAAGGAAGGAAGGAAGGAAGAGGGAGGGAGAAAGAAAGAAAGAAAGAAAGAAAGAAAGAAAGAAAGAAAGAGAGAAAGAAAGAAAGAAAGAGAGGAAAAGAAAAGAAAAGAAAAAAGAAAATTGGGGCAATGCTTAGAGATTAATAATGCAGATTAGCATATTAAAGCCTCTGAGAAACTCTGTAGGAGAGAAAATTTTTTTAACTTTTTCTCAGCTTTTCCTACCTTCAACCACAGGGTTGTGTTTTGACTTACACACCTACATCCAGCAGAACTACCATCTTTGGAAGATGGGCTTTGGGAAATGTTAGCCCAGAGGATAAAGTTGATATTGCTTACCATGGATGCACTGACCCATATTAATGGGTTCCTGATGCACCTCTCCACCTGCTCCCACCTGTCTTCGGGGGTTGCTCAAGTGCCCTCCTGAGAGTCTGAGTGGAAGTCACCTACCTCCTGGCTCGCTCTTTCTCCCTGTTTCCTCATATCCAAGCCCACTGGGGTCAGCTTACATTCTCTTTCCCTCCAGGAAGCCTCTGTCCTAGAAGTCTCAACCACCCCTGCCCTCACTCGTTGCTTCATCTTCCAACTACTTTTACACATATTTCCTTTTTCTATTTCACATGGCGGGGGAGCGGGGGGTAGGGGGGAGGTGGGGGGAGGTTTGGTGCCTTTGAGGATATGTCATACTCCACCTGGATAGTATACTCCTTGCAGGCATTTGTATCTTTTTTTTCTAATGTTTATTTATTTATTTTGTCAAAGAGAGAGAGAGAATGGGTATGAACACGCATGGGGGAGGGGCATAGAGAGAGGAGAGAGATGGAGAGAGATGGAGAGAGATGGAGAGAGAGGAGAGAGAGAATCCCAAGCAGGCTCTGCAACTCCCGCACAGAACCCGATGTGGCGCTAGAACCCAGGAACTCTGAGATCATGACCTGAGCCAAAACCAATTGCTGGGACATTTAACCAACTGAGCCACCCAGGCACCCCAGGCAGGCATTTGAATCTCTATAACTAGTTCTATAACTGACTTATATCTAATTGCATTTTATGATGATTTACTATGAATCCATAAAACCTGGGACAAGATCTTGTGCAGTGCAAGTGATCAATAAATATCTTTTTTAATGTTTGTTTATTTTTGAGAGAAACAGAGACAGATTGTGAGTGGGGGAGGGGCAGAGAGAGAGAGGGAGACACAGAATCCGAGGCAGGATCCAGTCTCTGAGCTGTCAGCACAGAGCTGAGCAAAGAGCCCAATGCAGGGCTTGAACTCATGGACTGTGAGATCATGACCTGAGCCAAGTCAGATGCTTAACTGACTGAGCCACCCAGATGCCCCAGAATAAATATCTGTTAATGAAAATAAAGTGGATTTCTCCAAATATTTCAGTACAGAAAGAGGAAGAAGGAGACTATGTCAAGTCAGAATGAAACTCTCAGAGTGACTGAAATTTAGCAGAGTGGGTGAAGGAAATTCACAAAGCAGCATGAGAATTCCAAAATTTCAACAAAATCATCACCAGTGCTGAAATGTCTAAGGAGAAACCACACACCTGAGGTCATGTTCACCAAACTCTAAAGGGGACTGTCCTATACAAAAGATATGTTCCCTAATCTGGTCTTAAGGAGACATGATGATTTTCAGGAGGAGGAGAAAACATCCCAAATCAGATATTTTTCTAATTCCTAATACAGTAAATTCCTGTTTCCTTCCTTCTTTCTTTTCCGCCTGCCCTCTACTCAACACATTTATTGAACACCTGCTAGGCATTCAGCACTGAGCAAAAAAAATATCTGGAAATGTCTCAGGGAAAATCAGAACTATGAGGTACAGAAGAACAAAGGCTCCTACCTTGTGAAAGTCTTAGTGAAATGCAAGTACAATTTAAAATAGTGCATAAGACAACAAGGATGAGATAGCCTGAAATACTATCTTAAAGCTGACAAAAGCAGGAAGTGTGCAGAATCATGCCATTTCAAAGTTGCATGTTTCTTTTGTTTATTTGCTTCTTTTGAGAACTAATAACTTTCTGTCTCTAACTGTTCCATATTAGAATAATGGGCCCTGGTCATAGTCACTCTATGTCCAACATGTTGCCTGACACATGGTGGGCACTTAGCAACAGTCTGATCAGTCACTTACTGGACAAGAAAATGAATAAGGCAGGAAACAAGTCCTTCCAGCTATGTGTAGAAATGCTACATTTGACTGAAAATTTTGGTGCTGTAAGTCCTTTAAACCAGAACACAGTGGATGGTGAGCTGTAAAGAACAATCTATGCCTTCTTGAGTTAAACAAGTTTCCTTTAAAAATACCATTCTGAGAGATTAAAATTCAGATGCACAACAAAATATTTACATAGCCTACATGATTCCCCGTTAATGTTACAGTAATTTAGGCAAATTTACTATTCCTGAGATAAAACCATCACTCCAGAAATTTGGGAAGACATTCTATTTCATACAGTTTTAGTAGGAAAAAAAAAAAAAAATGAAGAGTGACAGCTGAGTTTGGACAACTGTCACTTGGAAGAAGGTGGGGAAAATGGTACTACAATACTAGAATATTAATACATTTAGGTAATTAAAAAAAACACAAAACAAGAAGTGATTACAAGTAAAAACAAAAGAGGAACAATCTGGGAGAAGTCAAAATGATGTACATCAGGTAAAATGTGTGTTGTGTACTGTTTGTCGATTGTGCCAGTAAGCTGAACTAAGTTTACATTTTACAATGTCACCCTTAGCAATCAGCACAAGCACATGCGTGAGTATAAAACTTGGTATAAATTAGAGAACATTTTGGCAGCCTAAATCCCATGCCATTAAAAGAATAATCATAAAATTATTGATGATAATGTGGTCTTTAGATTAAGGAAAAGCCTTCTAAGAGAAGGAAGATATTTCCCTGAAGGCATTTGCAATGAACATGAACAAAGAACAGAAAAAAAGGACAGAGATAAATTCCTCACTGGCTAATTAACAAAGCCCAATCTTTTCTTTCTTTCACTTCTACAATGCTGTCAACAGAATGTAGAGGATCAAGAGACTGCAGAACCCAAACACGACCCTAGATAATGTAGTTATTAAATAAATCACATTCACATTTCCAAACAATTCATTCAAAGCATTGGCAAAAACCACCTGAAGTAGGTTTATCTGGTAAGGATAACTTTCCCCTTTGCACCCCATAATATTTTGTTAATAACACCACTCTGGCACTTAAGTTTCTTATAATATAATATCTTTATAATGGAGAAAATAACATCTGTGTCACAGACAGCATGACTGCTTCCTTTAATAAAGAATGTGTCTGACACTCATCAGGGCTTAATAAATGACAGGTGTCTTTATTATGATGCTGTTCCTTCTTACTATGCTGTTATCATTATTATTATTTATCATATCAACCCCTGCTCTCTTGGAACTTGAAAGCAGAAAACGAGACTGTGGTTTTCATTTTTGCATTCCATGCAACCCAGCACAGCACCGTTCTCAGGCATTTGATGACTTAATGTTAACTGAAACTTTCTAGGGTTACCATATGGACTAAATTTTTTGTGCCTGAAAGAGAAAATTGGTCATCAGACTTGTAGAAGGAACTTGCTCCTCCTGAAAGTAGCTGCAATTGCTTTAAACTATAACTTCCCTATAATGGTTGTTCTCTGTGAGGTTCTGGGAGATAGTTCAGAAATGAGCTGAATGTGAAAAAGTCTGACTAGGTCCCAATCGATATGAAAATAACACTAAAAGACCTTAGCAGATAGCATATGTTAACCTTCTGTGCATTAGGGACAGTTCTATGTCCTTGATACATGTTAGATTTTACTCTTAAAAACTTACAAATGCATATTTTTTTTCATGTTTTACAGGTAAGGAAACTGAGGTCATTTAGAGAGATTATAATTTTGGCCCAAATCACATCAATAGTAAATGCTATGGGAGTGTGACCCCAGATCTGTAAGACTCCCAAGTTTGAACCCTTAACCACTGAAACATACAATTTTAGTAACACTCTGAGTTCACAATCCATTTAGAAGCCACAAACTTACCTCCAGCAGTAAGTGCTATGACTTCTTTCCAACATCTTCCCACACAGCATAAACTGATTCGTTTCCCTCCCTTTTCCTCAACTCTCCTACCTGAGTTACCTGAGAATCTAGTTACTGGCATCTTCCTTAACGAACTTTGTAGGTTACATTCTCGAAAGCAGTGTGAAACAGCCATGCCCTGAGAAGAGCAACAAATTTGTAAGAGCCAACCTGCTGACCGGGAAGTCTGAGCAGAAGGGGGCATGTGCAAACAGAGTTTACATAGGTGGAAGAATAGAATATCCAGGAAGCAACTGCAGTCAGAGACAGCAGCCCTCAGTACTACTTCACTGCAGCAAGAAGGCCTTTCAAACACCCGCATTCTGCACCCTTCAAACTATACCTGCAAGAACTCCACAGGACAAAACCATCAGATATTTGAAAAGAAGATGCCTGTTGGCCAGGCATGAAATGCACAGTTCTGCAGAAAAACAAACAAACAAACAAAACAAAAAACAAAAAACTAGGGGGGCTTGGAGCACAGACCCTATTCTCTAAAAGCGCTCCCCAGGAAATACCTATTGGATGAATGAATGAATGAATGAATGAATGAATGGTGGGCCCTACATTAGAGAGTTGTGGGGAAGACTGATGACCCTGAACCAGGCTGACATTAACCATCATCACCACAGTGCCAAAATCTCTGTTCCGTTTACATCTCTCGCATTAAACAGGGAAATGTGAGCAGTATGCCTCAGGTTGGGATCCACTGCACCTCCCTCTTGACTTCATCATTTTGAAACCTGAAGCTGCTGAAGTCTGTCAGAGGAGTGCCAATTAGGTCCATCTAATTTCCCAAATATACGTATATTTGTTATGTGTTTTTCATTGACATACAAGTTCTAAACTAAACTGTAAACGAAAATGTTATAATTTCTAAGAATGAAAATAATATATGGCAATGCCAAATACAGAGTAATGGGCTTTGGTAAACAAATTCTCCAGCAAAAAACCTAAGGAGAAAAAAAGGACACTCACAAAACCTACCCATCTAAAAGTTCCCACAAAGCCACATGGTACTAAACAGTAAAAAGCTACTTTGGTCATCTCCATTTCTTCCTAGTAACAGACCTTGCCCTGTGATTACCTCCTTGGCTTATCGGTTAATCTGGTCGTACCCACAGCCAGCCTCTGGCCATAATAAGCTCTCAATGATATACTACCTTGCTTGCAAAATTTTGAAGAAAACGTTTCAAAATGACAAGGAAGAGTATTATCAAGATGTCTGAAGTGCCAACCAAATTTTATAACTATCAGCCAGCATCCTAAAAATCATTTTTGGCGAAAAGTCATGAATGATATTCACAGCCCAGAAGTGAGAAAAGGCTTCCGTCCATGCTTAAGGAGGCGATGAGAAAATGAACACATCTACGTGAAGCCTTCACACGCATTCTCCCTGCAGATGATAAAAAGCAACACTGCCACTTATCCACCTGAGATATCCTCAGTTCTCAAAATAATGGGTGAAAATGATCAAAACCTTAATTGTCTTCATATGGCTCAGACAAGGTACATAAACTCATTTTTTTATGCTCCCAGCACAGAAAATTGCTTCATTTCTAGAGTAAATATATACTAGAAACTTGCGGATATCTCAAGAATGCCTTGTAGCTAAAGAAAGTAACATCACTGCCTACTCATTTGGCTTAATTTGCTAGTCTCTCAGCAACTTCATGCTTACGCTTCCAACCCCTTTTAGATCCTAGGATGAGGCAACAGTCCAGAACCCTGGAAAGTCGCCGTCTCCAGCAGCCAGCAGTTTACTGAGCCACCATGGTCCCAGGATGGACTTTCTTCCCAGGATGCCTTCCTGGGAATGTGCATGTCCCATGCATTCCACTTATCTTCTCTAAGCTACATTCCAGTAACTAAGCTTCATAAGCTTCTTCTGAATTGTTTATTCTGTGTTCTAAAGCTCCATCCGCTGTTGAGATGATTTGCAAGATTCCTTTTCTTTTTTGTTAAGCAGGATTGGTGAGTATTACCGGGCGTTTAGGTGGAATCACTGCTATTTAAAATTCCTGCTGCCGAGATTAAAGGAGATAAAGCCTGTGAAAGCCTTTTGTAAACTGTAAAGTCCTGCTCATATGTAGTGTGCTGTTATAATATTAGCCATAATAGCAATAACCCCAATCCAGTTGTAACACAGGCTTTAAAATGATAATAAGCATTTGGGTCTTGTCTTTGCTGCATTCCCAACGGGGGCCTACACTGGTGCCCAGCAAGGGGAAGCCTCTCGAAGAAAGTTTTGTTTGGATGCATAAACGAATGACTCTAAAACATCACATACTTGTCCAAATTAATGTCCACAGGCAAAACGAAGCTAGGCATGACAATTTAGATAATGAAAATACTTGGCAAAAATACTGTGGTGCTGAAAAGAAATACTGCAGAAAAAGTTCTTCTAAAGATAATTCCTTCAGTAATGAAATCTGGCCCTTTGCAATCAGTATTGGGGAGGGCAGGGCGTGGTGGTACAGGTTGGGGCAGGTATTTCCATTAGTCCTGAAAATTTGCCCTAGTTCAGGATAGCTTACAGGAGGAGGCTGCCATCCCAGAAAAAGCCTAGGGTAATGAGTATGAGGGGGTTAAAAGGAAAAAACAAAACAGAACAAAACACAAAAGGAGCAAAGTCTATCCCAGCAATGGGCTTATTTTCAGGCTCTTTCCAGGGGTGGAAATGACCGAATTCTCTGTGGGAGAATTTTAGAAGCATTTTAGAAAATGCTTTTAGATGCATCTGTGCTAATCACTCTGGTCATTGAAGGGTTGATCTATTTAAGGACCTGTATGCAGGAAAGGGTGTGGGAAAGAGGTGGAGGATGAAAATAGAAAGGAAGATGGTAGTGTCCAGGAACTGGGGACTCATTTATCCTACTCAACTGAAGCCTTGAAAATAAGAAGGGAAACTCTGGAGTAGCAGCTGATTACTCAGGAAAGCAAAGGCTGGCACCGAATTTAACCCCAGAAGATGAGGATATCCTAACACCCTTTTTATCTAAGGGACCGGGTGGGGTCTAGAGAAGAGAAGGAAGAGAGCCTGCTACCTGGGCGGTCTGCAGGGCTCCAGCGGTAGGGAGGGCCTCTGCATCAGCGGCTGCTAAGCTACAGAAAATATCGTATTTCTGCCCATCAATCAGCATTAAGCTGCTTTGGGGGCTGAGCTTTCGGCACTGGTAGTTGCCAGTAGCAACAGGGCACACACTCCTCACTCCTGGCGAGCTGGGGCGGCAGCAGCAAGGGAGGGGGCGGTCAAGGCTAGAGGCTGTGAGCTTGGCAGACAGGGTCGGGAATCCACTGGTGATGGGGGAGGGGGACGGGTACCAGGTAGAGGCGGGCGTGCCCTGCAGGGGCCAGCCCAGGTAGCGGACCAAGCCACTGGCCTGTGTGGGTGGGAAGTTTTGGGGTTTCTGGTGGCACAGCAATGCCCTTGCCAACCTCAGCAGCCTGCCGTCCAGCCTGGAAATGTCTCACTCTGCTGGCATCTGTACAAGAGAGTCAAGGCCGAGAGGGCAGAAGCCAAGCTGGTACTGCTCGTGGGTGGGTTGGGGTTCTAAAGATCCACCCCCTCACCCGCCACCCCTCCACCCTTCAGAAGTCTCTGGAGAATGCCAACGTGGAATTATGTCTGCACGTGTGAGTGTTTTCGTTTGCACTTCCAGCACAAAAGCGAGGCCCCACAGGTGGAAAGGAGGTTGTGCGTGCGTGTGTGTGTGTGTGTGTGTGTGTGGTGCTCGGACTGCGTGTGAACCGTGAGATGGCTGAGGCACACGCACGCGGCTCCCACCCGCCGTCCCGCCTAGGGCGTCAGGGGTGTCTGGTCTCAGGCACTTGGGGAAGAGAGCCAGAACCGCGCGCCACCTCCCCGAACTTCTCCCCCTGCCGTCGGGATCCGGTAAGGTGGGAACGAAGGGCAACGGAGAGGGAGGTGGAGGGCAGAGGTAGACCCATGAGAGCACAGGAGCGGGCACGGATGCAGGGAGCCCTTGGGCACCAATAGGAAGGACGGAGCTGAAAGGCCAGTGGACAGGCCCGGGCTTCGGGCGCAGGGGGCGCGCCTGCGAGGGGCGAGGGCTAGCGTCTCCTTACCTGGCCTGTGCTGGAGCATTTTGCAGCGGGGCGGGGGCGGGGTGGGTGCCACCCTCCCTGGGGGCCGACCCTGCAGTGCTGTCACTTCGGGGGGCAGCCAGGCGTTGGCCGCAGAACCCGGAGTTGACAAACTTGCCAGGTCCGGAGCGCGCAGAGGTGGCCCGGGCCACGCACGCCGCACAGCCCACGGCAGCCGGGACACCGCGCGCTCCCAGGAGCTCTTCCGCTTTGTTGTGTTCCACTGGTCTCCCCGCGCCTGCCTCTGGGTGTCTCCGCGCCCTCCCAGCAATGGGACGTTTCGCCCGCGTTCCGGGAGGCCCCTCGGGTCTGCGTGCCACTTTCCTCCCTGAGGCGCGTTAAAGAGCTGCCCTGGAGCGCCTGGCGGGGCTGCGCAGTGCGCTCCTACCGGGCGGCTCCGGCCCGCAGATTCCCGCCCCCCACCTTCTCCCCCTCCCCGCCCCTCCGCGGCACCCCCATCAGAAGCTGCTTAGGATCGGGCTGTCAAATCCAGCCCATCTGCTGCAATCATAATCAGTCTCAACCGAACGGTTCTGACAAATCTCCGCCTGGAGCCGGAGTTGGGGAAGCCGGTGGGCTAGGGGCGGGGAGGGGAGGAGGGGGCCACAGGGGCGAGGGGGCGACAGGGGCTGAGCTCTGGGAGAGAGGGGCCTAGAGGCTTCCATTGTCTGTCCCAAACAGAGGAACTGAAATGGGAAATGGGGATCCCCAAAGCGAAATACTGTTTTCCTTTCCCAGTTCCTAGTAAGAAAAATCAATCCACCCTGGCAGGCCCTGGCATACCCCACCCCCATCCCAAGCCACTGCCTGCTGTGTCTGGGTGGAACGAATTTCTGCTAATGAACTACACAAACAGGTCCTGTAATCTTATCATCAGGCTGACCCACAGACTGGCAGAGATACCCAAAGTATTGTAATTGGCAGGTAAGAGCTAGAACTAACAGCCATTTGTCTGGAGTCAGAAGTTGATTCTCAAGTACATTTGGAAATAAAGCTTACAGAGGGAGAACCGGCCTGTCAATGGCAAAGAAGCACAGCCCTTCCAGTCGTGTTGGCATTTCGGGAGATAAAAGGAACATTTGTTCTGGACAAGAAAATACTGAACTTAGCCCCAGGTTAGAGCTTAAAGAATTTTCATAATTTTTTTCCCATTTTCTCGTGAAAATGCTTTTTAAAGAAAATCTATTTTAACAGAAAGTGATAACTTCGAAAAATGATTTTTCCAAACTAGTTTCTTCTACAGATGAAATAAGGTGCTATACTTTGAACTATTTTAATGTGCCACTTCAGTATAACCACACATAGATCTACTGGTTATACCCTTACAAAGAAATAAGGCAAAAGTTTTTAAAAATCAGTGAAAATAACAGTGGTCCTACATATACATAAACAACTCTTAAAGCATCAAGAATACAACCAGCAGGATTGTGTATGGTTTTGTACATTCTTCTCAAGTGCTAGAAAATGTTCAGTTGCCCTGAAGGACGGTAGTTATTGGGGAGAATAATTGGTTGGATAAACACATCACCAGTTGAAAAGCTGAAGGGGAAAATTTTAACCCATTTATTCGGATAGGTATAAGAGCTATGCAAAAATAAGTATACTGTGAAAATTTAACACAGTTTGAAACTGGTGCTCAAAAGCATTCTTTTGCTTTGTGCTGTCGGTGAGAAATGTGGGCATGCCACATTAAGTGCCCACTTGTCTAGGCAGATACTGTGTCTTCTACTTTTCTTATAGCCCAGTGGTGCTTACAATAGCAATATGTAGCTATGGGCTGATGGTTTGGAATTCTAATTTACAGGTCAGGATTAAAATCATATATATCACTGTGACTTGCTTGGTAGGTGAGGGGAAAAGAGGCTCAAGTGTTACTTTTCCCAGTATGTAAATAATCTGAAGTCAAGTACAGCTTCTGATCAGATTTTAAGACATTTTTATCAATATTTAAACATCTGAAGTTTTTCATTGTCAATTTGTTTAATGTGTTATTAATATTAAGACTTTTAATTAAAAGATTCATCAACACGGTGCCAAGAAATAAGGATTTCTGAAGAAGTCCTCTCCATCAGAATCAACTTTCATGCTGGTGACTAATTTAAAGAACAGTGTCCAGGAAACTGCTGTTGCCCAGGGGAGAAAAGAGCTAAGCTGAGAGACGCCAGGCTGCAGGCACCATCGTGGGTTCTGCTATGTCCTTCTCTCAAGTTGGTCGTTTCAATTGCATCAGGGCCAAGCAATTGGCCATAGGCATGATGGGTGGTCCCAACCTCCAATTCATCAAGTCCTTGGTTCTAACTTCAAAATATATCCTGTCTAGTTCTTTCAATTACTTATATGAGTGAAAAAAAATCACACAAATATTTTTGACTTTATGGAACTTACATTCTGGAGGGGAAGAACGACATTCGGAAAGAATACATAAGGAAATCGTATTCTCTGTTATAAGGTAATCAGTGCTATGGAGACAAAGCAAGGAAGGCTGAGCAGTATCCAAGTTTAAACAGAGAGCTCAGTGAAGGTCTCACTGAGAATCTAAGTGTAAGTGCATGATTAAAAGAGGTGAGGGAGTAGGGAAGCCATGCAGGTGTCAGAGATAAGATGTTGGTACAGTGGCCCTTAGGATTGAGCCCAGTGAAGACACTGCAGGGGGGTAGTAGGGATGGAACAGGGCGAGTACAGAGGGTTAATGGAGATGGTCTGAAAGGACAGATCACTGTGTGAGACCTAATGGGCCAATTTAAGGACTGGCTTCTACCCTAAGGGATATGGAAGGACAGGGACACAGAGGGTTTTGAGGAGAGAAGTTTCACAATCTGACTTTTGTTTTAATGGACCATTCTGACTACTATATTGTAAATTACAGGTGGAAAAGGAGGGAGGACATGGGAAAACCTGTTATTAGGCTACTCTTAGACTCAACGTGAGAGAGGATAGACAGGGCCATGGCAAGATGGATAATGAGAATTGGTGGCAATTTAGGATTGTTTTGAATTTAGAGCCAATAATATCTGCTCAGGACAGGGGATTGGGAAAAAAAAAGAAACAAAAGTAAAGAATAACTCCAAATGTTTTGCCTTAGCAACCAAAAAACATAGAGTTGTTATTAACTGAAATGGGGAAGCCTATGGGAGGAGCAAATTTTGGTGGAAGGAACAGGGATTCAGTTTTGGATTTGTTAAGACTGGGATACTTATGAAATTAAACTTTAAATATAATTAAAGATCTTAGAATAGTTCCTAGACTTTGGTAAAGGCCATATGTTTGTAGCGGTGGACCTTGTGTTAGTGAAGTTTGTATTGGGTGTCACAGTTATTATTGATGTTTACCAACCAAAAGGAGATATTGATTTAAGTATCTGAATAAACATTCAAGGATTGTGTTCAGGGGACAATTCTTAGATGGAGATGTGAATTTGTAAGCTATGTAATATATACATAGTTAAATCCATCACATCAAGTAGGCCATTAAGGCTGTGAGTATAGTTAGAAAAGAGAAGACATTTGAGAATGGAATCCTGAGTCATTCCAACTTTAAAAAGCCAAGAAGATGAAGACCAATGAGTAGAAGAGACCATCCTAAGGGGCAGCTTGGGAGAGAAAGTAAACTAGGAGTGTCGGCTTCTCTAGAAACCTAGTAAAGAAGATATTTCAGTAAGGAGGGAGTCATCTGTGAGCCACAGTCTCCCAATATGATTGGCATTGCAGAAAACTCAAAGAAAGGGGCACATGGGTGGCTCAACTGACTCATGATTTCAGCTCAGGTCATGTTCTCACAGTTGGTGAGTTGGAGCCCCTGCATCTTACTCTGTGCTGATAGCATTGAGCCTGCTTGGGATTCTTTCCCTCTCTCTTTCTGCTCCTCCCTGGCTTGCACTCTTTCTCTCTCTCAAAAATAAATAAATAAACACTTAAAAAAAAAAAAAAAGAAAGAAAGAAAACCTAGGGGCGACTGGGTGCTTCAGTTGGTTAAGCGTCCAACTTCAGCTCAGGTCATGATCTCGCCTGAGTTCGAGCCCCATGTCGGGCTCTGTGCTGACAGCTCAGAGCCTGGAACCTGTTTCAGATTCTGTGTCTCCCTCTCTCTCTGACCCTCCCCTGTTCATGCCCTGTCTGTCTCAAAAATAAATAAATAGAAGTTAAAAAAAATTAAAAAAAAAAAGAAAACCCAAAGGAAAATAGAAGAAAACTATGAGAATATTCATCAAGGTTATTGGATAACTTGTCTAATGTCTGCTTATAATACTACATCCAAGGTATCCTAGCACCCAGGCAAAGATGAGGTGCATGAAAAATATTCAGTGTATGCTGGATTAAGTAATGAATCAACCAAAGGACTAAATGCCTTATGCTGCAAAGTATTTCTCAAATTATGGCCCGAGGATGATTTTGGAGAGGTCTTCTGTTCTCTAAGTCAAGAAATATTGATGTAGGACAAGGTTTATAAGAGGGAATAGATTGGGAAACATGATGTGTTTCCCATTTATTAAGCAATGTCAATAGACAAAGACTTCTAGCCCATAAGTCTCATATCAAATATTTTCTCCAACCATATTTGATAAAATTTAAGTTATTAACAAAGAAATAACTCACATACATACAGAAGTGAAAAAATACACTTCTGTAAGTAACCTTACAACTTGAGACAACAACCCACTTCAAATAAGCAAAAGATTCAGAAATATACTTTAGCAAAAAACATATATATATATAAATAATAATTTTTAATAAATAATTTTAATAAATAATTGCATGAAAAGTTGCTCATCATTATTAGTCACTGGATAAAAGCAACTTAAAAACACAAAGGAAAAGAGATATGCACCCCTAGATTTAGTGCAGCATTATTTACACGAAAAGATATGGAAGCAAGTCAAGTGCCCAAGTTGTCAACTGTCAAGGGTCAACTGTATCTATAAAAGGTAACAACATACATGAATCTCTTCATGGCATTATGCTAAGTGAAAGAGTATCATACATTCTGACTGGCTTCTGCTTTATTCTGTTTGATTCTAAAACACTCTAGAGACAAAAAGCAGATCCATTTTTGCCTGAGGCTGGGGATAGAGATGGGACAGACTACAAAGATGCACAAGGCAAGTATGTAGTCAGAAATATTCTATATCATGATTGTGGGGGTGTTTACAAAACTGTCAAACTCATCAAGTTATATACTTAAAAACCGGTGATTTTTATTGTATAAGTTATAAGTTATAACTTAATAAAAAGATTTTTTAAAAAATTTTGTTTTTAAGTTATCTCTACACCCAATGTGGAGCTTGAACTTGCAATCTTGAGATCGTTACATGCTACACTGAGTGAGCCAGCCACGTGCCTCCTTAATAGAAAAAAAATATTTTAAAGAATCAAGAATTTAAAGTGAGTACGGTTTGCTTGTTTGTTTGTTTTTGTTTTCTTTTTGTTTTTGCTTTATTTTAGTAGGGGAATTTTAGTGCTTTCCCATTTGAGAAGAGGAAGCTTACTTCAGAAATAACACCAGTTCACAATCCCCAATGAAATAACTGATTCAAGTAAGGATCATCAATAGATACTGAAAGATGGTAAAGAACAGGAAACTGAATATTCATATTTTAACAAATATCACTCCCTAACAGTTCACAATCCCCAATGAAATAACTGATTCAAGTAAGGATCATCAATAGATACTGAAAGATGGTAAAGAACAGGAAACTGAATATTCATATTTTAACAAATATCACTCCCTAATGTTTGCTAATTGCTAAGGGAAGAATTTATATTATACAAGGGAGAGATCACCTGCCGTGTTCCTCCTTGTATGATGCCATATGAGAGTGTAAAACATTGCTTACGGAGTTTTTATTGCAAAGAAACATGTTCAACCTGAATCCAAGCAAGTCTTTTGACATAATTTTTAGCTTACATGAAATATGCAACCTAGAGAATTAGATAAATGACACCATAAGGAAACAATGAGGCATATGCAGGATAAAGGATGCTCCTGACTTTTCAAAAAGCCAGTGTCTATGAACAGAACAAAGTAGGAAGACTAAAATAGATTAAGCAAGGTAGGGCATAACTAAGTGAAAGTAATGCGATTGGTCTTTCTCCAAAATGAACAGCTATGAAGACATTGTGGGAACAACTAGACAAATGTAAGTCAGGCTGGTATTAGATAAGAGAAGTTTCATCAGTTTTGCTAAGGGTAAACATGATATTGTAGTTAAAAAAAATTTTTAATGTTTATTTATTTTTGAGACAGAGAGAGACAGAGCATGAACGGGGGAGGGTCAGAGAGAGGGAGACACAGAATCTGAAACAGGTTCCAGGCTCTGAGCTGTCAGCACAGAGCCTGAAGTGGGGCTCAAACTCACAGACTGCGAGATCATGACCCGATCCAGTCGGCTACTTAACCAACTGAGCCACCCAGGTGCCCCATATATTGTAGTTAAAAAAGAAGTGGTCTTTATTGTAAAAAGACACATGCTATAGTATTTAGGTTGAAGTATCATGGTGTTTACCACTCACTTTGGAAAAAAAATATACATGAAACAAAAATGTTAAAATGTGTTGATGCTAATTTGTGCGTAGATGAGTGTTTTATTCCCCTGGACTTTTAACTTTTCTATATATTTAATTTTTTTTCTTAATAAAAAATGAAAAACTACAAACTTCTAACAATTATAAATAGATCAATAATTAATGTAAATGGGTCACTAATTAAGTATAAAGAAATCAGAAAAATTAGAGATTAGTATCTTAAACTGACTGTATATCAACACTTTGAGAGTGGAAGGAACTAAAGCAGTACATCATGAGAAATACTTTAGTGCATATTCTAGAAATGAAAAAAAAATGGTAAATGAATGTGCACAGCATCTAACCCAAAAGGATAGGAAAAGAATAACAATAAGTACGTGGAATAGAGGAAATAAAGGTAAAATCAAAGTCTAATAAAACAGAACACAAAGTATTAGTACAAGATCAATAGAACAATATTTGCCTAGACCAATGAAAACCAAAGACAACATAAATCAATAAGCCTAGGAGAAAAAAGGGCTACACAACTGAGAATACAAGAGAGATTTAAAATAATAGAACTACTTCACCATGAGCAACCTTAAGGCCATAAATTTGAAAACACAGGTAAGATGATCAACACCCTAAAACTTAAAAATAGGACACTTAATAAAACTCACTCAAGAATCAAAAGAATCTTGAACAATTTCATAGATAAACTCAGTGGTTGAAAAAAACAAATTCCTTGGGTATAATCAATAGGCCCATATTTCTTTATCAAGATATAATTCACGAATCATAAAATTCACCCAGTTAAAGTGCACAATTCATTCATTTTTGGCACATGCAAACTGTGCAACCACCATCACTTCCATCACTTAAGTTTGGAAGATTTTCATCACCCAGTAAAGAAACCCACACTACCTAGTAGCCATCACTCTTTGCTCTCCAGCCAGAGGTAACCAAAAATCCATTTTGTTTCTCAACCAAATTTGCCCATTCTAGACTTTTCATATAAAGGCAGTCATACAATATATGACCTTTCGTGTTTGGTTTCTTTCACTTAAGCATAATATTGTCAAGATTTGTCCACGTTGTACCATTTATCTATACTCATTCCTTCTCTTCTTATTGCCAAATAATATTCCCTTGTATGCATATACCACACTGTACTTATCCATTCATCAGTTAATGGACATTTTGGTTGTTTTTTTGTTGTTGTTGTTTCTACTCTGTGGCTATTGTAAGTAAGTCTGCTGAAAACCTTCATATGCCAACTTTTGTGTGGACATGTTCTCATATCTCCTGTGCATATATCGAGGCACACAATGTCTGGGTCCTATGATAACTATGTTTAACAATGTGAGCAACTGCTAAACTGTTCCAGAGGAGCTATCCCATGTTTGATTCCCATCAGCCATGTATGAGGGTTCCAATCCCTCCATATTTTCTCCATTTTTTAGTATTTATTATTGATTATAGCCATCCTAGTGGGTATTGAGTGGTAGCCTTCTTTGTGATTTTGATTTGCATTTTCCTAATGGTTAATATTGTTCTGTATCTTTTTATCAGTTTATTGATCATTTGTTTATCATCTCGGGAGAAATGTCTTTTCAATTCCTATGCCCATTTTTAAATTGAATTATTTGTGTTTTTTGTTGTTGTTGTTATTGTTAAATTGTAGGCCCAGCTTTTTTTTAAAGCAATTTTTACAAAACTTGGAAACAATACAAAACCTCTAATATCCCTATCTAACAGAGAGAGCTATAGGAAGTAGGAAAAGCATGCAGGAGGAGAAAGAGAAAGGCCAGGGGCAGGGAGAGAAGAGGAGGAGAGACTTTTATGAGTCTTGATACTTGATACTAAATACTTGATGCCTTCATACTAAAAGTAAACATAGATCATACAGGGAAAAAATTAGTAAATCTGAAAAATCCTAAATAAAACAGGATATATCAATAGAAAAATAATAGCAATAATGGTAATAATAGTATAATATGACCAAATAAGGTGTAACCTGTAACGCAAAGGTGATTTGGTCCAAGAAAACCCTATTAATTTCTAAATATACACATATTTTAGAAGATTAAAAAAGAGATCATTTCAATAGTTGCTGATTTTTTTTTATTATTTTTTAATAGTTGCTGAAAATTTTAATAGCATTCAACATTTACTCATGATTTATAAACAAAAATCTTTCACAAGCTAGAAATAGATGAGAACTCCCTTATGTTGATAAAAGGTGCTTCCAAAAAATCTATAGCATGCATGATACTAAATAGTGAAATTTAAGCACATTTCCTTTAAGTTTTTGTTCTAGACAATAATGCCCATCACCACTTCTGTTCAACGTTTTCAAGGTCTTAGAGCAATGACATAAAGAAACAAAAGATATAAGAATGAGAAAATAGGGGCACCTGAGTGGCTCATTCAGTTGAGCATCTAAGTTTTGATTTTGGCTCAGGTCATGATCTCAGAGTTATGGGATCAAGCCCCATGTCAGTCTCTGTGCTAAGTGTGGAGCCTGCTTAAGATTCTCTCCCTCTCTTCCTCTGACCCTCCCCGGCTTGCTCTCTTTCTCTCTCTCTAAAATTTAAAAAATTAAAAAAAGAATGAGAAAGTAATGAACAAAACTACCATTATTTATAGCCAATATTATCTCCATAGTAAACTGAAGAGAAACTAGAGGCAAATCATTAGGTACATGAAAATAGTAGTGTGTTTACTAGATAAAAGAACAACATATGAAAATATATAGTGTCTCTAGGAAAGGTGACAAAATATGAAAAACAACATTTTTAGAAGATCTCTTCTAAAATAGTAAAAGAAAGCATATAGGAATGAATACCAAGATGTTAAAAATCTTTATATTAAGTACTTTGTTGAAGGGCATAAAAGCAGAACTAAGCAATTAGGAAAACAGAGTGGCAGATTGAAAGATGCAATCTCCTGACTTAATCCTTAAATGTGAAATATTATCAGTCAAAATCCCAGCAAGTTTATACACTGAACTTTACCAGCTGATCTTCAAATTCTTATAAAAAAGTAGGTGGCCAAAAATAACCAGCTAATCTTTTGGAAGAGTTACTGCACAAACATCCAAAAAAGGTCAGTCCCCTCCTTTGTGGGTAGAGAAGTGAGTGAGTTAAATACATCAATGAAAACAAAGAGAATCTAGAAACAGAACCACATACATGGGATCAAGGTATAAGACAAATGTGTCTATTAGTTAGAGGGGAAAGGCCTGGCAATTGAAACAATGGCATCAGATCGACTTTCTATCTAAATAAAAAAGACAAAATTAGAATGCTACCTCAGACCATTCACGAAAGAATAAACTCAGATGAAAAACTAAATGTGTGAAAGAGAAAACCAAAGTTGGAAGACTGACACTACCCAATTTTAAGAGTTATTATAAAGCTACAGTAATCAAGACAGTGTGGTATTTGTGAAAGAACAGACAGAAAGATCAATGGGACATAATGGACCAGAAATAGGCCTCCATACAGTCAACTTATTTTTGACCAGAGCAAAGGCAAGACAATGGGGCAGACATAGTCTCTTCAACAAACGGTGTTAGAACAACAGGATATTAATCATTCAATTAATCTAGAAACAGACTTTACACCCTTCACAAGAATTAACTGAAATGGATCACAGGGCTAAATTTAAAATACTAAACTATTAAACTCTTAGCTGATAACCTAGGGGAAAACCTGGATGACCTTCAGTACAGTGATACTTTTTAGATACAACACCAAAGATATAATTTATCAAAGAAATAATTGAAAATATGGACCTTATTACAATTAAAAACTTCTCTGTGAAATATAATATCAAGAAAATGAGAAGACAAGTCACAGATTTGGAGAAAATATTTGTGAAAGATACATCCGATAAAAGACTTACCTAAAATATACAAACCATTAAAACTCAACAATAAGAAAACAATGCCATTTAAAAAAGGGCCAAAGACCTTAAACGATACTTTACCAAAAAAGATACACAGATGGTAAATAATCATAAGAAAAGATGCTCCACACCATGTCATCGAGGGAATGTGAATTAAAACAATAATGAGATACCACTTTATACCTGCTAAAATGGCCAAAATCCAGTGACAGCACCCCCTGGGGGCAAGGATGTGGAGCAACAGGAACTCTCATAGGTTGTTGGTGGGAATATAAAATAGTGGAGCCAATTTGGAAAATAGTTGGATAGTTTCTTACAAAACCAAACATACTCTTACCATATGATCCAGTAATTGTGTTCTTTGGTATTTACCTAGAAGAGCTGAAAACTTAGGTCCACATAAAAACCTACACATGGATGCTGACAGCATCTTTATGCATAGCTGCCAAAACTTGGGAGCAACCAAGATGTCCTTTAGCAGATGAATGGATAAACTATAGTACATCCAGACAAGGACTATTACTCACCACTGAAAAAGAAACAATGAACTATCAAGCCATGAATAGCATGGGGATACCTTAAATGTATATTACTAACTGGAAGAGCCCAATGTGAGAAGAATATATGCTATATAATTCCAACCATATTACGTTATGGAAAAACCAAAACTATGGAAACAATTTAAAAATAAAGTCAGTGGCTCCTAGGAGTGAGGTGAGGGGGAGAGATGAATAGGCAGAGAGATGAACAGGAGGAATCTGATGGAAGTGAAAATACCCTGCATAATATTATAATGATGGATATGCCATTATCATTTGCCTGAACCCACAGAATGAACACCACCAAGAGTGAACCAAAGGTAAACTATGGCCTTGAGTTGATTATGACATGTCAATATAGGTTCACTGTTGGTAAAAATGTACCACTCTGGGGATTAATGTGGATAATGGGGGAGACTGTGCATGTATTGATACAGAGGGAATATGGGAAATCTCCATACATTCCCCTCAGTTTCACTGGAAACCTAAATCTGCTATTTAAAAACTAAAGTCTAAAAAAAAAAAAAAAAACCAAAAAACAAACAACAACAACAAAAAACTCTTAATATAAAAAGCCAATCTATAAAACTTTTTGAAGCATGCTCTGGATTAAGACTTTCTACTTCAGGTTGGGAAGTAAAATGAAGTACATTGAATCTCTGTGGGGAAAAAAAACCCATTACCGTGAAGAAAAAGAAGTCAAGGCACAGTTTAGAAGAATCTTTTTTGAAAAATATATATCCTAATATGAATCCTATCCCAACTTTTAAGCTACTCTCAAAGGAAAGAGAGAATTCAAACTGAACTTTCAACTTTTCTAAAAAAATAATGATAAAACCACTGGATGCATTTAAAGCAGTGATCACAGAAAAATTAACAGCACAGTTAACAATAAAAATTTGAAGATATAAATAAATTCTCAGCTCAAAAGGCCAAAAAGGGAAACTTAATCAGTGAAAGCACAGGAAGGAGACAAGGATAAGAGCAACATGTACTGAAGTAGAGAACAGAAAAGCAATAAATACAGTTAAGAACTCAAAATCCGTCTTGTTTCTTTTAAACAGATCACTACATAACTTAATCCAAAGCTGTCAAGGCAAAAAGAAAGCACAAATATGCAAGATAAGATATGACTATAGGAAATAACCACTGAAATAGAAAGAAAAATTAAGAGGGGACTAAACAGATCTCATCTCTATGCAACTAAATTTGCAAATACACATAAAATGGAATAAGTCTTCGGAAAAGATTTTACTGAAGTTGGTTCTATTCAGGATAGAAAACTTAATCAGACCAACTTTTTTAAAAAAGCAATAGAGAAAGCAATTAACTCTCAAGATTAGACCACTCCAAGATTCCATATTGTTTTTCCAGAACATGAAAAATGAAGGAAAACCTGGTAATTATTTTTATAAGGCAAGTATATCATTAACAGTTACTATGGACTGAATGCTTTTATTCACAATAAATTCCTATGCAGAGAGCTTACCTCCCAATATAACAGTATTAGGAGGTGGGGCCTTCGGGAGGTGGTCAGGATTAGATAAGACTGTGAGCATGAGCCCTCACTAATGGATTACTGCTCTCATAAGAATCATGAGACAGCCTACTTCCTCCCTCAGCTCTCCACTGTGCAAGGATACCAGGAGGATGAGGACACAAGAAGTCAGTGGTCTACAACACAGAAGAGGGCCTTCACAAGAAGTCAACCATGCCGGCATGCTGATTGCAGACATTCAGCCTCCATAACTGTGAGAAATGAATTTCTTTTGTTGATGAACTAGCGAGTTTATGGTATTTTGCTGTAGCAGCCAAAACTAAGAAAACAATTTAATCTGATTAAAGACAGTTAAAAAGTATGATAGCCCAATGTCACTATATATCAATGCAAAAAATGCTAAATAAATACAAGCAAAATGATGCAAGACTACATTAAAAAATATACCAAGACCAAAAGCCACTTGCATCTGGCTCAATATTAATATACCACATCACTAAATCTAATGAGAATAACCGCATGAGTCTCTGCACAGATATTTTTAAAGCCTTTGACAAAATTTAACTCCTTCCCTGATAACAACCCAAAAATATAGGATTCTATGTATATTTTCTTCACATAACACACATACACACACACACACACACACACACACGCCCTCAATGTTCACACCAGTATCTTAGAGAAATACTTGAGGCATTTCTAGTAAAATCATGAACAAGGCAAGGCTGCCCACTGTCCCTACTACTATTCAACATTTTAGTGTCATCAATGCAGTCATACAACATAAATCAAATGGGAGCTAAGAATTAGAAAAAAATAAATGCAAACTATATTTTCAGATGACATGATAGTACGCCTGAAAAAATAATGCCAATCAATGATAAAATTAATCCAAACAATAAAAATTCAGGTTCAATAAAATTAATATACATAAATCAATCACCATCTTATATACTGTTGGGGGGTATATTGTTCTAGAAAACCTCATTTACATTAGCAACCAAGACAATAAGGGAAAATCATAAGAAGAAATGTATAAAACCTGCATGAGGAAAGCTTTAAAATGCCACGAATCATGAAAGCAGACTTGAAAAAATAGAAGACCTTCACTCTGCTATGATACAATGACTCAGTATTATAAAAATGTCACTTCTCTCTAACTGAATTTATAAAATTAACATAATTCCAATAAAAATACCAACAAGATTTTTTTGGAGCTAGACAAGTTACTACTGAAGTTCTTACAAAAAGTCTTGTAAGAATAGCCATTAAGAAAAGCTGGAACGAGAAATATAGTTTACTGTGGAGCAAACAAACTATAAATCTCCTGTAATAAAAAAAAAAGTCAGGCACTGGTGCATGGATAGACAAATAGGGTAGGAACAGATGACAACATCCAGGAAGAGACCTGGGAACACGTGGAAATCCATGATCCACCAAAAACAGCATTTCCAATCACAGGGACAACAGTGGGTTTTTAAATGAAGAATGCTGAACAAATGACTGGCCATTTGACCAAAAAGAGCATTAAATTCACTCATAAACCATACAGAGCACGAACTGCAAAGAGATTCAGAATTTTAATGTAAAAAAAAAAAAAATGAGGCCATATAAGAAAAACAGAAACAGGTAACCTCTCTATAACAGTGACTCAAAAAGCAGATACAGGAAAAAATCAATAAATTTCAGTGTCTTTTTAGACAGCATGTTATGTTTGTTTTTAATGGCTGTTGTAACAAATGATCACAAGTGTAGTGGCTTAAAACAACACTAATTTACTGCCTTATAATTTACAGTAAAATTCTGAAGGTCTCACTGGTTTCAAATCAAGGTGTGGGGAGGGCTGCACTGCTTTCCAGAGACTCTAGAGGAGAATCTGTTTCCTTAACTTCTCTAGCTTCTTAGATGCTGTCCACATTCCTTAGCTCCTGGCACTTTAGTCCATCTTCAAAGCCACAATTGTGCAGCTGTATGACCTTTTTTTCCAGCCATATCTCCCACTCACTATAGCCAAGAATGATTCTTAGTTTTGAAGGGCCCACCTGAATAATCCAGGAATACACTTTCCATCTGAGGGCACTTAATTTAATTATAACTGCAAAGTACCTGTTGCCATGTAAGATCATCTATTTACAGATTCTGGGAATTAGAACATGGACATCTTTGGGAGCCATTATTCCTTCTACCACACATAGCAACATGAGCGCACATGCACGTGCGTGCACACACACACACACACACACACACACGCACACACAAATAATCAAAAGACTACTGATGTGCTAGGAGAAAATATCTGTTATAAATCTTAAACAAAGACTAATATCCCTAATATACAAATACAAAGAACTCTAAAAGGAAGGGGAAAATCTTAAAAAAATTAGTAAAATTATGGACGATTGACATGATGTGAAATTGGTCTCTGAGCATATGGAAGTGTTCAAGTTTACTCATCACTAGAGAAAAGAAAATGAAAACTACACAGAGCTATAGCTTCTCATCTATTCCATGGTAGAAAATGGAGACATTCAAAAACTTCTTCTGTTGGTGAAACTGTGCATGAACACACATTCTCATATATCGCTAGTGAAAATATAAATTGGTACAAACTTCCTGAAGGAAAATTTGTCAACATCCAAAACACTTCATTTGCATTTACCATTTGAGTGAGCATTCTCAGGTTTTGGAGTTTCCCCCGAAAGCACACTTCTAACTATACAAAAATGCATAGGTACCCTGGTTATTCATTGCTGCACTGTTCATAATTTTAGGTTGTTGCTGAAAATGTCTCTGACTTATTATTGCTTTCATAGATTCCTCTTTCCACTTATTTGATGGCTCATCTTATCTTTCAGGGTGGATTATAAACTATTTTGTCATCTTTTACAGGCAGTTTCTACACTCTACAGTAGCAATGAATCAATGTTTCCCGATTTTTAAATTATTAAGGTTGGACAATCATTGTTTTGAAAGAAATTTCATTTTGAAATAAAGCTCTCATATAAACTAACACTGTATGACTTATTAGTTTGAGATTTGCCCCAGACTGGTATCTATTATACTAATTTCTACTTAGTTCTTACTAAGTTTCTGCGTTTTGTTTTTTGTTTGTTTTGTTTTTATTTTAAAGAAAGAGAGAGAGAGAGAGAGAGAGAGAGAGAGAGAGAGAGAGAGTGCGAATGGGGGAGAGGAACAGAGAGAGAGATAGAGAGAATTTTAAGCAGTCTCCATCCTCAGCACAGAGCCTGCCACAAATCTTGATCTTACAACCCTGGCATCATGACCTGAGCTGAAATCAGGAGTCAGACACTCAACCACCTGAGCCACCCAAGTACTGCCTAAGTTTCTGTTTTATCACAGCCAGTCTTAATCAGATAATTTTGGTTTCTTCAATAATTAAACCTCTGTGGCCAGGGCTGAGTTGAGCCCAGCTACTCAAAGCAAGATTCTACTGGACTTCCCACACTCTTTTACTGACAACTGAGCAGACCCTTGTTCTAGGATAGCATTATCATCATTAATAAAATATGTACATAGAATGTACTTAAGGAGTGCCTGGTTACTCTCCTGGGGCTTGGTAACAATACAAATAAATACATACCCATGCTCTATCAATCATTCTACTTTTAAACTTGAATGGCCTTACATTAGTAAAGGTACTCATTCAACCATCATTTATTAAGTAGTTATTATATCAGACTCTGCGCCAGATTTTTAAAATCAAGTTTATGGTTTTCAAGCTAAAAAAGAAAAGGTGTATAACTTCAATTTTTAACAGCTAATTTTGTGTATTTTTTGTTTGTATTCAGATCCTGTCTTTACATTGTCTCCCAAAATCACTGCCTGTATTACTTATGTTAGTATGAACATATATGTGTACATATATATGCACACATATTGGTATGTTTATATATGTGTATATATATAACATGTGTATGTCTCTATAATCCCATACATGACTTTCATCAGAATACCTCCCTTTTTATTGGGAGCCTATTAGCAAAGTAGTAACATATGCACAAATTAGGGGGAGGACTCCCCTCCTTCACACATCTGCTTATTTTGCTTATTTTCGTTTGCTTACATCCACCAAATCAGGGCTCAGAGTGGCATCCACACATGTGTGAAATGACTGTGTAAGTGAGATAGTAGAATATATTTAAACTAAATTTGCATGTAGGAAATTCATTATCTCCTCCTCTACCCTAGCATGGGGATAGCTCCTGTGGTTTTCCAACAACCTATACAATGTAATCCTCTGAAAGTAATATAAACATGTTTTTGAGAGGAACTCTAACAGAAAATTAATAGTGTGGTATCTTTCTCACTAGATGATAAAAGAATTTTACAAGGATCTTATCAATCCTCTCAGTTTTTACTTGATGAGTTAGGGGTTTAGATTTTTTAATGTTTCTCATCATAGAATCACAGAGAGAACATGTTTACTGAAAAGAACCTAATACCATTCCTGCCTGCATTATAGATGGGGAAATTGGGCTTGCGTGGTATTTAGGACCACACAAGGGATTCAGAGAGAAAACTACAAGTTGGCTGCAAAGTGTCCCCACCCACTTCCCAGACTGCTAGCCACTGGATTGATGGGGCTTGAGGTGCCTGTGGGGCTCAGCACAGCAGCTCTAAGCATGGGGGAGAAGGACATGGAAACACAAAGTCAAATTTGGAACGACCTGCAATGCTTCTTGACATATTCAGGAGCTGGTATGGATGGGGTTGTAAAACAACACAAGAAAGTATAAAAATTCATTCTAGATCAGGAATTGGCACCCACAGTAAAATCTTGCCTATTTTCCTAAAGTTTTATTGGGACACAGTCACACCCACTCACTTATGCACTTCCTGTGGCTTCTTTTGAGTTCCAGCTTCAGAGTTGGGTAGCTGTGACAGGGACCATAAGGATACAGCCAGTAAAGCCAAAAATATTTACTTTCTTGCCCTTAACAAAAACGTTTGTGGACCTCTGCCCTACATAATATTGCCCTCTTACCAGGCACTACAAACATGAATAAATACACTCTAAAAAACACTACTAACAATTATAATTTTGAGTTACACTTTGAAATAACTATGGTAATTAAGTACATGTTATAAATTCTAATGAGCCCTCAAGTTTCTGGTACAAGTTGTTCTACAGCATATACATTCCTATGGAATGTTAGTGACATTCCATTTTTAATAATAAGAATAGGAGGCATTTTAGCTAATTAACTTTTAAAAATTAAACCTAAATTAACTTTTTATAGTCAGTAATAACTACAGCTGAGATTACTTCCAGATAATTAAATTATAATGTTCCTAATGAATGGATCCACTCTAACTTTCTCTACAAAGATAATTATAGTTGCTTATATAGTTTCATTTTGTCCTTTGTGCATACAAGATTATTGTACTTTCCCAAAATGTAAACATGGATTTTTATTGTTAACTATTTATTTTTTAAAGTTTATTATTGTTTTAGAGAGAGAGAGAGAGAGGAAGAGAGCATGAGCAGGGTAGGGGCAGAGAGAGAGGAAGAGAGAGAATCCCAAGCAGGTTCTGCACTGTCAGCGCAGAGCCCAACATGGGGCTCAAACTCCCAAACCATGAGATCATGACCTGAGCCAAAATCAAGAATATAACACTTAACCAACTGAGCGCCCAGGTACCCCAAACATGGATTTTTAAAAATCTATTTTTTTTTTGAATTAAGAATACAACATTTACCAGATTTTTAAAATAGCCTATACAATTTTTAAATTGCAAAATTACTGTTTGGGCAAAATCGTAAATTCGAAGAAGTGTTATGAAAGAAATAGAATTCTGAGACATGTTCTGGAAATATATGGGGCATAAGATAAAGGGAAGAACTATAGCTGAAATTGACATGTAAGGGATTGAAATAAAGTAGAACCATCATAAATTATTAATTTTTAGGAAGTATATTTGGCCACCAGAGAGAATCTGTTCTGTCTTTATACTATTTTTGGCCTGTATATGGAGTCAGGATAGACTAGGTTATATTATGGTAACAAACGATCCTCAGATATCCCTGGATTAAAGTGAAAGCTTATTTCTTCTTCACACTAAATGTTGGGAAGGGCCTGTACTCAGTCATTCTATGGCTCCAGTTTTATAATAAACCATCATGCTGAGCACTGATCGCTGCCATGCCAGAACAAAAGAGCACATTGGAGGGTTGCATATCTGTAATTAAATGCTTCAACTTGGAATGTTACTTTTGCTAGCCACTCATTGGCCAGAATGAGTCACATGACCTCTCCAACCACAAGGAAACAGGAGTTGCAATTCTGTAATGTGTCTATAAGGGATAGAACTGGAAATATTTATTAATAACTCATTGAATATTTAATGATTAAGGACTCAAGCTGTGAGCCAAACTAGTTAATTGTGCTTCACATTCTTCATCTGTAAAGTGACACAAACACCAAACCTCATAGAATTGTGAGAATTAAATGAATTAAATAATTGTAAAGTGCTTCAAAGAATACTGATATAAAGTGTTATCAGTGCTTTATTTCAACCTTTGCACTTGCCACACTGCTCTTCAGAGTCAACAACAGAGGAGAGCTGTCTTAGAAATGCTGACTTGGGCCCAGCAGGGATGCCTAGGAAAAGAATTCTGGACAAAAAAAATACATGATCAAATGAAAGAAATCAAAACGCTGTATCTTCCTTCAACATACATTGATCCAGGAAGCAGGAGACAAGTCATTAGTGAGGTAATGGTTTAGTTAGCAGAAGTTGGAGGAACAGAGGGATAAAGACACCAAAAACTAATAGCAGGTCTTAAGAAATATGAAGGCCAAGGGTGCCTGGGTGGCTCAGTCGGTTGAGCGTCCAACTTTGGCTCAGGTCATGACCTCATAGTTCATGGGTTCAAGCCCTGCATCAGGCTCTGTACTGACTGCTTGCTCAGAGCCTGGAGCCTGCTTCAGATTCTATGTCTCCTTCTCTCTCTGCCCCTCCCCCGCTCACACTTTTTCTCACTCTGTTTCTCAAAAATAAATAAATGCGAAAAACAAAAAAAAATTTTAAAAATAAATATGCAGGCCAGAAGGTGAATAGAGCATGTGAACACGCATGGACATGGTTAGTAGAGGATGCTGGATAGGGCAACTCTACAGTATACATATTTAAGGAATACAGTATGTGAATTGAATCTCCCTAATATGCGCTTTACAAAACTTCCATCAGGCTAGAACTGAGAGCAAAATACAAGACTCCAACTACCAAGGGCAAAGCCAAAAATAAAGAGGAGAAATGGGAATGAAGAGGAAGTAAACCAAGAATCAGTGTCCAGGAAATATAGTCAGAGAGCTCCTCCGCCATAGAAACACAGCAAGTGGTGGACTGATGGCAATGTTCATTCCTATCAGAACACCCGTTGCCTCAGCACTGGCAAGTGTGTTTGCTCTGAATCCCTAACCCATGACTGTCCACCCCTGACAACCCATGATGACCATGCATCCATATGCATGCAAACAATCCTGGACTGTTAGGCACCAGATGAAGAGATGAACAGACATTATTCCCTCTTCCACTAGCTTACTGGTTAACAAGAGAGCCAGAGGAGTTATTAACCCACCTATAACATAAATCAGAATGAAGTAAGTTCTGTGCGGCAGTCACATGTCAATTTTGTGGGAGTACAGAAAATGGAGCAGCCCATTTTCAGTATGGAGTCAGAGAATGCTTTCTGGAGGAGATGGCTTTGTAACTGAGTTTTTTTTTTTAATGTTTATTTATTTTTTAAAGAGAAAGAGAGAGACACAGCACAAGTGAGGGAGGGGCAGAGAGAGAGAGAGACATAGAATCTAAAGCAGGTTGCAGGCTCTGAGTGTCACCACAGAGCCCAATGTGGGGCTCGAACCCACAAACTCTGAGGTAATGACCTGAGCCCAAGTCAAATGCTTAACTGACTGAGCCACCCAGGTACCCCATGTAACTGAGATTCTTAAAAGAAGAGGGATAAAAATTTGGAGGATGTAATAAATACCAAAATAATGGAATATCATGAGCAACCATGAAAGTATGGACCGTTTGGACCATTAGGAGTGGGTACAGGATAAATAAGTTTAAAAAATAAAAGGGAGCTTTTTTTCCCTATATATTTCCTATAGAGTCACAAATTCAAAAGATCATAGAGCTGAAAAGGAATTTCAGCTCAAATTCCTGCTTTACAAATCAAAGTCAGTGCCCAAGTCACTTACCTATGGTTACAGAGTGTCAGACTCAAGACTAGAATTCCTACCATAATACTGAAAGTGTATGTTACTTTAAAAGATAAAAGATTCAAGAAAACAAAAATGATTATGAAGCTACTCTTGTGGTTTTTCTGTGAGCATTCTGCATCAGAAGCAAAGTGACTTACGTCTATATGGTTATAAATGATATGAATAGAGTGAAATCGAATTATTCATTAAACCCTAATGTGTCTAATGGAGGGGTCACCACTTGAAGCTTGTATGTGTTTAAGCCAAATAAGAGGAAGCTGCATTCCACAAAGTAGGGATTAATTTTATGGAACTTATTACCCAACAAGAGGTGGGAGAGGTTAGAAATACAAATAGATTTTAAGTGGCTTATATAAATTAATGACAGACTCATCATAGTTAATAAAAAAAATGCTATGTTTGGGTCATGTTATAAATGTTTGAAGTTAGTATCAAAGAGGCCCTGCTTGCCAACTTTGCCAAAGACAGAGACGGCACTGGGCCATGATGCTCCTTGACAATTTTTGCTTCCATTTGTGAAAGCCTCCAAATGTTGCATTTCGAATGCCATGAGAAACTGCCAGGTTTGTGAATTGAAGATGGATATTCAAGAAGCCAATCTGTAACAATATACGAAGCAAGTCAACTATATCTGAAGTGTCTGCTTCCCAAACAAGTATAAAGGGTATTTTTACGCTCCAACTTTACATGAAGAATCAGGTCTTAGAAATCCCATGAGAAAGTTTTCCTAAGGATTTATCCACACTTTCTTCACTGGTTTGCTCAAATGAGAAGCAGGAAACCTTCCAGACATTTTGAACCTCTGACCTTTTTGTGGTTTTCCCATCAACACATGCAAACCTCCATGCAGCAATTCAAAAATCTCTTCTCACTGCATTATAGCACGGCCGTATATTATCCCTGTATCTAGAACACTTCCCATTTCCAGCCCATTATAAAGGGGTTTAACTGCACGTTCCTTAGGAAAAAGATCTCATTGGTTCATAAATGTAGGAACCCAGTATCATATATACCTATCTGGTTTTTAAAATGATTTTCCCAAGCTGCCCCTAACTGACCCTTCCCAAATGTTTCCAGTTGATGAGTGAATAAGCTTTTGCCTTTCACCCAATCTCAGCTCATGCCTTCTCCTTGATAATATCAGGATATCCACATCTGATGACGGTCTGGGCTAATTCATTTACTCCAATGTCTAGCAGCCATCTGACAGGAAAAATAATCTACACGGTATTTATTGCAAAATCTTCACCATTGTGACAAAGATGAATGCGAACTTCACACCATCATTTTTCAACTGTTATCCAAACTTGAAAATGGTTTTCAAATGTTAACATTAAAATTATGAAGAGGAAGATAATGGTTCTACTTTAAAACTGCTTGGAAATGGAACTTCTGTAACAATGCTTTAGCATTGAGCCAGAAAAATAAACTTGTCTACTAACATAGTAAATGGGCCAGAAATAAATCTGTCCAATATGGCGGGGGTTGGGGGTGGGAGTGCATAAAGAAGAGGCAGTGGAATTGAATTTCCAAAATAAATGATCTGAAACTTTTAACATAGTGTATCTTCAAAAAGCACAGTCTTCTTTTGTGAAATGTGCATATCACTGTCACAATATAGTTGAAACTGGAAAAATCTAGATATGAACCATGAGAAACATCTACAGCACTCTACTTTAATCTCTGTCTTCAGCAGAAAATCCGGTAGTTCCATTCACTTTGATGCACTCTATATAAATATTTTCTCATGAGCTTTGTTTCTCCCTTCTAGCATTATCCTCCCTGACAATCTTTGACTTTGGGACTTTAACTGTTAAATTAATAATTGTTCACTTCAGTGATGATCAGAAACTCACTCTCTTCTCCCTCCTGAAGGCAAGAGTGATTGGCCAATAAAAGTTCCACCAAGGTCAGGAATGGCCTAATTTACTTGTAATTATTAATTGTGCTCTGACCTCATAACCATAAGTAAAGCCCTGGCTTTGGAAAAAAGAAGATGTAAAACAGGACATGGCAATTTAAAAAATAAGAGAATAAAGGCACACTAGAGAAAAAGAGAATGGATTTTCTAAATTTAAAACACTCTTTACCCTTACTTGAAATAATGATTTATATTCTTTGAGTCCACAAGAGACTAAGCGGATATGCATGATGCAATGCCGGAATTTTAGGTATTTTGCCTAAAGGTTATTAACAATTAGTACCACTGGGGGGAAAAATCATAAAGTTAGAATAAACAACCCTCTCTCAAAGGATGACTGGAACTAGACTTGTAATCTGGTCATAATAAAATATATTGTGTTTATATTAGAGCCTCGCATGTTAACAGGAGAATTGACAAACTAGAATAAATCTAATAGGTGGCCATGATTAATTGGGGTCTGAAAAGTAAGTTGTGTGGGGAGTAATGGAAGAACCCACATCGTTTCCTTTTGGAAAAATGAGCACTGAGGCCAAACATGTAAAATGGTCTCCAAATATTTAAAAAAGAGATGGTACACAGAAGAGGAAATAGTCCTTACAACTAGAGCTACTGATGGCAACATTAGGGCTGGAGAGTGAGAGTCAGATCATTAGTCATCTGGCATGAAGGGGTGGCTGGCCTCTTCCTGTCCAGTGTAGCAAAATCCACTCTATGCAACATCAGAAAGATGGGCCCTCAGCTTGGACTCTCACATTTGCAGTGGTACACAGCTCATTATCTCAAGCACACTCTCTTCTACATTAGAGGCTAGAAGCGTCAGAACATTCCTTTCTAGTGTTGAGTTGCCAACTCTCAGGTTCTAACTTACACAACTGGTTAACTAGTTCTGTCTTCATGAGTAACTCAGGATGTGGCTAATCCCTTCTCCACACGGCAACTCACTGGAGTTTTCACACAATTATAGGTCTATCCTTCAGTTTTCTATTTGTCAAACTAAATAACTCTAATTTCTTTCACCATGATTAATTTATTCTGCACATCATACCATTCTAGTCACTGGCCTTCTTGACTTTTGATGGTCTGTTATGTCCTCAAATGAAATCTGAAATAAATATCCTTGATACAGTGTCACCAGCAAGAATACCACATAGGACTTTTAATTGCCCCGTTCGAGAGAATCAGTTAATATGTGTTAGCTGAATACTTATTATGCTCAACCTAAGCTAGTCACCATTTAATATATAGCAGAAGGCCAAATGCTGTCAATATCTGTACAATTAAAATTAAGGTACATGGGAACAGTTCTGGAGTTTTTGTAAGATGTGAATCATTACATGTACATTTGTAGTATAATCCCAAGTTAAGGGAAGATCAGAAAAAGAGTGGAGCCCAGGCAGGCTGAGGAATCCATGGGAGGAGTTATAGATCAGGAAGACCCAGACTGTAATTTGAAGGATGATACAAGTAGTCTGAAATGGAGACAAGGACAACAACAGAGAGAGTATGTGTGTACCAATAATCAGTAATAAAGGAGGTCAGGGTCGGTAGGGACATGTGTAGCTAGATATAACAATATTCAGATTTGTACTGTACCATTTCCCATAGTACTTTCTTTCTTGTATTCTATTTCTGGGTATTTATCTGAAGGAAATGAAAACACTAATTTGAAAAGATATGTTTACCCCTATGTAGTTAAAATAGCCAAGATATGGAAGCAACCTGAGGATCTATTGATGGATGAATGGATAAATAAGATATATATTTATAAGTATTAGCTATGGAAAATTATTCAGCCATAAAAAAAGAATGAGGCCCTGCCATTTGTGACAACATGGAGGTGGGGAGCACTAAAGGGCATTATGCTAAGTGAAATAACTCAGACAGAAAAAAAAAACACCTACCATATGATTCGGTTTATTGTGGAATCTAAAATAAGAACAAGACAAGATAAAACAGAAACATACGAGTAGAGAGAACATAATGGGATTTCCAGAGGGGTGAGGGTAGAAGGAACAGGTGAAATAGGTGGAAAGGAGCAAGTGTTGCACACTTCTAGCTATAAAATAAGTCATGAGGATGTAATATTCAGGGCAGGTAATATAGTCAATAATCTTGTAATAACTTTGTACGGTGATATGAGTAAGTAGACCTATCTTTCTGATCCCTTCATAATGTATACTAGTAACAAATCACCATGTTATACACCTGAAACTAATAATGTTGTATGTCAATTATAACTCAATAAAAAATAGTAAGTAAATACATATGCTTGACTTTGCTAAAAATTTTCCAGGACTCTGATTTCCACAGGCATGTAATCTGGCAAACTAATCCGTGAAAGAGTACGAAGAACTAAGAGAGTAATGTTAGGACTCTCATCAAGTGGCAAAAGTAAAGATTTCAGAGGTAATTTTCTGGGTACCCAATTTCCTTTATTTCAAGCATGGGAATTCTAGGCAGTCCAGTGGGAGAAGTATTTTTGGATAGATGTAACTTTTGGTACATTTTAAATTACATCATCTTGGTAACAAATGGTCCCAAAGGCCAAAGTCCTGAATTTTGTATCTCATCCAAAGAATTTCTTTTAGAGTGGCCTTCTATAACTGGCCCCATTTATATCTTCATTTCCAAAGCAAAGATACAAGAAAAAAATCAATTAGACAATAACAATGAATAAATCCAGGTAAATACACATTCTGGCTTTCAATTAACCAGCGAGTCTGTGAATCTCCAGGGACTACTGAAGAGCCATCATAAGACAATTCAATTTCCCTTAATAGGGACCATAACCCCAGAGTTGCTTTTTTTTTTAAATTTTAATATTGTGCAATTGACTTTTCTTATACCATGCTGTGCTCACAGCCTCTGTGGAAACTTAAACATTATTCAACAGGACAATTTCCTGAAAAACCTTTTGAAAGTGGTCACAGACTGTGACCCTGCTCGGGTGCCCTGGGTCTGCCAGCATGCTGTTTTATTACCTTTGGAAGTTTCCATGCCAAAACACAGCCCAAGGATTAGAGCGTAAAGAAAACACGCTCCATATAAATAATGTTCTGCCTTCTTTCAAGAAGGGAAACTGTCACCTTCCACTCAGTAATCCCTTGTATCTGTCGCTTCTCTCCCAACCTCACCTCCCAACCCTTCAGGAGTCCTACAAGGTAATCAGTAAGAATTACAGATTGTGAACTCTCAGAAAGGACTGTTGAAAACACTTTTTTCACCCCTTTCTTATATCAATGGGAAACCAAGCCCCCAAATGCCTAAAACCTGTCTCAAGACCGGTCTTGGTCTTGGGCTGTCCCAAGACCACAGCAAGTGGCAGCATCAGCACCTGCAAGCCACGAACTAGGAAGGATCTGTTACAAACTTAGTAATAGTACAGCACAGTCAGCAAACAATCTGAACAGAGACACTGATGATACTGTTGAGCCAAGCAATGCCAGCCCTAACTAGTCTGAAGTGGAGAGCAGCAATATTTTAGAAGAGAGTGCCCCTTATTTGTAATTACGTTCTCTAAAGCACTTAGCTAATAAAACGGCAATTTCCTTGTACTTGTTGGCTGTTCTCTTTACTCACCTTTATTTTCCCCCACTGTTTTCCATGTCACTAATCCCCTGAAGACTCACGCTCTGTTCAGTAGCCTAAGTCAATGCTATTAGGTTCAACTGCACTCTGACTTCAAAGTCAATGTCCATCTTCATGAAATTTCTTACAACCTTCTCTGCAAATACCCCTTTCTAGCCTTTTAGGTCAAGCCTTCATTCTGTTTTTAAAAGTAACTTGACGTGTCTAACATTTTTCTGCAACTCACTTTTACACAAGGTGGAAAAGAAATAAACGCTTGTGATTTCAGGTTTTGATTTTTAGCATAGATTTTTTTTTAACCCATCATAGTCTCTTAAGTCTTTTCTTTCAAAATTTAAGATATTCTTACATTGCTTCTATTGATAAGGTTCTTTGCAGCTCAAAATTGGTAAACAAAGGGAGCAAACACTGGGGGCAGAAATACCAATTTAGAGCCTCACCCAGGATGTGCACCCATGATGCAGACATGGCACACCTTAAAACTTCTTACTGTATGACTGCCTTTTGAAAAAAGCATAAAGTAAAAGTCTAGTAAAGCAAGCACACTTCATGATATTTATCACTAATAACACATGCACCTCTTTATTAAGTGTCCCCATTTTTACTTTCTAAGAGTAATTGTCTTTAAATAGTGTGCCTCCTTTAGCATTTGTACGCCATACAGGCAGATGACTTTTTACTAGACTTCTTGACTTTTTTCTTGCACGGACTACAAATGAGCTCAGCTCATCCCCAAAGAACATATAAGCCCTTAATAATTTCTCTTCTTGAATCATGATTATTCCCTTCCATGGCTATAAAAGTGATTAGGTTGTCTAAAATGTGAATTAGTAAGTTACAGAGTTGACTAAAATACTTCAAGTTGTCTCTGTGGTTTTGAGGTAAACAAAGTTTCATGTTTGAAGTTTTAGGTCTTAATATAAGTGCTATGAGACACAAGAGTAATGAGAAGATCTGCTTCTTTGGGTCGCAGACCCTAGGGGTACAACTGGCCCTCACAAGGAAATCAGAAAACAAGCATGATTCAGAACTACCTGGTTGGACCTGGTATAGTGGCCATTTAGGGTGAGGACAGAGCCACCAGTACATGTCTGGAGTATTCTTGCTGAAGTGTTGTCCTCCTTAACTGGACTTAATTAGTAGAGATCTCCCCAGTTGGTAAAACAGAGTTCATGGAGTAATGCAGGATTGAGAACTGGAGTGGTCTTTCTCTCCTAGGCAGATGGTTACAGATAGCGAAAACCTATGATTATCTCTACGGAGAGGACATGTACGATACTTCATGAGTGAGTATTCAGTAAAGAGCAACGCCAGATCATCAAGGCAGCCGGGTTCCATAAAGCAATCTCCTGAGGGCTCCTGGGCCATGAAACCAGTCAGAGGTTGCCAACCTCAGCCAACCTGACAACAGACGTTCTTATCTTAGAAGTTCTTTCTGCCCTGAGATACCCAGAGTATGCCTTTACCAACTACTTTACAATTTCAACCTATTCCTGATTCTTTGATTCGAGGGCACACTTCCATCCTCAGCTCTTTGTTGGATTATTTATGAGTTCTAATTTATAATTCAAAAGTATTCAATATGCCATATAGTCAAAGCCTGAGGGGGAAAAAAATTACAGTTTGCATTTCCTCTTTTCAGAGAGGCCAGATAGCTCTCCCCAGAGTTAAGAGGGTGGAAGTGAGGTTCTAGAAATCCCTGCTTGCTGCCAGCCCTCTAAGTACAAAGATTCACAAAGAATGAAGGTGTGTGTGTGTGGGGGGGGAGTAGATAAGCAGAAAAAGGCAAAAGTAAATTACTCCTTTTAACTTCATAGTTACTCACATAGCGATATGTAGTTATTGCCTAATAATCAATTCCTTAAAAAAAAATCACAAGTATGCTTAAGCACTAACAGGTTAGTAATTTTGTTCCATTAAAACTAAAATTAAATAGAAAGCTAGGGTAATTACCCCTTTCATTCCTTCTTCCACCAAAAAAAACACTTCATCATTTCTTACTGTGGGTGTACTTCAGCCTCAACACACGCATTTAGATCAAGTGGGTCATTTATATTGTTGCCTGCTGGAGTTTTTCTCCTTTCAACTTAGTAGGGAATATTTGGTATCTTTATTACCCTAAATAAATCTACAAAATGCCTTTTGCTTCCGCTCTTCGTTTTAACTTCGGATAAATAAATCACATTAGGTTCCTGGCCGTCATATTAAAATAAGCATGGACCTAAAGATAATAAACGTGTTTTAAGCCAAATGTTTTCAGATTAGATAGAGGTAAATTTCTCTGGATGGCCCCCGAATCCTATTGATGTTGAAATATTTGGGGGGATTTTGAGAGTATTTCTTGAAGGAAATAAACCTGTTTAAGCTAGAAGTAGAATTAATTTCAAATCACCTATGGACCTGCATGTATAAAAGGATTCAACACAAGCTTCCCATGGCAGCCATAAACCCATCTTTCAAGTGGGGATACTTCCCCAGTTGTCTTGAAGGGCAATTTTATAGCTTCATGGGTTCACCTAATGCCTTCATCTATAGTGTGCTTTATTAACTATAAAAAGCTCTAGACCTGAATTTCTCATCATCTTATATACAGTTGTATTCAAAAGTCTTAAAGGCCGTGCAAACTACATCTATTCAGTAACTGATTCTCCCTCTGCTCTCATGCCCTCAGATTTGCTCCTCTTCAGGAGTCAAATCCAACAGCCCCTCCTCAGGGAAACTCCTGGACTTCTGAAGGACAGTCTCCTAAAACCTGTTTAACAGATTCTTCCCCCTAGGCCCATTGAGTGACCTTGATAAATTTAAGTGAATTTTCTTTCAAACAAGATTTGGAGTGAAGAGAAGGAGATAAAACCCATAGGGTTGTAAATAGCCTATTTTAACTATTTATTAGGTTAGGACCTAAATAGACCTTCTGTGCTGGAGTAGCACAGTCCTTTAAAGGGTGGACAAATTTTATTTAAAAGGGGGGTGGGGGGAAGGAAAATCCTGTATATAAAGTTGATGCAGAGTTTCACTGTGGCATTTTTGATGTCTCCTTGCCCCAGAAGGCCTTGGTTCAAATACTAGGCAATTCCCTAAGTAGTTAAACATGTAGACCACATACAGGTCACCTAAATAAACTATAATGTTGATGAATCCTCAAGTACAAGGTCAGATATGAACCTGAGTAATCTTCCTGTTCAGTCAATTCAGTTAAATTTCTGGGCTTAGTTCTATTAGTCCCTTCTGCTACTGAACAGAAGTCACCTTAGAGACAAGAATGCCACTTCACCCGGGTCTTCAGAGCTGTGAGAAGATGCCTAAATGCTTCCTTGTCCCTTTAAAGCAGCACCATCAGGCTATAGTAAGTATCCTTTGGGATATGGTTCAGCCCACCAGCCCCCTGCACATTGTCTAGGGATGACATAACTGGTGAAGCATGTGGCAATACCCAATTTCCAGAGCTCTGATTTATTCTCCCTTATGCTGGGCAGAGGGCATGACTTAGAGGCAATACTCTTATCTTGGCAGGGGTTTGAGACTGTCTGCATCTCTAAAACAACCCCTGGTGGGTAATTGAGAAATGACATTGATGGGTTTCCAGGGTGGCCCTTGTGCTTACACTTGCCCTATAATACAGCTATGATTTAGAAATCCAGCCCAAGGGTTGAGAGGAGGGGAAGATCATGCAAAGCACGCTAGCCCTGGTCTCCTTTGACCCCGGCAGAGTGAGACAGAGGTGCAGAGCTGGGGGACCATGTGCTCTTATTGAGTTGGCATAGCATGAGGTTTGCTTTCAGAGCTTTTATTGCTATTAGCACTGAGCTCTCTCTGTTTGCTGCACATTTTATCCCCCAGAGATAGACTCTTTTTCTCCTGAAGGGATTTAGAAAACAAATCACAGTTCTTATTTTATTTGGTGTCCACCATTAAGAATTCATGCAGAGCAGTTTTACTTGTTGCCAATTAAGATCTCCCAGTGGAAGTCTATGATTACAGCAAAGGCAACCTGTTTAATACTCGGCATCTCCTTAGTCTACATAAATTAACCCCATGAGGGTAGAGATGGGCTAATTCTTAAGATACCTGGATAATTTGATTTTAAAATCCAAGATACACAGAAGGTAAATCTCCAAGAGCTCTGGGCTGGATTTTTCTCAGGGCATATGTGCTTGCTTCTTCTTCTTACTTCCAGTTTACAACTATAAGTCAATTTCTAGGTAACCCATGAAGAAAGCATTTTCTTTTCTCAGGAACAGAGTAAGAGTATGCAGCCTCTCTATAAGCAGTTGTAACATCACTCACATTTTACAGAAATTGAGATCAGAGCTGAAATGAATTGCAGGTACTTGTGCCAATTATCTCCACCCAAAAATGTATAAAGACATTGAAATTAGGAAGACCATCAATGAGTGTTTGAAATGTGGATCATTTCATTTGAGTGTTCACACTTACATAAGCAACATTTTGAAACATGAGAATGAAATACTTTTTGTCCATTTTTTTCTTATCTCTTAACTTAGCATAAGAATCACAGATAAGCGAGAAAGCAAAAGTAAAAGTCTATTTTAAAGAATTTTGGGAACAAAAAAAGACCCTGAATAGCCAAAGCCATCTTGAGAAAGAACAAACCTAGAGGTACCACAATCTCAGATTTTAAGATACACTACAGAGTTGTGGTACCCAAAACAATATGGTTCTGGCACAAAAAGAGATACACAAATCAATGGACCATGACAGAGAGCCCAGAAGTAAATACATGAATATGTGGTCAATTAATCCATGATGAAGGAGGCAATATACAATCTCTTCAATAAATGGTGCTAGGAAAACTAGACACAGCCATGCATAAGAACAAAACTGGACCACTTTCTTATGTTGTGCACGAAAATAAACTCAAAATGGTTTAAGGACCTCAATCTGAGACCTGAACCATAAAACTCTATTAAGAAAACACAGGCAGTAATCTCTTGGACACCAGCCTTTACAACATTTTTTATGGTTATGCCTCTTCATGCAAGGGAAACAAAAGCAAAAATAAACTACTAAGATTACCAAAGTAAAAAGCTGTGGTATAGCAAAGGAAACCACCCACAAAACATAACAAAAAAAGCCACCTATTGAACAGGAGAAGATATTTGCAAATGATATATCTGATAATGGGTTAATATTCAAAATATATTTTTTAAAATGTATATAACTCAACATCAAAAACCACAAATAATTCAATTAACCATGAGCAGAAGACCTGAAGAGACATTTTTCCAAAGAAGAAACACAGATGGTCAAGAGACACACGAGAAGATGCTCAACATCACTATTCATCAGGGAAATGCAAGTCAAACCCATAATGAGATATCACCTCATACATGTCAGAATGGCTAAAATCAGAAAGAACTAACACATTTTGGTGAGAACTTAAGAAAAGGGAACCTTCATGAAGTTGGTAAGAATGTAGATTGGTGAAAACACTGTGGATAACAGAATAGAGGTTCCCCAAAACAATAAATATGGAAATACCCTATGGTCCAGTAATTCTACTACTGGGTATTTACCAAAAGAAAACAAAAACACTAATCCAAAAAGGCATATGCACCTCCATGTTTACTGCACCATTATCTACAAGAGTGAAGATATGGAAGCACCTTAAGTTGCCACTGATAAATAATGTATGATTTTACACACACACACACACACACACACACACACACACACACACACACACTGGAATATTACTCAGCCACAAAAAAATAATGAAATCTTGCCCATTTGTACCAACATGGATAGACTTAGAGAATGTTATGCCAACTGAAAAGTCAGAGAAAAACAAATACCATATGATTTCACTCATGTGTAGAATCTAAAAAAAAAAAAAAGAAAAGAAAAAAGAAACAAAATAGAAACAGACTCATACAGAGAACAAGAAGATAGTTGTCAGAGGGGATGGAAGATAGACAAAAAAGTTTAAAGGTAAATGGATCAAGAGGTACAAACTTCATTTATAAAATAAATAAGTCAAGGAGGTATCAAGTACAGCATAGGGATTATAGTCAGTAACATCACAATAATGTTGTATGGGGACCAATGTAACTATACCTATGGAGGTGAGCATTTTGTAATGTATAGATATGTTGATCACTATGTTGTATACCTGAGACTAGTAACATTGTATGTCAACTATACTTCAATAATTTTTTTTTCAAGTTTGGGTACACTAAAATTATAATTTTATCATTGGATAGGACAGGTCTCAGTGACTTTTATATCAATCAGGGATCTATACATCATTTTCAATTAGATATCTTACTTCCCTTGATGATGTAGGAAACCATTACGTTTCACATTTCCTCCTTCAGGAAGCAGGAGTTAAATGCTTTACTAGGGCCAACACAGCCAATGATCAATAGTTGTTCAGATTCTTGAAGTTTGGTGCTGAGGCTTGGGCTGCTCCTCAGGAAAATGATGATGAATTAGAAATTGCATTTTTCCTACATGTACATTCCCCTCTTACTAATAACCTGCACTCTTCACACTATTAGAGGACCTTTAATTACAGTATCCATCCCAGTAGCAGTGAATTATAGGAAGAGGGAAGAAATTGTTATAACCATGTTTCCGTATATATTTCTGTATATTCTGAATATATTTCTGTATATTCTGTATATTTGGTGACTGAACTGGATAGATCACTATTTCCCAAAATATGTTTCTTGGAATTTTGGTCAGAATAAATACTGCAAGAAAAATAGGATTTTTTTTAAGAAGTCAAAGTTCTCTTTTATACTCTATTTTTGAAACTCATAGCACATGTTAGCCATTTAAATTGCTCTGAGAAATTCTAGAATTCAAACAATTTTAAAACTTGGTTTTACCTAATATATTTCAAATTTGGACACAGAGGAATCCATTTATAAAAATCTGAACATTTACCCGGGGTATTCATTTTTCTTGGAATGGGATTAAGAAAATGTTCATAGATCATTTAGATCACAGGTTCTCAACAGGAAGGAAAGAGGATTCTGACCTCTGGGAAACATGTAGAAAATGTCTGGAGACATTTCTGGCTGTCACAATACAGGGGGGGAGAGGGAGGTACTGGTATGTGGTAGGTAGAAGCAAGACATGATGTTAGATAACTTATAATGCACAAGACAACCTTACTTTTACCCCCCTCCCAAGATAATGGTCTGGCCCCAAATGTCTACAGTGCACTGACTGAGACTCCCTAGCATAGATACAGCATGTTCAAATGGGACTCTGATCTGGGATCTGTAGGCTAGCAGGTGGCACTTTGCATTCACCAGATCTTGTCATTTAATGTTGGCCATGCAGACCTTATTCTTTATGTACAGACTACTGATAACACTGTCTCCAAGTCAATCTATGAAAATCTGAAGTGAACACTTTGATATCATCTGGTGAAGTTATCAGCAAGCTGTTAGGTATCTCTTTTATTTTACTGATTTCTAACTTATGCTCCTGAAAGCTTTCTATGATATATATGTATTAAATGCTACAAAGTGATCCATCTGTATAATTAGAGAAAAATAAGATTAAACATGTATCTGTAAATATTGCATAAATGTATTATTTTAACCATCATGTATTTCAAATAATCTCAGTGTTCAGTAATCTTAAAAACTAGCTTTACTGATAGCTTCTTTCTACAGAAAAGGAAAATTATTCCAGAGAGGACACCCCATGGCCAGTTTGGGAAGGCCAGGCCTAGAGTCCAAGCCTCCAAAACTTCTGGTCCTCTTTCCTTTTCTATAATCATGCTGCTTCCATTTTCCACACTTAATTTTATATGTGACATGAAAGAGTTATTAACACCATAAATATTCATGAATTCAATTTGTATCTCCCAACTGTTTGTGTTTGTTCTCAACTCTTAATTTGAAGCTGCGAATGGATAAAGGTTTCTATCAAATGTTACAAGAAAGACATTCTCAGTAGTCGTTTTTTTATAATCTCTCTTGTCAGTCAGATATATTTAGCCAAATCAGAAATGGCAGCAGATGATACAAAAATCATTAAGTGACGGGGCATCTGGGTGGCTCAGTCCGTTAAGTGTCTGACTTCAGCTCAGGTCATGATCTCACAGTCTGTGAGTTCAAGCTCCGCATAGGCCTCTCTGCTGACAGCTCAGAGCCTGGAGCCTGCTTCAGATTCTGTGTCTCCCCCTCTCTCTGCCCCTCCCCTGCTCATGCTCTGTCTCTCTCTGTCTCAAAAATAAATAAAAACATTAAAAACTTAATTGTCAAAGAACCTTCTTATGCTATTCTTAATCTTCCACATTAAAACAAATGAACATGCAGAAATTTAACATCCCACTTCAACATCTAGTAAACCAGTTGTCACCAGGAATGTTGATTTTTCTTCATCAAGCAGGGAGGTGCAGAGCAAACTAAGTCAACCCAGACTTGTGGTCAAATCTTACACTGGATTTTAAATTCTGACTCTACCTAGTCAGATGAATTCACACAAGTTTTCTGTTAGTGTCGAAAAATGTCTTTTCTGAGCTAAATGACAGCTCATTGCTAGACAGCTATATTTAAACTTCAAATTTCTTTGCAATTTGAAAACCAGAGACAGATTATAGGTCTATTTCAGTAGAATACTAAACAGGGCCCCCAAAATAACTAGTTATCTTGAGAGTATGATTATGACAATATATCTGTGTCACAGCAGATGTTTTATGCTATAAGAAACAATGACAATCTATTAAAGACTAGTGGGCCCTTTTATAAAAATAAGCAAAGACTTAATTTTTGTATCCCATCTTGTATCAATCTTCACTGGGTCCCATTCTTTTATCATTAGCCAAATAGCAACAGTATGTCATGTGTCTATCATGCTTTTGATCAATACTCAAACACTATAGCTATCAATTAATGCTGACTACAATTATTGTTAGAACATCTAAGCATTCAAGATTTGTCTATGTTATATGTAGGTTGAAGTATAAATGGGAGGCCATCAATTAATATCAGCAGCAATGATAATAGCCCACTTCATGAAAATTATAGCAGTTACAAATCAAAAGCATAATAAAAATCAGCAAAAGTTTATACTGACTTATGGGGACATTTGTTTAAGTGTGCTTGAGACATGACATGCTATTCTTATGATATTCTGCACATCACCGATTTTACCCTAAGTCAAGAAAGTATTTTTAAAATTTAATCATAACCAGAAAGAATTTCCCACCTTGTTCACTGTCACTGGCATATCCCTCACCGAAAAACAATTTGGCTACAGTTGCAGTTATGATATTGTAATAACCATCAGAAAGCCTACCACTTTAAGTCAATCAAGATCTGCTTATAAAATATAACCAAGTATAATTTCATGATTCAATAAATAGTATATAAATCTGCTATTATTGGTTTTCATTTTCTTTTCAATACTACCCATTCCCATCTTCTCTCAGGTAGTTATTCTGACTATTCAAATGCCATTGCCCTTTATTGTTATTCAAATGAAGCCTTTTTATTAGATCCTCTGCCACTATATATAAGGCTCTACTTCTCCAGCAGCAATTATTCTATTTCTGAAGGAAAATAGAAGCGATTGCACACAAAATTCTGAGCTCTTCCTTTATGTTAGGTCAAGTCTATGCCTGAAATTGGATTTTCATTTAATCCTATCCAAGAAGACCAAAAGGTTTTTTATCAGCTATCTTATCAAAGCAGGAAAACATTCTTTTCCATGCAGGTTTTTTTGGTTCAAAACCCATGAAATCATAACTCCTTCCCAATGATGTATTTAAGACACACTTACTGACCAAATTAAACTCTAATTTGTTTCATCAGGTGGTATTCATCTTTTTTTGTATATATTTTTCTTTAAAAAGATAGTGAAAACCAAATATCCTTTATAAATAGTTGGAATAAAATTTATAATTCATTTAAATAACTTTTACACCTTGGAAGAGATCTATGGGAAATATAAGCCAAAAGATACATAACTATAAACACACTGTTGCCAGTTTTATTAATACAATACACTGGTTAACAAAAGAAAACTTTATCGATACCAGGTTATAGCTCTAAAAAACATATCTAACAAATATCACACAGTTATATAAAATTAACTTGTATGTCTGTTAGCAGCAAGCAGACTCAAAAAATATTTTCTTTTGTTGTATCCTACAAGAAGTTTTTCCATGCACCAAAATAGACTGTCTGTTACTATAAGCACAGATCTGTTCTTAAGCAGGGAAACTGATATAAAGCACAGAACAAATGAAATTATTAGGCACTTTGCCTAAGAACTACAGTCCCTCAGAGAAGACAAATTTCAAGGTTATTAGGATTTGTTACAAGATGAGTGAAGAAAGGGCAGAACAGCCTAGTACAGAGACCAATGATGATACATTTGGATGAGATTGGACAAGAAAGCCACAGGGTTAGCAAATATTTACCCACCATCTCTGTATACAGAGAGAGTACTCTCCTCCACCCATGCTGCCAAGAGATAAGAAATAAAGGACTTCAGGGGCTTACTGACCCTGGGGAGAAAAAGCTAATTACATTAAACAATTCTGGCACTATGGGAGGCATCATGTGATTCAGTACTAGCATATTTATTCCAGATAACAGGAGCCGTAGGAATTTAGGAAAAGCAACCACAGATTCCATAAGAGCACCTATGCAGAGCATGACCACATAGAAAATAACATCATAACCATTTTGATCAGCCTCAATTCCCAAGAGGCCCCAGGGACCAAGTATCTTGAAAATATGCCTTTTATGATATTAACTTTTTTTTTTTCCAAATTACCTATACCAATGTTCTCCCATAACTTTCTTTATCAAGAATCAGAGCCCACCAGGAAGAACAAAAAACTAAACATGAGAGGCCTATAGAATAGCATTCTTAAAATATCCTCCTTTCATATGAAGAGAAGCAGACATTTTAAGCAGCTGTATTCAACTTTTTAATTACAGGAAAACTCACTCTTTAAGCAGGCAAGGGTGAGAGAATTTGGGTTCTAGTTTCCACAATGTAAGTTTGCTGTGTGGCCTTGGACAAATTAATTTCCTGACCTTGACAAAGTGTCATGATTTGAGCAGGTCCTTGACTTAAGCACAACTTTTGGCACTATTGCTTTACTTTCATTAAAGGTATAAAATTCTCTAACGACCCTCTGGTGATTTTTGCTTCCAAAGGTGATTTTGACATCAAGTGTAAGAAGAAACAGTTTACCAACTCCCAGACTCTGTGATCAACACCCAAGCTATCAGGCCTGCTATAAGTTAAAGGCATGGATTTCACTCACCTCCATAGACTTCTGTGTTGTTCCTCGAGCTGAGTTAGAAGATGCTCAATGTATTTATTGGAGTCCATGTATTCCTGCACATGTAGACACACAAAGACAAATAAAGCCTCATTACAATAGTCACTGGAATTTGGATTATATTTCTCTTTGCAGAAAAGATTTTTGACAAAATAATCCCTGATCCCTCTCAGTTCTAGGAGTCAATGCATCTGTGACTTACATGCAGAGTTCCTCACAGATAAATATTTTCTCCATAAATTTGGATCATTCTATAAACAGAGAATTTGACTTCTACAAAGTTAGCATAAAAGCCCTCTTATTCACAGATGAAAGCTAAATTTCATGGTCATCTACACTGTGGTACACATATTTTACCATATAAAAATAAGTAAGCCAATGATGCTGCTGACCTTAGAAGAGTAAGAATAAAGTAGACAATACAGGTCTTGATTACACTGGTCTTATTATAATTACTTCCTAGTAAAAACACTACTTTAAAAAAAAATTTAGTATTTATTTATTTTTACTGTCTATTTATTTGAGGCAAGGGGCAGAGAGAGAGGGAGACCCTGAATCTGAAGCAGGCTCCAGGCTGCAGCTGTCAGGACAAAGCCCGATGTGGGGCTCAAACTCATGAATGGTGAGATCATGATCTGAGGCAAAGTCGGATGCTTAACTGACTGAGCCACCCAGGCACCCCAAAATATTTATTTATTTATTGAGAGTGAGAGAGAGAAAGACAGAGAGTGTGCGCACACGCATGAGTGGAGGAGGGACAGAGAGAATCCCAAGCAGGCTCCTCACTGTCAGTACAGAGCCCAATGTGGGGTTCAATCCCACAAACTGAGATCATGACCTGAGCCAAAATCAAGAGACAGATGCTTAACCAACTGAGCCATCCAGGTGCCCCTGAAAACACTACTTTTGAACTATATAGAATGCTTTATATATTCACTGAGCATACTGTTTGCAATGATGAAACATGTCCATTTCCCTTTATCTCTTTATATAAAAACATAGTCTAATTAGTTTGGGTTTTTCCCCCCTTTGGTCTCCTAGAAAAAAAAATCTACCTTCTAAGAAGATATGAAAACAAGGTATATATTTTTTCAATATGTCAATTTTTGTCAATCAAAATGTTTTCAAGAAACATTTCTGAAAAAATAATGAATTCCTTTACAACATGAGATTTATAGAAGTTTAAAGGTTATTAAAATGATTTTTTAATTAGTGATTTCTGAGTATGAGGTTCATATGCAATAGTTTCATTTGTCATCTATCAAGCAAAGCACAATGTGTAAAATTTCTGATGATTGATTTCATCCTGAACCTGATACTTCTTATACTTTTCTTTGAACATCTAGCCTGCAATCCTCTGTGTTTATAGTATATCTATACTATGGAAGAGTATGCAATGATTTCTGTGTTAAGGTACCCATGAAAGTTACTGTTTTGTTTCTTATGGATTTGAGATAAAATGAGAACTTTGATTAATAATGATTCTTTCTGAAATAGATTTGTTTTGATTAAGTGCTATGTATAATCTATTGCTCCTATAAGAATATGCATTATAATGAGGGAGGGTAGAAACTACACAGTAAGAAGGGAGCTGATATTATGAAAAAAGTCCTTTCCTGAGTTTCTGGACCTAGATCTGCTCGTGTAGCCCTTTTTACCTTTCTACAATATTTCAGTTAGACTAGATAGCACACCACATCCTTTCTTAGCTAAAACTGCTAATTCTCTAACAGTATAACTTTATTTCAGATGATTAGCTAAATAATATTCTTTTCCAGGTTAATAATTTAAACAAGAGCATTGAGCATATTAAATCCAAAGCAGAAATCTGTTAATGAAGAAAGTTTTAACAGTTTGTAGATATGGTATTATGTATCCTGATCAAGATTTAAAGATTTAGAACACTCAGTTACCAAAGACATTAATTTTCAAATACACCCATGAAATAAATTTTAAACAGGTTCCAGTTAGAAACAAATACATAAATCTCAAAGTCATTCATTCATTCTTTAACTCAATTGTTTTTTTTTTTTCAAAATCTATTATTCTCCAAATGCTATTCTAAGTTTGGTTCATAGAGTAATAACCAAGAGGGAGAAAGTTCATGAAGGAAACACACCAGTGATGAGAGAATTTAAATGGGGAAGGGCACCTCCCTGGTATAAGGTGGTTGGAAAGAGATCCAAACAAATGATATTTGAGCTAAGACCTGGAAGAGAAGAAGGAGGTAGGCATATAGAGAAAAGAGAGAGGAGTGAAAGGAAACAGCATATGCAAACATCCCCAATATGTGATGCTAAAGGAACAGAAAGGAAGGCAGTGGGGCTGGAAACAGAGTGACTATGGTGTGGAGTCTAAAATACAGTTAGCAAGCTAAGCGGGGCCAAAGCATGAGCAAGCAAGCTCTGGAAAACGGTTTGCGCTAAAACCCATGGATTTGTTATTTTGTTCACTCTTCTTAGCTCAAGCAAGAGGATAAAGCTGAAAGGTATGTGATTATAGATAGGATCTTTCAATCAAGAGTTAGGTTCAAATCCTAGTTTTGGTACTTACCTAGCTATGTTCCATAGGTCAAATTATTTAATCTCTCCAAGCTTTATTTCCATCATCTTCAGAGAGAGAGAACTCATAGTCAATTTACAGAGGTGTTCTAAGAATTTAATAGTTTAAGTATGCATATATTATAGTGTCTGCCAAGAGGTAAGCATAGGCTTTTTCATAATACCACTCACCTCTTCTCAAAGGCAAATCACTTCACAATGTGAAGGTAATATCCATTTTCTCTTATCTTACCCAACATCAAATTTTTGAGTGTATGCTTCTTCAATTACAGTTGCTGAATATTAGAATAGGATGTTAGACAGAGATGAATAGTAATAATACAGATTTTCAACCATTAAATGTAGGGGCCGCTGAATTGGGATTTACAAGCTATTTCAAGTAATGATATGGGCTGTTTCAATTTAAAGTAGCTTCACCTGGGGTGCCTGGGTGGCTCAGACATTTGAGCATCCAACTCCTGATTTTGCCTCAGGTCATGATTTCAGGGTCATGGTATCAAGCCCACACTCAGCACAGAGCCTGCTTAAAATTGATTCTCTCTCTCTCTCTCTCTCTCTCTCTCTCTCCCTCCTCCTCCCCCTCCCTCCCTCTCTCTCTCCCCTCCCTCTCTCCCTCCCTCCCTCTCTCTCTCTCCCTCCCTCCCTCGCTCCCTCTCTCTCCCTCCCTCCCTCTCTCTCTCCCTCCCTCTGTCCCTTCCTCCCTCTCTCCCCCTCCCTCCCTGTCTCCCCCTTCCTCTCTCTCCCCCTCCCTCTATCTCTCCCTCCCTCCCTCTCTCTCCCTCTCTCCCTCCCTCTCTCCCTCGCTCCCTCTCTCCTCCTCTCTCTCCACCTCCCTCCCTCTCTCTCCCTCCCTCTATCTCCCCCTCCCTCTCTCCCTCCCTCTCTCCCTCCCTCTCTCCCTCTCTCTCTCCCTCTCTCCCTCCCTCTCTCCCTCTCTCCCTCCCTCTCTCCCTCTCTCCCTCCCTCTCTCCCTCTCTCCCTCCCTCTCTCCCTCCCTCTCTCCCTCCCTCTCTCCTCCTCTCTCTCCACCTCCCTCCCTCTCTCTCCCTCCATCTCCCCCTCCCTCTCTCTCTCCCTCTCTCCCTCCCTCTCTCCCTCTCTCCCTCCCTCTCTCCCTCTCTCCCTCCCTCCCTCCCTCTCTCTCTCTCTCCCTCTCTCCCCCCCCCTCTCCCCACCTACTCCGCTCTCACTCTCTAAAATAAAAAAGTAGCTTCACCCGCAAATAGACGGCCAATAGACACGTGAAAAGATGCTCAACATCACTAATCATCAGCGAAATGCAAATAAAAGTTACAATGCAATATCACTTCACACCTGTCAGAATGGCTGAAATTAAAAACACAAGAAACAACTGTTGGCAAGGGTGTGGAGAATAAAGGAATCCTCTTGCACTGTTGGCGGGAATGCAAACTGTGCACCCACTATGGAAAAGAGTATGGAGGTTCCTCAAAACATTAACAATAGAACTACCTACCACAGGATCCAGTAATGCCACTACGGGGTACTTACTCAAAGAATGCAAAAACATGAATCTGAAAAGATATATGCATCCCTATTCACATGCAATATTATTTACAATAGCCAAGATATAGAAGCAGCCTAAGTGTTCACGGATGGATGAATGGATAAAGAAGATACAGACAGGCACACACTAGAATATCACTCAGCCATAAAAAAAAAAAAAAAAGAAAAGAAAAGAAAAGAAAACTTGCCATTTGCAACAGCATAGATGGATCTAAAGGGTACAATACTAAGCAAAATAAGTCAGTAAGAGAAAGACAAATACCATATGATTTCATTCATATGTGGAACTTAAGAAACAAAACAGATAAACAAAGAAAAAGAGAGACAAACCAGAAAACTCTTAAGTACAGAGAGCAAACAATGCTTACCAGAGGGGAGCTGGGTGGGAGAGAGGTGAAAGGGATTAAAGAGTACACTTACATGATCAGCATGAGGTGTTGTAAGGAAGTGCTGAATCACTAGATTCCACACCCGGAAGTAATATACCACTGTATGTTAACGAAACTGAAATTAAAATTTAAACAGCATGTAGAAACTTTTAAAACAAAAAAAAAAAAAATATTAAGAATAATATAAAGATTCCCACTCTCTAACTGCTCCATGATAGCGAGACAATTTAGGTGGGAGCTCTCCACAGTGTCTGGGTAGGATACCCCTGGATCCAGCCAGGAGAACATTAGTTGCGTGAATACTAGAGTGTGCTATTGCTAAGGTGCAATGAAGAAGCTGAATCTAGTTCAGCAGATAGCGGTTATCACCAGGAAAATTCAACTCATGCAAAGGTTTCCTGACCTATTATTTTTTCTTAACCAAAACTTACACAAAACTTCACTGCGTCAGGCATTGGGCTAAGTACTTTTGCAGTATTTTCTCATTTAAACTCAATATCCCCAAAGGTAGATACTATTATTATCCCCATTTTGAAAATGACGTAATAGACTTTCCAGGGTCATACAGCAAGGAAGTGGCAGAACCGGGATTTAAGTCCTGATATGAGTCCAGTACAGAACCACTCTGTATGTTCTTCCTAAACCCACCCTGCTGGCTGACTCATCCCCATTATGTTTGTATATGCTATTCCTTTTGCGTAGAACACTTAACCAAAATATCAATAGTGGCAACAGTAATAAAATTTATTATTAAAATTAAACAAATAAAGTACTTTCACCCATTTTTCCATTAAACTAACTACAGCAATAACTATCAAGTCCTAACCCACGTGATAATGGGAAACTAGAATTATGACTTTTCCCTCCTTTTGAGCTTTATTTTTCTCCATAGCGCTTTCCCTCTAACATCCAATATATTTTACTTGAGTACTTTTTGGTATTGCCTATACCACACTCGTCTCTCTTCTCAAACACACACACACACACCTAACTGAAATTAATTGAGAAAAAAAAAATATGATGCTTATGTGTACCTTCTGTTAATTTCTTCCCTGGCTGAAACAACTTGGGCAACATTCTCATACATTTATCATTTCTGTCCCCTGAATTGAAGAAATTGGTTAACTAATAAGAAATCCCTATCATTTTATAAGAATAAAAGAGGGTTCCAATGGGAACCACTTTTATCCATCCATTTGGATATTAACTCCAAGGAAACAATTGCTGGTGAGGGCAGATTGGTTTACAGTGAGCTACAGTCATTATGAAGTGCAACGTAGCTACTATACCTAGAGCAAGAGCTTGGGTATCAAGCACATTCTGGATGTTACTAAACAGGGTCTCCACTATTTCAAAGTATCTAAGGCACAGGCAGAAAGAAAGGGCATGACAAGATTCCATCTCACTAAAACAGCTCCCCAGATTGCCTGAAAGACACTGGATATTTGGGAGAGCTTAGAGAAAAATTTTCTATACATTCAGATGGACAGAAAGGAGAATGGGCACTGTCCATAGAGTATCTGGATGGATCACTCCAGAATAAGCACACTGAAAACATACAACATAAAACCCATGACAAAGCACATCACCCTCAGTCACAGGACAGCATGTCACTCTGAAAATGATTAAGAAAAACATGAAAAGCATTTTAGAAAGAACCTTAACATGTTCAGTAGTATCCAGAAAGAGTGGCACTGTCTGAAACATGCGCAGAAAGCTTTAAGGAAAGAAAAAGGTGCAGAGATGAAAAGACAGCCAAATTAATTTTGTAAAAATGGGTAAGCTGAAACAATAAAATGAAATAAAAAGGGAGGTGGGTGAGCTAAGAATTTCAAGGAAATATCAACCACCATTGCAAAATTGAAACCTGTTGATCCTACACTGGGATTTTTATGATGGGGTGATTCTCCCCATCATGGAATGATGCCTTAGTGAAGAGGGGCCAGTGGGTGTTGGTGTAACGGCACTGAACTGGTCACACAAATGAAGTCTACTCCTCAAGTATCTCATCTAGAAACCATCTAGATCAGGTCCTTAAATACTCTTCTGCACCTTCTATGGTAGGATTCACTTAGTGTGTCTACCATCCAGTTAGTGAAGACTGAAACTACTATAACCTAGAAAAATACATAAGCACATATCCCCATTATCCTTGGTGTCAGAGTTCACGGTCCACAACACAGTTTACCTGTGAAGACTGTCAGTGTCTCAGGCATTGCTTTGGCCAGCATTTACTTCTTATGTCCTCACCACAAAGACTTGATCCAAAGTAATGCTATTAACTTGATAAACATTCTAATCTACTCATTTTCCTTATGAAAAAACCCACATCAGGTACAAGAGTAGAACTGATGATGAAATCACATACACAGTCCTGTGGAGGACAAACCAAATCTAAATAAATTAAGTAAAAGATAAAGATGAAAAAAGAGACACAATGGGTATTAGGTCAGAAAACAGGTTTATCTAACAATTATGGCTTTTGAGTATTTTACAAGATTTGGAATGGAAACAATGATCTAAGAGATAATTAAATATTTCAGAATATAGAGGAAAAAAGAAGACTTGAATACACACATCAAAAGGGCTCATTACATCACATTCCAGGCAGAAATTATGGGAAAACTATCCACACATCCACTTGCATAAGAGTAAAAGAAAAATAGTGGATGGGGCATCCAAACTGACAAAGGGGTTTCCTACCAAGGATTTCAGGTAGGCTGTTCATAGTTTCCAGCCATCCCTGATGTCCACTGAAATAAGGTACACAGACATTGAGTTTTATTCCATAGATATCACCAATCAAGTAGCTATTCTATAACAAAGCAACAGAAAGATATTTTTAACTATTCATGAACTCAGAAAGTAAAGCACCGAATTTAATTGAAAACATGTGTGTATATGTACCTTGAACTTACTTTAGGGTGTGTGTATATGTACGTATATACCAAATGTCCAAGAGATGAAAATGTACCTAATACATATACATATGCATGCATGTGCATGTGTGTATATACACATGCATTCTAAACCTGAGTGATGCATAAAGGATTTATAATATAAAGCAAAAATTCAAAAGAATTTAAATGGATTTTATGTCCAAAAATGTAAATATAAAATTAAACAAAGTCCCTGAAGAAAAATGTAAAGTATACATTATATATCTTTGTCATGGACAGAGGAGGGGAACAAGAAAGAGGAAAGCAAGATCACAGAAAAGTCTCTGTACATAGGAACAAATTCTTGTTCTATACTTGACTTGATAATCATAAAAAATTAAGTACAAGGGTATATTTTGTCTACATGTTTAACAATTGGGGGAAGCAATTTGATAATAGATCATGCAAATTAAAATGTACATGTACCTTCGACCCAAAAACTATGTGTCTAGAAAACACCCTGAGTAAATAAATTAAAACAAATGATGTTCAGATATTATTTATGACAGCATGGAAAAACTGGGTATAGCCTAGCTTCCAAAATTGCGGGAATTATTAAGAAAAAAGCACACTTTGGCCATTTTAAGAATTATATAATTTCTTAAATTTGTAAAGAATATATAATAAAATGGAAAACACTATAATATTAGGAGAGACATAGGATTTAAAACAATACAATCCTTTTTTAATCACAATTTTGAAAATATACACAAAATATTAAAAGAGAATAAAACATGGTATATGGTAGTACCATAGGTTAAATTTCTTCTGTATACTTCTCTTTCTAGTTTAATATATGTTCAATATACAAATTTAAAAAGTGATTTTTTAAAGGAAAATACAGCCCCAGAAAATAACATCCACAAAGATTTTATAATTAAATTTTAGAAAGTGAGATCTAAAATATCACAATGCAGTAGTTTATGTTCTAAAGCTAAGCTGGTGTTTGAAACAATAGTCCTTCTTTTTTTATTACTTGCCCTTGTCAGTGTTCTGCTAAAAGCATTTCACCCAAGTTACGATTAGAGAGGAACACTAAGTTACACCATGATATATTTGTATAATATGCTTAAAAGTTTAACAAAGGTACAGCACTAAAAAGACATCTGCTTCTTGGCTAAAACTTATGCAAATTAGATTCATTTTGGAGATGTATTTCAGGAAATTTGCCTTTCATTTCTTTAATGCACATGTTTCAAGGCAATTAGTATGAAACATTTAAAGCGATTAGAGGTTTATAGATACACCTAACATTGCATATCTGTGTAGCATAAGCCCATTTAATGTGAACCTCCTACTGTCTGATCTAGGTCAGTTCTGAGCAAGACCCATTATAAATGAATTCTAATGACGGGAGGATCTGATGTATCATTAGTTTTAAGTGGAGTTTAAAATATAATACTAAAATCAAAGCTTGCAGAGATCCCAAATCCATCCACATAATCTTGATGTTATAATCAGTGTAAGTTACAGCAGAATTTGTAAAAACTGTGTCAGCACTCTTGTACGGTTCCCAATTCACCTTTGGGCAAAGAAACACACACCAGGAGGCCAGCTGTTCAAATCACCGCAACTAACATTAAATACAGGGATTTCCATAATTAGAAAATGACTAACAACTGTAATAAATGATGTTGCCCTCAAAAATTATTTGTTACCTTAATGAAAAGTTGCACCTGCGCAGTGATTGTAAAAAGCTCAAACATACCAACTTTGGGAATTACACAGCACTAGACAGAAAGTGGCCTCATATTTGACTGGCATCTGTGCCAACATAAATTCTTCCAATGAGATACAAATCAATTCAGGAATACCAGCTCTAACAAATTGATCTAACTGCCATTATCTCTCCATCAGCCATCTCTTACTCTTCCTTTTTCACTCTTCAAACAACTCAACCTTGCTTCCACTCACACTGCAAACTCTTCTGTGGAATTGTTCTGTTAGAGCCACAAGTGACCTCCACAGGTGTAATCACAGGTTCCTTATAATTAGTTCCTGCAGCACTTGACATTTTCAACCATACTCTGTGCCTTCTTGGTGTTCTGTGAAGGGGTTTCTGGTCTCCTGCTACTGCTCTGAGATCTTGGACTTTTTCCTTCCTTCTTCCAGCCCTTTATGTATCAAGAGTAGGGTTCCACCCTAAAGCCTTCTTTCACTTTCTACTGGCAAATTCAGTAGAGTACCTGGGTTTTCAAAATCACTAAAAATCCAGAAGTTCCCAAATATTTACTTCCATGCTAGGTCACTCTTTCGAAGTCCAATCCTCTGTATCCTGCTATTTACCAAAACAGGTTCCTTTGGATGTATACCACTCTTCAGAGCACATCTTACTTCATTTTTATATCCTCCAATACTTAGCAGAGAAGTTGGAACATTCCAAGTACTTGAAAGTGTGTTAAATAAATGAAAGCATCAATTTATTTATTCAGTTTCATAACAAGAGAATCTGAAATTATAAAACTATCACTCTGGTCTTCCAGAACTGCTTTTTTTTTTTTAATTGAAAAGGTTATAACAGTCTTATAGGCATTCAGGCATTAAAACAGGCATTCAGCAGTTTTTCCAAAATTACTGTATGCTCACTTTTTTCCATTATTACAAATCAGAAATGGCTTCTCAAAGATAACCTAATGACAATTTTGCAAGAAATCAGGTTTTTCTGATCTCCTAATCCTGAAGTAGATCTACGGACATTAGTTATCTATGCCATGGAAGTCATATGAGCTCGTAAGGATCAATACAATGCAAAAGTGATAACCAAAGTTTGCTATCAAATGGAGGGATAATTGATAGCATGATGAATAGAAAACCCTACAGAATACAAACATCTCATAACCTCTGCCATGTATGAACATTTCATTATTATCCATTAATAGCAACATCATAGATACATATAGAAACCAGAGCCATTGAAAAGTTTTATTGCCTGCTATTTTTGTATCAAGGCAATGTAAGCAATACAAATCAAATTATTAGTACAGCTTAGCAGTACAATACATCTCAATTTGTTGGAGACTACCAACTTGTCCCCCGTTATACACATTCTGTTATTTCTTTTAAAGACAGCTTCCAGTTGGACACACGGCTTCTAAGCTAGAGATTCAATTTCCATCAAAGTCAATGCGAAGATGTAACTGAATGCAAGCCAAAAAGACATGAGCAAAAATGGTCCATGCAATATCCAAACAATCTCCAACCCAAAGACAAGGTACTTGCCAATTATACATTCACCCCCCAGCTGGGAATGCTAACAACCTTGGGCCCAGAGACAGAAGGTTTATGTTGCTGATGGCAAGACTGACTGATCTTAAAGTAGCTGTCCACCCACCCTTAACTTTCCCTTTGGCCTCATACATGAAAAAGAATGAAGTTTCTGGTTTATTTAAAACTATTTATTTTGGGTCTCTATGTTACAACAGCTTGGCCTATACTGTAAGCAACAGTGTAAATATTAGTCAATAGTTTTGAAATTAATATAGCAAACACACAACATTAAATACTAAGCGGCTAACTTTACATCTCTGTATTGATTTATGGATACAGGTTTGGAGTCACAGATTTCTGAAGCACTTTGAGCACTTTGGCATCCTTCTATCTGATCCTTCCAACAGTCTTGTGTCATGCTCACCATTTCAATGTACAAAACAGAGGCTCAGATTGGGGTTAAATGATTTCCTTGGGGTCCAACAGTGACAGATTTCAAACAATTGCTCAATCTAGTACATTTTTCACTGCACCAGGCCAAACTGAAGCAGAGCACGTCCTTCCCACAGCCAACTGCTCTCAAGGTAGATTCCATGTTGGTAAGACCAAAAATGGAAGCAGAATGACTTCATTGTCCCCTTCATTTAGGGAGATGTGGCTATATGCAATGCTGGAAAACAAGGTCAGAAATAAACCTCCAAATTCAGGATAATTATATAATCTTCCTAAATTTGGCTTTGGTTTTGCTTTGATTTGCCTGACCGGGTTGAACAAGGCCAAGGGAAGAAATTCGGTTGTCATCTCATGTTTGGCATTCTCTTCTCATAAATGGAATAAATCCAAACACACACCTTTTAATTTTTATCAAAATTGATAAAGATGCTATTACTGATAACTATGTATTCTTTGAGGAAAAACATAAGAATTATACTTGGTTTTAGGTGGGGAAAAAAGATGTGATTATTGTATTTCTAAGCTATGTATGCTATTAACAGCAGTTTGGGAAATCAGTATGTATAGGTTAAATGAAGGAATTCACTTAGGTGGTAAAAATAACTCAACTTATATTTAGGTGCATCCCCACATGTTGAAGGTGAAATGAGAAATAATTCTCCCTCTCCTAAAGTTCTGCAAGTCAGTAACATATCATTAGTCAACACGGCAGTCAATGGTGTACATACACACACACACACACACACACACACACACACACACACACGAAAACAAATATTTAAGTGACATAGCAGAGTCTTCATTTCAACTTTGATTATTGCTTTGATGGAAAGACACTGATAGAACTTTGAATAAGTGGACATGCTCAGTTAGGTAGGTCACTAGCTATTGTGGGTAGAAGAGTTCAGCCACAGAAAGTTTAAGGACTACTCCAAATCTGGTAACACATCAAAACACAGAATTGACTGATGAATCCATTTCATCATTATATTGTACTTTTCTCATGTTTTTTTCCACTCAAGTATTGGATCACACAGTGCCATTCCACTCATTACAGCATAACAGAGCCCCCTCAGTCTACTATCAGTGCCCTTCAAAATCTGGACAGTTGTGCTCTAATTTTATCTCCTATTACTCCTCCAAAGTTGCCCTGGGACACTGAAAAAGTCAAACTCCTTGCTTTTACTAAAAAGGTCAAGATATACACTATAATGTCAACACCTAGTATAGGACTTGGAAATATGTGCCCAGAGGTACACTGGCACCAATGTCATCTCTCCCCCCAGTGAGAGCTTTAGGGCATTTTAAGAGACTTGTGCACTTGAAGCATCACCTGGGGGATCACAACACATTTGTTTACTCAGCCATGGTTCTCCTTTGTTCACTTGAATCATCTAAATCACCTGGGCTGATTAAAACAGATTGTTGGGCTCAACCCCAAAGATTCTGATTTGGTGGGTTTGGGATGGGGCTGGAGAATCCATAGCCCCAACAAGCTCCCAGGTGATTCTGATGCTATTAGTCTAGAGACGACTTTTTAAGAATCATTGCCTTACTGTTACAGGCAATAGTTTATTGCTTAGCTCTATTACCATTCACTGTTCTCTTTAAAAAAATAATGATATCAGTGTAAATAATGCCTAATTCAATAAGCAACAAATATTTTTTAGTGTGAATTTATGTTCAGCACTCTTCCAGGTCAGGGAATGAATCCATAAACAATATAGACAAAAGTCTCCACCTTCATGAAATTTACATTTTTGTGGAGAAAACAGACAAAACAATTCAATTCAGTTAAGTTTTATTTAGAAAAATTAAAGAGAGTAGAAGGAAAAGAGGAGTTGAAGTAGAAGACTCAGGTGAATATAGACTGATAAAGGAGGAGACAACACTTGAGCAAAGGCCTCAAGGAAATGAGGAAACTAACCCCAGACAGCTATCTTGGGAGACTCATCATAGGCTGAGAGAAGAACAAATACAAAGACCTTGAGACAGAAGTGTGCTGGCAAGTTCCAGGAATAGCACAAACATGGGATACGGAGAAGAGACAGATCCTAAGGGTCTAACTATCCTGGTAAGAACTTTACTTTTGCTCTCAATGAAGTAAGGAACAATCTCAGGGGGATTTTACCTGAGGAGGCAAACCATCTCACTGAAGTTTGAAAACGATCCCTCTGCTACTGTTAAAGGCAAAAATGGGAGTGTATGTATACAACAGGAGCAGAACCAAGGGGACCAGCTGGAGGCTACTGGCAGGAGAGGATAATCACTTGGACTAGGACATCACAAGGAGAGTCATCAACTGTTGCATTCATATGTATTTTTGAAGATCAAGGTGACAGAATTTACTACCAGGTTAAATGTAAGAATAAGGAAAGAGTAAATAATCAAAGATAATATTTGGGTTTTGGCCTAAGCAATTGAATAATGTTCCATCTCCTAAGACTATGGAAAGAGCATGTTTGTATAAAGTTGTTGAATAAATTGTTCTCCTGTGGGCAATTAGGTTTGAGAAGTCTACTGCATATGGAAGAGGGAATGTTGATGCGGACATTTGTCTTCAGATTAAAGGTCTAGGTGCCAGAAATTTGGGATTCCATAGTGAGTATGAATAGTATTTGAAACTATGGGACTGAGGTGAGATCACCTGATGAAGGAACAACACTGAAGAAAATGGGATCCAGTAATGGAAGTTTGGGAGGTGGAGAATAAGCCAATAAATTAAGGAGAAGCCAGTAAGAGAGGAACAAGAAACCAGTACTTCAGAATAGTGTTTCAGGAAGAATGGAATAGCAAATGCAATCAGTGTTAAAGTAAGGGGGCCCCCAAATTAACTATTGCAGTTTTCAATATGGGGGCTATTCGTGTCCCGGCAAAAGCACTTTTAGTGGAGTAGGTTTTCCAAAGTCCTCACTGGGGAAACTAAAGAGAAAAATTGGGCCAGGGGAAGACAGAAACTATGAGCAAAGTTTTCTAGAAAATATTAGGTGGTTGTTAAAGTTCAGTGTTCCTGAGAGGCTACAGAGGCTCTGGGGAAAATGGTAGATCCCAGGTCCCAGCCAAGAGATACAGATACTGTAAGTGTGCGAGTTAGGTGGGACCCAGATATCTAACTTTAAGAACTAGGGAGAAAGATGTTGCCAGTTATCCCTGAGGCACCTTTGGAGAATGGTCTCCAAAATAGTGATCTTGGTCATTTCTGAGTAGCTCACAAAACAAAACCAACCCATCACCAGCCATCAACCAACAAATCAAACCTTCCCTGAACCACTCACATCACTTATTCTATTGAGGCAAGTTGGGGCCTTAAGTTTGTTGACACTCCTGTATCATTAGCAAATAAGACTGAAAGTAAAGATGTTTTAGAAAAAGAACAGGTGGAGATGCCTGGGTGGTTCTGTCAGTTAAGCATCAGACTCTTGGTTTAGGCTCAGGTGATGATCTCATGGGTTTGTGGGTTTCAACCTCACATCGGGCTCTGCGCTGGCAGAAAGGAGCTCACTTGGGATTCTCTCTCTCTCTCCCTCTCTCTCTCTCTCCCCCCCTCCACTTGTACTGTCCCTGTCTCTAAATAAATTAATTAAAAAAAAAAAACTTTCAAAAGAAAGAAAAAGAAAAGGAACAGGTGGTCCCACTCATGTCAGAGCCAGGAACTCTTGTAGGAAAATCTGGGCTGCCTATCCAAGGAAGATGTCCTTTGCCACACAAGAGGGTTATAAAAATATTTTTAAATGTTTCCATATTCATCTTCAGTAAGAGGCTTCCCTCAGGAGATGGGGTATTTCCTACTGGGTGAGGGGATTATTCATTTATACATTAACACATAAACCTTGTTTGCATTTTTATTTTCTGAGCCTGAAATATTCAAGGATTTGAGTATGTTGCCTGTTAAACTGCACTTCTCACTTGTGAGCACATAAATCACACTGGAGAAAAGAACATTGTTCCTGGAGCAAGGTATTTCAAATACTTCCCTTCCACTGCCTCTGGAAGGGAATGGGTGTTACTCAGAAGTAGATGTCATTTAATGTCTATTTTTCATTGTAAAAAATAAGAAAATGAAAGTAATGGAATGGATCTTAAATTTTCCTCACTTTCATGTGGCTGCAGTCTGTTGTTTTAATTATTTAAACATCCAGACTTGTTTTGGTGAAGAGAAACACTTACATTTTCCTGTTGCATTTTCTAAAACAAAAGGCAGCAGAACATATGAATTGCCACACTGACCACCATGTTCTCCTCTTTCCCCCGAATCTATTCTCCATATTAACATCAAATAATGTATATTGGGAGACCACGGGTGTCCCCCTGCCACACGCCACAGGAAATAACGGCTGGAAGCTCTGAGGAGATATGCTGTCCCCTCTCAGCTACCTTCTCAGATGCCATATTTTGCAAAGTATGTGTGTGTGCGTGCACACACATAGAATAAAGCTGTATTGTCAATGCAAAATGCACAAAAGTACTAACAGCAAAAAATTATGCAAAGTCAGATTTTCATGTGATTGACAAAAGCTATAAAACCACAGTAAAAAGCATTCCCAAGAAAACAACTAGTATGAAGAGCTGAACCAGAAAACCTTTAAGTTCACACCAAACTTTGAAAGAGTAAGTGGTTTCTCTTGGACAACAGTCTATGTGATTGATGTGAGCATAATATCTGTGGCCATCCCCCTCCCTGCACATACTAAAGGTCAAGTACAAGGGAAGTTCTAACTGAGGTTAAAAGAGAGATGTCCTCTATGGAGGGTTAATTTCATCCTGAGAGTCAGCGCCAGGAGCCTGGGGTAGGACTTGGGTTCTGTTGGAACATGAGGGTCTAAGAAAGAACAAACCACAGCTCGAATTCACTGGAGTCTGTGCCGCAGACACTGTGAGCCTGTTCAGTAGAACCTTCTCAGTCAGGGCTGTCAGTGTGGATGACCCCTAATGTAATATGGAGGGGAGTAGGCCATTTCTTCAGCTGTGGCAACCCCAGTGCTGAAAAGAAAACATTTGAACTTGCCCAACATCCTTCAGGAAGAGGCCAATTCCACAGAAACAGATTCAGCTCCTTGAGGGCCAGTTAAGTGATATTTCAATATGGTTGCCGATGCCAACATCAATAAGGGTGCAATGGGCATGGAGGTGGGGGGAGAGAGCAGAACACATCTGGCTGCCACTCTTCATATCTTTAAATATGACCAGAAAAATGCCAAGTGGGGACTAATAGGTAAGAGGGGAAGGCCCCTCTTTTGGCAATGGGCCCCTGTGTCCTATAAATAAAGAGATTCCATCAGTTGGCTGACTACCACTTTCATGGAGCAGCCCCTCTTTCCACTTTGTAGTCTTAGCTCTGCCAAGGCACATAGTGGAGAAGTTGACCAGTGGTTAAACATGCACCCTTCTGAGACTACAGAACAATTTTCTCCTTTGACTTTGCCTTGCGAGACACTGAGCCTACAGCTTCACTGAGTATCTGAAATGGCTTCCAGGAGAATCTTGCCTAGGAATCAGCTGCCAATCATACGAGGAAGATTTTAGCATAGTTTTGAAAGATGGAGAGAAAGGACTTATGAAGTTCAAGATACCCCAATAAAAAAATTCAGTAGCAAACTTTTTCATTTTTTTCTCAGAGACGGGATTAAGTACCATCTGTTTCCTGGTACCTTCCACTCTCAACGCGGTAGCTTATTTTATGTGGAGAAAAAAAAACCCTGAGATTATCCTCCACGGTGCACCAAATGTGGTATAAAATGATTACCACTCTTCTGATTAAAAAGTGTTTTTATTAGTGGTAACCCAAAGGGCTGATACAGCCTGAAGGAAACTGCACTGTTCTCTTGCTTGAAAGGTAATTAAAAAGCCATTTTGCCCTGACAGTGGAAACTCTCTGATTCAGGAGAAAAGAAGTTTCTTCTTTCTTGAAAGGCAAGACAAATTAAGTATGTGTTAGAATGTGGTGACACAAGTCTATAATGCTCCCACTTGGAAAATCTAAAGAGAAATATTGCTAACACATAGCAACTTTTAATTTAGAGCAAAACCTCATGCTCAGAGCCTCTATTTCTGTGTCAGTTCACCCTTGGAAGAGAAGCAGGGTGGTAACACACTGTGTTCTCTGGACCAGCATCATTAGCATCACCTGCAAACTTATTAAAAACATAAATTCTTGGGACTTTCCCTAGACCCGTGAATCAGAAATTCTCCAGGTAAGGCCCAGCAATATGTTTTCTTTTGGTTTTGTTTTAGTTTTTTTTAATGTTTTCATTTATTTATATTGAGAGAGAGAGCACGAGAGATGGAGAGGCAGAGAGAGAGAGAATCCCAAGCAGGCTCCCTGCTGTCAGTGCAGAGCTCAACAAGGGGCTTGCTAGAATCTACGAGCCACAACATCATGACCTGAGCCGAAATCAAGAGCCAGAGGCTCAAATGACTGAGCCACCCAGATGCAAGTATGTTTTTAGCAAGTCCCCTGAGGACTCTGATCCCACTCAACTTCGCAAACCACTGCTTAATCAACAGTTAATAAATTAATTACCCATCATCATTACATTCATTACCCACATGTTTCCCCCTCCCCAAATTTAAGGTTAACTGATTGCCCAAGTCTATAATTCATTTCTCTAGTTGCCCTGAGCATTGAGTAACAATGCAAGGTGTATTTTTAATGTATCTCATTTTTGAGTGTAGGGTGCTGGAGAATCATTAAGTGACTTACTTCATTGCATCTGGTGAAAAATCTAAGTTTAATTAAAATAACGTAAAACCAGCAATAGCCACACCGCCGTGAAGCCCACATTGCTACCAGTCGTGGAGGTGCCATTTTACAAAACAACATGAGATCAGTACCCGTGATAAATAAAATGGTAGCAGGTGCACCTGTGCTGTTATTTACAATTTTTTCTTCAAGTATTTCCTCTAAAACTGCAAAAGCCTGTAACTGAATGGACTGTACAATGTCTGGGACCTGAAGAGTCAGGGAAGTGCCTTGTACTGGAACAATCATCCAAGACAGGAAGTCCATTTTAAAAAATACATGTATGGGGTAGCCATGCAGAGAGTTCACTTACCAGTGGATAATAATTTAACTATCCTAATCCTTATTTTTGATGAAAATCAGCCACACTTAGACAAGGCAGATGTGCTAAATCAATTTAGGAAGGCAATTTACTGTGATGAGGTTGTTACTGAGTCAAAAAGAACATCAGGGAATTTATGCAAATATTTTGGGGAATTTGTTCTGAGTATGCAAATGCCACATAATTAGTTATCACGCTTTTCATGCAAAATTAAATTTGCTATAATAACAAATCACACTCAAGAATAAGGCTAGTTAACATGAAAAGGCCCCTCATTTTTATGACTGAAAGGCTGCAAATTGAGGGTAAACTGCAGGTGAGTCTAATTCCAGCCTCCAGCATTGTTATTCATTTTAGTCAAACAAACCTACTACAACAAGAGGTGGCAGGATTTTGAGGATTTTGGACAGCACTTGTATGCATGAGGGAACTACACGAAGTAGAAGCAAACGGAGCCTCTGCTTTGGGACTAGGCTGTCTCAGGAATGATTAGCCAGATAGAGTATCTTTTACCCTTTTAGCCTGTAATTATTTTTGAAGGACTCAGTGCTATGGTTTAGTTTACCAGAAAAACAAAGTCAAATTTCTCTTTTGGACTATCTCTAAATTCTCACCACTGCTTGCTTTCTGCCTGTTCCAAGCTGACAGGCTGGAGAGAACTTGGACTTCAAGCACACTGGTTCTCTATGACTCATTCAGTCAGCATCCTCCCTGGTAGGTGGTCTCTAGACCTCCACTTGCTGGCAAACCTCTGTGTCTGCTGTCCTTGCTGAAAAAATATGGGAATTGGGCTCTAACTACCTCCAGGCCATTTCAACTGTAGTGCACCCCTGCTTGCCCATGGCTGAGAAGTTTCTTAGTATGTGAAGCTTTCAGTGCTAACACTGGGAAAGTCTTGAGAAAATTGGGACAAATTCGACACTCTTCCATGATCACCTCTTCCTCTATTACTATCAGCCTCTTTGCCCATTCCTCATAACTGGGCTTCAGTTTTTCTAAAAATGATGTGAGAATGAGCTCAGCCTTGAAGTTCAGTGCTATGGACCATCACTAACTCTAGGACAGACTTTTTTTGCCCATCCACCATCCACTGAAGCAGTGGCTGTTTGTTCCAGCATGGCCCATAACTCACCCAGATCTTGCTTCATCCTAAGTGGACTGCTCCACTTGGGACCAAGGGGTCACCATCATCTGAGGTTCACTCTCAGAGCTCTCCTCCTCTCAACTCCTCCCCCAGATCAGAGCTCCAAAGATAGGTCTGTCTACATCACAGCCATGCCCCCACCTTGGATACTGTGCTTATATCAATTTCTGTTCTGTGTCATTCACTGGGAGGAATCCTTCGACTATAATAGACTCAATTATACTCTTGGATTACATCTAAGTCCACACTAGTTCATTATTGATATTCCTGTTTTAGTGCTTTAAATAGACTTTGCTATCCCTTACGGAAATGACTGGTGTACTTTTTGAACACTGGTGCTCTCTTTTCTCACAGATCACAAGCATTGGGCATACTGTTGTTTTAGAATCTAGACTACTCACCTGCTTTGCCACATTAGCATAGTGTATATAATGACAAAAACAGATTCTACTACCATGTTTTTTTGGAAAAACAGGAACACAAAGCTGTACTGAAGCTAGGATACTCCAATGTTTGAAAGCTGCATTTATCCATTAGACAGAGAGATAAAATGACAAAAATGGTAGGGATATTTTGTAAGAAGCGGGGAAGTGAATGATAACAGCACAAGGTCTGTCTGGCTGCCCGCACATGGAGACATCTAGTTTCCTGTTAAATCTGGCTGTTTAAAGCACCTGACTTCTCCGGTTTCAAGAGCTCAATTACCTACTTCTTGCCACATCCCTAGCTTAACAATCAAGTATCCCTGGCAAACTTCAGTGTGTTTGACCCCTTCCTCTTCTATCTTTCTTAGACTGAAACACCAAAACCAGGATTATAACCAGATCAAGTCCCGATTCCCAATAGCTGTTTAATTCACTCCAGTTTGACAGTATTGCCTTCTCAACTTTAATTATAACTATGTCTTGTCTTTGCCCAATACTCAACCTAACTTGCTAAATCTTAAAACACCGAATGTTTATGCATTTACTTTACATGAAAGTTATATTTTTGTAAAAATTATGTGTCTAATTTTTAAACATTTTATAGCTACTGTATCTCACAATCATTTGTAAAGTATCATCCCTTCATTCATCACTTTGGTAAAGTCCATTTTATATACACTAGGTTTGCTTAGCAGAAAGTCAATAGATTTGATTAGACAGAGTCCTTCTAATCTGTAAAGACACAAGTAGTTCAAACAAATATTTTAGTACCCACTGTACAAACAACGCTCTGCTAAATGCATCAGCTTTGGCCTCTGAAAACAGGAAAAGCATGGATACAGGAAAGTTATGTATAGTAAATTATGGAGACTTATTTTATAATGAAAGGCTATCATTCCACCCAGGATTGAGGTCCAGAGGTATGATTAATGCCTATTAAAACTGAACTTGTGGGAAAATAATTTATAAAAATCACATTTTACCTAAAGTTTTATTCTCAACATAACACCATCAAGTTAAATTATCTTTTACAACATACCAGTAAAACAAATACTTCTATCTCCATTTTACTGATAAGAAATCTGGACCCATAAGGTTCAAATAACAATATTTGAGTAAGTACTTGAAAACAAAATTTGTAATCATCAAAAATGAAAGAAAAAATATTACCTTTCTTTTCATAATTTTCCTAGACCATAGAGAATATTCTTCAAAAAACTGCATTTCATAATCTGTCCTGGGGTCAGAGCCTAGGACATGTAGAAGCTATATAGACTATGAGTCTTCTGGGTTTCAGTTTCCTTTTTCATAAAATGAGGAGATGCAGCCAGATCAGTGGTCAGCAAACTTCAGGGAACATCAGAATCACATGGAGGGCTCGTTATAACACAGATTGCTGGGCCCACCCCTGGAGCTTCTGATTCAAGAGACCTGAAGCAAGACTTGGCAATGGGCATATCTCACAAGTTCCCATGTGATGGTGATGCTATTGGTCTAGGAGCACACTTTGAGAACTGCTGGACTATATCACCTCAAAGGCCTCTAAGATTTTTAATGTGGAAAGATTTAATTAATATTCTTCCATTTAGACCAGTTGCAAATAAGCATTCATTAATCCATCCATCCAACCATCCATCCATCCATCCTTTCATCTATTTGTTCAACAAATTGTTTTGGACATTTATTACTAGTGTGTTTTCAAATAGATCCCAGTTTGGGTAAAAGTGGAGAAAAGGATTTAGAAAAGAAAATAATTTATATCCTTTATGGGTATTTGACAATACTCTTTAACTTCATTCCTGTGATCACGTAAAACCAGAAAAAATGAATTAAATCAGAGAAAGCATATAAAAATGAGTAAGATAGTATCTGCCACAAAAGATGAACTCAGCAAACATTAGCTGCATGGATCATTGACACACAGATAATCCATGGATCGTACTCGTTTTTCTTTTCTCACGGTATCGTTAGAGCAGCTAGCATCTCTCCTTTTTACAGCATTTTGGGAATTTCCTCCATATTTACTGGAGGTTAAATAAGCAAAGACCAAGGTTAAGAAACCAACGACCAAGACCATGCTGAAGAAGGGAGACGCTGGGTTAAGAGAGGTGAGGAGAATCACCTATAAACAACATAACTGATTCCTAACACGAGTTACCCAATTAAAAACAAAATTCCTGCCTACACATTATGTATTAACATTCGTTAAGGCCAACCGCGCCTCAAGGCACACATTTCCTGTGCACCACCTCACTCCTGGCCATGTGGTTGGGGTAGGAGCATAGAGGGGTGGGCGGCACTGGCAGCAAGAGAGATAAAATAAATAAAACTGGCAAAACCAGCACAGTTGTCTGTGGAATATGACAGAGAAGTAAATTAAACCTAATCACACTCCCAGACCAAATCACATTTCTAAAGGGCTAGAGTTCTGCAGACACATGTTTAAATAATAATAATATAATAACATTCCCGATGTTATTTTGATAAGACTCTAGCCCTCAGGTGCTCTTAGCTTCTTACTGTGAGAAATGGTTGTCCCACCTACAGCCTGGCACCAACCATTTCAAATTATGCCCAAAGAAACTCCCAGAAACTCCCCCGGGAGCTGCTGAAAGTCACCTGCACTGCGTGAGATAGATCTTGAGCTCTGGACGGAAATCTTAATTTCCAGGTCTGTCTTCTAAAAATACCAGCCCTCATATACATCCTTTAACCTCTTCTGGGATTCTAAGATACAACAAAGTTTGAAATTAAAACTTTAAAAAGGCTGGATTGCATTAAATTTAGCTTACCTCTCCCTCTACAAACCAGAATGCAGGGGTAAACCAGGCCTTCCGAGCAAACAGCTCCCTTTCTGGCTCAAGGAGCAAGAAGGACCCTCCTGGGACAGCACAGAAGGCCTGAATGGCATTTCAGTTTCTCTGAGCTTACTTGTGGCAGTAAAACAGACTCACTGAGAAAACCCTTTAACAATATTTACTTGGAACTGTACAAAAAAAATATTTTAAAAGATTTTTAGGAAGTAGGAAAGTCTGTTTCACAGCCAGCTGTGTGAGACAGAACTGCAGGAAGGCTTCTGGAAACTTTCAGCGGTGCTGGAGCTTCCTAGCTATGTGGCCTGGAGATGTACTTCCTCAGCGAGGGCACAAAAAGAAACTCCTAGAATTTCTTCAAAGATTTCACGTGGGCTTTACAAAGAAGCCCTGATTTTAGCCAAACAGAAAGAATACGTTAGTGTCACACATGACCATCAATTGCCATCAAGTAAGAAAAGCAGAAAATACATATTTTATTTTTACTTTAATTTTATCTTCTGAGAGAGAGAGAGAGAGAGAGAGCAAGCACTTGCGCGCAAGTGGGGGGGGGGGGTCAGAGAGACAGAGAGAGAGAGAGAGAGAGAGAGAGAGGACCCAAAGCCAGCTCTGTGGTGACATCAGTGAGCCAGATGCAGGGCTCGAACTCATGAACCATGAGATCACAACCTGAGCTGAAGTCTGATGCTCAGTCCCTGGGCCACCCAGGTGCCCCCAAAATACATATTTTAAAATACACGCTGTATGCCATGCAATTTCAGAATCCATGTATTTATTCACTCAGCAAGCTCTACGATGCACCTGCTTTTTGCAGAGCTAAGAGCTACTGAATATAATGGTGACAAAGATAGACAGGGTCCCCTTCCTCACTGCCATACATAATCCTCACAACCACCCGGGAGGGGGAAGTCACCATGATCTTACTTCATAAATGAGGAACTAAAGTTTGAACATGGTAACCCACTTCTCCAACTATACACAGCATGTGAGGGAGAGCCAGATGTTATAATGAGGACTCTGTGTCTCCAGAGTGTGTACTCTAACCTTTAGGGAAAGATGGGTCCAAATACTGTAGGAAAACTGGACTACTACAGCCTGTAAAGACTGAATTTATGGGTGAGTGTCTACATAAGCCTAACAATAAGGTGCTTTTTTAACAGAAACTGGCTTTCTTTCATAGTACAAGCCCTTTGAGATGATGTTTCCCGAGGGATTTTCATGCACTATAACTCATTTTTATTATTTCAACCCTAGCCTCCCTTAAGCACTGGCATCTCGGGTTTCTACCGCACCGCTCTGCACTGGTTTAAGGGACACTGCATTGCTTGAGGTTATTGGTGGGCACCTGTGGTGGACATAATGTGATTCAGGAGATCAGGAAGCCTCCTTCTTTCTAAGAACCACTCCTCCCCTACCCTGTGGCACTGGATTCTTGCTCCCAGGGTGGAACCTGTGACCTGAATGAAAGGCAGGCAGCAATCACATTCCCCTGGAGATATTGATGGGTTCAAGGATGCACAATGAATCCAATCAGAGCCAAAGAGGTTTTGCTGGGACTAAGATGTGAAGAGCATCTTCTCTTTGCTGGCCTTGGGGTTGCCAGCTCAGCCTTTGTTACAGGGATCATCACCACCTGTGTCCCTCACACTGTGCCTTTGACCTGCCTATCCTCTTTTCAACAGGCCTGAAGTGTACACTTTTACCAGACCTCATCAGCAAAACGCTGCTGATGATATGAGCTACAGAAAAGGTGAAACCATCCAATAAATGTTACCATGGATGAAGGCATAATGCTGCCTCTCAGGAGTTATGATTAACAAATAAATATAATCATGCAGCTCTCTTTTACACTCATTTCGCAGGGTGAGCCGATTCAGAGATGAATGGCTCAGCATTTCTGGCAGAGGAAAGGCAGCTACTTAAGACAGTCCTGAATGAAAAACAATAAAACCCACCACCGGGCTGGTAAGATTGGATCACTGAGGGCAAAGGGTCCTTAAACAACAGCTAACAGTTCTACCTTCCTTCAGAGATACTTTGCAGACTCTCGTGTGAAATACTTTAAGGAAACCTGAAATTCTGGACATTAGCAATATTAACCTGAAAATTCATATCCTTCCATGCCCCTGTATCAACAGCCCTCTGTCCCAATGTAATGACATGTGAGATCTGTGACATCACCCACAGAACAGGATTCAATGATGACTCACTCATCCTTCTTTCCTCCCCTCCCCCCCCGCAAGGCCACCAGCATCCCTGCTGCTCAAATGGAGTGCACAGACCTGAAGCATCAGCATCTCCTGGGTGCTGGTTAGAAATGCAGAGTCCCCGGGGCGCCTGGGTGGCTCAGTCCTTTAAGCGTCCAACTTTGGCTCAGGTCATGATCTCAGTTTGTGAGTTTGAGCCCCACATTGGGCTCTGTACTGACAGCTCCGAGCCTGGAGCCTGATTCGGATTCTCTGTCTCCCTCTCTCTCTGCCCCTCCCCCGCTCACGCTCTTTCTCTCTCTCTCTCTTAAGAATAAATATTAAAAAAAGAAGAAGGAGGAGGAGGAAGGGGAGGAGGAGGAGGAGGAGGAGAAGAGGAGGAGAAGAAGAAGAAATAATGCAGCATGCCAGGTCCTGCGTCAGCACTAGGGGCTCAGAATCTGATTCTAATAAACTCCCAGCTACTTTTCCTGGACTGTGGGCCACATTCTGAGTAGAAAAGGTTTGGGCTTCAGTGTTTCTTAATCTTACTTGATCATAAAGTTCCCCTGGGGAATCTTCTTACAAATACCTATTTCTGGGCACAACCCCAAACCTCTCAAATTAGAATCTCCACAAAAGAGACTTGGGCATTTACCAGGCAGCCAAGGTGATTATGGGGGGCAGGCAAAAATGGGAAATCCTGGGAATCAAATTTCCAGTGCCAGCCTGTGCCCTCAGCTGCTAACCCTTATCCTGCCTCAAATCTGTTGCTTAGCAGATGGAAACACACTACTGCTCCCACTTGGGCTATGTATTTTTCCCTTTTTTCCCTCCAGAAAGCTGGCTACCAAATGCTCCATCTTCAGCACCTACAACTTTTTTTTTTTACCTTTATATTGTTACGTGAGAAAGGACCTCAGAAATATTAAAATCCCAATTCTATTCAAAGAAATGAAGATAGCTTAATAATCATGGTCCAGTGCCATTGCTATTTATGGTCTTAGTGTACCCAAAACGAAATGAAGATTCTAATTGTTCTGCAGGTTGTAGACCAAATGTATTGCTTGGACTAAATAAATGACTTTTTTTTTGAGGACTCACAAAATGCAGCAGTGTTAGTAATGGAAAAAATGGATAGAAATAATAACTCTCTCCCCCTAGGATCTAGGAAAACAGCATTTGCTAAGGTTTTCTATATTGCTTAAAAACTAGTAAATATATTTAATATGGTTCCTAAAATTCTTCAGGCCTCTGAAAAATCCTTAAATATTAGTCCTTCCTTAGCCTTGGATTCTTCATAAGACAATAGGATATTCATACCTGTAGGGTTCTTCCAGTGATAAGTCTAAAAGGGAAAAGGTATACCAGTGTTTGCCACTGTGGGGTGACCTTGAACTCCAGGAGACATTTTTTATTTGGTTGTTGTATCTGGGAAAGAAGGGAGGAGGCCCTGGCAGCAAGTGGGTAAAGCCAGGGACACTGCTAAGCCTCTTATGATATTCAGGACAGTCCCCACAATGATGAATTTTTCAGGCTGAGATATCAATGGTGTCAAGGTGGAAAAATTCTGATGCAGACCAGGCACTGTCCACATCCTCAGAGCTCAAATATGAACATCACCCTACTCTCCACCTACTTCCATTCAGCTCATAGTTACCTAGTCAGTAGAACCAAATTTGAAACCATGTTCCTCTACCTCCAAAGCTGTATTCTCTCTATTCCAACATGCTACCTCTCGCTGCAGAAAAGACTATGGTAATCTTCCCATGTTGATTTATACGCGTCCCTGCAAATTGGAAATCTTGTACTCCGTCCTCAAATTCATTGAACATTGAACACTCTCATTATGCCGTTTTGGGTGGAAAGTGGCAAATAGAGGACTTGAGGAAGTGGATGAAGCCCAAGATGCAGAAGGTTGGGGAAGACTAGTATTTTTTAATCTATTTTGTCTTCAACAGAGCAGCTGAGTTCTTATGAGAATCAAGATGTTTAAAACTTAGTATGTTTTTAAGAGGAAAAATTGAGATCCAAATGACAGAGGCAGAAGTAGAAGTTGAAAAAGATTAACACTTTCTGACTTCTCTTACCACCAGATACAGCTCCTAGAGTCTCCCTGGCCTGGACAGTACTTGACATACTTTGACAGCCAAAATGTTAAAAATTTAAGAGCATTAAATAATGAACACATAACAGAAACATGGGGAAAATACCAAACACTGTGAACTCAGTTATGATGTCTTGGTAACAAGGAGTGAAAGCAACCAACCCATCTACAAATGGAGAAAAATATATACAAATTTTATTCGAAAGGTAGACTGGATGCATGCCTCATGCTTAATTTAAAATGAACTTGCATTTCAACCTTGGATGAGTAGTGCTGAAATATGATTAAATGCTGGAAAGTTTCATGGAAAGAAAAACTTACAGCAATCATAATATTAGATTTTTATTCCCCTAGGGTGTCTATAATCATAGGACAAATGATTAAATACACCCTTTATGTGGAAATGCCCTGTAGTTACCATGAACCTCTTATTATGAAGAAAAAGTAAGACAATAAAATGGAATTTGTTTAAGGAAACATTTAGAGTTTCATTTAACTATTTCCTTTACCCTCATATATCAGCCATTAAACCTCCTCTATTAAAATTTCAGAAGATAGAATTGAGTTTTCCACTAAGTTGTTGAAGAAGCCTGAGAGGGGGGCTATTTGAGAGGGGCTGTTCTAAGACAGAGGCTACACTGGCAGAGCCATCAGGAGTGGTTCAGCCTTCACGTCTGGCCTCGTCAGCTACTCCTACTTTGCAGTGCACCGGCCCGTGGTGGACAAAGTGCAAGCAGGGGGTAGCAAAATGGCCAGTGGGCAAGGGAGGGGTTCGTTAGGGACTGCATTTAAAAAGAAGAAGGATGGGGCCCCTGGGTGGCTCAGTCAGTTGGGCGGCCGACTTCGGCTCAGGTCATGATCTCGCAGTCCGTGGGTTCGAGCCCCGTGTCGGGCTCTGTGCTGACAGCTCAAAGCCTGGAGCCTGTTTCGGATTCTGTGTCTCACTCTCTCTCTGACCCTCCCCCGTTCATGCTCTGTCTCTCTCTGTCTCAAAAATAAATAAATGTTAAAAAAAATAAATAAATAAAATAAATAAATAAATAAATAAATAAATAAAAAGAGGAGGGAGTTCCAGGCATGCTTCACAGTTTTCCAGTAGACGTAGCAAAAGAGAAAAAAATAATAGAAGCAGAGGAGCTCGAGGTGGAATTTACCTACCAAAGACACCATCAGTTTTAATAAAAAGTAGTTAAGCCTTAAAAAAGAGAAAAAGAGGGGCGCCTGGGTGGCTCAATCTGTTGAATGTCTGACTGAAGTTTAGGTCATGATCTCATGGTTCGTAAGTTCAAGACCCACATGGGGCCTGTGCTGACAGCTCGGAGCCTGGAGCCTACTTCAGGTTCTGTGTCTTCCTCTCTCCCTACCCTGCTCCTACTCTCTCTTTCTCTCTCTCTCTCAAATATAAACATTAAAAACTAAATTTAAAAAAATATAGAGTCCAAAAGTCCATCAACTGATGGATGGATAAAGAAGATGTGGTTTATATATACAATGGAATACTACATAGCAATGAGAAAGAATGAAATGTTGCCATTTGCAACAACATGGATGGAACTGGAGAGTATTATGCTAAGTAAAATAAGTCATTCAGAGAAAGACAGATATATGTTTTCATTCATAAGTGGAATTTGAGAACTTTAACAGGACCATTGGGGGGAAGGGGTGGGTAAAAATAGTTTCAAACAGAGAGAAGGGGAGGCAAACCATAAGAGACTCTTAAATACAGAGAACTGAGGGTTGATGCGGTGTGGGGGGAGAAGGAAAAATGGGTGATGGGCATTGAGGAGGGCACTTGTTGGGATGAGCACTGGGTGTTGTATGTAAGCAATGAATCATGAGAATCTACTCCCGAAGCTAAGAGCACACTGTATACACTGTATGTCAGCTAACTTAACAATAAATCATATTTAAAGAGAGAGAGAGAGAGAGAGAGAGCGAGCGAGCGCATAGCTGATAAAATCAGAGGTGTGAGATGGGCAAAGCACTGGAGAGAAGCTGAAGGGGAGAATGGACTGGACATTGGGTGTAACATAAAGTCACCTGAATTGTGAAATTCAGGTTAGATACAAGAGAAAATATTTGTACTACGAGACATCAAATGATTACTCTATTAATTAATTTAGTCATCACAGCTAATTCTGGAATAGTGTGTGCATTTTATAACTGCTGAATGCTCCAGAATTTTGAATACACTAAAGAAGACAAAGGACTCTACTATGGGCTGAATTGTATACCCCCAAAATACATGTTTAAGTCCTAATCCTCAGAATCTCAGAATGTGACTGTATTTGAAGATACAACCTTTAAAGAGGCGAATACTATTAAATAAGATCATTAGGGTGGGCTCTAATCCAACATGACTGGTGTCCTTATAAGAAGTGGCCATTAGGACACAGAGAGGCACAGAAGAAAAACTATGTGGACATACCAGGAAAAGACAGCCATCTACAAGCTGAGGGGAGAAGCCTCACAATAAAAATGACCTTGCCAACACCTTGATCATGGATTTCTAGCCTCCATAACTGTGATAACATCAATGTTTGCTGTTTAAGACACCCAGCCTGTGGCACTTGTTACGGTGGCACTAGAAAACGAATACAGACCATCATACGCTGTACAGGGAAGAAGAGTTCACCACCGCTCTGCCCAGCTTCACCAAATCACCCAAGGAGTCTTACAATATGAATTCTGGTCTTCTGATCTGTGGCTTTGGGACAAGTCTGAGGAATCTATGTTGCTTAAATGTTCTCCTGTTACCCTTGAGCTGTAAGCTTTAACCTGGGGGGTGAAGATGCTATGAAAATGAAAGAGAATATAATACTGGGTACTATTTTCCAGAATTAGAAGGGAATAGGATAAAGAAAAGTGTTTTTTTTCTCCCCTTAATATATCAATAGCTAACTTTTTTTAAAAAGATGTGTTGTATACTGTTTTTTAAAAGTATAGGCTCAGTCATTTAAGCTTTTGATTTCGGCTCAGATCATGATTTCATGGTCAAGGGACTGGCCCCTGCATCGGGCACTGCACTCACAGCATGGAGCCTATTTGGGATTCTCTCTCTCCATCTCTCTCTGCTCCTCTCCTGTTTGTGCTCTCTCTCTCAAAATAAATAAATAAACATTAAAAAAAAGTACAGGTTTGTGGCATAAAACATCTATTAACAAAAAGAAAAATAGTTTGCAAGTCTCTTAATTATAACTTTATTTTTGATGTATAACTTACTGAATCACACAGTGTTTGTGGCAGCTAAAAACTATTGAGCATACACTATATACAATTAACATATTAATTCACACATAGATGCACGCACACACATACACACACATCAATGTGGCATATAATTACTATTAGTCTACTTATTTTACAGATAAAGAAACTCTGGGTGAAGATGTGCATGTAAGTGAGTGTGTGTGTGTGTGTGTGTGTGTGTGTGTGTGTGCAGTTTTAGGTGAAATATAAAAGGTACCCTAATTGTCCTTGACTGATACTAAATTTTTTACACTATAATTAATATTCTTGTGCTGCACAGATTAACTTTTATCAGTTCTGGGGCTGAATATAAATATTTATACTCTCTCCTTTTCTTGCTGGCAGGGTAGAGTAGTTTAAGACACCTTTGTGGAGAGGGTGTAAGATGAATAGCAAACAACTGATGAATTTCTCCAAAGTTTTACATTAATGATTAAACAGCATCATCTGATGACTTACTCAGCAGCTCACAGACAATAAAACATAACTAAATCTGTCAATTAGCATTTTCATCTTCTCTCCTGACAGAGCTTAATGGCATCTGCAAAATGCAATTTCCAACCCCGAGCTCTTTGACATTTTCTATTTCCTCCTGTGTTTCTCTCCCGTCGCTCCTGTTATGACTGAAAGCAGCAGCGTGTTATACTCCATGGTGGCAAATGCATCACCTGTGGTTGAAAGGAAAGCAATTATTGTGTCCTCGCTAAATCTCAGGGTTGACTTGGGTACCGCTTTTCCACTTAAGCGCATAAACAGCCAACCCAGGACCTGTTTTAAGTGGCTGAACCTTAGCGACAACAGCTGGACTGCAGTCTGATGACACCTGAGGGTGTGGGACGCTGCCAGAGAAGAGCGCCTGCCCTTCCAGTAGCTACAAACACAGCACTCCACATTCCCACCTGCAAAGTGACAAACAATGACTGGGAAGGTAACATATGTACTTCCCTTTCCTGCTCCCTTAGTTTGAGGACAGTGACCCAGAGTGGAGGTTGGGCTGTTTCTCAGATGGTTCTCCAGCTGGTGGGAGTGGATACTATTTACACAACTGTCAGGAATTACATTTCTTTCTTCCCCAGGCAGCTATATTTAGCTCACGTATGTGTTACATATGTGTCAAATCCTGTCTAACTCTGCCATTTCCGAATAGTCAAGAAAGGATATTCCAAGTGATAAAGAAGTATGCCTTCAGGGAAACTTCAGAGCATCACTGGGGAGCTATGCATCTAATGGGGATATCTTCATTATTTCTAGGCTCAAGAGTCAAGTGCCCTGATAAAGAAATGCTCAATGTAACATTTCCTCTTGAATTATTTTTTAATGCACCTTTGCCTCTCTGTGCTAAAGAAATTGTCTCATTAACACCATCAAGCACCAAATGAAACATTCCATTCTAGACAAATACTGCAAGCCCCTATTAACCAGAATCCAATGAACTGATGCACATAATTAACCAGATTCAGGTCTAATACCCCATTTCTAGAAGAAATAATCAATGCTCAGGAGGATATTTCATTTCAGCCAAAGAAACAAATGTCAATGCTTTTTCTGGAGTCAGTTAGCTCAGTGGTCCAGTCTGCAGTGTCTTCTACAGAGAAAGAATTTTTAGAATATTGACCCTGAGGAAATAATCACACAGTCATCATAGAAAGGTAAAATTATGACCATGCCTGCACTTATGACTTGAACATTTCAGAAATATTTTCCATGCAACGGGACAAAAATTTGTAAAGGATGTTAATGATAAAGCAAATAGAAATGTATATTCATGAATATACCCCTTAGCCTCTAGTATTCCAGAGTAAAAATTTTAAGGGCTGCCTTTACTCTGCCATTTGTTTTACTTTTGAGGGAGGGATGTAACCATTCTCTCACTTCACAGATAGGTGACTTGAGCTGTGAGGTTAAATGACATGCTCAGAGTTGGACAGCATGTCGATACCCAATGCAGGTTAGACGCATGAGCTTTGGGCTGAACATCTCATGAGTAAATCCATCACTACAGAGGAGGACCACTTGACAACACTTCTCTAAACGGTTCCCTTTTGAGAGAAAATTCTGGCTTTAAAAAAGGGGTTTCTACTACCCAACAATGGGACCTCTTCCTTGCTAGTTTTTTGGAATAATTAATTACGAGGCTAAGATTTGCCCCGGGTTGTCTGAATTGTCCCTTCTTGGTAACGAGCAGAATGAACGCGAAGCCTCTACAAATTAATCTACCCAGGGCTAGTTCAGAAAGTACAATTTCTATTGCTCTATCAGCTCCAAGAGTTTTACAGGCTGCAGGTGGTTAATTCATTTGTGAGCTGTTCTGCACACACAGTCACACACACACACACACACACACACATACAACAAGGGATGAGAATAAGCAGATCCAGTTTTTTTTTTTTTTTCTTTTTTACATAAAACTGGATCCTGGAATTTGAAGAGGTATTGATGAGGGCGTGGTAAATTGGAAGAACACAGTAGAGTCACTTGGTCTGACTTCGAAGCCTGCTCAGCCATTTAATACATAACCAATGCTCTCTGCCTCCTTACAGGACTAGGAAAAGCCATGGCCTTGAGGAGCTCAACAAATACAGTGTGGAAGTGAAGTCACACAGAAATTCTTAATGGCTGCTCATTCCTACAACTACGATGCATCTAAGTCACACACCATTACCTTTTCAAGAGTTAGTAGTACAGTCAGGAGTGATGGCAATTGACCATCTTCCCATCTTCCTTCAAGACTTTCCATAATCATGTCTGAAAATGTCTTGAGAGTCAATCAGACTGCATTGCTAAACACGTTGGAATATGATTGTCCTGTCAGAGAAAACTCCTCCAATCTTCTTTGCCTCAATTTTTTTTTTATTATATGAAATTTATTGTCAAATTAGTTTCCATACAACACCCAGTGCTCATCCCAAAAGATGCCCTCTTCAATGCCCATCACCCACCCTCCCCTCCCTCCCACCCCCCATCAACCCTCAGTTTGTTCTCAGTTTTTAAGAGTCTCTTATGCTTTGGCTCTCTCCCACTCTAACCTCTTTTTTTTTCCTTCCCCTCCCCCATGGGTTTCTGTTAAGTTTCTCAGGATCCACATAAGAGTGAAAACATATGGTATCCGTCTTTCTCTGTATGGCTTATTTCACTTAGCATCACACTCTCCAGTCCCATCCACGTTGCTACAAAGGGCCATATTTCATTCTTTCTCATTGCCACGTAGTACTCCATTGTGTATATAAACCACAATTTCTTTATCCATTCATCAGTTGATGGACATTTAGGCTTTCTCCACAATTTGTTTGCCTCAATTTTTATACTATTTGTTGCTTACGTACATGGTGGAGGACGGCATAAAATACCTTGGGGAACCAAATGTGAAAAAGATGGGGAAGGATCTTGCGGCCTCCCAAGGGAGCCATGTGCATTTGTGAATCTAGTACAAGGTGGTGGTAAGTGCTACGGAAGGGACCCAATTTACTATGAGAAGGAGAAGCAGAGGAGGAAAGCCAGTTACCAATCTCTTCAGAGATGGTTTATTTCAGTGGAATGAGAATGGTTTATTTCAGTGGTATGAATGTGGATGCTGGAGTCAGCTGGCTTGGGTTCAAGGCCTGGTTCTGTAATTCCCTGGTTGTCTGACCTTAAGCAACTCCTTTAGCCACTTTGTGCCTCAGTTTTCTCATCTGTAAAATGGGACTTACACTAATAATTATTCCTGCCTCATATGGGTTTTAAGAAGATCAAATGAATTAATTAATACTTGTAAAGCTGGCACTCCGTAAAGCTAGGCCACTCCTTGTAAGCACTGAATGGGCACAGCGAAGCTCTTAATAGTGGCAATTAAAATTACGGTCATGGAGCGCAGGCCATGGGACAGATAGATATCAGCTCAGGCACTTTATGTTCATCATCTTATTTTATTGAATCTTCCCAGCAAGTAGCTATTATTTCCCCATTTCATAAGTGGTCACTCCCAAGAGTTGAATAACTTGTCCAAAGTCACATAGGTGGTGAGTGGCAGAGTGGAGCTCAATCCTATGACTGTCCAGCTCCCAAGTCCATGCTCTTTCTATCACTCTACACTGTCTGCTACTGTTCTTCCATATTTGCACATAAAAAGAATTTCCTCCAGTGGGGTGCATGTAGATTTGGCTTCGTTATCAAGCTGTTCCCCATTCATAACCATCCCCTCCGAGAGGACTGCTGCACGTCTTACAGAAGAAATATCAGTGCATGCTAATTAAAGCGTGGAGCACCAGATGCTTTGCCAGAAAGTAATTAGTGAAATTCCTGAATTAGGGTGCCCCTCACACTGGTGCAGGGCAGAAAACAGCTTCTGATGTTAGATTTTTCATCTTGAGAAGAGGGATCAGCTCCTTTAAGTCCTGGCTGAGCTGGGTCTCTTCTGTGAATCGAAGATGTGTAGATACCCAAGCACAATGTATAGACATCGAAGATGTACAGACATTAAGTGCAAATGACATAAATGAAGGAAATGTTCATTTACTTGTCATTGTTCACTAACTTCTTTAATAAAGGCAAACATTAGCTGAGTGCTAATTGTATGGCCTGCATTGTGCTAAGTGTTTTATATTAGGTATCTTGCTCAAGTTCTATGTGGCCCAATGGTGTGAGCCTTATTGTCATCGACACTTGGCAGATTACCAAATGTGGACACAGAGCCGGAAGGTAATCTGCCCAGCTTGTTGCATATCTGTGGAATGTCTCAATGGAGGTGGGATGCAAAAGTGGCAATCTGCTTTCTGATCTATAGTCACTGTGTTATAGTTTCTTCCCCTCTCACTCCTAACCAAAGCAACAAAATGTTTACTTCCAACAAGAAAATTGCTATCCCTCACCACAGAAATATAACCCAGATCCTAGTTCCTAGATTACTGGAAATTCTTCCTATTTGACCACTAACTCCTGCTCTATGGGATGCATATACCTTTTCCCTTTCCTTTAGTTGAACAAACACATACAAGCAAAGACTGTGAATATTGCAATTCATATAGGGAGAGAGCTAAAAATCAGTCTAGGGTTTGGGGGCTGGGTATCACCAAAAGAAAAGCTCCTTAATCCTGTATGTATTTTACCTTTACTGTAAATCTCCTTCATTTTAAATCTGTCACTCGCTCTATAAGAACGCACAGAATAAAAAACCATAAAAAAGTTAAATAAGAATTTTAGCCTAATGATATATTGATTGTGCATACATATCTTTATTTTTACATATTCTGTGTTATCATAAAAACCCCATTAAAAGCTGAGTTTAAATAATTATTCACTTCTCATGTTACTATTGTAATCAATTGCCTATTATGAAAATTATGGCCATCTTTAAGAATTACTTTGCTAAGTGAAGTAATTACAACTGATATTTTATTTTCTATTTCAGTTCCCCAAATTGATTTTTTATGCTAATCTTTGTATGAAAAGTGGGATATAAATTTCTTAAAGCAAAATGAATGGCTAGTCAGGCTTCATGTTTGATACTTTATATGGTATTTGGGGGTTTTCAAGGCATGTTGCTCTTAAGAAGACATTGGTGATTATTCTATCTGTCAGCACTGAAGGAGGTAGAAATTTCTCCATTTTATGGTCTTAAGTATCTGATATTCCAAGAATACAGGGGTGTAGGCCTTCCACAAATATAAGGGTTGAAAAATCACACCTTCTGTCTACTAAAATAGCCATAATTTCTTAGAGATTCAAGAGAAAAGCAGGGAAGAGACAGATGCCATTTACAGAATGTCTTGGATGTACCTGACATTAAATGCAATGAAACATATATTTTCGCAATTCCTTACAGTTACCTGGCCAGGCAGTTATTATCATTCATACACATAAGGAAACAAGTGCAGACAAGGAAGGCAATTTGTGTTCTATCAAACAGCTAACAAGTGGCTGTGCTGGGAATCAGATCCAGGTCTAGTGGTTCAAAGGCCACACTTTCTTGTTTTCTTTAACCCTGCCAAGTGCCAACAGCTTAAATGAATGTGTCTTAACACAAGGACTGAAATTCACGATGATTTTACCCTTTGACAACACTGTCTTGCTAATGTTTCAAGTTGAAGAGAATGCCCACCCCAGTTGTTCACTATAGTGAACTGTAGAGGGAAATGCATGAAACCCACAGGGTGAACATGTGTTAGAAGCAAAGGCGTGAATAGTAATTATGGATATAAATGGAATTAGTGAGTTGAAGTGAAAACCGCTCAGTGAAACAAGACAGTCGTCCTAATTCTAGAGGAGCTGATAATAAGCTGGGATGTTTGAATAAGTTCCTCCATCATTGTGGCCTTGAGATAACTCATTTGTAGAGTGAAGGGTTATACTTTTCAGGTAATGACTTCTCTTTTGCTACCAGAAATGACTAAAACTGAGTCCACTTCTGAAAGTGACATGCAGGAGGGCCTCTGTCAGGCAGACGTGAATCCCTAACGGCATCTCATGGCTTCAGGATCACAGCAGGCATTCATTAAATAATGTCACCCTGATTTGTTCCCAGGATCCTGGGTGTCTATTAGTGACACATACATGACATTGCTATAATAAATACTAGACACTAAAAGCGTCAGATCCTTCAGGGGCTCCTGTGATAAATCAACAAACCCCTTGTGGCTATGTTAGAAGTCAGGCCTCTTAGCAATTGAGCTTTCACACCCCCTCCCCGCCCCCCCAACCCTACTCCCAAACCCACTCCCCATCTTCTTTATTATTATAAGGAATGCAGGGCTCCTGGGTGGCTCAGTTGGTTAGGTGTCTGACTCTTGGTTTTAACTCAGGTCCACCATCACATGGTTCTTGAGTTCAATCCCTGCATCAGGCTCTGCACTGACGGTGCAGAACCTGCTTGGGATTCTCTCTCTATCCCTCTCTCTCTGCCCCTCCCCTGCTCGTGCTTGCTCTCTCTCTTTCTTAAAATAAACAGATCAACTTAAAAAAAAGGAATGCAACTTACAAATACATCAATGTAACGGACTATGTTTCCTTCCTACATGATGTGTTCAGTTCACACTTAGTATATCTCGGTTTTGAGTTTAGCTCTGCCACTCCTTGAACTTAGCTGTACTCCTTAAACTTCATCCAAACTTCTCTGGCCTTGGAGTCCTTACTGGCTTGAGATGGCTCATGTCCTAGGTGCTCCAAATTCAGGGCAGCTCTGTTTAAGATGCAGGTTGATAAACTGGGGCTCTGCATTAATGCCCTGCTAAATGTCTTTGTTACAGGAAGGGGTTCAAAGCAGTCTGATGTAGAATTTTCCTGATTGTTTGGGGCTGACTTGTGTCCCACCAAAATCCACACCCACCCCAGTACTTCAGACTAGAACTATGTTTTAAGACAGAGCCATTAAAAAGGTGATTAAATTAAAATGGGGCTGTTAAGCTGGTCCCCAATCCAACACGACCGGTGCTCCTATAAGAGAAGACGAGGACACAGAGATGTCAGACACAGGCACAGAGAGACAATCACATGAACACACAGCAAGAAGGTGGCCGTCTACCACAAAGAGAAGCTTCAGAAGAAACCACACCTGCCGATATCTAAATCTCAGACTTCTTCCAGCCTCCGGGACTGTGAGAAAAAAAAAATTCCTGCTGTTGAAGCCACTCAGAGTATGGTACATTATTATGGCAACTCTAGCAAACTAATATCCTCATTATACCAATAATAAATCTCCTGGGGAAAGATGCGCCATTCTTATGATAAATTCCATGCTTTCACAGAGAACACATAAACCTAAACAAATTTACCTTCAAAGTTAGCAATTGATTCTTTGGACTATAAGCAAATGCTATGATAGGTGCTATACTCTGAGGTTTAAGTGTGTTTTACTCCATCAGGTACATATGTTTCAATCAAACTTTTAAGAAGTCTGGATTTAAACATTAGCAAGTAATAGTAAAAATTCTCAAAAATTTAAAGGGTACAATTAAAGGAAAAACTGATCGAATGATTTCTTTAATTATTTGTTTGAATCAAATTTCTAAATTTAATAATTTGGTTAGAAAAAAACATCAGTTTATCATTACTGGCACTTCATTTTTAATGGGGTAAAGGACTGAAGTTCTGCACAAAGTAATAGCAACATGCTATTGTCGAGGGATACCAATAAATGTTTAAAGATGTGAGAGTCCCATAAAACATGCAAGTTACTACTAATAATGAAATTCTGCTAGGAAAAAATGCACACCCATGGTCTGCCATTGCATTCCAGCTCATTAACAACAGAGAAAATTACATAAGCATCCACAGCCTAAGAAGACCTTGACACATATATTAGCAACTGGATAACGCACCCCTGTCATACAGTGCAGCTCTCGTTCTGAGATTAAATACTATTGCACTGTCACTGATCAATTATGTTCATTCTTACAGCATTCTTACAGTAGAGATAATGGGTATGAGGATCTATTTGATATGTCAGAGAATTGAGGCACTGATAAGAGATTTGCTAAAGCAAAAGCTCTATTAAGTGTTTGGAGTTGACAAGACTAGAACCCAAGAAATCCCTGGGACAAGTACTCATCCTTTCCAGGAGAAGGTGCTATGACAAATATGCTTCAAAATACAAGGCCACTTTCCCTTTCTGTATGATCCAGCTATTGTTATATGCTAAGAAAAAATCGAAGCCACTAATATAACATGAATTCTTGAGAATTTAACTATCCATCTTGTTTCTCCCTCCTCCCTCCCTCAGGCCACTTTCACAACAGAGAGGAATGTTAAGTTGTATACATTTTTAAAAGTGAATCTGCCAGAGGAAAGAATCTTCTAGAAATAATGAGAAGTTTATGGAACGTCTTCTCTTTTGATCTTTAAGAAGAACACAAGGTTAAGTTGTGGGGGGAAACAAAAAGTTTTATGAAACAGGTCCCCTGGGCTGTGAATCCATGCCTCTGAGCTATTTTTAATAAAGCATATAAACAGTGGGTTGCTTTGGTCTTTGAAAGCTTGGACTTTGGAACAAGGAAGAATGAAGAATTCCATGACTTTTGACACTTAAGAATCTTTATGTGTGTGAAGGGGAGCTAATTGAACAAGTGGGCTGGGCTTCTAGGATCAGAGATAGAGGAGACCTACTTTAACCAAATATTGTTAATATGCTCAGTGGCGGCCATTAATTTATTTCTACTAAGACAGATAACCTTCTGTTTGATACCAGTAAGAAGAAATAATTAAGAAAATCTAGAGCCAGAGCAAAAAAGATAGGGTATCTTTTGACAAGGTGATTCTTCAGTCTATAATTAGCAACTGATAAATTGCTATACGGGTTAACGTTGGGGAAGAACAGCTAGTTATTTAATACTAATCTCATTTACTTCTTAAACCACCTTTCACTGACATTTGCCCTATTTTGTCCCGTCCTGTAAGGAGGCCATTTGTTTTATAGAAAACAAATTAATTTAAAAAGCATCAGTGTATACCAGCTATGGTTCTGGAAACATCAGCATGGTCTTTGCTTTTAAAAGTTTGGTTTTGGGCGGGGGGTGGCTGGCTGGCTCACTCAGTAGAACTTGTAGCTCTTGATCTCAGGGCTGTGAGTTCAAGCCTCACGCACTGCATGTAGAGCTTACTTAAAAAATATACACAAATAAAATTACATTTAAAAGTTTGGCTTCAGAAGCAAATGCAGTCATCACCACTGGCAATCATCTGGTTATTTTAGCCTCCTGGGGTTAGAAAGCCAATCCCCACCCCCATGTCCTGCACACTTGCTCTTTACCAAACTTCCCAAAATACATATTCCTTGGCCAGCAAATTACTGTTTTCTTTAATTATGCCAGCTGACACACACACACACAAAAGGCCAGCTTTTCATGAAGCAAGGGGCAAGCATTTGAGAATTACATCAGATCACAGAAATAGCAAGTTATTCGCAATTATCTGGAGTTAACTAGCATTTTTTTTTTTATAGCTTGGAGGTAAATGTCTTTTCGTTTAAATAGAGGATGATAAATTCTAGTTATCACTTTAGGAATCACTTTAGGAAAGAATGCTCAAAGAACTCATTTCCCCTCAAAAGTCCTTTTTTCTGGCCAAACTGTATGTTACCAAACAACATGGTATTTTAAAATTTGGGAGTTTCAGCTTTCTCCTTCCTCCTCTCTCTACATTCTGCAAATATTTATTAAGATTCTATTATGCATTAAGTTGGATCCAATAGAACGCAATTGGTTTGACTTACAAAAACGACTCTGGATACCCCTGAACAAAATGTGGGGAAAGAGGAGACAGGAAGATCTAATACCCACCCTCAAAGATCTTTACAATCTAATTGACAAAGCCAAGAAACAGATAATTAATGGCTCACAACAAGAGACCCTAATAAACATAAGCTGAGTGACATAAAATGGTAAAAGTAGTAAGAGTTGAAAGATGGTGACGGTCCCCACCAGTGGAGTAGACAAGATTTCTTTGTGGAAGGATGGCAGTAAGCTGAATTCTACAAGTGTATTCTGAAAAAGAGAGGGCACTGTAGCATCCAAGCATTTCACTTCTTATGCCTGACTGAGCTATTTTCTCCTCTATCTCAGCTCATATCTGGCAAGGGGCATCGCTGTTTCCAGACTTCCCAAAGAACATGACGAAAATGGTTATATTTAGGTATCATTTCGTGTCACTTGCTTCATCTGAAGCATACTAGGGGTGTTCACAGGTTTTCATAGGTCTTACTTTCCTTTCTTTTTTTTCTTTTCTATTGTCAATTCCATGAATCACCATCCACTTCTGAATGAATTACAAAGCCCATCAGATCAAATCTATTCTTGTTATCTCTTACAACCATGCTCATTTATCCCATAAGATAAATATTTATCACAGTCTATACATGGCTGTAAAAATGTCAAAATAGAACAAGGTAAGAACTGCCCAACGGGGTGAGACCTACCACCTGTCTCTGACTTGCCACTCTGGAAGTGAGCAATAGTTTTCCATTTTTTTCTGTGTCCACACACCTGAACGCTCTCCTCACAACAGTAAGTCCTTCAGGCAGTGCTTCTAAGCAGCAGGGGAATGGGTTTTCTTGCTGAGAGAAATAGAGCAGATGCTCCCATGGGAAGAGAGGTATGTAATTCAAAACAGACCCTCAGTAGGTGATGGGCATTGAAGAGGGCATCTTTTGGGATGAGCACTGGGTGTTGTATGGAAACTAATTTGACAATAAATTTCATATAATAAAATATAAAAAAATACAGACCCTCAAGTGATCTTGATGTTCTCCTTCTCCTCATCCTCAGGTATCCACCACTGAAAATCACTCTACTGGATATATGAGTTTTTTTCTTAACATCAAGCTCAATGAGCACCGTGCTATCTTGCCTTGATAGCTTGTTATCAATCTGTCATCTAAAAAATTACCTAAATAACTTTTAAGTTACCTATAGTTCACAATACTGGTGTTCCAATGCCCTTTAAAAACTTACCAGCTGTTAAGTAGCACAGCACTGACCACACACAACCACCCTAGATTATCTCTTTACCTACGTGTCTCTCCACTCACACTCTGAACTTCTCAAGGTCAAGGACCATTTTGTTTTTTTAGCTTGCATTTCCAGTACCTGAGACAGGGCCTGAAATTTAGCATTACTTAGAACCTCATTAAACCACATTTTTGCTACTCATACATGGTCACATATCAGCAATTTCATAAGATTCAACTTAATTGTCGTAAGCAATGACAGATGAATTGGAAGAACAAAAGACGAGCCAATACATTCTTGAGGGCCTCAGAGAAAAGAAACAGAGAAGAAAAGAAAACCAACATCTACTGAGATCCTGATCCAGTAGGTCTTGGGTTGGAGATAGGAGCCTACATTTGTAACCAGTCACACAGATGATCTTATGCATAACGTGCATGGACCACATTGTGATAAAGGCTGCTCTTTGGGACATAAAGGGAGTAGAATGTGCTTCTGGTCAATAAGGGGGAGATAAGAGACAAGCCTGCCTCCCACTTCTCCTGTCCATGCTAATCATCTTCATCTGACCCACAACTGGCTGTGCAAGCCAGATTCAGAGAGCCCAGGACAGTTTGGATGGTTGTCCTCAGGCCTTACACTACTATACTTTTTACAAGGATATTTTGTCCTTTAGAAAGCACCAAGAAGTGCCTGAGTGGCTCAGTTGGTTGAGCGGCTGACTTCGGCTCAGGTCATGATCTTGCTGTTTGTGAGTTCGAGCCCCTTTTCAGGCTCTGGGCTGACAACTCAGAGCCTGGAACTTGCTTTGGATTCTTGGTCTCCCTCTCTCTCTCTCTGCCCTCCCCCGCTGGGGCTCTGTCTCTCTCTCTCTCAAAAATAAATAAACATTTAAAAACAATTTTTTTAAAGTCACCAGTAGCTTTGTGACTTTTGCACAACAATGCCCCCCCATGTCTCCCCTTCCCAGTCTGCACGATGCATGCACGGTGTATGATCGTCTAGTTCCCGTGCCCCTGAGTTGTGCCTCTTTTAGGAAACAGTTTCTGCAAGATGCTCAGAGACAAAAGCACCCAGAGGTCACTGTGTTCTTTGTTCAGATGGCCTCAAAGGCTGAAAACACTGGGGTTATTTGGACAGATTTCATCATGTTGTGATTAATTAGAGCCTACACTTGACAGGCTAGGAGAAGGTCACCACAGGACTCACACCATCTCTTTATGTCAGAATAGTAAGAGATGGGTGAGAAGGTGATCTCCAAAACGAGATGGCAGGAACCCTGTAATGTGGGCTGCAGGCTTGCCGTATGTAAACTCCCCTAATGCTATCTTCTGAGTAGTAAAGGTGAAGGTTTATTCTGTAAAATGCAGAAACACAAACGCTCCACGGACATGCAACCCACAGATGCGGATATGTGATTGACGTGCATGCTGGCTAATGACTGCACGCGCTACAATTTCACTGGTGCTTTGAACCAGGCACTACTCATGAGGGACAATGCATTAAACTCATCATGTTATGTCACCAGACATATCATGCAGTGTTGACATGCAGTATCAACATACTAGCCATTAAGTATGTTTGCCTGGGTTTCTTGGTTTTATTGCTACCATGAAGAATACCAAGAAAATATAGACATATTTAATTTAGACAGACACATGACAAGAAGACAAATGTTATTAGCTAAAAATGATAAATATGATATGCCTGTCAAAAGAAATCACATGTAAAAAAACAAGAAGAAAAGAACCTGTATACTCATGTTTAGAGCAGAGAAATATTTCAGAGAACAATCATATAAGGAAAACATAGGGGAGAAAAAATAAGAAATTTGACCCTTTGAAAAATTGTCCTTCTGAAAATTATAATGAGACCCTCACCAAAATCTGACTTTCATTCATTCATTCTGTCAACCACATATCTCTCCATCCATCCACTCAATAAATGTTGACTGAATGTCAACTATGTCCAGGTACTATCATAAACAATTAAAATGTGATCTTATGCAAAAGTCATACTAAGTCCCCGTGCTCACGGAGCTTAAATTCTATTGGGGGAGACAGACTCAAACTCATAAATTCATAATCTGAATTCATATAGTCAGAAGCACTGGTATAAATGTCCAATAAGCTTTAGCAAGGGAGCACTTGATTTGTAGCTTTTGCCATAATGTAAATACTCCTACACTGGGCAACCTCAAACATCACCAATGCGATGTCATAATCAATGCAACGATGTGATATGTACCGTCAGGACTGTAGCAGAGTAGTATAAGCTGTATAAACAGTATATAAGCAGCTACAACTCATGCCTAGACATGGAATGAAGAAGCAAATCATGGCAAGGGGCTAGATATTACAGGGAATGGTGGATCTTTTAGGTAAGTGGTTGGAATAATTCTTGGGCTAATGACATTTGGGCAGCGACCTGAATGAAAAGGAAAGAAGCCATGAAATCACGAAGTAAAGAACTGAGGGGACTGGGACAGAAACAATAAGCACAAAGGCCCTGAGAGAAGAGATATTTGTATGTCTAAGAAACAGAAAGGCCACTGTGTGAGGAGAGGTAGGCAAGGGCTAGGTCATCTAGGGCTTTGTGGGCCCTGGGATGAATTTGAATTTTTATGTAAAAGATAGGAATTCAAAGAAGAGTTCTGAGCAGGCAGTGATGTGACCTGACTTATCTTTTTAAACATTCAGTCTGGTTGCTGAGGAAAGAACAGAAAACAGTGCACTACAATAAAAGTGCCCCCTGCAAAGGTAGAAACATGATGACCACTTAGGAAGGTAAGAAATGAAAGTGGCTGGGAGTACAATGGTAGAGGTAGATGTTGGAAGAAACGCTCAGGTTGGGATATAATTGATGGGTAAATCTACTAGAAGTCACTGATGGATTGAATAGGAGAAAGTAAGTGATAAGTCTAAGGCAATCTCAAGAATTGCTTAAACTTAACTACTATGTGAATAACAGTCTTAGCTACCAGGTAAATAAGAGGCTTGGCTATCATGTGGTACCATTAGCTGAGATGAAGAATACTGAGGCAAGAGCAGGTGTAGAAGCAAAATCACAAGTTCAGTGTTGGTCATTTTAGGTGAGAGTTACTGACATCCAACTGGAGATGTCAAGTAGGCAGGAGGATATACAAAAATCTTTTGCTTAGGGGAGAGGTCAAGAATGGAGATACAAATTTGGAAGTCACCTGCTATCACTAATCTTAGTGATTATGCCATTGAAGCACTGTCTGAGAACCATTCATTTAGAATGACGAGACTTCAACTTTAAGGGGCCCCTGGGGAAGAGGCAACCTGTTACAGGGAGATATGTGAGACCTATCTCTCCGCTGTCAAGCAATTCGTGTTCCTGAAGCTATGGTTATTAAGAGATGCTCCTTTTCCAGAATGACCCTGTTAACATCCATACAAATACCTATTAAACTAGAAAAAGATTTCTTACCTATCCACTAGAAAACTGTGTGTTTTGATGCTCAGAAGATAGAGCAAAGGTTCTCAGCCCTGGATACACATTATAATCCCCATGGAGCTTTGAAAAATACTGACACCTGGGTCCCACCCCAAGTGATTCTAATTTACTTGCAGCATGGTGGTAGGAGGCACGGCTTTATTTTTCAAGGAGTTAAACTGGACAAGGGATAAGAAAAGGCAGTGATAGAACCAAAAACCGGAAGTCCTCCACAAAGTTGAGGATGCTTTTTAAACTCATCTGGGAGGAGAGAAGGATGTGGTCTGAGAGGGGGTGATGACACTGTGATTTTGAAGGCGGTTCTGGATGTGGCACAGGAGGTGAGATGAAGGAGAGCAAAAACATCACTGGGGATGAAGGAACTGAAATAACCGAAGGAGGCAGGGTGTTGGAAAATCTTTGGGAAGCTTGCAGTGTTTGTCTTTCTATGTCTAGCTTATTTTACTTAGCGTAATATATTTCAGTCAATCCATGTTGTCACAAATGGCAACGTTTCCTTGAAGTTTGCTGAGAAAGCAGATCTCTAGTGTGCATACACACACACACACACACACACACACACGCACACACACACACACAATTTGCTTTGCCAATTATGCCTCAACAAAGCTGAAAAAAATTCATTCCAAGTTTCAAACAAATACCTTTTACAATATAACTATTGATAAGAAGGGGCCCGTTCTTACATGCAATCTTATTTGGAGAATACTGTTTAGAAATCATTCCAATATTTAAATCTTTATCCTTTTATTTTATTAATCTACCTAGAGTGACAAAACACAAAATCTGCATTTCATTTTTGGGCAGTGGGAGTAGTTCTCAGAAACTATGAAGAACAATGTTACAGCAATACCGTCTCAGTATCAATCACTTCCCCAACATTCCCAGATGCCCACCACTGCCACTATGGATACCACTAACCTGCATGCTGTTCTGCGATTTGTATTCTCTTCATCATGAGAAAGAGAGGTCCAAAGATTACTAAGTGCAAAGAAAACTTCTTTTTCTTCCTGACTCCTGATTCCCTCACATTGTTAAAAAAAAGAAAAAAGAAAAAAACCCCACAATGCAGACAACAATTTCCTGATGATGGTTAATGAATGAAGTTCAATATCCGGCAAAGACTGTGACCTCCTGCCCAACGGGGAAGGACTTACAAGAAATAAAAAGACATGTAACAAAGAAAAGCTAAAGTTTTAAAAATCTCCAAAGATGTGCAAGCAAATAAAAAAATAAGCAACTACCAAAATATTTCTTGTTAGAAGTTTTTCAGGATTGGTGACTTTCTCTTGTTCTGAGTAATATAAAATATGCTTTCCCCAAAATAACTCTCGAGCACATTTTTTTTTCAAAAGCAGTTTATTCTGAGCACACATCCTTCCCTACCTCTCATTCCTTAATCTAAAATTGTCCTGTCAACTCTTCCCTTTCCACTGCTTTCTCTCTATTCACGAAAAGGGAAAGGGGTATATTTTAGTCACTTGTATGTGGTCAATTCAAACCCTGTTATCACCATGCTGTGGCCTTTGGTTTGGGGAAATGTCATTCTGTTTCCCTAGAAAGAAGAGACCATGGCATAATGAATGAATTTGCTTCTCCAGGCACCACTCTTACTGCCCCCAGAAGACCAGGAGGAAAACAACATGTTAGAAGGGCAGCCCCAATGCCCCCTGCTACTCTTCTTCTAGTATTTCTCCTGGCAGAAATCTCAGAGAACATAAATGAGATGTTCAGAGTAACCTGCTGTCTTTATATTTTAAGCATCTCTTGAATAGGTTCAGTTCTTTCCAATACCACCACACCATTTTGCCCTCAACTCTTGCATGGTCTACAGAACTAGCCTGCTCACCAAATTCTGTGTTTCCAACTGACCTCTTATCTTCTCAGCAACCAGAGTAAGCTTATTTTTTTTTTCCTTTTGAAATAAGTTTACACTCACAAGAAATGGCAAAATTAGAACAGAGAGTCCCTTGTCCCCTTCATTCAGCTTTCCCAATGATAACATTTTATATAACCATAAACACAGCCTCGAGGAAATGGATGTTGGTCAGTGCCGTTCTCTAAATTCAAGTGATCCTTTAAAAATGCAAACCTGATCATGCCAACTCTTCCCCCTTTGATAAACCTATTACTGGCTTCCCATCAACTCTTAAGAATAAGGACTAAAATTCTTAAACTGGCCTTAAATACTGTCATCATCATTACGGTCTGGCCAGGATAGACCGGCTTCTCACATGTAGTGCCAACAAACTATCCCATTTAGCATTTTAGTACACTCAAAAGTATTGAAACTGAGGGTTCTGTGTCTAGTCTGCCTGGGGAGACATCCAGCTTTTGTCTTGTGCCACTCCACTTCTGGCTCCTCAGCCCATGACACAGACCTTCTGTAAGCTCCTAGGATAGGATGCTGGATGTACAATGTTTCTTCCTGTCCCAGGACCCTTGCACATGTTCTCTTTGCCTGAAACACTTTCCCTCCCCACTCCCCATTTGCCTTCTTAGCTCCTACTTGTCTCGGCTGAGCTAAATCATCACTCCGTCCCCAGACTAGGTCACATTTCTCTATTAAATGCCCTCAGCATGCCCTGGACTTCTCCTTTGAATTGCTAATCACAGCCATAATTTTATATTTGTTTCTATAAATAGAGTAGGCTGTAAGAAGTCAGAGGGCATATCTGCACAATATTGTATCTCCAGAACCTGCAGGAGCTTGCTACATGGGATATGATGACTTTGTAGCTGAGAACTGAATGAATAAAAAGCTCAGATCACAGCTTCAGGAGCAACAAAAGCAAAGTGGTTAATGGATTTATGAAAAAACAAAAGCAAAAATCTCTTGCATCACCTTTGTAGGGCGCTCCTCACATGGCTCATTTATAATCATTTCAAAACCCAGCTTTGGGGTGAGAGAGACCTAAGGTTAAAACTTGGTGCCCATTAACTGAGGAAATTTGTGCTAGCAATTTAACTTTTCTAAGCCTTAATTTTTTTCATCTGTAGATAGCAGTAGTAGTAATAATGATACTAAAGTCATCTGCCCTATAATGACAATTATAATTATTATAATAATGTGATAATTATATAATTATAACAATTATTAAGTACATAATAATTATTATTATAAGTAATAATAGTCATCACACTTTTGCGAAGGTTGAATGAAAAAATGTACAGTGCTTAACACTCAGGCATTCCTAAGTGAACATGAACGCTATTATAAAGTTGTTTTAAGTGTATCATTCCCATGTCTAAGACGATTTCCTTGTTTCATAGAAGACACGCAGGGAGGACTTATTGATCCTCACCTGGCATGGTCACCCCATCATTGGCTCCTCTTTGGTCTCCTCGGCTCCGACAATCAATGTTATCCTTGCCCCCAACGGGGCCAAACCTGGCACCTTCTTTGACTTTTCACTTCTCTCTTCCACACGCCACATCCATCAGGAATGCTGGTCTGCTTTCTCCTTGAGATACATTGAGAACCCTGACACTCCCCATTCTACCTGCTGCTCCCCACCCCACCTTATCTACCTGGATGACCTTCAAATAGGTCTCCCTGCCTCTGCCCTTGCCCTGAAGAGCAGCCAGAGTGCCACTGTTAAAATGCAAGTCGCATCAGATCTTTCTCCTGCCTAAACCTTTCAAGGCTTACGGGGCCCCATGGAATAAAGCAGGACATGTTTTGTGAAACCTGCATCCTCTCTTGAATTCGCTCTGGTCATTCCCCCTTTCAGATCTTCTCTCAAAGGAGAGTCTTACCCAAACACCCTACTTAAAGTCACAACCTCAACACTCTTCCCCCTCCCTGCTATGATTTCTTCAGACCACTCAACACCTTCCATACCTTGTGTTTATTTATTTTCTTTATAATCTGTCTTCCCCACTAGAATGGCAAGTCCAGAATGGCAGGAAATTTTGTCTGTTTGGTCCCTGCCATCTCCCTAACATCTAACACTGTGCCTGACATGGATTAGATGTTCAGTAAATAGATCTGGAATGAATACAGGGGTGAGTGAATGAATGAATGAATGAATGAGGCACCACTGCTCCTAAGACAAGACCTGTCCCGGAAATAATTTGGCATAAGTTATGAGGCACAGACTAAAACTCTAAACCTGTGTCAGTCATGTGTTCAGAGGTCCAGGAAGAGGAGGAAAGTTAGGGCATACCTAAGCACATGCTGATGCCTGGCCTGCTGACAGCAGCTGCATCAGTCTTAGCATGGACAGTGATAACAGCTTGGTAGTAGCAATGCCTGCCTCGCCACTTTGGGGCTGCTGAGTGGCTGAGTAGACAAGGATGAGTGTGGGTGCTATCCACAAAAAGGGAAGCAAGTGTTCACATTCAGATAGTGGCCTGAGCTGGTGGGCCTACCAGTGATGTACGTGGGCTGCCCAAATTCAGGAAGATGTCTCACAGAGAAGACTCTGGACAGAAACCCTACTAGCGTGGGGGCCAAAATGAGTCCATTCTGATACTAGCCAAATTAATTTCCTTTTGTCAATATGTATGGAATTTCCAGAAGCACATATGCTGAGAAACTCCCTCAATAGCCACTGTCCAGATGTTGTCAAAATACAGGCCAAAAAAAAGAAATATTTAAAGTCATTTGTCTATCTTGTGACTCCACAGCTTTTTGCCAAACAAACAAGCTTGTCTTGTTAGAAGCTCAAGAATGAGCCAAGGCTCTGGGTGGACTGGCCTTAAAAGAAACTTTGGGTCGTATTCAAACAAACTTGGACCGAGAAAAGGACATTGAATTCTCAATTAGAATGAAGTTATTCACAAACTCAAGGGAAGTGAACTTTGACAAGAAAAATATGCAAGAGCTATAGTACTGAGACCTTGTAAAATCAGCCTACAAATATGAAGCCTGGGTTATCTAGTACTGTCACGAAAAGGTATGAAGCTGTTTGTACAGAAGGTACAAACTGGAATATTACTTAATATCCCAAGAAAGGAGACCTTCTCACAGTCTTTAAGGCTAGAAGGCACCTAAGAGACACTCTGGTCTAGGTATCCCATATAAGTCCCTTCCAGATTCTTGCCTGCAGTCTCCCTTGATGTTATCACATCAGTTTGGGGTAAGTAACAAAATCTCCAGTAATCGTGGTCTAGGGAATTCTCAGCAGTTAGTGTGATACATAAACTAATAGACAAAGTCCTATAAAAGATAACTGAATCACTACCTGGCTTATTAATGATAAAAGCAAATTAATGGTCCAAGCCTTCTGATTCCTAACAGAATACCTTTACCACATTAGAAGGGTAAGCAAAATAAGTTAGCTTCCAGTTTTTCTAGTTTGTGTGCAAAACCATATATAACTTCCAAAATATTGAGACATTATAACCATCTGGGCAACATGTCCTAAAATCTTAGAAAACAATGCTTAGTCAAAAGAGTGTCAGTCAATGTATGTAAGGTATACAATAAAACAGCCTGAAGAGGTCACTTTAAGTGACCAGAAATATTAACCACATACATTCTAACTAGCTTCTATAATAATGTCATTATCTAGATGAAAGATAAAGCAATTCTGGATGGTTAACATGGTGTACAATAAAATATTTACAGTTCTTAACATTTGTACTTAAAATAATTGCTTGAGGCCTTCACACAGAATCAAAATTAAACATTTAATAGCTCATTGACCTTTATGTTTATCACTCCTAAAACTGGATAAGTGAAAACAGATATTTTATTCAAATGAAATCATAATATTTTTGTAGCTCAAATTTTTTTCTCTAGCTCAATTTGGTAATAGTGTGCTTCTTTACATGAGTGATTATGAGGCTATCTTAAACTGTAGTCATTGCCCTAAAGAAAATGTTTATGGCCTGACTGGGATAATTATATTCTCCTATTAAATATCACTCCTCCAGGGCTAGTTATTGTTGAGTATAAATGTGCCACTTTATATGCAAATAAAATGTACTGAGATTTGAATAAAAGGTTCTGCATATATCTACTCACAAATCATCTTATTATGATTCATATTAACAGATAGAACTTCTTAAGACATAAGATGCTAATACCGCATACAAGAGGCAATTCTTCCCTTGAACTTTGGTTTTCAAAATGTTTAGATACAGCTGGAAATATTTCCTCTTCTCATAGCTACAGCGGATTGGGGTCTGAATTCTGAGTTGTATTTTGAGCCAAAAGATTTTACAGTATTGTGATTACTTATTACCAAAACGTGTTGTTTCTTTTGACCCCAATTTCTCTGCAATCCTTTTCTTACATACCTACACACCTGAAAAAAGGACACCTCAGAGTCCAGAGTTTCCAAGCCTTCTTAAATTCAGCCTAGAAGAGAGCTTCCACAAACATTGCAAAGAGTATAGTCATTTCATGCCACATATGTGAATTTTCTCTTTAAAAAAAAAAACCGGGGCGCCTGGGTGGCTCAGTCGGTTAAGCGGCCGACTTCGGCTCAGGTCATGATCTCGCGGTCCGTGAGTTCGAGCCCCGCGTCGGGCTCTGTGCTGACAGCTCAGGGCCTGGAGCCTGTTTCGGATTCTGTGTCTCCCTCTCTCTGACCCTCCCCCGTTCATGCTCTGTCTCTCTCTGTCTCAAAAATAAATAAACGTTAAAAAAATAAATAAATAAATAAATAAATAAAATAAAATAAAATAAAAAATAAAAAATAAAACCTATATTCTTTGAATTAGAGCTTTGAGCAAAAATAGCACAGTAAAACCCATGATTCTGTTTCTTGCATGTGAAGAAGCAATTTTTTTTTTTAATGTTTATTTGGCTTTGAGAGAGATGGAGAGACAGAGAATCAGTGGGGGAGGGGCAGAGAGAGAGGAAGACAAAGAATCCAAAGCAGGCTCCAGGCTCTGAGCTGTCAGCAGAGAGCCCCACACGGGGCTTGAACTCAGGAACACCGAGATCATGACCTGATCCGAACACTTAACTGACTGAGCCACCCAAGTGCCCCTAGAAGCAATGTTTTTTTATCTCAAATCCCATCTCAAAGCAGTGCCTTATATTTTTATTAACCACCTTTCATGGTGCTATGAAACAACTATTTTTTTTAATATGAAATTTATTGTCAAATTGGTTTCCATACAACACCTAGTGCTCATCCCAACAGGTGCCCTCCTCAATGCCCGTCACCCACTTTTCCCTCCCTCCCACCCCCCATCAACCCTCAGCTTATTCTCAGTTTTTAAGAGTCTCTTATGGTTTGCCTCCCTCCCTCTCTAACTTTTTTTTTCCCTTCCCCTCCCCCATGGTCTTCTGTTAAGTCTCTCAGGACCCACATAAGAGTGAAAACATATGGTATCTGTCTTTCTCTGTATGGCTTATTTCACTTAGCATAACACTCTCTAGTTCCATCCACATTGCTACAAAAGGCCGTATTTCATTCTTTCTCATTGCCAAGTAGCATTCCATTTTGTACATAAACCACATCTTCCTTATCCATTCATCAGTTGATGGACATTTAGGCTCTTTCCATAATTTGGCTATTGTTGAAAGTGCTGCTATAAACATTGGGGTACAAGAGACCCTATGCATTAGCACTCCTGTATCCCTTGGGTAAATTCCTAGCAGTGCTATTGCTGGGTCATAGGGTAGATCTATTTTTAATTTTTTGAGGAACCTCCACACTGTTTTCCAGAGTGGCTGCACCAGTTTGCATTCCCACCAACAGTGCAAGAGGGTTCCCATTTCTTCACATCCTTGCCAGCATCTATAGTCTCCTGATTTGTTCATTTTAGCCACTCTGACTGGCGTGAGGTGATATCTCAGTGTGGTCATGATATTATACATGGAAAATCCGATAGATTCCACCAAAAGTCTGCTAGAACTGATACATGGATTCAGCAAAGTCACAGGATACAAAATCAATGTACAGAAATCAGTTGCATTCTTATACACTAGTAATGAAGCAACAGAGAGACATATAAAGAAACTGAACCCATTCACAATTGCACCAAGAATCATAAAATACCTAGGAATAAACCTAAACAAAGATGTAAAAGATCTGTATGCTGAAAACTATAGAAAGCTGATGAAGGAAATTGAAGAAGATACAAAGGAATGGAAAAACATTCCATGCACATGGATTGGAAGAATAAATATTGTCAAAATGTCAATACTACCCAAAGCAATCTACACATTCAATGCAATCCCAATCAAAATTGCACCAGCATTCTTCTTGAATCTAGAACAAGCAATCCTAAAATTTGTATGGAACCACAAAAGACTCCAAGTAGCCAAAGTAATGTTGAAGAAGAAGAAGACCAAAGCAGGAGGCATCACAATCCCAGACTTTAGCCTCTACTACAAAGGTGTAATCATCAAGAAAGCATGGTATTGGCACAAAAACAGACACATAGACCAATGGAATAGAATAGAGACTCCAGAATTGGAGCCACAAAAGTATGGCCAACTAATCTTTGACAAAGCAGGAAAGAATAGCCAATGGAAAAAAGACAGTCTCTTTAACAAATGGTGCTGGGAGAACTGGACAGCAACACGCAGAAGAATGAAACTGGACCACTTTCTTACACCATTCACAAAAATAAACTCAACATGGATAAAGGACCTGAATGTTAGACAGGAAACCATCAAAACCCTAGAGGAGAAAGCAGGAAAAAACCTCTCTGACCTCAGCCGCAGCAATTTCTTACTTGACACATCTCCAAAGCCAAGGGAATTAAAAGCAAAAATGAACTATTGGGATTTCATGAAGATAAAAGCTTCTGCACTGCAAAGGAAACAATCAATGAAACTAAAAGGCAACTGACGGAATGGGAAAAGATATTTGCAAATGACATACAGACAAAGGGTTAGTATCCAAAATCTATAAAGAACTCACCAAACTCCACACCTGAAAAACAAACAATCCAGTGAAGAAATGGGCAGAAAACGTGAATAGACACTTCTCTAAAGAAGACATCCAGATGGCCAACAGGGACATGAAAAGATGCTCAACGTCACTCCTCATTAGGGAAATACAAATCAAAACCACACTGAAACAATTATTTGAAAAAAAACAAAAAACAAAAAACAACTAGATGATGCATATTTTGTCCCTATCTGTGCAGAGTTAACAATATAAGATGAATACTAACTATTTAAGGAAGCAACAAAGAAAAGCATTTCATTACCATTTTCACTACTTTCCTGCAGCTCTGCTATCCTTGCCTGGAGCCATCAGAGGAATATGGGAGAGCCAAGCAGCATGAGTGTTGAAGAATGAGCTCTAATTTTCTGGCCAGTGCATTGAACTCCCAGAGTCAAAGGATCAGATAGATGAATGGGAGCTAAAGGAAAGGATGTAAATGAGGACATCTCAGGGCTGTTTCACCAAATCAAGACATTAGTGCACATTTGGGAATGTAATTACTTATGTTGAAATGTGAAGAAAACCCTGTTTCCCACAACCTAGAAAGTCATTCATCCAGCAGTCAAAATTAAATATTTATACTTCTTGAGAAATACCTACAATTTTATTTTTGAAGTCAGAGTCTGACTATTATACTTTTTAAATCAGAGCTTAGGGGTAACAGGAGATATCATCAAGTTAGTAGCTGCATTAAATTGAAAGAAGTGGGGAGGCCTTTATGTTCTTTTCTAGAGAGTACAGAAAGCCATGTTCATTGTCAACATTTCTTCTCATACAATTCAAAGACAATTGGTAGACACCTGTAAAATGCCAAGGGGCTGAGATTCTTGATCAACCTGAAAAGCAAGACCCGTATAAGTGGTATTATGGGATATATTTATTAGACTGCAATTTCCAGAAGGGTGACGTTCCTGTCTGCTTTGCACATTACTGCTTCATTCTTGCTGAGAACAGTTCTTCTCACCTAGTAAGCTCTCAAACACGTTTGACAGAGAGATGAATAAATGAGTGCATGCTTTTCCATTCTTAGATATTGCACTATTTCTTATCCATTCTTCCAAAACTATAGTCACCCAACACTTACTCCTAATACTTGGGACACACACACAGACACACACAGACATATGTGAAAATACTTTTCACTAGACTTTAAAAAAATTCTTCAGTGTCCATAATTACTAAGATGTTCTGCCTCAAAGCAGAGAAATGGACTAAATCTATCCTAAAAATGAAAATAGTTTCCATAATACAATAGCAAACCAATTTAATTAACACTTAATGGTAACAGGACATAGCTAAAATCACCCTCAGAATAATTAATTTAAGTAAAGATTGTCATGGATAGAGAAGGCACAAAAGGGCCAGCATGGAGTTCATTCTTGCTCCCTAATATTTGAGACAAAGAGATTAGGTCACTAGAAAACTTTGTGCCTCAAAAATGACCTCTTTATCAATCTTCTTGTCTTTAGTCTTGCCCTCGCCTAATTCCAATTTGCAGAATGGAGTCGGGTATCTATCTAAAATGCAAATTGGGTCATGTCACTAGCTTGCTCAAAACACATCAGTACTTCAGTAGCTCCTACCTACCTTTTTGAGAGCAACTGTTTTGGCTCATTTGCTTGGCATAAAAGGCCTGACTTGAACTGTATCCCTCCTACAGATCCAAGCCCATTTCCTTCCACCCCTGGCCTTAAGTGATAAAACAAACATGGTAGTTTTTACTTTGCTGAACACATTGCATTAATTCATACCTCTGGACCTTTGCACATACCACTTCAGTTGTGTGGAATACCATCTTCCCCTTTCTTCACATTGTTGACACTTCCTCCCTTTCAGACATGTCAAGTCTCCTCTAAAGAATGCTTGATTACATGCCCTTCTGTTACAGTCCAGTATAAGCATGAGCGTATCTCAGTATATGTGCTGTTACATTGGAATTAACCAATTACATGTCTGTCTGTTTCTGGCCCTACATTCTAAGTATTCCCATTACACAAATTATGTCAAAGTCATCTGTTTACTTCTAGCACCCATTTTGAAGTCAGAGTCACAGTACCAGTGGAATTAATATGTACTGAACCAAACTGAGTATGTAACATTATCTTGCTCTTTTGCCCATCAATAATGCCTAAATCTTCAATGTTCTGTTGTGGCCTGGGAGTTTCCAGAAATCATCATCCTCTTTCCTTATATGAATTGATTAATTGAGCTACTGATATCCTTTGTAATCTATTAGTAAATAACATTATATTGAAGACTCAGGTGGGAAACATACCAAAGCATGAGTTCACTTTGTGTGCTAACACTATATTATTAAAAATAATTATTTAAATTGCAAGGGATGTTTGCATTAAAGCATCACAGTTAAATTTTGTAGTAACTCAACTACACATAAACTTCGCATATCTGGAGTGCTTCTACATTTTTTTTTCATTTAAGAGCTCAAGCAAGTTTTATAAATTCAAAAAATAATTATAAAATCATTTCTCTGTGTCAGTCTAGTAAGGCCAACATATTCCCTAGAGAGATTTTCTTATAGTTGTGATAAACTCAGAAAAAAGTATGATAGAAATGCTGACTTCCCTTTAACAATGGTGGTTCTAGCTGGCACTTCCTATTATCAATAAACACTGTGGACCCCAGTCTCCAATCTCCAGACAATGCAGTGACTTAATCAATATTCTCCGAAGCACAAAGCACACAATCTTTTTTGTCCTTTGTGCATTTTTCACATCTTAGGATTGTCCCCCTTCAATCTTCCTGAGTGCCACCTACCCACACATCCATCCCACTGTATATCACTAGTCTTTACAATTTCTTCTGAGTTTGGTTTTGTTACTGTGCTGAAATCTTATGCATAATTATGTGAAGTTGCTATGGAGATTTTGTGTGATTTGTCATGAAGAAAATCTATTGTGTTTGGGATAATTCTACATACTAATGACTCAGGTATCCATTTTCCTCCTTATTTTCTCTGGGATTATAACCAACTGCATATATTTGAATATCTATAAGCAAAAATCATTTTATAAATAACACAACCAGAAAAGTTATTGAACTCACTACTAAGATGAAGTGCTTTAGTGCAGCCAGACCAGTTTTTCATGATTTAGAAAAAACTTCTATTACAGGACTTTTTTGAATACCAGCTGAATTCTTGCCTGCATCCTTTAGGAAGAGATCCCAAAGAAATTCTTTTACAATTATATCTCTTAGAATTCTATCACTGATTATCTGATATATATTTTGGCTGTATTATCACTTCGAAAAGGTAATTTTGAAGAACGTATTAAACTATTTAAGTGAAATTAAGAACAACTTAAAAAAACCTTACTAAAAATCATTTATTTGTCATTTTTATATGTCAAAGACATTTTGGAGGGGGGATCTAAGGGTGACATTAATTATTTGACATTAATCAAAGGCAGTTCAGACTAATGACTGGGATCTGAACCACAGAAAGCAAACTTTAGACCACCTAAAAAGGTTCATGATTTAATCTTTCTTGCCTGACCTCTCCACTACCAACCCTGGACAGAGGAAGTTCTGAAATATCATATCGATTATCATTAGACAACTCACATAAATCTCTCTTCTAGCCTCTAGATTGGCAAAGCTGATTTCAGGATCATGATTGATCTTTGGAGACAGACATTCCTAAGTCACCTATAGGTAGAAGAGAATTTTGATGAATCTAGCAATTTGCCGTCAGAGCATCCGGAGGATAAAGATAGAAGCTAGAGAAGTCAAATTTCAAATCAAAGGCAGACCAACTATAGAAACAATTCCTAGGCAACACTTCGTCTGAAAACACAACCACGTTACCAGTTTCGCAAACAACCAGTTCTGAAAAGAATGTATGATATTCACTTAGGATAATTTAATTGATACCACAGGTACCTAGACAGAAACCCAGATGGAGCCGAGATAACAAGGAGATGAGAAGGAGGGGGAACAGAGCTGGAGAGACTGAGGTAGATGCTGTGGGACAAGTTAGATCAGAGCCAATGCTTGTGTGGTCCTTTTAAAGGTAGAGCTGATATTGTTTTGTATAAATCAGGGCTGGTGAGTAACCCTTAACTACTAAGGTAGAGAGGAGAAAGAACAAAAAAGAATAAAAGGAAGGAAGAGGAAAAGATAGACATCACTAAACTGCCTATTCCCATGCTGTGATAAAGGAAAGGTAAAAAGGAAACTGTATAAGCAAACTTGGCAGAGAGGAAGTCTGCATGTCAAGGCTCCCGGAGGAATTTAGGTGCCCTGACAAAGGACTCCAGATCAGTCAGGCACCAGATGAGTCTGGACAGTAACAGGTTCCTTTCATTGCCCTGGTGGTAATGCAGTGAAGTACTTTCTTCCTCTAGATTGGCAAAGTTGATTTCAGGGTCATGGTTGATCTTTGGAGAGGAACATTCCAATCTCAGGATTATCCATGAGGAACTTGCCAGTTAGGGTCTTTAAAGTACCAGAGCAGGTGACAGATCGTGGGGAATTATTCTCTGTGCCACAGCTGGTTAGAAGAAAGAAGTGTTCCTGGAAACAATAGAAGATCATCCATGGAGGAAAACAGGAGACAGCTTTTGTAAGAATGTGAACAGAAAATAAAACTAGTCTCAAAAGGCTGCTGGGTAGACGATCATGGCAAATCAAATTGGAGCTGGACAGGAACTCAGAAACTGGAGCTAACAAATGCTTAGAAGGTCTTTTCTTGGGAAGAAAAAATGACCAGCTCAGAGGGAGGATTCAGAACCATATTGCAAATGGTAGACACAGCATAGCAACGGTCAACCCACAGCAGCAGACGAGGACCTGCTGTGGTCCCTGGACATTTCTTACAAGGCTTCAGGGAAAGTGGGCTCCTGTCATATCACCAACCAGGGCTGTGGGCCTTTCCTGGGAACAGGTATCTGAGGTGAGAGGGAGAGCCTCACCCACTCCACAACCAACAAACATACCCCACTCTTAATTCAGGTAGAGCAATGATAAAAGCAGAGACACTGGCAGGGAGATCTCTGGTGGCTTTAAAACTCAGCAGAGAAAATGAGAGAAATCTTGAGACTGCAGGCAGGCATGTCCAATTCAAGAATGTCTAGGAGAGGAAAGAGGACCATTTGGGGAGTAAATAGCTGAACGATTAGAAAAAGTAAAAAAGATTTGGTTATCTCAGTCAAGAATCCTTAAGCAGAGCGGCAAATAGAGATTCAGAATTTCCTCAGTATCCAAAGTCCTCTTATAAAATTTTTATAAAACTTTAATAAATACCTTTAAACAGTTTATCTCATATTAGTGGCATAAAAATAAATATTAAGTATATTCAGAATATATTAATAAACAACTTCTTATCAAATACCGCCATGTGGTCCAGGGTCATCTTTGTAGTTTTGTTCATGATTATCTTGTCAAAAGCTAATAAAAAGAGAACAGAAGTAGACTAAATGGGCTATTCCTGCCACAAGTAAAGGCAAAAATGATGTATTCACACATGAAACTAACATTATGTAGCTGGAAGTGTGAAAATTGGAAAGACAGATGGTCATCTTCCATCACAAGACTGTACAAAGCAACCAAATGCAAAAGAACCTACACCTAATAGAAAAGTCCACAGAAGACCAGTCAAGATATAAGTCTAAGAGATGCTTCAGCAAAACACCATGTGTCATTCAATTCATGTTATATATTTAAATTTTATCTGGTTCTGTAATTAAATGAAAAGAATTAGCAGTAGAACGTACAGAAGGAAAAACAAGTGATGAAGGAAGAAAGAAACAAGTCCGTAAAAACAGTATCAAAAAGTCCAGGGTAAGCCATGACTTACAAAACCTGGTGAAATCTACAGGGTGTCGAGTTACGACTGTGTTTAGAGTTAGATGAGAACAAGGACAGAATTGACTTACTGCTTGATGCAGATGATGTCATGCTAATACAGAAGCTGGAGAAAAAGCAGAATCATTCAATTCCTGTATCACTTCCCCCTTTGCTATCAAGGCAAATGATCTCCAGGTTGAAAAGAAGAGGAAAATGTGAAGCCCAAGATAAGTGACGAGATCCCAAAGGAGATCAGCAAGCTTCTCTGCATAAATCCAAGTCTCACCAATAAATTACGCCTTGGGGTAATAAATGGACTTCAGATGGGATGAGGGAGGCATTGTTGGCCATCTCTGGGGAGTCATGAGGAGTCAGAGAGCGGTCCATATTAAAAGCAGAAAAATGTGTTTATTTTTTAAGAACATTTCAGAATAGTTTTTATTTTCAAAATCAAAGGAATAAACTGCACTTAGAAACTATAAATCAGTTTCTAGGCCAACCTCTTGCCCCTCGCCCTCCACACAAATCATTTCTAGAATGCAATGTTTTAAAAGAGGGTGTATGACAATTAGAAAAGAAATCAATGGTCACTTGGAGTTACAGGGGTTGCCTAAGAACAGCTCCCATCCATATCTTTTTGGAAAAAGTCAACAAGACTGAGAGGCAAAGTGAATCTGGAATTCTGTTGAGTGTTTAACAAAATAATGCTTGATGACCAAGAAGAAGGATACAGAAAGAGGAACGAGATGATGGTTTGAGGGAAGTGAATCCAGAGAGGCACACTGCAGTGTCCTCTGTCTACCACGTGTGCTAAGGATGCGCCTAAAGACCATGAGACGCCCGGACTCAGAGTCAGAAATCCCATACTGAGTAACTCCTTCGCCTCTGCTGAGCACAAGCGTCCACAAATCTGGTGCGCTGCCTGTTTTTGTTAAGTCAAGTTTTACTGGAACACGGTCACTCGTATTTGTTTACCTGTCATCTGTGGCTGCTTTCGTGCTTCAGCGACAGAGGAGAATAGCGGCAGCAGAGACCCATATGGCCCACAAAGCAAAAATATTTACTATGGAGCCCTTTACAGAAAAAGTTTGTCAACCCTCTGACTTGTCACATAAGCTGGGATGGAACATAACCTCTGATACTCATTTTCATCTTCCACGGTATTAGAGAGTGATGGTAGCAAATGCTTCGAAAGGGATTTAATGAAATAATATATGGGTTGTAATGTGCTATATGCGTAGAAGTCACGTGTTATTAGCATCATTCTGTCTGGTCAAAGATTAATAGCAGTGCTTTGCACATTAAAGACTTGCCAGTCTGCAGTACATCAGAGACTCCCCCAAAATACTGAATGGGCTTTTATTTTATTTTATTTTTTTTTTTTAATTTTTTTTTCAACGTTTTTTATTTATTTTTGGGACAGAGAGAGACAGAGCATGAATGGGGGAGGGGCAGAGAGAGAGGGAGACACAGAATCGGAAGCAGGCTCCAGGCTCCGAGCCATCAGCCCAGAGCCTGACGCGGGGCTCGAACTCACGGACCGCGAGATCGTGACCTGGCTGAAGTCGGACGCTTAACCGACTGCGCCACCCAGGCGCCCCCTGAATGGGCTTTTAGATGACTGGATGGATGGATGGGTGGATGGATGGATAGAAAAATGGCTGACTGGCTGGTTGAATGATAATAGTAACCACACCTTACTTGGCAATGACTATGTGCCAAGAAGCTGTTTTAAAGACAATGCCTTGTTTTATCCTTGTAACAGACATGGTACATTATTTATATTTTAATGCTGAGTAAAGGAAAAGAGATCTGAACAATAACAACAACAGTAGCAACAGCCAGTATGTGTAAGGCACTTGCTATGTCCCAACCACTGTGCTAACTACTTGTTAAATGTTACTTAACTGAACCTCTCAGCTCTCCCATGAAGCAGGTATCAGCACCACCACCACCATAATCATCATCATCACCATCATCCCATAGTTAGTGATGAGAAGATGGAGGCCCAGCAAAGCTAAGTAATTTCTCAAAGTCAAACATCTGGCAGGTGGTGGAACTGAAATTCAAAACCTTGTCTTCCTGACTCCAATAGTCTAACAATCATATGTTGGGGCAACCGATTTACATCAGTGAGCCTAAGTTCATTGAGGATAAATGTCAAGTCTTATTAAAAGTAAGTCATGATTAAAAATGAACTGTTTGAAGTGTCTGATGTAATGAACCTAGAAGCAGTTTCTAGGAAAAATTTGGGATCCGGGCACAAAAGAATGGCAAAAACAGTGCAGAATTCCCATGATATTCCATATCGAGCTTCCCCTGATGTTAACATACTGTGTAAATAGAACATGACAGTAAGAACCAGAAAATTAAAATGGGTACAGTACTGTTACCTAAAGATCTTACTTGAATTTCACCAGTTTTTCCACAAATGCCCTTCTATTGTGCCTGGATCCCATCTGGGATCCCGCTATGCACCTAGTTGCTATCTCTCCTAGACGCTAACTAGTCTAGAGTTGTTAGACTCTTCTAGTTAGTAACAATTCTTTCCCTGTCTTTCATATGTTTGACACTTTGGAAGAATATTGATTAGCCATTTCCTCAGATGTCTCTCAATTGAGTTCATCTGATTCTTTTTTCCTCATGACTGGACTGAGGCTACCTGGTTTTGGCAACACTCCAGAAATACTGTTGTGTCCTCAGTGCATCATACCAGGGAGCTCATGATGTCAACATGTCTTGTTATTTGTTCTAACAGACTACAATCTCAGTAAGCTGACACTCATGCAGCCCAGGTGTTAACACACACACATACACGCACATAAATACAAAATCTAATGACAGTCCCAACTGTGTTAAGAAACTTTTGAAAACCATGAGCAAAAATATTAATATCAGTCCTACCTTTCTTTCCAATGTCTAGATTATTGGGAAAGTGCTGGGTTGAGAGAGAGGCTATGAGCAATCAAGTTGACTTGCTCTGCCTTGCTGTATCCCTACTGGCTGGGGAAGCATGTTGACTGGACTCCGGTGTGTGCATTTAGGCCTTGAAGATAAGACCAGCTTGGATCATACTTCAAACACTCATTCAGTTCCTGGTGTGTGCTGGGCTAGCCCCAATCTCCTGTCCCACCTGTGGGTCAGTCTTATTGGATGATGGGCTCTAGGAGGAAGAATCTTCCAGAATTCCACCATTACACTTGACCAAATAATACCAATATATTCCTTGATTCTATATTTAGATTCAAAAATCTAAGTTCTGTGAAGATAAGGGGAGTTTATTTTTTCACATCTTCTTTAACAGCACATAGTCAACTTTAAAATTGCAACTGAACACAGAAAGAGCTCACTGTGCATATGCTAAAAATCTATCACTCTGCTCACACAGGCATAATTATGGAGGCTGTAAGAAGACTCACTTTTTATTTATTGATCTGATTTCTATAAGTTGCCTGCATTTCAACATTTTTTCTCTCATTTTCCTGATAGATTTATACTGTCTGAAAACTATAGCTTCATTCCATTTGAAATGTGGACACTCTACAATTCAGTCACTGTAAGAAAAAGCCTTTAATAATTAAAGTAGCAAAGGTGTACCCTGCTGGCTCTAAAATACTCTGGTAAGATGTTAGCCATCAATATTTCTACAGAAAATGCCCTATTCAACAATATGTCCTTATTATTTCACTTATAGACAATTATCTGATAGCGTGCATTTAAAACCTATAATAAAAGAATAGAGGGAAAAGAAGATTGGCTCATATTAAAAACACCTATCTAAAAAAAACCTGCAGAAGTGGGGAAACTAGCACACAAATTTTTTTGAAAGTTTAGTTTTTGCAATTTTTGATGACCATTTTAAGTAACAATTACCATTCTGAGAACCTTTCATTATTAATTGCTTATCAAGAGTAAAAGAATAAAGAAGATAAAGTCAGAAATGTGTTAGAGATTTTAAAAATAATACTGAGGATTTAAATGTTAAATAAATATTTTAATTAAATACCAGCAACTAAACAAACACTTATTTTGATGGAACTTCCTTTTCCAGTACTCATTAAATTCAAATGACATTTTAAAATTTATAATGTTCCAAATATTAACAACAGTAAGGAGGCATGTGAAACAACTTACTGATTTAATAAGTCTCCTATAATCAAGACTTGAAGGGACTTGAAGCATCACATGGGGTATAAACTGGTATAATCTTTCTGGAGGACAATCTGACACTGTGCACATAGAAAAGTTTTAATAATGCATGATACTTCTGCTCTCCAGATTCATCAAAAGGAAATGGTAACACAAACATACGATAATGTATGTTCATTTTGTTCATATGGCTTTACTTGTACTAAAACTTTGAAAATGACATAAGTCACCCAAATAAATTTTAAGACAAATGGTCCTCAACTTTTAGGCCTTCCACCTTGAAATAACCTGAACTTCCAAGTAAGGTCCTTCCAATTCTCCTTCTATGCTCAATGTGAGCTCTATCCATCTGTCCAAAAAAGACAGCCAGAACAAAACAATGGCAGTAACATCCACAACAAACCCCTTCTGGGCCAAGGAATGGTGGCACTCTCTGCCTGGCCAGTGAGCCAGGTCACATGGCTGCCACACTGCCCTCCTTAGTATCTCAGAGCCTGAGCAACTGTCAACATTTACTACAGCTGTTTTCACCAGAGCAGAGGTGACCTTGGGGTGGAGGAGGGACTCAGTGGACCAATCTCTGGGTTCCCTTCTAGGGAGAAGAACTTTTATCTTGACTTTTATCTTACATAAGGGGTTGGTTTTCTAAGCGAGATTTTATCTGAAAACACTCACTGTTGTAATGACCCAAAGTAGTATTATTATTACTTACTTTTTTAAAGTTTTTATTTTAATTCCAGTTAGTTAGCATTCAGTGTTATATTAAGAACAATTCACGGGTGCCTTGGGTGGCTCAGTCGGTTAAGCATCCGACTTCGGCTCAGGTCATGATCTCATAGATCGTGAGTTCGAGCCCTGAACTTAGTAGGTTAAGTGTTGACTTCAACTCAGGTCATAAGATCGCAGTTCATGGGTCCAAGCTCCACATCAGGCTCTGTGCTGACACTTCAGAGCCTGGAGCTTGCTTCAAATTCTGTGTCTCCCTCCCTCTCTGTTCCTCCCCCTCTCGCTCTCTCTCTCTCAAAAATAAATAAGGATTTAAAAAAATTTAAAAAAAAAAGAATGATTCAGCAACTCCATACATCACCCTGTGCTCATCATAACAAGTGCACTCCCTAATCCCCATTACTTAGTTTACTCATCCCTCGACATTACCCCTCTGGTAACCATCAGTTTGTTCTCTATAGTTAAGAGTCTATCGTTATTATTTTTTTTAATTGAGTGCAAACAAGAAAAACAAAGTGCTAATTTTAGACACAGGGATTGAAGATTTCATCAATTTAGAACAGGGCTACAATCTCTCATTCAAAACCCTTTGTAGTAGATGCATTTTTCAGGGCTCCTGGTTGGCTCAGTTGGTGGAACATTGTGACTCTTGAGCTTAGGGTCATGAGTTCAAACCCCATGTTGGTCATGGAGCTTAATTAAAAACAAACACACCAAAATGTGAGGTGATTTGGGGCACCTGGGTCGTTCAGTCGGTTAGGTGTCCGACTCTTGATTTTGGCTCAGGTCATGATCTCATGGTTCATGAGTTTGAGCCCTACATCAGGCTCTGTGCTGACAGCTTTGGATTCTCTGTCTCCCTTTCTCTGTCCCTTCCCCACTCATGCTCTCTCTCTCAAAATAAATAAATATTTAAAAACATTTAGATGCTTTTTGCAAATCAGACTATTCTATATTTATCAGATAGTTAATAGAGAAATGTATTCTATATTATGTATCGCTCCCAGGAAGGACTTAGGGCTGCAACTCAGTCAATACATTAATATTTCTTATGTGAAACATATAAATGTCTGCACCAAATGAATTACACAAAAGCCATAAATTGCCTCACATCAATTTATATCAGGTTTTTCTGCCAACTGAGTTAGGCCAAACCTTTAAAAAAAAAAAAAAAGAAAGAAAGAAAGAAACTTTTTTGATTTCTAGAGCTGTTGGCTATTGAGATTGGGGCAAAGGGACTGTGTGAAGACAAAGCTGGACTATCCGAGGAGTCGGAAGCAGAGGCCTCAGCCCAGTCAGACGCACCCACTGGACTGGTGCCAGCCAACGAAGGTTCAGTTAGAAAGGCAGAGAGTCACACAGAAAGTTCTGTATCAAAGGTAGAAATACTCATCAAAGATGACAAGCAGGATAGGACTTCTTTCAGCAGTCAGTAATGATGTCTATTCTGATGTCATTCTTTAAAATATGGTTTAAAAAGGGCCTATATATGCTTTAATATCCAAACAATTCCGTAATCATTTGGGGAAGTGAAAATATGTGCACTTTGTCTTGTTAAGCAGGGAAAGCTAACAAGAAATAAGTATTTACCCCATTAGTAGATGAATAGATGATTGTTAGGTAGATAGAACTCATACTCATGAGTACACATGGATTAAAAGAAATCTATCTGAAATGAAAAATAACAAATTGTTAATAACAGTCTTTATCTCAGGGTTGTACAAATTGAGCTAATTTTTAATTTTTGCTTTAACTGTTTCTGTATTGTTTAGAAAATTTTTTAGAGTGAAAAATTATTTTTATAAAAAGAAGCAGCTCTTTACCTTTGGTGACAAATGTAATTATTTGCAGTTTATATATAATTTAGATCTTCAGGACTCAAGTAATTCACCCAAAGTCACAGTGTTCATTTGTACCAAAATTGTATCTGGACTCCAGTCCTTTAACTTCAAGCCCTGTGCCGTCTCCATTTTTCCAAGGCTACATTTCAAAATGAGGCATGAGTTATGGTCCCTGTCTTGGAAACACTAATGACTGAGTAGAGGAGAAGACACATATAGATAGAAAGCAATGATCAAATATCACAAGATGCTATCTACTTAAGTAACTTCTGCAAATCCTTTTAGAATCAGTGTGTGGTGAGGGGATACATACAAATCTCAAATAAAAAAGTATAACATTATATCCCATACCCATCACAAGTCTCCATGAATTCAGAAGAGGAGAAGATTTAGAAGTACCAGAGAACACTTCATGGATAAAAGATGGATTTACTTTGAATAGCCCAAGATCCAGGAGGTTATTTCCACAAGGACATATCCAAACAGCATGGACAATGACTGACAGCAAAGGTAAGATTCCTGTGTGGGGCATGTGGGTGGCTCAGACGGTTCAGCATCCAGTTCTTGGTTTTACCTTAAGTCATGATATCACTCGTGGTTTGTGAGACTGAGCCCCATGTCTGGCTCTGTGCTAACAGAGTGGAACGTGCTTGGGATTCTCGCTCTCCCTCTCTCTCTGCTCCTTCCTCACTCGCTCACACAGGCTTGTCCACTATCTCTCGCTCAAAAGAAACAAATAAACAAAGAAAAAGGATTCAGAGGCACCGGGGTGGCTCAATCTGTTAAATGTCTGATTCTTGATTTCGGCTCATGTCATGATTTCACGGTTTGTGAGTTTGAGCCCTGTGTCAGGCTCTGCACTGACAGTAAGGAGCCTGCTTGGGTTTTTGTCTCTGTCCCAATCTCTCTCTCTCTCTCTCTCTCTCTCTCTCTCTCTGACTATCCTCTCTCTCTCTCTCTCTCTCTCAAAATAAATATTTTTTTAAAAAAAGATTTGTATGTGTTGGGGAGAAGGGGGAACTGACTAGACAGGTGGAGTGGGGCCAGATCAGGACAAGCTTTGGGAGCTACACAAAAAGTGATTTAGATTTGATGAAGAGAGAAATGGGAGAAATGTGAGCAATGGACAACTTCACCAAGAAAACGGTATGACAAAAGCCATATAACTGGTGTGAATCCTACAGCAGTGTATAGGATAGGATTGACAGGGGGAGCCTGCATAGCAAGAGGTCAGATACACGGCTGTGGAAATGATAACAGGCCATGCAAATTGACAAAGGATCAGAATCAGGGCTGGAAGTCAAAGGCTGAGTCACAAAAATGCTAAGGTTTTGAAAGAATGCCTTTGAAAACAGTGATCCCTTGACAGAGACAGATGATTTTAGTTAGGTTCACTATCTCTGAAGGGAGAACAAAGAATTAAAAAACATGAAGTGTTCCCGTTCATTAATATTATACTATGATCATTTAGCTTTACAGATTTGAGTACTGAGGCCAAGGGGCCATTCAAACTTCCAATTTGCAACAAAGTGTGATTCTGTCCTGAAACTGAGGCCATATTTCTGCTCATTCTGTGCAGCTATCACAAATGCAGGGTTAGGCCGACATTAAGGAGCACAAGTCAATACAATTAAAGGAAGCCAACAATTAAAAAAAAAAAAAAGCAAAAATCTTCCAAATATGAACACTAAATCAATAGCACTTTCTTTTCACGGTGGAATAGGACCTTATGTGGCTTGAATAGCATTCAAATGTGTTCTTCTGATTTATTTGTAAAAGAGAAAGATATTACAAACGTAGAGACTGGATAAAAATTTAAGCGTTTGTGTCTTCCCTGTGTCTGCTTGGGTATTATATTTTGTTTGAAGTGTTTTTTAAGAAATGATTTATTATCTTCATCCAGTCTGCCTCACCAGGGACACCCCACTGGGTCAGAGTGGCCAGTTTAGTTGGGATCCCGGTGCTTCTGAACCTTTAAATAGACAGTGCCTTGAATTTCATCTCCGGGATCAGGTCACATCCAAATCCACTTAACATTTCACTGGTATGGTTTTTGATGTCATCAGAGACCTTGATGAAATTACAATCCTATTAGTCACGATGGGGGAAGACAGGAGACCTTAGGTGGCTAATGTTCCATTCATAACAAGAAAGAGACGTTTAGCATTTGTAAAGGGCATTGATTTCTGATAGTTCCCTAAAGAACGAGGCTCAAGTGAAGAAATATAACCAGAAAAGGCTTGGGGGGAAAAAAAGACAGAGAAGGCAAAGTTGCACTAATCCAAACAGCTTTAACTCCTTATACTTTTTACAACTTTGCTTGAATAAAAAGAATTGTGTATTCATGTAAATGTGGGTAGGGGGAAGGGCAGTGCAGGACAGGAAGGACATGCCTTGCTCCACAGAGATTCTCTTACTGAGAAATCTGGGAAATTACACTGAGCCCTTGATTGATGCCAAAGAGGTGCCTCTAAATATAAAGGGTAAATGGAGGTTACATGGAAAGGGCTTTTAATCTGAGTGATAAATTGCCAGATTCCATTATGCTTAATGAGTCTCATCAATGCATAGCTGGACTCAAGAAAATAATAAGATCCCTTTCAGAGCCTAGTATAAACAAATTAGAAGAATTAATAATAAAAATCCTGTTAATGTGTATGCAGTTTTAAAAAGTTAATGAACTCAATTTTATAAGTTTGGCTAACGTATTTTTAGCATTTAAAAGAAAAATGCCGGGTCATCAAAATGGATTCATTCTTTAGTTTCTTTTATGCAAGCATGTCCTGCATGAGACTTCAAGGATAACATTCCTTTTGGTTAACTCTTCTCCAGGGAGAGCCCTGCTTAGCAGTTCCAGGATGTGACAAAGAGTGTCGCAGGCCCTAACACGCTTAAGATGCTTACTGACCTGAAAGTAACAAATGAGATTCATTCAAGTGAATTTGCCCAGCCTCATAATATGCTTCCTACCCAAAAGGATACTACAGGAACACAGAGATTCTCAGCCACCAGGCTGGCTGGTAAAACACAAATCTTTTGATTCTTGATACAGTCCCAGGTAGCACACAAGAAACAGGATCTGAAAACATCTATGCAGGGCTCAAAATAGAAGGGATGGTCTCCCATCAGCTAAGACCCCTGAGCCTACTCAAGAGAAAATTTGCTGGTTTTGCGTCAACAAATATTTGTGCAATATACCATCAGTCATGGATTAGAAATCAGGTTCTCACTTTTGGCCATCAGGATTCTTTGAAGCCATCATTTAAGAAAGAACCTCAATGCTCAAGCATATAATCAAAGCATGTGGGAGATGAGAAAAAAGGTAGCCTCTGTTTTATAGTTAAATCCCTAGGCGAGAAGACATAATCAGACATCTGTGCTCAGTTAGATTTCCATTAAAATGAATGCCATGTGCACCGTAATGCAATGTGAAATAACAGAACTCATGGTTTTCCAATGGCACCAAGGGGCATGGAGATTGCTGGCAATGATATCCACCTCCAAAGTTAGGAACAAACCTGTTTATAATATTACAAGATAATATGTATAGTGTCTGGCACACAGTAAGCACTCAATAAATATTTCTTCAGATTTGAATGGAAGAGTGACTTCTTTTATATACAATCTGCTATATAAAGTTTGTACATCCTCTATTTTACTATAAAAATAATATATGCTCTCATGCACATCTGCTTCAACCTCTGAATCAATAAGGAATGAAAGCCAGTCTCTCCTCAAACATTTTCCCCCCGCTGGGCTGCTAATGGGCTGCATCCACACCTCTGAGGGGTGTGTCTTTAGCAGGCTTCCTCCTCCTGTCACTTGTTGCTGTCTCAATCCTGTTTTGTTTTTTTTAGCCTTTTTAAAATTTATTTTTATTTATTTTTTGCAGTTACTCACAAAGTCATTGAGTTTCAGGGTTTCAACAGATGCCTTTATGCAACCTTGTCCTTCGCTATTCACAAACACACCATTACACTAGATTTTATAAGGGACAAAGAGTGGAATGAATCTAAAGTCTCAGTGTTTATGCAATACAGTGGAGTAAGAAACGAACGTACACACGCAAGGTTAATGATTTTAAGGCCACACGTGTGAGCAGGCCCAGAAGAACCATAATCAGAGAGGAAAGAACGTCGTGTTGCTGCTGGCAAAGGAGCTGAGATTTGACTTCATCCTGAAGGATGAGTAAGATTCATGAGTAAGATTCATGCATGGACAACTCTGGGAGGAGACAGTATCAAGAAGATTAACTATTATGAGCAAGGATGATGAGGATGGGAAAGTATGTAGCTGGTATGGGGTCAGTGAGGAGACTGTTATGTCTGCCACAAAGGTTTCATTATGGGAACAATCAGGTAGATGATGGGCAGGCACGTGAACCCACCTTGGGGTCCTTCAAATGCCAGATTAAGGAACGAGATGTTATCCCATAGGAAAAAAGGAACCATATGGGATTTTAAGCATGGAAGAGACAGTAATAATGGTCTGCTCCCCCTATTTCCTCTGACTACAGAATACTTTCTCAGAATCTCATCACTGCATGCTTGTTCCAAAACACTTATTTCTTTTCCCCATGTCCAGGGGCTCAGCCATTGAACCACCCAGGTGCCCTGACTACTACCTGTTATACAATGAACAAAATATTTAATCTTGCTACTCCTCTTCCTTTCAACCACCCCATTTCCTTTTAAGCCCACTGCAATCACTGTAACTCAGAATTTCCTTATCTGTGACCAGTTACCACCACAGGCACCTTTTGGGTCAAATCTTGCCCTCCAATATCAGTACCTTCTTTGTAGAACTCACTTGGGCTCTGGGAAGACAACATAACAGGTTAGATCAGTGGTGCCTAGATGTCTCAGTGGTGCTGATTCTGTTGATGCAAACACTTCCCCATTAGGATGGGAAGGAAGTTGAAGAAACCTTCTGCGAAGCTCAAATCAGGATCTGATGACTCGTTCACTCTATCTGGATATAGGCCAATCTACCAGTCCTTGGTGGCAATCCATCCCCTCTTAGGCAAGCCACTCTCCAAGTAAATCCTCAATGAAAATACCTCCTCAGATAGCGCTCTTTATGATTGCTTTCATAACCTAGTTTCAAGGATGATATAAGTTTCAAAGAGATCAGCAGTTATGTTATGATTTCAAAAATCTTTTCCTCACTCATCCCAACCTACCACACCCCCCATGAGCATCTAAAGTATCTCTAAACCATGACTGGTTTCAACTCAATGCTCCCAAATGAGGTATTCATTCAAATGACTTAAGATTTGCTCTCTTTAAATACGTTACATTCCCCAAAACTCAAGACCTATCTGCTATTTAAAATATAATATACCGTTTACTCTTAATGTGGAGCTTAGGGGCACCAATTTCCTTCACAGCCAAAAGTCTGTGTGTAACTTTTTACTCTCTAAAACTTAATTACTAATACCCTACTGTTGCCCAGAAGCCTTACTATTAACATAAACAGTTGTTTAACATATATTTTATATGTTATACATATTACATATTGTATTATACAATAAAGTAAGCTAGAGAAAAAGAATTATTATTAACAAAAGCATAAGGAAGAGAAAATACAATTACAGCGCCATACCTACATTTATTGAAAAAAGTCCACGTATAAGTGGACCCATGAAGGTCAAATCTATGTTGTTAAACAGTCAACTGAAAGTTAAAAGAAAAGATTCTGGAAACAGATTATCCTGGGTTCCAGTCCTAATCCTTCTGCTTACTTTGTGTAACTTTGATTACATTACATAAACATTTCAGTCTCAATTTCCTCATCTATAAGATGAGAATGATAAAAATATTACCCAGAATATACGGCTGTTGAGATGATTTAATATATATATTTGTCAAAATGCCAGCATATGGTAAATACTTTCTAATGTTAGATATTATTAGTATTCCATTGTGTTTTTAAGCTTATATATTATGTGAAGGCATTTATCCAATCCTCACTCAGTGTTGAAAAAAATGGCAGAAAAAAGCTATAGGTGTAGAATACCAGAGGTAGAATAAAGGGATACTGTCAAGGGTCAAATGATGTACAGAAAAGATGGCGGGAGAAGAGGGAGAGTGGACACCAGACCTGGCTTGCGTCAGAATTTGAGGCAGGAGTGGCCCTGCCTTGGCAAATGATTTACGTGAGCCAGATTTGCTTTCTAAGAAAAACAAGATTTTATCTGACAAAGAGGAGCACAGACAGCCTGAGAGCACATATAAGACAAAGTAAAGATCCCTTTAGATTCTCACAGGACTCTTCCTGGAGTTCACAGAAAAAAATCTCTCCATTTCCTTAGAAGATAAATATTTTAGTTTTAAAATAAATTATTTTAGAAGTCACAAAATGTAGTAGTATATTTAGCAATACCAATGCAAACAATGCTCTTATTGTCAAGGGATTAAGTTAAATTAGAGGAGTAAGAATAGATGACTATAGGCACACACATGTCACATACAAATAGCCTTGAAAACACCAGCGGGAGGGGAGAGGCACATAATACTTAGGTTCAAAGACTATATAGAAACCCATTGTATGTGCTTCGTAGAAAAATAAACAAATAAGTTGCACATTCTCAAATAGCCACTCTCCTTTCAAACATAATCTTCAGCCAGTAGAAAATGAAAGAGGTAAAAAGTGAAACAGAATAGTAAATAGTAATTAAGCAAACTTTGTTTCCCAACAACAAAACTCAAATTCATGAACAGAAATTTTCTTTTTTAAAATTTTTTAAACACACACACACACACACACACACACACACACACACACAGAATCCAAAGCAGACTCCAGGCTCTGAGTTGTGAGCACAAGGCCCAACCCTGGGCTCGAACCCACAAACCGCGGAATCATGACCTGAGCCGAAGTTGAATGCCTAACTGATTGAGCCACACAGGCGTCCCCAGAAATTTTCTTCTATTTCCACTGTCTGTAACTCTCTTTTTCTTCCTCCCCATGGTACCACTGACTCAGTTTATTCCCCCACACACTTCATGCACAGATCTCAGTGATTAGCAAATGTGATGCCATCATTAGAAGCAAAATGAAAGAGATCTGTTTATAGAGCAAAGTGCTCTGATCCTGGACCTGCCAAATTACTAGTTTAAACAAATGACTACAAGTCCATTGGCCTTAGTTCCCTATATGAAAGTGAGAATCCAGGTGAGATTCCTGAGGCAGGGCTGGGGACCAGTGCTTCCCAGGTGTATAATCCATGTGAACCTGAATGGCTGGCCTCTCCCACCTTACAAGGCCTGGTCTGTAAGCCTTGTAAGGCTTACAAGAGGCTGACGACGCTCTCCCACAACCATCCTCCACTTCTCCCCATCAGTCACAAACCCAGGGAGGGGATGTATGGGCTTGTTAGCAGCAAATGCGTTTCCAGCAACTCAACAGTGCTGGCTGAACTTCCTCCTCCTTTCTTTTGGGGACCTCAGTTTTCCCATTCCCACACCTATCCATTATGAAAAAGAGTGAACAGCATATATGCGATCCCGATCACAGATGTGGAATAAAGGAAATTAGTCTGTGAGGCAGGGTTTGTTCCTTCTCTGTATGCATCCTGTGAGGGATCAGAGAGAAGATTCCCTGGTGTCTAACACTGTTCATTCTCTATCCCAAGAAAAAGAACTTTTCTTTTCTTTCCCAAGAAAAGGAACTTCCTAGACTTTGACCTTCATATTGATTCTCCCTTCTTTTATGTTATCCACCTCCACTTAGCAATTCCTTCCCCCAGACAGCACTGAGTTGCCTTAGTGTGTAATCTGTACCCAGGCTGATGAATCACCTGGATATTCTCTCCAGTTGGGCATGCTGTTGCTAGGAAACACCAATGGGGTTTTGCCTTTGATTCTCAGAGCCCTCTAGGATGGTGGCTTCCTCTTCTCCTTAGATTTAGGGAGGACAAGTCTGCTTTGCTTGGATCCAGCTACATTGCCCTGCCTGTTTCAGGAAGCAATTTCCTCCTCAACAGTAAACTCCTCTTCCAGACTTGCACCTTCATCTATAGTTATCCCCAAATTCTTTCACCAACCCATCTTTCTTAGACCCCTTCTAACCAGATAAATCCTCCTGATTCGCTTCTCTGTACTTTCAAGTCTTTCTTTATTTTTTTTTAATGTTTATTTATTTTTGAAGGAGAGAGAGACAGAGTGTGAACATGGGAGAGGTAAAGACAGAGGGAGACACAGAATCCGAAGCAGGCTCCAGGCTCTGGGCTGTCAGCACAGAGCCCAATGCAGGGCTTGAACTCACAAACTGTGAGATCGTGACCTGAGCTGAAGTCAGACACTAAACTGACTGAGCCACCCAGCCACCCCTCAAATCTTTTTTAATTGAACATATTCTAGTTGCTATCCAATGGCTGAAAATTTCTTTCTTATTTTCTTCTTTAACATCCCCTCTCCTACCACCACCACCCAAGTCCATCCTATCTCCAGCCAACATCAGGTCACACAGATGGCAAACAAATCACAAAATAAGCATGGAACCTACTTTTCTCTGTGCTGTTGGTCTTTAGGGAAAGGAGATGGATCTCCAAAGCACATTACAGTAAGACCCACACAACTGGAGAAGTAATCAGCCTCAGGAAAACACTTATTAGACTTTGTGCCTAAGACCAGATTTACTGTCTTTCCTCTGCTCATAAATACTCAGAAGACTCCTGAAATTCCATTTTGGATAGACCCCAAGCCAAAGGGCCCTCCAACAACTGGATTTCAAACTCTTCTAAGTGGGACAACCCTAAATTCATAAATTCATAAATACAGCCACTCTCCATCCCTATGCCCTTCTTACGGTATTGCCACAGCCTTGCAGGAGGTAAGGAGAAGTAGTGTTTCTCTGGAAAAGGTTCAAATCCCCAAGAGGATGGTTTTCAGGTGGAAAATTCTCCTGTTCCAGTTCCACTACCATATGAATTGGTAGATATTCAAAAACATACTGTTCCCATGATATTACCCTCTTTGTCATTTTAGAGCTTACCCACCCTAATTTCTCACATTCCAATATATATGTATATATTTTTTTCTATGGTATTAGTCATGTTGTAAAAAGACAAAATTAGGCCAGGGTTGGCCAAAACTATGAAATGAGCCAGATGAAATGAATCTACTAGCATATATTTAAATATCTGGAAAAATGGATAACAACCTGAAAGCCAATATTTTTCACAGTAGGCATGTAAATGAAAACAGAAATGTAAAAAGGTAAATGGGTCTAATGTCTAAATGACCAGCACAAGCAGGAAAAAGAATGCTTTAGAAGGTGGCCATTAAGACCAAGTCAGGGAAGTTGGCTCTCCAGGACCTAAGGCCTGGCTAGGCATTCAGGGAAGTGTGATGATCCCCATCAAGGACTGGGCAATAAATGAAATCATGCACAGGTACAATAAGAATGAATAGAAGACATCAGAGTTTTTATTTCAACGCAAGTCTGGCACACATCATCAATAAACACAACAAACATCTGATGAGTGAATGAATGTATGAATGAATGAATGAATGAATGAAAGAATGAATTTATAAAGAGATAGGTCTCAGAAACAGTGAATTACCCCCATGCATTATAAAAGATATCTCAAATTCAGTATACTCAAACCTAACAAAAATGAATAATTTATAAGACAATATAATTGGTATTACCAATTGGGAACAAATTCCAATAAATGGTGATTGACAACTGAAACTCATCATGCTCACACCCAACTAAAACCATTTGCAATATGGTATCACTATTCACCACTCACAAACCAGGAGTGTGGGTATCATCTTCAACTCTTCCTCCTCCTCTGTCTGCTAGGGTACTATGCCACCAAGTTCTCTTGGGCCTACATTCTAAATATTCTTTAACTACATCCCTTTCTCTCCATCTTCATGGCCAATGTTGTTACAGTTATGTCTTAATTGAGCTTCACCAAGACCCTTGCAAACACTTCCTGACCAGTCTGCCTGTTTATACCCCCTCTCACCCACCCTCCAAACAGCAGCCATGGTGGTCATTCTAAAACTTAGATTTGATCAACACACCTTCCCGCTTCAAACCTTCCAGTGACTTCCCACTGTCTATAGGATCAAGGCCATAGCATTTAGGCCTTGCATATCTTCCCAATCTCATCTTTTGTCATTTCCTATCTTCACCACTCCGAGGCTCCAGATATGAAAGGCAGAAAAGCACTGTTATGAGCCAGTCTATAGTAGTAGCACCAGCTATTGCTGGGGATGTCTGTCTGAAATAGAGGCCAGGTTGTCACTGACATGCCCCATTCCTATAGAGAACTTGGATTCTTTTTTGGACAAGCACACCCAACCTCACAGCTCTATAGGGAGGCCTGAAATCAATTCTGGGAACTGTTCATCTGGCAGCATGGGCAGAAATACATTAGCTATCAGACATAATGTTTAGGAGTTCCTGAGTAAAGGTATCAGGGAAATAACAACAAATTTTAAAAAAATCATACAGGTAAGTGCCTCATCCTGCATTTCTGAGTCACCAAAATCTGTCCTATACACCAGACTTTCTCATTCACCTACAACTATCCACTGGAAAGTGATATATCTCTATTATTGCGTACTTTAGCTTAACTCTGCCAAACTAATAATCAAAATAGAAAATCTGCCACAAAATCCAACATTACTATTAATTCCAAATTACCATGACAACTAATACTATTAATAACAGTAATGACTATTAATTCCAAAGCTTAATATAAATTATTTGAGATCAGCCAAACTTTAAAAGTAATAAGTCTGTCAGTGAATTTTTAAAAGCACACAACTTTAATAAATACAGTAGAAATGTTACAGCAACCTTCTTAAATTCTTAGTAAATGCTGCAGCAAAGCCTTTGCCACCAAGTACACTATTTAAAATTCACTAAACAAGTAGGAAATAAATTATTCCCATTATCATTCTTTACCTGGATCAAAACTGGGAGGAAAAGCAAAGGGAAAACACTCAACCGAAGTATTTCACATGAAGAACCTTGAGGTCGAACAAAGGAAGTTAGAAAACGGGGTTACAGAGCAACTTCAAAATCTACCTGGCCAGGCATCCAGTGCCCCCCCTTATTTACTCAGAAATAATTCACAGACCACCTACTATGAGCGTTAGACTGAAGGCAACATTCTGAGTGTTCTAAGGAGTGCATATGACGTATAAAGACAGCTGATTTAAGGGCAGATGGAAAGCAGGGCAACAATGAGGGAGGTGAGAGCTGGCCAGGATGAGTGAAGGAGCCAGCAAAGCTAAAGGCCCCAAACCAGCCTTGGTACCACAAGTCAAGTGCAAGCTCTGACCCAGGCAGGAAGCAGGACGTCGGCCTGTGCCAGTGGTTGCTTTTACAAACTGCCCTGAAAGTCAGCAATCATAGGGAAACCAACCTTGGGCAAACACAGTGTTTCTCAGGATGTGTCGTTATATGTACCCCAGGGGGGTTTGTGGGATGCCTGCAAGCAGCTCACAGAAGAATATATTTGTATCTTAATAGCTATGTATTTATTTCAGTGTGTATCAAAAAAAACATATAAATAAATAAAACTAACTTTTTATAATAGTTTTATGATGAGATCAACCTCATGATTTCATTAATTTTCGTGCTTCTAGTTATATCAAGAAAAAATATAAAGAACAATTGTACAGAAAATATAAATAAAAAAGCTATAAGTGAATGATGGTTCAGGTCTTACATATAGAGATCAGAAAGATTATACTGAAATGACTGACGTTTGGAAAAATGGGAACTTAACCAAAGAGGGAAGGCATGTCAGTAGAACTGAAAAAATCTAATGTTAGCATCAAAATGATACACTCGGAGAGGTTTTCTTCTGCTTTTCAGATCAATTTCAGACACAAACCAATCTGAATTCTTATGTAAACTTCCAAATTTTCACAGAATAACCAGTTTAGGGAATCTGAATCCAACTTCTTAGCTCCCATCTGCCAATTTTTGCATCCAATTGCATAAAGTCAGACCGGAAGGGGTGTCTTCCCTCCAGAGCATACAAATCACAGCTTGGGGCTGGGGCCCCAAGAGTGGCAGGTGTAATTAACCTGGCCGACCTTCCTCCCCAGGCCTCCTCGTCCCAGCACAGGGAGAGGCCCACAGCCGGGAAAGGGTATCAGAGGAAAGCAGCGTGTGTGCCACCGAGGAAATTAATTGAAAAGAACAAAACCTCCCTCCATTCTATCTCACCCCGATTCAGAACATCTTAATTGCAGAGAGCCTAAGCTCATTAAGTGCGGCTCAACGGTTGTCAGAAGATTATCAAGTATTAAATTTAAAACCTATATAGTCTTCACGCCTCCTGATAAAAGTTTGTAAGGGTATTTTTTCAGAAGCCCTGTCTGGAATGACTGTGCAGTGGTGATTTGCTAAGGAGCTTATCCTACCAATGCGGGTGTGAGTAATTTGTTTCTAATTATTTCAATAAATGGGCTATATAAGAAATCCGAATAACAAAGTAACTTATGCCACAGAAGAATAAATCCTGGTGCTCTCAATGTCCAGATAAGTAACCATGCTATTAAGAGCTGCCTCGTAGATAATTGTAGTTTTGTATAATGATAGAACTCTATTTACATAATATGCCAAAGGTGTCTAATGCAAAATAGGGTTTACATATAACCTTGTTGAATCTGCAGAATGAATTCATATTCCACCCTTGCATTGGTCAAAAAACATTATTTCACACTCCATCGCCCTAACAAATAAATTAATAAAGCTTACCGCTATTCCTGTAAATCCCGATATGTGTATCTCTCTGGATTCAATATAACAACAACTTCTTAGTCTTGCCCTTGCATGTCCTTTGAAGCACTCAGAGAGAGAGAATTATTCTCCAGACTGCCCCACCCTGCATCTGACCTCCAGATGTATTTCACCAAACTGGATTCTGGCCAATGCTGGGGAAGAAATCTCAAGGCCAGTGATGGCCTCATCCTTTCATGTCAAATGAAGGAGGAAAGTTACCAGGATTCTCTCCTTCTCTTCTTAAAAACCTACAAAATACCAGGTTTTATATTTCCACAGTAAAATTCTAGTAAAGCACCCCAGGCTCTTTATCTTTACGTGGTTGTCAGGGCAGGGACAGTGGCCTTCTCATTTATTCGCCTTTATAACCCTAGTGTCTGGAACACGTGGATAGATGTTCACTACCTGGCCCATAGTTGGTGCTCAATAAATACGTATAGGATACATGAACAAGCATTATTAGTGCTGTATCCCAGATATGAAGAAACGATCCATTGTGATATCAGGACAGCTCAAAGGTCTGTAAAATTCATGAGGCCTGTATTTACCAGGCATCTCAAACCTGTCTCTGTGTAAGGTATTTTGTAAGACATAAAAGAATAAAAATTGTGATTTACAGTCAGATCGAGGGAACCAGCTGAACACAACTAAAACACTGGAAAGCAAACGGTTTATGCACTTATTTGGAAATATGTTTCAATATTATAAGTGTCAAAAAGCAAAGAACAGAAATATGGAAGAGAAAGGAGAGAGGAAATCTCACTTTGGGCTCCTTTGAATCTCATCCTGAGGGACTTAAAACCTAATTCCCACTTTTAGAAAGGAAAAAACCTATGTTTGTTTTTCCCTCTAAAATCTTTGTCTGTTGTTTATGCTGTTGTTTATGTTTATATAGACAGACAAGATTTACACAAGCACAGGAAAAGTCCAAACTGTTCACACTGATCAATGATGTTATTAAACTGAGGGCTAGGACTTGGAGAGGGTACTATTTCACCTTCTATTTTATGTATTTCTGCATTGTCGGAATTTCTAACAATGAGTAAGTATCATTTTTTATAGTTAAACAAAACAATTACAAATTTAAAAAGAAAACTACAATTAAGTAACTACATTTTATGGTACATATTGAGCATTCTAGGAGCTCAATAAAACATTAATTGTCCAGAATGCAATTAACCAAAGACCTCAATCAACTGGTATTTTTTACTGCATTATACTCTTAGGAAAAAGAAGCAAGTCTTATAATTCATACCGAGAATTTAGGGAGCAGTACTGTTTGTCAAAAGAAATCAGTTTGAGGGTATGGCTAACTACCAAACATTCAGTTCCTCTAACTTATCTACCTCCATCTTTGTATGCAATTATTAGTGCTGTTTAGACATTTGCTATTCTATTTGTCGCCTCGGACAAGCAGTCTGTCAGAATCTCTGGCCCCACGCAGACCCACTGAATCAGAAACTCTGGGGGTAGACTCCAGGAATCTGAATTTTAACAAAATCCCCAGCTCATAGATATGTACATGAATGTTGACAAGCCTAGTACAGAATATTAACCCTGAGTTGCTGCATGATTCTCAATCCACAAAGAAGGACATATTTATTTCCATTATATTGTCCTTTTAAAAACAGAAAAGTAGGCATTTTATATTTTCTGCAGGAACACTAAACAGTATTAACTGATAAAGAAAATGAACTAGACACATAGTCATCCCTCTCTTATTATTCCACAAAATTGTTGGAAATAACATTAGAACTTAACACAATAAAAGATAGTGGAAAACTCCTGCTCCAAAACCACTCTGTGAAAAGTACAATCCTGCAATTACTTTCTTAACCACTAAACAGTGCTCATGCATTGTCAGGACAAACAAATACCAGATCCCAGACCTGGGACAACAAGGCATGGCACTTAACATGATACCATTCCCCATTCCACGCCAATGACAGACATTACCAATCAATTATGGCACTTTATCCTTCCATCCAAGATGGTGCATCAGAATCCTCAACAGAGTACCATAGTTAACCATGGCCCATGAATCAATATTAGCATTTATGAGGAAATATTTATCTATATTTAAAAATTGCTAGAAATGATAATAGCCTGATTAAGGAATGGTAAATGAAGGATCTGTAATTTAAGGTCCCCCTGTGTAAACAAACCAAATGAGATTACAAAATGGCCAAAGATTATCCTCTGTATCTAAAACATACTTATCTTCATTCTCCAAACTGTTTGATTACAGAAGATAAAGATTAGAAATTAGAATCAATGATATTCTAGACCCAGAAGGACTCTTAGAGACCATCTAGCTCAGCTGTTTCCATTACACAGGAGGAAATATTGACCTAGAGAAATCACACTGGCTAAGTCACATAGCTAGTTATGGCAGAGTCCAACTGGGAATCATTCTGTCTAACCAAGAATTCTCCCACTGTATCAAAGGGTTCCAAAAACCACAAGAGCCACTGGTAGGATGAACTGGGCATAATATGCATACAGATTTGGAGATAGAGGACAATATCATCCTCTAGTCTAGGGATGAACCAAATTCATGTAATGGTACACTGTTCTTGGTAGTACAAGCCCATCCTCAGCCATCAGGTGGAGTGGAGATAAGCTACAAAATGGCAAGTTCCACCAGGGGGCACTGCACAGCTACTTCTGGAAGTCTTGTAGGAAAGGGCACCAGGAAGGAATTTCACAGGTCAGCTTTGAGGCTATATTTGCAGAACATCTGTTCTTAGGTCTCCCAACGATACTCAGACTAAAGACGTCCAAAACAAACTCATGGTTGGCACTGTGTACCTGTGCCAAAACAGCAACAACAAACCTAGTCCCACTCTTCCAGGTAGTTCTCTCTCAAAGAAACCACTATTTATACAGTTATGCCTGATGGAAGACTAGGGGTCGTCCCTGGTTCCTCCCTTTCCCCAACCTAAATCCAATCAACAACGCCATAAATTTTATCCCTAGATATTTTGGGAATTAGACCCTTCTATGTCCCCCATTACTTGGGTATCCTTGAATGCTGCCTTCTCTTGCCTAAAGTTCCACAGCAGCTCATTAGCTGGTCTTCTCTTACTTACTATGCTCTTCTCCCCAGTCTGTTCACCATTTAATGGCCAGAGTGATTTTTTTCAAATCAAAATTCTGTGTCACTCTCCTCCACTTAAAACCATTCAATAGCTTCTCATAGGTTTTAAGAAGACGCTCAAGTCTTTACAGGATCTGACCCCCTCCATCTCTCTTGCCTTGCCCCTAAATTTTCCCCCAACCTTCTGCACTCCAATACACTGGTCTCTCAGTTTCCTGGCTCTTCATTACTTCTTTTACCACAGGGTTTTATACATGCTACCTCCTCTTTATTTTCCATCCTTCACACATCAGTTCCAGGCTCACTTCCTCAAAGAAACCTTTTTAGACTCCCCAGTGTAGGTCACTCCTCTACAATATATTCTCATGGGTAAGTATTTGTTTCCTTGGGAGGACTTACATGAGTTTACAATTATATATTCATTAGTCTCCTCACCCACCAACCTGTTCTCAGTTGTCTGCAGACTCCGTGAAAACAGATCCATTCTGCTCACTGTTTCATCCTCAGTGTCTAATCAGACACTGACACATAGTAGACATCCAGCAAATACTGAGTGAATGAATGAATGAGTGAAGGCTTGGTGTTTTAGCTCATACTACTGCTCATGAAGCAACCAATAATCATTTGCAGTTTCCAGGCATGTATGAGAGTCAGGAATTCTAGGATTTCTGAGGAAAAACAGCTTCTTAGCTATATCAGTCATTCATAAAGCTTATCATCATAATTCTTCTGCAAATGGCCTGTGCCTGAGAGCGGTATCTATCCTAAGCTCCAAGAGAAGCCATTTCTCTGAGTTCAGACATCACTGCCATGACATCTTATATCCTGTCATCTCAGACTGATTCTCCCTTTCAGGTATCAGCCTCACAATGTGAGGCAGAAATGCCAAGTATGTAAGCACCCAAGTTAGTCTCAGGCATGGGATAACGATGAACCTGAGAACTGTCAGCAAAAGAGCATACCAGGGGGCAGATCCTAATGCTCTGGTACTTGTGAGAGACTCATCATGGAAGGTCAACAGAGAACACAAGGTGTTCCTGCTCTATACCATAGTCTTAAGGCAGTTTCTAATATTCAAAACTGATAATTAACTATACTGAGTAATCCACATATTTCTGAAGTATGCCACAGCCAAGTGGACCAAAGTGTTTTCTAGAGAGTCGAAACAATTGGAATGTATGCTTTTGCGCTTGCTCATACATTCATGTGGCTCTCTCTCTCTCTCCCAACCCCACTGACCCTCATGTTCACTTGCTCAGGTTCTCTCTCTCTCTCTCTCTCTCTCTCTCTCTCTCTCTCTTTCTCTCTCTCTGTGTGTGTGTGTGTGTGTTCTCATTTTCCAAAGAACTCTAATGTTGAACAATGAACTAAATGTGTATCATACAAAATTACTTTTCTTTTACAGAGAACGTCTAGGGACTTGTTCTGCAACAAGAGAATCTTGAAACTGTAATTAACATTCGGTTAATTCAGTTAACAGCCTGAATTACGGTACGGCTTTCAGGTCACCTAAATTATGCTTTGATTAGAACAGTTCCCCTATTTGGAAAATACTGGAAGCATCTCAATCAAATCCTCGGCAAAGACACCTTCAACCTTATCTCCAACAAATTCCCTCACTAAGAATGGTAGCTACTGTTCACATGGTGACACTTGTCTATTACTAAAAATATGAAAAGAAATTAGGTGCCCTGTGTGCAATTCCTGGCAACCTGGCCCCCTGCTGTCAATCCCTGCATCTGTACACACACCTGTACACATACCAATATCTTATAGGAAAAGACCACGTTTGGTACCCTTCAGGACCCACGATGGGGAAGACTGCTTCCAATGACTTCTACTTTACAACTGGAGACTAATTTAGTCCCTGGAAATGTTGTGGGTTCTAGTCAGTCATGACTAGGTCCTTGACTTTCTGGTTTAAAGTACCTATTATATGCATATCAAAGAGGACATAAAGCTACATCTACATGGCCTGATGCATCGAGGAACATGGGCCTATTTCCATACTAGTTCCTCCTTTTAATCCCGCTCCCCAGTTTTCCTCAAAATCTTTGCCTTCTTTCTTATGGAATATGTTCTTTCTAATTGTAATTTTCCCATTTTCCAAAACTACAACACTCCTTGTTTTTTTCTTGGCTACTTTTCCATTTCCCAGTCAGGACTTCCATCTCCTCCTTGCCCTTCCCAAATGACTTCTTATTTCCTCTAAAGCATTAGTTCTACATGCTGGCTGCATGTCGGAGTCACTTATAGATGTAAAAATACACACACACGTGCATGCACCTATGTCTAGGCCCCACACCAGAACAATTAGGTCAGTACTCTGGGGAATGAAGTGTGGTCACTGATAATTTTGTAGGCCTTTCAGTGATTCCACTCATGTACTCAGGGGTGAAAACCTCTACCTTACAATTTGTTTACCTAATTATACCTTTTAACTTTCATTCACATACTCAGACTTATTTATCAATAATTTATTCATTTTTGCTTATTGAAAACTCCAGAGGTATCATTTTGTTAGACACTGAGAATGGCTAGATATATAGACGTATCCCTCTTTGATGTTGATGTTCTGAATATTTCTAACCTCAGTCTCCATGCTCTTCTTACCTATACTCCCTACTCCTCACCTGTGAGAGCTCTCTGCCTTTATCATGATGTCAACTACCTTCTACTTCCTGAGAGCTCTAAATATTTAGTCCAGACACTCACCCTGATATTCAGACTAGGATATCTAACTACATATTGGACCTGTTGATTTGAGTGACCTATGGACAAGTCAAATTCAGCATGTCAAGAAAAGGTTCTGACTTCCCCCTGAACTCACTCTTCCCCCTACATCCTCTTAGTTGGTGGTCCCATCATCCAAGTTTAAACCTGAAAGTCTTGCTTCCTGTCCCTCTCTCCTGCACTCCCACCCCTCACGTAACTTTGGTGTTGTCTCCAAAACATTGTGTTCATCCACACTGTCAGTGCCCAATGCCCTAATTCTGGCTACTGATGGGTATGCCTGCCCATATTTTGCTAGCTACAGTCCCATCTTCAGCAGAATCACCAGAGTAAGTAGTCTAAAGGGAAAATTGACTCATGCCACTGGTTTTCCTTCATTCCTAAGTAAAATGTAAGGTCCTTAACCTGGCATACAATGGCCTCCAAGATCTGATCCTACACAACTCTCCGCCACTACTAGCATGGATTACTAACCCACAATTAAGGCTATTACAACACAAAATGGTGTACAGCTTCCATTTTTCAGCAGGGATCTTTCTCACTCCCACCCCCAACATTCCATTCAGTCACCTCAGTATGCAAAATTCAGCACCACCTACCTCTACACTCTTTGGTTGATTATATTGCTCTTATATTAAGTGCATATCTCAAACAATATACCACTATTTTTTTAATGGTATAATAACCTATCTTTGTTTCTATCTGCCCAGTTACATGGTGAACTCCCTAACTACAGTAACTACGACTGTATTATTACTGTTTTTGTTATTTTTTCTTTATATTTTCAAAATGTAGCATAAGGGCTAGTATATCTCAAGTACTCAGTAGCTACTTATGAAATGAATGAAAACTTCCCACCCTTAAGAAGCTTAAAATTTTTAAAAATATTATTTTAACTTTTATGTTCATTTATCAAATTTCAGACATAGTTTCTTTGCTCTCTAACTTTAAAATGTACCCCCAAAGCCCATTACACTCAAATACAAATAAGACCATTTAAATCTACCTCACTATAATTTTCCAGGAATATAGAGGGATCATATATACTACTAAATTATACGATTGATGTAAAATGACACTCTTGGGAAGCAACAGAGCTTAAAACTGCCTTGGTGCTTCTCATAATTTAAATGTTTTGCAGAAAAAGTTCCCAGCAGAGGATGGAGTCTACAGTCATCTCCATATGGAAACCAAGTTACACAATCAGACAAATATTGAGGCTGGTCAGCTGAATTGAGTGATATTGACTGACCTGGTCCCGCATTCAAGTCAATGAGTGCTTTTTGGAAACTAGACTTTTGGATGGTATACCAAATATGTGAATGAGTAGAGTAGAGCTTTCCTGAGGAAGAATTACAAATAAGCTTATTTTATTAGGGATTCAAGTCCTGAGTAATAAACTCAGTTTGACCCTGTCAAAATCCTACATCTAGCAGCATTTTGAGAATTTGTTGGTTCCACTGCTTCATTCCAAGTTGTTTGTAGTTTAGTTGAGCACATGGAAGCTTTCAGTTATCAAAAATGTGCTTAAATATGCACATTATTTCACATTCATCTGCACCTGCCTAGCAGTCATCACCAGAGGCCCAGGAATATTCAGGGAACCACTGAACTGTGAGCAATAGTTAATAAAAAATTCCTGCAGTTTTAATTACAAACAAAAACCAAGCATGTTTCGACTCTATAAAATGGATCTGGAGTATCCAGGGAGCTGCTGCTGTTTATAACCACACATAAATTATATTCATCTTTCACATTGAGTTAGTGCAGCATCACAAATACACAGATAGATAAAGCCAGCAGGATTCAGTATCATAAAAATATTAGTTCTACCACCTGTTTCAGGAATTTTCTGGAACAAATAGAAACTAACAGACAATTTACTCATCTTTCCTATCATGGGGATTTTTTTTAAGTCATCTTCCTATCCATGGAACTAAACAAAGGACTACTAAGAACCTTGATGCTATAAATATTGAGAAGTAAAATTTCTGTGCATTATCCAAAAATCATTAAGGGTAGGAAGAAACCAATAAGTAAGCCAAACATCACAGATTATCCTTCCTTTTGAGCTCGGACTACCAAGAATCATGGTGAAAGATGTCTGAGATTCTTATCAGGGCTTTAGGTCTCCATTTGCTTATTCCTTCATTTATCATGTATTTGTGACCAGGTCTTGTACTGGGCACTCAGCACACAAAGGCAAGTTATAAAGGTCTCTGCCTTCTTTGCAGAGATGCCCTCTGTATAATGGGTGATTCACACAAGCAATCACACAATTGGGTAAATGTGAGGATGAAGACATGCCTCCTTTACTCACGCTTTCAACAAATATTTGGACTTGAGTTTTAAAATTCAGACACTGTATGAGGCACTAGTGAACTAAATCCAGTGCTTGCCTATGAATCGTTTATGAAAGGTGTTCACACAGTAAATACACAATTACAAAATAGTGAGATTGAGCCAGGGTAGGCCAAGTACACGGGAACATCTGTCAAGGTCCCCCAGTTCAGACACAGGGGTCAGGGAAATTCTGAGAAATGGAGCATCCAAGACAAGAGCTAAGAATGGACATGCACTAGTCTGATGGCGGAGGTGGTGGGTGTGGGGATGAGGGCAGCAGGGAGAGGGAGCTGCATGTCAAGGGACCTCAATGCCAGAAGAATGTACACACTGTAATGATTTAAAGACTAAAGCTGGGATTATAGTACTTATGCCAAAGAGTTTTTGTATGGCAAAAGAAACATGAGATATTACAACTCCTTAATATAAGATTTGTAAATGATTATTCAAACCTGGGAAGGGAATCCAATAAATAAGAATCTGGGGGAAGGAAGCTCAGAAAACACATAACAAAATTAGATCACATAAGGGGAAAGGCAACTCGATTCATCAAAAACGTCACCAGAAAGGTGTGATGAGAAAGCAGACCAAAAAATTATGAATCGTCAGCCTCAAAGTTAAGCCCAGGAAGATAGGATCAAAGCTTTAAATCACATGTGAAAACGCCTAACCCAGGGCCTGGGACAGAAATATTTAAAAGGTAGATTTATTTACCTGGTCTTGAGATAATAGGAGGCACCATTCCTACTATTCCACTTGAAATGCTAAATGAGAGAAATGAATACCTAGCAGTATGCCTGCCGATATCTTGGCTGCTATTGCTGTCACTGCTGTTGGTACTGTTACTATCAGCTATGAGAAACCAGTTAATAATTTAGACAGTGTATTAGTTCAGCTAGGAAGGGCATTTCTTACTTCAGGAAGCAACAGTCCAGGCTCAAATATTAAAGCTTTTGAAAGGGGTGTGGAGGGTACCCAGGCTGGGGTGTGAAGAGCATGCTCTGTCCTCCTGAGAGAGATGGATGAACTGGAAGAATTATGTAACTAACTCAAGGTGGACCACAAACTTTTATTCACAGAAACACCCTTCAACACTATGAGGAGGACCCTTCCATTCATATAGATATAGTAGCTGGGGCTGAATATTACCTTGAAAATACCCAAGCCTTGTTTGGGTCAGAACAGATAAGATCAATAAGCCCTTTGCATTGAATGGTATTGATTACCATTTGGCCTTGTGGTTAACATGCAGGAGAGAGACTGAGCATCTAGTCATTATTTAAGTTGTGTGTATAAATATTTCAAGGAGATTCATAGAATTATCAGATCATTGTGTAGTCACTTCTGTTAGTTTCCAGGAAAAGAATCCTGTGTTCATCCACACATCTTCTATTCTCCTTAAGACCCAAACTGCCACATACATAACAAAGATAAATTATCCCCCTACTCAGCACACCATTTTCCTAAGCCTACCCCTTCCCCGTTTTCTTTCTTTTCACCTTTCCCATTCATTGGCTGTGAGTGTATCATGGAGGAATAACTGAATTACCAAGACATGCGAAATCCAACAGACAGGGCCAGCGAAGTTGGCAAGCTGAGGAAGGTTGTAAATATCCAAGTTGGAGTTTAATCAAAGTACATAAAGTTGAGTGAACTTTGTCTATTCCAGTAAAAGGGAGAAACAAAATTATTAGGCATAAAGCGAAACCCCAGCTAAATGAACAACATCATAAGGGCTTTTTCAGTTTTTCAGGCGCTTGCATTTACCTGGCCTCAGGTTCTCCCCGCTGAGCTAAGCCAAGCTGGTTTTCACTGAATAAGATTTGCTTATCCCAGGCTGATGGTTTCCTTTTCCAAACCCACAGTGGAGCCCAAATGCATCTCACATTGTATGCAGACACCCAACATGGGTTTCAGGATATTTATCCTTGGCTTCTAAGCATGTGAGTTAAGATACACGGTGTATTAGCTTGCTAGAATGGCAGAAACAAAGTCCTACAAACTAGTGGCTTGAACAACAGAAGGTACTTTCTCACAGTTGTGGAGGTCAGAAGTCAGAGATCAAGGTGTGGGCAGCACTAGTCCCCTCTGAGGGCTGTGGGGGAGACTGTGTCCCATGTCTTTCCCCCAGCTTGCAGTGGTTTGCTGACATCTTTGGCATTCTTTGGCCTGTAGATGCATTACCACATCTCTGCCTTTATCTTCACATGGAGTTCTCCCTGTGTGTGTCTGTCCACATTCCTCTTTTTTTTTTTATAAGGACACCACTCATACTGGATTAGGGCCCATCCTAATGACCTCATTTTAAATTGACTACTTGTGTAAGACCCTGTTTCCACACAAGGTCACATTCTAGAGTACTGAGAGTTATAACTTCAATCTAATAATGGAAGTAAGTAGACATTCTTTTAAATACTATGAATTTTTAGGGGACACTATCCAATCCATAACACACAGTAACATCTTTACCATTATCATCATTCAGCTGAGTCTAATAATGGGAAAGACACAGGCTTGTAGTTAAAAGGACTTAGCTTGAAATTCTGCCCTGTCACATGCTCTGAGCTTCCCTACCACGTGAGACAGAGAAAATCCCTATCATGCAAGAATAATGTGAAGAAGAAGCAGGGAAAGCAACTTCTATAAAGAAGTAATGACAAACCTTGCACATTACAGATCACTGACAACCATTTACACCCAGCTAAAATAACCTGCCAAGTCAGACCACTCTTTCAATAAAATAAACATAAGACAACAAAATCAAACTTATTTATTTCCTTGTGAAAAATGAAACCTCTTAAAAATAGTTTCAGAAAAAAATCTCTCAACTCTCTTTGTTTACCTCTGAGACTCCAAATACCCCTTTTTCCTATAATAAAGGTTTTTATTTATGGTGGTTCACCCAACTGTATAGAAAGCAATCCAAAGTAATCCTTTCTGTTTGCCTTTTTATATTTGAGTTTTTCTGATTCTTTGATTACAAACTCTTGGAATGGAAGAACAGTGTATTCAGTGATATATGAAAACATGTTCCAAAGATAGTCTTTTTATTGACTACCTTCTCTATGTAATTCAATGGGAATTTAGTGAAATTGTTAAGGGCACCTCTGTTTTTAAGTGCACTGTCTACTGGGGTATTATTGTTGCCTCTGTTAGGCAGAAGCCAGACATGAGCAGTGAAAGGAATGCCCTGAGGTAGAGTCCCATGTCCTTGAAGGGGAATGATAGAGACCCGAGCTGGAGGCAGGCAGAGTGATGAATAAACTACATATCAAAGACGTGGAGGTACAACATCCTGACCTGTGGCTGACAGATCAAGAGCCACAGGTGCAGAACACGTGCTCTTCTCTTCCACCTGTCAGGTATCCCCTAAACTCATCATAATGAATTTTCATGGCAGGTACAGCAACCTCATGGAGAAAGGCTACCATGATCTGACAGTTCTGATACAAACCTGATACAAAAACTCCCCCTCCCAACCTGTGGGAGGAGGCCCCCAAATGATTGGAAGCAGCCTCCATTAGAGACTACCCCACTCTTCGTTATAGCTCCTCCCAACCCAGAAAGACCTAGCCAATTCCAAAACAACCTAGGGGCTGGTTCCACCTAGGAACCTCCTCCTCTATCCCACCTTGAGAGTATACTTTTGCTTTAATAAACTGCTTTGTGCTTGCCATTTCCTTCTATCTCTATTCTGAGCATGGAACCCCACATAAATCTTCTCGTGGGGAATCCAAGGACCCAGACCTCCATTCATACAATGCACACTCTCCCACTGGTAACACCTCTATCCTTATTATCTAAATCTGCTTACAGAAAAACCATTGATGCATTTCTGGGGATTAAGTAATAAAGTGCCCTGGGGCTGCTGGGTAATATCAGGCAGGTTGTAGACTGCACAAGAGTGCCTCAACATAACCACTGTCAATTTTTATATTTATTATGACAATTCTCTAGCAGACAGTTGCAAAATCTTGTTCTACTATAAATGTGTAAATTATAAAAAAAATTTGTAATCTGTACAACAAGGGATGATTTCTAAAATTTGTACAAGGCAATGCCTGGGCTAACTTTGTCCTTGCTGCTGGTAATGCTTCCATGTAACTCTTTCAGGCTATTCTCAGGCAAGAAGATTGAAGCCAGAGGAAAAGAGCCGGGTGCCATCTTTAGCACCAGTCATTGTGAGGAACTGAACTGGAGAGAATCTTCTGAAGAGTTCTGTATCAGGGTCGGCTTCCACCTTAGTGTCAGCTGCTGGAGGACAATTTTAGTCAGGAGGGTGTCCTGCGGGAGCGGTGAGTCTGCTGCCCATCAATGGTGCTCACCAGAGAGATGAAGGAGCTAAAATATGAAGTTCTTTTTGGCAAATTTTCCACTTTCTGGTCCCCACAGAGCAGCAGAAATCTGATCCCTGCAGAACTGACAACTGTCTTCACAACTGAACTCTCTGGGAAACAACTGATGGAAGGTAGCATGTGGTAGAAATCTGGCATACTGGTATGTGATCAAGACGTTGATCTGGTACATTTTAACATATCAAAGAGAGATTTTTTTTTTTAATTTATTTTTTGTTTGTTTGAGAGAGAAGGGGTTGTGGGCAGAAGGGCAGAGAGGGAGAAGCAGGTTCCATGCTCTGCGTGGAGCCCAGCACAGGGCTCAGTCCCACAACCCCAGGACCATGACCTGGGCCAAAATCGAGAATCAGACACTCAACCGAGTGGGCCACCAAGGCACCCCAAAGGAAGAGTTTTTTATTGTCTCAGTACAAAATAGCAATCTGACCAATTAGGTCAATCGATGGAATCACTCTGAACCATATATTCTAAAACTTAATGAGCATAAGAAGTAGAAGAGGGGCACCTGGGTGGCTCAGTCAGTTAAGCGTCTGACTTCGGCTCATCTCATGGTTCGTGAGTTCAAGCCCTGCATTGGGCTCTGTGCTGACAGCTCAGAGTCTGGAGCCTGCTTCAGATTCTGTGTCTCCCTCTCTCTCTGCTCCTGTCCTGCTTGCACTCTGTCTCTCAAAAAGCGAATAAATGTTAAAGAAAAAATATATTAAAAAGAATTAAAAAAAGAAGTAGAAGAAAAAGAGTTTGTTTTAAACAAATGCATACTGTAGGTGCAGAGTATAAAAAAGTCACAATAATAAATTTGCAGGGGTGGATAGCAAAATCATCTGATATATCAACACCGACGTAATTGGAGAAAAATGTGTGGGAGTGATTGAGAGCAAAGCACAGTGCATGGAGGTTTGTGAAAAGCAGAATGGAGAGAGGGAAGCCCCTCAAGCTTAACAACTCCCCCAGCAGGAGCAGTGCAGAACACCATGGGGCAGATGGGAGGGAACAAGTTTTAAACACCTGATTCACAGTCAGCCAATAAAAAAACATCGGGAGGTACAGTGTGAGAATGTATAACATGGAGTTGGGCTGGCAGCTGCCATCACAGGTAATGGTGTCAAAGGTCACATAAACCAAGATTCTGCTACAGAGGCCACTTTTCAAAGTGTAATGAAGAAAACGAAAAATTTGAGAAACAAGGAGCCAAGTAGATATAAAGAAACAGACACAGACGATCAGAGGAGTATTAACACAGAGACCACCTTCCAGCTAACTGAGCACTTCCTGAATCCCAGGGTCAATTCCTGCCAAGTGCATTTCCTTCCAGAGGGGGCCCCAGAGCCTGGCCACAAAATGTTCACTCTTTATTCCAGCTAGCCTCAGTGAGTTTATGCTCCTTATAATCACAGCTTTGTAACAAGAACTCCAGGAATGCCAGGCACAGGAGGATAAAGTCTGAGGGGGGCAGTGAAGGACAGTTCAAGGGGAGATGTCCCTGTGGGAGAAGGAGAGAACCAGGTTATGGTTTCTGCAGCCAGAAAAGATCCAGGGTTTTTACTGCACAGATAAAGAATGACTCATTGGCCCTAAGATTAAAAGACCAGCTATCATTATGGAGACAGAGGAAGGGTGGAGGGGAGGTGATGGAGGGGCAGTAAGCAGCAGAGAGAGGAGAGCTCTCTTAAGATTATGCACATATTCATAGCAAGAATTCAAACTGGGGAAGTCTACTTCAGGATGTTTTTTTCAGCATTTTATATGAGGTTTTAATGCCTCCCCAACATTTCCAATGAAGAGAAATCCCCTTCAATAACAACACTTTCTGCAGATTATTAAAAGGGACAGTGTGAAAACTTCACTAATATTTAGAAATATATGTAGGAGAACTAACTTGATTCCTTCATCACATTTTCGAGTAACTGGTGTGGGCTCCATTTCTGACCACATAGCACAGTACAGATAGACTTTTGTGTATCAAAATTAATGAAAAAAGCGGGGATTTAGGGATCTCAGTAGTTCTCCCAATTTAAATACGCTTAAGTAACTGTGAAAACCGGTCAGTTTACACATAAAGTCATGCCAATTTAAAACAGAAAAGTTCCATTGATATTGACCACATTTTTGGCTCCTATTAAATTGCTACATAAATATATAAAGCAGGTCTGTAATACTATATGTCTACAAAAACATATTTTTGGCAAACAGAAGTCTTTCCATTTTTAATTTCAATCTTCCTTACTCAGTATTCTTAAATATTTCTAAATTACTTTTGGTTTTAAGTATCTTCTCTGCCCTCCACTCCCCCCACCCCACTCCACCACCCTTTTTCCATCTTGAATTTATTCATCCTTTTCTTTTAAGGAGTCATGCATAAAATAGTTTGATATTCATGCAGATTGTAATTTCCGGTCTCTCAAAATCCAGCTTCCAGTTGTCATTGAAGTAATATTTGAAGTGTGATGGTATGGGACAATGGTTAGAGTGGGTTGAATTGTGGTCCCCCCAAAAATACACCCATATCTGAACCCCTGGAATCTGTGAATGTGATCTCCTTTGGAGAAAGAGTCTTTGTGGATATAGTTAGGTTAAGGATCTCCAGATGTGATCATCCCATATTATGTGGAGGGCCATAAATCTAAAGGCAAACATCATAATAAGAGATATTCAGAAGACAGATACAGAGAGAAGAGAAGGGAGAAGGAGACCAGATGAAGAAGAAGGCAGAGACTGGAGGATAGCAGCCATCAGCCAAAGAAGGGCCAGAGCCATGAGAACTTCAAGGGGCAAGGAAGGAGTCTCCCTGTGGCCTTCAGAGGGAGGGGACCCTTGTTGATTTCAGGTGTCTGGCCTCCAGAATTGCAAGGCCAAAATTTGTGTCATTTTAAGCCAAATGTACAGCAGCTCCAGGAAACTAATATAACGATTAAATGAGATCTCTTTATTTTTCATTTGCTTTTCATTAAACTTGTGAATCATACAAAATGCTGATATTTTTGCCAATATAACCCTTAGAATTATTAAAAATAAGTATATTGGAATAAAACATTAATAAAATCAGAAGCCAAGATAAAGTTTATTTCTGAGTGCTGTTTAGTTTTAAAAAATCACAAAATGGTTTTAAATGGCAATGGTGTTTACATATTTATGCACTTTCTGGCTTAATGTTGTCAGCTGCCACAACAATTGAATGAAAGCTATAACCCATAAGAAAAGACCCAACTCCCTCTAGTTTTAATATATTCTGCAAAATAAGAGTTGAATGAAGCCAGTAGAAAGTACAACATTAATGAGAGCCATGCTTTTAGTATCAGAATTAATATGTAGTTCAACTGAATTCCTACTATGTGTCAGGCACTGTGCTGGGAGGAGAAAGAGGTCTTATCTCTCTATTAAAGTGCATTTACTCTACTATGGGGATAAGTATATAAGTAAATTGGCTAATTTCTAAATTAATTAAATTCAGAATACAATGCCTGGGAGTTTTAGGAGATATCTCACCTTCAGTGCATTATCTAGTGATTCTGAGTCATTCTGTAATTTAAGACTAAAAATTAAACTCAAAATAACTGGTTTCAACATAATCCATATTGACAAAATCTGTAAAACATATTCACAGATTAAAACATCTGACATCTTAAAATTGGGCAACCCCGGTAGAATACTGCATGTATATTAAAATACATATTTGAAATTGGTTTGGGGTTATTTGACTAATAACAATCCCATTAGTTAATTTAGGGCTATGTACACATCCTATGGCAATACAGTTAGCAATTTAAATACAAAGTAGCCCTGTTCAAAGTTAAGAGATTTAAATGTCTACGGAGAACAACTGGCCATATATATTATAGCATATTCTGCAATTGTTGAAAATAATGTCTATGAATATATTTTAATCACAGAAAATAATTATGAAATAATTCTATCACATTAAGTGATAGAATCAGAATACCTAGCTGCATCATGACCTCAACCAGGTAAAAATATGCATAGTAATTATCTCTGGGAATTTATATTATGTGTGGTCCTGGTAGTACCCAGAACAATTCTGGACAGATTGTTAAATAGTATTACACAATCAATTGTTGAATATCTACTCATCGTTTCCACAGTGATGATTTCAGCATTTTTTAAATAAAGAATACGATAGTTCTATCCTCATTTGAACTAATAGGACCATGTTCTCAAGGAACCTAAAAAAAATGCTAATTTACAGATAAATTCCCCAAATCTGTGCCACAAATAAGGCCAAAACACCAGAACTACCCATGCTATCGTGTTCACTAATGCATGATACGTCACTATTAGAGTTTCAATCCATTGTCTCCCAGTAAAATGCAAATATCACCAGGGGGATCTCTGATCTGGAAGGTGACACCCTTGGCCTGTTGCATCCCATAGAGGAGACTTCCAGCTTTTGTGATCCAGGCACATCGTAAACTTTGGTATACATCTGCTGACATAGCTGCCTAATGAGAGGAAAGGCAGTTAGTGTGGTTATGTATATGGGGCACTTGGTAAGATAACAGTGAACCAAAGGAATCTGGAATGTGAGCTAAGTGCAGGTGTAGAGCAGGAATAAGTTCCAGACTTTTTTGCAGGAGGAGATAGGTCAGAACGAGGAGAATTTAGAAGTGGGACTAAGACAGGAAGACAGGAGAACAGGAAAATTTTTATTAGTAAGTCGCAATTAAAATGGGGGAGGGGAACTAAGTGGTAAAGGCATCAGCCAGGCCAAATGAGAAGTAACAGCAGGCATTTCTCATAGAAGAGACAGCACAGCTCTGAAGGTCTGGGTTAGCATTTCTTTGGTTAGACTCATGGTAACTGGTGTGTTCCCTCCACCCTGATTTTCAAGTCAGAGTTCTACCTGGGCCCTTATGGAAACCTCTTCCTTGCTTTTCACCTTCACTGGCTTCCATTGTCCATAGGGAAAAGTATATCAAACACTTGGGCATTGCAAGGAAGGCTCTTACTTACCTCTCTGAGCTCCTCTCTTCCTACACCTTCTCTTGGACCAAATGCACTAGTCTAATCTACTCGTGGCTTCCAAACCTGCCTTCCATGACCTCTCAAGTCAGCTCAAGGAAGGAGAGTGTGAAATCCCTTATGCCTTCCAGGGGGGCCATACTGTCAGCCTCCATCACAACCCATATAGTTTCATCAGGGATGCATTAAAGATTTTTGTCTTTCAAATTAATAATCTGGAGCATTTTAGTTAGGATTCAATCCAGGAGGTTACTTCTGGTAGATGGATAGAGGAAAAGGCAGAAACCCTGGGTGTTCAGAAGGCCCCAGTGCCAGAGAAGTTGGATTCAACTTGCAGTGTTGTTCAAGACTGACTGGCACCATGTACATTCAAGCCTTCTGGTGATACTGAAAGCAGATCCATTCAGAAAGGCCTCATGAGAATTAAGGCCCTGAGTGGTCATCCAGAGGTGGGGAAGAGATGAGAAAGGAGATTGGATGGAAAGTAGGGGCTTGGATTAGGATGCTAGCTTTGGTAACTGATGCAAAAACTCATTTCCCTTTAGGTTGTAGAGATGGCTGATGCAAGATGAGAGAATAGCTGGAGGTCACCCAGGACGGTAAATTAATAGCAATATAAGACACAGCTCTTTGGTGGAAACACATCCTTATTTACTCATCTGGCCATATTTCTCTAAGAATTTCTAGTGAGTTGTGAGGGACCAAAAGATTATCTTAGTTGTGTTAGTAATTGGCCAGAGCTATGTTGTATATGCCAATGGAGGAAGATCTCCAAACCTAAGATGGCATACTACTTATCTTTGAACAGTTTTGAAAATAAAATCATGGGGCACCTGGGTGGCTCAGTTGATTCAGCATCCGACTTCAGCTCAGGCCATGGTTTCATGGTTTGTGAGTTCTAGCCCCGCATCAGGCTCTATGCTGACAACTCGGAGCCTGGAGCCTGCTTCCCAATCTGTGTCTCCCTTTCTCTCTGTCCCTCCCCTGCTCACACTCTGGCTTCTCTCTCTCTCCCTTTCTTTCCTTCTCTCTCTCTCTCTCAAAAATAAATAAACATAAATTAAAAAAAAAATCATATCACAAAAACCAACTAGTGATGTGATTTGTCAATTATGCTTCAGAGAGTTAAGAAAGTCCTAGGTTTTCACTAATAAAGTGGGTCTGTAAAAATTCTTGTCTAAAACAAATAACGTAACACTAAGTTCATTAGGGTTAAGCCATTTGTTTTGTAAAGAAAGTGAGTAATGGATAATTAAAATGCCATGCATCACTGATTATTAGCGACAACTGGTATTTTCACAGCATTCAAAAAATACAGAAATTGATTTAATTAAATTTACTTTAGCCAGTACCTCATAAGAGTAAAGTAAATGGCCTGTGGCGGATACATACGACCACATGGCGTTATGAGTTATTTCTTACATGCGTCACTAAAAGTATTTCGTCTAGCCGCCAATGTTTTATTGAGTTTTTAAAAATCTGAACGTCTAGCATTTAACACAAGCCTCTTGGTTCAAAACGACTATATTTCACATCCATGTGAAATGTATTAGATTTTCAGGAAAGTCCATCTATTGATGTAATTCTAAGAACTCTAGGCTGACGTTAGCTTTAACAGTGAGGGGTGCAAACTGGTTTTGTCAGCGTGGCCCTTCCTGCCTCCTCCTATGCCACATGCTGTCCGCTCAAACATCCCCACTGGGGCACAGTCCCTGTGATCCTCCTAGGACTCTTTCATCCCACTTCCACCAGGCTCAAAGTCCCCTCTGAATAAAATGGAACAAAGAGGGTTCATGTCATTTCAGTTCATCCTTGTGTTCCTGTCAGAGGGTAAGAAAATGAAATTGCTTATCCAGTGTGTTCCATCACTGAGCTCCCATGGGAGCCCTGGAGCTGGGCAGGGTGTGTGGAGAGGGGAGACCCCAGCCCCCTGGCAGACCTGAGCTAGTGACTGTCCTGCACTGGGCCTCCCCTGGGGAACCAGCTTGCTCTGCACACTCAGGTGGCCTGGGGCCTGCTTGATCTACGTTACCTGTTACCTTGAGTGCTCTGAATTGAATGAGTTAAGAGACTGGCTTTGGTTTTGTCAACATTCTGACCATGACTGGGGGAGAATGGGCATTTGGGCTCCCTGTCCCACTGAACTATTGAAGTAGAACCCCCAAATTGAGCAAGGTATAGCAAAAGCACAATAGCATGAAAAGCGATATGAGGAATTAAAGTTTTGTTACAGATTTCATTTAAAAAAGTTTTTTAATGTTTATTTATTTTAGCAGGGAGAGGGGCAGAGAGACAGAATCCCAAGCAGGCTCCACACAGTCATCATGGAGCCTAATGTGGGGCTCAATCCCACAAACCCGTGAGATCATGACCTGAGCCAAAATCAAGAGTCAGATGCTTAACCAACTAAGCCACGCATGTGCCCCCAGATTTTGTTTTATAAGCAGAAAAACTATACCACTCTATGCTTGTATTATGCCAAGGGACATTTGCCAATTGTTCTTTCTTGCAAATGACTGTCCTTCTCTCTTGACTTTTGGGATATTCATATATCCTTTATTTCAATAAATGATGTTACTAGCAGATGACCCCCTTGCCTTTCTCTCTCCAGCCATCATTTTTCCTCCTGGATTTCAAAACTCACTTTCAATTTGTTCCTTTTCTGTCAACTCTCCGGCAGCATTTAAGTACTCAGATCATGCAGTGCAGGGATTCACTACCAATGGTCAGGCTTCCCACATTCGTCAGACCTAGATTCAAACATGATCTATCTACAAGATCATGATCTAGTATGATCTACAAGAGCAAATAGAAAGTGACCACTGCCTACATTTCCTGTTTCTTATCCAAACAATATTCTTGTTTGTTATACTCCAGCTACACTTACCTCTATGTTTCTTAGCCATGTCAACTTCATTCCTACCTCAGTGCCTTTGCACTTGCTGCTTCCCCCTTCCTAGATAACACTTCTCCCAGATCTTTGAAGGCCTGCCTCCTTATTATATTAGTATCTTTATTGTCATGTAGGTCTTAACTGAACCCCCCCCCCACAAACCACCAATTCCCCCTTGGTCCTAACTGATCTTATCCCTCTGTTTAATTTCCTTCCTACCATACATCTTTCCCAGGTGTTCCTATACTACTGCTATCTCTCCTTTTAGAGGTATAGCTCCATGGGAACAGTGGCTCGTCTCTCTTAACACTGTATCCCAGTATCTACAACAGAACTCAACACAGTAGGTATACATCTTTACTGAATTAATTAATGGAAGTTGTTTTTATAAGTTGTCTCTTTTGGTAAAATAGAAAACAGGCCGTCCTTTGATAGTATCTAAGCTTTGGGGGAATAATTTAAACATCTATAAACTCCCTAATTTGAAGATCCACAGCTTTTTAAAAGCACCTTCTACAAAGCTCCAGCCTATTATCGTTTCTCGTCATGTTGGGATTTTACTTAATCACACATGTCATCAATAAATCAACAGCAGCATCTCAAATTAGAAGGATTTAACCTTTGAGTGAAGAGGGGATTTTAGGCAGTTTTACCTTAGTATTGATAAAGTTATTCTCTTCTCTCCCAGATGAATGAGGACAATTTCCCTTCACTTAGCTACATTGATTTGCACTAAAAGAATGAATCATTCTGATGAGTCCTGAGGAGTTCTGGAGAAAGGCCACTTGTGAGAGAAGATAAGAAGTGGGATGCCAGGGGAAGGGGTTGTGTGGGTAGCTAGAATGGAGCATAAAAACCCTGGAATCCCAAGTCAGAAGGGCCAAGCTATGACACAGGAGGAAAGAGACAGGGCTGGGAGGGCTTTCACCAAGCACCTCCCCATTCCACACTTTTTCCTGAGGCTGGGTCTGCCTCATGTCCTTTTGGTACGGCCCCAATTTGTTCAACAACAACAAAAACTCTTAATAAAGATGGAAGGAAGAAAGGAGAGAGGGAGGGAAGGGGGAGAGAGAGAGAAAGACACTGAAAAACAGTAAAAGGAGTTTAATGGGGGAAAACAGTTTAATGATTAATTAAGTTAATAGAAGATCAAAGTTGGGAATCTATTTGTGGCAGGAATGCAGACAGCTTTCTGCTGAGTAAACTCCATGCACGCAAAGGCCTGGGCAGACACAGACCACACTGGTGTGTTCCCAGGGACACTGACCTAAGCCACACTGTAGCTCCTTAACCTTCATGCAAAGAAGCAAAGTCCATTTCAAGATCCACCTGGCCCTGCCTTCCAGGAGGATTTGCACTGTTCTTATCAACCAGACTCTTGTCTCTCCCACTGGAGGCAGGGGAGTCTTCAGTCTTTAGCACTATTTTTAACATGAACCCAACCTTTCTGACAACTCTCCTGAGTCCCCCTGTGTCTCAGATCCAACAAGAAGAACACTCAGAGAGTATTCCCCCAAATAGGAAAATGAGGCATTTCTGGGCCCCAGGTTCATACCAGACTCTAGCCACATCTGTTCTGGCAAACAAGTGAATTCATACAACACCAAATGAAAAGCACAGGAGCCGAGTTTTATGATAAGAAATGCTTATCATAAAGAAATGCTTATTAAAGATGAAATAAGGGTTCCAGGAATTTTGCCTTAACTTGCAAGTAAGGAGATGCTATTGTTCAGGTGCTGATCAGTGGAGATTTTCAAGTTTTCTTAGAAGCACAAGTGTTTGCTCTCAGGATAACTACGTTGTTTTCCTTTAGGGCTTGTCTGTACACCATGAAAACAGAGAAACCAGTCTAATCCTGGTCCCAACTGTTGGCTTCTTTTAAAACCTTGAGTGGTTTGTAGTCCAAACCAGATTTGCCCAGTTTCCATTGAAGAAAAATCCATTTACCACAGCATTCAAAACAATTCAGCAAGCCTGGGAAGAAGATGGGCAAGGGATAGGGCTGGGGGCTGGGGCTGAGGCTGAGCGGGTGGGTGAGATGGAGGGGAGGCAAACAATCACATTCCCTGCACCCCTACACAGGATGGGGAGAACGAGGCAGTCCCCTTAATAGGCTGAGCCCAGGGCTCCTTTAGAAGAGCCCAGTGCCATGGGGACATCTGGGTGGCTCAGTCAGTTAAGCATCTGACTCTTGGTTTTGGCTCAGATCATTGTCTCACAATTCGTGGGTTCCAGCCCCACAATGGGCTCTGTGCTGGCAGTGAGGAATCTGCTTGGGATTCTCTCTCTCTGCCCGTACCACACTCATGCTTGTGTGCTCTCTCTCTCTCCTCAAAATAAATAAATAAACTTTAAAAAAGAAAAGAAAGAAAAGAAGAGGCCAATGCCATGAATGAGTGTGTCCCCAGCTCCCGAGCTGGCTGCTGTGAAATACGCATCACACTGTGACTATTCTGAGAAAAGATACCCCATAAGTGCCATCCTGGACAGTGCAAAACACAGAGAACACTACAATTGATATGCAACAAATTCTTCAACTTCAAATCATGTAACAACAAAACCAAAGTTTGGGGTTAGACAACAAATTTATACACACACATACACACACATACACACACACACACACACACACACACACACACACACACTGTATACATACACAAGTGAGCCTGATTTTATAGTGATGTTTGAGAGGGGGAGATTACAGGGTATCAAGACTAGCCAGCATTAGGATAGGTGAGAACAGTCTCATAATTCTTAGCTGCCCTAATTGGAGGGGATCTAGGCCAAAGAGAACCCAAAGGCAGATCATACCTATGTATCTGGGGTCACAGACTTCATGAGCTAGTCTACAGGTCTCATTTTCTAAGAGAAAAATCCAAGGACCCAGAAAACTTAAGTAGTGTCCCTAGAGGTACACAGCCCATAGACCTTTCTTCTCACTGCTGAGTGGGGACAAAACACCTGACTGTAGGTGTGACCACAAAAAGGGGAGTCATGAAACCATTGGTCTCTCCTCTCCTGGAGCCATGGAGTCAAGTCAGTGCTGCCACAGAACAACAGGCCCACTGTTCCTACTCGTACAATAGATTTGGGGATGGCCCAAAGTCTGTGCTCTCTTTGTGTGTAGTATATGTATTTTTTCAACTGTCTGAATGCTGCTCCATGGTAAACCTAAATGCTCTATGAGGCACAAATTATTTCTTCCTTCTAAGATTAAAAGCTCCCCAAGGCCAAGAACTATGCTTTTCACATCTCTGATTCATTCCCATCTTGCAAACGGATGGCAATTGACACATACTTGTTAATGCTTAAGGAACTGACTGTAATTGACATTCCATTGGTGACTAAGGGGACAGAGAGGCCTTGTCTAAGGCCTTGTCACGTACCTTGGAGGGTGATAGATTATACTATCTGCTCATAATTCTCCTTTTCCTCCTACTCCCGCTGGTAGGACAAGTTCAAAGCACCTCCCACCACCAATGACTTTGGGCAGAAGTCACAGCCAGTTCCAAGCAGAGCCTTCTGGCCTGCTCCTCTTGTGTTTGTGCCTCTTCCAGGAGGTCAACATGCCCCTGCATAGCAGGGAGGATTGCTACTGCAGTCTGGGCTCTGGGACAAGGTAGATGGAGCAGGCCCACCCTACAGGCTGGAGTCTAGCCTAGCCAAGCCTAGGAAGGACCCAGCAGAGCCATAGCAACCCCAAAGAATGACAAATAAATTTTGCTTATTGTAGCCACTGCATTTTTCTGGGTTGTTACCACAGCAAAACTTAATACATGGAATCTCTCTTGAAAGTAAATCTTCCATAGAGCCAGGGTGCTGTAAACTGTTTTCCACCAATCTGGTTGCACAAAACACAGAGGTCCTTTTTGGTAGATAATGACATCTATCAAACAAGTCTGACCTTGCTACTGAGTTATATATAAAAAAAGCAAACCTAGATCAGATGCCCCTACACATATGTAAATATTTATTCAATAAACATGGATTAGCCAACAGGCATGAAAAAGGCCTTAGAACCTGTTGGTCAAGTACAAGGAAGCCCCACATCTAGGTCCTGGTTATGCCACTCTCACCACCTGTCATGAAAGGTTTTCTAGAGGCAGACACCAAACATCCCAGAGGCAGTATCCTATTATCCTTTTAGTAGACATTGAGCAATTATAACTATGCAAAGACATAGGAAACAAGATTCGGGGTGCCTGGGTGGCTCAATCAGTTAAGTGTTTGACTCTTGATTTCAGCTCAGGTCATGATCTCACTGTTGGTGAATTTGAGCCCCATGCTTGGGATTCTCTCTCTTTCCTTCTCTCTCTGCCCCTCTCTTGCTCTCTCTCTCTTAAAATAAATAAACCTTTAAAAAAAGAAAACAAGATTCAAGTGCCATCTCCAAAGGAGCAAGTGACAGGCCTTACTAGTCTTCAACCCTGTTTATGCTTCAGTGGTAAATCAAGAGAGAGAGAGAGAGAGATAGGGAGGTAAGCTTACAGAATACATATAACTAATATATATACAAATAGCTTACCCATATAGATCAAATATTAATACCTTGAACTTCACCAATGAGATCATTTCTAACATTTGTCAAGCTAACTAGCAATTCACTAATTTCACAACCAGAAGCAAATTCTGACGTTCACAAAACCTCAGGTATTAACAAATGGGTAGCTGGCTAAAATGCTTCTAGAAGCTTCCCCTGGAGTATGACTAACCACACCTGGCATGGGAATTCTCAGGAAATCTGACCGTCCCCTATGATGAAATTTAAACTAGCTAGCACATACTTAAAATCATACTGGTCTAAGGGTTTTGAAGTAAATTGTGAATATCATAACATGGAGATTACTCTCCCTGCTGCATCCTCCAAAGATATCCAGACTTCCATGCCCAGGGTTAGAATCTTCCCTGTTTGTGCCAGGTTGACCACAGAAACCAGCTTGGGGATTCATGCTTCAAGCCAAGATTGCAGAGAACAACATGAAATAAAGAAAAGAAACTGTAGGAGGCAGCTTTGACAATCTAAGCCCAAATAGTCAGGGTTCATGGCACTAAATCAAGTAGAGAGAACACAAGGCAAGGAGCCACATAGTATATATAGACTTAGTGTCAGAGACCAGAATACACTGACATCATGCTACAGGCTGACTCAGACAGAATACTCCCTGTACTCCTCCTGCTGGGCAGCCAACAGAGGTCTGGGGGTAACTTGTCACACCATAATGTCCTGACATGCTGTTACAAACACAACATTTATGTCACAGTAACTACAAGTACTCAACACCTTTTCTACCTCATTGGTCTTACAGAAATCATTCATTCTCTGACATTGACTGAGTACCTTCCTAGCCAGACAGTGCACCTGACATTACAGATACAACTTCAGACAGTCACAGACTTTGTCACAGAGAAGCTTTGAGCAGGGGTTTCTGAATCTGGGGCCTATGGCTAGGATCCATGGATGAACTTCAGTGGTCTATGGATGCTCTGAAAAGCAAGGTCCTCTGCGTGTGTACTACTCTAGGAAAACCTACACTGCTCATCAGGTTCATAAAGGAGCCCATGACTCAAGAATGATGAAGAAATGTGTGTCCATGAGGAAGCTCATAAGAGATGACTTTATAATACATGCATTTACTGGAGTGTCTGGGTGGCTCAGTCGCTTAAGCTTCCAACTTCACCTCAGGTCATGATCTTGCAGTTTGTGGGTTTGAGCCCCACATCGGGCCCTGTGCTGAGCCCCACATCGGGCCCTGTGCCAGCTCATAGCCTGGAGCCTGCTTCAAGTTCTGTGTCTCCCTCTTTCTCTGCCCCTCCCCCACTTGCACTCTGTCTGTCTCAGAAATAAATAAACATTAAAAAAATTTTTAGTATGTGCATTTACTCAGACTTTGCTATGGAAGATCAACCTATACGGCTGACCACATAAAAATAGACTTTTTTAAATCAAAATGTCCCCAAAAACTCTTAGACATATTAACTGGAATAAGGTAAAAACTTATTTAGGAAACATCCTTGTAACATAACTAATGACTAATAAAAGTGGTACTAGAGATGCTATAATAAAGCCAACTCCGTCTTCTCCATTATAAAAGTCAATCACAGACCCGGTAAAGTGAGAGCCCAAGGCTGCTTTGAAACGTGACTCTATCCACAGGGTAATATAATGACTCTCAAGCCTCATTTTACCCTCCATTTGCCTCTTCATGTCAACTATGAAGTAGAATGGGCAGAATTTATATCCATAATTTAACAATCTACTGCACCTTGTTGGCTCCACTGGCCTAGAATATACATTAAAGTTAAGATAATCAATGTACAAGTAACAGGGGTATTTCCCTTTGAACTGTCCAAGCCTGTTCAGCAAGGAGTATGGCTAATGCCAATGAAATTCATGGACCAGGAAGTTATGTGATATTCACAGTGTCATTTCTATAATCCCTGCTACATCCCCATGTATTCCAGTTTGAGAAGCAAAGATTTAACCTCTGTGGGGTTCAGTTTCCTCCATATATTAAATGGGAATAATAATACCTAAATCAAAAGGTTCTTGGGAAGATGAAGTGTCACCTATAGGCTAAATCATATAATGTAATCAATCTGCCTGGTACTTAGCCGGTGCTCAGTAAGTATGAAGACCTATCTACGCCCCAAACTTCCATCCACATATGTGCAAAGTTGCAATCCCCAACTTTGATGTGCAGCAGCAGCCTCATGGGGAATTTGTTAGAAATGCAAATTCTCAGGCCCACCACAGACTTACAGAATCTGAAACTCCAGGACTGAAGCCCAGTGACAGTGTATTACCGAGTGCTCCATATAGTTCTGACAGGTGCTGAAGCTGATGTAGAGGAGGAATCTCAATCATGGCTGTACACTAAAATCACCCAGGCTGCTTTTAAAAACTATTGATACTCAAATCTACCTCAGACTAAATCAGAATCCTAGGCACTGATCATTATTAAAAGGTCCCCAGGGGTAAAGTGACTTACTTTAAAGCACTCAAGGAAGTCCCCTTCCCTCCCCTCCTATAGTCCATGACATGAGGGGTACTGGAAATCCCATCAGTATAAAGTCCTCCCCTGGATATGGAGCTGCCATACCTGTGAGACCTTGGAAAAGTTTCCTACACTTCTCCTAGCCTCAGTTTCTTCACCTACAAAAGAGAGACAGTAACAATCCCTACCGCATATTACTGTTTTCAGATGTGAAAACTGAAGTGCAAAGCCTCTGTCATTTGCTGTGTCCCACAGAGCAGGATCAGGAAGAACAGGACCCAGTCTTTGCCACGTCCTCTCTGCTGCAGAGTCATGTATATCAGTGAGGGAAGGAGAGATACCTGGGATCATAGAGAAGGCTTTTGCCTTCTGAAAGGCAGGGCTGCCAGGTAATGGCTGGCATAATGAATGTGCCATCTGGGAAGGCAATGGCAGGGCTTGTGGGACACAAGGGAAGGCATGTGTGGCAAAAAGAAGGATCATCAGAGGGAAGAAGAATGACTAGTGTGTGTGCCCAAGGATGGATGCACCACTCATTTCCACTGCGTTCAGTGGAGAGGCAGGCAGCGCTGGCCAGGACCCATGGAGACTCAGCCTTCAGAGTCAAATTGAGGAAGGGCTTGGAGAAACCAGGGACAGTACAAAACAGAATAGGAAGAACACCTCTGTGCTCTCTGGTCTAACTGAGATAAAGGGAGTGGGGACCCAAGCACAATTTAGCTCCTTTCTCCTAAAATTGATTTCTTTTGCTTGGTAAGGGAAGCATAAGCCCAATGATCCATTAATTCAACAGTGTGGGAGCCCAGAAACGAAGCACAGTTGACCCTTGAACAGTGTAAGTTTGAACTGCATGGATCTACTTATATGTGGAATTTTAAAAATAAGGTACAGTACTGTAAATGTATTTTCTCTTATGATTTTAACATTTTCTTTTCTCTAGCTTATTTTATTATAAAAATATGGCATGTAAAACTTTTAACATACAAAATGTGTTTTAATCGACTATGTATGTTCTCTCAGTAAGACTTCTGGCCAAGAGGAGACTATTTGTACTTAAGTTTTGGGGAGTCAAAAGTCATATACAGATTTTTGATCATACAGGGGGGTTGGCACCTCTGGCCCCATCTTGTTCAAGGATCAACTATAGTTAATTCCAGGGAAATTTGACTTTGGGTTTATTTTCCCATTATTTCTATCCCCTTCTTCTTCCCCTGCTTCCTCCCTATGATATACACACACTTGAGAATCACCATTTCTGCTAGATGAGGATGGTTATTGTCATCTGAGAAGGAGCTTCAAACTAAGTTTTATTATTCCTACCTCTAAATACTGTTCATGCACAATATTGAGGGGTCAAAAAATGGAGAGAAGGCAGCTGGCTATGGACTGTGACCCACCAAAGGCCATAATGGTCACTGTGTGCTGAGGAAACACTAGGCTATGCCCCTTTTCTTCCCTGACATGTTCTTCCTGATTCTGAACTCCACGTTCCAATGTTGGCAATGGTACTCAGAAGGCTTTGGTCTCCCTTACTGTGCCTTCTTCTGGAGTAATGCCTCTTCCCACATTTTGTCATGGTGACCAGGAATGACCAGGAATGGCATGGGAACTATTTCTACACTTAGGTTGGAAAGGTGCCAAGGTCAGTGAGGACAATCAAGAAACACTCAGGGCAGTCTCCAGCTTCACTTATTACAAAACAGAAAGAAATCTAGAAGCATATTTCAACCCCAACACTCTGAGACTTTATTGGCATTAAAAAAAAAAAATACCATAGAGGCCTTAAAATCACTTACAATAGAAACTGACTTTTTATGACAGATGTTGTAAAAACAAAACAACTCCAAAGTTGTAATCTCCAAATCGTGAATCACTTTATTTAAACAAATATTTGAGATCAAAATTCCAGCACAAACAAATACTTTGGGTATGCACCACCTTGAAGTGCTTGCTTTCAGTGTGTGTTGGGAGTTTAGGGGAGAAAAAGCAGGTGGGAGGGAATTTGAAGAAAGCACGTATGAGATGGTTGTGAGTCCAGTGGGCCTACAAGGACAGGCTTGCCTGAAGGACACAAGCAGAATCGACCAAGTTTAAGTGGAAGCTGAGGCCAGCATGTGGGTGGGAATGTACCATGAGGAAAGAAGGTGCAAGTGTCAGAGAGAGCCCACACTGCACACACAGACAGGCAGGGAGGGAGTGGAACTCAGACCAAAAGACTGGAAAAGCATTCCGGAAGGAAGAGCTAGGAGAGGTTTACCTTCTAGTAAAGTCCTAAACAGCTTTTCTAGCTTCAGCAGTGGGGATCCAAAGAAAGGCATGGGCTGGTCTCCTAAATCTAGCAAGAGTGTAATACACAGAAGCTGCAAGCAGAGGTAGTAAGACAGTCCAATCCTGTCCATCAGATGTGCTCTGATTGGTCTGCACGAAGTTTAGCAATAGTGAGCCAATAAGGTCAGTGTATTGGATCCGTGTATTGGTGTCAATATCCAGGTTGTGATCCCTGCTACCAGAGCATGCTAGATGTTACCATCAAGAGAAATAAGAGGAAAAGTGTAGGGGATTTCTCTAGATTATTTCTACACCTGCATGCAAATCTACAATTACCTCAAAACAAAAAGTTTTTTTTTAAATGAGCTAACCTTTACAAATCAGAAGATTTTATATAAAAATCTTCATTTCTAGCTGTTCTTGAAGAGTTGTTAGATCTGGCAACACCAGGCCCACACCATGTTCCTGCAGTAACGTGTTATCCTATCATAACAGAGGAAGCAGAGTAGCATTGTATTCCCCAAGAAGGAAATGAAAATCTATGCCGTACCCCATTCTGCATCAACCCTGCTTGACTTATTTACGTTATTGTTCCAGTCCCAATGGACACTAGATTTTTCCCATTCTTCTGTAAAGAGTGATGGAGTTGAAGGGTTGGTTGTTCAAAAGGTCATAAGAGTTTGTACAATTTGTCTGGAGTTTAGCACTGCATCATGAGTGAGAATACAAGGACACCTCACTGTCCTGGTTCCCTTGGGGCTGTGCACATAATAGGTATCATTACAGTATTCTTCTATAGTTGCAAAACCACTTACGATGGGTTCCAAGAAAAATCAATGCCGTACTAAATGTCATGCTATTGCAATTTCTGTCATAACTCAGAAGTCACATAAAACATAGTTCTTAAAGTCACAAATGCTCTAAAATTCTTACAAAATAAGAATTAGGTTAAGGCTAATTCTTAACCAAAACTGAGAGTTATCAGGACACATACTTTAATTAGATTTCTTCATATATGCACACTCTGTGATTCAGAGACAGGCTGTCATTCCAAACTGAGTCGGCCTTCTGGTTTTCTGAGGTTAAAGCATTTTCCACATTGAAAACCTGTCTCCTTTGGTTTTCACATGGTAAATTGTTCAAGTGGAATCATTTACCCCAAGGGCAATGAAATGCTCCCATTATCACTAAGCAGCAAAGGGCAAAAGAGCCAAAGGGTAAAGACAGGAAGGAAAAATTGAGGTCATTCCTTGCTTCATGAAAAAAAAAAAAAAAAGGAATGACATCGATTCACATTTAGGCCCATCCTTGTGTTTATGAAACACAAATCCTTCCTCGGCTCAATATAATGCCTATCTCTCTACCACCTTGCCCCCACCATGTACATCATGCTCAGATGCCACAATTCTTTCTGGCTAGGCCATTCTAATAATGATGCTGTCACAATTTCAGCTATAAAAATCAGATTTCCTCTGTAAGAAGTCTATTAGGGCTGCAAATGGGGACAAAGCATGATATTTTTACATATTCTTTAATACACGAGTTAACTTATCAAGAGAGTTAAATTGCATTTAAAATTCAGGGACAGATGTAGGCCCTGGCTAATGGTCCCTCAAGTGGTCTGGTGTGTCAGGGACTCACTGACAGGTTTCTCTCATTCCTCTCTGGTGTTGAACTCTGACCCACAATATGTTCCCTTTATGCTTAGCCGTTTCCCAAATCAGTAAATACACAGAGCAAGCTGCTTCTCTCCACTACATCCTCAGATTTACTCAGTTGGGTTAAACGGGTTAATTCACTCCTGCAGTCCCCACTGATGCGACCTCACTTCATACTGGCAAAAGTGGGTTATTCATGTTGCCACTAGGACTGTGTCCCAGCCAAAGAGACTGTGTATCTGGAGTTCCTTGCAAAATGCCAGAAGTCTGTGAGTTGGCGGTGGCCAGGGGCTGCTGACGCAACCACAGCTCGTGCATTTGCGAAATTAAATTATAAACGGGAGGTGCTCCCTCTGCTAGTCTGAAAGTAATGGCTACGACATGCAAACCGAGTCATTGTAGATGAAATATGGAACTGGTCTGCACTGTGTGGGGCATCAACTGAACCCTGCCATAAGGCATCTGGTGGGGCCATGGGTCCCCTCCAAGTTTTCCTGTGTGTGACAGCCAGCTGGCAGAGCAGCTGCAGGCCAGTTTACTGTGGGTCCAGCTGACCATCCCCCCTCAGACAATCCATTGAAAGGTCAGAGGGGCTTTGGCTCTTGCTTTGAACAAGTGTTGTTTGCTCACCAGGGGTTCCATTGACCACAGGGCAACAGGACATGCAAATAATTTGCAACTTCCTTAATTAAGGTAAACTCTTAATTCCCAAAATAGAGCTCTACCTCAAAATGGGATTTTTATTTCTTTCTCAAATATTTTGTTGTAGCCACACATCCCTTGTCTGTATACAAAGACTTTTTTTTTTTTTTTTTTGAGGCTTTTGGGGCAAAAAAAAGGACAAAACTATTTTTCTTTTTTTTTTTTTCCATTTTTGAAGTACATCACTTATTCTGAATGGATATATAGTCCTAGATACAGGTGCAGACAGCAATCAAGTATGGTTTTGATTCCCAGAGACGAATTTATCTGAGCAAAAGTAAAACATCACTGTGAGCGGTAGTGGTAAATCGAAAGCAACTTGGTTGGATTTTGAGAATCAGTGAGTTATACCAATAGTCACAGTGAATGAAATATTTCTATTCCTCATTTAGTGTCAGTCCTCTCTGCTGCTAAGAGATCTTAGGTTTCTGTTTGGCTTGGAGAAATCTGAGGTCTCCCCTAGGTCTTCATGATGCGGCAGGTTACTACACATAAAACAAGTAACTGGACAACGTCATCCTCCGTGCCAGGGGCCTCATGGTACCCTGGCTCCAGTGGGAAACAGGACAGATGAGGTCCCTTCTTTTCCAGAATGAAATCAGGACACATCTTATTCCAGTCCTCCTTTCCTAGCAAATCCACGTGTTCTGTTTTCTGAAACAGGCTCAGTAGAGACACCTTTTGGATGTGTTTGTCAGAAATCACATATCAGACTATAGAGAAAAAAACATTTACTCTGGAACAACTTTTTCACATTTGAGAAAGTCTCAGTATTTGAGAATTTGGCATCTTTCGAAGGGGAGAGAAGCCATCCTCTGTGCTGCCTTGATGAGAACAATCCCGGCAAATGGACACCCTGGGCTTCTGAGAATGGCCTGGCTATGACTGAAAGATGGGAGTCCCCCTCTACTGTTAAATTGGATTGGCAGGGGAAAAGGTCTAGTGCCCAACCTAGCATTGAAAAGAATCGGTTTGGGCATTATCCAAACAAGTTCATTGGGTATCATGTTGAAACAGCCACACTCCGCAGGATGTTTATTAGCTGTTTTTTTTTCTGTTTTTGTCACTCAATAGGATTTCAGCTCGGCCCAGACTACCCATTCTATGCTTGTGTGAGAAACCTCTAAGGACCCAAGATCAAAGGGGCTTATGCTGGAGAAAACTCTATTTCTAAAGCAACATGCGACTTTCCAAGTTTAGGAAAAACAGGCCTCCAAGTGCAGCATCTTTTTATTTTACAAAACCCTTCTCTGCCAAACATTTGCGTTTGCATGCATCTAAGCGTGGGTCAATGTTTAGAATGAGAGTAAGAAACACAAGTTTCAGTGAACGGGTTGCCAGATACTCTGCTTTAAAAATGTTGCTTAAAATGAAAACCACTTTTCTTCTCACACTTTGATATGAATAATGAAAATATCTTTCTTTTTGTCCCAGAGAGTATATTTTAAAATACAAAAAAAAAAAAAAAAAAAAAAAGTAGCATTTTGTTTTGTTTCTTTTAAGGGAGCACATTCTCTTCCATTTGACTCATCTGGTTTTTCCAATTATTGGCCCCTGATCATTGGCACTTTGCTGGGATCAGCCCCAAAGGAGCCAGAAGGGCCAGTTCTTCCAGTATCTCATGATTTGTGACAACCCCAAATGGCGATTTCCCATTAGCCTCCAACTGCCTTTCCCCCTCCCCCGCTCCCCCGCTCCCTGACAGAAGGCACACACCTCTCTCCCAGGAGGTGAGCTTGCGGCACTCCTAAAGATGTCACAGCATGGAATCAACCCCGGACGCTCTTTCTCAGGTTGATTCCGTGAGCTCAGGAAGTCAGCCTGCCAACCAGCCAGCAAAGTGCCCGGTCAGTGGCAGGTGTCCTTCCAGCAGAGAGCTCACGCCTCTGCGCACTTTGTGGGAATCATGCTAATCCGAGGGGTTGGGACGGGAGCTCCGGGCTTTGTGACCTCTCATTTGAGAGGCCTCAGTGCACTGTTTACAAGATGGAGCTATTGTCCTCCATGCCTTCAATGGGAGGATCCAGAGGACCACAATGTAGATCAAAGGATAGCAAAATAGGACCTGGGAGCAAAGGCTGAATCATCCCGGCATTATTTTGCCTGGAGAAGAGAAGGCTGGAGATGGAATATGGGTTGAATAAGAAGAGAAGGCTGGAGATGGAATATGGGTTGAATAGACCAGCACGGCAGAGGGCTATTAATGTCGTCAATGCAGCCAGCTGTTCAGCACTTTCAGTGAGAAGAAAAGGAGCAGGAGGGAATGAATGTCAACCGCAATGAGAGAAATTTGTCTGAAACTTGTAACAACAACAACAAAAAATTCAAACAATGGGGGTTGTGATAAATGCTAAGCTGTGACGGGGAAACACACTGTTTACTTTAAAACTAAGACTTCTCAGTCAAGAGTTTCAAAGGCAAATTTGCCTGAATGCAAGGAGCAGACAGGAAGAAACTTGGAGGCTCACTTCACTTAAATACAGGCAACATATGACTTGGGCCTTTACCAACTGCTCTCTACAGCTGACATTTATTTCAGAGGACAGTGTTACAAGCTACTACCTGGGACTTCTCCGCCCTTGCTTTAGCGATTTATTTAGCTGAGGCAGAAACCATCAGTGCAGCCAAGTGACCGACAAGTACGTTGGGTGATGGGCATCCTGACTTCAGTTCTGCAGCTCATCACTCCACACCGTGAACGAGCACTGCACCTCAGTCTCATGAACTGTCAAATGGGAACAGCAAATTAATAAAAGGAATGAAAAGTACAGCAAACCCAAGTGTGTGGTACTTGGACTGCTCAGACCTCAGGGCTACTCCCAAACAGAGAAATATGCGGCTCTTCTATAACTGTTTTTATTTTTTTTATTATTATTTATATATTTAATTTTATCTTTTTAATTTATCATCAAGTTAGCTAACATGCAGTGTCTATAGTGTGCTCTTGGTTTCAGGGGTAGATTCCCATGATTCATCGCTTACATACAACACCCAGTGCTCATCCCACCAAGTGCCCTTGTCAATGCCCATCACCCATTTTCCCCTTTCTCCTGCCCGCCCCCTTTTAGTACCGTTTTAAGTTACTCCCACACCAGCCTCTTGTGAGAGAAATGAAGAATTCTAAGAGCAGTGAACTCAAGACCACAGCTCAAGCTGGTATCCAGGCTGTGATTTCCCACAGTCTGCAACCCAGCATCAAGGCACCACTGCGTGGCACCCACCAGGGCAAGGCAGACACATAGTGCTTTCATTACTGGGGCTGCGGTCTGGGCCACGTTTGGGCATCTTGACTGGAAACATTTCGCCATGAAATCCTCAAATATCAGAACTAGAGAACTCCATTGCCCTTGGTGCTTGTAACAGGTAGGTTTTAAATAAATAAAAAATAGACAAAGTGTTCAACACAGTAATAAGGTGATGCATTTTTTTTTTTTTTTTTAGCCCTATGAGTTCAGGCTGAGGACATATTTGGTCACAATGAAAGAAAATAAAACTTGTCCACCTAGAATTCTATTCACAGAGGAAATATCCTTCCAGAATGAAGGTAAAATAAAGGACCTTTTCAGCCAAAAGTTGGGAGATCCCAAAAGCTGGGAGAAGACTCACACTGTAAGAGGGGTAAAGGAGGCTACTTAGAATGCCTTCTGCCTTGTAAGTATGTCGTCAGTTGGAACACTAGGTTTCTGTCCATAATATATTCCACATAATGTGTCAGAGACAGAACCCTGAACTGGGGCTGTCCTTATGCAAGCCTGGAACGTTAGAGATGAAAAGGCCAACTGAGCTCATTTCATCAAACCCCCTTATCTTCCAAATAGGAAACAGAGGGTCAGAGAAATGGGGACAAACCAAGAATAATGCAGTCATTGGAGGGACGACATGGGAATTAGCCCCCAGATTTTATGGTCACCAAGTAATATGCTTTACCTCACTTGAAAGGCCACAAACTGATCCCCAGTGGGGCCAATGTGATTCACAGACGTATTTCATTTGGACCAAAAGTGGGTTTAAAAAATTAAAATTAGTTGCTTTAAAAAACGAGAAGACATTGCCACGTAAGCTCAAGTACCTACATGAGCACAATCAACTCAAGTTCCAATGTTTTCTGCCCCTTTTATACAGGATACATACTCTCTGGTTTGCCACAGTCACCCCCACTCCTTAATGACTCCACAACAATAAGGCCATGGGTGACTTTCTATGACTCGTTGCACTCCCAGAGTTGCTTAGCTCAGACATGTATTTCATTTATTTACCTCATTTCCCTGGGCCATTTGAACATTTGATTTTGCAACCCCTTCCCTTCCATATGCTGCTTCTATTTTCCTAAGCAGTAAAACCATTCATGATTTTTTTTTTTTTTTGCAAACAAAAAGCATGTTTATATGCATGCCTGGCACACACTTGACCCTATAGTGATTATGTATATAGAACTCAAGACATATAAAAGTTCACATAAGCTAGTACAGGAAGCTGGTTTATTTGATCCACTTTTACAGAAGACTTTAAACAGTGCCAAAGACTCATTTGTTGTAGAACAACATTCTGAAGGAGAGACGTGAGCATTTTGCCATTTCCCTTAACTTCTGCAGGGGAAAATGTGTAGCTTAGTCGGTTAAGCATCCGACTTCGGCTCAGGTCATGATCTCACGGTTCGTGGGTTTGGGTCCCGTGTCGAGCACTGTGCTGACAGCTGGGAGCCTGGAGCCTACTTCGGAGTCTGTATCTCCATCTCTCTCTGCCCCTCTCCCCCACTCATATGTTCTCTCTCTCAAAAATAAATATTAAACATTAAAAAAAGATAAGATAGACACATCTGTCCACACAAAGTCTGCTACATGAATTTCATAGTAGCACTATTCGTAGCAGCCCCAAAGTAGAAATAATCTAAATTTGCACCGAGTGATGAATAAATAAGATATTGTATCTCCATACAATGGAATATTATTTGGCAATAAAAAATGCTACCACATGGATGAACCTTGAAAATATCATGATGAGTGAAAAAGTAGACACGAAAGATAACATACTATAATTCTACTTTTACGAACTGTCCAGAACAGCAAAAATCTATAGGGACAGAAAAGAGATCAGTGTTGTCTAAAACTGGGGACACTGAGAGGAAATGAGGAGTAACCACTAGCACATATGCAGTTTCTTTTTATGATGAGAGAATGTTTCAAAATAGGTAGTGGTGATGGCTGCACAACTCTGCGAATATCCTAAAAACTACTGAATGGCACACTTTTTTCAATTTTTTTTTTAACGTTTATTCATTTTTGAGAGACAAAGAGACAGAGCGTGAGCAGGGGACGGGCAGAGAGAGAGGGAAACACAGAATCTGAAGCAGTCTGCAGGCTCCGAGCTGTTAGCACAGAGCCCAACGTGGGGCTCAAACCCACAAACCGTGAGATCATGACCTGAGCTCAAGTCGGATGCTCAACCGACTGAGCCACCCAGGCACCCCCAATAGCACACTTTTAATGGGTGGGTATGAGAGTATGTGAATTGTATCTCAATAAAGCTGTTATCCAAAAAGAGATAAATGAAAATAAGACTTTTGAAGTTGGGGAAGGGAAGCTGATATTTTGGACGGAACTGCTCCAGACCAGGCAGACTCCAGTGTGGCTTTGTATGTCTTATTTCATTCAAGCCTCACAGCAACCAGTCAGGTGGCTTCATTCCACCCATTTCACAGATGAAGAAATACAGACCCCTGGAGATTAAGCTGCCTCGGTCACTTGCTAAGCTGAGATTTGAACCCATGTCAGCCACCCAGAATTTTCTCCTTCCCTAAAAGACAAGTGAAGGTACTAAAAAGAAACTACTTGCCTTGGCTGTTTCTTCATGCTGCCTATAACTATTTAATTATGAGCAGGACACCAGCTTTTCTTTGCTTAAAAACTAACCTGAGATATTTCAACTGATTAAAGTCTTTCTAAAATCAAATAAGGTGTTTTTCTCAAGGTGACCCGTATCCCTTCCTGAATGCAAAGCCAGACCTGCTTAAACCATTGCTCTGACTGCTGTCTGTTGGCATTTTCTCACTACCCAATATTCTCCTTGAACTCACCTCTGCTTGCTCCCTCATTTGATAGGAGAGCTAAAAACACTGCCTAATGTATGTCTCCCTCCAGTCCCACCCCTGCATATACAAAGCAGCATCCAGGTAGCACGGCACACTTTCATGACCTCCTAATCCTATCGCTATGCACGTCTCTAATCGTTAGCATCAAAGAGCACTCACAAATGAATTCATATGGACAAAGTCCTCAACTAAGCATTCCAAAGGCATGCACCAGCATCCAACCCCAATCACTTTAAGAGCTTGTGTGAAAGCACCAATCATTTGGGAACGTGCTAAGGTGGGGTGAGAGGAGATAGATTCAAACAGAACTCATGTTCCTTGCCTTAAATGAGGATCATTCCAAGCTGTACAAGAATGGGCGGCCAGCAGAGTGTCTGGGATGCCAGCCATCTCTGAGCCACAGGCACGGAGTCTGCATTTACTCATATCACAACCCATTATCTTCCCAGCCAGGCTCCCAACCTTACCTCTACTGAAGCAGAAGCCAAGTGAACCAGCGAATGACCTTCCTGGGTCATCAGGACCACAGCAGCCACTCAGTTTGGCTCCTTACCACCTCAGCTCTTTGATCTGACAGCCACAGTCAAACCTTCCTTTCCTCTTTCTGAACATTCCCAGTATGCTTCCTCCTGCCTGTCAATATTTAACTACCCTGTCAAGTTACATTACATCACCTGCACTAAATCCTACCCCAGTGATAGCTAAAGGGTGTGCCTGTTTGATTTAATTCAACTATTCTTTATCAAGAGCCTTCCATTCATTCATTTCTTTCAACATGCATTGAGCACTTACTGCATTTGGCACTGGAGATACAAAAGTGAAAGATCCAATCCCCAGAGCCTACTTGGAGAGACAGACAAGACAGTGTGGTGTGTGCTATGATGCTGAAGCACAGAGCACAGGACTGTCTTCCATTACAGGCTGGCTGTTGAGAGATGCAGTGAATGGGACCAGAGAGTTCCTAAAGAGGGCGGCACTCAGGGAGACCTCTCTGATGGGCCAACCTAGATCTGGGAAGTCACAAGGATGAATGCCTGGCCTGGGTCCTCAAGGAGCTTTAATTCAACACAAGGAGATCTGTCATTCTACAGGCTGGCAGTGACTTACATAAGTGCCACAGGAAGATTCAGAATATAAAACCAAACAGGATAGCCATTTCCTATATTTTCTTGATGAGTCTGATCATCAGCCATTTCTAAGACTAAATATTTGAAAAAGGTGTCTCAAGAGAGAAAACTGACTCCAGCCAGTAGATCCTTTGGTGTTGTAAATATGAGTGATTCCTGAGATCTCTGGAATAGCAGATAAACCTATTAGTAAAGGAGATTGCCTGTGACCCATTTTCAAGACCAGGGAAACAAGAATTCAAGTAAGAGAGTAACATTTTTCCCTGGCCAAAGGAATTAATGTGGGACAAAATGGCTTGGCCACAGGTAAACCAAGATCTGTTACATACCCTTCTAATGGCTCCATGACTTTTCCAACACAAAATTTCCTGACATTTTACATAATATAGACAGACCTGCAGAGCCACTGAGTAATACTAAACTGTGGTCTTTAACTCCATCTGGGATCAGAAGACTCAAAAGCTACTCACTTTGGGATTTTTTTCAATGTTTGAGTTTACCATCTAAGCACAGCTCACAAATATGCCCCACATAGTCTTTTTTCTACCAAATCTTACTGTAGCTTCATGCTCCAGAGAACAAAGTCCCCCATGTATGTATGAACAGTCAAAGGACCCCACCACTGGGGAGCCTAAGAGGCTTCCATGGAAAGTACTGGAATATGTGAATTGCAAACTACAGCTTGGCAATCTCAATATATCTAATTTGGGATATGTTCCAAGCTCAAGAGCATCTCTGCATGGAAGCAGTTCTATTAGTCAGTTTCTCAGGTAATTTTCCAGGTCCACATGTATACTTACTTCTCCAAGAGTTTCGAAGGCAAACATTTACAGTCTATTGTTGTAATATTTTACTACAAGGTATTTAGGGTTTTGACAAATACTAACTGACATTGCCACCATTCCAGTGAAAATTGATGACCCGTATCTAATGCCTACTACTTGGTTGTGGCTGAAGACATTTTTTAGTGAGTTACTGATTTTAAGCAGAACACTGCTCCAGACCCCTCTTTTACATTCTGGAAGAACGGTTTGATTTCAGCCTTTAATAAATCCACACTGCATGTTGAATCATCACAAAACTGAAGTTTTGCCACACTCAAGATTGTTTTTTAAATCAAGACTTTCTCAGAGCCTTTTTTTTTTTTTTTTTTTTTTTGCTTAATAACACACAACACACTTGGCATTAGAAATATTATACATTATTAATGGAACAATTGTTACCACTAATTGCCAAATGCCCAGGGATTTCTGGATCCAATTAGAATGGATTTGTGTCATTTATCTTGCAATCGCACTAGAAGGAGGAGGTACTATATGACCTTTGTTTGTTTTTATAGGCAATTCTAGCACACGTGAGGTAAATGTTTCAAATAATATTAATATCATAGGTAGTAAGATAACTAAAATTCCATGGAGAGTAACCAGCAATTGTGACTAATGTTGCCACATGTAAACCATGAAGAAATTCAGCTTTCAAAAGACAGAATTTTGAAAATATATCTGGTTTATCTCTGGGGTATACAGCTTTACAAAATTGAAGAAAGAGAAGTTTTCAGGTTTTTGTTTTTAATAAGTCATCTTAAGGAGAAGTTCCAAAATAAAACTAATGGCTCAAAATCCAATTTAATACGCATTGCGTTTAGAGAGTGAGTAGCACTGTGTACCCACCGTGAGTATAGATAAAGAACTTAAAGCCTCAGGCAATATTACATGACCCTGGGTAACCCACTTCATCCCTGTGATAAGGGTCTAAGCCTGCTTACCTCTTAAAAGGAGTAATTAAGGAAAAGTGATTTGTTGTTTAAGCTACACACCAATACTGTCGCAGGGAGTATTGTGCCTTTTCTAAAAACGTTTATTTACTTTGAGAGACAGAGATAGAGAGCAAGCAGGGGAGGGGCAGAGAGAGAGGGAGACAGAGAATCTGAAGCAGGCTCCACAGTGTTAACTGTCGCAGAGCCTGAGACAGGGCTTGAACTCACAAACCTTGAGATCATAACTGAGAGATGCTGAATGCTTAATCAACTGGGCCACCCAGGCACCCTGAGGAATACTGTGACTTTTAAACACTTTGGGAGCACAAGATGTGTTCTAGGTCACAAGAGTCCTTCTAATGCCACTACTAACTGTCATAGTGTCCCCACACTGAGGCATTCCCTGAGAAGCACAGCTTGGAGTGCTGAAACCAGGAAGTCCTGGGAACACTATGGGTTGACCACTCCACAAGCTCTATCTCATGTCATGTTAGAACTTCATCTTGTTCATATTGTTTCGCATCTTGTCTGAGCCAACAAATTCTGATTCTCCAAAATTCAGTTGATTTTTTGAAATAAATATTTATAGCTAAGCCTAATAAATAATACGGATTTTCAAGTTGTTCGAACCTATTCACGGTGTTGGGGCACCTGGATGCTTAGTTGGTTAAAGTATCCGACTTTGGTTCAGGTTGTGATCTCACTGCTCGAGGGTTTGAGCCCCCCACATCAGGCTGTGGGCCGACAGTTCGGAGCCTGGAGCCTGTTTTGGATTCTGTATCTCCCTCTCTCTCTACCCCTCCCCGACTCATACTCTGTCTCTCTCTCTCTCAAAAATAAATAAACATTAAAAAAATCCATTAAAAAAATGAAACATTATCAATTACAGAGATTTTTTTTTTGAGGGGCTCAGGAACTAAACACAAAAACAAACTCAAAAAAAAATTTTTTTTCAGAAGGACTTCATGTCCTTGCTACTCAAAGTGTGGGCCACAGGATTAGCAATATTCCCAGTACTGGAACTTGTTAGATCTGTATAAGCCTGACCCACCCCAGACCTCCTGGGTCAGAATTTGAATTTCTATAAAAATCCCTGAGTGGCTCTGAGGCAGAAGCCAGTTTGAGAAGCCTTGTTTTAGAATGTGTTTAAGCCTGGGGTAAGAAGGAGCAAACCTCCATAAAAAATGTTTGATAGAGTTATAAAAATAAAAACATTCCTGCAACTCAAAGCATTTTGACCAAGAAAATGAAAGACGTTATTGTAATTTACATTTTCTGGGCCTTGTGAATTTTACCTTCATAGTCCGGGAGGCCATAAAATGTAGCTACACTCTAAATGAGGCCAATGATTCAACGGTTTTGCTACAAGGAAACCTATAGGATGCCAGGATCCACTTCAAAGGGTACAGCCAAGCTGTGAGGGGACCTCCCTCTGTGCACAGGTCTGTACCACCACCCTCTGCCCCTAGCATCTCCCTTGAATAGGGAATCAAACCTGAGATGACTCCTGGATTTTAGGTTTACAACGGAAACATCAGTGGGCAGAAGAATGCATGAAGAGCAAGTTTCTGACATATAAGTCAAGGGGTCTATTTTGGAATGGGGCGGCGGGGTGTGAGTGCTCTAAAAGTCACCTGGGTAGAGACGAGGTTGGTATTTGGACATACTGGTCTAGAGCAAACCAAGTTACAAAACAGTATGCATATGACTCATCTTTGTAAAATAATTTGGGAAGATGTCAGCAGAGGGGCTATATCAGATAATAAGGGGACACAGGATTTTATAGAAGAGAGCATTTCAGGCCTAGAGGGCAATGGAAACTCATGTCCTGTGGCTAGAGGGAAAAGAGGGTAAAACAAAACAAAACCAAAGTGATATACCAAGAATAACTAAAAGTTAAAGTGGAATCCAAAGAGATGACAATAACCACAGTGAATTCTAATAATATAAGGGTTAAAAAGTTTTCTGTCTTGAAACAGAAGATGACGTTATAATGTCCAGTACAGTAAGATTCTGAAACCCAAATTCTAAATATTTCAAACAGGGAGCCAGAAAGAGACTGAGTACAAAAATCTTATTTGTGTATATAGAACTGTGTCATTTGTACCTTACACACAGAAAATGCAGTCTTTTTTTATGTCTATTGGATATAAATTTACAGAAAGTGATTACCTATGTGGCCACAAAGAAAACAGTAACATTCCTTGAAGCAAATGAGGAAAGAACAAAAAAAATCCACAAAAATCTAAGTGGATTTAACTTAAAAAATAGTCTTCTAACTAATCCAAGAATCAAAAATGCAATAAATGTATAATACATGTTATTTAATATGAATATAACAATCAAGTATATTTCATATCAAAACTGGGATGCAGCTAAACTCAGAAGAAGATTTATAGCTTGAAATGTTTTTATTTTAAAATGAAAGGATAGGGGTGCCTGGGTGGCTCACTTGGTCAAGTGCCCGACTCTTGATTTTGAATCAGGTCACAATCTCACTGTTCATGAAATTGAGCCTCATATTGAGCTCTGCGCTGACAAGCATGGAACCTACTTAGGATTCTCTCTCCTCCTCACTCCCTGCCCCTCCCCTACTCATGCTCTCTCTCTTCAAAAATAAATAAACATTTTTTAAAAATTAAAAAAAAGTAAAAAATGCTGAAAATAAATGAATTAAATATTTAACTTAAGGAATTAAAAAACGTAAGAAAACAAACTTGAAGACAAGAGCACAGGAAAAAAAAACGGAAATAGGTTGGCTTTTAATCAATTTATACATTAATTCAAGAAACATTCATTGAACAGTGACTAGGAATTTTATTATTATTATTATTTTGCTACTCTTCTAGATTCAGGAATATGGCAGTGAATGATTGCTGATAATAAATAGATGAACAAAAAATTCACGGTTAAATAATTGATATAGATATTTGACACGCAATGAAAAGAAACAACTCCCTACACTTTTAATACAATCTAGGGACAGAGGAAGGAAAATAGTTAAATTCACTGTTGAGAAACCTGACAAATACTACCTGAGCCAGGAGATCAAGGTCAACGTTGTCTGTGATAGATCCTGTTAATAGTATATACCCTTGAAAAAAAAAAACATAACCCTTGTGTAATCATGAAAAATAATGACAAATTTCAATCAAGGGGCATCCTACAATTTACCTGGTCAATATTCCTAAAAACTGTCAAAATCATCATAAACAAAGGAAGATTGAGAAATTGCGGTAGGCCACAAGAGTCTAAGGAGACATGACAACTAAAAGTAAATGGATTCTAGATGGCATCTTGGAACAGGAAAAGACCATTAGGTAAAGGTAAGTAAATGTGAATAAAGCACGATCTTAATTAATAACAACATGTCATTAATTGTGACCAATGTACCATACTAATTAACATAAGCTGTTAATCACAGAGGAAACTAGATGTGAAGTCTACAGTAATCCTATAGAATCTTTTCATTTGTTTCTCTAAATTGAAAATGGTTGTAACAAATGAAATCTGTTTGAAAATCTAAAAATCAGTGGGTAATTTCAGATAGAGATACAAGTGATCAAGAACACAACATAGGGTAACGTAATAGGATGGCCTAGGATGGGACGGTGGCAATGAAATGTCATCAGCAAAGTTTTCTCTGAGGCACTTGAGCTGAGACTTTCATAATGAGGTAGGGAGAAAATCTTAGGGAAGAGAAAGGGACAACATCAAAACAGAAACTCAAGCAAGCAAGCAAGCAAAGGATAAATTAAGCTGAAAGCTGAATATTTCAAAAGACAAATAAAATAAGCAACCCTTTAGCATCCTGATTAAGAAAGAAAAGCACACAACACAGAGAGTAAGAAACAAAGTTTACTAAGGCAGCGTATCTTAATGCAAAGTCTGATAAACCTGGCATAAAAAAAGAAACTCTAATTTCCTTTATAAAATTAAATGTGTTTTAAATAGAATGTTAGAAAATTATATTTAGCCTTGTGGTAAAGTAAACTATGACTGAGAACAGTTCATTTTTTATATAAGGATGAATCAATATTTTAAAAATCAATTAAGTTTATGTTAACAAATTAAAATAAAAATGTGATTATGTCATTAGATGCTAAAAATCATTTACTACTATTTTGTAAGAACCCTTCTGGGGGTACCTGGGTGGCTCAGTTGGTTAAGCGTCTGACTTCAGCTCAGGTCATGATCTCACAGTTCGTGAGTTTAAGCCCCATGTCGGGCTCTGTCCTGACAGCTCAGAGCCTGGAGCCTGCTTTGGATTCTGTGTCTCCCTCTCTCTCTGTCCCTTCCCCACTTGCACTTCGTCTCTCTCTGTCTCTCAAAAAATGAATATAATATTAAAAAAAATTAGAACTCTTCTTGACTTTAAGTAAAATAAACATCAGAGGATGCTTCCTATGCATAAGAAAGCATTTACCAGAAGCCAATATAAGATGCATTTATATTAGAGTCATAAATAAGAATGTCCTCTATCACTATTTACTTTTCAACACTGTTTGAGAGCAGATGTAATAAGATGTGAAAATGAAATAAATAATACAAATACTGGAAATAATCTAATATATAAAAACAATTACTCATGGAATATATCTAGAACATTCAAGAAATATAACAAAATCTTTTTAAAATCAAACTGTAGTAAGACAACTGAAAATAAGATAAATATAAGAATACAGTAGTGTTTACTTATACTATGCATTAACAGGAAATAAAGGTAAAATAAAAATCTCAAAACTCTTCTTGTATTTTGAGAGAATTTGTTTTACCGAGATGCCCAAGGACCAATGAGATACATACGAAATAAATTAGTACTACATTTGATAGAGCCTCAGAATTTGAAGTAATAATTCCCCAGAAGACAAACATCAACCAAACTTGTCTTTTCCATCAAGTTGGTCAATCCCACTCTCCATGTTTCCTATGTTTACATGAGCTGTTTCAAGCTGTCTCCAAATGTGTCATCTACTTCCAGCACAGAATTAATTACTGTATGTTGATGCAACAATTTACCCACTGCCCACTCCTACTCTGGCCTTTTAGAGGCAGAAGAGGAGAGTTCCATGTCCAAGGTACACATCTCGGAAGCCCTGAAGGCTCCCTCGTTGATGTGGCCTTTGTGTTTCACTGATTTATTCCTGGAGAAAACTTGCTGGAGTTGTTGAAAGGTCAGCTGAGATCTCTGCAGGGTAAGCAATAACACGAGGCTCTACAATCCCTGCAGAAACACAGGGGCACAGAGAAACAGGGTAACCTGGCTAGTGAGTGGTCTTTTGAATAGCAGGTTCATAATTTGTATATATATGAGAGGATTATTTTATTTTATTTTTATCAGACATACCTAAACCTCAGAAGCAAATGCTTCCTCATGATACTGATCTCAAACAAGGAGGAGGGGGCCAGAGGTGATGTTAATAAAGATGAAAAGGGAGAGGGGCACAATTCCCTTTACCATTAAAACAAGAAATAAGGAATAAGTGTTCCATGTGAACGAAGAGAAGCATCAAATTCATTTATGTGTAAAAAAAAATTAAAAAATCACAACCCAAGACCCCAAAGCATGTGAATGATTCATAACTCTGTAAAATTATCCATATAAGAAGGGGCCCTGTGAGGACCTCTGTGAGATGCGCCTGGGTGGCTCAGTCGGTTAAGCATCCGACTTCAGCTTAGGTCATGATCTTGCAGTTCCTGGGTTCAAGCCCTGCATTGGACTCTGAGAGGACAGCTTAAAGGCCTGGAGCCTGCTTCGGATTCTGTGGCTCCCCTGCTCACACTCTGTGTCCCTCTCTCTCAAAAATAAATAAACATTAAAAAAATAAATTAATTAAAAAATAAAAAGAAATAAAAAACTAAATATGTTTCCCTCTGAAATAGACACATTTACCACATACTTGGATCCAATGAATACCCAAAACATGAAATCTATCATTACATCATTCCTTAGCCTTTGCTTCAATATCTGCAAATTAGGTTGAAAGTGAATTTTTTTAAGCACCTAATGTTGTTCTTTGTCACAGCAAGAGGTCATTAAACTTTGATAAGGGAACATCGAAGTTTGCAGTGGAACTGCAGGACTAATCTTATCCCATTATCTGTATCATGCAACAAACTTAGCATCATTATAGTTTCATGAGATACAATAAAAATTGCTCATTAATTATTCATACTCTGTTTCCAATACACAGAGTAAAAAAAAAAAAAAAAAAAGTACACGAGAGAAGCAGAAATGCTGTTGTCCTAAACATTTAGTTAGGTCAACAGAAGACTCAACTGAGCTTAAAAACATTAGATTTCAGAGCTCCTAATAGCATTGATGGCCTGAGTGCTTTGAGAGTTCCACACCTCCTTTCCTACATGCTATCAAATGTTCCCATTACCTATTGTGTTCTTAAGCCACAGACAAACACAACATCAAGGTTATCTATCCTGTACATTGACTGAGTCAGCCCCAAACCAAGTCTGTCCAGTAAAATGTTCAATGCAAATCTTTAAACGATGAAAATGGCCCTCCTAAATACCTGGCCATGAAGGTAACACATTATTTTCATTAATATCTAGTTTCCTACCAGATTCTAAGCTTCCTGGGCTTGGTAGCAAATGGTATTATTTTGCTTACCACTGTAGTCTCAGAATCTGGAAAAGCACTTGACACACAAAAGACAAATATTTATGTCTAATAGATCCTAGACTAAGAGTATCTCTACTTTATGCACCTATAAAAATGGACATATTATGGGGTGCCTGGGTGGCTCAGTTGGTTAAGCATCTGACTTCAGCTCACATCATGATCTCACGGTCTGTGGGTTCAAGCCCCACATCAGGCTCTGTGCTGACAGCTCAGAGCCTGGAGCCTGCTTCGGATTCTGTGTCTCCCTCTCTCTCCACCCCTCCCCTGCTCATGCTCTCTCTCAAAAATAAAAAAAATAAATTAAAAAAAAATTTTAAATGGGCATGTTATAATTTCTGTAACCATTTCTACATTGTTGGGCATTTAAGTTTCTTCATACAGTATTTTAACAATTGTGATTAATATCTTTATTCATGTGATTTCTTCATATTTTGGGCTCCCAAAAGGAGAATTAGTGAGTCAAAAAATCAGAACATTTTTATGGTTCTTGATACATAGTGCCAAGTTATTTATGGATGAATACGACAAGTAAAACATGGAAGAACAGGGGTGCCTGGGTGGCTCAGTTGGTTAAGCATCTGACTTCAGCTCAGATCAGGATCTTGTGGTTCATGAGTTCAAACTCCATGTCAGGCCCTGTGCTGACAGGTCAGAGCCTGGAGCTTGCTTCAGATTCTGTGTCTCCCTCTCTCTTTGCCCCTCCACACCTGCCTCTGCCTCTCTCTCTCTCTCTCTCTCTCTCTCTCTCTCTCTCTCCCTTTCTCTCTCTTTCTCTCAAAAATAAACATTAAAAAATTCTTAAAAAAACATGGAAGAACAAATTTTACCATGTGCCCATGAAGACCAGCTATTAAAACTTTTTTAAATAGTAGATAACTTAAGGGAAAATTGGAATGCTATCATATTTTTTCTGTAGTTTGTTCTTAATTTCTCAAATTGGGTATTTTTCTCTGCTTAAGTAATTGTATTTTCTCTTTTGTTCATTTGCCAAGGAATGATGGGGTCACGGCCATCCCTCTGTATATGGGAGCCTTTCTCAGATACTTAAAAGACCATAACTTCTCTGCCAATTTCATTCCTTTCGCTTCAAATACTCTTTCTCAAGAACACAACAGAACCTTTGAAAGCTGGAGTTTAGGTGATACTTCTATTGACCAGGGATCTTATTACTAAATGAACTTATAGGATAGGCCAGGAGCCCGTCAGAGGTCATGATGAATCCCTCATGATGGTCATCTAGATTATTTATGTGTGTGTTGATAAACACTGCTAGAGGTGGTTACTCTGGAAGAATTAGTGATTTATTTTACAGAGTCAGACCAGTTTTATAAGCTAATAAGTACTAGCCTAAGTAAGTCATAGTCAGGGACCAGCCTACACAAAGAAATCCTAGATCTACAAAAGTTTCAGTGGTAATGCAATTGAAAGCTGTCACCAAATCCTGTTATCTATCTGGGTAGAAAAGTGCTCAACAAAATTGTGATAGCCCAGAAGGTAGAGAGCTGAATTAAGGGCAACAATAACCTTTGAGTGAATGGCAGATTCAAGATAATAGCTGAGTGATAAAATAAAACTTTCCCAGTAACCCAAGTCCTAATAAAATTGCTCTGTAAGTGCTTTGGGGCTACTGGTCTCTTTAACTTCTTTGTGTTCCTAGGGCTGGAGGACATTTGGTTTTGGCCGTACGCACATTTATGGATGTGCAGGCAATTGAGGCAACTGGTAATGCAGCCCAAGGTGGAATGTGGTTTGTATAGCCTAGCAAAAGTTGGCATTCTTGTGTAAATATTTACCTATGACTTCTAAAACAAAGCAATCTGTCCTTGTTCTAGACAGCAATCCTTAAACACTTGGAATGAAAGATTCCAAGAATACCTATAAAACTGTTTTAGATTTAAGAGGTCAAAAATCCTCATAGATAACCCAAGGTATGCATGGTAAAGCTAAATGTTTACCTCTTCCTTTGTTTCTATTTGGCTAGATAATGCTTGATAGGAAGAGAAAGAGCATTTATTTTAAAAATGCTCCTTTTCAAGAATCATTTATATAGAGAGAACTAAATGTCAACCACAGATGAAGAGATAGCCACATTCTACAAATAAGTTAATTTCAAGGGGAGTTTCTTTTCATCTCCCACTGGAGATCAGAGTTGAACAGGGGAAAGAAAATTTAGTGATTAAGAGCACAGATTGGAGACAACCTCGGTTTAATCCCAGTTCTGCCTTTATTAACTGTATAATTTGGGAGGTGCCATTAAATTCCATATTCTTTCATTTCCTTCTCTATAAAATGAGGTTGATAATGACAACACCTACCTCATAGTGTTGTTGGGAAGAGGAAGTGGGTTAAATATGTAAAAACCCTCTAAAGCAGTGCCCAGTATATAGAACCATATATTTTCCAATAGAAGATTAAGAATATCTTAAGAGTGGAGTTTATAGAACTGTGTTCTCTAGTACTCAACATTACTGCAGCACATAGTAGGTGATCAATAAACAATTGATGAGTGAACATTTGACTATAAAGAATTTTCTACTAGAATTTCTTTACAGAACAACATTTCCTTGTCCCATCAAAGCATGACAATTCAACAACAGGACTGACAGACTGTTTTCAGAAACAATTCCAGGGTGAGAGTACGTACACCCCTATGCATCAACAGAATGAATAATGAGAGGGCAATGAACAATATTAAATAAAGAGTTTTAATGTGAATCCAAATGACTTTTCATTAATGCAAGTACTATTTTCTTGGCATAGCCCCCGCCTGCCCTTCTATTCTTTACTGATAAAGCCATGACTATTACACCATCTGGGATAGGTCAAGACCAAGTGGAGAGTCTGAGCTCATCCCTAATTACTCCATTATTCAAGCAGGGGTTAGAGAGTGGGTGGGAAAGTTTCAGGGAAAGATTTCAAATGACACAGATTCACTAATAAAATGCTCAGGAGCTGATTTAGGCCTATTTAATCTCCAAGACATCTGAAACAAGACAACATCTGTAATGACTTCTTATCCTGGAAAATCCCAGAGCGCTTTACATTTTTTTTTTAATCCATGTATTTAGCAGTCACATCACTCATTTATGAAATGTAGTTCTTGTTTCTAGAGTAAAAGGGAGAAATGTTTTTAATAGGTACCGCAAGATAATGAGATGACTAGACACACAGCTCACATCACTGGAAATGGAGACAGACTGGCTTTACCAAGTTGGAATGGGGCCAGCCTCCCAGCCTTAACAGAACTCACCATACTCTGGGGGTGGCATCACCAGCTTCCTCCTTGGATAGAAATGGGATAAGAGACTAGGTAAGTAAATGAGTGAGGTAATGAGTGAATTATTAAATGAACAAATATAATAAAGTTAAAAAAAGTACTGGCCTACAAAGATTTTAGTAGAAAGAGGTAAGGCCTTTCCCATTAATCAAATCTGCCAAAGAATGGATTCCATTTTAAATATCAACATGTGTCAGGGCACCTGGGTGGCTCAGTCGATTAAGCGGCCAACTTCGGCTCAGGTCATGATCTCACAGTTCATGAATTTGAGCCCTGCGTCAGGCTCTGCACTGACAGCTCAGAGCTTGGAGCCTGCTTTTGATTCTGTGTCTCCCACTCTCTCTGGCCCTCCCCGGCTCATGCTCTGCCCCTCTCTCTCTCTCTCTCTCTCTCTCTCTCTCATTTTCTCTCTCTCTCTCTCAAAAATAAACATTTAAAAAAATTTTTTTAAATATCAACATGTGGCTAGTGGCTATGAAATTACACAGTGAAGGCGAGATGAGTTCCTTAGACATCTCTTTTTTTTTTTCCTGTGTTCTCTTCCCTCACTTTCTGCTTACATATGGGGTTCCTCCTTGGCCCCCTGCTTTTGTGACTATGCACCCTTTCCTTGGCTGTCCTTGAACCACCTGATATTCTGCATCACCAAAATCTAACTTTCATCCTCATTTAAAATACCTACTCTTCATGAATTTATTACTTCAGCTGCAGGCACTATAATCCACCCAGGCCCCAAGCAGAGAACCCTTCTTGACAGCTCATCTCTCTTCCTCCACCCCCATTGACAGGATTATCAGTTCTTGCTATATTTATGCTTACCTTCCAGCGATTTTTCATATCCACCCTCTGCACCCCATTTACCATTGTACACTCCGAATTGTCACCCACTCTTTCCTATATTTCAACTGACATTCTTAGTTCTGGCTGCACATTAGAATCACATGGCAGGAGTGAGATGCCTGGGTGGTTCAGTCAGTTAAGTGTCTGACTTTGGCTCAGGTCATGATCTCACAGCTCATGAGTTCGAGCCCTGTGTCAGGCTCTGTGCTGACACCTCAGAGCCTGGAGCCCGCTTCGGATTCTGTGTCTCCCTCTCTCTCTCTGCCCCTCCTCTGCTCAGGCTCTATCTCTCTCTCCTTCAAAATAAATAAACATTAAAAAATTTTTAAAAAATCACATGGGGAACTGAAAATATGACCAGTGCATGGATCCACACCAGAAGATATGGTTTGGTGTCCCTGGGTGGCTCAGTCAGGTAAGCATCTGACTCTTGGTTTTGGCTCAGGTCATGATCTCATAGTTCCATGGGTTCGAGCCCCATGCTGGTTCCATACTGACAGTGCAAAGACTGCCTGGGATTCTCTTTCTTCCTCTCTCTCTCTGCCCTTCTCCCACTCACATTGTCGATAGATAGATAAATCTAGATAAATAGATAGATAGATAGATAGATAGATAGATAGGGTTTTATTCAGGATGAGGCAGGGCCCAGGCATTGGTATTTTTTAAAGCTCCCCACATAACTTTTGTGCAGTGAAACGTGAGAATAGTTCATCCTGCTCATCGGTCTGGATCTAGTTTTACTGCCCCTGTAGCCACATCCTGAAAAAGCACCAGGCTGCTCTTTCTAGAATGTTCATCCAGAAAATGAACCCCAAATTCCTTACCTTTTCCTAGCCTTTCTACTCATGTGCTGACATTCCCAAACTCACAGAAGCAGATAGTAGGATAGTGGTATCCAATGCCTGGAGTGGAGGAGGGGGATGGGAGTGGAGGAAGGGACAGAAATTGGGAAATGGTGATATCAAGTTTCAGTTATGCAGGATGAATAATTTCTGGAGCTCTAATGTATACTTGGTGACTATAGGTAATAACAATGCATGGTATTACTTGAACTTTGCTAAAAGAATAAGTCTTAAATGTTCTTATCACACATGCACATAAAAATAACTATGGGAGATAATATTTTAATTAGCTTGATTGTGGTAATAATTCACAACATATTTGTATATCAAAACATCATGCTGTATATCACAAATAAAATTTTTGTCAATTATGCCTCAATAAAGCTGGAAAAAACAAGAAGATCTGATACAAAAAAAAAAAAAAAAAACTAAACAAAAACAAATCATCACTTATCCATTCCTTAAAAATATATTTTTAGATAACAAACTTAGGTCTTCTCTCCCAGCTTCACATCACTTATTGTACCTTTGTGTGATCTCTGGGGATGTTCTCTAGGGATACTGGAGAGGGCTCACATGTCATCAGGTGGTGAGGACCAAAGTAGAGATGATTCCTGTGGACAACCCAGCCCATGTCTGTTCTCACAACAGCAGGTCTGCTTTTTGTGGCCAGGGACTTGTGCTCTGGGGTGAGACTATCTGCATTTGAAGTGTGGTCTTCCCCTGGGAGGGTGCATGACTTTAGTGAGTTATATCAACTCTCTAAGCCAGCCTCTCTATACCAACTCTCTAAGCCTGTCCTCATAATGGAGGACACTGACACGCTTACCTCATGCAGCCCTTCTGAGAATTAAATAGGGAAAACTAAGAAAGGAATTTACATGGTGCCTGTTACAGAGAAAGCTCTGAATAAATAACAGCCCATATCACTTTATGATTCTTGTTGGACTTACAAATAATATTCTTCTAAAGAAGGGATTTACCCGCATTTTTAAACACTTTTGTGAAAGCATTGTTCTAGAATGTTGTGACTGTAGAGAGGCCAACCTCGTTCTCCCTTGGGATCTGTGTAATTTGAGTTGCTAATGGATCCAGTGTTATTTCTTTATTCTGCAATTCAGAGACTGAAGTCCACACCTTGCCTGTTCACTAGATCCTGTCAGTGGAAAAGAAAACACCAACCTAGGACTCACATTTCGATGCAAAAGCCACAGGTGTTGGTGGGTGCCAGCTTCTGGCAGCATGGCATAAAAAGAAATGAATGCTCTTGCCAATGTTGAGAATATGACTGCAGTATGCCTATTACAAATATTTACCTTTTTAGCTGGAATACCAGGGGACACTAGGGTTTCTGTTTAAACAGTGCTTTGAGGCAGAACTCATTGAAACAACATGGAAAGTTTTGCATAAATAAACTTATGATTATACTTGTAACACATCATACAATCAGACTGCAAAATAAAGCTTGGAGGGACAAAATAATCCCACTTATTTACATGTAACTCTAGTTTCCAATACAGATTTGTAGATAACTTTGTGTAAAGGATAGTAGGATATATTTTATTCCTGGAAAAACAGGCCTATCTACTAGGGTTGAAAAAGCAGCATAATTTGGGGTTATAGCATAGGGGCTATAAGCAATGCCTTAGGGTCAAACAAATACAGGTTTGAGAAAAATAAGGCACTCAGAGCATCTAGAACCTAAAATAGATGCTGTAAATTTTAACTCTGATAATAATATCATCATTAATAATATGATTCTCTAGGGATATGTGACATAATTTTACCAAACGAAGTAATTAGGTTGTATTTTATTTTATCACATTTTGTTTTATACTGCTGCTGTTAATTTGTAATTATAGATCAACCCCCAAATATTCACAGACTTCAAACCTGGTTTCAATAATTTCAATTTTCTCTGAAAGTAAGCTGATCAACACTGAGCTATGGAAATGAGATTGAGGTGTCTGCATTTTCATGACCAGAAGGCATGAGAACTTGTCCTAAAATTGTTTGATCTTGTTACCATTTCTGCTGAACACTTTGAGTCACGCCAGAGTACAGAATGCCTTTTATTTAAAAGCTTCCAAAAGAGAGATTGCATCGACAGAAATTCAGAGCAAGCTGCTGAAAGGCTATATTAATCCCGATCCTAAGATATTACACTAAATATTTGACAGGAATCCAAACTTTCCTGTAGCCTTCCACTAAGAAGCTAATCTTTCATAATTTTAACTGTGAAAGTGGAGGACTTGATCTTTTGAAATGGAAAAGGTGAGTCTAATTGAATTTCCTTCTTTGGTTTCTTATTAAAGATGGGACCGGATTGAATCATATTCAATTAATGATTGTACTTGGATATATTGTTCTTTTCAGAAGCTGGAAATAAGATTAACAAAGCCAGACAAAGATGTAGGGGGCAATGGTGCCAACTCAATACTTAAAGGGCTAGGCATGCGTAGAAGTAAAGACCTATTTCAATGCCATTGATTCTGGAGTAGGCTGCTGTTCTTGACCAATTCAAGGACTGAGTGGAAAGTTGTGTGATACTGGGCATCACCTATTGAGGAAAAATAAACTTACAAATGCTACAAATAATAATTGAGACATATCATTCTAATCTCCGCCCTTCTCCTGCGAATCCAGCAAATACACCATGATCCTTGTCATTGTCAACTCAGTGCACACCTGTCCTGAGCTCACTGCAGCCTGCCTACCCAGTTCCCAGCCACCAAAGCTCAGGTTTAGACTGTTTCTCTCCATAAGGCTTAATGCAAGTCTGGTAACCATGGAGCATGTTTTATGAACCAATAATTGTGATATGAGATCTGATAAATTACCATAATTAAGCCAAACATTTTAAAACTGGGACTGTCCAGGAACACAGATTCAGTAATTATGGTCTCTCTAAAACTGTCCCTTCTTGGGGCACCTGGGTGGCTCAGTCAGTTAAGCATCCGACTTCAGCTCAGGTCATGATCACACAGTCCGTGAGTTTGAGCCCCACGTTGGGCTCTGTGCTGATAGCTCAGAGCCTGGAGCCTACTTCAGATTCTGTGTCTCCCTCTCTCTGGCCCTCTCCCATTCATGCTCTGTCTCTCTCTGTGTCAAAAATAAATAAACATTAAATTTTTTTTACATAAATAAATAAAACTGTCCCTTCTATAAGCTTCTCTGTGAATATTTTTCTTCTTTGTCTTAAACACTGGCATTCTACCATAACAGAACTGGCCATTCTTTTGCTAATTATCTCACATCTTTATTTGTGTATTGCCTATATAGTGATGGTATAAGTGTTTCCAGGGCAAACTTATCAGTTCCTCTATTCTTCAGTGTTGACACAGTAGAAGACACATGATATGTGTTTAATTAGTACTTCTCTAAATAAAGCTTATTTGTGGGGGTAGGGGAGGAGGTGGTACAAGTTTGGAGACAGAATCTTCTAGAATTTCATTCTGTCTCTGACCCTTGACATCTGTGTAAGCCAGAGTAAGTCCACATTTTAGGATGGGCATAATAATACACAACACTGTGATATTATGTGACATTTATGCAGTGCCTGGCATGTAGTAAGGCCTTCAACCATACGTATTCCCTCAGTGAACAGAAACACTGACCGAAGAGAGGTTTTAGAGTATGAGAGGGAACGGAGCATAGTGCCCATGAGCATGGGCTCTAGAACCAGACTGCCAAAATTCAAACCCAATTCTAAACTTCCAGCTATGGGATTTGGGGTTAACTGCTTAACATCTTTGTGCCTCAGTTTCTTCACCTGTGAAATATAAACATTAATGGTATCTACCTTCCCAGATTGTGAGGGTTAAATGAGTGAATACTTACACAAACAGGTGGCTTTGGTATTACTAAGGATGAGCTCAATTAGGAAATACAAATGAACTTGGTCAATTCTAAAGGTCTTTTAAAATTCTGGATGCATAGTACTATGAATATATATACTTTTGCCTTTAAAGCCCCACATATAAGAGAAGGTAACATTCATACTGAGACAGGCTTTACTGCCTACACATGTAAGTAAACAGCAGATACCTAAGTTTAGCTTTTTCCTTCTCCTCTTACAACTCACATATCTGCCACCTATGGTATCTGAGCCTATTCAATTTATGATCTCCCATAACCAGCTAGGAAGCTGAATGTGGAAGAGAAAGCTGAAGCCAAACCTGAGATTCAGTTTGGAAGACTGTTTATTAGAATAATCAGTCTTCTGCAGAGATGGTCTGAATGGAGACCTCTAAGTGATTTGTCTAAGATAGATGCCCAAGGTGGGAAGGTCTGGACTCAGAGCCTGACATTGAACTGAACCTTCAAGGAACCTTCCAATCAAGTTCATCAATGTCAAATTTAAGGTCCTTGCAGCAGGTGGACTATGTCAGCACAAGGTTCATTACTTAACTAGCCAGAAGCCATGACAGGGCTAGGACAAAAAAACACTTGTCAAGAAAAACTAGGCACTACAAGAGACTCGTTTTAGACCTGAAGACACATGCAGATTGAGAGTGAAGGGATGGAAAAGCATTTATCATGCAAATGAAAATGAAAAGACAGCCAAATAGCCATACTTATATCAGACAAATAGACTGTAAAACAAAGACTTGTAACAAGAGACAAAGAAGATACTTGTATACTCATAAAAGGAACAATCCCACAAGAAGATATAACAATTGTAAACATTTATGCACCCAATATGGAAGAATCCAAATACATAAAGCAGTTAATAACAAACATAAAGTAATCAAGAGTGATACAATAATAGCAGGGGACTTTGACACCCCACTTAACATCAATGGATAGATCATCTAAACAGAAAATCAACAAGGAAACTGGCTTTGAATGAAACATGGTACCAGATGGATGTAACAGATATATTCAGAACATTACATGCTAAAACAGCAGAATACACAATTATTTCAAGTGCACATGGAAGATTCTCCAGAAAAGATCACATATTAGGCCACACAGTAAGTCTCAACAAATTAAAAAAAGACTGAAGTCATACCGTGCATCTTTTCTGACCACAATGTTATAAAACTAGAAATCAACCACAGGAAAAATCTGGAAAGAACACAAATACATGCACATTAAATAAAAAGCTAGTACACAATGAATGGGTCAACATAATGATGGGTCAAGTCATCAAAGAAGAAATCAGAACGATATGGAGACAAATGAAAATGAAACACCACAGTCTAAAATCTTTGGGATGTAGCAAAAGCTGTTTTAAGAGGGAAGTTTACAGCAATAAAGGCCTACCTCAAAAGCAATAAAAATCTCAAACATTCTAAACGTGCATCTACAGGAGCTAGAAAAAGAACAAACAAAACCCCAAACCTAACGGAGCTAGAAAAAGAACAAACAAAACCCAAATCAGTAGAAGGAAGGAAATAATAAAGATTAAAGTAGAAATAAATGAAATAGAAACTAGAATGAATGAATGACTAAACAAGCGAATAAATAAATAAATAAAATAGAACAAATCGATTAAACCAGGAGCTGATTCTTTGAAAAGATCAACAAAATTGATAAAATTTTAGCCAGACTCATTAAAAAAGAGGACCCAAAGTCAGAAATGAATGAGGCAAAATAACAACAATCAACACCACAGAAATACAAAAATTTTAATGAATTTTAATGAAATTCATTCATTTAAAAATTTAATGAAATACAAAAAATTTAATGAAAAATTATATGTCAACAAACTGGACAACTTAGAAGAAATGGATAAATTCCTAGAATCATATAACCTTCAAAAACTGAATCAGGAAGAAATAAAAAATCTGAAAAGACCAATTACCAGCAATGAAATTGAATCAGTAATCAAAAGCCTCCTAAGAGGGGTGCCTGGATGGCTCAGTCGGTTAAGTGTCCGACTTTGGCTCAGGTCATGATCTCGCCATCTGTGAGTTTGAGCCCTACGTTGGGCTCTCTGCTGACAGCTCAGAACCCAGATCCTGCTTCAGATCCTGTGTCTCCATCTCTCTCTGCCTCCCCTGCGCGCTCTCTCTCTCTCTCTCTCTCAAAAATAAATAAGCATTTAAAAATTTTTTTAAACTCCCAAGAAACAAAAATCCATGACCAGACAGCTTCACAGGTGAATTCTACTAAACATCTAAAGTAGAGTTAATATCTATTATTCTCAAACTATTCCAAAAAGTGGAAGAGGAAAGAAAGCTTTCAAATTCATTCTATGAGACCCGTATTACCCTGATACCAAAACCAGATAGACACCAAAGACAGATAAAAGATACCAAAGACAGATAAAAATAGAACTACAGGCCAGTATTTCTGATAGACATATGCAAAAATCCTCAATCAAATATTAGCAAACCAGATCCAAAAATACATGAAAAAAATCATTCACCACAATCCAGTGAGATGTCAATATCTGTAAATCAATCAATGTGATGCATCACATCAACAAGAGAAAGGATTAAAAACTGTGTGATCATTTCAAAAAATGCAGAAAAAGCATGTGACAAAGCACAACATCGATACATGATTAAAAACCCTCAACAAAGTAGGTTTAGAGGAAACATACATAAAAATAATAAAGACCGCATATGAAAAGCCCACAGCGAACATCATACTAAATGGTAAAAATTGAGAGCTTTTCCCCTAAGACAAGGAAGAAGACAAAGATATCCACTCTCATTGCTTTTATTCAACATAGGACTGGAAGGCCTGACTGCACCAATCAGACAAAAAAAAAAAAAAAAAAAAAAAGAAAAGAAAAGAAAAAGAAAATGTATCCAAATTGGTAAGGAAGACGTAAAACTTTCACCATTTGCAAATGACATGATACTCTATAAAATATCCTAAAGACTCCACAAAAAAACTACTAAAACTAGTGAGCTCCATAGGGTTGCAGGATACGATATCAGTGTACAGAATTTTTTTGAATTTCTTTTTATATAAGTTTATTAATTTTGAGAGACAGAGAGAGAGAGAGAACAAGTATGCAAGCAGGAGAGAGGCAGAGAGAGAGGGAGAGAGAGAATCCCAAGCAGGCTCTGTGCTCATCACGGAGCCCAGTGCAGGGTTTGATCTCACAACTGTGATGGATACAAAAGAGTATACTTATCATGATGAGCAGCAGGTGTTTGTTGTATGGAAGTGTTGAATCACTATATTATATACCTGAAACTGATGTAACACTGTATGTTAGCCATATAGGAATTACAAATTAAAAAAGTAAATTCAATACAATATTTTTAAACATATATAAAAATTAAATAGAAAGACTAGGTACCAGTTGCCCTTATAGTTGCACATTGGTAAACTTGCAGTTTGCAAAATAATTCAGAAATTCGAACGAAGGTGAGAGTAACAGCACCATCAAAATGAACACTAAACTAAGATAATAAATTAACTTCATAACACATTCAGCATTGACATTCTTAGCAGCAGACCTCAGCTACTAATAACAACTCCACACAGTTTTCATGCTACTGGCTTTGCTGCCTTCTTCTTCTCCATCAGGCTTTTGAACCAGGATTCCATAGGCTATGCCAAGTTAGCTTAGGCACTTCCCTTGCCATCTCAGAAGAAATCAATACCATATCCAAAATCGTTATTTATATATTTAAGAGTCTTCTCTCCATCAGTCTTGTTCTTTTGGTCTCTCTGCCATAAAAATTCTACCAGAGATCACTATTTTTCTTACTCTCAAGTATGATTCAAATGCATTTCAAATCAGGGAAACCTGATTGTGTCCATACCATTTTCAGGATGGAACAAAATGGAATAACAAGACAAATCTACTACAGAAACAGACAGAAGGAGGTTTCATGGGAAAATCTCAGCTGAGCGCTGAGGAAGGCAGATTACTGGAGAGCTCTGCAGGAACAGCAGGTAGATACCAAATGAAACCACAGTCCTTGTTAGAGGCATCCACACAAAGAAGGCTATTCGGTGTTCTGCGACGACAGACATCACCTCACACCTAAGCTGTGTTCAGTGAGAGAAAAGGAGTCAGGTACATGGATCAAGACAGGAAAGAAGAGGAGGTAGAGAGGAAATAAAATAGGAAGAGTTGCAGTAATTGGACTGAGTTAATGACTCTAGACAGAGCTATACAAATAGGAGAAGGTGAGAGGCTGTGCCCTCCCCAGGAAAGACTTCCCGCACTCCTTTGCACCCATCAAAACCTTCCCCATCTTTTGGTCATTGCTGAGACCCAGTGGCCCTCTAAGAACTGCAAGCCACCAACAGCTCCCCTTTGACACCTGATGTCCTTAAGGTCTGCATTAGTGTTTCTCAACTGGAGGTGATTTGGCCCACGAGGGCATATTGGCAACATCTAGAGACCTTTTTGGCTGTTAAAAACTAGGATAGTGGGCCAGCATGTACTGGGTGGAGGACCTGGATGCTGTTAACATCTTATAATGTGCAGGTCGGCACCACAGCAAAGAGCATCAGTAGTGTTATGGCCGAAACCTCTGGTCTGCGTCACTATCATTGGGTCCCAACTCCTCCCGGCCTTGAAAAGTAGTTCCATGTTCTGGGTGTCTGTGTTGACTCTCAGGCCAGCTTATAAGTATCTTTGGAGCATAGAGCACACTTGGTACTTCATACTGTCACCAAGCATTCTGGCACAGTGCCTGAATGCAGTAGGTAGGGTGTGTAAAGAGTGAAGAAGAAAAAGGACAAACGTGTTCATTGTGCTGGGTCAGAGCTAAAGGAAGTTGCCTCTTGGTAGCATCATCATCAAACCCTGCTACAGAATGCCATGGTAGAATGCCATCTGAACAGCGAGCAAGGGGTGAGATGCTCGGGCAACGAGGAGAGCCTGGGAAATAACTAAGAATGAAAAGGTGGGGGCCAGGCTGCAGCATCACATCCAATAGTCAGTGAACGAAAGCATTGAAAAATGGGCATTTCAACTTTTAAAAGATGCTTTTAGACATAATTTAGAAAACAGTCCAAAAGCTGCACAAACCGGGTAAAAATTGATCTGTGCACCTCACAGCGCTTCTGAGCCTCTGCTAGTCTTCTGCAAAGAGCAGTGCAGATACCCCCGGGCTTTTTGAGGTTTTTGCTGAGGAGAAACAACATGAAAAGACTCTCTTTATTCCCGCCTACTCTCTCTCTCTCTCTTTCTTTTTCTCCCCTCCAACTTCTCTCCCTCTCTTTCCCCCACTGTCTCTCCTGCTCTCTCTCACTCCCCCCCTCCCTCTTTCCCTGTCTCTCTCTTCTTCTTACCCTCTCTCCCTCTCTCTCTCCCCCACCCCATCTTTTCTATATCCTTTCCTCCATTCTCATAAGTCCAGAAAAAGTACAATCACCTCCACCATAGGGCTTCCAAAGGCCCATCCCGCTTCCACTGTGCTTGAGTATAGATCTTATACTGTACTTCATAATTGATGGTTCCAGAGCTGTTGCTCCACTGGGCTGTGGGCCAGCTCCACGGTGCTGAGACCAAACATTATCCTTTAGTCCACCAGCACCTAGTGGAGTGCTAGGCACATCCTACATGCTTGATAAACAGAAATTGTTGAACTGTTGAACAAGAGAAGACTTGTGCCTGTCTGAGACAAAGCCACACCTCAGTCAAAGGGCCAATTCCCAGCCAGCGTAGCACAGAAGCTGGGCAGCTTCAGGTCAGGACACCTCAGACACTGCTCAAATGACAAAGTCTGTAAGCTTGAAGGCATTCCCATCTGGGAAAAAGCAGCAGCCACAAAGTTCCCATTCTAGAATGTCCTTACCATCAACTGCATGTAAATTTCTAAGTATTCATTTCCAATAAAGATAAAGGACGTTTGATGCGGCCCCTAGATGTTAGTTTTTTTCAAGCAATATCAACTGCATAGTTCCAAACACACATTTGCCAAGATGTAGCTTTTCTTTCTCAACCTATCCTGTCTGATGGCAAAAACAAAAACAAAATCTTAAACTCGTCACCCCAGAGTTTTCTCAAGTTAATGTTCTCAGGGATTCGGGTTTAAAGGACTGTCACATTTAGCATTAAAACGCTCTCCTTTGTCTCTCCCTGCCTTGCCTGACTGGGATCAGTGTGAACCTCACAAGTTCCTGCAGGGGAGGGGGGAACAGCGAGTGCACTGCCTAGTCTTACTCTCTGTCTGTTCAATGCTGGCCTTTGGTCTAGACGTGTCTGTCTCTTCTTGTCTGGACTTTAATAGAACAGTACTCCTTCAGTGATGACCACTGGCTGATCTGCAGAATCACATAACTCCATTCAGATGGGTGGCATGGGAAAGCATTGAGGCTCAGCCCATCCCTGGCAGGAACCCTCCTGTTTCAACTGACCCTCCTCCATAGGATCAGCCCTTCTTACATGGGCCTTCTCTCTCCTGCGGCTCAATGCTGGACTCTGCACACAGACACTCCCCTAGACCTTTGAACTGACTGCAGTGTCTGTGGCATGAATCACCCTGTGCCATTTCCACTGTGCTGAAACAGCACAGAGCACGTGCCCCAAGGTGGCGGCTGTCCCTGCTGGACCACACCCCTGGACAGTCACACATTCATCACCAATCCCTAGGCTTCAAGAAGCTTCCATCAGTGACACCCAGCTTACCCATGAGTCACCTGCTTCCACTTCAAACTCTGCTCCACAGAGCTGTTTTCTCTGTGGGAAGAGGGGTGCTGCAGTAAACAGTGAGTATAGGGACCTATTGAGTCTATTTTCATTCTCCTGATGACCTTCTCTTTTATCTTGATAGCTGTATCTTGAACCTAGAAATCAATATTCTGGTAAGCTTATTCATTGATAGATTTCAGACAATTTCATACCCCTACCTAGGGTAACAGGCTACCCTTAAATGCATGTGAGATTATTAATCAGTGTATAAGAAAAACTTAGCAATTATAGGATTTTGTTACATTCCAATTCACGTGAAAAATGAATGGCCAGCCTTTTCCTTTTCTAAGTCTACTTCATTTTCCAAAATGTCCCCATTCTCATGATTGACCTGCTTGAGGTCTTCAAATAAAGTTAGTAGGGATCCAGGATTCTGAGTTTGTCCCATTCTTCAGATGGGAAAAGAGAATATCTGACAGAAGGAAGGACTAGTGTCCTGAAGTTTTGGTAACATGATCTAGAGGAGTACCCAGGGCACCTTAGGGTCCTTTAAGCAAAATGGAAATGCTAACATGAGGACATAAGGGGCCCAGAAACTTTACCTTATTGTAAATAACTTAAAACATTTTTTTAATATTTATTTTTGAGAGAGTGAGCGAGTGAGCAAGTGAGTGTGAGCAGGAGAGGGGCAGAGAGAGGAAGACAGAATCCAAAGCAAACTCCAGGCTCTGAGCTGTCAGCACAGATCCTGATGTGGGGCTTGAACTCAATAACTTTTTTTTTTGTCCTAAATAACATTTTTTTAATATCAAATTTATTGTCAAATTGGTTTCCATACAACACCCAGTGCTCATCCCAAAAGGTGCCCTCTCAATAACTTTTTAAGACAAAAAAATTAGAAGGATTATTTTTTTTCAGTTCTATATCTCCTGGTATTGCTTGAAAACACACCTTCTTTATCTGCTAGAGGTAAGTGCAGACCCATTGTCCTTCTCCTTCTTGTCAAGCAAAAGGATACTGAACCTTACACTCCATATCCCAATGGGGTGTTAAAAGGGTAAAGTGAGAAAACAGATGTGAGACACCAAGCTACAATCGGGAGATTATTAGAAGTCTCCCTGTGAGCACTCTCTCTGGGGATTTGTCAGGGCTCTGTGTTTCCCTTCCTTGTACTCAGATCCTTGTTTTTCCACAGAGTCAGGCAGGACAAGAGTCAGGATCCTTTCTCCCCTCACTCACTTGCCAGCACCTCTGAATTCAAGGCCTGACAGCTGGGCAGGAGGTGGCCCCACTGCTCCTCTGAACGCATCTGTTCTCCAAATGATCCTTCCTCAGCAGACTTCTTTGACCTTCACTCATTAGGATTCCCCATGGATTGTGCTCTCCATGTGAAGAACTGCCTTAACTAATTCCTTGCCTTTTAGCACCTCAAGGGGCCAGAATAGATGCTATATGATGATAAGAAATAATCTCTTAGATCATTTTATTACTTCTATATGAGGACACTAAACATTTCTTGTGATTGAATGATTCGTTCAGGAAAGAAATAATTTAGTAAAAGGCCATTCTCCTATTCAAGAAAGCAAGTTGTAAAAGTATCAGATAATTTCACTTTCTTGCATTTCACTGCCTTGAAACAGCTCCCAAATCCAAGTTGGTCTCCGTTAATGTGAGAAATTGGTTTTTGAAAAGAAGAAATTCATGGTAAGAAGATTTTACAAGTTGAATCTGATGGATTCATTCACAAATAATTTTATTCAACACTTTTATGCTGAAAAGCCTACATTGTGTGAAGTGTTGGGGGGATATAAAGTATTAAGAATAAAGTTTTAAATGAAACTAGTTGTTTTGCATGGTAGTTTTAAAACACTTTTCATATATATCTGACTTCATTCTCAAAAATCTGTGATGTATTTGCTGTTATTGCCATTTTAAAAATGAGGAAAAGGAGGCTCACTTTGGCATCCCTGAACTAAAATCCCAGTTCCTATAACTTGAAACTCCAAATCCTTCTCATTACACAACACCCAGCCCTTTGGTTTGCAATAAGTAAGTGTCCCTCCGAGTAGTAAATGCAAAGTGCGATTTGGTTCTTCCAGTGAGCAGTCACTTCTCACTGGAGTGATACAAGAGAGTTTAATAGGGTAGGTTGTCATTCCACTTGGTCCCAGAGGAAAGAGGATCTTGATAGCCCTGGGAGAGTGAGTAGCAAATAGTTCAGGGAGAGGGGAAGAGATGAACAGAAGCACAGAAGTAAAAGGAAGCTAAGCAATTTTGGGGACTGGAAATTAGAGCAGACTGCTATAATACGGAGCCCCTGGAGAAAACAACAAAGGAGCAGTAAGTGAAAAACAGAGGTTGCACAGAACCTCATTACTGGGTTGAAGGATTTATACATCATTCAATGACCAGTATGTGTGTATGTGTGACAGGGTGGTGATGGTTTTGGATGAAGATGGCATGATTCAGCTTGTGTTTCAGGGAAACTAGCCTTAACGTTATGCAAGACAGACCTGCAAAAAGAGGAAGTGAGGACTGAACAATTGCCAGAGACAGAGGAGGAAGCTCTCCTATGGATTCGAGGAAGAATTAATGCAGTGATCATAGGAGAGGAGAAGAGAAAGGAAGAGAAACAAGAAACATAATACTTAGAAAATCTAAAAGGCTTAATAATTTATAGAAGGTTGAAGGTGAGAGAATGGAAGTCCTATGGTTCAAGTTGGGCCACTGGAAGACTGATCGATATCATAAATATATATGATCTGAAAGAAGAGAATCTTGCAGAAGCCTTAAGTTTTCTAAGGAAAAAGAAATATAAAAATAGTAAAACAGTAAAAACAAGCACTTGCACACTTATACGACCAGGCGTCTGTTGCTCATGCAATTTTTACAATTTTTTGAGTTGCATAGGATTATTACACTTACTATCATGGTGAAGACACTGAGGCAAAGAAGGTTAAGACAACTTGCACCAAGATAACCCAGCTAGGAAGTGAGGGAGGCAGGAAGGAGGTTGGCCCAGGCAACCCGGCTCCAGAATCTATGCTTTTGACCACTATGATCTGCTACCCTTCTAAGATAAGCGTGTTTCTGAACATGCTGGTTTTACAATGCCCTGGAGATGAAGATTCCTAATAACAAGGTCAAACTCAAGCTCAGAAGAGTAACTGGAAACTAAAGGTGCATATCTGGAAGGCATCTGTGTGGAGGTGACAGCTAGATTTGTGGAGGGGATGAGGACAACCAGCGGTGGGGGCATGGAGAGGCCCCAGGAAGTGAAGGTGAAGTAGGATCCAGGATGGGGAAAGAAGATAGACAACATAAGCTGGAAAAGTAGACGTTAAGTGGGTGAAAAAAAAAAGGGGGGGAACCAAAGAAAGAGAAAAGAAGAGTGCAGTCAATGAAAGAAGGCCTTCGGGTGAATTTCAAGCATTATCCCAATAATATGAAATGTGGAAGGCCATTTAGGCAAGGAGCTGACCAAGCAAGGGCTATTGGTAAAGCTGAGTGGGTGATTCTACACAGACAGTTGGGTAAATTTCATGGCTTTATTGTGAGGAGCCAACATGGATGACACTCCCACCTGCAACACCCAATTCTACATATCATCCACTCACTGCCCTCCCCCCAACCAATCTATCAGTGGTACAAAATCAAATTACATAGACCCAAGAAAGGCTCAACATTGCAGAGAAAACTCCATGTGCATCTTTTATTGAGCTATGTGAGAATTCAGAGATACATGGCAAGGTCCCTGAATTCATTCTTTTAGTAAAGTTGTCTTCTTATGTAAATAACCCAAAGTTAATCTGATGAACAACTTATTTTCAAAGTCTGTTTCTTTGTTTTAAATAGAGGAAAATTCAGCCTCAAGGCAGTGCCACCTTGCATCTTTATCTGTGGCCCTCATCTTGGTGCCCTGAAGAGCAGCCAGTGTCCAGCCTGCTGAGACAGGGTTCCACATACAGTACTTCTAATGACCCTAGCCACACATATGGGCCACTTGTCATATTCAGCTTTAAGCTCACTGCTGACAATACTTATCAGATCAAAACAAACATGCCTATTAAACATATTATAAATTGGTGTACATGAAGCAAGAGACAGAGTAACAGAATAAAGCAGACATAGTGTGGCAGAGGAATGTCCTAAGCGCGTATACCTAAAATGTACATTTCTAATTTATTCTTCCCATAGTATTGTATGTTACCTCTGAAATGAAAGCAAGTATTATTCTCCTGTTGAATTTATACTTCTCTTTGTCATAAGAAGTTTGATATTTATTCTAGGGGGGACAAAAGGCATGATATGTAAGTTTCCAGAAACTCTGTGCCACAAATCAAACCTTTGAACCATCCCAACATGGGGAAGCTCATGCATTTCATTGACTCGGGAGGAAGAACAAGCACAAATTTAGCTAATCCATTCTGTATGGAATCATGTCAAGTAATCCAGTTGTTTATCTTGAGCAGTCAAGAGGAAAGACTTGTTAAATCTAAAGCAAAAGTAGCACATGTAAGCGCTTGATTTGGTTTTCTTCAAGATATCTCCAAAGGCTGCAAATTGAACTCTGCCTAGAAGTGCATGTTGGGGCAGCTTTTCCTTAAAGCATTTCCCTTCCTTTAAAAAAGCCTACTGATAAAAGAAAAAAACACATTTATGAAGATATTTTAGCCCTTTAGTCTATGTGCGTCTTAATCTTTCTACCCATCTTCCTTCTTTCTACAAAATAACATAGGTAGACAAGGCGCTATGTTTACATAAACATACGTAAGATGTACACGTGAGCAAAGATACAAGCTGCTCCTCATGGCCTTTTTCTCAGTGTGACATGATGTGCTTTGACACTTCCATGCACTGTGTATATACCTCCATAAGAGCTCTTATGCTACTGGGTAACATTTCTCCCTGCTAGGCTGAACATACAAAATCAAGGACGGTTTCTGACCCACTCTGCATTACCATTACCTATCACAAAATAGCTGCTCTGTAAGTCTCTGCTTGATCAATGGATGAATAAATGAAAGCATGTTCCCAAAACTGCTGTTAACTCTCATGCATATTAGAAATGAATTTCTGCCTCAGGCTTTTGTGCTTTTTTTTTCTTTTTTTATTTCAACTGTAGCTTGAAGATTCAGTGCTCTTGTGCCTGAGGCAAAAGTGATTGAAAGTAATCTATTTTATACTCAGAATATTTAAAGGAATTTTATAACATATTAGAAAAATGGGAAATTATCAAAATAGATGAGTGGCATTTTATAGATCACAGGGAATATATGTTCTCCCAAAGACAGAAATACTAAACCCAGATACCTCTGAAATTTGAAATAGGTGGACTTTTAGGTCCCTTCCAACCTTGAGAATTCTCTCAACAAGGAAATAGTAGTTTGTCCTAAGGAACTACTGTTCCTTTTAATAATATGACTCTCTAACTTTCAGAATTCTCTGTCTCCAAAATCTATAGGCCAGTCTGAAGTGGATTTCATGTCAAGGTTGAAATCAGGGATTGTATCATCCTGAAGGTACCACTTTTCTCTGTTATATGCCATATTGATTTGAACTACAAAGGGAGGTTAATATATATAATGAACATCATTATGCCTCATCCAAATCTCATAGAGTTTTATGGTATTTTTCTTTCAAAAGGAGTTATAAGACACAGAAGTATAAGGACTCTTAGAAACCAAATACCACAATTTCCATCAATTGTCTGAACTACTCTGACAACTCTCTGTCAAATGCTTGTGTCTGTGCTTGAACACCCAAAATCCAGAAACTCACCATCTTCCAGGCAATCCTTGGATCTCTGCAAAGAAGTCCTGTGACAAGGTATCAAAGATATACCTTCCAGAAACATCCATTGATTTGTTAAATTTAGACTCTTGGGGCAATACAGGCTAAAGTTGAATCCTTCCAAACACTCATACAAATAACTTTTAAGGATTTAAAAGAAAGCTTATTTTTTTCAGTCTGATTCTTCCCATTTGTTCTTTGGACCAACATTCAAAGTTCCATCCATCCGTCCCTCAAGTAATGTCATCTTGAGTCATTTAACTCTCATGGTCATTTTTCTCTGAATACATTCCAAAATGTCCAATGAATTTCATTAGTATTTGGTAACCTTCACTGAATATAATTATTTTCAGTATAATTTGAAAAGTCCAAAGTAGAGGAAGATGATGACCTTCTTTATTCCATTAATGGAGGCTCTGGATTACATATTACATTTTTAGGAGTCATTCACATTGAGATTACTGTTGACTGTTTAAATACATATTGTTACTAAGCCAATAGCCTTCTGATACTCTAATGTACACTTTATTCTAGAACCATGCCAAACTTCACATTTATTTCTATTAAATACCTTTTGTCATCTTTTTTTTCTTACCCTCTAACACCTTTCTTTGGCTGAAACTTGAAAAATTTCAATGGTGTGCTATCCTCAAATGGGATATATATAGCTTCAATTATCTTTACTCACATCACTGACCTAAACACTGAACAGCCCCAGGACCATGAAAAGAAGTGTGTAGTATGCCACAAAAACCTTCTTCTGGTTGACATCAGTCTCCCTTTGAGGGTAATAATTCAACCAAGATCTAATCCACCACATAGTATCAGCATCCAGACCACATTTCTCCACTTTTTCCACAAGGGAAAATGAGAAACTTTGTGAACAGTTTCCACATGATAAAACTAAAAGACCGTTTTGCCAAAAAACAAGACAGAGAAAAATTTATTATTGTATTACTCACCCTGTGTGTATGGGGTTAAATATTCATAGCAACCCAGAACCTGGAATGTGACCTTATTTAGAGATAGGGTCTTTACACATGTAATCAAGTGAAGATGAGGACATACTGGGGTCTATAAAATGACTGGTACTCTTATAAGCAGACAGAGATTTGCACAGAGATACAGAGAGGAAGACAGCCAGGTGAACACAAATGCAGAGAATGGAATTATGTTGCCATGAGCCAAAAATTGCTGGCAACCACCAGAAGATGGAAGAGGTAAAGAAGGAATCTTCCCTAGAGTCTTCAGAGGGAATGCAGCTGGGCTGACCTTGGATTTATATTCTAGCCTGCAGAACTCTGAGAGAATATATTTGGTTTTTTCAAGCACATAGTTTGTAGTAGTTTGTTATAGAGGCTCCGAGAAACCAACACATTGTGTGTCATATGGAGAACACTCACTTTCTCCCTTCAACCTGTCCAAATACTATGGGCACATCAACTATGCCCCTGCCTCAGTCTACTTCAATTCCATATATATCTCTCCCTTCCTTTCACTGTTCAGTCATTGAAATGAGGACTACACAACTTGGCAGCTAGTAATATACTCATTATAATATTTTACAATTATTTTTTGAGTGGTATGCTTGTACTTCCAATTAGATTATAATCTTAATGAGGGTAGGACTAATACTTTGTCTTTTTGTGTAGTTTACAGCATCAAAACCCCACTCTGCCCAGCGTTGCTACACACACACATACAACACTCCAACCATTGACCATGATAAAACTGGCCTGGAAAACAAATTCAGTTAGGATACAGTTGGAATAGTTTATCCTGATAAATACTATAGCACTTTTAAAAAATATGTTACAATATGTTAATGGAGAGAAAATGTGAAGGAAAGTAATATATTTTAAGGAATTTTCACTAATGTAAATGTTAAAATTAATCTCTTCACTTGTTGGAGAGAATGTTCCCCTTTTTTAAATGTTTATATACTTATTTAGAGAAAGACAAAGAGAGCATGAGTGGGGGAGGGACAGAGAGAGGGAGAGCTCAGAAAATCTTAAGCAGGCTCTGTGCTATCAGTGCAGAGTCCAATGGGGGGGCTCAATCTCACGAACCATGAGATCATGACCTGAGCTGAAACCAAGAGTCAGATGTTCAACAGATTGAGCCACTCAGGGGCCCAAAGAATATTCCTTATAGTATATATTTTTTCCTCTTCTTTCCTCTTTCTTGGTTATTTGTGTTGTCCTAGTCGTAGTTATTTCTTTAACCTAGGATACATGAATGCCCTGTTAGAGAAATGATCTGTAATACGAATATGCTTTCTGTAGATTGCTTAATATCATGCAGGCTACTCACTAGGCAAGCAGGAAATCTTGTGATCTGTTGAGCCTCAATAGGGATACTTAAATGAGACTCAGAAGCCATCCTCTACTCCAGTGTTATTTCATGGATCTCACTACTTCCTTTTCATCAGCAGCAATTGTGAAATGCAAAGCAAGTTCACTGGGAACCTGCTTTCATCTCACCCTTCTCCACATTTCACATTGCCAAGAAATTGAAGGCCCACATTTCAGTGAGCTGGGCCAGGACCTATTCATGTGCTGATATCAGAAAACTTATACCCCAGTTTCAACGAGTATCCTTCCCCATAATCAATTTCATCAGTGAAAGCCAAGTCGTTCTCTGCTGAAAAGTGAGCTGTGATATCTTCTCTGTCTTCTAATGGATCTTTTCCCTGGAATGCCACACACAGTCATGTAACAATCATTCAAAGGTACAGCTTTTTTTTTTCCCTGCCAAGGTAACACATTCACCTCAATAAGAATACACCGATTCTTTTAGCAAAACCTTCTTTCCATAGCTGGGAAAAGAGGGTGACCATATTAATATCTATCAACCAGGTGGCCTGTGTCTCTAATGGTAACTGATGCCAGGTAACCCCACAATCTCAGAGACCCTGGCCTGAGAAAGGAATTATGAATTTTGATTCCTTCTGGGCTAAGGCACGTATAGGGCTCTGCCACTTGGTACGTGACTAATAGGCCCTACTGAGGACAAGTCTTCTTAACCCAAAGGAGTGATAGGAACTTCAAAATTTCCTTTCTAAAATAGAACTGTATGTGATCTTCCCTCACACACAATTATCACACATTGAGTAATGGGGTGAGGGAAACATATGTACTGCAAAGGAAATTTAAGGAAGAAACAATAGGAAGTATTTCATTTAGCATTCTTTAGGACAGGTGATCTAGCATATCTGAAACAGCTACCCAGCTCACTCCACTACATTAATATTTCAATTCTCTGAGATGGAGAAGAAAACAACCAACTGGCCAAAACTAATAATGCTTGGTTAAAAAACAATATGATGCCAAATGCAACCACCTCTCCTTGAGAAGACTGTTTCTCATTTATGCAAGCTTAGGTCACACTGAAGGACATCCCTGTTCCCAGGACAAGGGACCATCTAAAGAACCAAAGCATGAAATACAGCCTATCAAGAGAGTCTTGGTGACTGGGAAAACAACTAGCAGTTCTGCAGGCAGTCTATGAGAAGGGGAATATGGGGTTAGGGGAAGCCTTGATTAAAAGAAATATGTGTCCAAGAAGGAAATCCACTGATGGAGAATAATACATCTGCTATAAATTTAGACTGATGGCTGACACTAATGGAATGAGGAAACTCTCACTAGGAAAAGTCATTCACAACCATGCATCTAAGTGGCAGAGGTGAGGAGGAGGGGCTGGGGGCCTGCTGATATATTCCCTGCCTGGATACAATTCTCCCAAATGGCCCTTGTTAAACAATTTCTGAAATGTAAGAGGTGACATGACAGAAGGCTATTAGAGGAAGCAATGTGAAATCAATCTGTCCATTCATTCAGAGCAACACTGAAGCATCAGGAGTCAGACTGGAACATGCAGAAAAAGTAACTGAAGTGAGGTACAATTTTAGATGCTCTCATTGTGTAGTCCCAGCACCAATCCCTACCTTTAGAAGTGAAGGGTGAGGGGAAGGGGCACCTTTCCTCTGTATTGCCATTCCCTGGTTTTGGAAGTTACTATATTTCAATTTGTACATACACATTTTAGTATAATATATTTATTTGTGTCACTAGACAACTGAGCTCCTTGAGGGATCCTTTCCCCTTCATATTTTCCTCCTGTTCCTAATATTGCTATGTAAACAAATTCATTGTTGAATAAGCAAATTTATACACAGAATGGGAGAGATCTTAAAACTCCAAATAAAGCATCCAGTAATGAATCAAAAACTAGCTTCGATTTCATCAAAAAACAAGGGAATTGGAAGTGTTTTATTATCTTTAGCACCTGATTCTAAAGGAGGAACAGCAGTTAAATAATATAAGATGATTCTCCCTAGTCGTCAGCAATCAGCAAACACGATAACTAGAAAATCCAAAAAGCAAAGATTACCAAAATGAACGTATCATCTACCTATTTCAAGATTTATGGAGCTACAGGATAAAGAACACTGTAATCTTCCCTCTCTTTAAACCAATCAGTAATTTTAAACTGAACTGCAATAACCTCAGTAAATGAAAATTTCTACTGATTTAAAGGATTTGAAGAAATATTCTGTATAGTATTGATCAAATAGCTTCTCTTTTAATAAAATTTCCTACTACATTAGTAACAGATGTTGACAAATCCTTATGAATAAAGATGTTTGTTGCTTTTTATAGGGAGGGAGGGAGGGAAGGAAGGAAGGAAGGAAGGAAGGAAGGAAGGAAGGAAATTCAGTTGGAATTTGAGGCAGGAAGGAAATTCAGTTGGAATTTGACAAAATATTTGTTCAATGTAATATAATTTAGCCAGTAAAACCATTATTAATTCAAATGTTATAATTCCATGGGAAAATATGGATAAGATGGTGCTCATGAAAACAAGAAATGAAAGATTAAATGATTTGTAATAAATGAATGGTTGGGCAGATAGATAGATGCTCCCAAGGAACGAAGGCCAAAACATGAGGTGAGTTTTCTTTTTTTGAACATTTTAGATATATTTATATGGAGCAATGATTATTCACAAACATATTAATGATAAATTGCAAAACTAAAGTTGAAAATAAAAAAGGGACATAGGAGAGTGACAGATTTTGAGAACCACCGCCAATTAGTTTCAAATCCATTATTCATATGTTAGAATTTATCATCTATTTCTAACTTACCTTAATAGTTACCTGAAAAACAGCAATTGTTTCTGTTCATTAAATTGCTTTTTTTGTTTATCTACAGTTGCAAATCAGTAAAAGGGACAGTATATGTTCATTTGTAGTGATATGACTACAGACTAAGAAATTAGTCACCTATTGGGGCAACTGGGTGGCTGAGTCGTTTGAGCGTCCGACTTCAGCTCAGGTCATGATCTCACAGTCTCTGAGTTTGAGCCCCGCGTCGGGCTCTGTGCTGACAGCTCAGAGCCTGGAGCCTGCTTCGGATTCTGTGTGTCCTTCTCTCTCTGCCCCTCCCCCATTCAAGCTTTGTCTCTCTCTGTCAAAAATAAATAAACATTAAAGAAATTAGGCACCTATGAATAGAAACTAAGAAATTAAGCCAATAATATTCAAATTTCTCTTTCAAGCTGCATTAAAAAAAGAATTTCTCTTGGGGGGTACAGGGTATGTATACTGAATAATATCATTTAAATGAAATTAGCCACTCTGCATGTTGTGATTACTATATATAAAGCACTGCCGGCTTACTTCAAAATCAGTATTTGGTATAGAATCATAGTTCAGCATGCTACTGAAGATACTGATAAATATAATGTTTGTTGCCTGAATTAGGTCATCAGGGACAGGTCTTCAGAAGATGAAAAACACTTTGGAAACCTGTAACTGTGCTCTCAGCACCTTTGACACAGGCCTATCAATGGTACTAACATCAAACCACGTGATATTTATTAAACATTCATTTGCATCAACATCTGGCTATCAACGCTGTGGATTAAATCACATACTTATAAACTCAAGCCCTTCTTTGCCCAAGAAAAGGGTCTGTTCAGCATTTCAGATCTCAGCTTCTGTAGAAACTGAAGTGTTTTTCACATGGCTGAGATTTTTGAAAATAGTCACACCTATTATACCAATGAAGCCAAGTGTAAACATTTGTACATTCTACAAATGGTTCAAAATTTCAAGACTGTCTGGATAAACAGGTTATGTGGACCTACATACTTTCAGACATGTTTTCCTTTTCCCTAACTTTTGTTTAACAGGTCCAAATATTTTACCTAGAATTATAAAGACTTATTTGCACAACGCAACATACTCTTTCTATTCTGGTAACCAATCAAAAATGAAAACAGTGGGATATTACCTATCATATAGACAAAACATCTGGGAGAACAGTCACATATTTTTATCCAAAAGGCTTGAATTGAGCAAATATGTGGCATGATGCTTAGTTTTAGGGTATTATTTTCAGCTTGGGTGGAAACATTTTTGACAGCGTAGACTTCCTCACATGGTAAATGCAATTAAGTTTCCACTTGGATCTGAGAGAAAGGCCAAATAGTAATTTTCAAAAGAGCCTTTCATAGGGAGTTCAAAGAGAAAGGTGTCAATATATTTTCTCTGAGAAATATGACAAACAAGATATTTGCATCCATTGAACTGCACTGGGTCAGGAGACTGACCAATCCAAGGACACACAGACCAATCCAAGGAGGTATTAAGGCCATGAAAGCAACCCCAGATCATAGATCGACTGTATTCTCAAAGACGTAACAGTCGTTATTTGACAGCCAAGACATTTTGCAGATCAAATTAATCCAACTCTACGTCTCAGTTTTCAAAAACCATTTCATGATCACTTGTGTCAGTCTTGGTTAAAATACTGGATGCAGTACAGTTTTCTGCTAGCAACAAAATTTTCATTGAGTCTGGATTTGGTTCAAGCAATCCCAAAAGAAAAGGGTATTCTTTAAGGAAAGAGTCCAAAGCAAAAGGATCTCTAATTTTTCTTGGTATGCTTATTATATTGTAAAGTCATAATTAAGATACTTTCTATGAAGTCTAAAATTACCCATGTCCACAAAAACAAAAAATAATGAAACAAAATAAAATGGCACTTGTCAATACAGTTCTTCTTTATTTTGCCCCTCTCTAAATTCAAGGTCAATTGTTCAAAATGCCTTTATGAATATTAAAATTATGACTTCTTTCCCTTCTAGGATTTATTATGGCCAATTGGCTTTACTCATTTTCCTGGGACAAATTTTCCAATGTCTTCATTATTATTCAACATCCACCATCCCATACTGTCACCACTGAGACCTATGTATCACATCCATTGCTCAGGAAGTTCTATCTAATGGAATAATTATGTCTAGAATGTCCTATATGATGATCTTTTAAACTTTGGTCCAAGTTACAACCTGTTTCTGCTTTTTATTTCTTTTTTGGATTTTTCTGCTTGTGCAAATTATGATCAGAAGCTAAGAGGCCTTCATGTCAAAATGTTTTTTCTGCCACTTCTACCACCACCCGCCTCTGAAAAAAGAAAAGACAATATCAAATGAAAGCATAAAGTATCCTCAGTGAATAAGCTCTTGCACTTGAGAAACCAAGCTAATTTTTTTCTTTATGGAAAAGCAGAACATAAACTGTTTTTAACGTTTGAAAGCCTGACAATCAAATAGCTGCCAACTTAAGATTCGCAAGCATTAAGTTTTACATCAGCCATGGTTAGATGTAAATAAATTCACCTTAAGAATCAGTCAAGGCAAAAGCACATCATAACTTAACTTCCCCAATCACAGGAGCTGAGAGGAAGCTACAATGCATTACATCAAACAATATCCAAAAGAAAAACATTCAGGCTCTGTATCTACTGAGTGATGGTGTTCCATATCTTGTTGGATTCTCTGAACATTTATTGTTTTACGAGCAATAAAACCATTGCCTTGTAATCCCAAGTGAGGACCCACAGCAAGCAAAATGAAGGATGGAAACTTTGGCAGAGACTGGGACTTTCCTGTGAAATCTTTATTACTCCATTTGTGCTTCACTAATAGCACCCCACTGTTGCAAGGGTAGCAATGTACCCAACTGTAAGAGAACATTTCCTAGAATCACTCGAGGATAGAAGTAACAATCAACAAACAAGCTAAAACCCTTACCAGTGTACAGGACTTCCAGGAAAACTCTTCAAAGGTCTCTGAGTTGGCAGATACCCATTTGCCCTCCTCTCTCCCTCTTCCTCCTGCCTAGACTCCCATCAGCCATAGTGTGACTTGAGGTGACATTGAAGTGACCTTGAGAATGCAAGAGAATGATGGAACAGAAGATAAAGGAGTATAGGTCTCTGATAACATCTGGGAGTCACCACTATCAGCGGGAATGCTTCCTCCAGACCTCGTGTCCCATGGAAGAAAGGTAAATCCTTTCTTAAGATATGATAGTTTAGATCTCTTACTTGCAGGTGTACCCACCAATTCCTAAATGATATAACAGCTTTATTATAAGTGAATTTGAAGAAGGCTGCTGACTTCAAATCAGTAATACATTAGTCTTTAGTTATTCTTCCATTAGTGAGAATAGGTTGGATAAAACAAACAACTTTTTTTTTAACGGATTCTTTTCAAGACAAGTACATATTTCCTAGATATTTTGAACTAAAGTGGAATAAAAGTACCAGCCAATGTAGGTGTCAGTCCCACACACCTAACCACATTTCTCTCAGCAGCCATAAAAATGTGCTTGCTAAAGTAACTGGGACAGTTGGATATATCATTAGTGTAACGAGATCTTTGTTTTTCAATTCCTGCACTGTCCAACCAGTTCCTTTTATTCACTACTCCAAAGCTATAAACTCAATTTCCAAGAAGCAACACAGGTAGCAAAGAGACCCCAGGTAAGAGTCGCTGCTGAGGTCAAGAATGCATCATATTTCATACAAAAAAGGAACTTGACTTCTCTAGAGAGGTATGTGATAAGAAGAGAGATTCCATCTGACAAAGTGGTTCCCATGTGGCCTGCCTGGAGCCAGGGGAAATTGGATTAAATAGTTTCTGATGGCCTCATCCAGGATAAGATTTCAATGATCTTTATTAACTTCCATTAATCATGTAATCATCTTTCCATTTTGTAACTGAATTTATATCATTTTAAGATAATGGCTTCCAGGGTCTATAGAGCTAAAGCTACAATATGACCTCAAAGACTCCTCCCTCCCCTTGGTTGAATATCAAATGCTGCCACTGAGAATTGTTTTCCATTTGATGTGAAAGGAAAGATGTCCACAGAAACACTTATGCCATGGCCAAGGCAGAAAGGCAATGAAGGCTTAATCTTCATCCTTCAAAATAGGATGCTTCCTAACTATTCTACAGCTGGCTCAAGGACAAGTGTAAAATGTTTAGGATGGAAAGATAAATTTTAAAGTAATTACTTTTTAGATACCTTGTAGGAACAAAATCTTATGGACGCTATTTCATTCAGGAAAAATAATAATAAACATCAAAAATAATATTCATGAGTTGCTAAGTGGGAAGAAGTATAAGGCAACTCAGTAAGTCCACTTAACAGCATTCTTCTGTGTAACTTGAAAAAAGCACAAAAATCCATTCATGAAGGGCCATTTTCTCCCCTTCCTATTTTTTTTAATCTTTTTATTTAGAATAGGAGTGATTCTAAAATTCTATTTCCATTTTTCATGCTGTACACAATAATTAATTATAGAAAGAAATGGTATTCCTTGAAATTTCTAACACTTCTCCTAAGACAAAAGTTAAACATGATTTTCTCCCTTTTCCTTTGCTTAAATGAGTGTGTGAGTGTGCATGCCCTTTTTTCATCATTTCCTGTGTTCAGTTTTGATATCGGGCCTCTGTCCCCTCACATTGCAGCCAATAAATCTTTTATGAGTTTGGCTGATATATGCAGCCATGTCTGATGGCTACATTATGAATTCTGAGTTCCATGAGTATCAACAAAAATTAGTTGAGTTGAAGCTAAACAAACAGAGTTAAAAAGAAACTCTGTCGAGTTTAGAATGGACCTGCCCATCATCACTGGATGAGGTACTGATGGGTACTAGCTAGACTCACATATGCTGGATTAGTGAAAATTTACTAGTTCCCAGAAGAAAGGTGGCTAGTATTAATTATATGGTATTAATCACAATAAAAACAATATCTCTCCAATTTAAAAACATGAAGAATGTTATGTATTAGGCATCTAGATGTTTCAGATGTGCAGAGCCAGGGAAATTCTGAAGGGCCACTATAACTTCTTGGTGGCCATGGGATCAAAGCAGATGAAGTATGGAATGGGAGGTGGGTCACTGCCTGTCCACACAGCACACATACCTTCTAAATCTACAATGTGACACCAAGGCCTCAAGATTCTGAGTGTTACCATTGTTGAATCTACCATGGGGAGAAAATAAACCCACAACAATCTTTGGGTTGTTGTTGCTATTTACTCCTCCATAAAATTTGTGAAGAAATAACTCCTGGGTATAGCAGGACCATAAGAGGAGGGATTGAGGGTGTTACAAGGAGGCTGATAAAGAATCTCAGGATTTGAGAACAGGTACAAACTATTTAAATGGTCAGTTCATCAGTGCTGTTGAAATGGGGAAACTATCATCTGGCCTATAGAGAATTCCATCTACACACAGACATTGAATTAGAAAATCCTTAAAATGGGGGCACCTGAGTGGCTCAGTCGGTTAAGCATCCAACTTCAGCTCAGGTCACAATCTCACGATTCATAAGTTCAAGCCCTGCATCAGGCTCTGTGCTGATAGTTCAGAGCCTGGAGTGTGCCTCAGATTCTGTATTTCCCTCTCTCTCTGCCTTCCTCCCACTCATGCTATCTCTATCTCTCATAAATAAACAAACTTAAAAAAAAATCCTTAAAATGACTTCCTACAACCACAATAAACTTCCCTACAGGAGACAAAAGTCACTCCCTGCCTTGGGAAATCCACATATACATATATCCCATTTTGGGGGTCTTACAGTCTGCCCCAGCTTTGCTAGAACTTTCTGCCATCTTGTGTCCTTTCCTCTCTAGTGCTAAGCTCATCAAAAGAAGAACTAACACAAAGTCCTGGTCAATAACAGGTGTAGCACCTGACATTTTCTTACCATTTTTCCTCACAAAGCCAGACGTAATGTACATTTGTACATTTCTCCCATACTTGAGATGTGAGCCTAAGCAAAGCCCAAGGAGTTATGGACTAGCAATTTGTCTCTTTGGCTTATATGAGTACAACATTTCTATAGGGTTCCTCTGGGGCCTAGCATTGGAGGAGCCAGGGGCCAGTTAGACCAGGCCTCCTGCTCATCAAATCTTCAAACAGACTTCTGGTGTTATCTCCAAGTGAAATTATACCCATGGATCGAGAGATACACTAAGGATTGAAGGAAGACCACATGGAGGATTGAACTTAAGTAGGTTAATGGAAAAAATTTAAATACCACACAGTTTTCCTTTTTGAGAGTTCTGAATTTTTTTATATATAAGCATCTTCAAAAAACTGAAATGTCCCAGACTCTGTTGATCTCCTAAAGTCTTACAGAGGTATTCAAATATATAATAATGAATATCTAATATATATTCAGGACTGTGAAGCTTCCTCATATTAGGCAGCACTCGTAGCTGAAATATTACTCAAATATGCATAAATCCTTATAGAGTAAAAGTAATCTGGCTTAAAATATTGACTTCAGTATATGTGTGATCATTTAAAATGCTTATAAAGTACATAAAGTATAAGAAAAGGAAAAAAGATAAAAGTTTGTCTTTCCTTCATCAATTAGGAGGTAGAAAAAGTGTGCTATTTTTAACTAATGTCTAGTCGTATGGTTTGAGATTGTATTCTGTCTCCATGGAGAGATAAGGAAGAGCCTGCTAACTACACTTTCCCCTTTTTGGCCTTACCTAAATAACAGGGAAATTAGCTCCCACACATTTATCATCTAATATGGTTTCATTCCTAGTTATCCTCTTGGATATTAAGCAAAAGTTTCAAACTGCTCATTTACTGAGCTGACTCACACGTAGGGCTGAAAGAGATACATAAAGGAATTACGGCGTTGCCAGAGGTATACTTACAGCTACCTGACTTTTAGGATTAATGGCAGAACAAATCTTAAGAGAAAGACCAAGATATTTTAATCTTGTGCATATTACCTATTTTAGCAACATATTCTCACACTGTTTTTGCTGTGAATATCTAATTACTACTAAGTATCAAAGGGAGTTCAGAAATATCCACCAATATAATTCATATTACAACTTCAAATGAAATTAAAATTTAATTTACACTTTTTACAATAAAATAATTGTAGCTCATTTACTCAAATAACACTTAATATGAGCAGATGCATATGATTATAAAAGCATGAAAGAAAAGCCATTTAACTTTTAACTAGAATTGTCATATATAAACTATAAACTATAACAGAAAGTAATCTTACTTTTTCCTTTAACCAACAGAAATAGCATCCCAATAAATTTATAATAGCTAAGAAATTCAATCTTGAGAAAAGATTTACATTTTTAAAAGGCCTGCCTTGTAGATATTTTTCTACTTAAAATATTGCCTTTACAAGATAGCTAATATTTAATATCTCAATAAGATTTCAAAATTTCAAAATTAAGCCAAAATATAGAATTTACAATATTTAAGCTAATTAGTACATATCATTTTTAGAGAAGAAAAGCTACTTCTTCTGATATAGTAAAATAATACCTATTAAAAACTCTTTTTCCAAGTTGAGTTTAAAAAAAAAGGGGGTACCTAACAAGGGAATAGAAGACACAGCACAGGGAATGTCATCAATGGTATTGTAATAGTGTTGCAAGGTGACAGATGGTAGCTACCCTTGCAGTGAGCACAGCATAAGCATAGAGAAGTTGAATCGTTATGTTGTACACATGAAGATAATGTAACATTGTAGGCCAACCGTAGGAGAGAAAGAAAGAAGGAGAGAAAGAAAGAAAGAAAGAAAGAAAGAAAGAAAGAAAGAAAGAAAGAAAGAGGGAAAGAATTAATTAAAATAGGGAACTTAAGTGACTCTTTTGATAGTCCAGAGGAAACTAAAGGGTGTTCTTTCTGGATAAGCAGCACAAAGCACTAAATTTTATTGCAGCCAAACGGAAACGGGACGGGGTCCAGTGAATGAAGAGTGGCAGGAGAAGGAGTCTAGTCTTTGGCAATCTTCATGCTGTGCACATTTGGAGGAAAAGCCTCCAAATGTGAACATTAGTTATCTTTGGAGGGTGAAAATATGGAAAACTCTTCCCATTTACCTACATTTCCTTGTATTTTATCAGGTGTCTAAATTGAATGGAAATTATCTTTTTTTCCTAGATGTTCTATTTCATTCTTTGTCAAATCTCCTTGGTCTTTTTAATAGTTTTTTTGGGTTTTACTTATATTTTCATGCTTCTGTATTTTAAACAGATTGCATTACGAAGGATAAAGCTAGAGTTTCAACAATACAATGCAAAGACTTAAAGAACTAGGAGGTTTATAGTGATCTCATCTGGTTTCTGTGTGAATGGTCCAGGTCTCTCTGTGCCCATTCAGAGACCCAGGCCCATCCAAGCCATTGCATCTCAATCCCCTGGGACACCATCAACAACTGCCTGGTAAAGCCAGGTTGTTGCCCATCTATGCTCCAGCCAGGACTGAAGAACTAAGAGTGAATAGTGATACACATCACTTCCACTCACATTGTATGTATGGAATCCTCCTTACATGGCCACACCTGATTGCAGAGCCAACTGAGAATGTAGCCAAGCAAGGTAGCCACATACCCTCCCCTCCACTTGTATTCCTATTAAATTGGTGACAATCAATTTTATGGATCACTGGCCATCTCAGCCACAACATGAAACATATCAAGATTTTATATTATGTGCCTCATGTACCCAGTGTCAAAGTCTCTACAGGTCTGATTCCGCTGTCTACTATTTCTTCTGATTTTCATGTGTCACATTCTATTTCCCTTTGTGTTTTGTGATTTTTGACTGGGAGTTCATGTTCTATGGAATATTATCTATGGGAATGTTTTGAGGCCCATGTTGGAGTTACATTCTTCCAGAGAAGGAATATATTTGCTTTTGCCTACCTGATTTGTAACTAAATTATTAATTTAAGTTCTGGTTAGTCCTCACAGGCAAATGTCCTGTCAATCTCTTATGGGAAGTGGACCTAACACCAGCCCTCACCACTTAAGATTGCAGCTTTGGGAGGACACAACTTGAGTGGGCCCTGTGCTTATCTGCAGATCACATCAGACTCTGAAGCCATGAGAATGGAAGCCAATGGATTGCCAGACACCCTCAAATGCTGTGGTGCCCACTTACTTCCCAAATTTGAATTACTACTTAACTGTTGGCCTCTCCCAATTCCTTGCTTTTGTACCAGCTTTGCAATACATTTAAAATTATGGGTCTTTTCTTGTTTGTTTTACATTTTGATCAGGATTTTAGTTTTCCTTTCAGAAAGATTATCTGGGGTTTCCAGTCTAAGGTACCATCAGAGATAAAAGTACCAAATATCATTTTATATGACATACTTACATATATGCACATACATATTTATATGTATATGTATATATATTCTATATATATATATATATATATATATATATATATATGATTAATAAATGACTTAAGGGAGATCATCAAGAGAACATGAGAGCTGCAATCAGAAGCCTAGAGCTTCCCTCCTTAGTCTTGCCTGTTATGTCATTTCTTCATCCATACAATGGGAAGAGCAATAGCTATCTTACCCATTTCTATGAGATATAATGATGATCAGATGATAAGAACTTTGCAAAGTCTCCAAACGATACTGCCAGTTGGAATTTGGACCAAGAACCTTACAAGTTTAAAAACATCCATATGTCAATAGGTACAGAAGTGTTAAAAAGCAATGATTTACGAAGTCTTTTTCTTGATATCTTCCACAGCCTCTGCCCCTGCTGAGTTGGCCCTCCAGTTATTGGCTTCACCTGTGAACAGTTCACCCCCACTGCTGACTTCATCGAATATCTTCTTTGTACTTCCAACTGCATTTTATGTGAACTCTGGAGCGATTAGTTGCTAGTATCAACAGTGGTGCACAGTCTAGGAACATTTATTACTCCCCTGCTTGGCTTAATGTTTCTGACTTGGTACCATAATATTATTAATAGTCACAGGGCACAATAAAAGAAAATTAAGTGTTTATTTTGTTTAGGATTTAGCCACTTTACCTACAGCCTTTTTCCATTACATTTGCACATAAATGAGCATACACTACATTTTTGAGATGCAAATCAGGTTTTAACTTTGCTAATCATATAGTTTCCTTTCTGGGAGTCTTCCAGGCTGGCTTCAGTGTTACTCCTGATGCATGTATATTGTAGCAAATGAAGAAATGGCCATGTGGTAGATGTTTGCCCATTTGTGATTCATTAATAGTTGTTTTTGCAGAGCAACTATACTTTAAAATCCAATGGTACTCCACATATTCCTTTGCAATTCCAGGAGTGTATGTATTAAATTCCAGTGTGAAGTCAATTGTTCAACTGAAGATCATTTTCTAATAAATAGTTAGAAACAATTGCCTTGAAATATGGAATCAAAGACCTGAAAACTACTTCAAGTAAAATATACTGGAACCAAGTTTCAGCATTTAAAGGGTCCTCACTTTTCAGCATGAGAAAAAGCCCAAAGATCTGAGACATTTAAGTGGGCATCCAAGGTCAACAAAATGAGTTTACTCTACATTTTCTGCCTTCCCTACCACCTCCTACCTAGTGTTCTTCTAAATGAATTGTTTGTTCTGCCTTGAAAAGATAAATTAATATTTTACATGGCAAGAACTCTTTTATTCCTTGGTGGGATATTTCTAACTTGATTTATATGATGGTGTTTAAATGTTTAAAAGCTTTTGTAAGGCAGGGTTTCAATCGATTAAAGAATTCAGGTTCCCTTGAGGTCCCTGCATCAGGTATTATCTCAGAAGGGCTCACTTCTAAAGATTTACAATCCAATCTCCTCTTCCTGTTAACCATATATTCTGGTGAGAATCCCACTGGACCGAATGTGGGGATTTCAGCCCAGCACTGTCACACAGAGTGACTGCAAACAGCACTGTTGAGCCTTCATTTCCCAATGCCCCATCAACGGGCTCTGGGTCATACCAGATTTGGGTCTGCTCACCTGGCAATTTGTATGAGACCTCTAGGAGTTCTGAGAATATCAAAACACAGGTTCAACACAGGTTATTGTAAGCAGAAAGGCAGAAGATCAGTATTCTGGGAGAATCTGCATAAAATGAACTAACGTTAAATCCAAGGTAACTCTGAAAAATGTGAATAAACTTTTGCATAATACTTTGCAGTTTAGAAGACTTTTGTTTTTAAATATTCCATTTCATCTTTACTACAAAGGCAGGCATATTGTGATGATGGGGATTTTTTTGGTGAAGAAACACAGTCACAGAAATGTGGGGAGATGGACTCAGGTCTATTGGCTCCAGATCCAGACTGTTCCTTCTTCACATTTCTTGGGCAGGAAACTCTGGCCCCAAACTAGGCTGTCTTCCCTACAGACTTCAATGCACCTTCATTACCTTCCTCCATGGCATCTTCTCATTACACTTCATTACACCAAAGGCCCTTGTCTCATTGCCTTGGTTTTGAAATCCTGTAAAAAAACAGCCACTACCCCACCATCTCTGACATCTCCTCCTCCAAAAGTGACCAAGATCAACATAACGCAAAGTGTTTTTGAGGACTCTCTTTGGTAGGATATTTGATTTTACCATAGTTTTACGTAGCAAGACCACTGTAAAATCATGTAACTCCCTTCTAATCCATCATTGGTATTCATTTTTTATTATTTTATGCCTTGTTTTCAATAAGAAGTTATTTTCATTACAGTGACAGTCTCTCACTGTAAGTGCATCTTTTCCCCTCTTGTCAAAGGACTCTAAGTACTAGAAGAGTCGTAGTTATTAAATTTCCCCAACGCTTTACATTCTCCCCAACCAATGATACTCATCCTGAAAAGGACAAGATAGCAAAAATCCCTTTGTGAAACACTCCTGTCTACTTGACCAGCCTTATGCCTTGCTAACAAACCATCATCCCTAAAAAGAAAAAAAAAAAAAAAAAGCATTTCTCTCTAGTTAGCTAGTTATTTCAAATTTGGTCTGCCTTTGCAAGGAACCTAGGGTTAGCCATCAGCAGGTTTTAAAATCAGGGAAAGTGAAAAGCCAGGAGAGGGTGGAGTGCCTGGGTGACTCAACTGGTTAAGTATCAGACTCATGATTTCAGCTCAGGTCACGATCTCATGGTTCTTGAGATTGAGCCCTGAGTCGGGCTCCGTACAGACAGGGCAGAGCCTGCTTGGATTCTCTCTCTCTCTCTCGCTCTCTCTCAAAATAAATAAGTAAATAAGCTTTTTTTTTAAGTGGTTTTATTAAAAAAAAAAAAAAAAAAGGCTGGGAGGGAGGGGAAAGCAACCAGGCAGGGTGAGACCAAGTTGTTTATTGCAGGGTAAATATTCAGAAAGATGCCACCTTTGATGATCCTGATGGTGTTTTATCTGAACTCCTGATGTTTCAGTTGTACAAATGATGCGCCTTCCTCTAATGTTTTTCCATCATACTAAGGTCTGAGTAGGGCCAGAGAATTCACATTTCTAAGAAGTTCCAAGGGGATGCTGATGATGTTACTCTGAGGACACACTTTGAAAACTACTGGTCTATATAAGAGAGTATATAAAGTTTCTAATTGTGCACATTTTAAAATCTGGGCTCAGTTTATTCTTCCAGCCTTACTTTGTAGAATTTGTCCAGTGAAATTTACTTTCCTGCCATGCTAAAACTGCCAACCGTGCTCAGTCCCTGCCTGCTCTCAGAATTGTCCCTCCTTGTATACGCTGCTGGAAGAGCCCTTATATCCGAGTTCTCTTTCTCTATTGACAAACAACCACTAGAAAAATGCCAAACTCAAGCATGTATCTAGACCATGTAGGTAATAAAAATGCATAAAACACAAGAAGGACAACATAAACAGGGTTCTTTAAAGGAACAGCTTCTACCTAGCCCCTATGTATTATCTTCCAGAGGCCCATGCCAATCTTCAGGCCAAAATTCCAGATTTTTTAAGCCAAATCTCCAGATTCTTGGATACAGATAATGGATTTAAAAAAAAATTTAAACCATGAAATCGCATGCTGTCTGAATTCAGCCAAGGCCCATAAATTTCCAGTATATAGTTGCAACTTGGTCTTCTCAAAACTAAGTCCAGTATCTGATCCTTGATGCAACTTTCCTGACATGCTTGCCCAACAATATACTTATCGTGCACATATACATGTACAGGCTAAGTTGTACTATCATTTCTGCGCCTATGGCACTTTGCTAAAATTTATATGTAAGTATTTGTTTTCTTTTTTAAATATGGGTGACATAGTACAGGTGACATACAATGTTGCTGTATTAGTGTCAGGTGCACAACATAGTGATTTGACAACTCCATACATTAAGCTACACTCACCACAATCAGGGCAGTCATGATACAATCCCACTACAGTATTATTGACTATGTTCCCCATGCAGCACCTTTCATCCGGTGACTTATCCATTCTAAAAGTTAACACTTCTTAGTCCCCTTCACCCATTTTGCCTATCTCTCCAACAACCCACCGCCCTTTCTACCACCATTTTATCCTCTGTATTTATGATTCTGTTCCTGTATTTTGTTTGTTTTGTTAGATTGCATATACCGAAAGCATTTGTTTCACTATTTACATAAGTATTATCCCCACTACGAAGTAAAAAGCTCAATGGCAAAAACTAGGTCTTATGCTTCTTCTAGTCTTCTTTCCAAATGTAGGGCACCCAACAAATATTTATTGAAGGAAAGAAGGAAGACCGATTAAGTGAATGAACGAAAGTAAACTCTCCCTTTATGATGTGGCATAAAGTATTTTTTTTCCACATATCATAACTGCCCTTTGTTTGGACTTGCTCAGTGACATGCTGTATTTCCCACAATGAAATGTCCATATTTCAGCCATGCTTTCAACAGATGTACAGAAAATGTTGGTCCAAGTAATCTAATATAAACACTGGAAGTATTTGAATCGAGCAGTATTATCTTGGCCTGTCTTTCAAGAGGGAAATGATGGGTGTGATTCATGACAATGACTAAAAGCATCAGTATTCCCTTATCATAACTCCAGGTAATCTTTCACATGCATGCAATTAATTTCAGCATTTAGAAATAGGAAGATTTATGCATCAACCCAAGAGCCAGCTGTCTCCCACCTATTTAATCCAAAGCAAAAAATAAAAAAGAACAACAAAAAACAATTCTATACTGTGTCTAACAGAGAGGAAGTCCAGCCAAAAATTCTTCTGTATCCTCCATCCATACCTTTCTTATACTTCTAGAGTTTTCCAGACTCATAAGCCTGTGTGTGATCTGAAAGCTGTCAAATACAAACCTAAAATGGAATTTAACCAGAAGGTTTCTTCAGCCCTAAAAGTCTTCCCTAATGAGACAATGGTATTGTCAATGGTGCCCTTCGATTCAAACTTTCAGTGTAAATAGAACTCCTTGTAGATTGGACTGCAAAGTCAGGTATCCCTTTCATTTTTTAATAAGCATTAAAGATAATTGTGATTTTCTTTAATTACAAAATATAACTTCATAATTTGTAAGGCTTCTTATTAACAGGGTTCATTCAATTCCAATCAGGTGGCCCTCACAATGGAGTATAATGAAAGCTGCCTGTTCTGCTGACAGCATTCTTCAGCTTCCAGAGCCTTTATCAATGGCGGATAAGCCATCAAGCAGCACGTGATAGCCCTATATACTGCCTTCTGTGCCTTTACATTTTAGTAGAGAAGCTAATCTGCACACTTTTAATTTATTCTTCATACATTCTTCCCCTAGAGTCAATGATATTAATCAGTATAAAAGAAAAAGAAATTAACAGGTAAAATTATATTTTAAAATGTTTAAATGGAGCGATCCATCTTTAGTTGTTTTCCATTCATATTGAATATGCTTCGTGCTCTCATATAGTACATTGATTTTTATATTATGAATTAATATTTTCTTCAGGAAAATACATCTGATTTCCCGTATCCTCCAATATAAAATACCTAAATCAATAAGGTAGTTGCTGATGATGCTGTTATAATTACCTCTTCTCTTTCTGAACACTTTTGCATTATGAGCTAGATGTGAGATTGGAATTCATGCCATGGTCCCCTGTGTAAAGTCACCCAAGCTAACCACAACAAAATCTACCCAGTCTCACTCTGTGTCCCCTTTCCTTCCTTTGCTTCCTCTTTTGTGGGTGAGCTTCAACACTCTTTCCCAAAGCATACTTTTAATCATGATTTGTCTCTCATGGAGAAAACTTAAGGTTGGTTGAAACTAGCCTGGGATCCATTAAACACTTTTCCAAAGCTGTTGAGCAATATGACCCTAATTTTACTTTCTTAGAAGAGAAAAATGGAGGGGCACCTGGGTGGCTCAGTCGGTTGAGCATCTGACTTCAGCTCAGGTCATGATCTCACAGCTCACGAGTTCGAGCCCCATGTCAGGCTCTGTGCTGACAGCTTGGAGCCTGGAGCCTGCTTCGGATTCTGCATCTCCCTCTCTCTCTACCCCTAACCCACTCACATTCTGTCTCTGTCTCTCTCAAAAATAAATAAACATTAAAAAAAAAAAAAGAAGAGAAAAATGGAGAAGAGAGCATTGCCCTTCATTCCAGGTATCCTGACTTAGCGGCCTGATTAGCTGGCTACTACTGCTATAGGTTCAAGGTCAATGGACTCTGACCATTGCCTTTAGCATACAATTGGAGAGTTGTACCTTCTCCTTTTGAAAAAATCTTGGCTGATTTATTTCAGCTTGGCAATTCTGCTCTAGAAAGACCAAGCTGCTTTTGGTACTCTAACTTTTACACATCTTCTACTTCATAACTGAGTTTTACATGACATTTTCATGGCAGTGTTTTCCATAAACACTCTCCTGTTATTCAGGTTCATGCAGATTCATAGTATAGCTTTAAGAGAGAGAGGAGACATAGAGCTCTGCAAAAAGAACCAGATCTTCACAGTCTGGCTTCAAACTCATTTTCTCTTTAAGGTCCATCACAAAGAATCTCCCCAGCTCCAATCATGCCAGCAAGCACCCTGCACTTTATCCATACCAGTAGCTATATTTGCACCACAACATATATTCCCTTATATCCCCAATGCATATTTCTGACATATTTCCTTGTATTTTTTTTTTCTGAGACCTTATTGGATAATGAACTCCATAAGGGCAATGACCTTTACTTACTTGAAAATTTCCTTCAACAGAGATGTAAGCACAACCTTAGATCTGGAGGCAGCAACTCCACCATTTGCTAGTAATAGCACCTTGAGCCTCTCTATCAATCTCTTAGAGGCTTGATTTCTTATCATTAAATGGAGATAACCATGCCACTTTCCCTGTCACCTCAACAGGCAGCACTGTGGCTGAAGATCATATAAATTATAGTGTGCCAGAACACTGTAAACTGCCAAGGGCATACAGATGCTGTAACAATTATACTGAATAAATACTGCTGACACATAAACCAGGAAATATTTAAGATAAGACAAACAGAACAGAGGTTTCACTGCTATAAATATAAATATGAATATTAACATAAATATAAATATGGTTTCACTATAGCCAACTAAAATGCATTTTTAAGCATTGTGCATTTTTTAAATTAATTTATTTATTCATTTAATTAGAGAGAGTGCATGAACAGGGCAGAAGGGCAGAGAGAGAGAGAATCTTAAGCAGGTTCCATGCAGTATGGAGCCCAACATGGGGCTTGATCCTACAACCCTTGGATCATGGCCTACGCTGAAATCAAGAGTTGGACATTCAACCCATTGAGCCACCCAGGCGCTCCTAAAATGCATTTTAAGTTGTTATTTCTCTCATATTCTTCTGAAGAAGCTGGAGTCTTAAACACAAAAGTGTAAGGATTACGAGGTACTAGAAATGTGTAAAGTACACTTGGCATAAGATTTTGTTGAGGCATGCCGAGGGCTGCAGCCAACTGGAGAATCCACGTCTTGTCTAAAGTAGGAGCCGGCACTGGGTTCAATTAATTATACCATGCAGAAAGGTAGGCCAGACATTTCAAGAGAAGTGGCAATCCATATTTTTATAAGCAAAATATCTAGATTTTTAAATTGTTGGTTTTTAACTCAATTCTTAAAATAAGTGTAAAATAAATGTAAAATGTAAAATACAAATACATATCCATTAATGGATATGTCTCATGGTTCACAAGAATTTGCAACCTCTAATACAAGATTTTCAACAACTAAGTTTGTATGAATAATCAACAAATGTTCATGAGCCCCAGTGAGAACTAATTTTGAACCAAGTTTTTTTTTTTTTTTAAATATCCAAAACAAGTATAAGGCATGGTCTTTGTTTTCAAAGCAGAGGAACTATTAATTATTAAGTGCCTATCATCTATTCAGTTACTTTGCATAGGTAATCTGTTCACATTAATGTAATCCTTAAGGTGATTACTCTCATACTCATTTTATGGATTATGTAAGCAAGGGAGACTATGGCATAATTAGTAAGTGATGGAATAAGAATTTTAACTCAGTTCTGGCTATTGCTAAAATTCATGTTTCTCTGCCAGGGAAAGGAATGGAATCAAATATTGAAGATCTAAAGAATCATTGAAGCTTAAGCTGGGTGGAGGGGGGACACTGTAATACAACTTCAGAGAAAGGAACACTGGTGAGGAATATGTCACTCTGAAAGACTTGGTGGAGGATGTTGGCCTTGGGTTAGTTAAGATTTAAATAAATTGAGAAGTAGAAGAAAGCATGAATGAAAGCTTGTGTAGGAGTGACTTACCCGGTCCTAATAACTTCTCTCTCCCTAAAAAAACAAAAACAAAAACAAAAACAAAACAAAACAAAAAAACTCTATTTAAGGAATATCTATTGATTTCGCTTGCCTCAGTGTTCCTTCATCTTTTGGTAATAGTACCTTTTTGCCGTCTTTCTTTTGGAAACTATCCAGCCATTATTTTGTCCTGGAGCATCACTAATGTGGTCACTAGAGTCACCTGCACAAAAGCATACTCAGACATGCCATACCTAGACGTGAAAGGAAGTTAAGCCCACGGAGGCAATACAAGACTACTGGTGCCCCCTCAATTCCTTGGGTATACAGTTATGCTCTTCAGAAGGTACCAGATAGACTGAGTACTAGTTGCCCATAGCAGTGGCCAATTCAGTATTTGCATCATCTTGCCCTCCTTCTCAGAATCACTCTTGCTCTTTCCCTCTTCTTGTTTCCTACAATCACTTCACAAATGAACTACCTGTTCCAAGTCCTTGACTTATGGCTCTGCCTTGGGGGAAACCCTAAAACAGTTCTTCATGCTGAGATTCCCAAACTTCCCTTTATCCATCTTTCTCAAGGCAAGATTATTCAGCTTTTATTTTGATACTGATCTCTCCTCTACTTTTCTAATAACTTCCTTGCTTCACATATATCAGCTAGCACAGATTTCTGTTTCTTACCACCAAAGAGCCCCAAGTGATTTATAGCTTCATTTCAAGTGGACCCATATTACACCACTGGATAATAGAAGGAAAGTTATACATACATACAAATATAGATGTCTTGCTGAAGATCTGTGTGGTTGTTGCTTTAGATGGTGAGAAACTCTGAAACATCAGATAATATTATTAAGTGGCTCTTAAAAAGCTAACATTACAGGTGGACTGTACGGTCATCTGGCAGGGAGTGATTCATGGTGTTTCTGCCAATGTCCACAACTCGCATGATAAAGTGTTGAAATCCAACACTTCCTTGATAACTGCCAGGTCATTTAAAACTGAGATACCATATGGTTATATACCTTTTCTATTAGTTCACCTATAACCTCTCTGAAATCATTACCTTTTGTTGTTTCTCTCCTAAGCACTACTCCTGTGATAGAGTAATCCTTGGAGGAAAATATAAATTATTTCCTACTTCTCCAGGTGAGGAACTAGAGAAGAGATGCAAGATTCAAACTCATATCTTTTGGTTTTTTAAGTTACTGTTGACCCACTAAATCATACAGCTTTCCATTGCCACTTCAATTAAATGGGTTAGATTCCTACTAAGGCCAAGTGTATCTCTCATCTATCTACCTACCTACCTACCTACCTACCTACCTACCTATAATCTTCCTCCCTTCCTTCTGTCCATCCGTCCATGTTTCCTTCCTTCCAATCATCTATTGTTCTATCTAATTTACTAAGTGACTCCAAATACAAGTATAGCCCTGAAGAGTGGCCAGTTTTCAAAAATCTGCATCTGAAATTACAAAGAGAAAACCCACATTATTATAGTGCATCTGGTACTTGTTAATTCTTAATCTGTTGTATCTTTTACTGTCATTTCTCCAGATGTGAGAGTCTATCTCATAAGTTAATATTTTGCCTAAACTACACTAAAGAATTGTTGAAACCAAGTTGAAACTCCTTGGCCCCCCACTCTTTCTATACAGGAGCTGTCTATGTCTAGCTGACTAAATGCCAAGATCATAAAAATCCACTGACTAAGAAACTTGCAAATGAGTCCAAGATTCTCCCCAACTTCACGGGGGTATGTGTGTTTTATACGCTGTTGGGTTTATAAAAGAAAAAAATGCTAAGAAAAATCCAGCATGTGCTAAAAATTAATAATTTTTTGAGAACTTTGTTAATATTCTACAAAGAAATGGTCCTTTTATCTCCTAAAATAGAATCCAGGACAATGGATTTGCTTTTGAACAATGAGTTCAAAAATAGAACTTGCCATTTGGAAAGTTTCTCAAGATTTTCTAGAACAGTGGTTTCTAAATGCAGCTCATCATTAGAATCACCCAAAGGGCTTTAATAAAAAAGATGATTCCAGGGTCCCACCCTAAAACTACTGAAGCAGAATCTCTGGCAGGTAGGACCAAGTTTCCTGGTGATTCTGACATTCAGCTAGGATTGAAAACCAGAGCTAGAGTCTAGAGTCTGAACATTAAATATTGCCTTAGCAGTTAAAATTTTAGTGCCTGTGATTATAATTTTATTATATTAATTTCCTTTGGATTTATATTTTGGAAGAAAACCCTGGATGGGAAATCATTTGGCCATTATTGGTCCAAATTCTCCATTTTGAAAAGGCCCTTCAAGAAGTTTAAAGAGACCTTCAAACGGTAGGTTTGTCCTCCAGTATCCTGATCCTTTATTGCTGTATTTCTGTAGTTTTGTCAGAACTATACCTCTAAGGACTGAAGACAGGCCTGCAGGGAAGATGGGAAGTTATTTCCATCCTGGCTGAATCATCAGGGTTGAGTCAGAAAGCTGGAAAGGACCAGGAGAGACCATCTGGCTTAGTCTCTGTCTTGATGTGGTTGTGATTTGCTTCTAGGAATTTCAAGGCAGGGAGAGTTCACTGCTGGTGTTTCAATGTCCCAACAGTGACTAAATCCTTCCTTAGGGCCACTTTGTGCTGCTACCAAGCCAGCATTTCTTGATCTCCAGTGCAGGGATTCTTCTATCCCTCCCTGATTTAATCCTTAAAACCAAAGAGCTACACTTAAAATAACATGAGAGGGGGGTGTCTGGGTGGTTCAATCAGTTAAGTGACCAACTCTTGATTTCGGTTCTGATCATGATCTCCTAGTTCATGAGTTTCAGCCCCGTGTCGGGCTCTGCTTGGGATTCTCTCTCTCTGCCCCTCCCATGCTGGTGTGCTTGTGAGTGCTCTCTCTCTCTCTCTCAAAACAAATAAATAAACAAAATAAATTAACATGAGAGGATGGATTGTAATCTCAATAGGAGCATGGTATAATAAAGACAACAGTAGATTGAGTGAAAAAAATGTAGACAGCAGTCCCAGTGTAGCCACTAACAGAATGTGCAAATCAGGCCAATCATTAGTGATCTCAGTTTTTAGTTTCTTCACCTGCAAAATGCAGAAATCAAATTGGTTTTGGGCTTTCTGTGTTTGTCTATCATTCTATCATTCATTTATTTCCTTATAGATGTCTTTAATTGCCTTCAGTAAGTTTCAGTGAGCTGTGCACTGAGTAAAAGTAGGGAATAAGACAAACATGTTCTCTGATGACAAATAGCTATGGTCATAAGGAAAACTTAATAATAAACAAACAAATATGTACTTACATTAATATCATTTCTGTGGAGGAAAAGAAAGGTGTTGAAGCAGCCTAAAGGAACGATTTAGGCTGGAATCTCCCCTCCTCTAGACAGCACACCTGGCCCTCTAAATCACTGAAGTGTGGAAAGGCAGATGGCTGGTGTGTTCCAGGAACTCTCCAAATGGACCGGTTGACCCATTAGCATGGAACTAATCAATCCTATTAGATTTTGGCAGCTTCTAGATGACCATATTGGTGAGGAAGTATCTATGTTTGCTTGCACAACTATATAAACATCTTCCAAGAAAATCAATAGTGTCTCCAAACTTTAGAGGCTACACTGATTGGCCCCCATGACAGCATTATCACTGGCTCGCAACTAGTGACAAGGTCAAAGACATAAATTCTGGCCCATTAGCTTTACTTAAAAAGGGTGTCTCACAGCCACAAAATAAACTGTTAACACTGGCTCTCCTCCCAAGCAAGAACTGAATATAAAGGAACCCAACAATATATGGATAGCTTGGTCAAGTTTATCACCAGTAATGGAAAACATCTTTTGTGGTATTTTCTTTGCTGAATATTGAAGTGGGGGCTTAGCCTAGTATCGATGAACTCTATTAACAGGCTACTACTTTATACTGGGGCAGTTTGTAATGTAACTTTCCAGAATGCCTTCAGGTCAGTTGCCACAAATTATGTAACAAATCTGTAAGGCAGATGGAATGATACGTGATATCACCTGCCCATCAGAAAAAAGAAAACTATGGGGAAATGAATCACTTCCAAATCATGTAGCTAATTGGAAAACATGCACACATGTACATGTGTGGACATATGCATGCACATGTGTGTGCACACACTCAGACCACAAAGCTGTGTCTCTACCAACGGACTGCCATGCAGACAGTGGTAGTCACAAAGTCATAAAAAGAACAGAGCACATGAAGGACAATACGTAACTAGATTACACAGAAGAAAACAGAGTACAGCTAGCCTTTGGATGACCTAAAAATTTCCACTCCACTCTTTCTTAAGAAGCTGAGTTGCCAGTGAATATACTGGAAATGCCAACATAGGTAAATATCACATGCCTTGTTTCCTTGTTTGTTCTTAAAGAAAAAAAGATGTTAAGTAAGACACCCCAGTTACTGGTTTAATTTCACCTGAAATATTTCACTATTATTGTTGTCAGCAGAAGCATCACTACCATTTTTATTATTCTTTTGAGAAGAAAACTCAAACTCCAACAATGTGAAGCTGGCCATTATTCTGTCACCTGAGGTACCATTTTTAACAATTCCTCATACTTTTACTTGCTATTTAAGCATGAAGCCCCAGGACACCTGGGTGGCTCAGTAGGTTTACTGTCCAACTTCAGTTCAGGTCATGACATCACAGTTCATGTGTTTATGCCCCACATCGGGCTCTGTGCTGATAGCCCATAGCCTGGAGCCCGTTTCAGATTCTGTGTCTCCCTCTCTCTCTCTGCCCCTCCCCTGCTCACACTCTGTGTCTCTCTCTCAAAAATAAATAAACATTTAAAAAATTAAAGAGTGAAAGCTCCTATACATACAGTCTGAAACAGAACCGGAGACTACAGATGGGTTAGCATTCAGCACATGGGAATAAGAGAACTATGGTTCAGTCAGCTAAATTGACCTCATTAGGTTATCAGAAATTTTGATTCTATGACAGAGTAGTGAACTTTTAAAAATATCTTTTGCTCACAGCAATCATGCAAAAAGCCAACAGTATGATGTTGCTAAATAGGGTCAAGCATTATGAAGTGCTTCTTACTGTTTTTGTTCTGATAAAAACAATTAGTACTCTATTCCTGAGAATCACTGATGGACACCAGTTCATTCAATAGGTCATTGTGTTTCCTGTGATACAGTCTTCCCACGCTTTTGCACAAGGGCAGCCATTGGCTGGGGTCTTCTTTGGGGGAGACAAGCCCTTGAAGAAACAATAACTACAGATTTTCGGAACTGCACCCTGGAAAACACAGCCCAGCCTGCTGTGGGGGTAAAAGGCAGTGCCCAGTCCTGCATCTTTGAAAGCATGGCTTAAAAATAGCCCAGAGCACTTTCCTGTTTGGAGGACTCAGTAACAGCTGTTCATAGCCTGCATTTCTTTCATACTTCCCTCCCCACCACAAAGAAAATACAAAGTAGCACTGGCTATAGGAATGGACATTATTCAACATTAATGTGCCTTCAACAATAGCACAGGAAGAGTCATAGACACAATGAAGGGAAAATGGGGAAAACTCAGGAGGAGCAGAGAGAGCAGGGAAGAGATACTTTTAAATAATGAGAAATTTAAAATAAGTACCAAGGCAAGAAAGAAAGGACAGGATTTGAAAGGTTGCTTCTGAGAGGTGATACGGTGGTGTGAAAAGGGCACTGTGGGTGGAATTCTAAAAATCAAAGTGTTTGTTAGCTCTGTAGCTAACTAGCCATGTTTTCTTGGGCATGCCCCTAAGTATCTCCATGTCTCCTTCCTAAAATGGGCAGAGGACGGCAGAAACAGAGCCAGTCATCTTCTAAAAATCCCCTCTAATTCTGAAAATGGTATACGGTATGAATGTGGACTATAGACAGCAGAGACGTTGGGAGAAACACTGGATTTACCCTCCAAAGAGGCCCCTACAGAAGGAGTTCAAACATGAAGCAAACTGAAGTATACCCAGATTCATGGCCACCTGTTTCTACCATCCTAGGAGGGCTGCTTAATGGACAGTGAGAAAGTGGTTCTTATCCCCCATGCTATAGTGGCAACACCCAGGGAGCCGCATGGTCCGAGATCCACAAGCACAAAATTCCTTCCTGTCTTCCATGGTTCCTTGAAGTTTCTATCCCAGGGTTCACAAAGCCAAGATGGCAGAATGCATGTCCTTTGACTGGAGGCCATATAACAGGCGCTGAGCAGATAAAGAGCAGGTAGAGCATAACAGGTAAAGAACAGATGTGCTGGAGTCAAACAGACCTGCATTCTCAATTCTGCTGAGTACAGATCCATGACCTTTGCTAAATATGTTAATATTTCTCTGATTTTCAATTGCCATTTTCTCTTAATTTCTAAAAATGGAGATAGAAATGCAGTTATCAAAGTGCATGCCACAGGGTAAGCACTCAATATACATCACCTGTTATTATCTGTTATAATTATTTTCATGGAGTGTTTTCCTTACTTTCCTTGGAGAAATATCCTTTGGCTTTCTGAATCACCCTATCATCTTTGATGAAAACATAACAAAGGACCTTCTGGTACGGGATGGTCAAGTAGCAGTGGATCACCTATTGACTAAAGCTTTACCAAGCAGGCAAAAATTAGTCTGTAAGTTCCTAAGATGACCTACTTAGTAAGTAAATCCAAACACTTAAAAGTTGGACTCCAATTTTGTAGATGGAGTTCCACTGGGAAACAAATGTAAAATTTTACAACCAGCATAGATTTGCCAAGCGTTTCCCTTATGTTCACTCCTTCCATCAAGAGAAAAGACACAGCAAGTCTCCATTTGGGCAGTTTCACAAAATAGGGTATTTCTTCTAGCTCTCCTGTGACTGGACTAGGCTGAGAAATCAGCCAAAAATAAGTGTAAACTATAGGCCTATGTGCTTCTCTGAAGTTAAGACTCACTTTAATGTTAGTCTTTTCTGTAGACACAGGGATAGAACATCTGAAAAAGCCTCCATAGGACAAATCATCTTAACTGAGAGAAGAACCCTCTGAAAAACTAGCTAATATTCATGGAGATAAAACTGAAAAGTGGGTGACATAGGAGATCTTTCTTGGCAGAACTGGGAGAACAGACAATCCTCCCCCAGAAGGGCTCATGAGAGTTTCTGTATGAAAGGAAGGCTTTGATAGAACTGTATTTCCTAGTAATTTTTTTTTACTTCTAACACACTGATATGGCCTTCTTACAACAAAATAGAATCATAGAATTGTAAGGTAGCAAGAAACGATATAGAATGTTTACTTGAAACTCTTTATTTTATTTGCCCAAGTAATTAATTCCTTGTCTGTATTTTTTTTTCTTTTTTTTTCCCGTCCTTGTCTGTATTTTAAAGTGGATCCCAAATGACCTAAATCTCAGCCCAATAAAATCACATACAACATGTGGCTTTGTCATTATTTTTTATTTTTATTTTTTTGCTGGGCACCAAGTAAATCTGTCTAAATGTCTAAGTTCCTGGACACTGGAGCCTTCAACTTGAACATGGTGGCAGCAGTATGCCTAAGGACCTGCCAAAGAAAACAGAACACCAAGAAACCCAGAGGTTCAATCTGATGAAAACTGTGGTAATCAAATCTTCTTAAACCTATGGTTTCTGTCTCGCATGGAACACTGGCCAGGCTCCAAAGGGAGATTTCCAGGGTGCGAGGTAAAGGTGGTTGTGGAGGAGGTTGGGAGAAAACAGGCTAAGGATGCTGGCAGAATTCAGGAGCCAGGGGGGTCTGAGAGACAAGGCACCAGTCCTGTAAAAGGTTAAGGACCTCGCTTTGGCAATTTTGTCCTTTTTGACATAACAATTTCCCTAATGTCCAAGTTAGGAGCACTCACAACAAAGCTCCCTCTGCCCAGTATCACTGACTAAAACCCTGGAGCTGGGTACAACCCAGGCATTGCAATGACCCTTACTCCCATGTCCTGAGTGGAGTCTCTCTAGGACATAGGTCCCCAGGAAGGCCAAGAGCAGGCCATGGAGAGTACTTAAGATAATGCAAGTTTCTCTAGCTCCCTCCCTAGGGAGCACCTATTCTCAGGTGATTCCAATCCTAGCCCACAAAGCAACACAAGCAAATCCTGTCAATACCAATTTTAGATTTCTTAGGCCCACTCAGCAAGCAGCTAAGATCTGCCCACGACAATAATAATGTGTGCAGAATAGTACAAGAGAATCACCAAGGTTATGACTGAATCTAAGAGCATCTCTTAGTAAAAACATCCAGGTAAGCAATAGCAAGAAGGGCAATGGCCAAAGGCAAAAAAAAAAAAAAAAAAAAAAAAAATCCTCCACCAAAAATTCAAAACACAATCTCTATGGCAGGCTGTGTTCTGCACTGTCAGCATAATGAAGGCAAGGTCTCGAGCCAAGAGACTAGGGTTTGCTCAGAAGGAAAGTCAAGTGAGGACACAGAGAGAAAGAGGCACGTTATGTATCCCCATTCAGTATTAAGCAAGTATTTTTAATACCACTGGACATAACCAGTGAGACCCAGGCAAACAGAACTGACAGAGCTAACTACAAGGTTTGTGGTGCTTGATTCCAGGAATATGTTCCTTTTTAGCCAAGTCTTCCTTGTGGACTCAACCTCTAGCTGTATGCTTCGCATTCACTAAGTTTATTATCTGTTTTATGATTTCTGTTAAGACCTAGGAGTTTTCCTGAAGAAGAGGCCTAACGTAGGCCTGCTCGCTTTTCCAAAAGAACCAGAAGAAACTTCAGGCGAAACACTAAAATGGGGAAATGGGAAAAGAGTGCAGTTTGATACTGACAGAGAACATGAAAAATTCTCAAACTCAGCTCACATTCACCGAAGGTTTCGTATCCATCTAGTTCAATATTCATTCATACATTTATGAATTCATGCATTAATTTATTGAAAAAATATTGGATGTCTATGACATCAGGCCCTGTTAAGGTACCAGAGAAATTGTAATAAAAAGTTCCTCTTGTGTAGTTTTCCACCCAGCCTGGGAGATGGACAATACATGCATAGATAAGTGTTTTCATGAGTAATACAAGTAACAGGAGCAAACAGTCATGAGCAGAGATCCCTGTAAAGTGAGGCAGGGAGTTTTGGTACCAGATGGAGGATCAGTGAGCCTTACCTCAGATGCAAACAGAGTTCAAGGGGCCTCAAGATGACCAACACAGCCAAAGCCAAATGGGCCAGGTTAAGGTGAAAACATGATGCAATGTAGCTAGTTCTCTCTGGAACTCCCGTTTTCCTGGAGGCTTTCTGTAAGACCCTCCCAGCCACTCTAGGCCAGGAGACTTGCTCTCTTCTGTGACCCTACACCTATTCTGACTCTACTGCTCTGCATAATATCTGCTCCATCAGCATCAGATGCTAGATCTAGTCTTTTGTGTGTAGGGCCATGTCATCTCTAGAGAGACCCTGGGTAAAAATAAAGTCTTGGGAGTCCGGAAAGATGTGAATTCTAATTCCAGCTCACCACTCACTTGTTGCAAACTAATTTCTCAACCTCCACTACAAATGGGATGAGAATGCTAGTACCTACCTTATCACACAGTTGTAAACAGGGTACAGTACAGAAAGAGTGCTCAGTAATGGGAGTTGCTATCAGCAGATGAGTCAGGGTCTTATGGAAAGGAGCTATGCCTTTGATTTTCAGTTATGTCCCCAGTACTTATAACACAGTATGTTCCCTATCAGTGGTCTGTGAAAATAGCACTACATGCTCCCCAAAGCACTATTTGGAATCATCAGGGATAAATTCCTTGAAAGATTCTGTCACTGGGGCACCTGGGTGGCTCAGTTGGTTAAGCATCTGACTTCGGCTCAGGTCATGATCTCACTGCTCATGAGTTCGAGCCCTGCGTCTGGCTCTGTGCTGACAGCTCAGAGCCTGGAGCCCCCTTCAGATTGTGTGTCTCCCTCTCTCTCTGCTCCTCCCCTGCTCATGCTCTGTCTGTCTGTCTCTCTCTCTCTCTCTCTCTCTCTCTCTCTCAAATATAAAATAAAAAAAAAAATTTAAAGATTCTGTCACTTACTAGTTATATTACCAAGAAGGATGGTTCTTTGCCCCAAGCCTCAGTTTTCTCATCTATTAAATAGGAATGATCATACCAACCTCATAAAGTTATTAGCTACAACCCATGAGACAATATATGGAAAAAAGAAAGCATTTCCTGATCTAAACTTCTGGTTCAGTGGCTCTTAAGTCTTACTGATTTAAAGTCCAGTTATGTGAATCCACAAATCCTTTAAAAGGGAATTCACAGACTGAGTACCTCTCTTTGACAAATTCTTCCTGGACTGGAAGAGCAGGGTGTGGTCAGATCCATTTAGCTGTTGCCTAGAACAAAAGTCACAGAAGAGGACCAATGTTTCAGGTGTATGTGACTCAGCTCGTGGTTATCGGAATTCCATGTGTTTATTTCCAAGGTGAAGGTCATTAATGGTCTCTGCACTGGTAAATCTGACAAACTGCTTTGTATTTATTTCATGTTCTACATGAGCCATGTGATATCTTAAATATCTCCCCAAGTAGCAGTAAAAAGCTGGGTGTAGCTAGGGAAGGTCACCATGCCCTAATAGACATGTCCAACAACTTTGTGCGATTCTAAATGGTACTCTGATCTTGATGGGATTTACATTTTACTGATACACTTCAATGTGTTGTGGATAGATGTAAAGCAGTCAAAGAATAAGGCAGACATGAATGCCAGTACAGGTCCACAGGACAGAAATAAATGAGAATGAGCATAGGAAAAGAAAAAATAGCCTGAAAGCAAAAATTACAATTAGCCAATGACCAAACACCTCCATACTATTCTTGTTCAAGACCATCACATTATCCTCATGATGACTTTGGTAAGCTTATAAAATCCAGTGCCAGTATGAACATTACTGAAATATTTTGTAAACCCAATCTGTAGACCTCATGAGAGCAAGGAATTTCATCCATTTTTGTTTATTGATGGTGCCTGGCACAAGTAGGTACTCAATAAATAGTAACAAAAAATGAGTGAATGGATGAGAATCTTGTTTTGGGGTTTCCTACTGGATTCTAGTGTATCTTATATTGCTGTTACACTGCACTTTGTGTTCGTCATCATCCTTTCACACAATTAAAACTTTCCACTAATTATTATCTATAGCTGACTTCCCTATTTGCTTATTTTCTATAACTGACTTCCCTATTTGCTTATAGTACAGAAAAGAGTAATAAAGCAAAATGGGCAGTGCCATCAAAAGAGAACTGAGTGTAATGAATAAATGATGAGGTCAATTTCAGGCAGAAAGACAGTGACAAAAGGGAGTCTCTGGAGGGTCTAAGCCCAGCCAGATCCCTATGCACTATCACCTGAAGACCTCTCTGCTCACTTTCTGGGAAGTAATAAAGTAGAGAAATAGGGTCAGGTTGTTCTTCCATGGCCAAGAATTCATTCCACCAGGGAAGGATGGGTTTATGAGAATAAGTTGGTGATTCTGTGGCTTATTCTACATGGACATACATTCTTTGGGTTCGCCTTTCTACTAAGACATCATGCCACCATAATGCATAATCCACCCCCTCTGGGATGGGCAGTAAGAGGCCCACATAGGGCCCCTTTCCATTTCTTCTTACCATTACAGAGACTTACCAACAAATTTGCTCATACAGCCAACTTCTTATCTTGTCCCAAACCTAGGCCTTACAGCTTTCCCTTACCCTCACTTCTCATACACTAAAATTCCTTAATTCTCTCATAATAATCTTCTTCTCTACATTCCCACTACCATGGTCTTAGTATAACTTCATCTTAGATTTTCCCTAAACTAACAGAAATATTTCCTAATCAAACTTTATGCCTCAAGTCATGCGCCCCTTCAATCCATTTTTCATACTTCCTTCCCAGGTGTGATTCTAAAAGGCAATCCTGATTATATGTCCTTGTATTGGAAAACTAAATTCCTTATCACAGAATATAAGGTCTTTTGTAATCTGGCTCCTGTCACCCTCTCCATCCTCATGTTCAACCTCTCCTCTGATGACACTCCACCTCCCAGCTCTGCTCACCCACTTGCCATTCCCAGAGCACCCTAGTTCTCCTTACTATTGTGCCTTTTCTTTACAGTTCTTTGTCAAAAATGTCCTTCCTTCTGTCATCTGCCAGCCACTCTCATCTCTAGGGATGAGAGGATTCCCCTACAGCCATTAGGCAGACCTCCACCCAACCCATCCTGAGTTTCCCCAGCACCTGCTCTTTCTATGATAGCAACTATAATACCAGATTAAAAATTACTTGCTTACTTACCTCTCCCTGAAGTTAAAGACCGTGTTTCATTTATAGGAACACACACACAGAACACAGTCCTCAATACACAGTTAACACTCACTAACTCAATGAATAAATAAATTCATCACTGTCTCTCAGAGCTGCCCTTCCATTCTTCCAGCAAATAATTTAGTTTCTGATCTCCCAGATGCCAGAAAGCAGCCACTTGAGTACTTAAAAAAAATCAACTGTACTGTAATGCTACTTAGGAGATTGAAGGGATAGAAAATGCATCCTACAATACTCAGACAAACTGGTCTGTAAGAAGGAAAGAACAAATATCCAATTACTGTGTTTGAAAGGGGAAACTGAAAATACAATTGTTGGCAGAGTTCTTCAATCAGATGCCTTGTCTTCTCGCCATCAAGGACTAGATACACACAGTCTGGAAACACTCCAACTCTTAGTGCAGTTGACAGGGGACTTGACCAAGCAACCTGTGCACAGATTTACACACTCAGAATGAGCTGATGACCAGCTGTCACCTGCCAAGAACAATTACAGTTTAGACTCATCTGAGATTTGTCAAGTCCAGGGACAGGGCAGCTCTATTAGTTATTCTAACTGCTATTTCATTAAAGCCTATTTCTGAAGGGCTATAGTTATCTGTGCATAGAAAGACTTCCCAACTACTAAATAACAGGATGATGCAGAAGGATTCAATCCAGAGGCATGGGCATGGAGAGGGAAGGTTGGGCCTCAATGAATTATACCTAGGAATAAATCCACCAACTCATCTGGGTAGTATAAATAGTAGACCAAGGTAGAGTTACCAGCTAAACATAACATTTAAAATAAACAAACAGTAAAGCATTTCCTTGCTGATTACTCTCAGGCAAAATTTTATGCCTGCCTCGTATAACGTCATGATGTCTCAAGATCTAAGTTAAATAACCCACTTGCTTTGACAGATCATTAGTTTATTCAGAAATTCATTAAAACCAGGAGTGTGTACAAAATCTAACAATATTCAAGGCTCCAGAATGTTTTTTTAACCAGGATTTCAGTCAAATATATCTAACAAACTGTTTTTGGAAATGACATTAGCAAACAAGTTTAATTCTGTGATATTATTTATAGACAAGCTGACATTACTCACCTAACAAAGCCATGCTTGTCTAATCCCTGATTAATTACAGCAGAAGGAAGCCTTGTAGAAGAGGACATCTTGCTCATCTGGAAAAAGGGTGACCTTGTGGGTGACACATGGGGCACCTCTTGAACCCAAGTCTGGCCTACCTGTTAATTTCTGACTGAAGATTACATGCTTTATGAAAATTTCATTTTCACATGCTTTGTGGCCAGCCACAGCCCAATATCTTCTCCCAAACCCACCGTGAGCCCTCCAGCCCATCTCACCTCTCTTTCCTTGACTCCTTAGACTACTTACACAACCTTGCTTTTGCATGTAACTTACACATAATCGAGAAAGTAGAACCATCTAATGAAATTTAGGACAGTGCTAACTAAGCACAGAGCAAATACCCAAAAAATGCTTTCTGAGCTTTGTGTCTCTTTTTACAACGCTTGTGGTTCTCAAGGTGTGGGGCCCAGCAGCAGCAGCAGCAGCATCACCTGGGAACTTGTTAGAAATGCAAATTAATGGCCCCACCCAGACCTGCAGTATCTGAAACTCTGGGGATGGGAGCGGTCACCTGTGGTTTAATGAGCCTTCTACAGGATTTTGCTGGAGTCTCAAATTGGAGAATTGCTGCATTAGGATTACAACTCTGCACCTATTTGGAAAAATTTGACCAGTTTATGAGAAGGGGAAAATATCAAGGTTCTTATGATGAGTTTGAATAAGTTAAAAAACAAAAGAATTTCCAATTGTCTTTGCAAAGAACTACTTCTTGCAGAAAGTAAACACAGTAAGATTAGGCATCTGAAAAACAAACAACAAACAAAAACCCAGGAAAATGTTTGTCTAATAAAACAACACAGATTATATTTCTAATTATCAGGAGAATCATTTAGCACTGAGTGTCAGGACAACCACAGCCTCCTGAATTAATTCTGATTCTGAGCTGAATGAATGTGCCAAGCTTATTCCCATGGAAACCGAGCACGATACAGATTGATAGGGTTATAGAACATATAACGGAGCTAAGGCAATTGCCAATTTTAGAAGATTAGCATAGAAAATGTGATGCCACACATTCATTTTCCAAATATCAGATGTGCTTCATCTATATTCGAGGATAAAGGACTGTCAAAATTTGATTTAAGAGAAAAGAAAAAGCCCTAGTACAACACAGCCTATCATCTTTGAGTTCTGGCCAAAATGAGGCAGAGGTTCTGTTTTCTTAATACTGCTTTAATTACAAGGAGACTGTTTTGAACATTGGTATTAAACAGGTTGCTATGGCTTCCTGCCTAAGAATTTGGCATGCAAGCTGCAGTCATGGGCGAGCTCTGAATGGTCTGAATAAGGTGCACACGAATAGAGTTTCTCAGCCTAAACCCCTGGCATAGAGCATCCATCAGGAAGAACACCGGGAGGTAACAGAGCACTAACAGAGGAACTGTCTCTCTTCACTTTCCTAGACACTCCTTCCATGGTTCTCACTGATCACCTGGTCATATAGAACACTCTCCCTGTATAAAAAGAGGCTGCTTCAAACAGCAGCAGACCTGCTGCGGCTGTTTCTGAGCACGGAGAACCACGTGGAATGTTGTTTAGACTTCCAAAAGATTTGTTTGTTCCCTGGGCAACTTTGGCATTTCCAAATTTTATATATGACTGTGACTAACAGGGAAGAAAGCAAACAAGAAGTTCAAAGCTGAGCTAATTATGCTCAGATACACGTTTTTGTCTCTGGTAAATAATAGAGAAGTAACCACGGGGGATTTTATCTCTGTGTTCCCAGAGAGATACAAAGACCCTCAGGTAACACAAACACCAGAATGTTCAAAATTAGCAAATTCAATCTGCAGAGCTATGTTTATGCTTAATATCTATTCAGATATCTAAGACTCCTTCTGGCCTGAAAACTCTCCATTTCTCTGATCTCATAGCTTCTCATAGGGATGGTGTCTTTGAAATTTCATGCCAGGTTTTCACAATTTAGGTTTTTGTCAAGAAAAGAAAAAGTCCATAAGCAACATATGCCACAAATTTGAGGTTGTTTTTGTAAACACCCAGCATTTAAGAGCTGTGCCTGACATTCAGAAAAGCTAGTGGTAGAGTTTCATATTTTGAAAGGGACGGGAAGAGAAACATATTTTTGGTAAGCAAATTGTCTGCGTTGGGGCTCCAGACAAGTTCATGGATTCCTTTCAGGATAGAGTAGTCCCCTCTTATCCATGGCAGATACAGTCCCAGACCCACTGTGAATACCTGAACCAGTGGAGAGTACTGAATCCTATATATAGCATGTTATTTCCTATACATACATACCTATAATAAAGCTTAATTTATAAATTAGGCACAGAGAGAGATTAACAACAACTAATAATAAAATAGAACAATTAAAATACACTGTAGTAAAAGTTATTTGAATATGGTCTCTCTCTTAAAATGCCTTATTGTTCTGCGCTCATGCTTCTTGTGATGATATGAGATGATTAAATGCCTACATGATGAGATAAAGCAGGTGAATGATGTAGGTGTTGTGACGTAGCATGAGGCTGCTATCAACTATCTGATGATGATGATATGTAAGGAGGAAGAGCATCTGCTTCCAGAACACAGTTGACCAAGAAATGCTAAAACACAGGTAAGGGGGACGTCTGTATTTACATTTACATGTAATGAAGCATAATATGTGTGAGGGAAAGGTGAGGCAGAGGTAAGAGATGGAACAACTAGTAAAGGGTATTTATTTATAAGTAAAGGACCAAAAAGAAAATGACAAAAACAGCAAAGACATCCTGTAAGAGAAGAAGGAAGTGATTTTACCCTATGTCTTGCATTCAGCTATGCTGACCTGAAGGTCTAGAGAAGGTGAAGGAGTTTGTACTATTTGTCCAAAAGGTCATTAAACTCATATCCTAAAGCTTGACATGATTATCTCATAAGCTATGATAGGTCATTATCTCAGCTTCCATAGATAAATTTGTTTATGGTTCCAAGAATAACCCAGTCCACTCTGAAAGTTAGCGGTCACACCCAGGACAGTGACCTCCTGATTCAAGGAACCTGCTGGCTGACAATATTATTTGAATTCTAATACAGGTTTCCAACCCAAGATTGTTTTCTTTGCATGGGGAGAAGTAGGCTCTGCAAGACTAACTTGGAAGTTATGGGTAATATTTCAGTTACTGGATTGGGGCTGCCAGATGTCACTAGCTTTATCTTCTTGTTTGCAAATGTGAGGCAGATTGACCAAAGTCACTTAGGGACTTATATCAAAGAATTATTATCTATTTTTGGTTTGAAACCCAGTACCAAATTGGTAAAATTAACCAGACTTTAACTGGGAAAAAAAAAAGTCTGGTTAATTTTCTATTATCTGGATGTGATATAAATATTTAATTCACAAAGCTTATTTGCAAGTTTAAACTACTATCACAAGAGAAGGAAATACTCAAGTCCTTTGACTTAAGTCAATCATCTCTGGGTTCTAAAAATGCACAAGCTAGATGGAATCAGACATTTTTAGAAAGTTAGGTGATAAAAATCCATGCCAGGTGGACACATCTTGCTACGTCATCAGAGATCAAAAACCACAAAAACCAACCCATGACTCATGGCCAAGGAAAAGTGACATACAAGCCACGTGTTATTGCAGATCCCTTGATTTTCACAGGTAAAGAATGGATCCCAATTTGTTTCTGATGCAATACTATTTTTTCAAAGAGTTTCTCTCATCATTCACAAGCATTTAGAAGAGCATATACTTTAAACATTTATAAGTCTGGACTTCATTACCTGGAAGTGTATAATTATTCAATCTGAAATCTTCAGAGTGTAAGTCATCTTGTAGCAAAAAACACAGAATTTTATGAAAAGGACACAGACTGCTTTTAACAACTTGGAGGTCTGATTTTAGATTTGAAAAGCAATGCCAACCATAGATCATTGATTTATTTTTTGTTCTATTTATTTTTATTCAAGTGTAATTAACATGAAGTTATATTACATTCAAGTAGATATGATCGGATGATTCAAGAATTCTATATGCTTCTCAGTGTGTATCAAGGTAAGGGCACCCTTAATCCTCTTCACCTATTTCACCCATCCCCCACCCACCTCCCCTCTGGCAATCACTTACTTAAGTGAAAAAAGTCAGAGAAAGACAAACCATATGCTTTCACTCAAATGTGGCATTTAAGAAAAACAAATGAACAAAGAGAAAAAGAGAAACAAACAAACAAACAAAAAAAACCCCAGACTCTTAAATACAGAGATAATTCATTTTTCAAAGCAGACAGAGGAAAATTCTATTTGCTATTAATTCAACTATAATTTAAATTTGGAAAGACTTAAGCTTCGTCCTTTTAAAAAAAAAAAAAATACTCACTTGGGGAACCTGGGTGGCTCAGCGGGTTGAGCGTCTGACTTTCGATGGGGTCATGATCTCATGGTTCATGAGTTTGAGCCCCACGTCTGGCTCATTCCTGTTAGCGTAGAGCCCGCTTCAGATCTTCTGTCCCCCTCTCTCTCTGCCCCTTCCCTGCTTGTGCTCTGTCTCTCAAAAATAAATAAATCTTAGGGGCGCCTGGGTGGCTCAGTCGGTTAAGCGTCCGACTTCAGCTCAGGTCACGATCTCGCGGTCTGTGGGTTCGAGCCCCGCATCAGGCTCTGGGCTGATGGCTCAGAGCCTGGAGCCTGCTTCCGATTCTGTGTCTCCCTCTCTCTCTGCCCCTCCCCCGTTCATTCTCTGTCTCTCTCTGTCTCAAAAATAAATAAACGTTAAAAAAAAAAATTTAAAAAAAATATATATATATAAATAAATCTTAAAAAGAATATATTAAAAAATATTCAATAGGGTAGTCACTGTACTCCAAATCTTCCAAATGAGTGAGGTCTTACCATTTATTCAACCCCTCTGAAGTTCACAAAAGTGTGACTTTTGGCAAGGCTTTTCCTTGTAATTTACAACTCAAGCATATTTATCAGATTGGAGACACTGCTCCATTGACACATGTCTTTCTGCAGAATTTTGGAAAGCAAAAGAGTTCTGAGGTACAACTTGAGTAGAAGTTCTGCAAACCAGACACAGCAATAATTTATCTCAAATATCAGAGTGTCAAATGGAAGGGCCACACCTGGATGAGCCAATAATGCCCTTGGCAAAACAGGATCCTTAAATTGATTTTAAAGGTAACAGGGCGTCCATCGATAGATGAATGGACAAAGAAGATATGGTATGGATATACAATGGAAAATTACTCAGTCATAAAAAAAGAATGAAGTCTTGTTATTTGCAACAACACAGATGGACCTAGAAGGTATTATGTTAACTGAAATAAGTCAGATAGACAAAGACAAATATCATATGATTTCACTTATATGTAGAATCTAAGGGAAAAAAAAAACAAATGAATAAACAAACAAAAACCAGAAATGGATCCATAAATACAGAGAACACACTAATGGTTGCCAGAGGAAAGGGGGATGGGGAGATGAGCAAAATGGGTGAAGGGGAATGAATAAGTTAGAGAATATCTTCCAGTTAGAGAATGAATAAGTCATGAGGATGAAAGGTAGAGCCTGGGGAATGTAGTCAATGGTTTGTAATAGTGTCGTATGCTGACAGATGGCAGCTACACTTGGGATCAGCATAGCATAACAGATTTGTCAATTCACTATGTTGTACACCAGAAACAATGCAACATTGTGTATCAACTAAAATTTAAAAAGTAGAAAAAGAAAAGTTTATAGGGTGGCTTTGGGCAAAATGGGAAAACCAAACATTAAACTGGGATTACAAACTGACTTTTAAAAGGTCTATCTTGAAACATCTGAAAGGAATTTAAGCAAATAACTAATTCTTAGATAGTATAAATTATCAAATATTAAATTTCCCTCAGAAGTGAACCTTAGGGTTCTTATAATGGTGATATATTTGTGACATAAATTTCTTTCCCTATAATATTTCTCTCTTCTCTGCTCACTGATGCCTACAGTCCCATCATTAGAAATTTCCACCTTTATCACTTATTTAAATGCAACACAGAGGAGAGGCCCATTATTCTTGCTCAGTCACTGAAACCCATCTTTTGCTGGGAACACACTGATAACTGAAATCTTCTTTTCTCCTTTCTTTGGTATCTCTCACATTGTACAAGACACTTGCTATCATAGAGTCATTGAGCTCTAAGGAACTTGACAAGTCACTGGGGACCCAACCTGTTATCACAAAGACAAGCCAGTGAAGCTGAAGCTTGGAAGGGAAAGGAGAATTGTCCAGAGTGTCTCATCCAGTTAGTGAAAAAGCTGGGACCAGAGTGTGGAGCCCAGAGCCACTCAGCAATTCACTCCCTAGGCATTTACTGAGCCCTACTATGTGCTGGACACTGCATTATGTTGGGGACATGGCAATGAGAACTATAAATATCTTTTCCTATAGAAGCTTGAGATCAAAATGAGTTCCCAGACTCAAAAACCAATACAATGAATCTACCTATCTAAGTGTAATTATAGAAGGGAGTCTTTGATTAACTCTTTTCGATTCCATCTAAGGAACTCAATGACTAAGATATAAAGATTATTTCCTTAGAAGTTTTCCCCTGAAAATAAGTACTAGAATTTAGATTCCACAGACACATTTTTGACTGAGATTTCCACAAATATAATTTAACTTACTAATGAATTTTTTTTCTTGTATAGAGCATGAATAGAGAGCTCAAGCATTTTAGTTGTATACTCAGAATTAAAGTTGTTTATTCATTTATTTAGTCTGTTCATTAGGTGTGTATACAAAGATGATGGACACAGAAATATTGATTTGATTACTCCTGATAGTCAGATCTAAACTAGTTACTATTAACAATAGCAAAGTTATTAACTTTTCTAATGGATCAATTTGTACGTTGTCATGGATGATGGTGAGTCTTATTCAAGTGTGAAACCTTAGTCCATTCAATTTTCCATTAACTCTCTCAGATAATTAGTTTCAAGAAATACCACCATGTTACATCTGACACTTTTCCAGTCCCCCTGGGAATATCTGAACCATGTGACAAGATCAGAAACCACAAAATTCAATAAGGAAGGGGTATTAACAATACTGGACAAGCAGTCTTTGCTTCATGAAAGCATCAAGTCTCCCTACATTTTTTTTTCACATCATGTACTTGTCACAACTGAATGGCCACTGCTTTGGTGTCTGGCCTCGGGTTTCCCCCACATCTCAAAACTCCATGACGGCTCTGTCAGTCCATGTGCACATAGCTTCATCTAGTTTACAGGCACCTTTTCCCGAATGTGCTGTATTTATATAGTTTGGGAAATAAGCAGAAAATACAATGCTTAGTTTGTGATCTACCATTTCGGTAGCTTTTGCAAAGCCTCCTCCAAAGGTATATTATGGGCCACTGCTCTGTTTCATTCTGGAACATCACATAAATGCTAGCTGCTTTCTGAGGGCTGAGTGAGCAAAGAAGAAATTGGATCCACGTGTTGGAAGGGAGTTGTGTCCTTGCCTGACTGTAGAGAGTTACTCCAGTCTCAAGACTGACTCAGTTTTCTACCTTCATTCCTCTTTCTGTCATATACAGAGGTTATATTATTGGTATTCATACACAGCCAAAGGGAGGAAAGCCTCCTGAACCCAACTCCTCAAGCGCGTGCTTTAAGCTTCTATGACTTCCATCTGTGTGGCTCCCCACTGGGGCTCTCTCACCACCAGAGTTCTGAAGGAAGCATTGCAGAAATTCAGAGAAAAAATGCTGAATTTTTAATATAGCTATATTTTTTAAAGATTTTAATAGGAGCACAGAGCCTCAGACATAAGGTGCTCAATGAAAATTTGATAAGTGGAAGAATGGATGGTGAACTTCCAGGTGTGTCTGAGAAATGAAAAATCTCCCTGTGGAGGGATGTGGTGCCTTTTCCTTGCTCTGGACAGTGGCAGGCTTCAGGAAAGATCTTCCACTGTGTACAAATGAGTGAGCCTGCTTCCTGGGCCTCTTGAGAGTGGTTGAGCACCTCCAGCTCTCAGGAACGTGCCATCTTTGGTTATTTAATTAAGAGAGTGTATGGATCACTTATAGTACTTGCCAGGATAAAGCTTTACTTAGCGGCTGCAGGGACACATAAAAGGAACAAAGCCAGTGCCTCCAGCAATGACACTTTGTTTTCTCTTTATTAGAGTGACTGTTATCATTCATGTTTTCCTTTTTCCCAGCCATTCATGGACCATCTCTCAAAGCTCCCCTCTGCTGGGCTAGACTATGGTAGACTATGGACAAGTTAAAATCCCTGTTCCATTTCCTAGTTCTTACTTCATCACATTTCTCCCTGGTACTGGAGTTTAACTTTTTACTCTCTCTCTCTCTCTCTCTCTCTCTCTCTCTCTCTCTTTTTTGCTCTTGTGCCACATGATACTTTATAAGTAGAGGAGAAAATAGAGGCTCAGCAAAATGTAAAGGGTTGAGGAGGGCACACAGCTAATCAGTAGCAGAGCTGGTCTTATTTTATAATGCTAGGAGCTGTGTGTCCTTTCTGTTAGCTGGTTTCATTTTCCTTTCTAAAGGATCCCTGCAGCAACACGCTTATCAACAGCAGCAATAATCTTGAGCTGGATCCTCTCTGAGCAGAGGACTTTGAACACTACATGTGTGACTTGAATGGCTGTGCCTTCATAATAACCACTGCATTTGCTTTTTTCCAATTTTCCCCTGGGATCTGGTAATCACATAGGAAAAAGGATAAATGTTCTTCCTGCTCCTGCAAGACTAAGACTCCTTTTACTTAACTCATTTTTTTTGTTAAAATGTTTTTTAATGTTTATTTATTTTTGAGAGAGACAGAGACAGAGAGAGAGAGATCGAGGGTGAGAGCACAAGCAAACGGGGGAGGGGCAGAGAGAGAGGGAAACACAGAATCCAAACAGGCTCCAGGCTCTGAGCTGTCAGCACAGAGCCTGATGCAGGGCTCAAACTCATGAAACATGAGCCCATGACTCAAGCTGAAGGTGGACCCTTAACTAACTGAGCCACCCAGGTAAGGTTTTGTCGTTGTTACTTCCAGACAGGATTTCATTAACCAAGAAGTACAGATCTGATCCTTAATTGAGTATTCCAAATAGTACAGAGTATAGAATAACTAAGAAACTGGCCTGTGGTGACTTTGGTCAGACTTGGTTCTGGTTCAGAAACTCGGTGCCCACTCTTGCTAACTTAGGTGATTTTAAGCAAGCTATTTAAGCTTTTAGAGCCTCAGTTTCCACATCTCGGAAACAGGAATTATGCTACATGCATCACAGGTCGCCGGAAGAATTAGATGCATATCAACTCTATGAGGGGAGGACAACAGTTGTCTTGGTCACCATAGAATTCTGTGAAGAACCAACCACAAAAAAGATATGTTGAAAGAAAGAATCAAAATATGTATGATGGATCTGTGCAGTTCCTGGCACATCACCAATGGCCAATAATCTGTGTCTAAGTTAATTTTCCATCTTTCTTCTTTCTCTTTCATCTCTCCAGAAGATTGGGTTCCATGGTATGTGTAAAAGTAAACATTTAACGGATATAAATTGCAACAGTGGAAGAACTTTTGTAGAGTCACATGCCAGAAGTCCTTCAGAGATTAGAGGAAGAGTCTGAAGATAACGGAGTCACTCTGGATTAAATGTAGGATACCAACCATTCTTTATTATACAGCACACTGCTGACCATCCCCACCAGAGCTCAGAGTAAGATAGACACCTCCAGGGAGGAATCAAAATCTGGGATTCCTGGTTATGACTTTGCTCTTCGTCCCGAGTAAAAACTCCATCCTTACACGATGACACGCACTCCAGGCTTTTCAAGGGCTCCTGGGGAAAGCATTTCAACCCAAAATATCATCTGTGATCTGTTTTCCATCACAGAGGGGAAAAAAAAAAAAAAAGGTCTGATGTTGGACATTTAGCTCCATGGGAAACTACCACCACAAATTGAATTTTGAAAATTCAATTCAATTTAAAATGCATTAAGGCCTATTTTAAAAAAAATCTTCTGGGGAGTCCTTTGTTATGTCAGGAATTTCTTTGGAAAGATGAAAAGCAACCACGGATGCATCTTTTGTATAAACCTGGATTCACATATATAGAACTTTCTTAAAATGAGGTATGAGGGCCTCAGGGCCTGCACCTCTTCCAGGCACTTCTTCAGAGAAGCTTTCCCCATTCTTGCACTGCTCGGAACACTAGTAGAAGCTCTCATCACAGCACACAGGAAAGTTTCTACACACAAGGGAGGCCAGACTGTTATCTGAGTAAAAAGCTCCAGGGAAACTACTACAGAGGAGAGCCACCATAAAAAGTGTCATTGAAGCTATGGCACTGAGATGGCATTCAGAAAGAAGCCAACCCCAACACCAGAGGAAGGGGAAGCCAGAAAGCTCACTGATCAAAGCACAGAGAGGCATGCTCCCCCCAACTTTGAAATGTGCTTAAGGTACACCTAGATGGTACAGGTATTAGCAGCATGAGTGCTGTGGTAAGATAGACCTCGGAGTTTCCTAGTCATGTGATCTTGGACAAGTTATTTCATTTTTAGCCTCAGTTTCTTCATCTCTATAAGGGGATGCTATAGTATCTCCCTGTAGAGTTGTTGTGAAAATTAAATGAACTAATACAAATAAAATATTTAAGTCCAGCACCCAGGATATAATAAATATGTTATTGGCTATAATTATTATTATCAATAGCACCAAGTCAGATGAAAATGAAAAGCCATATAGAATGATTTAAAGTCATCTGATTACTCACTAACACCATCATCATCATTCCATACTAAATGATCACACACTGAGGGGAATGTGTACTGGTCCCTCCTCCTTCCATCCCCAGAATCCAAGTATCCCCAATCAATGGCTGGATCATGGTCTCTTTCCCTCCTCAGAACCCAGTGGTCCTGTGCTTCATTTTCTCAAAGTCCTTTCTCAACCAAATGACAATCGGATAAGCTTCATGTCAGCCCTTTCAAGGGACATAATGCAGCTCAGTTTAGCATTTAAAAACTAATTTTAATTCTAGAATCTCAGTACCAGTCAGTGCTCACATCCAAGGTACCAACATACCCGAGTAGAGGATTAGGCCCTAATTAGAAGCAGGTCCTAAAATATTATATGAGGACCCTGGTGTTTCTGCTCGGTTTAAGTTACACTGACTTCCAATCATGCATTTTATCTTTTGGCATGCATACATAGGTGCCCAATAAATGTTACCTTTGGTGATAATAAAACAAAAGCCTAACTTTCAAAAGTGAAATAACCAAAAGACCATTGTCTGCATTCTTGGCAGCGGCCAGAGAGCCAGTTTTCCCAAGTCAGCAGCCTCTGAGGAGGCTGGCCAGGGGCCAATTCCCAGGGCTGGCGCATTCCTGGGGCCTGGCAAGAGGCCACTGGGACCCTGTTTCCTCTTGCGTTCTCTTTATGTAGCGGAAAATCTTTCCTGCTTCGAACTCTCTAAGTCTGTTTTGCCCCCTTCGAAGTAAAGAGAGAGAGAGTCACATGGGAAATGATCTTCAGCCCCTTCTCCAAATCAAGTCTCCCACTGCTCCAAGTTGGCACAGCTCGAAGCAATTGAAGGCATAAGACAAACAAAAGAGAGCTCGGCTCTGTAGCCCAGTCTCCAGCCTGATTCTATCAGGGGCAGAGGGCCTGGGGCCGAGGACCCAGCAGGACCCTGTGCACAGGGAGTCATTGTACACTTGTTTATAAGGCTATGGGCACTTCTGCAAGCCTTTGGAATAAAATTGCCTGTTATAAATAGACACTGGCTGAGCTTCAAGGGTGAGAGAAGTAGGCCAAAAGTTCCAGAAAAATATAATGCTCCATATAAGAAGGTCTGGAGTACAGCTCATTAACAGGGGACTACTGAGGCAGTTGGCCTCAGAAGAAAGGAATCCAAGGTCTTGTCTGATACAACCTGTAGCTAACACCTGGGGAACATTTCTGGCTGGTCACATCATGGATATGCCATTCGGTTTTTAAACATCATATATGAATATACGCAAACCAAACATTTAGAAAAAAGTCTTTTCTGAATGTCTCTTTCCATCTGCAGACAAAGAAAACTGCCATCTGGAGTTGCGACGTCAGCTGGCTCCACATATTTTCAGGGAGGAGGAGGAGGTAACACGCCGAGCACTATGTTGTGTGCTCCATTTGAACCCCTTCCCTTGATTCTAACAGCCCAAGCTCTTTCTACTACATTACGTGGCATTTATTTCCTCTGCAGCCTCTAAAACGAGTGCCCTACACACAGTAGGCTCTTCGTATGTGCTTTTCCTGGAGCTGACCCTGCTGCTTATGGTTTTGAGAGGCTGAAAGTTAGCAGTGAGGAAAGCCATCATGGCTATAATATGATACGTTTCATTGGCATAGAGTCCTACAATCTCCAAGACAACTTTCTGAGTCTTTGTTTCTCTTATGTTCATGGCAAACCCACTATCAAGGAGACAGAGATTCAGAGAGTTTAAGAAACTTGCTGAAGGCCACACATCTACCGAAGGTCTCACCTCAAGTTCAAATATGCAGACTTGGAGTTCTAATGCAATGATCAATCCATTATATGACACTCCAGCCACCCCACAGCATTGCACTAGGCACTTTTATCAGGACCTCTTAGACAAGACAGTGTCACTGGCCATGTGGAACTTGTGCTGTGAAGATACCACATCATATTGTTTTGGTTAAACCAAGTTGTTACCAACTTCCAAGGAAATGGGCTCAAAAGCAACTCATAGGCAACTGTTTCTAATAATATAGAAATAGTAACCTAATCTTGTTTACGATAGTGTTTTCTTCCCATTCCAGACTAGGTGTGGTATAGATTATAATAAGATAAATGTGCTGAATGTGTTCTGTTGGCCCCTAAACATCCACTTTCTATCCTTCTTTACCCTGCTCTGTGCCCCCAAGATGCTATGTAGGCCCCTTTCCCTCTGGTTTCCAAGTGGGTTCAGCAAATGGGAGGTGCCAGAAGGCCCTGGAGAGTGGGTGGGGAAGTGGACTTTTCATGCCCTGATCCCCACCCTGCTGGGCCAACACTGGTTGGCTGCATCTCTCTATCTAAGGTGACACTTGCTACTAAGTGGCTCTCTCCTTCTGGCCACATAGTTGTATGGTCACGTCATTCCCCTGCCCTGTTATCCTGTTGAGTTCCCTACATCCTGCCCCGCCTTTGTAAGAGGCCTTTTATTAAACTGTCCTCCATGGGCACCTGGGTGACTCAGCTAGCTGGTTAAGTGTCTGACTCTTGATTTTGGCTCAGGTCATGATCTCACGGTTCATGGGATCAAGCCCCACCTCTGGCTCTGTGCTGACAGCATGGAGCCTGCTTGAGATTTTCTCTCCCTCTCTCTCTCTCTGCCCTCCCCTGCTCTCTCTCTCCCTCTCTCTCAAAATAAATTTAAAAAGTAAATTAACTTAAAAAATAAATTGAGACAGAGAGAGACAGAGCATGAATGGGGGAGGGGCAGAGAGAGAGGGAGACACAGAATCGGAAGCAGGCTCCAGGCTCTGAGCCATCAGCCCAGAGCCTGACGCGGGGCTCGAACTCATGGACCGCGAGATCGTGACCTGAGCCAAAGTCGGACGCTTAACCGACTGAGCCACCCAGGCGCCCCAAACAAACTGTCTTGAGTGTGCCATCAGTTTCCTCCTAGGACCTCAACTGATGCAGTAAATAAGGAAATAATATTGTTGATACAGTCTTTGTAGGAAAAACTATGTAAAGTTCCTAAGGTCCTCCTAAGAGGATGAAAAATTCTGACCACTTTAGATCTGGCTCTCTTCTACTTTCTCTTCCTCTTTGCTAGACCTCACCAAACAGGAAGTAGGTCAGATATTGTGCCTCAGGGACCTATCAGCAGAGCTCCAAACCTGGCCCACAAGATCTCAGAGTAGCTACCTACTGCCGCCACATCTGGCTGGTAATTTCAAACACTTTGCACTCAGCCTTGTGCCCACTCACACCAGATTATGGCAGCCTTCATGACCTGGCCATCCCCAGGGACAGCAGGCCTATGACAATAGCTCCTCCTCCCAGAAAGGCCAACAGAACCTACTTATCTGCTGGCTCTGACAGATGGATCCCAGAGTTTATCAGACCAAATGATTTTATTTCCCTCAACGCATCTATGTGCATGAGAGCAGTCAATGAATTAATTGTATTAGGAAACCTACCAAGCTGAAGACAATTGCTTATGACAAGGACTAGAAAGGTGCTGAAAGACAGAAGGCAAGCAAACCTCAGAGGCATCTTCGGAAGTGGACAATTATGATCCATTAAGCCTAGTTAAGGAACTGAAATTTTTGAGGAGGAAACATCTGGAACTGCCTGGAATGCAAAGGAACCAGGAGGAACCACTGTTTGGGCTTGTAGAGAGCAGCCCAGACAAATGGGATTCCGTGTTAGGCAAGAATTGCAAAATTAGTACATGAAAGGGACAGCATTGAGGCAGTGCATCTGGTGTTAAGTGAAGCGTTTTAATACAATGGCTCCTGGTTTTGCTCTTGAAATATTAATTGAAATTGGGATGAGTATGAGGGCTGTCACATGAATAGAAAACTGGCAGAAAGATCATAAATACTGGCTAAGCTGAGCCAAGGCAACAGAACATGGCAATAGAAAGGGAAGTGAAAATGCTGCCTAATTCCCAGCCATGAACCCTGTGGATGCTTACTAAATATTAATTGAGAATAATGAACTATACTAGAGGATGGTAAATTAGTGTGAGACAGGCTGCTGAAATACAGCTAATATATATGTACAGTTGGTATAGCATACACTGAAAAATGAGAAGAAAGGAAATCAAAATGATTTAGCTGTGTGATGTACCAGGAAGCGTGGGTAAGAGGATGGGGGAGGGATGGCAAGAGGGACAAGAGGAAAGTTAAGACAATAATTCAGGATCACAATAGAGCTTTCTTAGGGTCTCGGCAATTCCTCAAGTATAAGCCAGGCACCTTTGAGTCATACTCTATTCTTTTAAGACATTGTGGTTTTCTCAATAAACTTCTTCTTTAGGGACCTCAGGGACACCACAGATTAAATTTGGACCAATTTCATGGATGGAGATAAAGCTGTCCTCCTTGGGAAAGCCCTCTCTGATCAATACAGTCAGAAGAGCAAACTCCTTCCTAAATCCCATCACTCTTGTTTGCACCACTGTATACCTCCTGGTATTACTATGATTTGTATATATGTGACTATATTTTGTAAAGCTTCGTAAAATGGAAATCATGCTTTGCATTTCTAATTGAGTGCTAAGAAATAGCACTTCACAGTGCTAAGTGACCTTAGTAGGTGCTCAGTTCCAGTGCTGATCAATTAGGAACACTACAGAGGAAAACACGCACCTGTCAGGGAGAACACGCCTACTGGGTTGGAAGACCAGCTTCTAAGGAGATCGATAAAAGCTCTACCTCTTGTTATGGACAAAACACTAGAGAATCTGCCACGGGAACAATCTTAGGCTGCCAGAGGAGGATACAGAAACCTCAGTTGCCATGGAAACTTGTATGATCTGATGACTCCCATTGTTGAAATATGGTGAAACACCAGGAGAATGACAAGCAGATCCCTGAGCTCTAAGAAAACACAGAACACTCCAAGCAAATGTCGCTGCTTATTTGTACCTATTTCTTACAACGCAGTATCATTTTATCATAAATAACAGAGCATTTACAAAGGGCTTTCAAAATGTTTCCAGTTCCTATCTTGATTAAGTGATCTCTGAGACCCCAAGTATGTATAGGTCTATGTCTGCAGCAGGCAGACAGCACTCACTGCAGCAGGTGAGTACAGGTGATGGAGCCAGGTGTTTCTGAGATCCTGCTTTGTGACCTGGGTAAGGTCAGCCATCTGTGTGCAGGTCTTATGGACCAGGCTTGCTAGACTAATGACAGAGGAAGCTACCTAATCACTCTTGGGTCACAGATACCTTTGAGAATATGATTATAGCTATGGACTCCCTCCCTATAAAAAAGTGTACATATGCACATACATATAAAATTTAATACAATGCATTTCAGAGAATTCAAAACCCCTGGAGCCTTTTCATAAAGTTGCCCAATCAAGCACCTTGGAACTCAAGACGGTCGAGGTATCATGTTAAAAATCTCTGATGTAAAACAAAAGTCTTTATACACACACTGGAATCATCCTTGGTAAAACTGAAAAGGTTGTCGTCCACCCTCCCAAACGTTTGATCCAGCGCTCAGTGCCTCCCTCCTCCAGGTAGTGCCCCCTTACTCCATATCCATACCTCCTGATAGTGTGTACTGAGTTCACAAATGGCCCCTAACTTGTGAGTTCACTCATTCATTCACTCATTCATTCATCCATTCATTCATTGCACAGCATGTTTTTCATGTGTCCAACTTGAGGGACCCAAATGTGAGTATGACAGGGCTCATGTCCTCTAGGACCTTACAATTCAGCTCAGTCAGGCCCGATTTTGCTTTCCAGGGGATACTGGGCAATGTCTGGAGACAGTTTTGGTTGTCACAGTTGGGGGAAAGGTGCTATTAGCATCCAGTGGATAGAAGCCAGGGGTGCTGCTAATATCCTACAATGCACAGAACACCCTCAACTTCGCAACAAAGAAATACAGCGTTCAAAATGTCAAATACACTGAGAAACCTCAATTTATGACAGACAGGCATGTGACAAAATGTTGAACGCAGTGATAAAGACCAGAGGTAAACATTATAGCAGCTCAGGAAAGGGCATTTTAATAAAAACTTTGGAATATAGGATTATGGCAACAGACTGCCTTACTTTCAATGACAAGAGGAAGGAAGAAGGGAAGAGAAGCCATTCAGGGTAAGCCATCACCATACTGAAGGGAGTCATTCCTCTGTGTAACACCAGAGAAGGGGGCATCAATTTCAACTGGTGGGCAAGCAAATGGCATTTTGGGGGGAATTCCCTCAGGGGAAATGATGTTGGCACTCTACCCACCCCCATCACTCAGGGGCTCACCCAAAAGAATGTGCAGCCATGTGATCAGTTCATCACTCAAGTTATAAAACCTGTTGCATACTGCGTGACAGCTATACTTTGGATGCACCTTGTAATCCATAATTCCTCCCTACTCTACTCCCAATCCACTCTATATCTCCATCTAGTACATGTATACACCACAATGAGTCTCCAGGTGGGTAAAAACACAAAGTTATAGATACGATATATTATAGAGAGATTTTATATATATAAACACTATCATAAACTTTAATCTCTGTGGAAGCTGGTTCCAAGACTTGGTTAATCAGAAAAGGCACAAGACCAGAAGTCAGACCTAGACTGAGTTCCAACATATGCATTCTTTATTCTTTGTATCTCCCTCCCAACCTCCAACCCTTTGACAACTGTTTTAGTAAAATCAGGCCTGGTCTGTCTCATCAGCAGGGAGAGATATGGGAGATGTGCTGATACACCTGTATACTTCTAGCCTGTTGAAGCTGGGGCTGTTTACAATTGGAAGCACAATGCAAGGAGCTCCCAGTCACTGCCATACACTCCCAGTCACTGCTTCTGAGCTGCTACCTGTGGAGTGACAGCATGATCTGGAGGCAGCCACAACGGAGTTGAAATCCCAAGTCTACCACACATCAGTTCTATAGCCCTGAGGAAGTTCCTTAACCTGTTAAGTTTCAGAAGTTTTATTCATAAAATAGGAATAATTAAGGGTCGTCATTAGTGAATGACAATTTCCATCTTAAGCACTGAGCAGAGTGTCCTGGCACATAGTAAGCCTCAGTAAATTTCAGCTATTATCACCAAGGGAAGAGAGCCATCCTGGTTCATACTCAGTGCATGGTCACTGCCTGAACATGCTAAGCTGTCTGCTAAAGTGGCTTGGAGGGTAGACTTTACCATCATCCTTGTGCAGGAGCCATGCTAATATTCTCCGTATCACTCCAATTTTTAGTATATGTGTTGCTGAAGCAAGCACAAAGATTTTTTTTTTTATCTTTAAGTAATCTCTACACCCAATGTGGGGCTTGAACTCACAACCTGAGAGTCACATGCTCCACTGACTGAGTCAGCCAGGCACCCCAGTAGACTTTACCAGTCCCCACTGCCAACATACTCTATGTCCACTGCTTAGGTATATTCTGTTTCTGCTCCTTTGTCCTGCCTTCCACTCAGATTATTTTCAACAGCAATATTGCTCATATCTCCAGCCTCCCTCCCAGCACTGTTCTTGGTGGGTTCTGATATTTTCCTGCTCATCTGGGGCCCCTTTAAGACCCTTAGCAACCAGTTATTTTGGGCTGTGCCTACCTGGCCAAGCCTCCCTGTCTTTTCCCAGCCCATTTGCACCAAATCAATCCATAGCCCCCAGGTGTCTGTGCTGCTGGAGAGAGCTGGTCAGGACATTCCTCCAGCATGTTCTTGACCTACCATGATAGGCTCAGCTAGGCTGCAAGGCAGATTCATTAGGTATTCACTTAAGCATTTGACACTTTTCTCATTCCACCATTGCCTACTGTCAAAGGGGAGCAGTCAAAGATTCAGCACAACATTTTGGGAAGGTAGCTAACCCAGGCCAAAGCCAGTCTGTTCCCCACCTATTGCTTCTTCCCAAAAATGAGCTTTGGCTGGATCCTCAGCACCACACCTTCCCACCCACACCTGGATCCAGAGCATGGTCTCTGTTCTTCTTGGGATATCCAGGAGACAGCTAAGATAACAGCCCTGTTGGGGGGGATAATGTAGCTGAGGAATAAAAACCTCCCTCTTATTTATTGACCTTCCTCCACTTGATGCTCACTTGAAAAATTTCAAACAATCTTGATATCAGAGCACAAAGGTCAGGCTTCCTGGAGGGCAAGCTGACCTTTGCCCAGTGGTGAGAGGCACTGAGTAAACCGTATTTCACATAGGCTTCCATTAGTAGAAGGGGTCACAGGTAGCTGGGATTTGAGTAGCTGGAAACCTCTAGCAACCTAGTGATTTGTGCTCTGTATAGCATTGCTATGGTGAGAGGTAGCTCAAACATAGCACCAAGAGTCAAGAAAGCTACAGGCATGCCAGGAACACTACGAAAACACAGTCTTGGTTAGTATTCACAAGCCACTGGCTATACTGAGCAACACTAATAATGCCCCTCTTTTGCATTTAGAAAAAGTCTCAGTGAGTTTTGAGCTTTCTAAAATAGTTACCTTTGCCCAAATTCATGTACTTGGGTATATATATCATTGTTTGACTTCCTAAACCTGCTCCTTTGCCTGTCTCAGCATATTGTGCATCGTGAGGGTAAACACAGGTCACTACTCAGAAAGTCAGCACCCAGGAAAAGTGAACTAGACCTTCAAGTTTCCTATTTACCATGTACAAATATCCTTTAGAATCCAGGCTGCTGCCCTCACAAATAAAGTTTCATTGGAACATAAGTCATGTCCATTTATTCACGTATTGTCTGTGGCTGCTTTCCTGCTCCAGCAGCAGAGTTGAGTAGTTGTGGCTGCTCATAGGCCTGTAAAACCTAAAAGATTTACTATCTGGATTTTCAAAGTTTGCTGAACCCTGCTTTGGAATTACTTCCGGTCACTGAACAGGGGTGAAATAACTGAAGATAAAACAGTAGAAATCTACATTTGTGTATTTGTCAGAATTTGTCCCTCTGTAAATATAAATATACATATAAATATAGATTTATTATAAGGGATGGACTTGTAATTATAGAGGCTGAGAAGCCCCATGATATTCTGTCTGCAAGCTGGTAACCCAGGACACCCAGCGCTGTAGCCCCAGTCCCAACCTGAAGTCCTGAGAACCAAGGTAACTAATGGTGCAAGTTCCAGCCTAACTCCAAAGTCCTAAGAAGAAGGAGTGCTAGTTTACAAGCACAGAAGAAGATGGATGTCTCAGCTCATGCAAATGGCAGGTATGACCTTTCTCTGCCTTTGTGTCCTACTCAGGTCTTCAGTCAATCACATGATGAGGGCAAACTTCTTTACTGGATCTACTGATGCAAATGCTAATCCCTTCTGGAAACACCCTCACAGACATGCCCAGGAGTAATGTTTTGCCAGGTATGGAGGCATCCTTGAGCCTAGTCAATTTGACTAGGAAAAGCCAATTCAGCAATGACATGAGTTATTACCAGAGGGTATGGGACAATATCCTTGGGTTGCCCCTTTTTTCTCTGCTCACCCACCAAACTGTCCCCATTGTTTTAGTTGTAGTACATGTGCTACTGAAGCAAGCTCTCGAATCACCTCAGTGCACATTCTACCTCCAGCTTCTTCATGGTGCTCCTTACACACTCCCCCCATGACTTGGTGCCTCTCACAGTCAGTGCCATGCCATTCACCTCCTCCATGTTCTATCATTTTTTCTGCTTATTAGGTTGGCTTCCAAAAATAAACTATTGCCTTGTATCAGTCAGGGGTTCTGCACGAAAATGATGGCACACACAAAGTATCTAATTGAGATTTGGGTAAAGGACCTATGCAATAACGTGTGGGCAGACTTAAAGCAAACCAACATGAGATGGACTGGCAACATCCAAGAGTTATTACTACCAAGAACCCTGAAGGGACATGGGAAGAGGAAAGGTGCCAGAACACAGAGAGAACTGTGGTTTTGTGGGAGAGGGTTGCTCAACAGAAGCTGTGACCTTAGACAGAGTGGTCCAATCACTGTGGTCCAGGACCAGATGAGGACAGAACAGGAAAGCAATGATCTTGATCTCTCTCCCCGCCTGACCTCTGATCTCCTGCTAGTTACCCCTGTTGGCCAAAGCTAACTAGATGCCAGAAGACATAGGAGCCTATTGACAAGATCTGTGTGATACATCCTCCAGGGGTGCACAGCCAGGTAGAGAAGGATGGAGTAGAAATGGTGACTATCCAGCATATCCCATAGCTACTAAAAAGTCTCAAATATAAAACAGGTTTTCCATGATGCTTGTTGGCTGACTTAATATGTGCCTGTGGAAGGCTGAATTACTCTAATGGTTCTGATACAAGCCATCGAGAGGCTAAAGGATGAACTGAAGGACTTGTGTGGGGCCTTTCCTGCACTTATGAATTTATCAAAACCACACTGTTTTCAGAGCTGAGGATCTAGTGTGGCCAATGTTTTCACTTCCTTCTGGTAGGGGGAAAAAGGAACAGGGTACCATGAAAGAATTTTCCATTCATAAAAGAAACCTACTCCCATCCATGCTGAAAAGCAAAAAGTAATTTTTCCTCAAATTAAAAGAGAATTTTTGCTATTTATATGTGAGATGGTAAAAAAGATAATTCACTCCCAGCCTTCTCATCAGCTAAATGCTATTACAGCCACAAGTACCAAATAGCTGTACAGACAGCCTGGGGATGATTCTTACAAATAAAAAGGCACAGTGTGAAATGCTGACTTTTTCTGATCAAAAAGCATCCTGGGGTGGGCTGAACAGCTGTGGGTCAAGAAGAGGCCTCGATTTCTGGGGTGATTTTTATTGCTATCACAGAGAAGACTGTACTCGCCGTGAACATGCGGCTACTCGATGCACCCCTCCCGGTGAAGGCAAACTTGCAGTCACTTGTCTTTCTCTCAGGGTATGTACCCCCCACCTTGAAACATATTTTTCATTTCAGTTTCACTTACCTGTCACTTTCTTCTTAAAAAGAGTGATTTATCAAGTAAAAAATCAACATCAAAGAGCACTTCAACGTTGCCAGGGTACACACACAGACACACGCAAAAGCATACACACTCAAACCCTCCCGTGTCCTGTCCTGAAAGCAAAATGATGACTAAAGACCACCAAGGACTATCCCCCAATTGGAGCTTTTTTCAGCATCAGGTCTGTGGGTTTCTTCACGCTGCGGTTCCTCCAGCCTACAAATTTAAAAGCTGTTGCAAGGGAGCTATAATTTCTACTCAACACTTCATGATTTGATTATGTAAAATAAAAAGTATAATGAAGTTAATAGCACCTTATTCTCGCAGTACATTATGAGGAATATTTTTTTTTCCCTGCAAAATGTGGAAATGGAAATTACCTCTGGGCCTTCTAACTCTCAAAAATGTGGGTCATAATGGTTACTGCGGTGGAATTTCAAGACTTAAGATTTAGTATATTTCTCTTTCCTCTCTTCAGTTTTCCGAAGGGACATCTTCTCTTACTGGGATTTTATGCAGTAAAATGCACAGACGTGGAGTGACGGGCAGGAGACCCACATTATATGCTGGTTGTGGAACCTCAAGAAGAACATTTAATCTCACTGAATCATAACCTTGTCTGCCAAGTGAGGAGACTGGATAACCCGGCCCCAGGTTAGCACTCTAGGATTTTTAAAAAAATAACATCAAGTGAAATAAGGTAACCCTTCCTTGGGAAAGAAGTGTAGTATAGGATACCAGGTGCTTCTTTTCCCTTGTATTTTCCAGCAACCCTTATCCAGAATCATCACGCTGTGCTTCTTTCCTAATTATTTGTGTGGTTTCAACATGGAGCCAAAGAGGAGGACAATGTCTTGGGTTCAAGTCCTTTACAGCCAGTCAGCTTTGACCTCATCCCTGTCTACCTCTCCTCCTGATGGCTGCAATAGAATCCACTCAAGGGACTTTCAATGGGTCTCAACCTCGAAGCCCCAACTCAAAACGAGCACTCTTGCTGTCACTGCCTCAGTATCTTATAGGAAGAAAGAAGAGAACACTCAAACAGAAGGCAAATTTACAGTCACATGGCCTAAACTGTATACTGTTGAGTAGCATTTGAGGACTCCCATATACCAGACCACATAGTCAAAAGAGAGCACACTCTTTCAGGATTTTCCCAATTATCCCACATGCAGATGTGACACTTAATCTGCCTCCAGGAAACAAGGAAGATCCTTCACTGGTGTAAGAAAAATCTCCTAAGCGTCACTTGGATTTAATGGGATTACGCTTCTCAGGTGGTGCCAAGCAACGAGTTCTTATTTTTCCAGTGTGCTTTTATGCTGGAAATCAGAAATTGGATCTTCAGGCCCCATAAGACTCAGGGTAGAGCCATATGCCAAGGGGAACCCAAGCTTGTCTTTGGGCTTTCAGCTAGCACTGGTACTATGACAGGCTTTGATTTATGCTCACAATCAAGCCTGTCCCTGAGCAAAATTTAAATGTGGACAACGATTTCATTAATGATGTTTCCCCTTTCTCTGACTTGCAGGTACCCAACCCCCTCAGGATAATTCACTACTTTGTCCCTCCCTGCCCCAACCCAGCACTCCGTTGTGCTCTGAATCCTTTTGTTCACTAATTCCCTCAACAAAATGTTGCTCAGCTGCTTGACATTTGGGAAAAAACCAAGACCTCTTATTAATGAGGGCTACTACGAATTACTGAAAGACAATAGCTTTGCATGCTTGCATTTATAGAATCTTTGCATATTCTCTGGGACTGAAGGCAGAATTGAGGACTGTAGGGACTAATCAGCAAGGATATTTTGGGGTTAAGAGAACCTTTCCTGTGCTGCTCATATTATAATATATGGGCATCTCAGTCCTCTGCTTAGGTATATGACAGACCCTGTAGGCAGGTTAATCGGTAAAAAGTGTTTTCTTTGGAAAAGGAGAGGCTGAGAAATTATCTTTTCATCTTAAGTTCCCCCCAGAAACTATCCCCCAGGGAATATACATATAAGCACACACACACACACACAATTTTCATCACATTCTACCCACAGGTAGAAAGACTCAAGAGATGAGAAGAGGGCACATATATTTGGAGGAGAACCTAAAATGCTACAAAATTTCTTAGTCTCTGAATGTAGGCTGGTAGGTGCATAACCCACAGAGACACAGAAATTGATTCTAAGAACAAGAGAGGAAGTAGACACAAAAGTGTCACGTAATCCTCTTCCCCATTCCTGGAAACTCACATCTAGGAATAGTTTGTGACATTAAGCCTCAGAAATTATGAGTAAATAGCTACTCTATACACTGGCAGAGCAAGACCTACAGCAGCAGAGTCAGAAAAGTGCAACTCCTAAATCAATTCAACAAATATTTGATTGGATGCCTACTCAGACCCAGACACCAGGCCAAGTCCTGGGAGCACACAAATGAATAAAACACATCCCTCCACAGCATGCAAAAGAAGATGCTGAGCTAAATGTCTATTTTGGTAGATGAGCAAAAGATAAAGGAGTGACTTGTCTGATTTCTTACACTGTTCATATGCATTAGGGAACAGAAGAGGGAGATACACCTCTGAGCCAAGCAACTGTGAAAGAGCGGCCAACTTTCAGAAATCAGTGACTTTGTCTCGTTCCTTGCACGAACCAGATTCTCATACACGAAGGCAAACACAACTAGGTTGTTAATGACACTTATTGGCATTAACACTTTTGCAAAGAAAGTTCATAAACAATTGAACCAGGGTACGTACCTAAGAAGATCTTAGAGACGCTTCGCTCCATATTTGAAGCTCTATTGAATTCTTGTTCAACTTATCCCCAAAATTAAGATAAATGGGTGATGGAACAACTATATATAGGCTTGGCATTTGGCATCAGCTTTACAGTAGTGTTTTTGTATAGGTTAAAGTCTACTTCAGCTGGAATTAATGTAATTATATATAATGTTGACAGATTATGACATTTGCCTATTAAGACACTATACAAACATTCCAATTATTTGCTGGCTTTTGACTTTGTAAAAACTAAATGAAACAAAATCCCAGGGGATATGGCTAATGGGGTAACTGGAATAGAAGTTTCAAAAGCACAGTGTTCAGGAAATAACAGTCAAAGAATAATGCATTTTAAGCCAAAACATATAGAGCGGTAAATGAATATTTAGTACTTACCACAAGACTGCTGTCTAGAGACAGCCTTTTTCCAAAGTCCCTTTTCTCAAGCTGTCTCTTTCCCTCCATGGGTGAAGTTATTTATTTTCCTTTGTGATTTATAAGAATTCCCCTTCTGTTTCCAGGGTCACTGTAAAAAGTGAGCATGTGTTTTACCATCCGAGTGAACAGTGTTTAGACCCTTGTTTTTAGCTTTCTAACCAGAAACAAGTGTTGAAGCCAAAATACCCAGACCCAAATCATAAGTACAGAACTGGGCTCTCTCAACTCAACAGACCTCTCCGTGTTGCAAACGTCAGAGTCATCTTTATGGAGGCCCCTGTGTTTTTACAGGTCTTGCTAATGGCGCTGGGGAATGGGTTTGCAGGTTGAATCAGCAGACTGTGGAAAAAAGCAAACAGTCCGTTTCATGCCACGCTTGCTCCACACTCGTCTTCCCTCTATCAGCCAGAATCAATCTGTTACTGTGCACATAGATGCAGTCTGCAAATTCCATGAGATCAAACTGACAAAACCAGACTCCATAACCAAGAGCTGCTGAGCCCAAGGCCCGAGGAGGAGAAACTGAAACCTGAACATGATTGTTAACACTTCCTCATAAAACATTTAAACATATTGGGGGAACATTATAAGATGCATTCTCTTTAGGACAGGTGGATTCCAAATGGATGGTGGAGGATATGTTATGGTCAATGAGTATTTGAATGTCCACTGCATTTTACCATACCAGATATGGTTAATCCCTGTACTCCACTGTGGTTGCTAGTTTTAGAATGAATAAGTGTCCCGGTTAGTAAGAATAGATCATGTTTATCGAGCACTAGCTTGCAGTTTCACCAACATATAAATGGGAGGAAGTAAAAGAAATAGGTTTTAGTCCAGGCTCTCCTACCCATTAACCAAGGTATCTTGGACAAGCCATTCAGCCCTCTAAAACTCACCTTTCTAAAATGAGAAAACAATTAATGTTGGTGATCAAACGATATATGTAAAATGATTTAAAGGCAATAAACTACAATTTACATGTAAGTTATAATTATGCACACATTAAATTAAAAACAAGTTACCCTTAAATACTAACTTAACATAATTTGTCTTTGATGATTGAGAAGGCACTTGGAGGTACAGAAATTGCTCATAATTGACACAAAACATAAAGCCATTGTACTGCTATTGTAGAAAAACTGAACTTAATAAAATACCAAAACAATCAGTTTTTGATAAAATTGAAAAGAAATATGTTCCACAGCACTCCCAATTGCTCCAAATCTAATGAGGATGTAACAGACCTGACCTCACAGCCCACAGCACATGGTCTCCTTCTCCTTGTTTCCCTCACCAGGAGGAGGGCTGGGACAGCTGTGACCCAGACGGCATATGTCCAAATGATGGTCTGTTGTAGGAAACTGATGGACTGCCTTCCGGGACATAGGCTCTCTCCTCCATCTTCCACCTCTCACTTTAGGAAAACCAATTTCAATTCATTACTTGTCCACTCAGAAACTCTTAGGGGGCACCTGGGTGGCTCAGTTGGTTAAGCCTCTGACTCTTGGTTGTGGCACAGGTCACGATCTCGCAGTTTCCTGAGTTCGAGCCCTGCATTGGGCTCTGTGCAGGCAGTGTGGAGCCTGCTTGGGATTCTGATTCTCTCTCTCTCTCTTTCTCTCTCTCTCTCTCTCTCTCTATTCCCCCTCTCTCCCCCTCTCCCCCTCTGCCCCTTCCCCACTCATGCTGTCTCTGTCTCTCTCAAAATAAATGAAAAAACTTAAAAAAGAAACTCCTAGAAGTCCATTGTGAGTTCAAGATATAAAAGCAAAATTTTCAACATCATGTTCGAGGTCTACTTCCTGCCAACTAGTCTCTTACAGTCCTTGAACACACAAGGCACATCCCCAAGACCATGCTTTAGATCACACCCTTCACCTCCCCTGGGTCTAATTCTCCCCTTGCTCCAGTGCCTGGCTCACATCCCATCTCCTTCACGTGACCTTCCTGGTCACCCTACTTAGCAAAGACTTTTCTCCCAAGTTCCGTAGGGGTCCTTAGGGACTTACCTTATTAACTACCATCATCACCTAGCATGGTTTAAATATAGGAAGCTCTTATTTTTTGCTACTGGGTAGCACCTAGTAGTTAAAAATAAACTCTTGGCAGCATTTTCCACAACAAAGTTAGTTGCATGCTATTACTATAGGCAAAACTATTAGCCAAGTGAAATGCATTCTAAGGGCTTGCCCTTCCTATTTTCAGCTGTTCCCATCCACTTTGCACCACCCACCAGCACCACCTCACCTCACTGGTAGCTCAGAATACTCTCTGTAATGATGGATCCTGCTACAGAGACTACTCAGGGCCTGAGATCTGTCCATCAAAAACATAACCTCCTAAGTCATTTACTTGTTGTCATTTTTTGTATGTTTCTTGCCATCCTAAGTCTTATTCCAAAGAGCCCTGGTATTTGATAGGTCACGATAGATAATCCTTTGGCATTTAGCATGTATTTATTAAATGCCTAATGTATGAAGAACCCAGTACTTAGGTGTTGGTGACATTACCATGTATAAGGGAGATTAGGTTCCTGCCTTCATGGAACTTCGTGGAAGATACAGAAAATAAATAAGCAAACAAACAACTCCAAAACATGATAGGTACCTGCTACAAAGAAAATAACCCTCAGTAGGCACTATTACAGCGTGTCAAGCATGTGGAATCGGAGCACATTTTAGACAGAATGGTAAAAATAGAAGCCAGCCATATAAAAATCCAGGTAAAGAGCATTCTAGAAAGAGGGACCAGTCTTTTTTCACTGACAAAGAGCTGGAGAAAGGTTTGTGTGCCCCCGGAATAGGGGATCAGTTTTTTTAGGAATGAAGGAAGCTGGGAAGACAATGTGTGAGAGAAGTTCTACGATGTAAGCAACAATTCTATCACACAGAGTCTTAGAGGTCAAGGTAACTTGTTTGTTCTGAACACAACACTTAATCTTAAGGTTTGATTACTCCTTACTAGCGGATAACATTAAACAAACTATTTAATCTATATAGGTTTCAATTGATTAATCTATAAAATGGCATTAATAATAGGACCTTCTTCATAGTGGGGTTGTGATGATTAATGAGATGATCCATTTAAAGAGTTTTACCAGTACCTGGCACACAGTAGGTAAGAGTTAAATATTAGATATATTGATTATCTTTCCGGGAAATGTGATTAAACTTTCACAAGCAATGCTAGTAACTGGATTTTATGCTCCATAATAGGTTGTCGGGATGGTCATTTTGGGAAACAGATCTTTTCGACAGTGGTTTAACCTGATCAATTTCTTTTTGTACTTTACACTGCCAATTATATAGGCAGAGATTGACCTTCAAAACAGTTAGCAACTGATAAGGCACAGGGATGGGCCAGTCAGAAGGCACAGTCAATGGCAACAAGGACTACAGCTTTAGCAGTGTGTCCTAGCCAGTTACCATCCTAAATGTATATGCTACCCCTATCCCAAGAACTTGAAAACTCACAAATTATATCATAAAGCAATCACAGAAAGGATCAAAGTAAAGTTATCCAAAAGGATCAAAGCAAGACCACTCCAGAAACAAAATGGCAACCAGGATGTGTCAATATGAAAAGGGGAGGGGTCCACAAAGGAAAAGTCAGAAAGGCTGACACACTCTGTCTCCAGCACTGTCGGCAAAAGAGAGTGCCCACATTGACATATACCCAGCAAAGACCACAAGTCTAGAGGGAAAAGGAGTATGTCAGATGCCAGACACTTTGATACTACACTGGCCACTTGTATCATCCAACAAACCTCCTTGCTCAGAGAACACTGCCATAAAGCAATCTTCTAATTTTATTTGATTCCCAAGTAATTTTACTTATCGAAGAAGAATGGGATGACCAGCAAATACAAGGAGCCAATCTTTTGGAAATCTACATTTTTAATATGAATTTGCAATTCAGCCTCTGACTCTTTATATTCATCATTTACAATTTGCTTAGTGTATTAGCTTGAGTTGCCATAAGAGAATATCAGACTCATTGGCTTAAATGATAGACATTAATTTTCTCACAGTTCCGGAAACTAGAAGTTACAGATCAAGGTGCTGGCAGCGTGGGTTTCCGGTGAGACATCTCTCCTTAGCTTGCATTTGGTCACCTTCTGTGTCCTCACATGACCTTTTCTTTTGCACACATGCTTCTGTGCCTCTTTCTTTTCTTTTTTTTATAAGGACATCAATCCTATATGGTGAGGCCCCCACTCTTAAGACTTAATTTAACCTTAATTACCTCCTAAAAGGCCCTATCTCCAAATATAGTCACTTTGGTGGACAGGGCTTCAACATGAATTTTCAGGGGTTACATCTCAGTCCATAAAAAGTTTCAGTCAGATGCCCAAGTCTGATCACATCTCAGCATGCTAATAATCAAATTTCTGAATCTAAAACCGGACATAAAACCCCAGGTATCAGTGGCTACCCCCAGACCTGTCTCTCTCTGCTGGTTAATTCACTGTTGGATTTCACCATCACTACTACCCTTTGCCTTTCCCTGCTAGACTCTTCCCTATATTGTGGGTCTACAAGGTGCAAACATTATCAAGACTTCTTAGTCAGTTGGCCAACTTGGATTCTGCCAAGAGGAGGCAGTGAGAGATCAGGAAGCAACTGGAAACAAAAAGCCCTATGCTTCCGGCTGCAGATGAGCGGCATCAATAGCAGGTGACTACACAATCCAGTAACTTCTGTGATTCCTCCAACAAGCTCAGTGTAAGAAAAAGCAGTAGCAGCTTTCCCCGTCTTTGAGTATCACCAAATTCTGCCTTTTGCTCCTCCAGCTTTTCCAACAGTTTCATTAAAAAATTCCTTGCATTGGGCCTGGGTGGCTCAGTCAGTTGGGCATCCGACTTCAGCTCAGGTCATGGTCTCGCAGTTTGTGAGTTCGAGCCCTGCGTCAGGCTCTGACAGCTCAGAGCCTAGAGCCTGCTTCAGATTCTGTGTCTCCACCTCTCTGCCCCTCCCATACTCATGCTCTGTCTCTCTCTGTCTCTCAGTAATAAATAAACATTAAAAAAAATTTTTTTTAATTCCTTGCATTAACTCTCTCCCTGCTTGAAATATACAGACCAGTTTCTCCTTTCCAGGCCTGACAATAACTGATTCACACTCCATAAACATACTGCTGGACAGGCAGCCAGCCTTCCTTGGGCAACTCCTGGTCTCCTTTTTGTGAGGCTCCAGAACAATAGCATAGAATTAAAAATCTTACCAGACACTAAGTTCCTGGAGAGCAGGGACAATATTTTATGTTCCGTGTTCTCCTAGGTAGAATAATGCCTGATGCATGCAACATGGCAGACACTCAATGAGCATTTGTTGTTTGCATGAATAAATGAATAAATGAACGTTTACAGTTGTCTTTGTGAACACCTAAAGAGCAGGGAAGCAATATAACATTGCTAAAGCAAAGAACTGCTATACACATTTATAAACCTGAAATTACTTTTATAGCCAAACACACAGTTATATTCAAACCTCAAAGAAAACATTTTGTCAGTATTTTAAAACTATTATCAACCTAAAAATTACTGCTTAGGACCTGCCTCAACTAACAAAGCACCAGAACTGAGTCCTGTCCCTGCCTTTTCTGAGGTTCTAACAACTCTTGTTATAAAGAACACACATTTGCCTCCAAATGATGGGTTGGAAGCCTCTCCTTCCTTGTACTGGGAGGAAAATGGTCAAAGAGTTGAAGGAAGACAGGATATTAAGCATCTTTTTTTGACTGATGGACACTGATACTGGTCTCCCCTCCCCTCTCACATACATCACTCCCTAAGTGATGAAAATACCATTTCTTGGTATCTGTAGAATCTGTGTTGGGCTTAATAAACTCTCTTGAATTTTCCTCACAGATAGTAATGGCCTTTCAAGACTAAACAGACCCTTTAATATTCCTAAAGATGTCAGTAATTTCTTTTCTCTGCCAGACTTTATTAACCAACTGTATAATTTTCAAGGGACAGTAACCAAACACCATTAAATAAAACCACAGAGGCATATTTCCTCACATGCACATATTCATACGCATGCAGACACATTCACACACACTCGCCCATCCACTCACACTCTACTCGGGGAACTTTTCTCCGTAGCAATCCCTGCCTCTCTCATTCCCCCACTCTCCAGCCCTGCTTTGAAATTTTCATGGTAGTGCCAGAAGAAATGGAGGAAAAAAGTAGCACCAAAGGCTTTAGAAGATCTGGCTCTCAGCCCTCTTTGCCAGGTAAACTTGGGCAGGTCCCCTAATTTCTGTGAGTTCACATTTGTCTATCTCTTCTCACCACGTTACTGTGAGGTTGAAGTGAGACAACGTATGATTCAGGGTATTTTTCAATCAGCTTCATTAAGCAACAAACTGTGCAAAATAGGATTGTTTGCAGCCCCGTACACATCCAGAGAACAGAAATTGTGTCAAACTTATTGACATGTCCCCTGCAGGACCCAGCATAATAGCTCCTATATGGTATAAATCCTATAAAGAATAATTTCAGGGGGCACCTGGGTGGTTCAGTCAGTTGGGTGTCTGACTTCGGCTCAGGTCATGATATCACAGTTCATGGGTTCGAGCCCCGCGTCGGGCTCTGTGATGACAGCTCAGAGCCTGGAGCCTGCTTCAGACTCTGTGTCTTCGTCTCTCTCTCTCTGCCCCTCCCATGCTCACATTCTGTCAATCTCTCTCTTGAAAAATAAACATTAAAAAAAAATTTTAAAGAATAATTTCAGACTTGAACATGCCAAAGACAAATCAAAAGGGAAGCAAGTTTCTTGTCCCTGACAAAGATGAAATCTTTTCATCCCACCCTGGATGCTCCTTCAAATCACCTGGGAACCTTGTAAAACACACCGATGCCCAGACTCCGTTCCAGACCACTGGAATCCCTTTTTTTTTCCCAGACAAAAATAAAGAAAAAAGTTTTATTAAATTCCAGTTAACATGCAGTACAATATTGGTTTCAAGAGTAGAACTCAGTGATTCATGACTTAGACTTAACACCCAGCGCTTATCACAAGTGCCCTTCTTAGCACCCATCTAGCCCATCTCCAACCTACCTCCCTCTGTCAAACTTTATAGTTCTCTAAGACTCTCTCTTCTCTCCCCTTCCCCTATATTCATCTGTTTCTTAACTTCCACATATGCTATCATATGGTATTTCTTAGTTATTTCACTTAACACACTCTAGCTCCATTTATGTCATGGCAAATGGGAAGATTTCATTCTTTGGCTAATACTCCATTTTATCACTTTCTTATATATACATGCCCGCACGTGCACACACATACACACACCACATCTTTATCCATTCATCAGTCAATGGACATTTGGGCTTTCTCCATACTGTGGCTATTGTTAATAATGCTGCTATAAACCTTGGGATGCATGTACCCCTTTGAATCTGTATTTTGTATCCTATAGGTAAATAATAGTGAAATTGATGGATCATAGGGTAGTTCTAATTTAGTTTTTTCAAATATTCATAGTAAAAAAAAAAACATAACTCTTAAAAATCCTTGTATGAGTTTCCAGATAAATTATTAATTGTTCTAACTAGGACTGATCAGGATGTAGTACATTTTACTGTGAGGAATTGTTTTAAAAATAGGTTAAATATTCTAGAAAATGGTGGACCCAGAGATTGAACCAAAGTAGGCTAGCTTGGAGAATGTAAATGTAGTTCAGAAAAAAAAAATGAGTATTAGGCACACCCATCTCATTGTCTTCAGTGTTCCAGATTCAGTCCCAAAGTGTTTAACTCTCAAAAGCCCGCCTCTACTAACAATATGACAATTAAGCTGAAATTAAGTATCATCAACAGGCCACATTCCCTCTGGCAGCTATGGAGGAGAATCTGCAGACCACTGGAATCTCTAGGGGAAGGGACCCCAGGCACCAGAGTATGGTGACAGCATCCTGGGTTGCTGACCACTGGTTGAAGCAGTGGTTCTCAAACTTTGCCATCTATGAGAGTCACCTGGGGAGTCATTGAGATCAAGTGAATCAGGATTACTAGGGGTGGATGCAGTCACCATGACGTTAAGTTCCCTGAATGACTCCAACCTGCAGCGCCAGTTTCAAAGGGTGAAGCTGTGCCCCCTTTCATGGCCTCCTTCCCTTTCTCAAGGGCTGAGGGACATGTAGTTGCTGGCAGAAACAACTGCTTTCTTTAGCCACAGCAACCAGCAATTCTTAACCTGAAAACACTGACCCCAAAGAAGAATGTCAGATACAAACAATTTGGATCAGCACCTTCCTCTGTATGCCCACTCTGTCCAGCTCAGTAATCACCCTGCATAAACCGGTCTTTCGCTTTGGGCAAAAACTAATGTTGACCGAAGACGGAAATATCAGATCTAGAGTCCAAATTAATGCACAAACATCTCAGAAACTCAGAGTGAGGCCACCCATTTAGAGAATGAGGGAAAGAACTTTCAATACCAAATACAAGGATGGAAGAAAATCCTGATTCAAATGCTCCCAGGCCCGCTCCTTCCTTTCTCCCCACTGTTCTCCAAACATACCTGGCTCTCATTTCTAAGTGCAAAGAGTAGGAGGGAAAAGAGGAAACTGTGAATCTGTAAGATTTGCTTAGAGCTACCAAACAGAATCTTTGAAACTCCTGTCGGCTTTGTACTGAAATCTTTTCATCCACATGCATCAAGTCTACATAAAGGAAAGAATTGGCTTGTCTTATACTTTAAATACATACACACAGCAGTTTCCTTTTAGAAGATATATTGCCTCAATACCTTTCTGCTACCGATACACCTATTTGTGAAGTACACAGGTAGGGGTGTATATACACATGCACACATGTATATATGTATATATGTGTGTGTTTGTGGGTTGCACGCTACGTGAACGTGTAGAAGTGTGTGTGCTCATGCATGTGTGAGTGTACACACTCCCAACAGAAAACCACTGTCTCCATTCTGGACAGGAGAATAAAAAAAAATACCAAATGATGGGACTTTCAACCACAAAATAACTATTTAAATCCGAACAGCACCCTGAAACTGATTTAGAAGACTGAATGCTAACAGATTTCCCGAATGTAGCCCATCCTTGCCAGATAAATTAGGGGCTGGAAACACTCTCTTCGGGATGTGACAACAGCTTTTTTCTTTGAAGTGGAGGAAAAGTTTGCATGATGATGAAAATTGGTTTTTAAAAAATGATTTCATGAGCTCATGTTTATTAAACTTCTCACCCTAGAAGCTACTCAGTAGCCTACAGCTGATAATTTAAATGCCAGAATGGAACCCTAGGAATTACTGCCTCGTGGTCTCCATAAACGGCTACCTCCAACACAGGAACTAGTGAACCCTAGTCAAGTCAGGGTCTGGAAATCTTGGCAGTTACTCAGCATGCAGCTTCAGTAAAACAGTTAAAGAATTGATACTAATTTGAATTAAGTTCCTTAGGAATGGAGGACAGGGAAAGCTCTTTGAACCCCTAAGATATCAAAAATTCAGCGATTTCCAACTCCTTACCATTTAAATATTTTTTTAAGTTGAGATATCACTCACATACCATTAAAGTTCAGCCTTTTAAAATATACAATTCCGTGTCAGCCCTTTTTATTACCAAAACTTATTTGCTATAGAAACTCGGGTTATGATTCTCCCTCAGTAGGGACACAAAGAAGTTTCCTCATCACTGCTTCAGGCTCCATCAAACCTGACTGTGTCATGTCCCCATCATTCTGGGTAGCAGCATCAGGGATAGTCCTGAGTTCAAGCTCTGCAACTGAAAAGTTCTATGACCATAAACATTTTCTGTGAGCTTGAGCGATTTAACATCACTTGGCCTTGTTTTCCTCATAGATAAAATTCAGATAATAACGATAGCAGAAATCACCTTAACAAGATGGCTCTGAAGTTTAAAAAGTTTGTTTTAAAATAATGAGTAATGGAGCGCCTGGGTAGATCAGTCAGTTAAGCATCCAACTTCAGCTCAGGTCACGATCTCATGGGTTCATGGGTTTAAGCCCCGCGTCGGGTCTGGGCTGACAGCTCAGAGCCTGCTTCAGGTTCTATGACTCCCTCTCTGCCCCTTCCCCACTTGTGCTCTGTCTCTGTTTCTTAAAAATAAATAAATGTTTAAAAAATTTTAATTAAAAAAATACTGAGTAAGATAATAACTGTTAGGTATAATTCAACAGAATTCATTTGGCTCAGAATTCATAAATAGTATTTATCCAATATCTATTTTGGTCCCAGACCTGTGTTAGGCCCCAAGAGAGAAAAGAAGTAGAAAGAAAGGAAAAAAAAAAAAAAGATATAAAGCACACATCCTCAAATTTTAAGAAGGGGGGGCGGTTTATATTGTAAAAAGGTAAAAAAAAAATGTGAATGAATGAATTTTTTGGTACAAAGGAGACTCAATTTCAGTTGGAATAATCCTGTAAAACCTGTCTTTATTTCATTCAAGTACTTCCAGCTGATTTCCAGACAGAAACTATTGCTACATTTTTAGAGTGTATGAACCAAAAGCTAAGAGACAGAACGGCAGGGCTTTGGAACAGGATATGCCTTTCATCTCTGTCTGCTCTTCTCCAACCATCTGTTCTTTCTCTCCCAGTCCTTCTTAGTAAAGCTTCTCCCCCCATTAAATTTCCTCCTCTACCTCTTCTCCATTTATCGCTTTAAGGAACGTTCCTAGTTCATTACATGAAATGCCCATACGTTGCCCAAGAACTCCTTGGGGTAAAGTCAGTGTAAAAATGAAACAGATAAATAAATGACTTTTAAAAATAAATAAAGTGTGCACATAACCCCAGAGGATTGGAAGACTATTCAGATAAGTGACTAGGGAAAAGAATTTTCACAATGTGTCATCTGCTAACGCTAATGAGTTAATTAAATTAGAAAAATTCCACAGCCAGAAGCAAAAACATCCAAATACGTGGGATGCTGGGGGAATTATAGACCATGCTACTAAATGCATTCTGTTCAAGCTACCCCCCCCACCCCCCCACCCCCCCACCGCTTTGAAAAGGCTGTGGAGAGCTACACTTAAAAAACCATCCAATTTCAAGAGCGTATTTTCCATCTGGGGCCAGTTGGGTAGAATATGCTCTAAACTCTGCAAAGCCTGCTGAAAGACAACATGACTTGTTAAGAAAACTGTTTATGAAAAACAATGTTTTGAGAAGATCCAGCAAAAGGTTTAACTGTGATGTCCCCCAACATTGCTGGATTCATTATTTCCCATTAAATGCCTGAGCATACAAGTGAAAAGCCAAAACAATTCAGGAAATGGATACAATCAAATGAGCTGGACGACAGTACATTTTTGCTAAGGCTTTACATGGTAATTAGAATATTTCCAGCTACCTGGAAGCTTTTCTCTTCAAAAGGTTTTTTCTTTTCTTTTATGGTAACCTCCTTCCACAGCCCCTACATCCCAAACAATCCTGTGTGGAAAAAAAAATGCTCAAAGCCTAGGAAATCAAGATTGAAATTACCATTAACATACTGAAACCAATAGAAAGGATTCATAATAAACCATAAAATGTAGAATATAACATTAAATGTCCTAAGTATTAATAGCTGTCAAAATCAAATGTATGAAAAAAGTCTCAAAGATGTTTATCTTTTTCTATTCAGTGTTTACTTAAATTGCGAGCACTATTCACTTGTGAGGAGGGAGGTGAGCTGAAGTCCCTTTCAAAGGTCAAACAGGTGATGACCACCCATTTACACAAATAACTAGAGAAAGTGAGGTTAGGGGTGTGTGTGTGCATACATGATGTATACATGTACTACACATACACTCATGTGTATATACTTACATGTGCATATATGATGATATTTCTCTTCTTGTTCTCATGTCTCCCAGATTATGAACAGTGCTAATGAAAACTTCTAATTATTAAGGATTTTTTTTTCCTTGCGATGAGTTGTTTCTTTTTATTTGGGCTTTGAAGGCTCAGGAATAAGAGAAGTTCTCTGGATAGCTGGATAAACCTTCTCATATTCAAGAATAGGAATCACCAGTGGATTCATTAAAATGCAGATTCTGACTGAGTAGGTCTACAATGAAGTCTGAGATTCTGCAAGTCCAATAAGCTAATGCTACTTTGATACTAAAGGATTAGAAATTTAAAATGGGGAACATATCTGTGTCCACTTAAGAGTAAATTTTCTCATAAAGCTATGCTCTTTCTAGCTAAATGTCCTAAGTTTGTTCTGGACATAATCTAAGATATTGAAAGGACTACATAGGTCATGTAGCTTAGGTCTTATGCAATCATTTTTATGTTAACCTCTATTCAGGATATTTGGAATCCCAGAACCTGAGGTTTAAATGGTTTCTTCCAGGGGCGCATGGGTGGCTCAGTCAGTTAAGCATCCGACTTCAGCTCAGGTCATGATCTCATGGTCTGTGGTTCGAAACCGCATCGGGTTCTGTGCAGAGTGCTCCTCGGAGCCTGGAGTCTGCTTCGGATTCTGTGTCTCCCTATCTCCCTGCCCCTCCCCAGCTCGTGCTCTGTCTCTCTCTCGCTCTCACAAAAATAAACATTTAAAAAAAAATTTAATGGTTTCTTCCAGACCCCTCTTCACTCCCCACCGCAATATAGTCATTGCCTCTAAAATAAACCTAACAAATTGTTGGCCTGTCTCTGCTCATCTCTTCTGGTGACAGAAGCTTCCACCACATTCCTCAGAAGCCCATCTCATATTTGGGGACGTGAATAGTTAGCAAGGTTCACTCTGTCTCCTGGATTTCTACCCACTTGGCCATAATTCTGTTTCCTGCAGCAAATAAAAGTTTTCTCTTATTCAAGCAAAATACCCCCAGTTTCTTCAACACTTTCTCTTGTGAGAAAGTTTCCACAGCCCTTGGCTTCCTTGTCCCTGTCTCTGAAACTTCCTAGAACTTAACAAAAATCTAGAAGGTAATTAGTTTTATTTTATTCAGATTCCTTTAAAAAATTATAATACATGCATTTATTCTCTTTGTAAAAGACACAAGGAGTAAAAAAAAAAAAAAAGTACATAGATTGTAATGTGAAAACCATACCGTTTTCACTCCTGTCCCCAGAGATAATGACTTTTAATAGTTTTCCCACTTGTTTCCCTGTAGAAATATGTAAATATATATTCATTTTTTCTTTCCATATAAATGGGATCAACATTTCTTTGTGACTTTTTTCACCTAAGATATTCAATACAGATGGACCTAATTCATTTTTTACAGCTATATGTTGTTCTATACAATTAACAATAAGTCATTTATTAACTTATGGGTAGAAATTGCAACAGGCACTGTTGTTTTCTATTTTAGACAGTGCTGCCATTAGAATGACATATGCCTCTTTTGTGCTGGTGTAAGTTTCTCTATAAGGTATAGACTTCTAAAGATAGAATTACAGTATAAAAATTGTATAATTTTGATAGAAATTGCCTAATAGCTTTTTTTTCTTCCAAGATTTTATTTAGATTCAAGTTAGTTAACATATAGTGTAGTACTGGTTTCAGGAATAGAATTTAGTGATTCATCACTTATATATAACACCCAGCGCCCATCACCACAAATGCCCTCCTTAATGCCCATCACCCATTTATCTCATCCCCCCACCCACCTCCCTCCATCAACCTTTGTATAGTTTGTTCTCTATAGCTACAAGTTTCTTCTGGTTTGCCTTGCTCTCCATTTTTATCTTATTTTATTTTTCCTTCCCTTCCCCTATGTTCATCTGTTTTGTTTCTGAAATTCCAAATATAAGTGAAATCATATGGCACTTGTATTTCTCTGACTTATTTCGCTTAGTAATACACTCTAGTTTCATCCACATCGCTGATAAGGGCAATATTTCATTCTTTTTTATTGCTCAGTACTATTCCATTGGTAGGAATGCAAACTGGTGCAGCCATTCAGGAAAACAGTAGGGAGGTTCTTCAAAAAGTTAAAAATAGAACTACACTAAGACCCAATAACTGCATTACTAAGTATTTATTCAAAGGATACAAAAATAGTAATTCAAAGGGTTGTATTCCCCCTTAATAGATTTTGAAAATATTTTAAGAATGGATGTTACCACTAACAATGTATGATACTGTTTTCCATAATTGTTGTTACTGAAGAGAACCAATCTTAAAACGTTTCCAAAATTGTTAGCAAAAGAAAAAAATAAAGATCTCATTGCTGTAATTTACATTACATCATTATTAGTGAAGCTAGATGTCTTTACATGTTTGTTAGTCATTTGAATGATTTTTCTTTTTATTGCCTACTTGAGTTGTCTGCCCATTCTCCCACTCCTATTGTTTTTTTGTTACCTCATAGGAACTATTAATACATTTTGAATGTTAATTATTCATGAATGCACATTGCAAGTATGTTCTCCCAGTCTATCTCTTGGTTTTTCACTTTGTTCATCTTTGTATAGAATGTTATAATTTATTTATGGTCAACTGTGTCAATCTTTTCCTTTATAGCTTCTAAATTGAAAAAAAAAATTCCATTATGCTCTCTTAATCCTTTATGGTACTATCTGAATATACTTTTTCCATAGTATAAAGCATAGATTTAACTTGGTCTTTGAAAAGTATATTCATTAATTCTGTGATTAAGGTTCTGCCACTGATTTGGAATGTCCCTGCATAATAGAAAACTTCAAGATATGCATGGTTCTTCTCCTTGGACTCTCTACTGGAAAAACATACTAATCTAGCAGCATCCGGTTGGCTCAGTCAGAAGAGCATGTGTCTCTCGATCTTGGGATTGTGAGTTTGAGTCCCACATTGGATATAGAAATTACCAAAAAAATTTATTTAAAAAAATACTAATCTACTTGCCTAATCTCACACCATTACCACCCACACTGCTTTAATTATGAAGTTTTAGTAAATTTTGATATCTTGCTGTTCAAGTTTCCCTTGTTGTTGTTCTGTTTGGAAATTTCCTTTGCTATTCGTGCTCAGTTTTGCCTTCCAGTTGAGCTTTATGATGATTTCACTATGTTCTACAAAAAGTATGGTACAGATTTTTATTGGATTGTATTTAACTTTATATATTATTTAGGAAAGAATTTAGATTATATTTTTGAGTCTTCCTGTTCAGTTATGTAAATGTGTTCAGCTATGTAAATTTGCTTAATGGCCAAAAATTCTTCCCATTTCAGAATGCCTTTTCTTCCTTTGAAATGTGTCTTTGATGTTCTTGCAGTCTAGGGATGGTGTCCATTCCAGTTCTTGAAAATGAAAGGGTTTAGGACTCTTTTGACCAACGAAAAAGGGGGAAAGGATAATGAGGTCTGACACTAAACCTAAAGTGAAGTTTCTATCTTCTATCTTAGAACCCTGAAACTACTGTACTATGAAGAATTTCAGTATAGCTCCCTGGAAGAGGAGAACTGAGGTGCCTAGCCACATCAACCACAAGATGTCTGGGTGAGGCCACCTTGGACCCTCCAGCTCCAGTCAACTCTTCAGGTGACCACAGCCATAAGAATAAACTCAGATGAGAAAAACAGAAAAACCACAGAGATTGCCAACTCATGGAATTATGAGAAAAAATATAAGTCATTTTTGTGTTAAGTTAAAGAAATACTAGTTTGTTATGTAGCAAAAGATAACTTAAAAAGAATATCTCTCCATTAATGTGGGTTATTGTTCATGTCGTTTAATAAATAATTATAAATTTCATTAAATAGTCCTTAGGCATACCTCCTTTAAATCTGAGATATTTATTTATTTTTATTGTTCTTGAAGTTAAATACTTTTTTTCTGATTACATTTTCTGATTGGTTATTAGTAGTGTAGAAATAAACTATTGATTAATAAACTTTGAACTTCAGTTTAGACATTATCCTGAACACTTTTGCTAGTTCTAAATATGCTTATTTTATTTGGTTGGGTTTTCTAGATAGAAAATAGCAACATTTTTGGCTCTTTCTTTCCAGTATTTGCTATTCCAATATTTGCTGGTCATATTGCATTGGTTAAGATAGCAAGTTGATAGTGGGAATTTTATTCCTTACTTCAGTAGAATGAGTTGTAGTTTCTTCACCAGTGATTATGAGATTGTCTGATTTCTTTGTAACTAAGAATTATCAGATTGAGGAAATTTCTACATATTCTTAGATCACTACAGTTTTTTTAAATGTTTTATTGTTATTAAATTTTCAAACATATTAAAGTACATAAAGTAACAAACGGTGAGGTACCCACTGCCCATATTTAACATAATTAATCTTTTGCTATATTTGCTGTAGTCTTTTTCTAGGCTTTATTCCAGGGATATAAGAGTGATTCAGTATTCACAAATTGATCAATGTGACACATCACGTTAATAAGGTAAACGATAAATGGTTTATATGTGGTTTTTACCATCTGATTATGTCAACAGATGAAGGAAAACTTCTGACAAAATACAATATCCACTCATGATAAAAACTCTCAACAAAGTGGGTTTAGAGGGAACATACTTCAACATAATAAATGCCATATATGAAAAACCCATAGCTAAACATCATACTCAATGTGAGAAACTGAGAGCTTTTCCTCTAAGATCAGGAAAAAGACAAGGATGTCTGCTCTCATCACTTTTATTCAATGTGGTACTGGAAATCCTAGCTGCAGCAATCAGACAAGAAATAAAAAGCTGAACTCATAGAAACAAAGACCGTAATGGTGGTTGCCAAGGGCTAGGAGGTGGGGGAAAACGGAGAGAAGTTGAACAAAGGGCACAGACTTCCAGTTATAAGATGAGTAAGCTAGCTGTAGTTAATAATAATGTATACTTGAAAGGTGCAAATAGTAAATGTTCTTACCACAGACACACACGCAAAATGGTAATTATATGATGTGATGAAGGTGTTAACCAACCCTGTTATGGCAATTATTTCATAATGTATTCATGTACAAATCATCATGTTGTGCACCTTCAACTTACTCAATGATATAGATCAATTATATCTCAATAAAGCTGGGGATTAAAAGAAAAGAAATGCTTTATTACTTTTTGCAGTTGGATTGAGTAGCCTCCTGTGCAGTTGGATTGAAGACAGTATCTCTACTCTGACTTGATTACTATTTTTTTATACATTTATTCAAGGTTCTTGGCATAAGAAGGAGCCACATCTGACAGGAAAACATTGGCCTGGCCATTAGTCTTTCTAAGGACTGAGTCCTCCCTCTATTTCACTGTTTCTCAAGCCTTTAAAAATTTTGTATCACCTTCCTTCAGCACCCTTCATTTTTTTTCCTAATTGCTCTACTTCTCCCTATGAATTTTTTTTCAATTTTTTATTACATTTATTTACCTTTGAGAGACAGAACACAAGTGGGGGAGGGGCAGAGAGAGGAGACATAGAATCCGAAGCAGGCTCTGGGCTCTGAGCTGTCAGCACACAGCCCAATGCGGGGCTTGAACTCACAAACTGTGAGATCATGACCCGAGCTGAAGTTGGATGCTTAACTGACTGAGCCACCCAGGCGCCCCTCCCCATGAAATTTTAACACCACAGATATACTGTATACCTATTTCAGTACTGTTGACATTTGGAGGGGCTACAAACAATTGTGATTTCAAAGTTTTTTGGTCTCAAGAGCCATCTCTGTTAAGAATGTTTCTATCTAGAGATTCCAAACACTTTCAGGTTTCTCAATTTCCTGTTTGGAGCAATTCAATTGGACTCTCTTACATAATCAGAAAGGCTTGTGATTTTCTTGACCAACAGAAGCTGGCCATGGTGACAATGAGTTCTGAATTATTGCACTAGGTGTACACGCATTTGATGAAGCACCTTACAGGGAGAGGAGAAGAAAAAATGATTGGGCAAAGACAGGGATGCAAATCGAAAGAGCTAATAAATCAGGAAGGTAATGTAAAAGAGGGAAGCTGGCCCCAGGGAAACTATGTCCACCTGGAAGTTCATGTTCTGCCTAAAATGGGCAGCTGACGCTCAACTGCATCCAAACCCACTGGACAGGAATGAAGGTTTATTTTATCAAACCACTCAATTTCTAAGAAAAGTAAGAAATTCAGATATTTTTGTAAAATCTCTCACTTTTTAAAGATTGCTTCGATTTAAAAAATCTATTTCACAAGCCCCAAAGATTCGTCTTTCAGAAGTATGCAGCTTATGAATTACAAATTTGCAAACTTTGGCTACATGAGTCCTCATGAACCTTCCACCTCCTCTAAAATTTGATGATTTTTACATTTTTAAATTAATGTAAGACTCCAAGAAGACTCAGTCTTAAACATTAACACAAAAACTCAGAACAGCAATGGGGAGGGGGGATTTAATTTTCCATCACCTGCCAATGCAATGGAGGAAATTCAAACCTTCTTTTCAAAGATAATTTTACTCCTTTTATGTGATGTCAAAATGTGAAAGCAATTATCAAAAGTTACAGAATAAGTTCAGAAAGCTTAAAAGTTTTTTCTCCTTACTTCAAAATTAAAATAATACTTGGGTTACTAAATAATTTTTAGATATTCATGGATGCCATTACAGCACATAGATTAAAAAGCCTTTCCTTCAAAGCCAATTTTATACATTTCTTCAATTTAGTAAATTCCCTGAGGTATGTGAGTATGTACTTCTGTAATTTTTTGGTTGTCTTTATGTTTTTTATTCCTTGTTGGCTTTAGTATGCCTGTCTAATCCACACAAAAAAGTTGTGAAGATCACATGTGGATATTTTGATAGGTCATGCTAATTAAATGGCCTGAATTATGGTCATACTTACATCTCATATTTTGCTGTGTGGATGGCTTCTGTGGGGTTTAGCAAGTCTTATTAAATTTTAGAAATTCAAATGTAAGATATGTATATCTGGTTCTGTTAATAACTACCTATGTATCTTCAGACAAATTATTTTTCTATTCTTCAGTTTCCCCCTTTCACATACAAAAGGAAATGAACTAAGTGAACTAAGGCCCCTTTTGGCCCTCAAATATTTTGATCTAGAAAACAATGAAAAGGATTAAAACCTAGAGTTTTGAATTCATTGCATCTTTTTATTTAAAACTTTATTGAGATATAATTCACGCATCATAATATTGACCCATTTCAAGTGTACTTTTCAGTTGATTTTAGTGAATTCAGAGTTGTGCACTCATCACTACAAATGTTAGAATACCTTCAAAAAACAAAAAAACTACAACAAAAAACCCCGACACGTTAGTTGTCCATCTCCCCACACCCACTGCCCACCACCTAGCTACAGCAACCCCTAAATCTATATTCTGTCTCCAAGGATCTGCTTATTCTGGACATTCCATATAAATGGAACCATAATAAGTACTGTTTGTGACTTCTTTCACTTAAGACGAGGTTTTAAAGAATTCCCCATGCCTTCGCACATATTAGTACTTTACTTCTTTTTATGGTTAAATAATATACCATTATATGGATTACTATATTTTATTTATGTATCCATTTCTTAGTTATTAGACATTTTAATTGTTTCTGAATTTTGCTACAAACATCCATGTATAATTTTTTGTATGGACATATGTTTTCATTTCTCTTGAGTACATATCTGGAAGTGGAATTGGTGGATCAAATGGAAACTCTTAGTTTAGCACTTTGAAGAACTGCTCAACTCTTTTCCAAAGTGGCTGCAACATTTTAAACTCTCATCAGCAATGAATTAGGGTTCCAATTTTTCCACAACTTTTTCAGCATTTGGTATCGCCCATCTTTTTTACTATAGCCACTCCAGTGGGGTATGAAGGGCTATATCTCACTGTAGTTTCAATTTTTATTTCCCTAATGACTGATAATGTTGAGCATCTTTTTCTGTGCTCATTGGCCACTTGTATGTCTTCTTTGGAGAAACATCTATTCAAACTTTCGCCCATTTTTTGATTGGCTGATTTGTCTTTTTATTGTTGAGTGGTAGGAATTTGTTTTTTATTTTCTAAAAATCTCTTGCCAGGTATATTTACAATTATTTCCTCCCATTCTGTGGGTTACCTTTTCACTTTCATGATAGTGCCTTTGACACACAAAATTTTTTTTTTTTTTAATATATGAAATTTACTGTCAAATTGGTTTCCATACAACACCCAGTGCTCATCCCAAAAGGTGCCCTCCTCAATACCCATCACCCACCCTGCCCTCCCTCCCACCCCCCATAAACCCTCAGTTTGTTCTCAGTTTTTAACAGTCTCTTATGCTTGACACACAAAAATTTTTAATTTTACTAAAGTCTAAGCCATCTATTTTTTGTTTTGTTTTGTTGTTCATGCTTTTAGTGTCACATCTAAAGAAACCTCTGGGGGTGCCTGGGTGGCTCAGTCGGTTAAGCGTCCGACTTCGGCTCAGGTCATGATCTCGCGGTCCGTGAGTTCGAGCCCCGCGTCAGGCTCTGTGCTGACAGCTCAGAGCCCGGAGCCTGTTTCAGATTCTGTGTCTCCCTCTCTCTGACCCTCTCCCGTTCATGCTCTGTCTCTCTCTGTCTCAAAAATCAATAAACGTTAAAAAAAAAAAATTAAAAAAAAAAAAGAAACCTCTGCCTACTCCAAAGTAATGAGAATGTACTTGTATTATAGGAGTAATTTTAGCTCATACATTCAGATCTAGGATTTTTTTTGACTTAATTTTTTATGGTGTGAATTAGGGGACCAAATTCATTCTTTTACACATGGATATCCAGTTGTCCTAGTACTATTTATTGAAAACGCTATTTTTCTCCCCAAGGAATTTGTCTCAGCACCCTTGTCAAAAATCAACTGACCGTAAGTGTGGCAGTTTATTTCCGTACTCTCCATTTTATTCATTTGATATCTACGTGGAGTCCTATGTGTACCGCACTGTGTAGATTTTAGTTTTGTAGTCAGTTTTGAAATTGGGAGTGTGAGACTTCTAATGTCAGTTTTCATTTTCAAAATGGTCTTGGCTATTTTTCATATAAATATACCTTATATTTCCATATGAATTTCAGAATCAGTTTATAAACTTCTACAAAAATTTAGCTGAGATTTTGATAGGGATTGCATGGAGTCTATAAATCAATTTGGAGAGTATTACCATCCTAACAATGCTGTGTTTTCTGATCCATGATAATGAGCTCTCTTTCTACTTGTTTAGATCTTTTTTTAAGACTCTTTCAACAATGTTTCACAATTTTTTGGTGTACGACTCCTACACTTCATCTGCTATATTTATTCTCAAGTATTATATTTTTTGGTTACTAACCTAAGTGGGATTGTTTTTCTTTTTAATTTTATTTATTTATGTTGAGAGAGAAAGTGCACAAGCAGGGGAGGGGCAGAGAGAGAGGGAGAGAATCCCAAGTTATCAGCACAGGGCCTAACGTGGCACTCAATTTCATGAACCATGACATCATGACCTGAGCCAAAATCAAGAGTTAGATGCTTAACCAACTGAGCCACTCAGGTGCCCCTGTTTTCTTCATTACAGTTTTAGATAGTTTATTGCACTGTATCACTTTTAAGTTTCAGGAGAAAAATTAGGTCCTACTTCATTCATGCCAACTTTTTCTTTTGAGTTTCAAGAGAAAAATGAATTCGTATTTCATTCATTCCAACTTTTTGGTGTTTTGCTTTAAATGATGTATTTATTTTTATTTTACTTCTAAGTAATATATTTCTATTTTCCCATTTTATTTTTAAATTTCATTTTTATGAAGGCATGACAAGACTCATAAGAGCTATACACTGTATATTTGAATTGAAGTTAAGCTGGACACAGCAGGTCAATTAAATCACTTACAATAAATAGCAATAGACTTCTATCATCTTTCACTAGCACCTGCTGAACACTTACTGAATGCACAACACTAACATTGTCTCAGTAGCCCGTATTCGCTGAAAATGCATTCATTGCCATCTAACAAGCAAACTGCATTTAACTCTCATGACCTCAGAAAAACAGTTGTTAAGAGACCAAAACATAAATAAATACCCTCATCATTTCAAGCTTGTTGTTTTGATTAAATATTTGCATTTTTTGCATTAAAGGAAAAATGTCCTTTGACTGCCAAAGAAAAAAAAAAGTACTATGAAGCTGAATTTCAATTTTACTATTCAAACCTTTCCAAAGCTGCCACTGTACATTGCCTTTTAAATTTATGTTAATGTTATTGAAGGTATAAAATGTTATTATACGGAAAGGAAGAGGAACAAAATATATTCAGACTAGTAGATATTTTCCTGACAAATACAACATGTATTCAAATGGAAAGTCACATTAGGTCAGTAGGAAAACTTTGAGGATCAGAGGAAGTTAAATACTCAACACCCTGGAAAAATACAAACATTTAACATATGTACATTTTTGTGGACAATTTTAAGGATTCATGGTTACTCTGCAGCCCAGCCAAGGATAAATGGACCTTAAAGCAAGAACTTCCTATTAAATAATATTTGAAAAAGATATATAACTGTCACAGATAAATTCTCTGGGAAATATAAACAAGATAAATATCCTTATGAACCAGAAACTAAGCTCAGAGAAAAAAGAGGGTACACTGAAGTCCTGGGTTTACTGAGTTCTGGGTCTAGACACATATAAAAATGAGAAAGATTTTATGACACCTAATATGTACTAGGTGTCAAAATCTTTCTATGAAGGTTTAAAGACAAAGGCAGCAAGCTCTCTTCATGAAAACATAGTCAGTAAAAAGGATCCCTCAATCTTGAAAGAAGGTTGGTAAACACTAATTGCTGCCTGAGGCTACAGTTTGTATAGGATGCTGATCTTCCTGGTAGAAGGAAAGTTCCCAAGTTCGGACTTGAATCAAGTCATTTTCTAGCTTAGTTTTATCTAAGATGTGCCCAATTTTACATTACAGGGTAGATACACTATGTTATTCATATAAACCCTGGTTATCTTGAAAGCCTGCAGAAAGCATCCACAAACCCTCTAGATGGAGAGGAGTGTGCAGAGAGAAGGGGGGGAAATTTCTCATTCAAGATAAAATGGAAAAATTAAAGCACATGAAGACTAATACTGACAAAAGAGCCAAATAAAAAATACAGAGAATTCACTGATAAAGAAATGAAAGCAGTGAAAAAACTAAAATTGACATCAGAAGAAGACATACTAATATGGCAAGCAAGTACATGAAAAGGTGCTGGACATCACTATCATCAGAGAAATGCAAATCAAAACCACAATGAGATATCACCTCACACCTGTTAAAATGGATATTATCAAAGATATAAAAGATAACAAGTGCTGGCAAGGATATGAAGAAAAGGGAACACTTGTGCACTGTTGGTGAAAATGTAAGTTGGTGCAGCCATTATGGAAAATAGTATAGAGTTCCTCTAAAAATGAAAAATAGAACATACAATCCATCAATTCCACTTCTGAATATATGTCCAAAGAAAACAAAACCACTATCTTGAAGAAATATCTATACTCCCATGTTTACTGAGATAGTATTCACAATAGCCAATAAATGGAAACAAACTAAGGGATTTAAAACACACACACACACACACACACACACACACACACACACACACACACCCCATAAGATTATTCAGCCTTAAAAATTAAGAAAACCCTGCCATATGCAACAACATGGATTAATGTGAAATAAGCCAACTCAGAAAGAGAAATACTGCACTATCTCAACTGTATTTGGAATCTAAAAAAAGTCACACTCATAAAACAGAGAGTAGAATTGTGATATCCAGGGACTACAAGGTGGGGTGGGGGATATGGGTCAAAGAATACAAATATTCAGTTATGCTAGATGAATATGAAGATCTAATGTACACCATGCTGACTACACCTAATAATACTTTATTGTGTACTTGAAATTTGTTAAGACAGTTGATCTTAAGTGTTCTCTGCACACATACACACACACAGAATTGTAACTATTTGAGGTGATGTATATGTTAACTAGCTTGATTGTGGTATCAATTTCACTACATATATATCACATTGTATACCTTAAGTATTTACCATTTTTATTTGTCACCTATGCCTCAATAAAGCTGGAAAGAGGAATGAGTAAAAATCAAAATATAAAATTAGAAAAACATTCATAAAAAGAATGAGAATTTATAACACAAGAACATGCATATAAGGAACACAAAAAAGGACCTATTATAAATCTAGAAAAGAAAATCACGGTCTGAAATAAAATGCCATAACTAATATAAAGTTTAGACAAGACAATGAAGAGAGAATTAATGAAATAAAAAATTGTAGTGAAGAATTCACCTAGAATGAAGCATAGAGAAATAACTCAAGAAATATCAATTGAAAGTTTCTGAAATACATCTAAGAATTTCAAAAAAAAAAAAAAAAAAAAAAAAAAGAGAGAGGGAGAGAATAACATAGAAGAGATATCCTAAGGAATAAAAACTAAAATTTTTTCAAAACTAAAGAACGTGTGTTATGATTGAAAATACAGAATAAATAAATTTAGATAAACATGTATAATATTAAAGGTACAGAGCATACCCAGCAAAGGGAAAATCCTAAAAGGTAGTAGACATGTTTGGTTTTTTTTCTAATATTTTACTTATTTTTGAGACAGCACAAGCTGGGAAGGGGACAAAAGAGAGGGACAGAGGATCTGAAGTGGGCTCTGAGAGCCCAATGTAGGGCTTGAACTCACAAACCTTGAGATCATAACTTAAGCTGAAGTTCAGCACTCAAATGACTGAGCCATCCAGGTGCCCCAATACTAGAGATGTTTTTTAAGTGACATACAAGTGAGGCAGGGGATATTGGTGGGGGGAATGGGTGAAATGGATAAAGGGTACAAATTTCCAGTTATAAAATAAGTAGACCGTAGAAATGAAAAATACAGCATAGGGAATATAGCCAGTAAAATTGTAATAACTTTGTTTGGTGACAGATGGCAACTACACTTTATCATGGTGAGCACTGAGTGATGTAGAGAATTGTTAAATCATGTCACACATTTGAAACTAATATAATACTGTATGCTGATTATACCTCAATAAAAACAGCCTTTTGCTTAAATAATAACATAAAAATAAAAATAGAAATACAATAGGATTTATCAATCAATTTAAAAATCAACATAATTCCACTGCTGGGTATTCACCCAAAGAAAAAAGACAAATGCACCCCTAGGTTTACTGCAGTATTATTTACAATAATCCAGAAATGGAAGCAACCCAAGTGTCCACTGACAGTTGAGTGGATAAAGATGTGGTATAGATAGATATACAATAAAATATTTGCCATAAAAAAAGAATAAGATCTTGCCACTTGCAAGAACATTAATGGACCTGGAGGGCACCACACGAAGTGAAATAGGTCAGACAGAGAAAGCCAAATAACCATGTGATTTCACTTACCTGTGAAATCTAAAAAACAAATGAACAAACAAACAAACAAACAAAAGCAGAACAGATCCATAAATACATAGGACAAACTTATGGATGGGAGGGATGGGGCAAAATGGATAAAATTGAGTGGGAGGTACAGGCTTCTAGTTAAGAAATGAGTCAGGCACAGGGATAAAAGGTACAGCATAGGAAATATAGTCAATGGTATGGTAATTATGTTGTATGGTGACAGTAGGTAGCTACACTTGTGGTGAGCACAGCATAATGTATAAACTTGTCAAATAACTGTGTTGTATACCTGAAACGGAAGTAACATTGTGTGTCAACTATACTTCAACTTTTAAAAAATTGTTTAATGTTTATTTTTTAGAGAGAGAAGCAGAATGTGAACTGGGGAGGGACAAAGAGAGAGGGAGACACAGAATTAGAAGCAGACTCCAGGTTCTGAGCTGTCAGCACAGAGCCTGATGCGGGGCTTGAATTCACGAACCATGAGATCATGACCCGAGCTGAAGTTGGAAGCTTAACTGACTGAGCCACCCGGGCACCCCTATACTTCAATATTTTTTAATGTTTATTTATTTTTGACAGACAGAGAGAGAGAGAGAGAGAGAGAGAGAGAGAGAGAGAGAATGAGCGGGGTAGGGGCAGAGAGAGAGGGAGACACAGAATCCGAAGCAGACTCCAGGCTCTGAGCTGTCAGTACAGAGCCCGATGCAGGGCTCGAACTCACAGACCACGAGATCATGACCTGAGCTGAAGTCAGACACTCAACCAACTGAACCACCCAGGCGCCCCTATACTTCAATTTTTAAAAAGCCTATTAGATAGCTAGACTGCCAGCATATTTGCAGTCATCACAAATAAATGCCTGAACACAAGAAAATAATGTCTTCAGAATGTTGAGGGCAAGTAACTGTGGACCTAGAATGCCAAAGTGAGATAAAATATACCTTAAGGAATGAGAACAGTCTAAAAACTCTTTAGACTTACTCAAACAAAAATGTTTACCTTTCCCAGACACTCACTAAAAAATTACTGAAAAATGTAGTGAACACAAAATTCACAACTTTTTTCTTATAGTCTTTTTTACTCTGCTATAACTTCTGGTTAAAAAGAAGAAGTAGAGCACCCGGGTGGCTCAGTCGGTTGAGCATCCAACTCTTGATGTTGGTCCAGGTCATGATCTCTAAGTTTGTGGGTTTGAGTCCCACTTCGGGCTTTGTGCTGACAGCATGGAGCCTGCTTGGGATCCTCTCTCCCTCTCTCTCTGCCCCTCCCCCCTCTCTCAAAAATAAATGAGTAAACATTTTTTAAAAAGTTGTAATAATCTTGTAAATTTAACAATCAAGTTGCTTCTTCAAAAGGAAAAGACAATTTAGCGGAAATAGAGAATTATGTAAATGAGAACAAAAATGAGAGCAACATCCACAGAAAAAATAGTTTAATATAGTAATACAAAGTAATTCAAAAATGGTTAGAATAAAAAGTTTTAATTTTATGCAACCTATGCTAATTACATCATGGCCCTTCAAATTCTTGATATCCTCATGCATCCTTGAGAAAATCCTTGTGAAAATTACTTAAAGAAACATTCCTGGCTGTATACAGAATATGTGCACTGGAGGGAGAAATAACATCCCAAGAATCATTACCTTCAGTATCTGGCTTATTACACAGCAAATAGCAGGTAGTTGATAATTTTTTGTTGAATGAATATTTGCAGAAAAACAGAAAAAGAGCAAAAATTAAAGACTAGTGTCAACACTGTGCTGTAGCTGATGCTAAGAAATAAAGGACAGTATTTTAAAAACCTACTGGTACTTCACAAAATGGTTGGAAGGGCTGGGAACTCAACACAGGGCTCAGCTGCCAGAAACAATTCTCAAAACCACACTGCAGAACTGGATGATGAGGAAGCTGTTGTGCTGCCTCCACAGCCCAGCTCCCCTGTACCCCAAAAAGCTCAGAGCCCATGACACCATCCATTCAATAAAAATGGAAAGCTTTGCATTGGGACTGTTTGCACACTTTACTCCCTTCAGAGATGAATTCTGTCCCCTAGTACATCTGGTTGATGGAACTAAAGTCATATGCCTGCATTCCATCTGCAAGGGAGGCCAGAAATTTGCATTCTGGTTTCAATGTTGGAGAGGAGGTAGTCACAATGTAGGAATGTCCCCAAACATAGAGAAGCTGTTCATAAGATGACAAGCAGCCACAGACATGACAAATGTCTATGGCAATATACTTACAAAAATGGTAATATTCTATATACTTCTCCACCTCCAGCTATGTAGTATCATTTAACCCCAATAAATATTCCTCCACAGTATCAGTCTTGAGGACTGTACAGCATCTCATTTACTGGATATACCATAATGTGTTTCAGCCATCCCTTATTATCAGTCATGTAAGTGATTTCTAAATCTTCATGACAGTTGCTTAACTTTATGAAGACCCATGACCATTTCCTTCAGGCAATGCCATGACCACAGAGATACTCTTGTTTTTTAAGTTCATTTATTTATTTTGAGAGAGAGGGGGAATGAGAGGGGGAGGGGCAGAGAGAGCGAGGAGCAGAGAGAATCCCAAGCAGGCTCCGCACTCAGCACAGAGCTGGGGAGATCATGACCTGAGCTGAAATCAAGAGTTGGACACTTAACTGACTGAGCCACCCAGCGCCCCAACCACAGAGATACTCTTAAATGTCCTCCACCACCTCTCTTCCACCCCACAGCATCCAGTCCTACTTCCCATTCATATTGTCTCTGAGTAATAAGCTTTGGAATGTGCCGCCATGTTTGGAGCTCAGTTCTAGTTCTGGGTTTCCCTTCCCTCAACTGGGGGTAGGGCCAACCTTCCCAGGAATTCCTGGACATCCCATACACTGTGATTTTCATCCTATCACCATGTCTACAGTCTATTTGGATTGCTAGGTGTTATATTCTTATCACCTCCTCGAAATGCTTAACCTCTGAAAACTAGAACTAGCAGATACTCCTTTTAGAACAAAACCTAATAGTTTTAGCTTCTAGGTGTAGAATTGGCATAATGGGGTGCTGCAGCTTTTTGGGTCTGATGGTATAATATTGTGTAACTTACTTTCTTTGAGTTTCAACTTTTCCTAATTGTAAAATGGACATCACTGCACCACTATACGATAGGTAAGAACACAACACCATTTACATCATAGGATATAAATAGGATTCAGTAACTCATATGAAGTAGTCCAGCACCAAGCACATCAGTTACTAAAATCAACCATATAAAATTGCCTCTTTTTAAGTACCTGAAAACTTCACATCCAACATTATTATTTCAATCTAGTATTATCTCTGCTAACTTCCAGAAATAAACTTTTCATCAACACCAAAATCTCTAGTCTTTTAACGGTCTTTGTGCCCCCAGGCCATCAGCCCTTTTCTGTCTTCCTTTCCCCTGTATCCATCTCAGGCCCCAGCATCTGCTCCATATCATCCTTCATGAAAACCTATTTTTTATCTCACTAAAGATATTTTTTTTCCTTTCCTTTTCTTTCTTTCTTTTTTTTTTTTTTTCCTTATTCTCCTGTGAAGAATTTCACACAGCCTTCTTTTGGAGGGAGGACTCATGAATAATTTGTAGATGCTCACATGTCTGTCCTTCCCACAACTATTTGTCCTCAAAGACGGACCACACCTGGTTCACCCAGTCACCCAATCCCAGGGCCGAATGTTTGAGATGAGCTCAATTTGTTTAAAATAAAATCAAACTCCTGAGCAGTGAGTGTCTTTGCAAATAACTTCTGCTGCTTCATGCCAACTTAGAAATAGCCGGCGATTTGGATCTTAAGAGTTTTGATTTGTATATTAAATTAAACATTCCCATGTCTGGAAACTAACTCGGTCAGACAAAAGTTGGGATTCTGTTCCTCTTTTATCCTACCTTTGGTTACCTCAGGTTACTTATCTGGATAAAATAAATCCTTTTCTCATGATTCCAGGAAATATTCCTTCAGAATAACCCCTTATTAAAACATAAAGATAAATATACATGTACATATACATACATATACATATGGCCTTTTTAAAAAGTAACACATGAATATATTCTCAAAGTAAAAAGTTAATATTATGTAGAAACCTCTGTGGAAATCAGTGAAAGTTTCCTTTTCACACACTCCCAATTACATCCAACAGGAAAAAAAAAAAAAAAAAAACTATTAACAATTTATCTTTCTACAACTTTTTCTAAGCATTTCCATACATATATGTGCATTATTAAAATACATATGGTTCTCAAACATAAATATACCCTATTCTACATATTTCTGACAACTTGATTTATTTAATAATATATCAAAGAGTCTTTCCGTGTGAGGGTATAAATAACTCTTCTTTATTCTTTTAATGGCTAGATGACTCTGTAGTGTGAACAGAGCATTATTTGTTTGACTTTTGCCCTGTTGATGCCATTTAGACCATAAATAACTTATCACTATTGCCAATGATGCCCCAATGTGCATTGTCGGGCACTTCTTCACATACAAGGATGAACGGTTTTCTAGGATAAATAGCTGTCCCCTCTACTTTAGAAATTCCCATAAATCAAAATCATTGACTCTTTCCTGTTGTGGTTTGGATTAAGAAAGACAGAGAATGATGCCCTCAAGTTTGGGGAAATTTAACTACCAGCCTTCAGAATCAAATTCACGTCTAGCTTAAAATATCCTCTGCCTACAGAATAATTCAAGTCATTCTGTCATTAACCCAGAACTCCCATGCCACCAGTTTTCAGTGCCCTGCAAATCACAAACTTCACCGTAAGGGTTACAATTCTCATTAGTTCTCAAAGTCTGATTAAGGATTCACAGGAAGACAGAGTTGCTTTGGATCTTTAGGCAACAGAGTCTCATGCAAAGTCTTGACTGTGTCTCAGGAAGGACACACCCAAAAGGAAATAGACATGCAACCAAGTATTGAAGACAGCTGGTGTGGAGAATTTGAGGCTAAAGTCAGTTTTTTCCTCATCCAATTTCCTTCATTATCCATTACACAATATAAAACTTATTGTTTAAGCTACTCTTGGCAAAACTTTCTGCCTGTTGCTGTTTGAAGTCAATGTGGCAGGAGATGCAGAAGTAGCTGAGTTGGGTTGCCTAATTTTCAAGGTGGTTCCTAGGATGGGGCTTCTTTATCAAGGAAACTGACCAACACACTTAGGTCTCTACTTCTCTCTGCCTGTGACTGGCACAGATTTAATAAACTGGAGGCCCAAACAGAAAATAAAGGTGGTGACAGAAATTCTGAAATATACATACATCTCTGAAAATACACATTTTCATTTCAAATGATGGGCATCAAGGTATAACATGTGGCGAGTTGTAGGACTACCTCCACGGCAGCCTCTGTGTCCAATTAGCTTCAGTGGTCATCACATGAGCACCTCTACATGCTAGATGCTAACTCTGAGGATCTACATTGTATAATGCTTCCATTAACACTCACTAAGTATACATCTACTGCACCTACAAAACAAAATTGAAACACTTTGAAGTCACAGGGAAGAATTCTGTACCTTACAAGACACCGAACAGTGGTGTGGGGGGTGGGGGTGGTGTCAGAATTCAATGGTCCACAAACTTATCTTTGAAAAAAATATATAATGGCTTAAGAATAATCTCAATGATATTGAAGGAAACAGCACAGGGGCACCTGGGTGGCTCAGTCAGTTAAGCATCCAACTTCGGCTCAGGTCATGATCTCGCAGTTCGTGAGTTTGAGCCCAGCATTGGGCTTTGTGCTGACAGCTCAGGACCTGGAACCTGCTTCAGATTCTGTGTCTCCCTCTCTTTCTCGGCCCCTCCCCCCACTCATGCTCTGGCTCTGTCTCTCAAAAATAAATAAACATCAAAAAAAAAAAAAAGAAAGAAAAGAAAACAGCACAAAAAAACCTCTTCATTACACAGAAAGTACTTTTGATTATAGCAGAAAAGATTAATGCTACTAGTTAAAATACCCTGGGATTATTTTATTTGATAATAGTTTGATAAAATACCTTCTAAATTCACTTACTCTAACATGGAAATCTGAGGATATATAAAATGACATTGGTTTGGTCTAACTGAAATGGTAAAAACAGAAAACTGGAAACTCCAATGCACATGCTCACATGCATATATACACACCCCTGCATGGGCACGTTTGCTCACTCTCTCTTTTTCTCTCACACACACATACATACACACAGCTCATCCTACCACACTCATTTGGCTCAGTTCATACCTTCTGATACAGTCCAATACATTGAAAACCAATGGTAAAAATGTACCCCCACTGAGGAGAATCTATACAAAAAGATATTTTTATACAAAAAGAGATTTTCAAAAAAGGACGAGTAGAGAGAAAACGTCAGGGGACTCAACACTGTCCAAGAGATTATGTATTTCTAAAACAGTAGTAAAAGCCTAAAAGGAATATTTAGAGGAGTACAATTTATTAGATTTTCCACAATGACTACCTCTGTAGAATTTCCCCAGAGCATTTTTCAACTCTGTATGAGATACCTGCCACCCCACTCAGTTATGTCTTACTTACCAAATACAGCTTGAACTGTGACTTTTTTTGAACTATAACATTTCAAGTGATCTCATGGATGTGTATTTTGACATAAAGACATGGTGACCATCTTGAATGCAACACATCCAATGGGGCTTTGAAAGGGGAAAGAGTAGTTCCAGAAGTTTTAGGGTTCCACCCCCAGCCCTGTGTCCAGAATGTACCTGGTCCACAGAACCAAGAAACTATAACAGCAACAACAAAACAGCTCAAGGTAAAGCCATCTCAGGCAGATGAAACACTCTGAGAGGCACAGTGCCCTCTTATTTACTCTAAAACCTTATCTGTGCATTGTGCTAGCTTCAAATACAAGGGTCTAGAGGAAAGGGCAATTATTTGTTTAATGCTTCAAAAAATGTAAGAAAGGGTTCAAGGAAGGAGACAGAGAGGAGTGGAAAAATAGAAGAAGGAACATCATTTATACAAGGCAAAGACCTTTTCTTATCATTCCAACCATCAGCCTTTAGTTTTCTGAACACAGCTCCTATATGCTTAAATCATACAAGATATGATGAAGGCATGAGAAAAGTAGAAGTCAGAGTCCATGGTTTAGAAAGTTTTGCTATTGCCAGGGAAACAAGATTTCTGTACATTAAAGTATTACAGAAGAGTACATTGTTTTTTCTGCTTCTTCATTTATTTATTTCCAACTTCCTTCCCCCTGAGGATTTGCAGTTACCTATAAAAGTATATACAAAAACAAAATGATAAAATAAATAATTGGGGAAGTAAAGCCAAAGGGAAAATACAAACAAGAAAATAATTAAACCGGGGTTAAGATTAAATAAAGAAATATACAATATGCTGTCCAGGCTAGAGGTGATGTATAAATTTGGCTTAAAGTTTTGAAAGCCTTAAACACAGACAGTAAATCACACACCACACTATGTACAGAGTCATAAGACCGTGGTGGTTAACAGGGACAGGGCAACCCTTGCCAAACCAAGCTGCCCATTGATATCACCTGAGAAGGTTTCCCAAAATTAGGTAATGAACCCAAATTCCCAGAGCAGGCAGAGAGGGAGGGAATGCTGAGAATCTGCATACTTCAAAATGCAGTGACTAGGATGCTGTTAGCTCTGAGACTAGGAATGACCTATAGAGATTTAGAAATGGGAGGACCCTCCAGAAATTAGATTACAAGAATTATGGAGGATGTGAAACTCAAACTGAGCCTCTAATTTTGGATGCAGTTAGGAGAGGAGGACAGTGGGCATTCCAAGTGTGGGTAGACACACAAGTCAAATCACAGAAGAAGAAGGGACCCTAATGCCATGGAAAAGACAGCACCATCCGTAGTCACTCTGAAGTAGGTGTCAGGGGCCCTAGGACATATTTAATTTACTCATTAATCTATTCAATTATACTCAAATCACAAAGGAGTTAAAGAAGCATATACACAATAAATGATCAAAATAGAGGTGAGAGATATTAGCTACCTATTGCTATGTAACAAATTACCACAAATTGAGTGGCTTAAAATAATATACATGTATTATGGCACAGCCTCCATGAGTCAGAAGTCTGAGTACTGCTTAGCTGGGACTTCTGTTCTGGACTTATAAGGCTGAAATCAAAGTGTCAGCAGGCCTGAGTTCTCATCCGAGACTTGGAGTCTTCTTCTGAGCTCATGCGGCTGTTGGCAGAACATTCTACATCTGCAGAACTCATGGCCACTTGCTTTTTCAAGATCAGCAAGAGAATCTCTAAGACTTTGATTCTCTGACCTTGAGGGACTTTAACGGACTTAACCAGATTAGGTCAGGTCCACCCAGGTCCTTTTTTATTAACTCAAAGTCAATTTAATTACATTTGCAAAAATCCCTCTTTCACCTTTGCTATTTAATGAAACCTAGTAACTGCAGTGACATCCATCATATTCTCAGGCTCTGCCCACACTCAAAAGAGAAGGAATTATATACCAGATTCATGTGTAACAGGAGGCTGACATCTTGGGCTCCATCAAAGAATTCTGTCTACCACAAAGATGAGAGGATGAAAAAATGCAAACATGCAAGATAGAAGAGTCAACAGAGCATGTGTAATTAAACATGCAAATTTGCTCTGAGCTTCCTGGAAGTTGAAGTAAAAAGGAGACTCGATCAAATTTCCCAGTACTCTATGATCAGTTTTTAGTAGTAATTTATACAAGTCAGTCTTACAGAAGATATAAAAATACCATGTCTTTACATAGGAATCATGAAATGATACAGTGTTAAAATAAAGTAGAAGAAATAAGATAGTTGAAATTTGATCCAAAATAACTCTTTGTCAAATTGGGGATGTGTTTGTCATCAACTGGCTCCCCCACCATAGGGGAATATCAGCAATGATGGGAATAGAGTTCAATGGGGTGCTGGGTCAATAGCAGGTACCATGGGCTGATGACCCAAGTACCCATAACAGAGGTTAACCATGAAGAGGCACCATGAACTGTTCCAGGGGAAGTGAGAACACCAAACTGCAAACAAACTCAAGTTAGAAATCAGACAGACCAAACATATGGAAGAGCAAGAGCAGTTCAAACACCACACAATCTCCAGCAGGTCCCACAGAAATGTTGCGTCATTCTTGTTGCCCCAGTAAATTCTACCTGGCCACCTCCCTGTGGAACAGCTTTACCCCAGGGCATCTTATGAGCATCATATGATCTCTGACAGGGCTGGTCATAGTCTCTGCTTTACTTTATGCTGCTCATAATAATTTGTTCTAAGCATTCAATAGAGTGAGCTGTGTCAACCTATATGGCATTCACACTCTAAAATATACGTGCAGTGGCATGCCAACCTCCCTACTCTCTTCCATCCCCTAAAAAATTATCTCTTTTTATGACCCCACTCACTTCCACCCCCTCCTGCTCAGGCCTACGTAGATGCCTCCCTTCCTGAGTGGCTTCTGTCCTCATGCACAGCATCAGCATTGTCTATGGAATCATTCCTGTTTACTTGTGTCCTGTCTCCCACAGTCTGATCATCTGGGACACCTCACCAACCAACCTCTTTCCTCTTCCAGTTTCCATAGAGGTTATTAGTTTAGATTTACAAAGCTTGTAGATGGGAGAGGCCGTGGAATCCCACATCTCACTGTCTTCCTCAATGAAGTCCAACCCATCACTGTCTGAGCACTTCCAGGGACAAAGAACTATTTCATAAGGTCCCAGACTCTTTCTGTGAATTTTCAAATGATCAAAAGTAATACCTAATATTAGGTGACAATCACTTCTCTTTAACCTCTACCCTTAAGTAGTAGTGAAAGTTGTGTGTGTGATTGTTCACCAATGGACATGTCCTAGAGTATTCATAGCACCACCATTTGTAATGGTCCCAAACTGGAAACTATCCAAATGCCCATCAATGGTAGAAAGGACTTATTAGGACACAGATACAGTCATACAATGTAATACTACACAGCAATGAGCCCCAAATGTGGTATGTCATATGGATGAATCACATCCCTATAGTATGGATGAAAGAATATAATATATAATGTGTGATTCCATTTATACGAAACACAAAAACAGCCAAAATTGATCTGTACTACCAGAAGTCAGCATGTGGATTACCTTAGGGATGTAACTGACAGGAACTTGAGGAAGGCATCTGAGCTGCTGCTATTTCTTGGTATGAGAGCTAGAAACAGTTTGTAACAATTTATCAAGCTGTATACTCAGGTACATTTACCTGTATCTATGTCATACTTAAAAAAATTGTTTAAAAGTCCTCTTCCTCCTCCAAATGACCTGAATAAACAAAATTTCTTTAGACATTTCTTATAGATAAGGATTTTAGAATGTTCAAGATTCTAGTCATCTACTTCTAAAACCTCTGATCATTCCTTTGGAATGTAATCACACTGATTGGTTTGTAGCGTTCTTTAAATGTCCCATGTGAGATTACTACTTTCCTCCAATATGTTGTGAACTTCTTAAAGATTATCTACTTTCCCTTTTGATTCTCTAGTAGCACATATATTCAGTGTCCACTGTATACTTGGAAAGTATTCTTCTTCCCTCCTCTTCCTCAGCAAGTGCAGATAAAAGAGAATCAAATTTACATGGGACCTATTTGATTAAACAACTAAGTATTTTTTTCCTTTCCTTTTTTTTAATCAAAGGCTTAATACTAATACTAATTTATCCAGTGAAGTCAAATTCTATTTTGTTCTTTTCCTTCAAGTTGATCTAAGGACTGTCCTTTGCCCTGATTTATGAGCCCTTTTCAGACGTTTCATTATGGAGAGGTGGAGACTATTAGATATAGAGAGGTGGAGACTATTAGATATAGAGAGGTGGAGACTATTAGTAAGCTGATCCCTCTGCAATACTGATTTAGTGTTCCTTACGTTTTGTCTCTATCATCCATATTGACCTAATGTTGTACTCCTTCCATATAATTTTCTCTTCTCAAGGAAGAAATACTAATTTGGACAATGATAATGATGAGAAAGAAGCATTCTAATTTCATGTAAAGTTAGTGGTAAATCCTTCTTTGATGGGCTAAACAGAAGGTAAGATAAATAAGTAATAGAATACAAACCACATTTCTAATGGAAAGAAAGAATTGTGGATTCTAAACTATGGCATGAAGATAATGCTTTTGATGCTGATAAGACTCCCAGCTGATAGCTTATCTTTTCAGAGCAAATATTGCCAGAGAAATCTACAGACATTCTCATCACGAATGCTGTTCTCTCTCTGCTCACACACTTTCTCTCTGCTTGCACACTTGGCGCCTGGCATCCACAAGATTTTCTGAATTTTCCTTTCCTACTTTGCAGTTTTTTCCCAGAGAATACTCACGGACATCAGTCACTTCTATGAACAAATGATAAAAAGAGAGGCCAACTTCTTGACCATATTCTTATACCCATCACCCAGTTGCCTTTGTAACCAATGGTTCAGTCTATAAAAGTATAGCCCACCCTACTCCAGGTTTTCTAGATATATAGATGTAAGGATAGATAAATATATAAATAGGAAAAAGAATGAAATTATGAATCTGGGAAGATTCTTACCATGCCTGTTGAAGAACTATCTCTAGAAAATTTAAGACACATGTCTGTTCTTTATAAGGATAACACAAAACAGAGAAGGAAAATCTAAGAAAGCCACTCATGCAGAAACTATTTAATCAAAGAGTAAAGACAATTATAACATCTGTTAATCTTCTGGGGAGGTTATAATTAAATGCTTTGGGGAAACACCCTTTCAAGGGTGATCCTTTCACATCTGTTGTGAGGACACACAGCATTGTGTAGTGACGAATCACTTCGGCACTTTGGGAAAATGGGACTTCTGGGGATCACAAACACTGCAAGAGCCCCCATGCATGCAGCCCGGACCTGAGCCCACTGTGCTTTGCTCCTCAGTGCTTTGGATAATTGTCTGTATGGTGAGTCAGGCTGCAGTCATTGTCTGTTAAGGAATAACAGGATCATGGGGCTAGAAATGGCCTTGAGACTATCTGATCTCCCCCTTCACCTTGCAGATGGGGCCACTTGATCCTACAGCTGGCTTGTGGCACTTTACAAGCAGGGTTGTTCAATCCTCCCAAATTACACTCCACCCCACCACACTGCTGTCTCTTTGGTTTCTCTCTTTACTTGGGCTTGTAATTCAGATGTGTTCTTTGTTATAGGATCACCATTAATAAAGAAACCCTAGGGTTTTTGACATTTATGGAGAAGTGGGGAAACTGAAATTGTTCCCTTCTTCTCTACCTCCTGGTCTGCTGAGAAACACTGACCATCTTCACTCCCCCTCTATTTTCCTTTCTGGGGAGGATGAGGGAGAGGAGAGAAAAATGAAGATAAAGAAGGAAAACAGGAAAAGATAGGAGTAAATCAAAGGAGAGATGGAGAGAGAGGGAAGATTGAGAGAAATAAGGACAGAAAAGTAAGGTGAAGTAGGAAAGAGAGAGAGAGATGAGAAAGAGGCAGGGGCAGGAGGAGCTAGGGAAGTTGGTCCAGGGATACAGAAAAACAGTATCAAAAAAAGACTTCACTGAAAGGAACTGGACACTCCTTATACCCACCTTACTCCATAACCAGGTTCCACTATACTTCAAACAAGCAGTTCTACACATACAAAAGTCCACCGGACTTGGCAGTTTTGCTAAATGAAATGCAAAGATTGTAAAGCCAAGGGCAGCACATAAACAGATGCAATGCGTTGAGCAATGAAAAATATGTCCATATGGTAAGAACATAATAAATGCATTCATGGACAGGAGGGGTGTGGGGTGGGAAGTCTCCTTGGTAGTTGTTTACGGCTACAAATATTAGTATGTGCCAAATGCTGCGTACATGGGGCTCTTGACATTTGGCGTTGGGATTATAAGTCCCTATGACCTGGATGCAGTGTTGCCATCAGCCCTCCCAACTCCCTCCAGCAATCACCTACTTACAGGGGCCTACATGTCTTCAACTATTAGGAGCCACTAATGGTGATAATGCCCACCATTTACTGTGAGTCTATTTTTGTGCTGGCATTCTAGGTGTTTCATTTCATTTAATCCTCACAATGATCCTATAAGGAGGTAATAGAATCAAAATATCCAGTTCAAAGTCTTACTATGCAATCTGGAACAAATTAACCTTTCAGTACCTTGGGTTTCTCATCTATAAAATGGGATTAATAGTAATATCTATCTCAGAGGGCTATTTTGAGGATTAAATGAGACAACATTCATAGAAAATACATCAGGACCAGACACAATATAAGTACTTCATAAATATTAGGTGAAATCATCATTGCTATTACTATATTGTGTGGACAAGGAAACTGTGCTCAATGAAGTTAAATGATTCACCCCAAGTCAATAGAGACCAAAACATAAACTGAACCCAGGTATACCCAAGGATAAATGCCACATGGTCATGGGCTGTGTCTATTTTTCTCTGCTACTCTGTTAACTGAGTCCAAAGATTCTGATGTTCCTAGTATATGATGCAGCCTTTCAGGAAAAAGGTATCCAGAACATCTCTGGCCCAACCTGGGAAACATAAAAGGGCACATTACCGAGTTCAGGACATCATCCTCTCTCCACTTTCTTGTCCTCATCAATGAGAGAAGAGAAATCCTTGTCCCTTCTCTTCATTTACCTTCACATCTTTACAGCTCCCATTTGATAAATGCCATGAACACTGATGCTCACATGACTAGAAATAGAGTCACTCAGTCACTCATTGAAAGTTAGTTAAAAAATAATACCATGCCTCTATGCCTTGTGTCCACAGGCATTTGAATGCCATGAGATTTGAATGTCATCAGCTGAGTTATAAAAAGGAATGTGTTCATAAGTATAAAAAATGGAGAGGCCATAGCACTAATCAAAATCAAAAAACTTGTTTATATCCATCCATTCACCAAATATTTGTTGGGCACCTACCATTTGCAGCTACTGTTCTATCTAAGGCTATAATATTAAACAGGATAGACAAGGCTTTGCCTTCATGGAACCTGTACCTTAGACAGGGAGATGTTCTTAATCAAATAGTTGACCACACATTTAACTATGCTACTGACAAGTGCTATGGAAAACAAGTACCTAAAGCTATCAGAGTGTATACCAAGTAGGGGAAGACTTCCTGAGGAGGGGCCATTTAGGGTGAGCAGGAGCTGTCCCAATGACAGTGGTGGGGAGGAGGGAGACTTCTTTCCCAAAAAATAGAGATTTCAGTGAGTGGGAGGAGCTGAAAACACCCAGTGAGGATGGAGAGATGAGCTCTGCCCTAATCCATTAAATGACTTTAGAAAAGACATCTCCTTTCCCTACAGCTCTGCTTCCCTCACTGGAAAATAAGTGTGAAAGAGTATGTAACAAGTGCTCCTGCTCTCACATATTCTCTTGATTCTCCTTCCCTGTGTCTTCATCAAGGGCATATCACAGGATGAGAAGATTCTGGTCCAGGTGCAGGGAACAGAAAACCCATTTTTGTTGAGAGTGGGGCTCACTCAAATGTAGGAAGCAAGTATAAAAAGAGAAGAGAACCATCGTGTGTTTCTCCCATATTCAACATCCAATACTAGATCCCTGAAGGCTCCAAGACTAAGACCCCAGCTCCATAAGAATCATCAGGTATAGGCTGGATGTCTTAGCACTGGAGTCCTGGTTTGATTGATGGGCTATCAATACATTGAATTCTACAATTTTTCCCCCTAAGAAAACAATGAAAATGAAAAGTTAAGACTTCTCATTTCTCTAGAAAGAAATACAATGTGCTTGAAAAAATAACTTTGGTAGGTTTACTGCTCTTAATCAGGTGTCCTTAAAAAAAAAAAAAATTGGCTTCTTCAACAAGGTAACTGTTTCAACTAGTCTGTGAAATTTTATTTAGTTTAATAAGGCCCTCTACTGGCAATCTCCAAAAATACAGTCTTTTTCAAATAATTTAAAGTATTTTAACCACTCCCAACAATAAAGTATCTCACATTACCGATTATACAAATCTAGACTGAAAGAATGAATGAGAAGAAAATGAGAAAGGAAATAAATGTCATTTCAAGTGGCCATTCAAATTCACTATCCATAAAATAACTTACAAGAAGTATCATTTGCTTTCCTCTGATGAAACTATTCCAGATGTCAGAGGTACGCAGAAACAAGGATATTTATCACATTAAAATGTATGGAATATTCGTGGAATCATAAAACCAAATTATGAATGCTATTTACCAACTACAATAAACCAGATCATTTCTATTTACCCACATATGAGTAATTGACTATAATTAGAATTTTTTAAAATGTTGAAGGCAGGCTCTTTAAAATGCTTCTGATACAGGGGCGCCTGGGTGGCGCAGTCGGTTAAGCGTCCGACTTCAGCCAGGTCACGATCTCGCGGTCTGTGGGTTCGAGCCCCGCGTCGGGCTCTGGGCTGATGGCTCGGAGCCTGGAGCCTGTTTCCGATTCTGTGTCTCCCTCTCTCTCTGCCCCTCCCCCGTTCATGCTCTGTCTCTCTCTGTCCCAAAAATAAATAAAAAACGTTGAAAAAAAAAATTAAAAAAAAAAAAAAAAAAATGCTTCTGATACAGCACAACTGGTAATTAAGTTCTCTCACTTGACAAATGACAAAAAAAACAGTATATGGTGACCTGAGAATTTATTCATATAAGAAGAATATTTTAAAAGTAGATTGCCTTTGACACATTTGTCAAAGGGCTGGTAGAACTGAGAAAATTTAACTACAGATTTCTAGAAAATTAAGTAAATTTTTTAAATGAAGCAATTAATAACTTCAGGAAAAATATGTTTAATAGAATGGAAATGTGATAATACATTATTTGACTCAACAATAAGCATGAAAAATGTGCACTAAATATTAATTTAATCAACAATTGTGATATATAATTCCATTGGAGAACAGAGAAGGTGTGTGAGATATAAGAAACTTATACTGTCTGTTGTAAGAGAAAATAAATCAATAATTTTATATTACAAATAGATATAAAACATTATTTAGAAATATTATAGGGCCGCCTGGGTGGCTCAGTCAGTTAAGCATCTGACTTCGGCTCAGGTGATGATCTCACAGTTTGTGAGTTAGATCCCCACGTCAGGCTTTGTGCTGACAGCTCAGAGCCTGGAGCCTGCTTCGGATTCTGTGTCTCCCTCTCTCTCTGCCCCTCCCCCCACCTGCACACTCTCAATGTCTCTATCTTTCTCTCAAAAATAAACATTAAAAATTTTTTAAATATATTCTAGAAAAAGCAGCTAAAAGAGTAGAAATTTTCTCTGAGGAGCAGGACTGGGGAAAGGGGTGGGAAGGATGGCTCAGGGACCACAAAATACATATATCTTCATATATATATGTACATATAGTACTATACATGTATGTATTTATACATAATATATGTAGTTATAGAGCTACACAAACATTTGTTTTTCTACATTATGAGCATATATTACTCCAATTTTTAAAAATTTTTCTAATAATACAATTACTACTGACAATGGGAACCATGTGGGACCTATCTTTTGAGCTGGCCCAGATCAGTGTTCTGTTTCCAGATTCAATTTGCCAAATGAAGCAAGTACCCTTCATGGAGCAGTTTGTCAGACATGCATCTCGACAGTAACATTTGTTCCCACATTTCAGAACTAACAGCTCTTCTTTCAACACCATAATATTTATCTGCCATATTATGGACTGAGCTTATATTCCAAAATGTGTTTGGGACTTTCCTCTTGAACTCAGTCCATTGGGTTTCTATAGTCTATCCAAATTCTACTCAAAGGACTCACTAATCCAGAAAGTTTATTTCTAAGAAGGAGAGATCTGGTTTCTTGCCCTGAAAATACCAAGATTAATTTATGTAACTACTGGGAAGTACCTTGTGTAATTGAGGCTTCCAAACTGACATGACACACTTCATTAGACAAGTATGTATTGGGGCATAGTAAATGTTGCGGGTAATGTTCTATGCATCCGAGAGATTTATTATTTCATCTATAAGAAAACACAACTGGGAATCCAAAGTTCCAACGGCATTAAACTTTGCAGAATTAAAGAGCTAGAGAAAAACAAGGCTATAAGTTACCTTGTGTTTAACTGGTTCTATGGCTTGCCAGTGTTCACTGTCAACCATCTTGGTTATTTAAATCCACTATCACAAAATGCTGCCACTTCCCTTGGTAAACTCTTTAGGGACAACCAAATGGCCAACCATCATTTCCATTTTTTTTTTTAACCTAAATCACCTGGATTACACTTGACCAAGTTGAACTCCGCCAACAAAAACCCATACCAAGAATGCAAATAATCTTGATGTTTAGCCATAAACTTGGACTAATCCACAAGAGGATTCATATACCAAATACCAAAGAACTGGGCATGTGCTTTAGACATTTCTGAAAACTAGAAAATGTGAATCACCAGTTCAACCAGTTGACACCCAGAAGTATACATCTGATTTGCTGCTGTGCCAGTACAATCAGTCCAGGAGACAAGCAAAATCAAAGTTCCATCACTGGCAAAGTTTATGAGGAAAAAGACACCTTCTATATCCAGAGTACAATGAAGGATTAAGACCATGGGCTCTGGGTTCAAATCCAGCATCTGTCTCATACTGCCATGTGATGGCTACACATTACCTCATCTCTCTGTACCTCAGTATCCTTGCCTGGGAAAGGAGTATAGTGACCATAATGAGACAGCATGTGCAAAGAGCTTAGAAATGAGCCTACTCTACTGTAATCACTCAGTGGTGATTGGGGGAAGAAAATAGTTTAAACAGTTTAAATATTTCCCATTAAACATGTATTCATACACTTTTTTTCATCATTTGTTGGGAACTCACTCTGTGCCAGATGCTGAGCTAGGATGCTGACATTACAAATTTGGCAAGGCTGTGGAAGATAAATTGGGTGGATAGAGAGGTGCCATGGGCAAGAACATAAAGGTACGAAAGAACATACAAGCCCAGCATGCTCAAGTAACAGAAAGTAGCGTGGGTAGCTAAGCCAGTCATTTCCATGCGAATCATTGGAGGAACTTTTTAATAATGCCTGGATCTGAATCTCACTTTGGAGATGCTGATTCATTAAGTCTGGAGTGGGACACGAGCATCTGCAAGGTAAATAATAATGACAATAGCTAACACTCATTAGTACTTAATATATGCCTGGCATTGTGCTAAGTGTTTTAGCTACATTAATTTATTTAATCCACCCCCATGTCTTCATGAGGTAGGCACTCTTTTTTTCTTTTCATTTATTTATTTATTTATTTTTATTTAGTTAGTTTTTAGAGAGAGTGTGCTCGAGTGAGAGGCAGAGGGAGAGAAAGGGAGAAAAAATCTTAGGCTCCACACTGAGCATGGAGTCTGATGTGGGGCTTGATCCCACAACCCTGGGATCATGACCTGAGCTGAAATCAAGAGTCAGATGCTCAACTGAGCCACCCAGTCGCCCCACCCTGGTAGGAAAACCTATTAGCCACATTTTAAAGAGGAGAAATACAAACAGAAATGTTGAGTGAATTAACCAAGATCATAAAGGCAGAAAGTGATAGAAGCAGTGTTTGAGCCTGGTCAGTTCAGTTCCAGATGCCAAGACCTCCATCACTATGCCATGCTGCCCCTGGACCTTCAGTGGAAGGTCTGGGTGAGCTGTCAGGCTAAGAGCCTTGTGGACAGATATGGAAATACATGCGGAGGAGTGGAGAAGAAGGAATCAGAGTAGGATGGTGGGTATTACATCAGGAATAGCCCTGTTGGCATGCTCAGGAATCTGGCATCGAAGGCCTTGAACCCCAGTGAAGAAGAATGTAAAGCCACTCAGCACGATTTTGTCAACTACGTGCAGAAGCCCGGATGCTTGATGAAGAAAAGGGGATGTTTAATATTAGCCATTCACTTACTCATTTATTTGGTATTATACATTGAGTAAGATTCTGTACTACTAGGTGCTGTGGATATAGGAAGCAGTAAACCATAGCCATTGATTACAATGGACAAAGGGATTTAAATGGCAAAGAGCTCCAGATTCCAAAGCACAAGTTATCACAAGACACCATGAAGATCCAAAGAAGGAAATCACTACAACCCGCAGCAAGGGCAAGGAAGGTTCCAGAGAGCAAAGGAATGTAGCATGTGGGGGGGGAATCTAGCTGAATGTTAGAATCTGAGGTCCAGGCTGCAGTGAGAGGATGAAGGGGGAGGGGGAATCAAAGAGAAAATGAAAAGCTTATACTGGCAAAAGGGGCTCCAAAGGGGAGGAAGGAAAACAAGGTGTGGGCAATAAAAAATAAATAAATAAAAAATACAAAGTTTGAGACTTGAAAGTAAGGTCGAAGTGCAGAATGTCAGAGCTGGGAACCACCTGATACCTTGGGAACTTTACATGATACAAAATGCCTTTTGTACTATTTCAACTGCCAGAATCACCCCACTTTGCCTTTTGGCCATCGACTGTAGTATAGTCACAGTTCTCTTTGGTTCTCTAGCAAAAAGAATGAGGAACAGAAACATCTCGAAGCATACCGAGAGCCAAAGTCAAAACAGGAACAGGGCCAGACCACCTTTATCTCTCCACCTTCACACCATACTGTTCCTACAAGAAGGCCAGCAACCACATGTGGGTCCTGGTTTTTCTATAATCTTTAGGAATGGAAATGTGGAATGTATGCTGGCATGAGCACCAAAGACTTCGTTCCTTGTTGTAGCTCTGCCACCATCTTGCCATGTGACTCTGAACAAACTATTTCCCTTCCTCATGCCTCAGGTTTTCTTCTGCAAAAGAATTAGCTGTGACTAATAGTTTGAAAACTGTTTTAGTAGCAGTTCCCTTATTTTAAATGAAAAGTTGCAAAAAGCACTGAGCATCTATCTTAGCACGGTGTGCTCTGATGGAAAAATTTGGGGCTCACAAACAGGCGGGAGGGTGCCCACCTTAGAAATCCATGGAAAACACTGAAATATTGTAGGAACTTTCTGGCACTGGCTTCTTAGAATTTTGTGAAGCCAGAGAAAAAGGGAAAAGCAGTGAAGGCTGTCCCTGCTCTCCTGGGCTAGTGACAGAGCAGCTGAATTGAGGAACAAGCTGGGGTTCCAGGAGTGAGTCACAGGGTTCGCGTGCTGGAGTTAACACGCTAACAGCCAGTTCTTACCAATCCATGCAGCAGGGCTGTCCCTTCTAGATGGCAGGAATCAGCTGCAATTTGCTACTGGCTACAAGCACAGAATTGCAAAGCCAGAAGCCTGAAGCACGCAGCAGAAAAGACCAATGCACGCATCTCTAAGGTAGAATTTCCAGGTGGCCCCGTGCTACTGTGATCAGAGCAAGCCCATGTCCAGCTCGCCGCACGAGAAGCCCCTCTTCCTATTCCCCCAAGAATATCTGGACAGTTTTAAAGAGTCAGGAGGAAAATCAAAGAGAGGATGTGGATCTGAAATCCAAACCTAGCTGAGTGTCAAAATAGGACTTTTTTAATAGTACGTTAATTCAGGTTCCTAACTCAGAAGACAAGTCAGAACAGTGAACATTTCTCCAGATACTCAATGGGAAAATATCCAGATAGGAACGGTTTCAATTTCAAAACATTCTTCTATACTTTCAAATTCCCAGAGAATGAATGAGCCTGGGTGTGTGTGTGCGCGCGCCTATGGGGAGAGGGTGTAGGCAGGAGGGAACTAGACACTGTAAACAGCATGCACATATTAGAAATCTATAAATCGCAGAAGGGATCAGAGACAAAAAAAAAAAGTGGGCTTCCCCCTCCAGCACACCAGTTAATTAATAATTAAGTTTATAGTTTTCTATTAAAATTCCTAGGTCAGCCTCATAGTTTTTGGTATGGTTGGTTGCTTCTTATTTGAAAAAAAAAAAAAAAATTCCAAACTCCCAGCAGAGGCAAAAAAAGGACTAGGCATTCACTATCTATTATCATCTATATACTGGTGCCTGTTCTTAGACAAGGAGTCCTCTGCACCTACCCCAGCAACTTCAGCGCACTATAATTACTAGGAACAAACACATACTTGTGGCAGCCGAGAGAACCTGTGGAAACACCTAAACATCATCACCTCACTTCAAAAGGAAAGCAAGCTGTTTAAGCAAGAAAAACTGTTACAAGAGTTTACAAAACAAACAAACAAACAAAAAACAAAACCCACAGCTTACTTGTAGTTAGCTCTTCAGTCAATACATATCACAGTCCTGGAGACAGACACAGCCACGGCTCTCTCCAGCTAAAAATTTCCTCCCAAGTTTATCCTCTGTTTATTTTTGAAGCGTTAAAAGGCCGCACCAAGAGAACACGCTCAGTTTTCCTGCACATCCAAAGCAGCAGCAAAGTCCTGCAGCGAATTCGGAGCAAGTTTGCGGAGACTTGCTCCCCGGGCTGCGGCTCCGTGGTTGCTCCGAGCTTGTAAATACAAGCTCCGTGGACAAAGTCCCAAATGACATCACTGGCAGCTGCTTATTGTTGAGTCTTTATTAACTGACTGTCAAAAAGAAAGGAGGGGGTGGGGAGCGAGAGTATCTTTTCTGCAGCAAAGTCGGCATCTCGGGGCGGACTCCAGTGATACATGCTTAAATAATCCCATTGATTCAAATTTTCAAGAGCTTGGTTTTTCTCAGGTCAGAGCCGTTCTCCGGAAAAACACCCAGAATCGCCTCCACCAGTTGAGGCTGGATAAACTGGAGACGAGCAGGGAAAGTGTGCAATGCCAGCATGGCCCCGCAAAGTTGTTTACCCACCTGTTTCCAGTCTGCTCCAGAGTTTGATGATTCACAAATAGGAATATTAGTTATGGCTTCTGTAGCCTGACAACTTTTATTGTGATATATACACCCAGCTCGTGTCTTTCTGAAATGTGTTATCCTGGGGTGCAACTCTTTTTAGACACACTCGAAAGTTTTTCAGCTTGCGGTAGAAGAAAGGGTTTCCTGAAATGAAGGCAAAATTTTGTGTATATGTGCAAATAGGGTGCTGGAAGCTTTCTTTAGATTCTCAAAAAAATTTTTTAATGTCTTTTTAATTCCAGTGTCGTTAACATACAACGTTACATTAGTTTCAGGTGTACAATATAGTGACTCAACACTTCCATATATTAGGGCTTATCAAGATAAATGTACGCCTAATTTTCTTCACCTATTTCACCGGATTCTCAACATTTTAATGACCTACCTGCACCACCCCCATCGGGCCCCCCCAAAAGTAACCTTTGCCAGGTATCTGTAATAGTCTCATGGAGTACTGTAAGCCCCAGTCACTTCTAACCAGCAAGACAAAAATGGGCATTTTCCTGCCTGTTTTCCACTCTCTCATAGAAGCTCTTCTGTCAGCTGGTTCTTACTGTTTTTTTTATAGTTCTCTCCCCACCCACCCCACCCCCACCTGGGGAAATCCACAAATCCTCCACCAGTCTCTGTCATGAAGCTCAACACTCTAGACCACTGTTCTTCCTTCCTCTGAAGTGCTATAATGATGCTGACTATTTATATTTATTTGCAGCTTTTTATATACTGACTTATATTTTTAGCTTGTTTTGTAGCCATCTGTGTTCCGTCTCCCCAACCCAGTTTGAAAGGTCTTTGAGGGCAACCATTGTGTTGTGTTATTTGTTTATACCCAAATAGCCTGCCATAGTCAATCTTAAACAGAAACAGGGGGTGTGCGGTGGGGGTGGAGACTAAGAAGGGAGGCAGGAATAAGGTTGGCAGATTCCATGGAATGGGTGTATATTTAGATTAAACACTCTCCTGGCCCTTGGGAAACAATGACCTCACATCTCACTACTTCCCCACAGTGGATGCTCAGTGCATGTCCAAAAATTACTTTTTTCAAAGAGCAGCAGTTGATTTGGTAGGATATCAAGGCCCCAAAATATTCTACTTTCATATAGGAGTCACTCGAGGTACCTGAGTGGCTCAGTCAGTTAAGCTGACTTTGGCTCAGGTCATGATCTCATAGTTCGTGGGTTCGAGCCCCGCAGCAGGCTCTGTGCCAACAGCTCGGTGTCTGGAGCCTGCTTTGAATTCTGTGTTCCCCTCTCTCTCTGCCCCTCCCTCACTCACACTCTGTCTGTCTCTCAAAAATAAAAAAAAAATAAACATTAAAAAATTTTTAAAAAAAAGGATGTACCTAAAGATTTTCTAGGTACAAACCCTTAGAGCCAGCAGTTCCACTTTTCCAGAATGAGCCCACCACTATATTCACAAAAGAGCCCCAGGATATAAGCTCAAAAATGTTCTGTGCAGCATTATTTGTAACCCAATAAAATACAGATAACTTAAATATCCATCAATATGAGAAAAGGTAAATATAGAAATGATGGTACATGCACAGTACAGAAAACTTAGGGATGAAAAAATTTCAGGTAACTGGGCATGTACTGATAAGGAAAGAAGTAGTTGCTTGCTGAATGAATTAAGCAAACTGCAGTATAGAATGTAGCGTGTGATGGAGGACTTATACAAATTATTAACAGGGGTTACCCTTGGGGAGTCGGATAGGGGAATTTTCATTTTTGTATGCTTATGTGTGGTCTGATTTTTTTTTCAATGAGCATATTCCACTTCTGTTATTAAAAAGATAATAATAGTATAGGATTGTACAATTTTCAAAATAAATCACAAGGAGAAAACAGCTATTTTTTCAACAAGTCTAACATATAGTAGGTAATCACTACAGATCTATTGATGGAACACATTTTCGGAGTCTCTGTGAGGATACAGCAGCACACGTGGGGATGGAATGGGGTTAAAAAGACACAGAACCAGACACTGGATTTTCCTTCCTGATCAAATGACCGACACCGTTCCCCCCCCCACCCCCCGCCACCTCCTTGCCATTACATTAGAGAACTGGTTTGAAAACCTCTCAGACTCTGTCCACCTTAAGCAATGATTAAAGTTAAGTGCTCAGAACATAAAGTGCTGACCTTTCTGTTGTGCAACTGCTATTTGACAAATGGAATTTTAAGGTAAGACAAGTATGAACCTCTTTGGCTCCGTTCGCTGGTTGCTAGCAAGCACGAGGGAAAGTCGGAAAGCTTGTAAGGGCATAGGTTTGCCAAGCTCCTTGTCATGGCTGGTCTAACATTAAGGAACTCTCCAGAGGAAGGTTAGAAAAGTCTAACCCACAAAGACTCTTCAGAGCTTTGTTAAGGACTCTAGGCTTTGAAATTCAGTGGCCTGGGGTGATGGCATAATGCACAGGTCTGTCTCCTCTACACAAGGCCTACATGACCTCTATAACTGAAACCCTCAGGCATAAGCCCTGCATTAGATACTACGCTTTTCTTTAGGGGGAAAATGTCCAATAGAAAGGATGACTGAAAATTTCCACCAAAGTAAGAGAAGTTTTTCAAAGCACTATTTCCATTCCCCTAGAGAAAGCACGTTGGAGTCTTATCTTACTTCCTAGTGAGAAGATATCTTATGTCTGTAATAATTTCAAGAAAAGGAAAGTATAGCCCACGTTTCCTGCATGTTTTTATTTTGCTATGATCCACACATTATACGAACCTGAGGACAGATTCTGTTTAAATGCTCATGTGGAGCCCTTTAGGTGTGATACTGTCACACTTTCCCAAGTGAGAGTTAAAGACAATTATTTAACTTGACTTACAACTTAGTATAAAAATAAATAAGGGAAAGACGATGGTGGGGGGCTGTCTTCTCCACCTCTACCAGGTGATCATTAACGCTGCTGCCCAAATTACCTCACATGCTAAGATGCTTAGCTCACCTCCCGTTTCAGGGCCTTCTCAACCCCATTCAGGGAATCCCCTCTCTCCCATGAGGCTTGCCTTTACCCATGGAAGACTGCCAGGCGGTGTTATAACAGGCATACGAATGTGTATTTATCTGCTCCATTTTCAAAAGTCTGGTGCTATATTGTTCATGATTGAGTGTTTTCTGGAAAATCCCTGAAGTCAGAGATGGTAATCAGATCCGCAAGGTGTGAAACAGAGCCCAGAGGTCCCTGAGAGATGCTTGCTGGTGATGGTCATGTAATATTGGTGACCTATCAAGACTATCATCATAGGTTTCTATCTCCAGTTTCTGATTTCCCCTCCCTCTGCCTCTTATACCCAGAAAAAAGTAAAACTACAGCCATTTATTAAGCATTTATGTGTTCTATTTACATTAAATGCATTATCTAATTTACCTTTAAAATAACCCAATGAGTTACATACTATTATTATCACTTCCTTTCTACAACTAAGGAAACCAAGGCCCAGAAAGATGTGTTACTTAAGTAATCTGACTACAGTCACACAAATAGTAAGAGGTAGAGCCACCATTTCAGTTCAGGTCTGCCTAACCTTCCAGTGTCCTGGGGTGGGCTAGATTCCCCTGAGGATTATAAATATTGAGAAGAGATTTGATAAACCAATATGAACAAAGACAAATTGTCTTTCAGTACACCTTTAACTTGAATCTTTAGACATTTAGTACACCTTTAGACTGGAATCTCAAACTAGTGTGACTTCTGCTCCTTCCCATAACTCAGCTGTTCTGCTTAGCTTTTAGAGGACATACGGTGTAGGCCTCAAAGACAAGTGCCAAGACCATGGGAATCACACTCATGAAACTTATCCCCAGAGCATCACCTTGGAGTAAATTCTCCATGCCCTTACAGATGGGCAATATCCGATTGTGAGGAGAAAATGCTGAAGAGCAGGCATTTAAGTGTGTTTCTTATTTCCCTTTACACAGAGCCTTCAGTAACTCACAAACCTTTGCTCTGATATCTTTTGTTTCTTGTGGAGCTAACAGTTCTACCAATGCTTAAGAATAGCCTGTTGCCAGTTAGTCTACCCCGCAAAAGTTAATCTGATCAGCAATAGGAAGCAGAAGAGAATTTAGAAGGAGTAACACTTCAATATTCAAATCAGCATGGCTTTTTAAAAATTTTTTAAAGTTTATTTATTTTTAAGAGAGAGACAGAGCATAAACGGGAGAGGGGCAGAGAGAGACAGTGACATAGAATCCCAAGCAGACTCCAGGCTCTGAGATGTCAGCACAGAGACCAATGCGGGGCTCAAACTCATGGACCTCGATATCATGACCTGAGCGGAAGTCGGATGCTAAACCAACTGAGCCACCCAGGTGGCCCATCAGCATGGCTTTTTAGGTAAGTCTCGAGGGGCCCTGGAATCTGCATGTTGGGGAAGTGGCGCACATCATTTTCATGCAGGTGGTTAAGCTTTAAGAAGCACTGACTATAACAAGAGAAATGAATATAAGACTTCTGGTCTACAACCAGACATTGATAAAGACGAAGGAGCTTTGTCCAGGTTCCTTAGGAAAGAGCACTGTGATCAACAAGCAAATTCTTGGTAACCATTAGCGACATGAATCACATCCGGCACAAAGTTGGTACACAAAGTGTGACTCGGAAGAGACAAAACAGGTGCCACACTGATGGCCTCAAAACATTTTCAGGCTTTAATCGCGACAGATGTTACAACAGCCTCCATATGTAAACTAAACAAAAACAAGAGTAAACCATGAAGTGTGAAGTCCGACAAAGTTCAGATTACTCTCACAACTACTGCTTTGATACGTTTCATGATAAATCAAGCTTCAAATCTACAAACGCCTTTTTCCTCACTGGGGGAAAGGGAGTTCACTTGCTGGTACCCTCAACTCCATGTAATCTATTGAGTTGTTGACATTATTGGGGCACCAGGGACCTCCGGAGAGGGGCTGATATAGTCAACATTTGCTGAAAAAGGAGGTGAAGGGGAAAGATGTAAAATTTGACCTACTATGAAAATTTGTCCTGGAAATAGGGTGCTAGCCCCCCACGCCTTTGCTTTCCCACCTAGCTCAGGCTCTATCTAGGTCCAGCCACAGAGGAAGAGCAAGGGTTAATGTGCCTCAGGCATGAGAAGCCTTTTGATGAAAGGCCCTATGTAAGTATAAAGTATCACCATGAAGTTGGAGGATTTTATTTCAGCCTCTTCATTGTGTTGTTGACAGTGCATACTGTGAGTTTGACATTTTTAACTAGTTTGCTTGCCCCAAATAAAAAGGGCTGGGCTGGAGGAGGTGGGAAAAGAGGAGGGGGGAGGGGAGCCATATTCTCCCCTAACTTGGATTTTACACCAATCTGACGTGTAGCATTAAAGTCCAGTTTGCCAACCGAGTCCCACAATGCTACCTCAGAGATTTATGTAAATTCATTAAACTGCAAGATGCAAGTTGCATTCCTTTTAATCTGAGAACAGAGTCCTGAAACCAGAGCCTGAAGGAGGCCTCAAGGGACATGGCTGTCTATACACTGAGAAAGCAACTCATTTTGTGGCCTGTGGGGATTGTCTAAATAAAGAGACCCTGAGTTCGATTTTCACCAGATACAGAGAGGCCATTAAAATCAGTGATAGCCCTAAGGGAAGGAAGAAGGTGGAGATAGCCACCTGGTAGATGTGTGAGACCCGGATTATTGTGTCATTAGTGCCTTTAATAAAGCCTACCCTGGATGGCATGACAGCTCCTCGTGGTTCCTAAAACACTGGGGCTCTAGCACCCAATAGCACCTGCCCCCACTCCACATACGAGCCCCCGACAACAGCCCTGGGATGCAAAAAAGAAAGGCTGATAACAGGGTAGGGCGCCCCAGTGAGGAGGCAGGATGGGTTCTCAAGAGGACAGACTCCCAGGCTCTGGAATCCCTGCCTGCATTTGCCAAATGGCCAGCAGAGCCTTGGGCTGTTGGGCCTCCCCCGCCCCCCACCCTAGGCCCCAGAATTCCTCCTTTCATGCTGACAAAGCATTTTAAGTAAAGAAGACAAAAGTGGGTGTGCTGGAAAAAAGGCAAGTCAGGGGTCTGTTGAAAGGATGGGATGGAAGAGGGGTGTAGCTTTCTTCTTTCTTCTTCCCCTCACCTTTGGAAGTATGCACATACATACACACAAACATACAGGCAACAGGAGTTCTTTTCTCTGATGGCCTGATATGTTAGGTTCCACAAACACCTTATTTTTGTGTCAAGTATTCCTCAAGGGCCCTTTAGAAAAGGCATCCTTACAGATCAGAGAGAGAGAGAGAGAGAGAGAGAAGCAACTCGCTCCACAGTCTGTCTCCAATCAGACATCCCTGGGAAGTCAACAGAAGTGGCAGAAACAGAGGGGTGGAAACAGAAGAGAGCTGATCACTCAGGTGCAAAGAACACGTGTGGAAACCTGGGCCGAGGCTCCAGGGGATGTGTCAGGCTGGGCTTTGCCCCAGGTGGGCTTTTACAGGTCCAGGGCAAGCACTGTCCTCTTGCCCTCTTGCCCTTGTGAAGAGAAGTGGTCACCACGCAAGCAGGGATGATGCACATTTAGCATATCTCCCCAGAGAGGAAGTGCCTATTCTTTCCTCGTATTCCCAGGCAAAGCTCACTCTGGTGTCTAGAAACCATCCTTTGTGCAGAAAACCACACTGTACTAGGATCCTCCATAATTGCCCTGAGGAATCAGAAGGCCTGCGGGACCTAACTCCGCAGATAATAGAGCCCCTCAGCTCCATTGTCACTGCTGGTTTAAACTTTATACTTTAAATAAATCCAGGGGGTTGTTTTAAGACAGATTAAGCTGTTTCTGGGTACAATAATCTATTGTTAAACCTAAAAATCTACCAGTGGGGAAATTATTTTAAAGTATAGCCTTCCTCATAACAAAGAAGAATACCAATTCATTTTCTTGGTTATCACTTATTATTTTGACTGATCATAATAACATGAGTCTTATCAGTGTAGGTCATGAGAGGCTAATGTTAGGTTAAAAACACTTATGATATGGCTAATACCTTCTGAATAAATATAAAAATGATAAATTCCTTGGGTGCCTGGGTGGCTCAGTCGGTTAAATGTCTCTCGACTTTGGCTCAGGTCATGATGTCATGGTTCATGGGACTGAGTCCCACATCAGACTGCACTAATGGTGCGTGCCTGCTTGGGATTCCATCTCTCCCTCTCTCTCTCCGTCCCTCTCCCACTTGCTCTCTGTCTCTCTCAAAATAACTAAGTAAACATTTTTTTTAATGATAAATTCCTTGTTTGTATAGGAAGGGTATGGGTATTATAATAAGGAGCATTTAGAATGCTATTTTAGCAATAGGATACTTTTGAAATAAAATCTTCAGTAGCATTTGGTTACATAAAACAGTCGTAGGATGGTAGCCCTAATGGCCCACAGCCCGTCCTGCCAGACATCTCCCACTCCTACCTGCCGAAAAGAGCAGAAAAGGGACACATATTTATAGGCAGGGCCAAATAAATTGAACTCAAGTACGTTATTCTTTGCCTGTCTGCTCCACCCCTTATCGACCCTTGCTCTCTGAACTCTTTTGACCCAGAGCCTCTGCAGCACCCAGTTTAGCACTTAATTATACACAGCAAGGACTTCTGTGTTCACATTTGCTTTCGATAAGCCACTGTTATCTCTCAATCAAGTTGGTGTCATTTTGACTCAGAGACCACATTCTAGACTTCATAGTTAGCAGGGCATTAGGCATGAGGCCTAAAAAAGTAAGGACAAGCAGGTGGATTTGACCAAACAGGGGATGCCAGTCACAGACTTGAATGGGTGCCAGGGAAGCAGGAAGGCAAGGGATCAGCACCTCACATGAGGAAACTTGACAGTTTTTCTTCTTTTTCTACTCTCTTTTCCTTCTTCAGCTCCCCCTCTTCCGAGCCACATGGCAGATGTAGAGCATCATACCTCGCCGCTCCTCCAAGATGCAATCAGTGTAACTTAATAATGGTGAAAAATAGTTTTGGAGTCCAGAGAAAATAATATATTTTTATCTAATAAATGTCATGTGATCTTGAGGACTATACCATGTCACTCATCTCTTAAATCACTATCTTTTTAATTTATTATTGAATCCTGTATCCTAGGCTCTATGCATATTTTGGAATCTGAACAACTATGAATACTCATGGAATATTCAGTGGGTGTCTAATGGTGGAAGTATAATAGAAAAATATTTGTGCCCCTGTTTTGAGGAAAATAAAGTGGAGGGGGCCATTAGCCTAAGGGTGAGAGGTGGTAACAGATTATGTGTTAGAAACAGACAATAACACGCAGCTAATTGAGCATGATGCATGATGCACTAACCTCTTGGATACAAAGAAATTAAGTCATTAGTAGGGAGCCTAGTTCCTCAATGGTATTGTTGACTAAGCATGAACTGTGTTTCACATGAGGTTAGAAAGTCCAAAGGTCACCATTAGTGAAACATATCAGCTCTTTAGGGCCTTTCTGTAGCACATTCCATATATTGGACATAAAGTAAGCAGATCTTGCTCTCATTTCAGTGTAGAGACAAGATCAATCTCCACCAAAACTTTTTGGCCTTGGACTTGGATTAAGCAATCCTTAGAAAAGCACTCCCAGAGGCAGGTAATCTCCCCATTCCCTACACCAAACTTCCATACCAGCACTAAGTGTCCAGTCCCCAGGAGAGACTCATTCACTCTGGGATGGGTGGGTGGTGGATAAGCCAGACATCAGTTTTGGGTGGAAGTGGGCTTCTTACTACCTTTGAAATACATATTCGATCTCTGGTGAGAGAGAAGAGAGGAAAGAAGGAAAGGATACTCCAGAATCAATGAGGTGAGGGCAGGTGTAGAGGAGGCTCCAGGATTGTTCTGTAATGCACATGGGTATGAGAGCATCGCAGTCTGGACTGAAGATAATGGCTCAGGGTCTGGCCTGACCAGTAAGGCAACAGAAGTATTCAGGTGCACAATGGCATTTAGCTCTGGATTGTATCCTCAATTAATTGCCTCTTTTACCACTTTCCATTCTTTCCCTATCCTCAGCAGTGTTTTTGAAAAAATTTTCTCTTTTAATTCACTGTCCTCATGTTCTGTTTCCTTTTGATCTCTATTTGCTGCCAAGTACATGTGAAGCAAGTTTCTCAACTCCCTGCCCATCCCCCAACTTCCTACCCATCCACGTCCATGGCTTCAGTTGTAAGTCCATGAGGTGCCTTGGGAAAGGCTTTGTTTGACCCACATAGAATCCAAGTTTAGCACTAAAAGTCAAACATGCTGGGAAACCCCTTGGTCTAGGCACACCAAGAGGGTTGATCACCCTAAACCCATCCAATTTCTATTAACAACTTCCCAAAATCTATTTTTTAAAAAAGGCTAAGTAGAAACAGTGTGTTTCCATACAAGCCACCTAACACTCCCAAATTGCTTCCATCAGCCCCTTCCGTGTAAAGATTCTGCATGGCTTCCTCTATTTCCTGCTGAGTCCCACTTCCTACAGCAACATAAACCTCTGCTCTAGTCTTGTGTTTCCATCTTCCTGGCCACCCTTCTTTCCTTCAGCAGTATCCCTTACCCTTGGACAACCTCTTTTCTTCCCACACCCATCTTAGTAAAAGACATCTGGCCAAATTCTGAACTCTTTACAAAGAAACACTGTGGCATGTCCTCCAGGGAAGGCCTCGTCTTTCAGTCTGGAACTCAACTTGTGGAGGATGCTAGCTTGTGCTTCCCAGACCCCTCCTCAAGCAGCACAGGGCCTCCAGCTGCCACCTCCTTCAGGATTTGTCTTGTCCAAGGGACCATCCTTCCCAAAGTGGCCCACATCCAGTTGCTGATCCATGTAAGAATATAAAGGCCAGGGAATGTGAGCTGATTCACTCCATGGGCCATATGCATTTGGCAGCTGTCCAGAGGGCTGGCTGAGGCTTCGTGAGATCGGCATCACAGTTCACCTTCTCCTTGTGTCCAGTCCACATTCTTCCCTTCCCTTCTGTGGGTACCTACCCTAATCAACTCCCTCCACCCTGCAACCTGTATTCTAACCCAATCAATACAGGCTCTATCTCAATTTCAGCTTCTAGAAAGCCCAACCTGTGTTATAGCCTCAAACCTTATGAATTTTAAGTGTAAATGGGGAAAGAATGTGTGGTTTCTGCAGAGTCCTCAATAAAACCGGTTTTCTTAGATAACTATGACACTGAATCAGGGTGAGAAACCACAATCTGGAGAGCCACAGGATATGCTCCAGTACAGAAGGAACCCAACAGATCATATGAAAAGAAACACACTTAAAGCAGAGTAGAAGCTTGAATAATTAAAGAAACTACATAAGGTCAAATAATAATAGCAGTAACTATAATGACCATAAACACTGACATAGCACTTAGGATGTGCCAAATGCCTCTCACGCCACTTTAAATGTCTTCGCTCAGTTAAGCTTCACCGCGGTTATGTGATTCAAGTCCTTTCATTATCCTAATTTTACAGTGAGGAAACTGAGGCACACATAGGTTGAGGAGCTTGCTCAAACTTGCACAGCTAATGAGTGGGCAGAGCTAGGACTTTGACTCAAGGAGCTGGCTCCAAAGCCTCCACCCAAACTAGATATGATGTGAAAGCAGTTAGATGTACTCCATGTATTTATGGACACTAAAGCAAGGGGAACCAGTGAGAAATCAGGCAATGAGGAACTTGAAAACAAACAGGACTCAGAGGGACAGGTCAGATGGAACATGACAACCGAAAATGACAGCAGAGACCTCAATTCTCTGGCCAGATTCTAGCCTGGCCTTTATCCTTTCTTTATAGGGTAGGAGGTCAGCTCAGGGTTGACCAGCATAGGAACATGTGTGAAGGCAGATAAGTGGGTATACCTAGCTAAAGTAAAGGATTTGAATACAGAAATGCAGACAGCTCTTAACAGAAATAGGAAATAAAACTGCCTCAGTGGAAGGGAAACAAGTGATAAGGCTAATGCCCTCATCCCACTCATGGCAATAAACACTACCCTCCATCATCAATAAGCTACATCAATACTTTGATGACCTTCCTTTTTCCCTAGATAAGGAAATCCTCTATTTTTTTTAATGTTTATTTATTTTTGACAGAGTGAGAGAGAGAGAGACAGACAGAGCATGAGTGGGGGAGGGGCAGAGAGAGAGGGAGACACAATCTGAAGCAGGCTTCAGTCTCTGAGCTGTCAGCACAGAGCCCGACGCAAGGCTCGAATCCATGAATTGTGAAATCATGACCTCAGCTGAAGTCAGATGCTTAATCGACTAAGCCACCCAGGCGCCCTGGAAATCCTCTATGTTAAACTGAGATACACTCAGCCCCAATTTCAAACCTCCATGTCTATATCCCAGTGGGTTTCATATATATACTTTTTTCTCCCCATTATACTTCCACCATGTAAAAACAATTCTTTTATCTCCCAGAAATATGGGATAAACAACACCATAAGTATTTTTGGTTTCTGTGCATGTCAACACAAAAAAATAGAGATTAAATTGTTGTCTTTCCCTTTTCTTTTTTTTTTTTAATTTTTAACGTTTATTTATTTTTGAGACAGAGAGAGACAGAGCATGAACGGGGGAGGGTCAGAGAGAGGGAGACACAGAATCTGAAACAGGCTCCAGGCTCTGAGCAGTCAGCACAGAGCCCGACGCAGGGCTCGAACTCACGGACCTCGAGATCATGACCTGAGCTGAAGTCGGCCGCTCAACCAACTGAGCCACCCAGGCGCCCCTGTCTTTCCCTTTTCTATCCAACTCTGCTGCTGCAGAGAAACCAGACAAACCAGTGAGCCCACTGCCAACAACACATCAGTCACAAGTTACAGGTGCAAGCCATAGGTTCCTTCCTTGACACTTAGGAGGCCAAAGTTTCCTGGCTTCCCCTAGCGACCTGTTTGCTTGCCCACAAGCTACTGCTAAGTTGGGATGACTCCAGTCATTGCTGCCTCTCAGATGAATTTTTAAGCCACATTCTTTCTTCTACCTCTCTGTAGGAAGGAAGAGAAAAAGGTGAAGATACATAAATTTTTTAAAAATCGTACACTGCAAATTACTAATATTCCAAGTCTTTGGTCAAGCAGGATCTAAATTTTTGTACCTCTGTTTCTCTGTGCTGTGTGTATTATTCAGATGGATGTGGAAAATTGAACCCCATGCTAGATGCACAGAAGGGAAAATAGCTATTTTCTCTTTTGCCATGGAAACCCTGTGCACCATGGGGTGCTAAGAAGAAATGAACAGCTTTAATAACTTGGGGGGACGGCTGCCTCTACCTTAGCCAGCATAATAGAGTTACGGTACAGCATAAATCACAGGGTCTAAAGCAAGCTGTCTCTTGAAGGCCCAGGGAAGCCTCTTACTCACTTAGAACAAATCAGCATGGTTTATTTCCAGGACAGGGTAAGCATTTCCCCCACAAGCTTGAATCACCTCTCTGTACCTTAGAATGCTCAGTGTGCAGGTCTTCAGAGGTAAGGGAACATTGTGGATCACATTTGTATGTGATGCTTGCATCCCGAATACACAATCACATCATGAAAAATAATAGATATTATTTTTTAGGATCATGATTCAGGCATATGCGCAAATACATGAATATATGACCCATCCAGAGTGTGTAATCAGTATAAATAGTTTAAAGCCAACCTCTCTCTCTCTCTCTCTCTCTCTCACACAGAGACTTTTAGAAATAAATAGTTTTAACCTCAATAACGATTTGCAATCAGTTATTAAAAAGCTCAGTTGACATCATGTTTCTTCCCACCTTCTTCCTCTCTCCCTTCCTCTTGCCCATCCTTCTCATATGATTTAAGTCAAGAAGAACTTAATAATATCCACATTAGCCCCTAACACTTACTCTTTTTCAGAACTCTGTTTCACATGGAATGACCTCATCCCAAGTTAATCCTCCATTGCTGCTAAAATAAATCTGTATTGAATGAGAACATTTGTTTTCCTGTCTTCAATATGAGTTTGAAAAAATTAAAAAGTAAACGCGGGAAGGAAACGTCTCAGATACATCTGGGCTCCCGGTGAATAGTATCAAAATGCTGCATGCTTGTAAGACATGGCTAGAGATGTTTATCTAATTGGATGTCTGTACTTCTTCCCTTTCCCGGTCCACTTTCTGCTGTGCAAAATTCTTCCTATGGAGAGTGAGCCCATTTTATTGGAACTCACTGGCTAACTTAGGTCCCTCTGTTCTGCTTGTGGGATCTCACTGGCTGCCCTGAGGCCCAGGTGTTAGTTTGGGAATGCATTCTCCCAGGGCAGGCATCTGGCCCTGGGTCCTTGGCAAACCAACTGTGACAGGTTCCTCCAACAGCTGCAATGGAAGCCTGAGCGTCCAGGTGATTAAATAATCCTGCTTTCTAGCCTGCTCATGTGTCTGGATTGGAGCCATTTCCCTGGAATGGGACTGAACGGCTCTCTGCTCAATGACCACAGCTTGGTGTCCATGGGCTGAGGCTCCTCTGGAATTATGAAATATCCCTTATCTTTCCCCGCCACTCAAACCCATAGTTATCACAAACATGCCCTTGGAAATAGGAGATCCTCCATTTGCCTGAAATGGAGTTGAAATTCCATTTCTTCATTGTAAATAACTGTTAAATTTGATAGCTGGGCATTGAAAAGCAGAGGCCAATTCTAACACTGACTGGAAAATATTCTTTTCTTGCAATGCCAGGCATGCCCACGCAACACACATTTGACAACATGTGTACTCCAGATGAAGATACAGACCAAGAAAAGGGATACTCCGTGTATTTCATTTACATTTTCCAAAGACACAACACCATGTCCTAGAGAAATAATTAAAAGACGGCTTTTTGGTGAAGTTTAATGCTTCTGATATGCAAATACCAGTGGCCTCCCATTGAATAAAAACACAAATCCACAGCAGGTGGTGGTTTAATTTAATGACAGCTAACTGCTACAAGGGGATCCTATAGACCAGTGATTTTTAACATGTGGTCTCTGGACCACAGCATCAGTGTCACCTGAGAGTGTATCAGAAATGCAGATTCTCAGGCCTACCCCCATCGACTGCATCAAACTCTGTGAGTGGGACCCAGCAGTAGTTCAACAGCCTCCCATGTGATTCCGATGTAAGAAAAGTTTGAGAACCACCATTCTAGGTGAAGCTGGTGCTTGATATGATCTAACTGAGGGAGTGGAAGGGTTGCTCTGAGAGCAAACATGCTCTCGAATAATCACTGGGTCTTAATCTACTCCTACTTCAGCTAGCTCTGATTCATGCTGCTGACTCTCTCCTAAAAGGTGCTACCACCAGGTAATTCTCTGCTCTCACACAATTATATCCCCCAATACACACAGGAGTAATGAGCTGGTGATTTGCTGCAACATGTGCAGCTCTACAGACATCCAGATGTATCCACTCACCATTAAGTCCTACTCAAAATTCCTCCAAGGGACAGACATAAATGTCCCCATTTTATAGATGGTGGAAATCTAGGTTGCCAATGGTCTTTCAGTTACCACAAGATAAAAAGAGATCTGGGTTCACTCTTTGTTATAGCAAATAGCAGATTCCTAGTCTCTTGGTCCACTCAATCTGGTATAAAATCAAAAATCCAAAGACACTTTTCCAAGCCTCAACCACATAGGAGGTTGGGCTAGGGATATACCATTACTGGTTCAAGATGGTTCCAGTCAGCTGATACAAAATTTTGGTAGACAAAATCATCTTGCAGAACAGAATCTGGGATGATAGCCACTACTGATGAGATCATGGTGAAACAGTCATCTATATGCAATGCCAACAGGAGTTGTAAACTGGTACAACCTTTCTGGGAAGCGATTTGGCATATCCTTTGACTTATTAATTGCACTTCTTAGGATTCATCAAAAGGAAATTGCCCACAGGTGCTAAAAATGGTTAATATATAAGAAATTTCTCTGTAGTAATATTTTTATTTTATTTATTTATTTTTTACAGTTTATTTGTTTTTGAAGGAGAGAGAGACAGAGCACGAGCCTATAAGGGGCAGAGAGAGAGAGGGAGGAAGACATAGAATCTGAAGCAGGCTCCAGGGTCTGAGCTGTCAGCACAGAGCCCAACACGGGGCTCGAACTCACTAACCATGAGATCATGACCTGAGCCAAAATCGGACACTTAACCGACTGAGCCACCCAGGTGCCCCTGTAATAATATTTTTAAAAATAAGAAAGATATTGGGGCACCTGGGTGGCTCAGTCGGTTAAGCGTCCGACTTCGGCTCAGGTCATGATCTCATGGTTCATAGGTTTGAGCCCCACATGAGGCTCTGTGCTGACAGCTCAGAGCCTGGAGCCTGCTTCTGGTTCTGTGTCTCCCTCTCTCTCTGCCCCTCCCCTGCTCATGCTTTGACTCTCTCTGTCTCTCAAAAAATAAATAAATGTTTTTAAAAAATGATTTTTAAGTAAGAAAGATATTTGTCTTTCTCTGTCGCACTTATTTCACTTAGCAAATACCCTTGAGGTCCATCCATCTTGTTGCAAATGGCAAGATCTCATCCTTTTTTACAGCTTTGTAATACTTCAGAATGTGTGTGTGTGTGTGTGTGTGTGTGTGTGTGTGTACACAAAACATTTTAAACAATAAGATGCTATGTCTTAATTTTTTTATTAAAAAAAATTTCTTATGTTTATTTATTTTTGAGACAGAGAGAAACAGAGCATGAATGGGGGAGGGGCAGAGAGAGAAGGAGACATAGAATCTGAAGCAGGCACCAGGCTCTGACCTGTCATAACAGAGCCCCACACAGGGCTCAAATCCACAAACCGTGAGATCATGACCTGAGCCGAAGTTGGACACTTAACAGACTGAGTCACCTAGGCACCCCCCAAATTTTTTAATGTTTATTTATTTTTGAGAGAGACAGAGAGCACAAGCAGAGAGGGGGCAGAGAAAGACAGGGACAGAGGATCTGAAGCAGGGCTCAAACTCATGAACCACATGAGCCAAAGTCAGATGCTTAACTAAGCCACCCAGGCATGCCAGTAAGATGCCATTTCTTAAAACTTATGAGTTAATATGCAATACACTACCAACATAGATCCATGTGAATACACAGAGATATTCATTGAAAATAACTGATTAAAAACCACTGATATATTAGGAATGATGTTATAGTGTTTTATTATACCAAACCTGGGAAAAAATAATATCCCCATTTTGCAGGTAAGGGAATGGAAGTCTATAAACACGAGTGATTTTGTTCAAAATTACCTAATAAATACAGATCAAGGTCATGCTTGTCTGAATCAAAGCCCATCCTTTGCATATTCTATTGTCCACTGCCTCTGACAGTTTAAGTGGTTACACATCATGGTTGAGCTGGGAATGCAAGCCAGGTTTCTTAATTTTGTTTACTATCTATTGCAAAAAACTTACAAAATATCATTTTCTCATAGGTCATAAACCACTTCTATTTAGATTTTTTGCCAACCACCTCAAGAAGCAATGATAATAATTGGGGGGCCTGGGTGGCTCAGTGGGTTGAGCGTCCGACTTCAGCTCAGGTCATGATCTCGCAGTTGACGAGTTCAAGCCCGCATCGGGCTCTGTGCTGACAGCTCAGAGCCTGGAGCCTGCTTCGGATTCTGTGTCTCCCTCTCCCTCTGCCCCTCGTGCTCTGTTTCTCTCTGTCCCAAAAATAAATATAACCATTAAAAAAATGTTTTAAAAAGAAGCAATGATAATAAAAATTACAATTATTGAATGCATAATATGCATTAGGCATGTGCTAATCATTTTACATGTTACTTCATTTAATAGTTTTCATGACAACTCTATAGACTACAAGCACAATTTACCTTATTTTACAAATGAGGAAACTGAGACTCAGAGGGTTTAAGTATCTGCCCTGTACACACAGGTAGAAATTATCAAAGTAAGAATTCAAACCATCTGTTGGACTATAAAGTCTATGTTCTGAATCTCCTCATTGTGAACGATTTCTAGAGAAAAAGAACTTCTCCAGCTCCTTCCATCTCTTATTCTGGCATCAAGTTTATGTGTTTTGGCATAAACAGTATCTTGGCATGGTGCTGATCATTAAACAAGAAAAAGTGAGAACCAGCACTGTTGGCCCTTATAAGAGTCTGGGATTAAGTACTAACAGATATTAAAGATAATAGGCAGATCTGGCATTTTCTCCTCAACCACTTTAGCACAGAGTTCATTAAGTGCTGAGGTTTTCAATGGTAAAAGCTCATTCAGTTACAATTTACTCAGACCCTTAGTAGGACCCCAATGAATACTTAAATATTAATGACCAATTGAAGCCAAACATTCTCTAGGTATCTAAATGCCTGAGTCTCAGACTGTCCAGTAAGCTGTCAAAACAGGTACCATGTGACTGGCAGGCCAATCACCGAGTCCTCAATCACTTCCTTTCCTTCTGTTTCCAATTCCTAGGCTATCCCTGAATCCCTGTGTACTTGACCTGGGGGCTTACCTCCTTGCCCTCCCTCACCTGTAAGACCTGATGCTTTATGTGGGTGGTTCACCATCACCTTGACTTCCTCCCTTATAAGCCATTCTCAGTTGTTATTGGATCACATGCTATTATGTCAGCTTCAGGAAAAGAGGCACCAGATTATTCCTTAAGGTCTGGTGCTCCCAATGGGCTCTCCTCCAAAAATTGGGAACCATGTGCTCTCACTTAGATGTGAAGCACTGTGAGAAGAAAGCTAGCCAGTCCATGCCCAATCCGGCATCTCTTAATTCTCAGAGTGGTGGTGTGGGCAGATGGGGCTACACCATGGTAAAAGATCTAGTGTAAAGTCAGTTTACACTTGATCCCATTTAAAGACAGCAATATCACATACACACACATACACATATGTACACACACACACACACACACACACACACACCACAGGTGCAAACTGCCTTCAGGAATTAGGGAGGTAATGCAAATGAAGAGCAGAGTGGGGATACAGTAAAGAATGGTGGGACTGTGATGAGCTGGAAAGTGCATGACCAGCAGAAGGCATTCAGATTATAGTTTGTTAACTTCTTAGTGGGTGGAACAATAGAGGTCTTCAGAGGCAGTTCACAATCATTGAATGAGAGAATCAATTTTTAGCCTCGACTAACTGTATTTTTATCAAATTTGAATTCAGGAAAAAGTAGGGTGAAGACTCATACTAGGCTACCATCAGTACCCAGGGAGTTCTCTTGTTTCACTTCATGAAGCAATAGGCTGGCACCAAGTTCACCACAATATCAGTCATCACATTTTTTAAGAACAAGCAGTGTGCAAGAACTAGAACTCAGGAGCCAGATTGCCTGGGTTTGAATCCCAGGCTCCCCGTTTACTAGCTAGGTAACCTTGCATAACTTACTTAATCACAGGCAGATCTGTAGACTAATGGTACCATTATCTCATAGAGTTGTTGTAAATTACTTAGAACAATGTCTGGCACATAATAAAGGCTCAGTGTCAGATAATAATCATTGTGTGACCAACTGAAATGGCTCACTTCTGCTCCTGAGAAGATAACCTGAGTACAACATATTCAGTCATCTTTCAGTTTGGCAAGGAACATTGGAATGGAAAAATCAAACGCTAATTATATCTTCCTGGGAAAGACAGTCATATGGATGACAGAAGAGCAGTTAAATTTTGTACACGCAGTCTCCACCTAAAAGGAAGGATGGGAAAAGTCCTCAGGGTGACAGAGGAAAACCAGACAGGGTTTGAAACTGGGCTTGTCCCAGTTTGAAATATGGTCAATGTAGGGAGAGAGTCTGGCCCTACCCAACTTTCCTAAATCTTGAGAAGGACAATGTATTCCTGGCATCTCCCCATCCCACATCCTCCTTTAACATCATCTTATCTTAATTTTTTGTTGGGGTTTTTTTTTTTTTTTTTTTTTAGTCTCAAACCATTTGTTTTTAATTCAAGTTAGTTATCATATTGTACAGTAATGGTTTCATGAGTAGAACCCAGCAATTCATCACATACATACAACACCCAGAGTTCATCCCAAGTGCCCTTCTTAATTTCCATTACCAATTTTAGCCCATCCCCCCCACCCACCTCCCCTCCAGCAACTCTCAGTTTGTTCTCTGTATTTGAGTCTCTTTTGGTTTGCCTCCTACTCTTTTTTGATCTTATTTTTCTTTCCTGTCCCCTATATTCATCTGTTTTGTTCCTTAAGTCCCACACGAGTGAAATCACATGATATGTGTCTTTTTCTGACTGACGTATTTTGCTTAGCATGATACACTCTAGTTCCATCCACGTTATTGCAAATGGCAAGATTTTGTTCTTTTTGATCACCGAGTAATATTTCATTGTGTATATATATGCCACATCTTCTTTATCCATTCATCAGTCGATGGACATTTGGGCTCTTTCCATACTTTGACTATTGCTGATAGTGCGACTATAAACATTGAGGTGCATGTGCCCCTTCAAATCAGCATTTTTGTTTCCTTTGGATAAATACCTACTAGTGTAATTGCTGGGTTGTAAGGTAGTTCTATTAATTTTAAAACACCTTGCTATCAACCTGCAACCCATGCCTCTCTTGTCTCAAAGCACCCGTGTTTTAAAATTGCCTCTTCTTCCCCTACTGTAACCAAAATGCAAAATCTCATAAAGAAAGGAGTCTGATTTAACTAATTCACAGGATGGTGTACATTATTGAGTACCTCACCTGCAATTTAACCCTCATCCCCATCAAAATTTTCCAGTCCCTCTAGTATGGTGTTTTTCAAACCATAATGTATATTCCATTGCTGATTACATCAGTTTAAGGTGTCCAGACCAGTTTTGTGTTAATGAAATAAATTAGTAAATGCTAAAATGGAATTAAAAGGAATAGAAACTAGAGTGTGTACCATGGGGTAAAGACATCTGTATCTATATATGTCAACAATGTCATAATGTTAAATGTATTTCTTACTGAAGGTCTGTGACCAAAAGCCTTTAAGAAATACTGCTCTAATGCAAAATCCCATTGTCTGATATGCTTGGATTTGGGCCCAAAAGAACTCACAATACCCTTCTCATTTCTTCCTCCCTCCTTGCCTCCCTGCCTCTCTCTTGCTTCCTTCCTTCCTTCCTTCTTTGCTTCCTTCCTTCCTTCCTTCCTTCCTCCATTCATCAGAAAATTACTTAAGACCTACTGAGAGCCAAACACTGCTTTAGGCAATAGAGGTACAGAAGAAAACAAAACCCATAAACTCCCTACTCTCATGGAGCTCACAATCTAGAAGAAGAGAAGTTAGGCAATAAACAAATAAAAAATAGGGGCGCCTGGGTGGTGCAGAAGTTTAAGCATCCCATTTCATCTCGGGTCATGATCTCAGTTTGTGGGTTTGAGCCCCTCATCAGGTTCTATGCTGTCAGATTCTGATTTTCTGTCTCCCTCTCTCTCTGCCCATCCCCTACTCATTCTCTCTCTCTCTCTCTCACTTTCTCTATCTCTCAAAAATAAACATTTAAAAAAATAATAAAAACACAAAAAAATAGACATAACATGTATAGTATTGTTAAGTGTTGTGGTGAATAACTCAGAGCAGCAAAGATGGAGGTGATGTAGTTGATCAGAGACTATCTCTCTAATATAGAACATTGAAGCAAACTTGAGAAAAATGAGGAAGCAAACCATGAGAATATTTAGGGACAGATGTTCCAGGCAAAGGGACCAGTGGAGCATGGTTGCTGAGATGACAATCTGCTGGTGCTGGAAAAGAATGGCAAGAAGCTGGTAGAACGGGGTTGAGGGAATTAGGGGAACTGGGGGTAGGAAATGAGATTGGGTGGTGGAGATGGAGATCAAGGTTGTAGACAAGGTAAGGACTCTGGCTTGGACATGAAGCAAGATGTGGGACCACTGGTGGTTTGCGAGCAGAGAGCTGACATTTCCTGCTTACATTTCTAAAGAAATGCCAGGAATACTGGGGAAAGATGCACTGCAGAGAAGTCAAGGAGGACACAGGGACACCAGATAGGACATTTTCTGTAATCCAAAGAGTGATGTGATGGGTGGCTCTGACCAGAACAGTGGAGGCATTAGGATGTGCTCAGATCTGGGATATACTTCAAATGTCAGTCCAATGAAGTAAATAGCAGTGAAAAGAAATTTAAAAGGCATGAATAAATTCAAGGATTTCTCCTTACGATAAACCAGAACGATTGAGTTACCTTTCCTGAGAGGGGGAAGCCTTCAGGTGAAGCAAGTTTCAAGAGGAAATTGGGAGTTTTTGTGAAGATGTCAAGTTGAAAGCCTAATGAAGCATCTAATTGGAGATGTCCAGAAGGCCATTGGATATACAAGCCTGGGATTCACAAGCAAGATACCAGATGGAGATCTAGATTGGGGAGTTGTCAGTATATAACTAGTATTTAAACCCGTGAGGCTGGATGAGATCACCAAGGAAGTACACATGAATAAAGAAGAAAAGATATTCAGACAGTGAGGTAATGTTCAGGCACATTATAATCTTCTTCATGTTCACCAGATGGCCAAAGCCCCTTTATATGTAGGTAGAGAGCCATACAGAGATACCTGGACCACTGCATCAGGAAGGCTGCCATTCTTTCGTTCAATAGTCACTGACTGCCTACCAGTGCTGGGCAGACAGCCTCAAGGAGAAAGAAGAGGCAAAAACATTACACCTTGAAGGAAGAGAAGAGACTCACTAATGGACACAAGACTCAAGCTGACCTTATTTCCGCACATAAAAGAAATTTCACTGGGTCGCTCTAAGCTGCCAGAACAAGGCCAGGTCACTGTGCACTATAAAGAACATGGGCAGGCTGGGCTTAAGCTTGTCAAGTCCCCATGGAGGGGCACACCGCACATCCTTCTCCTGCTTCCCTCCTTGTGCCCTGCCCTGCCTCACCCCCCTTAACTCCACAACGTTCTCAAAGGAGTGTCACTAGGCTGGACCTGCTGAGCAGCACAGCTTTCTTCTTCCCTGTCCTGAGTCCTCTTCTTTCACCACCTTGAGTGAACTGTGGTGTGCCTGACTAAGGGTGGGGAGGGTCGAAAGGGGATCCTGACAGCCAAGGGGAACCACCAAACCCAGCTTCAGGGCGGTAACAACCCAAGAGGAGGAGGAACTGGAAAATTCTCACTTTGTGAATTGTCATGTATCTTTCAACACCATTGCCTAAGGCATTGCTACCGCTCTTTTTGCCAAGCCCTTCAACTCACTGAGGCAGAGACTGTTTTGCTTTAATAAAGCAGAATTCTTGATCCATGCTCCTGTTTCTGAGCATTTCTTCACAAAGTATATGGCACTGTGAGTGTGTAGGAAGTGTGTGTGAGCGTTTATATATGCTGTGAGGTTGTTTCTTTGCTTGTTAGAGAGAGAGAGAGACAGAACAGGGGAGAGGGGCAGAGAGAGAGGGAGACAGAGGATCCGAAGTGGGCTCCGTGCTGACAGCAGCAAGCCCAGTGTGGGGCTCGAACTCACAGACTGCGAGATCATGACCTGAACTAAAACCCACTGAGCCATACGGGCTCCCCAAAAGAGAAAGAGAATCTTAAGCAGGCTCCATGATAAGCACAGAATCCAACATAGAGCTTAAACCCATGCACCTGGGGGATGATGAACTGAGCCAAATTCAAGGGTTGGATGCTCAACCTACTGAGTCACCTAGGCACCCCTTATATGTTGTAAGTTTGAATGAGTAGCACGTGTTGTATGAGTGTGGGAGCGTGTGTAAATGTGTGAGTGTGGGAGCATGTGCATGTGAGTATGTGAGCTGTGTGGGTGTGAAAGGCATGTGTGTTACAAGTGTGTACAGTGGTTTATGAATGTATTTGTGAGTGTGAGTGTGTGTGTGTGTGTGTGTGTGTGTGTGTGTGTGTGTGTCTGTGTGTGTGTGTCTCCCTCTCTGAATCTGTGTCCCTCCTGTGCTGGGGCCCAGACTGCCAAGCAGCTGTAATAGAGCCAAGACCCACTTGGCGGGAACTTCCTACCCCTCTTGGAAGATAAAGTAGGACTGCGTGTCAGGTGGGGCAATGAATCATTATTTAGATCCCAGTGATCAACATTAAACTAAGAGCCCAAATAAACAGTGTGAGCTAAGTTTGGGGCCTCATAAAGCATTTGGATTGCTGGATTTCCCTTCCTGATGAGGCGGTGTGTTTGCCAACCGAGGCTTCATGAAGTCACGTGTCTCAGAGAACAGCTGCCCCATTCTGCTGCCAGGGCAGCTCTGCTGTCTCCTCCCCTTTCCAGATAATTCAGGCATCTCCCCCTGCGTCGGGAACACAGCCCCACGTGTTTCCAGGAAGGAGGGGGAGAGCAGTGCGGGCTCCAGGCAGTTGTCTGAGGCAGGAAGGGAAGCACAGCCTGAAGTCACGGCCCTCTGTAATGGCTTCGGGAATATTTCAGCTGCAACTGTCACTGTTGGTACCAGGCTCCATCACCCTCAGATGGAGGGCTCCTGGGCTAAAGAAAGAAAGAAAGAAAGAAAGAAAGAAAGAAGGAAGGAAGACAAGAAAAGCCCTGGAACCCACTTTGGAATCTGCAGAGAACTGTTACCTGTACCACACCTTTTGTTCATCTCATCAACCCTGAAAATTGATCAGATGCCCAGAACATTTTGTGTCACAGAAGCCATCTCAGAAACGAGACCCACGCCCAGGTAACATCGGCTTACAGTGGGGATTTTTAATTTTTTCAAACTGTACCGAAGAGTATAAGACAAAAGTAAAACAAACAAACAAAAAACCACCTCTCTTCACTCCAATAACTTCAGAAACATCTTCAAGGGTAATTATCTATTGCTACCTGTGTGGTCTATGTCCTTCCAAAAAGGGTCAATCATTTGCACACAGAGGTTTGTTCTTTTTAAAAATGTAAACAGTGTTATTTTACACACACATTTATATGGGTATAAGACATTTTTTACTTGACAATATACCTGGCATAATTTTCATATCCATATAGACTGTCTACATAGAATTCTCTTGAACATATGCACCCCATTTTATTTAACCAGTTCTTTGCTGATGGATGTTTAGATGGTTTCAAACCCAAGACGCTCAAATGTGCCTAGCAGGCTTTCCTGCTAGTGAGCTACCGTGCACTAGTCAGAGAAGGAGAGTTCCAGGTCAGCCCGAGGCAAAATAAAAGTTATTTGTACGCGAAGGCATTTCTTTCTTTGTACCACACCTAATGTCAGCTAAGGCTTAAGGCCTTCATACTTATATCTCTCCTTTCTGAATCTCTTCCTCATTTGCTATGCTCTTGGACTTTTCTCCATCCCCTGTCAAACCCCAGAATTGCTAGCAAAGAACTGGAAAACAAGTTTTTGACTTCATGTACACCTTAGACTTTTCCAGCTCACAGTGATGGGAACAATTCATTAGAATACCAACAACAATTCGATACCACAAAGCAAACTGCTCACTGAATTTTTCACTTTCAATCATTGGTCTGATGTCACATAACACATACAGGAATTTGTAGATTAAAAGCTGTTTACTTTTAGAAAAGGATCCTTGATTTTTCTTCCTAATACACTTTGCCTCCCATGACCTTTAATAAAAGGAGAGCATTTGTTTGTGTAATTGTTTGTTTGAGATAAGATTCTGTGTTTAGGTTTTCATGAAAAGTGCTTTTTATGTTTCCATTTTGTCTGAAATACAACCATTTCGAGACTTAACGTTATAGTTGTAGGAACATACCCAGCTGTGTCAGGAACTGAAGGGGGATTCATTTGGGTTAAGCCTTGTTCTCAACCTCAGTCCAGGCCCCAAGAGGCAAAATATACAGTATCTTTGAAGCAGAAAGCAGTTGAGTCATTCCTGTGAAAATAATTTCCAATGACATCTGTGAACTGTGGGCAGTCAAGCCCTGGATTATCTTCCCTGAGGAAGATTGTACAGTTCACAGTGGTTATAAGATAAACAATCATTACTACCATAATTTTAAGTAGATTAGCTCTGGACAAAGCTGAAGCACAATCCACAAGGGAAGCCCAGAACTTCTTTTCAAGATTTATTCAATGTTTCAGCTTACTCCATAGACATCTGTATATAAATACAACTGTGTGTATGCACGTACATACATGTGTGTATCATTTTCTTGGCCATCCTCACAAAAGAGAAGGGAGAAGGTGGCCTGACCAGCTGTGTAGTATGGATGAGGGGTCCTGGACTTGGGAATTTCCTGAGAACATTTTGTCAAAAAGCAATAGGATACACCTCAGAACCAGGGACTGGTAGCTTCTATTATCATTACTGCACATACACACAAAGGGTATTTTAATGCCCTCCCCAATTTTAAATTTTCTTTTTTTTAAGGTTTCTTTTTTATTTTTTTCATGTTTATGTTTTGAGAGAGAGAGACAGAGTGTGTGTGGGGGGCGGGGGGGGGGCAGTGGACAGAGAGAGAGGGAGACATAGAATCCGAAGCAGGCTCCAGGCTCTGAGCTGTCAGCACAGAGCCTGATGCAGGGCTCCAACTCATGAACTGTGAGGTCATGACCTGAGCTGAAGTCAGACGCTTAACTGACTGAGCCACTCAGGTACCCCTATTTATTTATTTTTGAGAGAGAGAGAGAGAGAGAGAGAGAAAGCAGAGGAAGGCAGAGACAGAAGGAGAGAGAGAGAGAATCCCAAGCAGACACCACACCGTTAGTGCAGAGCCTGATGTGGGGATTTAACCCATAAACTCAAGATCATGACCTGCCTGAGCCGAAATCAGAGTTGGAGGCTTAACCAATTGAGCCACCCAGGTGCCCCAAATTTTAAAATGGATTCTGATTAAGATGATGCTAAAAATTTAATTTACAAGAACTCCCTGCAGTATTTTTATTCTTTGCCTTTGGCCAGAGGTTGGGGAACCCCAGAAACAGGGACTACCATTTGGGTGTTATGGTATGGCAACCGGCCACTTATTAACCCTCCAGCCTTGTCCACGTTCATTTATCTCTCCCAGCACCAGCTTCCTCTTCTGTGAACTAGAGCCAATGACAGGACTGCCCACACAGGGGCGATGTGAGGATGAAATGACCTGCCACATCTGGAGGGTACAGCATGGCACAGCCCAGAGCAGCCTTCAGTACTGTCTCAGACAAACTCTTGAGCCGCCTCTCCCTGTGCACGTGCAGTGTGCACCCAGGCGGGTTCCCTCCTGGGAGTCCAGCCAGGAGCCCAGATCCACGCAGGGCCTTATGGAGAGATGAGGCGATGTATTCAGGCTCTACTTTCTTCCTACCCAAATCTTCTCCAATCTACAATTGGCAAACATATCCTCCCTCAGGGTTGCAGTACAGCCACCTCATGTGGGGTCAGCCCTTCTGTGATGCATTGACAAGGCTAGTAGATTCAGGTGGGTTAGTTATTGGTGACTCAGTTGAGATGAGATGGGTGGGGGCTAGTGCCATCTCCAGCATAAGGAGAGTCTGACTCTACAGATCTCTTAGTCTGAAGGCTGGGGAGAGACACCCAACCTCAGTGAGAAAAGTCCCTCCCCTGCTCTCTGCCAGGTACGTGTGCCCATCTGGCTCCTGAAACCTCTCACTTCTCTTGAGGCTCCCTCGCCTGCTGCTGTCACAAGATGGACAAGCTTGTCGACCTAGTTAAACTGTGACCTCCTGGAGTCTGAGACTGTGATTTGTTCCTTTCTGGATCTTTGGGGCCTAGGGGAGTGCCTAAAACAAAGCAGGTGCTCAATCCACTTTTAGTGAGATGTAACTGAATGGAAGAGCCACGTAAAAGGAAGGAATTTCTAGCTATCTGATTCCCCTGATATCACCAAACTGTATTCTGCTGCTCCTATTTTTTACAAGACAGAGATCATTCTTCCCACCTTCCTTCTCTCATAGAGTGTGTTTTTTTAATGTTTATTTATTTATTTATTTATTTAGAGAGAGAGAGAGAGAGAGAAGAAGAAGAAGAAGGGGCAGAGGGAGAAGAGAGAGAAAATCCCAAGCAGGCTCCACACTGTCAGCGCAGCCTGACACGGGGCTCAATCTCATGAACCATGAGATCATAACCTGAGCCGAAATCAAGAATCAGACGCTTAACCTACTGAACCACACAGGCAACCCCTCTTATAGGGTGTTGTAAAGAGATGACAAGTTGGATCAAATCTGAGGACACTGATGAAGCTTAAAAGGGGTTAAAAACAATATAATTGTTTGAAGCCATAAAGAGGATATTTTGCATCACTTCACTCTTCTGTGAGGATCACAGGATTCTGCTGAGTCACTGAATTAATTCATTTCCTCATGTATACTTTCGCTCATTCATTCTACAAACACGCTGAGCATAAAAGCTGAGTGAAAAAATACTCCCCTCAAGCAGCCAAGAGACTTATGGCAGAAACCAAAGAGTAAATAAATGTTCTCAAGGCGAAGGAATTTATGCTGTGACAGACACAATCCCAGAGGCCCAGAGGGACATCAAACCCAACTTTTTGTGCAACACGGTCAAGCCATGACTCCTGGGGGAGAGCAAGAGTCGAACAGATGAAGATAGAAAGAAGGGCACTCCCAGCTGAGGGACAGCAAGGTCAAAAGCAGAAAGACAAGGAGCCTCATGGTGGAACCGGATGCCCTGTGGCTCACATGGCTTTCATTTTGTATTGTTTTGTTCTATTTTACTGAATGTTTTTAGTGAGGCATGCACTGTCCAGTTCATCCAGGGCCTCAGCACCACTGTATTAACTTACCCTGACTATTGCTGTGTGTCTTTTTTTTTAACATTGCCAGCCTGGGTTCTGATGGCATTTAAGTTTGCAAAGCCAGGAACCAAGGAGGGTGAGGCAGAAGACATAGGAAGGGGACAGATAGCGGAGGTCTTGGGAGGTCTTGGTGGGCCGTGGTAAGGAAGCTGAACTTTACCCTGAGGCCCCGGAAGTACCACAGAAGGGCTGCAAGCCCAGGAGTCACCAAATCTTTTCTCTAAGGGGCCAGGTAGTAATCACAGTAGGCTTTGTGGGTCATACCGTCTCTATCACAACTATGTATCTCTGTGATGGACAATGAGAGCAGCCACAGACAATCTGCAAGCTAATCAGCATGGCTGTGTTCCTGTAAAACTTTACGTATGGACAATGGAACTTGAGCTGCATATCATTTTCCATGAAACCAAATGTTGTTCTTCTAATTGTTTTTTGGGGTTTTTTACGTTTATTAATTTTTTGAGAGAGAGAGAGAGGCAGAGAGACAGAGAGCACAGGAGGGGCAGAGAGAGAGAGAAGGAGAGAAAGAGAATCCGAAGAAGGCCTCACACTGTCAGCACAGAGCCCACACAGGGCTCAAGCCACAAACCATGAGATCATGACCTGAGCCAAAATCAAGAGTCAGATGCTTAACTGACTGAACCACCCAGGTGCCCCTTGATTGTTTTTAACCATTTAAAAATATACAAACCATTCTCAGCTTGTGGGCCATATAAAAGCGTATGTGAGCAGGTTTGCCTGGGACCTTAGTTAGCCACGCCCAGTTTTCTATGGGTCATTCTGGAAGCAGTGATGAGGGGGTGACATTTGCAGCATAGAAGGCAGGGGTGGCAATTAGGAAGCATTTGCAATGGCCCAGGTGAGACAGGATAGAGACACGCTCTCATGGAATAAAGAAGGATGGACAAGCACTTTGGGGAAACCGTGATATTGGATGCAGGGGAAATGGTCAAGGGTGACCTCCAAATTTTTAGCATATTCATTACTATTCATATTAACTGAGAGAAACCAGAGAAGTGGGTTCCAGGGCAAAATGGAAACAGAAGCTTAACATGGGGTCACTTTGGGGAGCTTACAGGACATGCAGGAAGAAATGGGTAAGGCCATTATACCAACTGGAACCACTATGAAGCATCAACAAACACATGGCTTATATCATCACAGACTTCAGGGATGGAGGGGCGGGAAGGGGGAATCTTGGGAATCCCTCTGCCCCAAGAGAGAATTAGACCTAAATCATTTTGGACCAGGGAGAATTCCTCCTTCTCTGCAGTAGGTTTAACTTAACATCCTTCGTGCAAAATGTGAACCAGTTCCCTCTCATTCCGCTGCAGGAGAGACAGAGGACTGCTGGCAGGAACCCCTGAGGACATGGCCACTGGGAAGCTCAATTTGCTCATCTTCATGAAAATCACCGCTTGATAATTTTGCTCCCCTACATGAGTCACCAATAGCATACTTGGGAAAAACCACATCAAAGATCTCAGTATATTGTCTCTGTGATTATCTAAGGAGCTGACTACAGCTTCCACCGCAGCAGAGTGGAAATTAGCTTAAAGTAATGTTTCTTAAAGTGTAGCACTTAGACTAACTATACTAGCATCACCCAGAAACCTGAGAAAATGCAGATTCTTGGGCCTGAGTCCCTCCGCCCCAGACCTACAGAATCAGAGACTATGGGGGTGGGCCCAACAACCTGTGATTCAACAAGTCTTCAAGGTAATTCTGACGGATGCTGAAGTTTGAGAACCACTGGCCTGGGAGAGGCAGCCAGAGCTGTCCCTGACTCCATCTTTGGCTCCCCTGCCTGCCCCTCTTACTGCTCAGGATCATCACAGACAGTTGATATCAGTCCTTTATCTCCAAGCGCGTTCATCTCTGGAGATGCTGCAGAGCACAGTGGGTAGGGAAGTCTGGAGTCCAGTGATGTAAAACTGACTTCACCCATCTGGATAAATTGTGAGGAAAAGGGCCCTAAGTGGTGTTGTGGTTAAGAATACAAACTCAGGGGTCACCTGGGTAGCTCAGTTGGTTAAGCGTCTAACTCTTGGTTTCAGCTCAGGTCATGATCTTACGGTTCATGAGTTCGAGCCCTGCATGGGACTCTGCACTGGCAGCACAGAGCCTGCTTGGGATCCTCTTGCTCCCTTCTCTCTGCCCCTCCCCTGCTCATGCATGCTCTCTCTCTCTCTCAAAATCAATAAACTTTTTTTTTTTAAATGTGATAAAATAAAAGAAGAATACAACCTCAGGAATCAGACTTTGTGAATGGAGATTTTCTGCTCTATCACCTATAATGCTGGGTAGCCTATGAGAAGTTACTGAGCTTCTCTGTGCCCTTTCCTCAGCCCTTTAATGGAGACAATGAGTACCTAGCTCACCAGGTTGTCGTGAGGATTACATGAGTTAATATCTGCAAAGCAATTTAACAGTGCCTGGCGCTGAGTGCCACAGGAGCGCTATTTACTATATTTCTATGCCAGAGATACCTCATCTTCAACAAGCAACACAATGCATAACATACTGCAAGTTCTTGGGACAACAGTGCTCCAAAGATCTCCTAGAAAACTTAAGCCTTTTCCTGGCAACTTTATGCCTCTCTCCAAAGTCCTATACGGAGCCCTAAATTGATGAACCAGGCTGGACCAAACGTCTTTGAGAAAGTTCCTTTTCTTCTCTTCTAATTCAAAGCGCTTAATGTGAGGCAGACCTAGTGGGCCTTTCCCTAAGATGCACAGCTCGACCTTAGTCCTGTGGCTGTCACAACTCTAGGAGTCCAGTGGTGGACCGGAAATGGGTCTGGCCTAAGAAACTCTCTCCCTGACAAAAAGGGCCTCATTGCTTTAAATTGCACATGGTGGGCAACTTTCCCCCAAATCCCCGCTGGACCTCCCAAAGTGGGTGAGGTGGAGACTCCCCCAAATAAGTGGCTGGCAAGTTGTACCTGGTGCATAGGATTCTGGCTAGGATGTACATGTACTGATATCCCAGGGCAACCGAAACAAATTATAACAACTTAAGTGGCTTAGAACAGAACCATTTTCCTCTCAGTTCAGGAGGCTATAAGTCCAAAATCAAGGGCTGTGCCCTTGTGTGGGAAAGAATCCTTCCTTGCCTCTCCCTAGTTTCTGCTGGTCGGCAGCCATCTTTGGCTTATGTAGCTCTATCACCTCAATTCTGCCTGGGTCAGCACATGCTCTTCTCCCTGTGTGTCAGCATGCCTCCAGATTTCCCTCTCTTTGTAGGACACCAATCATTGGACTGAGGGCCACGTCAATCCAGTAGGACCTCATCTTCACTTGATTACATCTGTGAAGATCGTACAGGGCAACCGAAACAAATTATAACAACTTAAGTGGCTTAGAACAGAGCCATTTTCCTCTCAGTTCAGGAGACTATAAGTCCAAAATCAAGGGCTGTGCCCTGTGTGGGAAAGAATCCTTCCTTGCCTCTCCCTAGTTTCTGCTGGTCGGCAGCCATCTTTGGCTTATGTAGCTCTATCACCTCGATTCTGCCTGGGTCAGCACATGCTCTTCTCCCTGTGTGTCAGCATGCCTCCAGATTTCCCTCTCTTTGTAGGACACCAATCATTGGACTGAGGGCCACATCAATCCAGTAGGACCTCATCTTCACTTGATTACATCTGTGAAGACCCTTTCTCCAAATAAGGTTGCAGTCATAGGTAACTCAGTGTTAAGACTTCAACATATCTTTCTAGGGGACACAATTCAACCCACAATGGATGGCAGGTGTCTCACCTTATATGCAGACTCAGGGGTGTTGGAAGTGGGGTGTGTGAGGGGCTGTGTGAAAAGCACTGAGGCCCTCACACCCCTGTAGGAAGAAGCATGGAGGTCCATCACTGCCGCCTTTGGGCAGAGATGGGCAGAGGCTCGCAGGCTCTCCACCAGGGGTCTGCCTCACCGACCCAGTGAATGGGCGAGTGCAGAGAAGCAAAATGGAATGTCTTGGTGGGGAATCTGGGAATTTAGGTTGGCAACAGGAGGGTGCCATCTGACTTTTGGCAGAAGAGAAGCACTGAACGGAGTCCCCGCTGAGTGCCAGGCACACTGAATAATTGGATAATGCATACATTATCTTGCATATAAGACACACTTCACTGACTTCAAGGCAGGTCTGGCCGTGACTGTGTTGATTGAGAAGGAGAAGACTCTGAGAGGAGAGAGGAGAAGGAAAGGCAGTGGCAGTTATGGGAACATGGGATGCTGGGAAACCCAGCGAGGCCCCTCTTGCCCTCCATGTCTGGGACAGGGTGAGACACTGGCACTCACGAGTATCCCCATATGTGTCTGCCTGGAAACCCTGTCCACTGCCCCAGAGGGCATGAAATCAGAAATGGGGAGGGCACAGGGGCTTTCTCACTGCCTTTTGGGAAGAATCCAATATGCTTATCCATGCCTAGCAACGGTTTTAAAGCCAATCAGTCACACACCCTGTGGTGAGGTGAGGGAATGCCAAAAGATGTCTGAAGAGTCAGAGTAGAAGCCGCCTTCTGTCAGACCTCTGGAAGGCGGGGTCTCAGCTTCACTGGCTGGGTCTCCCATCTGGTCCCAACAACGCCACTCTGCTTATGTGTCGCTGGTGAGGTGGGAATCTCCTAGGGGACCCATGACAGGATGGGTCCAGACACACGGTTCTCAAGAGAATAAACTCATCACACGAGATAGCACTAAGTGAGCACACAGAAGGCCAACTTAAAAACGAGTAAACATGTTTTGGCTGTCATTTAACAACAGATCTTGCAGAAACTCATTTCAGCTCAGGAATCAACTGTTTTCATGCGCATATCCAAGGGGCCTGAATCTTCAGTAGAAATGCATTTGATGCCATGAGCATTTGCCTGATAGAAGATTTCTCTTCTGCTTTCTCAAGACCAGAGCTCAATGTGTGTGTGAGAGAGAGAAAGAGAGGAGTCAGGAAATAGGGAAAGAAGGAAGGAAAGAAAAAGGGAGGCGGGAAGAAGACAGAGAGAGAGAGAAAGGTTGGCCTCTAGGGACAAAGTGAAACACTTTAGTCCTGGCACACACTGTGGCGAGCACACAAAACCTTTTTTGTTCCAAGGCCAGACCCCAAACAATGGGCCATAGGGACGCCTTTGAGAAATGCTCACGTGCCCACTGAAGCAGAGCTGACCGAGTTACAAGCCGGGAGCCCAGGAGTTGTCTGTAAATTGGTGAAAAATGGAGCTTCATTATAAATCCCCTTAACGGGAGGCGACATTGGCACCTCTTCCTCTTTTTTTTTTTTTTTTTTTTTTTTTTTTTCCTGCACCCACATATTTATTATAGCATTAATAACAGCCATGACAGGGAAACACCCTAAATGCTCATTGATAGATAAATGGATAAAAAAATGTGATATATACATGCAATAAAATATTATTCAGTCCTAAAAAGAAGTAAATCCTACCATTTGGGGCAACATTTTTTTTTTTTTTTTTTTTTTTTTTTGGGGGTAAAACATTTATTTATTTATTTTTTTTTTTTTTAGATTTTATTTTTTTTTTTTTTATTTATATTTTTTTTTTATTTTTTTTTTTATTTTTTAATATATGAAATTTACTGTCAAATTGGTTTCCATACAACACCCAGTGCTCATCCCAAAAGGTGCCCTCCTCAATACCCATCACCCACCCTGCCCTCCCTCCCACCCCCCATCAACCCTCAATTTGTTCTCAGTTTTTAACAGTCTCTTATGCTTTGGCTCTCTCCCACTCTAACCTCTTTTTTTTTTTTTTTTTTTTTTTTTTTTTCCTTCCCCTCCCCCATGGGTTTCTGTTATGTTTCTCAGGATCCACATAAGAGTGAAACCATATGGTATCTGTCTTTCTCTGTATGGCTTATTTCACTTAGCATCACACTCTCCAGTTCCATCCATGTTGCTACAAAAGGCCATATTTCATTTTTTCTCATTGCCACGTAGTATTCCATTGTGTATATAAACCACAATTTCTTTATCCATTCATCAGTTGATGGACATTTAGGCTCTTTCCATAATTTGGCTATTGTTGAGAGTGCCACTATAAACATTGGGGTACAGGTGTCCCTATGCATCAGTACTCCTGTATCCCTTGGATAAATTCCTAGCAGTGCTATTGCTGGGTCATAGGGTAGGTTTATTTTTAATTTTCTGAGGAACCTCCACACTGCTTTCCAGAGCGGCTGCACCAATTTGCATTCCCACCAACAGTGCAAGAGGGTTCCCGTTTCTCCACATCCTCTCCAGCATCTATAGTCTCCTGATTTCTTCATTTTGGCCACTCTGACTGGCGTGAGGTGATATCTGAGCGTGGTTTTGATTTGTATTTCCCTGATAAGGAGCGACGTTGAACATCTTTTCATGTGCCTGTTGGCCATCCGGATGTCTTCTTTAGAGAAGTGTCTATTCATGTTTTCTGCCCATTTCTTCACTGGGTTATTTGTTTTTCGGGTGTGGAGTTTGATGAGCTCTTTATAGATTTTGGATACTAGCCCTTTGTCCGATGTGTCATTTGCAAATATCTTTTCCCATTCCGTTGGTTGCCTTTTAGTTTTGTTGGTTGTTTCCTTTGCTGTGCAGAAGCTTTTTATCTTCATAAGGTCCCAGTAATTCACTTTTGCTTTTAATTCCCTTGCCTTTGGGGATGTGCCGAGTAAGAGATTGCTACGGCTGAGGTCAGAGAGGTCTTTTCCTGCTTTCTCCTCTAAGGTTTTGATGGTTTCCTGTCTCACATTCAGGTCCTTTATCCATTTTGAGTTTATTTTTGTGAATGGTGTGAGAAAGTGGTCTAGTTTCAACCTTCTGCATGTTGCTGTCCAGTTCTCCCAGCACCATTTGTTAAAGAGACTGTCTTTTTTCCATTGGATGTTCTTTCCTGCTTTGTCAAAGATGAGTTGGCCATACGTTTGTGGGTCTAGTTCTGGGGTTTCTATTCTATTCCATTGGTCTATGTGTCTGTTTTTATGCCAATACCATGCTGACTTGATGATGACAGCTTTGTAGTAGAGGCTAAAGTCTGGGATTGTGATGCCTCCTGCTTTGGTCTTCTTCTTCAAAATTACTTTGGCTATTCGGGGCCTTTTGTGGTTCCATATGAATTTTAGGATTGCTTGTTCTAGTTTCGAGAAGAATGCTGGTGCAATTTTGATTGGGATTGCATTGAATGTGTAGATAGCTTTGGGTAGTATTGACATTTTGACAATATTTATTCTTCCAATCCATGAGCAGGGAGTGTCTTTCCATTTCTTTATATCTTCTTCAATTACCTGCATAAGCTTTCTATAGTTTTCAGCATACAGATCTTTTACATCTTTGGTTAGGTTTATTCCTAGGTATTTTATGCTTCTTGGTGCAATTGTGAATGGGATCAGTTTCTTCATTTGTCTTTCTGTTGCTTCATTGTTAGTGTATAAGAATGCAACTGATTTCTGCACATTGATTTTGTATCCTGCAACTTTGCTGAATTCATGTATCAGTTCTAGCAGACTTTTGGTGGAGTCTATCGGATTTTCCATGTATAATATCATGTCATCTGCAAAAAGCGAAAGCTTGACTTCATCTTTGCCAATTTTGATGCCTTTGATTTCCTTTTGTTGTCTGATTGCTGATGCTAGAACTTCCAGCACTATATTAAACAACAGCGGTGGCACCTCTTCCTCTTGATGTGTGGTACTTTCACTCTCGATGTGAGAAAAGGTCCCTTCCAAGGAGGCAGTGGAGAAAGTTCTTTACCAGGAACTGCCTCCTGAAGGATGGACAGCTGCAGCAGCAGTCAGGTCTCCACGTGTGGAGCCCTGTACGCTCCCACGGCGGTGGCTGGATGGGCCCGGGAGGCTCCTATTCTGAAGGGGTCACCGACGCAGGCCTGGCCCACCTGCAAGGTTCCTGTGCTACGAGTCAGGCCCCCAGGCCACAGCCCCACTCAGGCTGAAAGTGGGCCTGAGCTGCCTTCTCACATGTCCTGCATTCGCATCCTATTACACTCCCAATTTCTACTTCTGTGTTCAAATTTGTTTGTTCTCATGAGGTCCCGTTTCACCTGTCACCTGGCCACCACCTTTCCAGCAGCCACCACAACTGCTCTTTATGAGGATGATGGATTTTACTTCTCTTCCCCGACTGAGCCCCCCAGTGGAGCCCACCCAGGGGCCTCACAGATGGCATGACCACACACGGCATGATGGGAGGGTGAGTGAACGGTCTGCAGATGTGCTGACAGAAGTGAACTCAGGCCTCTGGAAATAAAAGGCCGCTAGCCTTGCCTGCCAGCCTCTGAATGAATGACCTGTGAAATGCGTTCATTCAGCTCCCCATGCCAGATTGGGGGACCAGGAAGAATCATCCTCTTAATCATTCATTCAACAAATACATACTAATACTAACACTATGCCAGGCATGGTTCTAGGCACTTGGAATACAGTGGGAAACAAGTTTGATATTTTTTTCAACCCCTACCTTGAAGAACTTTTCTTTTTTTTTTTTTTTTTTTTTTTAGTTTTGTTTATGTATTTTGAGAGAGAGAAAATGCGCACATGCATGGGAGAGACAGAAAGATGGGGAGAGAGAATCTCAAGGAGGCTCCACACAGCACAGAGCCCTATGCCGGGCTCAAACCCATGAACCATGAGATCATGACCTGAGCCAAAATCAAGAGTCAGATGCTTAACCAAGACACCCAGACAACCCCCTCGAAGGACTTTTTAAATGCTTTTTGCATGTGAGAAAATTCTGAGACAGAAACAAGCATGGCATGTTTCAGAGCAGATAACAGGTGAGCATGGCCAGAGTAGAGCTGAAGCAGTGGCCAGTGGAAAGCACAGAGGTTAGGCAGAATTCCGGGTTAGACCCGGAAGCCCAAGGTAGGATTGATTTTATTCTACCAACAATGAGCCGGGGGGTGAAGTCATCTGAATGATGTTTTCAAAATATCGATGTATGTGCTATATGGAGAACAGATGGCAAGGGAGCAAGGACAGATACAAGAGGCCAGTGGAGAGACTACCACAGAACTATCTATTCGGCACAGGCAAGCATAGGAAGTGCCTCAAGAAAGCTGATGGGAGGGGTGTCCGGGTGGCTCAGTCGGTTAAGCGTCTGACTTCGACTCAGGTCATGATCTCGCAGTTCGTGAGTTTGAGCCCCGCGTTGAGCTCCGTGCTGACAGCTCAGAGCCTGGAGCCTGCTTCGGATTCTGTCTCCCTCTCTCTCTGCCCCTCCTCTGCTCACACTCTGTCACTCCCTCTCTCTTAAAAATAAATAAGAACATTAAAGAAAATTAAAAAAAAAAAAAAGCTGATGGGAACCCAAAGAAAAGAATGTCTGGAACTGTATTTCCAAGTGTGGTGACAACAGAGGCGGTGACATTGGCCTTAGAGATTTGGGAACAGCAAAGAAGAGAGGAATTAAGGGTCTGTTCTGGATGATGAGCAGAGAGGTGATTTAGGAGATGGGGTGTAGGCAGGGGTGCTGGAAAAGCAGAGGTCATGAATGCTGAGGGGTGCCAGACAGTGAGGGCCTAAATGCCAGGCCCTGCAGGTGAGAAAGCCACAGGGATCCTTCAGGAGCGAAGCAGAGCGCCACTGGCTCTGGGAACGGAGTGTAGAGCCGGGAGCTGCAGACTTTAACTGTGAAGGGCCAGCCAGTGACTAGTTTGGGCTTCGCGAGACCTAAGTTTTCCCTTGCAACTGTTCAACTCTGCACCCGAGACAAGTACATAAACAAATGAGTGTAGTAGCTCTGTTCCAATCAAATGTTTCTCAAAAATGTAGGCCTGGGGCCTGGCTTGGAGGACTGGTTGTAGTTTGCCCATCCCTGGGTTAGAGGAAGGGAGAGATGTGAGGCAGCCTCGGAAAGGATGTGGAGGAGTGGGTTAGACTAATGACAGAGGGAGAGGAGGACACAGATGTGAGAGGCTTTGTGCAGACTGTCAGTGGAGGAGCCCAAGGGAGGGTGATTCACCATTCCTAAATTTCTAGACTCAGGCAGAAGCACTTTATTCACCAGCTAAGATAAAGAGCAAGTAATGGGCAGGAGGTAGCATAAACACGCCTCCCGCATACACACACATGCGGAGGAGGAGAAAATGGAGGGGAAGTTGCATTTATGTCCACTGGACAGCAAAGAGACACAAACCATGAGGTCAATTGAGAAACAATGATCAGAGAGTCAGGAGGTGGCCTGCAGAAGGATGCAGCCGCCGGGGAGCTCCCAGAAGGGTGACGGTCCCCCAGAGGCAAGCTGGAGGCACTGATAGCTTTAGGGATTTAATCCATTGCAAGGCTTCTCCTGCATCTTATCCTGGTCCCCTAGTATGAGGTAGCACCTGTTATCTGAGCAACTACCAGGTATTTAACCTTGGACTAGGGACTCTAAGGGGCCTTGAAAGACAGGTGGTGCAGTCTTCACTGTAACTCATAGGGGAGGCAAGAGCCACTGAAAGGCTGTGGGCTGTCCAGTTCACCGCAGTGTCTGGGAATGCTTCCTGGGGGAAGGGGGCACCTGGAAAAGCAGGCAAAGCAGGTGAGAAGTGTCCAGGTGGGGGGAGAAAATGCATATCAGCCAATAACGGCAATGAGCGGAACTTCCCAAGAAGTAAGGATAGCCAGTTTTAGGCTGTTACATAACTAACATTAGAATGCATGGGGAGAATTTGATTGTGTTCTTCCTTCCCCCCAGGCTTACTGAAGCTGCTATTGCTGAGAGGCAGCAGAGCACAGCAGCTAAGAACACACTCTGGAGACAGCAACCAGGTTTGAGTGGCAAGTCTCCATGACTGTGTGGCTTCTCCCTTCCGGGGCTCGGTTTACTCCCTCTGCAAGCAGCCTGGATCATAACAGAGCCCACACATGGCACATGACACTCACGATGGATGCAGGGCTCACACCCACATCAGCCTCGGTGCAGGATGCCCTTTTCCGGAGCTCACCTCTGGGTTTCCCTTACTGCTTGTGCTGGGGTCCAGTGACAGGGGAGTGGAGCAGGACTAGAGGTCAGAAGAGTTCCCCCCTCCCCCAACCCACTCAGCACTGAGGATTGTCCTTTCTCTTTCTCACTCTGCACCTTAATGCAAGAACAAAAGAGCACCTTACAGCCATCACTATATACTTCCCTCGGCCCCTGCCTTTCAGACAGTTTATTTTCTGTCTCAAGATTGAAACTCCTCAGGTAGAGAACATTTTGCAGTTTTAATTAATACAGATTAATCTATCTCCCGGGGCTGTTTGCAGTATTAATCCCTACCGGGTGCCTTAAGCTCCTTAGCAGACAGGCACTGCATTCTCACCAAGTAGGCTGGACTGGATCCTGAAGCCCTATTCCCCCTGCCACTGCCTCTCATCTCATATAACAGCCTCCTCGTTCTCTGTAAATTGGTTGGTTGGGCCCTGTGAATTTGAGTTTATCCTCTGCCTGGTGCAATTATGTGTGAAAATCCTTGATCCTTGCCTAGGGCGAGGGGAGGCAGGGATATTTGTGTGGTCTGGGCACTGAGCTCAGGGTTCAATCCTGCTATCTCTGACCTCCTCCGTGGGTTCCTGAGTAACTCATGGAGGGTGGGAGGGGTAGGGTGAAGTCATGGCTGGGGGACATGCAGAGAGACAGAAGGAACAACACCCAAGAATATTGATGGATTTGATAACTTGGCATAATAGCCTAAAACCATGGTCCCTGAATTAGTCATAGGGACTTGTTTAGAAATTGTTGCAAGAAATAACTCTGCTCATCGATTTGTGAAGGCTTGTTATATATAGGGTAGGTATATCAATATAAATAATTTGCATTTGTGGTTTTGCCTAGCTCAGTGCTTTGTTTTTGTTGATTTGATTTGTTCCTATGTGGGCACCCTATTCCCTGAGAAAACCCAAAAGAACAAAGTGTTACAAATGCATCTCAGCTCTTTGGGTGTATTTAAAATTTCATTCCTTGCTACTTTAGCACATGTCTTACAGAGCTGCAATGACCTGGGTAAATGAAGCACAAAAAGACAGCAGGAACTCTCCTCTGAGGCTCCATGAACTAAAAAACCAGAATAAAATGTTAAAAAAAAAAAAAAGAGGAATACACTCACTAAAATTGAAGCAAACTATCTCTTTGCATACACTGTAATCCATAATTGCATTGGTAGGTTAATGTAGGAAAAAAATGCTGATTTTTCACAAGTTCACCTTGGCCTTGCTAAAACTGACAAACCTAAGTTGAATCAGATTTTAATATAGCTCCAAACATTTCTTAAAACAGAACTTCCTAAAGAAAGAAGCATGCACCTTCATTTGTCTGGTAATATGCTCTATGAAAAAAAAATATATATGAGGCGCAAATAAATTTGGTAAATATCCCATATTATGACATCTCTTGGAAATCACAATGAGAATAAGCACATTAAATGTTCCAGGAAGTCTGTAGAAAAGTGACTTCTGTAAAATACTTACGTTAGGAAGCCTGTGTATCACATAGAACTTACAAACAACCCCTCCAAATACCTTTTGGAGTTAGTCCATAAATTCCAGGAGGAAGCTCATGCTGCCTTCTCAATATTGGTGATAAATACATCGGCCAGATTCTTGAATACCCATCCCCCATCTAAAACACATGGGTCCCCACTGACAAATAAGACTGGTGCCTATATCTACAAAAGCCTCTAAAATGATGCTTCTCAAACTCTGGTATGTATCAGAATCATCTGGCAGCTAATGAAAGCACAGATACTCAGCTTGTCAAGTTAGGACAGGACCTGAGCCTCTGAATTGTTACTAAGTGCTTCTGTGATTCTGACACACATCAAGCCTGAGAAGGGCTGTTCGACAAGCCAGATCCAGGGATGGAGTGGAGCCCAGGAGAGGTGAGGTTTGGGCCTGGCCTATGAGCTTGTCAGAACACTGAACCCACAGGGGCTTGCTGAGCGTCAACCAGCCACCAGCCACCAGCCATAGGCTACAAGAGGGCTACTATTGGGGGCATTTTAGAAGATGTACTATTCGTGGGGGGGGGGGGGGTTAATTCTTTGTTTGCTCCAGATATTTCCCATTGGGAGACTAATAGAATAAAATGGAAGGAACACACAGTATAGCTCAGTTGGTCTCCAAAAATCCCTTTTCTTAAACAGGACTCCACCACTGGTATCAGAGGATGTAAAAGTAGCTTGAGAGACTGGGAAGGAAGCACAAAGGCCTGAGTCCAATACAAACTACAATCTTTTTAATGGCTTTTATAATTTCTTAGGTCAGTATCGACAGTATATAGAAAGCCTTCATCATTTCCAACTCCTTTAAATTGTCATTTTAATCGTTCTGACTTGAGGAAAAAAATGTCAAAAAGCTGTTTCCAGGTAACCTTTTCACAGAAATTGTCTAATCAAATCATAAATCACTCTGAGTCATGGACATGAGCTGACCACTTCTCTCCCAAGCCCGCTGCCAGGCATGGCAGTACCCTGCTGGACCTGGGTGGAGCGTCTCCACTTGGATGGGATGAAATTGGGCATCCTCTGTCCATTATTCCACCAGCTCACCAAGCCTAACCCATGTTAGAGTTGAGTCTTGAGTCTCTCACTCAAGAATCAACTAGGTAGACATGTTTGCCCAGATCAAACAAGCCGAGACAACACTGGATTAAGCCTGGGAGGTGTGGGGGGAAGGTTTGAAAGGGACTGAGGAAGAAAGACTCTTTGAAGAAACCCTCCTGTGAATAGCAGATAGTCTACCTTATGAGATTCATCTGAAGATGCCTAAGGGTATTTTCAATGTTTCCAAAGTTTAAATATGACAAAGTAGGGGGGAAAAAAGCACCCATAATTTTCAAAGTTTAATCTTAAGTTTACTAAAGGAAATGGTGAAATCTCTAAGCACTCGCTTAAAAAGACCACGTATCACGGACACATGGGATGCAAAGCCTGCCATCACTGCTGACATTCCCATCCCACCCAAGTGGCCACAAGGAAATCCCTGGGTATATTTTCTTGTGGAGTGAGTCTGGGACTCATTTTAAAGACTGTATAGTCACAGGTTTCTGTTTTCAACATGACAGTTCAATCCTAAAGAAACCCAGTGACAAGTTACTGGTATTAACTCACACCTTCTTAGAAAATTCCCACTCCTAGATCTAGCTTCTGTATTTGGGGAGCTTTTTTTCTTTTCATCTGTGGATCCAGTAAATACCTAATGTGAATATGATTTTAACATTTTCTCTCCTTCCAATACAAAATTATTCTATGTGATGACATTCCTAAAAGGTAACTTGTATTCGCATGAAACAACTTGAATGAAATAAAGCTATACCTCTATAGTCCTTCTTACTAAAACTAATTGCTGGCCTTTGTTTCTCCTACATGTCTTTTCTAATGATGAAATAACTTTGCTCTCTAAAGATATATTTCACCCACTTTCTGGGTTGCCTGGGTAGCTCAGTTGGTTGAGCACCTGACTCTTGATTTCAGCTCAGGTCATGATCTCACAGTCTGTGAACCTGTTTCAGATTCTGTGTCTCCCTCTCTCTCTGACCCTCCCCCGTTCATGCTCTGTCTCTCTCTGTCTCAAAAATAAATAAAACGTTAAAAAAAAATTTTAAAAAAAGAAATAAATTTCAGCTGCAGAGGTATCCAAATGGCTGGTAACTAAAGAGATGGGGAATCACATGCATATATGGTGTAGTTAAAGGGCACATGTCCAAAATAAGTTTGACAATTCATGGTAACAAAATTTACCCAGAAAAATAAAATAATAATAACAGCAACATTGCTCCTTTGGTCAAAAGCTTTATGCCCTACAGTCGTGATACTCCTTTAGCAATTTGGAATCGAGAGCCAATAGTTTATGGGAAGACGCACAATCATAATGCAGAGATCCTGGAGATGCACAGTCCGTTTCTTGACTAGGAAAGGAAAGAGTCCTAATAGCACCAGGATTCAAACTAAGAGACCGGGCTTCTTTGAGCAGCTCTGCATTACTTAGCGTGCCACTCTGGGCAAACCCCACCCCCTCTCCATGTGTATTTTTCTCTAGGTAAAATGGAGGTAGCAATCCAAACATGATTGCCTCAAAGCGTTCATTCGAGACTCAAAAATAGAGGTCAATGTGACGTATCATTGCCAGTCTCACCTTTTCAATTTTTCCTAAAATGCCCTCAGAATTTGGATTTGGGAAACTCTTTTTTTTTTCTCCTAAAACACAAGTCCAATCATAGAACTCCTCTTCAGACACTCTTAATTATCCATTATCTGAAGAATAAAGTTCAAATTCAAGATCCCTCATAGTGTGTGCTTCCCCACATCTCTCGGTGTTCCCAGACCAACCACACTGAATTTGTTGGCATTTTTAGGATGTTTCATGTACTTTCACCTCTGGGTCTTTGTACGAAGTGCCCAGTCTGTTTCTGACCAAAATCGGCCCCTCCTCAACAGCCAGCCCAAATGGAGCATTCCCTTAAAGATATCTCCACGATATTATTCATTAATTCACTATTATGAACTGTTTTTCGTGTGCCAGGTATCAGAATAGTACAATTTTATTTTCCCTGCAATAGTACTTCATGTGTTTTCCTAACACAGTGCTACTTTAAGCCTATTTTGTGGGATTTTGGTTACTTTACCACTAGATCAAAGCTCTTTGAAGAAAGAAGACTCACACCTCTCTATCTCCATGATGGTACACAAAAAGCACTTGACAAATGTTTGTTGAATGAATAAATTGCATTTTATTCATCTTGAGATTCTCATAATTTTGTTATTAAGGCAGTCACGTGAGCTTAATGGCACATACGCTCTGAATGGATGAAGGGCAAATCTTCTGCCACATTTCCTTCTAGAAATGAGTGCAACTGACTGTGAACAATGCAGGGTTTGGGGGCTACTGACCCCCTACACAGTTGAAAAACCATGTAAGTGGACCCACACAGTTCAAGGGCTTACTACAGTTATAAGCCACACATATTAAGACTGGATTTTATTAACTACCAACTAGAAAAACTATGTCCTTATCTGATACTTCCCTTTCCCTCCTCAACCCCTTATTGTCTACGGGCCATGATGGGAGCAAAGTTGAGACTGTGGCCAATCTTCCTGATTTACCTTTCCTAAAGACAACCAGGCTTCTAACTTCATGTCCAGGATAACATCCATTGGCTAGCTTGGCCTTCTCCATCTTGCTGGCCCACCAGAACTGGGTTTGTAGAGACAAATACATAATAAACATGCATCAGAAAGTTTAGAAACATTTTTGAAGAATGATAAAGCGCAAACATTTGGAGAGGGTGTGTCAAGAGTGACTCATAACAAATAGCAGTAATAAATAAGGCAATTAGTAGAAAAGAGGGTACCACCCACACAGAGCAGTACCTTAGGAATTTTAATTTAAATTCCTGGGTCAGCTTTATTCTATAGAAATGTGGTACTTCTTAACCTTCAGAAACCTACTTAAACCCAAGAGGAGACAAATGATCCTACGAGAAGTTGGTGTCCTATCCTGGTTTCTTAGGCCTCCTTCCTCCTCAATGTGAATAAGTAGCATTCATGTTTTATATGGAACTCATGTTAAATCATCTTTTCCCTCTTTAATATTATAAGCAGGGAAACAATGGGGTGATTTCTGTGCAAAATTGACCTGATGTCTACAAAAGGCATATTTTTTACACAATAGCCAATCCCACAAGTACCCTGTAGTCCAGAGGGTTGATGAAAGAGACAAAGGAGATAATAAACTGGGTTCGGATGAAGATGGATTGGAGATGTATTTATATAGTGGCAGTGTGTGTCTTAGGAATATACTGGGAATGTGAGGGAAGAGGCTGGAAGAGATAATTTCTCAGCTTTGGGCTAAGGGACCGTTGTTCCAGGAGCCTCTCCCAATCACTGTCCAGGTGTCGCTGATCTCCTTTGCACTAATGAAATTACCAGTCAGTTTCCTCCTTCCCTTTAGGTGGTCCATGCTAAACACAGAAGGCAAAGGGGTGCTGGAAAGTTCCAGGCAACCCAATATCCAGAATAAAGGAGAACAGTCTTTTCTTCCAGTGAAAAATGAAGGCCCCCCAAACATTCTGGCATTACTCCACTGGTTCAAAGTTAATAAGCAAACACACACCCTCAAAGCTCTTACAAATATACTAAAAGGGGGCACCTGGGTGGCTCGGTCGGTTAAGCATCAGACTTTGGCTCAGGTTGGGATCTCACAGTTTGTGAGTTCGAGCCCCACATCGGGCTCTGTGACAATAGCTCAGAGCCTGGAACCTGCTTCAGATCCTGTGTCTCCTTCTCTCTCTACCCCTCCCATGTTCGCACTCTGTCTCTCTCTCTCTCTCTCTCAAAAATAAATAAACATTTAAAAAAACCAAATATACTAAAAGAAACTATAACAAAATATTTACAGTGCTTATTCTCTAAGGATAGACCACTATGGCTTATTTTATCTTCCTTCTTTCTGTTTATCTATATTTTCTACAGGAAACATAGTACTTCTCAAATCAGAAAAAAAATTATATTAAATTCTTGCCCACTGACACAGATTTCCATGAAAATACAATCTGTGCCGGTCAGAGGGGACTGTGGGGCTAACAAGGTGCTTCAGTAATAAGAGAAGAACACAGAGTTTTTATTTTCAGGGCTTTCTGGGGTTTTTGTACTTTTTCTTTTCTGTTCTTAGAAATGTGAGAGTGACCTCCTGCCCAGAGAGATGACCTTGGATTTAAATTTGAAATGCTAGCACAATCTGAATGCCTGAAAAGGGGCACTGCACTCAAGAACACAAGGTGAAGTGTTGCTCTGTTCTTGGCTGACACTTGATGCACCCACCAGAGCACTCGCATCATCTCTCAGAGACCCCTTCACCTCTGCTGGCTGCAAAAAGCATTTGTGGTTCCCTCCTCTGTCCTCATAGTTACAGCAGCCATAGTCTTTCCAGGTGGGGCCCAGAGTGCTGCTGAGAACAGGCACATGGTCATATGGGGAAAAATTCACCCTTTCATTTTATCGCCTTCTTTTGCAATATTTGTCAGGATGGCACGTTCATGGGCCCCTCAGTTCCCAGAGGTTCTATGTTTTCATGTGTTGGCTTGGCTGTCTGTCAGAGACAAAAGGGATTTTCCCCTCTAAAAAGTTTCTTGAGTTATTTTTTTTTTTGTCTGTCTTTTATCCTCAATAATATAGCAAGACTTCTGACCCCTCATGAAGTAACATAATGTCTGATAGTTGCTTTAAAATATTCTACCAGGAGTGAAAGCCTGGGTGAGGGGAGTCTGGCAGCTAACAGGCCCTCCTGGTGGGCTCCTACTGGCTATTAGAGACACCCCACACTAACTAATTTCTAAAAGAGAGCAGCTAACACATCCTCTCTGCTATTAGACTCCCCTCAAATAATCCTTGTTTTCAAATCTCTCATCTTTTTTATAGACTGGGCAGGATGATGGTGTTGACCTAATCTGTTTACTTACAACACATCCTATGCCAAAGCGTATAGTGACACCCTATAGAATGTGGGTGCACTTGTCACCACAGACCAACTTTGGCACTTCAGCCAAAACTCTTAGACATCAAGAGAGTCATTTGGATGCTCTACTATGGTCACATAGGTACATTATTAATTTTGCTTACCAAGAAAAAGTAAAATTTCTCTTCATGGAAAGCTCACTATTTAGTCTAATTGCCATTAGTAGGATACAATGGACCTCCCATACTCTTGAGAATTCCAACAACACCAATGTTGACCTTGGAGTTCAGAGGAAAGATAAGATGAACTTTTGAAACCAGAAAATGCCAAAAAGACTTCTAGGGAGATACTCTAAGTCTAATCATGGAAATAAGATATTATTGTGTGAAGAAAAAGACAGGTAGACATAGGCTGAAATATCTGGATTTAGTTTCACAGCAAATGACACCACTGAGTTATTCCCATGGGGGGGAAAAATCAACTAGAGCATGTCCATTGAAAAGGTACATCTTTCTTTATCCCTACGTGATCTTCAATCGCAAACACACTAAGGATTGTTTTTTATGAGGACATTTAAAAGTATGGCACTTTGCTGCATAATTAATCAATCCTTTTAGTCTCCCAAGTAATATATATTGAAGTACTTTTTAAATTGCAAAATGATGAACAAATATAAGACATCATCATCATTAAGTTGGCATTTTATTTTTTTTTTATGATTTTAAGCTCTTTTTTTATGATCAATGTGAACATTCTCTCTGGGAAACTTCATTTCTCCTTGTCTCCATGTTAATGTGCTGGCGCTAAGAAATGCTAAGAAAAATGTAGATGTAAGTTTTATGTTCTTAGACTTGCCACATTATATTAGTGTGGCAAAGAGGGAAAAATGGATCAAATTAACTCCAAGAATTACTTTGGCTTTGTCTGCCAGAACTGTAAGAAAGACCTAATGGATGCAAAACCTTCGGCAGTGTTGTCCTTGAGAGGGTGTTGCTGTTCAACTACCCAGTCCATCAGGAACTTGGACTGAGCACCTACCATACAACACAGAAGTAGCAGGCACTGAGAAGGGATACCTCAGAGCGGATGCCACAGAACAGATTCCCATGAAGGGAATTTACAGTGTTAAGAAAGCAAATAGCGAGAAGAAATAATTTATGAACTAGATATAGCATCCTCAGAGCTGAAGCCAAGTTAAACTTGGATATCCAGACAAAGTCCCCTGAAGACACTTTCTCCTTGCTTCCTCAGAATCTCTGAAAATAAATCACAGAACAGTAGATTCAAGCTTCTGTCCCATGTAGACATTCCCCCAGCAACATCTCCATCCTTTGAGGGAACTGCTTCCCTGAAAGAAAGCTCACGATATGAGAATGGCCTATTCCACTCCTCTAATACCCAATGAATGCAAAAGTACTTTGTAATGGGAAAGATTTATACCAATGTCTGCTGCTATAATTCTTGAGAAAGAGTTTCTTCATGAAGATGGTTTATCTTCCATCCATATCAGTCCAGAACTAAAATTAATGTTGCAATATCAGTAACAAAATCGTATTTATCTAGCTCCACCTCTCAACAAGGAATTTTATCCCGTATTTGATTATTCAAAACAACACAGGAAGTTTCTCACGTTAGCTTGAAAATAGAATAACCTAGGATATGAAACGAAGTTGGAGACTTCTAACACAATCTTTGGGCTGTGGTGGGGCACCAGCCACAGCTCTCCTGCCTGCCTGAAACTTGCTATTCATGCTATTTCTTGAAGTCCACTGAAGAATGGCCTCTACAACTGCCTCTATTCCACATGAGGACTGGCTCCCTTCCAAGGCCTCCCTACCTTCTCTTCCCTGTTCCAGGGGTGGTCCAGCACTCTCTTCACTGAAGTGGAAAACAGACCCTTACCCAATCTTGAACAGCACATGATTATGCTTGGGCTATAAAGCAGGAGTTGGTTGTGTTCCTAGGGTATGAACAGAAACTTGAAGGCACTCCTTTTGGTTTGACCTCCTTTCTCACAGCTCTTTCATGAGTCCTTGGAGAGAGCATTCAATGAATCTTCTGAAGCAGCCCTCTCCCATGATCCATTGTCAACAAACCAAGTTCCCTCCCTGAAAAGGAGTTTCTACCCATATGTTTCTCAGTCACTCCTACAAATACAGCCCCAGGGGGGATTTGCCATGGAGCTCCAAGCCCATGAGTAAGACCACCACAGCCAGCCATGCTCCATCCCCCTCTTCCTCCCTCTCTGGGTTTTGTTTGGGGCACAATTTCAGACACTTAGAATTTTGGCCGCATAGTCGAAGGGATTAAAAGGCTCAAAACAACAGTAAACAAGTTGGCAATAATTATAATACAACTGCTCCACAATGTTTCTTGGTGCATATAAAAGCACTCCTAGTCAGCACACACTATTCCTTTGGTCCCCCTTCAGCGTTAGGACTCTATTTGTGTAGAACCATTTCCGGTCCTAACAGACCCTTTACAGACTGAAGATTCAGAACTCTGATATGTTTCACCACACGTGTAATGATTTGGGATGCCACATTATACATACCATACTCCTAATGGCACTTTCGATTTGATGTTCCAACTAAGAGATACAGCTTTAAAAATAAAGATTTACATTAAAAAAGAAAACAAAACAGAGACTGATCAAAATTTAACAAACCTTAAAAACTGAAAGCAGAGTGAAACACAGTAACTATGTCTGGGTTGGTGGATAATGTATAGAGAAGAGAAGGCCTTGACTGACGGTCATTGAAGGGCAAAGGAGTCACACAAAGAAATTCTCCTTGCAGAAAGATCACTAAAAACTATGTGGAAGAAGGACTAGAATGAAGATTAAAGACCAGTTAGAAGATGTTTGAATGATACGGATAGGTTAGTGGCAGAAAGAATTCAAGGAAGAGATGTATTTAAGTGATATTAAGCAGGCAGAATCCACATATTCTGTGAGTTCTGTCCTGGTTTCTATTAACTTCCTGATAATGCACACTTATTAAGGACTGTGGAGACTCTGATGACATATGGCATCCCACATAAAAGTCCTATCCCTGTTCTTTTGGGTGGTTTCAACTTTGCTTTTGTCCCAGTGGGAGATAAATGTTCATTCCAGCCTCTGTGTGGTGACCCCTACTTGTCCTGTCTGTGGCCTGAAGGTAGAGTTGCTTCTCCTTTCCTGAAATTCACCATTGTATTCCTTTGCTTCTTCCCAATCCAGTCCTTTTTCATCCCCCAGCTTTACTGGGATATAATTGACGTATAACATTGTGTAGGTTAAGATGTGTAATGTGATGATTTGACAGAAGTGTATATTGTGAAATGTTTAACTCAGGCCTTCACCTCACATAATTATCATTTTTTTCTTGTGGTTGTGGTAAGAACATTAAAGCTCTATTCTTCATAGCATCTTTCCATGTAGTACAGTACTGTTACCTGTAGTCAGTGGAATTCCTTAGTGGAATATATCCCATGAAGACATGTGCGCGCGCACGCGCACACACACACACACACACACACACACACCTAAACTAAACAAGTTACAAGTCTTAAACTCTTTACAGTTCAATTGTCGGGATGCATTTAGTGGTTATTCTGAGACCACTGCATACATACTGTGAAACAAATCAAATCAGTAATTAATGCTGGTATCACTGTATATTGATTTTTAGCATTTTAAAAAGAAATACAGGTGTAAGATCAATATGGTTAAAATTCTATAGTCCTGAATGTGCATCAGATGAGCCTATTTAAATCCATGGCACATTTTGTCTTAAAGGTAATATACATATTTCTCAGCTCTGCATAATGAAAAAAGTCTCAAACAATGACCAACCCACTGGCAATGAGCCCTCTTAGAACTCAAATCAGGCTTTCCAAATACCAATTTTCACCAGAAGGAACCAGTCTTCCTCAGATAAATAAATAACTTTCCTGTGAGGCAAGAGAGAAACACGCAGAAACTGAAACGCCTGTCATGCCAGAGAACAAGGAAGTTTCTCTCCAAAGACCACTAAGTCCATGCCAAAAGCATGCAATAGTGAACTTGAAGAGAATACTACCAGTCAACATGAAAAAAAACAAGAGCATCATCAATGATAATAACTGCTGTGGCATAAGACACATTAAATGTGTTTCAATACATGAATTCATAATAATACCAAAAAACAAACCAAAAACAAAAACAAAAACAAAACAAAACAAAACTAATTGGTCGCCAGGGGAGGATACTAAAGAACTAACTCATCATTCTGAAAACTACTAAATATAAGTAAAGAATCAAGGTTCTCTTTTGTAAATCCTACTGCAGGTAAGCCAATGGACAAGGGAAAGTTTCTTTTTATAAAATTATTCTTCCAGGGGTACCTGGGTGGCTTGGTCAGATGAGTGTCCGACTCTTGATTTCAGCTCAGGTCATGATCCCAGGGTTGTGGGATCGAGCCCCGTGTCAGCTTCTGAGGTGAGCGTGGAGCCTGCTTAAGATTCTCCCTGTCTCTCCCTCTGCCCCTCTCCCCGCTCATGTGCTCGCTGACTCTCTCTCTCTAAAATAAAATTTAAAAAAAAGAAAGAATTATTCTACCAGTAAATGAGGATGAAAGAATACAATTAGAATACTAGTCCCTAGGTCCATAGTGAATGAATGGATCTAGGCAACAATCATTCATGATTATGATCCTCCAAAGAAAATCAACCTGATAAAATGCACATACCAAAATAAATATAAAATAAGATCATCTAGGAAATATTCTTACTCAAAAATGGACTCTGAGTCTAACCAAGCTTCTAGGTCAAAATACCAAGCTAAATGAAACACAAGGTAGAGAAACATGTCAAACACCACCACAGGATACAAACAGCAAAATTTTAAATGTGAAAAAATTTATAGGACAACATCTTTTCTGCCACAAATACATTGCAAGGGAAATAAAAGAGGGGAAGACTTATCAAACTAAAGAGAATTAAGAGACCTATGCACCAATTGCAGTTTATTTACTTACTTGGATTCCTATTCAAAGTATGAAGAAATCATACCACAATTGTGAATATTTTGTATTAAAGAGAATTACTATTATTTGGGGTATGATAATAATAATATTGTTATGTTTTTAAAAGAGTCTTTATCTTTCAAAAATAGATGTTGAAATGATGGAATACCTGGATTTGTTTCTAAATAACCTGGAAGTAGTGAGGAAGTAATTAAGAATAGATCATGGGGCACCTGGGTGGCTCAGTCGGTTAATGTCCAACTTCAGCTCAGGTCATGATCTCACAGGTTGTGAGTTCAAGCCCCGCATCGGGCTCTGTGCTGACAGCTCAGAACCTGGAGTTTGCTTTGGATTTGGTCTTCCCCTTCTCTGCCCCTCCCCCGCTCATGCTCGCTCTCTCTCTCTCTCTCTCTCTCTCTCAATAATAAATAAAAAATGTTAAAAAATTTTTAAAAAAAGAAAAAAAGAATAGATCAAATAAGATTGGGTATTAGTTGACTAATTTTCTAACCTAGGCACGGGAAACACGGATTCACTGAACTGCTTTCTCTAATTTTAGACGTCTTTTAAACTTTTCAGAGTAAGTTTTTGGAAAGAGTATATAAATTTTAAATTTTTTAATCTTTATTTTTGAGAGAGAGAGAGAGACAGAGACAGAGACAGAGACAGAGACAGATTGCGAACGGGGGAGGGGCAGAGAGAGAGGGAGACACAGAATCTGAAGCAGGCTGTAGGCTCTGAGCTGTCAGCACAGAGTCCGACACAGGATTTGAACCCACAAACCGTAGGATCATGACATGAGTCTAAGTCAAATGCTTAACTGACTGAGTCACCCAGGTGCTTGAGAGTATAAATTTTAAATGAAGTTGAAGAGAAGCAGCTATTTGGGGAAAAAAACAATTTATATAATATCACATTATATCAATGATATAAAATTGTAATATTGGAAAATGTCCACAATGGAAAATTAAAGAAATCAGATTATAGAATTATATATAAGGTATGATTTTTAATTATGCAACTGTATGTGTGTTGTATCACAGATGGAGATATGACCTGAAGGCTTATTTTAAAAACCACTCTTCTAAAAATTGCACGTAGTATCTCACTTTATCTTTGGAGAGATTCTTCCTGGCTTCTGTATGGTCCCTTGAAGTTATGCAAAATAGAGCAAGAGTGAATATGTAAATGTGTTGAAGCAATCTACATGCAAAAGATTTTGACTGAGATGTTCTGTTTAGTAAGTATAGAACAGTTGCATTTAAAAATTATAACTCTGAAGAGTGGTTCCTTTAGAGAACATTTCTTCTCTAAGCCTGGGCTTAAGGGGCCCAACCACATACCTTTAAATCATGGCTTGTTTTTAAAAAAATGTGATGTTGTTCTGTGAGCAGTTTTTTGTAGGGGATGTAGGTTGGCACCTTGGTAGAAATAGAGATTCGATCTTATCTTCCAGGTCAGAAAAGATCCAGAAATTAAGGTCCTTGTTGGGCTGGATGCAGCAATAACCTAGACTTGGGTATTCTTAGGAAATTCTTTCTGAGACCAGTGTAAGGAAATTACTTGTCCCCATGGCCAGATAGACCAACCCCCTACGGGTGGGGTTGGGGTCCTCTATTCTCTGAAGAGAATGGAAGCTCCTATTTCAATCATTCTGGAAAACAGAGTAACACTGGGGCAGTCACTGAAAGCTGAAGGCAATTCTTGAACTCCACTGGAAAGAGGGATTTCCACTTCCAGCGAGGCTAGGGCCAGTGCAACTGTATGAGTGGGCATTCCTACAAGCAGTTTTAATTTATTTTCTGCTTTACATTTCTCTTTCCTATCCCCTAAACTTCAGTAAATTCTTCTGAAAAACAAAACCTGTTCCCAGCTATGCATTGGGAAATTATGGAAGTTCTGTCCCAAGAATCAGAAGGCAAAGCCAAGAGATAGTCAGTGTCTTGTTGTGGAAGGTCTAGTGGTGATATTACCAGTGGTCACCAGGGGAGGCCTGAGGAGGAATCATCAAGTTGGTCATGTCACATGGGCAGCAGCAGACATAGCACAGCAGTATGAGGTGGAGGCCAGAGTGGAACACTCTGTTTCTGAGCATTTAGGAGACCAAGCCTCCGAAAAACCCTCAGAAGCTGCTGGGGTGCACTTTCTGGCAACTACATTATTGGAACTCAATTCTGCATAACTAGACATTAAAAATGAGAGTTAAAGAGGGGCGCATAGATGACTCAGTCAGTTAAGCATCCAACTTCGGCTCAGGTCCTGATCTCTGGTTTGTGAGATTGAGCCCTGAGTAAGACTCTGCTGACAGCTCAGAGCCTGGAGCCTGCTTCAGATTCTGTGTTTCCCTCTCTCTGTCCCTCCCCTGCTCACACTCTGTCTCTGTCTCTCTCTCTCAAAAATAAATAAAGATCAAAAATTTTTTTAAAAAAATGAGTGTTAAAGAAAACTAACCAGGTGACCTTATCTTGTAGTCTTGGGTACACAAGGGCCTCGTGGGTTAATACTTCATATGCAAATATGTAAATGTGCTGGAAAAGAAAAAGAACACTTGAAGGACAGGCACCAAAATGTTAACTGGCCAGGTCAATCCTTGCTGTGGGATTATTAGAAATGTTTATTTTCTTTTGTATACTTTCCACATTCTTGCAAAATGTCTACCAGAATAGTCAGAGCAAATGTTACTTTTTAAAACTTCAAGTAGCCTTCTTTTAGCCTGGTTTGTAGATGTCTGAAAGGTTGAAGTTCCCCAGAACTCTTCTGTCGTGTCCTGTCTGCCTCATACATTGTCCATCTCCTCCTAGAAAGTCTCTATTTTGTATTCACAGTGACGTCATTTCTCTTTCTTGCCTCTTTACCCTCGTTTCAAATATGTTCTTCCACGCTGCCACCCTTAGGTTCTTCCAGGAAAATTTACTTTATGCTTTTTTTTTTAATATTTATTTTAGTTTTTAGAGACAGAGAGAGAGCAAGAGTGGGGATGGGGGCACAGAGAGAGAGGGAGACAGTGGATCTAAAGCAGCTCTGTGGTGTCAGCAGTGAGTCCGACGGAGGGTTCGAACTCACAAACTGCGAGATCATGACCCGAGCCAAAGTTATATGCTTAACTGACTGAGCCAACCAGCAGCCCTAAAATTTACTTTTTAATGGAGGTCTAAGTTAAAGAAATACAACTGTAATCAGAGCAATCCAGTCCATAGCTGAAAAGTGAGGAAGGCATTTTTGGTTTGTTTGGCCTTTCCCTGAAAGTAAAAAAATCATTTCATCCACACAGGTGCCTGGACAGAATAGATTTTTTTTACACATCATCATATATAAAGCCAGAGTCTTTGAACCTTTTTTCAGAGGTTAGGACTGCAAGGGGCTTGATGGGTGGCTTGAAGGAGAACTTTCTTTCTCCAGATCCTGCCGTGTAGGCTGCTTTGTAGTAGCAACACACAAAGACTGACCACAACCAGCTTTCATCTGCAGAGACTGGCAGCTTGGTCCAGAGCACCGTGCCTGTTCCTCCAGGACACTGTGCAGAAGGAAACGATTGGTAAGTGCCCAAATCCTAACAGAAACGAATGAGTTCTTCCTTCCTGATTCCTGTCACAACAGTAGTGAATGTGGGGAAGGTGGCACCAGAAGCGGAGGGAAGGGCATAGACCGGAGACATGATGTTCCTGAAGCCAACTGCCTACTTTACAACCTGACCAAGGAGAAGGCTATCAAGAACCCATGGCACAGGCCAGATGCCATTGCTTCCCCTTCCCATGTAAATGGCAGCCTTCCTCACCAGCCACGGGTTTTCTCACCAAACCAGGGGAGCCTCACAGTCTTTCTCAACACATCACTTCAGGCAGACAGTGCCAGCTGACTGGGGTCCTCACGGCAAAAGACAGCCCCCTGCCATACCCAGCCTAGGGCAAACAGTCTCCCTCATCAGCAATGCACCGGGAAAGTAAGGTGTCTCAAGATATTCAGAAACAAATGCAGGCGGGAAGTACATGATTGCAGGAAGATGGGCACCATCCCGCATGTCAGGCTCAGCCAAAGAGCTGAACATAAAGACAGCATGCATATAGAAAGGGGCACTACTACCTTTCACAAAGCAGTTTACAAACACCAGCCAGTTTGCATCTAAGAAACCTGGTGTAATCCGCATCACAAACCTGAGAGGTGAACAGTATTAGCTTCATTTTATAGCTGAATAAGCTGAGGGTAAGTTTATGTCATGATCCCAAGGGCAGAGCTACGAGACATTTGAATCCAAGTCAGTCTGATTAGAAAACTCAGACACTTTCAGTGACATTAAATATTAGTTATATGAAGATACATACACCATGATTGATCAGGCTCATGAATAAATCCATCTCGCCCCAAATCACACAGTCTTGAAAAGACTTCAGTGTCTAGGGCTTGGGCCAAAGAGAAGAGATCATGGGACTGCTCGGCACATAGAGGTACCCTGCCTCATCCTGAGCAAAGAACAGAGTTTAATCCTTCAAATAGAAACTCTTATCTGTACAAGAGCAGAATGAGATTGTTACCAGCCACTTCAATCTTACCTTCTCACCGCTGTGCAGCTCCTCCCCAGCTATTGTCTACTACACCTCTCTCTTACTCACTGAATATTTCATACATGAAGTAATGGAATGCTGAGCTATGGGCTATATGCTATCCTTTTGGTTTCCATTTAAATTTACAGCTTGCCTGTATGAAAAGAGTCCCGGGGTGCTAACTAAGGTGGTGATTATACTGTCCATCAATTAGTTTGCATTTCAGCACAATGTTCATGGCCCCTTTCCACTCCCTCATAACAAAGGGCTGTTTAACTCAACACATATACACGCATGCTTTCTCCCAGGCATTTTTACTGAGTGTGTGTTGCCCAGATGTGCCTGCCACAATATGTTAGTTGTATTGGAAAAATTACCAGAAACATACTTAAGCTAGTAAATGCCGCTAGCTGAGACCAGTTTTTCACTACAATCTCCTTTTTCCACCATCCCACTTTAGAATGTTACCATGTTACCTTCCTCTCCACACAGAACATTTGCAAGCTAAGGAATCTTTGTTTGATAGTTTTCCAGGGAAAATGCTTTTTTGGAATCTTCATTTCTGAATGTAGAAACCCTTTGTATACTTTTTAGATAATTATGATGATAAGGAACTAAGAAGCTGAAAGTGGTACACACATAGGGTTGCCAGATAAAGCACAAAATGCCCAGTTAAATGGGGTGCCTGGGTGGCTCAGTCAGTCTTGATTTCGGCTCAGATCTCACAGTTCTTGAGTTTGAGCCCTGCATCGGGCTCTGCAGTGACAGTGCAGAGCCTGCTTGGGATTCTCTCTCTCCCTCTCTCTCAAAAAATAAATAAACTAAAAAAAAAAAAAAAATTCGAAATGCCCAGTTAGGTTTGGATTGCAGATAAATAATGATTTTTTTTAGTATATGTCCCAGGCAATATTGGGACATATAGTAAAAAATTGTTCATTGTTTATCTGCAATTCAAATTTATCTGGATGTCCTGTATTTTGATATGCAAATTCTGGCAACCCTACACCAAAAGAGAAAAGGGAGAGAACACTAGATTCACAGGTGTTTAAAAATAACTTGAAGGCTGATGTAACAGTGAAATCTATTAGAACAAATGTTCTAGATAGGCATAAGATGCATACATCTACTGTAATTTATGCATTGCAATAATTTTAAAGTAGAAAAAGAAAAAAGAGATTTGGGGAAATAAATAAACATAGTTCAAAGGCCATGAAAGTTATAAGATGCTTTTTGGGAGGACTTTTTCATGAGATCCTAGGATTTCCCAGTCTTATGACCATCAGCCTGATGGAAAATCTCACATAAAAATAGGACTCCCCTGAAAATATAAGAGATTAAGAGAAATACTCTTTCAAATTGAAAATGAAGATTAATACTGCTTATGAAGCTCTAACAATTTTTTTAAGTTGATCATTTTTTTAGTAAAACCAGGTTTGATATTTTAAGTCCCAATTTGTCCTCATAACCACTGAAGACAAGCAACTTAATTAAATAATCAATGAATTTGTTGAAGGCTACCAAACATACAGCATTGTGCTCAGAAAACTTAAGGTCATAAAATGAAGAGAATAGTTTGTACTCAAAAAATATACATTAGAGAGAGAAAGTTACATAAATAATTATGATTGACAGCACATGAAAAGCATGTATAGGGGCACCTGGGTAGTTCAGTCAGTTAAGCATGACGACTCTTGATTTCAGCTCATGTCATGATCTCAAAGTTCTTGAGATCCAGTCCCAAGTTGGGCTTTGTGCTGACCAGCATAGGCTTGGGATTTTCTCTCCCCCTCTCTCACTGTGCCCCTCCTCTGCTTGTGTGCTCGCTCTCTCTCTCTCTCTCTCTCTCAAATAAACTTACAAGAAAAGAGAGGAAGAGAGAAAGAGAAAGAAAGAAAGTGAGTGAGAAAGGAAGGAAGGGAGGGAGGGAGGAAGGAAAGAAGGAAGGAAGGAAGGAAGGAAGGAAGGAAGGAAGGAAGGAAGGAAAGCATAAATAAAGTAGGGAGCCAGCAGAGGTGGTAATGGGTCAAACCTCCACCAAGGTGAAATCCAAGCTTAACCTTGAAGGAAGCATATGATTTCAATATGTAGAGTGACAGCAGACACTCTAGGGTTATGAACAAAGACAAAGAGTGAAACATCATTAGGGCCCAAGAAAGACTGAGTAGGACAGGACATGGAGACTTTGGTGCCTGGGAAAGTTCAAGAAGAAGTGGCTAAGGGTCATATTATGGAGAAATTATAAGGCTAAGATTATATATTTTGGCAATAAAAATTTATCAAAGATTTTCAAGGGAAGGAGAGTCATAAGATTTGTTTTTTTGAAAGATAACCCTAGAAAACAACATAAAAGTTAACCTACAGAGGTTGGAGATCAGAACACTAGCTTAGGTATATATTCAATCTTGAAGAGGCATGTTTAAATTAAAGAAGAAGCAATGGAAAAGAGCTATTAAAGAACACTGACAAGGGCAGGTCAGAGAGGTAGAAAAATAAGAAAAAATCAGAGTCACAGAAGTCAGTGGAAGAGAAAGGTTAGCCAATAAATGAACGCTTTCAAGTAGGCAACTCTCAAGAAGAAGCAGTTGGATTTAGCAATAACGCATCCCTAGCAGACTTTTCAGAGAACAATTTTAGATCAGTGGTAAAGGCAAGGATTTGGTTAGAATGAAGGGAAGTGTTTCTGCTTCCAGCAATGTAACTGATAAAACAGGGCAAGCCCTTTTAAATATAGATCTCACTTGAAAGGAAGGGGAAAAATGCTAAGAGCTAAAAAGGAAACCACCTATCCAACCAAACAAACAAAACAAGAAGCAAACAAAACAAAACAAAAACAACACACCCAGAAAGGAAAACAAATGCTGAATCAGTCACTACATGGGTGGAATTTTCCCCTTCCAGGGACCGAGAACCACTTGGTGAACAGGTCACAAAACCTCCACAAAATGGGGAACTCAAATTTAGATGCCCACAAAACCCAAGACCTTTGAAAGACTGGATGCTCCAGGGGCACCTGTGTGGCTCAGTCAGTTAAGCGTCTGATCTCACAGTCTGTGAGTTTGAGCCCCTCGTCGGGCTCTGTGCTGTCAGCTCAGAGCCTGCAGCCTGCTTCAGATTCTGTGTCTCCCTCTCTCTCTGCCTCTCCCCTGCTCATGCTCTGTCTCTCTCTGTCTCAAAAATAAATTTTAAAAAAATTAAAAAAAAAAAAAAAAAGACTGGATGCTCCATGAAATGGTGGATTTTTAGGAAAAAAAAAATCTACTCACCTACAAAAAGAAGACAATCTGGAAAATGATCCTATCAACCTCAGGTCATGTCAGGAAAATAAAACCTCCCCATCATCTAACCATGAGTAGCCAGAGAAAATCTAGGACAAATTAAGTATGTCATGGGACATACCAAGTTTAACTAGGTACCCTGAACTTCTTTTCCTACATCTTGTCAAATGAGCCTTTGTTGCAGGATTTTTTACCACAATACCTGGGATTCATTGTCTCACCACCTCAAAGAATCAAGAGGTGGATACAAAATGAGCAGCAGGCAAAAGTTTATTATAATATAAGATTAGAATAGTAGGAAAGCTCTCTTTACAGAGAGGGGACATTCAAAAGTGAATGCCCAAGGACTACAGGGAGGGTCCTTGTTTTATAAGGTTCTGGTCAGCCCTCCCCCCTCCCTTTCCCCTTGTTCCTCCTCAGGTTTTACCCTTATTGGCTAGTAGTTTTAGGTGCTGGTAGTTCTAGGTGCTGGGTTGTCCATTCCTGATTGGATCATTTCCATTGTATGAGGGGTGGTCTATGGCCATACTTAGGTCTTTTATCAAATTCCAGAGGGGAAACCTGAGGGGAGTAGTTGGGGCCTGTTACATTCTTAAGAGGATCCTTATGCTTAAGGGAGCTTGCCATGGTCAGACACTCCCAGCAGTGTTCCAAAATAGGTATTTTTCCCCATTGAGGGACCTCAGGCCCTAATCTTTCCCTCTCTGCCTACTGAATCCTATCTTCTCCTATCACTCAGATTCGGGAAGTACAAAAAATTTTAAGGGGAAATCCTTTTTAATGTAAATACATATATTTTTAATCCACACCTAGAATACCATAGCAATTCTATGGGTCACCAAAGACAAACATGACCTTAAAAACAGCCAAAGAGAAAGTACCTTCAAATATGTATGTGTGTGTGTGTATATATGTATGTGTGTGTGTGTGTGTATATATATATATACATATACATATTAGAATGACACAAAGAAATTAAGATTCCAATGATAGCAGATCTCTCAGAAGCCATGAGAATAACTCCCACATCCAGTTTCCTACCTACCTAAACTTCCACTCAGCAGTGAAGTCAAAGAAAATGTATTTTCTGACAAGCAAAAATTTTCAAGTTTACCATGAATATACTTTCACTAAAGGAATGAGTACAGAAAGTATGAAATGAACGGTGGACAAGGAAATTGATGAATGCATAGGTAAATATAATCAAGCATTGGCATGTAATAGCCACATGATTGCGTCAAATTAGGAAAGCACAAAAACAAGGTAGAACTAAAATATTTTACAACACTAAGAGGTTTATAAGAGATTTTTTTCATAAGGGAAGACACTGCTATTGCATTAAGTTAAGCGTACATATAGAATTTTAAGGGCAACAAATAAAAGAATACAAGCCCACAGTGATTAAGAATAATAATAATTAAAAAAAAAGCTGTGCTATAAGCACAGAGCCTACTTGGGGTTCTCTCTCCATCTCTCCCCCAGCCTCAAAAAAAATAAATAAAATGAAAAAAAAATTTTAAACAAATTTGTACAATATCAATCATTAGAGAAGATCTTGAACAATGGGATCTCTAATGTATTACTGGTTGGAGTATAAACTGGTTCAGTAATTTGAAAACCAAATGGTAACCTTCAGTAAATCTGACAAGGCACAATCCCTATAATTCAGCAATTCTACTCCTAAATATAGACCTTTAAAAACTTTTGCATATGGACACAAGGGGACATGATCACGGCAACATTATTTGAAACAAGAAAAAATTGGTTTGGGGTGACAAGTGATAATCAATAAGGAACTTTCCAAATTTCCCAGTAAGAAACTAATTGAATAAAAGTGGCCTTTCCAAGAAGGAGGAGTTACACTTCCCATGGGTTCCCCAAACTCCAGGTGTTAGGTAGCTTATGTGCCTAACAACTACCAACAACTCATACTTCATCCTCAAACTGCTTGACACCAAAACAGTCTGACCATCCCCAACTCCTACAAGGGTCTTCTCCTGTTAAGCTCACCAAAAGGGAGAGCAACGGGATGGAGACATCCCACTGGTGGATCCATTCTGCAGAAAACCCATCCCCAGTGCATCCAAATGCACATGAGCTCAAACACACCTCTGGAAAGGATACTGGGAGACCATCTCCCACTTTGCTGCCAGCGAGTCCCTGTTTGCACCAAGTGATAGTGCTGATATCTGCCCTGACTCCTTGACATAAAAGTTGCAAGAAAACGAAATAGCCATTAGCAGGAGAGTATATAAATAAACCATGGAATTTTATACAACACTGAACACTATCATCATGGATGAATCTCACTACCACAATAATGACTGAAAATATGGAGAAGATACCAAGTCACAGAAAAATACACTCAGTAGAGTACCATTTGTGCAAAGCTTAAGAGTATGGCAAATAATATGACATAGTGATTAGTCATACATACATACTTAGTACTATTACAAAGAATGACATGGGGGTGCCTGGCCGGCTCAGCTGGGACAGCATGCAACCCTTGATCTTGGGGTTGAAAGTTCAAGCCCCACGTTGGGTGTAAAGATTACTTACAAAAAATAAAATCTTTAAAAAAAAAGAATTATATGGAAAGGATAATTACCTCACCCCAAATTCAGAATAGTGGTGGCATCATTGTGTACTGGGAGAAAGTGAGATATGAGTAGGAATAGGTGCCCACGAGCATCAGTGTTACTGGTAATGTTCTATTTTTTCAGCTGAGTGTTGAAACATGAGTCTTGACTATTTTCTTCTATACACATTGTCTTAAATATTTCATAATGTTTTAAATGAATAACTATGAGGTAAAGAAGCAGAGTCAGCACATATCATTCCTGTAAAGGAGAAAATATGCAAGAATTGAAGAAGGTATCTTTTAGGCTGGGGATGGAGGGCCCCTTGGAGGCTACTCAAATGGAATTCAGTAGAAAGAGAGACATTCTCCAGAATGTTCTGAAGTCATTCTATAGCATTGAGATGCTTATAAACAAAATTATATCTTCACTAGCAGAGGGAGGTGAACCATATAATAGCTTTATTTTAATTAATCACACAAACTTCTGCATAACATTTTTTTGCCTATCTTTTAATACACTAAACAACCCCTAAACACAATATCCTTTCACTTGTAAATAAACCACTTTCTATATTACCTATGCAAATATCAACATTTAGGCTGGAATTGCACTAATATTCATTGTATATGCTTCTGGTCTTATAGAGTAGCTCTGCCTCTAAGTATTTGCCAGTGAATGAATGAATAAATTAAATAAATGAAACTGTATTAAAGAGTTAGTGTGTAAAGAATTAGCTTAAATGGCTCAAATTCATGTTGATGGCAGCCAAATACAACATCCAACAAATAAGAACAACTACAAGTCAAGAGCTGTGCAAGGCACTAGGGCTATGAAGACAGTGAAAGTGCTTCCAGAGAAACCATGCCAAACTTGTATCATAACTTTTATTACCTCTTATGGAAATGACTCCCCCATTCTCCTATGCCCTTTGTGAAGACAAATTTTGCTCAATTTCCCTCTTTATTCCTATTCAGCAAATAGGCATAGAGATGGATAAAGGTGACAGTTAAATTAGAGAATGAAATAGAAGCTCTTGGGAGTTCTCTGGTATCTGGGAATCTTTTACATTATATGCATCTCTGTTCATACAGACATCAGAGATTTGATTTTAGCTCTAAGAGCAGCAAATGTTAGCAACAAGGCCTTTCTCTGCTTTCTCCAAGTAAAAGATTCCAATTGTTTTCTTTCCTTCTAATGTCTTAAGCAATTAGACTACTTTAGGAGAGAAATTCAAGCAATTAGACTACTTTAGGAGAGAAAATATACAGTTCAAATTTTATCTTAACAGATAAATTATTTTTACCTTTTTCAACCATATAGTGGCTTCTTCCACAGCTGCATCTGGTTCTGCATTTTCTGCCACCAAGGGTGAGGTTCCAGAAATTTGCTCTATAATCCTAGCCCATCCCATAGAGGCCAGCCATGAGCTGGGAAGGCTCTGGAGATAGGGCTTTTGGAGCAGGTCAGAGTCAAGCACCAATTGTCCTGTCCATGGCCATCCTCTGCTCCTGTCTGGTTGTGCCTGGCACCAACAGAGTGGGAGAGGAGGAAGGCAAGCACGTGGGCATAACTTCCTGCCAGGGCAGGAGCCAGCCTCCAGGCCATGGCCCCAGAGTCTGCTCTGGGAGACTGTTGTTTGTCCAGTTTAACCAGCTCAACCCGAGGGAACCCCATGCCTCAGCACGTAGGGACTAGAGGGGGTGGCAGGACTTCAACAAGTCAGATGTCTGCTTAGCAGAGCTACCTTGAGTTCAAACTCTTCCAGACCAGGCTCACCATCAATCACCTCTACTATGTCAACGGAAAACCTATCATACAAAAATGTCTTCCTCCATTAGTGATCAACACATCTATCCTGGTTAAACCCTCACTAGCAGATCAGCCCAAGGCACAGGTCACCATTTTACCCAGGTGAACATACAGAAAGCCTTGTCTTCAGAAATAGGCAGTCTGCCTGGTTTTGTTTGTTGGTTGGTTTTTTGCTGCAACAATTCATAGAAGAGTGTGAATCAGTCGGCAAGAGGGGAGGGGAAGGAAAATGTGGTTGATACACCCTTAAAAAAAGGGTGTTCTGGGTAGTCAAAATATTTATAACTAGAGCATGATCTTCATGGAGTGAGGCTAATGTGTTTCACAAGCAGGCAGAACTGTAAAACTTCTAAACTGAGACACCCGTAACATTTCACATTGCCTATGAAATACTGACAGGAAATGCTACTTCAGAGAAAACTTGATAAAGTTGAGATAATGCAGTGAGAACTCTAACTGCTGAGGAACTGGATTCCTGCCTTCAGCCCTGGTTGGTCCATTCATTTATGGCAGTAAATAAATGTTATGAAAGTTCATGTAAAAACTATTATCTAAATGGTTGAATATGAAAGGCTTGCATTATAGCCAGGCATGCATTTCTGGCAGAGGAAGCACAAGTTTGTTCACAATGTCTTTTTTTAGACTACTTTGAGGAAGAATGTCATCATTGGAATACTGTGAACCATAGCAAGTTTCATCTTTTTTTTTTTCTTTATGGAATGAGAAATGACATCAGTTTACATGTCATCTGAGAAGAAAGGAATTTCTTTTGTTGAAAGGCATCCACATCTCCCTGTCTTTGCGAGGCTTTGTTACTGAAACAGACTTTATTATTGTTAATTGTTTGGCCATTTACGGGATTGGTAGCTAAATAAATTTTTGTCTCACCAACAAGTCTGTGCATTTACACATATTTTATTGACCTAGTAATTTTACCAGTGTTATACGTGTTATACACTCATGACGATCTTAAGGAAATGCTGACACTTAAAACCCCATTACTTTCAACTCGGTAGGAAAATACCATAAGAAGAAAACATTTAACCCATATGTATAAAACCTAAAAGTATCTCAACCTACCCCACAATGCCACCTTGGCCTGCAAACCTTTTCCTTCTCATGTGTTTTTCTATAATGATAAACATATTCCAGTTAACTTCGAAGCAGCATTCAAAGAATAATCTGTGGCTGCCCTATTTCTAGCTCCTTTACCCATTTGATATCGGGGTTGTCACTTCTAATGTTTTAATCACTCTCAAATATATCCCCATGGCCACTGCCTCTGTGCAGTCCCTAGACATCTTTCACCTGAATTAATCTCTCAACCCATCTCTCCACTTTCAATCTTCCTGTCTATAATCCACTTTCCATCACTTTGAGGCTCCTCTGGCCTTGTAGATAAAGTCCAAAAGCCTACAGTGTGGTACCCAAAGCCCTCATGATGTGGGGAAGCTTTTCTCCCTCTAACTATTTCACTAAGTTCTCCCATTCACATTCTATATGCCAATCATAGAAAAATGGTTGTGGTTCTCAAAAGCACCATGCTCTCTCTCTCACCCGTAAGCCTTCATATCTTTGCTCTCCTCTGCCAAAAAAAAACACTTCTTTCCAACTTTCCCACCCATGACTGAAACCTTTACTCATTGGACTCCTGCTTGTCTCTTACAATTCCATTCTGGCAGTACTTCCAAATGGAAGCCTTCTCTGACATGCCTCTGCCCTACACTTGGTTAAGCGCCTTCTGTATGCTCTCTTGTTACTAAGTGCTTGACACGTGTTTGTAGAATGAATCCTTTACCCTAATAAGCATTTCCAATTCCATGAAACCTCTGAAGTGACCATGATTATTTGCTTGCCATCCCATCGACATGGTATGTATATGCCCATCTCCACACCTTTCCCCACTATCCACCACCTTGGGATGTTTTCCTTCTTCTTCAGGGAAGATCTCTCTGAACATTTATTTCAATCCTAGGCAATGTTTCTGACCTCCGAATTCATGGCACATTTTGCATATGTTTCTCAATTAGCATTTATTTATACACAGTGCCAGTGACATCACTTATATTTTAGCTTTTGAGTTTTTCAGCTTTTTTTTATGGATATACATCTAGTTCTCCTGTCAATTACACTTTAAGCAAGTTAAAAACAGGGAGAAAAGAGAGAGCCAAAGCATAAGAGACTCTTAAAAACTGAGAACAAACTGAGGGTTGATAGGGGGTGTGAGGAAGGGGAGGGTAGGTGATGGGCATTGAAGAGGGCCTTTTTTGGGATGAGCACTGGGTGTTGTATGGAAACCAATTTGACAATACATTTCATATATTAAAAAATAATAATAATTAAAAAAATAAAAAATAAAAAATACATTATGAAAAAAAAAACGGAGAAAAATACCACTTTGTGCTTGTGTTCTTTCTCCTTCAAATTCACATAGCTCAGCAGCACTGTGTACATAACAGATAATCAATACATATCATTTAACATTTGTTATATGATTAGGACAAAATTAATAAAGACTACATTGTGTGATAAAAATATGTTTCATTTTCAAAAAAATAAATTATTTCAAATGAGATCATAAACAAAAAGAGAAATTCATGACCGTCAGCATGATTTACTATAGGCTGGCACGTAAAGCCTCGTGAAGCAGCTATAATGGAAACTCCAATTATTGTGCCAACAGTGTGAATGCACTCAGCTGCAGGACAAGCCAGATGTCAATCAAAAGTGGAATAAAAACAAGATGTACACTCTCCAAACGAATTTGTATGTATATTTAATCAAAGAACTCACAGTCCATATGGCAGTAGTAAAAGCAAAAAAGAAAATTAAAGGAAACAAAAAATAACAAAACACTAAATGTCAGAAGTAAATTAAACATATCGTTAACACAATAACTGTAAGTGGGTTAAACTCCCCTAATATCTATTCACACTCATCATAAACAACATTCAATTATATGCCTTCTAGAAAACATACATACCAAACAAAGTGACTCTGAAAGACTGCTCATCCCACAACTATTCTTTTGTAGGGTATCGACTATATACCAACACCACACTAAATGACATAAAGATTAAATGTTAAAAGACAGACAGGGATATACAAGGCAACTGCAAACAAAAAGGAAGCAAGGGTCACGATATTAACATTAAGGAGGTATCATTAAAGGCAAGAAACATTATGTAAAACAATAAATTGTTTTATCTGTGTGTCTCTTAATGAATACAATCTATCAGAATACTCATTGGAAGTGGTAAATATATGTATCTATCTTATAGAGCTGTACTAAGTAAAAAAAATTCATTTAAAACACCCACCTCAATACCTGCTGCATGATACATGCTCAAAACGTTGTTTTTTTTTTTTTTAGTATTTGTAATAGTAGTACTAACAAGTTATGCTAGTCATTGATATTCAGGCTGTAGATAATATAACATCAAAGTAAATAAAGGAAAATACTGGAAATATAAGGAGAAATTTATAGAATCATAATAAAAACAGAATGAGCAGGGGCACCTGGGTGGCTCAGTTGGTTAAGCGTCCTACTTCAGCTCAGGTCATGATCTCACCGTTTGTGAGTTCAAGCCCGGCGTCAGGCTCTGTGCTGACAGCTCAGAGCCTGGAACCTGCTTCAGATTCTGTATCTCCCTCTCTCTCTGCCCCTCCCCTGCTCATGCTCTGTCACTCTCTGTCTCTCAAAAATAAATAAATATTAAAAAAAAAAAAAGAGTGAGTAGGTTTTATCATACTTCTTTTTGTTCTTAAAGGAACAAGTGACAAAAACAAAACAAGGTAATAGGATATAAATAATAATGACTGATAATGTATGTTGGGATGAGTGTATGTGTGTATGTAGATGCATGCATTTTTGTATATTCTACAAACTCCATGATCTACAAAAAAATAATTGCTTTCTTTTCATTGTTCATAGAACATTTACTAAAATTAACCATTTATTAAATCAAAATAAAAATCACGATTGCCAAAGCAAAAGATAGGCATTATTCTTTGATGTCTGCAAGAAAACTGGAAGTAAATTACAAAATGATAGCAAACAAAATAAAAACTTGAGAAGTTATAATTATTCTTCCAAATAGCTCTAAGATCAAAGGGAATATAAAAACCAAAATTATAAAATAATGGAATAATTAAAAATTATGATAGTGGAAACAGGATATAGAAAAATTTGTGGCATGCAATCACAACTGTACTCAGAGGTAAACCAACATCTCTAAATGATTCGATTAATCAAAAATTAGTAATAAATAATAAGCGATGAATGTTTGTATCTAAAAAGGTAGAAATACAAATTTAGGAAAAGCTTAGGAAAATTAATATAGTTTGAAGCAGAAAATAATTTTAAAAGCAGGAAATGTAAACAATTTGAAAATGGGCTTAATATCTTCTTTCCATAAGAATAAAAATAAAACCAGGGCATCCAGGTGGCTCAGCTGATTGAGCATCTGACTCTGGGTTTCAGCTCAGGTCATGATCTCCAAGTTTGTGTCGTGATTTCAAGCCCTGCATTGGGCTCTGTGCTGACGGTGCAGAGCCTGTTTGGGATTCTCTCTCCTCTCTCTCTGACCCTCACCTGCTCATGCTTGCTCTCTCTCTTTCAAAATAAATAAACTTAGGGGCGCCTGGGTGGCACAGTCGGTTAAGCGACCGACTTCAGCCAGGTCACGATCTCGCGGTCCGTGAGTTCGAGCCCCGGGTCAGGCTCTGGGCTGATGGCTCGGAGCCTGGAGCCTGTTTCCGATTCTGCGTCTCCCTCTCTCTCTGCCCCTCCCCCATTCATGCTCTGTCTCTCTCTGTCCCAAAAATAAATAAAAAACGTTGAAAAAAAAATTAAAAAAAAATAAATAAATAAATAAATAAATAAACTTAAAAAAAAAAACAGATTGGGGCACCTGGGTGGCTCAGTCGGTTAAGCGTCCAACTTCGGCTCAGGTCATGATCTCACGGTCTGTGAGTTCAAGCCCCGCATAGGGCTCTGTGCTGACAGCTCAGAGCCTGGAGCCTGTTTCAGATTCTGTGTCTCCCTCTCTCTCTGCCCCTCCCCTGTTCATGCTTTGTTTCTCTCTGTCTCAAAAATAAATAAACGTTAAAAAAAAATTTAAAGAAAAAAAGATTAAAAATAAAACTATGATAAGAGTATGAAGAAAAACCACAGTATTCCTGAATAAAAATTAGGGTGAATATGAAAACACAGAAAAATAAAAGGTTAGAGTGGGAGAGAGCCAAAGCATAAGAGACTCTTAAAAACGGAGAACAAACTGAGGGTTGATGGGGGGTGGGAGGGAGGGGAGGGCGGGTGATGGGTATTGAGGAGGGCACCTGTTGGGATGAGCACTGGGTGTTGTATGGAAACCAATTTGACAATAAATTTCATATATTGGGGAAAAAAAAAGAAAACACAGAAAAATAGATGGCTTTTTATATGTAAATATAAACATGTATATAAACTATACACACACACACACACACACACACAAATATATATGTTTGTATTTGGAGAGAAGGAGAGATCTATATCTCTTACAAAGCATACCATATACCTGGCCTAACAATTTTGAAAATGTCAATAATCTATAGGTAAATTTCTCTTGGAAAACAATAATTAAAAATTACTGAATAAAATAATCATTAAAATTAATTTGTCCAGGAAAATAGGAAAAATTAAAGAAGCAAGGGAAAATGAATGTCCAAAAATTCTTTTTTAAAAAGTCATTCCATTATTACACACAACTAATTTCAAGGAAAAAATTTCCACACAATAACAATATCATCATCATCATCATCATCACCATCTTTATCACCATTATCTTAGCAATAGACACATTTATTTAATGCTTACAACCAGCCAAGAGCTGTCATAAGGCTTTGCCTGTATAATCTCATTTAATCTCACAAAGCCTATCGATAACCGATGCTTGTGTTTACATTTTATAGGTAATGAAACTCATTCTTAGACAAGTTAAATAACTTTCCCAAGGTCATAAAACCTGCAGGTGAACAAGCCAGCGTTTAAACTGAGGTCTGTATATGTCCCCAAAGCCCATGGGCTCAATGACCATACTTCACTGCCTTGTGGATACAAACAGTTTCGAGAACACAGAAAAAGATAAACACGCTCCAAATTAATTTTGTGAACCTTCATAAACCTGACAGGAAAACGTGATGAAGCTGGCAAATAACACAAACAAGAAAAAGTATAGGCAAATAAGCAAATAATAAAAAAGGAAAAATACAATGATGGTGGTGAGGATGATTTTTATGAATTCTTAACTAAAAGAGTAACAAATCAAGGCCTACAACTTCAAAAAGGAAGAAAGAACCATAAACAAGAAGTGTCTGATATGATTTAATGTATTACAACACTAGATCAAGTAGATCCCTATACAGATGTTTAAGAAATATTTGTGAGGGGCACCTGGGTAACTCAGTCAGTTAAGCGTCTGACTTCAGCTCAGGTAATGGTCTCACAGTCTGTGGGTTCAAGCCTTTCATCAGGCTCTGTGCTGATGGCTCAGAGTCTGGACTGGAGCCTGCTTCAGATTCTGTATCTCCCTCTCTCTCTGCCCCTCCCCTGATTGTGCTGATTCTCTCTCTCAAAAGCAAATAAACATAAAAAATTTTCAAAAAAAATAAAAACAAATAAAAGACATTTGTGAAATTCAGCATCTATTCCTCATTTTTGCTAATTCAAGGTGAATCAGAAATAGAAGAGTGTTTCTATAGTATGGTAAAGAAGTTCTATCTGAAACTAATAGTCAAATGTAATAAATAATAAAATATGACCTCTTTGATTCAGGGACAATACAGGAATACCATGACAGAATATTGCTGATCAATACAAGGAGAATAGAAAAAAAAAAAAGAGGGAGATATATAAGTACTGGGGGGAAATTAACTGTTTTTAGACGCTCATGCTTTTGCTTTGGAAAGTGAAGGAAGATTAAGTCCATCACCTTTGGGAATTCCATACTCCAGGTGGTAAATGGTAATAAGTGCTTTAAATGATTTGAATAGAGGTAGAGCATAATCTTTTGGTTATGAAGTTTAATTTTTTAACATCAAAAACTTTCACAGACTTCTATGTGATAATTTTGTGTTTTTATCATTTGCTGAATCGGAGAAAAGATTATGATTAAAACCTACTATGAGTTTAGTAATTTTTTAAAAGGCCATTGTAATTCATTCATTCACTATACCATGTGTGTGTGGGGGGGGTGGTGAATTTACACACCCTTTGCAATAACTCCATCTCCCTCCCACTCACAAGAGTTCATGGCCCACGGGCAGGAACAACTGCTGGAGACATCTTCAGAAATCGGTAAACAAGAAATCTGAGTGGGAGAGTATCGCCTGAAGGAATAGCCTGCATGCTTCTCAGGCATGGCTTCGTGCCTCACTGTTTCACAAAAACTGTGAAAGGTACCTGATAAGTGCATGAAGTTCAGTTCCTATATTTACATAGTAGATTAGAAGGACTCTGATTCACCCATGTAATTTCTAATTAGGAAAGATCAGATAGGGAAAACCAAGTTGTCAAATTTTAATAGAAAAAGATACATGCTACATATTATACAGAACAAATTAAAATCACAAGGCAAGAGAAGAGGGTGCAGAGACTTAAAGAGTCAGATATTTACTCTTTAAGAAAGGAGAAGGCACAGTTCATAAACAAACTTCCAATGCTTCCCAATGTAGTCACATATGTACAAGCGTAAAGATTTACAAATCAAATAGCAAATAATGGCAATTAAATGGAAACCAACAACTTATTGAAAGATAATTCATCCATTAAAAGCTTTTCCATTCAAAATGGATTTCAGCCAGAAATTGGTTTTTCATTCCTCCCTGTAGTATGCATTCTTGGTAGCTACTTTCAGAACATTGCCAACACTATTACACATTTGCTTTATATAGCTTTCAAGTTGCTCTGCAGTTTCTCTCTGGCCAAAATCTTTACAAAAACTACTGGGGGAATAAGAAGCATAGACAGGTCGCCTCCCAGGCTTGGAATCCATTGCCTGAGCACTTTCTATCCAAATTTCTATTGCTCCCTTACAGTTAGAATGGATAGTGATCTCAGCTAATTATTTTAGCACTGAGTTCAGCAGACTATAGAAGGATGAATCGGTGATCTGCATTCAACTTGTACCATTTGTCACCACTCACACTGAATTTTGGGTTTGTTTGTTTGTTTGTTTTGTTTTGTTGTTGTTGTTTTTTAACCCAGGTAGACCTAGAAAGAAGTCAACAAATCCATCTCTGGCCCTTACTAACTGGAAAAAATTTACCTTGCCTTTCTGAACCTCAGTCTCCTGATCAGTAGAAAGAAAACACAGGATCACGTGGAATTATCACAGTAATGAGGTTAAAGTACCTGATTCACATCAGGCATTGCCTCAGGGAGTTTTCACACTTCTCTCTTGTTCTTCTGTACCCTATGTTCCCAGTTTTAGGCCTTAGTCCATGTCCTCCAGCTCCAATGTGTCTAACTCTGGTTTTAAGGCTTTGAAATAAATCTTAATATTTGAGGCTGCCTTGGGAAAGCATATTATCAGCTCATTCAAGACTCAAAACAACAGAAACTTCCCTTCCATTTTCTCTTCTTTACTGTGCCAACAGTTGGAACATGTGCCTTCAATTCAAAGCATATTAAGGAATATATTGCCAAGATGCTTTGTAATTGTTCTCAGATGCACGCCTTATTTCAAATAAATGGTAAGGTTCTTAAACATAAAGAGAAATGGTTTCTACTCCTTTGCTCCTCAACAATGAAGTCCAGGTTACTTCTCCATACATAGTGGCACTCAGTAGATACTTGTTAGCCTACTCTCACTATTATGAAACAAACCAGGAAATTTTTCAAAAATAAAAAAATAAAGTAAAATAAAAATAAATAAATATGAGTCTATGTCATTTATCAAACACACTTAAATGTCCTTTAAAGATAATACCATTACAATGAAACTTTAATTCATTGGTAAATTCAGATGGTTAAATAGTGGGCAGAAATTTCTACAAATAATATTTCTCTGAAAGCTGTGGGACATTTTAAAGATTTGATTCAAGTGTACTTGGCCACATCTAGGACCAGGTCTTATAGACCAGTTAGCTGTTATTCAAATATTCAGGGGCAGGTAGTGGGTTTAATCTAGCAAATAACATACTTCTGCAAAAATCAGGGTTTGTGTTGTCTTTATCAACTAGAAAAGTAGGAATCATAAGATAATAGACTTGAAGACAGAAATAAAATGAAAGAGATTAGGTGGTCCAGCCCTCCATCTTCAGGGAAGTACAGTGTTATTATCACCATTTTACTGATCAAACAACGAAGACCCAGAGTGTTTTGATCATTTTTCCAAGGTGAATGTTGAAGGGGGGCAGGGACAGAGGCAGAGTCAAAGTTCTGGTGGTGACAAGGCCTGAAGTTCCCTGGTCTTTGAGGCAGCCACTCCTTTTGCCACATCACGTATAAGTTTAATAAATACCTCAAACCTTTAGACTCAGGATTATCAAGATGGTTTAGGTAAATAGTAGCACCTATAGTAGTCTTTTTTCCCTGTCCTGGCTCAGGACCAGTGATTTCCTGCCTGTGCCACCAAAGGTTCTATGTTCATCCCATGGATGAACTGCTCTCCCTGTGCAGTTTCTCTTTTGCAGATTCGGGTTCTGGGCCAACGTGACCCATCTTCTCTTTTCCTAATGTCCCACTATTGGTAACTTATTGAGGACAGTGACAGTGTCATATTCACAGAACCATTCCAGTGTCCATCATAATACCAGACACATAGTAGGTACTTCATAGTTTTCAATGAGTGATGAGTGCCTCAGTGGTGCTGAGTTGCCATGAAGGTAGTTTGACCACTGAACTTGGTAAAAGAACCACCTGCCATAATTCTCATCTTCTTTACTATCACAGCGTTTCCTAATTAGGCTCTTTTCAATTCCCTGGAAGTGCCATAACCTGCAACTGAAGTCTTGGACAGACTCACGCATCACACAGCAGAAGCATAAGTCTTGGCAATCCGACTGAGTTAACACTCCAATTCAATCAAAGCTGCCCTCAGCTGAGAACTTTAACTATAGGCAGACCTAGACCATCATTCACTCATTCAGCCCTTTCTTTGGGCTCAACTCCTGCATATCTAAATGAAGATAGTATTTACTCCCACAGCTAGTGAGATCATGGCAACCTGATGAAGAAATATTCTCCCAAACAGAGCACTATCCTCAATATCTTCCATGTGATTTCATGCTACTGTGAAATCATTCAGTTTTCCTAGTCTGCAGGTTCCCACACAAATACCTAGTTTAAGATCCTAGTAGCATCAATAAAGGGAAGCATAAAGTATGCATTTTTCCCTGGGGGTAAAATTATCTTAAGTCACCATAAGCCACCATGCCCACATTGAGAATTTACTTCTGATTCAGCTTTTGTTTTCTCATATGGTCTTAAGTTAGAATGCAAACACTAGGGGCGCCTGGGTGGCTCAGTCGGTCGAGCGTCTGACTTGGGCTCAGGTCATGATCTCACAGTTCATGAGTTCATGCCCCGCGTCAGGCTCTGTGCTGACAGCTCAGAACCTGGAGCCTACTTCTGATTCTGTGTCTCCCTCTCTCTCTACCCCTCCCCAACTTGTGCTCTGTCTCTCAAAAATGAATAAAGATTAAAAAAAAATTTTTTTAAAAAGAATGCAAACACTAGCCTAGGACCTGAGGGGTAATGTGAATATCAGGAGAGAACAGAGTCTAATAAAGTAAGGAGAAGTTGAACTTTCCATCCTACTGCTGACCACTCTTCAATGTTGCCTTAAGCACACACTGAGATCATCACTGGTCGACCCAGATTTGGGAGCCAGTCTTAGTGAGGTGTCTCACCAACCGAGATCCTCATGGTACAGCCTTACCTACCTTGCCCTCCCTTCTCCAAGCCCAGGGAGAAACCGGATCCCAAAGGTCTGAGAAAGGGCTACAAGTGTCATCCTTAACATACTGGGTAATACAAACAGTGGTGCTGACAGAGAAAATTATAGCTGCCAAAATTAGAGGCAGCTGCTGAAACTCAGCAGTGAGAAAGACTGGCAGCACTAATTCAGCAATCCCATCTGTGAGACAACATGATTCTGATGCTCGGTTGAGCAGAGGGAGGTCTGAGGTACATGGAGCAGGAAGGGCTTGCAGAGTGCCTGTGCACTCAAGTCCAGAGAAGGCTGGGACCACAGAGGACAGAGCTTAGTAACCAAAAGAACTAATCCAACCTCTGAAATCATAGCATTCACATGGTGGCCTATGGCTGCCAAATCCTCTCCACTCTGAGAAGATGGATATCTGTGAGATAGATATTTACTCTCAAAAATTTTCAAAGGTTTTAATATATCTCCCTCCCTGTTCAAATGCAACATGCACCATAAAAGTAAAAAAAACAAGGGAACATACCAAAAATCAATCAGTGAAACCTATATGGGTTCTCAAGTCAAACAGACCTGCATTCAAATTCCGAGTCTACCACCTGTTAACTATTTGACCTTGAACAAGTGATTCAACTTCACCGAGCCTCAATTCTCTTACCTGCAAAATAAGCATCTTTTGAGGAGGAAATGAGGCAAGATGCACAAAGCACCTGACACATGCTAAACACTAATACAGTGGCTATTGTTATGGTTTGCTGTTAGCATAGTGCTTGGCACACAGTAGGTGCTCAATAAATTCTAATGGAATCCTATCATCAGGATTCACACTAGCACAACTGAAAACTGGGACACAAGGTAGTTGATTGGTGCGTGGGGTCTGGAAAGTAGCCTCCATGAGAGAGGAGATAAGTCTAAGTTGATCATGAGAAATAATAAAGATAACCACTTCCCTGCAACACTCTCCCCTACTCCAGAGTTCTATCTCTTTCCAGGCAGAGATGGCATTGAAAAGGCTCTTGTCTTAATAAAGCAAAGAATTGTCAGCAATTGAAGCCCAAATTAAAAAGAATAAAGTGTAGGGTTGTCTCTATCAGACTGGACTCTAAACACAAAGAGGATTTCACTTCAGTCTTCACAATTGGAGAGGTCTTTTATTTCTCCGTGGATTCAAATCTTAATAAACGAAATACATTTCCCCACCCATTTCTCTCATCGCCACCCCCACCATCACAAAACAACTTTGTCTCCCCATGACATCAGCACAACACACCTCATTGTGTGCCCTAACAAGCTTCCCCTCCTCCCACTTTCCCATACTGCTCAGTAAGAAGGAACAAGGCTGAGAAGAGACCTGCTGGTCAAGGGTATATATGCAGAGGAAGATGGGCACATGCCTGGATACACATGTCAGCCAACCACTAATGAACAATTTTGATAGTTCAAACCATTAAAGCCCATTATACGCACACACACACACATAGACACACACACATATACACATAAGCGTGCAGTCTTTGAGAGAACTTGTTACACATTAATGACTAAACTTATTTATCTTTCTTAAACTTGGCCCTTCTCTCCTCTTGTCCCTCAGGAAAGCTTTTATTTCCAAAGACAAATTTTCAAAGACAAAGACAAATGGTGGACATCTACTTTCCAAGAAAAATCAAGAGACATTAGAGTAAGCAGTTCCAAGGATGAGAAAAACTATAGCAGCGCACGATATGACAACAAATTAATGCTTTTCATAGTGTCTAGCAACCTTCATCCTGAATGTATATAATTAAAATAAGAACCTGGTGTTACTTTGCCGTGTGGTCAAGGATAGTTTTATTGAGAGCAGATCACACAAACTGAGTGCTTTGTAAACTGCAGAAAGTGATGAAGGGGGCTGGGAGAAGCCAGAGGGAGAAGGTCTAGAAGCGCTGAGTCAGAGCTTAGCTATTTGGGGGATTCCACTCTTCTCCCTGGGGGTTAGTAGAGCAGAAAAGACAACCAGTTCTGACCCCTGATGATAAACAAGGGAAAGAACCCAAAACTCCACAGAATTCTGAAAGTTTAAAGAAGCCCTAAAAAGAACTACCTTAAAGAGCTGAAAAGTTCAAAATAAAGGCAATATTAATAGAAATGTGAGAGCAAGTAAAGCCATGACTTAGCCAACAGCCCTCCCGGGAACAGAGCCCACCTTCTCCAGCCACTCTCAATCCTCCTTTGCATTTGGTATGTCAAAGGAGGTAAACATTCCCTGTGCGTCCCCAGCTGATGGTAGGGGCCGGGTCCTTAGGCTCATTTGGGGCTGGAAGGAAAACCAGATTTAAGATTATAAATTGGCTGATCAAAATCCACATGTGAGTTATGAGAAATTGAGTATGATCCCTGACGCATCCTAAGAATCCTTAGTAATTGGAAAACACACCCTGTAAGTCTGTATTTAAGGTGCAATGGGAGCCAGGAAGTAGTGATGTGTGAAATAGGGCTCCTGACCACAGGGAGATTATAATCGCATTAGAAAAAGAAGTCAGGTGAAATAGAGAGGATTAGAAGTAAGATGAAGACAGTTTGGCTCTGTGTCTCATTGATAAAAAGAAATCAATTAGAAAAGCAGAAAGAAGAATGGTTTCTCTGCTGTCCTGGGAGTGGGCATTTCCAGCAACCTCGCCCCCGTTATTTTAGAGGATTCCTCATTGTGTATGATACGGATGGGATGGAGTGTCCCTCAGCCTCCTGCCCACATGGAGTGGGCACACAAATCTGGCTCATCCAGCCAGACACTCCCACCTGTTTCTGGATGTAGACATGGCAAAGCAACGACCTGGGCACAATTAGGCTCACTCACAGTGTCTATGGTAATGCTCTGCAATGGCTGTGACATCCTGGTCTTACTTGCTTTTGTCCACGACACTTTCCATCTTCCTGTTTCTGAGCCACTGGACTTGCCTCGTTTCCAGGGTTCCAGGGGTTCTGCTGGCTGGTTCTCCAGCCTCCTGCTCACTCTCTGATGCTCCGACTGTGGCTCCTTAAACTGGTTTCTGTGGCTTTGACCAAAAATACTGAGTCCTATGGCCATCCTACTTGTAGGAAATTCCCTTGTTTCTACTGTACTGTCACTAGCTTTTAAAAAAATAAGAACTATATGCTTATTCATCTTAGAACTATATGCTTATTCAGCTTAGAGCTCTTGGCACTGATAGCTCCTTTGGAAGACTATAATTAATTGAAAAAAAATCTAAAGGCATTGAATGATGAGTATTCTTTTCTGTGTGTTTGTTCTACCACTACACTAGGCAGGTAGTAGATGCTCAATTTGGTACTGTGGAAAGAACTCTGTTTGGAGTTAAGTTATATTCTACTTCTTCCTTGGAATTCCTCAGGCTGCTCAGACAAGTCACTTACCCTCCCTGAGCCTTTGTTTCCTCATTTGCAAACAGGGACAATAATTCTTAACTCATTGGACTCTTGTGAGAATTAAAGCAGACATTAAATTAGGACATGATAGCCTATGTACTATCATGTACTATGTGTTATGATATATCATGATAGTACCATTCAGCAAATGGTACTGGAACAACAGGATATCTGCTTGTAAAAGAATGGAATTGACCCTTACTTCATACCATATGTAAAGATGGTCTCACAAGGGATCACAGAGCTAAATGTGAGGGCTAAAACTATAAAACTCTTAGAAGGAACAAGGAAATACCTCTTCATGACCTTGGGTTAAGTGATGGATTTTAGAGATGATGAAGAAAGCACAAGCAATAAAAGAAAGGAGCAGATAAATCAGACTTAAACAAAATGAAGAACTTGGTGGGTCAAAGGGCAACAACAACAAAAATGAAAAGCCATAGAATGGGAGAATACATTTGCAAATCATATATCTGATAAGAATATTCTGGGGTATCTGAGGAGAATGAGAGTGACTGCTAATAACATTTTCTGGGGTTATGAAAATGTTCTAAAACTATATGGTGGTGATGGTTGCACAATCTGTGTATATCCTAAAAACCACTAAACTCTATAATTTAAATGGTATACAAATGATATCTCAATAAAGTTCCTAAAAATTCAATGAGACAGCGCTACAATGTATACGTCTAACCACTGCATACAAATATTCATGGAGCAAGGGCTCAAAATATTCTAGACTGTGTGGTTTTATTTATGATGATTGATTAGGCAGAAAGTGCTGGAGAGAATGACTAATGGAAGGTGCTTCAGGCTGGGTGAGTACAAGAATTCCTCCAAACCATTGGGATGAGACATTCTTGTGTAAGAATCCTCCAGATGTCTCACAGGGATTGTACACTGTATTCACACATGTCTCACCTGTGTTTGAACCTGTCACCACTGTATCCAGTGCACCCAGGGGTTCTGTCCTACTTGACCTTTGTCCCTTCTGTCAAAATGCACTTGAAATGCTGAGGAAGTGTTCCTTCTCCCCTCTTATGAGGGGATTCTTACAAGCTGGATTCTTTCTCGTGGCCTCACCTTTCAGCACTTTTTTCTTACTGCTGACTTAATGTAGAATGAATTTGCCACAGAAATTAAATCCTTGATATCCAAATTATTCATATAAAGTCAAGGTTTGTTTGCTTTTCTGGTTTTTGTTGTTCATTGCTCTGTTTTTCATAAGGGCATAGCAAAAAGATTAGGAGAGTATACACCAGAATTAGAACAGTGAGCATCTCGATATACTTTGTGATATTTTCCAAAAATTCTATAAAGAATCATTATTAAAAACACACTGTAAATAGAAAATCATTGCATACTTCAAATGTTATAAATTAGCCCCAAGACGGTTTATGAAGAGAATTATCTCTAAAGTCAAAATACCACCCCCAAGATGTACTAGAATGTCCACTGGAGTAAATGTGTGTGTGTGCGTGTGTGTGTGTGTGAAAGAGAAGAGACAGAGACAGACAGTCAGATGTATGTACATTTTGCCTTTGATGGTTCCTGTGGAATTAGAAAGACCCACGTCTTTGCCAATTTCAGGTCGAGGCAGTAAGCAAATGTTCAGTTCCAGTTTGCAGATTTAACATGGTGATTTGCACCATGGTTCATTCATCTTGTGACCTTTCCTTGGCACCTTCCCATTGGATTCTTACAAGCAAAGGAAACCTGAGAGATTTGTATGACCAAGCCAGCACCCCTACATTTACAGTCTTGCAAAAAAAAATTCTAGTCTAGACAATAATTAAAGTCAGAAATGTAACTTCATTAAAGCACATCTTTCCCAAGCCCCAAGGGCCAGTCCTCAGCACTCACATACAGCAGTTTACTATCTATGCAGACTGTTCTGGGGGTACACATGGAGGTATCCTCTCAGGCACAACCTTCTCTTCCCATCTCTTAGAAGGAATGTGAGAAAGAACTGGAGTCAGGGATGGCTGGCTTACTTGGGTGTAGAGATGAAAATGGGATGTTCTCCTAAATATGTATGGCCAAATGTCAAGAATCACAGTAGCGTAATTAACACATCAAGAAAACAGACACTGAATCTGATCAGTCAGGAGCCTTGTAAACCCTTAAGACAGACTATGTTTCAGAAATCACAAAACTAGCAACATGAGGGGCTTTGATGGCCTTTAGATCTATTTTAATCAGCCTATAAATTATTATTTTAAAATTACAGTTAGCATTTAAAACAGGGAGATTTTACCTAAAAATCAGATTTCTAGCTTTTCTAAAATAATTTTTAAAAAATACATACAGAGCCAGCTCTTTTTTGGCAACAATTGCTGGAGCTAAGTAATGGCTACATCCTTCGGGCATTCAGCAGGACACGCTCTCCAGTTCACCCACACCCTCATGAATCCCTGCCTCTGCCACACTAAGACCCAGTGACAGTTCCATTTATCATAATGCAGTTGATTCCGTTTTTCTCACTCCTTGCAGGCTTCCATTTTTTCTATCACCTGTACGGCCTTTGCAGCCTTGTGGGTTTGAGACCTCACCAACCTCCCTCCCACTCCACCAAAGTTATTCCTTTATCTAGAATTCTCCTTTCGAAACTTTATGTTCCCTGATGCTTTGTTAGGAAACAGGTCTTGGTTCAATCCTGGAATTACCTTGAAGGCACTGTAAGCTTCTGAGTGAAGAAGAGAATGATATGGTATAGAAAAACAACTGCATTGGAAGGCAGTAAACTCAGATTCAAGTCCCTGTAAAAACTGGATTATCAGAAAAATGTGAGTTCAGATCCCAATTCCTGGAATTTCTAGTTTGAGATCCTAAACAATGTATTTAACCTCTCTGAAGCTCTTTCTTTATTTGTGAAATATAAACATTTACCCTACCTGACTCACAGGGTTGTTGTGAAAACGAAGAATATAATCTAAGAAGGTGATAGGACTAAATCAATTTAAAATAATTGAGGGCATGGGAGGTGAGAGTAAATTATTAGGTTACTTTGAATGGTTTGGCAAAAAAAAATACATCTTGCCAAACTTTCCAAATTCTCTCTCTCAAAAAGCAAATAGCATAATATCATGATTCCTAACTGTTTTTTGTTTTTGTTTTTGTTTTTACCATTTATCTAGGTCCGTGGGTTGTTTACTAAATGTGTAGAGTGTTTTAAGGGTCTAGATGACATTTCTCTTTAAGTCTCCAGAAGACCCAACTACCTAGAATTCTGCCTGCCACAGTTCTACAGTTCCCACTTGGTAGAGAAGTTTCCACATACAAGCATTTTGTAATTGGCTCACAACATATGTCTGGTATGTACAATATATAATTTTGTGTGTGTGTTAGTAGGCGTACCTATGGCACTCTGATCTGTGGCACCTAAAAAGAGAAACGCTGCAGAAATTGATCACAAAACAAATAACTCTTTTAAATTGTTTAAATTTTCTCTGAGTATAAAATAATAGATATTTGGGGTGACTAGAGGGTTCAGTTGGTTGAGTTTCCCACTCTTATTTTTAGCTTAGCTCAAGATCTCACAGTTCATGTGATTGAGCCCCACGCTGGGTTTTGTGTGGAGAGTGCAGAGCCTGCTTGGGATTCTCCCCCTCCATCTCTCTCTACCTCTCTCTGACTCTCTCTCAAAATAAATAAATAAACTTTAAAATAAAATAATATATTACAAATAATTTGGTTATGGACATAATTCTTGTTGTAGGTATGTATCATAGATAACCACTGTTAACGTTTGTTGAATTTCTTCTCCAGTCTTTTTTCTATTTGACTATATTTCCATTATTTTTTATTTGACTATTTTTTTAAATCACTGTTTCAACTGGCTATATAACATTTCATTTTACGAACAGAACATTTTATTTCTTTGATTACAATGGTGAATGGTGAAGCTGCATTTTATTGACTATGATATTAATATGCATGACTTAAAGACAATTTCAGCAATATGAAAATATACAATAAAAAACAAAGAGTTGTCATCTCATCTTGGTGGCAATGCTTTCAAACTTTTGTTTGTATGCACATATACGCATATAAAGACATGCCTTTTTAAAAATAAGTTCATGAGGAGAACTATCTATCATGCTACTAGAAGTCAAAAGAAAGCTGCAGTAGCCATACTTATATCAGACAAACTACACTTTAAATTAAAGGCTGTAACAAGAGATGAAGAAGGACATTATATAATAATTACAGGGTCTATCCATCAGGAAGAGCTAACGATTATAAATGTCTACTCACCGAATACGGGAGCCCCCAAATATATAAAACAATTAATCACAAACATAAGCAACCATATTGATAAATGTGGTAATTGCAGAGGACTTTAATACTCCACTTACAACAATGGCTAGATCATCTAGACACAGGATCAATAAAGAAACAAAGGGCCCCGAATGATACATTGGATCAGATGGACTTGACAGATATATTTAGAACTCTGCACCCCAAAGCAACAGAATATAGTTTCTTCTCAAGTGCACACAGGACATTCTCCAAGATAGATCACATACTGGGTCACAAAACAGCCCTTCATAAGTATAAAAAAATTGAGATCATACCATGCACACTTTCAGACCACAATGCTATGAAACTTGAAATCAACCACAGGAAAACATTTGGAAAGCCTCGAAAAGCATGGAGGTTAAAGAACACCCTACTAAAGAATGAATGGGTCAATCAGGCAATTAGAGAAGAAATTAAAAAATATATGGAAACAAATGAAAATGAAAATACAACAATACAAATGCTTTGGGATGCAGCGAAGGCAGTCCTGAGAGGAAAATACATTGCAATCCAGGCCTATCTCAAGAAACAAGAAAAATCCCAAATACAAAATCTAACAGCACACCTAAAGGACATAGAAGCAGAACAGCAAAGACACCCCAAACCCAGCAGAAGAAGAGAAATAATAAAGATCAGAGCAGAAATAAACAATATAGAATCTAAAAAAAACTGTAGAGCAGATCCATGAAACCAAGTGTTGGTTTTTTGAAAAAATAAACAAAATTGATAAACCTCTAGCCAGTCTTCTCAAAAAGGAAAGGGAGATGACCTAATAGATAAAATCATGAATGAAAATGGAATTATTACAACCAATCCCTCAGAAACACAAGCAATTATCAGGGAATACTATGAAAAATTATATGCCAACAAACTGGATAACCTGGAAGAAGTGGACAAATTCCTAAGCACCCACATACTTCCAAAACTCAAACAGGAAGAAATAGAAAACTTGAACACTCCCATAACCAGCGAGGAAATTGAATCAGTTATCAAAAATCTCCCAACAAATAAGAGTCCAGGACCACATGTCTTCCCTGGGGAATTCTACCAGACACTTAAAGCAGAGATAATACCTATCCTTCTCAAGCTGTTCCAAAAAATAGAAAGGGAAGGAAAACTTCCAGACTCATTCAATGAAGCCAGCATTACTTTGATTCCCAAACCAGACAGAGACCCAGCAAAAAAAAGAGAACCACAGGCCAATATGGCCTGATGAATATGGATACAAATGCCAATTTGGCCTGATGAATGGACCTGATGAATCTGGATGCAAAAATTCTCAACAAGATACTAGCAAATCAAATTCAACAGCATATGAAAAGAATTATTCACAATGATCAAGTGGGATTCATTCCTGGGCTGCAGGGCTGGTTCAATATTCACAAATCAAACAATGTGATACATCACATTAATAAAAGAAAAGAACCATATGATCCTGTCAATCGATGCAGAAAAAGCATTTGACAAAATTCAGCATCGTTTCTTAATAAAATCCCCGAGAAATTCGGCATAGAAGGAACATACTTAAATATCATAAAAGCCATTTATGAAAAGTCCACAGCTGGGGCGCCTGGGTGGCTCAGTCGGTTAAGCGACCGACTTCAGCTCAGGTCACGATCTCGCGGTCCGAGGGTTCGAGCCCCGCGTCGGGCTCTGGGCTGATGGCTCAGAGCCCGGAGCCTGCTTCCGATTCTGTGTCTCCCTGTCTCTCTGCCCCTCCCCCATTCATGCTGTGTCTCTCTCTGTCTCAAAAATAAATAAACGTTAAAAAAAAAATTAAAAAAAAAAAAAAAGTCCACAGCTAATATCATCCTCAATGGGGAAAAACAGAGAGCTTTCCCTGAGATCAGGCACAACAGGGATATCCAGTCTCACCACTGTTGTTTAACATAGTGTTGGAAGCGCTAGCATCAGCAATCAGTCAACAAAAGGAAATCAAAGGCATCAGAATTGGCCAAGATGTAGTCAAGCTTTCACTTTTTGCAGATGACATGATATTATACATGGAAAACACAATAGACTCCACCAAAAGTCTGCTAGAACTGATACATGAATTCAACAAAGTCGCAGGATACAAAATCAATGTACCAAAATCAGTTACATTCTTATACACTAATAATGAAGCAACAGAAAGACAAATAACGAAACTGATCCCATTCACAATTGCACCAAGAATCATAAAATACCTAGGAATAAACCTAGCCAAAGATGTAAAAGATCTGTATGCTGAAACCTATAGAAAGCTTATAAAGGAAACTGAAGAAGGTAACATTGGAAAATGGAGAAATGGAAAAACATTCTGTGCTCATGGATTGGAAGAATAAATATTGTTAAAATGTCAATACTACCCAAAGCAATCTACACATTCAATGCAATCCCAATCAAAATTGCACCAGCACTCTTCTAGAACAAGCAATTCTAAAATTTGTATGGAACCACAAAAGACTCCAAGTAGCCAAAGTAACATTGAAGAAGACCAAAGCAGGAGGCATCACAACCCCAGACCTTAGCCTCTACTACAAAGCTATAATCATCAAGACAGTATGGTATTGGCACAAAAACAGACACATAGACCAATGGAATAGAATAGAGACTCCAGAATTGGACACACAAAAGTATGGCCAACTAATCTTTGGCAAAGCAGGAAAGAATAGCCAATGGAAAAAAGACAGTCTCTTTAACAAATGGTGCTGGGATAACTGGACAGCAACATGAAGAAGAATGAAACTCGACCACTTTCTTACACCATTCACAAAAATAAACTCAAATAAACTCAAAATGGATAAAGGACCTGAATGTGAGACAGGAAACCATCAAAACCCTAGAGGAGAAAGCAGGAAAAAAAAAAACTCTTTGGCCTCAGCCGCAGCAATTTCTTACTTGACACATCTCCAAAGGCATCGGAATTAAAAGCAAAAATGAACTATTGGGACCTCATGAAGATAAAAGGCTTCTGCACTGCAAAGGAAACAATCAACAAAACTAAAAGGCAACCAATGGAATGGGAAAAGATATTTGCAAATGACATATCAGACAAAGAGCTAGTATCCAAAATCTATCAAGAACTCACCAAACTCCACACCCAAAAAACAAATAATCCAGTGAAGAAATTGGCAGGAAACATGAATAGACACTTCTCTAAAGAAGACATCCAGATGGCCAACAGGCACATGAAAAGATACTCAATGTCGCTCCTCATCAGGGAAATACAAATCAAAACCACACTGAGATATCACCTCACACCAGTCAGAGTGGCTAAAATGAACCGATCAGGAGACTATAGATGCTGGCCAGGATGTGGAGAAAAGGGAACCCCCTTGCACTGTTGGTGGGAATGCAAACTGGTGCAGCCACTCTGGAAAACAGTGTGGAGGTTCCTCAAAAAATTAAAAATAGATCTACCCTATGACCCAGCAATAGCGCTGCTAGGAATTTACCCAAGGGATAAAGGAGTGCTGATGCATAGGGGCACTTGTACCCCAATGTTTATAGCAGTACTTTCAACAATAGCCAAATTATGGAAAGAGCTTAAATGTCCATCAACTGATGAATGGATAAGGAAATTGTGGTTTATATACACAATGGAATACTACTTGGCAATGAGAAAGAATGAAATATGGCCTTTTGCAGCAACATGGATGGAACTAGAGCATGTTATGCTAAGTGAAATAAGTCATACAGAGAAAAACAGACACCATATGTTTTCACTCTTATATGGATCCTGAGCAACTTAACAGAAGACCATGGGGGAGGGGAAGGGAAAAAAAAAGAGAGGGAGGGAGGCAAACCATAAGAGACTCTTAAAAACTGAGAATAAACTGAGGGTTGATGGGGGGTGGGAGGGAGGGGAAAGTGGGTGATGGCCATTGAGGAGGACACCTGTTGGGATGAGCATTGGGTGTTGTATGGAAACCAATTTGACAATAAATTTCGTATTAAAAAAAACCAATTTGACAATAAATTTATATTAAAAAAATAAATAAATATATAAAGAAGATAAGTTCATGATACACATTTATTTTTAGCCTACATTTTCAACTTCCTATATCATAAGATCATTCCTATCAACTAGATCTACATCAGTTTCTAATAGCTGTATGGTATTCCATCGCGTGATTGTACTATCGTGTATTTAACAATCACCTACCAATGGGTTTGGGATTATTCTCAGTTTTCACTAGCATGAGTGTGACTGTGATAAATATCCTTTATAGACTCATTGGTTATTTCTTTAAGATACATTCTTAGAAGTGCATTGCTGAATCAAAAGTATGCTCTCCTATTCAAATTGCTTCCCTCCCAATTTGCCCCAGTTACACTTCCACCAAGAGTAAATGATGTTGCCTGATTTCCACGTCTTCATCAATGGATGATGAAGTTTCATCTTTGCTAATAGTTAAAACAATATATCAAATTTTCATTTGTATCCTTTTATTCCTAATGAGATTGAACATCTGTTCAAATGCTTCTTAGACATTTACATTTCTTTTTGGTAAACTGCCTTTCAGTTCCGTTAACCATTTTCTATTGGTAGAGTAATCTTTTTCCTGTTGATTTATGAGAACTCTCTCAAGTCCATGATTTATTTGACCACTCTCCTACTGATAGTTGTTTTCCATATGTTATCATTATAAATACTATAGTAATGAATATTTTTATAAGTAGATATTTGTACCCATCACATATTATTTCTATTGAACAGAACAAATTATAATGGAATAGAATAGATTAAAACACTCTAATACATGTTGCTAAAAGGCTTTCCGTAAAAGCCATACCAATTTACACTCCCACAATCAGAATATGAGAGAGCCTACCTAATAGCAATCCATTTCAAATTGAATCAAAGTATTACAACTATGCAGATAAAGACATAAAAGAGCATGGCATATAAATCACAGAGGCAGGTGATAGTCCTGCTGTACGATTTCTAGAAGCAGGATAGAAGAAGACCTGAACATTTGGTAGAACTTAAATGGAGAGGGACATAATCATTATTTCCTTTGGAATTTGGCCTAAACCTAGCTCCTTCATAATTCACTGAAAATACGTAACTGTGGCTAACTGAAAGTAAGAAATCTGATTAACACATTCAACATCTTACCTTCTCATATTCCACCGACTAACTCCAATCACTTATGGTGGAGATACCTGCCTCTCTTAGAAATGCTACAATGCCAGTGAATCCAAAGAAACAACACAGCCACTTCCTGGTGATGAGGTCAGAGTAGGGATTCCTGAAACCAGCCCTGGATGACAGGAAATAGTAATAGCTCCGCATTTTGCCAATTAAAGTACAGAGAAGTGTTTTAGACAAAAGTTGTAAGCAAATGAAACATGAAAATTTTACTCATTTGGTAAATAAAATGCTTCGCAACACCAAACTCAGATCAATGCTTTTTCAATAATCAATACTGGCAGATTCTCAATTCTACATGCTCTTCCCACTGAACAAATCCCATAGGCAGGGATAAATTACAGCATGCGGTGCATGGCAACAGCAGCAAGATTGCAAACAGGCTGGCAATGTCTCATGCAAAGAGCTGATAAGGAATGTCTAATTGATGGTTCTAAAGTACTTTCAAGGTATAAATCCAATAACATTAAATAGCAGCATCATCCAATTAAAGCAATTAAGAATTAACAGCCTGTTTTTCTTCTTTCAAACACAGGTTATCACACACTAAAACAATCTTAACAAGCCAAACTACTCCAGTAATATATTTTTTGTTATACGTATATTTTTATATATATGCCATGATTTGTGTATAAATTAAAAGTTCAGTTCTATGTCTTTTCCATTATAATTTAGCTGATTTTGGTTGTTCTTCCTATCTGTTACTAGTTATGGATCATATTATAATCACCATTTTCTAACCAAAAGCATCAAGCTCGCCATTGGGACTCTACTAAACAACATGACAGTTTCTTGAAAATGGTGTTATCTTTGTCATTTGTTTCAGTAGGAACACTTCAGAGTCTAATTATTAACGGTGCTGCTCTGTTGTGGCTCTTTTCATGTGGTCTGTACTCCCTCCTGAGACTTTGAAAATTCTGATGACTTCCAAATCATTTTACTAACTCAGACCTCTTTTCTATATTCCCACTGTGTGCTTCTAAATACTAATTGGTCATTTCTACCTAAGGTTCCACAGACAGTTCAGTCTCACATACCCAAAGCCTACCTCTCAAGATTCCTCTTCCCCCAGTGAAAAGTGCTGCTTCTTTTATCTTTTAGGTAATGAGGTCACCAGCCTGGGTAACTGAAGCTCTAAAGGTCAGCCACCTCCTTCTCTTTTCTCACCTCTCTTCCCCCTTCCACATCCTATCTATGCTGTTCCAGCTTGTAGCATGCCTGCTATAGGCACCATACTGTCACCATACCATGACATCGGTTTGCATCCTCCTCACTTCCTAGCAAGATGATCACTGTAGCTTATTAACTGCTACCATCCCCAGGCTTTCTTCTACCTACACCTTGATAGGGCTGCCAACAAGCTGTTTCAGAAATGATGACACAATCCCATCACTGTTCTTCTTAAAGCCCTTGCTGACTTCCCACAGCCAATGGTCCAGAACCGTTCCTGGATGAAGATATAGGTGTCAAGGCAATAGAATAAAATACATTTAAGATTGTGTAGCTTGATTCACAACTTTAAAATATTTGACTTGTGGCACCTGTATTTTTTTTTTTTATTTGTACTTCATTTGTACTTTTGCCTTATGCTCAGAAATGGGTAAGGTTAACCTGACTCAGGGGTATCCAATTACTATGATTTCTCCCCTTAACATTTTTTAAAATAACAGATTTATAGGAATATAATTCACTTATAGTAAAATTATCTTTTTTCAAACAAACAGCAAAATTCAATATTTTTTAGTATATTTGCAGAGATGTGCAACCATCCCCAGTATCTAATTCAAGAATATTCTATTATTCCAAAAAGAAATGTAAAGCTCCATAACATTTTATTATCCTAAAAAGAAATGTCATGCTAATTACCAATCACTCCCTAGTCTTTTTCCTAGCCCCTAGCAACCACAAGTCAACCACTAGTCAAAATGGATTTGCCTATTTTGGACATTTCACATAAAATGGAATCATAAAATGTGGCCTTTGGTGTCTTTCTTCTTTCATTTACAATAATGTTTTCAAGGTTCATCCATATTGTAGTATGTATCAGTACTTAATTCCTTATTACAGCTTGATAATATTCCACTGTATGGATATACCACACTTTGTTTATCCATTTATCAGGTGACAGACATTTGGGTTCTTTCCACTTTTTGGTAATTATGCATAATGCTACTAAGAACATTCATGTACACATTTTTGTGTGGACATATGCTTATGATTCTCTTGGGTATATACTTAGGAAAGGAATTGCTGGATTTAATGGGAAATCTATGTTTAGCATTTTAAGAAATGGCTAAATCTTTCCTAAAATGGCTGTAACGTTTTATATTCCTATCAGCAATGTATCAAAGTTCTAATTTCTCCACATCTTTGCCAACATTTTTTTTAATTATAGCTATCCTAGTGGGTATGAAGTAGTATCTCATTTGGTTTTGATTTGTGTTTATCCTAATGACTAATGATGCTGAGCCTAGTTTCACATGCTTATTAACTGTTTGCTTATTTTCTTAGGAGAAATAACTTTGAATCCTTTGCCCTTTTTTAAAATGAGTTATTTTTCTTCTTATGGGTGAGTAGTAGGAGCTCGTTATACATTCTGGCTGAATAATACTCCACTGTACAGAATATATGTTTCTTCTCAGATACATGATTTACAAATATATTCTACCATTGTGAGGGTTGTCTTTTTCAGTTTTTTAATGATGTCCTTTGAAGCACAAAAGCTTTTAATCTTTATGAAGTCCCATTTAGCTGTCTTTTCTTTTGTTGCTTTCTTTTGGTGTCATATCTGAGAAAACTAATCCAAAATCATGAAGATTTACTCCTCTGTTTTCTTCTTAGTCTTTTATAGTTTTAGCTCTTACATTTAGCGCTGTGATCCATTTTGAGTTAATTTTTGAATAAAGTGTGAGTTAGGGGTCCAACTTCATTCTTTTATTTGTGGATATCCATCTGTCCCAGAGTCATTATGTTGAAAAGACTATTCTTCATCTCCGCAAAATTGCCTTACCACCTTTTTCAAAAATCAACTGACCATAAACCTAAGTGTTTATCTCTCAAGTATCACTTCTATTCCATTTATCTATATGTCTAGTCTTATGCTAATGACACACTGTTTTCATTACGGTTGCTTTGCAGTGATTTTAAGTTCAAGATTTTTAAGTTACAACTTTGCTTTTCCTTCTAAGATTACTCTTGCTATCCTAGGTCACCTGTATTTTCATATAAATCCTAATATTATCTCGTCAGCTTCTGAAAAAAAATTAGCTTGAATTTTGATAAGGACCATGTTGAATCTATCAATTTGGGATAGTATTGGTATCTTAACAATACTAAGTCTTCTGATATGCATGCAGGAGATATATTTCTATTTATTTAGGTCCTTTTTAATTTCATTCAGCAATAGTTTTCAGTGTATAAATCTTGCACTTCTTTTGTTGAATTCCTTCCTAAATATCATATCCTTTTGGATGCTATCCTAAATTGCATTTTTTCTTAATTTCATTTTTGAATTGTTCATTACTGTTATATACACATATGATTGATTTTTGTATACTGATCTTGTATCCTGTAACTTGCTGCATTCGTTTATTAGCTCTGTTTTTCGTAGACTCCTTAGGATGCTCTATGTATGAAATTATGTCAACAAATAGAGATAATTTCACTTCTTTATTGCAGCCTGAGCATCTTTTATTTCTTTTCTTGTCTAATTGTTCTGGCTAAAACTACAATACAATGTTGAATAGACATGGTGAGAGCAGACATCTTATCTTTTTCCTGATCTTAGAGGGAAAGGTTTTTCACTGTTAAGTGCAAAGTTAGCTATAAGTTTTTTGTAAATGCTCTTTATCAGTTTGAGAGACCTCTTCTATTCCTAGTTCATTTAGAGTTTTCATCATGAAAAAGTGCTAAATACTTGTTTTCATTCATTTATTGAGATGACCACATGAGTTTTGTTTTTTATTCTATTAATGTATTATTATATTACATTGATTATTTTTCATGTGCTAACCAGTCTTGCATTCCTGGGATAAATCATCTTACTTAGGCTGGTGTATAATCCTTTTTATACATTGTTGGAATTGGTTTGCTAGCATTTTATTGAGGACTATAGTGTCTATATCTATAAGATATGCTGGTCTATAGTTTTTGTTTCTTGTTTCTTTGTCTGATTTTGATATCAGAGTAACACTGGCCTCATAGACCGGGTTGGGAAGTGTTCCCTTCTGTTTTATTTTTTGGAAGAGTTTGTGAAGAATTAATTTTCTTTTAATTTTTCTTTTAATATTTTATTGAACTCACTGGGTAGCTATCTGGCTTGGGCTTTTCTTTGTGCTAGTTTTATTGATTACTAATTCAATCTTTTTACTTGCTAAAAGTCTATTCAGATTTTCTATTTGTTTTTTAGTCAATCTCAGTATTTTGTGTCTAATAATTTATCTATTTCATCTAGGTTGTCTAATATAACAATCTACTTCTATTAATGCCTACTTTATTTCAGTAGTATACAAAAACTTTACTTGTGTATAGCTCTATTTGCTACCCTCTCCTTTGTCCTTTTGTTATCATACAAGTTCGTCCACACAGCTTTATACTTACAGCTTTGTCTTATAGGCATCTTTTAAATCAGGCAGGAGAAAAAAGGAGCTATAAACAAAAACACATATACCGTGTCTTTTATATTTTACTAGTGCTCTTTATTCCTTCATGTGGGTTCAAGTTACTGTCCAGTGTACTTTGATTTTAGCCAGAAGAACCTCCTTTAGTATTTCATGTAAGCAAGTTCTGTTAGTGGTGAATTCTCTCAGCTTTTGTTTATCTGATAATGTCTTCATTTCTCCTTCATTTTTAGAAAAAGTTTTGCTGGATATAGAATTTTTGGTTGTCAATTTTTCTTTCAGTGCTTTGAATGTGTCATCCGTGGCTTTCTGGACTTCCTGGTTCCTGAGGAGAAAATGGCTGTTAATACTGGTAAGACATCCTTATACACTTCTCTCTTGTTGCTTTCCAGATTCTTTGACTTTTGACAGTCTGATTATGACATCTCAGAGTGGACCTCTTTGAGTTTATCCTACTTGGAATTCATTGAGCTTGTTGGATATATAGATTCATGTTTTTTATCAAATATTGGCAGTTTTCAGATATTATTTCTTCAAGTATTCTTTCTGTCCCTTCCTGTCTCTCCTTTCCTTCTCATGCTTCCCGTTATGTATATGTTGTTACACCTGATGGTGTACCACAGTTCTCTGAGCTTCTGCTTACTTTTTTCATTCTTTTTCTTTCTGTTGATAGATTGAATTATCTCATTTGACCTGTCTTCAAGTTTTCTGATTCTTTGGCCTACTCAAATTTGCTATTGAATCCCACTAGGGAATTTTTCATTTTAGTTATTGTACTTTTCAGCTCCAAAATGTCTATTTGTTTTCTTCTATAATTGCTCTTTATTAGTATTCTTTTTGCTGAGATAGTCTTCTCATATATTCCTTTATTTCTTCAGACATGATTTCTTTTAGTTCTTTGAATATATTTATGGTCACTGGTTTAACATCTTTGTCTAGTGAGTCCAATGTCTCGGCTTCCTCAGTCAATAATTTCTATTGACTGCTTCCCCCGCCCCCAACCTCCGTGTATAGAACATACTTTCTTGCTGTTTTGTATGTCTCATAAACTTTTTGGAAAGTTGGACATTTAAGATAATATAATACAGCAACTCTGGAAATCAGATCTCTCTCTGACCATGGTTTGTTTTTTCTGTTTGTTGTTGTTATTGCTATTTGTTTAGTGACTTTTATGATTCTATTTTGTAAGGTCCATATTCTTTGCCATGTGCAGTGAGCTTAGCTATTAGCCAGCTAATAGCTGGGCAGGTATTTTTTTAAAGGCCATCAACCAGTACATCTTCCAGGCTTTGCTAACAGGATCTCTGTGTATGGTGGGCCACATCTTCAATTTTCCAGCTATTTCCAACTCTTTATTAGGGTTCATTCCCTGTGTGTGCAGAGGCTGAAGGTCAGCCATAGGTGAGAGACTGGGGCCCTCTTTGGTCTTTTCTAACTAAGAATATTTACACCCCTACCCATGTGCATGCCTTTTTACATTCCCAGGCAGATGTGTGAGTTTTTCAAAGCCCCTGATGGACATCTCATTTCCCAGCTGTTAATTTAAAATTTTTTTGATTAGCATCCTGTTTTCCCCAACTCTTATTGCTGCCTCAAGCAGCTGCAATGTTAAACAACTGCAATGATCGTTTCTGACAAGTGTCTCAGGAGAAAGATTTTCTGCACTGAGTGAGTTTTGAAACAGGTCAAATAATGACAAGACCTGAAAGTGGGAGTTCCCAGAAAGCTACCAGACGGTCAAATCATGGCCATTCTCTGGGAATAAGGCTCAGCTCTGAACATATTTTGACCCATCCAGTGGATTCTAGGCTACTGTTTTACACAGCTCCCGTGATGGCAAACCTGCTGCTTTTCAAGGCTTCTTCAGAGTTAGAAAAAAGGGAATGGGAATAGGGCAAATTAAATGACACAGAGCTCACTGTTCTTATTGAGAGTCACATATTCTTTTCCTGAATAAATGCTCCTTGGATTGTTGTAATCTTTTAACTGATCAAGTTCTACAAATGTTGATTTGATCATTTTTGTCCATGTTTGCCTTATTTTTATGGCATAGTAGAATTTCAGAGGCCTTTACTACACAATTCTAGAAATACTTCTCTTTCCCCTTAGCATTTTACAGGCACTAAGGTCAGGACTTTATGTATTTTTTTCATCATATACGTTTTTGTCAAGTAATCTTTGTTGAGTACTCCACCCCTTGCCAGAGCCTCTTTCTTCAGGGTTATCTTTGAGTCTTTAAAATTTTAAATCTAAACACAATTTTCAACTTGTTTTCTGCTGTCAAATAACAAGTAACAATTGCTACCTAACATCATTGTGTTTAATGAAGATAAAGTGAAATCGAATTTTAACCAAACAGAACACAAAGACTTAAAATTTTCAAGCAAACATATAGCATGACGGTGGAGGGTTGTCCTGTTACAAATGAAATACTCTATCATCTAGGACTTTTTGTCGTAAGAGAAATTTTGATACCCTTAATCATTGTGGTTGTAGTTCTCTCCTACCTCTTTAATACTCTCATCTACAGACCCACAGATTCATTGATGATATTCAGCAACGTTCAGCAAAGATGACCAGGGACCTGTACTGATGGCTAGATTTTACCTTGCTAAGGCACAAAGTTGATAACAGCAATAGATAAACCTGTTAATTAATTAACCAATTAATTAATAGATGCAATAGGATGGAAACAAAACTGGAAGGTCTTAGGTGAAGGAACAACAATCAGGAAAATCAACTCTATATTATAACTACATATTAATATAACTACATATTAGTATTACAAACTTAAGTTTCAGAAAATTTCGGGACTGAATCTGAGTCTACCATTCACCAGCTCTGTGACTTGGGGAAGTCATTTTACCATGCAAAGCCTCTGCTTCCTCTCTGAAAATGGAAATAATGCATAAGTATTTTGCAGATTGAGTGAATTCATGCATATATAGCATTTAGTGTCGTGTATCTCTCATAATAATCCCTCAATAAATGATAATACCAGGACGTAACCAGAAAACTCCCATCCCTGAGCAGACTGGCTAAGTGCATCTACATGAGTAGGTTTGTATTTTGAAAAACAAGGTATGTTTCAAAAGTGAGAGTAATGCCTCCAGGGCAGTCTTCCATCTCCCACCATAGAGACATTTCCCAAACTGATTCACGTACATTAATCTCTCTCCTGTATGCCACATGTTACCCGTCTATAAATCATAGATTTCCAGAAAACATGTCATTCATTCACTCATGCATGCATTCTCATGATCAACATTTATTGGGCATATTACACATGCCAGGCACAGTGCTCACTTCGGCAGCACATATACACATGCCAGGCACTAATCTTCGCATTGGTGTAAGAATGATAAGCAAGCAGACAAGGTCCCTGCCCTCACAGAGATTACCTTCCATTAGGGGCTGGGGGTAGAGTCTAGTGACTCTGTTCTAGCAGTAGAGACTAAAAACACCAAGACGGCATTTCCCTGACTCTCCAATAGTGTAGGTTTTGCCTAAGATTTGCTCCAGATTTCACCCAGGAGGCCCCCATCCGCAGGATTTCAAAGTCAGAGGGAAGATCATGAGGTAGATGCTGTATTTCTACTGCTCCTGACAGAGGCTTAGGTATTCTGCAATTTTTTTAGCCAAAGTCCCAGTATCCCCTTCCTAGATTTCTGTGTAGATTTCTATGTAAGACTGGTCCTAAGGTTTCCTTGACCAGGCGAATAAAAACACAGGCCTAAGGAAGGGAGGGGCTACGAGAAGACAGGGGAAGAGATTTCCAGGTCAAGCAAACATCAGGACCACAAGCCCAAATTTGGAGAAGAGTTCATTGTATTCCATCCTCAGAAAGAATAATAGCATGATTGAAGATTGGGGAGAAATGGCTCAAGATGAGACTAGAAAACTACCCAGGTTCTAGAGCCGCTCAAAGTGTGGCCATGTCTGGTGCCCCTCTGCAAACTGTTTGTTGAGGATCTGTGATGAGATAGGGACAAAATGTAAGAGTAAATGTTTAGCAATTTTGTAACAGCTTTACACTGTCATAGCAGTCAAGCAATAACTGTTGGTCTGTAACAAACTGGAAATTTACAAAAACAAAACTGGTCTTCCACCACAGATAGTTTGAGAAGCATTGCTCTCCATGTCTTGCCTCTCAAACTTCTCTGTGAAGGGCCAGATAGTAAATGTTTTAGGCTTTGGGGGGCTGTAGAAACTCTGTCCTAACTACACACCCCTGCTGCGGTAGCACAAAAGTGGCCATAGGCAATATGTCAACAAAGGGGTATGGCTGTGTTGCAGTAAAACTTCATTTAGAAAAACACATGGTGGGCAGATTTTGGCCAGTCATGCAGCAATTTGTCAATCCTGCCCTAGGCCACAGTAAGAGACTGGGCCGGACTCTAAAGGCAATATAACCATCTGCTTAACCATTGTATGCTAATTATACTTAGATTAAACAAAAACAAAAACAAAAACAAAAAACCTACCTGCTTAATCAAAAACACCCCTCACTCTTGGTCCTTTCCCATCATGCCTGCAAGTATTTGTAAAGCCTTCGCTTCAGTGACTCTAAGTCAGAAAAAAACCTTAAAGCTCCTCCTACCTCCAAATCAGAGTTCTCCTCAAAGCTACCCTGTCAGATGAAGTCTCCATTTAAAGGCAAGGTACCTTTTGTCTATTGCCTGCATTCTCAAGGAAAGATGATGGCACCGTTCACCTTGCGTAGCCTGATGAGCCAACCTATGGCCCCAAGGGGTCACAGCCTTACGTTCTCCAGGACCTGGTCAAAACTAGGTTGACATTGCCCTCTGAATCAATTTTCTGAAGCCCAATTTCCTGAAGTATACTACCCCGTTTTTCTTCTGTACAAAGTTACATTTCTAAGTCCCAGTGTACTTTTGTGACCACTGCCCATCCCTGGCTCTTTTGGTATGTGTGCAATGGCTGTATTGGGCAAGAGGCCTGCCACATGTGTAGCCTTGTTTTTCTCTGGGTTCAGACACTGCCACAGGCTGGAAAGCTTTCTGCATTCATACATGTCTCCATTTACACAGCACCCACTTCATAAACACGACCCAACACCCACCCGTACAGTGAAATGCCTTATTCTCTCCCCCACACGGAGCATAGACCACTGTATGTGTGACAGGACAGATGCCTACCAGCAGGTCTCACACACAGAGGGTATAGAGCTGAGGCAGTTCTTGCTGAAATCTCTCTTTTATTTAAGATTTCTTTCACTGACTCATGATAAACCTAATGGGTAAAACTTCGCTGTTGCAAGTTTCCTTAAAATATCCCTTCTGGGCCTACCACCATTTATCTTGGCAGCGGGTAGCCTGGAGAGTTTTGGAAAGTCTCAGCTTGGCATAGCCTCAGAGCTACTGGCACATTAAAGATTAATAAAGCGCATTTAACTGAGCTCGGGACACTGCAACGTGATCCTTCACCGTGAAATGTGCAAGATTCTTTGTTTGCAATGAACAAAACTGAAGCCAAAAAGGGCCTACCGTGACAAGCTAAGAGAGGAAACAATCAGGAACTTTGTGTATCTTTCCTTGGTAAATTGATGGGCAGGAATCAATGCCCCTGTTCGCTATACTCTTGCTTAGCACTCTCAGGAATTTAAGATGGGCATCTGAGTATGATGCGCAGGGCTGGGCATGTGTAGTGAGCTCACAGAACCACAGAGATAGTACAAATGCAGCGGGTTCCTTAAAGTATGAGAAAAAGACTGACTCCAAACAAATTCCTAGTCTAGCACGTTCTCCAAAGAAAGTCAAGATAAAGCAAAGCATTTCAAAGCATTTTGGACTTGCTTTAGTAAAACAGAATGTGTGTGCTTGACTGAATATTAACCTAGGAAGGAGAAAACACTTTTTGCATGCATAGGTACGGGGCTGGCGGCAGAATGAACCAGGGAACATTTAAAATGAAAATAAAAATTAAACAAGCCTGTACATCGTAACTGTTGGTTCACAAAAGGAATCTATTTGCTATCAATCTGGGGACACCTGGACACATGCAACAAATACTGGGACAGAGCAGTGGAAGCAAACATTTAGAAATGTATCATTCTGAATTCTGGCAAAGGCAAAGCGCTGGTGGACTCCACGTGCTGGGTAATGCCTTGTGTCTATTTACACAGTGCGATCCCCTCACGTCCTCCAGAAAAATCCCAGGCAAACCCTGTGCTGTGCACATCAGAGCTCTGGAGCCCTGCTCTGAACACCTCAGGCGCCCTTTCTTCCACACCAACATAAACATTAAGAAGAAAAAAAAAATCAAGAAAGAAAGAAAAGAAGAAGAAGAAGAAGAGAAAAGAAAATTCTGTCCTTACCTAAAAGGCATAGCAGACAGGGACACGGTGAGTGTTTCACGTTAGCCCACTCAGTGCTTTCTCTTTCATTCGGTCAATGTTCTAACGCTATTGATGAGAGTTCCTGGGGTTTTCGGATCTTCCTTCAAGAGTTTTAATCACTGGCTTCCCCAGCCCGGGTTTAACAAACACCGCTGTGTTTTGTCAATATTTGTATGCAGCACCACATTGGGCAACCGGCCAACACAGCGTTTCAAGAGGCAAGGGGAGAAAACGGACACCCTAACAAACATGCTTCCCTCTTTTGTGTCTTTCAAGGTGGCGCCCAAAGTGTCATCTTTGATTCTGACGGGAGCTAAAGATAGCCTCTTTTTGTGACTTTCTCCACTGCCCCCAAACGCCTGGCTGGGCTGCCCGAGCTGGGCTCAGCAAAGTTTGTTTTTTGTCTCCCTGCCCTGAAGTTCTCCGCACAACCGCCCGGCTTGCCTCTCCACCAGCTGCACTTTAAATGTATTTTAATTGGCTGGAATGTCGAAAGAATCCATTTGGCAGTCGTTTGCATGTGAAGCACGCCCAGGGCAGCTGAAAGAGGCCCCAGAAGCAGCCGATTACTTCATCAAAAGCTGCAGTTTGAATACCATTGACTCCTACATAACTACAGTGAACTCAATTCTATAGGCAAGAAGGAGTAATTAATAATTTGCTGAGAAAATTCTTCATTCATCTAAAAGCCAAAAATGCAAAGGGAAAAAAATCCCCGCAGACACAACAGTTCTTATGAAAGGCTTGATTTATAGCCTCCAGTTCTACTCTTCACAAACATTGACTTTGTATAGCATTACAGGAGGGGGTCTAATGCATAATTCGGTTTGCCTGAAAAGTTAATTTAAGTAATTTTCCTTTTGAATGATCCCCTGAGATACATCCTTCTATTACCTCTTTATACATTAGCCATATGCTACAATAAATATTGTCAATACTTGTGGCATTTCCTCATTCCCTTTATTTTTCTTGGTTGGCTGCAATAATTAGTTCGTGGCGTCCACTAGATCCAGTCACAAATAAATTCACTCCGAGTCAAAGTGGATAGTCATCACTATGCAGAATTTACCAGCCATACTGAAGTTTAAAATTCTTTAAAACAAATGTCAGTTCAAACAGATTCTAATCAAGGGGGAAGGAAGACATATACAAATGTAATAAGTATATATGTCTCAAAAATAAAATAATGATGAGATACATAAAATAAAGAAACGGAATAGCTTTTAAGTGGGTCTTGACAAATATTTTGCTGAGAAGCCTTTCTAATAGCAATTAAACTGGGCTTACAGATTTAGGAGCCCTGGAGAGTAAATTTTGAAGAAGCACCCTAAGTAACCCTGATCTTCACCCCTCATTAACAACCCCTGGTTCAGAGTCAGAGTATCTAGGAGGATCTTGGCACATCTGAGGATGTCTCTCAGTGGAAAATATGAGCCAGAGAACATTGTCAAATTTGTTCTAATGCCTTTTCCTCACTTCAATAAAATGGTGGTTCATAACAAGACAGTACAAGAGAAAGAATGGTGTACGAAAGTTGCTTGGGTGAATTTGTTGAACAGTTCAGACACTGAAAACAGCACCCAAAGTGAATGGGCTTCATTTGCAGAAAGGCAGAGGAGGAGAAGATCTGGAGAAAAAATGAGGGCCAGCTGCATGGACACACAGCCTGCAAGGTTACACAGAGCCCCCTGATCAGAATGGAGCAGCCCTTGGATTAATGCTGTGCTGGTGCCGTCTTGAAATTCTTCACTCTGGAGCCAGGGACCCTGCATTTTCATTTTGCATTGGGTCCAGCAAATTATGCAGCAGGTCTTGACAGAGATAATATAAATCTACCCATTTCAATACATGGTTGAAAATGAAAAGCACTGGGAAGACCATACTGAGGGTGTGGGTAACACTCTGCTTTTTGTCTGACCCAACATTCTACTTTAGATTTTGCAGCAACTGAGAGGATTGAGGAGGGTGATTTAGGAAGAAGAATCTCTCGAGCAAACATGGGATGAGAGTGATATGGCAGGTTCTAACTGGCCCTGAGCCGATGGTTCACTGTTTGCTATATGACCTCACTTCCCATAGGTTCAGAGAATTTTTTCTTTTTCCTACAGCCAGTCCCCAGTAGTCACTCTATGGGCAGGAAGTTCCATGTATAACCAACATCCAATTTTAAACTATTCCAGAGTCTTGATTCATGGTTTGACAAAATTAAATTCAGTGCCAAAGACTGAAGGGCACTGTTTACCCACTACTGTAAGGTCCGGTGGCTCACAAGTTACTAGAGTTCTATAGATCGGGGACCCATTGGTCATCTTATACTTCCAAAAGTGTTCTCCAAGACCAGCCTTTATACCTGGATTCTGGCCTGCCTTGGCCATAACAGAAACTATTAGAAAAAAAAAAAAAAGAATTTTTCTTCTAGAAAAGAAATTGGTCTCAGATGCCAAATACTTAATGTCACTGGCATCTTGTATCTATTGGCTAGACTGTTAACATGCTCTGATACTGATGCTTAGCAAATAAAACAGATTTGCATTCTAGAAATAGAATGGAATTCAGAAATAAGCTGGTCCAAACTATTATTTTTTGAAAAACTATAACTGAGGCAACAAACAATTAATGACTTCCCAGAAAGTCAATTAAAAAAAAAAAAAACAAAAAACAAAAAACACTGTCTAGGCTGCAAACTTCCTTTGGCTACACATGTTCCTATGTTGGACCAGGAAAGTGGTTCCCCATTCTGACTTGCCCACTGACTCCTAGATATATTCCTGGATCTCGTCCGCTTTTATACCTCCAGATTTATTTCAAGTGCCCAAGACCTAACTCCTTGTCTTACCCCTTATGAGCCACTTTCATGCACAGCACTGAGTGTGATGCATCTATAAGGACCTCTGAACTTACACAAAACACACGGCATAGCCATCATAGAACAGGGCCACCTAGGAATTGTTGAATCTTATGACATAAATTCTTCTCAGCCACTTAGAGAGCTTTATTATATATCCTGGGAGAGGCAGTCTGAAAATCTCACAGTGTCCAAGGAACCGCAAAGTGATCCAGTTTTAACTTCCTGCCGGAGCTTGCCAGCTTATGCGCCCTTCTTTATCCATAATCTGAGTATAGGCTTCAATAGGTCAGAGATTCCTTAGGCTGTGGCTGATCCATATGGGGCCACACAGAGGCTTATGGTGACTCATGGACACAAGGCAAAAAACCATGTACTGGGACGCAGAATAATCTATTAGAAGGATCTGATAGGTTCTAGAAGTCATATAAGGGTTAGAGCCAGAAAGGCAAATAGAAGGCTCTGAGCATGAATGTGAAGGTCGTGATGCTAATGAGAAACAAACCAAGTGCCCAGTGCGCCATGTTTCTTGCACCGAGCCCGACAGGTCCCCAACTTCCTCATGTGTCCATGGGTAGGTATACTAACTATTCCTACCACCCAAGACTAGAACATGCACGCTTATCACAGTCCTCAATCATGGTAACACTGAAACCAAGAAAGCTCAGAAAGCACTCAAAACTCACATGACAAATCTAGGTCAGCCAGCCAGTAGGTCAGAGTCCAAGAAGACAGAAAAAGCAACAAAGTCCCAATTTCTGGCCAACCAGAAGACTCACACATGGCAGATTTGGCCAAGTCAATGAAAAGAGTCAAATCCCAGTTTCTTGATTCTTCAGGAAATGAAGAAGCAAATCAAGACAAACAACAAGTGGATTAAGATACTGGTTTGTAAAAGATGCCCCTAGGGGCTTCTGCTTGGAGAAACAGGAACCTTATCTTAAACATGGCCAGCCTGTGGCTTGGGGATGTTGTTCACTGGGAAGTAAAAAACCCAGGAGGAAAACACAATACAAAACATTTGATCTATTAAATTCAATCAGACTAGTATTAATGGAGCTCGTGCTGAGTGTATGGTCCTTCTCAGGATCACAGGGCTGAGTGATGAATAGTTCTGGCATGAGGTTGTACATTATTAGGTTAGGGCTGCCATAACAAAGTACCATAGACTGTGAGGCTTACACAACAGAAATTTATTTTCTCACAATTCTGGAGGCTAGAAGTCCAAGATCAAGGTGTCAGCAGGGTTGATTTCATCTGTCTTTCAGATGGCCATCTTCTCCCCATGTCTTAACATGGTCTTTCCTCTATGTGTATCTGTGTCCTAATCTCTTCTTATAAGGACACCAGATTAGAGTCTACCCTAATGACCTCATTTTAACAGATTATATCTTTAAAGATTCTATACTTAAGTACAGTCACAGTCTGAGGGACTGGGGATTAGGAGTTCAATATAAGAATTGGAGGCAGGGAGACACCATTCAGTCTATAACAGGTGCCTTGGGGTCACTTCTCATTTACTCCAGAGCCACTTTACTATTGACCATTTAGAGATGGGAAAATTCAGACATAGATTAAGAAATCTGTTGGAGGACACAGAGCAGAGCCAATATGATTCTAAAGCCCCAGTTCTTAACCCAATACCTTGCTGTGTTTCCAGAAGCCAAGTTTGTTTTTTTATCTATTTAATTAACATGATTCCAACAGCACTTGGTGCCCAGAATCTATATCTCATACTCCATGAGTTCCTGGAGCTTGGCCATCATAAATCCAATTCATCAAGCATTTATTGAGCATCTATGAAATAGGCCAAACTTCTCTGCTTGCTGGCAATTTTTTCCAAGAGATGACAATAGTAGTCATAGGTGTGAGATAACTCACTAAGTTTTGGAGAAAGAGGAGACCTAAAGACCTGAGGTTAATGACTTGATGTCTACTGAGGAGTGTCCCATGGCTAGGAAGGGAGGCTGACACTCATGGGGATCCCTGAGGTCAATGTTCAGCCTTCGGAAGCCAGAAAACCACATCACAGCTCCTAAAAATGACAATTACCATAGAAGCTATAACTTAGAATCACACAAGAAGCCCTGGGCAAACTGATGACCATATGTGAGGAAAGAAGAGAAGGGAAGGAGGAGAGAAAAAGAAAGAAAGAAAGAAAGAAAGAAAGAAAGAAAGAAAGAAAGAAAGGAAAGAGAAAGAAAGAAAGAAAGAAAGAAAGAAAGAAAGAAAGAAAGAAAGAAAGAAAGAAAGAAAAACATGGTAGGAAATATTTGACAGCCACATGCCATACAGAAGGTATTAGGCTAGACAGTACTGATAATGTCTCTTTTAATCCTCACAAAATGCTGTGAAGGAAAGTGTATTTATGGTTATTTTAAAGATTCATAAACTCAGTCTTGGTTGTGTTAAAACTTTTGCTCACATTGTCACAGATAGAAATTGGCAGAGCCAAGATTTAAACCCAGCTTTATTCATGTTTTCCTTAAACCTCTCTGCCTGCCAACTCTAAACCAAGCAACGAGAAGCAAGCAGGAAGCTCATATTAACAGTCAATCGGGCTGTGCTGGATGAGGCACTATCTCTAATGGGGGCACCCTTATCCCCACAAGTCCGGTACCTACGGAGGTCAAAGCCCCTGGGTGTGAAACTATGAAATTGATTTCAGAAAAGATTGGCTGCTGGTGAGACAGTGCAATCCAGTGTGAACTGAAATGAGAAAGGTCAGAGAGACTGTCTGCTGATGGATAGAGCTAACACAGGGCTAGTTCTCTGATAACAAAATAAATGGGGCTTGTTGATGGGGTTCACTTACTTTATGCAAATGATTCCGCCCGTGTATTTATTCCTTTGTTGCGTGGGGGTTTGCCTTGATAAAATATATCAGCTCCAACCACCAGGGAAAATAAATCTTGCTGGCCATTCAGAAACCAGACTCCAGATTCAGAGCTGGATGAGACAACCTTTTAGTGAAATCAGTGGTCGGCTAGGCACCAGGGAATTCAGATGTTGTTTATTCAGTGACAGATAACGATTTATAGCTAGGAGAGAGACAGAGAAAGAGTCATAGAGGAGAGAAAAACATCCTGACTTGTATTTGTATTCAATGAGTGCACTTTAAAGTGCCAATATTTAAAGAGCTGTCAGAAGATTAGGTGTGGATCAACAATTCGCCAATATTTTGGTAAGCCACAGATGGTGGACCATCTATGATGGCAGGTGCTGAAAACAAATGTATAATTCCAACTTCCATTTTATCTTGACCATCAAAGAAGTATCAAAATAGTGAAAGAGAGGGGTGCCTGGGTGGCTCAGGTGGTTAAGCATCCAACTCTTGGTTTCAGCTCAGGTCATGATTTCACAGTTCGTGAATACATGCCCTTCATGGGGCTCTGTGCTGACAGTGCGGAGCCTGTTTGGGATTCTCTTTCTCTCTGCCCTTCCTTCTCTCTCTCTCCTTCTCTCTCAAAATAAACACATAAACTTTAAAGAAATAGTTAATGAGAAATAAAAATTGCTATGGGTGTTAGAAATGCATTTTTGGTAAGTGATTCTTCCTAATTTTTGTTACATGGAAAGTCATGATAGGATCTTATATCATCCAGGATATCATTTGCTGGCTACTTAAGAAAGCAATTCAATAGCATATTTGAGAGCCAATCACCCATAATACTTTCTGTATAGCAGATCTTTTTCCAAGTGCCTCAGATAGAACAGCTTTATGAAGGTAGGAGCCATTATTACTCCCATTACTCCTATTCTACAGGTGGAAGAACTAAGGCTCTGCGAGTTGTCCTCAGTCACAATGACATATTTCAAACTAGAGCTGTAATTCAAAATAGGGAACATGGCTCCTCACCACTGCCCACCCTGCCTCTCATGGCAACATGTTGTCCTAGGCATTCGGAATTGACCAATTGGGCACAGAGCCCCAGCTTCATCTAGCTTCACTTTATTGCTCTGCCTTTTCTTCTACCACCTTCTCCGACAGACAGGGGTGTCTCCTCCTTACATCAATATAGGCCTCTGGAGATGCCCAGTTTGATAGAAATACCTTAAACTTCTTATTGTTTTGGGTTTTTTGTGTTTTTTTGTTGTTGTTGGTTGTGTGCGTGTGTGTGTGTGTGTGTGTGTGTGTGTGTGTATTTCCTGCCAGGAAAATGTTGTGCTGAAGCATTCTGTGGAGGAGAGAAGTGAGGGATTCTGGGCCTGATCTTCCCTTAAAGCTTGTTTTCAGGATGACCAGCTGCCCAACCCATCTCTGTGTTATATACTGCTTTCTTACAAAAAATGTAACTCCTACTCAGGCAGAGGCAACAGGTTTCAGTCTTCACAGTCAGATTCACCTAAGATCAGCCACTTCTCTGCCATTTACTGTGTCACCTCGGAGAGGTGACTTAACCCCCCTGAGTCTTAGAGTCTTTACCTCTAAGGAGATGATAATATGACTATTTAAAAGTACTTAGATCATATAATGTGAAAATGTCCGGTTTATTAGTGGCCCTTAATTCATGCTAATTTCTCTTTTCTTCCATTGTCATGCCTGGACTAAAGCTAGGAACATGAAGACAACTGGGGAGCCCTTACTCCCAGAACTCTCCTCAAGTACTCTGGACTTAAAGATGTTTTAGCCACGTATTAAGGCTCCTACTGACATTGTCTTTAGCTGCATAAGCAAAATCAGTTGCTGAGAAAATGCCTTATAATGGTAAATATCTGTAATAGCAAATAACATCATTGGACTATTCTGTAGGATTTCTGAACCACATGTGACTGAACTCTAATTACTTGTGGAAAAAAATCAGAAAACACAGGAGTCCACAAGACAGTTCGTTCACCAGACTTACCCGTTGTGATAAATCTTTAATGATATGAGTATATATAATTATCTAATAGCTTTAAGAGTCATTTCAAAGAGAAATGCTATCCTATTTTTTGTAAGCCACAAAACAATAACACTTTTATAAGTAGGGTTGCACTTAATATTTCACTATATATTATTAATATTAATATTAAACTTAATATTTCAAAGTCACTATCCTTGAGGGGCATTTTTTCTTATCATCACCAATGGCCATTTTCAATATGTTCCCCCCATTCTACTTTTGTCCCTTTCCATTATGTTATAGGAAAGGCATTTAAGAAAAGCAGACTAGAGAACATCATGGCAAAAAAGAAAAAAAAAAAAAAACACATTTTAAATGCAAGCCCAGTAAAGCCAGAACTAATTTTTGTCTATATAAACACGATAAGTTCAGGAAACATCAGTTCCACATCCAGCAAAGACGTCTGGAAGAGATCAATAATGTAGTTATTTATTACTTATTTATGTGTTTTAACTAAAAAAAAAAATGGCTTGAATCGTATATGGGAAAAAGGCAAAATTTATAACACAATCAAGTACAGACATTTGGCAAGATGTATGTAAAATGATGATATATGGGAACAAAAAAAAGACTTCACAGAGAAAATCAATAAATAACCAAAAGGGAAGCCATTTAGTTCCAAGCCTAAAAGATCAAAATAGTTAGATGGTAATTAGAGGATATTCTAGGTTTGAGTTCCCTTATTCCTCACCTTTAAAAGATCACTCCCGGGGTGCCTGGGTGGCTCAGGGGGTTGAGCAGCCAACTTCAGCTCAGGTCATGATCTGGCGGTCCCTGAGTTCGAGCCCCGTGTCGGGCTCTGTGCTGACAGCTCAGAGCCTGAAAGCTGTTTCGGATTCTGTGTCTCCCTCTCTCTTACCCTCCCCTGTTCATGCTCTGTCTCTCCCTGTCTCAAAAATAAATAAAACATTAAAAATAAAAATAAAATAAAAATAAAAGATCACTCCCTAGGGGTGCCTGGGTGGCCCAGTCCCTTAAACAACAGCCTTTGGCTCAGGTGATAATATTAAGGTTTATGAGTGCAAGCCTCGTGTCAGGCAGTGGGGGGGTGGGGGGTGGGGGGTGGCGGGGCAAGAGTGCTGTCAGCGCAGAGCCTGCTTCAGGTGGTGTGTCCCTCTCTCTCTGCCCCTCATAAGTAAATAAACAATACAGAAAAAGTCATAAAAAATAAAAGATCACTCACTAATTCAAATGCACATATGTAAGAAACCTTTTATTTGATATTGATGGAACACCTTCATGATAAACAATGAGAAAAAAAAAAAGACGTCCCAAATATTATAGAGTTCCTGGTTCAGTTAGCTTGTGTAAAAATTATACCCACTTAGGGAAAATGAAAGATTGAAATATTGAAGCACTTAAGCTCTGAGTGCCGGATGAAGAGTAGGGTTCATTTTAAAACTATAACCATAATCTCAATTCCATATGCCACATTTCAAGTTACCGTAATCCATCCTCAGGCTACCTTTTATTTTCTTGGTTTGTTTTTTTTTTTTCTTAACCCAATTTGCTCATTTACTCACTTGTTCTCTAGACCTACTCTACATATTCTCACTGTAACACTTGGGGCATGTTCTTCTAACACACACACACACAAACACAAACACACACCATACCTGCACCCACATCTACCTGTGCACCAGGGATATAATTCTTACTTCTTGGCTGAATCTTCCAAAGCCCAAGGTTAAGTCCTGTCTCCTCAGATGTCTCCATTCCCAGTCATTCCAGCCCACAGTGACATCAGATTACTCCCTCTTTGTCTGTGGTAAGTGACAAATAGTCTTAAAGAATGCCTTATGTTGGGATTTTCTCATGAATACATTGCATCTGTCCATTTACAATTGGTCGTAAGCTCTTTGCACCGAGTGTTCCTATGTACCTTTTTGATCCCTGACTTCTGTACTTCGCACAGAGAAAGTGGTCAATAGCACTCTGCTGACCATTGGTTGGTGCCCTTTCTGGTGTCAGCAGTCAGCTTTAAAACTTTTCCAGCAAAAAGAAATAGAGAGTTCACTTAAGATTATCAGCCTGGGTCAGTCCAATGAGACCATGCCAGGGATGCAACCATGAAATAGGCCTTCAAAGACCCAAGAAAGGGTTGGTTCCTTCACGGTGTAGAGCTGGTGGCCCGAAGTCAGTATGCTGGGCCCCCCTGTTTGCTAACTGTGTCATGTTGGGCAAGTCCTTAACCTTTCTGTGCGTTGCTTTCGCTGTTTGTAAAATGGTGATTGTAACAGTTATAGCCAACAATTGTATAATGTTCCCTAAGCCTTTTGCAAATAATAACTCATCTAATTCTCGTAACAACACTGTAAGGTAGGTCCTACTATTATTATTTTCTATTTATATTTTATACATTAGGAAACTTGGGTAGAGAGAGGATCAATTTCTTGCCTACAGTCACAGAAAGTGCCAGAGCCAGAATTTTAATCCAGCTAGTGTAACTGCACAGTCCATGCTCCTCACTGCTATGCTGAACTGCCTACCATGAAAAGTAATATATGCTCTCAATATGAATTTAACAAGGATGAAAAATATATTAAAGTTCTTGGGGACTATGGGGGAAGATACAGTTAGGCTTCTTTTTTTTTTTTTTAATGTGACTCCTTTTTGTATCCAACTATTTCCACATACGATGTGTTACCTTCTTTGTCAAAGCAAGAATTAGGGCTGTGGGAAAGATAATATTAGATGGTCATGTTAAGCAGTGAGCACAGGGCCTGGCAGCTGGTGTGAACTCATGGGTTTGGAGCAATTATTATGATTATTACTGTAATGATGACGGTCACTGAGTAGGGGTTCAGACACCAATGATGTCACTTCTGGCTCTTCCTTGCCCTGTCACCTCTCTGCTTTACTCTGCCCAAATCTCTAGATAGATGGGTTGAAAATTTATCCCTTAAGGAAGGGAGGAGAGGAGCAAAGAGATCCTTCCCACTGCTTGAAACACACCGCACCTTTACCTTGGTAGATCTAGGATCTAAATGTCTCCTTCACATTGTAGCCAAACTGGATTATTTTTTTTTCTCCTAAATGTCTTGTACTTTCCCAATTTCAAATATTTGTTCAGTCTGTGCCCTCCAGTACAAATTCTTTCTCTCCCAAATCCACTGCTATTTGCAAATTCTTCTAAGCACCTTGAAATTTTACTACATCTCCTGTTAAATGAATCAATGCATTCATCCATTTATCCATTTTGTAAACAATGATACCCATACTACTGGGTGGCAGGCACTTTGAGAGGCACTGGGAGTGATAAAAACCAGAGAGCCTCAGGCTCTGGGAGGGGAGAGGGGGGCAAGAAGATCAATGATTAAATACCAGGTGATAAGCCTATGCATGTAACTTGAAAAATATGGCTCCTTCTGTCTTTTGAATTTCATACCCCCCTCTTTGCATTCTTTTTGTGATTGCATATTCTGTCTATTATTATTCATGCTCCTCTTTTACACCTTGATTAGTATATAAGCTGACTGAGGCCAAGGGACATGCCTTGCTCCATGTATCATCAAGAAAACCTCAAGTTCAAAATCTCCCTAAATTGCACTGAGCTCTGAATCCTGCCATGCTATAGGTTATAACAAAACTGCAATTATGAGAACAACTCTGAGGAGTTAGTCATTAGTTTAAAAAAAGGGATATTTCTTCATTGTCTTCCAGGGTTCTTTAACAGGCAACACCCAACCAACCCTCAGCCACACTCAGACACAGAGTGAGAAGTGGGAGATTTAGAGCGTCAGCTGCTTAAAAGCCATTGCTGCAACAATGACATATGGTTCTTTATTAGTGGGCCTTGCAGCGCTGAGCAATTGTATCTGCCAAAGGGAGAATATTCACTTCAGAATTTTGGATGTAAATATCCAGTCCCTTGTGCTTTTCATGTCATTGCTAATGGCATATAAAGAATGATCCAAGAAAAGTATAAATAATCATTTGGCTCTACAATGAAAATAGCAGTTCTGACTGTAACCAGCCAAAAATGAAATAGTGCAAACTTCAAACTCCAATCAGGAGGTTATCATCTGTATCCACCTCAGAAAGGAATTCTTATTGTCAGAGTACAGAATGAATTTCTAAAAGGGGGAAAGCACTAACCTATTTCTGCAACCCTATTTCAGCTAACAAAATAGGCAGACCCCAAATTACAAATGAATTATATTTTTAAAGAGTTTTGTAAGTTGAATGATCAGAACGCAATTTCTAACATGGCCATATAATGGTGGTCCAGTTTCCAGAAACAAATTTTCCATAAGGGACCTAAACATCTTTGAAGGTGTTTCAATGAGGAAGTGAGATTCCAGTTCCAATTGCAAAACACAGGATGAGAGGACAGTTTGCGAGGATTTGTTTTGGCTGCTCAGCATGGATAAACAGGTGTTCCCTTCGGTGGCAGATTGCAAAAATGGCCACAAAGACCTTCCGTTCCTATACACATGCCTCTTTGCAAAGTGACTTAGCAGTTCCTCCTAAGGCCAAATAGCCGAGTCAATATCTTCCCCCTTAGAATCAAGGGGTAGAGTCTATATTTTCACTCCTTGAATTTGAGCTTAGCCACTATGACATCTTTTAGCCAATGGGACAGTAGCAAATATGACATAAGCAGAGACTTGAAAAGTGTTTGTGCATTGAGACTTGCCTTCTCTTGCTGTTCTTGGGAACCCTAATAGCCAAGTCTCACCCAAATGAGATCAAGCCAACAATGAGACATGGAGGGAGTCTCTCCTAGACCACTCAGCCACACCCAAGCAACGAGCTGACTACTGAGGTCAGTTGAGCATTCCAAGACCAGAAGATGTGGCCACCCAACCCACAGAATCATGAGAAAAAGCATGTGTTTTGTTTTGTTTTTTTAAATACTGGGTTTTGGTAACATTTTACGTAGCAAAAGCAAATTGGTATACCTTCATCCTGTGCTATTTGTTCCATGTAAATCTTTCCCCAAATTCCCCAAATTCTACATTTTGGGGATGGGAACCTCCTGCCCAGAAACTGCTTAAGCTATACTCAGGATTCACAGTACTGGAAAAATCTCTCTTTTGCACTTCTGGGGTGACAGTTACAGATACAACCCAGGGAGCTAGAATGGCAGTTGTCACAAGAGACCATCTTTCATTTTGACTTGAGCAACACCTGGCAGCATTAATGGGAGCTAGGGGCTCCAGAATGGAGAATGGGAGCAGAAGATGCCATAACAAAGATTCTTTGACAGTGAGGGGAATTCTGAAGTGGGAAATTTATATATTGTGGTGGGCCTTTAAACTAAACTATTCAAATTCATTCTAACAACCACAAACTCCCTCTACACCTATGAAAGAGGTTGCAGATCCTGTAAAGGGGAGCCTAGAATAGATTCCACACACTAGGAGAGGGTGGGCATGACTGTTGAAAGAGCCCACTACCTTACCTGACACTTAACTAAACCCTAGGCAAGTTCCTTGCTCTTGAGCATTTTGCATTGACACATCTACTTCCCAGAATGTGCACATTTTCTAGTATCAATGGAGAGATTTGGCCTAGGATTGCCATATATCCAGCACAGATGTCACTCCTTCACATCTCCACTGATGATGGCTCTAGGGCCAAATCGGTTCTTACTAGGCCCAGCCTCAGAAGCCCTCCTATCAAACTGCTCCAAGAATCCACCTACCCATCAGTCAGAACTGATTGTCATTTCTGCCGTGACTCCATCCTGAGCCAGGATGAACTCCATTTTGTCCAGAATCCTCTTGAACACTATGTCTATCAATCTTATATTTATGTATTTTCCCATAACATGTACATCATCATAATAGGTAACTGCTTACCTCCTTTCTTGGCTCTTTCTTTGCCCCAACATTTGTTTTCTTGATTCTGTTTTAACGATTTTTAATTTAAGTCACCTAATTTTATCATGGATCTTTAAAGATCATTACCCAATAGTATTAGAATAAGGTGATACATAAAAATATAAAGTATTTATGTAATTACCTCTTTTTTTTTTTTTTACCTGAAAGCAAAGATTTCATCTGCCTCTTGTTAAGTTCATCCTGTAGTTTTCCAAGTCCTTATGTTACAACATCTTTCTGGATCTTGATTTTTGTGGCCAACATATGACTTAGGACTCTCAATTTCATGCTAACTGAAAATATGGTATATATGCCTTCCATATTTGCATCAAGGTCCACGCTAAAAATTGTCAAATAAGAGAGAAAACGTTGGCATGCTACTTGAGGTCTTCCTCCAAGCAACTTCAAATCAAATCATTCATCAGCTACAAATCTACCTAACGTTATAGGATCCAGCCCACATTTCTATAATTCAGATATCACAAAAATCTGTCAAACGCTTGAAGAAGTGGAGAAGGGAAACATTCCATTCAGGGGGGAATAAAATAAGAAAAAGAGCAGAGAAACATATGATCTATTTCTGAAATGGAGAACACTTTCTTACATTAAAAAACTAATATGAGGGATGCCTGGGTGGCTCAGTCAGTTAAGTATCCAACTCTTGATTTCTTCTCTTCTCATGATCTCATAGTTTGTGAGTTCAAGCCCTGCATTGGGCTCTGTACTGACAGCAAAGAGCGTGCTTGGGATTCTCTCTCTTCCCCTCCCCTGCTCACGCTCTCTCTCTTTCTCTCAACAAATAAACATTTTTTTAAATTAATGAGTCTATGTAAAAAGCAAAACAAAACATGATTCCAATTTCTTTGAACAGCTCCACATTTGAGTGTTTTGAAAGTTTTATTTGTTTACCTTAATTAAGAAAATTGATTTTTCTCTCAACTCTATTTCCATAGAACTTGAGAATGTGTTCTGTTTAGTACTGGACGTCATTAGTGGGGTTGACCAAATACTTCTCCTTCTATTCCTTCTGGCTACATGGTATGGTTTCATATCCCTGCCCTCTCTGACATTTGACATGACTGTGGGACTTGCTTTGTCCAACGAAATGTGATCAAAATTACCATATCATTTTGAGTTGAAGCCTTTAAAAGCTGATTTATCTATGTCGTGGGCCTGGAAAGCACACGCTGAGTTGTAGCCTCCATCAGCCTGGGGCTTTCAGTAACTGCCATGATCAGAGCTCCTCTGCTGAAGTGCATTGAACTTGTGTATGAAAGAGAAGACACTGGGTGTCATTTGTTACTGAAAAATAATCTATTCTATCCAAACCGGTGTATAGAGTTTGCATATGTATGCATATGCAACTGTGTATCTGTATTAGAGTGGGGAAATGAAGATGAATTGGGTGTTGAAGATACAGCAGCGAGTAAGATAGACAAAATTTCCTAACATTATGGAGCCTCTATTGTATTACAGGAAGTCTATAACCCTCTGATTTTTCATTTCATGTGATTCAGAAACTTCGCTATTAGTTGTGTTCATAGGGAATTTTATCTGAAGAAGCCGCATGCTAGACAACTTCCTCTTGCCCTCAGTCATACAGAGATGAGTAAAAGACACTGTGTGACCCCTCTTTCTTGAGTCTGTCTGTTCTGAAACATGCACTTAGTACAAGGCGTCCTTCCATTCTTCCCTCAGCAACATCTGGGGCTGCTGTCATTTGTTCACCTTCTCAAACCAGGTTATGCCAATACTGCTGGTGTGTGGACCACACTTTGAGTAGGAACAGCTTCAGCTGGAAAGTCCTGACACCCTCTGCATCCCAAGTTCTTGAGAACAGCTGGGGTGGGAATGGAGTGTAAGGGTCAGGTCCAATGGTCAGCTGTGGGTCCTCTGTTCAGACTTCCTATTTGGAATTTGTTTTCAGCAATGCCAAATAAGTACATTTAAATTGCACTCATCCTGGTGTCTCATCTGAATCAGTATTTTATAAAAGCTCACCTGTGATTGTGTGTGCAGCTCACCCAGAATAGGTGCTTTTTCCAAGAATGACGGGAAGTTCTTTCTCCAAAAGGTAATACACTGAGGCCTCCCCAGAGAAAGTCAGCACTCACCTATTATGTAAAAGAGAGTTGCCTCGGTTTTTTTATTGGGGTGAGAGTGGGGCTATTACTCCGCAGTGACATTGACCTTGAATAGCATCTACCTCTGTTGTTCCAATGGATGGATTCAATTAAACTCAGCATTCATTACTCTCCCACGGAGGGAGGGGCTAGCAATATCTCCTATACAACATACCCATATTAGATGAAATCTATTTTCTGTAAACTCATGCACTTTACCAAACAAAATGTGGGCTTTGCTTATATTAAACTCTCCAATTCTGACTGTGATTCAAGTTGTTTTGTTTTGTTTTGTTTTTTTTACTTTATCCCTTATTCCTCATTGCCACATAATATCCCATTTGTTCTTAACAGATCTAGTCTGTGAGTTTCCTTTTTGACATTTAAGCTCTGGACTTTTGGAGTTTCAATCATCCCTTTATTTACACCTCCAAGTCTTTAACTGGATCAGCAGAAGTCATGATCCATTTAACAAACAACACTGGCCACTGCTTGAGAAAAAGATGACAACAAAAAAGTTCATTGAACAATAAGAGACTATAAGAAATTATCCAAAGAAATGAATAAATAGCCTCAATCTCTACAGCAGTATTGTACAAACTGCAGGTTGTCACGTATTAGTGGGTCATGAAATCAATTTAGTCATTTCTGACCAGCATTTCTAAGGATATAAAATAGAAAATATCAGTATTTGTCAGGTACTGTCTTATGAAATTGCATTTCATATATCTGCCTGTGCATGTGTGCATGTTTGCAAGTCTGAGTGTGCGCTGTGATACAAAGCATATTGAAAATCATCAACCAAAGGGTATCAAATGATGTCAGACATTCTGAAAAGTGATGGAATGGTGGCTTACTTTCCTGTTGACTACCTCCTTCCCCTCTGTCTTTCTGCCTCCCAAGCACTTCATCTTCTCTTCATAAAGCTGTATTAGTTCAAATACTGGAGTGAAACACATTAAGGCTGAATCTTCATGAGCCTTTAGATTCCCATCAATCCAGTACTATAGCTGGCTCAGTACTATAGCTGGCTCAACCTTTTGTTTGTCCAGCTACAGGGTGGATTATAGCTAATTAAAGACAAGCGAAACTAACTCACCAAGTGCCAATGCAGAAGCAGAAAGCCCTGCATGGCAAATACAACTTAAGGTTGTAGAAGTAAATGTTTTAAAAGCAAAATAGTATTATATACAGCTCAGGGAATTTCTTTTCAAAACACAGGCTTTTTTCATCATCCTCCCAAATTTTAACACTAACTAATCTAGCAGAGCAATACTGGGAATTTAGCATCTATTTTTCAATCACCACTTTCCTGGATCTTTTTGTTCTTACCCCTGGAGCGCTTGTCAAATAAAATCAAAAAGTCTGCGGGAACAAAGCCAAAGTCAAAAGTGAAATGATGAAGGTTGGGAGTGAATAGAGGAAGAGAAAAATGCATACAAGAGCAACCCCCAAAGGAATAAGAGAACAGCAGTTGTGGGAGAAAGGGACCCCACAGGGGAAGAACAAAACACGCTCAGACCAGCTTCAAAGAATTCTTCATGGGTAGGCACAGTAGGAAAAGGTTAAAATAATATGTGCTTCTTTCAGTTAAAAAACAAAAAACAAAAAAACTCAAGTACAAAAGGACACTGAACAAGACCAGGGTTTTGAATTTGCTTGCACCTGTTCTCTACAGGAGGACCTGGTGGACCCTGGAAGTGGAATGCCTGGTAAGTAATAATTTTCTTAGATGGATAAATTAATGATGAATATAGACATGACTATGACAGCTGTATAAGCAACTATAATGTATAAAGGTAATAGGAAAGAGTAGTATTTACTAGATCATAGCTATATACATTCCAGGTAATAAAATGGAATTGGAATTGAACTTTCTCTAGATATTCATCCAAGGTAGACACCCATTGAACCCTAGGTTAAAGGCATATTTAGTGAAGATTAGCAAATACAAGCATACACTAGAACTCACATCTTCAAGTGGACTCTCAACTAATTTTTAACAGACCCTGCATTTGACTTATTACCAGTTTTTCTCATAGAAAGGTCAGAATCAAAAATCAAATATGAAATTCTAATATTTTCATGTAATAACTTTTTAAAAAATGATGTGTGTAAATAATCTAAACATGGACATTCATGCACTAAGCTGTAGGCAAAAATCTCAATTCACAGATAGTACTCAACTATATAGGCAACATATTTGGCAACTACCAAACCATTTATTACTTGATCTTGGTCTCTGCTCCATGCTACCAGGACCTCTCATTCAATTTAGTTCAGCAAGTATTTAGTGATTACATAATATAGTCATGTTTTGTGGTGAGAGAATAGCTTTGTATTTTTTTAAGCCCCACAATTTGATATAATTTTATACTCAAAGAAAATTTTAAAAACTGTAATTTGTGTGTTCTATTTTTATTTTTTGCTCATTCTGCCTGGAGGTTTATCAATTCAGTTTTATTGTTGTTGCTTTGATTGTTGTTTCCTTCAAAAACCCAGCTTTGAGTTTCATAAACTTTTCTTTGTTGTTCATCTGTTTCTGATTTTATTGATTTCTATTCTTGTATTTATTATTCCCTTCCTTCTGCTTACTTTGGACTACTTTGTTCTGTTTTCTTAATTTCTTAAAGTAGAAGCTTAGATTACCAGCTCGAGATTTTTCTTCTTTTCTAATATAAGCAAGCAATGCTATAAATTTTCCTCTAAGCACTGCTTTAACTGCATCCCACACATTTTTATATGTTGTGTTTTTATTTTTTTCAAAATATTTTCAAATTTGTATTGAGATTTTCTCTTCAACAAATTTGCCATTTAGAAAATTTTTCAGGACTCCTGGGTGGCTCAGTTGGTTAAGCATTTGGCTCTTGATTTCAGCTCAGATCATGATTTCATGGTTTATTAGATTGAATCCTGTGTTGGGCTCCATGCTGACAGAGCAAAGCCAGATTGGGGCTTGGGATTATCTCTCTCTGCCCCTCACCCAGGTGCACGCGCTCTCTCTCTCTCTCTCTCTCTCTAAATAAACTTTAGAAAAAGAGAATTGTTTTAGAATTTTCCAGATATCTTTTTGTTATTCACTTATAGTTTAATTCTAAAATGGAACAAAAGCATACTTTGCATGATTTCTCTTCTTTTTAAATTTGCTAAGGTTTATACTGTTTATAAGTTTGTAAGTTAAATCTTATACTGATGAATTTTTTATGTGCACTTGAAAAGAGCATGAGGTTAAATGTTGTTGGGTGGAATAGTCTATAAATGTCAATTAGGTCATATTGTCTGACAGTATTATTCAGGTCTTCTATATTCTTACTGATTTCCTATCTGCTTGCTCTATTAAATACTCAGAGTGTTGAAATATCCCTCTATATTTTTGATTTGTTTATTTCTCCTTTCACTTCTAACAGTTTTTGCTTCATATATTTTGAAGTTCTGTGCTAGGTGCATCCACATTAAGGATGGTTATGTCTTCTTGGACAGTCAATCATTTTATCATTTTGCAATATTCCTTATAATCCCTAATAATATCTCTTGTCTAAAGCCTGCTTTGTTTTGTTTAGTATAGGTACTACAACATTTTATGGTTCATGTTTGCACAGCATATCTTCCTTTATTTTACACCTATCAATGCCTTTGTATATAAAGTGGGTTTCTAGTAGATAGCATAGATAGGTCTTTCTAATTGATCCAATTTGACAATATCTGTCTTTAAACTAGTTTGCTTAACCTAATCACATTTAATGTGGTTATTGATACGATTATATTAAAATCTACCACCTTGCTGTTTTCTATTTGTCCCATCTGTTCCTTGTGTTGGAAGGCAATTCTCTATGTTTCTATTCATTTTGTAGCAGCTATGGTTTCAGATGTGTAAGAAAAAAACAAAAAACTGAAAGGACAGAGATAGTGTCTACTTGCAAGACAGACAGATTTTTTTCCTGACCAGGAGACCTGAGTTTGATTTCAATGTTTTTACTTGTTTTAGATTCCACATGTAAATGAGATCATATAGTATTTTTCTTTCTCTGTCTTACTCACCTTACTCAATATAATGTCTTCAAGCTCCATTCTCATTGTCATAAATGCCAGGATTTCCTTCTTTCACATGGCTTAATAGTATTCCATTGCATATATAAAATCACATTTTCTTTATCCATTCATCTATTGATGTAAGCTTAGATTGTTTTCATGCCTTTGGCTATTATAAATAATGCCATGAACATGGGGATAACGAGATCTCTTCAATGTAGTGATATTGTTTTCTTCAGATATATGCCTAGAAGTAGAATTGCTGAATCATATAACATTTCTACTTTTAATTTTTTGAGGAATAAATAATTTCAAGTAACAGAAAAACTGTCTCCAGCTCCTTAGTTTTTCTCTGCCAAGGAAAGAAGGATTTATTTGATTGGTGACCTTGGGAAATGGGTCATTATCCATGTTTGTCTTAGGCTTTGTTTGGTAATCTCCCTTGGAACTTGTGAGCCCAAAGGCCATGTTCCTTCTCCTTTCTGCTCTTTGTTCCTCCCATAAGCAAACCAATCATCAAGGTAAAGATGTATCTTGGAGAGATGGAAGAGGAGAGCCTTTCATTGTTTGGTCTTATCAAAGCCACAATCTCCAACCCTGCTTTACCAACAAAAGAAGTGGGTTTTTCACACCCTATCTAATGTCTGTGTCTTCTCATTTGGTATAAAATTTTCATTCCTTAAGACCCCAGGAGTAGTGGAGGGAGATGAATTTGATGAGATGAGGTTAAATAAACTGGGAGGTAGAAGGAGAAGTCAGGGAAGACCTAGGTTGAAAGCAAGGTAGATATGGTAACTATTGCCTTGGAGGAATAAGGCTGGTACACTTACAAAGTTTTACTGCAGGGGTGCCTGGGTGGCTCAGTTGGTTGAGCAACCGACTTCGGCTCAGGTCATGATCTCGCAGTTTGTGAGTTTGAGCCCCGCATCAGGCTCTGTGCTGACAGCTCAGAGCCTGGAGCCTACTTCAAATTCTATGTCTCCCCCTCTCTCTACCCCTCCCCTGCTCACGCTCTGTGTCTCTCTGTCTCTCAATAATAAATAAACGTTAAAAATTTTTTTGAAAAAAAAACAAAAAAAACCCACAAAGTTTTACTGCAAAAGAGGAAATGCCATGCTCATTGCTAGTCTTGGGGAAGAAACGCATGGTGGAGCTTTCTTGTGAACTATTTTCTCCCCACCAGAATATTTCCAACTCCTTGTTTTGCTAGGGGTAAAAACTTGGACAGCACAAGTTATACGAACTTTTTTTTTTGAAACCTTTTTATCGTTCCTTAACACTTCCAAAACTTGAGCCATAATGTGAGGTTTTGAAAACAAATAATCTTTTGAGAAAAGAAAAAAGTCCTCTTGATCGAATTCTATCAATCAGAATTGTGCCTGTCATGGTAAAACACTGCCTCATGTAATGCAAATATCTGCAATACTTTCCAAAATAGGTCAGCTAAGAGGATAATTGGTTTGGCCCTATTGTATACACCAAGCGAGTTATCAGACCAAAGCAATAACCCTCCCATTTGTATGCAGGTCAGAAAAGAAAAAGGCACTCCAGAGGTATCTACATTATTCCCTGAACAGAAAATACTGTGGCAAGATATTTGTATTTTGGTCTGTAGTGCCAAAAGATAGATTTTTATTATCATTAGTATTTAGTAAATAGCATCAGGCTCAAAGACAAGCCTTCATTCAAATGCAATAATGCCTTTGTGATACAGGCACTATCTATTTCACATAAAAAGCTTTCTTTACATTGTTGTAAGTAATGTGCTATTTCTACCAGATGTCAGCTCAAAGTAGAATTGTAAACACTTTGTGGCATGATAGATAATACAGTGTTGATATTCTGGACTGTTCAAATCTGTAATATAAAGATGGGTAGCAGAAAAATATGAATACCTCAAAAAAGGAGTTAGAGTAAAATTATTATTTTGCCATTTTCTAGAAACTTTCAAAATCTTTTTCTCAAAGTACAATGAGGCTGGACCAATTCAGTTTCTACACATTTGACTTTTAAACTTTGAGAACAATTTTTTTAAGGTATATAAACACAATCACAAAGAAGCCAATTAACGTCAATCAAATACATGTCTGATAAAATTTTCAGTTCTTAAGAAAGCTTTTATGAAAGATCAATTCAAACTCTAATATATTAAAACCTCATAATGAAGCTTAGAAAACAATATGAGCAGCAACAAATATTTATATTTAGGGCAGTTACAAAAATAGTAATTGAATATTAAACTGATGATTTTTTTAAGTTTATTTATTATGAGAGAGATAAAGACAGAGCACATTCACAGGCATGTGCAGGGGAGGAGGAGAGAGAGAGAGAGAGAGAGAGAGAGAGAGAGAGAGAGAGAGAATCCCAAGCAGGCTCTACTCTACCAGTACAGAGCCTGACACAGGGCACGATCTCACAAATCTTGAGATCATGACCTGAGCTGAAACCAAGGGTCAGGCACTTAACCAACTGAGTCACCCAGGTGTCCCTTAAATTGCTGATCTTAATCAGATATTCGGGTATATAATTTTTGAAAGGCTATTGCTGTTCTCACCACACTATGTGCATTTATTACCTCTAATCATGTTACCACAAAGAATGAAGCAATTCCTTAACCTAGAATAAGAAGACATGTTATTAATAAAGTATTTAAAATATGTAAGTGGAGAGTACATGTCATTTTAAGAAGGCTGTGTCTGTGCAATTTTGAGACTTAAGGAGTGATGTGACATGATTATAGAGCTAATTCATACAAACGCATGCACACACACATGCACATGTACACAACAACTATTGTAAACTTTGGGAAGTTGAAAATAAGGAAGACATTGATCTATGCAGAGTGGTGATATAGATAGATCAAACCCTGAAGATAATTATTCAGAATCAGTTTTAATCTGGCTAAAGATTGTTTTCTTTTTCCTCCTTCCAAATGGGAGACATTTTCCAAATGCAAGTAGAGCAACTAAACAAGTTTTAAAGCTGCCTTTTGCCTTCTTTGAATCTTGTGGTGAAAAGCCATCCCTACTCCAGGACAAAGTAGAAATCTCAGCTCTTGCCATTCCAGAAGAGGGAACCATCTTGGTAGTCTGTGGGGCCCTGAGATACTTTGGATCAGGAGAGATCAGGAATTCCTTTAGCAGGCTCCAGTGGTACAGCAGTAAAGGCATATTCAGACTACCCTAGAAAGAGAGACAGAGAGAGAAAGAAAGCCAAAGAGGTCTTTCTATAGGGCTGTATTAGTTTCCTACTGTTGCTATAATTAATTACCACAAACTCAATAGCTTAAAACAACATAATTTTTTTTATCTTGCAGTTCCGTAGGCTAGAAGTCCATCATGAATCTCACAAGTCAAAGTGTTAGGAGGGCTATGTTCCTTTCTTAATGTCCTAGCAAAGAATCCATCTCCTTGCCTTTCCCAGCTTCTAGAGGTCACCCACATTTCTTGGTTTATGGCTTCTTTCCGTCTTTGTAGCTAACAATGTTGCATTTTCATAATTACATTTTCTGTCTCTCTTCTGTCTCCTTCCAATGTTAAGGAGGATTACATTGGTAATCACACCAGATACTCATTCATGAAAATTCAGGATCCTTACCCCATCACAAAATTTTAATTTAATCACATCTGCAAAGTACTTTTTGCCACACAAGAGAATATATTCATAGGTTCTGGGAATCAGGAAGTGGTAATATTTGGAGGCCATTATTCTGCCTACTGACTAACTGGAATGCACTTTAGTCATGGCTATTGTCAAGACTGGTTGTCTTTCATGGGGCCAAGCCACCCATACATGAGTGAGTCACCAGTCCCTTCAAATCATGTCACTGAAAACCAATCACCCCTTAAAATTTATATATGACACTTAAATACAAACTATCATCCTCAAATACTTCCTTAGAACTTCCTTGCCTAAAACTTAATGTGAACAACTTTCAATAGGGTTGTTTCTAGAGCACTGAGATCCAAAGAAAGAAAAGCTCATGGAAAAATGACATTTGCTTGAAAGGCCTACTGATATCCCTTGCACAGGAAATGTGAGAAGAGAAATCATTGTCTGTGTCAGTGTTACCTCAAAACTGTTCTGTGAAACAATAGTCTTTTGAGATGCTATGCACACACTTCCCACCTGCACGCACACATGCATGTGCACAGGCACATGGGATTCTGAAAGCATTCAGGGAAGTACCAAATACTATTCACTTCTTGATGATTCTCAATGCACCTTAACATTTTAAAGATATGAGAAAGTCTATACTGAAGAAATATGTGTCTGATTCATTTCTGGGTTCTTGAAAATATAAAGGGGTTTCCAACTTTAATTTGATCTCTATTTTGTCGGTATGATTCCTTTACCGAGATACACTTTCATGGGAGAGGTTCCATCTGCTTCCAGAATTCCTTGCTGCTGAGCTTTAGGGCAGTCTGTGACCAGCTTGCAAACACCTATAAGAGTAGTCTCCAAATCTGTTCTGATCTGATTGTCTGCTCCCTCAGGAAATTTTTTTGAATTCCTTCACTTATTTCTTCATACTTATCTACTTATATATGTTACATATAGACATTCAAAATCTTTTACCTTTCTCAGGACCCCTGGGTGGCTCAGTTGATTAATTGTCTGACTCCTGATTTTGGCTCAGGTCATGATCTCACAGTTCAAAGGATTGAGCCCTGAGTCAGGCTCTGTGCTGACAGCAGATCCCAAATGGCGAGACATCCATTAGGGTAAAATCCTTGGTTTTACTTGGGAGGCAGAGTGAATTGTTGGAGGGATAGATCAGAACACAGAAACTAGGTGCTTATAGCTCAGCCCTTCCCTTTTTCTTGGGAATGCTCCTGGCCTGAAAATGAGACACATATGGAGGGGGGACAGTCTCTACCCCTGCTTAGGGTGGCCTGCAGATGCTGGGGCTGCCTTTGGATGCATGTGTACATTTATCAATTCTGGAATTCCATATTGGGTAACCCATGGTTGCCACATACCCAAGTCATATTGTCTCAGATACCTCAATCCCTATCTAACTAGCTCCCTTGTTTATTTCTAAGTGGCTCCAAACTATATCAGGAAAATGCAATGCTGAAATATTGTGGGATCTTAGGAAAATTTACTTTAACTTAATAAGTCTCTGTTTCCTTGCCTGCAAAATGATGTTAGTGGCATGTCTTTTAGGGATTGCCTGGACCACACCTTGACATTAACTGGCTATGTTTCTGTGCAAACACATGCTAAGTCTTTCAGTTGCATTTCCTCATGCAATCTTCACAAAAACTGCATAAGGCAGGGATTATTATCCCTAATTTACAATGAGGACACTGATACTTAGAAGGTAAATAAGATAACATGGACCATGCTCTCATGCATTTATGTTTTAACAGAGAAACAGAGAAAGCATTCAGAACCTATACCCCAGGTTCCTTTCTAGAAGGGTAAACCAAATGGAAATGACAGGGGTTGAACCAGGAACTTCATACAAAAAGTGACTGACCACCAGCTAAGTATTCTTATTCTCTAGTGGTCCTCTGGATCCAGAGTCCTGAAAGCCTTACTCCCCCACCCCAAAACCTCTTTGCATCCAGTGTGCTTCAAACTGCAATTTATGGTACATCAGTGAGTCATGAAATCAATTTATGATTTAAGGCCATCATTTTTCTGAGGGAAGGAAGAGAAGGGAAGGGAAGGAAAGAGGAGGGGAGCCAAAGGGAGGAAAGGAAGGAAATAATGGAAATGGAAACAGTGTATACCACATAAAGACCACGTTACAGTGTTTAATGAAATGACTGGGGTGTGTGTGTGTGTGCGCGCGTGCACACGTGCACACCAGGTTGCAACATAAAGTATATTTTCTTACTGTGGTTCATGACCCAAAATGTTTTAAATTCATGGCTCCATTTTATTTGGCTTATCATAAGCTTGTTTTCATGGTGTTAAGTTTGGCTCTAATCTTGCTTCAAGTTCCAATCTATTTTTCTCAGCTGCCTCTGGAAGAGAAAGGTGAAGGGTTGTGTGTGCATAAGAGAGTAGTGAGAGGGAATGTGGCAGAAAGTGAGGATGGAAGTACAAAAGGTGGATCGGGTATTAATGACTTGCATGGCCTTTGTTCTTAAGGTAAAGGGCAGCCCTTCAGGACTTTTGATTAGGGAAGTGATGTGATTCCATTCATAAAAGGGAGAGGGTGGTAGAGGGCGAGAATGGAAACAGGTGAGACAGGTGGCATGTTCCAGGACAGGAGTAGCTGAAATGGAGAGAGAGTGGAGGCTTATGTACCAGTCAGGGTTCGCTCGGAGGATGAGAGCCACTGGGAAAAATATATGATGAAGATTGCACCTAACACAGTAGGGCACAGTCTATGTGAGGCTGTTGTTTCCCAGGCTTGTGCTACAGCCTGAAAACCTCAGGGCAGGCAATTGGGAAGGGAAAAGCACGAGAGGTAGAGGAAGTAAGGGCAATCAGGGACTTGTGAGACTGAGCTAGAAATCTCCAGGAAAGACAGCAACCCACTTGTCTCTCACCACGTCCTGGCCTTCAATTAGGATGATGACAGGTTCCTGAGTGAGAAGCCAGACCTGTAATCAAGGTGCTAAGATGCATTGAGCCCAGGATTCAGAGAAGCTGGAGCACAAGATCTGCAGAAGCTGGAGGCTGCAGGCCTGGCCATTTCCCAAATCAACAAGGTGATACAGCAGGTAAATAACCACATAGATGAACTGCAATAGCCCTCACTCTTTGCACCTACCTGCTGAGTGTTAAAAACAAACAAACAAACAAAAAACACCAAGTCTTGCGCACAATTTTTCTTGAGGCCTATGATCACTAGGAATTACTCAGGGAAGAGAATTCTGGAAAATGTGCCCCCAGTTTAACTACATTGATTGAAAATGAACACATCAGAGGGGCCTCTTCTTATGCACAGAAAAAGGAAGATTTAACTTTGTACTTCCTGGGAAAAGGATGACTCTTAAAGGGAACATACCTAAACAGTCCTGCATTAGCAGTGATCTACAATGTCAGCACCTCAACACAATAAGAGTTTTTTTTTTCTTACTCACACAGAGTCAGCTGTAGATCTCAGCAATCTGCAATGCAGCTCTCTACCACATGGTGATCAAGTGATCTGGACAAACCTACCTTGTGGATCCATCATTCCAACCCAAGGCCCCACGATCACTGCAATAGGGAAAAATAATGCACCTTCCATCCTTCAGACTAAAGGAGTAATTGCACTTCTGTCCACAGCACTTTGGCCATCATAGGGCATTTTGGAACAAGCCATAGAAACAAATTACTAAAAGTTCAAGGTTTGTCATCATCATATTATCATTATCATCACTGTGATCCTGTGACAGCTACTGTAGACACTCTTAACATTCATATTACTCTTACCAGGTGATAAAAGAATATTTCCCTCTCAATGCCACTGTATTAAAATGTCATATCCAAGGGTTCTGCTAGACCCATTGCCAATGTAGTATGATTTGCACATGGTACATGGCCTGCCCAAATTTATATTCTACAGTGGTCTGCCATACTAGAGATGCCCAACTATTGGGAACACTTTTGAAGTAAGGTTTTGAGGGTGCCTGGCTGAATGACAATTTGTTGCTTGGGGAAAGAAGAGTTACGCATTTTGATTTTAGCAATTTTAATATAAATCAAATTGGTCCTAACAGAGATCAGGTTCTCTGTGGTGTTTTCAGACCGACTTATGATGCCAATTGTGTGTGTGTGTGTGTGTGTGTGTGTGTGTGTGTGTGTGTTCTGACACCAACCAATTATCCAATTCTCAAACACCAAATGGGTTGTGGGTGTCCCATAATTCAATTCAATTCTGATATCTGGAATTAGCATGGATCTCCACAAGTTAAGGGCTGAGTGCCACAAGATTGCCCCAGTTCTGGATGGTTCAGTCAGTTAAGTATCTAGCTCTTGGTCTTAGCTCGGGTCATGACCTCACAGTTTATGGGATCTTACAGGATCGAGACCCACATGGGGCTCTGCACTGACAGCATTGACTTACTTAAGATTCTCTCTCTCTCTCTCTCTCTCTCTCTCTCTCTCTGCCCCTTCCCCACTCACTGTCTATCTCTCAAAAAAATTAATTAAAAAAATATATATTACCCCAGTTCACATGTACCACAAATAGTGTACCCAGGCTACCCACACTTCTGTCTGGCCAATTATAAATTCGAGGGTTCCCATGATCCCCCTCCCTAAGGTTTGATAATTTGCAATAACAATTCATAGAACTTATTAAAGTGCTATATTTACAATTATAGTTTATTAGAAAGGATACAAACACCCAGATAAGGAGGTACATAGGGTGAGGTCTAGAAAGTTTCTAAGTGCAGGAGCCTCCATGCCCCTTGGAATCAGGATATGTACTCCCCCAGTACATGGATCTGTTCACATACTTGGAAGCTCCCTGAACCCCACTGATTAGAGGTTTTTATGGAGGTTCCTTTAGGCGGCATGATTGATTAAATCACTGGCCATTGGTGATTAAACTCAATCTCCAGCCCCTCTGCCTGGAGGTCCATGGGTAGAGCTGGAAGTTGCAACCTTCCAGTTATGGTTTGATATTTTTGGGTAGCCCCCATCATAAAACTATCTAGCCCCTGACTCCCACCCCCTCGGTTCCCCACCATCCCACCTCCCTTCATGTGTCATCTCATTAGCATACAAAGACATTTTTATCACTCAGGAGATTCCAAAGGTTGTAGGAACTCTGTGCCAGGAACCCAGGAGAAAGAGCAAATAAATATTTGCTTTATTTTTATTGTTTTACAGGGTCTAAAGATTTTATGACAAGTATAGAAAACTCCAGAGAATAGAGTATTGGCCACGGTACAAGGACAGAGGGTATAGGAAGAACACCACAGTATGGGCTCCTGGAGTGCTCAAGGACCATGGAATCCTGCGAGCCAGTACTAGAAAGGCAAAGGAAATGACTGACAGATGAATGCAAAGGAACATCCTACCAAAGATTGCCTAGAAAAGTTGATGTTCTAGGGGCGCCTGGGTGGCTCAGTCGGTTGAGCGTCCGACTTCGGCTCAGGTCACGATCTCGCGGTCCGTGAGTTCGAGCCCCGCGTCGGGCTCTGGGCTGATGGCTCGGAGCCTGGAGCCTGCTTTCGATTCTGTGTCTCCTCTCTCTCTGCCCCTCCCCCGTTCATGCTCTGTCTCTCTCTGTCTCAAAAATAAATAAATGTTAAAAAAGAAAAAAGAAAAAAGAAAGAAAAGTTGATGTTCTAATCCCTCCTTAAACAAGAGTTAACCATGTGTTCTACAACACATCAGAAGTGAGCAGAGCAGAACTGAGCATTCCATGAAAGCAAAACCCCCTAGGTCCTTCAGGGAATAAAATATTCTGACCCAGTTTCTATTTCCTAGAAGCAGCTTATTTGGGCTATTATCACTTTGAAGAATAAATAAGGAATATAGTATAAGCATTTATTTAAAAGCTATACCAGAGGTCAGTATATGTAATGAAAGTCAGACATGTGAGGAGTGTGTATGTACATATGTGGGAATGACAGAAGAGAGAGAATGGGTTATCTGGAACTAGAGAACTCTAGAAAGCTTTGGCTTTTTCTAACTGATGTTATTCCCCTGGAAGCTAGAACTCTCTAACTACTTAGATGAGTGATAATGGGCAATTATCTTGAATTAAGCAACCAATTAGGTGCTTCCAATGTAAATACTATACAACCATGAAAATACTTCAGGAGAAGCAAGAAAAAATTGGTTGGGGGGGGAGGATATCTTTAAGGATCTAATAAGTTATAATGTCTAAATGATATATATACAGTTTTTAAAACATACTACAAAGGAACTCAATAATACAGGGACTATATATTATCTATTATTAAGTGGAAAGGAAAGTGTTCCTTGGTTTTAAACATTTTTCTTTTGAGGACCAAGTTTTTGGGTGCTTTTGTGTTTTATCCCTTACTTGGACCACGGTGGGCTTCACATGCCTGTGCAGGGGGTCATCTGATTTGAGGCATTCCAAGAAGTGTCTCTTCCCCAAAATATCCCTCCTAACCATCACTTAAAATTCATTTATCACCTTCTACTATCATCTCCAGGCCTATTTATAAAATGCAAATATCTGTGGGATAAGTGGGATACAGCCACTTTTCAGAACCCTCACATTAACCACTGCCAAAGAAGTGATTGGATGGAGAAAGACGAGGGCCTCTTCAAACCTCAGATCATGGCTTAAAAACCTCATCTGCTATAACAAACATAAGTTCTAACTTCTCTGTTCCGTTTCTTGCCACCTCCAGGCTAAATGTGCCAAATGTTCTTAATCACTACATTCTTCATGCTTAGTTCAATTCCTCCTCTCCCTTCACCCCTTGACCCTGGCCGTGAACCTGGCGAACTTTCCCAGTTCCCTCAACCTCACCTCCCATTTTATATTTCTGATGCAATGACATCAGTGGCTCAGTTTTCCTTTCTTTCTTACACTCATGGGAAGAAGGCAACACCGGGCACATGTTGGCACGTGAAGATTTTTAAACCTATACAAAGTAACTGAGGCTGGAGCAAGATGTAAGAGGGGATCCAAAATGTCAATCTTTTGTGCCACAGAGACCCGCTGATACACGCCCTTTATATTCATTTCTCCTTCTACAAGAGGGGGCTTCCCTTTAACATAGAAATAATATCAGTAATAGCAAACGGGCTGCTTTGATGTGAAATTGAGTTGCTAAGGACAGGGTCACTACATCGTCCAATGCCAAGCAAGGGTGTCATCTCCATCACAATGCATATGAATGGTGGCCGTGTAGTTGTAGAGCACACAGCCTGTGCAGCCATAAGCAGCAAAGAGGCAATGAGATAGTCATTTTATTTTTTTTTTTATTTTTTTTAAACATTTTTTTATTTATTTTTGAGACAGGGAGAGACAGAGCATGAACAGGGGAGGGTCAGAGAGAGGGAGACAAAGAATCTGAAACAGGCTCCAGGCTCTGAGCTGTCAGCACAGAGCCCAATGCGGGGCTCGAACTCATGGACCGCGAGATCATGACCTGAGCCGAAGTCGGCCGCTTAACCGACTGAGCCACCCAGGCACCCCAAGAGATAGTCATTTTAGATATAAATTCTGTTAAGTTTTAAATAAAAAAAAACAAAATTAAATTTTTCTTGCTATTTCACCTAAAACTGAAAGGGCCTAGGGTCCATTTTAAGAGAGTACCCCTTTGTAAACAACACACCAATTATCTCCTAGGATTTAGTCTGGCTCTGTCACTAATACCTTGTGAGATCTGGAAAACACTGCAGATCCGTTATGTTTTGCTGATGGCGTGTCTCTCAGACCTTATGATGATCGTTTAATTCCAAACTCAACCATCCAGTTCATCTCAGAGAGAGCACATGGCTTGCCTATCCTCACAACATTTATTAACTATATCAGAACAAGAAGCCAAGGTGGCAACGCTCTGAAAGTCATTCCACTAGCTTCTGAGGCCTTTGAAGTCAGCTTCCTCCTTCTTTATATTTGTTCCTCCAGGAAAAAGTGAAGTTGTTAGGGTCAAGTTACTCAGTAAGTGAGAATAATATAAGAGAATGGGCTAAAGTGCTTGCAAAGAATTAAGTCAAAAGCACACATAGGGTAAGATTACTCTCTCAGGTACTACTGTCATGACTGGGCTCTCGTAAAAGCCCACTGCCTCTGTTTCCTCATATATAAAGGAGGATAACGAAAACTTAGAACAAAATAGTAGCACTGAGAACAGACCCTTGTGTGCAGTCCGTATGCTATCAGTGTTAGCTATTCTCATCACTTTCCAAACTTCAAGATGGTCTAGGTAAAAACCAAGAGCTAAACGTCTACTTATATAAGAGAGAGTGTGGGCAATACTGTATTGTCCCAGTTTATAAGTAATTTCATTTACTGAAATAGATTTAAATCCCACTTCAACACAAATAACTATTTATTTGATCACGTACCACTGAAAAAGCTCACCATTTAAAAGGAGAAACCAGTAATTTATATGTGGTAAATGCATCAAGAGACATAAGTAAGGTCATGTGGTACAGAAAAGGGACTAACCCTAAGATCAAGACTTGTGATATTTATGATACACAAATGTGTGTGTATGTATATATATGTGTATCTGTGTATAGGTGTATGTATATGTATATATACACATATATACAGCCCAACCCTATAAACAGCAAAATTAAATAAATCAAAGCTGGTACCTTTCCATTAGTTTAGATTCAAAGATCAGTCAGGGTGAGGGCCTTACCTCTCACAATGCTTAGTTGCTTTTTTCACATTTATGTGGTGTTTTTTTTTTTTACTTTTCTTTCCATGAGTAGTCCTGGAGTTGAAAAAACAATAACTTTATCTTTACTATGATTCTTTAGAATTTTAGTAATTATTGATTTCATAAAAGGCATTCCGAGTTTATCCTAAATGACCCTATTCTAACAAATATCCCTTGAATGGAGAATTTCAGAAACTATAAATTGGAATTATGGAAAACTTTTTCTTTGAACATATAGCATCTTAAATTGTGCCACGTACCTCTTGTGGCTACATAAATATTCAATTCAGCAAGTATGTTCTTAGAACTCATACTTTCAAGACATTGTACTGGTATTAAAACAAGATCCTTTGGGCAAGATCCATTCAAGGAACACACGGAGTCCTGGAGGATACTGAGTGTGGAAAGTGAACAGTTAATAAGGTAGAATGGGCTAGGACTGCAAGAGAAGTACCAAAATTTACTTTTATGGAAGATGTGAGTGATTCTTACTTACAGGTCAGACAGATCTTCAGAGAGATGGGACTTGAAGGATGGAAAAGAGCCCCAACGTGGAGCACTATAGGAGCTTCACCCTATTCTGCAGGTCCTGGAAAATGTTCCAGATGTTGAGAGTAACAGAGTGACATCAGGAGTCATATACACTTGTGGTTCTGACAGTGGAATCAAACAGACCTCACCTTGGCAGGAACCCCAACTCCTCCACTAAGTATTTAACTTCTCTGTCTTGATTTCTTTATCTGCAGAGTGGGAATAATAATAGCACCTAATTGTAGGGTATTTATGAGATGTATCTGTGATGGGGCGCGTGAAAGACATCATTAGTCCAGTGGCTCCTGCAGAGTAAATATTCAATAGATGATTAGAATGACAGTGACCACCATGAGGGTCAAAGAGGATGAGGAGGACAAAGAGAGAGAAGCTTGTTGACAGTGAGGATAATGTTTGAATTCGTTTTCATGTTTATGTCCCAACTCTAACCACATAAAGCCTGGCATGTCATGGGTACTCAATCTATTTGTTGAATTACACTAAAGAACAAATTTATCCCAGGGAACCATTAGTATAGTCATCATCTCTTGTCCTATACCCCCAGTAGATGTCTGAAATCAAAGATGGTCCTGGACCCTATGTATACCATGTTTTTTTTCCTGTACATACATACCTATGATAAAACAGGCACAGTAAGAGTTTAGCAACAATAACTAATAATAAAATAGAAAATTTATAATAGCATACTGTCATAAAGGGCACATGAATGTGGTCTCTCTCTCTCTCTCAAAGTATCTTACTGTCCTGTACTCATCCTTCTTCTTGTGAAATGATTAAAATGCCTATGTGAAAAAATAAAGCGAGGTGAATGGCACCGGCATTGTAACATAGCATCAGGCCACTACTGACCTTCTGAAAATATGTCAGAAGGAAGATCACCTGCTTCCCAATTGTGGTTGATGTCAGGTAACTACAACCATGAACGGCAAACCAGGGATAAAGGGGTCTACTGTATATTTGTTTGATATATTCACCAGCCTTGGGGGAATGAGGGGAAAACAAGTGTATGTAGTAAGAAGCAGCCTGAAGAAGAAAAGTATAGACTGGATAATTTGAAGTGCTTATTAGAAAACTCTATGATGAGAATAATTACTAAATATACCAACCAAATTTATTATCTTTATATCACAACTGGGAGAAAAATGTCAAGGTCAATGAAAACCACAGAGCTGAAGTGGAAAACCTGGCACCATTGAAAGGTAATTGGGTGTTCTTGCCGGCTTCCCTCTCATTAGATTTGATGTAATTGTTTTTAAAACGTCAAGACATAATGACAAGTATGTATTTCAATATAACCCTGATGCAATAATCAAAAGGGCATTTAAAATTCACTGTACAATTACAGTTCCATTAAATCTAAGTTAACTGCCAATTTGAGTCACTAAATCTAATCTGTTACGTTGCAACACACATGCAGTGTGTCTCCGTCACAACTGAATCATAACCAGACTTTGTTCATGGCTCTGGGAAAAGTTCTGCCATAACATTTTAACAAGGGCCGAGTGATGCACACATGTAGTAACAATTTGCCCCTAGAATCACTGGGAGCCCAGTACCCATATTATCACATCAAGGGTGGGAAAAAGGGCAAGACCGCTTGAGTCACGCAAGCAACAGGCAGCTTGATACATGTCACCCGGAGGAGGAATTTGAAAGCCTTGCATGTCTTTGCACTCAAAACCCTGACTTCAAGCTACCCTATTTTGTTGTGGGCAACTTCTAAAGGATTGGCTGAGATGATCCCTGGTTTGCATTCCTCGGAATACCACAATAAAACAACTTCAAAAGAGTCCCCCCCCCCCCCAAGTGGGACTGGCCTCGAGGCATTCAAAACATTGTGCCTAAGGGGTCTTAAGAGGAAATAGCTTTGAAAAGGCAGCCATCAAGTGCTCCCGGGCAGGCTAGAGAAAGAAAAGATCCTGCGGGGAGGCAGCTGGCCCATCCAGCTGTGGAGGGAAGCGGCATGATGGATGGCTTCCACTGGGGACAATGGGCGGCTGTGAGGGACAGGTCTTTGTTCCCAGGTTCCTGCACCCTCTCCTTTGACCTGCACCACTGACCCGTGTGCTTGTGCACAGGGCAGGGACGCCCGGCCTTCTCCAAGTTAAGGCCTAGCACAATTACTCATGCAAAGGACCCACTGCCTGCTGCTCCCTGCCCCCATTTCCATGCAGTCCAGCCAGATGGTGACAGTGTTGGAGGTGGAATCCTGGACTATGGAGAACAAGGCTTCCAATCTGCAAACTCATTTCAGGATTAGCACAAATCAATTGCACTGAAAGATAAGAGCTGGGGGTGAGGGTAAGCCCTAGTTTTCCTCCAAAGGACAGAGTAAGTAATCACACGCAGGTGGTTCCTTAAGGCATAATTAATTTGTGTTCCCAGGGTTATTTTCCAATTCAAAGTAGAAAGGGGACACATCTAAGAATCTGGTGAAATTCAGCATATTCCTCCCACAATTGCAGATTTCTGGTCAGCTTCCTGGGTGTGAAGGGCAGGTCTGAGCCTGCGGTATCACCATATACCTGACTCACTCTGGCCTCAGGATCCTTGTCCATACAACATGTTAATTCCTTCCTAGCCTTCCAGTAAGTGCATCGCTGGAACAAGCTAACTTAAAAACACTGTAGAGAAAGAAAAATATTGCATATCACTTATACGTGTAATCTGAAAAAAACTGAGTTCATAGAAGGAGAGAGTAGAATGGGGCTGGGGCAGGGGATGGGGAAAATGGAGAGATGCCAGTCAAAAGTACAAAGATGGGGGCACCCAGGTGGCTCAGTCGGTTGAGGGTCCCACTTTGGCTCTGGTCATGATCTCACAGGTTGTGAGTTCAAGCCCTGCATTGGGCTCTGTGCTGACAGCTCAGAGTCTGGAGCCTGCTTCAGATTCTGAGTCTCTTTCTCTCTCCCCCCCCCCCTTCTCTCTCTATCTCAAAAATAAATAAACACTAAAAAAATATTTAAAAAAAAAAAAAGTACAAAGCTGGGGGAGCCTGGGTGGCTCAGTTGGTTGAGCGTCCTACTTCAGCTCAGGTCATGATCTCACGGTTCATGGGTTCAAGCCCCACATCAGGCTTTACACTGACAATGAGGAGCCTGCTTAAGATTCTCTCTCTCCCTCTCTCTCTCTGCCCTTCCCCCACTTGTGTGTGTATGCTTTTTCTCTCTCTCTCTCCCTCAAAATAAACAAGTAAACTTAAAAAAAAAAAATACAAAGCTGCAATTAGGTAGAATGAACAAGTTCTAGAGATGTAAGGTATAGCATGATGACTACAGTTAACAACTGCATATAGTATCCTGGAAGTTTGCTAAGAGTAAATTTCAGATGTTCTCGCTACAAAAAAAATTAAAAGGTAACTATGTAAGAAGGATATACTAATGAGCTTGACTCTAATAATCATTTTGCTATGTGTGTAGATGTCAATATGTTGTACACATTAAAAATATACAATTTTAAATTAAAAAAAATTTTTTTTTAATTTTTTTTTTAACGTTTATTTATTTTTGAGACAGAGAGAGACAGAGCATGAACGGGGGAGGGGCAGAGAGAGAGGGAGACACAGAATCGGAAGCAGGCTGCAGGCTCTGAGCTGACAGCACAGAGCCCGACGAGGGGCTCAAACTCACAGACCGCGAGATCGTGACCTGAGCTGAAGTCGGACGCTTCACCGACTGAGCCACCCAGGCGCCCCAATTAAAAAATTTTTTAATTAAAAAAATCTTAAGTGAATGTAAGCAGAAAAAAAACATGGTATGAAACACAAGGAAGACTCATCTGTTGACTCAAAATGTACAACGTGTTGCAAACATACTGTGATCAGTTGCGAGCACCAAAGCCTGGTAATAATAAGAGTAGCGGCTAATATTGCTATGCATCTATTTTGTGGCAGGCAACATGAGCAGCACAGAAAGCAGGCATCACTAAGCCGCAAAACCCTGCTAAAGAGCAGTGTTATTAATCTCACCTGACACATGAGGAGACGCAGACTCACAGGTGTTAAGTGACCTGCCCCAGGTCATGCAGCTCGTAAACAGGTGAGCTAGGTTTGAACTTGGTTCCTCAGCCCGAAAGCCTACATTCCTCCCACTGGGCCACTTGTCTGTGTCAGGCTCCACCACCCCAAGGCTGTCCTGGAGCTCAAGTTCAAGGTGTCCAAGCAACACAAAGACCTTTCCACCCAGAGCACCTGAACAGTGTCCTGTTACCATCCACAAGCTTCCGTACTGACTCAGTGAACCCCTCCCGGCTCCCAGCTCCATGCCTTTATCCTAGTAACTTTGGATCACTCCTCACAGATGTCCCTTCTGTGCTCAAAATGACCACGCTTAAAAGCACACACATCCTCTCTCCTCACCCCACCCACCCAACCAGAATTTCTCACGATTCAACCTCGCCCAGTCCCTCAAGCAGAAACTGGACACCATGCCTTACTCTTCTCTTGACTTTCTCTTCCACCTGGGCTCCTGCAGCACCACCCCCCCCCCCAATCTGAGCCTTTATTACATTCCAACTATATAATAACCATAATTCCCTGTCCTGTTTATCCTAGAAATAGTCTAACATCACTTCCTGAAGTGCAGCTGAGACCCTGTCATTACCTTGCTCAGAAACCAGTCCCTATGTTACCTCCACAATGAACCCTCAACTCTTTAATAAGCATTTGGGACTCTCCTTGATTTGACATCAACCTACACTCTGAGATGACACCCCCAATTTTCCCAACCACATATTAATCTACTACCAGAACCAGCTAATCAGAATTCAACTGAGCAGGATCTGCTAGAGCAAAGACTGTATCCCAGACAGATATTCCATAGCTGAGTTTGGGGTGTGTGTGTGTGGGAAGTGGGGTGGTCTGGCAGCTGTACTGCAGACATCTGGGATGGCTAATGGCCTGGAGCAAATAGAAGGGTCTGGCCAAAACAGTCACCCCAGGCACGGGACCCATGTTCCATATCTGCTAAAAACAGGGTAGCTTCCTGGGTCTTGGGAAATGTGAACGCCAGACAGGATACAAGCCAGACAGAAAGGAACAATACAGGAATTGCCTTTCAAAATGGGAGTTAAAGTGCAAAGAAGTCAAGGGCACCTGGGTGTCTCAGTCGGTTAAGCATCCAACTCTTGATTTTGGGTTCAGGTCATGATCCCGAGGTTTGTGAGATCAAGCTCCATGTCAGGCTCTGTGCTGCCAGTGTGGAGCCTGCTTGGGATTCTCTTTCTCTGCCCCTCCCCTGCTCTCTCCCTCAAAACAAATAAACATTAAAAAAATTTTTCTGAAGTGCAAAGAACCAGGTAAAAGGGCCCAAGGGATGGGAACCAGAATGACCCGGCAGAGAGGATGCAGCATCAGGCTGGGGGATGTGGAGCTACCAGGAAGCTTGCCCAGGCACCTTAAATGTTTCTTAGCACTATGGTGTTCATGGATTTGCATTGTTTGGTGTTTAATTACTTAGGGTTAAGTAGTGGATTACAGGCATACTCAACCCCCTCTGCCCATCAACGGCAGTGGCAAGGTTGGGGGGTGTTGTGAGTGGAGAAGCATGCGTGGTGGAGTCCTTCCGTGATACGTTGGAATACAGTGTACCCCTGCTTTTTGCTTCAACCATGATGAAAAACTTGAAAATTTTACTACGACCCTGAAGAAAAATTAGAACTGAAAAGCAAGTTTTACAATTTGGGTGCCTGGTTCCATACAGTATTATGTTTCATGGTTTCTGAGGATTCTGGCAATTATATATATATATATATATATATATATATATATACACACACACACACACACACACACATATGTGTGTGTATATATACATACACACATATATATATGTATGTATATATACACACAGGTCAGGTGTGTATATATATATATATATACATACATATATGTGTGTGTATATATATATATGTGTATATATATATGTATATACATATATATATACACATATATATATATATACACACATATATGTATATATATTCTGTCCTAGTGCTGGGATATTACATTCTGATGTGGGGAGGGTAGAAAAGGAATATTATAAAGTGTGGGAAGAAATGGGGTTCTTTGCAACTCTCCCTTCCCCCGCCACACTAAGGAACTGATAAAATAGTTCTCTGGTCTCATTTTGGAATTTGATTTCAGTCACTCTCAACAAATTCTTTTGTCCTTGTCAAAAACCTCAGAGCTTCAGACATTGCAGACATTGTTAAATACAAGCTCCCGGGGTGGGGGTGTCCGAGTTGACTGTTTTGTCTGATATTCTCGTGCCCAGTTTCAGGGAAACAGGGTAAGCTGATAGAGGCAAAACCGCCTTCAACAGAGAGAAATGATGACTTAAAAAGACTTAATTCTGTCTGGATGTGACACAGGCCCTCCAATGCTGCCACAAAGAAGGAGACAGCTTGCAAGTGCCTTTTTCCAGAACTGATATAAATTAGAACATTTCCTAAGACAGGTCAGCCTGGAGTAATTTTCCAGTTGACTTGTCAAATAACCAGGGGACAAGCTCCCACATCTCAGTGCAATGCAGAGGAAAACCCCTAGTAATTTCTCTCGGGTTTTCACATTTGTTCATTTATGGTGTGGAAAATTGTCCATGTGTGGCTCATCGAGTAAGCAGGCTGGTGGGAATCCACCCAAAGCTAGACCTGGCACATAGTGGGTGCTTAATAAATAGCTGTTGATCACCACTGTGAAAACTGAATGGTCCTTCTGGTCACTGTATGGTCAAATCCCCAGCAGATGCTTTCAAAATTTTAGACACCCTGGCAGCTCCAGGAATCCCCTATACATAGATTCCCCTGCCAAATTGCATGTAAAATAAGGGTTTGGGTTCATTTTAAAGAATTTTGAAGAAAAAAAAAAGCAAATGAAGCATTTTATTTCATTGCCTCAATACATATGTGTTGTTTCTTGTTTATCGGGTTTTGTGGCCTCCTATTTAAACAGCCTCCCCTTTCCCAGGCTTTGACTTCAGAAATCGGATGCACTCACTAGTGATGTTCACGTGAAGTGAGGCTAAGAAGGGAGAACCCAGCGTCAGGCCATGATCTGAGATATTTGTGCCTAGTGGTGAAGACAGTAGGGTCCTTACCGACTGGCCTCCTGGGGGAGGCAGGGATTGGACTTTGCTCCTGGCTGAGCCATCTCCAGGCCTACTGCTGGCCCTTCCATAGATTCTGTGAACTCTAAACTAATTTATTTCATACCTCTTTTGCTTAAACTAGCTAAAGAAGGTTAGGATGTTACAAGCTAAGCACACTGACTGCTATGTGTACCTTGTGCTAAATGCCATGGTACACATAAGGATACAAAGACAAATAAGACATGAATGCAGCTCCCAAGATTCCACAGTCTGAAGACAGGTACAGACTTGAGCCCATCAGTATAATACAGTATGTGTCACACAGTGTGATCAGACCAGTGAAGGAGGCTCCCAAGGAGACCCAGGGTATGGCAGGGCAGAGGGAAAGGACAGTCTGCATGGGAGGGTGCAGACCCCTGGGTACCTCAGCAATGGATCTTGACCATGCCATCCTCAGACCCTCAGACCATGCCTTCACGTAGGACTTGGTCTGAACCAGGATGTCTGGGACAACAGACAGTGCAATCCTATCACCTAATAGGGCTCAAACTTATTTATATCCAAGCCCAGCCTGGGCATGCAAAGATACAGTCCCAGTTGCCAGACTTCTGTGTTCCTCCCTCTATCCTGCTGTTCATTTTATCTGGATGTTGTAATTCCCTCCTGTCACAGACAAGCTGTGGCCATGGGGACAAACACAACAACCACAGGGAACTCTGGTAGCTCAGGCAGAGTGGGCTGTAGTTTGAATCTTTAGCAGGAAGGGGCATAAACAGTTTTGGGGGGATGGGGCTAGCACCCTTTCAACACCTCCTCTCAAGGTCTGACCATCCATATTGCAACCGTGTTTACCTCTGCTTCCTTTAACATCTTTTTACAGGGGCGCCTGGGTGGCTCAGTCGGTTGAGCGTCCGACTTCGGCTCAGGTCATAATCTCACAGCTCGTGAGTTCGAGCCCTGCGTTGGGCTCTGGGCTGACAGCTCGGAGCCTGGAGCCTGCTTCGGATTCTGTGTCTCCCTCTCTCTCTGCCCCTAACCCACTTGCATTGTGTCTCTGTCTCTCTCAAAAATAAATAAACATTAAAAAAAAATTAACATCTTTTTACAATAATTTTAACAACCTATAGTCTCATGGCTTGTATGGCAGCACAGCAAGGAGCCAGAAGATAGCCAAATGGTGGCATCCAGGGACAAAGCCCAGACTATAGGCAGAACAGGAAATGCAGGTGTGAAGCCACTGGGCGGAGGGGCAGAAACCCATCTGTGCATTGGGAGGAAACTCAAAGGTGTTGAGCCAGTGTTGTCCCAGGACCAGGTATGCTCGGAGCAAGCTCCCAATACCTAGGCAGTCCATAGTCTTCACCTTATCCTTCCCCCCTGATTGGATCCTCCTCCATGCTGCCCGCCAGTACACTTTGGGCCTCAGGAGAGTTCTGTCAGTGTGGACCATAACCACAGTGTGTGATTTCTCAATTGCTCAGCCACACAGAAGCCTGCCTCCACTGGTGGAAGTGAACCTCCCAGGGATGGTTTTGCCTAAATCACAACTGAACCGGCTTTGGACACTGTACCCAGCAACCCTCAGCAACAGCAGCCTCCAAATAGCAACTAGTTCCCTTGAGTACCCCCTCCTAGACAAGATAGGGGCTTTCCAATGTGTGGCCTTTCTCAGGCCAGACACCAGGTTCCATTATGTTGTACACACATCTGAGGGGAAAACAATACCACATCACAGTAAGAACATGCAGAACATCATTCCCCTTCCTCTTCTTTTCCCATCCCTTCTTACAAAAGAAGCAGTCTCAGCTTGGTGCTGGTGTGCTTGGAACACTTCCCTCACAGTGGTCAATCTCCCTTTAAAACAAGATGACCAGTCTCAAGGTGAGGATTTCCACTGGCAACACTAGCTAGCTAAAAGGTAATAATAATGTTGTGTTTTCACTGATTTATGCAACCAATTAAAAACTATGCCTATTGGGGCACCTGGGTGGCTCAGTCAGTGAACGGTCTGACTTCAGCTCAGGTCATGATTTCACGATTGGTGAGTTCGATCCCTGTATCTGGCTCTCTGCTGTCAACACAGCCTGCTTCAGATCCACTGCCCTCCTCTCTCTCTCTGCCCCTCCCTTGCTCGCTTGAACATTCTTTCTTTCAAAACTAAACATTAAAAAAAAATGGCTTATTATTACCTTTTCAGATTTAGAGCAATCATATTGATATTAGTTTCCCTTTTAATTTTAAATATATTTTTTAAATAAATGAATGTAACACAGAGGAATAAAATGTTTGAAAATTATTAGGACACATAACGCAGAAAGCATGAAGGCCCCTGAATAAAGTTCGGTGAGTGTACCCCTACTCTGTGGCTCTCCTTCTCACCCTTCCCTGTTCTCTGTGTGCAGTCTCTGTTCCTGGGGGGTCGTCTCATGGGCATCCAGCCAAAGCCGGGGCACTTGAAGTCATTGATGTTTGATCCTTTTCTCTCTTTTTAACTGCTTTCACCACTGTTTGTCTTTCACCCCATTTCCCCATTAGGCAGCGAGTTCCTTGAGGGCAAACACAATGTCACTGCTGTCTTTCCAACCTTCCTGCAGCTGCCAGTTGCAGTATTGGGCGCACGGTGGGCATTCGATACATGCTGCTGCCAGATATTCACCAGCATCTCCACTCCCAGCAGACACTGGAAAAATGGGTCATCTATTTGGCAAAAGCAACAGGATTCACCAGGACAAGATCTATGAACAGAGTAAAATAACAACAACAACAACGACAACAAACCCATCAAACTCAGCCTTTTGGAAAAAAGACATCATTGTTGCAAGGATACCAGTATGTCTGAAAATGGCAAAAACCTGGGGATTTTCCATAGATTAGTCATGTGGTTTAAATAATTAGAACCGAAGTCCCAGTATGAGATTGCCCCCAGTGAAACTTGAGCAGCTCCCAGGGTAAGTTTAGTCTTATGTAAAAAGGAGAAGCTCAACAGACTGACAGCTAGAAATTAAAAGAAGGAGGAAATCAAGAAAGAACCTGCAGCCCAGAGAGAAAAGAAAATGCATGTGTCATGTGGGCTGGGCCTGGAGAAAGTGTGCAGAAAACTCAGGCAATGTGGTGAATATATTTGCAATTTTATGGAAAGAATCCAGTCTACACTGAAGGCATTCAGGGTATTTGTTTTAATAACATTCTAAGTGAAAGCCTTTTCTCAGGTAATAGAATTTCTTTCCATTTTTATGAAGTCAAAAATGAAAAATAAGCTAAAGCAAAAGAATCTAATTTCCTATAAGGTTTTGTTTTTAGTTACTTATAAATGCTAAATCATGGGGACTTCAACACCAGAAGGCATATGTTGATCATGAAAATGAAATAAGAAAAATAAAAGAAAATCTTAGAAACCCACTCATAAATATTGACCTTCCCTTTTCCCCATCTCCAGCTCCTACCTAAAACTTCATATGTGAGTGCCCACACACACACACACACTCGCACACCCAGGGAGAAATAACAACACTGGCTTTCAGAGGCTGTGCAAGGCGGACTGTGAACTGACCTGTCCTCGAGATAGAACACATTTGTTCAACCAATTCATCACCTCCTGGTAGAAGTCCACAGAACCCAACACTGCTGCCCAAAATGCCCAAACTTAGAAGGGATCAGGAACACCTTGTGGTCCCAAGTAGCCCACAGGAGATGGAGTTGTTGGGGGCCTTCTGACAAGGCCATCAGAAGGATACACCATCCCCTTTCTCAGCACAATCAAATTTCTCAGCAAAAGGCTACACTTGTATTGCAGGCTCTGGAATCAATGGCAAAGCTTCTCAATGTCCACTCCATTTTGTCAGTTCAACCTAAGCTGTACACTCTGCAATCCATTAGCATATCTTTCATCCAGAGTATTGTCAAAAACTGCTCATGAACGATCAAATAAATCTCCTTGTTCCCAAAATAGCAAAGGTGTGACCTCTGCTTCCCACTTATACATATTTGAAATTGTCATCATGAGCTGTGAGCCATGTCCCTCTCATTTTTTTAAAGTATATTTATGTATTTGAGAGACACTGCACAAGTGGGGGAGGGGCAGACAGAGGGGAGAGAGAGAATCCCAAGCAGGCTCAGCATTGCCAGAGCAGAGCCTGATACAGGGCTTGAACTTAGGAAACTATGAGATCATGACCTGAGCCGAAAGCAAGAGTCAACATTTAACCAACTGAGCCACCCAGGCCCACCATGTTCTTCTCATTTTTGCATGTCTTTAGAACCTCTAGTCTGCCTATTTTCAGGACATGAAACTAATTTTGCAACCTCATCATATGAAGCTACATGCCTTCCTCTGTATTAACTACCAAACAGTCCTCCCTGCACCAGGAGTAAGCATCCTATGCAAAGTGGGCCAGATCTGTGGCCCCACAGAGTATCCTCCAGTCTTCCCTCATTGACTTGGCTGGATGGCTTCCTCTTCCTCATCCTCCACTTAGCCTTCTCCCTCCTAGAGGTTCCCTAGCCTCTACAGTGCACCCAGGCTTTGGACATGGTTCATACAGGCATGAGGAAAACATATCCTTGACCCTTAGAAGCCTAGACTAACTCTTTACAACTTTTTCTACTTTTCCCTGAGTTTGTCTTTTATTCTTTTCTCTACATGGGGCCAATATTCATCCAGAACCCCTATTCAAATGATAAGAACTGTTTTGGGTAACTTTTAAAAAACTCTTTGGAATTTGATTGCCCCTATCAAGGAGTCACTGGAGGGGCTGAATGGAATATCAATATTCTTGTGGGCATACACTGATGTTTACAAACAGAGAGTACCATGGAAAGAGTGGCAGTTCATAGAGAAAACTGAGTTTGAATCCCAGCTCAATCAAGAACCTTAGGCACCATCACTGACCCTTCTAAGCTTCAGTCATCTGATGGGAAAAAACAGTGGAGATAATGGCAGCTATTTCAGTAATTTGCCACAAGTATTAAATAAGTTCCTTTGCACCAAGTCTGGATCACGTAAGCTGTCAATAAATGCTAGTAAAATGTTATGAATGATGGTATCATCATCACCATCATCAATATCATCATCAGTAGTAGTAGCAGCAGTTTTGCTATTACTTGAAGTCAGAAGACCTGGTTTCCAAACTAGTTTTGTGAACAACTTATTTTCCTATAATAGATCTTTGATGTTATTTCTTGCTCTGTAATAGAGAATGAGGGTTCAGACTGTGGATTCTCATTCTAATTCCTTCTCCTCCTCCATTTATTACTTACACAATGTTGAGCAAGCTATTTAACCACTATGAGACTCAGCCTCTTCATCTAAAAAATGCAGGTAATAATAGCACCTACTCCAAAGGGCCATTATAATTATTAAATGAGTTGACGCATGTAAAACGTTTAAAAGTGCTTGGCACATAGTAAGTGCTCAAGAAATGTTCTCAAAATCTGTAATAGGATGTACTGATATCCACTGGGCAGGTTATGGACAGGATTTGAAATATTGCATGAAAAGTACCCACACAGTCTGGTGTAAGTGGTTCTGAAGCCAGTATATATCTTAAGAGTTCCCTGGGCATACTTTAATAAAACTTGCCCCAGACCAGTTACAACAGAATCTCTAAGAGTGGGGCCAGAGCAGTTTTAAAGCTCCTCCATACGATTTTAATGGGAAGCTAGGGCAAAAAAATCACTTGTCTAGCAACAGAAATAAGTAAAGTCACTAAAAGGTGGTCATTATTACTCTCTCTATATACACATGTATCCAAAAGTACAAAAGAAGCAGGGGAATGTTGCCTGATTTATAGAAAGATTAAGCACTTATTAAAAACATTGTGAAATGATTCTTCTTATACTCACGCTCCACCCAACCAAGAGTTCATTTACTAACCAGGAGACAGCTGCCAGAGAACATTAAGAAGCTGACAGACATGAAAGAAAGCTTTATTGCCACAGATGAACTACAGATGCACACAAATGCCTTGTACATTTTCAGGGCTCAATGGCTGTTCGCTAAATTGAATTGATACCATGATGTAAGTCAATGGAGGAAAGACTGATTAATACATGATACTATGGCTTAAAGCAAGGTACACATACGCATGCACATGTACACAGTCTCGCAAGCACAGGCCTCTCACTGTCCTGCTTCACCTCATTGGAGTTCTGCCTCCTCTGAACCCTTCTCAACACTATCACTACTGTCACACAAATAAGCAATATAAGGGAGTCATACTTTACCTTATATTCATAAGCATTTATGCCTACTGTTATTTATTTATTTATTTTTTTAAATTTTTTTTTCAACGTTTATTTATTTTTGAGACAGAGAGAGACAGAGCATGAACAGGGGAGGGGCAGAGAGAGAGGGAGACACAGAATCTGAAACAGGCTGCAGGCTCTGAGCGGTCAGCAGAGAGCCCGACGCGGGGCTCGAACTCACGGGCCATGAGATCATGACCTGAGCCGAAGTCAGACGCTTAACCGACCAAGCCACCCAGGCGCCCCAATGCCCACTGTTATTTAAAATGATCTTTTTCTGCAAAACATTAATGCACTTACAAATGGAAATTTATGTCCACACTAAACCGTGTATACAAATGTTCATAGCAACATTATGCATAACAGCCAAAAAGTGAAAACAATTCCAAAGTCTATCGATAGATGAGTGGATAAAGAAAATGCGGCATATCCCTACAATGGAATGCTATTTGGTAATAAAATGAAGTATGGATACATGCTACAATGTGAGTGATTATGAAAAATGTTCTAAGGTGATGAAGTCCCACACAAAGGACTGCATATTCTGTGATGCATTTTATATGAAACATCCACAGTAGTCAAATTCACAGAGGCAAACAGATTGGCAGTTGCCTAGGGCTGGGCTGGGGGTGCGGTGGGTGTGGAGGAGTGCCAGAGAGCATTAACAGGGAGCGACTGCTGAGTACAGGTTTTCTTCTGGGGAAGAAGAAAATGTTCTACAATTAGATAGTGGTGATGGTTACACAATTCTAAATACACTAAAAATCATGAATTGTGTCCTCTGTGGTATGTAAATTACATCTTAATAAAGCTGTTAAAAAAAATTGATGTTCTTAAAGATGACCCTGATCGACCAAAAAAAAAAAAAAAAAAAAAAACAAAAAACCAAAAACCAAAAACAAAACAGGAAAAGGCTTAAAGTATTTCATATACTTCAGCTATGAAGGAGGAACAATATATATTTTAGGAAAATTTCTTTAACATTTCAGCCTTTTAAATTATGCAGACATTTTGTTAATGCAAGTCCACTTTATTTCCCAATAAGCAGGAGCTTATTGAGGCTGGTGGATAAGGTCTTTCCCAAGCAGGGGTCACCTGCAGCTTCTTCCTGCTTCCAGAGGAAGAAACTTGTGTGTGTATGTGGAGATGGGGGTGGGGAGAGTCCTTACCTCCACAGTATTTCCTAGGGAAGTTCTGCCTGCTAGTGTTCTCTGCTTTTGCTGGGCCAGTCTGGGAGTAAACTTTCACCTGCCTTGTGGGCAGAGGCAGGTTCCAGGAGGCCCTGCATTATGGTAGATTCCATTAGGGTCACTGCTCTCTAGCTGACCTGCCAGTTCTCATGCCATTTTTAAAATCTCTTGGGAACATCTATTATGTTACCCATCCAGGAACCATTTACTCCTTCTTCCCTACTTTACAGAATCTCAATTTTGTTTGGGTTGCAAAGTGCACAATCTCAAAGGATAACTTGTGCTTGCTCTTAAGTCAGTTATGGTAATCCATTTCTTTGTTAGTGAGCAGTCTAGTGGGGGGCAATATTTCCAAGTCTGGCTAATAAGGGAAAGTCTGCTTGAGAGCATATTGGAAATATGTATTCCTTGATTTTATTTTTAGTATTTTTTAAATTTTTTTTAATGTTTATCTATATTTGAGAGAGAGACAGAGACAGAGAACAAGCTGGGAAGGGACAGAGAGAGAGGGAGACAGAATCCAAAGCAGGGTCCAGGCTCTGAGCTTCATCATAGAGCCCAAAGTGGGGCTTGAACTCACGAGCCATGAGATCATGACCTGAGACGAAGTCAGACACTTAACCAACTGAGCCACCCAGGTGCCCCTGTATTTCTTGACTTAAAGAAATGATAGGGATGTTCAAAGATAGTTCAACCTCTTTTCTCTCTTCCATGAATGTAGTTGTGTGTAGATACTTTTAGACCACAAAGGAGACATTTCCTAGACACAGAGGTAGGAAGAGCAGAAGAATGGCAAGAGTCTGGGTCCATGATGAAATTACCAAGCTGTTGAAATGACTTTGGCCAATTGACTTTTACCTACCTTCTAACTTCACATTATATAAGATAATTAAACACCTTATTACCTAATCCACCATTTCTTCAATGTCTATTACATGTAATCAAAAGGATATTAACTGGTACATCTACCAACCTAAAGATTCATAGTTCATTCCAGACGATGGCTTTCTGTTAGCATCAGTCAGAATTAGGTTTGGCTATATATAAGCATAGCTTAAACAATTAGCAGTGAAAGAAGTTCAGAAGTAGGGACTTCAGAGATAGCATGATGGTTCCACAGTCATCAAGGACTCAGGTTTCTTCTATTAGTCTGCACTAACATCCTTAGGCTGCCATTCTCAAGATCACTTCATGGTCTCAGGTGGCTGCTGGAGCCCCAGCCTTCCCATTCACATTCCAGGACAAAAGAAAGGAAAAGCATGGAAGGTCAATAAAGAAGAATACTAAATATCTAAATTTCCTATAAAGAATATCCTAAAGTACCATACAACACTGCTTAAACTCCAGGACTAGGTCATGTGATCACATTGTATTACAAAGGAGGCTGGTAAATGTCTTCTACATTGTTATGGGCTCCCATTTTTAAGAACGAAGGATAAAACGGATATTGCGGGAACAGTTACAAATCTCTGCTGCATAGGGAATCTGTCCTCAATCTCAGTATACCCTTCCATTAACCAAAGGTGACAGAAGATGCTTGATGCAAACACCATCCAAAGAAACTGGGCTGGTGGAATGCACAGTCAGTGCATGAAATGTTTCCAATGTGACAAAATGTATGTGCTTTTCAAGATGACACTTTGAAAATGGGTAATATATTTTTTAATGAACTCCGAGTGAAACTCTTTGGTTACATGGAACTCTGACTGAAAACCAGTAAAATGATGAATCACTGATGGCACCCAGCTTGCCCCAGAAGATTCTACAACTGCCCAGGAGCAGGTGATACTTGAGACAGGAAAAACATTCCAAGGAAAGAAAGAGCACTGGGTGCCACAGCCATAATTTACTAAAGAATCAGTTTTTAAATTTTAATATCAAAAATTAGCTTGTGGGAAATAATTGATAAACTGTGTGCCAATAAAACTTATTCTGACGAAAAACTCGGGATAAAATATCTTCTGCTACTTTGGGTTAATTACATAGTATTCTGGGAATAAAGAGTAAGTTACTTAAAAACACTTAACTTTTACTTAAAAACTCTTATCTGTGTAAACCACCATTTTCTCAAATCTGTGGTAACAAGGAAGAACACGTAGAACAAATTGGAAACTGGAATTGATAAAAGACTGCAACATTATGTTCTAATTTCAAATATTATGGATCATCAAAACAGTCCCATTTTTATCCCTAACTTTATATAAGACAAAAGTTACACATTTATGCTGATAAAATACTGAATTGTCTAGTCAGTATCATGGAATCCCAAGTAATATTTAATTTGAAAACAGAATTCTATTGCTAAAAACTATTGGGAAGCAATTACAAACATGATTTGAGAGCTACTGCCTTATTCTCAAAGTGAAAGTCAGCCCAAATGTGGTTTGTGCTTCTCTACTTGAGTTCCAAACCAAAAAATGTTAAAAATGAGCATCACAAATCTTATAATCGGATGAAAACCTTAACCCCAGCCATATCCTAATTTATGATTGGATATGACTTTAGAGCGTATCTCAGACCATAAGCTTGGACTGTAACATCTTCCCCCACAAATCACCAGCATTGCACAATTTCAAGCTCAGTTGATAACAGGGACATTCCCTTTTATTCCCCACCCACACATCACAAGCAAGAAGATGCATGCCTCAAAATCTACCTCCTCCTCAACATCTCCTCCCTGTTCTATGTAGAAGGCCAGCCATGTCCAGGATAGCCTCTTCTCCCAGGCTTGCAAACACGGGTTCCTAGACACTTTCCACTTCCTCACCTTCATGTTCCAAAATCTATTTCACACTATCTCATTGCTTGATGACTGCTAAGGGTTCTTATGCTGCCTGATGACCAAAGAGTGACATTGTATCACAAGATTAAAACTTTTTGCTTACCAGCAGACATGGAATCTGCCTTCTCAGTCCTGAAGAAACTGAAGCCAGGAGATACTCCTTTGCCCTCTCTCCAGCAGATCCTCTTGATTTGTTTTATGTATCAAGCATTCACATAAAATGGCATCTGAACAAGTTACACTTTTATCTATAAGAACTTTGGAAACAACAGCTTTTCTCAGAAGTGGCATAAGGGAGGGCAAAGTGCTTGCTCTTCCTGAAACAAAGAAAGCAGCCAACCAGCAATGGGAAACATGTCCCTCCTTGTATTATAGAATGAGAGAGCCACCTGTTTCTCGTCTTCATAATTTTGAAAGTATTCACAGTGTCCATAACCCGGTGGTTGATTGCATGGACTTGACATAATAGCCCAATGCAGTCTTTAATCTTTTTCACTAAAGATTATTTTTAAAAATCAGTTCTCAAGGTAAAACTGTTTCATCATTCTAGCTGTATCTCTCATGACTATCTTGGACTCAGCAACATCAGTCTTAGGGATGGCATCAGCAGCCAAGTATGGACAGAGCACACTGTCCCTTCTGATGCACTTGGTGGCATCCTGGATGAGCAGCACCCTGTCCTATACTACATCCTGCAAGTGACTTTTAGCACGCCACACTTTGCTTTAAAGATCTTCTGTGCTTCAGGGCACCTAGGTGGCTCAGCTGGTTGAGCGTCTGACTTCAGCTCAGGTCATGATCTCACAGTTTGTGGGTTTGAGCCCCACGTTGGGCTCTGTGCTGTCAGCGCAGAGCCTGCTTGGGATTCTCTGTCTTCCTCTCTCTATGCCCTTACCCTGCTTGTGCACTCTCTCTCTCTCTCTCAAAATAAATAAACATTAAAAATTTTTAATTAAAAAAAGACCTCCTATGTCTCTTAATTTCCTTAAGGAGCAGCCATATAGTCTAGCAATTGAGTTTATGAACCCTGGCATCAGACTGCCTGAGATTAAATCCCCACTTTGCCACTTACCTGCTGCATGACCTTGAGCAATTGCTTAACTTTGCTAAACTCCACCTTTGTCAGCAGCAAAGTACAGATTAAAAATACCTCCTACTTCTTCATAGGGTGCTGTGAGAAGGTAACACAGGAGAATGCCTGCGTCTGGCAATGCTTGGTCCACATTAGCTAACATCACAAATGAAACCAAGGTCTGTGCCTCTACTAAAACAAAAGCTACCTAGAATCAGGGACCCACAGGCTCATAGTGGTGCCTAATTAGCATGTACTGAACAAATGAATGAATGGATCCATAAGGTCCAAACTCTCCTGCTGAGCGTGGACCATCAGAAAGTGAATGAGCTTTACTGCCAGATGGATCTGAGTCTGTGTCCCGGTTCCTTCTATTCTAATTACCTCAACACATGGCATCTTGGCTGCCTGCGATGTTAAATATGAATGGAATGCATTGCAGGGTGACCACGAGGATGAAATGGGGTCATTTTGGAGTGTCAGAGTAGACTTGAGTGGAGTCTCCTTCTCCCCAGGCTATCTGGAGCAGAAGGAGCTGAGCCCAGATCCCTTCGGGGTCCAGTGAACACAAACTGCTTTGGGAAGGAAGCAGATGCATTCTTAGCAAAATGCAGCCTGGGTTATAGTTCTTAGGAAATAGTGTTAAAACCATGTGAATAGGGGGTCTGTGAAGGAGAGTCATCTTTCAGCTGTGAGGTTTGCTGCATTATAAACATTTTAGCTGAAAACAAGCTGCAGCCAGTGTGGAAGTTCTCTTTTTGGCCCTCCCCACCCCCTTGATGATCAATTCTCACTTTCTTCCCTTCCAGCTCCCAAGTTGGGAGACCCTGAAACCATGCTTCATTGTCCGCATCGCATGGCAGCAGAAACTGCAGAGAAGTAGCTCAGCACTAAGTGGATAACCAAGGTTGAGAAATGTGTCAGACGCAAGAGAGACTTTGGAATTGATGGGTTTCTGAGTGGGCGTAGATGGACCCAGAAGTCTGCTGGAGCCTCTGGGGAGTAAGAGAGGGTTAAATAGAGGGGAATTTGGGGATAGGGCTGTGATAGCCATGGAGGTGCCACTAAGGTCCTTTCAAGAAGAGGGGCTCCTGGGTGGTTAAGCGTCTGATTCTCCATCTCAGCTCAGGTCATGATCTCAGGGATTCCTGAGTTTGAGCCCCGCACCAGACTCTGTGCTGACAGTGCAGAGCCTGCTTGGGATTCTCTCTCTCCCTCTCTCTCTCTCTCTCTCTCTCTCTCTCTCTACCCCTCCCCTGCTCACACTATCTCTGTCTCTCTCAAAATAAATAAAAACAATTTTTTTAATTAAAAATATTTTTTTAAAAAGATCCTTGCAAGAAGAATTCCTATCCAGCTTCTGGAAGAGTGATTAGCTGATGGCCTGCAGCTGCTAGCATCTTCAGGATTCGTCTCAGCCCTTTTGCCGATGCCACACTTTGCCTGGGCATCTGCCAGCCAGTGACAGCAAGGGAATCTGACCATTTCTGCCCAGAGCAGGACCCCTCTAGTGGGCGGCTGTTGCATCAGCCGAATTGGTCAGAGTGGCATCACAGCCTGAGGTCTCCTGGTACAATACGCTCTTCTTTTACCTTCCATCTTTCACAGATATTACCTTTCCCCTCCCCCCTACTCAGACTGCTTGTGCTCCTAACTCAGTCTCAGCATCTTCTTTGTGGAGCACCTAAGTGACCAGGGAAGGGAAAAGAATCATTAGAAAAAAGACAGAGGATACCCCTGGAAGGCCCTTGAGAGGCCTAAGGTGCATTTACACTGGTTAGGACCTGCTTCTGTGTTCTGGGCAAGGTAGGTGGCCAGATTTGTGGATTAGGGCCCAGGGCGAAACGGTAAATGCCACGATTTGTTTTGAATGTATTGTCTGATGGGTATTGAGGAGGGCACCTGTTGGGATGAGCACTGGGTGTTGTATGGAAACCAATTTGATAATAAATTTCATATATTTAAAAAATAAATAAATTAATTAATTAATTAAATTAAAAAATGAATGTATTGTCTGAACTCTTTTTTTTAATGTTTATTTATTTTTGAGAGAAGCAGAGAAAGAGAGAGAGAGAGAGAGAGGGATACACAGAATCAGAAGCAGGATCCAGGCTCTGAGCTGTCAGCACAGAGCCTGACATGGGGCTCGAACCCACAAACCATGAGATCATGACCTGAGCTGAAGTTGTATGCTTAACTGATGGAGCCACCCAGGCACCCCTGAATGTATTGTCTGAACTCTTGAGTAGAGAAGACCTGAAATCTTCCGGCGTGTTTGTGTCGGTCAGGGAACAGCAGGTGACAGCTGCCTACCACAAGGTCACTAGCAGGCATAGGAACAGTATGTCTGGGAACGATCAGTTGTCAAGAAGACCCCCTTATTGGAGAGATGATACAATGCCAGCTTTATCAGCTCTGGTTGTGCCTCACCTCAGCAATAGCTTGACACATAACAGAGAGAAAAGGAGGGAATTGAGAATGTCCACAATGTAAAACAAGGTTCCATGTCTGGCAGACAGTTGATGCTCAAAAATTGTAAATTGGCCTGATCCTATGTTTCCAATCTCATCTCCTAGCCTTTGAGTTAGGCTCTCTTGCATATAACTGGGTTTCCGTATAACAGTGATCTAATATAAAAGTTTATTTTCTTACTTCATAAAAGTGTCTGGATTTGGTATTGGAGCTCCATGGTCAGCAGGGGTTCAGGCACTGTATACTTTTTTTTTTTTTAATGTTAACTTATTTTTGAGAGAGAGCGCACGCCTACATGCAAGTAGGGGAGGGGCAGAGAGATAGGGGGCAGAAGATCCCAGGCAGGCTCCACGCTGACAGCAGAGAGCTCGATGTGGGACTCAAACTCAAAAACTGTGAGATAATGACCTGAGCTGAAGTTGGATGCTTAACCAACTGAGCCAGCCCAGTGCCCTGTATATCTTTTTCCTCTCTAATCTTTATCTTCTAGTTTCCAATTTGAAGATAACCTCATGCTTATAAGGTGGCCACTGCACCTCCAGGGATCACATCAATGTTTTAAGAAGCAAGAAAAGAGGAAAAGACAAGGATAAAAACGTACATGCCTATGACTGAGTCAGGGCCTTTCAAAGATCTGTCCTGGGAGTCCCAGTCCTAAAAGACTTACTCTTCTACCTACCTAATTGGCCATTTTTGCTGCAAAAGATGCAGAGAAATGTGGTTTTCAAAATGGACCTATCACCTAATGTAATAATGTGCGAGGTTTCCTATGAAAGAAAACAGAGAAGGTAGTAATATGTAGGCGACTGGTACCCTGTGCATCTTTTTAAGCTGGTTTTCTCACAGTTCCTCATCCAAAAGGTCACTAGACCCAGGACTGAATGGACTCTATGCCTTCTGCACCATCTTATCTAAATGTCCAAATTGAATCCCTCATCCAAGGTCCCAGACAAGCCTCCTTTTTCCATGAAGCCTTTCCTAACCCCACCCCAGCCAAGTGACCTCTCTTCTCTTACTGAAAAGTTACTCAGTTGGTTACCATTTTTCATTTGTTGGTCCTACACCACCAATGAGGATATGATATTTCACCTTATGGGTAGAAATAGTAGATTATCATTATCTCTCAAGTCGACAGGAAGTGCAAGGCACAATTTTAGGTGCTACATGAACCATGTGCCAGATTAATCCACTTATGAAGTGTTACCAACTCATTTCTTATAAATAAAGTCAAGATTATTCTCCCCTTACATGCACTCAAATGACATTTTCTTTATCTTCACAGAGTTGCATGAAGTCTTTCTATTGCTTATTCTCATTCATTTGACATTTCCTCTCACCAAGGAATTTTGTGTAATACATAGCCTGGAGCTTATATCCAAGCAGATGTCCTAATCAGACATAGATTTCTAACCTACTTTCAGGCAGGAGATGGGGAGGCTCTCATCTTGTGCTGAACGCTACCAGCTGCCTACCGCCATATCTCATCTTTTCCCCACTAACAGAACTCTGATAGAGGGGGTATAGAAAGCAGTGATGTTCCAAGCCAAAGAAAACAAAACAAAACAAAACAAACAAAAAACAACTGCATTCTCTCCCACCTGCAGCCATAGGTGGCCATCTCACAGAGCCTATGCAATCATATGGTTAGGTGGCCATGTGACACAGCCCTAGCCAATGAGATACACATAGGAATTGTTACAGTCCAAGACAGCACTTTGAACTTACCTGGCACTCACATTTTTGCCTTCTGCCCTTCCCTTCCCCCCGACAAGAACAGACAAATGTAGATGGTGGAGTAACCATCTTGCAACCATGCAATAAGCATGAAGACAAAAACCGCATGGTAAATATGGCTAAACAGAACGAAGCACTTGGTCCCTGCTGGCACAGAGGAGCTGCAACGCAGGACTGGCTACCTTTTGACTTCACTTTATGAAGTAGTAGAAAGTAACCTCCCCACAAAGTTTAGCAACTCTTTCTCAGACCCTTGTAACCTTCAGCAGAAGCAGAAAGCAATTGTAGCCAGTACTCACAGGGAGATGTGTCCCAGCAGCTAAATGTTCTACTTAAGCAGGAGGTCGCTTTTGGGCTCGGGCACTCTTACAGCACAGTATTTTCTACGCAAACGTCACAAAGCTCTGCTCCTTTCACTGGAGTTTGTGGCTGTGTTGGGCGCCATACTGCCACATCATCCTCAGACACTATAATTTCTATTCCTTTCAATTTGGCATAACGTACAATAAGTTTTCATCATTAACGGTGCCCAAAATGTCAGCAGCTTATGCATTTTCATAAAATCTTCAAATCAATGCAGTAAAACACGTACCATTCAGAATGTAACAAAGGGAAAGCGGCCGAAAATGAGATGCCACTCCAATTACTTTCTATTTATCAAGACACACATTTTCACCTCCGTATGATGCACTCTTGAAGTGGCTCTCTTTCGTCACATGATAACTAATCCAATGCTGATATGTTCAGAATACACCATAAATCTTTTAGCCTCACTAATTTATGGGATTTTTTTTTCTTAATCATTCTAAGTAGGTGCTGAGAAGACAGAACTGGCCCTTCAGCTGTCAGAAAAATTCAACTCTTCCTTAATCAGCTTCCTGACAATACCTAATGTGACCAAGCAGTGGTCCTCCTTTGCCAGAACTCAGGCATTGGCAGGATGCAGAAGTTTACTGTTGCAGCCAGGAAGGTCCCAGAGATGAGCTAGTCACCCTGCCATCCCAAGCCTTTCCACAAAAAAAAATAGAGCAAACAACAAGTGCTACCACTCCCCTTAACTACAATTCACCCCTGGCCCTGTACTCAATGCCTGTGGTAGTCACTTAATGGACATTTTTAATAAGGCTTGGTGTCTTCTCTTTCACTCCTGTTGTAGGCATTGGTGTATGCACACCTTAGGGAAGAAAATTTAACAGTTGGTTTGGTGGTCATCCTCTAGCATCAGGGATGCCTGAGGATTTGACTCTTTATCAACATTTCCTCAGGGAACCCTTCAGCTAAGGCTTATACTGGACCCAAGGTGAACGGGAAGCCAGCAGAGGACACTGTACCATTCCAAGCACCTGTACCATTGAGACTTTATTGGGAATGAAGGAACCAATATTGATGAGACACAGCTGCAGCAGAGAAGGGGCGTTAGTCACAGGGACCTAGGGGGTCCCTGAGTCCAGAGAACTGCTTGATGGAAGTTTCTGGAAGAGGGCTTCCAGGATCTGTACCTGTGAGGGAGTGAAAGCAAGGGACTTAGGTAGAGGGTGAAGTGAATCACAATTTATTTGTAAAAGAAGCCTTGGCTGATCTGAAAAAAAAGGGATGGTTCTTTAGAGACATCCCATATCGGAGTAACCCCTGAAAGAGAATCAGCTATAAGTCATTAGCAGCTAGCATCCCTGGGGTAGAGGGCAGAGAGGAGTGACTTGCTTCTGAAGTGGGGGTTCTGAGCAGAGTCGCTCAGAATCAGTCAGAGAAAATATGTGAGTAGCTACTTGTAAAGCTGAAGGGACCCCAACACTTATGGCTTTCTGTAGCCAAAGAGGCTATCTAAATGCTCAATAAGCATACAGTGTTGCTTAACATTGTTAGTCATCAAATTGATGCACACGAGAACCGTGGTAAGACACCACTATGCGCCTCCCAGAATGGCTAAAATTAGCCAGTCAACACCAAGTGCTGACAAGGGTGGGCCCTCGTACACTGAGCATAACATTCATATGCTAGAGGGTACGATGACACGACCACTTTCTTTTAAAATTTTTTTTTTAATGTTTATTTATTTTTGAGACAGAGAGAGACAGAGCATGAACAGGGGAGGGTCAGAGAGAGGGAGACACAGAATCTGAAACAGGCTCCAGGCTCCCAGCTGTCAGCACAGAACCCGACTTGGGGCTCGAACTCACGGACGGCAAGATCATGACCTGAGCCGAAGTCGGCTCCTCAACCGACTGAGCCACCCAGGTGCCCCTGACACAACCACTTTCAAAAACCATCTGGGAGGGTCTAACAAAGTTGAACTTACCCCAATCCTATGGCGTAACAATTCTGCTCCTGGACATGCACCCAACAGATTGTACATAACAGTGTTTGTCATAATAACCAAAAACAAGAACCAAATATCTCTCAGTGGTGGAATGGATAAGTAAACGCTAATATGTCCACGCAATCAAATACTACAGAGCAAAAACAACCAACTGCTGGTGGAAGCAAAAACATGCAGAGATCTCATAGACACTATGTCGAGCAGAAGAATCCTGACATGAAGATGTACATGTTGCATAATTGCATTTATGTGAAGTTCAAAAACAGGCACAACTGCTCTATGGTGATAGAGCTCAGAATACTTTTTTTTTTTTTTTTTTAATTCCTGGGGAAGGGGTAAGACAATGACTGGCAGGAACACAATTGAGCCTTCTGGGGACCTAGAAATGCTTTATATCTTGATCTGAGTGGTTGTTTTATGGGTGTATACATGTAAAATTTATCAAGTTTGGGCCCTTGAATGTATGATGTTATACCTCAAAAAAGGTACATTACTTTTAATAATGAGGAGAAGGAAAAAGAAAGAGGGGTGAGAAGAGGAAGATGAAGAGGAGGAGGAAAAGGGAGAACAGGAAAACCACCAGCTGTGAGACCATTAGGCAGAGAGAACAGAAAATATCAAGTTCCTGAAGCTAGAACAGGCTTGCTATAGATGGTGACAGGAAGCCCAGGGCATAATGCACAAGGAAGGGAGGAGTTCCTGATGAATCTGGAGAAGCAGACAGGGCTGCTCAAGTAGGGCCTTATGATTATGGAAGTCTAGATTTTAATCTAAGGGCAATAGGAAGTAATTGACTTTAAAGCGTCAAGGAGTCGATTAGCACATTATCTGATCTGTGGGCTTTTTCTAGACTCACTTTGGCTGCTTGGGAAAAAGAGTTGCGTTATAAAGGACAACAGTACATGCAAGTAGGGAGACAGTTCATGAGACTATGGGAGTTAAAAGGGCTGGCTGGAAAGGCTGTGAGCGACGGACTCGCTTGCAAAAATCAGAAGCTATTCATCTTCCGTTCGCCACTTCAGACACTTTCCACCCTCCACACCCTGCCCTACGAGGGAGTCCTCCAGTAAGCTCCCTTGACCTTAGACTACTGGTTGTCTCAGCAGAGGAATGGGCTGGAGGGGAACTAGAAGGGTGTTTATTCCCTGACTCCCTCCTTCCCCGGTGAACTGCCACATGACTGAAGAGAACAGTTCCTATCAGGCAGCCTTTTCTGATAGCTATGCATTCTAGGTTCTGGAAACTGCTCCCTCTCTCACCCCTTCAGAGATGTCTACATATTTATAAGGATTCATTTTATTGTATTTTCCTAAGCACCCCATTGGAATATACTATTTTTTTCCTGTTGAGTATGAATTTCGTACAATATCCAGACCATTACTGGATACATCAGGATGACCTAGAAGTCACGCCAAGGATAATATGTATCCCACATGCCCTTAATGAAGCAGGGAAGTATGTTTATTCACTTCAGAGTCCTCTTAAATGTCTCCTCCATAATTGTACTTATCACAACTGAAGTTAGTTGCCATTTTAGATTCTTAAGCTCCATGGACATAGTCCATTGGACCATTTGGTCCATGAAGAGGTCTGTCTTATTGCCTGCTGTATTCCCAAGACTTAGAACAATACCTGATATATAATTTAATAAGTTGAAGGATGAAACTGAAGGAGGCGGAATAAGAGGATGGAGGGAAGAGGAAGAATATGGAATTTAAAATTGGAAGAGGAGGATGGGAACCCAGCACCCCCAGTTACCATTAGCTGTGTGCTCCTATACATCTCATTTCTCAAGGTTTCCATGTCCATATGCCTATGTATATAAAATTAGGCTAAGAACTCCTTCCCTGGCTAATATTTGTGAAGATCAAATGAAGTACTACTTATAAAAGTAAATGAAGCAGTAAATGAAGCAGCCGTCAAATATGAGATGTTATTATTAAAATACAAGCATCAGTAAGATGGGGCAGGGCCTGGTTTTTATGCAGCACACATCAGCTGTTGCAGGGCATGGAAAGATACCATGATTTTTACAGTTTTAAGAACAATTCGGCCCAAGTGGCTGCAAACCTCGGAACTTAGTAATGTCGCATGCAGGTGTCAAAGAATTTGGACAGCCGTGTACAAACATGACAAGATAACATGTGCCTTTTTCTCCATGGTTCCTCAAGTAGTAAAGTGAAGCCAGAGGCCAATGGATACAATCGTTTCAGGCAGCTTCCAGAGCACAGCGCATATTACTCCTCAGCTCCATCACAACCATAACACCACTGTTGGAGGGCCATGTAACAAGGGGTGGGCCTGGAAAAACCCAAGAAGCAGTGAGTTTACAAAAACAGAGAACTCCTCTAAGAGTAGAGTTAAATCTCTTTTTTTTTTAAATTTTTTTAATGTTTATTTTTGAGAGAGAGACATATACACAGAGTGCGAGCAGGGAAGGGGCAAAGAGAGAGAGAGACACAGAATCCAAAACAGGCTCCAGGCTCTTAGCTGTTAGCACAGAGCCCAATGCGGGGCTCCAACCCATTAACCGTGAGATCATGACCTGAGCAGAAGTCGGATGCCCAACCCATTGAGCCACCCAGGTGCCCTGAGTTCTATCTCTTATGAGGGACACTGACACTAATAGCGTATCTTGACATTGTATATGACCGTTCATATTTAGATAGGAGCAAGTTATCTCAATTCTATATAAGCTTTTAAATATTAATTTCATGTCTGTGTTAGAGTCTCCAAAGAAACAAATAATTTGAATATGTGTATGTGTGTATGTGTGTGTGTGTGTGTGTATACATATAAAATGTTTGTGAATATGTATTCACACACACACATACATAAATACATACCAACAGTTACAGAAGCTGGCAACTCCAAAATCTTTTGGGTGGCCAGCAGGTTGCAGACCCAGGAAGAGCCAAGTTGCAGTTCGGGCTCTGTGGGCGTGTCCCAGATCACTGTACCTTGACTGACACTATCTGCTCTTGCTGAGATGCGCTTTCTTCTTCCACTTGTCAAAATTCTATTTATTCTTCAAGATACTCAAATGTCATTTTTAAATGAAGTTTTCCCTAAGAACACACTGATTCTTCCCATTCCCTTTTCCTAATCAGAATTATTCCCACCTTTGGGCTCTCAGGCACTGTTCATAATCCCTTGTTGACAGGTCTAAACACAGTCTGACTTATAGTTTGCTGTGTGGATGTCTCCTTGCCTCCCTTCCCCACAAAGTCATAAGCTCTTAGAGAATAAGAACTAGGATTTCCTCTTTTTTTATTCCTGGTAGATCACACAATGTCTAGTGTAGAATAAATACACTTACTTAGCATTTACTTGTCATATAATAAATACATTCACTTAGGACCAACTTGGAGCTAGGTACTATACTAATTTTATGTGTAATATCTCCAATCCTTACAAAAGCCTGAGAGTTAGATAGTATCCCCATTCTACAGTTGAAAAAACTGAGACTCAAAGAAGTTTAAATGATTTGCCTAAGACTATATAGTAACCTAAGTTTTAGCCCGAATCTGTCTGACTTCACCACAGGCCTCAGGGAACTGGACGCCTTATTCATGGCAAGCACAGTGCATCTATAAAACAAAGAAGAGTAAACTCACAGGAAGGGCGTTTGCTATTTATTACTTTACAGTCTTGGGGAATGAAAACAATCATTCTCCCTCCCTTACCAAAACAAGCACAAACACACAGATACAATTTTGCTTTAAAGATTACACTAAAAGCAAAAAGACTGCATTTTCTTACTTTGTATTATTGAATAGGAAATGTTTTATGTATTAATGAAGTTGGGGGATGAGCAGCTAGTAAATCTAGCCATAAAAGGAGACATTCTAGATCATAAAGCATATTTTATTCATCTTGACAGCTATGGTTTAATTTTAAGTATTTATGATATTACTTCATAGTAAATATGTCTAATTCATGGAAGCTAGGTAATATGAGATCCAGCTTTGGAAATTTCCTCAAGTTTTTGCCATTAAAGCTACGTGTAGAAGGATTTTATGCTAAGAATTATGGGTTTATTTGTTAATGACATGAAAATTATCCATGTTCCACTCTCCTATAAAAGCACTACTTCCATGGCTAGTACCATTACAATTACCAAAACTACACTTGACTTTGTGGGAGTAAATCAACTAACATGTCCTCTATTATACATCATCTGAACTGAATATGAAAAATGCCACAACAGGGAGTCATTATATTAAAAACAATTTGCCCTTTGAGCTTACTTTTTAAAAAAAATCACACAGGATGGATTTTGTAACCTGAATAATTACACATTCTTATGTCAATGTTTTTACTTTTACAAAAGATAGTTGATTCTTATAGAAAACCTTTTTTGATATTGCACATCTTTTTTATGTTTGGGGCTAGGGAGAAAGTAATGGGACTTTAAGTGATTTAAATCTTAATAAAGATCGCACTTATGACTCCCCCACCAGCTGTGAGGGGCCCTGGTCTCTGCGTCCATTGGACTGTGACATATTTACAAAAGAAAGCAGAGAACATGACCTTTGGCTTCCCTGAAAATCCTCACATGAAAGACTTGGCTGTGATTTAGGGAGACTCAGTGAAGAGTCGTCACGGGGGTTTCTGACCATGCTCATATTTATGAGTTAGTCATCCAAACCCACTGAGATGCTCCACATTACCTGCAATTCATATCTTGGATACCAAAAGGAGAGCTCCAGAGCATGGAAGAACTCTATTCTGAAACAATAGCAAAAAAGTTTGAGATAGAGTTTCTACCCATTTGAGGAGTAGAAGGACAAGAAGAGGAATATAAACAAGGGCCCCAGTGCTCTGTTCAAGTCATTTTACCTAAAAGTTTTTATGCACTAAGTTGCTTTGGAATTTCTAACCAAAGTCTTTCCATCAATATGTTAGGAGAGCACGGAGAAGCTTTTTGTAGTATGCCATCACTGATTCGCCCTACAGGCAAATTTCACATCTTGCTCCCAGGGATAAGAAAAGTGGGGAGTTTCTGCCACGAGGAGAAGGCCCTATTGGAAATTCTAGATAAAACTCTGTCCTCTTGTGGAACTTTAATGTGATAACACCTGCAGGGAACAGGCAGTGGGTAACACGTGCACTAGAATTGAGGTATCCCATCCAATCAAAGAGTAGACCCATCACATTCTCAGGAGATATCTTCTACAATTAAAAAAAGAAAATCCATTGTAGCTTGTAGCTAGGCCAGAAGAATACTTCGGGCCAGGCTGCACATTCTCAAGGGGCTTTCCAACTTAGACTTTGGAAGCCATCTTCAAAAGAGGCTTTCATATCATTAGCTACAGAGATACCCTGACAAGATTGGAAAGTGTATATGAGCATCACACATCTTTAATTTTTTGTCCACTGGTTGAACTACACTAACCAGCTTTAGTGAACAATGAATTGATAAATGACATGAATCCCATGATTATCTTTTGTGTTTAAATATTGGGTTGTGGGGCGCCTGGGTGGCTCAGTTGGTTGAGCGTCCGACTTTGGCTCAGGTCATGATCTCGCAGTTCATGAGTTCAAGCCCCACATCGGGTTCTGTGCTGATAGCTGGGAGCCTGGAGCCTGCTTCAGATTCTGTGTCTCCCTCTCTCTCTGCCCCTCCCCCGCTCATGCTCTGTCTCTCTCTGTCTCAAAAATAAATAAACATTAAAAAAATTAAAAAAATATATATTGGGTTTAAATTTTCAAACTTAAAAAATACCATTTTAATATCTTAATTTTTTAATATACTAGAAACTTTAACAGGTGAGAGTTGAGAGTACAAGAGGGACCAAGAATGGGAAAGAAAGAGAGAAAGGGAGCAACCTGCATGTCTCTCACATCCTTACCATAGCATAGAATGTCCTTTCCCATCTCAGTGCCTTGAGCCCTACCTAACCTTCACATGATCTCACCTGTCTGAGATACAGCTGGCTGCTTCCCCCTCCCCCCCAGAATTACAATAACACGTCAGTATTCTTTATTTTAGCACAGAGCTATTTGATCTTTCAATTAGGTCAAAGAAACTTTGGCCTCTATGTTTATTCTCTTCTTGCCTGAGGCAAGTCCTACTCATGCTTGAAGACTCAGACCAGGCACCACCTCTTTTAAGAACTCTTCTAGACCCCTTCCCTTTTCCCTCCGCATTCATTGTCAGCCTCTAAGCTCCTTTAGGGTCCTTGGCAGCCCTCTGTCTCTGCCCTTGACACAGCAGAGAGATGCTGCTTACGTGTTGGTCTCACTGGATTGTGATCTACTCTGAGTCAGGGATTCCATTTTAAGCATCTTCGACTCCCCAGCAGCTAACACAGTGAGTGGTGCAGAGCTGGGACTTAATGTTTGTTGAACTTCATGAGCTACTTTGAAATACTCTTCCAATTTAAGTCTTATCTACCCTGTCAGTCTCTCTGCTCCACAAGGGCGGGTAAGATGTATATCTGATCACATGAATATCTCTAATATTTGGTGCATAGTGGGACATAATAAATACTTGTTGAATGGGTGAATGAATGTGTCCTGACCTTAGCCTCTCACTATAATTTCAAGTTGCAGGAGAAATGAGAACATAAAAATTCCATCTGTGAAAGTGTCTTTCTTATTTACAACTTTTTTTTTCTAAATTCACTGTCAAGAGGATACCAAAGATTTCCTTTCTTTGGTTTTTGCCAGAAGAGAACATCTGCTGTGGCCTAGAAGGAAAATATACCTGTGTTTAAGGATGGGGCAGAAACTCAAGAGTTTTCCAGATGTTTTCCACCAAGCTCTGATGTTTAAGTGTCTAGGGAAAGTCATCAATGATACATAGACCAGGTAGAACAAAAATTTTGCCAGTATTCATTCATTCATTCATTCATTCATTCATTCACATAGTCTCTCAACAAACATTTACTGAGCATCTTCTCTGGGCCAGGTGAGGCCATGTGCTAGCTGCCAGGGAAACAACGATGGGTAACAGACAAACCCTTTCCTTCCAAGACTTCAGAGCCTACCGGGAAATTAACAGCAATTAAATTAACAACCCCAAGTCTGTGTGGTCAGTGCTGTGTTAGCAGTGAACACAGGGTATGAATGAAGCAACGGTCAGGGTTAATTTGCTCTGTAAACTTGTCTTTACTTCCAGAATAGGCAGGGCCACATGTGGGCACCAAGGGCTGTGTAAGGCCGGCAATGACCTTGACTGGGATGCTGATGACACTCAGATGATGCTGGGGCACACAAGCGAGAAGAATACAAAGAGTCATCTACATGAGGATCTTGCTTTCCCATCCACTGAGTGTAGACCAAGGCCTCCCAAACTTCCTCATGCATTTGAATCATCTGGAAAGCCTGCTAAAAATGCCAATTATTTTTCAGTGGGATCAGGGAAAGGGTTGAGATTCTGCATTTCTAGTAAGGTCTCCGGTGATACTGATGCTGCTGGTCCATGGACCACAATTTGAGTAGCAAGAATACAGAAGAAAGAGCACTGGCTTTCAGACGCTAGCAATCTGGATATCAAATCCCACCTCTAACAATTAACTATATGCATTGTTCTTGGTGAATTACTTTTGCTTTTTGATCCTCAGTTTGCTACATTTGTAAAAAGATAATAAAATCCACATCATAAGATTGCTATAAGGATTAAATGAGAGCATTTGAAATAGGTATTCAATAATTACGAGCCATTACTCAGAGGATTTTCCCTCTTTCCTTAAATGTGTTTGGAGATTATCAGAAGAAAATTCAAAATCTTCCATGCTCAGATACAATTCTACTTACTTTTGATCAGTATTCTCAGTTTCTCTCCACGTGGGCCCACTGTCTGTTCGGGATTTCTTTTTATTCCCAACACCTCTCAATTTAATATCAGATGCTATTCATGAACTAGCTGGCTTGTTTATCTGGGTTATTAATGAAGCTGTTAAGTGAGACTGGAGGGGAAGTGAAAGCCCCCTGCTCTCTGCGTCCCCATAAATCACCGCCCTGAGCTGGGAGGGCTTCTGCCACTTGTCAGTCCCTATCATCCCACACATCTCAATGAATTGGAATGAATTTCATGATTAAAGTTTCATGAGATGCCACATCAAACAGTCTCTAAACCTCAAGGTCTAACACTTCTATAGCACTTGCTTTTGTCTTCTCATCCTCTGGTGTTATCACGGAAAAAGCGTGCAGGTGCACCTTGCAGGATAGAATTTTTTCCTTTAGACACCCCCACTGTGGATTCCTCATAGAGCTGTTATCTCCTCGGTGTTGAGCAGCTTGCTTTCAGCCTCAGCTCCCCACCTGTCAGGTGACCAGCTGGCTCTGCACATAATATATGCCTTTTACCTTGGTAATAAATCTGGTGGCTGTACACCTGCCAGCTTGCCCGTGGCTCCAGGCACTTGCATATTCATGCTGCTGGACACAGGCAAGCATTTCCCCATCCTCCTGCCATACGTGCACAGTCAACGACCTCCTCTTCATACAACCATGTGCTTCCAGACCCATAAGAACAACTTTGCTATGAATCCGACCTGCATGGGTTCACATGTTACACAGCAGAGCAATAGGCCTATTTTCTTTTGAAAATAAAAATAAAGGGCTCCCTGTCTAGAATCTGCAAGGCTTTCTACCACTCAAATACATCCGCATGTTAACATCATTAAATGAGTATTTCTTGGGGCTCCCCCAAACAATTCAGTATTAAATGAGTTAACAGCCATGACCCCAAACTCTTAAAACACTAATGGAACTCTCCAGAAAAGATCAGAGAAATTTTAGAATCCATTTCAAGAATGCTTCATATTGGTATCCTCTTGGCTCATTTTTTAAAGGAAGCGCTTCATATTCCCCAGAAGGGAGAAATTAATATAAAGGCAGGTCCCTGGGTTTGCAAGTTTGCTATAGCCTTCTTAAAAGAAATATTTGGTATGTAGAAAAGAGGTGAGGTCTGCAGAACTGAGGCAAGAATGCAGTTTAAAAGTTTGCAGAGGAAGGGCTGTTGACCAGCAAACTCATTCTCTCCCATTTGGGGATCCAGGAATCTCAAAGCCAAAAATGCATAGTATCTTTTGTCTAAACTTTCTTTTCTTCCTATCCTTAAATAGTAACAAGATTCGAAATTGCACTTTTTCTACAATTTCACTATTTCAAACAGAAAGCGTTTGGCTATGCCCTTTGCATCCTCACATGCATTCCCTTTCTCTCACTGTCTCACACACACACACACACACACACACACACACACACACACACACCCCTGCTGTTTCACTGTCATTTATAACTGCGCTGTCCTGTATGGTAGCCAAGAGACACACATAGCTCTTTAATTGAAATTGAAATTGAAATTAAATACAATCTAAAATTCAGTTATTTGATCACACTAGCCATACTGCAGTAGCCACATGTGACTAGTTGCTACCGCTTTTAACAGCACTGATAGAGAACATTTTCATCACTGCAGAAAGTTTTATTGGCCAGTGTTGACCTATACAGTACTTATCATATGATAAATAATCAGGAAATACATGTTAACCAGTTGTCTAAATGAGTGAATGAATGTGTACTATGGTTTTTCCAAATACATATTTTTCCTTGTCTTTATTCAACTTCTCTAAAAATAGCTTACTTATTTAAGAGTAAATGAAGTTAAATTCTCCCACCTTACACCATATACTTATAATGCTATCTTATTTGGCATATATGTCAATATAAATATAACTTAATTCTTTCTAATCCAGTGAGGAAGATTCACAGATTTGTCTATGTATACGTTTCAAATTTCTATGAGGTAAAAAGTATTAAAAACTTCAAATATCAACAAACATGTGGTTACTTTTAACATATGTGACTAGTAAGGGATTTAAATCCATAATACATAAAAATTTTTAATATCAGTTTGGGGGTATCTGGGTGGCTCAGTCGGTTAAGCGTCTGACTTCAGCTCAGGTCATGACCTCATGGTTTGTGATTTCAAGCCTCACGTAGGGCTTTGTGCTGACAGCTCAGAGCCTGGATGAAGCCTGCTTCAGATTCTGTGTCTCCCTCTCTTTCTGCCCCTCCCCTGCTCATAGTCTGTCTATTACTTTTAAAAATAAACATTAAAAAATAAATTTTTAATCAATTTGAAAAATGCTCTAATAAAAACTGGACAAAAGAACAGCAATTCACAAAAGACGACAAATAGTCATTTTACTCATTATAAAAAATTAAAATTAACCTTACTACTAATCAAAGAAAGGCAATCAAAACATCAATAAGATATTTTCACCTACCAGTCTGATAAAGATTAAAAAATACTCTCATAAGCAGCACCAGCAGGAATGTGGGGGAATAGATACATAAAATCTTGATGTTCTGAATGTAAACTGTTATGGCCTTTGGGGAAGGCACCTTGGCAGTTTCAACCAAAATTTAAATATGCATATATCTTTATCAGCAATTCCATTTCTACTCAGTGCTCAGCAGTACTCAGACAAATGCACAGAGATTTATGTACCTAGAAGTTTATTAGAGCACTGTTTATAGGAGTGAAAAATAGATACATCTAAAAGTCTGCTGGGGCACCTGGGTGGCTCAGTTGTTTGAGCATCTGACTCTTTATTTCTGCTCAGGTCATGATCCTGGGTTGTGGGATCGAACCCCGTGTGGGGCTCTGTGCTGAGCATGGAGCCTACTTGAGCATCTTTCTATCTCCCTCTGTCCCTCTCCCCTGCTCATGCTCTCTCTCACTCTCTCTCTCCCATAAATAAATAAAATAAATAAAAACAAATAAATAAATGTATGCTAACAGGTTATATATATATATATATATATGCAATGGAATACAGTGTTATTAGGTTTTTAAAGCAGTTTTCTATTACTAAAGTAATATATTGATAAGTCAAAAAACAAAATGCAAAATATTTTATATATTATCACTAATATATATGTATATACACAGAGCTCTATAGATAGCCCACTTATTGAGGGCTATCTCTGTGCCCATCTCTGTTCTAACTGGCTTATAAATTACCATATATCATCTTCACATAAACCTATGATACAGGTAGGTACTGTTATTATGTACTTTTACAGATAAGGGCACTGAAGCATGGAGAAAACACTAGCATAAAATGGCTTAGCTAATAAATGGCAGAATCAAGATTTGAATCCAGGGAGGCTAGCCTCAGTCTCCCCACTTAACACTGCCAAGTAGTGTGTTGGGAGGCATTGGGGAAGATACAGATAAACAGATACAGAGACAGAGACATAAAGAGACTGATTCCAAATTTTTACACTTGGTTACATCTAGTAAATGTAATTAGGCTTAAAGGTGGAATATGACAAGAGAGTTAAAAAAAAACAAGAAATAGAGAAAAGTTTTCCTTATTACAACTTTATAATGTTTAAATTTTATAATAAGCATTATCACACAATAAAAAATTAAAATCTGGAAAAACATGTTCTGATTTTCTGGAAAGGGCTTAGAAATATTGTTTTTTACTTTAAAAATGGAAAGAGGGCCAATGTGATTCACAGACAGCTTGGAAACTTCACATACATCCAGTGATCTGGAGAGAAATCACAAGTGTCCTGGCAAAGACTGAGGCTGAGTAGAGTCCTCTGGTTTAGGAAATTTGCAACACTTGAGAAAAAACACACTGGCCAAGAGCGACACTCCAGTTGGCTATCTGAACTGCAAGCCCACCTCTGCTATATGCATGTATCTTTGTCCCTGGGTCATGACTTGGCCATACTAAGCTTTGGTTTCCTCACCTGCATAAAAGCAGCAATGATTGGTCCTCCCCCATAGGCTTGTGAATATGGAATGAGGTCTGAGGAAAGCGCTTTGGGTGTCACCTGGTGCACTGTTGGACTCAACCAGCACTGGCCACCATGGTCATTGCTGCCACACTGAACTCTTATCAACCCTTTCTTGCAATTTGGAAACAAGACTGCAAGTTGATCAGGTCATCTGAAGCAGCCCAAAGACAAGAAGAACTAACTTAGCACACTAAATAGGGGGTCTGACTATAAATGAGAGACTATGGCCAAGTAACTTGATGAAAAAGATTAATGAGGCTTAAAGGAACACCTCTTAAAGGGCTACAGGCATTTAAGTTCTGAAAGTCCAATCTATGTCCATCAGGTCTCAGAATATGCCAACAATTTTATTCAAAAAGATGGTATCTACCATCACTCTCCCGTTTACTAAGGATGAAAAGTTCCCAATAACCCTGTAAACCCTTTTTGTTTCCAAAGCTCTTGCTCTCAGTTCATAGCTCCTGCCTGTCACTTACCAGCAAAGAACAAATATTCAGTAAGTACTCATGGCAAATCCCATTAAAAAAAATCATTTTTTTCTTTTTGGAAGAGAGAGTGCATGCGTGCATGTGAGTGTGAGAGGAGGAGGGACAGAGAGAGCGAGAGAGGGAAAGAGAGAATCTTAAGCAGGCTCCACACACAGTGCAAAGGCCAATGCAGAACTCAATCTCATAACCATAAGATCATGACTTGAGCCAAAATCAAGAGTCTAATGCCTAACCAACTATGCCACCCAGGTGCCCCTAAAATATCTTGTTAATGAACAAAAGAAAAACAGAAACTTCTTTTAAGGACAAGGGCCCAGAAGGTGCCCATCCAAGATTTAACTGTCATGTGATTGAAATGATAGTTTTGAGAATGACTATGTCAACAAACTACACCCACCACCCCAATGTCCTTCCTGCTCCACATTACTTCTGTGTGGGGACACAAATATTTCCACAGACACACATATTCACACATCACATATATATATGTGTGTACACACACACATGCATACACAGAGCTTGTCTCCCGCATTTTCGAAGGCTGTTTTGAAACACAAGGCACAGCCAGGTTAACAAAACATGCTTGAAGCTATGTTCTCTGTGTTCATTAAACTATAAAGCATCTTAAACCTACAATTAATTCTAGGTAAATTAAAGGCATGACACAGCCATGGTACTATTGCAAGAATATCTGCTAATATCTTACAGTTTTTACACTAAATCACCCTGCTGGAAGGTTTAACAGCCATTCACATTTATAACTGCTTTCTAGATTTTTTTTTTCACCAACCTCAGTTGTCAAAGCATTAACGAAGCTGGCTTTTGGGAAGAATTCCAATTCAGAGTTATTTTTCCATGAGGTACTTAAGACTCCACACAGCAGCTCGTGATTATGTTGGCAGTGGCTTTGCATAACTGTTGGTTTCCTGTAGTATAAATAAGTGAACAGCTAAGAATGCCAATGTTTTGCTCTGACCAAGAAAAAGCTCTCAATAAATGACAAGGAATTGCCGTCATTGGACTACTTAAGTTTTTGAATTTTTTTTTAACATTCGGTAAGTTAATTTGGTAAGTTAAACCAAAGCAATAGAGCTAAATAATCATATAATACATGCTACCACTCTGAGATCATCCTTCAAATTAAAAAAAAAAAATGTTTAATTCCCAAAGTCTTTTTAGTTGACAAATTCAGCTGGACAAAGGCCATGAGGGTCACTGATGAACACCAATGCAGATAGTGTCCAGTTTTTGCTAAAGGCAGTGCAGAGAAAGTCAGAGGCTTTGCCTTTCTGAGATTTATACTGAGAAGGAAGAAAAAGAAGCTGGGGCTAGGACAGAGGATAGATCAGAAGGTCAACAAGGGAATTTGCAGAGAAGAAAGCTTGGCAAGAACTCTGGGGAGCACATGAACTCTGGGGAGCAGCTCCTGAGAGAGAGAGAGACTTTGTTTCTCATCAGCTATCCTGGTCAAGAGCAGTACAGAAACTCTGTGGGGTGAGATATCAAGGACCTTGAAAGAGCGTGTGCCTTCTGCTTCTCCACATCCTCCAAAATATCTAGCACTAAATGTTCCCCAACCAGTGTCTGTTCTCACTCTGCCTCACCCACAGTAATCCAGTTCTATTGAGCAAAAAGCCAGGTAAGTGTCCTCCCGCAGTGCCTTGTGTCATTAACTATCCTTCCACCTTATCTCTTCCCCTGCCCTTTCACCTCCCTCATTCCAGCTGGGGTACCCCTTTTCTCCAGGACTAGCTGACTACACACTCATGTGTCTCACATGGCTGCTTTTCTACTGTTCAGTAGTTGTTACTTGTCTGTCTTCCCCTCTAGAAAATGAGTTTCTCCAGTGTAAGACCATGACTTAGGTGACCTTTATCCTTACAGCCTAGCCTAGTGGTGGCACATAGTGGACTTTTGAGACATGTTTTTGAGAGAAAAAAATAATTAATGAAGTTTGTGTTTTCCACAATTGGAATTGCCCTTATTAGATGCAGCCTGGCAAAAAAATAGTAACACACACTGCATTAAGCAAATCCTTTTAACTGATTATTTAAATATGTTGAAATCACTGAGATAACACAGTGATTAACTAGGTAATACCTGTTTATTATAACATATATTATATATAATTGTATACAACCCCATGTTATAATATAAAAAAACATTACATTATACATAAAACATTATTTATTATCTCTATTATTTTTTTCCTTTTTTTAATATGAAATTTATTCTCAAATTGGTTTCCCTACAACACTCAGTGCTTATCCCAACAGGTGCCCTCCTCAATACCCATCACCCACTTTCCCCTCCCTCTCACCCCCCATCAACCCTCAGTTTGTTCTCAGTTTTTAAGAGTCTCTTATGGTTTGTCTCCCTCCCTCTCTAACTTTTTTTTTCCCTTCCCCTCCCCCATGGTCTTCTGTTAGGTTGCTCAGGATCCACATAAGAGTGAAACCATATGGTATCTGTCTTTCTCTGTATGACTTATTTCACTTAGCATAACACTCTCCAGTTCCCTCCACATTGCTACAAAAGGCCATACTTCATTCTTTCTCATTGCCAAGTAGTATTCCATTGTGTATATAAACCACATCTTCTTTATCCATTCATCAGTTGATGGACAGTTCCATAATTTGGCTATTGTTGAAAGTGCTGCTATAAACATTGGGTACAAGTGCCCCTATGCATCAGCACTCCTGTATCCCTTGGGTGAATTCCTAGCAGTGCTATTGCTGGGTCATAGGGTAGATCTATTTTTAATTTTCTGAGGAAACTCCACACTGTTTTCCAGAGTGGCTGCACCAGTTTGCATTCCCACCAACAGTGCAAGAGGGTTCCCTTTTCTCCACATCCTTGCCAGCATCTATAGTCTCCTGATTTGTTCATTTTGGCCATTCTGACTGGCGTGAGGTGATATCTGAGTGTGGTTTTGATTTGTACATTGAGCATCTTTTCATGTGCCTGTTGGCCATCTGGATATCTTCTTTAGAGAAGTGTCTATTTATGTTTTCTGCCCATTTCTTCACTGGATTATTTGTTTTTTGGGTGTGAAGTTTGGTGAGTTCTTTATAGATTTTGGATATTAGTCCTTTGTCTGATATGTCATTTGCAAGTGTCTTTTCCCATTATGTTGGCTGCCTTTTAGTTTTGTTGATTGTTTCCTTTGCAGTGCAGAAGCTTTTTATCTTTGTGAGGTCCCAATAGTTCATTTTCGCTTTTAATTCCCTTGCCTTTGGAGATGTGTCATAAAGCCATTTACGAAAAGCCCACAGCTAATATCATCCTCAATGGGGAAAAACTGAGAGTTTTCCCTCTGAAATCAGGAACACGACAGGGATGTCCACTCTCACCGCTGTTGTTTAACATAGTGTTGGAAGCGCTAGCATCAACAATCAGACAACAAAAGGAAATCAAAGGTATCAAAATGGCAAAGATGAAGTCAAGCTTTCACTTTTTGCAGTTTCACTTTTTGCACACATGATATTATACATGGAAAACCCAATAGACTCCACCAAAAGTCTGCTAGAACTGATACATGAATTCAGCAAAGTTGCAGGATACAAAATCAATGTACAAAAATCAGTTACATTCTTATACACTAATAATGAAGCAACAGAAAGACAAATAACGAAACTGATCCCATTCACAAGTGCACCAAGAATCATAAAATACCTAGGAATAAACCTAACCAAAGATGTAAAAGATCTGTATGCTGAAAACTACAGAAAGCTTATGAAGGAAACTGAAGATAATATTGGAAAATGGAGAAATGGAAAAACATTCCGTGCTCATGGATTGAAAGAATAAATATTGTTAAAATGTCAATACTACCCAAAGCAATCTACACATTCAATGCAATCCAAATCAAAATTGCACCAGCATTCTTCTTGAATCTAGAACAAGCAATCCTAAAATTTGTATGGAACCACAAAAGACCCCGAGTAGCCAAAGTAATGTTGAAGAAGAAGACCAAAGCAGGAGGCATCACAATCCGACTTCAGCATCTACTACAGAGCTGTAATCATCAAGGCAGCATGGTATTGGCACAAAAACAGACACACAGACCAATGGAATAGAATAGAGATTCCAGAATTGGACCCACAAAAGTATGGCCAACTAATCTTTGACAAAGCAGGAAAGAATATCCAATGGAAATAAGACAGTCTCTTTAACAAACGGTGCTGGGAGAACTGGACAGCAACATGCAGAAGAATGAAACTAGACCACTTTCTTACCCCACTCACAAAAATAAACTCAAAATGGATAAAAGACCTGAATGTGAGACAGGAAACCATCAAAACCCTACAGGATAAAGCAGGGGGAAATATTATTTATTTATATATAGGTATAGGTTCACAAAAACAAGTTTTGCAATGTATGATATAGTTATAAGTCACCTCTATCTGCCATTGCAAGAACTACTTGAGCAACCACTGTTCTTTTTACTAAGATAGTCATTTTTAATTTTGTTTTATAATGGACATCAGTCATACACAAAAGTAGAGAGAGAACAGTATAATAAACCACATGAACTCATTACTCAACAATGTTTGATCAGAACTAGTCCTATTACATCTCTGTCCTCAGCTAACTCTCTGCCCCGCATCACTTTAAAACAAATCTCAGACATCATATCATCTATAAATATTTCAGTAAGTGTCTCTAAAGGATTTTTTATTTTTTAATTTTTTTTTAACGTTTATTTATTTTTGAGACAGACAGAGACAGAGCATGAACAGGGGAGGGGCAGAGAGAGAGGGAGACACAGAATCTGAAACAGGCTGCAGGCTCTGAGCGGTCAGCACAGAGCCCGACGTGGGGCTCGAACTCAGGGGCCGAGAGATCATGACCTGAGCCGAAGTCGAACACCCAACCGACCAAGCCACCCAGGAGCCCCTCTAAAGGATTTTTTAAAATATAGTATCAAATCACACCTAAAAACTTAATAATTCTTTAATATCAAATATTTAGTCAGTGCTCAAATTTCTAATTGAAACATATGCTTTGTTTATGGACTCAAAATGAAGACAAGATCCATACATTATGGCTGGTTGAAACATTTCTAAACTTTCTTTCAATTCATAGTTTCCTCTCTTCATCTTCTCGTACTTATCATTTATTTGTTGAAGAAACAAGCTCATTTACCTTGAGCTTCCCAGTCTGGATTTTGCCATCTTCATTCCGTGATGTCTCCTGATGTGATCCTCTGTCCTCTGCATTTCCTGTAAATTGGCAGCTGCTTCTAGAGGTTTGTTGAGATGCAAGTTTCATCCATTGGCAAAAGTACCTCAAAGGTGGGGGTGTTCTTTGGTCAGGAGGCACATCATGTGTGGTTTCTTCTTTTTTTGTGATATTAGTAGCCACTCATGCTCAATGTCAAGATCCACTCATTGATTAGTGGTTCTAGCATGGTGTCATTCCAATGTTATCATCGCGTCTTCACTTATTAACTGGATACTTCTCTAAATATAAATTTCCCATTATCTACTATTTGGTTACTCAGTGGTACAGTTTGTATAGGAAAGACAAAATTAATATTTGATTCTTTCTTTAGTGTTCATAATTATGAGTTGGTTCCCTAGCATCCTTCAATGGTGAGCAGTTAGGGTTCTTTTCCCCTCTGATGTCATTTTGAATTCATGGATTTATTTATATGTGATGAATATCCATCCATTCAAGTTAATGTCCTTATTTGATCCTCAAATTGTTTCATCTTTGACCAGTGGAGCGTGGTTAAAGTTGACTCTTGAGTCCTTTTGCTATGATCCTAGTAACCCATGACAGTTACATTAAGACAAATTAAAACAGCCACAGAATAAAGAGAACTTTTATGCAGATGAGCACCTCTCTTTTCTCCCACATGGTAGCATGTCTAATTATGCCATGCTACTCACTGAACTTCACTTGATTCAGAGAATTCCCTGAGAAATGCTACAGGAAAAAAACTGGAACCCAAGGGCTAGAGCCATACCCTCTTACCTTGCAGATAGTTGTCAAGCACTCAGGAAATATGAGGGTGTTTTATTAACTATGCAGGTTACATTATTGTTTTCTTGAGACTACAAACCTGCATTTGGCTTGATTATTAGTTTGCAAGAGTATATAATTGCAGTAGTCAATTTTGCAATGATTCCTTCTGGAAGTAAAAGTAAATATAATGTAGATAATGCCCAAATTCCAACTGGCAAATGGGGTTAGTCAAGATGATCCTATGGCCTGACTTCTCTTTACCTCCTTCCACCTAGAAGTGAGTAATAATCCCATCCTGGGGGAATGGCCCAGACATCGAGGGCTCAACAATGAGAGAGCCACAAAAGGACAAGGAAGGCACCAAGCCACCACTGTTTAGTGTGCAATATCCATTCCCAAAAATGTTTACAAATCATGGAGACAAAATGTGACATGGATAACTTGAGGTGGATTATACTTTACCATAACAGAGTGGGTAGATCAATTTAATTTTTCTTCCAACTAGTGTGGGACTAATGTTGTCTAACCAGTTAAGCAGAAAGCACAAACACAGGCATATCTTGGAGATATTATGTGTTCACTTCCAGACTACCATAATAAAGCAAGTATCATAATAAAGCAAGTTAAATGGGGGCACCTGGGTGTCTCATTGGTTAAATGTCAGACTCGTGGTGTCAGCTCAGGTCATGATCTCACAGTCATGAGACTCAGCCCTGCCTAGGGCTCTGCTCTGTGAACGGAGCCTGCTTAAGATTCTCTCCCTCTCCCTCTGTACCTCCCCTGCTCACTCGCATTCTCTCTCTCCCCACTCTCCAAAAAAGCAAGTCATATGAATTTGTTTCCCAATGCATATAAAAGTTGTGTTTACACTACACTATAGTTTATTAAGTGTGTAATAGCATTGTCTCTAAAATAAAGTATATACTTCAATCAAAAACACTTTATTGCTGAAAAATGCTAACCATCATCTGATATTTCAATATCATTACCTTTTTGTTCATAGAGAGTCTTTCTTTCCTCAATGTTGAAAGCTACTGACTTATAAGGGTGGTGTTTGTTGAAGGCTGGGGGGCTGTGACAATTTCTTAAAACAATACAACGAAGCTTGCCGCATCAGTGACTCTTCCTCTCACAAACAATTTCACTGTGATGCTCTCTGATAGCATTTTACCCACAGTAGAACTTCTTTCAAAATTGGAGTCAGTCTTGTCAAACCCTGCTGCTGCTTTATCAACTAATTTTATATAGTATTTTAAAATTTTACATATATATCATTTGTTGTCATTTCAACAATCTTCACAGCATAGGAGATGATTACATCTCAAAAACCACTTTCCTTGCTCAGCCATAAGCAGCAACTCCTCATCCATTCAAGTTTGATCATGAAATTGCAGGACTTCATCACATCTTCAGGCTCCACTCCTGATTCGAGTTCTCTTGTTATTTCCACCATATCTGCAGTGCTTTTCTCCACGGAAGTTCTGAACCCCTCAAAGTCATTCATGAGAGTTAGAGTTGACTTTTTCTAAATTCCTGTGAATGCTGAATTTTGACCCCTTCTCATGAATCATGTTCTTAATGGCATCTAGGACAGTGAATATTTTCCAGAAGGTTTTCAATTTACTTTGCCCAGATCCATCAGAGTAACCACTATCTATGGCAGCTATAGCTTTATGAAATGCATTTCTTCCATAAGACTTGAAAGTAGAAATATCTCCTGATCCATGGGCTGTAGAATGGATGCTATGTTAGCAAGCCTGAAAACTATTAATCTTGTTGTACATCTCCATCAGAGCTCTTGGGTGACCAGGTACATTGTCAATGAGCAGTAACACTTTGAAAGTTTTTTGTTTTTTTTTTTTTCTGAACAACAGGCCTCAATAGTGGGCTTAAGATATTTAGTAAACTATATTATAAACACATGTGCTGTCATCCAGGATCTATTGTTACATTTATAAAACACAAGCAGATAGATTTAACATAATTCTTAAGAGCCCTAGGATTTTAAGAATGGTAAATGAACATTGGCTTCAACTTAAAGTCACCAGCTACATTAGCCCCTAACATGCAGTCTGTCCTTTGAAGCTTTAAAATCAGCCATTGACTTCTCCTCTCTAGCTATCAAGTCCTAGATGACATCTTCTTCCAATGGAAGTCTATTTCATCTACATTGAAAATATGTCATTTATTGTTACCAGCTTCATTAATGATCTTAGCTAGATCTACCACATAACTTGCTGCTTCTACTCCATCAATACTTGCTGCTTCATCTTGAACTTTCATGCTATAGAGATGGCTTCTTTTCCTTAAACCTCATGAACCAATCTCTGCTAGCTTCAAACTTTTCTTCTGCAGCTTCCTCACCTCTCTCACCTTCATAGAATTGACGAGAGTGAGGACTTTGCTCTGGATTAGGCTTTGATTACGGGAATATTGTAGCTGGTTTGATCTATCCAGACCACTCAAACTTTCTTCATATCAACAATAAGGCTGTTTCACTTTCTTATCATTCATATGTTCAATAGAATAGCACTTTTATTTTCCTTCAAGAAGTTTTTCTTTTCATTCACGACTTGGCTAACTCTTTGGCACAAGAGGCCTAGCTTTTGGTCTATCTCAGTTTTCAACATTCCTTCCTCACTAAGCTTAATCATTTCTAGCATTTTATCTAAAGTGAGAGACATTTGACTCTTTCACTGGCATACTTAGAGGCCATTATAGAATTATGAACTGGGATAATTTCAATATTGTTATGTCTCAGGAAATAGGGATGCCCAAGAAGAGGGAGGGAGACAAAGGACTGACTGGTCAGAACACAAAGAGCATTCATCTATTAAATTTGTCATCTTATATGGATGTGGTTCATAGCACCCCAAAACAATTACAATAGTACCATCAAAGATCCCTGATCACAGATCATCATAACAAATATAATAATAATGAAATAGTTTGAAATGTTTTGAGAATTACCAAAACATGACACAGAGACACAAATTGAGCCCATACTGTTGGGGAAAAAAGGCATCAATAGATTTGCTCAATGCTCGGTTTTCCTAAACCTTTAACTTGTAAAAAACACAATATGTGCAAAGCTCAATAAAGTGAAGCACAATAAAATGAAGTGCACCTATATATGATCATTCTGTTTCCCCTCAGTCACTAAGCATCTTCACTGTCTCATTTTCTTTCACCCTTCCCTCACCATTTTTTCTCACCTGCAAGCATTCACTTTCTTTCTTTCTTTCTTTCTTTCTTTCTTTCTTTCTTTCTTTCTTTATCTTTCTCATTCATTCATTCATTCATTCATTCATGCAATAACTAGTGGTTGAACAACTTCTGTATGTCAATGGCTGGGGATACACTGTGATGAACAGGATGAGCAAGACCTCTGCTTTCAAGGAGCTTCCCTTCTGATTGGAGGAACTAGTCAAAATGTAAGTAAATAAGGACACCTGGTGGCTCAGTCATTTAAGTGTCTGACTCTTGATTTCAGCTCAGGTAATGATCTCACAGTTGGTGGGATTGAAACCCGCATCAGGCTCTGAGCTGACAGCAAGGAGCCTGCTTGGGATTCTCTCTTTCTCTCTGCCTCTCCCCTGCTCATGCTAAAAAAAAAAAAAAGTAAATAACTTAACAAGATAGTTTAGACAGTGAACCATTCTATAAAGAAAATAGGACAGAAGGAAATGACAAAGCTCCTGAAAATGGCTAATTGGAGAAGGTTGCAGATAAACTAAATATAGAAATCAGTAATGTTTTCTGTAAATTGCCAGACAGTAAATATTTTAAGCTTTGTGGACCATATAATTGCAACCTTGAAACTTCTTCAACTCAGCAATAGGGATATTATCCTGATAAACTGATCCTAAGTTGAAAATACCATATCAAAAATGCATTTAATATACCTCACCTACTGACTATCATAGCTTAGCCTAGCCTTTCTTAAATTTACTCAGAACACTCAGATTAGCCTATGGTTGGTCAAAATCATCTAATATAAAATCTATTTTACAATAAAGTGTTAACTATCCCACGTAATTTTCTGACTACTGTACTGAATGTGACAAACAGAATGGTTGTAGGGATACAGAATTGTTATACGTGTACCAATTATTTATTCTTATAATTGTGTGGCCGACTTATAATTGTGTGGCCGAGCTGTGGCTGGCTGCCACTTTCCAGCCTCACAAGAGACTGTCATACAGCCTATCACTAGCACAGGAAAAGATCAAACTTCAAAATTTGAAGCAGGGTTTCTACCAAATGCATACCCTTTTGTATCATCATAGAGTAAAAAACAACAACAACAACTTAAGTTAAGCCATTGTAAATTGGGGACCATCTGTACTCAGCTTTGCCACCGCAGCATGAAAGCAGCCTTCGACAATATATAAACGAATGGGTATGGATGGCTGTGTTCCAATAAAACTTTATTTATAAACACAGGTGGATTTGGCCAATGGGCTATAGTTGGCCAACCCCTGAACTAGAAATCTATTTCATTGATGGCTTGATGGTCCTACTCAAGAGGCCCAGCTATCTTTCCAGAATAGCTTCTGTAGACATACCAAAGCCAACCTATTATTCTAACCACCTTGCAGGAGACGTTGGAGGTCTTAAACTACACAATCCTACTTGGCTCTAGTCTCACTACCCAAGTGTATAATAACTGAGGATTTGAGATAGTACCCTTAGGAAAAGAAATGGGATAATTATAATTTGACTTGAGCTCTTCATTGCAATGTTTGAAATTCACTACTTTAGGAAGCCTAAAGATGTCACCCAATGTGTGAGCCTATTTAGCAACATCTTGTGCAAAGTCTTTTGGAAATCCTAATAGTTTAAGTTCATTGTCTCATAACCCTCTGCTTTCCACATTATCTCCTTCATACTCTTTCTCTCTTTTTTATCCCCACCACATTTGTCAAGCAAGATTTACCCTTTACAAAACCACAATAGCTAGTTTTTTGTCAGTTCATATTTCTCCAGATGTTTTGTGATCTCATTCCTTCTTAATGTCTCTCAGATCTGCCTACCTCTGAGGTTAGGCTGGATGGTCTATAATTCCTCATCCCCTGCCACTCTAAATGGGTCCCTGGCTAAGCAACAGCCCCCTTCAGTGAGGTCAGCCAGAGAAAGTCATACATATCATAAACATGCCATGAGCTATTCAGCAATAACATTCAGTGGAGTTTGCTTTAGTTCAGAGGCCAAGGGGATTTGGTGGAAAAAAATACACAAAAGGCTATTCTATGGGAGTAAGCTTGACAAAGTCAACTGCTAAAGAAAACTAGAGCCAGACTTTTGGCATCTAGAAAAGGAAGAAAAGATATTCTTCCCATCCATTTCTATGAGATCCCCAGAATAAGAAAACAGATATTATATGTGGTTGCCATATGCTTTCATTATGATTTCACTCTTCTCATTATTAACCCACAGTGTCAGATCCAAGTTCAGCAGTGACTTGACCCAGAATTATGAGTTTATCTGCTAGAGGCACAACATGCCCCATTGTTGTGAATGGATCTGCCCCATCCACACAAACTCTGATGAAAATGTGCAAACTCCAATGCTGGGGGGACATGCACTGCTTTAGGGGCTGTGCCATCTGTTCATTCCTGCTCACTGTTTCTCATTTTCATCTTCTTTCCTCTGAGACACTAACCCAACCTGACAACACCCAGTGGCTTCTGAAATTTTTATCAGATTTCCTTGTCCTCACAATCCTAGTTCTGACCTTCACCCTCTGACCCTACATGAGGCAGTTGTGGGTAGTGGTACTCTTACTTTCCAATGTAACCCTGACCAAATTGGGCCATCAGGCCAGCTCCCATAGTCTCCATGGTAGAAATTGGAGGCAGGGGGGTGAGGGGGGGTGGGAAATCAGCTACCAGAAGTTGAAATATAGGACCACAGGGATGAGTGGAAACTGTGAGACTACTGGTGAGCCCAATTCTCTAAAGTCACATCAGGGCCAAACCTGAGGGTTGGTGCCATTTTGAAGGACATCAGTAAAAGTGGGCTGGAAGTCTACTTCTGGAAGGTTGTCTAGGGCAGATAAAACCCAAAGAGATTGGATATCATTACTAGGAAACCAACCACAGGGACATGGTGGAAGCAAGGTCAGAAAGCTGACCTGAATAGAGACCAAGGCAACGCTGCTGAAACGGGGCTCCTTCCATTGGCCTATCTACAACCACATTGGCCTATCTACAACCTATCTCCAATCTACAACCATATTGGAGTAAGCAGGACATGGTCTTCAGCTGTCCATAGCCTTAAATTCAAATGATCAAAAATCTTGTGTCCGTTTCATGAAAAGGTTTGAAGTGAAAGGAACTTTGTCCATGCTGGGGCCAAAGTATTCAAGAGGCAGTAGCACTACTTCCCAGCCCTGCCCAAGATATGCTGGTAAGGAGCTGGTACTGGCTTGGGGTGGTGGGGGAGGAAAGTAGAGGCAGAACCTCAGCTGCTTCCAGTGCTATCTTAGGCCATCTCAGTTTTCCCTTTAAGAAAGAATTTCTTTCTCAGTGCAGGAGGAATGTGGGGTGGAGAGTCTCTGTCAGGGGAGCGTGTGAAATCAATGACTTCACCCATAGAGACAAAGAGTTGTCTTGAGTCATTAGCATTCTGGTCCCATGCACACCTCATGGTGTTGCAAGCTGGCTGGTTGGGGTTGAAAGGGTAGCCCAGAGTCATGAAAACAATGTTGACCAATTCACACTAAAATGGAGCACACAAACGCTGGCCCACAGCATTGAGGAACAATGACTAAATGTGGCTTTTTGAATGCCCCCCCACCAAGATCTAAAAATACAATGCCTGTGTCTATCTATTCTAAGGGGGGGATCTAGGCACTGATAAAAGTCAGACTGTTTATTGTCAGCAGCAAATTGAGGGAGGAAGATTCCTAGAATAAGGCCCAGCTGAGTAAATCAAAAGCATAATGTTCTAATCAGCAGTTAGGTTTTACCACGTAATGGAGATGAGCCACATTCGGTCAATTAAGAGCATAGGACAGAGATATGACACATCACCCTGAAGCAGGGTACAGGCAAAAAGAAATGTCTGGGGACCTATCGCACTACTCTTCAGGCCTGTGTCTCAAGAAGGATGAGATGATCCCTTTCCTGATGCTTCCCCAGTGCCTGAGTGGCTTGCCTTCCCTCGGATCCATTCTCAAATGAAGCCTTTGCCTCAGAACATGGAAGGTGAAACTAATCTGATCAAGGAATCTTCCTCTGGGAGGCAAGAAAGAGAGAGGCTTCCCATCTCTTTCCTCTCAAAGGAAACATTTGCATTTTCACACAGCCCTTCAGTGACCTAACCCAGAAAATGCTAAATAGAAAAGAGAGGTATTCACAGGCCTTTCTGAATGTAACAGTCAGGAGGAAATAAAACACTGCATTTGGAATCAGACAGACCTGGTTTCAGAGAATATTCCTCTATATGGTTTTGAGCAAATGACTTTTCTGTTGTTCCTCCTTCCCCCACTGCTCATTTTTTTTTCCTTCTTCTTCATAGTAACGTTTTGGTGAGCACCTTCTCTCTACCAGGCTCATGAGTAAATCAAGGAAAATAACAGCCACTTCACAGATTTCTTGTGAGAAATGAATTTCAGACTCTACATAAAGCAGGTAGTCCTGTGCCTAGCACACAGGAGGCATGTAGGAAATGAATATTGTCAACATTCCCTTGCAAAAGCAGCTCCAGTCTGCTGAACTTTACACTTGAGGAAGTCAGGGAACAACTTCAATGTTCATAGGAGACCCAGGTGGCCAGACATCTTTCTCTTGATTCAAGTGCTTGAAATATCCTGAGCACGAGGGGGTGTGCTCTCCATTTGAGAGAGCACGAGGAAGCTAAAAGGGCTGAGCTTTTATAGGTTGGCCAGGAGAACAAAGTGCAGGCCATGTACTGTTGTTTGGGAAACTCTCCCTTCGTGTTTAAAATTCCACATTTTAAGACCAGGCCTGAAAATGAGAGGTGAGAGTTCCAGAGCTGATGATTTCTTTAAAATCATCAGCTGAAACATTCTAAAGGCCCCTTTAAAAATTAATCAGGAAAGCCGGAAATTTAATAAAAAGTGTTCAGAACTAGAAAGGACTTTCAGGATAACAGAGCAGATAATAGGTATATAAAGAGACTGGGGAAAAGAATGTCCAGAGGACTAGTGTCTTGCAACAGTTTGTGAAAGAACAGGAGTTAAAGAGCAGATTTCAGGGACACCCAGGATCCACAATATCCAGCTGGCTTTTGCATTTCATCAGGCAAAAAAATAATAAGAAGAAAAGTAATAAGAAAAATAAAGTGACCTTGACCTCCTCATAAAAGGAAAAGAAAAGGAAGATTGGTATGGCACAAAATTCATGGGCCTAAAATTTTAGCCTATGGAATCCAAGTCCCAACTCTGGCCACCAGGCTGGGTGTCTTGGTCCAAGTAATATCACCCATCTCCATGTCTGCCATCAGAAGCCCTTCCACAGCTGCTAAGAGCTGTCTCCTAATTCCAGATATCATAGGCATGCAACTCTCCCCAAAAGAGTAATAGAACACCCAGGGTGTACTTGGCCAACAGACTTACTTCGAGTTCTTTTCCTCACTCTGTCCAAATAAAGGCAACTGCTCTCTGCCCATCTTTTATCAATAGCATTTTTGTGCTATCATCCCCAGGGTCACTAGTTGTTTGTTCTTGGAGTGTTTTCTGGGAAGCTTTTTTACTGCCATGCTGAGTCTCTGCAGTGAGCTTAGAGGAGCCTCAATCACACAGGGTATCTCAGACAGTAAAAAGAAGAAAAGCAAGAAGAAAAAAACTTAAAGAATTGCAATGTTAGTATTAAGCTGGTCTATCCCAAACTGCTTAATGGCACAACTGGGCAAATGAAATTTTGCCTTCCTTTGGCTCTGAAATTCTCTGCCACTAAGACAGAAAAGAACAGGTCAAAAGCTCAACTCTTTGTTGGCTGAGACAAGAGATTGAGTCTTTGGATTTAAATTCATCTTTTTTTTCCCCCATAAATTCAACTCACCTAGTAGGCAGTGGGCAGCTCCTCCAAGATAAGCTAGTCATTGTGTTAGGAGACAAAGGTGGAGAAGTGTCATCCCTGCCTTCAAGGAGATTATGGTCTGATAAGACTGAAAGTGGGTAAGAACAGGATTGCCACCTAATACCCCTAACACCAAGCAGAACGTAAGTACTTCATTCAGTCATCACATCTCTTTCATTCTAAAGACATGTATTGGATGATATGCTATGTGTCAGGACAAAATGTTTAGCACTGGAAATTTAAAACATAAATAAGCCAGGATCCCAGCATTCTAGGAATTCATAGTGCCATTAAGGATACATCTATGTCTGGTGCCATAAGACAGAGTCACAAAAAATTACAGAAAGGAGAACTTTCATTATGAGGTGATTAGACCAGCTTCTAAAGCACAGGTGACATTAAGGGAGAGTTTGCACATTTCCTGTCCCAGACTTGGAATCATCCATGTCTTCAAGGACATCTAAAAACAGAGGTCTAGAAGGAAGAGTGGTCCAGGTGAGTGCATAGCATGAACAACAGCACAAAGGTGGGGAAATAGGAGGCAGGGTCATGAAACAGCTAGTAGGTCAGCTGGGCTGGTACATGGCAGGGCACACAAGGGAGAAGCAGGGTCACAGCTAGGGACTCAGGTTAGGGTAGGTGGGGAAACATATGTGGAATGCCCAGGTGATGGACCTGATGGATCAGGGAGACCAGTGAAATGACTACATGAAAGCAGGAACCAACTAGTTCTGGCCTTGAGGAAGATCTGGCAGCAAAAAATGCAGTAGTTGTGATGATTATAGGAATTATAGGTGGGTCAAGTTTGCTATCGCAGTTGAGATTTAAAGTAATGGAGAACACTAGTATCCAAATTGTGGTCTTGACATACATTTCCCAGTACAAGAAACCAGGAGTCCTTGGAGATGTGATTGGCTCCCAGTCTGGGGCAGGAGATATACAAGATGGGTCTGGAATATCTTGTTATGTCAGACTATTGAATTGTGTAAAAAAAACTTGAAACCAACTTGGAGAAGCTACCACAGGCCAAACACAGAGCAATTCAAGCACCATATCAGGAACACAACTAAAGGGAATCAAAGTACATCACACATATTAAATCTACAACCTCTTATTTAAAAGAAAAGCATTAATTGGTCACTGTTGAAAGATACTGGAAAACCAACTGTTAAGTAAGGGAAAAGATCATGCACTTATCTTTCCCACATGAAATGTGCCACTGGGAACCCACATGTTCAATGAGAGGAAGTTTATCTTCTAATGCTGGTAAACACATAAGGAATGATAAAATTTAGAATATCACCATTTTGCCACTTCTTATGAATGAATGGTTCTAAGCATCACCATTAAAGGAGAGACGAACAGATGTTATGTACTTCTTATGCCATTCTAAAGAAGTCTTGCCAAAAAATAATCTGTAAATCAAATCTGTAGACCTACCAATCAATTAATGGGAAATAAAAGGCACAGAGGAACATGTCTAATGACATCACAGGATACAATTAGCAAGATTCAGACCGTGGAAAAAACCTAAAGGTAAAAGGCCCGAATTCTTAAACAAATACACTGCAAGGGAAAGAAAAAGGGAGATGAATGGAAAACCTGTAGCTTAAAGAACACTTAAAAGTGCTATCAACCATTCACAAATGTGGACTTTAAATGGATCCTGGTAGAAACAAACTGTGAAGAATAAAACCATTTATGAGATTTTAAGTACATAATAATATGAAGAAACTATTGTTAATCTCTTGTTTGAGCTGTACATAATATTTTGTGGTTATGTTTCTTAAAAATTTACTTTTGCATGTGATTTAAATGTTCCATAATAAAATGTTAATAGTAAAATCAAAACAATAAGAAAGCCATGAAGGATTGAATAAGGAGCCGAGGAAAGAGAGACAAGGTGCCAGAGACATATCTGTGTAGGCCTGCAGGGACACCTAGCCCCTGGCCGAGTGCCTGGCTGGGCAGTCGCTCAGGTCCTGACAGCTCTTGGCTGTTCCTCTTCTCTTGTCTTGGCTGAAATTCTCCTTTGTTTGGATTTTCGTACCTCCTTTTGAATATCTTCTCACCTATAACATTCTGGTCAAGCTTCACCTCCTTCTTGCAGCCCTTTCTGAGTGCCACCCGTCTCCAGGGATACAGGGAGTGCCCTTTTCCTCCTCCTCCTCCTCCTCCTGCTCCTCCTTCTCCTCCTCCTCCTCCTTCACCTCCGGGCATACTTGTCAATGTCTTCCACCACCATGCCTAGCTCTCCCCAGCTCAAGAACTGTGTCAAACATATGCTTGCATTCTCCGTGCCTAGCAAAATTCTTGTCACACAATAGACACTGAAATAGCTGGATGAGCAATGAACGGATGACTCTAAACTTTTGGTGACCATTGTAAATGTGATGTCACTTATAAAAGTAAGGAGATGTGAGATGTTAGATTGAAAGGTGGATGATGCACTTTGCTTCAGACTCACTGAGTCTACAATCCAAAGGACTCGAACTCTTAAAGGAAAGCTGGAGTCAGAACTACAGATTGGAAGCCCTCTCCACAGTGATGAGCATTGAAGCCATTGGACAGGAGAGTCCTATAATGCAAAAGGAATATTCCATGAGCATGCTGTTGAGAACAGACTTGGGAACTAAGAGGATACAACAAGGAAATCTATTAAAAACCAAAAAAAAGAGAAAATAAAAGGGCGTAACTTTTAAGAAGGAGGTGAGGTGTAGGACAGAATTCCAGATGGATCCTCAGAAGGAGGGAGTCCTGGAGAAGTCTAAACTATGCCTGAAGAGGAAGCCCTTAGTTCCCTGCAAGGACATTCCTCCAGCAAAGAGTGAATGAAGGCAGGCAGAGGCTAGAGGTCAGACCTCAAGGTCAGCGGAGGCCGAAGTGGTTAAAAATGAAGTGTGACTATGGCTCTCTTTTCATGAAACTGGTGAGGGAGAGTTAGAAACAGGTAGTAGCAGCTTAGGACATATTTTTTAATATTGCAAGAGAGAAAGGTTATGATACAAAACACTCCTGGGAGAGACATAGGGGAATGAGAGATTTCTGACTTCCAACCTCTGAATGTCTGTTCTTTGTTTTACTCTTGTGTCTGAAGGAGATAGTAAAAGGTTACTATCACTGGCTCTTAGAGCGTGAGCAAAACTATACAAAAAGAGATGATACTTATGCAGCAGTTACCATTGCCAGTTTATTTTAAGTGTCTTACTGACATTGGCTCATTGAGCTCTCCGACTCCAACCTGAGGGGCATGGCGCTGGTATTATCATCCCATTTTATAGGGAAAGATACAAAGGCACCACAAGGTTCAGTAACCCATGCAAGGTCAGCTTGTGAAAAGGAGATCCAGACCTTGAACCTGCTGATTTGGCTCCAGAATCCATGTTCTCCACCACCATGCCCTGTGGCGTCTGACGTGAGGTGAGGTAAGTTTTATTGGAACCACCTTACAGAAGAGAAAACTAGTTCAGTGAAAACGAGAAACTTGCCTACCAATCAGAGTCAGAGCCAAGATTCAAATCCACATCTTCCTATGCCAAGTCCAGCATTCTTTCCATTACCTATTGTTGCCTCTTTTTGATAAAGGAGGCAAGATGTTACCTACGAAAAGTGAGAGAAGTTTCCAGGGGAACTGGGCTCCTGGAGAGAATTTTTAAAAAGGAAAAAAGCTTGAAAAAGCTTTTGTGACTAATGTGGTAATGAGTCAACAATAGGTACAATTTCAACACAGATGCTATAGCCAGAAGGCAAATTCCCACAGAAAAGAAGAGTTATCACTAAGTACCTGTTGAATTAACGAATTCATGAATGAAACTGATAGTGACATCCCATTTGCCTCCATCCATTGGTCTCCAAAAACATCACCCAAAATAAGCTATATCAATAGAAATGACACCTAGTATTTTTTGAAGCTCATTATATTCCTAGCACTGTGCCAAGCACGTTAAATGCATAATCTCATTTAATTTTCATGACAATGCTATCGAGTACCATATTATTATTATTATTATTATTATTATTATTATTATATCTATTTTGCAGAGATGACATATGTGCCTGGCTAACAAGTTGGGGACCAAGATTTAGGCCCATCTTTGGTAGGCTTCCAAGTCTGTGTTCTTAGTCACTAAAGGTGTCAGTCAGTGTTTGCCCTGGCCCCAAGGCTTCTAGAACACTTGACACCAACCTTGGATATTCATGTCTCAGATGTCCTGTTGGAACCACCTAATCCAAGCCACTAACAGCGGCTGATGGCTGGGAAGTGAGCATTTAACACACATGTTGTCCTACTAGAGACTGACTCCCTACCTATGATTTGATGTAAGAAGATGAGCTGGAACAATCAGATTAATCTTGTGGAAATTTAACATTGGGTATCCAAGGCACTGCGCAGTTAGAAAAAAACAAAGTTATATGAGCATGAGTGGGGTTGGACCATAGAGCACTTGTAGGGCTGTGTGCAAGCCAACTGATGGAAAGAGAGAAAGTCAATGAATAAGTCTAGAGGTGGATGGACAGATATACAGAAAGTAACAGCAATGCTATGAACAATGAGGGAAAGACCAAACAGCTCTTAAAGGAGTCAATAAAAGAGTAGATTTGTTACCTTATGTTCTTCCTCTTCCTGTTCCTATGAGATCTGGACATTCTCTGGAAGGCAACCTTCAAGGGGGCACCCAGTGATCCCCAGCTCCTGCTAGTCACATCCTTGCAGAGGTGCCTCCCACAGGGTTGGTATGTATGATAATAAAACATGGCAGAAATGATGGTATGTCACTTCTGGGATTAGATTATAAAAGCCTATTAGGTGTTAAGACCAGGATTAGGTTATAAAAGACTGTGGCTTCTGTCTTGGCCTTCCTTTCTTAGATTACTCACTCTGAGAAAGGCCAGCTGCCATGTCATAAGGACTCTCAGGCAGCCCACGAAGAGGCATGCCTGGAAGAACAGAGATTGTCAGCCAACAGCCTGTGAGGTAAGGCCTGTCGACAACCATGTGAGCCAGCTTGGAAGCAAATCCTACCTTAAGATGACTGCTGGACAGCAACTTTATAAGAGACCTAGAGCCAGAACCACACCATTAGGCTGCTCTTGGATTTCTGACCCACAGACACTGACAGATATAAATGTTTGTTGTTTTAAACTACTAAGTTTTACGGTGAGTTGTAATGGAGCAATAGGTAACTAATATACTTTCTTCACTCCTGGGAGATCTCTGCTCTATTTATTGCCCTATAAGCTTCTTTCTAAAAAGCACCTATTTCCTGGAAATGATTTGAATATGACTTTGTTTCTTCTGGCTGAAAGGACTAGACCTGAAACTAAGCCACTGCAGTCAGTCAATCCTTAAAGACAACTTCCCCTGGAGCCTCAACAACTCACCTTGATTCCTGACGCTGTTTCCATTCCATTTGCTCTGCCTGGTTGAGGACTAATCTCATTCTCTTCTTGTATCTGCATCCACATGGTTCCAGGCCAGCTGCCCAACTTTGACCTACCAACAGGCTGCACACTTGGCTTCCAAGCTCCTGATAACTGGCCATCTAGGTTTTCCCTTGGCCCAGCCTTCTAGTTTTTTGTGAGCCTCAGATTACTAACTTTGAGTAAGTCTCCTCTTCCTACCATCGCCAAAGTCACAGCCTTGTGTAGTACTTATACTTTTTTTTTTCTACATGGACTTTCCAAAATTCAATGTCACATTCACCATTAAACAAATATTCATCAGTACCTACAATATGGCAGGCATAATGCTAGTCATTGGGGACATAGAACTGAAATAAGACACAGCCCTAGTCCTCAAGGAGTTCTTGGTCTAGTTAGAGAAACTGGTGCATAAATAAATAATAATTAATGTGTTATGAAGATTTCCATGGAAGTGGTGATATTTGAGTGGTTCAAAAAAGCTAACTAGGAATCCTCCAATTATGGAGCCTGAGAAGGTGATTCTAGGCAAAGGGAATGAAAGAAAAAAGTTTTGCATTACCAATGAAAATAGAAAATTCCCCTTGGAATTTTCACCAGCTACTTACTTAGAAATTAGGCATTTCATATGCATACACCTTGACCAAGTAATTCCAAGAATTCTTACTTACAGCTATCTCAGAGCCTAACTAGAAATATATCTTATGGATAAATTCAAAATGTACATGAAGACATAGACACACAGATATTATGGCAACTTATTTTCCAATGGAGGAAAGAAGAAACACAGCCTAAATGCTCATTATTGGTGGAATAGTAGAAATAGATTATGTACATTCCTACTATGAATGTACTAGGCAACTGTTAATAGAATGACCCAACTCTTTAGGTATAGCTATAAAATACATACAGTGAAAAAAACAAAGTGCAGAGAAATATAAATAGCATACTACCAATTGTATGTACGTGTATGTGCTTGCATTCCTTCTTATTCATCAGTTTGTTCAACAAATACTTGTTGATCTCCTATGTGCCCAGAACTATTCTAGAAGCTGGGGATTCGGTGGTGAACAAGATAAAATGTAGGACCCCAAGCTTACAGTCTAACCCACTTGCTATGCATAGACCATCTCTGCAATGACAACAAAGAAACAGTAACAATTGCTGCCTGGAGCAGATGCACTGCAGGGCTAAAAGTCAGGAGTATAAGTGTCACTGTCACTTTGTATATTTTTTGGTACCATTAGAAGTTTTTACAATGTTCAAGAGTTATCTAGGACCCCCCCCGCATTTAAAAAAATTTTTTTAACGTCTATTCATTTTTGACAGACAGAGAGAGACAGAGCACTAGTGGGGGAGGGGGAGAGAGAGAGGGAGACACAGAATCTGAAGCAGGATCCAGGCTCTGAGCTGTCAGCACAGAGTCCGATGTGGGGCTCAAACTCATGAATGGTGAGATCCTGACCTGAGCCGAAGTCAGACACTTAACTGACTGAACCACCCAGTTGCCCCAAGTCCCCCCAAATTTTTAATTAGAAAAAGACAATACTCATTACATAGAATTAAACCACTTGTAACAGTCAGATTTAATGCTGCTCCAAAGTACATGCATTCTACATTCCCTACTCATTCAATTCTTTCCCTAAAGAAAAACTCAGGCCAAGAAATGCTCCTGGAAGTATCTCTCAGACTGATAGTTTCTGGTCCGAGTTTATCTCTAGACCAGAAAAGGGTCAGCAGTAATCAAAATGCATGATTTTTTAAAGAAGAAATTCCATCCTAAAGTCACAGAGAAAAATAGATTTTTATGATAGGCTCTGAGTTGGTTACTAATCCACAGTCCCTCCTGTGAAAGAAATAACAGAGTTGGACATGATTAGTATCATTCTAGTACATGGCCACAACATCACTTTACAAATGATTCCCAGCAATGAGGCAGAAAGAATGTGCCAGGATTCCAACAGCAACCCTAATGGCCGGGTTTGGGAATGGTTCTGGAAGGGGGGCACTTGCTGAAATATCCGGCCTCATGTTTTCATTCAGGTCTTATGGAAACACCCAGTGTTCCCTCCTCTAGCTGAGTAGCCTGCTAATAATATATCACCCTCACCTCAAACCGACATAATTCACTAATAACATTGCTGGTCGAGAACTACGTTTAGGCATGTATTTGGATTAGGCGTGATCTGTGATGACAAAGGTTTCAAACTAAGCACAAATAACAAGGATAGATTTATGCAGGCCAGGATGCTCATTGTGGTTATTTAACACAATTACATCATTTCGCTTGGCAGTGGGAAAAGGGGGGAAGAAGAAGCTTGTGAAATGAGCGTCTGGACCCCTCGCACTAGTTCCAGCCAGCACACAGAAAAGCACTGTTTGAGTGGCCCCTCTGTCTTGTCAGGGCTGTCTTGACATCCTACATCATCCCAGCTAGTCCTATCAGACCTCTGTCTTTAAACAGAGGCTACCATTCAGACCTAGTCAGATGAGAGTCTTGTGATACCTATCATGTCTCTCCGGAGCAAAATGAGGTCACTAAGTACCTGGGAGTGTCACCTCTGTGACTGGAGGCAACAATCTGACCTAAGATTCCATAATTTGAGCCTCTATCTGCCAGACTACATTGAAACTCCCTCTGAGTTATATAGACTTCAATGTCTCTTTTTGTTCTTTTCCACTGAGTTTTACGGGCAGTGGGTTCCCCTCCCTGCTGGATATGAGGTGTTGTGGCCTCCCTGGGCCAAAACCACTGTTGACCCAGGAGGCTTGTACTTGGCTTTCAGACAGCCCTGGCAGACGCTGCCCACGATTTGGCTCAGGGCCTGCTCTACAGACTTTGTAAAGCAGTGGAATCAACACAAGGAGACAGTAAAATGTAATGGCTCAACATACTTCCAATTCAAAGGATAAGAAAAATATTATAGTCTGTATCAACTGCATTACAACTCCTTGTAAGGTACAGTGATTCTAAAGGTTGAAAGCATTTCAGAACATTTGACATCTTCCCCTGGGTCTTGCGCAGTGTCTGAAGCAACCATAAAAGCACCATCTCTGTAAGATGGACATCAGGTAAGAGAAGAGACTTTCGTCACCCTTGGCTGAGTCGGCCAACATTTATAGCACAGCAAGGCCCAGGCACCAGGTCAAGCACACAGGTAGGTACATGACAGGGTATACTCCCTCACTCCTGCGTGAACAGGACATGGAAAATATCACTATCCCTGTTTTACAGATTAAAAAAAAAACAAGAATAAGAGATCAACAGTTTACTCAAAGTCAAAGAGCTAGAATTCACAGAGGCCAGATCTGGACCTGCACTCCAGGAAAAACCCCAGGGGGAAACACTCATCCTATTAGCCTTTGTGGACCAGGGTTCATAAAGCAGCTGTGTGTGTTTCTCGTACACAGAGACCTGTGCCCAGGAAACAGGCACAATTACATGCACAAACCCACACACTGAGTCTTCCACTTCCCCAGAAGCCACTGATCAATCTGCTAACTCCCATTTACCAAGAAGAACACTTCAAGGAAAATAAGGGGGAGTCAGAAAAATAGGAATACGAAATAATCAGTGGAACACAAAGTTAGGGAAGCTAGGATGGTTTAATCCTGAAATAGGAAAGTTTATGGTCATATAGTAAGTAATTCTCAATTGAAGAGTCAAGACATGTCTCTGGGTGATTGTGCAGAAGTAATGAAAGATGCCAAAAGGGTCTTTCTGCTACAAATTTCTTCCTTTGATAATCTGCCGCATGTGCCTAAAAATTCCATTTCCTGGAGCCCATGCTTGACATTAATTTGTATCACCTTATTAACCTTTAATGCCTTGTCATGGATCAAAATCTACCACCCACATATACCCTGCAGAGAGCAAGGTCATGTGGGAATAGGAGGCTGTCTGCAAAGAGAAAGGCAGAAAAGGCCTATGGATCTGAGGTCGTTGAGAGCAAGCAGGTGGGTGATAGTGGGTGAAATGGTCTGTGTCATCTGGGGCAGTAGCAGAGTAACGGTGATGCTATCAACAGTGGCAAGAAACTTGGTCCTCTGGGACTAGCATAAGCATCCTGGAGCACACACAGTCAGCCGAAGTGGTTCACAAGATGAGCATACAGGTAGAACACTTTGCTCTCATTTTTATGCATTCATTTTAATATATTTAGAAAAATGACTGCCAGCATAGCCGGCCTCTCATTCCATAGATATCAGTGCTTACAACAAAGCTGGATTTTCAAAAAGTGATTGGATTTAAAAACAATTTGATGAGGAGGTCCGCAGACATGGCAAAAATTGTGACAGGGACATCAAAATAGCTGCACTTTTGAAAAATCTGATTTAGACCCCTGTCATGTTCTCAGCAAACACTGAGCACATCCTTGACTCCAAGCACCATGCCGGGTCAAGGAGGACCTGCCCGTGGGGAGTTCACAGGCTAAGGGTAGTGAGGCAAGAGAGGCATTGCAAAAGAACGTGCCATGGCCACCGTAAATGCAGGGATGCGAGGGACCTGCCCAGGGAAACTGTCTGGGAAAGGGAACACAGAAACTGAGTCCAGGAGCATTTGCAGGCATTGGACAAGCATGGGAGGAGCACAGTCCCAGACAAAGCACATCTACATTAAGCCTCAGGCATCTTGAAGCTATTGTTCTGAGCCTCCTCTACCTCTGTGGGCCTCTGCCTCCATCAAGGGTGGTTAGTGGGGACGGCAGGTAGACAGGAAGACAAAAGCTAGAATTGACCTCCCAACTGAGGGGACCAGGTCCAGTAGATATTGGAGGGCCACAGAGTCTGTCCGCCAGCTGATCTGATTCTAGGTCCCCACACTGCTCCGGTCCTTGAGTGTGAACTATGACCTTCCCCAGGGTGCTCTGGGTGCTGACCTCCAGAAGTCCCAACCCCACTTTTTGACATTTGGGCTGCTTCCACAAAATGACCAGTCCCCATGTTCTCAACACCCCCTATCCCTGCTTCTGCATTGCTTGTGTGTTTGATTAGTCAGCCTTTTGTTCTTGACCTTGGACTATACCACTAATCCAATACCCTCCCTACTGTGGCTCAGAAGTGGGGGCCAGATCCCTTCCTATTTTGAAAGCAGTGTGCCTCTTACCCATGGATAAAACCACACACACTTGAACAGATAGTGGTGGATTTTTCTTTTCCAAAACTCAGGCCCTTCATTTCAGAAACCATGAAAACTTGCATGATTAAAGAGTGAAATTAATTAGAACACTTAAACTTCACCAAGAGGCACATTCAAAAGAGCAGCCAAATATAAAGCAGCAGTCACCACTGCCACTGCCTCTGAGGGTTCTATGAGGCACTGCCAGCTTAAAGAGATAGGCCCCAGACAGCACCCAGGAGGCCAATAAAGGACCATATGCAGCTTTAAGATGCTATACGAAACTCACTGCAATTATGAGCTGACGCATTCAGCAATGATGTAATTCGATACATTTAATGAGCACCCAAATACACTTTCAAAAAATTCTTACAATCATGCCATTCTTACAACCAATTTTCTATATTTCTCTAGCCCTAAAAAGAGGGGGGGACAGGGTACCGAAGTAATCATGTCATAATAAAAATATTGAACAAGTTTGAATCTCTTTTGTTCTTTGATAAAAGAAAAGGACCTTTATACATAATAAGTGCTCAATAAATACAAGTTTTATAATGTTATGGTCATAAAAATACAACATTTGATCCAATGCTAAGAGTATTTTCCTATAGGAGACATTTAAAAGAGGACATCGTTAATATCTATCACAGCTTTTTAAATATACTCACCTTTGTTTCGCACCATCTTCAAATCTCAGAGAGTTTGCACTTCCATTTACCACTCCGCAACCATGTGGCCAGCAACATCAGGTAATATTTCCATTTCACAGATGAAGAAACTAAGGCCTAGAGGAGACAATGCATTACAATCTTGTAAGTGGCTGAAACACAGCCCCTGACTCAGAGGGCTCCTCTCTCGTACTTTATTTCAAGTAATTATTGTGCCTCCACCACTTGTTCTCAGTCATGTGAAGATGGGAATAACCTGAAGAGGAAAACAGCACTTCCTCAATGGGAATAACCTGGAAAGGGGTGGGGGGGGGGGGGGGGAGGGGAGGAAAGGGAGAAGAGAAAGAAAAAGAAAACAAAAAAGCAAAAATACCTTGGATCTCATTTCTAAAGCAGATCTATTTTTCAAAGCACCACTAAGCACTCAACCAATAACTCCATCTTGAGTGAATGTGCCTGTGTGCAAAGCATCATGCTTTTAAGAAGAGAGCATTAGATGAGAGGGTTGAGAGCTGAAAGCCAAAACCCTACTGAAATTTCCTCAGAGGTGAGCAGCACACCTAGTTCTAAGGGTGAATTGGCATGCTCAAAAAAAGACAGTTTTCACTCTAAAGTTTGCATCTACTGTGGGGACTCGATAAATCAGCAGGACATCCCTTCTCATGTGTCTTCCTTTCATTTCTCAATCTTCAGAGGTTCCCATGTTTCTCCCCAACACACAAATTCCCCCCCACCAACTGCCATTATCCCAGGCTTCACCAAAACATGGCTCTCTCTTCCATTTTATGAAACTTGAAATCCATTCATACTGTGAGGCTTTCAGTCATTGAGCCTTTTCCTTTTAATCAGGTCAATATGCAGCCTACTAGCATTAGGTACACGCTCTACTTTACCCTAAATTAATTGACATTTGCTTCTGTAAATCTTACCAAATTACTACTGATGTTTTATGTCTCACCTTACACTATAAATTCTCAAGAGAAGAGATCAGAGACACATCCTTTCTTTGGGTCTGCTTTTTCAGTTCTCTCCTCCAAAATGTCTAATTAAGGGGCACCTGGGTGGCTTAGTCTGTTAAGTGTCCAACTTCAGCTCAGGTCATGATCTTGCGGTTTGCGAGTTCAAGCCCCGCATTGGGCTCTGTGCTGACAACTCGGAGCCTCAAGCCTGCTTTGGATTCTGTGGCTGCCTCTCTCTCTGCCCCTCCCCCACTCAAGATCTGTCTCTCTCTTTCAAAAATAAATATTAAAAAATTTTTTTAATGTCTAATTCACTCAGAGGGTCCATAGATTCTTCATTCTCTCTCACTCATCTTCTCCCCTCTTCATTGTGGTTATTTTCTCACCTAACCACAACTTTATCTGGTAATTATCAAAATCACAATTCAATAAACAATCCTCACGTGTTCAATGAGACAAATGTAATTAAAAATAGCATTAATAGATCAACTACACTTTACATTTTACAAATTACTTTCACGTATATGACCTCCTTGTTTGCAAATTCCAGGTGTTCTTGCTGATTAAAATTCCTGTATCCAAAAGGGAAATCATGAAGGAAAGTATCTTTAATTGCTTAATTCGTTTCAGCTCTTTAAGTATTAATCTAATCTGCACCATTCTGTTGGTATCACTTAAGAGCCATTTTTAAAAATAAGCTCAAAGTTCCATTTGCCCAGGTGGGAAGATTATATTTCAGGATTAAAAAGGAGAAGGAGGGTGGGGTGAAGAAATGATTGCTATTTCATCAAGAGAACTAATGCAGGAATTTCAAAAATTTTTTGCTTGCTGGCTAACAATTACCTTACTGGGAATTAAGAAAACACGAAAAAGGGGTTTAAACCGTTCCAAAATCCACCAGCTGTTTCTAAAAGCTCTTAATTTAATCCTGGGAGGTACCTTTTCACACTAAGTAATCCTGTCGAGAAACCTCTGTATATTTTTGTCCTGCTTTAGTTCTTCTAAAGTGATGAAGAATCTAAAACTGGGGGCACAGCGCAATCTAGTGGTGGGAATGGGTAGGTCAGGATCTTTGAATCAGATGGTTCCCAAAAGGCTTTTGAGACCGGCGGTGTCTGCCTCTCAGCCTGGACGCTGCGGAAAAGGTAACTATTCCCTTCCATCGAGATACATAATATTGTTAGGACATCTAATAAGCAGCAGAGTCTTAATGACAAAAGTCTCTCCTATCTGCTTACCCCTAGTAAGGCTTTCTCTTTCATTATGGAGGCAAGTCCTAATGGTATAATAGGTTAGGAGTTGCTCAGGAATAGGCAATTAAGAATGGAGGAAGGAGAAACCAAGCCCTCACGATAAGGTATGGTCAATTTATGGACAAAACATAATGTTGGTCCTGCCTGGTTCTTTGTGAACATGAAATTAAATTGATGATGATGATGATGATGGGGGACCTGAGTGGCTCAGTCGATAAAATAAGCCACTCTGGGTTTTGGCTCAGGTCATGATGTGATGGTTCATGAGTTCGAGCCCGGAATGGGGCTGTGCGCTGACACGGAGCCTGCTTGGGATTCTTTCTCTCTCTGTGCCCCTCCCCCTTGCTCAAGCTCGCTCTCTCTCTCTCTCTCTCTTAAAATAAATGAACTTAAAAAAAGAATGTTGGGGCACCTGGGTGGCTCAGTCGGCTAAGCGTCCGACTTCAGCTCAGGTCACGATCTCACAGTTCGTGGGTTCGAGCCCCGCGTCGGGCTCTGTGCTGACAGCTCAGCGCCTGGAGCCTGTTTCAGATTCTGTCTCCCTCTCTCTCTCTGACCCTCCCCCGTTCATGCTCTATCTTTCTCTGTCTCAAAAATAAATAAATGTTAAAAAAATATATATTAAAAAAAAAGAATGTTAAAGTGATGATGATGAGGGAGGTGATAGTGATGCTGGTGATGGGGATAGCTAACAGTTATCAAATACTTCTCATATGCCACATCCTAAGTACCTGTGGTAACTTATTCTATCCTCCCGACAACACTGTGAAATCCATTTCTCTGATGGAAAATCCTAAGAGAGTAACTAAGTCATGTTCCCAGGGCCAAACAGATAGTAAGAGGGGATTCATATCCAGGGTATGTTCCTTTAATAATGATGTTAAGAAAAGTACTAATTTTCAGATTTAGATAAAAAGAGTTACCTCCTGAAGTAGCATACCATCTTCAAAGTTAGAGTAGAGAAGAGCAGCCCAGCAGCATCCAAGAGCCCACAGTGTGCTTTTGCAGATTTTATTCTGTCCGGGCTATCTGGTTTCATGTTTATTTCCCCCTCCCACATGCATGTGCAAATGAGCACACGTGCACACAGACAACAAGCATGCTGTACCACAGGGATGTGGTGAGTGGGCTCATAGGCTGATGCCGTTGGAGCTGGAAGAGGCCTTGAAGATGACTTCAGTACAGATTCCTCTCCATTTTACAGACGACAAAACAAGACCAACAAACACAATTGATTTTGTACATTTGAATTTATTACCAATTGAAGACTGACAACCTGCAAGGACTCATGACATTTTTGGGTAAGTACAAAGATGAGCAAATCCTGATCTCTTCCATCAAGAGGAATGGGGTCTGGGAGGGAGAAGAAGGGTTCACCGAATAACTGTCATGGCATGGAAAGATGTACAAAGGGTTTTGATGAAAATAACAATTAATAGTTAATAATAATTATTATTACCAGTGTTGAATGTTCACTCCATGCCAAGCATAGTACATATATTATAACACTGATATTTGTAAAAACTCTGAGAAGTTGGTATTATTATCGTTTTATCATCCCATATCATATTTATCATACTCACTTTACAGACAAGGAAACAGGCTCAAAGAAGTTAAGTTGCTTCCATCTGTTGGCAAGTACTAAGAGGCAAAGGCAGGATTTTTAACCCGGCTGTGTTGTATGGCAAGACTGATGGTGTGAAACCCTCCCACTCCAAAGGAGGGGTGCAAGCGAGATCTAACCCTTACCCTAACCCTCAACAGTAATGCTAACCCTAACTCTTCCCTTAAGAGATGCCTGCTTCTTCAGCTGTGAAAGTGAAAAGAGCCATTTATGCAAAGTCAAAATTACCAGTGGCATCAATACTCCCTCGCTGAGGAGTGGTGCTACACATGTGTGACCCCCTCCCATGCGGAGGGGAACAGGGAGCATGTATGAACCACCTAGGGCACCAAGGGGGGCCGGGGCTCATGGGTGAACACCCTTCTGCCACCAGGGGGCACTGTGCGCATGCGTGTACACCCTCTGGCGCCCAGGGGGCAGGGCGCATGCGTGAACACCTTCCCTCGCTGGGGGGGTCGGGGCGCATGGGTGAATATTCTCCCGTTCTGAGCGGGTGAGGCATATATGTCAACAACCTCCTGTGCCGAAGCGGGGGGTGGAGAGCATGAACACCCTTCCTTAATGACGAGGGACGGGGCTAATGTGTGAAATCCTCCCGCCATGAGGCGTGTGCGATGCATGCAGGTACGCCCTCCCTCGCAGATGGGTGGTGGTGCACATGCATGAACATCATTCCGCCCTGAGGGCGTGCTGTGCTCATGCGTGAATACGCTCCTGAGGAGCGGGGGCGGGGCGCATGCATCAACACCCTCCTGCAGAGGGGTGCGGGGGGGGGGGGGGGGGGGGGGTAATGCCTGAAGCCCTCCCATGCCTGGAGGCAGGGAAGTAAGCTTGACCTGTTACTCTAAAGGTAATCCTAACCATAACCCTTACCATGGGAGATGCCTGCTTCTTTAGCTGTGAGAGAGAAAAGAGCCAGTCATGAACCCTCAGATTTAATAATAGCATCACTACTCTCTTGCAGGGGGGGTGGGGCACATGCCTGAACACCCTCCAGCGCGAGGGGGTGGGGTCAGGTATGACCTCCCTCCCTTGCCAAAGGGGAGTGCATGCATGACCTAACCCTTACCCTAACCCCAAAGAGTAATCCTAACCCTAACCCTTACCTTAAGAGATGCCTGCTTCTTCAGCTATGAAACTGAGAAGAGCCACATGTCAAATTTAATAGTGGCATCACTACTCCCTCACTGAGGTGGGGCAACGCCCATGGGTGACCCCTTCCAGTGCCAAGGGGTGCAAGGTGCATAAGTGACCTCCCTCCCCCGCTGAAGCTGGGGTGCAGGTGTGACCTAATCCTTACCCAAACCCCTAACTCTAACCCTAACCCTAACAGTAACATATGCCTGCTTCTTCAGCTCTGAAAGTGAAAAAAGCTATTCAGGAAACGTCAGATTTAATAGTGGCATCACTACTCCCTCGCAGATTGGGGGGGGGGGGGGTGTAAGCGTGACACCCTTTCATCGCTGATTAGGGGTTCAAGAATGACACCTATGCATTGCTGATGTAGGTGTATCGAGGCTGTCCTAGAAGGTCGAAAAATATGATTTGCATACTGTAGGCAGATGTTAGGGCTGTGGTCATGAGCGTTGGTAGTAGGGCTCAGGCATTGGTATATGATCTTAAGATCTGAATACCAAAAATAGACAACCAATTCTTAAGAACAGATGAATTTCACAATAAAAGCAATAATGCTGGTATGTGCAACAAGAAATGTTTGTCCTTGCATAAGTTTCTTTCAGTGCGGATAACCACGGACAGTTAACAATAAGACAAAAATAACCTGAGTATAAAGTCAACATGAACCCAATTGTTGACCCAACAGAGATAGGCAATGAAAGAAAGACGAAAATAAGTAAAAGGAACCCAACGAACACAAACCCCACTTGTTTACCAATCATACCACCTCTAATATTTCTAGTATTGGAGGCCCTGCCTGCACAGGAACCTCGTGAAACAACCATGGTATCCCGATTCAGCACAGGTAGCATAATCACTTGTTCCGTAAATAGTGACTCCTGTGAATGGCCACAGGAGGGTTTTACTGTCTCTTCCAATCGGTGAAATGGACCTTCCTGTGAAAAGGCAGGAATAGGACAAGAAGACCCTATGGAGCTTTAATTCACTGGCACAAAGAGACTACAACCAACATGGACAACAAGTCTCCCCATGGGCCAATAATTTAGGTTGGGATGACCTCAGAGAATAAAATCCCCTCTGAGGGATTTAAATTTACACTTACCAGTCAAAAGTACATCACTTATTGGTCGAGAATAGTTGATCAACACTGTAGATACTATACACATACCCTGCCAGAGTTTCCTTTTCAGGGTGGGTGGTGGTTGTCTCCACATTCAGTGCAAGATTATGAAATGGTGTTGGTGGCAGTGTTTTCTCCTCTCCTATAAAGAGTTACAAGGCGACCATTTTGTGAGAGCCAAGCAGTAGCTGGGCTGCTCCTGGATCCCTCACTGCTTCAGATTCCCTGTCCGGCGTCCTAGCAGCAGCCTAGCAGAAAAATAAGAGATGTCAGAAGACACTCAGGTAACCAAAGATGTGAATGAGGAGCCTACTGAAATACCATCAGAAGACAATGGGTCAGTGCTGCTGTCCACAGTTACAGTCCAGTTTCCAGAGGCATGTGGGATGCGCTAGAGGAATGCAGTGTCACAGTGGATGAGAGGTGTCCAGCCGGTAGAAGAAATGCTGCACGTCCCTGATGCTGGCTGGGGAAATGTTGTATATGTCAACTATCCCAAAGATAACAAAGAACAAGAGACAAGACAGATGCCTGCCATCCAGGAAACCTCTGATTTAAAATGTTTTTCGGTATATTTTTTTGAGAGAGGGAGAAAGAACACAAGTGGGGAAGGGGCAGAGAGAGAATGAGACACACCTTATCTAAAGCAGGCTCCAGGTTCAAAGCCGTCAGCACCGAGGCCGACTCAGGGCGTCTCGAGCCAAAATGGGACTCTTAACGCACTAAACTACCAACATGCCATAGAAAACATCTCACTTAAAACCAACATCACTACTACATCCTCGATGAAAGGGCGAAGAATAGACGCGTGCATGACGCCTCCAGGGGAGAGGGGCGCTTGCCCCCTCCCGCGCCGAGGCGGCAGCGCAAGCGTGACCCCCCCTCCCTCCCCAAGCTGGGGGCCCAAGCGTGGCCCACCACCCTCGCCCAGCGGGGGCGCATGTGAGACATCCTCTCTCCCGGAGGGGGCGTGTGCATGCGTGTTCCCCCTCCCTCGACTACGGGCGGGGCGCATTCGTGACCACCCCTCCCGCGCCAAAGGGGGGCGTGGCGCATGCATGTCCCCTCTCCATCGCTGAGGGTGGGCGGGGGGCATGCGTGAACCCCCTCCCGAATGAGACGACGGCGCAAGCGTGATCCGCCTACCTCTCCCTCCCCTTCGCCTTCGCCCTGGGCCAAGCAGGGTTGCGAGGGTGACCTAACCCTTACCGTAAGCATCCTGCTCATTCTTCACAACCCCTGTATATGGTCATCTCTTCCATGAAGTCTTCCCGGATATTGATCTCTTTCTCTCACTTATACCCAGAGTGCACTGTTGAAACCTTCTCTTTCAGATGACCTGCTCTTCGAAGGACTTAACTGTATGTCTGCCTTTCTGTATCTGAATGTAATGTCCGGGTGGCCACGACTTGCCCCATTCATCTTTCAGGTCTCACATAGTTTCTAGCTCAACACACGTTTGCTGCGGGGAATGAACCATGGAACATATTACTATGAATTTTGATGGTATTTAATTAATGGAAAGTAATCTCTGGAAAAAAATGAGTCGTGTTTTGAGAAAACAAAGAATAGTTGTCTTAGGGCTCTTTTGGATGAAAGAACCCCAAATCTGTTCAGATTAGCTTAGGTGGAAGTGGGTTTTTAAAGAAAGATCAAAATCCCAAGAAAATCTAGAAATCTAGGTCTCTCAGAGTAAGAAACTGGGTGGTACCAGGGAATCTTCAGCTGTATATGTATGTGTGTGTGTGTATATATATATATATATATAGAGAGAGAGAGAGAGAGAGAGAGAGATAGATGTGTGTGTGTGTGTGTGTGTGTATATATATATATATATATATATATATATATATATATATATATAATTTGAGAGAGAGAGCATGCAGAAGAGAGGGGCAGAGGGAGAGAGGAGAGAAACCCAAGTAGGCTCCATGCTCAACTGAGCATGGGGCTCCATCCCATGACCCTGGGATCATCGCCTGAGCCGAAATCAAGAGTCAGACGCTAAACTGACTGAGCCATCCGGGCACCCCTCAACAAATATTTATTGAGCACCTAGTATGTGCCAGGGTGGTGGTAAGCACTGGGCATACAGCAGGAGGAAGATTGTACAATTCCTGCTCTCATGCAACTTTGTCTGGTTCCTAAGCATTAAGGTAATGGGACTGCCCACCCCCCCGGCTGTGTTTTCTTAACTCAAGTTCTTGAGGACAAATCTAATTGGCTTTAGGCAGCATTATAATTGACTGGATCCTCCTGGGTCAGGCATCTGCGTCCATCTCTGGCCAGGCTATGGAGGACTTTTCTCTGCAGAGGGTACGGGGTTGATTAGGCACCCAAATGTGCCTCTTGTAAAAAATCATCTTATTCTACATGATTTGCAAAAATGTTATTTATGATTCATTTTATATCCTTTAAGGCACCATATTCCAAAGATAACTCTAATAAAGAAAAAGCCATTTCGTATTATAATGGTAACATCCTATGCTGTTGTGGGAAGCTAGGACAATTACTGCTTTCATTTGAAAGAAAGTTCTGCCCAAGCAATTAGACGTTTTTTGGAGCCAGGACCTTAGAGACCATTGGATTCTACTGACCTATTTTGCAGATGAAAAAACCGAGGCCCAAGGAAGGGAAATGGTTTAGTCAAGGTCAAGGATCCATCATGGAGGGGCTGAGACTGGAACTCAGGTGGTGGTTGTTGAGCTGTTTGGTGCTCTTTTCTTTTCTTTCTCATCTACCCTTTGTTCAGTGCATTTGCTCATTTTCTTTGCTTTTAAAAACATTTTAATTGATTACTTTTCTGGAATAGTTGAAGCATTTAGAGGTTTAAAAAACAGTACACAGAAGCATGCAGGGAAGAGCAATGTGCCTCCCCACCCTTCCAGTTCCTGAGGGTCACGACTTCTTCTAGTGCATCTTCCCAGAAACAGTCTGTGCATTCTAAAAGTAAGTGTGCTTGGGGCGACTGGGTGGCTCAGTGGGTTGAGTGTCTGTCTGACTTCGGCTCAGGGCATGATCTGGCAGCTGATGAGTTCAAGCCCCGCATGGGGCTCTGTGCTGACAGCTTAGAGCCTGGAGCCTGCTTCAGATTCTGTGCCTCCTTCTCTCTGCCCCTCCCCCACTCATTCTCTGTCTCAAAAATAAATAAACATTAAAAAAATTTTAAAGTAAGTGTGCTTGTATTTCTGCTTTACGTATAATATATGTATATTATTATTATAAATATAAATTTACTTCGAAGTTTAATATTTGTGTTATTTATATAAATACATTCATATAATAAATATACTTATATATTTTTACATATTTTAATAAAGGACAGTATATTTATTATATATTTTTATAAAATACATTTAGATGTATAATAATGTGAATTATGATTTATTATAATTTAAACCATGTTTAGAATATAAACATATTTATTTATTAAATATGTAAGTAAGGCAATAATGTTAAACTGAGTTCTGGATTTTTTTTTTTTTATTGAATTATGTTGAGAGAGAGATGGGGGAAGGGCAGAGAGAAAGGGAAAGAGAATCCCAAGCAGTCTTTGAGCTGTCAGCTCAGACCCCTACGCAGGGCTCAATCCCACGAATGTCAAGATCGCGACCTGAGCCAATATCAAAAGTCAGATGCTCAACTGACTGAGCCACCTAGGCACCGCTAGAATTTTTTTTCACTGCTCATTTTTTGTAACTGCTGTACAGTATTCCAATATGGAAGTTCTGTGATTTATTTAGCCAATACCTCACTGATGGAGAGATCTCTCTGGGAGACTATCAGGTCTCTCACTGATGGATGTTGTTTTCAGTCCTTTGCTATCACAAACTGCCATAATGAACACTTTTCTACATCTGAGTATGTATGCAATGACACCTTTCTCTCTTCTCCCCTCTCCTCCTCCCCTTTTCTTGCCTCTTCTCCCCACCCCTGCCTTCCCCTGACCTCTCCTTCTCCTCTCCATCTGGCCAACTCATGGCATTGGGGAGGAGAGACACAAAATGTGACACTTGTTGGTGATGTGGTGAAGGCCTGAAGACAGAAACTGGACACACAGTATCCAGGTCAGAATTATAATAGGAATCAACTTGAGTCAGTTTGGGCAAAAACAGGAGGAAGGTAGGAGGACTGCATTGGAAGATCCAGTAGTAGCATGCAGAACCCCCAAATCTCAGGATCCAGAAAGCCATCAGCAAGGTAGTTAAGTTTCTTTTTGTCTTGTTTCTGCTTCTCTCTGGAATCAGATCCATTTTCCCTTTCTGTTTCCCAGCACTGTTGGATCCTGTCTGTGCATGGAGGCCAATGGGATTCCCCACAGGACTCGGTATAGACGTTCTCAGCTCAGACTGGTTTGCTTTTTCTCGGTCCCAGATGGGTGATGAGGACCAGATTGGCTGACAAAGTGATCTGCAAAAGATGCAAATCTGAATGGATGTGTCTATCTTTGCTTTACATTGTTAGACAAGGTACCATCATTATAGGAAGCAGTCTTGAACCCCTTAGCAAGGCTTTGAAACACTTTAAGCTGACCCCCTACTTGACGTTTATTTCCAGTCTTTTCTCCTCAAAAGCTCCAAGTTCTGGCCATGCCAAGCATCAAATCATTTTCTGTAGACACCAAGAGTGCATCACTTGGCCAGGACAGTTGCAGGTTGGATTTCAGCCCCAGCTCACCCATCGGTTGGGGACATCTTTGTGGAGCGCACATCAACATAGGTGTACAAGCAGAAGCAGGAAATCAGAGTCAGAAGAGATTAGGAGAAACAGAAATCACTTGATCGTGGTGTGGGTGGTGATGAAGGTTAATGCTGGATTTCCCTTTATATGGGGATGGTGCTGTAACTATTTTATTCAAATTACAAAGGACATGATGGTCGTGGCAACTACAGGATTTGAAAGAAGGCATCCAGTAGATAGCACCTGGTCCTCACAGGCACCTTCCCTGTTCCTTTAGACTTCCCTAGTTTGTCTCTATTCCAGATAGGTGGATAAGCAGGTTATGTCCTCTGCAGGTACCATTAACCACCAGAATTGGTGCAGCTGATGTTGGTGATGGAGTGGATGTCTCTTATCAGAGGCGGGCCATCACCAAGTCCTGTTGATTTCACTACATATTGCCAGGACCCTGAATTATTGCCTTTCTACTTTTCTCCTGGGATAAAGCAAATGACTGTCTTCTGCCGCCAGCACTGGTTACCCTGATCTGCTCTCCACAGAGCAGGTGGGGTCATCTTGCAAAAATGCAAATCTTGGTCAGGTCACTTCTGCTTCAAAGCCTTCCTCGTACCCTCAGGTTTAAATTCACTACCCTCCCTCCTCCCCTCCACTCCCTCTCCTGTTGGATCTGGACCTTGCTACCCTTCAGTCTTAACTTCCACTTCTGGCCCTGCCTTCCAGTCTTTTTGCCTAGCTACTAATGAGTGATCCTTATCTGGAACTCAGCCTAGGCATTACTGCTTGTATTAGTTTCCTCTCCCTGTTGTCACAAATGACCACAAATTCGGTGTTTTAAAGCAAGAAAACTGTATTCTCTTATACTTGTGGAGGCCAGAAGTTCAAATTGAGCCTTAACAGGCTAAAATCAAGGTGTCAGCAGGCTGATTCCTTCTGGAGGTTCCAAGAGATAATCTCTTCCTTGCCTTTCTCAGCTTTTCAGTTTCTGGGACTTGTGGACTTTTCCTCCATCTTCAAAAAACATCACTCCAACCTCTGCTTCTGTCATCCCGTCTCCTTTTTCTCTTCCCTGGTCAAATCTCCCTCCATCTACCTGTTAGAAGAACACTTAATGATTACAGTTAGGGCCCCCTTGGATAATCCAGAACAATTTCTCTGTCTCAAGATCCTTAACTTAATCACATCTACAAAGTCCTTCCTGCCAGGTTTGAGATTCCAGGGATTAGGACTTGGATATCTTCAGGGGCCATTATGTAGCCCACTGCCCTGCCATCCTGAATCCAAGGATATAGTAAATACATTAGATCTTCCCCTGGTTCCCTTAGGATGCCGTACTTCCCGGTTATATGCATGACAATCATCCATTGAAGAAAGGACTGGTTATACACTCACCAGCTCTCTTTCCTCCTCTGAGTATGTAGGAACACTACAGTTCCCAGACCCCTTTGTGCTTAAGTTGGGACCATGTGACCGAGTTCAGCTAATGGAATACGGTGGGAAAGATGTATGCCACTTCCTAGGCATGGCCATAAACTACCTCACTCCATCCTTCTGCTCTTTCCTCTATGGCTCCATATTGCCTCTGCATGGCTTCCACATGGCTGAAAGTAAATGATTTTGTGATGGTGGAGCTACATGATGGGAGGGACCTGGATTCCTAAGTCACCATTTACTGGGTTAAGCCACAGATTTTGCGGTTATGCAGTACAGCACATGACCTACCCTGACGAATAAATTAAGTCTTTTTTGCTTCTTTCCTTTAGCCAACTATGGGCTCTGTTATTTCCTGTTGTATCTGCCACCACCAGCAGAGTGCTTGGCAGAATGTGAGCATTCAACAAAGGCTTGCTAAGTGAATGAAAGGCAACTGGATTCAGGATGAGGACATGAAGGGAGGGGTAGGCAAAATTAGGGAGAAGTGTCACCGTCACCATGAGAGATGATGAGGGCTGAAGTGAAACAGGAGGAACGGGGATGACAGGAAGGAAGGATCTGATGTTTGTTCAGGAGGGAGAATTAACAGAACTTGGTGACCAACAGGATATGGGAGATGAGACAAAGGGAGGCACCAAGGACCACCCAGTTTACTGGTTGGGACACATGGTTGGCTGCTGGTGCACCGAACTTTCTAATGTTACAGGGGTTGTTCTGATTATGTCAGTGAAAACACAGCTTGTATAACTTTATGTGACTGTTGCTTCTTTGCTGACAGTAAAATCCGTGTGTATAAAGTTTCTCCTGAAATACTGTCGGTGGGGCAGTCTTGGTGATAGGGAGATTTTCATTCTACCATGGTTGGGAGTAATGGCATTTGAACTATTTGGTAGGTTGAAGCTATCCTCTAAATGTTTGTGTCCTCTCAAAATTCCCATCTGGAACCCTAATAACCAATATGATGATATTAGAAGGTAGGGCCTGTGGGAGGTGGTTAGGTCATGAGGGTGGATCTTCACAAGTGAAATCACTCTTCTTATAAAAGAGACCCCACAGAGCTCCATCATCCCTTCCACCATGTGAGGACACAGTGAAAAGGTGCCGGCTATGAACCAGGAAGAGGGCTGTCATCAAAATGTGTCCATGCTTGTGTCTTGATCTTGCCAGCTTCCAGAACTGTGAGAAATAGATTTCTACTATTTCCAAACCACCCAGTGTATGACATTTTGTTACAGCAGCCCAAATGGACTAAGACAGTTGATAAAAAAAAAAAAAGAAAAAAAAAAAGGTACAGTGATTCACACATTCTGCATGCATGTCCCTTTTCTTTCTTTCTTTCTTTCTTTCTTTCTTTCTTTCTTTCTTTCTTTCTTTCTTTCTTTTCTTATTTTCAGAGAGAGAGAGAGAATGTGAGTGGTCAAGGGGCAGAGAGGGAGAGACAGAATCCCAAGCAGACTCCACGCTGTCAACACAGAGCCCGACACAGGGCTCGAACTCACGAACTGATTATGCCCCAAGCTGAGATCAAGAGTCAGATGCTTAACTGACTGAGCTACCCAGGCACCACATGTATGTCCCTTTGCAATGCAACTTTGCCACTCCTCCATATTCTCCTTGAATATGAATTGCCTTTGTAGTTTGTTTTGTGCCAAAAGAATGTGATATTCTTTTGTACCAAAAGAACAGTGATAATGTGCCTGTTCTGACCCTGGGTCTCAATAAGTCTTATGTGCTTTATTTTAGTGACTAGGATCCTTGCCCAGGCATCATGTGAAAAAGCCTGGGCTAGCCTGATGGCTTATGAGAAATCTCATGGGACAGAGAGGAACTGTCCCAAATGAAGGCTTTCCCAGACCAACCAGCACCCTGGTGACCTGGCAGTTAGCAGCAAATGCAAGAGTGAGTCCAACCAAGACCAGAGGAACCATCCAGTTGAGGCCAACCTAAGTTGCCAATCTATGGAACTGTTAGTTAAATAAATAGTTATTATTTTAAGCCATTAAATGTTGGGATGATTTGTTACATGGAAAAAACTAACTGATACAATCCGTATTTATAGGCATTTATTGGAACAGAGAGACATGGGTCTGGGGAGTTGTGTGGTTTGCATCCAGCCATAGCTGATTCCTGGGGATGCACCTCATCATTTTAGCCAATGTAGCTAGCTGGAAAATGCATGACCCTAAAACCTATTTTGGTTTCACAGCACAGTTGGAGGGACTTAAATTATTCAGAGAATTGCCTCAAACTACCACTTTACTTGTGAGCAAAACCTACTGTGAGGTTCTTAAATTAGTCATCCCAAACTCTGGGATTTCATCTATAGTAAAATGACCAAAAACTAGGCATGATAAGTTTACCATTTTTTCCCTGGTAAGAAATATTTAAACACACACACATACATAAATATAAGACTAACATAATTTAGAAAGTGAACTGTGACACAAATAAAGTATACAGCTTTAAAAGAGGTGCTTATAGAATATCTATTTCATCAACCATAATTTTTCTCAATTTTCTATGGACTAGAAAGTTAACTATGGAAAACTTCAATATTGTTCTTAGGACTGACATTTGAGAACTACCTGTTGTATTTTATTTATTTATTTTGGGGGACAGAAAGATAGGGAGAGAGAGAATCCCAAGCAGTTTCCACACTGTCAGCACAGAGTCCCATGTGGGGCTTGATCTCAGGAACTGTGAGATCATACCCTGAGCCGAGATCAGGAGCTGTATACTTAACTGACTGAGTCACCCAGGCGCCCCGAGAACTATTTTTAAAGAGAATCTACCAAATTTCTTCCTGCTATGGGGGTGCCTGGGTGGCTTTGTTGGTTAAAATTGATCTCAACTCAGGTCTTGATCTCAGGGTTGTGAGTTCAAGACCAGCATTGGACTCCACACTAGGCATAAAGCCTACTTAGAAAAAAAAAATTCATCTTGCTATGTTGCTGAGAATGCTTACACACATGTAAGCTGGGACTGCTGGGATGTCAACACTTTGAGAGAAGCCTTTGCCTGTGTAGGCGGAGTGAAACATCCTCCTGTAAGTTCCCATATGCTTGACCTCTCTTTCTGCCAGAGTTGCATCCCCTACATAGAGGACTGGCTGCAGAATTGGTGAGGCCCCGTGTTCAGAAATCATTTAAGAGTTTTACAGCAATTTAAACATGGGGCGTTTCTCAATTGATTTTGCAATGTCTGCTCATCAACAGTGTTTGGTTGTGGCAACTGGGAGGTGCTACTGGCATCTAGTGGGTAGAGTCCAGAGATGCCGCTGAACCTTCTATGATGCACAGGACAGCCCCCCACATCAGCTCCCCATATCACAGAATGATCCACTGTAAAATGTCAATAGCATTGGGGCACCTGGGTGGCTCAGCCGGTTAAGCTACTGACTTCGGCTCAGGTCATGTTCTCACGGTCCGTGAGTTTGAGCCACTCATCCGGGTCTGTGCTGACAGTTCAGAGCCTGGAGGCTGCTTCAGATTCCGTGTCTTCCTCTTTCCCTTTCTCTCTCTCTCTCTGTCCCTGCTTTGCTCACGCTCTGTCTCTCTCTCTCTCTCAAAAATAAATAAACATTAAAAAAATAAAATGTCAATAGCATTGAAGCTGAGAAACCCTGTACTCACACCAAAACCCATGTTTCCCAAACATAAGACACTTCATCTTATTTTATTTATTTATACTTTATTAGTAAATACTATAATGTATTTATTATTCTTCTTAAATGGACTTTAAATTGATGTGCACCTTAAATGTTTCTGCCCATGAAGCCAAGTGTTTGATGTGTCATAAATTTTTTTCTGACACACATTAAAAATAAATATAAAATTATTAAAAAAACATGTTTGGGTACCACCAAAAATCATCTCACCTACTACTTGTGGTCTGGGGGAACCAAAATTTAGACCCATTTCACTTCTCTTGTAGTTTCCTTTATCTTTTCAGAACAAAAGAATAAAATATATCAAATCAGCGTGTTGCCCCAGCACGGCAAGGTGCTAGCCACATTTTGGCTTCTGTTGGAGAAAGTCATCAAGGGCACATGACCTTCAGTTGACCCCTGAGCTGGAGGTGGGCAATCGGAGGCTCATCACCCCCTCCCCTGTCCTTGCAATGTATATTCCAAACACTGTACTGGCACTAGGAGTCTGCTTCAGGGATGCAGCGTTGAGAGAGCAAAGTGCTGTTAAGACCATCTGGACGATATACTACTGACCTCCGTTTTGGGTTGTGTGTAATATAAACTTGTAAGATTCTGGCAGGCAGGTGCAGAGATCCACTTGCCTTGCAGGGCCCAGGGCAGGCCTTGTAAGTTCCCTTGCTTATTACCCCCACCACCCACCTATCTGGAGACATCTGCCTCCTTCTTTGGTCTCTCCTTGCCCTCTGTATAGGGGGGTCCAGTTTTGACACCCCCCCCACCCCCCAGCCCCCAGGTAGCTCTTAAGGTTCCCAACCAACAGCTTCTGTGTCATCTCTTTTTTCTCAAGGCTAACAGTTGCTAAGAAACATTTTTGAAACCCTAAAAGTCACCAGATGAGGACTATTAACAATCAACGCCTTCGGCCACAACACAGTCTAATTTGTGGAGTTGCGTATAGATGGACGCAGGCTCCAAGTCTTGGTGAACAAACCCCCTTTGTAACATCGCTCCTTCCCCTTAATTGTTGGGGAGTATGGTTGCAGGCTCCTTGCTAATTGTGCTGCAGACTGACATAGTTAAGCCTAGAGCAAACAAGATTCTTCCTTTGATATTAAAAGTGCCTGTGTTGTAAATACTAATGTCATCATCTCTTTCATAGAAAGCACTTTCCTGAAGAGCTGCGTTTTAATTTCAACACATTTACATGAATTCATTTGAGTAGTGGTGGGGGTGGTCTTTGATGATGATTTTACATCTTCTATGAATTTGACAGGTGTTTCAATTAGGAAGTAAATAACCACCCCCCCCCCCCCCACACACACACACCGCACCCCTCCCTGCCAGAAACCCTGAGAGAAATGCTTTCTCAACCACATGTCCTAAATGGGGACATGTTTTCAATAATCACACATCTATTAGGAAGCAGTGACTCTATTTACTGAGTTGACATACCCAGAGGAAAGTGGCTTTCTTCCTTCAAAGAGTAATATGACCCTGATTCTCCCCTTCTTGTACATATTTTTCAAAGGCTTGGGAAACAGGTGTGGGCAATATTCCAGGCCGGAACAACAAGGGAATTTGGTTTGGTTAAAGTTCACAGGGCTAGCAGGTTTAAAGTTTGGGATCTGGCAAATAAGCCATGAAGGGTCGGTCTATCGGATTGGCTTCTTTCCAAAACAGGCTCCCTGCACTCTCCTTGTGACAAACAGGGGACAGTCTCTTAATTAAAGCCGGGAACAGCAGGCAGAGTGAGTCTCCTCTGAGGACCGGACTCAAATGTTCTGGTGACAAGCAATATTTTACAGAGATTGGAGACCGATTCTAAAATGGACTTTTCTGTCTAGAGTTTGTCTCTTTTCATGAAGGTGTTTTCTGTCTCTCTTTTTTAAAATCAAATTTAGAAGTGTCCGAACACCCCCAACTCTTGAGGGAAGGTGTCTGTGACCTATTCTTCTACCAGGTCCTTGCCCTAGGCTCCCAGCTCTGATGCTTGCTGGGAGGTGCCTCGGTGGGGTGCAGTGGGGGTGGCCAGGCAGGAAAACAGAGGCTAAGAGTCTGGCATTCTGCACCCAGCCTTGGCTTTCCCATTTGTTGACCATGTGACCTTGGGACAAAGCCCTTAACCTCTCTGAGCCTCAGCTTCTTGGACCTTGGCAGGCGTGCTGGAACAGTCCTTTCAGGTTCTGATTTAGTGCCTAGATTTAGTGCTTAGACCAATCCCTCTGTGCGGTCCCGACAGCAGAAACTCCATTGTCAGTTCTCCCTTGGTTTCACACCAAGGTCTTGGATAAGAGCTTAATAAGTTAAACAAAACAGCCTATAAATAGTTTTTGAGTGTCTCTCATGCTTCTGGCTGCTGTAGGTGCTGGGAGATGCTGCAGGAGTCAAGGCCCCTTTCTGCCCTGGAATTTACGTAACATTTAATGTGCGGAGACGGGCACAAACCAAATATATAATGTAATGTCAAACGGACAGGGAGTCTAAGGGCCTATTTTAGGAAGGCACTACCTGCAGTGGTTAGAACACAGACCTAAGAGTCACTTTTCTTGGGTCAAATGCCAACTGTGTAGCATCCCTTGCTGTGCTACTGTGGGCAACTGGTTTAACTGCTTTGGGCCTCAGTCTCTCCCTCTGTTGTATGGGCCTGATAGTATTACCTAGAGATAGAGTTAAATGAGATCAGTCACTCCAGTGGTTTAGCAACTATTCCCAGATTGTCTGTGAGATGCCAGGCACTGCTTTGAGCATCTGTGAGGAGGTGATTTTAGAAAAGATAAGCTTAGTGGGTATGTTGTAAGCATCAAATAAATGTCAGCTATCATGAGCTCTCACATACCAATGCTTGTGTTTGTAGAGGCTCACACAGTGGTGGTGGGTGTGGGTCGACAGACATCCACACTACCTTATTTTGGAAATCTCATTCCGATGGCTCTGATGCATTTAGACTAAACAATCTCACACCTTGCCCAGGTGGTTTGGGACATAATACAGCCCGCAATTCAATGAATCTCCCAGGGCTGGCATACTTCTGGATATGCTGGGTCAGTGTCGGCCTGGTTCATTTTTTGCTGGAAAAGGGTCATTCTATGCTAGTGTTTCAGAAGACAGGAGGTGACATTCTTTGAAGAGAAGGCACAATTAATTCTCCAAGCTCCCTGTCATTTTGAGAAAACTTGCCATAGAGTCCAATAACCGCCTCCCCAACCATGCTTTTTTAGTTAAAGAGAACCCACTATGTCATTTTCTATGTGACCCAACTTTTTGATGCTTTGAAAATGAAAATGACCCGAGAAGCCCCTAACCGAAGCCCAATGGAGGGGCTGGGGTGGTGGAGATATCATTTCCCTGCAAACCGCCCAGCTGACTGCAAAGTGTATACTTAATTAATGCAATTAAAAACAAAACAAAACGCAGGGGCGTGTGGAGATCTAAATTCGGTGTAGCAGCTTTGGTGCAAATCCTGTTTTGGGGGCTATTGGAGTCAAATTCAAGCAGAGGAAAGAAGTGGTAGACATGAGAGAGGGCTGACGGATGGCTGGAATCCGCTGAGTTGAGAGGGCAGATTTGGAAATGCTGACGGGCGACGACCTGAGGCTGAAAGCTGAGGAAACAAGGCCAGGCTGCGCCACATCCGGTGAGGATGTCTGGGGGGCTCCGTGAGCACAGGGGCCAGCCGTCTCCGGAGACCCACGCGCGGGCTCCAGGCGCGGGAAGGTGCCTGAAGCTAGGTGTCCAGGCCTTGCGCTGCACCGATCTGGGCGCGCAGAGGCGGCGCGGCGGTGTGCCCTCCTGTGGAACGCAAGGAACGCTGCCGCGAGGTCGTAAAGGGACAGAAGTGGCAGGTCCTGGGGCCTGGGAGAGTCCCAAGGAAAGACCTTCCGGCACGTGGGACGTGCCCCTGCCTGGGCCTGGTCTACTGCCTCTCCCTACCCCCTGCGCTTCTTGACTTCAGTTCCTCCCACGGCCCTCTCCCGGGGGTGCTTACCCCGGGGCCAGTGGCTTGCCACCCCGCCTTCCCAGCACAGCCTCCGTCCTCCGCCAAGTCCCGGGGAGTAGAACCATCCCGGACGCGCGCGCCTGACTAGAGGGCGCAGTCGGGAGAAGCTTCGGAAGGGCGAGGCGAGACGGCCCCGGGCACTATGGAGGGGCGATCCTGATCAGACTGTGTCCCAGTCTGCCTTGGAGCGGAAGCCACTTAGTCGGTCCCTACCTAACCCCGCCGAGTCCCCCCTTCCCTGGAGGTCAGATTCGAGACGCAGCTCCTGCGCACTCACGCCTGAAAAAGCCACGGGCGGAGCCCGCCTCTTCGCCCGGAACAGGTCTGAGCCGCGACTCCCTCCCGGAGAGGGCGCGGGAGGTCCCGCAGCCATCCTCCACCTGCTGGGAAACCCGAGCGGTGCCTTCAGCCCCAGTGGCTGCCTAAGCTCCCTCCTCCCCGCCCGCTAGCGTAGCTCAGCTCCGCAAGCCCCCCAATTCCCTCCCGCTAGCCCTCCTGAGTCACCTCTTCCGCGCCCCCGCCCCTCTGGAGCTCGCGCCCTTTCAACCCCCTCCCCCCTTTCCCTCGTCCCCCTCCCCCTTTCCTCCTGCCTTCCCTTCATCCCACAAGCGTTGCTTGGCTCTCTCCAGGGCACTTGGCGAGCTGGAGAGGTGAGAGGGATAGGGATCCTCAGAGCGGGCGCAGAGCGGCTAGTCCGGAGCCTCCCGCCTAGGCGAGGCGCTGACAGATCGACTCTCCGCTGCTCTCCGCCCCCCACCCCGCCCCGCCTCTCCCCGCCTCTCCCCGTAGCCCGCCGGACCCACACCCAGCCCTTGTCCCTACTCATCTTTCCCGCGCCCGGCTGGGCGCGCTCCTCCCCGCCCGGCCCCTCCCCCTCGGCGCGCACGCGCGGCGGGCGGGAGGCCAACGCTGGCTGAGGCCAGTGCAGTGACCGCCCACCGCTGAGCGGCCCGCGCAGCTCCCTGCCTGTCCGGCCCGCGGCGGCTCGAAGCCCCCGGCGGGGGTCTCGGACAAGCCACCTACCAGAGCGTCCACGCCGGACTTCTACCGGGGCTACTTCGATGTCATGGGGCAGTGGGACCAGCGGTTCACTCGGGCGACTTCATCTTCTGCTGCGGGACTTGTGACTTCCGGTTCTGCTGTACATTTAAGAAGCGGCGACTGAGCCAGAGCACCTGCACCAACTACGACACTCCGCTGTGGCTCAACACCCGCAAGGTCCCGCGCGCAAGGACGACTCCCCACACCACCCCACGAAGGACAAGACCACCCTGATCCTTTACATCATCTGCGGGTGGGACGTCATGGTGCTTGTCGGCATCTTCACCAAGCGGGGGCTGTAGAAAGCGCACCGGCTGCAAAGGGAGCACGTGTCCAGGTGGGCTGCAACCCCTCCCCCCTCCCCTCCAGGCGCCGCTCTCCCTCCTCTTCCCTCTCCACCTTTGCCTGCGCAATGGCGCTTCCCCCACCCCCCGTATCTCCGCTGGAGGAGGTCGCCCAGGAAGCCAACTTGGGCTCCCAGCTCGGAGAGGGGGCGCTGGGCTCCGCACAGGTGTGGACTCGAGCGCGTGTGTGTATGTGGGGGTGGTCTCTGCCCTCCTCCTTCACCCTCTTGCCGCCCCCTCCCGCCTAGGATTGAAGCGGATCTGAGACACACACACAGCCCGGAAGCCCACGGCCCCGGAGTCTTGGGTTTTGGCGAAGGGTCGACCCCTCGTATTCCAGTTGCTAGGTTCTAGGTAAACAGGGCAGGTGGGCCCAAAGGGAAGGGCGGCCTGTGTAAGGGAGGGAAGGAGTGTGTGCCGCCTGCAACTCGTAAGGCTCGCGAAGAAGAGGCGAGGGAGGTAGAGAGAGAGGGGAGGGCGAGAACAAAAGCCTTGCCTGGAGCGGCCGCCTCTCTCTCCCTGAGCTGCCAGGTCCCTGGAATTGGGACCTTGGTTGCCTTCCTGTCTTTCCTGACTCCTCCCTGCTTTCCGCTGGCGCCACTTCTCCCTGCTGGGGGTCAGGGCCTCCACCTCGCCCCTTGCAGGGTTGGCCCGGACTCCATGGGCGGGAGCCCCCCTGATTCCTCAACTTTCCAGTTTGCTTTATTCATTATGCAAGTCCCAGCGGGAGCGAGTTGCAGCAGATGGGAGAAGGCATTTGGGGATTAATGGAGCGATTTGCCTTTTGCTTTTTTTTTTTTTTTTACGTTTATTTATTATTGAGAGACAGAGACAGAGCATGAGCAGGGGAGGGGCATAGAGAGGGGGAGACACAGAATCCGAGGCAGGTTCCAGGCTCTGAGCTGTCAGCACAGAGCCCCCACGCGGGGCTCGAACTCAAAAACCGCGAGATCATGACCTGAGCCCAAGTCGGTTGTTCAACCAACTGAGCCACCCAGGCGTCCCTGCTTTTTGCTTTTTAAAAAAGTGTCTGAATTGATTCGCACGACCCAGTAACTTTGGAGGCAGAGGACGCAGCCACAGGGAAGCAGCCCCCAGACTCGTCGCAGGCCAGGGTTGGCGTGAGGTCTGGGCGGGCGGGGTTGGCGAGCGACTGGTGGTCTTGGAACAGGTGGATGGCTGGGTGCTAGCTAGCTCGATCTGGCCGAGTGTGGGCAGCGGGGTCGCCATGTGTCCCCCTACCCTCCCTACACACAGACACATACCTTCCCCACACCTCTGGCGGGGGTCCATGTGTGCTCGTGTGGATGCACGAGCTCCGTGCGCCTGCCTAAAAAATCTGAACAGAGACCCCACCCAAAACAGGCGAAGCAACATTACCACCTCACTAGTCATTATTTTCTACTTATACGCAGAGTATCCGATGATTCCCACCCCCCCCCCCCCAGAGGGGAGGGATTTGGGGCAAGAGGTGAGGAAGTTCCTCTTGGTTTGGGTCAGCAGGGAGGTGTGGGTGGATGTTGGGGTCTTGAAGCACAAAAGTTAGCTTCAGGGGACTCAGGATACTCTGACCAACTGAGAGAATAACACGCTGGCCCCGCCCACCTCCTGCACCCTCAACATGCCCTGTCGCCAGCCCCACAGGCCAGTTTCACTTCCCCGCAGTCCCCACCAGTCCCTGTAGCTTCCCAGGGTCTGTGTTAAGATGAAGGAAGAGTACCACAGGACTGCGGCAGGGGACGGGTGTCGCCTTGGTAGGGAGAGAGTCCCCCAGGGATAGGTAGGCTCCCTTGCAGATTCGTTTTAATTCCTCTGCTGAAGTATATCCCCTGAGCCTTTCTTGCAAACCAGCGTTTCCAGGAGCCCTCCTGGGTGTTTGGGTGGGGGGTGGAGGAGGGTAGGAAAGGTGGGAAGGTTCGAGTGGAGTTAAGGGTGGGCGGCTCCCTTTGGCCTGTCGGCGGGGTGGGGGGGGGGGGAGGTGATGTGTGATCTTCAGGCTCTGTGTGATCTGGGCATTCCTGTTGAGACAGCGCTCCACCGCTGACCTCACGGCCCAGGAGGGACTCATGTTCGTGTCCTGCCACCTTGAAGCTCTGTCTGGAGAAAAAGAATCCCCCAGAGGTTGCAGCCACTTCTGCAGGGACCACAAAGGGCTGCTTGGGGGTGGAATCTCGGGGCACCCAGTCCTCTGATAACAGAGCCTGGACACAAGACTCTCCCTGGGCACAGTTTGGGAATTCTAGAATGCAGTGGAAGTACATTCTCTTGAAGAGAAAGGATAGTTGGTTTTTATTGGCAGTTTCCCCGGTGTGGTTTTTTACCCCAGCTGCTGTTTAGCACCTGGAGTGCTTTAAAAAACAAAAACAAACAAACAAACAAAAAAACGTGTTGCTAGGGGCCCCCGCCCTAGGCAATTTAGATCAGAATCTCTAGGGTTGCTGAGTCTGTATACTTCTGTAAAGCTCTCTAGGCTTTCCTGTGTGTAGCCAGTTACTATTACGGAAATGGAAGGAACATTTGTCAAGCACAGCACTAGAGGTGTGTGTGTCTGTGTGTGTGTGTGTGTGTGTGTGTGTGTGTACTCGCATGTGTGGGTGTGTAAACGCTCCTTTAGTGTGCATGACTGCCTTAGGAGACAGGTGCTGTCAGTTCCCACTTACAGAAGAGAAAATCATGGCTCAGGTTGGGTGGCTTCTCCAATGTCACACAGTTAGTTATAAAACTGCAGTCCCCAGCCCCCTGATTTCAACTGTGTTTCCAGTTTGAGTGAGCAATGGGTGGGGGTGGGGGGCTTCCTAGAACACACATTCTTGTGTTCTGTCCGGAAAGGGAACGATTCCGGGTCAGTAAAGGTCTGGGATGAGCCCCAGAAATCCGCATGTAACAGCCTCCTCAAATTGCTCCTCAAAAGTGGCCTACACATTTAAGGAAGACTGTTCTTGAGTTTGGGACTATTTTACAGTCTTGGAGATGGATGCATTAATCCAGTGCCACTCTCTTATTTGCATTTGGTTGTGTGTTTTCTGCACGTATTTCTGCTTGTGTATTTGTGGTGCTGGGGGCTGCCCCAGGGACTGTCCAAATGCATGTTACACTGTGTATGCAGTTAATCATTTCAAGTCTCAGCCACAGGTCAGGCTGGGTGGCATATACCCAGCCACCTGAGAGCCCCCCGGGTGAAATTAACATCTCGGCCACAGCCTCTTAATTTGTCTTGGGCTGTGCGGGTCACTGAGATGAAGGGTTCATTCTCATTTCATCGGAAAGCACCCCAACGTCACCAACTGCTTCTGGTGACCCATGCACTTGTGGTATCCCAGAAGAGGCCTCTGTGATGTCAGTTTTCAGACCCAGAGTCCTAGGCATGTCGGCTGCTCCTTTCTGGGCTGACTGGGACCTGAAAACAAGAGAAAGTCGCTAATTCCAGGAGCTGTGGGGGTCTTGCCCACCTATCTGAAGAACTTTAGAGGCCCTCATTCACCAGCCACAGCAGCCTTACATCCAGCAACTATGTATTGGAACAAGTGACTGCAAACAGTGGCGAGCTGTGGTTACCCATCCACGCAGACATGTTTTGTTTGGTCTGCAAGGTATTGCTATTTATGTATTCTTTTTAAAAATTTTTTTAATGTTTATTTTTGAGAGAGAGAGAGCATGAGCAGGAGAGGGGCAGAGAGAAAGAGAGAAGGAGACACAGAATCCAAAACAGACTCCAGGCTCTGAGCTGTCAGCACAGAGCCCAACACAGGGGGTCGAATCCAGGAATGCTGGGATCATGACCTAGGCGGAAGTCGGATGCCCAACCGACTAAACCACCCAGACGCCCCTATTTATGTATTCTTATTTTTAGTTTCTCTCTCTTTCTCTCTCTCTCTTTTCTTACTGTGAAACATTTTACACATACAAAATAAAAAACTTAAAAGAAGGACAGGAATGTCTTCAGGGTTTGTCACTCCCGGTACGACTGCCATTGGGGCCGGCTCATTCTCAGCTGTGGGGGGCTGTTCTGTGCGTTGTAGGGTGTCTGGCAGCCTGCTTCAACTCCCCCCACTAGGCGCCAGTGGCAGCTCCCTTACAACCCAGCTGTGACAGTTAAAAAAAAAAGGTCCTCAGTCATAGCCACATGTCTTCCGGGGGTAGAATCACCCCTAGTTGCGAGTTACAGATCTAGACCACACAATTACTAGTATTTTGTCATATCTGCTTTAACACACTCTATATTTTCATTTTCTCTCTCCCTTTCTCCCTCCATTTCTTTTTCCTCTGTTTCTTGGTGGAAACATTTGAAAAGAAATTGCAGATGTGGCACTTCATCCCTCAATCCTTCAGTGTGGATCATCTAAGAACAAGGACATTCTCCCACATGACACAATCCCAGGATCACACTCAAGAAGAAGGACAGAAACTCTGTAATACCATCAAATAGCCAATCATGGTAACATTTTCCTGGTCTTGCCAGAAATGTCCTCTGGAGCTTGGACTGCCAAACTCAGATCCAGTCAAGGCTCACTGCATCTGGGCTGTAAAATGTCTTCAGTGTCTGTTATATATTGTGTTTTAAAACCAACTTAGAACCAAGGAGATTTCACATAGAAATCCCGATTTCTGACTTCTCTTGAGAAATTGGTAGAACCGACAATACCGGATGTGCATTTTCACAGGAAGCTGTTGGTTGCCACCCAGTGGTGACTTCCCTCCTTAGGAAGCTCTCAGGTTCACCTCTGTCTCCACCCCCAACCCAGTTCACTTAGTGCTGGTCCCTGCAGTGCCTGGAGATGCGGTCAGGCCGACCTCAAGTCAGATGTCCGGAGATTCCATCCAGCCTGGCCACTTAAGAGTTGTGTGGCCTTGCGAAAGTGACTTCACCTCTCTTTTAGGTTCTTGACTGTAAAATGAGACCACGGCGATCCCTATGTCCTAGGTTTGTGTGAGGGTTTCACTGAGACTGGGCTTAGGAGGCCCTTAGCACAGGACCTCTTTATGGTCACTGCTCCGCAAATTTTACCCCTTTGCCATGACCCTTATTATTGGAATTTTCTACCCCTTACCTGCCAGAGGGGTAAATGTTGTAGTCTGAAACTCGGTTCCTAGCCCTCACTCTGTTATATCTTTTTAGCTATGTGATATTGGTCAAGGCTCCTAACTCCTTCAGACATAAGCAGCGGAAGGTGACAGGTTCAGAATAGGAGAGAAGGCCCAGGTATGGCCACATTGAATGCCTTGCAAAGTGTTGGCCTGGGTGATATTAAAGAACTCTTGTCTAGCCTGCTATTTTGCCGTGAGCTTGGGTATAAATTCTCATTTAATTTCAGGCCCTGCCCCAGTGAAGCAGGCGTTAGGACGTGTGCCTTTGAAGAGGCACAGATTGCTTTCCATGAGGATGAACAAGGCCCTGGGAAGTGGAGGAGTCAGACTTCCAACCCAGACAGTCTGAGGCCAGAGCACAGGTCCTTGACCACTAGGCTGCATGGCCTTTGAGCGGACATGTGCAGGACTTCCGTGCTCTCAGATCACCTAGAAGTGCTTGCAGTTCTGCAAATGGCAACATGTGCCAGGGGGGCCAGATCAAGAAGACACTGTAAGATCAAGACCAGGAGTGTTTCCTGCATCTGCCCCTGGCAGGACCAGCACCCTTGGAGGAGGCATTGATGAGAAATGACCTTGGGGGCAGGAATGCCTGTTTGAAGCTCCATACACTTGAGGCCAGTAGGGAACACATGCCATTATTTTGCCCACCTTCAAACAGAATCAGAAATCCAAGTGGCACATTACACAGCACAGTGTCCTGGGTGCTTTTCAAACACACTTCAGAAGAGCTGGAGTCCCTTTTAAAGAAGTGGCATCAAGGGATAAATGTCTTCCCTTCTTTTGCCTTTTCTCTCTTCCTCCTGTTTCCCCTTTTTCCTGCATGTCTGTGGTTACCCTGTGGCTTTGACCAGCTCCCCAGCTGGAGAAACCCTTGCAGGCACATCTCCTTGCCCATGGAGTAGTCTCTTTATATTCTTTTTCATGGCAGGTTACTTCTCTTTGGGCAATGGAGTCCTTGCATTTTAGCAGTCACCTTCAGTGGGGTATACTTTATACATTAAAAGGCACACATTTTAAGTTTAAGTGTGGTTTGAGGAGCTTTGCCTGTACCTGTGTAACCAGCGCTCCAGAAAGTTACCTCATTCCCACAACCCTTGCGTTCTTGAAAGACTAAAAGATGCTTCTGGTACAACAGGAAATGCTCCAGAGTCCTAGTCAAGTGTTTAAATGTCAGGACACAGTTTAGACCTCGGGACTCCTGGAACCTTGGAAGCAAGATGAGGAGGTTCTGAGCTCTGTTTGGGAATGTTGGGGTCTTTTATTTGCTCGCCGTAATTGGAAAATGAAGGAACACCGTGTTCTCTTTTTGTTCCTCAAATGTATCAAGCTCATTGCTACCTTGGAGCTGTTGTGTTGGCTTGGCTTGAATTCTCCTCCATCAGACCTCACATGCTGGCTCCCTCGCCATTGAGGTCTCCGCTCCAATGTCGCCTTCTCCGAGAAGTCATCCCTGACGGATGACCCAGGCTCAGTTACCACTGCCCCCCACCCACCCCCTCCAGCCCATTGCTTGGTGTTCCTTGCTTCATTTCACATGATAGTCTAAAATTAACTTATTAATTCCCTGGTTTGCTACTTGATTATCTGTCTGTTTGCATTACTGTCCACAGTGAGGAGTGCAGGGACACTCCACAAATCTCTTCTTTTGTATCCTCAGTGCCTAGAACAGTATCTGGCACAGAGGAATTCTGGTTTCTGACATCCCAGTTTACAAAAGAAAGTACCTCCTCTTTTATTCATTCATTCATTCATTCACCCATTCACCTATTCATTTAATAGGTATTTATGGAGCACCTATGGCATACCTAGCACTGTTTTGAGAGCTAGAAGACAATAGTGACAGTGCAGACACAATTCCTGCGCTCAAAGAACTAACAGTCAAATGGCCCAAGACAAGTAACACACAAGTACATATAGAAGGAAATTGACACTAAATTGAACCTTATGAAATTGCCAATATTCCATCATCCTTGACCACACAAATGGCAATGTCTGAACCTAATTTTTCTGAACTGGGACAAGGGATATCAAGGAAAAGTATAGTTTCTTTAGTAAGGTACCTGTATTAGTTAGGGTTCCCCAGAGAAAGAGGACTATATTTATATATACATATATACAGTTGAAGGCTGTCAGACGGGAAAATTCCCCTTTACTCAGGAGAGGGTCGGCCTTTTGGTCTGTGCATGCTTTCAACTGATTAGACAAGGCCCACCCGAATGATGGAGGGCAATCTACTCAGTCTGTTGAATGTCAATGTTCATTTCATCCAAACACACATTCTCAGATGCATCCAGGATGACCTTTGACCAAATATTTGGGTACCCTGTGGCCCAGTGAAGTGGACACTTAAAAGTTACCATTATAGTTCTTTTAGGAACTTAGTATTCAGGGTGTGTCCTTTGGAGCAGCCTCATATTCATGACCTGGGAGCTTGAGCGGAAGAATGTTATGCCATGCCTCAGACTTACTGAAATAGAATCTGCATTTTATCAAGGCCCCTAGGTAGCATGAATGCATATCGTTTGAGAAGCACTCAAACTATGTGCTACAAATAGATGGCAAATCCTTGGGAGTTTGTTTGGTTTATAGCACATAGTTGGTGATTTCCACTGTGTTATTTATGAAGCTTTTTGGACACGTATTTTCACATGTTTTTTAGTATGTACCCCAATCCATACACATCTGTTATACTAATAAGTATGTGCATGTACCAGTGAACAGTTATTAGGTACATTATAAAGCATACATAACAACAAATTTTAAACTGAGCTGTAGGTGCAGTAAATATTATTGTAAAATTTGTTGGTAAGCACGATGACATCGTGCAATCATTAGCTAATGTCAAAGCATGATGTATGTTGAGGATGAAACTTAGCATTAATAGACAGTCCATATTTTGAATATTTTTCATGAGAGTTTTGATTATTCTTGGCTGACTTTGCTTTGATCTGAATAGAACATCATTGTTTTTAACCTTGTGACAAGCTAGCTGTTCAAGAGATGGGGAGAGTCAACGCAATTGTTTTCTTGTGCTTCCTCTATCAGTATTTTCTTGAGTCTGTAGTTTTGTTATGGCAGGGGGTGGGGGTAGTGGTTTAAGCCATGTGCCTGCTTAGTGATGGTTAGCCTCACTAACCCTAGATAATGAATCTGCATATCTCCTTTAGGGGGACACATAGCTGTAATATGGGCAACATACCCCACCGATGGTGCCACTGCCAGTCATTGTTCTTGGTCTGAGCTTCCTGATTGTCACTGTCTGACGCAGGCATTTCAAGTGAGGGTGCCAGCATCCATACATATATTGCGTTGATTTCCCACTTTGACGACTAAAGACCATACGCAGGAGTTCTCGGATTTCCTGCCCCTATGCCGAATCAGTTTATGTGGTCTGTAGAGTGAGTGGACTCTACTTTGAAGACTGCTTTTCCAGGATATGGAGGCCTCTTAAGAACTCTCATCTCCATTGCATGCCCTGGGAAGGGCTACCTTGGGGAAAAGCATCCTTGGCTTTTCAGGAATTTCAGCACTCTGGAGAAGCCCAGGGGATCTGCAGATAGTAGTGCTGACCAAGTTCATGGTAGCTGTCCTGATAACTTACTATGCGAACCTCTTGAAAGCCTGAATAACATGGAATTATGGGGGGGGGGGGGGGACTCCTTAGAGAAACTGGTGAAAGCTATGGCCTCTTGCTTGAGAAAAATGCACAAATTTTCCACTCAACTCCCGAGGGGTCCAGGGACCCCCTGAAACTCATGATGAAGAACCTGTTTAGAAGTGAAAAAGGAAAATCAGGTTTGGAGGGCCTGCTTTACCTCAAACATTCCCTTTCCTGCAGCCTCCTTGAGTTTCAGACTATGCTTACAGCACAGAGTGAGGAAGGAGGCTGAACTCCGATTTCAGAGACCCTCAGTTTTGTATGTCAGTCCCTGCATTGATGCGCCAGGTGAACTTGAACAGTTTTTTTAGCTCCATAAAATGGGTAGGTTTTCCTCACCTTAAATGCTCCCTTCCTTATTGGCTATCCTCCAGCTTCATTGGCCTTTTGGCTTATACCTCAAATATCTGAACTCTTTCCTGCCCCAGGGCCTTTGTACTTGCTGTTCCCTCTGCCGGGAAGGTTCTTTCCATCATCTTTACATGACTTACTCCTTCTTACCGTTCAGGACTCAGCTCAAATGTCAACTCCTCAGGAAAGCTTTTCCTGATCACCTTGTGTGTGTGTGTGTCTCTCAGTTTATTTAGAATTTTAGAAAAGTATACAATTCATTGATTTTTGGCATATTCACAAAGTTGAGCAACTATCACTACTATCTGATTCCAGAACATTTTCATGGTTGAAAGTCTGTATACATTCCAGAACCACTCCCCAGTCCTCCCTGTCTCCAGCCCCTGGCCACCACTGGTCTACTTTGTATCTCTGTGGATTAGCCTATTCTGAACACTTGATGGAAATAGAATCACGTACCCTGTGGCTTTTTGGGTCCTTTGCAGGAGCCTCAAGTTTCCAGGTTCCATCCATGTTGTAGCAGGTGTCAATGCTTCCTTCCTTTTCATGGCCAAATCATACTCCACTGCATATTACACATTCTGTGTGTCCATTCATTAGCTGATTTGGGTTGTTTCCACTTTTGGGCTGTTGCAAATAAGGCTGCTATGTGCTGGTGTGGCTTGATCATGTTACACTTTTTCAAATTTATTTAATATGCATATATTTTTTATCCTGTCCCCTAGAATACAAGCTCCAGGAAGACAGTGATCTTGTGCATCTTGCACACTGGCTGTGTTCCCAGAGCTTTGACTAGTGCCTGGCACATAGTAGGCAATGAATGTTTGTTGAGTGAATGAATAAATGATTGGGAGCTGTTGTTATTCTCTTGTGTCTTGGCACACTCCTCTAATTCTTGCCGGACTCTTGCTGTGTTATCTGTATTTCACATCTGACACTTCTCACCAGCTGTGGTTTTTGGGCCATTGTCTCATTGCCCCCTGAGCAACCACTCAGTCCCCAAGCTTGGGGCCTCTGTGAGCCTAGCACAGGCTCAGACTTGAACGTGCACTTGAAAACACAGGTAGCTAACTCTGGAGTTTCTGAATCAGTAGGTCTGGGTGGATGTGAAAATTTGCCTTTTAACGTGCTCCCAGGTGATGCTATTGCCGTTGGTTGGGAGACATTATTTGAGAATTGGTGCTATTGGGGGGGGGGGGTAAATTGCAGCAGGCAGGGTGGCCTCACTCAAACAGGTCCCCTTCCTTCTCTGTCTCCCTTGATGTGGATTCAGAGGGTTCTAGTTTGTTAAGAGCATCTGGATGTATCCTAAACCATGGCAGTATCACTTGTGAGTGTGTACCCTGAGAAGCTCTCCCTGGTCCAAGAGGAGGCATGGATGAGGATGCCTATTGCTGTGTTGTGTTCAGAGGCAGGGAGGTGGTGACCATGTAGGTGTCCATAATTGGGGAACTGGATAAGCAGGGCTGATATTCTTCTACTTCACCATAAAACCACTGGGTAAAGGAGATTCACAGTTAGAACTTTGGCTAGCTCTCATGTCGTGCAAAGAGGAAGAAACAGAATGAGATTTGTGGTCAAAACACTACTCATGTCAAAGATACACACCTATGCAATTATACCTACAATAGTATATATCATTCAAGGATAGTCCTGTCTCGGTAAAGACATGGTGGAGCGTAGGTGAAGAGAAAGAAATGTGGTGGTGAGGTCTGACCTTAGATGTGATATCTGCTTGACACTTACCTGTGTTCTGCTCTCTGTGCAAACACTGAACTGCTTTACTAAGGTTACATCTAATTGTGAAGGTCACTGTTCTGGGTGAATTGTGTACCCCCGCCCCATAACAAAAATTTTTTTAAAGTCCTGGTCTTTTTTAGTGATCCTCAGAAAGTGGTCCTCAGAATGTGACGTTGTTTAGAAATAGGATTTTGCGGATGTAATGATTTGAGATGAGGTTATCCTGGAGGAGGGTGCACCCCTAACCCAGTATGACTCGTGTCCTTAAAAGCAGGTCTTCATGGGAAGACAGAGCCTCCAGGAGACACATCAGGTGAAGATGGAGGAAGAGTGAGGCAGCTGCGAGCTAGCAAATGCCAGAGATTTCCACCAGAAATCCACCAGAAGCCAGGAAGAGGGAAGGGAGGAGTCCCCTAATGTCTTGGTTTTGGACTTCTGGCCTCTGGAACTGTGAGACAGTACATTTCCATGGTTTGAAGCCACTTAGTTTGGGGTACTTTGTTACAGCAGCTGGGAGAAACTAATACAGTCACTTAACACCTCTCAACTTATTTTCTTGTCAAATAATAGTAAAAAGAATATTGATCCTTGGATGAATGTCAAGAAGATGAAACATGATGATAAAACACAGTTGGTGACTCAGGTTGTAACCTTGCCCTCCATCCCAGCTACTGATTAAGAGGGGCACCAACATGGGGTGGGGGGTGTGGATGGATCATACCAAATCCTCCCTAACTACAGGAAACCCAATGCACTCAGTGTACAGAGCTGTGAAAACAGACTCTTGTTCAAAGCCCTGTACAACTGGCTGTGTGACTTTGAGCAGGTTAATTCACCTCTCTGAGCCTTGGTCTGCTCATCTGCAAAGAAGGAGTAATAAACCTCATAAAGTGTTTGTAAGCTACTTAGTTAGTTGAATTAAGGCTTGTAACGTGATCGGCATGGTGCCCTGCTTATGGTAAGCACTCCATGAATGTTATTTGTGGTTAATGGTGGGCCATTGCTGTACATGGAGTGTGGTATCGGGCGTTAGCTATGAGGGGGGACTGAGTTTATGGGGTGCAGACACATTACGTATATTTGTCATTAAATCTCCTCCACAGCTCTGCAGGGTGGGTGATACTGCTATCTGTGGGTGATACACATCTATTGTGAGAAACGTGTGGATTGTTTTGCATGAAGTCCTTATGTAATCTGTAATTGCAGTGATCTTTGGTAACTTCCTGCTGTCTTTTTCTCCCTCCCACCTCTAACGAGCATGCAACTCCGTGGAGTAAGGGGCCTTGTCCTCATAAGCACAGTGCTCAGAACACAACAGGTGCCAATCATTGTGTTTGGAATGAACAGATTTAAATTCTTTCTCCTTTCAGGGCCCTTGCAGATGTCATGAGGCCACAGGGCCACTGCAACACTGACCCCATGGAGAGGGACCTCAACATTGTGGTTCATGTCCAGCATTATGAAAACATGGATACCAGAACTCCCATAAATAATCTTCATAAGTATAGCAGTGCAGTCTGTTTCCAGCCCCACTTGGTGACCCAGGCAGTGGTCACGTGTCCAGATTTCATGGGGTGAGTTTGGGTTCATTAAGAGCTTTTCTGTTTGTTGACTAGTTAGAAGTTTTCTTTCATCTCTCCGGGATGTTTGGCATCATCAGATTTCCCTTGGTTGGTGTCTCTGTTAAAGATTGATCCATTTGGTTGGCTTCTTATGGTTGGTTCTTCTGTTAACTAATGGCCCTCTTGGTTGGTTCATCATGGGTACTTAGTTAACTAATGGGTTACTTGGTTGTTTCATTTTACATAGTTAATCTGTTTGGCAATAACCCGTTTTGTTGGTTCATCTTGATCGGGGAAATCGGTTAACCAACAGTCCATTTGCTTATTTGTCTGCTTCCTGAGGTGGACCAGTTATGACCTTTAATCTTCATGCTGTTGTCAATGAACAGATAGTAGTTCAGAAGAATTTGATCTCTTTTTCATAAAAATAGAGTTTCATAAAAATAATCCCAAACTACTCTGTGTGAGTATGCACGCATGCACATACACATGCGTTTGTGTGTGGGGTGTTGAGTTGTGGTTATGATGGTTTGGGGTGCTTATTCCTTGCTATTATGTTTTCAGGTTACCCCCACATTAAAGTAATGTGGAGGGCTTCATTTAAAATAACACAAGCCAGACAGTTTAAAGGATGCATTTAGTTGTGGCTGGAGGTTCTTAAAAACATGGCACATTTTATAATCTGGGTGGCCTTTGCTGAAGCCCCATTACAAGAGCTGCATTGGTATCTTATTTGCTGAGTCATTGTTTTGGACTGTTTGGCTGCAAATTTTTATGCTTGCTGGGTAGAGGAATAAATTGGCGGTATTAGACACAGGTGATGTGGATTCTCCGATTCTGCACTGTGATAATTTTTCATAGCCTTGGAAATGTTGCCACATATTTATCAAGTCAATGTTTACATGGTTTGGAAATGGGCTACTAAATAGAATGTCCTAGGTTTCATTGTATTCAGTGATTTGGCATTATTTATTTATGAATTGGGCCATAGAATGGCATGAGGAACGGCCACATCTTAGAGCAAAATACGTCAGAAATTGTAAGTTTTATGACCAAATCTCACAGCCCTGAAAGATACAGTAAATTGCACCAACTCAGAAATGGCAATCACTGAGTCCCGTTCTGGCTCTGATAGAAATGAGCACATTCCCTTTCAGATGTCACTGGGAAGTAAGCAGAACCTAGTTGTATGTGGGTCCCGGACGTCACACATGAGAGAATATGATTGTGAAATAGACAAAGGTGAAATGGTGTGGAGTCTGTGGCTATCCAAGGGGACTGTTAACAAGTTTCTCATGTGAAGTTACAAGCTTTAAGATGGTTTTTGAATCAACACTCAAACGAAATAACTCATTGAACTCATTTTTATCAGGCCAAAGGGCAAGGTACATTAATGAATCTTGTTTAAGTAAGGGACTTCTGTTTAACGTTGTACTGAAAACAAATTACTGCTCAGAGATGAGTGTCTAGGCACTGAGGAATTCAGAAGTCTCTTGTGACAGACTAACTTGATTTATTTATGATTCTTGCTTTTGGTCTATGTCTGAGTCTCAGTAATCAGAGATATTTATACCAATTAAAAAATGCCTTGTAATATTCTACTGGGTAGATGTATGCCAGAGCATTGCTGGTGGACTACAGGAGAGAATGCCAAGTGTACACAAACATTTACTGCATTCTTGCAAGATGTTAATTTCCTATACTGCTGCTGGGTTAATCCAGTTCTTATTTCCTAGAATTTTGGGGAAGATCTGGAAAGATAAGAAGCATATAGCTCTTCCACCGATTTACATTAATCAGTTTAATTTTATTCAAAAACTTTTAAAATTAATTTATTTATTTTTGAGAGAGAGACAGAGTGAGCAGGGAAGGGGCAGAGAGAGAGACAGAGAATCCCAAGCAGGCTTCACACCGTCAGTACAGAGCCTGATGGGGGGCTTGAACTCACAAAATGTGAGATCATGACCTGAGCCAAAGCCAATAGTCAGACGCTTAACCAATTGAGTTACTGAGGGGCTCCTTAATCAATTTAATTTTTACAATTAATTTAATAGTTGTTAATAAAGATAGCCTTCCTTGGAGTGATTTTATCTTTTTATTGATTCACAAGAGCTATTTACATATTGTAGACACAGGGAAAATTTACATGTTCAGAAGAGGGAATGATTTTGGGAGTTCATTGAGAAGATAGGCCTAAATGACTGATATTTGTCAATTATTAGGGGTTCAAGAGGCCAGGCAGTCACCAGAGCCCATTTTGACCTATAGAGAACTAGGAGAGAAGGAATTCATTCCAACTGAGAAGTTAGACCAGCTCTTGGTGCCAGAATTAGAGTGCACCTATTGAATTGAACTCTTCTCTGGACACTGTGAGCAACAAAGATTTACCATTACCAAAAATGGAAAGAAAGATGCATCCATTTGTGATATACCAAGAGGGGGCACATCATGCCATTGTTGCGGTATTCTTCACTAAACATTCAAGTTATCAGATCTGACTGGGAATTCGATAACCCAGACTTGAATGTCATTTTCATCTCTATTCAGTGACCCATTCAACATGGCTTTCAGAGGATACTCATCTCCATCTCTCTTTCCTCATCGTTTTTTTTAGTATTTATTTTTGAGAGAGACAGAGTGCGAGCGAGGGAGGGGCAAAGAGAGAGGGAGATACAGAATCTGAAGCAGGCTGCAGGTTCTGAGCTGTCAGCACAGAGCCTGACGCGGGGCTCAAACCCACGAATCATGAACCTGAGCTGAAGTCAGACACTTAACCGACTGAGCCACCCAGGCGCCCCTCTTTTCTCATCTTAATACTAATGCTAGACTCCTTTCTGATCTTTCCATTATGCCTTAATCAAGCTAAGAGAATCAAAAGTCTGCAGAAATCTGGATATTTGGGAGGAAGGAAGTGGAGGACTAAGGTAAAGGCAAATGGGGGGGGGAGGGGAGAAAGCTTCATTGTGGGGAAATGTGGTCAACTTCCCTTTATAAATTTCCTAGGGTTGATTTTTCCTGTGATATGCAAGACTTGCCTTTTTATCTGAAGATGAATTTTTCTTCAGCTGATAGTGTTCATGTTCTTTCCAGGCATTCAGTGATATTGCCTAAAAATATTTAGTCTGATAATCAAAAGGGCCTCGACCTCTATCAAAGAGGTAGGGGAGGGGCAGAGAGAGAGGGAGACAGAATCTGAAGCAGGCTCCAGTGAGCTGTCCACGCAGAGGCCAACGCGGGGCTCACTCTCACGGACTGCAAGATCATCATCTGAGCTGAAGTCGGACGCCCAACTGACTGAGCCACCCAGGCGCCCCTAACAGCACACTTTTTAAAAAATATATATAATTTTAATTTTATATTTACAGAGAAGTTGCAGAGGTAATACCCAGAGTTGTATATAGTCCTCACCCATACTTCCCCCTAATGTTAACATCTTTCATTACTGTGGTATACCTGTCAAAACTAAGACATCAACATTAGTACATTATTTTTAGCTAAACTGTGGATAGTGTTTGGATTTCACTAGTTCCCTTTCTTAAGTCCCTTTTCTGTTCCAGGATCCACTCCAGCATACTACATTGCATTTCGTACAGGCAGCTTGATAGTAGAATTTTGGCTGTGCGGTATTGTTTAGTGATGTGGTAAAGACTGAAAACGACACCAAATAAGTCAGCGGCAATTACAGAGCCTTTATAGCCACGGTATAAAAAGTGTCTCCCAGGGTCTATAAAAGCATCCACATAAAATTATTCACCTGGTCAGTGTTGGAATAGAATCAGTTCATGTTTTGACTATGCTCTCATATAGGCTCATGGGACAGAGTCCCCCTGAGTGTTCTACCCAAACATGCAACCCCTCTTTTGAATTGGGTTGATGTTACAATGTTACTTAGCAGGTGAGATCTCACACCAAACTGAGGAGAAATACTGGCTTGATATTTCCTGACACAGAAACCATCTGAAAGACCAGGCTCCTGTTCCAGCCTCAGCTCTCCCCTGACCACTCCCCTGCTCACCTCCAGAACCATTTCCTAGTGGGTTTACAAAGAACCAGATGAAAAGCAGATTCATGATTTAGCTTCTGAAGATGTTGTGCACCTCATATCTAGGGCCAGATGGATTTCCATTCATTTCCTATATTTACCAAGACACCCAAATGTCCTATACTTGACTTTTGGAGACACTGGCAGGGATATTGCCAAATATCTTTTAAAAATTGGGGGAATTTCCTAATCAGGGGAGGTGTATAAGAGTAAAAAAAATATGTAAGATAGTGAAATATTAACAGTAACTTATATAGGCAGTATTCTAACCCCTCCCTCCACATTTAATGTTCAAAACCTTATTAGGTTGGTACTGTTATTTCCACCATCATAAAGCTCAGAGAGGTTAAGTGACTTATCCAAAGTTCATACAGCTACTAAATGGTGGAGCTGGGATTTAAACCAGGCCAGTCAGACCCCAAGGTCTATGTTTTAACCACTATACTACGTGACCTCTCCTTTGGGTACAGGTGTTTGCAGAAGGGGGAAGTCTTCCCCCCCTAGGAGTTGAAGTGGTTGAAGGATATGTGAAGTGAACCAAAAGATCCATTGGCATTGTAGGAAAGAGCTATTTCCAAAACACATTCCAGTGTAGGTCTTGTGATGAGTCCTTCTTTAGGAGGAACAGGAACTAACATTTATTGAGCACTTGCTGTGTGCCAGGCATTGTGTTAAAGCTCTGAACGCATTAGCTCATTTTGTACTGAAAACAATCCTCGAACAGCCTTGCTCATCCCTGCCCCAAGGATCTTTGCACTTGCTGTGTTCCCTGCCTACAGAACCCTGCTCCCAGGCCTCTACCCTTTTACATCGTATGTGCAAAGCTGCCTCATTGGAGAGGACTTCCTTGTCTCCCTTGGGCCCCCAAGTTATCTACTGTTCCTCTTTCCCCCATGATTTTCTTCATGACTTTTGTTCTTTCTGAAATTGTCTTCCTCCTTATTTATGCCTCTTCCACTACAATGTAAACTTCATGAGAGCACATACTTTGTATTGTCACAGCAGCATCCCATACCGTGGGAACCGGGCTGGCTCATGGCAGCAGCCCCATCCATTTCTGTCCAGTGAATGAAAAAGACTATGGAAGGGGTATCATTATTCCTGTCTCAGGGAGGAGAAAACAGATTCATAGAAACTAAGGAACTCACCTAACATGATGACTGAGATTTACTTTAAAAATTGCCAGGAAAATATAAAATTGTGGGGGCAGGTGAAACAGAAGGGGGGAAATATCATTGCATACTACTACTAACAAATATTTTTATTATTATTATTTGGTGGCCAAATACATGGGAGTCCATTCTATCTTTGTGTGTATTTGAAGATATCCACAATAAAATTAATAGCGAAAAAACTTGTCCGCGGTGTCATAGTTAATAGATAGCGGAACAAGGATTTGTCCCCAGGTCTGTCTGACTACATAGCCTGAACATTATTGGATACACGTGGGGTATCTTCTGGTGAATATCCAGGCTCAGGAAGGGTAGGAATCAGGGCTACCTTCAGGACTTTAGTAGGTGGAGTGAGTAAAGCATCAGTTTTGTCTTTAATGCACTTAACTGCTGTGTCTTTTAGTTCATATTCTGCAGAGAGAGAAAACATGATGAGCTTTTGACCAGCCAGTGGTCTGGCTTCCCCTGGATCAGCTGTCTGACCCTGGTTCAGTCAGTTGAGTCGGGTGGAGAGTATCTCAGCCTCTCTCATGGCTGTGGTGGAGCCGGTTCTCCAAGAAGGCCAGGCTTGAGAAGTGGGGTGGAGATTGCTGATTTAAGCTTTGTTGGGGAGGGGGCAGGGGTTGTGTTTGTTTTATTCACCCCTGTATCTCCAGTGAAATGACGCAGTGTTCAATAGGTGTTTGTTGAATGAACGAACACCTACATGGGTGAATGAATCTCTAGCCAATGGAACCCGTTAGTAGGACCCTTAGGATTTTGAGTTTTGAGGGAACATGGCCAATTCCAACTCTTGTGAGGCTCTCTTTTGAATGAAGCCATAGCTACCAACACTCTTGTTTCTGAAATGTGAGCATTCTTTTCCCCATTCAGGCAGACTAAAATTGTTCCATCTGAAGATCTATGACTGTTATGGTTTTGGCACATGGGTCAGTAAGTGATGACGTTAGTAAGAGTTAGGGGTTGGATCTGTAGTGGATTACCAAACACATTTGTAGGTTCAGTGCAATGGCTTGAATCACTGTTGTATGCTTTTAAATCAAAAGTTCTGTTTTTCTCTTGAACTATTCAGTGTTACGGAAGGGTCTCTCACATGTGGTTGATGCCCACTAAATATGTCCAGTATGTCTCTGAGATAGTGCAGTGAGGCAGTGGGGCATATGGACTTGGGAGGTAGATGTAACTGGGTATCTGCTCTGTCACCTATTGGGTATGTAATCTTGGGAAAATTAATTTCATTTTCTGAACCTCAGTTTCCCATTCTATAAAAGGAGCAAAATGCAAGACTGTTTGGGAGGATTAAATATATTAACACATATAGTGAACCTAGCATAGTGGCCAGTAACCTAAATGTTGGCCGTTACTCTTATCATTTGTGGAACGAGTGAACATTCGTGCTAATGTGGTCCATTAATGAGGGGGCAATGATACACAACACACAAATTCATTGTGCAGTTGATATTTCAAGTGAAAATGTTTGCCCTCTGCGTGTGTCAGTTGGTGACACAGTCTGTGTGTGTGTGTGTGTGTGTGTGTGTGTGTGTGTGTTACTACTAACGTGTTTGATGCCAGTGAGAACTGAAGGATCTGTCAATTTCTTCCCAAGGAAGTAGTTCTGATGGAGAAGCTGTCCTACTCTTAACCATTTGTTCCTGTCTTATGTTTTTTTTCTATTCCCGTTGAAACACATGATCTTTTGTTCTGTTAGGAATATTGGTTTTAATATTTTATTTACAATGGCAGACCAGGACCATAGGAATCTGTATGGTCTCAAAAACACCTTGTATTTTCACCCAGAAAAATGAGATTGTGTATTCATGAGTGTGTGTGTGTATGTGTGTGTGTGTGCATGCGTGTGTGTGTGCATGCGTGTGCATGTGCGAGCAACACAGAAAGAGCACTTAAAACGGAAAAAAAAGCCCTACCACTTTCTTTCTTTTTTTTTAATATGAAATTTATTGTCAAATTGGTTTCTATACAACACCCAGTGCTCATCCCAACAGGTGCCCTCCTCAATACCCATCATCCACCTTCCACTCCCTCCTACCCCCCATCACCCTCAGTTTATTCTCAGTTTTTAAGAGTCTCTTATGGTTTGCCTCCTTCCCTCTCTAACTTTTTTTTCCCCTTCCCCTCCCCCATGGTCTTCTGTTAAGTTGCTCAGGATCCACATAAGAGTGAAAACATATGGTATCTGTCTTTCTCTGTATGACTTATTTCACTTAGCATAACACTCTCCAGTTCCCTCCATGTTGCTACAAAAGGCCATATTTCATTCTTTCTCATTGTCAAGTAGTATTCCATTGTGTATATAAACCACAGTTTCTTTATCCATTCATCAAGTTGATGGACATTTAGGTTGTTTCCATAATTTGGCTATTGAAAGTGCTGCTATAAACATTGTGTTACTAGGATCATAGCAAAAGGACTTAAGAGTCAACTTTAACCAGGCTCCACTGGTCAAAGATGAAACAATTTGAGGATCAAATAAGGACATTAACTTAAATGGATGGATATTCATCACATATAAATAAATCCATGAATTTAAAATGACATCAGAGGGGAAAAGAACCCTAACTGCTCACCATTGAAGGATGCTAGGGAACCAACTCATAATTATGAACACTAAAGAAAGAATCAAATATTAATTTTGTCTTTCCTATACAAACTGTACCACTGAGTAACCAAATAGTAGATAATGGGAAATTTATATTTAGAGAAGTATCCAGTTAATAAGTGAAGACGCAATGATAACATTGGAATGACACCATGCTAGAACCACTAATCAATGAGTGGATCTTGACATTGAACGTGAGTGGCTGCTAATATCTCAAAAAAAGAAGAAACCACGCATGATGTGCCTCCTGACCAAAGAATACATCTCCACCTTTGAGATAGTTTTGCCAATGGATGAAACTTGCATCTCAACAAACCTCTAGAAGCAGCCGCCAATTTACAGGAAATGCAGAGGACAGAGGATCACATCAGGAGACATCCTGATGATGAATGAAGATGGCAAAATCCAGACTGGGAAGCTCAAGATAAATGAGCTTGTTTCTTCAACAAATAAATGATAAGAACAAGAAGAAGATGAAGAGAGGAAACTATGAATTGAAAGAAAGTTTAGAAATGTTCAACCAGCCATAATGTATGGATCTTGTCTTCATTTTGAGTCCATAAACAAACCATATGTTTCAATTAGAAATTTGAACACTGACTAAATATTTGATATTAAAGTATTATTAAGTTTTTTAATGTTTTTTTTCAATATATGAAGTTTATTGTCAAATTGGTTTCCATACAACACCCAGTGCTCATCCCAAAAGGTGTCCTCCTCAGTACCCATCACCCACCCTCCCCTCCCTCCCACCCCCCATCAACCCTCAGTTTGTTCTCAGTTTTTAAGAGTCTCTTATGCTTTGGCTCTCTTCCACTCTAACCTCTTTTTTTTTTCCTTCCCCTCCCCCATGGGTTTCTGTTAAGTTTCTCAGGATCCACATAAGTGTGAAACCATATGGTATCTGTCTTTCTCTGTATGGCTTATTTCACTTAGCATAACACTCTCCAGTTCCATCCGTGTTGCTACAAAGAGCCATATTTCATTCTTTCTCATTGCCACGTAGTACTCCATTGTGTATATAAACCACAATTTCTTTATCCATTCATCAGTTGATGGACATTTAGGCTCTTTCCATAATTTGGCTATTGTTGAGAGTGCTGCTATAAACATTGGGGTACAAGTGCCCCTGTGCATCAGCACTCCTTTATCCCTTGGGTAAATTCCTAGCAGTGCTATTGCTGGATAGGGTAGGTCTATTTTTAATTTTTTGAGGAAATTCCACACTTTTTTCCAGAGTGGCTGCACCAATTTGCATTCCCACCAACAGTGCAAGAGGGTTCCTGTTTCTCCACATCCTCGCTAACATCTATAGTCTCCTGATTTGTTCATTTTGGCCACTCTGACTGGCGTGAGGTGATATCTGAGTGTGGTTTTGATTTGTATTTCCCTGATGAGGAGCAACGTTGAGCATCTTTTCATGTGCCTGTTGGCCATCTGGATGTCTTCTTTAGAGAAGTGTCTATTCATGTTTTCTGCCCATTTCTTCACTGGATTATTTGTTTTTGGGTGTGGAGTTTGGTGAGCTCTTTATAGATTTTGGATACTAGCCCTTGTCCGATATGTCATTTGCAAATATCTTTTCCCATTCCATTGGTTGCCTTTTAGTTTTATTGGTTTTTTCATTTGCTGTGCAGAAGCTTTTTATCTTCATAAGGTCCCAGTAGTTCATTTTTGCTTTTAATTCCCTTGCCTTTGGGGATGTGTCAAGTAAGAAATTGCTACGGCTGAGGTCAGAGAGGTCTTTTCCTGCTTTCTCCTCTAAGGTTTTGATGGTTTCCTGTCTCATATTCAGGTCCTTTATCCATTTTGAGTTTATTTTTGTGAATGGTGTGAGAAAGTGGTCTAGTTTCAATCTTCTGCATGTTGCTGTCCAGTTCTCCCAGCACCATTTGTTAAAGAGACTGTCTTTTTTCCATTGGATGTTCTTTCCTGCCTTGTCAAAGATTAGTTGGCCGTACGTTTGTGGGTCTAGTTCTGGGGTTTCTATTCTATTCCCTTGGTCTATGTGTCTGTTTTTGTGCCAATACCATGCTGTCTTGATGATTACAGCTTTGTAGTAGAGGCTAAAGTCTGGGATTGTGATGCCTCCTGCTTTGGTCTTCTTCTTCAAAATTACTTTGGCTATTCGGGGCCTTTTGTGGTTCCATATGAATTTTAGGATTGCTTGTTCTAGTTTCGAGAAGAATGCTGGTGCAATTTTGATTGGGATTGCACTGAATGTGTAGATAGCTTTGGGTAGTATTGACATTTTGACAATATTTATTCTTCCAATCCATGAGCATGGAATGTTTTTCCATTTCTTTATATCTTCTTCAATTTCCTTCATAAGCTTTTTATAGTTTTCAGCATACAGATCTTTTATATCTTTGGTTAGACTTATGGGAATTATTAAGTTTTTAGGTGTGATTTGATACTATATTTTAAAAAATCCTTTAGAGACACTTACTGAAATATTTATAGATGATACGATGTCTGAGATTTGTTTTAAAGTGATGCAGGGCAGAGAGTTAGCTGAGGACAGAGATGTAATAGGACTAGTTCTGAGTCAAACATTGTTGAGTAATGAGTTCATGTGGTTTATTATACTGTTCTCTCTCTACTTTTGTAGACTTTGTATGACTGATGTCCATTATAAAACAAAATTAAAAATGACTATCTTGGTAAAAAGAACAGTGGTTGCTCAAGTAGTTCTTGCAATGGCAGATAGAGGTGACTTATAACTATATCATTCATTGCAAAACTTGTTTTTGTGAACCTATACCTATATATAAATAAATAATATTTCCCCCTGCTTTATCCTGTAGGGTTTTGATGGTTTCCTGTCTCACATTCAGGTCCTTTATCCATTTTGAGTTTAATTTTGTGAATGGGGTAAGAAAGTGGTCTAGTTTCATTCTTCTGCATGTGCTGTCCAGTTCTCCCAGCACCGTTTGTTAAAGAGACTGTCTTATTTCCATTGGATATTCTTTCCTGCTTTGTCAAAGATTAGTTGGCCATAATTTTGTGGGTCCAATTCTGGAATCTCTATTCTATTCCATTGGTCTGTGTGTCTGTTTTTGTGCCAATACCATGCTGCCTTGATGATTACAGCTCTGTAGTAGAGGCTGAAGTCGGATTGTGATGCCTCCTGCTTTGGTCTTCTTCTTCAACATTACTTTGGCTCCTCGGGGTCTTTTGTGGTTCCATACAAATTTTAGGATTGCTTGTTCTAGATTCAAGAAGAATGCTGGTGCAATTTTGATTGGGATTGCATTGAATGTGTAGATTGCTTTGGTTAGTATTGACATTTTAACAATATTTATTCTTTCAATCCATGAGCACAGAATGTTTTTCCATTTCTTTGTATCTTCTTCAATTTCCTTCATAAGCTTTCTATAGTTTTCAGCATACAGATCTTTTACATCTTTGTTTAGGTTTATTCCTAGGTATTTTATGATTCTTGGTGCACTTGTGAATGGGATCAGTTTCGTTATTTGTCTCTCTGTTGTTTCATTATTAGTGTATAAGAATGCAACTGATTTCTGTACATTAATTTTGTGTCCTGTGACTTTGCTTAATTCATGTATCAGTTCTAGCAGACTTTTGGTGGAATCTTTCAGGTTTTCCATGTATAATATCATGTCATCTGCAAAAAGTGAAAACTTAACTTCATCTTTGCCATTTTGATGCCTTTGATTTCCTTTTGTTGTCTGATTGCTGATGTTAGAATTTCCAAGACTATGTTAAACAACAGCGGTGAGAGTGGACATCCCTGTTGTTTTCCTGATCTCAGGGGGAAAGCTCTCAGTTTTTCCCCATTGAGGATACTGGCTGTGGACTTTTCATAAATGGCTTTTATGATGTTTAAGTATGTTCCTTCTATCCTGACTTTCTTGAGGGTTTTTATTAAGAAAGGATGCTGAATTTTGTCAAATGCTTTTTCTGCATCGATTGACAGGATCATATGGTTCTTTTCTTTTCTTTTATTAATGTGATGTATCACATTGATTGATTTGCGAATGTTGAACCAGCCCTGCAGCCCAGGAATGAATCCCACTTGATCATGGTAAATAATTCTTTTTATATGCTGTTGAATTCGATTTGCTAGTATCTTGTTGAGAATTTTTGCATCCAGATTCATCAGTTCCATTCATCAGGCCAAATTGGCATTTGTATCCATATTCATCAGGCCATATTGGCCTGTGGTTCTCTTTTGTTTTGGCTGGGTCTCTGTCTGGTTTGGGAATCAAAGTAATGCTGGCTTCATTGAATGAGTCTGGAAGTTTTCCTTCCCTTTCTATTTTTTGGAACAGCTTGAGAAGGATAGGTATTATCTCTGCTTTAAATGTCTGGTAGAATTCCCCAGGGAAGACATGTGGTCCTGGACTCTTATTTGTTGGGAGATTTTTGATAACTGATTCAATTTCTTTGCTGGTTATGGGAGTGTTCAAGTTTTCTATTTCTTCCTGTTTGAGTTTTGGAAGTGTGTGGGTGCTTAGGAATTTGTCCATTTCTTCCAGATTGTCCAGTTTGTTGGCATATAATTTTTCTTAGTATTCCCTGATAATTGCTTGTATTTCTGAGGGACTAGTTGTAATAATTCCATTTTCATTCATGATTTTATCTATTTGGGTCATCTCCCTTTCCTTTTTGAGAAGACTGGCTAGAGGTTTATCAATTTTGTTTATTTTTAAAAAAAAAAAACAACTCTTGGTTTCATGGATCTGCTCTACAGTTTTTTTAGATTCTATATTGTTTATTTCTGCTCTGATCTTTATTATTTCTCTACTTCTGGGTTTGGGGTGTCTGTGCTGTTCTGCTTTTATTTCCTTTAGGTGTGCTGTTAGATTTTGTATTTGGGATTTTTCTTGTTTCTTGAGATAGGCCTGGATTGCAATGTATTTTCCTCTCAGGACTGCCTTCACTGCATCCCAAAGCATTTGGATTGTTGTATTTTCATTTTCATTTGTTTCCGTATATATTTAATTTCTTCTCTAATTGCCTTGTTGACCCATTCATTCTTTAGTAGGGTGTTCTTTCACCTCCATGCTTTTGGAGGTTTTCCAGACTTTTTCTGTGGTTAATTTCAAGTTTCATAGCATTGTGGTCTGAAAGTGTGCATGGTATGATCTCAATTCTTTTACACTTATGGAGGGCTGTTTTGTGACCCAGTATGTGATCTATCTTGGAGAATGTCCCGTGTGCACTCAAGAAGAAAGTATATTCTGTTGATTTGGGATGCAGAGTTCTAAATATATCTGTCAAGTCCATCTGATCCAATGTATCATTCAGGGCCCTTGTTTCTTTATTGATCCTGTGTCTAGATGATCTATCCATTGCTATAAGTGGGGTATTAAAGTCCCCTGCAATTATCACATTCTTATCAGTAAGGTTGCTTATGTTTGTGATTAATTGTTTTATATATTTGGGGGCTCCCGTATTAGGTGAGTAGACATTTATAATTGTTAGCTCTTTCTGATGGATAGACCCTGTAATTATTATATAATGTCCTTCTTCATCTCTTGTTACAGCCTTTAATTTAAGGTCTAGTTTGTCTGATATAAGTATGGGTACTCCAGCTTTCTTTTGACTTCCAGTAGCATGATAGATAGTTGTCCATCCCCTCACTTTCAATCTGAAGGTGCCCTCAGGTCTAAAATGAGTCTCTTGTAGACAGCCAATAGTGAAAGAAACCAGAAAATTTTCATGTACTGATTTTCCTCACCTTTTATTGAGGGGAGATCTATCAGTCTTAGAATATAGGTCTTTCTTGCAGGGTTGATTAGTTTTATACAGATTATCTAATGGAGAAGGGGATTTTCTTTGGTTAGGGTCACACTCCTTTTTGTAGAAAATGAAAATGCCACATCTGACATGGAAGGACTGAAATTTCAGGATTAGCTGTCAGGAGTTGAGTACAGATCCTTTTCAAAGTACTGTTTTCAGTTCAATCAGCTCACTGTTCTTAAGATTCATGTTGAATTTTTTTCTTCTTTTAAAAATAACAGCTAATATAAAATTGAGCAACATAGTTTAATATCATAATACATATATTAAAATAATTTATAATAAGGTTTTAGGAAGCTTCCTGAAAACCCCGATAAGAATTCTCAGTAAAGTTAATTACAAGTTGAAAGGGAAACCCCATCACATTATTTGAGAATGCAGTTGATGAAACTAAATGTAATCATATTCTGAATATTTTATTCAATGGAGACTTAAACTCATTAATTTAGGTGTTAGGCCTGGAGTTGTGTGCTCACATGAAGACTGCCATGCTCAAAGCAGAGCCTGTACTGTCTTCTACTAATTTAAATCCAGCCCATTTGTTCCCCAAGATGGGCCCCACATCTGGAGATCTGTCCGTGGTGCTGAATCACTCCCCGATGCAGTTATATAGTTCAAAGTACCCAGCAAGAAAAGTTTATCTCCTAGAATGCTGGAGCTTGAGAGAACGTCAGGAATCATTCTTGCCTTTGGTTCACCACACTACTGGTTTCACTGATGATTAAAAATTTTAAAGAAACTTATGAACTGGGGGATCAACATAGTGTGCTAACTTCCAATTTTGCCAAGAAAGGAAATTTTGTAAAAAGTAGCTATAAAATACTATCACCATCATTTCACAAATGATATGGGCATTTTAACAGCAGACGTGTATTTTCTCAAAACAAAATACAATTCCTAAATCAAATGCAGTGTTAGTTTTATGAAAAATTCATTCCACTGTCCTTATTCTCTCTGTGTCTCTGTCTCTGTCTCTGTCTCTTTCTCTTTCTGCCTCCAATAAGTTGAGAATGAGAACATGGATTTGCAGTTTGAGGAATAATTGATTATTCCTTAAATGCTTTGTTCACTGAATGAGTCTTTATTGACTTTATTGGGGCTTGGTGCTAGGGATACAGAGATTGGCTCTGTGTGTGTATGTGTGTGTGTGTAAGTATGTAGGTATATATGCATATATCCCTTCCTAGACATTATACTCAGTCCATTCTTTGCATTTTACGAATAATGAAACTGACGACCAGGGAAATGTGTGGGTTTTCTTAAAGTTACACAACAATGAAACTCATGAGATTAATATTGTCTTAAAAATATTATTGAATATTTAGGACATAATAACTGATCACAAATACATATTTACTCGGCAGTTCTCTGAAATGGACTTAAAGATGTTAAGGGTAGGAATAGACTATGGCTATTGGTACAGTACTAGTTTAGTTTGATGCCTTACCTCTAATCCAAAGGACCTCTTTGAAATATTCAGATATTTTTAACATTTTTAACAAAATATTGACTTGTCAAAAGCCCATTAATTGGAAGTTGTATAAGGGCAGCATGTGGTATTTGTCTTTGTTTATTGAGTAGTAACATGGAACGGAGAAAGCACCTCATTCTTCAGAGGCATTACTTAAAAAATTTTAGCACATGTATTCAAAGTCCAAGAAGGTCATCAAACAATTCTTTGATAATAGCCAACAAAGACATTGCACAAACGTGTTTTTAAAAATTGTTCCTTGTGAACATTTTTCTTCTCTAATCAGCTTAGAGGTGGCTGGATTCAGATTCTGGTATGTTTCTTTAAAACATGTATTTATTGTTTTCTTGTTTTGTTGTGTTTTACTTACGACTGTTACATACATACATATAATTACAGAAGTTTTCATCTAATGTGGTACTGAAAATTCTTGCTTCTGTCCTTAATAGCTCCTTTATAACAGGATCTTGGGGCACCCTGGTGGCTCAGTCAATTAGGCGACTGACTTCAGCTCAGGTCATGATCTCGCAGTTTGTGGGTTTGAGCCCCATGTCAGGCTCTATGCTGACAGCTCGGAGCCTGGAGCCTGCTTCAGATTCTGTGTCTCCCTCTCCTCCTCATGCTCTCTCTCTCTCTCTCTCTCAAAAGTAAATAAACGTTAAAAAAATTAAAAATAAAACAAAACAGGATCTTAAGCCATATAATTATCAATTCTATGTAAACTAGAATATTCATTTTATTTCAACATGTAACTACCATGTATGATATACATTCTTAAATTTCATCTACTTTGTTCAGTGTTCTGTCTTCAGTGCCTGTAATAAGGTCTGCCACATAGTATGTGCTCAATGTGTAATGCTAGATGAGTGAATGAATTTATAGAATTTTGGTACTAGAAGGAAATTCAGAGATTAGTTAGCTGGTCACCTCAATTTAATTACAGTACTGAATAATCATCTATAATTTTACCTGCTTAAAATTGCCTCATTTTGGGGCAACAATAGCACCCTGATTTTTCTGTTGGGTGAACCATTTCTCATCTGCATTTTGGGTGGAGCTCATCTCATCCTACTATTCCAAGGATGAGGTGTTGACTCTGTCATAAGCCAACAAATGTATTCTATTCCCACAGTGTACTCTAAATTTTGGAATAATGTAATGTTGGTCATACAACTTTGTTATTTTTCATCATAGTTGTTTTGAGCACAGCGATGGGTGTCAAGACTGGGCAGTTGACCCAGTAAGAACTGGGTTCACAATTTTGTTTCTGTACTGGAGAGAAAAATAACTTACTGATAGGGTTGTAAGGAAGATAGGATGTACTCCTGGAGTTGATGGAAGCCATCTTGTCACTGCAAGGCAGAAAACCTTCCATGAAATAAAGCTATTGTGTAGGAAGGCAGAATGGAGAGAGTGAGTTTAGTTCTGATGATATTGGTTGAGTTCCTGGATCCAGCCACCCCCGAAGTGAGATTTTTAGTGACCTAAGAGAATGAATTTCTTTCAAACTTAATCAGCTTGAGCTTGATTTCTGTCGCTTTCAATGGAAAGAGTGCTGATTTCTGTAAGCAAAAGCTACCTTTTATTAATTAGTCACAGTTTTCAAAGCAGATATCTCATTTAACTCTTACAAGATTCACCTGGGACTACAGCCTACTAGCCAGGAATATCCAAATATATGCATAAATGTGCTAATTCTGTTGTGATTTTATCCTACTAGACTGTGAGCTCTTTGAGGTCTGGGTTTAGGTCCCAGCATTTGGACCTGAACACATGGTAGGCAATTAGTAAATGTTTTGTAAAGAAACTATTGAAGCCCTGCCACTTAACTTGTCATGACTGGTCGAAGCTAAGGGACAGAACAAGGACTCAAACCCCAGTCTAGTGCTTTGATTGCCCACCTTGCCTTTGAGGCCTGGCCACTTTTGGGGTATAGTGATATGTGGGTTTTCACCTTAACTTCATTACATCACGAATTCCATTACCTGCTTAACACTAACCAGTTGAGCTTTCCATTGCTTGTTTCCATGGCAGTAAAAACAAAATATCAAACTCCTCACATGCCCACAAGGTCCTAAGTAACCTGCTTGAGCTCTTGCCCTTCTACTCTTCATCTTGCTCGACCACGGCAAGCTCTCTTTTTTCTACTTTGAACATGTCAGGATTGCTGCCATCTTAGGAGCTTCACTTTTGCTCTTCCGTCTGCCTGTGACACTTTTCCCCAGATCTTTGCAAGTGGATGCTCTTTCCTGCCATTCAGGGCTTGGCTAAACTGTTATCTCTTTGGGGGAGCCTTCCTTATAGAAGGTAGCCCACCCTATATAAAGAATCCTACCACCATCCCTCTCTATTAGGTCACCATTTTCTTTTCTTTTTTAGTGTTTATTTATTTGAGAGAGAGAGCACGTGCACACATGTGTGCAGGCAAACAGGGGAGATGGCAGAAGAGAGAGGGAGAGAGAGAATCCCAAGCAGGCTCCATACTATCAGTGCAGAGCTTGACACGGATCTCGATCCCACGAACTGTGAGATCATGACCTGAGCCAAAATCAACAGTTGGATGCTTAACCAACTGAGCCACCCAGGTGCCCAGCCATTTTATTTTCATCATAGCACATTACCTAAAATTATCTTGTTTACTTGTTTCCTTTGCTTCTTCCCCACCAAAGTGTCAGGTCCGTGATATCAGGGACCTTGTCTGTCTTGCTCCCCACTTGTATCCCCACTTGTATGCCTAGCATAGCACCTGGCACATGGTGGGTGCTCTACAAAAACTACTCAAATGAATGCTGTCAAAATACAAGACTGGGCACATTTTCAAGTACTTGCTATTCTTACTTCTTTGTCAGTTCATTGGGGTTTTATTTCTTGTGGTCTAAATCTTTAGTGTTGTTATCAGTTTAGCTTAGCAGATGCCAACTTACATGCCAAGAGAAGTTGCATCACTTAAAAGATCGTGGATAAGATATTCCAGCATTGCCTGGAAATTATGAAATGTCACACAGAGACAGTGCTTTCAGAATCCAGTCCACCGATATAATCACAATTGATTTTTGTCATTAGCATTTCCCCCCAGTTTGTTTCTTTCAGCCTCTTTGGGTCATAGATGGCCATGTAATGTCCTATCCATGCTGACTCTCAATTTCATCAGCCCAAAAGCAAACTAAGGAAGGAGTTGGGTGTGTTTAATTGTTATGCAATTGCTATGGTGTGTTGATATGGATAATAAAAAAAAGACTGGTGGTGCAGAGTAACCTTAATCATCTCCTGCTTAGGATCACAATATTAATTTAAATGTATTGCCAAGCAGAGTGTTACATCTCCAGCAGCTATGTTCCACATTTAATTATTATATTTAAAAGGAAGTCTTGGGGTGCCTGGGTGGCTCAGTCAGTTAAGCATCCGACTTCAGCTCAGGTCATAATCTCACAGTCCGTGAGTTCAAGCCCCACATCGGGCTGTGTGCTGACAGGTCAGAGCCTGGAGCCTGCTTCAGATTCTGTGTCTCCCTCTCTCTCTGCCCCTCCCCTGCTCATGCTCTGTCTCTCTGTCTCAAAAATAAATAAAAACATTAAAAAAAATTTTTAAAGGAAGTCTTAACAACCCAGAGGGAGGAAGTAGTGGGTATGAGGGGGGAGAAAAGGTCACCACAGATCCACAGATTCATTTCATATCCTGTAATTGGGCATTCATCCAATGGCAGGCCCTAAGCCCTGGCTTATCCATGGGTTCGATCAAGTACTTAGCCACTGTTTGACTCTGAGTCCCCAAATGCCCCAAATATGCCACCAGATCTTATAATCCTCCCCTCTGGAGCAAAATCAGGTCAAGCTAAGAAAAGCACTTAAGAACAAAAGATGCAGCCTTAGGATTTTCAATCACGAACTCTCTGAGCATCTCCTATCACCCAGGATACTTGTTAGTAAATGTCTGGAAAGAAAATAAGATAGAATGTGTTGTATGGAGAGAGGAAGTTTTTTTTTTTTTTTTTTTTTGGTTCCCTTTTCTTGGTTTTCATTCTTTGTGACCCATTGTGCTTGCTTCAGGAAGTTTTCTGTTCATGCCAGCCCATCTTATTAAGCCATCACTGTATGTGAAACAGTTATGAGGCTTCCTTGGGGGAAAACTGATAGCACCGAAAGCATTTATTGGATACCTGTTGTGTGCCAGATATTTCAAATATATTATTTAATTCTCTTACCAAAGAGAAAGTGGGTAGGATTATCTATATCTGACAGAGTAACCAGGTACAGATTATCCTTCTGATAGATGGATTCAAATGCAGTGTGGTCTGGGACACCTGGGTGGCTCAGTCTGTTGAGCATCCGACTTTGGCTCGGGTCATGATATCGCGGTCCGTGAGTTCAAGCCCCACATTGGGCTCTGTGCTGACAGCTCGGAGCCTGGAGCTTGTTTCAGACTCTGTGTCTCCCTCTCTCTCTGTCCCTCCCCCACTCATGCTTGTGCTCTCTCTCTCTCTCTGTCTCTCTCTTTCTCTCTCTCTCTCTCTCAAAAATAAATAAACATTAAAAACAAAAACAAATGCAATGTAGTCTGACTGCAAAGCCGGGGCTCTTTCTTCCACCCAGAATAAGCAGCCCTAGGGTTCCTTTTGGGTGCTATCACTCATGACCTCCAGTGTCTGCCTGAAGTGGAGTGTTACAAGGGTCTTTGAGGCTGTATTCAAGCTTGGTGGGCATGAGTGGTGAGATTGAGTAGCCGGGTTTGCTGTTTGTGTGCTATTTATGTTTACCCCTGTTTCTGCAACACATATGATAAAATCCCCTTAAAAGACTTATGATTTTATAAATGAAGGAAGATAAATGTAATATAAAATGAGGGAATATAAACCAAATTGATGGATTGGAAAGGCCTCAAGTGTGTGTTGCCTAACATGTGGCATTTGAATGTATAGCACATTTGAGTGTAAGCATATCTCTGTTGAATGAATAAATGAATACATGAATGGCTAGTTTGAGGCATTTGATAACTTTCTGTTCTCTTAGGTTCTCAACATATTTACAGGTAGCAAGTCTTACCACCATAAAACTACATACCAGAACTGCATTACTTATAGTTTCCTATAGGCATGCCAATCCAGGACTGTATTCATAGTATATCCTTGTGTTTGTTTTCATTTTGTTTAATCATGCTTGATGTAACAAAGGGCAATATGAAGAATGCATATGGATTCTTGTAAACATTCTGTTGAAAATGGGGCCAAGTCTATTGTGCAATTCTTTCTATAGAGAATGACTTCTGTATTACACATTCATTCAACAGACCTTTGTCTTGCATTATCTTGTTTAAACACTGTGCTAATGGAGCAAAAACAAGCTACATCTCTGACCTCTGGAGCCTACAAAGTGAGTGATGGAAGACTGTTTTTATATTTAATAGATAAAAGTAAGAATTATTATTTGTGATGTGTATAGGGCGAAACAAGGAAGGTGATGGGATAAGGAATAACAAAGCTAGCATCACTGAGGAGGTGACAATTCAAGTGAGGCCTAAGGATGAATGAGAAGGAATCGTCCAAATGAAGGGTGGGGGGAAATGGTATTCTCAGCAGAAAAAAACAGAATGTGCAAAGACCCTGAAGCAGGAAAATACTTCACCATGCCTGCGGAACTAAAGGAAACCCAATACGGCAAGAGTCTGGTGAGGGAAGGGGAGGGGTTATAGTAGTAAATGTGGAGAAAGGCTATTCAGAAATGAGAAGGAACAAAGTGAGATACTAAGTATAAACTATCTCTACAATTTTTTAATTAAAAATTTGTTTGAATGTTTATTTTTGAGAGAGAGAGACAGACAATGAGGGGTGGAGAGAGAGAAGGAGGCACAGAATCTGAAGCAGGCTCCAGGCTCTGAGCTGTCAGCACAGAGCCCGACATGGGGCTTGAACTCATGAACTGTGAGATCATGACCTGAGCTGAAGTCAGATGCTTAACTGACTGAGGCACCCAGGTGCCCCATAAACTGTCTCTACAATTTTTGAGAGCCTGCTGTAACTAGGCATTGTGTTAAATGCTTTACATCTATTATAGTGTGTCTCAATTGTTCATCTGTCCTTTTTTTATTTAAAAAATTTTTCTTTAATGTTTATTCATTTTTGAAAGAGAGAGAGAAAGAGCACAAGTGGGGTAGGGGCAGAGAGAGAGAGGAAAACACAGAATCTCACTGAAGCAGGCTCTAGGCTCTGAGCCATCAGCACAGAGCCCAACGTGGGGCTCGAACCCATGAACTGTGAGATCATTACCTGAGGTGGAATTGAAGGTTTAACTGACCAAGCCACCCAAACACCCCTGATCTGTCCTTCTACTAATGCTTCCTAGTGGGTGTTCCACTGAACACTAGTCCTCTGAGATGTTCTACAAAACGAAAGTTTCTTGGCTAAATAAATTTGGCGATACCTTCATACTCTCTTGCCTCTTGGAGATTTTCAGAAACATAATGTGTCTGTACTAATACACTGAGATTATTCGATGTTACTGGGTTTGCTAATAATCTTAGAAATTGTTTTCTCTCCTTTTAGTTAGTTTATAGCTAATAACTGAGAAGATCAATACATTTAAAAAGAAAACAGAACTTGCTGATGAAGTATCCATTTGGGAGCAGAAGGGATCATTACCCTTTCAAAGATTTTTTCTGATTTCATTTTGGTTATTTGTACCTCTGGTAGTGTATCCTACTGACCTATTTCATGTGTTCTATAAACAGTTCTAGTTCAAGACAAGCTTCACAAATGTCAAGCACTGTCTGTTTATTTGTGGAAGGAATCACACATTAAAAGATAGTTTTGTCTATCACTATGCTGTTTGTGAATTCTAATCCTTTATCATATGTTTTATAGATCAATGAATCAAAGAAATGTCTTTAAGAAACTAAGAGAAATTAAGTTTCTTTCTGATGAAGCTCTTAAATTAAAGGTAAGAATCCCTTCTTTGCCTGGATTGCTTTCTCAAAACAGAAGTGAAAATAGTGAGTTATTATTACTGATTCATTGCATTTTGTTGAAGGAGGACATCAAAACAGTTGAATATTTTAATGAAATTTTAAACGACAGTCTTCAAAGTGCACGTGCTACCTTGCGATCTGAGAGAGAGAAGAATGTCAAGAATAAGGACTTGGTAAGAGTTGGCTGCTGAGTTTTACTGTAATTTGGCTTTGGAGGCTTTTTGTTAATTGGGTGAGGTGAGCACAGTATTTTCACTTGCTGTTTACCACAGTAGAGATTGGGCCTCTGGGAGCCAAATCTCCATCTGCAACGTGAGCTGGAATTTCACTAGGACCACCAGGAGGAGTTTTGCTATTTCAAGGACTAAGAAGTACCTGTGTTTTCACAACTAGGTAATTATCACATCATTTCAGCTCTGCCCTCCAAGATATGAAGAAAATTCTAGAAGATATTTGAGAGATGAAGGGTGATTACTAGCCAAATTGTGTAGTCCCTTCCTGTCTTAATGCTGAACACATAATTTTCAATGTGAATAGGGAAGGAGATATCTATTATCTATCTATCTATCTATCTATTGATATATATTCCACTAAGAAAGCCATTTGTGAGCTCTTTGATTTAAACTATTTTCTACCAAGTTGGCTTTCTCCTTGTTATATATATGCCTCAGGATCTTTCTTTGTTGCAGTGTACAATCATGTTGTGTTAGGTGCATTCACATTGTTGTATGATCATTATTTCTTGAATGTCTTTTCTCATATCTGTCTTAAAGTCACAAGATGGAAATGGTGAATTCGAGGATTGAGAGCTGAGAACCTTGAGGTCCAATAACTGTGAACTGGAAGGTATGCTGTCTGTTGGGGAGAAATCCCCATATGAGTACATGACTTTGCATTGGGAAGGGAAAGAATGCCTTCTTGCCTTCATGGTTCTTGCCCTTTTCCTGTCACACCAAAGCCAACTCTCAGGTCATGTGCACACTTATAAAGAAAATCCATTTTTTACAGAAAATAAAAAGGCCTTAGAAGACAAGTGTAATGCATTGAGGTCTGTGAAAGCAATCAAGGAAGCAAAAGTCAAACAGCTGAAGGAGAAAGCACATATCCTTGAAGAATTCTATAAACAAAGAAGAGTGGCTGCAGAAGAGTAAGATGTTCAAATATTAATTGTCACAAATCCTGTTGTATGAATGAATGTCGTAGCCGGTATAGAGAATTTTTGCCAAATGCATTCGGTAGAATTGTGCTTGACCTTCCTACCTTGCTTTCTGTAACCTGCATTTTCCTTTCTGTCCTTAGTGCTTGTCACACATTATTGTGTCATGTATTTAGGGTGAAAGAGGGAAGGTACCAGCATTAAGAACACTGATCCCTGATACCCTCTGGATCCATTTACATTGTCCCATGGATTTCAATCCTATCACATTGTCTTCTCAGCCGGGAATTAGGTCATTTTTGTTCAGCACCAGCCATGGGTAAAAAATATATAGGGGGGAATGGCTAGGTGGTTCAATTGGTTGAGCATCTGACACTTAATTTTGGCTCAGGTCATGATCTCATTGTTTGTGAGTTCGAGCCCCACATTGGGTTCTGCGCTGAAAATGCTGCAGCTGCTGGGGATTCTCTCTCTCCCTCTCTCTACCCCTCCTTCCCTGTCTCTCTCTCTCAAAATAAATAAGTAAACATTTTTTTTTAATTGGGTAAAGAGAAGTTGAGTTATATTGCTGCAGAAACAATGGGAATTTCTTTCTGGAAAATGGGTTGGGGCACCAGCAGTACTGGACCCCTTCATGCAGTCTGCCAGTGAGGTTGTTCACTGCAGGCCCAATCCCTAAGAAGGCCTGGGTATTTCCTGTCCCCCTGCATTTCTTATGTGTAACAATCTTTGGTTCCAACCAAAACCTGCAGCTTCGCTAGGGCTCATCTTTGCTGACTGACCCTCAACTACACTTGTTTACTTCTACGTCTATGTGCATAAAGTTATTTAGCTGCTTTGCAGTTCAGTTTTCTGTCCCCGAATGTATTGATGAGTCCTGGGGAGACTGGCTCCAACTGCCAGGCTGGCTTTGTCCTGGGCTTCCTTCTTCTCCATCTTGGTCTCGTGTGTCTTCATGGGGTTGTTAGAAATTTGGTGCATTCACTCACTTGTTTCCTCCTTTGTGCAGTATTTCCTTTTGTTCTCAGAAGATCGGGGCCTTTAGAGTCCCTCATTCACGTTGAAAAGTAAACTCTTCCTTCCCTTCCCTGGGGACTCAGCTTCATGATAGTCCTTCCCACACCTGGGGTGGGGGCTGCTGTGTCTCATTGGCATCTTGTTTTTGTTAATTTGTAAGCTCTTTGTGGGAGTGGGTACAGAGCCCTGACCACCTTTCTATCTTCAGCCTCTTACAACAGAGCCACTACATTACAGCCACTCCAGAAAGCATTTGCTGAAGGACTGCCTGAGAAGCCAGAGGGAAATGCACGTGCCTTTCTCTGTCTAGAGATTTTTTGTCAGTTTCTAAAAGTCAGGGCTCCCTGTGGAGGTGTAAGACTAATGATGATCTGTTGCTCCATCCTAATGGGTATAGTTGATCAGACATGGTTTTTCACATTGAACTGAAATGAGTCTTCACCATCCCAAACAAAAGACCAGCTCTGGGAAGGCACAAAGTGCAATGTTATTTGATGACTTCGTGACGAAGGAGTAGAAGCAGAAAACTAGAAAGACACCTCCAATTGCAGAGACGTGGCAGCAGACAGAGGTTGATTTTAACTTAAATGAGGTGTTCAGTTCATTTCTCTGATTGTGGTGTCAGTCTGCATTTATGGGAGAGGTGAGGGAAGGGGTATTTGAATCTAGGCCTTCAAAAGTGCTGGGAGGTAAAAAAGGAAGAATTTCTGGACCTTGGCTCCTGGATTAGGTATATATCTTTCTCATCTTAGGAAACTGAAAATGGCACAATGTGAACTGGTGGCAATTGAGAATCAACTGGAAGCTACAGAGGAAAATTTGAAAATAGCTAACGAGGAAATATACAAATGAGTTCAGATACTAATTAGCAGTGGCTCATGAAACCCCTGTCCATTTCTTGTTTTTCACATTTGTACAAATTTAGACTCAATTAACAAGTAATATAAATACATATTCAGAGGACATATCCATAGAGAATGAACAGATAGAAAAAGATAAGATTTAGAAAGAACAAAAAACAGTCAAGTTACTAAACATTTCCAGAACTCCAGTATTGGCCTGACCATGTGGAAACTTCATCCATGCCAACATTCCTCAGGGGTGGTGTCAACTCTCATAATCTATAGGAAAGCAGTGTGTGGTAGGATGAATTATACCCATCAACATGGTAGTGCCATTTGATGGCCCTGGTTTCTGGGAAATGTGAAAATATATGTTAAGGGACAAAGAGCTTTATGATGAAAGACACTTGTCACATGATGAATTAGGGAAAGATTAAAAATGGGAAGGAATTCTATGAACTCTGAACCCTACAGGCAGGGAATAATGAGTAAGGAAAGGATGTAACAATAGCTTTGATCCTACTGTACATTTATAATCATGTAAGAATAAATTGTATCAGGGGACAGATACGAGGTTGATGGCAATGTGGGCAGATTATTTAAAATCATACCCAATATTGGGCCTTATCTGACAAAAGCAATTGTAACTCACAGGCAGCAAATTGAGCAAACACGAGAACAGCTGCAGCAGGCAGAGCTCACCTTCAGACACCAGGTAATCTGAGTTCTGCCTGACTTACTGAACCCTTAGCACCTCATACAGGTGAGTGTAGTAGCCCTTGGAATCCCTAAACACGGGCTTTTCATTGTTGGCTTTTTCAGATTGCAGTTCATGAGAAGAATGCTCAGCACAACTGGGTAAGTGTTTTCTTGTTTCCTCCTCTTTCTTTGGTGCACAGTCTGGCAAGACTGAAGGTATTCTTTTTTTTAGTTAAATTTTTTATGTTTATTTACTTTGGAGAGAGAGAGTGTGAGTGGGGGAGGGGCAGAGAGAGAAGGAGACACAGAATCTGAAGCAAGCTCCAGGCTCTGAGCTGTCAGCACAGAGCCCGACGCGGGGTTCGAACCCATGGACTGTGAGATCATGACCTGAGCCAAAATCAGATGCTTAACTGACTGAGCCACCCAGGCATCCTCATTTTTGTTCTTAATCGGTAATGAAATGGTGATTTCCCATGATGTACACTGAGAAACCTCTGTCTTAGTGATGACTTCTAGATTGCTAACTGAGCCTGTCATCACTGACCTGTCCACAGTTATTTGATTAATTACAAAACAACATGAACTAAGGCAACATGAGGTCTTTATCAAGGTGAGGGGAGGTTCTCCCCCTTATCCTTGGGGGTCACCTGAGGCATGTGGGATACCCTCTGCCTCTGGTCAGGGACCTGAGTGAAGGGAAAAATTTAAGATATTTGAGGAATGAGAGGAGAGATTGTTTTCATTCCGCACAGTCCTCTAAAAGCAGAATAAACCTCTGTCCCTTCTAGGGTCTTTAGTAGATCCACAAACTCTGAAACCTCTATGAGTTACAGCAGCTCTGACTGTACCAAGAATTCAGACAAGGACAAGGTAAATGCTGGGGCCATTCTCAGGTATAAGTCTTTCAGGAAACCCTCATCTTTCGGTACATCACACTCTCCTGGCCTTGTCTCATTTTGCATGTTGTGTGGTATGTCTGTTTAATTCTTTGTTTTCCAAATGCACACTCATAACCCAGGAGCCCACAGGCTTCTCTGTTTTCATTCAGCTTATCGTCTTTCTGTGGTAAGTTTAGAATCTCGAAGAACTTACAGGTTGAAGACCTTAGGGCTTTTCCTGCGTGTTTCTGTAAATAACACAAGGAGGATGACCCCACACTCCACACGCCAGTCTCCTGGCCTGACTGACTCCTTCCATACCTCAACTTTGTGGGATCAATGTTATTGTCATTATTTTCCTCTTTTTGGTCAGGCAATTAATGTGTTCAGACAGTCCCCTTTTCATCAGAACCATGCACTTCCTGGGTGTTTCATATGCATGTTACATGCAACTTATGGTCGTGGCTGAGCGATGTTTGCTTTCAGCCCAGTCAGCTGCAATGGTCCACTTTGCCTGTTCCGAGCAGGGTTTGGTCCCTGTTCCGGTAAGATTCCAGTCTGCTGCTGCCTTGGGCTTGTAGTTGGGTCTGACCAGATGTATCCATTTGTTGGGGCTGTGGTGACCCCTAACTGCAGGGTGCTCTTCCTGCCCCTGAGAGACTCTCATTAGTCAGTAGAGCCTTCAGTCAGCCCAGATATCTGCCACCAGTCTGTCTGTTGGGGTTGTAGTGACCCCCAAAGTGCAGCACTTTCTCCTTGTGCAGCCCCTTTGAAGTTTTTATTGGTGGCCGAGGCCGGCATTCACATCAGATGTCTGCCTCCAGCCCACTGCGGGGGCTGCAGCCCACTGGTGTACATGGTTATCTTCCCCTCTCCCTGCGCCAGAACAGGCTGTCAGAGATGTTTGCAGAAAGAGTCATGTCAAGAATAGCTTTGCAGGGACTCTGGCTGGGTTGGGTGGGACTGGATGGCACAGTCCCCGGGAGAATGCAGGACAGGGCTCCAGGTGTAGCAAGGGAGGTGAAGAGCGTTCACACTGGTTCCAGCAAGTGTCTGCGTATCTAGGCTTGGGCAGGGTCAAGAAATGGCACCCACCTGGTCTTTCATTCTTGGAGAAGTCGGCTGGAGACCCCTGCCCCTCCTGGGCATGTTCTGAGATTAGTAAATAAATCTTCTATTGTGTTGCTGCCTTTCAAAGGGCTGCCTCTGTGTTTGCTGGCCTGGATGTTTGCTATGCTGGCTCATTAAGGGAGGGGATTCCTATGGCTCTCCAGCTCTCCAGAGCTAAGCCCTCTGATTTTTAAAGTTCATGGACTTAAGGCCCACTGGTTGTATAAACTCGTGAATTTAAGCCCCATGATTTTCAAAGCCGAATATTATGGGGATTCATCTTCTCAGTGGAGGTTCCCCGTATCTGAGATGAATGGTGAGGGGTTTCTTCCTCTCCCATCTCTGCCTTTGTGGTCTCCCTCCCATTTGTGTTTGGTCTCCTTGGGAATTCAGTACCAGCCTGCTTTTCTGCTTCCCTACCCTTTCCAGTGTAGCTCCTCTGAGCGATTAAGTGTGGACAGTCACTTCTGCCAGGTTTGGGGGTGTTTTCTAGGTTAGTTCTCCTGATATGACTGTTTTCTAGGTGCATCCATGAGATGAGGTAAGCTTAGGACCCTCCTACACTGCCATCTTCCCAGCATCCTTCATGACAGTATTCTTTTTCCAAATAGATTGCCCAGTTTTATTTGCTTATTTATTTTTAAGTTTATATTTTTATTTAAAAACTTTTTAATCAAAATATTTTTTTCAGGAATAGAATAGTGATTCATCACACCTTTAACACCCAGTGCTCATCCCAACCAGTGTCTTCCTTAATGCCCCTCACCCCTTTAACCGTTCCCCCCATCTAACACCCTACCAGAAACCCTCAGTTTGTTCTCTGTATTTAAGATTCTCTTTTGGTTGGTCTCCGTTTCTGTTTTTATATTATTTTTGCTTCCCTTCCCTTATGTTCTACTGTTTTGTATCTTAAATTCCACTTATGAGTGAAGTCATAATGATATTTGTCTTTCTCTGACTGACTTATTTTGCTAGCATAATAACTCTAATTCTATCCACATTGCAAATGGTAAGATTTTGTTCCTTTTGATCACCAAGTGGTATTCCATTGAATATATATCCCACTTCTTCTTTATCCATTTATCAGCATGACAGTATTCTTATTATGACGTCCTCTTGTAATGGAAGCATTTTGTCATGATTGGTTGCATCTGCTTTAAAATCAATATCTAGGGGAAGTATTTTTCTTCTTATATTCTCAATAGTGTTCAGGTATAACATAATTTCCTAGTAGCATTACAATTCCTTTGAATTTAATTACAAAATATGACCAAATCTCACCCATCACTAGCTATATGATTAGATAGATCTTCATTATAGCAATCTCTAATTACTTTAAATTTGGAAACATCCTAGTATTTGGGCTTCAAATATGTTCTTGTGATCTTCTAAACTATAATTTATTTATTGCACAAAATGTAACATCTCAATCACTCCCAAAGCATTCTTTCATTTTAAAAATGATCTTTTCCCTTGCAACCATCATCTAGTAAACTGTGATTTTAAGTGATTTTCTTAAACACTTATGTTTGAAAAACATATTGATGAAGCATCATATCTTCATGTTAATTCTTTTTCCATTCTGTAATATAAATGAATTAAAAATGGCTGCTGTATATTGGCAGGCTGGTCCCATTTGCTCAATATCCTGTTGCTGCCAAGCTCAAATGTTTATACATCCAGTTTTTTGTTGTTGTTGTTGTTGTTGTTGTTTTTAAGTAGCCCTAGGGGCACCTGTGTGGCTCAGTTGGTTAATCCTCCAACTTCAGCTCAGGTCATGATCTTGCAGTTCATGGGTTTGAGCCCTGTGTCAGGCTCTGTGCTGACAGCTCAGAGCCTGGAGCCTGCTTTGGATTCTGTGTCTCCCTTTCTCTTGGCTCCTCCCCTTCTCTCTCCCTCTGTCTGTCTCTCTCTCTCTCTCAAAAATAAATAAACATTAAAAAAATTTTTTTTAAGTAGCCATAAATTGTGGTTTTTTTTTGTTTTGTTTTTTGTTTTGTTTTTTTTGCCATTTCACTGTCTGCCTGATCTTCATGCCTGTGAAATTACGACAAACATCCGCTAACCAGAGATTAAGATCACCTCTGGCTGTCAAAGACCCTAAGCTACTGGTGACTTCTGAACTCGAGTCCCTCAGCCAGGCTGCTGAGAGACAACACGTAGGCATGTAAGTACCCTCTCCACATTACCTCTTCCTAAGACACTACCTTGCCCTCTTCTACTTCAGGGTGGTAGCCACCGGAAGGTCAGATGCTGTGAAGGACCTCCCCTCATGCAGACCTGTCAGAGTGGCCCAAATAATGCTACCTGCATGCTGCTACTACCTCATGGTCACATCTTTCTCCTTCAGCCTGAAAACTCTTGAACTCAACTGTACATTCTTCCCAACATTGAATGTTTTTCTGAATTGGAATTATTTGATTCTGTTGTATTGCCGCTAAAAAGAATGCATGGAAACAAATTAAAAACAAGGATTCTTTAGAATAAGTGAGCTAGTCGCAATGAAACACCTGGCCGTTTGTACATTTTTGGAAAATGTTAAGCCATGATGTGAAAAACATCGTCCAGAATCTAAATAGGTCCATGCTGTAGGATCACCAACTTTATAGTGAGCCCATCAGTGACACACTCTTTGAAAATCAGAAAAACACATAATTCCATACTATAGAATACAATGTGGCATATATGTTATCATCTTAGTGTAAAATATGTAAAATGGCTACTTTTGTCAATTATATTTATTGTGTATTAAATTTTTTATAACATACATGCTATTATTTAAATAAAACAGCAGTAAGAACATGAAAATGAGTAAGTGTCAACTGTTAGTAAATAACAGAACTCATTATGCAGTTACATGTGTTAAAACAATGATTATTCATATACTTTTAATATTATTACAGTTTTAGACTTATTTTAAAAAGAGTCCATATGGTACCAAATAAATGAGTATTTTCAAAGCTGAAAGCATTTGCATTATGTAGATACCCAGTCCTTCAAGAGGTGACATGTAACTTCCCACTTCTTGAGATGTGCACTTATTTCTCTAGAGAGAACATACATCATGGACAGGGGAGAAACCTGAAAAGCACTACCTCAGCCGTGCGATGAAACATAAAATTAACAGTGGCAATTCATCTTGAGAGTAAACATTCTTGATATGAATCAATAAGGATGGCATTTTGCCTCTCTGATCTTGTGCCACCAAGCACATAACTCCAGTATAGTCATTTGAAAAAACATTAGAGGGGCGCCTGGTTGGCTCAGTCGGTTAAGCATTGGACTTTGGCTCAGGTCATGGTCTCACAGTTCATGGGTCTGAGACCCACATCGGGCTCTGTGCTGACAGCTCAGAGCCTGAAGCCTGCCTTGGATTCCGTGTCTCTCTCTCTCTGCCCCTTCCTCACTCACACTCTGTCTCTCTCTGTGTCTCAAAAATGAATAAACGTTAAAAAAAAAATTAGACGTATACCAACTGAGGATCATCCCACAAAATACATTCTACAAAAGTACCCCTCAAAACTTTGCAGATCATGAAAAATATGGAAAGTCTGAGAATTGTTATAGGCAGGTAGAGCCTAAGGAGACAGGATGACTGGATGTAATGTGCCAGCTGGGATGAGTCTGGAACAGGAAAAGTTAAAACCTCAGCAAATCTGAGTAAAATAGACATTGGTCGATTATATCAATTTTTGATTACCGTACCAACTCATGTGACATTAATAATCAACAAACTGAGTCTTAGGTATGTGAAAACTCTCAGTACTATCCCCACAATTTTTATTCAGTAAATCAAACCTATTGTAAAATTAAAAGTTTATTAGTAGTCTTGGTTTATGTTTTTAACACATAATATGGCATAATTAGTCCTGCCCTGAGTGACTAGTATCTACTCTTATAGTTCTTACTATTGTTTTATTTAAATAATAACATTTATGTTATAGAAAACTGAATGATACACAGTATTATGTAATTCACAGAAACAGAAACATCTAGTTTCTATAGTTTATGTTAAGATAATAAAACATATACAACATATGATATATAATGATTTCTGATCTAGAATGGGTGTGTCACTGATGCACTTTCTATAAAGTTTGTGCCTACCGTGACATTGGCTAATTAGTATTCATAAAGAGAAAAATGACAATAAAAGAATAGTACCAACATGGGCGATATAGATTACTGTGGGGGATAATATGAAGTTGATGTTAAGACACTGTATTCCTAGGGTGTTGGCTGTTATTTCACCTCTTTCTTTTCTAATTTTATTTATTTTTGTCCTCTCTTCTTTTGTTAATGAGTCTGGATAACAGTTTATCAATTTGGTTTATCTTTTCAAACAACCAGCTCTGGTTTTCATGATGTGTTCTATTTCTTGTGTGTGTGTTTTATTTCCTTTATTTCTGCTTTAGTTTTTATTATTTCCTCCCTTCTGTATTTGGGCTTTGTTCTTCTAGGCTTAAGGTTAGTTGTTTTTTTGTTGTTGTTGTTTGTTTGTTTTTGGTTGTTTTTTTTTTTGAGATTTTTTCTTACTTCTTCAGGTAGGCCTGATTGCTATAACCTACCCTCTTATATCAGCTTTTGCTACATCCAAGACTTAAAGTTTTCATTCAAATTCCAGTTAGTTAACATCCAGTGTAATATTAGCCCCAGGTATACAATATAGTGATTCAACACTTGCATATGACACCTGGTGGTGCTCATCACCAGAAATGCAATCCTTAATCCCCATCACTTATTTTACCCATCTCCCACCCACCTCCCTTCTGGTAACCATTTGTTTCTCTATAGTTTCTAGTCTGTTTCTTGGTTTCTCTCTCTTTCCTCCCCACCCCATCTCCTCCCTGTGTCATTTGTTTTGTTTCTTAAATTCCACATGTGAGTGAAATCATATGGTATTTGTCATTCTCTAACTTATTTCACTTAGTATAATACTCTGTAGGTCTATCCGTGTTGGTGCAAATGGCAAGATTTCATTCTTTTTATGGCTGATACTATTCCATCGCATATATCTATATATACCACACCTTCTTTATCCATTCAGCAATAATGAACACTTGAGCTGCTTCCATAATATGACTGTTATAAATAATGTTGCTAAAAACATAAGGGTACGTGTATCCCTTTGAGTTAGTGTTCTTGTATTATTTGGGTAAATACCGAGTAATGTGATTGCTGGATCATAAGGTAGTTCTATTTTTAACCTTTTGAGGAACTTCCATACTCTTTTCCACAGTGGTTGCACCACGTTTGCATTCCCACCAATCAGTGCACAGGGGTTCCCCTTTCCTCATATCCTTGCCAACACCTGTTGTTTCTGTGTTGTTGATTTTACCCATTCTGACAGGTGGGAGATGATATCTCTTTGTAGCTTTGATTTGTATTTCCCTGATGATAAGTGAAGATGAGCATCTTTTTATGTATCTGTTGGCCATCTGGATGCCTTCTTTGGAGAAGATGTTGCCCAATGTCTGTTGCCCTTTAGTTTTATTGATTGTTTTCTTCGCTGTGCAGAAGGTTTTTATTTTGGTGTAGTCTCAGTAATTTATTTTTCCTTTAATTTTCTTTGCCTAAGGAGGCATATCTAGAAAGAAGTTGGTACGTCCAATGTCAAAGAAGTTACTACCTATATTCTTTGCTAGGATTTTTATGGTTTCAGGTCTCACATTTAGGGTTTTAATTCATTTTGAATTTATTTATGTGTATGATGTAAGAAAGTGTCCAGTTTCATTCTTTCGCATGTTGTTGTTCAGTTTTCCCAACACCATTTGTTGAAGAGACTTTCTCCCATTGGATCATCTTTCCTGCTTTGTTGAAGATTAACTGATCCTATAATTGTGGGATTATTCCTGTGTTTTCTATTCTGTTCCATTGATGTCTGTGTCTGTTTTTGCTTCAGTATCATACTGTTTTGGAGCCACAGGAAGGATCCATTTCTGATTGATATAACAATCTCCTAGTCAGTTAGAGGTACTTGACTGAGAAATCATTGTATCATTCAGATATGGATGGATCCTTCCTCTGTCTCTGTGTTTCCATGCCTGAACTTCTGGCTGTGCCCAAGAATAAGGTAATCTTCAACAGTAGATGGGACATATGAAAAAGACACAGGAACTATCTGAAAGGATTGCCACTGATCAGATCAAGACAACCTGAACATTAAAATGAATCATGGCAGGAATGGTTTCCCAATACTGAATGATAAACAATCCATGAGTCTACAGTGATACCTAAAAAACATTTTTAAAATGGGGATTGGAGAAAAGAGAAATACCTTTACAAAAGATTACACACAAATAAAGGTAGAAATAGAAAATGGAGATAAGAAATCACCTTTTAAAAACCATCATTCTAACAGTTTGGCCACCAATTATCAGTAGATGCTAAAGTTGTTGGGTGAAATAATGTTGGGGCATAGGAAATGGACTGTGGGAACCACAGTGAACTTAATAACTAACATACAAAGAAACCAGGCTGTGTCATGTGGCTCATGATGCAGGGTCAGTGTGAAGGGCACAATATCAGACAGTAAAAGATTTTGAAAAGAGAAGAAAAAACAGAAAAGTATAGACAAATAGAATGCACATATTGGTGGTGAATGTAAAGTCCAAGAGAAGAAGGTCACATTGAATTCACTGGATAAAAAGATCCTGTTAAAAATCAACAACTAGCTAAACCAACCAACCAACCAACAACCATAAGCTGGTGACATGATACTCATCTAAAATGCAAGGTCATAGACATTTTGAAAATAAGACACTGGAAAAAACTAAAGTATGCAAACACCAATCAAAGAAAAGCTGCTCTGGGTATAGTAATATCAGATAAAATATACAGAAAGCAAAAAGCATTGCTAGATATAAAGAAAGTTGGTACAAAGTGATAAAATGTATAGTTCACCAAGAAAGGAAAAGTTGTGCATCCCCAATTACATGACTGCCAACCATATAAAGGGAAGTATGCCAAAAACTGCAAGAAGAATCAAATCCTCAAGTAGAGTGGGAGATTTTTTCACAGCCCTCTCTCAGCAACTGATAATGGGCAGACCCCAAATCAGTAAGGATGCAGAAGATTTGAACAGGAAGCCATCTTAATATAGATTATATACATAGACATATATAGAAATATATGTAGATAGTATATATAAACATATGTTAAATAAATAGTTAAAATAGATACAATAAAATATGCTTTAATATATTTTCCTAGTAGGTATTAGGGAATACAAAATATAAACTTTAATATTATATATAATTAAATGTAAATAATACAAATATTACAAATACTATAAATAAATTTTAAAATCTAATGCATAATATATTAACATACAGAATTGTTATTTATAAAAATTAATACTTTATAACACTTATATTAATACTTATTAATATATTATAATTATGTATTATGTATTTTGTGTTTGTGATTTATCATAAATATATATTATTTTAATATGGTATATTATAATCAATATAATTATAAGAAATATAATTAATTATAAATATTAATATATAGATGTATAAATACACAAAATAAATGTAAATATAGGGAGAGAAATATATACAGAAATACTCTATCAATTTCTATGTGTATATATATAAAATATATGTATAATCTATAGATTTCTGCACATTTGCAATTATGTTCCAAGAACATCCTCTGTGGGTTTCATTCTTTTGAAATATATTTAGACTTGCTTTATGGCCAAACTATGGGAAAGAGGAGAGAGGGAAACAAACCACAAGAGACTCTTAACAATTGAGAATAAACTGAGGGTTGATGGAGGGAGGTGGGTGGGAGATGCACTGGATGAGTGATGAATATTAAGGGGGGCATTTGTGATGAGCACTGGGTGTTGTGTGTAAGTGGTGAATCACTGAATTCTATTCCTGAAAACAATATTGCACCCTTATGTTAACTGAAATTTAAATGAAAAAAAAAAAAAAAAAAAAACTTTTGTAAACATATGACGTGTGCTTAAAAATAATGTATCCCCAGCTGCCTGGGTGGCTAGGTCTGTTGAGCATCGACTTTGGCTCAGGTGACTCACGCCCTGTGAGTTCGAAGCCGGCATTGGGATCTGTGCTGACAGCTCAGAGCCTGGAGCCTGCTTCAGATTCTGTGTCTCCTTCTCTCTCTGCCCCTCCCCCACTTGTGTGCGCGCGCTCTCGCTATCAAAAATAAATGTATAAAAAAATTTTTTAAAAAGTATTGCTTTAAACTTCAGCACTTTTTAAAATTAAGACTTGTTACAGTTTTTTGGGTATTGAGCTGTGGAAGTTCTTTATATATTTTGGATATGATTGCTTTATCAGAGTTGTCATTGGCAAATGTCTTCTCCCATTCAGTAGATTGTCTTTTAGTGTGAATGGGTAAAGAAGTGATTGATATATATATCGATATATATCTATCTATATCTATATCTATATATATCGATATCTATATATCTATATATCTATATCTATATCTATATCTATATCTATCTATATATATCACACAGCAATATTATTCAGCCATGAAAAAGAATGAAATCTTGCCATTTTCAACAACATGGATGGAACTAGAGAGTATAAGGCTAAGTGAAATAAGCCAGTCAGAGAAAGATAAATACAGTATGGTTTTATTCACGTGTGGAATTTAAGAAACAAAGGGTGGAACAAAAGGAGAGAGAAACAAACCAAGAAACAGACTTTTTTACTATAGAGAATAAGCTGATGGTTACCAAAGGGGAGTTGCTTGGGGGATGGGTAAATTAGGTGATGGGGATTAAAAGGTGCACTTATCATGATAAGCACTGAGTAATGTATAGCATTGCTGATTCACTCTATTGGACAACTGAAATTAACAAAACATTGCATGTTAACTATACTGGAATTAAAACTAAAAACTTAAAGTATATATAATTTCCATACTATAAATAAAATCAGAAAATTTATTATAAATGTAAAGTTTGGATCACTGATATAAAGGCAAATAAAAAGAAACCATTAAAAAGCATCAAAAAAAAACCCCAAAAAACAAAAACAAAAACAAAACCCTAAGCTAAAATGGAACCAAAACAGGGAAGGGAACAATGATATTCAATTGTATTTAGATGAAATTGCCTGCCTGAAAAGTCCCTTGAATGGGCTTTAGCTCATTGCAGTTTGAAAAAGGACAGTAGCAAGTATAAGACAAGCTCAAAAATGAATGGAGGGGTCAGGTCCCAGTGTACTCTGTCCCCTTGTGGGAATTGCTAAGGGAAACACTTTGGTGTTTTGATTCCATACAGATTAAAACTAATTAAGATGTCATTTTCACCTCTTAGGTACACAGAAAATGCACAAGTTTGATCACACTGTCAGCAAGACTTAGGGGAAACAGGCATTCTTAGACATTGCTGGTGGGAGTGTGAATATAAATTGGTGAAACAACAATTTATTAACTAGAGGGTATAATTCAAAGTGAAATAAGTCAGAGAAAGACAAATACCATATGACTTCACTGACATGTGCAATTGGAGAAACACAGCAAATGTACAAGCCAAAAAGAGACAAACAAAAAAACCAGACTCTGAAATACAGAGAACAAAATGGTGGTTGCCAGAGGGGAGGTGGGTGAGGGACATGTGAAACAGATATAGGGGATTGAGAGTGTACTTATCTTGAGGACCACTGAGAAATATATAGAATTTTTGAATCATTATACTGTACATCTGAAAACAACATAACACTGTATGTTGATTATACTTCAATACAAAAATGAATAAACTGTACATGGGGTGCCTGGGTGGCTCAGTTGGTTGAGCCACCAGCTTTGGCTCAGGTCATGATCCCACCATTCTGAGTTCAAGCTCTGTGTCAGGCTCTGTGCTGATAGGTCAGAGCCTGGAGCCTGCTTCACATTCTGTGTCTCCCTCGCTCTCTGTCCTTCCCCTGCTCACACTGTCTCTGTCTCTCAAAAAAGGAATAAATGTTAAAAAAATTCTTAAAAATGAATAAACTGTACAAACAAGTAAACAATTTAGGTATGGAAGGCAGTCTAATAAAATTAAAGATGCATATACCATATCCCCACAATTTCACCTTGTTTTAAGGTGAAAATTAGCGTACAGATTGGCTACCTTTGCGTAAGAGGGGATACAGATATTTATTTGCTTGATTGTGCATAAAGAACATGGGAAGACACAAATGGAATTAAGAACAGAGATTTCCAAGAAGTAGAAGTCTGAGGATATCTTTTTTTTCTTTTAATAGCCGTTTTAGGTTTACAGCAACATTGAGCAGAAGGTACAGAAGTTTCCCATGTTTTCCTCTACATGCATAGGTTCCCCTCTATCCATGTTTCCCACCAGAGATGTACATTCATTACAATAGATAAATGAACCTACATTGACACATCATTACCAGCCAAAGTCCACAGATTTCACTAGGGTTGATTCTTGGGTTGTTCATTCTGTGGGATTGGACAAATTTTTGATAACATGTATCCACCATTATAGTTTCATACCCACTAGTTTCACTGCTCTAAACATCCTCTGTGCTGCACCTATTCATCCCTCCCCCTCCCTCTTCCCTAAGCCCTGATAGTCACTGACCTTTTTACTGTCTCCATCATCATGCCTTTTCTAGAATGTCATATAATTGGAATCCTAGTGTATGCAGCCTTTTCAGATTGGCTTCTTCCACCTAATAACATCTTTTTAGGTTTTCTTCCATGTCTTTTCAGAGCTTGATAGCTTCTTTCTTTTTTAAAATTTTTTTTAACATTTATTTATTTTTGAGACAGCATGAACAGGGGAGGGTCAGAGAAAGAGGGAGACACAGAATCTGAAACAGGTTCCAGGCTCTGAGCTGTCAGCACAGAGCCCGACGTGGGGCTCGAACCCACAGACTGCGAGATCATGACCTGAGCCGAAGTCGGACGCTTAACCGACTGAGCCACCCAGGCGCCCTGATAGCTTATTTCTTTACAGCACTTTACAGGAATAATATTCTTTACAGGAATAATATTCCATTGTTAGCTATACCACAGTTTACTTAACCATTCACCTATTGACAGACATCTTGGTTAAATCCCACTGTTGGAAATTATGAATAAAACTGTTCTAAACATCCATGTGTTGGTGTCTGTGTGGATAAAAGTTTTCAGCTGTTTGGATAAATACTAAGGAGCACAATCAATTGTTGGACTGTAGGGGAAGAGTTTTGTAAGAACAACTGAACTGTCTGCAAAGTGGCCATACCATTTTGCATTGCCGCTATTCTAACAGATGTGTAGTGGTATCTCACTGTTGTCTTATTTTATTATTTTTTAAATGTTTATTTGTGAGAGAGAGACCAGGAGAGGTGTGGGGTGGGTGGTGGGGACAGAGATTCCAAAGCAGGCTCTATGCTCACAGCAGCAATGTGGGGATTGAACTCATGAACCATGAGATCATGACCTGAGCCAAAGTCAGATGCTCAAGCAAATGAGCCACCCAGGTGCTCCCTCTCTATTGTTTTAATTTGCATTTCCCTCGTGACATATGATGTAGAGCACATTTTCATATGCTTATTTGCCACCTGTATGTCTTTCTGGTGTGGTGTCTTTTAAGGTCATTGCCCCATTTTTCAATTCGGTTGTTCCCTTACTGTTGAGTTTACAGAGTTCTTTGTGTATTTTGATAACAATCCTTTACAGATGTGTCTTTTGCAAATATTTTCTCCCAGTCTGTGGCTTCTCATTTTGTTCTTTTGATGAGAATGACTTCTTATTTGTTTTTACTCTTTAATATTTGGTTTGAATCATTGGACTCCAAAACTTAACAGTATGGTTTGAGGAAAAAAACCCTAAACTTGTTTGAGAATTTGCCCTGGAAAAATCTGGTGTACTTAAGCTTACTTTGTATTTCATAACATTGAAGCTAGAGTTGCAACTATGTGCTCATTCCTGGCATAAACACATACTGAATCAAGTGTTGTTTTTCCATTTATTTAATAAACATTTACTTTTTAAACTATACAATTGGTTGCCACTCACCCTGAGACTCCACTCTGGTTCTGCACTGCGAGTGGTGAAGGCATTTATTGTCCTGACCCTGGAATTCCTCTCCCATGACCAGGACCAGCTCACCCAGGAGCTGCAGCAGCATGTGAAGTCAGTGACAGCCCCATATAAGTACCCGAGGAAGGTGATTGAGGGCAGATGGATGGGATCTGGTCCCCGCCAGTGGTTCCTGGGGCTCTGCTGCCCCAAATCCCCTAGCGTGGCCATGGAAATCTTATGTAGCCAACAGATTGAGCATTTTTCTCTACAGAAAAAGCATTTAACTTAGTGGTTTGGGGGAACCAACTTAATCAGATGGAATCTTTATCTTTTGTCAGAAAACCAAAAGGAATCCATGGCTGGCAGGTCAACCTAAAAGAAAAAAATCACACGAGTGCCTAGAAATATCCAAGAAGGTTATTTGTAATCTTTAAAAACTGAAAAAGAAATTCCAGTAGACGACTGCCAATGTTTTAAAAACATTATTTGTATTAAGAAATACATTCTAAATTGCAGCACAATACACATTTAGATACATAACAGATAAAAGCTAATGAGCTAATATTTATTCTAGCATACAATACATTCTGATAGTTTTTATTCTGCTTCATTTGTTTTCAGTGCCCTGTTCAACCTATGGAAATGTCTAGCTGTTGAGAAATGATTAAATTATTCATGGTATTTGATGTTCTTATAATTAAAAAAAATTTTTTTTAATGTTTATTTATTTTTGAGACAGAGAGAGACAGAGCATGAACGGGGGAGGGTCAGAGAGAGGGAGACACAGAATCTGAAACAGGCTCCAGGCTCTGAGCTGTCAGCACAGAGCCCGACGCGAGGCTCGAACTCACAGACTACGAGATCATGACCTGAGCTGAAGTCGGCCGCTTAACCGACTGAACCACCCAGGCGCCCCTGACGTTCTTATAATTTAAAAAGGTGATGCAGATCTCTAGTTTGAAACCTCAAAATATCACAACAATATCTTACTAAGAGAAAAACAGCAGGCTGTAAATGAATGTACATAATATCCTATCCATTGAAACAGTTTGAAAGGATACATATGCCAAAATTTTAACATTTCCTTCTTTTGTAATCATACATTGCTGCATTTTCAGAATGTTTACAATCAGGACATAAAGCCATTCAGCTAACATTTATTGAGCATTCACTATGGGTGCCAGGCTCTGGACTCAAAGATTTACGAGTTTTATAATTTCATTTAATTCCCTTCAAACTTAAGATGGTGTAACCATCCATTTTATGGAGTGAAAATGGAGGCTCAGAGACTCCCAAGTAAATTGCCTGCAGTTGGGGTTAATAAAACAATGGAGGTGTGTCTCATGTTCATGAAATACAGCCAGACCAACACTAAACCATCCTACACACCTAGAAAACTGATTGGAGGATTAACACAACAATCTGCACAACCTGAACCACATGATTCAGCAGGTACACACGGCACAGAGAGCTGAACTTGGGGAGCGAGAAGCGGCAAAAGGTAGGGAACCACTTTTGTGGGCGGAGAGAGGATGGAGACTGGGGAGAGGGGGAGAATATGGGAAAAGCACCCCTCCCCAAAAGGAGCTGGAGAGAGTGGAAAATTGGAAACAGCCACAGGGACTAAACTAAAAAGGGAGAAAAGAGAAAGGAGAGGGTTTAAATTCCATTAAGACTGTAAACAAGGGGAACGCAAAGGCTGCAATTATGCAGCTCGATACCTGGCGGTGCTCTGGTGGGAAGGGGAGAATCCCCAGGAAAAGAGTGGGGTCTGGGAGGTCCTCGGGCCACACAGGGAAAAGCGGTGCCACTGCTGGTTCCAGCAGACCCCGGAAGGCAGCCACATTCACTGGTGCTGGGGCAAGGTTGTTGAGGGTGAAGCCTGGTGCCAGATGTGTGTTGCGATTTTCCCTGTTCCCTGAAACCTTGAGGCTATACTATCTCGTGATCTTTTTTTGGGGCGGGATGGCACCTGGCCACAGTCTCGGGGCACCAGCAACAGCAGGGTCCAGCAAGCGTTACTGGGTGCAGCCAATATTCAGCCGTTGCTGATTCAGCCACTGCTCGGTGAGACCCTCCCGCAGAGGGGCGGAGCGGGTCAAAGCCACAGTCCTTCAGAAGTAAGGGTCTGGGGAAAACAGCCACATCTGAGACAAAACTTGGGAGAGAGGTACTGCCTGGGGCCTGGTGATGGAGAGTGGAAAAGCAAGGAGTGGATGAGAGCTGAAGACGGAGGACCGGTGTGCAATTGCTGATCTGGGAGAACAGACTGGGTGGCTGGGTGGCGCCATTTTTCACCACTCCCACCGATGCGCACCGCAAGAATCCACCCCAGTAGGCTAGCAGCGCCATCTAGTGGAGAGCAGAGCTGTTACACTGAGCCCAGCCCAACTGGGCCAACTTCGACCTTCAAGAACACAAGTTTCACTATCGGCTTAGTTTAGGGACTATAAAGCGCTACATAGACTGACTTTAACAAAGTGATTTCAGTCCTACTTCAATCTGTTAGGTCCACCTATTCAATTTTCTTTCATTTTTTTTTTCTCTTTTACACTTTTCCTTGAATACAGAAAGAAAAAATTCACTTTTATTTTCAATTTTTATTAAAAATATCTTTCTTTAATTTTTATTACTATATTTTTTATTTTGTGTAATTTTTTTCAAATTCTACTTTGCTTCCATCATTTTATTTTAGTCTACTTCAGTGTACTCACCTTTTCAAATTTGCAATTTCCTTTTTTTCCTTTCTTTTTTCTCTTTTTTGTTTCTTTTCTTTTTCTTGAATGCAGAAAGAGAAAAACTTCATTTTTACTTTCAATTTCCATTAAAATATTCTTATTTAATTTTCATTACTATATATTTTTGCTTTTATGTAAATTTTTTCAAATTCTATTTTGCTTCCATCATTTTATTTTAGTTTACTACAGTGTATTCACTTTTTTCAAATTTTCAAAAGATTTCTTTCTTTTTTGTTCTTTTTTCTCTTTTTCATTTCTTTTCTTTTTTCTTAAATACAGAAAATAAAAAAATCATACTTTTAATTTTTATTACAAATATTTTCCTTTAAATTTTTTTCTACTATATTCTTTACTTTTGTGTATATTTTTTCAAATTCTATTTTGCCCCCATCATCTCATTTTGGTCGACTTCAGTGCATTCATTTTTTCAAATTCTCAAATGATTTCTTTTTTTTTCCTCCCCCCCCCTTTCTTCTCTAATCTGTCAAACCACTTTCAACATCCAGACCAAAACACACTTAGGATCTAGCATCATCTATTCAATTTTGTGTGTGTGTGTGAGTTTTTAATTTTTAATTTTAATGCTTTTTTATTTTAATTTTTTTAATTTCAATTTTTCTACCTCATTAATTCCTTTTCTCCCTTCAAAATGACAAAACGAAGGAATTCACCCCAAAAGAAAGAGCACGAGGAAACGACGGCCAGGGATTTGACCAACAAAGATACAAGCAAGATGTCTGAACCAGAATTTAGAATCACAATAATAAGAATACTAGCCAGAGTCCAAAATAGGTTAGAATTCCATTCTGCAGAGATAAAAGAAGTAAAAAATAATGAGAATTAAATTAAAAATGCTATAACTGAGCTGTAATCATGGATGGATGCCGCGGCGGCAAGGATGGATGAGGCAGAACAGAGAATCAGCGATATAGAGGACAAACTTATAGAGAATAACAAAGAAGAAAAAAAGAGGAAGATCAAGGCAAAAGAGCACGATTTAAGAATTAGAGAAATCAGTGACTCATTAAAAAGGAACAACATCAGAATCATAGGGGTCCCAGAAGAGGAAGAGAGAGAAATACTGGTAGAAGGGTTATGTGAGCAAATCAAGGTGGAAAACATTCCTAACCTGGGGAAAGACACAGACATCAAAATCTAAGCACAGAGGACCCCCATTAGATTCAACAAAAGCCTACCATCAACAAGGCATATCATAGTCAATTCACAAAATACTCAGGAAAGGAGAGAATCTTGAAAGCAGCAAGGGAAAGAAGTCCTTAACCTACAAGGGAAGGCAGGACAGGTTTGCAGCAGACCTATCCACAGAAACTTGGCAGGCCAGAAAGGAGTGGTGGGATATATTCAGTGTGCTGAATCAGAAAAATATGCAGCCAAGAATTCTTTATCCAGCAAGGCTGTCATTCAAAATAGAAGAAGAGATAAAAAGTTTCCCAGACAAACAAAAATTAAAGGAGTTTGTGACCACCAAACTAACCCTGCAAGAAATTTTAAGGGGGACTTTCTGAGGGGAGAAAAGATGGAAATAGATGTGTGTGTGTGTGTGTGTGTGTGTGTGTGTGTGTGTACCAAAAACAGTAAAAGATTAGAAAGGACCAGAGAACACCACCAGAAACTCCACCTCTACAAGCATCATAATGGCAATAAATTCATATCTTTCAGTATTCACTCTAAACGTCAATGGACTCAATGCTCCAAATGAAAAGACATAGGGTAACAGAATGGATAAGAAAACAAGATCCATCTATATGCTGTTTACAAGAGACCCACTTTAGACCTAAAGACACCTTCAGATTGAAAATAAGGGGATGGAGAACCATCTATCATGCTAATAGTCAACAAAAGAAAGCCGGAGAAGCCATACTTATATCAGACAATCTAGACTTTAAAATAAAGACTGTATCAAGAGATGCAGAAGGGCATTATATCATAATCAAGGGGTCTATCCACCAAGAAGACCTAACAGTTGTAAATATTTATGCACCAAATGTGGCAGCACCCAAATATTTAAATCAATCACAAACATAAAGAAACTCATTGATAGTAATACCATAATAGTAGGAGACGTCAACACCCCACTCACAGCAATGGACAGATCATCTAATCAAAAAATCAACAAGGAAACAATGGCTTTGAATGACACACTGGACCAGATGGACTTAACAGATACATTCAAAACATTTCATCCTAAAGCAGCAGAATATACATTCTTCTCCAGTGCACATGGAACATTCTGCAGAATAGATCACATACCGAGACACTAATCAGCCCTAAGTAAGTACAAAAAGATCGAGATAATACCGTGCATATTTTCAGACCACAACACTATGAAACTTGAAATCAACCACAAGAAAAAATTTGGAAAGGCAACAAATACTTGGAGACTGAAGAACATCCTCCTAAAGAATGAATGGGCTAACCAAGCAGTTAAAGAGGAAATTAAAAAGTATATGGAAGTCAATGAAAATGATAACACCACAACCCAAAACCTCTGGGACACAGCAAAGGTGGTCATAAGAGGAAAGTATATAGCAATCCAGGTCTTCGGAAAGAAGGAAGAAAGGTCTCAGATACACAACCTAACCTTACGCCTTAAGGAGCTGGAAAAAAGAACAGCAAATAAAACCCAAAACCAGCAGAAGACAGGAAATAATAAAGATTAGAGGAGAAATTAATGCTATTGAAAGCAAAAAAAAAAAAAAAAACCCGAAAAAACAGTAGAACAGATCAATGAAACCAGAAGCTGGTTCTTTGAAAGAATTAACAAAATTGATAAACCACTGGCCGGTTTGATCAAAAAGAAAAAGGAAAGGACCGAAATAAAATCAAGAATGAAAGAGGAGAGATCACAACCAACAACACAGAAATAAAAACAATAATAAGAGAATATTATGAGCAATTATATGCCAATAAAATGGACAATCTGGAAGAAATGGACAAATTCCTAAAAACGTATACACTACCAAAACTGAAACAGGAAGAAATAGAAAATTTGGACAGATTTCCAGTAAGGAAATCGAATTAGTAATCAAATATCTGCCAAAAACAAGAGTCCAGGGCCAGATGGCTTTCCACACAAATTCTACCAAACATTTAAGGAAGAGTTAACACCTATTCTCTTGAAACTGTTCCAAAAAATAGAAATGGAAGGAAAACTTCCAAACTCTTTCTATGAAGCCAGCATTACCTTGATTCCAAAACCAGACAGAGACCACACTAAAAAGGAGAACTATAGACCAATTTCCCTGATGAACATGGATGCAAAAATCCTCAACAAGATATTAGCCAACTGGATCCAACAATACATCAAAAAACTTATTCACCACAACCAAGCAGGATTTATACCTGGGATGCAGGGCTGGTTCAATATATGCAAAACAATGGGATTCATCACATCAATAAAAGAAAGGACAAGAACCATATGATCCTTTCAATAGATGCAGAGAAAGCATTTGACAAAATACAGCATCCTTTCTTGATAAAAACCCTCAAGAAAGTAGGGATAGAAGGAGCATACCTTGAGATCATAAAAGCCATATATGAATGACCCAACGCTAATATCATCCTCAATGGGGAAAAACTGAGAGCTTTCCCCCTGAGGTCAGGAACAAGACAGGGATGTCCACTCTAGCCACTGGTATTCAACATAGTATTGGAAGTCTTAGCCTCTGCAATCAGACAACACAAAGAGATAAAAGGCATCCAAATCAGCCAGGAGGAGGTCAAACTTTCACTCTTCACAGATGACATGATACTCTATGTGGAAAATCCAAAAGATTCCACCACAAAACTGCTAGAATGGATTCATGAATTCAGCAAAGTTGCATGATATAAAATCAATGCACAGAAATCGGTTGCATTCCTATACACCAAGAATGAAGCAACAGATAGAGAAATCAAGGAATCGATCCCATTTACAGTTGCACCAAAAACCGTAAAATACCTAGGAATAAATCTAACCAAAGAGGTGAAAAATCTATGCACTGAAAACTATAGAAAGCTTATAAAAGAAATTGAAGAAGACACATAAAAATGGAAAAGGATTCCATGCTCCTGGATAGGAAGAACAAATACTGTTAAAATGTCGATACTACCCAAAGCAATCTACATATTCAATGCAATCCCTATCAAAGTAACACCAGCATTCTTCACAGAGCTAGAACAAATAATCCTAAAATTTGTATGGAACCAGAAAAGACCCCATATAGCCAAAGCAATCTTGAAAAAGAAAACCAAAGCAGGAGGCATCACAATCCCCGACTTCAAGCTATACTACAAAGCTGTATTCATCAAGACAGTATGGTATTGGCACAAGAACAGACACTCAGTTCAATGGAACAGAATAGAGAACCCAGAAATGGACCCACAAACGTATGGCCAACTAATCTTTGACAAAGCAGGAAAGAATATCCAATGGAATAAAGACAGTCTTTTCAGCAAGTGGTGCTGAGAAAACTGGACAGCGACATGCAGAAAAATGAACCCGGACCACTTTCTCACACCATACACAAAAATAAACTCAACGTGGATGAAAGACTTAAGTGTAAGACAGGAAGCCATCAAAATCCTTGAGGAGAAAGCAGGCAAAAACCTCTTTGATCTTGGCCGCAGCAACTTCTTACTCAACATGTCTCTGGAGGCAAGGGAAACAAAAGCAAAAATGAACTACTGGGACCTCATCAAAATAAAAATCTTCTGCACAGCAAAGGAAACAATCAGCAAAACTAAAAGACAACTGACAGGATGGGAGAAGATATTTGCAAATGACATATCAGATAAAGAGTTAGTATCCAAAATCTATAAAGAACTTATCCAACTCAACACCCAAAAAACAAATAATCCAGTGAAGAAATGGACAAAAGACATGAATAGACACTTCTCCAAGGAAGACATCTAGATGGCCAACCAACACATGAAAAAATGCTCAACATCACTCATCATCAGGGAAATACAAATCAAAACCACAATGAGATACCACCTTACACCTGTCAGAATGGCTAACATTAACAACTCAGGCAACAACAGATGTTGGTGAGGATGCGGAGAAAGGATCTCTTTTGCATTGTTGGTGGCAATGCAAGCTGGTGCAGCCACTCTGGAAAACAGTATGGAGGTTCCTCAAAAAACTAAAAATAGAACTACCCTATGACCCAGCAATTGCACTACTAGGCATTTGTCCATGGGATACAGGTGTGCTGTTTCAAAGGGACACATGCACCCCCATGTTTATAGCAGCACTATCAACAAGAGCCAAAGTATGGAGCCAAATGTCCATCGATAGATGAATGGAAAAGGAAGATGTGGTATATATATACAATGGAGTGTTACTCAGCAATCAAAAAGAATGAAATCTTGCCATTTGCAACTACGTGGATGGAACTGGGGGGTATTATGCTAAGTGAAATTAGTCAGAGAAAGACAAAAATCCTATGATTTCATTCATATGAGGACTTTAAGGGACAAAACAGATGAACATAAGGGAAGGGAAACAAAAATAATATAAAAACAGGGAGGGGGACAAAACCGAGGAGACTCATAAATCTGGAGAACAAACTGAGGGTTACTGGAGGGGTTGTGGAGGGGGGAATGGGCTAAATGGGTAAGGGGCATTAAGGAATCTACTCCTGAAATCATTGTTTCACTATATGCTAACTAAGTTGGATGTAAATTTTAAAAAATAAAAAAATTAAAAAAATAAAAGGATGGAGCTGGAACTCAGACTTACATGTATCTAACAACAGAGATCATGCTTCGAGTGTTAGGCTGTACTGCCTCATAGAGAGGAGAACGCAAGATGCATACCAGTTAGTATGGACTAGATGTTATTGTGGGTAATAAATAGCCTCAAAGTCTTAATGGCTTATAATAAGGGAAGTCTCTTCCTTGCTCATGCCACATGTCCACGATGGTCCTCCTGAGACCAGGATAAAAGAGCACCCATCATAGGTAACTCCCAGGTGCCATAAGAGATGGACAGAGAGGTGACCAGACACAGTTGTTCCCAAGTATTGTGTTCGAGGTGGCACAATTCACCCCCACTCACATTTCACTAGTCAGAGCACATCACAGGGCTGTGTCTAGCTTTCCAGGAGGACAATGTGGCATGCTTGGTGGAGCCTAGTGAGGCTACCACAAGGTACCAGCCTGTCTGGGGGACTGTGCAGGGGCAAAGGAGGGACGTGTGGAATATTGGTAGGAAATGTTAGCAGGACTAAGGATGGGTTCTTCCTCAACTAGGTGGAATTTGTCCCAGAGCTGCCCAAAATCATCACTGGCAAGACTAAGAGAAGTGAACTTTGGAAAAAGGAGTTTGGTCAGATGTAATCTGCAAAACACTCAGAAACCACTGTATGATCATGGACAATCCCTGACTGCCTCAGTTTCCCCACAATGGAGAGGATGAGGAGGGAGTGTTGGGCAATGATCTGTAACTGCATCAAGAGTGCCCACATTCCAACATTTTTGTTCTTTTAAATTAATATCAGTTCCTATCCTTCCTCCAAATCCCTGGGTAAGTGCTCAAATGTGGCCTGGGTAAGAGAACACTGACATCAGCAGCCAAGGTGACCCTGTGTTGTGGTTTTATCCTGTGAATGAACTGGCACTAAATGCTGTCCCCGCATAATTCTGTCCAAGTCCCATAAGAGAAATTTCCAGGGCTAGATTCTCCCTCCTGGTGAAAGGAACAGCTTTGAATCCAAATGACAGCCCTGCCTTAGTATAAAGCTAGGTTCTCTTTTCTGCTTATTATGGATCTTTGATAAGAAATACAATTGCTGAGAAGTCTGTTTTGCTTGCTGTTTGCTATGAGCATTGTGAGACCTTTCCTGATTGTAACCCGCTGTAGAATGGGCTGTAAAACTTCCTAAATGTAGTCTGATATGTAATGGAATGAGTGATTGTATACAAACTAACCGGCATTTCTCGCTTCTGTAAACCTGCTTGCTTAGCACATTCCTCACCTACCCCCTTCCCCCTTTCTTCCTCCCGCCACAAGTAAAAACCTCCCCTGTGCTATTTGTCTCTGTCTATAAAAACGCTATACCAACCCTAATCGTGGCCTCTTGTGTCACCGGCGACGAGTGCGCAGAGGACCAGGTTCGAACCTGCAATAAACGACCCTTGCCGCTTGGCTTTGACTTACGACTCTGGTGGTCTTTTGTGGGAGGTTTTGGAATTTCAGGCATTACACTGGTTCCAGGGGCCCTGGGTGACTCCTTATGCCCGTTCAACAACTAGGACACAGAGGTCAGGGGGACACTCCTGTGGCCTCAGGTGTCTGTCTCTGCCTGGCTTGCCCATGCCCTGCTGGAGGTGATGCCTGGGCCAGAGCTAGTGAGGTGTCTGGGGAAGGGAGAAGGGGCCGAGGGCAGCCCAGCGTGGTGACTCCACTTGCTTGTAAAACCATGGCTCACTGCTCCATCCACCATCCCATGGATCTGCTGCCTCTGCTGCCTCTGAATGCTGCTGCTGCTTCTCGGCCCCAGCCTGTGCCAGCACAAGTGAGTGAGGGATCTGCCCCTTGGGGACTCATGAGTCCTGCAGGACTCCTCCAGCTCTTTCCCAGGGTGCCCAATCCTGCATTCCTTCCATGGGTCCCAGGAGCTCTGTTTCCCCAGCCCTCCCTTGGGGTCTTCACTCACTCACCCTTCCCAGGGTCCAGGAATAGTATTCTCAGCCTCACCAGGGGCCCAGAGCCCCCACTCCACCCCCACTTTATCACCTCCTCCTGCCATCTTCAGCTCTCCCAGCTGCTGGCCTGTGATCCTGAGCTGACCCTTCACTCCGTCCATCCTTGGGGCCTGAGATGGCACCACAAGGGCGGGGGGTGGACGGGGGGGGGGCACCAGAGTATGAGAGAAAAACGGGCAGAGGGAGCTGAGCCTGAGGGTGGGGAAAGCACATATTGTCTCTTGCTCACCTACCCCAAGAGTCACCCTTGAAGGGCCCCCTCTGCAGCTGCTTACTTCTGAGCTGCACAGACACACATGTGCAGAGGAAGAAACAGACACCACAAACACAGAGACACACAGGCATGGAACCACCCACAGCCTCATCTGGGGACTCAGGTATGGGGCTCATGGACAGGCTCACACACAGACCTACACAGCAGAGGAAGAGAGGAAGAGAGAGGGAGAGGAGAGAGGGAGAGTGAGCAAGATCTCTCTCTCTCTCTCTCTCTCTCTCTCTCTCACACACACACACACACACACACACACACACACACGGATACATACACTCAGGGATACATACATTCAGGGACATGTGCAACACTCCCATGAAGGAAACCCTACACACACTGGACACACACAGAAAACACATACACACACAGTTGTGATCAGAAACACCCAAAGTGACAGCAAATTCACACATACAACCATTACACACACAGACACGAAACACAGATACACACAGATACTCCCACAGGGACACATGTACCCAAGAGATACAGATAATACATACAGTCACAGACACAGAGATTTGCACAGCAGATATATGCTCATTCAGAGACACAGACACAGACACAGATAACACATGCATACAGATAAACACGAGGAAAATGATGAGGGAGCATAAGGCAAGCTGCCAGGCCTCAAACCCCTGTCCCCACCCCGAGGTGGGATATGTATGATATCCCTTGGGCACTCCTAGCTGCCCAAGAACAAAGCAAAAGGAAAAAAAAACAAATGGTTACCTGATAGAGATCATAGTCCTGCAGGGCTTGTCTCCATCTATTTACAAATATCTTAGTAAATCACGAGAAAAAGGCAAAGGCAGTAGTAATCTCCAGAAACCTATGGACTTGGTTTCCTAGAGCCCCAGCATCATCCCTCCATAGTGATGCCATAGGAAACTAAGGCAGAAGGAAATGGCAGATAGAACTAAATTTCCTTACAACCTGCATCCCATTGACAGATACTTGAGGCCAGCAGAGTGAAACATTTCTCCAGGAACTCCCTCTGTCTTAATGCTAATGCTTTGCGAGAGGGCAAACAACCCTAGTTTGACAATAGCTAGGCCTCCAGTATCCTGGGAGTCTTCTTTAGCATATGAAAGTCTCATTGGAAACTACCTGGACTTGACCTCCCCACCAGCTCCACAGTATATAACTATTCTCTCCTCCTGGTGCCTGGGCAGCTCTTCAGCCAGGGCCACTGGTCCTGTCCCCGTGCTTTAATGAAATCACCTTTTTGCACCAAAGACAACTTCAAGAATTCTTTCCCCACGAACCCCACTGTCACCCCCAAACCTCATCAGAAAACATGAAAACAACCAAATAACAGGAAATTCATGTCCACAGTCAATATACCCACAGACACAGAACTCCGACTCAGGTACATGATGCATATTACACACACACACACACACACACACACACACACACACACTCCAGGACAGCTCTGGCACTCTAGTGGAGGCCACTACAAGAAGAAGGGGTGCACAGACCCTGGTATGATCTGTCCCATCTAAGTTGTCATGGAAGGGGGTGTTTTCCTGTTTCCAACCCTGTGCTGGGCATGTGCCCCATGTCAGTGACTTATGGAGGGTTGTGCCTAGGCCTGGATTCCAGAGACTGGCCAGGGTAGGGTGGCCACAGGGACAGGGGCACAGGGTAGAGACAGGGTCCACTTAGAGTTGAGGTGTTGCATGGGGCCAGGTCAAGAGAGGGAGACAGTTGAGTCTCTCCAGGATCCTTGGGGTGTGTCAAAGTGGGCTGTGCCCTCTCCCGCCACAATAAAGCACTGATGGCATCATCAGGACTAGTATATGACAGCATTATCATCACCACAGAGATGAATGGCCTGAGGTGCAGAAGCCGGCCTGTGACCTTGCTGCCTGGTTTGGCCTCAGCTTCGGTACAGGCTGACCTGAAGCAAAGCTGGGCTATGGGGCCAAGCATCTTTGTGGCCCCTGCTCCTTCTGGAATCTCCAGGCCCCAGCTTCCCACTCTCCCAACATCCCCTCCCAGACCCAAGTCAGCAGTGAGCCTTTTCTCAGCCTGGGTCCAGCCCTCCCCTTGAGGGCTCTGAGCCTGGTTCCCCATCTGTGCAAGGGGTTAGGGATGGTACCGTAATGCCCCCGATTTCGAATCCGAGAGACCACCAAGGAGCCGATACCAATGCAAACGCATGAGGGTTTATTTGCAAGCTCGAGCTTGGGCCCAAGTATACCTGACACAGCGGAACAGGGACTTGGACCCCTAGGTTAAGAGGCGTAGCAGTTTTATGGGGGCCAGTGGCCAATGAGATTGTAACACACACAGAAAGTTGCATAGTCACATCAGTCCACACGCAGGTGGCCAATTGAATTACAATTTACCCTATAGTAACTGTTTGAAGTAGCCTATCACTGTGGTTAGAATTGGCGCACAAGTTTGGCAGGCAAAAGGCGGGGTTTACATTCTTTGACAGTTAGGGGTTCCGCATTCCTATATGAGCCGGTTTCCAGTAAGGGTGTGCTCAGCGGCTTGACTAGGGTGGGGGAGTGTCTTAAGCAATAAGTAGGTCATGTGGGGGTTATACATGAGATGGTGGGTGTAGCACAAAATGGAGTTAGTCTTGCTCTGCTTGTCCAGGGGTAGGGGATTTTTGTTAAATTCCTTGGGTCCCACAGTACTGCCACTGGGTCCCGAGAGGTGATGTCTGCAAAGGCAAAGGCTTGGCACAGGCCTGAAACTGGAGGGAACTGTGGTTTTCACCTTTGTTGCCTTTAACAGCTGTGCAACTTTTAAGGCACCAGACTGGGAAGACACAAGCCCCAGGGAGGTGATGACGCTGATATCCACCAGTGCTCAGCACGTAGCTTCCTCTTGTCCTCAGCACAGTTCTGGACACAGGCATGGACACTCCCAGTTTACTGAAGGAAACCAGCCCAGTGTCACACAGGTGATAAGCAGCACACTGGATCTCAAACTCTAGGCTCCTGGCCCTGCCCCCACGGTCCACGAAGGGCTCCCAGGTGGGAGGCTGACATTGGCTTTGGAGACCCTTCCTCACCTCCATGAATGATCTCACTTGTTCAAGGCCCCCCAAACTCTGTTCACTGCCTCTTCTTTCCCTGCTCCAGTTATAATCAGGGTGACCCTGGCCACCCTTCATGGAATTCCCTAGGCCCCCTTATAGTCAGGGCCTCTATCCCATTCACTTTTGTGCCAGTCGGACTCCACCCCTTCTGTAGCTGGTCTCTCCTTGTATAACCAGGACAGCCCAATACTGGGGCTCTTTAGGCAGGCAGCAGGATCTAAAGGGAATGTAACACTATTGGTTTTTCACTCCTGTTTTGTTTTGGTTTTGCTTGTGTTGTATGGTTTCTCTGTATTTAAGTTGGAGCCCTTGCTTTGCTATTTTAACAGTGCCAGAGTGTTTCCTGTTATAATAAATTTACATAAAAATAAAAGTGAGGGATTTAGAGCAATGATTTTCAGTTGGGGAATCATTGAGTCAATCATGTAGAGAAACTATTTAGGAAGCTCAGCTCAGGACAGAGCCCAGGAGAGATGATCACAGTAGGTTTGTCTAGTCACCTGGGTCCCTGGCCCCTGGCCTCTGCCCACCTGCTTGGCCCTCTCCTCCCAGCATGCCTGGTGCTGCCAACAGTCTGGGTGTTGTCCCGGGTCCCCTAGGAGAGAAGCTGATGAACTATTTTTCTTAAAATGCTCTCATTCCTGGAGATTGCAGGAGATCCCTGTGAGTCAGCTGGATTTCCTGCCTTCCTCCCATCTCCCCCCACCCCCATAAGGTTCATAATGTACAGCCCATGCCAATAGGTAGGAGGGTCACACAGGTCAGTGACAGATCTACCACTGGTTGTGTTAAAATGTCTAGGTCAATTAGAGATGATTTGGGGACCAGACAGTCTTCTCACACCAATATTCCAGGATATTCCAGTCCAGGAGACATTTTTTTATTACAATTTTATCATGCTCCTATCATTCAGTTCAAATACAGTTCTTTTTCTTTGGGATTTCTTGACTCATATTCTACTTCTAGAGGAACTTCTCAATTTCTAAACGTATGAGAATTTCTTGTTATCTCTATATTAGTGATTTCTAGCACATTCTATTACCAAAACGTGCTTTGTGTGATTTCCTTCCTCTGAAATCATTTCATTCCTTTGAAATTTCCCTTATGGCCATAATAAATAAGGTGAATTTTTGTAACTGTATCCTCTGTGCCTAAAGTGAATGTGTCCTCTACCGTGTTATGTACTTGTGGACATATATATGGATATAGCTGTAGGATTAGATGGTTTGCTATCAAGATCTCTATCTTATGGATGTTCTATCTGCTTTGACTTACTGAGAGAGGGTTAAACCTTCCTGTCTGCTTGTGTATTTGATTGTTCTTGCAGTTGTGTCCTCCTTTGCTTTCTCTGTTGTTCAGCTATTGCCCATGGGAGATAGGAGTTCAGAAAGGAAGGAGAGAGCACTCAGAAGAGGTGACAGGGAGCTGGGTTCAGAGGCCCAGAAACCAAAAGGTTGGCCAAGTTTCCAGAGAGGAACTGTCATTGGGATGGCACCTGGTGGTGCACCAGGCGGGAAGCAGCTTTTCAAAAATGAGGTCACATGGGGTGTCCATATTGCTCTACCAGGGGTGAAGGCAGCTGATTGGTCGAGAGAGAGTATAAAGGTTCCAGGTTGCTAAGGCAACACCCAGACAGGTGAGGGCTTGGAAGAAGAAGGATCTTCCTCTGCTCCACCTGCTCCTGAGAGTCCACTTAACTTGCTGTTTGTGTCTTATATGGGAGGCCGGGCCCCGGTGCCAGGCTGAGACCGGGTCAAGCAACGGCTCCCTGTTGACTCAGCCAACCCGGTGGTTTCCTCTCCCATTCCCCCACTTTCAAGGGCATACGAAAGCCTTGTCAAGGCTGAGAAAGTTAAGTCCTGAAGCCTGTGGTCTGCAGGTGTTGGCAGTAATGCTACCTCCCTTTTTCTACCCCGAGTCAGATAGAAACAAACATGGGAATTGTGTTTTGCTAGCAATCTTATCAACAAGGTCTTGTTGTGACCTGTCTAGAAAATTCACAAGAAACACGGAACTAAATGTTTTGGTTGGCAGCAATTATGTGAAACCTGATTATTCTTAGAATGACCTGATCCATAAGAGTCTTATATTATAAAAGAGTGTGTGCAGCAACAATAAAGCCATCACTTGGGCCATCAGCCCAGGGGACCCTCCTGTTCCCAAACTGTCTTCTCTTCTCTCTTTTTTTCTTACATTCCCCTACCCTCAGGACCCTGATCTCGGTGTTTTTTGTGCCGGTCGCAACAGTCTTGCTCACCTAGTGATTTACTGACCTGCTGGCCTACTAACCTGTCTGAACCCTCCTCCCTCCCCTCTTGTACTTGATCTGATCCTGGTACTGTCCCTGACCCCCTTCTTCTCCTGACACACCCTCCCTTCCCTAACCCTACCCCTTTTTTATACTCCTCCCCCATCTCCAATTACCACCCCTCCCCACTTCTCCCTTGCCCACCTATACCCCATCCCTGTCTCTACCTCCTGCCTGGAACCCTTGAGTCCCCTTAAAGGACCAGGACAGGAAGGTGCAGAGGCTGTTTTTCCGGCTCCTTGTGCTTGGGTGTCCCGATTACCCAAACACAAATGTGAGTAAACATGGGACATTGGTGGATTCTTCCTTCCTACTGGGTTCTTTCACACTGTGGTTAAACAACAGCTTTTCCATGGGGCTTTTGATGGGAACTTCAGAACTTCATTTCTTCCTGAGGACCACAGGGCAGGTTTCTCCACCAGCCTGAAGTGGTTGTGGCCACAGCTGTCCACATCATGTTCTGGGTCCTATCTGTGCTGCTTGGTCCAAAAAGAGCAGTGTTGACAGGATGTAAACCCGAACATAGTAGGTTTATAGTGTCAAGAAGGAAGTATTTGTGAAGATACTAAAAGCTATTGAGCTGACTGACTTAAATAGGTGTTTCTATGATGTGTGAATTATTTCATTAAAGTTGTTTTTAAAAATGTCAAGAACTCTTATTTAATAAGAACTCTGGGTATTAGACTGGCTCCTGGAAGCCCTGTTAAGATCCTGCTTCAAGCTTTGTAAGCTTAGGGTCCATCTTATATGTAGTTCCTTTTCCACTCAGCACACTGTTCATATTTGTGAAGTTTGGTAGCCCTGGGAACAGTGGGAACTGGAGCATTGGTGTTGGCACTAGAGCATTAAAAAGTGAAATGTCTTTGGGCTCTGTGCTTCCTGGTTTGTTGGCTTTTAGCAACTTCTGAGGCATCCCTTTGCCTCTGGTCTTGGAGGCTGCCCCCAGGGACTCAGTGTCCAACTGTGTTGATGGGAGCCTCATAAGCCCAGCAGAAACTCAGTGGCTGTATCCTTGGACATTTACAATAGGAAAATCACTAGAAATGACATGATTAGGAAGTGAATGAATTGTTGTCCTTTCTTTAGCTCAGTATGTGCAGAGTGTTGGTTTACTCAAAGCAAGAAGGGTTCTGAATGTCCTTAGGATTGTCCAAATATAATGAAATACCTGGTTCCCAGTGTGACTATTTCACTCTATCATTGAAAAGCAAAACCTGTACCCCTAGGACAGTGAGAGAGGCAGACAGACAGACATACAGACAGGGAACACCATAGAGATAAGTAGATTTCTTATGTTGGCATGTGCCAGATCCTTAGCGCGGGATCTGGAAAGTGCCAGGAGTCAGGAATAACCCTTGCATTGAGGCAGAATCATTTTACACAAAGGCCTCCCATCTAAATAGAATCAATTCTATTTCTTTTGAGACTATGAAGGAGGAAAATTCTTGATCATCTTGATGAGAATTTCCCCCTGTACCTAGGCTGCCTTACAGATTGGTTCAGCTCTCTCTCCCTACCTCATCTCTGAATTCTTCCATCAACTAACTTGTCTTGCATTTCCCACCTCCACCAACTCATGGCCATTGACTGTGAGAACCTAGTGTTATTGGCCCCATTGGACCTAATCTAATTCAGCGTCAACTACCAATATCAGCATCCAGAGAGCTGCCAGATGCACCAAGAGTGCCCACAGCTGAAGATGTTTTACCTTCATGACAAGATGGCCTCTGTCTTTGGTGCACTTGAGACCCATGACCAACCATTGTGCTGACAGCTACTGCTTTCTTTCAGACAGTGGCTAGTCAAAGACAGTGTCTATTTCCCACCATTACACATTTTTTTGACCTCATCTCTGAGAGCTGAAGATGAAAATGTTATAGGTTTCAGAGGCTACTTTCTAGACAGGTTCATTTGCACAAAATTAAGCTTGGTATGTAAATTAGTGTGAATTGCATTGTGAGTGTTTTGCTCCTAAAATACCTCTAAGTCCAGTTTTTGTAGAATATGTGTTCTGTTGTTTTGGTGACCATATACAGGAATTTTGTATTCTTTTAGAAATTAATTTTCAGGGTTGCTATTCATTGATTTGGACAATGCCATGAAATAGAAACAGGAATTCCTTTCATTGTCTATTTGGAGATGTGTGTTCAGGTAACTTAAAATCCCACAGATGTTATCAAAATATACAAGATATCACCTGATTATGCAAATCTTTATGTACCTCAGAAATCTGACATTTTGAGCTGTGATTCAGAATCAAAATGAACATTGAAAGAAAACACCAAAAAATGAACCATAATGTGTAATTTATTTTTTTGGAATAATAATCCCGTATTATTATAACAGCAGTTGCCCATCTCTCTCAGATATATCCGTATCTGTAAACATCTTTTTCTAGAACAATCTCATTTGTATCTCTAGTACATTTTGTGTTTTTACTTTCTTCCATTCTTCCATGAATTTGGGGCATGTTTGGAGATATTCCAAAGGATTTTATCCAGGTACTTTACAAATGTACAATAGAAGTTATTGACTTCTTATCTACTATAAATTTGCATTTTCTTAATTTTTCTATTTTACATTGGCTTATAAATTCTTACTATTAAAACACAGTTACAATGTGTTTGTCAGCAAAATAAAATTTCTAAGTGTTGCCTATTACATCTTTCCTACAGCTTCAGTGTCATATAATTTGTATATAAAACCAACACCTTTTTAAAGAACATAGTTTGTTGATATTTGACATATGTAAGCAGCAATGAAACCATCACCACAGTAAGATAGCAAACACAGTCTTCACCTCCACAAGTTTGTTCCTGCTCCTTTGTAAGCCGTCTGTCCTCTTGCTCTTCCATGAGGAGACATTTGAGAGGTGTGCTTATAACCTTCTGGAGGCTGGTAGAGAGTTTATAAAGATGATTCTTTGTGACAGATATATTGTAAACATCTTTAAGATTCCTCATCATATTCCTCTCCAATATTATTTCAGCCTGTCCATATTTGCCTGACCATTTCCCTCTTGGCTCTGATGTGTTTGAAATTCTGTGGAAACATAACATTATTACTGCCTCCATGGGAACTTGTGCTTGTCTAATTTACCTCTGGAGAATTGTTTTCGCTGTGAGTATACTAAAGTACCTTATAGATAGACTTGCCATCATAAGGAAGCAGAAAATTTTATAGTCACTGGACCTTTGATATGCACTCAGTATTTCAAATTTCCCACTAATATGTTCAATTTTCATTATCATTTAGATAGAAATACGTTAAAATTTCTGTAGAAATGTCTTCCTTGACCTACATGGACTTTTTTTTAAATTCAACTGTACTTAACATACAGTGTAATATCAGTTTCAGGTGTTCCATATGATTCAGTGATTTCATGCATTTCTCAGTGCTCATCACACGTGTACTCTTGATCTACTTCACCTCTTTCACCCATCCCCCCACCCAACTCCCCTTTAATCCATGTCTTTTTGAGAAGCTTGTTATTTAATCTCATTTTTTTTGTCATTCCCCAACTAAGAACTTTTTGTTCTTGATGTCTAGTTTGAGTCATTTGTGATCTGAGAGCATACTTCCTAAGATTTCATTTACTTTGTTCACATCTCTCTGTGACGTCTCAAGTACCTGCTCTAATTTTATAATGTCTTCAGGGAATGACTCTGGTCAAAGAAGCACTGTTTGCACTTTGTGGAAACGTTTGTTGTAATTTCTGTTGTTGCTTGTGTGTGGTTTTTTTAGCCATCTCCCACTTCCTTTCTGATTTGAAAACCTTTATTGTTGGTGATGTGGGAAAAATCATAGGACCTGATTTGATAGAATTGTTTGTCAGTTCAGGAAATAGCCAACTGCATAAGCTGGGTGTGTCTGCTGGGTCAGAGGCACCTTTTAGTCCAAAGATTTTATCTTTACTTTTGTTTTCTCTGAAACTCTGAAACAATTTGTGGTTCTGGGCTTTATTATGGCTATTGGACTTGACAAAAAATAATTGGTAGTATATGGTGCATTGGTTATTAATTTAAAATAAGTCTGCCATTTCCATTATTGAAAATTAGTAGTTTGGTATCTCTTTAATAGAATGGACACAGAGCGTTTGGTGAAAAATAACATATCTACCTTAATTCTCTTCCTTAGAAATGGTGGTTGAAATATCACCAAGTAGAAAGCAAATTCTTTCTATAGCTTATTCTACTTCTAAGTTTTTATTATGCTAGGCCATGGCTACATTGTTCTAGAGTGTCTCCTGAGGCAGAGGAAATAAAAACAAAATTAAACTATTGGGGCTACATCAAAATAAATTGCTCCCGTTCAGCGATGGAAACAATCAACAAAACTGAAAGGCAACTTAGTAAATGGGAGAAGATATTTGGAAAGAACATAGCTGATAAAGGGTTAGGACCCAAAATGTACGAAGAAATTATACAACTCAACAGCCAGAAAACAAATAATACAATTTACAAATGGGCCAAAGTCACAAACAGACATTTCTGTGAAGAAGACATTCAGATGGCCGACAGACACATGAAAAGATGCTCAGCATCATTCATGGTCAGGGAAATGCAAATCAAAGCTACCATGTGATATCACCTTACACCTGTCAGAACAGTTGAAATCAATAAGACAAGAAAAAAAATAGTGCTGGCGAGGATGTGGAGAAAAAGGAACCCTTATGCACTTTTGCTGGGAATGCAAATTGCTGCAGCCATTTTGAAAAACAATATGGAATTTCCTCAGATAATTGAAAATAGAACTAATTTATGATGCAGTAATTGCCCTACTGGGTGTTTACCCAAAAAATACAAAAGAAAAAAAAACTACTTCTAAAGGATATATGCACCCCTATGTTTACTCCATCATTAATTACAGTAGCCAAATTGTGGAAGCAGCCCAAGTATCCATCCATAGATGAATGGATAAAGAAGAGGTGATATATACATACATACATACATACACACACACACACACACACACACACACACACAATTATTATTCAGCCATAAAAAGGAGTGAAATCTTGCCATGTGCAACAACATGGATTGATATAGAGGATATAATGCTAAGTGAAGGATAAATACCATATAATTTCACTCATACGTGGAATTTAAGAAACAAAACAAATGAGCAAAGGGAGAAAAAAGAGATGAACCAAGAAACAGATTCCTAAATTTAGAGAACAAAGTGATGGTTACCAGAGGGGAGTGGGTGGGGGGATGGGAGAAATAGGTGATGGTGATTAAAGATTACACTTACCATGATGAACCCTGAGTAATGTACAACATTGTTGAATCCTGATATGTGCACCCGAATCGAATATAACACTGTATATTAACTATACTACATTGCACCACTTAGAAAAATAATTTATTTTGCTGAACCACACCTTTATTATAATACCACATTGGATTATGATTTTGACTTTTTGTCACGAACTATACTTTTATAAAAAATACAGTTTATACATCAAATTTAATTTTCTTTATCCCTCTTCTAGGTAAAGAGTCGAGTACATGAAGGTAAGATTTCAGGCTTCTATTTTCCTTGTAATCTTTTCTTTTTAAATCTCTTTTTAAAATATTCAAAACCCGACACAGGGCTCGATCTCACAAACCATGAGATCATGACCTGAGCCAAAATCAAGAGTTGGATGCTCAACTGACTGAGCCACCCAGTGACCTTTACTCTTTTCTTAATACAGCTGTTCGATGTGGTTTTTAATTCAGCTAGAAGTAAAGACATTGACTTATTAGGTCTAGTTAGCTCCTTAACTAGTTAGCCCCTTAGCCTCCTTGTTTACATCCTAAGTGACAACACAGATTGAGTTGCCACCAACTGAGACAGGTGACCAAGTAGAGGGAAAAAATCAGACAATTAGAGAGAAGCAGATGAGTTTAACTCTGGTCAGAAATTTTTAAGAATCCAGTGGCAGGAGTATTTTGGCATGACCTGCCTACTGGGGGAAATGTACAGATTAAGGCATTATCTGAGCCTGTCAAGAAGCTCAAGACTTAGAGAAGAAGTTAGATATTGCCAGGCCAAGTGTGTCACGAGAGAGGTTTAAAACACATGTTATGAGTCCTGGGTGGAGGGACACTCTCATGCCAGTGGAGAGTAAGTGGAAGTGAACAAGATGCAAAATGGGGCTAATGGATTGTGTATGAGCTTCACGGACTGTCCTGATTAAGTAACCTACAGATAGTGGGTCCTCAAATGCTGGTGTTGCTGGGGGGAATATAGCACTGCTTGCATAGAGAAGGGTGACCTCAGGGCAGCAGAGCTCTCACATTGTACAAAGGTAACTTTGCAGTCTGGGACCAAACAATAGAATTCAACGCCTATCAGAAGATTCTGGAGTACTGGGCCCTGTTCTAGGTGCTGTCCATGTGCTATCCACGTGTAAGGTGAGTGTTTCCTGCATGGTGTTTACCAGTGATGCATGTTGGGCTTTCACCATCTTGTGATTTGGGGAGGTGAGGAGTTATCCAGGGTCCTAGCCACTAAGTAGTAAAGCTGAGATTTTACCCAAGTGTGTTTGATTCCAAGACCATATTCACCTGAGCATCCCTCCCTGGTTCTCATGGATGGGACCCTGTGGAGCAGCAGAAAGAGATTGGAGGCCTCTGAGTGCCAAACAAGTGACATTTAGAATAATTTGTCTCTCAGTACTTGTTTAAATGTTTATTTACTTATTTTGAGATGGAGAGAGAATGTGTGCACGAGTGGTGGAGGGGCAGAGAGAGAGGGAGAGAGAGAATCCCAAACAGCCTCAACGCTTTCAGCATAGACCTTCACATGGGGCTCAATCTCACCGTCAGATCATGACCTTAGCCAAAATCAACTGATTAGGAACCCAGCACCCGCCTCTCTTGTTATTGTCGTTGTTATTGTTATCTATCTATCTATCTATTTAAAAGATTTATTTATTTTTGAGAGAGAGTGGGAGTGCAAGTGAGGAGGGGACAGAGGGAGAGGAGGACAGGAGATCTGAACCAGGCTCTGTGTTGACAGCAGTAAGCCCGATATGGGGCTCGAACTCATGAGCGGTAAGATGATGGCCTGTGCTGAAGTTGGATCTCAACTGACTGAGTCACCCAGGTGCCCCTTTCATTATTTTTAAAGGGTGGGTGAAAGTGGGGGAAAACCTTGAAGAAATTAGGTGGGTTATTTTTTCTTTTTGACTTTTGTTTTTAAAGTAATTGCACTGATTTGTTGATTTGATCATGAAGGACAGAATATAAGTATGTAGGATACTTGATTTTTCTCCATTTCTCATCTGGTGATGTCAGAGCAATTTGAACTGTTCATATATTCTAAGAAGGATGTTGCTTAATGATGGGATATTAGGGAACACCTGGGTGGCTCAGCTGGTTGGGTATCTGACTTTCGATTTTGGCTCAGGAAGTGATCTCAGGGTCATGGGATTGAGCCCTGCCTCGGACTCTGCGTTGAGCCTGAAATATGGGTAAGATTCTCTCTCTCTCCCTACCCTTCACCCACTCATGTGTTCTCTCTCTCTAAAAGAAAAAGAAAGAGGAGAGAGAGGAGAGAGAGAGAGGAAGAAGGAGAGAATGAGAGAAAAAATAAAATAAAATGCCACTAACTAAAACTTGCTTTCTTCAGGGACCATAGTAATGCCAAAATGTTATATGTGACCACAGTGTCAGATCTTGCGCCTTTGCTGTTGACACAATGGGTGATTTGATTTTACTGGTTTTGGTACTAATCTTAAGAGATTTCTGTTTTACCTTTTTGGTTAATTTAGATCAAATTTCTGAGAAGATTAAGTACTACATGAAGAAAAATGCAAAACGTGCAGAGAAAATATCCATTTGTGAACAGAAGGTATAACCATCCCCCCCTTTTTTTCATTTTCATGATTTCACCTGGAATTGTGTTCACTTCTGGTTCACTGATTTTGCCATCTCCTCTTTCATCATGATGTCCCATTTCATTCCATTCTATACCAGGGTAAATTCAAAGCAATCATCACATATGTAAAATATCACATTCTTTATTTTTGTAGTGGCTTACCCACCAGAGATAGGTTTTTATGTCAGCATAATTAATATTTTTGAATTCTGAATCCTTTATTATATATTTGTGTGGATCAATGGAGCAAAGAAATGTGCTCAAGAAATCATGTGGCAAAATAAGCTTCCCTCTTATGAAGCACATAGATGTAAGATAAAAATCCCTTCTTTGTCCTGGGCACCTGGGTGACTCAGTTGGTTAAACATCCAACTCTTGGTTTCAGCTCAGGTCATGATCTCATGGTTCATGAGTTTGAGCTCTTCATCAGGCTATGTGCTTATGGTGGGGATTCTTTCCCTCTGTCTCTATCTGCCCTTCCCCTGCTGGCTCACTCTGTCTCTCTCGAAAAATAAATTTAAAAAAGGTGTTAAAATCCCTTCTTTGTCCTTTAAAAATGGAAGTAAAAGTAATGAGTAAGTATTCCTGATGACTATATGTTTTGTTGAAGAATAACAATGAGACACTTGAGCACATTAATGAATTTTTAATGACATCATTCCAAGTTCGCAGGCTTTGTTGCAATCTGAGAGAAATCAGAATGTCAAGAATCGGGGCTTCCTGAGTTACCATATTTTGATGTTTGAGCCCTTTTGGTCATTGGGTAAATTAAGGCCCTCAACCTTGCATGCCATTCACTGCTGTTTCAAGCAGTAACACCACAGTACCTCTTTTACTTAGGAGTTAGGCAGAATTTGTTTTCATAACCCTGGCTTAACTTTTATATCATTCAGTGCTGCTGGGAGAGAGCACTAGAGGTTTCTTGCCATCTTGAACAGTTCTGTTCCTCTTAATGCAGAGCAGAGAATTTTGAAAGTGAATCTGGTGACAATATTTCTCTTCCATTAAGAAAAGTCATTCATTGGAGCTGTTTGGCTTGAAAGATTTTACACTTTCTTCGTTTTTTCTTTGTCATCCAGTCACAGTTCCACTGTCTCAAAACCAAGACGGTTGCTCTGAAACATTTACACCTTCCACTGTTCTCTTCATCCTTCATTTCTTTATGTGTCTGGCTTTTCTCTTTGGCCCAAACTGGATCGAATGTTTTAAATGATACAGGGACTGGCTGTGGGGTATGTTCTATTGATAATGCTTCTTTGTGACACAGTGTCCAGTGTTTGTTTGGAAAGCCTAGTACACATTTTGTTTCTATCCTACTTCCAAATCAGGGAAAGGAAAAATCTACAAAGAGCTTCAAAGGTGCTATTTTAGTAAACACTTCAGAAGTTTCAGAAGTAAATTCCCTCTATTTCCTGCAGGATTTCCATTGTTCACTTTAGCTTTGAAGAAGAACTTATCTTTGTCTTAGAACATTAGATTTATATGTTATCTACTGGGTGATTTTCTTCTTGGGACGAAAGTCACTAGAGAGAAAGTTTTGCTCAGGTTCATTTCTCCCTTAATGAAGTTCATACCAGCAAAGTGAAATCGAAGTCTGAAGAACAGCCTGTGCAGAAAGAAAATGCTCAGCTTAAGATCCACAAGAATCAGGTAAAAAGGGGAGCCTGGGTGGCTCAGTCAGTTAAGCATCCGACTTTGGCTCAGGTCATGATATCACAGTTTGTGAGTTCGAGCCCCACATCGGGCTCTGTGCCAACAGCTCAGAGCCTGGAGCCTGCTTCAGATCCTGTGTCTCCTTCTCTCTTTACCCCTCCCTGCTCACACTCTGTCTCTCTCTCTCTCTCTCTCAAAAATAAATAAACATTAAAAAAATTTTTTTAAAGAATCAGGTTAAAAGATTTACTATCAAATGTTATATAAATCAGAAATGAACATCATTACTTCCTTTTTAAGTTTCTCTTCTTTAACTGTGGTAAAATACATGCATTAGAAAGTTTCCCATCATGAACATTTAAGTGTACATTTTAGTAGTGCTAAGTGAATTCACGTTCTTCTATAGTCATTCCACTTTTCTCAAATCTGTCTTAAACTCAGGAGATAGTAGTACACGCGTCAAGGATTCGATGCAGGGAGTCTTGATGTCTCATAAATGTAACCTGGAAGAGGTGTTGCTTGGAGGGAAGAAAACCGCCCTTGGTAGAATGAGTTTGCTCTGGGAAGGTAAAAAGTGGCTTCCTGCCTTGGGAATCCTGTCCTTTCCCCTCTCCCTCCTCATGGCCACACTCGTGGGAACAGGTGCGCACATTCAACTAAACTGTTTTATGCTTGACAGGCAGCAAAAGGGAACATGGGGACAACTGTGATGCACTGAGGTGTGTGTGTGAAAGGGTCAAAGGAAGCCAAATGGGAAACATTGAAGAATGTAGACGTTCGTGATGGACTGTGTGGACAAAGACAGAAGCTCACAGAAGAGTAAGACTTTCAGGAGTTGTTACAAATACTGTTGTAAGAATGAATGTGTCAGACAGTGGGGATAATTATACTTTCTTTGAGCACATTTAACACCAACCATACTTTTACCATAGTGATCAGTAAAGAACTGTGTTTCTCCCTTCTGCCTTGATTTCTGTGATCTGCACCTTCCTTCACTTTGTGGAAACCTCAAGGTTCATTTTCATTGTTCTTTACATTTCAGTCCCATCATAGCGACATAACTGCCATATGTCTATATTTTTTTGCTATAATCTAGACATTGGGTAGGAAATATTGGGAGGAAAATTCAGCTGTACTGTGATGGTATCTTGCTGCAGATGAGATGGGAGTTTATGTCTGGTGGGAGATCAGGGGTGCCGGCATTAGTGAATCCTGTGAACTCAGTTTTCCTTCCTTTCCCTCTTTCTTTTTCCTTCCCTTCCCTTCCCTTCCCTTCCCTTCCCTTCCCTTCCCTTCCCTTCCCTTCCCTTCCCTTCCCTTCCCTTCCCTTCCCCGCATTCCTTTTCCAGGAGACAGTATTCTGAAGGTAGGCAATTTACATCATTTTTTTTTGTCAATGTATTTTGCCTTCTTCTCAACTGGTGCCTTTGAGGCAGGTGGCAGGAGTTCCCTCATGAACTGTAGAAATGTCCAGTAGATCATTGTACAATGTTAATGACACCATGTCCAAGAAAGATGTCTCTGTGGCAGTGTCATGACCCCAGCCTTGATTGAAAGTTCAGGGCTCTTGGGAGAAATCAGACAAGTCAGGAACCCCTGCGTCATCCTTATGTGTTTAGTTGTGATGAGTTGGCCAGGCTTAGTTTTGTACATTGAAAAGAAATAACGCTTATGGAGTCCCAATCACAAGAGCCTGATCCTGGGAGGGCACTTAGTGTATCTCATATGGGCTTTTTATATTTATGTGATGTATAGATGAGTAGGAATAGAGAGCTGTGAAGAGAAGCTCAGAGTTGCCAAAGACTTGCCAGCACACTGGAGTTGAGTTTGTTTAGTCCCTTAATGGTGGGTGCCAATGCTTCCCGCTGGTTGTGTTTGTAGATCTGTGCATTTACGGGGAACAGGAGTGGGGACATTTGAGTCCTGCTTTCAGATTTCAGGGAGGGAAGAAAGGCAGAATTTCACATGGGATACCAGGTAATCTATGTTTCTTTCCCCTGTAGGAAGCTGGGACTGAAAGAATGGGGGCAGGTGGAAGGGGAGAAGCAGCTGTCAGCTGCAGAAGAGAAACTGAAATTAGCTGCAGAAGAGCTACGGAACTACAAGTGAGTTCATTTCCTACCAGCAGCTCACACACACCCATTGTATTACTTTGAAACTTTGTACAGTGTTTAGACCCAAGTAGCACACAAATATACACAAGCATTCAGGGAACATTTATTTCTACAGAGACTTCAAGATAAATGTGACATTTTCCAGATGTTAAGTTAAAAATATTAATCTATGAGAATGCAAGGTGCTGCAGCCACTCTGGAAAACAGTATGGAGGTTCCTCAAAAAACTACAAATAGAACTATCCTATGACCCAGCAACTGCACTACTAGGTATTTATCCAAGGGATACAGGTGTGCTGTTTCAAAGGGACACATGCACCCCAATGTTTACAGCAGCACTATTGACAATAGCCAAAGTATGGAAAGAGCCCAAATGTCCAATGATGGATGAATGGAATAAAGGAGATTTGGTATATATATATATATATATATATATATATATATATATATATATACACACACACACAATGGAGCATTACTCGGCAATCAAAAAGAATGAAATCTTGCCATTAACAACTACGTGGATGGAACTGGAGAGTATTATGCTAAGTGAAACTAGTCAGTCAGACAAAGACAAGTATCATATGACTTCACTCATATGAGGACTTTAAGAGACAAAACAGATGAACATAAGGGAAGGGAAACAAAAATAATATAAAAACAGAGCAGGACAAAACATAAGAGACTCATAAATATGGAGAACAAACAGAGGCTTACTGGAGGGGGTGTGGGAGGGGGGATGGGCTAAATGGGTACAGGGCACTAAGGAATCTACTCCTGAAATCATTGTTGCACTATATGCTAACTAATTTGGATGTAAATTAAAAAAATAAAATTAAAAAAGATATTAATCTAAACAAGTTAAGTCACTAAAGATTTCCTGATCCCAATGCTGGCCAGACTATGTGGAAATGTGGTTCCTGAACATGTTTCTGGAGGTTCTGGAATGATTACAAACCTCAGGAAGCAGTTTGGTGGAGGACAAATCACATCGACAAGTAGGACCATCCCATTTTAGAGACCCACTTGTTGTAACCATGAGAAATATGACAAGGATACACGGAAAAGAAGATTTGAACTTTATGGTGAAAGATCCTCGTTGCAGGATTAGGGAGCTGTCACCACAGGTAAGGAGACCGTGTCAACGTGGACCCCACAGGCATTAAATAATAAATCCAAGATGATGTAGTGATGGCTTTGAGCTTTCTGTACTCTCCTCCTCATGTGAAATGTGTCTTATATGATTGGGTCTTGTGTATGAGAGTTCAGTTGTTATAATGGGAACCTGGGCCAATTAACATCACCCTCAACATTGTGCTTCATCTGATTAAAGCAATTGCACTCCCAGGAGAAGAGTAGAAGAAACACAAGAGCAGCTGCAGCAGTCAGAGCTCACCTTCGGACACCTGTAGGCTGCACTCTGCCCAGTAGTTCCTGAGTGCTTCAGCACCTAACGCAGATGATCATAACGGGCCACTGAATCTCTCCACATGGGTTTTTACTGATGTGCTGACCCTTTCAGATTGCTCTTTGTGAGAAGGCAACCCAGGACAACTGGGTAAGAATGTTTTTCTCTCCTCCTCTTGTGCACACCCTGCCACAGCTGAATGTGGATGTGTTTCTCTCTCCCAGCTCAGGGCTCGTGATCTGGAGAGGGCAGTGGCAGAGCAGAGCAGGGAGGTAGCCTACTTGAAACACAGGTACATGATTTTGACATATTTCTTTTAAGGGCGCTGTGAGGTTTTTAAAAAGGCTAAACTATTTGGTGTCCAGTGGAGGCCTGGGTGTGGTAACTCTTAGTGAAACTGATTCATCTCAATCTTCAAGACTGGAAGTCATCCAAAGACAGAGGCTTCCAGAGGAATTCAGAAGGCACAAACCAATGGCAAGAGGACCTGACAGGGCGATCCCTCCATGGAGAGGTACAGAGCATATTGTGAAATGCAGTAGCTTAACTTCGGCGGCAACATCTGCACAATCGGCTTCTTGTTCCAGTGGGTGTAATTGTTTGGTCTCCTGCAAACAGTCCCAGGTGGTTACTAGAGGTTGTGACCTGTTACATAGGTTGTCTCACAGTGGTAACATGGCACTGGTTCCCTCAGTTGCCCCCAGCCAGCAGGGCTCTTTGGGTCTGTCCCTTGTGAGTGGTGGAGCTCACGCCCCTCCACTGACTGTGGGCCCCCCTGCAACCTCCCGGTTACACTTAACTGGAGAGTGGATGCTAGAACAGATGTGGGTCAGTCCCCCTTCCACCTTGAGACAGTGTTGAAGGCTTTTTCTTTTGTTTCACATGAATAACATGAACAACAGCATGAATTGGAGGCTGTATGTCCCAAAGAGCTTTCTTGATTTGGCTTTTGGATAAAACCTCCATAGAAAATATGCTTTCTATAAAGAAAGCAGACATTTCTTTCCTCTGTTTGGAGGTGCCTTTATTCTTTAAAAAATTTTTTTTTTTGTATTATGAACTATAGTACTCCATTAGTAAAGTAAATCCTTGTGAAATGTCACTCCTCTAATGTTATTTTATTAGTGTAACTCTAAAACTTCAGGTCATTCCACACAGAATTAACCTTTCCCTACTTCATTACTATAGTATTAGTCTTTTCAAGGCCATTTCTGTTCATGAATACTTACATAATCCCTTGTCAGATACATAAGGCAGATGATATATACAGTAAAACACTTGAAAAATCCCACCAATGCCTTATAGAAAAGGACAGTGTGCTGTTCATGCTGATGTTTACTGACATTATGCTAACTAAGCCACTCTTATTTTAAATTTTTTTTAATGTTTATTTATTTTTGAGACAGGGAGAGACAGAGCATGAACAGGGGAGGGTCAGAGAGAGAGGGAGAGACAGAATCTGAAACAGGCTCCAGGCTCTGAGCTGTCAGCACAGAGCCCGACGCGGCGCTCAAACTCATGGACCGCGAGATCATGACCTGAGCTGAAGTTGGATGCTTAACCGACTGAGCCACCCAGGCGCCCCAACTTATTTTAATTTTTAATCTGTGATAAATTGTCATTTCCCATGATGTGTTGTATTAGGAAACGCTTCTTTTAGTGTTGATTTCCACTGAATTGAGCCCTGACCTGTCCACAGTTGGTTGATTATCAATATCCAACCAAAGCCTTCTGGTACCTTCCTCAAGTCTCCCCTGAGTCCCAAGGGGTCACCTCTGCCATTTGGAAAACCCTCTGTTTCTGGTAAGGGACCTGATTGTAGGAAGCAGTGTAAGACGGTGGAAGAAGACATGGAGGTTTTTTTGTTTTTTGTTTTTTTCCACCCAGTCTATGCAAGTCAGAATAAACCTCCATCCCTTCTTTGGCCTCTATCAAATACAGAACCTGGTGCAGCCTCTATGAGGAACAAGAATTCTGTCCCTACTATGAACACGGAGAAGGGCAAGGGAAATGATGTGACCATTTTCAGTTGTAACTCTCTCTCTGAGATCTTTTGTCTCTTTATACAACACTGTCTCCTGGTCTTGTCTCAAGGTTGTGTGTTCTGAGATATATCTACGGTGTTATTTACTTTACAAAGAGTAAAACTCTTTCCCAAGAGCCTACAGGCCTCTCTGTTCTTAGCTTGTTTGTCATCTTTGGTCGTGCCTCCAGCAGCCATAAGCGTTTAGAGGCTGAGGACCACAGGGCAGTCACTGTGTTTGTGGAAATAACATGAGGAATATGACATTTCCCTCCACACTGATGTCTCCTGGCCTGGCTCACTTCTTCCAGACCTCCTTTCATGGGAATGTTACTGAAAACTGAAACAGAATTGTTGTTATTATTTTACTCCTTTTCTGTCCAGAGTTAGTCATTAACCTGTTTAGAACATCAATTGTAATCCTCACTAACTGAAAAACATGAAAAGCCCAACTTTCTGAGAGGTGCTTGGCAATTTTGAATGCTCTTATTCAAAGGTTGTTTTTTTCTAAATTTCATAATTCATCAGTTTTCCCATCTCTTTTGGGAAATGTGCTTTTGCAGAGTCACTGCAGCTGTTCAAGTAGTAAAAAATATTATGAATTCTCAGGGAAGACATATTTGCAGTAGAAAACGTACACTGGAGCTGAAGGAATAGAGAGTGAAAGTCAGGTCTGATGTGCCAGTTTCTGGAAAAGAGCTGATGCCATATTCATGTAACCAGGTTCTTTTATGGCCTCTGTAGCTGTAATAGCTGGCATCTTCTATTCATATCTTAACTGTCTTTTCCACTTTGATATCAGAACATATTCATTTTAATTCTGTCATTTAAAATTCCAAACATATTTTTCCACAGGACAAAATCTGTGTGTCACAGTGTACGTAAAAATTCGGCATTACCTGTGAATTCACATATTATCTATAACTTTTCCTAACTAAGTCCTGTAGGTGGCACTGTTCCTGCAGAAAACACTTTCCCAATTCCCCTATAGGGCTCTAGGGATGTCATCTGCCCATAGATCTTTGTCCTTAGGACAGCAGGTCCAGAGAGGAAGCCAGGTAAGCAGAGGCTGCCAGCAGGACCTTGCAGGCAGAGCTGGTATCAATTCCTGCTTCACCTTTTGCAAGCCGTTTACCCTCATTCCTCTTAGAGCCTATTTCCTTATATTTAGAGCAGAGTGTAGCTGGTCATCCTTACCTCGCAGAGTTCTGAGAATCAGAGCTCGGGCATGAAAGGCCTGTAGAAGGTTCTCTCATGAGTCTCTGGAATGAAACAACTCATAAGAATTAACTGGAGACAGACTCAAGATTTCAGTGAATGATATGAAACCATAATTCCCCGTTGTTATTTCTGCTCTTAATATGCCAAGACAGAGCTGTTGAGGTGGTGAAGGGCTGCATGGAGAGTAGTCCTGGAAATAGATGCCTGTGTGTGTGGAACAGACATTCTTTAGTAGTCTGGAATTATCTCTCTGATCCTCTAGGACTGGCCACTTCCTTCCTACATTTGCAGACATAGCCAGTACCATGTATGCTGCCAGAAATTTACTGTCTTGGTTTCTCAAACTCCTAGAAGGTCTAGGTGGGACCCAGTGGGAAGAGTGGAGTTTTGTGGCACTGATGCTTCCCTGTTGAAACCAGGTGGAGGGGGAGGAGACAGGCACTGTTCCTGCTTCACTGCGGTTCAGCTATGTTAGTGTTGGTGTTGTTGTTGGATTTTTCACCTTTTACCCTAACACAGCTCAAAAGTTTAGTATCTGTCCTACAGGACAACATGGCTTCCAGAGCATTTCCTTCTTTCCCAGAAAGGGAAACTATCCCATGGGCTGCCCTTTATCACAATTCATGGGCTCTGGGCCACCCCCATCTTCTCCACCCTGGTGGCCTCTGGGACCTCACCCTCCACCTCCACCTCTACCATTTGGTAAGATGATCTGAATAGTAGTAGTTGACTTGTAAAACACATTTCATCTTTTTTTCTTATTTAGTCTTTGGGGAATATGCAGGGATGGCATTACAGAGCTTTCAGGTCAACCTGACTGAGGGCATTGCAACATTCTCAGGACATGCATGAAATGGGCTGTCATTTCCACATGGTGAGCTGGGCAGCAAGTGTCTCTTATACAGAAGAAACAGGCCTTATACAGGTTGATAGGCATAGAACTCCTTAGAATGTAGCTTGTTACAGAGACCACGTGTTGGACTCTCTGAAGGATGAGACACACCCCTAAATTTATTTCTAGCTAGTTGAGACCTGAGCTGTTCACAGTTGCTTGATTAGTTATGAAAACACCTGAACCAGGGCCCTGTGGAATCTTCCTCAAGGGTCAGGGTCAGATCTTTTCTCTTGACTATAGTGTTAGTCTAAGGACATTTCTATTCAGAAATAGTTATATAATACCTGCTCACATGTGGAAGGCAGCTTATAGATAAGCTGAAAGATTGAACAGTTCTCCTGGAGCCAGAAGAAACACACCCATGCTCTTCTGTTGAGGATTTATTGATGTTATCTACCAATTGACACTCTCATTTTAATTCTTATCTTAATGAGATGGTGATTTATTACCCCTAATGTATATTAAGAAATGGCTGTTTTAGTGACGGTTTCCAGATTTCTATTTGAGTTGACCTGTTGAAAGTTATTTGACTAATTATGAAGAACAAGAGCCGGGGCCCTATGGTTTCTTCATTAAGATGATGGGATGGATCTCCCCCATCTTGCTGGGGTCACCTGAGGCTTGTGGGTTACTCTCTGCCTCTCTTCATGGTCCTGAGTGTGAGGAAGAGTTTAAGATGTCACAAGATGTGGTGTTTGTTTGAATTCTGCACAGTCTACTAAAATCAGAACACACCTCCATCCCTTCTAGAGCCTTTAGCCAATCCAGAAGCTGGTGTCACTCTCGTGAGTCACAACAACAAGCACTCTACCAAAAATGCCAAGAAGGACAAGGTAAATGTTGGGCCATTTTCAGTTGTACGTCTGTCAGGACACCCTCATTTGTGATTCAGCATGCTCTCCAGCCTTTTCCCTGTTTTGTGTGTTGTGTGATATGTCTGCCTGTTTCTATTTGCCAAATGCACAGCCTTAACCCAAGAGTCTACAGGCTTCTCTCTTTTCAGCCTGTCACCTTTTCCTGGTAAGTTTAGTAGCCAAAGGAACTTAGAGATTGAGGACACTTTGGCTTTTCCCATGTGTTCTGGAAATACACCAGGAAGATACACTGCACTCCATACTAAAGTCTCTAGGTTTGTTGACTCCTACCATACTGCCTCTCTGTGGGATCAGTGTTGTTATTTTCCTCTTTCTGGTCATGCGATGATGTATTAACGCTATCTGTTAATTGGAAATGTGAAAAGACGCCCCTCTATTTTTATATTGTGTGCCTTGTACAATTTAGAGTGGTCTTAGACAAAGTCACTGTCATAACTCACCACCTTCACATCTTCATTGGTAAATGAGCTGTTTAGAATCCTTCAAGCTGTATCTTAGGTAAAAATATTCAGAACACAAAATCCTTCAGTTGTGTTCATACAAGCAGGTTCTAATGTGTCTCCAATCAGTGTTAGAGCTGATACCATCACTCATGACACATCCCTGGGAATTGATACCAAAATCAAAACACATTCACATTATTTAAGTTACATAAGTTTCTTCCTCTTTTTTCCCATATGATGTATTCCTCTGTGTCTTGTAGTGTGCTCAAAATCAATTAATTCCTTATGAATTCGGATAAACACATTTGGGCTTAGTAGACATTGACAAGTAATATTTTTGTCACAGCGAACACTTTCTCACTTCCCCTGCAAGACTCCAGGCATCCCGAACTCCCCAGTGGCCTCTTAGGCCTCTGACAGCACTTCCAGGGATGGGGAAGACCCCTTTATCAGGGAGGGAAGCAGAGGGGGCAAAGTGAGGGGCTGACAGGCAGAACTTTTTCCCAGTAGTAGCTGTGGCTTTTTTGTGCAGATAATGAGCTGTTTATTTGCACTCAGTTGTGTGTGTGTGTGTGTGTGTGTGTGTGTGTGTGTGTGTGTTTATTCTTGAAGATGCCAAAAACAGAGCTTCTACAGTGGAGGGATGCAGGGTGATCCTGGACATAGACGTCGGCCTTCTGGAATATGCTACTTCATTCGTTTGGAGTTACTTCTTTTAATCCTCTAAGATGGGATCACTTTGTTCTACATTCTCAGACATTGGCAGGGACATGTGGTGACAGTAGTTTAACCTCCTGCATTTATTTGCCTAGGCTGTAGGTGGTACCCAGTGGGAGGGATAGAGTTGTCAGGTAGTGATGCTGCTCTCTTGGATCATAGTGGCAGAGAAGATGCCAGGTGCTGACATGTACTTCTCTGGGTTTCAGCTACTTTTGGTATTGGTTCTCTTGTCTGGCATATGAATGTAGCTGTCACTTCTGTACTGCAGGGCAGTGTGGATCCATGGGGACTTCCTCCCTTAACTGGAATATTCTGCACACCCTACCCTAGAGGCCACCCTATGGGCTCCTGGGCACATCTACCTCCTGAACCTTGGTGGCCCTGGGGACCACCCTAAACCCCTCCACCTGCACCACTTGGTAAGATGATCTGAGCAGTATGAGTTGACTTGCAAAGCACATTCATCTAATTTTTGTTGTTGTTGAGTCTTGGACAAGGTGCAGAGGTGTTACCACAGGGCATTATAATGCAAGAGAAATGTGTCTGCCACCATTACCACATTCCTCGAGTGTCTCATGACCCACAGATCATCTTTGTGTCATTTCCCCCACGCTGTGCTGGTACAGGTGTCTCTTGTGGAGATGGAATGGGGCTGTATACAGAAAAGCAGGCATAGCACTTCAGCACATGTGTGCCATACACAGTCCATGTGCTGGGCGGTGGGAGGCATGAGGTTCAACCTAACGTATATCCATCCAGTTGAGCCCCCAGACATCCACAGTTGTTTGATGACGGTCATGAAAACATCTGAACCAGGGCTATAACAGGTCTTCATCAAAGTTTAAGGGATGGTTCTCCCCTTCACCTTGGGATCACCTGAAGCATGTGGGATACCCTCTGCATGTGATTGGGGATATGACTGGGCCAAAGAGTTTAAGTTGTTTGAGGAATGAGGTGATTTTTTTTGTCTTGTCTCTGAACAATCTACTCTAATCAAAATAAACATCCATCCCTTCTAGGGTCTTTTGCAGATCCAGATTTTGCTCCCATGATTGACAATAACACTGACTTTACCAAAAGGACCAAGAAGGATAAGGTAAGTGCTATGGACATTTTCAGTTGTAACTCTTTTGGGAAACCCTCATTTTCCTTCAGCACTCTCTCCTGGCATTGTGTCTGTTTTGTGTGTTGTATGATATGTCTACTTGTTTTTCTTATTTTGTAAATGCACAATCTTAACTCGAGTGTCTCTGGGCTTGTCTATTTTCATCCTGTCAACTCTTTGTGGTGAGTTTAGAAGTCAAACATGGTCAGGGATGAGGACCTGAGGGCTTTTCCAGTATGTTCCTGGAAATAACCCAAGGAGGATGACACCACACTCCACCTGGAAGTCTTCCGGCATGCCTCATTTTTTCTGGACCTCCTCAAAGTGGAATCATTGCTCTTGCTGTTACTTCCTGTTCTGTTTCTGTCTAGGGGATTAACGTGCTCAGAAAATCTGCAGTTATCGTTATGGGAGGAAAATGCAAAATGCCTTCACTCCAATTTTATTTTTGTATGTGTCATTTAGAGTGGTCTTAGACAAAGCAAATTTCATACCCATCAACATTAAGCCCCCCCCCCTTTTTTTTTTGTAAATGTGCTGTCTGGAATCCCTTCAGATGTGCCCTGGGTATAAATATCTGAAGTATAAGAGATGAGATATTTGTCCTAGAAAACATGCATTGGAACATGAGTGGTGAAGAGAGAAAATCCGTACAATTACCTGCATTGTAATTCCCCACTGTGTCCTTCATTTGTGTTCACCTGAGTACGTTGTCTTGTGTCCTGTGTCACAGTTACAGGTGAAACATGGAAATGTACAGCAGAAACGAAAGTGTATTTGTGTTAATTCTGTTATTTAGAACTTCAGCTCATTTTTCCAGAGGACACGATTACCCTGCAAATTGTACTGTACTTAAACTGAGAAGTACCACTGAATTAAAATAAATTACCTAAGACTAACTGAAATGAATAGGTAACATGTTTCTCTAAAACATGCTTTTCCAGGTTCTCTGCATGACCTCAGGATCCCCATCGCCCCATGTTTCTCTGTGCCCATGGATAGCACTTCCAGAGAGGAGAAGACCCCATTGTCAGAAGAGAAGCAGATCGGGCACAGTAGGGGGCTTAGAGGAAGAGCTTTGAGCCCTGAGGGCTATGATTCCATGTGTGGACACTGGCCTTGTCATTCCTTCTTATTTTATAGTTCTTCACATACAAATAGGCAGCCTCTGTGGTGGAGGGGGATAAGGGGTGGTGGTTGATCCTGGACTTAGATGCCTTCATATCAGGAATATGCTATTTTCTTAATTTACTCCATATTCACTCCATGAATTCTCTAGGACAAGAGCCCTTGCTGTTCTACCTTTGCAGACATGTGGGGACACTAGTTTCTTCCCATAGCCTCTGTTCCCCATCCCCAAAGCTCTCAGCGGAACCCAAAGTATGGGTAGAGTTCTTTTGATGCCGATGTTGCCCACTTGGAACCCAGTTGTGGGGAAGCTAGTAGGAGATGAGCATGACTTCTTTAGGTTTTTGCTTTTTGCCAGTGTTGGTGCTTGGTTCTGTCCTATGAACACAGCTTTCATTTCTGTTCCACAGGCCATTATGTATGCAAGAGGGCCTGGTCCTTTCCTAGGTTCGCCTTGCAGGCTGTACCCCATGGATGGCCCTTCATCACCAGCTCTTACCCCTCCTCCACCAGCTCCTCCACATACTCAATTTTGTAAGACGACCTGAACGGGTTGAGTGACTGATAAAGTGTATTCATCTTCTTCATGATTGACTTTGTGGGAATGATGTCGAGATGGTTGTGAGTGTTGGCAATCCAACTGCGACCTGCTTGAGGACGCTGTAGCATATCTCAAGTTTCTCAGGACATACATACAGTGGGCAGTGTCATTTCCCTGTAATGCGGTGAGCTATACGTTTCTCTTGTCAAAATGAAAGGATTTTTTACACAAAAGCAGACATATCAGCAGTACTGGTGCGTATTTTACAGACACAATGTTGTGGGTTCTGTGACAGATGAGACACACCCTTAACTTTAGGTGCTTCAGGTGTCCTGAGTGAAATGGGGCACATGCATTATATGACACAGTACTTGTGGTCACCATAATGGAAGCAGCAGTGAAGGAATGGGGGAAACTTGAATCACACAGGAATAGAAGGAAAGTTGTGGACGGCAATCAGAGTTTGAAGAGGTGCAGAGGGGAGGGTGTTAGGGTGAGTAGGATGGATTTGGAGGCCTTTCATGACAGGGCCCACAGCCTAGGCAGGGAGCATGAGGATATATGTAAGGAACTGCTTCATGGGTTCAAGCACAGTGTGCAATTTAGTCATCATCTCTGGAATGTCAAGGTTACCACAGTGCACCCAGTTCATAATCTACAAAAAAGGATTGTTGTTTCCCTTGGTTTTCTGAAGGGTCTGCACATGTATGAAAGAATGTCCTGGAGATTTGGTAATTTAAACTTGGTCTTAGGAAATGCTTGTCTGCCTAAGTTTGTGTATCTCAGTGATACTACATGTGAAGACAGGTTGTTGATCAGCTGAGCGGCTTCCTTGGCCTTCAGCCTGAGTCAGACTCTTGGTGGGGAGTCCAGGGTTGAGGAGGAGCCACCCCTGCTGAACTCCAGTCACCACACCCCTGCATCTGCTGTCACCACCCTGCCTGTGGCTTTGAATCTCCGGAACTTCCCTCACAATTTCCTGAGGCTTTGCCTGTGTTCCTGCTGTCTCAGCCCTAATACCCACTCTCAGTGGGGCCATCTCAGAGCCTCAGGTTTGTAATCTGAGAAACAGGGACAATGTTGGTTTCTGAGATCAGTATGATGAACAGGGGATATGCAATAAGGAATTTGTAAAATGTATGGGATGCATGGGCACTCACCCTTCTCAGGGTAGAAATGAATGTATCTGCACACAGAAGATCATCAACAGATGTTCATTCAATTTCATGCAACTAAGAGTATAATGCCTGAGGCTGAGAGATTGGCAATCACTATTTTGGCAATCACAATTTCAAAAGATACGGCAAGGACTCCAGTGTTTTTTCTATGAAAATTCAGGTCCTACTTTACAAAGAAGAAAAAGATAAGTATGATACTGTGTACATTCAGGGATCTATATGTAAGATTTGAAGACAGTCATCTTCCCTTGTAGGTAGACACACAGATGCGGCCACACAATTAAGTGTTCATCCAAGGCCACAGATATATTGTTGAAGACAAAATGCATAGAGGACAACAGAAGATCCCATTGCAATAACCCACAATCTCTTTGCCTTACAGGAGAATTTGAAGTTTGAAGAGGACCCTGAACTGTGACAAATGGGCTGGGTGATGTAATATATTTAGAAAAGTTGTCTGATATGCGTATTTGACTAAATTCTTTCCCTGACCAATCCTGTCCCCTCTCTTTTGTCTTTCCTCATTTCCCCTGATAAACCCATCACAGTTCTGACTCTGTGTCAGTATCTGCTTCCAGGAGGACCTATGGTCATTCTATTTTGAGGTACACAGTGTGACTCCTGTATACATGGTCACAAACCGGTAGAATCTACAGTAATAGGGGCAGAAGATAAGTCCCTATTTGAATTGTATTGACTGCACATGTCCCCCTGGTTCCTTCTGGGGTGGTGGACACAACCTTCCTCTAGATCTTGTGATGGTGGTGCTCACTCCTCAATAGGTACTCGCAAGCACACAGCGCCTGCTCGTCACAGTGGTGTGTGGTGATCAGCAGGGCAGCTATCAGTCCCCAGGAAGTGGCTAATTCCTGATTGCAAGAAATGGATGAGGGGTCAGCAGTGTCTCTGGCAGAACAGTGAGGAAACCCTGCATTAATCCAGATGTTGTGGACTCTTCCCACCTACCAGCTACCTCACAATAGCACCAATCCAGGTGGGAGCTGAGGTAGACTCATGGTGGTAGTTTTTGGGGTGAGACTTTGATGTCCCATATTCCTCCCAGTGTTTTCTTTTTTTTCCCTTAATTTTTTGCAATGTTTGTTTATTTTTTGAGCGGGAGAGAGAGAGAGAGACAGAACACAAGCGAGAGAGGGGCAGGGAGAGAGAGAGGGAGACACAGAATCCCAAGCAGTCTCCAGCCTCTGAGCTGTCAGCCTAGAACCTGACAAGAGGTTCAAACTTACAACCCATGAGATCACGACCTGAGCCGAAGTCAGACGCTTAACTGACTGAGCCACCCAGGCGCACCTCTTCCCACTATCCTTAGTGAGGGATGGGCAGGGCAGAGGTCGATGACATGATACCCTCTCCTCCCTCACCACCAAGGCAGGATTGGTTGTAAGCATCTGGCTCTTTCCAGGTCCTCAAAGGCCATGCATTCTGTCCCCGAGCCCCTGATGCCTGCAGGGCCCTCCTTCCTCCCAGGTTGTGGAGGCAACCAGCCCTCCAGCAACTTTGAGGTCATGGCTGGGCCACCAAGGGCTCAAGGTCTGGCTGTCCACATGCTTCCCAGGAGTAGCTTGGAACAGCATTGCTGCAGGAAAGGTCAGCATGAGCAGCTTCTGTAAACAGGATTCTCATCCACTGTGATCAGGGCCTGGGCTAAAACATGACAGGAGAGAGGGGGACACGGGACATGTGGTGCCCTGCCTCCTGGACAGGGCTGCACAGAGTAGAAGGCTGAGGGCCTGGGGAGAGGCAGACAAAGAGACAGGCAGGGAGAGAGACACTGAGTCAGTGATGGGGGAATTGGGCATGTCTGAGAGAGTGAGAGGAAGAAACAGGGGGAGACAGGAGGAGAGAGAAGCAGAGGCAAAGAGGAGGCAAGGAGGAAAGGATGGAGCTGGTTACAGTGTGTGGAGGGGGCAATGGGCCATGCAGGAGGGGCTCTGTGAAGATGCTCTTAGTGTTGGAGGCAGAAAGGGTAGGAAGCCTGGGCATGACAGTTCCCTGAGTGCAAAGCTCCAACCTCACTGGGGCAAGCTCTGTAGAGGCCATTGCCCCTGGGAAGATGGGTCCCCCTCATTTTGCCTGGCGTGTGGGGGCCCAGTCTCAGGATCGGTCATGGAGAGAGATGGCTTGAGGCAGAGTGTGCAGCTCATTAGCAGGTAAAGTCCAGAGTGTGCCCCATGGGGAGGTAACCATCATCCCCCACTGCCCTCAGTCCCTGCTCCATTCCCCCATGCTTGAGCACGACCTTCCTTATGTTCCAAAACCAGGCGTCAGGCATTGTGCTGCCCCCAGAGCCAGCAGTCTGGAACTTGCAAGGATGGATTATTGATCTCAACCAAAAGTATTTGAGAATAAGGTCCGTATTCTCCTTCTGGAACTAGTTTTGTGCAACATGATAGTGCATTGTTATTCTTACATCTACTGCTGATCTCTGGATTCTGGATTGTAAGTGAGCAGTTTAAAACACCATAGCCTTCTCTTACATGAAAGGAGAAACCTGTCTTCACCCAGCCTTCCTCTAAATGTGAAGACATGGCAATTATTTTTTTAAATTTTTTTTTCATTTATTTAATCTCAAGAGACAGAGAGAACACAAGTGGGGAGGGGCAGAGAGAGAGGTGACAGAATCCAAAGCAGGCTCCAGGCTCCGAGCTGTCAGCACAGAGCCTGATGCGGGGCTTGAACCCACAAACTGTGAGATTCTGACCCGAGCTGAAGTCGGACGCTTAACCAACTGAGCCACCCAGGTGCCCCAAGACATGGCAATTATTATTTGAAGGCACAATTATCTACCTATGAGTCTGATGGAAATTATTTCACCCATCTTCATCCCTAAAGCACTTTTCATTGAAAATATTACCCATATACAGGCATGTGTAGCTTCCTTTAGATGTGCATTCTGGGCTCGTCACATTTGTGTCATCAAACACATTATTGACAACGTGAAAATAAGCTCTCAACATCAAGATGGTGACATTGGAGAATGTGGTATAAATGGAATTTCATATGTTCTCAATTAGAAATAATTTTTTAATGGTGAAGGAAAAATTTAAAGTATTGTCCAATTTTATTGAAATGTAGTAGACACACCATGTTGTATTAGTTTCAGGCATATATAATAGTGATTCCGTATGTATACGCTATGCTCTCCAGATACCTATACAAGTGTAGGTATCATGTGAAAACATGCAACACTTTCTTACAGGATTGACTATATTCCATAGGCTGTACCTGGTATCCCAATGACGTATTCATTCCATAGCTGAAAGCCTGTATGTCTTTCTCAAGGGTGTCAATTTTTTATTCAACCCAAGTATTTTCGTGGTAAACACCACTGCCTGTGGTTCATTCAGCATGTGTCAATTTGTCGTCTGTATTTCTGGGAATGCTGCTTAAAGCATTACAAATGATATCATGACATCAATAAATTCGGTTTCGTTCTTCAGTCAGTAAAAAGGAGAAGGAAAAGATTTCTTTGTGTCGCAGGCCCTTCACTAAGACCCTTCCCAATCTGGAGAACAGGCTTCACTGGACCAGCTGCGCTCTCAGTACTTCCAGCTGAGCAGCCATGGCCTTGAGCATTGCAGGAATTCCCACGGAGGCCGGCAGGGGGCGCGCACGCACCACGCCCAGGGAGGGGCCGGGCGTCTGCGTGCGCAGTGATGGCCAGAGAAGGCGCCCGTTAGGCTTTTCTGATTCAGGGCGCCTCAGAGCTGGAAAGGCTTCCTTGGTTCTGAGGACCCAGTGCCTCTGAGTGTGGGCAAAGAGCCAGAGCTGCATGTCCAGCAGGTTCCGCCCCTGGGCGGGGGGGCAGGGGTGCTGGGCAGCTTCTCCAGAAAGGCCAGATGGTCAGTGAGTGGCACAGTCCCTTACATTTTCTGGGCTGTTCCGTGGCTTATTCGTCATTTCCCCTGCCGCTTTGTGAACAAGATGTATTTCACTCAAGGATCCAAGGATTCAGGGGGTCCTGCCACGCCCGCGTCAGAGAGGCTGGGGTTGGCTTGTGTCAGGTTCAGGCTTGTTTTGGGGAGAAATCCTGACACAAATTTGGAGGAACAGGAGCCGCATTCAGTTGGGAAGTGAAGACGCCGAATGTTGACTCTCAGGACCTTCTAGAAGAATGAGCTGGGACCCACTCTCCCAGTCCTGCCGCAACCAGAGCCCGAGGTAAAAACACAATGTGCCCTCCACATCATACATGCTTTTATTAACTTTCAGTGGGGATTTTTTCCCAAGAATGTTCTCGTCGTTGAAAACAACTGAAAACCTGACAGGTACGTTGTGCCAGGAACCTCCCGTTATTCGAATGTTCAATATTATTCCTGCAACAGAATTCCTTACAGTTATCCTTTCTTGCCTTTGTTGGAAGGAATCTCCTCAATAATACCTTCAAAACATACTCGTTACCTTATCTCCTTTTTAGCTGAGATTTGGCATGTTTTCTAATTTCTCATGAACTCGTGAACATCCGAAATACTTTTAAATTGATTGCAGATTTTACTAAAAGCTCATTCATGGGATCCATCTGTGACTGCTGCTGGTCAAAGGACATACCAAGGCCACTTCTCAGTGTGGGTAGGACTGTAGCAAGCAAACATTGTGAATCAATTTTAGAAGAAAAAGCCTCGGGGCGCCTGGGTGGCGCAGTCGGTTAAGCGTCCGACTTCAGCCAGGTCACGATCTCGCGGTCCGTGAGTTCGAGCCCCGCGTCAGGCTCTGGGCTGATGGCTCGGAGCCTGGAGCCTGTTTCCGATTCTGTGTCTCCCTCTCCCTCTGCCCCTCCCCCGTTCATGCTCTGTCTCTCTCTGTCCCAAAAATAAAAATAAAAAAACGTTGAAAAAAAAATAAAAAAAAAAAAAAAGAAGAAAAAGCCTCATGGTATTCTGTCTTTATGAAACTTGATGCTCAGATCCCCTGTTCGATACATTTCCACTGTTTTTTAATTTTTCTTTTTTGCTCATTTTCTCATTCAGAGATTCGTAGACCTGCCCGAGTTTTACATTCACCACACATACTTGCAAGGCTCCTTTCTGTCACTGTAAGAGAGAAGACAGACCTGATGCACATGCAAGTTTCTGTAACTTCAAGATTTGTTGTGTAGGTCTCTTAACTTTTCCCACCCAGTTGAAAATATCATTCCACCTTGAGTGGTTCCATAAAAAATGTAGTCTATGTGCACCAGTATGATTTCATTTCGTTATACTGGATTTCTTCATTGGATATTTTATGTATGTGTATACATTAGACGGTTTAGTCCTGAGAAAATCCCACACGTAGTTGAATTTGAAAGAAAAATGTATATCCTATACAGAAAATTAGAAGATTTGCATATTAAATTCATAAATGTAGAATTTTTGCAAGTGAAATTAGGGTTATTTTCTGAGAAAGATGCAAGGGGAGAATAACCATTTTGGGGGGAAAAATGGGGTGTAGTTTTCACATGTCTGCAGGAGTTACTCAATTACATATGTGTTTATGAGCAATTTTATGACAGTGTTCCATTTTTCCAATTCATTAATGATTTCATAAGCTACGTATATCACTTTTCATTCCAAGATTATAAAATTAAAACTTTTATCTTCTGTTGCTATGAGAGTATTTCCATTTTGTATTAATTTTTAAAATTCGAGTGTAATTAACATTGGGTTATGTTTGCTTCACGGTGTACAGTATAATGATTTAACACTTCTCATATGACTCCATGCTCCTTACCATGGGTGTATTCTTCATTTCCTTCCCCTGTTTCACCCACCCCCCACCCACCTGCCCTCTGGCAAGCACCATTTCCTCTCTAAATTTAAGAGTCTGTTTTTTTGGGGCGCCTGGGTGGCGCAGTCGGTTAAGCGTCCGACTTCAGCCAGGTCACGATCTCGCGGTCCGTGAGTTCCAGCCCCGCGTCGGGCTCTGGGCTGATGGCTCGGAGCCTGGAGCCTGTTTCTAATTCTGTGTCTCCCTCTCTCTCTGCCCCTCCCCCGTTCATGCTCTGTCTCTCTCTGTCCCAAAAAAAAAAAAAAGAGTCTGTTTTTGGTTTTTTGGTTTTTTGTTTTTTGTTTTTTTGGTCTGTCTTCTTTTCTCCATTTTCTTTGTTTCTTTGTTTTGTTTCCCAAATTCCACATAAAGTGATGTCATATGGTGTTTTTCTTTCAGCGCACAGCCTCATGGGGGGCTTGAACTCCTGCACTGCGAGAGCATGACCTGAGCCCAAACCAAGAGTCAGACGCTTAACTGACTTAGCCCCTCAGGCACCTAAGGTGAATGACTTTTTAAATGCATTGTTGGATTTGGGTTGCAAATATTTTCTCGACAATTACTATATCTATGTTCATCGGAGATATTGGCCTGTTGTTTTGCTATTGTTTGTAATGTCTTTATCTGGTTTGGTATCAGGGTACTGATGGCCTCATAAAATGAACTTGGAAACTTGCCTTCCACTTTCATATTTTAGAATATTTTAAGAATAGGTATTAACTCTTTATTTTTTAATATAATTTATTTTCAAATTGGCTTATATTCAACACCCACTGCTCATCCCAACAAGTGCCCTCCTCAGTGCCTATCACCCACTTTCCCCTCTCCCCCATCCCCATCCACCCTCAGTTTGTTCTCTGTATTTGAGTCTCTTAGGGTTTGCCTCCCTCCCTCTCTGTTTGTAGCTATTTTTCCCCCTTTTCTTCCCCCATGGTCTTCTGTTAAGTTTCTCAAGATCCACATATGAGTGAAAACATATGATATCTGTCTTTCTCTGACTGACTTATTTCACTTAGCAAGACACCCTCCAGTTCCATCCACATTGCTGCAAGTGGCATGATTTTATTCTTCCTCATTGCCAAGTAGTATTCCATTGTATACATAAACCAGTTTCTTTATCCATTCATCAGTTGATGGACATTTAGGCTCTTTCCATAATTTGGCCATTGTTGAAAGCACTGCTGTAACCATAGGGGTACATGTGTCCCTATGCATCAGCACTCCTGTATCCCTTGGGTAAATTCCTAGCAGTGCTCTTGCTGGGTCATAGGGTAGTTGTAGTTTTAATTTTTTGAGGAAGCTCCACTCTGTTGTCCAGAGTAGCTGCACCAGTTTGCATTCCCACCAACAGTGCAAGAGGGTTCCCATTTCTCTACAACCTCGCCAGCATCTATATAATTTCCTGATTTATTCATTTTAGCCACTCTGACCGGTGTGAGGTGGTATCTCAGTGTGGCTTTGAGTTGTATTTCCCTGATGAGGAGTGACATTGAGCATCATTTCATGTGTCTGTTGGCCATCTGGATGTCTTCTTTGGAAAAGTGTCTATTTGTATCTTCTGCCCATTTCTTCACTGGATTATCTGTTTTTCAAGTGTGGAGCTTGGTGAGTTCTTTATAGGTTTCGGATACTAGCCCTTTATCTGATATGTCATTTAGTTTTGTTGATTGTTTCCTTTGCAGCTCAGAAGGTTTTTATCTTCATGAGGTCCCAATAGTTCATTTTTGCTTTTCATTCCCTTGTCTTTGGAGACGTGTCAAGTAAGAAATTGCCACGACCGAGGTTAAAGAGGTTGTTGCTTGCTTTTTCCTCTAGGATTTTGATGACTTCCTGTCTCACACGTAGGTCTTTCATCCATTTTGAGTTTATTTTTTGTACGGCGTAAGAAAGTGGTCTAGTTTTATTTTTCTACATGTTGCTGTCCAGTTCTCCCAGCACCATTTGCTAAGGAGCCTGTCTTTTTTTTTTTTTTTCCATTGGATACTCTTTCCTGCTTTGTCAAAGATTTGTTGGCCATCCATTTGTGGGTCCACTTCTGGGTTCTCTATTCTATTCCATTGGTCTATGTCTCTGTTTTTGTGCCAATACCATACTGTCTTGATGATTACAGCTCTGTAGTAGAGGCTAACATCTGGGATTGTGACGCCTCCCGCTTTGGTTTTCTTCTTCAGTATTACTTTGGCTCTTCGGGGTCTTTTGTGGCTCCATACAAATTTTAGCATTGTTTCTTCTAGCTTGGAGAAGAATGCTGGTGCAATTTTGATTGGGATTGCATTGAATGTGTAGATTGCTTTGGGTAGTATTGACATTTTAACAATAGTCTTCCAATCCATGAGCATGGAATATTTTTCCATTTCTTTGTGTCTTCTTCAGTTTCTTTCATAAGCTTTCTATAGTTTTCAGCATACGGATCTTTTACATCTTTTTGGTTAGGTTTATTCCTAGGCATTTTATGGTTCTTGGTGCAATTGTAAATGGGAACCGTTTCTTTATTTCTCTTTCTGTTGTTTCACTATTGGTGTATAAAAATGCAACCGATTTCTGTACATTGATTTTGTACCCTGTGACTTTGCTGAATTCATGTATCAGTTCTAGCAGTCTTTTGGTGGAGTCTTTCCGGTTTTCCATGTAGGGTATTATGTTGTCTGCGAAAAGTGAAAGTTTGACTTCTTCTTTGCCAATTTTGATGCCTTTTATTTCATTTTGTTGTCTGACTGCTGATGCTAGGACTTCCAACACTATGTTAAGCAACAGTGGTGAGAGTGGACATCCCTGTCATGTTCCTGATCTCAGGGGGAAAGCTCTCCATTTTTCCCCATTGAGGATGATATTAGTTGTGGGCTTTTCATCTATGGCTCTTATGATGTTTAAGTATGTTCCTTCCATCCCGACTTTCTTGCGGGTTTTTATTTAGAAAGGATGCTGTATTTTGTCAAATGCTTTTTCTTCATCTATTGAGAGGATCATATGGTTCTTCTTTCTTGTATTAATGTGATGAATCACACTGATTGATTTGTGAATATTGAACCAACCCTGCAGCCCAAGAATGAATCCCACTTGATGATGGTGAAAATTCTTTGTATATGTCATTGAATTCAATTTGCTAGTATCTCGTTGAGAATTTTTGCATCCATGTTCATCAGGGATATTGGCCTGTAGTTCTCCTTTTTTGTGGGGACCCTGTCTGGTTTGTGAATCAAACCAGAGGTAATGCTGGCTTCATAGGATGAGTCCTGAAGTTTTCCTTCCATTTCTATATTTTGGGGACATCTTGAGAAGGATTGATATGAACTCTGCTTTAAATGTCTGGTAGAATTCCCCAGGGAAGCCATGTTTGTCCAGGACTCTTATTTGTTGAGATATTTTTGATAACTGATGCAACTTCTTTACTAGATATGGATCTGTTCAAATTTTCTATTTCTTCCCGTTTGAGTTTTGATAGTGTGTGGGTGTTTAGGACTTTGTCCATTTCTTCCTGGTTGTCCAGTTTGTTGGCATAGAATTTTTCATAGTATTCTTGGATAATTGCTTGTATTTCTGAGGGATTGGCTGCAAGAAATCCCTTTTCATTCGTGATTTTATCTACTTGGGTCCTCTCTCTTTTCTTTTTGAGAAGACTGGCTAGAGGTTTATCAATTTTGTTTATTTTTTCAAAAAACCAAATCTTGGTTTCATTAATCTGTTCTATTTTTTTGGGGGGAGGGGGGGTTCTGTATTGTTTGTGCTCTGATCTTTATTAATTCTCTTCTTCTGCTGGCTTTGGGGTTTCTTTGCTGTTCTGCTTCTAGTTCCTTTAGGTGTGCTGTTAGATTTTGTATTTGGGATTTTTCTTGTTTCTTGAGATAGGCTGGATTGCAATGTTTTTTCCTCTTAGGACTGCCTTTGCTGCATCCCAAAGGGTTTGGATTGTTGTGTTTTTGTTTTCATTTGTTTCCATATATTTTTTAATTTCTTCTTTAATTGCCTGGTTGACCTATTCTTTCTTTAGTAGAATGTTCTTTAACCTCCATGCATTTGGAAGTTTTCCAAACTTTGTCCTGTGATTAATTTCAAGTTTCATAGCATTGTGATCTGAAAGTGTGCATGGTATGATCTAAATTCTTTCATATTTATTGAGGGCTGTTTTGTGACTCAGTATGTGATCTATCTTGGAGGATGTTCCCTATGCACTCGAGAAGAATGTATATTCCACTGCTGTAGGATGAAAAGTTCTAAATATATCTGTCAAGTCCATCAGGTCCAGTGTATCTTTCAGGGCCATTGTTTCTTTATTGATTTTCTGTCTAGATGACCTGTCCATTGTTGTAAGTGGAGTGTTAAAGCCCCTGCAGTTACCACATTCTTGTCAGTAAGGTTGTTTATGGTTGTGATTAATTGTTTTATATATTTGGGTGCTTCTGAATTCGGTGCATAGACATTTATAATTGTTAGCTCTTCTTGATGGATAGACCTAGTAATTATTATATAATGCCCTTCTTTATCTCTTGTTACAGCCTTTAAAATCTATTTTGTCTGATAGAAGTATGGCTACTCCAGCTTTCTTTTGACTTCCAGTAGCATGGTAGATGTTCTCCATCCCCTCAGTTTCAATCTGAAGATGTCCTCAGGTCTAAAATGGGTTTCTTGAAGGCAGCAAATAAATGGATCTTGTTTTTTTTTTTAATCCATTCTGATACCCTATGTCTTTTGATTGGAGCATTTACTTCATTTGCATTCAGTGTTGTTATTGAAAAACATGGGTTTAGAGTCATTATATTACATGTAGGTTTCATGCTTATGGTGATGTCTCTTGTCCTTTAGTGGTCCTTGCATCATTTTACTCAGAGAGTCTCCCTTAGGATCTCTTGTAGGGATGGTTTATTGGTGATGAATTCCTTCAGTTTTTGTTTGTTTGTTTGGGAAAACCTTGATCTCTCCCTCCTTCTATTCTGAATGACAGGCTTGCTGGATAAAGGATTCTTGGCTGCATATTTTTCCTGTTCACCACATTGACAATTTCCTGCCACTCCTTTCTGGCCTGCCAAGTTTTAGTAGATAGGTCAGCTACTACCTTTATGTGTCTACCTTATATGTTAAGCCCCGTTTATCCCTAGCTGCTTTCAGAATTCTTTATTTATCTTTGTATTTTGACAGTTTCAGTATGATATGTCATGCAGAAGATTGATGCAAGTTACATATGAAGGGAATTCTCTGTGCCTCCTGGATTTCAATGTTTGTTTCCTTCTCCAGGTTAGGGAAGTTCTCAGCTATGTTTTGTTGAAGTACATTGGCCCCTTTTTCTCTCTTCTTCTTATGAGACTCCTATGATATGGATATTGTTCTGTTTGATTGCATCACTTAGTTCTCAAAATCTACCCTCATATCCAGAATTTTTTTTTATCTCTTTTCCTTAGCTTCCTCTTTTTCCATAATTATCTTCTAATTCACCTATTCTCCCCTTTGCCTCTTCAGTCTTCGCTGTGACCACCTCTATTTTATTTTGCACCTCATTTATAGCATTTTTAAATTCATCATTACTATTGCTTAGTTCCTTGATCTCTGCAGCAATAGATTCTCTGCTTTCTTCCATGCTTTTCTCAAACCCACCGATTAATCTTATGACTGTTATTCTAAATTCTTGTGCAGTTATATTGTGCATATCTATTTTGATCAATTCTTTAGCTGTCATTTCATCCTGGAATTTCTTTTGAGGAGAACTCTTCTGTTTCATCATTTTGGATAGTGATGTGTTTTAAAAGCTTGTTATGTGCCCTGCACCTGTGAGCACTTGTATATTAAAGACGGGCCATACCCTATCCAGAGCCTGGCCCTTCAGGAGATGTTTTTTTGGAGAGTGTTACTTGCTCTCTCTTGTTGTGACCTTGGGTACTTTATCTCCCAACTGGTAGTGATGTTTTAGACCCTCCACCAGGTGTGCTTTGACTTGTTCATTGAAGTAGCTCTGGAAAGGAAAATAGACAAACAAAAAACAAACAGAAAACAAAAACACACAAACACACAAGCAAGCAAACAAACCAAAAAAACCTAGAACAAAAAAACCAGAAACACCAGCTACAAGTAAATCACAGGGTGGAGGTAGTGCTGATGGAAGAGGCCTTATCCCATACAAAGAGAGACATGACAAGAGTGGGGAAAAGAAAGAGTAAAAATGGACCAGAGAAACTATATGGCTTAATCCAGAGATAGAGAAAGGAAACTGAAGAAGGAGGTAGGGAAGAATGAAGGAAGATAAAGTTGTCCAGACAGAGAAACTATAGGGCTTAATCCAGAGAGAGAAAATGGAGAATAAAGAAGGAGGTTTGGAACATATATCAAGAGAATGGATTAAATATGTCTGCTTAAACAAACCAACAACCAGAGTAACCATACTAGAGGAGGGAAGAGATGAGAAGGAGGAAGGAAGAATGTATCTATATAATTAGAATTGTTTGAGAATTAAACCAGGCAATGCAGCAGTGCAGGTCTGGAGAAGGGGGCGTCCACTGTGGGTCCTGCTGTCCAATCCCTGAGGCCCCATCTTGGTGGTTGTGGGGAGAAAAATGGCAGCCCCCCCCCCCCCCCCCCCCCCCCGCCCCCAGTCTCTCCTCCGCAGACCACTCTGTTTGAGCTATCTGTCCTCACTGTGCTGTGGATACAAATGAGACAGTTTGTCTCGCTCCACCGACTCCCGTGCCTGGCATTTGGCTGGGATTCAAACTCTTGCTCCCCGGCCCTGGGAAGCATCTCTCCCCACCACCTGATATGTGGTCCCTGACTGGCAGGTGCGGCAGGCTTTGTCCTGTCCCACAGGGAGGGGGATAACTCCAGGGAGGGGATCATTTTTCCCTAGTGTGGACTGCACTCCTGACCTAGCTCCCGAGACTGGGGCTGGCTCCCCTCCTCCCCAGGTTCATGATCCGGGCAGCTGGCCCCAGTCCACAGAAAGCCCCACAGTTAGAGGCTGGATCTTTCTCTGTCCTGGCCTGAGGTTTTTCTCTTGTCCAGATACAGTGCTGTGCTTCCCCAGCCACTCTTTCTCTTCCCTTTGTCTCTCGGAAGAAGTGGATCCCTCCCTCTGTTCATTTCATCTCTCCCACGTCACAATCACGCACCTGTGGCCCATCAGGTTGTCCCATGGGTCCCTGGAAGCACGACTGTCTCTTTTCCACCCGGACTCTTGGGATTCAAAGTCCTTTGGCTTCAATACTTCTTTGTCTGGGAGAAGAGGGAAGTTTGGATACCCCTACTTCTCCGCCATGTTGGCCCCTCCCCTCAGGTGTTAACTCTTTAAATGGTTGAAAGGATGCAGCTCTGAAGCCATTGGATCCTGGCCTTTTGTTTGTTGGGAGTTTTTGGATTACTGGTTGAATTTGATTGCTATTCATCAGTCTGTTCAAATTTTCTATTTCTTTCAGGTTCAGTTTCAGATGTGATGTTTCTAGGAATTGATGCATTTCTTCTAGGTTGTCCATTTGGTTGGTCTATGATTTTTCATGATATTCTGTTATAATATCTGTGTATTTCTGTGATGTCTGTCATTATTTATCCTCTTTCATTTCTGCTTTTAGTTTAGTCCTCTTTTTGGGGGGAGGGGGATGAGTGTAGCTAAAGGTGCATCAATTTTGTTTATTCTTTGAAACTATGAGCTTCTGGTTTCGTTGAAGCCTTCTGCTATCTTTGAGGTTTGTTTATTCTTTTTTCTAACTGCTTTATGTGTAAGTTTAGGTAGTTTATTTGAGATTTTTCCTCTTGAGGGAGGCCTGGTTTGTTGTAATCATCCCTCTTAGATCATTCATAGCATCCCAAGGATTTTTGACCCTGGTGTTTCCTTTTTCATTTTTCTCTCTATATTTTTGGATTTCCTCTTTGATTTCTTGGTTGACGCATTCATTGCTTAGGAGCATGTTATTTATCTTGCATTTCCTGATTCTTTTCCTGTGATTGATTTCCGGTTTCCTACCATTGTGGTCAGAAAAGATGCATGAGATGCATTCATCTTTTTGAATTTGTTGAGACTTGTTTTGTAGCCTGACATGTGATCTCCTCTGGAGAATGTTCCATGTGCATTTGACAAGAATGTGTATTGTGCTGTTTGGGGATGGAATGTTTGAAATATATTTATTAGATCCATCTGGTCCAGTGTGTCATTCAAAGCCACTGTTTTCTTTTTGATTTTCTGATTGGATGATCTGTCCATTGTTGTAAGGTGGTGTTAAAATCCTATACTAATATTGTATTGCTCTGAATTTCTTCTTTTAGGTCTGTTGTTAGCTGTGTTATATATTTCAGTGCTTCCATGTTGGTTGCATGAATATTCACAATTGGTATGTATTCTTGTAGGTTGTTCCCATTATCACTATGTAGCGTTCTTGGTCTCCTGATATAGTCTTTGTTTGAAAGTCTGTTTTGCCTGATTGGAGTATTGCTACCCCACGTTTCTTTTCACTTCCATTTGCCTGATAAATGTGTTTCCATCTTTTCACTTTTGATCTACATGTGTCTCTAGTTCTGGAATGAGACTCTTATAGGTAGCACATAGGTGGGTCTTGCTTTTTTATCCATTAAGGCACCCTGTGTGTTTTGATTGGAGCATTTAGTCCACTTATATTCAAAGCTATTATTTATTTTAGTATATTTTATTTGCTGAATAGTTAACATGCAGTATTCTGTTAGTTTCAACAATTTTCTGCATCACCAATGCACATCACAGTAAGTCTACTCCTTAATCCCCATCAGTGATTCCACCCATCCCCCACCCCACCCCACCCCCTCTGGTAACCATCAGTTCTCAATAGTTAAGAGTCTGTTTCATGGCTCATCTCTCTTCTCTCTCTCTTTGTCCTTTGGTCGTTTGTTTCTTAAATGCCACATGTGAGTGAAGTCATAGGGTATTTGTCTTTCTCTGACTGATTTATTTCACGTAGAAGTATACTCTGTAGCTCCATCCATGTTATTGCAAATGGGAATATTTCATTCTTTTTTATGGCTGATATGATTCCATTGTGTGTGTGTATATATATATATGTATGTATATATATATATATATACATGTATGTATGTCTGCACATATATACATACATGTATATGTGTGTGTGTGTGTGTGTGTGTGTGTGTTTTCCAGGTCTGTATGTATTCATCTATCTAGGGACACTTGTGCTCTTCCATAATTTGTCTTGTAAATATTGCTGCCTAAACATGGGGTGCATGTATCCCTTTGAAAGAGTGTTTTTGTATTTTAGGGGTACTCAGTAGTGCTATTGCTGGATCATCGGGTAGTTCCATTTTTAACCTTGTTGAGGAACCTCCATACTGTTTCCACAGTGTGGCAGCAGTTGGCATTCCCACCAACAGTGCACAAGAGCTCCTTTTCCTGCGCAACCCATTCTACCCTTGTTTCTTCTGTTGTTCATTGTAGCCATTCTGACAGGTATGAATTGATGTCTCCTTGTACTTCTGATTTGCATTTCCCTGCTGAGGGGAGATGTTGAGCATCTTTTCATGTGTGTGTTGGCCATCTCTGTATCTTCTTTGGAGAGAGATCTGTTCATTTCTTCTGCTCATTTTTTAATTGGATATTTTTGTGTGGGTTTATTTGCACAAATTCTTTATATATTTGGGATACTAACCCTGTTTTGGATATGTCATTTGCAAATATCTTCTCTGTTCAGTAGGTTGCCTTTTAGCTTTGCTGATTGTTTCTTTTGCTATGCAGAGGCTTTTTATTTTGATGAAGTCCCAATAATTTATTTTTGCTTTTATTTCCCTTGCCTCAGGGGACATTTCTAGAAAAATGTTGCTATGGTAGTTACTGGAGACATTACTGCCTGTTCTCTGTTCTGGGATGTTTATGGATTCATGTCTCACATTAGGTCCTTAATCCATTTTGAATTTATTTTTGTGTATAGTATAAGAAAGTGGTCCAATTTTATTCTTTTGCTTATAGCTGACCAGTTTTTCCAGCACCATTTGTTGAAGAGCCTGATTTTTCCCATTGGATATTCCTTCCTGCTTTGTTGAGGATTAATTGAACATAAAATTGTAGGTTTATTTCTGAATATTTTATTCTGTCCCCTCAATGTATGTATTTATTTTTGTGCCAGGACCATACTGTTTTACTGCCTACTGCCTTGGACTAGAACTTGAAGTCGTGAATTGTGATCCCTCCAGCTTTGCTTTTGTTTTCCAAAGCTTCTTTGGTAATTTGGGGTCTTTGCTGGTTCCATATATATTTAGGATTTTTGTTTTAGTTGTGTGAAAAAATGCTGTTGGTACTTTGATAGAGATTACATTAAATCTGTGGATTGCTTTGGTAGTGTAGACATTTCAAAAATATTGGTTCTTTTTTATTTATTTACTGAAAAATTTTTTTATGTTTATTTATTTTTGAGAGAGAGAGAGAAATAGAGCGTGAGTGGGGGAGGGGCAGAAAGAGATGGAGGCATAGAATCCTCCAGCCTCCACACTCTGGGCTGTCATTCAGCACATGGCCCAATGTGGGGCTCAAATGCACGAACTGTGAGATCATGACCCAAACTGAAGTCGGACACTTAACCAACTGAGCCAGCCAGGTGCTTTTCTTTTAAAAAAAATTTCTTTTTAACATTTATTTTTATTTTTGAGACAGAGAGAGACAGAGCATGAACAGGGGAGGGTCAGAGAGAGAGAGAGAGAGAGACACAGAATCTGAAACAGGCTCCAGGGTCTGAGCTGTCAGCACAGAGCCTGATGCGGGGCTCGAACTCACAGACTGCAAGATCATGACCTCAGCCAAAGTCGGACGCTTAACCGACTGAGCCACCCAGGTGCCCCTAAAAAAATTTTTTTAAATGTTTTATTTATTTTAGAGAGACTGAGACAGAGCATGAGTGGGGGAGGGGCAGAGAGAGAGGGAGACACATAATCCCAAGCAGATTCCAGGTTCTGAGCTATCCGTACAGAGCCCAATGCAGACCTCAAACCCACAAACATGAGATCATGAACTGAGCTGGAGTCGGACGCTTAATCGACTGAGACACCCAGGCACCCCTGGTTCTTTCTGTGCATGAGCATGGAATGCCTTTCCATTTATTTGTGTTGTCTTCAATTTCTTTCATCAGTGTTTCACAGTGGTCAGAGTAAAGGTCTTGTACTTATTTGCTTAGGTTTATTCCTAGGTATCTTATTATTTTGTGTGTGTGTGTGTGTGTGTGTGTAAATATAATTGGGATTGTTTCCTTAATTTCCCTTTTATTGCTTTATTATAATAGAAATGCTACTGATTTCTGCACATTGATTTTCCATCCTGTGACATTACTAAATTCAAGTTTCAGTTCTGGTAGATTTTTGGTGGAGTCTATTGGATTTTCTATATAGAGTATCACATCATGTGCACATAGTGAAATTGTACTTCTTCCTTCCCAATGTGAATGCCTTTCATTTCTTTTTGTTGGCTAAGTGCTGTGACTAGGACTGCCAGTACTATGTTGAATATAAGTGGTAAGAGTGGAGATCTTTACTTTTTACTGACCTTGGAGGAAAGCTTTCTGTTTTCTCCACTGAGTATGATGTCTGCTGTGGGCTTACATAGATAGACTATATTAAGCTGAGGTATGTTCCCTCTAAACCTGTTTTTAGAGGGTTTTTATCATGGATGAGAGTTTTACTTTGTCAAATAATTTTTCTGTGTCTGTAGAAATGATATATATTTTATCCTTTGTGATATTGCAGGTTGATTGATATTTGAATATGGAACTACCCTTGCATTCTGGAAGATATCCCACTTTATGCTGGTGGACTATTTTTTGAATGTGTTGTTGGATTCTGTTTGCTAAATCTTGGTTGAGGACTTCTGCATCTGTGTGCATGAACGATATGGACCTGTAGTTTTGTTTTTCCATGGTGTCTTTATTTGGTTTTGGTATCAGGGTAATGCTGGTCTCATATAAGTAATTTGGGTATTTTGTTTCCTGTTCTGTTTTCTGGTATAGTTTGACAAGTACAGGCATCAACTTTTCTTCAGATGTTTGGTAGAATGTGCTTGTGAAGTCCTCTGGTCCTGGACTGTTGTCTGTTAGGTGATTTTTGATTACTGAGTCTGTCTTCTTGCTAGTAAACAATCTGTTCAAATTTTCTATTTCATCCTGCTTCAGTTTTGGTAGGTTCCATGTTTCTAGGAATTGATCCGTATATTCCAATTTGTTGGCATATAGTTTTTCATAATATTCTGTTACATTTCTTTGTATTTCTCTGGTGTTGGTTGTTCTTCTCCGTCATTATTATTTATATGTGTTGTTTCTGTTTTCTGATTAGTGCGGCTAAGGGTTATCAATTTTATTGATCTTTTCATGGAAGCATCTCCTAATTTCATTTACCTTGTTCTACTGTAGTTTTAATTTCTGTATCATTTATTTCTCCTCTGCTTTTAATTATTTTCTTCATTCTGCTATTTGGGGGTTTTGTTTGTTGTCCTTTGTCTAGCTTTTATTGTCATAAGGTTTTGGAATTTACTTCAGGGTTTTGTTGTTGTTGTTTTCCCCCTGCGGCAGACCTATATTGCTATAAACTTCCCTGTTAGAACCACTTTTCCTGCTTTACAAAAGTTCGGATTGTTGTGTTTTCATCTTCATTTGTTTCCATGTCCTTTTGGATTTCTTCTTTGATTTCTTGGCTGACCCATTGATTGTTTAGGAGCATGTTATTTAACTTCCATGTTTTTGTGCTTTTTCCAGATTTTTTTCTTGTTGTAGACTTCTACTTTCATAGCACTGTGGTCTGAAAAGACACATGGTATGACTTCGATCTGTTTGATTTTGTTTTGGCTTGTTTTATGACCTAATATTTTATCTAGTGTGGAGAATGTTCCATGTGCACCTGAAAAGAAAGTGTATTGTGCTGTTTTAGGATGGAATGTCCTAAATATATCAGTTAAGTCCATCTGGTCTACTCTATCACTCAACATCACCACTTCCTTGTTGATTTTATGATTGAATGATCTCTCCACTGATGCCATTGGGGTGTAAAAGTGCCCTACTAGGATTGTATGACTATCAATTCCTTTACTTTTGTTTTTGACTGTTTTGTGTATTTGGATGCTCTCAGGTTGAGTGCATATATGTTTACAATTGTTCTTTTTGTTGGATTGTACTTTTTATTATTAAGTGTCCTTTGTCTCTTGTTACTGTTTTATTTTTAAATCTATTTTGTCTGATATAGGTATTGCTACTGCAGTTTTCTTTTGATATTTAGTTCTATAATTAGTCTCTTGTAGGTAGAAGATAGATAGGTCCTATATTTTTATCCATTCTATCACCCAGTGCCTTTTATTATTAAGAGAGAGAGAGAGCACAGGCGTGGGAGGGTGGGGTGGGGGGAGTGGGGAGAGAGAGAGAGAGAGAGAGAGAGAGAGAGAGAGAGAATGAGAATGAATCTTAAGCAAGTTCCATGCTCAGTGCAGAACCCAACATGGGGCTCAGTCCCATGATCCTGGGATCATAGCCTGAGCCCAAATCAAGAGGCGAAATCTCAAGCAATTGAGCCATCCAGGTGCCCCTATCTGTCACCCACTGCCTTTGATTTGAGCATTTATTCTGTTTCCATTCAAAGTAATTGATAGACATGTACTTGTTGTCATTTTATTACTTGATTTTGGTTGTTTCTGAATCTTTCTGATCCTTTCTTTTTCTCTTTTTTACGGTTTGCTGGGTTTCTTTAGTAGCACATTTGAAATTGCTTGTCTTTATTCTCTCCATATGTATTACTGGTGTTTGGTTTGTGGTTATTATTAGGTTTGTACCTAACCACTTCTGCATATAGAGGTCTATATTCAGTTGATAGCTGTTTAAGTTTGAACCAATTCTTTACTCCTCTCCTCCCCGTGTTGTAAATATGTAGTGTCATATTTCAAAACCTTTTATATCGTGAATACCTTGACTGATGTTTTACAGAAATACTTGTTTTTATTGCTTTAGCGTTTTGCACTTTAATACTGTCACTTTAGGTGTTTCTTTTCCACTCAAAGATTCCCCTTTAACATTTTTTGCCAGGGTGGTTTGTTGGTAGTGAACTCGCTTAGTTTTTATTTGGGAATCTCTTGATCTCTCCTTCCATCTGAATGATAGTGTGCTGGATAGACTCTTTTTGGCTGCAGGTGTTTTCCATTCAGCACCTTTAACATACCATGCTGCTCACTTACGGTTTCAAAGTTTCTTCTGAAAAAAATCCAGTGATAATCTTATAGGGTTTCCCTTATAGGTAACTGTCATCTTTTGTTTTAAAATTTTTCTTTATAATGACATTTTGGGTTTTAATTATTATATGACTTGGTGTGGATCTGCTTCTGTTGAATATATTGGGGGTTCTTTGTGCCTCCTGCTTCTGGATCTGTTTCCTTCCCCGCATAGGGAAGTTTTCCATCTGTTGTGTCTTCAAGTAAATTTTCTGGTTGTTTTTCTCAGAGTTCTGAGAATCAGAGATAGGACAGGAAAGACCTGTTGAAGGTTCTCTGATGAGTCACTGGATTTGCATGCATGGAGGATAGATTTGGGACTCAAATGAACAACCTAACTAACTTCAAAGAACTAGAAGAAAACAACAATCTAAGTCCAATGTTCTCAGAAGGGAGAAAGTAATACATATGAGAATGGAAACAAATGAAACTGAGACCATGAAATCAGTAGAAAATATGAAGAAGACCAACAGTCGGTTTTCTGAAAAGTTAAACAAAATTGACAAGCCTGTACATAGACTATGCTAAGACAGAGAGAGGACCCAAATCAAAAGAATTATAAGTAAGAGAAAAGACATTACATCTGATAGCACAGAAACATAGAGGAGACAAAGAGGCAACTATGGCCAAATTAGATGCCAACAAACTGACTACCTAGAAGAAATGGATAGGTTCTGAGAAACACACAACCTACCAAGACTGTATCAGGAAGGAATAGAAGGTTTTTACAGACCAATTAAAGGAAGACTGTATCAATACCAGAAGATAACCAATGCAAGTAATTTGAATCAGTAATTGAAAATCTTCCAGTGAAGAAAAGCCCAGGACCAGGCGGATTCACTGGTGAATTTGAGCAAAAGTTTGTAGAAGAAACCTAACAGCAGCCCTCTCACTGATTAAAGAGGAATGAACACCACCAAACTCATTTCATGAGATTGGAATTACCTGTTAGGAAGCCAGAAAAGGATACTACCTGAACAGAAGACTATAGGCCAGTATCCCCGTGATGAATATAGATGAAAAATTTCCAATAATACACAGGCAAACCAAATTCAGCAGCACATTAAAAGGATCATTGACCATGATGAAGGGTCTTTTTTTCCCTGTAAAGGAAGGATGTTCAGCAATGCAAATCAATAAATGTGACCCCTCACATACTTGAATGAAAGAAAAATCAAGCAGAAATCAGACTCTTAACTATAAATAGCAAACTGACGGTTGCTAGAAGGGAGGTGGGCAGGGGGATGGGTTAAATGGGTGATGGGCTAAGGAGGACACGAGTATTGAGGAACACTGGGTGTTGTATGTAAGTGATGGATGACTAAATTCTTTTTTTTCAATAAATGAAGTTTATTGTCAAATTGGTTTCCATACAACACCCAGTGCTCATCCCAAAAGGTTCCCTCCTCAATACCCATCACCCACCCTCCCCTCCCTCCCACCCCCCATCAACCCTCAGTTTGTTCTCAGTTTTTAAGAGTCTCTTATGCTTTGGCTCTCTTCCACTCTAACCTCTTTTTTTTTTTTTTTCCTTCCCCCCCCCCCCCATGGGTTTCTGTTAAGTTTCTCAGGATCCACATAAGAGTGAAACCATATGGTATCTGTCTTTCTCTGTATGGCTTATTTCACTTAGCATAACACTCTCCAGTTCCATCCATGTTGCTACAAAGGGCCATATTTCGTTCTTTCTCATTGCCACGTAGTACTCCATTGTGTATATAAACCACAATTTTTTTATCCATTCATCAGTTGATGGACATTTAGGCTCTTTCCATAATTTGGCTATTGTTGAGAGTGCTGCTATAAACATTGGGGTACAAGTGCCCCTGTGCATCAGTACTCCTGTATCCCTTGGGTAAATTCCTAGCAGTGCTATTGCTGGGTCATAGGGTAGGTCTGTTTTTAATTTTTTGAGGAACCTCCACACTGTTTTCCAGAGTGGCTGCACCAATTTGCATTCCCATCAACAGTGCAAGAGGGTTCCCATTTCTCGACATCCTCTCCAGCATCTATAGTCTCCTGATTTGTTCATTTTGGCCACTCTTACTAGCGTGAGGTGATATCTGAGGGTGGTTTTGATTTGTATTTCCCTGATGAGGAGCGACGTTGAGCATCTTTTCATGTGCCTGTTGGCCAGATGGATGACTAAATTCTATACCCAAAACTAGTATTGCACTGTATGTTAACCAACTGGAATTTAAGTAAAAACTTGAAAAATACATACTAAATAAATACATAAATAAATAAATTGTTAAAAATTTAAAGTAAAAATAAATAAATTTTAAAAATTAAAAAGAAAACTCATATGACCATGTCAATAGACACAGAAAAAAGATTTGAGAAAATTTGGTATCCATTTGTGCTAAAAAACTCTTTAAAAATTCAGTGTAGAAGGAACATATCTCAACATAAGAAAGGCCATGTATGTGAAGTCTGCAGCTAACATCATACTCAATAGTGATATTGTGAAAGATTTTCCTTTAAGATCAGGCACAAGACAAGGATGCCCTAGATATGTGAAGGGGATTGGGTGATGCAGGCTTCTGGTTATGTAATGAATAAATCATAGATAGAAGATACAGCATAGGGAACATACTGAATGGTACTGGAATAGATGCATGGTGACACATGATAGCTACACCTGTGTTAGTGTAGCAGAATGTATACACTTGCCCAATCACTATGTTGTTCCTCTGAAACTAATGTAACATAGTGTGTCAGCTATTCCCAAATAAAATGATTTTTTTAAGTAAGGTGAAGGAATGAAATAAAAAATTTAATGTAAAAGAGCCTGTTAATATCTAATCAAGAAATGCAGTAAAGTTGCAAAATAGAAAGTCACCATACCAAATTCTGTAGCATTCCTATCCATTAACCACATTATCTAAAAAGAAATAAAGAAAAGAATCCCATTTACAATAGCATCAAAAACAATAAAATATATAGGAATAAATTTAGCCAAGGAAGTGAAAGATCTCTCTACAGAAAACTATAAAACCTGTGTGGAGAAATGGAAGAAATTCAATTTGGATGAAAGAAATGAAGAACACACAAGTCAGTGAAAAGCCATCCATGTCCATCTTTTGGAGGAATTAATATAGATACAATATCCATACTACCCAAAGCCATCTAGAGACTCAATGCAATCTCTATCAATACTCCAATGCAATTTTTACGCAATTAGAAAAACATATCCTAAAATATATTTGGAACCACAAAAACACCCCAAGTAGCCAAAGCAAGAAAGAACAAGATAGGAGGCATCACATTTCTTGATTTCAAGCTGCATTCTGACACGAAAGAAATCAGTTATGTCACTGGCATAAGCACACACACAAGACAATGGAACAGAAATTGAGAGCCCAAACTAAACCCATGCATGCACAGTCAACTAGTATTTGACAGGGGTGTCCAGAATACACAGTGGAGAAAAGTAGTCTCTTGAATAACTGGTGCTGGGAAAATTGGATATTTACATGCATAAGAATAAAGCTTACATCCTTATGTTACACCACTGACAAGTATGAACTTGAAATGCATTAAAGATGTAAATGTATGATATGAAAACATAATTCTTCCTCATCATTTCAGCTCTTATTATGCCAAGACGGAGCTGTTGAGGTGGTGAAGGGCTGGGTGGAGAGTAGTCCTGGAAATAGAAGCCTCTGTGTGTGTGGAACAGACTTTGTTTAGTAGTCTGGAATTATCCCTCTGATCCTTTAAGACTAGCCACTTCCTTCCCTACATTTGCAGACACAGCTAGTACCATGCATGCTGCAAGCAATGCACTGCATTGTCTCCTCAAACTCCTAGAAGCTCTAGGTGGGACCTGGTGGGAAGGGTGGAGTTTTGTGGCACTGCTGCTGCCCTGTTGAAACCAGGTGGAGGGGAAGGAGACAGGCACTGTTCCTGCTTCACTGCAGTTCAGCTATGTTAGTGTTGGTGTTGTTGTTGGATTTTTCACCTTTTACCCTAACACAGCTCAAAAGTTTAATTTCTATCCTACAGGTCAACGTGGCTGCCAGAGCGTTTCCTCCTTTCCCAGAAGTGCCCTCCATGTCGTACCCCGTGGGCTGCCCTTTATCACAATTCATGGGGTCTGGGCCACCCCCACCTTCTCCAACTTGGTGGCCTCTGGGACCTCACCCTCCACCTCCACCATCTGGAAAGATGATCTGAACAGTATGAGTTGACTTATAAAACACATTTTGTTTTTTTACTTGTGTGTTTCGAAAAGATGCAGTGATGGCACCACAGGGCTTTCAGGTCGGCCTGACTGAGGATGTTACAAAGTTCTTCAAGTTTCTCAGGACATGCATGAAACAGGCTGTCATTTCCACATAGTGAGCTGGGCAACACGTGTCTCTTACAGAGAAGGAAAGAGGCCTTATACAGGCTGACAGACATAGCACTCCTTAGGATGTAGCTTGTACAGAGACCATGTGCTGGGCTCTCCAAAGGATGAGACACACCTTAACTTTATTTCTAGCTACTTGAGACCTGAGCTGCTCACAGCTGCTTGATCAGTTATAAAAACACCTGAACCAGGGCCCTGTGAACCATCCTCAAGGGACAGGATCAGATCTCCCTCTTGTTCTCAACGGTCACCCAAGGCACCTGAAAAACCCGCTGCCCCTGGTAAAGGACCAGAGAGTAGGAAAGAGTTGAATATAATGAGACATGGTGTGGAGGGTTTGTTTTTCTTCTGCAGTCTATGCAAGTCAGAATCAACTTCCATCCACCTCCAGCCTTTATGAAACCCAGGACATGGTGCAGCTCCGATGGGGGAACATCAGTTGTGTCTCTACCAAGGATGCAGAGTAAGACAAGGTAAATTCTGTTGTCCATTTCAGTTGCAATGATTTCTGGAAACTTTTATCTGGCCTTGTCTGGTTTTCTGTGTCCTCTGGTGTCTTTACTGTCTTTATTTACTTCCTCACAAGCCTCCAGGCTTCTCCAGTTTAAGATTTTCATGTTAGCTGGCGCCTCTGGAAGCCACAGTGCGTGGAGGCTGAGGACCACGTGGCTCTCACTTTGGGTTTGTGGAAATAGCTTGAGGAGGATGACACTTCACCGCACCCTCAAGTCTTTTGGAGTAGCTGACTCCTTCCGCACCTTCTTTACATGGGATTTTGTTATTATTTTCATTTTTTCCTATTTCAGTGTAGGTGATGAACTTGTTCAGAATGTCTGCGATGAGCCTCATGACTGGAAAAGATGAAAACTCTTTCCAACTTTATATTCTGTGCTTTGTGCAGTCCTGAGTGTTCTTAGATAAATTTCAGAATTCATTACTGATCCTTCTGTGTTGGTAAATGTGCGATAGAGAATTTCTCCAGTTGTCCCCTAGGTGGAAATACTCTGAATTATCAGAAGCAGCACGTGTACTCAAAAATGTACGTGGAACTGCAGTCGTGAAGGGAGAGAATCAGTGATTACCTGTAGGGCCAGTACCTCACAGAGTCCTTCAGTTGTGTTTATATGAGCAGGTTCTCTTGTGTCCCAGGAGCAGTTGTAACTGGTACTTTGTCTCATGATACCTTATGGGAGTTTCACAGCCGAAATTGAGACCTGTTTCTCTTCATTCTTTTATGTAGAATTTCTACCTCCCTTTTACAATGGGACAAAATAGCTCTGCACCTCATATTGTACTTAAAAGCTGAATTATCTGTGGATTAAGATAAACATATGCCTCTCTGGAATATTCTCCTTTATTAGACTGGCATTACTGCCATCAATCTTCTAGAATAGGAAGCCTTGGCTTTCTGCATTTATAAACATGGGCAGTGACGTGTGGCAACAGTAGTTTCTCCTTGTAGCATCCGGTACCTTCAGGCTGTAGGTGGGATCTTGTGGGAAGGTAGAGTTTCCTGGCACTGATGCTCTGTTCTAGAACCTGTGAATGAACAAGAGGCCAGGTGCTGACACCTGCTTCCATTGGGTTTCAGCTCCTGTGGGCATTGTGCTTCTGTCTGTCATACCAACATACCCGTCACTTCTGTTGTGTAGGTCCCTGTGGATGCAAGAAGACCTCCTCCTTTACCAGGTCCACCCTGCAGGCCCTTCCCCACAGACCCCCTTTTATCACTGTTCATAGGCTCTGTGAGCTGCCCCAGCTCCTGGATGTCCTTAGGGACAGGACCCACCACCTCCACCTCGACTATTTGTAAGATAATCTGAACAGTATGAGTGGACGTGTTCAGCACATTCAGCTTCTGCCTTGTTGAGTCTTTGAGAAGACATAGAGATGGCCTCACAGGCTTTGCAATGCAAGGGTGCTGCTGGCTGAGGACACTGTTAAGATTCCTCAGGTTTCTCGGGACATATGTATGTTAGGCTATGTCATTTTCCCTTACTGAGCTTGGCTGCAGGTGTCTCTTGTGGAGAAGGAAAGAGTCTTTTCGTAGAAAAGCAGGCATATCAGTTCTGCCAATGTGCCTCGTACAGAGTCCATGTTCCTGGGTCTATGAGAGATGAGGCACACCCCTACCATCAAGGGCTTCAGGTGTCCTAATGGGGAGAGAGTCACATGCATTAAATGACATGGAGCTTCTGATTTACAATAGTGGAAGCTCCAGTAATGGGTCCTCAAGTACAAGAGACAGAGATGTGAATCTCATGAGAATGAATTGGAGGCTGTGGACGAGAAGGAAGAGCTGAGATGGTGCAGAGGGGAGGGTGTTGGACTCAGTGAGATGGAGCTGGAGGCCATTTCTGGCAGGGCCCACAACCTGGGCAGGGAGAGTGAGTGCAGCGTGAGGTCCACACAGAGCTGCTGCATGGATTCAAGCACAGTTCATGCAGGTGTCATCTCTGAAATGTCATTGTGGCCAAAGTGCACCTAGCTCATTATCTAAATAAAGACTGTTGTTTCCCTTGGTTCTGTGTGAAAGAATGCCCTGGAGATTTGTAGTTTAAATTGGTTCTTATGGGATGCTTGTCTGCCTAAGTTTGTGTGCCTCTGTGAGACTAAATGCAACGGAAGGTTGTAGATCAGCTGTGCAGCTTCCTTGGCCTTCAGCCTGAGTCAGACTGTTAGCAGGAAATTCAGGGTTGACCAAGGAACAGCTCCTGCTAGACTTCTGTCATCGCACCCTGCGCTGCTGTCACTACCCTGCCTGAAGGTTTGCATCTCCGAAACTTCCCTCACAATTTCCTGAGACTTTGCCTGTGTTCCTGCTGTCTCAGCCCTAATACCCACTCTCAGTGGGGCCATCTCAGAGCCTCAGCTTTGTAATCTGAGAAGCAGGGACAGTGTTGGTCTCTGAGGTCAGTGTGATGAAGAGGTGGTTAAGCACATAAGGAATTTGTACAATGTATGGGACGAATGGGCACTCACCCTTCTCAGGGTGGAAGTGAATGTATCTGCACACAGAAGATCATCAACAGATGTTCATTCACTTTCATGAAACTAAGGGTATAATGCCTGAGGCTGGGAGATTGGCAATTCCTGTTTCAAAAGATCCAACAAAGACTCCTGTGTGTTTTCTATGAAAATTTGGGTCCTACTTTACAAAGAAGGAAAAGTATGAGAATGTGTACATCCAGGGATCTACCTCTAAGATCTGAAGGTAATCTTCCATTACAGGTAGACACACAAATGCAGCCACACAATTAAGTGCTCATTCCAGGCCACACATATATCATAGAAGACAAAATGCATAGAGGAGAACAGAAGATCCCATTGCAGTAACTCAAAATCACTTTGACATAAAGGACAATCAGTCTGAAATTTGAAATGGACAGTGAACCATTATAAAACCAGCTGTGGTTATTATATATTTAGAGAAGGTATCTAATCTGCCCCTTGGTCTGAATGCTTTCCCTTCCCACCCCATCCCCTCCGCTTTGTCCTTCCTAGTGTCTCCTAATATACTTGACACAGTTGTGTCTCTGTGTCAGCGTCTGCTTCCAGGAAAATCGACACTCATTCCCCATCAGGTGTACCCTTTGGGGTTCTTTTACACACAGTTAACCAACAGGTAGAATGTATAGTATTGGTGGAAGAAGACAGGCCGTTGTTTGGGGTTGTATTGCCTGGAAGGGACCTATAGTTCCATCTGAGGAGTTGGACACATACTTTAGGGAGCTCTGGTGGTGGTGGTTAATTTTGTAGATACATACTCATGAGCATATGGCACCTGCTAGTTTATGGGGTTTGTGCTGATGAGCAGGGCAGGCATCTGTTTCCAGGAAAGGGTCTATTCTGATGGTGAGGAATGGATTCAGGAGACCAGTAAGGAAGCCCTGCATTAATCCAGCTCTTGTGCCCTTGTGCACCTTACCAGCTGCCCCCAGTAGCACTAATCCAGGTGGCCTCCAAGGGGCAAATGGCAGCAATTTTTGTGGTGAGTCACAGGATATCCCATAAGCCTCCCCCTGTTGCCTTATTGAGGCATGGGGAGGGCAGAGGTCAATGGTATTAGATAGGTTCCTTCAACACAACCCAGGAGAGTTGGGTGTAAGATATGGCTCCTTCTGCATCGGCCAATCCAATCCACTTTGCCCCCAGGGACCTTGAACCCTGTGAGCCCCTTTCTCCTCCCAGCTTAGGGAAGCAGCCAGACCTCCAGCAGCTTTTGGGTCGTGGCTGGGCCACCAAGGGTAGATGTCTGGTTGTCCACATGCTGCCAGCATTGCTATAGCAAATGTCAACATAAGCAGCTGCTGTATGGGGGGTGGGGGGAGATTCTCCTCTATTGTGATCAGGGCCTGGGACCAAACATGACAGGAGAGAGGGAGAGACAGAGTGCCCTGTGCTCCTGGACAGGGCTGCATGCACAGAGCAGATAGCCTGAAGCCTGGGGAGAGGTGGAGAAAGAGATAGGCAAGGAGAGAGACACTGGATGAGTAGTGGGGGAATTGGGCAAGTCCTAGGGAGTTAAAGGAAGAAACAGAGAGAGACGGGGTTAAAGAGAAACAAAGAGGAAGTACAAGGAGGAAATTAGGGACCTGGTCCAGGTATGTGGACAGGGTGACATGGGCCAGGGGAGAGGGGATGTATGAAGTGGCTCTGAGTGCTGGGGCAGAAAAGGCTGGTATCATGGGCATCAGAGTTCTGTGACTCCAAGACTCCAACTTCTCTGGGGCCAAGCTCTGCAGAGGCCATTGCATTTGAAAAGATGGGTGTCCCTCATTTCTCCTGGAATTTTGGGGCTCAGCCTTATGTTCCATCATGGAGAGGGATGTCTTGAGGGAGAGTGTGCTGCTCTTTGGCAGGTAAACTCCAGAGCCTGCCCTGTGGGGAGGTGACCCTGAGCCATCTCCCTCACTGCCCCAGGCCCTGCTGCAGTCCCCCCCCACCCCCCAGCTGGCCTTCCTCATGTTCTGAACCCAGGCATCAGGCATTGTGTTGCCCCCAAGTCCTGCAGGCTGGACCTGGCAGAGGTGGACCGCTGATATTGATAAAAAGTATTTGACAATAAGGTCCATATTCTCCCTCTGGAACTAGCGACATGCATCAAGATAGTGGGTTGCTATCCTCCTGTCCACTGCCAATCTGAGGATGCCAGATGGTAGGTGAACCCTTCAAAACACCATAGTCTTCTCTTACATCAAATTCAAAGACATTTTCTTCCCCTAGCTTTTTTTTTTTTAATTTTTTTTAATGTTTATTTATTTTTGAGACAGAGAGAGACACAGCATGAGCAGGGAAGGGGCAGAGAGAGAGGGAGACACAGAATGTGAAGCAGGCTCCAGGCTCTGAGCTGTCAGCACAGAGCCCAACGCGGGGCTCGAACTCACAAACTGTGAGGTCGTGACCTGAGCCGAAGTCGGACGCTTAACCAACGGAGCCACCCAGGCGCCCCTCCCCTAGCTTTTTAATTCTGAAGAGATGGCGATTAGTAATTGAAGGCATAATGGTCCTACAGGAAATTGACCTATATGACTGATGGACATTGTTTGATTCATCTACATCCCTAAAGCCCATTTCATTGAAAATATTAGCCAACGATACTTACAGTAAGTTCATAACAGATGTATAGCTCCCTGTAAGTTGCATTCTGACCTTGTCATCTATGTGTCCATCAAAGACGTTATTAGTGACTTTTCAGACAAGCTCTCAACATCAAGATGGTGATGTTAGAGAATCTGGTATAAATGGAATTTCATAGATTCTAAATAAGGAATTTTTTTTTTATTAGTTTTACTTATTTTTGAGAGGCAGAGAGAGACAGAGCACGAGTGAGGGAGGGGCAGAGAGAGGGTGACACAGAATCCAAAGCAGGCTCCAGGCTCTGAACTGACAGCATGGAGCCCAATGCAGGGCCAGAACTCACGAACTGTGAGATCACAACCCGAGCTGAAGTCAGACGTTCACCCAACTGAGCCACCCAGGCGCTCCAGAATGATTTTTTTTTAATTTTTAATGTTTATTTTTTTCTTTTTTCGAGAGAGCCCGAGCTGAGGAGCGGGGAGAGAGAGGGAGACACTGAATCTGAGGCAGGCTCCAGGCTCTGAGCTGTCAGCACAGAGCGGGACGTGGGGCTCAAACTCATGGATTGCAAGTCCATGACCTGAGTCGAGGTTGGACACTTAACCGACTAAGCCACCCAGGCACCCCAGGAATGATTTTTTAATGTCAAAGAAGGAGAAACTAAAAATAGTGTAAAGGATGTCGATTTTTAATTGAAATATTGTTCACACATTTGTTGTATTAGTTTTAGGCATACATCGTATTATTCCATATGTCTATAAATTATGTTGTACCTAACCACAAGTGTAGCTATCATGTGAAAGCATGCAACATTATTATTACAGGATTGACTCTATTCCATTGGCAGTACCTTGTATCCCTTGGACTTATTCACTCCATAGCTGGAAGCCGGTATCTCTCTCTCAAAGGTGTCAATTCTTTATCTAACCTAAGTATTTTGGTGGTAAACACAATTACCTCTTGTTCAGTATGTGTAAATTGGCAGGCTATTTTTCTGTGAACATTGCTTAAAGCATTACAAATGATGTCATTACATAAATAAATGTGGTTTCATTTTTCACTCACTAGAAAGAAGGAAAAGATTTCTTAGTTTCCCAGGCCCTGTCACCAAGACCCTTCCCAACGTGGAGAACAGGCTTAGTTGCCCAGAACACCTTCTATCCCTCAGCTGAGCGACCGGGACCTCAACATTGCAGGAATTCCCATGGTGGCCAGCAGAGAGTGCTCGAGCACCACAAACTAGGAGGGGCGGGTTCCTCTGGGTGTGCGGTGATGGCCAGCAGAGGGCGCCCCATCAGCTTTTCTGACCCAGGGCACCTCAGAGCAGGAAGGGCTTCTGTGGCTCCCAGAGGACTCAGGGCCTCTGCCGCTGCCTCAGGACAGAGACCAGAGCTGCGTTTCCAGCAGGTTCTGAAACCCGCCCCAGGGGAGACCTTGGGAGCCTTGCAGCAACTTGGTGTCTTCTGAGTCGCCAGAGAGAAGCTGCCTTGTTGCACTGAGTGTTGAGGAGGGGGCGCTGGGTGGCTTCCCTGGGTGCGCTGGTCAGTCAGCAGCACAGGCCCTTGCATTTTCTGGGCTGTTCCCGTGTTTCATTCCTCACTTTCCCAGACAGTGTTTGAGCAAGACGTATTTTACTAAAGGACCCGTGGATTGAGGGGTCTCATGAAATCACATCATAGATGCCGTGGATGGTTTGTTCCAGATTCAGGCTTGTTTCCGGGGAGAAATCCTGACAGAAATTCAGAAGAACGGAGCTGCATTCAGCTGGGACGTGAAGACATGAAATGCCCGTTTGTCTCAGGACCTTCTAGAAGAATGAGCTGGTAGCCACTTTCCGAGTCCTGCTGGAACCAGAGACCGAGGTAAGGGCACAAAATCATACATGCTTTTATGTTTTTTCCCCCAACCTAGTGAAGTGATTGGAAACTACAGAAAACCTGGTAGGTAGGTGTCATTCACCTTATGTTATTTTTTAATTTAAATTCCGGTTAGTAAAGATAGAGTGTAATATTAGTTTCAGGTGTACAACATAGAGCAACACTTTCACACATCACCCATACTTACCCCAAGTGCATGTCTTAATCCCCATCACCTGTTTCACCCATCCCCCACCCCACTGTGGAAACCCTCAGTTTGTTTCCTAGTTCAGAGTCTGTTCGGGGCGCCTGGGTGGCTCAGTCGGTTAAGCGTCGGACTTCAGCTCAGGTCACGATCTCGCGGTCCGTGAGTTCGAGCCCCGCGTCGGGCTCTGGGCTGATGGCCCAGAGCCTGGAGCCTGCTTCAGATTCTGTGTCTCCCTCTCTCTCTGCCCCTCCCCCGTTCATGCTCTGTCTCTCTCTGTCTCTCTCTGTCTCAAAAATAAATAAACTTAAAAAAAAAAAAAAGCTGCTGAGGATTCAACTCAGTTTAAAAAAAAAAAAAGTCTGTTTGTCACTGTCTCCTTTCCCTCCCCTGCCCCCTTGTTTTGTTTCATTTCCATGTGTTAGTGAAATCATCTGGTATTTGTCTTTCTCTGACAGGCTTATTTCACCCAGCATAACATTCTCTCGCTCCATCCACCTCATGGCAAATGACAAGATTTCATGTTTTTATGGCCAAATAATATTCCATTCCATATACTACATCTCAGTTTATTCATCAGTTGATGGAAACTTAGGCAGTTTCCGTAACTTGGCTGTTGTAGAAAATGATGCTGTAAACATCAGGGTGCATGTATCCCTTTGAAGTATTATTTTTGTATTCTCTGTGTAAATACCTTGTAGTGAAATTGCTGGATCATAAGGTAGTTCTATTTTCAATTTTTTTAGGAATCTCCATGATGTTTTCCAGAGTGGCTGCACCAGTTTGCATTCCTACCAATAGTGCAGGAGGTTTCCTTTTTCCCCACATCCTTGGCAACACCTGCTGTTTCATCATCCATTGATTTGAGTCATTCTGACAGATGTGATGAGTTATCTTATTGTACTTTTGAATTGTATTTCCCTGAAGATCAGTATTGCTGAGCATCTTTTCATGTGTCTCTTGGCTATCTGTATGTCTTCTTTGGGAAAATATCTATTCGTGTCCTCTGCCCATTTTTAATTTAATGTCTCATTTTTGGGGTGTGTATAACTATATATTTTGGACACTAACCCTTTATCAGATGTCATTTGCAAATATCATCATGCTGTAGGTTGTGTTTTAGTTTTGTTGATTATTTCTTTGGTGACAGAAGCTTTTTATTTTTACGAAGTCCCGTTATTTTTGCTTGTGTTTCCCTTACCTCAGGAGATAGATCTACAAAGATGTTTGTACAGCCAATGTCAAATAAGATACTGCCTGTGTTATCCTCTGGGACTTTTATGGTTTCAGGTTTCCCACATAGGTCTTTATCCATGTTGGATTTATTTTTGTGTATGTTGTAAGAAAGTGGTCTGTTGTTGTTTTGTTTTGTTTTGCAGGTTGCTGTCTAGTTTTTCCAAAACCATATATTGAGGAGACTTTAAGTGTATTTATTTATTTTTGAGAGAGAGACAGAGCATGCAGAAGAGGGGCAGAGAGAAATGGAGAGAGAGAATCCCACGCAGGCTCTACATTGTCAGTGCAGAGGCCTACATGGGTTTCAAACTGATGAACCCTGAGATCATGACCTGAGCTGAATCCACGATTAGATGCTTCAGTGACTGAGACACCCATGTGCCCCAAGACTATCTTTTTTTCCATTGGATATTCTTTCCTGCTTTGTTGAGGATTAATTGACCATATAGGTATGAGTTCATTTCTGGGTTTCCATTCTATTCATCAGTGTGTCTGTGTGTTTTTTTCTTTTTCTTTTTTTTTTGCCAGTACCATACTGTTCTGATCACTACAGCTTTATAATAATATAATGTAAAGTCTGGAATTGTGATGTCTCCAGCTTTGCTTTTCTTCTTCAAGTTTGTTTTGGCTGTTTGGGGTCTTTTGTCGTTCCATACAAATTTTGGGATTACTTGTTCTAGTTCTGTGACAAATGTTTTATTAGTGTGATAGGGATTTCATTACATGTGTAGATTGTTTTGAGGAGTGTAGACATTTTAACAGTATTTGTTCTTCCCATCCATGAACATGAAATGTATTTTCATTTGTGTCCTCTTCCATTTCTTTCATCAGTGTTTCATAGCCTTTAGAGTATAGGTCTTTCACCTCTTTGGTTAGGTTTCTTCCTGGTAGGTTGTGGTATTTGGTGCACCTGTCAATGGGATTGATTCCTTACTTTCTTTTAATTCATGATTCATCTATAGAAACACAATCAATTTCTGTACATTGATTTCTGTATATAGTGACTTGTCGAGTTCATGTATCACTTCTAGCGATTTTTATGGGAATCTTTCATGTTTTCTATAGAGAGAATCATGTCAGTTACTAATAGCGAGAGTTCTACTTCTTCCTTGCTGATTTGGATGCCTCTTATTTCTTTTTGTTGTCTGATTGCTGTGGCTAGGAATTCCAGTACTGTGTGGAGTAACAGTGGTGAGAGGGGTCATCCCTGCCTTGTTCCTGACCTTAGAGGAAAAGCTTTCAGTTTTTCCCCATTGAAGATGAGATTAGCTGTGGGTTTTTCATAGATGGACTTTATTATGTGCAGGTATGTTGAGTCTCAATCTACTTTGCTGAGGGTTTTTATCATGAATGAATGTGACATTTTGTCAAATGCTTTTCCTGCATCTGTTGAAAGCATCATATTGTTCTTATCCTTTCTTCTATTACTGTGGTGCATCATGTTGATTGATCTGTGAATGTGGAACCACCCTTGCAGCCCAGGAATATATTCCACTTGATTATGGTAAATGATTCTATTAATGTATTGTTGACTTTAATTTGAATGTATTTTAATGAGAATTTCTACATACATAGTCATCGAGCTATTGGTCTGCAGTTTTATTTAAAAAAATTTTTTAAATATATTTTTAAATGTTTATTCATTTACTTAGAGTACATAAAGGTGAGGGAGGGCAAAGGGATGGGAGAGAGAGAATCCTGAGCATGCTCCACACTGTCAGCACAGGGTCCAATGTGGGGCTTGGACCCAGGATAATGACCTAATCCGAAGCTAAGAGTTGGACAGTCAACTGACTGAGCCACCCAGGCGCCCCTGCAGTTTTCAGTTTTAGTGGAGTCTTTATCTGGTTTTGGTGTCAGGGTAATGATGGCCTGATAGCATGAATTTGTAAGTTTTCCTTCTTTTTTATTTTTCATAATAATTCGAGAAGAATAGATATTACCTCTTATTTAAATGTTTGGTAGAATTCATCAGTGAAGCCAGCTGGCCCTGAACTCTTCTTGTGTTGGGGAGATATTTTTTTATTACTGATTCAATTTCTTTCTGGTTTCAGATTTTATGTATCTTCGTTTCAGTTTTGGTTTTCATTTTTATTTGTTTCAGTGTATTTTCTCATTGATTTCCTGGTTGACCCATTCATTTAGTAGCATGTTGTTTAACCTCCCTTTATTTGTAGCCTTTCTTTCTTTTTCTCTTTCTTTCTTTTCTTTCTTTCTTTCTTTCTTTCTTTCTTTCTTTCTTTCTTTCTTTCTTTCTTTTTTGTGGTTGACTTCCAGTTTCCTAGATTTGTGGTCAGAAAAGATGCCTGGTCTAATCTCTGTCTTTGGGTACCTGTTGAGGCTTGATTTGTGACCTAGAATGTGATTGATTCTGGAGAATGTCCCATGTGCACTTGAAAAGAATGTGCATTCTGTCATTTTAGTATGGAGTGTTCTGAATATATCTGTTAAACCTATCTGGTCCAGTGTGTCATTCAAAGCCATTGTTTTCTTATTGATTTTCTGTTCAGAGGTTCTTTCCATTGATGTGAGTGATGTGTTAAAGTCCTCTACTATCCTTACATTATTAGAAATGAGTTCCTTTATGTTGTTAATTGTTTTATATATTTGGTGATTGCCATGTTGGGTGCATAAAAATTTACAATCGTTGGATCTTCTTGTTTGGTTGTCCCCTTTATTATGAGATCATGTCCATCTTCATCTCTTATTACAGGTTTATTTCTTTTTTTTAATTTAAGTTTTAGTTGACATACAGTGCATTATTGGGTTCGGGAGCAGAATTCAGGGATTCGTGAGGTACATACAACACCCAGTGCTCATCACAAGTGCCCTCCTTAATACCCATCCCCCACCCATCTCCCTCCATCAACCCTGTTTTTTCTCTATAATTAAGAGACTCATATGGTTTGTTACCACTCTTCTCTTTTCCTGCCCTCTTCCCATGTTTTCATCTATTTTGTTTCTTAAATTCCACATGAGTGAAATAATATATTTTTCTTTCTCTGATTGACATATTTCACTTAGCATAATACATTCTAGCTCTATCCACACCACTGCAATTGGCAAGATTTCATTCTTTTTGATGGCTCAGTAATCCATTTTATGTATGTATATACATATATATGTATGTATGTGTATACATACACACACACACATACCCCACACTTTCTTTATACCTTCATCAGTTGATGGATATTTGGGCTTTCTCCATAGTTTGGCAATTGTTGATAATGCTGGTATAAATATTGGGTGCATGTAATTTCACTATTAGGTATTTACCCAAAGGGTACAAAAATACAGTCTTGGTTTTAAAGTTTATTTTGCCTGATATAAGTATTGCTCCTGGCTTTCTTTTGACATTATTGGCATGAGAAATGTTTCTTCATTCCCTCACTTTAAATCTGCAGGTGACTTTAGGTCCAAATAAGGCTTTGTACACAGCATCTAGATGGGTCTTGCTTTGTTGGTTTGTTTGTTTTTCTTTTTTTTCTTTTGTCCATTCTGACACCCTACCCAATGTCTTTTGATTGGAGCATTTAGTCCATTTACATTCAGAGTAACTATTTATAGATATACACTTAATGCCATTTTATTAGTTGTTTTGCCATTGTTTCTTGATGTTTTTTCTGATCCTTTGTTGTCTGTATCACTTTTGGTCTTTCATTTCCACTCAAAGAGTCCGATTTAAATATTCTTTTCTTTTGACTGGTATTACACTTATTTATTTATTTTTAATATTTCTTTTTTTTTTTAATTTAAGCTCAAGTTAGTTATCTTATAGTGGAATACAGTTTCCAGAGAAGAATTTAGTGATCCATCAAGTACAAAAAATACCCAGTACTCATCCCAAGTACCCCACCCCCCCGGCCAGTGCCCATCACCCATTTAACCCATTCCCCTATTCAGTAACCCTCCAGGAACCCTGAGTTTGTTCTCTGTATTTAAGAGTCTCTTATTGTTTGACTCCCTCTCTGTTTGTATCTTATTTTTGCTTTCCTTTCACTATGTTCATCAGTTTTATTTCTTAAATTCCACAGACAAGAGAAATCATATGATGTGTGTCTTTCTCTGACATACTTTGCTTAGTTAGCATAATAGAATCCGGTTCCATCCACGTTGTTGCAAATAGCAAGAGTTCATTCTTTTTGATCGCCAAGTAATATTCCATTGTATAAATATACCTCATCTTCTTTATCCATTCATCAGTCAATGGTCATTTGGGCTCTTTGCATAACTTAGCTATTTTTGATAATGCTGCTTTAAACATTGGAGTGCATGTGCCACTTCAAGTCAGCATTTGTGTATCCTTTGGATAAATACCTGGTAGTGCAATTGCTGGGTCATTGTGTAGTTCTATTTTTAGTCTTTGTGATAAATCTCCATACTATTTTCCAGAGTGGCTACACCAGTTTGCATTCCCACCAGCATTGCAAAAGGGTTCCCTTTCTCTGCATCCTTGCCAACACCTGTTTTTTCCTGAGATGTTAATTTTAGCCATTCTGATAGGTGTGAGGGGATATCTCATTGTGGTTTTGATGATCTCATTGTGGCCAGTGATGACAAGTGAGGTTGAGCATTTTTTCATGTGTGACCAATCTGGATGTTATCTTTGTTAAAGTGTCTCTTCATGTCTTTTGCCCAATTCTTCACTGGATTATTTGGTTTTTAGGTGTTGAGTTTGACAAGTTCTTTATAGATTTTGGATACTAACCCTTTATCTGATAGGTCACTTGCAAATATCTTATCCCATTCCATTCAGTTGCCTTTTAGTTTTGCTGATTGTGTCCTCTGCTCTGCAGAAGCTTTTTATCTTGAGGTCCCAATAGTTCATTTTTGTTTTTGTTTCCCTTGTTTCTGGAGACATGACAAGCAAGAAGTTGCTGCAGCCAGGATCAAAGAGGTAGGTTGCCTGTCTTCTCCTCTAGGATTTGATGGTTTCCTGTCTTACATTAGATCTTTCATCCTTTTTGAGAGTGTGTGTGTGTGTGTGTGTGTGTGTGTGTGTATGGTTTCAGAACATGGTCCCCGTTCATTCTTCTCACTGTCCAGTTTTCCCAGTACCACTTGCTGAAGAGACTCTTTTTTTCCATTGGATATTCTTTCCTGCTTTGTCAAAGATTAGTTGGCCATATGTTTGAGGGTCTGCTTCTGGGTTCCCTATTCTGTTCCATTGATCCATGTGTCTGTTTTTGTGCCCATACCACACTGTCTTGATGATTGCAGCTTTGTAATACACCATGAAGTCCAGAATTGTGATGTCTCCAGCTTTGTTTTTCTTTTTCAACATTACTTTGGCTATTTGGGGTCTTTTCTGGTTCCATACAAATTTTAGGATTGTTTGTTCTAGCTCTGTGAAGATTGCTGGTATTATTTTCATAGGGATTGCATTGAACGTGTTGATTGCTTTCGGTAGCATTGACATTTCATCAATATTTGTTCTTCCAATCCATGAGCATGGGATGTTTTTCCATTTCTTTGGGTCTTCTTCACTTTCTTTCATAGATGTTCTGTTGTTTTAATTTTTTTAATGTTTATTTTTGAGAGAGAGAGAGAGAGCGTGCATGAGCAGGGGAGGGGCAGAGAGAGAGGGAGACACAGAACCTGAAACAGGCTCCAGGCTCTGAGCTGTCAGCACAAAGCCCGGTGCGGGGCTAGGACCCACAAACTGGGGGATCATGACCTGAGCCAAAGTTGGCGCTTAACTGACTGAGCCACCCAGGCGCCCCCTGTTTTTTTCAGTGTACTGTCTTTTACCTCTTTGGTTAGGTTTATCCCTAGGTATTTTATGGTTTTCAGTGCAACTGTAAATGAGATCAATTCCTTGATTTCTCTTTCTGCTGCCTCATTATTGGCATATAGAAATGCAATCAAATTCTGTATATTGATTTTATATCCTGAGGCTTTCCTGAATTCCTTTATGAGTCCTAGAAGTTTTTTGGTGGTCTTTTGGATTTTCCACGGAGAGTTCATGTCTGCGAGGAGGGAAAGTTTGACTCCTCCTTGCCAATTTGGACACCTTGTGTTTCTTTTTGTTGTCTGATTGCTGAGGCTAGGACTTCCAACAGTATGTTGAATAACAGTGGTGAGAGTGGACATCCCTGTTGTGTTCCTAACCTTAGGGGGAAAGCTCTCAGTTTTTCCCCATTGAAGATGATATTAGCTGTGGGACTTTCATATCTGGACATTATGATGTTGAGGCACAATCCTTCTATCCCTCCTTTCATGAGGGTTTTTTTCATCAAGAAAGGATGCTGTATTTTGTCAAATGCTTTTTCTTCATCTATTGAGAGGATCATGTGGTTCTTATCCATTCTTTTATCAATGTGATGTATCACATCCGTTGATTTGCAGACATTGAATCAGTTGTGCATCCCAGGAATAAACCCCACCTCATTGTGGGGATTAATTCTTTTTATGTATTGTTGGATCCAGTTTGCTAATTTTTGTTGAGAATTTTTGCATCCAGTTTCATCAGGGAAATTGGTCTGTAGTTTTCCTTTTTAGTGGGGTCTTTGTCCAGTTTGGACTCAAGGCCATGCTGGCTTCATAGAATGAGTTTGGAAGTGTTCCTTCCATTTCTCTGGCCATGACCTTATCTTGTTCTTTCATTTGGGATGCATTCCTCTTGTCTTGGCATTTTGGCTGAGTATTTGCTTTCTCTGTGTTACAAAAGCTCATTATGTTACCTGCCTGTGAGATGAATGGCTTTATGAAGAGGAGGTCATCTAGTGTCCAGGGCCTGGTGGCAGCCAGTGTGGGAATTGCCTTGTTTCCAGCAGGTGGCTCTGTGTGTACACTGGGGGGCAGAGGAGGGAAATGGCACCACCCAGGCTCCTCTGTCCCAGCTCCTTTGTCCCCTCTTTGTGAACACTGCCTCTCAGGGATGCTCTCCAAGATGAGCATATAATCTCCCCACTGTGTGCACCAGCCATTGTACAGATCACTGTTTTCATGCCATGTGTCTGCAAGTAGTTTGCTGCCTTCTCTCCAGAAGTAGGCCAGTGCCCTCAGTGCTGTATCCCAGCCATGCCTGCTAACCTTTGAAACTCCACATTCTTGGGGTGCCTGGATGGCTTGGTTAAGTGTCTGACTCTTGATCCTGGCTCAGATCATGACCTCGTGGTCGTGGGGTTCTCTCTCTCCCTCTCTTCCTGCCCATCCCTTGCATGTGCTCTCTTTCTGTCTCTCTCAAAATAAATAAACTTAAAAAAAATTAGTGGTACAAAATACTTATTTAGGCAAGATTGCTTCCCTGAGGGGAATGGCAGGGGTCTATCAGTTAAATTTCCAACACTGACTAGGAAATTCTTTGTTGACTGGTTAAAGGTTACATTCCTGCAGGAATGAAACTAGGTTTGGTGACATAGAACCTTAACGTAAGTAACTCCATGATGGGCCTGTGATTTTTCTTAACATTCCAAACCCAAATTTTTACACATCCATTTTTTATTAGAAAGATAGCCCTAAATAATATTTTAGCCATCTACTGCCAGCCCGATTTTCATATCCTGTGAAACTGTGACCATTTCCTAATCACAGATGAAGATCAACTCTGTGGCTCCAAGATCTTTGTGGGTCTAAGTTACTTTGATCTATGTTACTAAGATCTTTGTGAGTCTAAGTTACTGATGGACTTTTGAAATCTTTGACACAGGGACCACAGCCAGGTTGCTGAGCCATCACTTAGGCACAGAAGCACCCTTTCCATGTCACTTCTCCCTGAAGCATTGCCTTTCCCTCTTGTACTTCTGGGTCTTACCCTTTGGCAAGTCACATATCCTCATGCAAACCTGTCAAAGTAGCCCAGAGAAAGCTGCTTGCCTGTGACTGCCACTTCATGGTCACATCTTTTCCTTCTGAAACCCCTTGAACTTCCTATCATTCTTCCAATCTTTGAATATCTCTTTGATTTGGAAATATTTGATTCTGTTGTATTCCTGATAAAAATATGCATGAAAATATTAAAGCAAGAATTCTTTAGAATAAGTGAGCCAGTCACAATGATTCATCTGGCCGTTTGTACATTTTTTTTTTTTTTGAAAATGTTCAGGCATGATGTGAAGTACATCCTGTAAAATCTGGGTATCATTCATTATCTAGGATAACCACCTTTACAGAAAGCCATTCAATGACATGCTCATTCAAGATCAGAAAAAACAATTTACATACCACATAATACAGTGGTATATACATATGTTATTACCTTAAAATATGTAAAGTAGATGTTTCTATTAATTGTATCTCATTGTGCATTCGGTTTTCCGTAACATGAATGCTATTACTTAAATTAAACAATAGTAAGAACAACAAGAATAGGTGAATGTCAATCACTAGCAACCAATACTAGAACTAGTTATATAATATTATGTGTTGAAAAAGTAAAACCATGATTACTAATAATCTTTTCATTCGTGATGGGTTTCTAGTTACCAAAAAAATTGGGAAGATAGTACTGAGATCTCCACATACATCAGACTGTTTTCTGACTATTGATGTTATATGAGTTGGTACATTGTCACAATCAATATCCCAAAGAGATACGGTATTATTAACTAAAGTTTATATGTTTACTCAGATTTCTTCGGTTTTAACCTCTTCTGTTCTAGACTCATCCCAGCTGGCATATTACATTCAATCATCCTGTCTCCTTAGGCTCCACCTGGTTATGACTATTTTTAGATTTGCCATATTTTTCATAATCTGCAAAGTTTTGAGGGTACATTTGTAGAATGTATTTTGTAGAATGATCCTTGGTTGGGATATGTCTAACGTTTGTTCATATGCTTAGGCCAGAGTTAATGTGTTTTGGAGCAGAAGATCCAGAGGCATCATGCCATCCATAATTATCACTTCACATAAAGGATGTTTACTCTGAAGACTGGGGTCTTTTGTGGTTCCACTACAAATTTTAGGGCTGTTCTAGTTCTGTGAAAAATGCTGTTGGTATTTTGATGGAGATTGCATTAATTGTGTCAATTGCTTTGGGAAGTATAGACATTTTCACAATATTTCTACTTCCGATCCATGAGCATGGAATGTCCTTCCATTTCTTAGTGTCATCTTGAATTTCTTTCATCACTGTTTTATAGTTTTCAGAGTATAGGTCACTCACCACTTTGTTCAGATTTATTCATAGATATCTTATTTGGTGTGCAACTGTAAATGGGACGGTTTTCTTAATTTCTTTCTACTGCTTCATTATTGTTGTCTAGAAATGCTACAGATTTCTGTATGATTTTGTATCCTGTGACATTGCTGAATCATTTATCAGTTCTAGCAGTTATTGGGTGGACTCTTTAGGGTTTTCTATATATACTGTCATGTAATCTGCAAAGTAGGAAAGATTCACTTCTTCCAGATTTGGATTTGTTATGTTTTGTCTGATTGCTCTGGCTTGGACTTTCAGTACTATGTTTATTAAAAGTGGTGAGAGTAAATATCCTTGTCTTCTTCCTGACCTTAGAGGAAAAGTTCTCAGGTTTTCCCCACTAAGGATTATGCTAACTGCGGGGTTTTCACAGATAACCTTCATTATATTGATGTTTGTTCCCTATAAACCTACTTTAGGGGGTTATAATTATGAATGGATGTTGTTCTTTGTCAAATGCTTTTTTCTGCATGTATTGATATGACTGTGTTTTTTTTTTTTTTTTGAAACATTCATTTTTGAAACACAGAGACAGAAGGTGAGTGGGATAGGGGCAGAGAGAGAGGGAGACACAGAATTTGAAGCAGGCTCCAGGCTCTGAGCTGTCAGCACAGAGCCCAATGAAGGGCTTGAGTCATGAACCATATGGTCATGACTTGAGCCAAGGTTGGATGCTTGAAGGAATGAGCCATCCAGGAGCCCCAATCATATGGTTCTTACCCCTTTTCCCAGTGATGTAATGCATCACAGTGATTGATTTGTGAATATGTAACCACCTTGCAGCTTTGGAACAAATCCACTTAATTGTGGTGAATGATTTTTTAAGGTATTTTTGAATTTGGTTGGTAGTATTTGATTGAGAATTTTTTGCATCCATGTTCATCAGGGATATTGGCCTGGGGTTCTCTTTTTTAGTGGACTCTTTATCTGGTTTTGGTATCAGGTTAATGCTGGCCTCGTAGAATGAATTTGGAAGTTTTCCATCATTTTTCATATTTTGGAATAGCTTAAGAATATGAGGTCTTAACCCTGTTTTAACTGTTTGGTGGAATTCACTTGTGAAGTCATCTGGTCCTAGACTTTTGATTGTTGAGAGTTTTTTGATTACTGACTCAATTTGTTTGCTGGCTATTGTTCTGTTCATGTTTTCTTTCTGTTTCAGTTTATGTAACTTATATGTTTCTAGGAATTTATCTGTTTCTTGTAAATCGTCCAAATTTTTGACTTACAAGTTTTCATAATACTATCTTATGATTCTTTGTATTTCTGAGGTGTTGGTTGTGATTTCTCCTAATTTGTGATTTTGAGTCCTTTCTCTTTTTTTTCTATCTGATACAAGCATTGCTACCCTGGCTTTCTTTTGACATTCATTTACGTGATGTTTCTCAACATCCTCTGATTTTCATTCTGTAGGTGGCTTGAGGTCTAAAATGGGTCACTTGTAGACAGCATATAAATCTGTTTTGTTTTTTCATCCATTTTTACACCCTATGTCTTTTTATTGGAGCATTCATTCCATTTATCTTCAAAGTAATTATTGATTTGTATGTATGTATTGCCATTTTATTACCTGTTTTGTTGTGGTGTCTAATGATTTTCTCAATCCTTTCTTGTCTTTCTCTCATGTTTTGCTGATTTACTTTAGTGATATATTTTGATTTCTTTCTCCTTATTCTTTGCATATTTATAAGTGGTTTTTGATATATTGTGACCATTAGGTTTTTACAGAATTTCTTTCCTTTTAGCCATTTGTATTAAGTTGATGGTCATTTACCTTTGAACCCATTATTTTCTCCTCCCTATGTTTTGGTACATGTTATTATATTTTATATCCATTTTTGTGAGTTCCTCAATTGATTTTTTTACAGAAATATTCATTTCTACTGGATTTGTGTTTTCTACCTCTCTATTGTCACTTTTGGTCTCTCCTTTCCACTCATAGAGTCCCTCTTAGTATTTCTTGCTGGACTGATTTAGTGGTGCAAACTCCTTTAGTTTTTGTTTGGGAAGCTCTATGTCTCCCTTCTATTCTGAATGACAGCCTTACTGGATAGAGTATTCTTGGCTGCTGATTTTTCCATTCAGCACTTTGAATATGTCATGTCACTTCCTTCTGGCTTGCCAAGATTCTGTTGACAAATCTGTAGCTGTCCTTTGGTGGCTGGGGGCTATGTACCAGGGCAACCAGGAGCTCAAGGCTGTGCACAGAGTATGTCAGTGGCTGGGGACACGTGGCTGGGTGAGACAGATGAGGGTAGCTGGGGGTGCACAGCTGGGTGCGGTGCAGATGGGCACAGTGTGCAGTGGCAGCTTTGCCTGCAGCTGGCCAGACAGGGTGTCCATGCAGTTTTAACAAAGTTTGCCCTGAGGCCAGCAGGCTTGGAGTGGGTGAGTCCCCCAGAGAACTCTTGGGACTGGCACACAGCTAGCACGTTAGGTAGCAAGTGTCTTTGCAGGTCCACTCCCTGGTAGGTGCCTCCATGCTTAATCTCGCGGTGGGGGAGAAAAATGGTGACTGTGAGCTCCCTCATTGTTGGAAAAGTCTCCCAACCATCCAGAAGTCAGCATGAACAGATCTGTCTCCTGTTGCCTTGGCATTGTGTAAAATGCCATGTTTACATTGCCTCTCTACACAGGCAGGGACCTGATTATCTCTCATCCTCCTGGATCACCCAGTACTGGGCCAACTGACCTCCAAAGCTCCAGGATCCAAATTCAAGGGAATTCAGCCCCTCTGGTTTTAAAGCCAAATGTTCTGGGGATTAGTCTTCCCTGTGTGAGCTCCCTGGTGTGAGGGCTCACTTTCTCTGCCCTTTCTGCAGGCAACCGCCCTCCACCTTTCTGACCTTCCTCACCTTTCAGATACAGCTTCTATTTAGTTGTGGAGTTTGTTCTGCCACTCTTTGGATCGCTCTGTGGTTTATGGACTTGGATGTGGATGTTATATAGTTGAAAACATGGGACAGGATGAGCTCAGGGTCCTCCTAACTCTGCTATTATTAATTTTTTAAATGTCTTCATCTTTTGGATTGTTGAGATATGGTCAGACAGACTCCTATCACCCATGCACTTCAGGAGTAGAAAGGAACTTTCCAACATTTTCTTCAGTATTTTATGTTTGAAACTCTCTTTAATGAGGTGCAATTTACATATAACAAATAGCCTCAAGTTAAAGGGTATAATTTGATGAGACTTGATCTCATGGGTATAGCACCATGAAGTCACATGGTTTCTCTCTAAACCTTACACCACAATCCCTTTGTGTCTAGTACTAATGTTGCTTTTGAAGTAAGGACTACATTTTTTTTTTACACGTTTTCAGATATTTCCCAGGTGTCTGAATGCCTGCACTGGGGTACCTCCTTTTCTGATAGACTGTATTCCCATAAGTATTGCAGTGGGTCTACCTTTGGACTTTATCCGTGTTGTATCTTTCAGTCTGTTCACTTAATTTTGTTGCAGTACTTTAATGTTGAGGGATTCATAATTGGATTGATTTTCACTAAATGGTATGAGCTGCAGTTCCAATTATGACAGAAAGCACAGACTTCCTGTGTTAAGTATTCAAGAGCAAGGTAGATATCCTGGGCACTTGAGCTGAGAATGTCACTCTGGCTTTTTGCCAGCCCTCTTCCCTACCCTTAGAGACAAGAATCTCCTTTTGTTCACACAGAAATGTAGGTGAAGTCAGCAGAGAAAGGTCCCTTCTCTTCTCTTCCCTTTGTCTCTCAAACTCCCTGTCGCTACCTTCTGCCTGTCCCTTTCTCTGACTCAATCCCCCAGGTCCACTGCTCCACTCCAGCCATGATCAAGGTGTCTGCTAGCTGCTGGCCTCTGCTCTGGCCATCCCTCAGTGAGGAAACTGAAGGAGGATTCTGTAGTTCACGGGTCTGATCAAGAAATCTCTGCTCCTCAGAGACCTCCTACACATGGTGCTGTCTGTGGAGACCTGGCATCCTGGGCGAGGGTCTGACTCCATGTGTGGCCTCCTCACTCCTCTCCCGCAGTCACTGCTGGTCCCTCATCCTTCCCCACCATTAGAACTCAGCCATTTCCTAGGGACAGATACCTGTCTATCTGACCCAAGGCACCAGGGAGTTAGTGAATATTTCTAAAACAAGCACCCCATAAATCTAGATATAGGAAGTTACCATCACCCCGGAAAACTCCCTCGGGCTTCTCTCTTCCATCACCACCATTTCTGCCAGTTTGTTACCTGTGTGTACAGGAACCCCACTGTGTACACTCAATGGGGAGTGAGGGTAGATGGTCCTAGAAGCAGACACTGACACGGAGACAGAACGATGAAAGGTGTATTAGGGGAGAGTAGGAAAGACAAAGTGGAGGGGACAGGATGGCCAGGGAAAGCATTCTGGCAGATCCGACACCTTCTTAAAAATATATATATATAATCACCATAGTCTGTCACCACGCACAGTCCTCTTCAAATTTCAAAATAGTTGTCCTATAATGCAAAGAGATTTTGGTTTATTTCCCTCTGATCTTATGTTTTCCTACATGCATTCTGTCTTCTGTAGTTTATCTGTGGCTGTGGCCACAGATGAACACTTTAGTGTGTGGCTGCATCTGTGAGTCTATATGTAATGGAAAATTATTGTCTTCAGATCTAGATCTCTGAAGGTACACATTCTCATAATTATCTTTTCTTTCTTTGTCTGGTAGGGCCCGAATTTTAATAGAAAAATGAGGGACCCTGTCTTACTGTTTAAAACAGTGATTCCCAATCCCTGGGCTGAGTTGTTAACGGTCTTAGTTTAATGAATTCCTGTGACCATCTTTTTTGGATGATCATTGTGTGGAGATATCTTAATTGAAACTGTGAGAAGGGTGAGTGGACACTTCCCAGAGATTTTGCAGATGCTTTATGTATTTAATGTCTTCTTCTTAGAATGTTCTTGGAAACAAATATTACCCCTGTTTTCACCGATAACACAGCTGAAGCTCCGTGTAGGTCCCACTGAGAACTGGTATTAGGGCTGAGACAGCAGGAACACAGGCAAAGCCTCAGGATATTGTGAGAGAAGTTTGAGGAGATGCAAAGCGGTAGTCAGGGTGATGACAGGGGTCCAGTGGGGGCGGCTTCTGGCCAACCCTAGATTGTAGGTTGACCCACTAAGTGGGTCTGAGTCTGACTTAGGCTGAAGGCCAACGAAGGCACTCAGCTGATCTAGATCCTGTCTCCACTTTTAGTCTCACTGAGGGATATGAACTTGGGCATGCAAGCATTTCCATAAGACCAAGTTAAATTCCCCATATATCCAGGGCATTTTCCCCCCCAAAAATTTCCAGAACCTTCAAGAAAACCCAGGGAGACAATAATCCTTTTAGATGATTACCTACGTGCACTTTGGCAACACACTGACATTTTGGAGATGAACACTGCATTGTGCACTGAGAGTGATCCCACATAGCAGCTCTGTGTGGACTTCACACTCCCTGCTCAGGCTGTGGCCAGGAATGATCTCCAACTGCATCTCACTGATCCCAACACCCTCCCCTCTGCACCTCCTCAAACTCTGTGTACCGTCCTCAACTTCCCTTCTATTCCTGTGTGGTTCAAGTTTCCCCCGTTTCTGCACCGGATCCTTCACTGGTGTTTCCATTATGGTGATCACAAGGTCTGTGTCATTTAATGCATGTCCCTCTTTCACACAGGACACCTGATGCTCTAAAAGTTAGGGGTGAGCCTCATTCTTCACAGAACCCAAAACATTGTGTCTCCAAAATACACAACAGTACTGCTGATATGTCTGCTTTTGTGTAAAAAAAAATCCTCTTTCATTTTGACAAGAGAAACCTATAGCTCACTGTATTACAGGGAAATGACACTGCCCACTGTATGTATGTCCTGAGAAACTTGAGATATGCTACCGTGTCCTCAGGCAGGTTGCAGTTGGATTGCCAAAACTCACAATCATCTCGACATCATTCCCACAAAGTCAATCATGAAGAAGATGAATACGCTTTATCAGTCACTCATCCCGTTCAGGTCGTCTTACCAAACTGAGTATGTGGAGGAGCTGGTGGAGGAGGGGGAAGTGGCCCATAGCCCATGACTGGTTATGAAGGGTGATCCATGGGGTACAGCCTGCAAGGCGAACCTAGGAAAGGGCCAGGCCCTCTTGCATACATAATGGCCTGTGGAACAGAAACAAAAGCTGTGTTCATAGGACAGAACCAAGCACCGACACTGGCAAAAAGCGAAAACCTAAAGAAGTAGTGCTCATATCCTACTAGGTTTCCTACCACCGGGTTCCAAGCAGGCAACATCGACATCAAAAGAACTCTACCCATATTTTGGGTTCCACTTACAGCTTTGGGTGGGGAATGGATGTTACTGGGATAAACTAGCATCTCCACGTGTCTGGAAATGTAGAAACAGCAAGGGCTCTTTTCCTAGAAGATTTATAGACTGAATACCAAATTAGCAAAGTAGCATATTTCAGATAGGAAGGTATCTATGTCCAGAATCAACCTCCATCCTTCATCCCCCTCCACCACAGAGGCTGCTTATGTGTATGTGAAGAACTATAGAATGAGAAGGAATGACAATGCCAGTGTCCACACATGGAATCATAGCCCTCGTGGCTCAAAGCTCTGCCTCTAAGCCCCTGCCTGTGCCCAATCTACTTCTCTCCCGACAATGGGGAGATGGGGATCCTGAGGTCCTGCAGAGGACCTGGAAAAGCATGCTCTTAGAAAAACAGGTAACCTATACATGTTAGTTGGGTTCAGCTAATTTATTTTAATTCAGAGGTACTTCTCAGTTTAAGTACAGTACAATTTGCAAGGTAATTGTGTCCTCTGGAAAAATGAGCTGAAATTCTAACAGACAAAATTAACACAAATGCACTTTGATTTCTGGTGTAAGTTTCCATGTTTTAGCTGTACCTGTGACACAGGACGCAAGAGAACGTGCTCATGTGAACACAAGTGAAGGACACGGTGGGGACTTGCCACACAGGTAATCTTGGATTTTTTTCTCTTCACAACTTAAATTTCAGTGCATGTTTTCTATGACAAATATGTCACCTCTTCTAGTTCAGAGTATTTACACCCAGGGCACATCTAAAGGGATTCTGGACAGCAAGTTTACCAAAATGCTGATGGGTATGAAATTTACTTTGTCTAAGACCATTCTAAATGACACATACAAAAATAGAAGTTGGAGTGAAGGCATTTTGCATTTTCAAATTGTAAGGATACCCACAGATTTTTCTGAACACATTAAAACCCTTGATAGAAAGAAATAGGAGAGGAAGAAACAGCAAGAGCAACGATTACACACTGAGGAGATCCAGGAAGAATGAGGCAAGGTAGGAGACTTCCAAGTGGAGTGTGGTGTCATCCTCCTTGATTTACTCCAGGAACACATTGGAAAAGCCCTATGGTCCTCACCCTTAAGCACGCTTAGCTTCTAAAGTTACCACAAAGAGATGCCAGGTGGAAAACAGGGAAGCCCGTAGACTCGGGGCTCGGGGGTAAAGGTTTTGCATTTGGAAAAAACAAAAAAAAAAAAACAAGAACAGCAGGCATACCATAAGACACACAAACCAGAGATGATGGCAGGAGAGTGTGCTGTACAGAAAGATGCGGCTGTCCGTAAAGACTTAGAACTGAAAATGGCCACAGCATTTACCTTGTGCTTCTTGGCAGTTTTGGCAGAGCCAGTGTTGATGTCACTCTTGGGAGTGACACCTGCTTCTGGATCTGCAAAGAGCCCTAGAAGGGATGGAGGTTTATTCTGATTTGAGTAGACTGTTTGGAGAACAAAAACACCCTCCCCTCATTCTTCCAACAACTATTTGCCCCACTCAGATCCCAAATCACGTGCAGAGGGTATCCCACATGCCCCAGGTGATCCCCGAGAAGAACTTGAAGAACCATCCCTTATAACTTGATGAAGACTCCTAAAAGCCCTGATTCAGATCTATTTATCGCTCATCGAACAACTATGGATGGCTGGGGCCCGACTAGATGGACATACATTAGGCTGTGCCTCATGCCTCACAGATCCCAGCATGTGGAATATGTACAGGGCATTTCTGCTGAAGCGCTATGTCTGCTTTTCTGCACACAGCCCCATTCCTTCTCCACAAGAGACACGTGTACCAACACATGGTGGGGGAAATGACAAAGATGAGATCATGAGAAACTTGAGGAATGTGGTAATGGCAGCAGACACATTCCCCTTGCATCACAATGGTCTGTGGTACTGCCTCTGCACCTTGGCCAAAGACCTAACAGCAACAAAAATAAGATGAGTGTGTTTTACAAGTCAACTTCTAGTGCTCACATCATCTTACCAAGTGTTGCAGGTGGAGGGGTTCGGGGTGGCCCCAGGGCCACCAAGATTCAGGAGGTGGATGTGTCTAATAGTCCATGGGGGCGGGCGCCTCTAGGGTAGGGCATGCAGAATCATCCATTAATGGAGGAGGTCCCCAGAATCCAGACTGCCCTGCAGAACAGAAGTGACAGCTACATTCATATGCCAGACAAGAGAACCAATACCAAAAGCAGCTGTAACTCAGAGAAGAACATGTCAGCACCTGCCACCTTCTCTGCCACCAGGATCCAAGAGAGTAGCATCAGTACCTGAAAACTCTGTCCCTGCCACTGGATACCACCTACAGCTTGGGGTAGTAGATGTCAGAGGTTAAACTACTGTCATCACACATCACTGCCCATGTCTGCAGAAGTAAAATGACAAGGGTACTGTCCTACAGGGTTAACAGAAGTAATTACAGACTAATGAAGTAGCATTCCCCAGACAGGCAGACATCGATGTCCAGGTTCACCCTGCATCTCTCCTCTACACCGACTCCAGATGTTCTGTTTTTGGTATATTAAGAACACACACACAAAAAATGGGAATAAACAGCTCATATTCTGCTCATGGAATCACAGTTACTCCTGGCGAAAAGTTCTGCAGCCGGACCCTCACTTTGCCTCCTCTGCTCCTCTCCCTTACAAAGGAGTCTTCCCTCTTGAAGTGTTGTCAAAGGCCTCTGAGACCTCTGGAGAGTGGAGGATGCCTGGAATCTTGCAGGGGAATGAGAGTCTTCTGTGAAGAACAAGTTACTTGTAAAAGCCTACAAAGCTCGGATGTGTTCATTTTAATTCATAGGGAATTCTGACTTTAAGCATATTACAGGACACAGTAATTAAGTCCAACAGAAAAAAGAGGTAGAAATTCACATAACAGATTTAATGCAAGTGTTTTGGTATAAAACTCCTGGTATGTGTCATGAGACTGTATCAGCTCTAACAGTGACTGGGGACACAACCAGAAACTGCTCATGTAAACCTAACTGAAGGACATGGTATTCAAACTATTTATACTTCAGGTATAGCTGGAAGGATTCCAGACAACTCATTTACCAACAAAGACGGGAAGGTGATGAGTGATGACACTGACTTTATCAAAGACCACTCTAAATAGCACAGGGCACAACATATAAAGTTGGAGTCATGATGTCTTTTTGCACTTTTGAATTTTAAATATTGCAGACTTTCTAACAGGTTAATCTCCTAGCCAGAATCAAGAAAGGAAGACAGAGCAGCCACACTGTTCCCACAGAGGTGAGGTTGGAAGGGGTCACTCAGGCCAGGAGACTTATGTTTGGAGTGTGGGGTCATCCTCCTCTCGTTATTTCCTGAAACACATGGAAAGACCTTAAGGTACTCAGTCTCTAAGCACTTTTGGCTTCTAAACTTACCACAGAAAGCTGACACACTAAAAACTGACAAGCCTGTGGGCTCCTGGGTTATGAGTGTGCGTTTGGAAAACAAAGAATTAAACAGACATACCACACAACATGCAAAATGAGACAAGACCAGGAGAGTGTGCTGTACAGAAAGAGGAGGTTTTCCCGAAAGACTTATAACTGAGAATGGCCCCAGCATTTACCTTGTCATTGTCTGCATTCTTGGTACAGTCAGAGCTGCTGTAACTCACAGAGGTTTCAGAGTTTCTGGATCTACTAAAGACCCTAGAAGGGACAGAGGTTTATTCTGCTTTTAGAGGACTGTGCGGAATGAAAACAATCCCTCTTCTGATTGCTCAAGTATCTTAAACTTTTCCCTACACTCAGGTCCCTGACCAGAGGCAGAGAGTATCCCACATGCCTCAGGTGACCCCCAAGGATAAGGGGGAGAACCATCCCCTCACCTTGATAAAGACCTCATGGTGCCCTAGTTCATGTTGTTTCATAATTAAATAACTGTGGACAGGTCAGGCTCAACTAGCAATTTAGAATTCATCAATAAAACAGAGGTTTCTCAGTATACATCATGGGAAATCACCATTTCATTACAGATTAAGAATAAATATGAGGACACTTGGGTGGCTCAATGCTAACACTTGGGTTAAGCATCTGACTCTTGATTTTGGCTCAGGTCATGATCTCACAGCTTGTGAATTCGAGCCCAGCATTGGGTCCTCAATGACAGTGTGGAGCCTGATGGGGATTCTGTCTCTGCCTCTCACTCTATGCCTCCCAGACATACTCTGTCTCTCTCAAAATAAATAAACTTTAAAAAAAGAATAAAATTGAGAATACTGGTTTGGTGTATATCCTCGATGAATCCTCAAGAAGGGTGCGTTTCTTCAGACTTAAGGTGAATTGTTCAATCTTTCAGCTTATCTATAAGCTGCCTTCCACATGTGAGAAGTTATTATATAAGACTAATTTTACAGTATTGAGAAAATGAAAACTATGAGAATTTAGCAGTTAAACTGCAGAGTTGAACTGATAACATCAGAGGACTAAGCTATATGGAACTTGAATTTAGGCATGTAGGGCTACAGTTCACAAAACCAAACAAAATAAATGACCTTCTCCTCAAATAAACTAAAGTCTTCACATTGAGTCCAGGTGGGAAGAAGGATGAGGCCCATGTCCTGTCATCCTTTCCAGGCTCTTCAGACAGGGGGATGCTAGAGGAGGTGGGAGGGTCACAGTCAGAGGAGGGGCATGTGTCCACCAGTCACAGGGACAAGTGCCCCACTGCCTGCGGCACCAGAGGAGAACACCCTCCTATCACCCCTTCAGACCACCTGCTGTCCTTAGTGCCCGTGATTCTTTCCAGACCACACGATGATCACCCACAGGAACAGGCTGCACAGCAGAAATTAGGCCACTGCATGTCACAACGTGCTCCTTACCTCTCCTTGGTGGGTTCTGCATCTCTGGTCTTCCAGGCATTGGTTTCTGCCTCATGTATCCCTCAGGCAGCCTCTTTCCTTCCATCCAATCCAGTCTTGGATACAGAAAAAGAATGGACTTCTGTAAGAGTTGCAACACCACGTCCTCTACTAGACAACAAACAGTGCAGGTGTCATCCCTCGAAACATCCATAAAAATGCCAAATGGCCACACCCGTATTTCAAGTAGGCGACCTCCCTGCTCTGCTCTGCCATCTCCCTGTCCCAGATCTGAGTCTTGATCTGGGGGAGAAAAAACACATCCACCTTCAGTCTTGCCAGATGGTGCACCAAAAAAAGAGGAGGAAACAAGAAAGCACCAAGTTGTGCTGAGCATTCTTCTCATGAACTGCAATCTGAAAAAGCCAATAATGAAAAGCCCATGTTTAGGGATTCCACTACACTACACTACACTCTACACTCTAGGGATTCCACTACACACTACACTCAGGCCACTACACTCACCTGCATGAGGTGCTTAGGGTTCAGTATGTCAGGCAGGAACTCAGATTACCTGGTGTCTGAAGGTGAGCTCTGCCTGCTGTAGCTGTTCTTGTGTTTGTTCAGTTTGTTGCCTGTGAGTCACAATTGCTTTTGTCAGATAAGGCCCAATATTGGGTATGATTTTAAATAATCTGCCCACATTCCCATCAACCTCGTATCTGTCCCCGATACAATTTATTCTTACCTGATTATAAATGTACTGTAGGATCAAAGCTATTACATCCTTTCCTTATTATTCCATGCTTGTAGGGTTCAGAGTTCATAGAATTCCTTCCCATTTTCAATCTTGACCTAATTCATCATGTGACAAGTGTCTTTCATCATAAAGCTCTATTCTCCTTTAACTTATATCCTACCATGTTTCCCAGGGTTGCAAAGACAAGGGCCATGAAATGGCACTACCATGTTGATGGGTATGATTTATCATATGACACACTGCTCTCCTATAGATTATGACAATTGACACCACCCCCAAGGAATGTTGGCATGGACGAAGTTTCCACACAGTCTGGCCATTGCTTGAGATCCGCAAATGTTTAGAAACTTAATTGTTTTGTTCTAAAACTTACCTTTTTTTTATCTGTTAATACTCTATGCATATGTCCTCTGAATTTTTGCTTATATTACTATGTTGAGTCTAAACACTGTAAAAAGGTTAAAAACAAAAAATGAACAGAGGTTTCATGAGCTGCTGGTAATCAGTAGCTGAACTCACTTGTACTTATTTCTTCTGTAGCTATTTTCTTTTTTTTAATGTTTGTTTATTTTTGAGACAGAGAGAGAGAGAGAGAGTGAGCGCGTCCATGAGCGGGGGAGGGACAGAGAGAGAGGTAACAGAATCAAAAGCAGGCTCCAGGCTCTGAGCTGTCAGCACAGAGCCTGACACAGGGCTCGAACTCATGGACTGTGAAATTATGACCTGAGCTAAAGTTGGACACTTAAACGACTGAGCCACCCAGGCACCCCTTCTGTAGCTATTTTCAAATTTTACCTGCAGCTGCCAGCTGATTCTTCTTTGCCACCAGTTCACAGTGTCATTTTCAGCTTCCTAAGATGGGAAAGATATATACACAGTCAGGACCAACGTCCAGAAATTCTCCCTTTGTACCTCCCAGCACTCTTGAAGGCCTATGCAAATATCCCTTCCCCCACATCTCCCATAAATGCACAGACTGACAACACAATCAGAGAAATGAAGTGAACACCCCATTTAAGTTAAAGAAAATTCAACTCCTGTCTACTGCCACGACTCTGCTATCAGAACTGTCTTTCTAGTTCTGTTTCCTCTCCTTTATCATAAAGTCATCAAATAACATTGCACTTTGTGCCTTCTCAGAGTTGGTCTTTTGTTTGAGATGGTGAAGACTCATTTCATCAATGTGAAAAACCATGTCTGACCAACTGTACCCATTAGGATGAAGCAGGGGATCATCACTAGTCTTACACCTCCATGGGGAGACCTGATTCTCAGTCCAAAAGTTGTACCGTGACACAATCACCCTGAAAGATGACCTTCCAGGATATGGCTTCACCAACATTGCAGCTCACTCCCAGACATCGCTAGAGTTCAGGACTACAATCCCTGCCTCCACCTTCACCTATCCTGGTGGAGAAAAAGGCCAATCTTAGAGCAGTAACATCTCTTGAAGTACAACCTGATATGAATGGTCACACAGTGTGGGTTTACTTCCTGGAAACAGATTTCAGATGGAAAACTCTCAACTTCATAGAACCAAATCTACTTTAAAAAGACTGATTCCATTGATAGTAAAAGCAGCAACAGGCAATGCTTGGCAAGGCTGGTTTGCTGTGTTGCCCTCAGACTATTTTGTTTGTGGTGTTGATCTGGATTCAACTTGACACTTGATGTACTCAGGAATCACATGCAAAATTGAAAATCTCTTAGAAACGGACACAAAAGCACTAGACAGAGAAAGGCACATGTATTTAATTCTGGCCTCTCAGGGAGTCCTTCAGCAAATGTTTTCTGGAGTGGTTGTCATGTAGTGGCTCTGTTGTAAGGGGCTGGAGAGAGAGAGGTGGTCAGGGTGCTGCACCCACTCACAGAAAGAGCTTATGAATTAACAAAAACAAGATGTGACACAGAGCAGGCCCTAACCCCAGGTGTGGGAAGGACTAACATAAAGCTGAGTCTCCAGGGAAGAGAAGGAAGACTTCACTTTCCAACATGAATGAGGGACTCTAAAGTCCCTGATCTCCTCTTGAGAACAAAAGGAAATCTGTACAAAGGAGGAAGCATGTGAGTGAATGCACCAAATATCTAACAACTCTACAAACACACACAAGACCAAGAAGGAGAAGAAGGAAGCCCAGGACAAAGCCAGCCTGGCAGTTGGATCCAATCTCCCTAGGACTCATCATTGATTTGGGGGGTGGGGGGGGGCATACATCTGAACGGCAAAGAAGCTGAACAACTTTATGGGCACAGACTTAGAAGTAAACAAGTGTAGTTCAGGGGCGGCCAGCAAAGATGAGCCCTAGTGAAGCTGCAGACTTTGATCAAGACTCAGAAGAGTTACACTTAAAAACTCAGGGGACAGGAAACAACTTCACTTTCTTAGGGATTGGGCCTACAGTGAATAATCTCACTGGCAGAATGGATGCAGGGATCCAGTATTGCTGGCATCCCTACCCACTTTCCAGAAAGCAACATCTATTGTTTCTGCAGCAAGATAATTCAGTTTTTTCCCCACACATATTTGACCCATGTCTGGTCCTGAACAAAAATGACCTAATTTCTGGATGACAAAACAGTGTGATGGGATTGAAACCTATAGGACAATCCAGAGTGGATCCAGGTATCAACGTAATTAATGATGGTACCTTCCCTCTTCCACAATGTGTGACAGGCACTTAGGACAGAAAGGAAAATGCAGGTTATGTTACAAAAAGCAAGGTAGGAAGGGCAGGCCCAATTCTACTGAGTGCATTTGGCAAAAATACTCTGGACCCAGTTCCAAAAGAAATAGAATTATCTCTACTGGCTGCCACATTCTTTCATACAATGCAGTCCTTGTGACAGTTCTCACATGAACATATTACTTTTCTGTAGCCACTTTTCTTTGTTCATAGAATTCTTCCAGGTTATGTGCTTTTTCCTTCAGCTGTTTGACTTTTGCTTCCTTTGTGGCTTTCACAGACCTCAATGCATTACACTTGTCTTCCAGGGTCTTTTTATTTTCTGTAAACAAACAAGCAAACAAACAAACAAAAAGGTGTTTTCTTTATAAATGTGCATATGACCTGAGTCTTGATTTTGGTGAGACAGAAAAAGGGCAAGAACCATGAAGGTATGAAGGTATTCTTTCCCTTTCCAATGCAAAGTCATTGCCACCATATGGGGATTTCTCCCCAACAGAAAATATACCTTCCAGTTGACAGTTATTGGACCTCAAGGCTCTTAGCTCTACATCCTCGAATTCAACATTTGCATCTTGTAGTTAAGACAGATATGAGAAAAGACTTTCATGGAAAACTGATCACACAATTTGAATGTACCTCACACAGCAGGATTGTGCATTACAATAAACAAAGACCTTGAGGCATAAATATAACTAGAAGACAAAGATGGTGGAAAATAGTTCATGTCTAAAAACTCATAAATGGCTTTCTTAGTGGTATACAAATGTGTGTGTGTGTATACACACACACACACACACACACACACACACACACGTGTGTGTGTATCCCCCTCCCCCATTCATGTTGAAAATTCACTGTTCAACATTAAGAGAGAAAGAGACTATGGAGCACCTGGGTGGCTCAGTCAGCTGAGCATAAGACTCTTGATTTTGGGTCAGGTCATGATTCTAGGATCATGCAATCCAGACCTGTGTTGGGCTGCACACACACTGAGTGTGGATCCTGCTTAAGATTCTCTTTCCCTCTGCCCCTCTCCCCAACTCACATGCCCTCTTTCACTAAAATTTAAAAAAAAATTCATAAAGAATTATTTAAAAATATTTTTTTAAAGGAAAGGATTATACACTGTGGCTATCACCCTTTCTCTCCCAACTATATTTGGGTATTTTCTACATATCTTGGAGGGCAGAATTGAATGATGTGATAATTACCTAGTTGTGAAAATAAAAGATAACACCTAGTCCTTGAAATAGCAAAACTCATCTTGGTGGTCCTAGTGAAATTCCAGCTCATTGTTCAGAAAGAGGTTTGGCTCCCAGAGGCCCACTCTCTACTGTGGTAAACGGCAAGCAAATATGCTGTGCTCACTCCACCCAATGAACAAAAAGCCTCCAAAGCAAAATTACAGTAAAACTCAGCAGCCAACTCTTACCACTTCCTGATTCTTCACATTCCTCTCTCTCTCTGAGTTTGCAAGGTAGCAAGTGCACTTTGAAGGGTATCATTTAAATTTTCATTAAGGTGGGTCCCTGGGTGGCTCAGTCAGTTAAGCATCTGACTTCAGCTCAGGTTGTCATCTCATGGTTTGGGAGTTTGAGCCCTGTGTCGGACTCTGTGCTGACAATTCAGAGCCTGGAGCCTGTTTTGGATTCTGTGTTTCCCTCTCTCTCTACACCCTCCCCTGCTTGTGCTCTGTCTCTATCTCTCAAAAAATTAATAAACACTATTTTTTAAAAATTTCATTAAAGTGCTCCACTATTTTGATGTTCTCCTTCAACAAAACACGTTGAATGAGTAATAATAGTTCGTTACTTTTACTTGTGTTTTTAGAATGCAGTCCAGGCAAAGAAGGGATTCTTACCATCAATTTAAGAGCTTCATCAGAGAGAAATTTACTTTCTCTCTTAGTTTCCTGAAGACACTTCCTTAATTCATTGTTGTGTAAAACACGAAAAAGGAATCAGAATTTAAAAAAAAGCATAATGCTAGATAAACCTATCTTCTAATGTGTGACTCCTTTCACAAATAAAGAGGTAGCTCTTTACATTTGTGAAGCTTGTCTTGAATTGGTACTGTGTATAGAACACATGAAATAGGTCAGTAGGATGATCTACCAGAGTGGAAGTAACCACAATGAAATCACAAAAAAATATTTGAAAGGGCAATGCTACCTGCTGTTCCCAAATGGATATTTTTTCAGCAAGTGAAGTTCTCTGTTTTCTTTCTTAAAAGTATTGACCTTCTCAGTTATTCGCTGTAAACTAACTAAAAGGAGATAACACATTTTCTAAGGTTGTTACCAAACCAGTGACATCGAATAATCCCAGTGTATTAGCAGCACAGACACATGATCTGACGGGTGGGTGTAACTAACATTTTAGCTTTCCTGTTGTGCCTGAAGAAATCAAGTTTTAGCACATTCTAAACCTAAGAAAACCTTATTTCAATGAGATTCCTATTTAAAATATTGTCCAAAATGGAGAAACACAATAAAATATCTTCTAATTTCTCTCCCATCTGGAAGCATCCTTCTTGGAAAATTCAATCACTTCAAATACTTATGTCACCACCAGAGATGAAACAGAAAAATCAAATCCTATCAACTTACATTTCTCTCTTCCAAGTATTAAGGTACATAGATAGGTCCCTGCAAATAAAGGAACAAACAAAAACAAAAAACCATCATTTAGTCTTGATTTGAGCCACTTACACCCCCAGGTGCTATTTGGAATTCCACACAAGGAAAGCTCAAACCGCTGACTGATTGACTACTCAAAGGCCTTGGATGACTTCCTGCTGCTCACAGATTGCCGTTCATGAACCCGAGGCTGGGGGCCCTGGAGGACAAGGTCTTTGGAATCAAACATACGGGTACCATCTCAGCTTTACACTTAGTGGCTGGAGGATCTGGATTAATGGCAATTCCTAGAAGACAGACTTTTTTCATCCCAACATGAGAACGTTACCCTCCAACCTTACAGGAATATTATTCTTTAATAAGGACCCAATTACAGGCAACACATGTAAGCTCTAGAACAGACTCCTCTAACAGGGATTATTTCTGTCATCTGACCATAAAGTGCAAACTTCTCTTCTGTTGGCCCAGTGTGAGAGCTCTCATGCTCTGAGATCACTCTTCCCCGCCACCACTGCTGCATTCAAAGGGATGAACACCAGCCTTTGAGGGCTTGCTAAATGTCAGGCATCCACCCTGGCTGTCAACAGACAGCACCACAGAATCACCACAGTCTATTAAGCCCACGCAGAATACATTACCCCCATTTGCAACAAATTCATTTCCACTCATTCTCCCCTGGCATGAATGGCTCCCTCCACCTCAGACTCAAAACCATAGTTTAAACCTCTCTTGTGACACACACCCTGCCTGGCAATATCTGGCTTCGTCTCTAAGCTTAGGCTTCTTGATAGGCTTGTAGATAGAGTGTTTTCTCATTCTCACATTTCACCAAGAACCAGGTCATAGCAAAGTACTCACTCCAAACCTCAGGCTCATATCATCACTTGTTTCCTAACCATTTCTATGTAAAATTACACTCATTTCATTCCCTCTACTCTGGTGACATGTTCCTCCTCCTGATGTCTTAAGAGATGGCAACTCCCTCCACATTATCATGTAGGCTCCAAACAGGGAAGAGAAAGATGAATTTCAAGAGTTAACAAGTCAATTAGACATCAGAAGTCACCATATTTATCCTTAGGTGAATTAAAATGCACATCAAGGGGCACCTGGGTCGCTCAGTTGGTTGCATGTCTGACCTTGGCTCAGGTCATGATCTCACGGTTCATGGGTTCTACCATCCCATTGGCCTCTGTGGTGATAAGTAGGAGCCTGGAGCCCACTTTGGACTCTGTGTCTCCCTCCCCCACTCACACTCTGTCTCTCTCACTCAAACATTAAAAAAAAAAAAAAAACCATCAAACACCAGTACTGAGAAAATATTGCAAAGAAAACTAAAGCTTAAATTCTTACTGTGATATTCTTGAGGCTCTAAGAGGGGAAAAAAACAAAATTAAATTTTTTGTCAAAACATATTATTAGTAAAAACCTATAGTTCCTGATAAATAGCAAAATACTAAGTAATCCAATGAAATTACAATAATTTTATTTTGCATAATTAATTTACAGCAAGAAGGTGCTGCAGCCAGGATCAAAGAGGTGGGTTGCCTGTTTTCTCCTCTAGGATTTTGATGGTTTCCTGTCTTACATTAGATCTTTCATCCATTTTGAGTGTGTGTGTGTGTGTGTGTGTGTGTGTGTGTTTCAGAACACGGTCCACGTTCATTCTTCTCACTGACCAGTTTTCCCAGTACCACTTGCTGAAGAGACTTTTTTTTTCCATTGGATATTCTTTCTTGCTTTGTCAAAGATTAGTCGGCCATATGTTTGAGGGTCCGCTTCTGGGTTCCCTATTCTGTTCCACTGATCCATGTGTCTGTTTTTGTGCCCATACCACACTGTCTTGATGATTGCAGCTTTGTAATATACCATGAAGTCCAGAATTGTGATGTCTCCAGCTTTGTTTTTCTTTTTCAACATTACTTTGGCTATTCAGGGTCTTTCTCTGCTGTCCCCTATGCTTTTTCCAAGCCCAGCGATTAATTTTATGACTATTATTCTAAATTCTTGTTCTGTTATATTGCTTAAATCGTTTTTGATAAATTCATTAGCTGTTGCTACTTCCTGGAGTTTCTTTTGAGGAGAATTCTTCCGTTTCGTCATTTTGAATAGTCCCTGCGGTTGCTCCAAACTGCAGGGCACTTCCCCTGTGTTGTCCGGAGTAGCTTGTGTTGATGGGCGGGACCGCAGTCAGACCTGATGTCTGCCCCCAGCTCACCACTGGGGCCACAGTCAGACTGGTGTGTACCTTATCTTCCCCTCTCCCAGGGGCAGCACTCACTGTGGAGTGGTGTGGCCCCTGTCTGGGCTACTTGCACACTGCCAGGCTTGTGGTGCTGCTTCGATGGGATCTGGCATTTTAGCCGGGGTGGATCCACAAGGTGCACAGGGGCGGGAGGGGCAGACTCAGCTCGCTTTGCCTTTGGTGGTCTGCTTCTGGAGGGGCCCTTTGGCACCGGGAGGGAGGGAGACCCATCGGAGGGATGGATCCACAAGAAGCACAGTGTTGGGTGTTTGCGCAGTGCAAGCAAGTTCCATGATGGGAACTGGTTCCCTTTGGGATTTTGGCTAGGGGATGGGCGAGGGAGATGGCGCTGGCTAGCACCTTTGTTCCCCACCAAGCTGAGCTCTGGCCTCTGGGGCTCAACAACTCTCCCTTCCATTGTCCTTTAGCCCTCCTGCTCTCCAAGCAGAGCTGCTGACTTATAACATTCCAGATGTTAAGTCCCGCTGGCTGTCAGAACTCATGCAGTCTGGCCCCTCCACCTTTGCAAGCCAGACTCGGGGGCTCTGCCTTGCCAGGCAGGCTGCCCCTCCACTGCCCCGGCTCCCTCCCGCCAGTCTGTGTAGCACGCACAACCTCTCCGCCCTTCCTACCCTCTTCTGTGGGCCTCTTGTCTACACTTGGGTCTGGAGAGTCTGTTCTGCTAGTCTCCTGGCATTTTTCTGGGTTATTTAGGCAGATGTGGGTGGAATCTAAGCAATCAGCAGGACACAGTGAGCCCAGTGTCCTCCTACACCACCATCTTCCACGATGTCTCTCTTCCTGACAGCTGATGTTTAAAAAAAGAGCAAAAAGTGCTCTCAGACGTCAGTCACCCCTGACAAATTCTAGCTCAATCAAATCTAGGCATGACCCAGTTTTGACACCATTAACGTATTTCCCCATTCTAAAGTTTTAAAGGATGATGAAAGGCTGAGGCCAGCCCTAAACTCCTGCCAGTATATTGGAATATCATCATGCTATCAAAAAGCCACTTAGGAAACTCTGAGCTTCCCTGTGTCACCCAGCCCCATGGGCAGGGGAAATGAAAAGGAATATGAACACACCAAATACTTAATATGTGTGTTTCTTTGTGAAGGCAAGTTTTCTACAGTGGCAGGGAGAGGGGGAAATACTCATTTAGAAATAAATTCCAAAGTATTCTGTTCTTCCAGAAAAGATCTTCCCTCAAAAGGAACTAAGAGCCTAACTGGGGATTTCCCAAAGAGTAAGCAATACAGGTGAGGGAAAATACTCAACTCCAGGGCTCTCTCCTTCCTGTCTCACCTGGGAGTAAATTCAGCCTAACTCCTAGCCAGATAAATATAAAAACCTCACACTCATGTCCTATTTACCTCAGTTTCTTTACCAGCACATAACATTTACCTTTCAACACAACTTACAAGGCATAGTAAAGTAAAAACCACACAGTTTGAACACAGACAGGAAGCATTAGAATCACACTTCCTATGGCAGAGATGTAGGGATTATCAGTCTGGGAACTTAAAACCACTTCCATTCCTATGATAATGCAGACAATGAAAAAAGTGAACAACATGCAAAAAGAGATGGTGAATGTAAGCTAACAAACATTAGCACCTCTGTTGCTCTAGTTACCTTTATTATTCTTATTTTACTAACAATCCTTGAATTTGCCCTAGCCCTAATTCAAGCTTATGTTTTTACCCTACTAGTAAGCCTATACCTACATGAAAATACCTAATAACCCACCAAACGCGTGCATATCACATAGTCAACCCTAGCCTATGACCACTTACAGGAGCCCTTTCAGCCCTCCTAATAACTTAAAGGTCTAGCCATATGATTTCACTATAACTCAACATTACTACTAACTTTAGGAATAACTACCAACATATTAACCATATACCAATGATGGCGAGACATTATCCGAGAATACATTCCAAGGTCACCACACACCTATTGTTCAAAAAGGTCTGCGATACAGAATAATTCTCTTCATTGTCTCAGAAGTGTTCTTTTTTGCAGGCTTCTTCTGAGCTTTCTACCACTCAAGCCTAGCCCCAACTCCCGAATTAGGAGGCTGCTGACCACCTACAGGTATTACCCCTCTTAACCCCCTAGAGGTCCCATTACTTAATACCTCAGTACTTCTAGCCTCCAGAGTATCAATTACTTGAGCTAACCATAGCCTAATAGAAGGTAATCGAAAACACATACTCCAGGCCCTATTTATTACAATTTCCCTGGGAGTGTGCTTCACACTCCTTCAAGCCTCAGAATACTATGAAACATCATTCACAATCTCAGATGGAGTTTATGGATCCACTTTCTTTATAGCCACAGGATTCTACGGACTACATGTAATCATTGGCTCTACTTTCCTAATTGTATGCTTCTTGCATCAACTGAAATATCATTTCACATCAAATCATCACTTCAGATTTGAAGCCACTGCTTGATAACTGACATTTCGTAGACATGGTCTGACTATTCCTATACATTTCTGTTTATTGATGAGGATCCTATTCCTTTAGTATTAACAAGTACAGTTGACTTCCAATCAACCAGTTTTGGTATAGTCTGAAAAGGAATAATAAACGTAATACTTACTCTACTCACCAACACACTCCTATCCACACTACTTGTATTGATCGCATTCTGATGACCTCAACTAAATATCTAAGCAGAAAAAGCAAGCCCATATGAGTGTGGATCTGACCCTATAGGGTCTGCTCGTTTACCCTCCTCCATGAAATTTTTCTTAGTAGCCATCACATTTCTGTTGTTTGACCTAGAAATTGCATTGTTACTACCCCTCCCTTGAGCCTCACAAATAACCTATCGACTATGCTCACCATGGCTCTTCTACTAATCTCACTATTAGCCGCAAGCCTAGCCTATGAATGAACCCAAAAAGGACTAGAGTGAATAAGTTTAAATTAAAACAAATGATTTTGACTCATTAGATTGTAGTTTGCCTTATAATTATCAAATGTCTATAGTCTATATTAATATCTTTCTAGCTTTCATTATGTTATTTATACGACTAATATATCAGTCCCATCTAATATCCTCCCTCTTATGCCTAGAAGGTATAATGCTATCTCTATTCATTATAATAACCATAGCAATCCTAAATAGCCATTTCACACTAGCTAGCATAACCCCTATTATCTTACTAGTATTCGCAGCCTGCGAAGCAGCATTGGGCCTATCCTTACTAGTAATAGTATCAAACACATACGGTACTGACTACGTACAAAACTCAAACCTCCTACAATGCTAAAAATTATTATCCCTACCGCAATACTCATACCACTAACATGACTATCAAAACCCAACATAATCTGAATCAACTCAACAGCCTACAGCCTGTTAGTTAGCCTCATTAGCCTTACTTACCTCAACCAACTAGGCAAGAACAGTCTTAACTTCTCACTATTATTTTTCTCAGACTCACTCTCTGCACCCCTATTGGTACTAACAACATGACTCCTACAATTAATACTTATAGCCAGCCAATCACACCTATCAAAAAAAACCCTAACCCGAAAAAAACTATATATTACAATACTCATTCTCCTGCAGCTTCTCTTAATTATAACATTTACTGCCACAGAATTAATTATATTCTACATTCTATTTGAAGCCACATTAATCCCTACCCTAATCATCATTACCCGATGGAGTAACCAAACAGAACGATTAAATGCCGGCCTATATTTCTTATTCTACACCCTAATAGGCTCACTACCTCTACTGGTCGCACTATTATATATCCAAAATACAACAGGATCATTAATTTTCCTGATTATTCAATACTGAGCCAAGCCAATTTCAACCACTTGATCCAATATTTTTCTCTGATTAGCATGCATAATAGCATTTATAGTAAAAATACCTCTGTACGGACTCCATCTCTGACTACCAAAAGCACACGTTGAAGCTCCTATTGCCGGATCAATAGTTCTTGCCGCCATATTATTGAAACTAGGCAGATATGGAATGATACATATTACAGTCTTACTTAACCCTGTAACAAACCAAATAGCATACCCCTTCATAATACTATCCCTATGAGGAATAGTTATAACAAGCTCTATCTGCCTATGCCAAACAGACCTAAAATCTCTAATTGCATACTCATCTGTAAGTCACATAGCTCTAGTAATTGTAGCAGTACTAATCCAAACACCATGAAGCTATATAGGAGCAACAGCTCTCATAATCGCCCACAGACTAACTTCATCAATACTATTCTGCCTCGCAAACTCAAACTATGAACGAGTATATAGCCGAACAATAATCCTAGCATGAGGCTTACAAACTATTCTTCCCCTAATAGCTGTCTGATGACTACTAGCTAGTCTTGCAAACCTAGCCCTGCCCCCTACAATTAACTTAATCGGAGAGCTATTTGTAGTAATAGCCTCCTTCTCATGATCTAACATTACCATTATTCTCATAGGTACAAATATTATCATCACAGCCCTATACTCTCCTTACATACTTATTACAACCCAACGAGGTAAGTATACACACCATATTAAAAACAACCCATCATTTACACGAGAAAATGCTCTAATAACTTTCCACCTACTCCCACTCTTTCTCCTATCGCTTAATCCTAAAATCGTACTGGGTCCTATTTACTGTATATATAGTTTAACAAAAACATTAGATTGTGAATCTAATAATAGAAGTGTAAACCTTCCTATTTACTGAAAAAGTATACAAGAACTGCTAATTCATGCCTCTGCATATAAAAACGTGGCTTTTTCAACTTTTATAGGATAGAAATAACCATTGGTCTTAGGAACCAAAAAATTGGTGCAACTCCAAATAAAAGTAATAAACTTATTTGCCTCATCTATACTAACTGCAATATTCATCATACTACTACCCATTATCATATCTAATACTCAGCTATACAAAAATAATCTATATCCACACTATGTAAAAACCACAATTTCCTATGCCTTTGCTATTAGCATGGTCCCAACCATAATATTTATTTCCTCCAGACAAGAAACAATCATCTCAAACTGACATTGACTATCGATCCAAACTCTTAAACTATCACTAAGCTTTAAACTAGACTCTTTCTCAATTATTTTTGTACCTGTAGCACTCTTCGTTACATGATCAATTGTAGAATTTTCAATATGATACATACACGCAGATCCATACATTAACCGATTTTTTAAATATCTCCTTATATTCCTAATTACCATAATAATCTTAGTAACCATGAACCCCTAAGATTTTAAAGTGATTCGAGATATCAAGAGCACCATAACAGAAATAAAAAATGCCTTTGATGGGTTAACAGACTCAACATAGCTGAGGAAAGAATCATTGAGCCTAAAGAAATGCCAGTAGCACCTTCCAAAAAGGAAACACAAAGAAAAAAAATTAAAAATATGGCACAGAAAACCCAAGACCAGTGGGACAATTGCAAAATGTGTAATACACATGTTAGGAATACCAGGACAATGGAGAAGAGAGTTATTTGAAGCAATAATGACTGAGGATTTTCCCAAATAGTCACCAAATCATAGATCCAGGATGCTCAAAAAATCAAAAGCAGGACAAATACCCAAGACAAACATACAAATGACTAATAACAAGAACAAAAAACCCACCAACTATGCTTAATATATTCAACTATGGATAATTAAAACAGCCTTGGAAATCTGGAGCAGGGGTTGGGGGTGTGAGGAGAGAGGGGTAAGAACACCTTACCCAAGAGGAACAAGGATAAGAAATACCTGAGATTTCTTTTCATAAACCATGCAATCAAGAAGAATGGAATATTTCAAGTGTTAAAAGAAACATCAAACTATCTAACCAGTGAAATTATCCTTCAAACACACTACAGAGTAAGGAAAATTGTCAGGGATAATGACTGGCATTACTTCAATGGTAAAGAAGTGAGTTCTCCAAAAAGGCACAACAGTTTCTAATGTGCATGCATTAACAAGAGATGTGTCAAGATACATAAGGCCAACATTGACAGAACTGCTGGTAGAAAGAGCTGAATCCACTACTACAGCTGGAGAATTCAATACCCTCTATCAGTCACTGACAGATCCAGCATACAGATATTCAGTAAGATCACAGATGACCTGAACAGTATCACCAATCAACTGGATCCATTACCATCTGTAGAACACTTCATCCAACAGAAAATTATATATCCCTGTCAAGCTCACAGAACATTCACTGAGATAGGCCATACTTGCGGCCATAAGATACATCTGAACAGCCACAATAACAGAAATCATAGGAAGTATGTTCTCAGACCACAAATGAGTGAAATTAGACCTCACGAACAGAAAGATATCTGGAAAAGGACAAAAACATTGTAGATTAAATAAGCTTCTAAAAGAACACATGGTCTGTTAGAGGGGAGGTTTGTGGGGGGATGGGCAAAAGAGTCAAGGGGATCAAGAGTACATTTATGGTAATGAGCACTGAGAAATGTAAAGAATTGAAGAATCATAATGTACACCTGAATCTAATATTACATTGTATGTACATTATACTTGAACTTAAAAAAATATATATGTGTAAAAGAAGACATTTCTACAGAAATTTTTAAATAGTTCAATCTAAATGATAGTGACAATTGAACAGATTAGAGGGAAATTTGTAATACTGAGTGCATATAAAGGCACAGTGAGTATAAAATTTTCTGCTTATTTATGATTTAAAAAATATAAGGTACTTTAGTATACTCACAGCAAGTACAGTTCTGAAGAGGTAAATTAGAAATGCACAAATTCCCAGGGAGGCAGTAATAATGTTATGATTCCACAGAATTCCAAACACATCAGAGCCAAGAGAGAAATGGTATGCTAAAATATGGAGAAGCTGAAATAATATTGGAGACAACAAGGAATCCATCAAAGACATTTACAATATATCTGTCACAAAGAATCATCTTTACAAACTCTCAACCAATCTCCAGGAGACTTTCAAATGCCTCCTCAAAGGAGGAGGACAGACGGCTTGGAAAGCAGCAGGAGCAAACTTTTGGGAGTGATGGAGTGTGTTTACTCTCTTACTGTGGTGATAGCTTCATTACTCCTTACATATGTCAAATATCAACAAATCATTTCCTTTAAAAAGGTGTTACTATACATAAATTACACCACACTGAAGCTATAGGAAAACTATAACAGGCAACACTTAGGGATTTTATTTTGCTGACAAACACATTCCAAATACTTTCTAAATAGTTAACTTAAGAATTTATAAACAAACTTAAAATAGAAAAATATGTAATGCAAACATATGGTAGATAAGTCAATGACTTCTATTGTACATTCTTAAAGTACCTAAATAAACTCCTTTGAAATATCTCCAAAAATATGCCCAAAATTTTTGGAAGAATGGGAGAAAGTAACAATAAAAAATGTACTAGAGATACAAATGAGAATGTTAGATAGATAGATGTTTACAGATAGGGATATAACTGAGAGAGATGGGTAGTTGCTACTATAAATATGAGATTATTATTCCAAGCAAATTATACTTCTTTTTCACTTCCTAAACACATTGACATTTTCTTTTAATGTTTGATACCAAATCATAGCCCAAAATGTCAGATTTCTGAAGTAAATAAAGATTTGCATAATCAGATGATCTTGTATATTCTGATGATATCTATGAGATTTTAAGTTCCTCTGAATACACCCATCAAATAGCCAATGAAAGGAATTCACATTCCTATTTCACAGTATTGTACCTAAATCAATCAATAACAACTATGAAAATTAATTTCTAAAAGAATACAAAAGTCCTGGATATGGTCATCAAAACAAAAGAACACATATCATTTTACAAAAACTAGACTTACCAGTATTTTAGGAGCAAACACACACACAATACAATTCACACGAATTCACATACGAAGCTGTAATTTTGTGCAACTGAACCTTTCTAGAAAGTAGCCTCCACAATGTGTACCATTTGTTTCTTCAGCTCTCAGAACTGAGGTCACTAAAATGTGTGCTGGTTGGAAATGTACACCGTCTTTGAGTGGCCACTGTCTGAAAGAGAGCAGGGGCTGTCAGCACAATGATCATGGGGATCAAATGCACCAAAAATGGGCCATATTGATATGAATGTAAACCATCCTCAGTCTTGGGTACTCTTGAAACACCTGGCAGCTGTCTAGCTGCTAATATTAGTAATTGACTCCTTTTTTAAAAAAAAAAAATTATTGTCACGTTAGCTAACATACAGTATATACAGTGTGCTCTTGGTTTTGGGGGTAGATTCCGTGATTCATAGCATATATACAACACCCAGTGCTCATCCCAACAAGTGCCCTCCTCAATGCCCATCATCCATTTCCTCCCTCTCCCATCCCCCCCCATCAACCCTCAGTTTGTTTTTCATATTCAAGAATCTCTTATGGTTTGCCTCCCTCTCTGAAACTATTTTTTCCTCTTCTCTTACCCCATGGTCTTCCATTAAGTTTCTCAAGTTCCGCATGTGATTGAAAACATGATAATCTGTCTCTGACTGTACCCTCCAATTCCATCCATGTTGTTGCAAATGGCAGGATTTCATTCTTTCTCATTGCCAAGTAGTTTTCTCTTGTATGTATAATCCACATCTTTATGCATTCATCAGTTGATGGACATTTGGGCTCTTTCCATAATTTGGCTATTGTTGAAAGCATTGCTATAAATGGTATAAAGGGTATATGTGCCCCTATGAATCAGCTCTCCTGTATCATTTGGATAAATTCCTAGTAGCGCTATTGCTGGGTCATAGGGTGGTTCTATTTTTAATTTTTTGAGGAACCTCCACACTGTCTTCCAGAGTGGCTTCACCAGTTTGCATTCCCACTGACAATGCAAGAGGGTTCCTGTTTCTCCACATTCTCGCCAACATCTGTTTCCTGAGTTGTTAGTTTTAGCCACTGACTGGTGGGTGGTATCTCAGTGTGGTTTTGATTTGTATTTCCCTGATGATGAGTGATGTTGAGCAGTGTCTGTCGGCCATCCAGATGTCTTCTTTGGAAAAGTGTCTATTCATGTCTTCTGCCCATTTCTTCAATAGATTATTTCTTTTTGGGTGTTGAGTTTGGTAAGTCTTTTATAGATTTTGGATACTAACCCTTTATCTGTCATTTGCAAATATCTTCTCCCATTGTGTCAGTTGCCTTTTAGTTTTGTTGATTGTTTCCTTTGCAGTGCTGAAGCTTTTTATCTTCATGAGTTCCCAATTGTTCATTTTTGCTCCTATTTCCCTTGCCTTCAGAGATGTGTGGAGCAAGAAGTTGCTGTGGCTGAGGTCAAAGAGGTTGTTGCCTGTTTTCTCCTCTACGGTTTTGATGGTTTCCTGTCTCACATTTAGGTATTTCATTCATTTTGAGTTTATTTTTGTGTATGGTGTAAGAAAGTGGTCCAGTTTCATTCTTCTGCATGTTGCTGTACAGTCTCTTCACTATGTTCTCACAGACAATGGCCATTAACAGGGGCAGGTGGGAAATACAACAAAAGTTAGTTTATGCAAAACTCAAGAGATGAGGTAGGAGAGAGAGCTGAACTGATCTATGAGATGCAACCCAGGTAGAGGAGGAAAATTCTAATATAGACGACCAAGAAATTCCCTCCTTTGTAGTCTCAAAAGAAACAGAATAGATTCTATTTTGACTAGAGTTATTCATGGGGGATGATTCTGCCTCAATACAAGGGTTGTTCCAGACTACTGGGGCTTTCCAGATCCAGCTCTATGAATCTGGTGCCTGCCAATCTAAAGAAATCTACTTATTTCTATGGGTATTCCCTGTCTCTCTCCCCTGGGGGTACAGATTTTGATGTTTAAAAATGTTTATGTATTTTTTGAGAAAGAGGGAACATGCAAGTGGGGGAGGAGCAGAGAGAAAGGGACATAAAGAGTCCCAAGCAGGCTCTGTCAGTGAAAAGCCCAACATGGGGCTCAATCTCACAAATCGTGAGATCATGACATGAGCCAAAATCAAGAGTCACACACTTAACTGATTGAGCCACCCAGGTACCCTATAGGTTTGCCTTTTCATGAGTAAGTGAAACATTCACATCGGGATCTAGGTATATCTTTATATTCGAATAATCCTAAAGACATTTGGGAACTTTTTGCTTTGGGTAAATCAACACTCTGCACATACATGGTTAAAGAAAGGACAAACTCCTTCACTTCCTGCTCATGTGGCTCCTAGTGATTTTCCTATTGTACATGTCCCAGCAGGATGCAGCTAGTTTCTGCTGGGCTGCTCAGAACTCCCATCAATGTTATGGGACAGAGTCCCTAGGGGAAGCCTCCAAAACCACAAAGAATGGGCTGATCAGAAGTTCTTAAAAGTCAACAAACAAGGAAGCAAAGAGCACAAAGGACATTTCACTTTTTAACCCTCTAGTGTGAACACCAATGCTTCAGATACCACTGTTCCCAGGGCTAGCAAACTTCACAAATATGAACAGTGTGCTGATAGGAAAACAAATCACATCTAAGATGGACCCTAAACTTACAAGGCTTGAATCAGGATCCTGACAGGGCTTCCAGGAGTCAATCTAATATCCATAGATGCTATTAAATAAGAGTTTCTTACATTTTTGAAAACAATTTTAATGAGATATAATTCACATATCATATAAGCCACTATTGAAGACTAAGATCTCAGTGGCTTTTAGTATCTTCATAAATCCTTCCTTGTTGACACTATAAATATACTGTTTTTAGGTTTCCATCCTGTCAATGCTGATCTTTTTGGACCAAGCAGCACAAACTGAACCCAGAACTGGATGTGGACAGCTGTGGAGAAACCTGGCCTGTGGTCTTCAGTCTTCAGGAAGAACTGAAGTTCTTCTGAAGTTCCCATCAAGAACCCCATGAAAAAGCTGTTGTTTAACCACAGTATGAATGAACCCAATAGGAAGGAAGAATCCACCTATGTCCCATGTTTACTCACATTTGGGTTTGAGTAACTGGGACACCAGAGCATGAGTAGACAGAAAAACACCCTCTGCACCTTCGTGTCCTGGTTGTTATCAGGGGGCACCAGGGCACCAGGGAGGAGGTGGGGGTGGGAATGGAGTGGGGTGATAATTGGGGCTGGAGGTGGTGTTTCAGTAAGGGTGGGATTGGGGAGGGTGGGTGTCAGGAGAAGAAGAGGGTGAGGGACAGTACCAAGATCAGATCAAGTTCTTGAGTGGAGGAAGGGGGGTTCAGACAGGTTAGTTGGTCAGCAGGTCAACAAATCACTAGGTGAGCAGGACACAAGTAGCAGCTGGAGCAGAGGAGGATCTATCTATCTTCAAGCCTTCAACTCTCTGAGCATTGCTTTAACAGCCTGTAACATTTATTCTCTCTCTCTCTCTCTCTCTCTCTCTCTCTCTCTCTCTCTCTCTCTCGACCAATCAGCTGCCTTCAACCCTGGTAGATCAACACAGACACCCAGCGTGACTTAATTTTTTAAAAAGCCACTTCTCACCTGCCACATCACCATGTGCCATCCCAATGACTGTTGCTCTCTGGAACACTGGCAGACCTTCTGGTTTCTGGTCCCTCCCAACCCAGGTCCCTTTCCCCTCTTCTTGGAGCTCTCTCCTTCCTTTCAGAACTCCAATGAAATACATAAGCAGAGTGAGCATTTTCAACCCTCTCTAAATAACCCAAAGAAGATAGAACATACATAAGATACAGATCTTGATAGCAACCATCTGAATCCTACAGCAATATCCATTCATGTGTCCACATCTACATATAACACTGTTGAGGACACATTAACTTTAAGCACATAGGATGCAGATACAAAAATTCACACTATTTTGGCCATCTGTGAAATTTCAATATATTCCAGAGGAATGAAACACACAGAATATCTTTTGGTAATTTAATGTGCTAGAAATAGCTGCTAAAAACCTAACTAGAAATTCCCGTATGTTTAGTAATTGAGAAGTACCTTCATAAATATGAATAAAGAAATCCCAAAGAAAAAGAGCTATATTTGACTGAATGGTATGAGCATGATAAAATTATAATCAAATATGTCTCCAGACCTGGAATATCCTGAAATATTGATGCGAGAAGATTGTCTGGTCCCCAAATCATCTCTAATTGACCTAGACCTTTTAATACCCTAAATAGTGGTCGATCTGTCACTTGTCTATATGACCCTCCTACCCATTAGGATGGACTTTACATTATGAATCCCAGAGGAGGAATAATCCAAGCTGACTCTCATGGGATCTCCTGGGATCTGCAGGAATGAGAGCATTTTAAGAGAAATACTTCATCAGCTTATCTCCTGGGAGCCCTGGGACAACACCCATATTGTTGGCAGCACTAGGTGTGCTAGGCAGGGAGGGCCTAGCAGGTGGCCAGGGTCACCCCAATTATAACTGGAGCAGGGATCAGGGAAAGAAGCAGCAGTGAACAGAGACTGGGAGCCTCAAACAGGTGAGATCATTCATGGAGGTAAAGTAGTGTCCCCAAAGCCAGTATCAGCTTCCCATCTGGAGAGCCCTTTGTGGCCCCTGGGGACAGGGCCAGGAGCCTAGAGTTTGAGATCCAGCTGTGCTGCTTACCAGCTGTGTGACCCTGGGCTGGTTTCTTTCAGTAAAATGGTGTCCTTCCGTGTCCATGCCTGTGTCTATAACTGTGCTGTGGACAGGAGGAAACCACATCTTGAGCACCTGTGCACATTAGCATCACCATCTCCATGTGATGCAGGATCATCAAGCCCAATGGTCATGAATGAATTGAGATATTGTATCGTGCAAAAAGGTGTTTTAATTATACCACAGGGACAGGACCCATTGGCAGAAAGAGTTGTACTTGAAAGGTGAGGAATGATTGTATACTTTTAAGTTTGGGGGTGTGTGGAGGGTAAAGATAATCTAAGTCTCTAAAGCGATTTGTGCATGTTAAAGAAGAGTCATGGGATCCTGGACTTCTGGCTGTTGTGAAGACAGGATTGCTTTCAGTCTCTAGCAAAACATCACCATTAAGGCAGACATGAGCACCTTGAGCAGGGTCACACTCTGCATGTCTCAGGGATTTATCAGTGGGCTGCAAGTTGTGAGAAAATATAATTTTGATTATTATTCTCTTCCCTTTGTTCTCCTCATTCCCCCACCCCGAACAATTTTTTAAGTTTCTTTATTTTGAGAGAAAGACACAGAGAGTGAGCAGGAGACGGGCAGAGAGAGCGGGAGAGAGAGAATCCCAAGCAGCATCCGCTCTCATATTGCTGAGCCCAATGCAGGGTTGAACTCACACCATGAGATCATGGCCCAAGCTGAAATCAAGAATCAGAGCCTTAACTGACTGAGCCACCAAGGTGCCCCCCTGTCCTCTGGACAATTCTGACCCTTAAATCTTTAAGACTGTTGAAGGCAGGTGGAAGGCCTCATCTTCTGTAGCATCTTCCTGCTGAATAGAGACCTAGAGATGTCCCTACCTAATGGGTCAACATTGATTAGTCAGGAACGTATAGGGGAATTAGGAAAAGTGGAGGCAGACAAGTCCAATGTGGACATCAAAGAAGTATCTCTGTGGGTGGTAAGGACCATCTGTCAACCTGAAGTTATTGTAGTGATGGAGTCTTGGCACTAAGCAGAGAAACTTTGGAAAAGGCAACATATGAGGATTAGTATGGCTATAAGAGTGAGAAGTCCAACAAAGAGACCCATAATAGTTGACCATAGTCCTCCTGTGAACCAGGAACTTAACCAGTCCTTGAAAGAGAGGGAAGAATTTTCTAGACCCTTTATTTGAGCATAAGTGTCAGGTGGTAATCCTGTCTTATTTTTGTGGAGTACAAACCTACCACTTTGCTTTAATGAAGCATAGGTGCCTCCTTGGGTTGCAGTCAGGATATCAAGGGCCATTCAGTTCTGGAGGGCCAGTTTTTAAACTGAGCTGGGTCTTTTAAGATGGCTACTGTATGCTTGGCTAAAGCCTCTATTTGCAATTTTACATCAAAAGAGGTGGCCCCTGGGGTGAATATGGCTAAGGGATAAAACCACCAAGAAGTCCTCTTTGTTTGATGTCTAAATTTAACAATATCCTAATTATGAGGAATCACTGGCAAGTGGGAGAAAACTTGCCTCAGGAGATAAGGGCATCCCCAAGTGTATCATCCAATCTAGGTATAAGGAAGTGGGGCCATCCATTATATCCACAAGCATGGTTGACCCCAAGGACTGGGACACACTCTGGTTTTGTCATCCTAGCCACACAGAATTGGTCAAGGTGATAGCTGAGTTTACCACTGCAGGAATCCATCCCATTTTCCAGCTGTTCAAATAATCATATGCCCATGGAGTCCTATTATTATGCCCAGATAATAACAAGCAAGAAGATTCTCTATACATGAGCTACTATGGCAATTTCTCTGAAGTTTACCTCAAGTTGTCTAGCTTAGGCAAACAACAGACATTCAAAGACAATCAGAACTAGAGTTTAACACCTGCAAAGATATGTTACTGAAACATAATTTTCTCTCCAAAATCACCCTATTTCCAGAGGTAGCCAAATCAAAACTAATTCATTTGAAAAACAAGTTTAGTTTTAACAAACTTGGCCAAATTATTTACATAGGCTTAGCAAGAATAGTGACTGGTCATACAGATCTTTGCTAGACAAATTTGCTTTGCCGGAACTTTTTATAAAGAATGTTGATTGAACTTTTAGTAGCTGCTCTAAGCCAAAGTCCAAGCCAAATACTTGCCATCAGACATGCCTGCAGTACCTGTAGATGTGGGTGAATTCCTCTTCTTAAGGTTCCCCAAATATCCTGAGGTTCCTACACCAGCCAGGAAGTGATATTCTTTACTCACCTGGTAAGGCTGCTGGGAAATCTGTAAGCAAGGTATCAGGCCAACAGTTCAAAGGGGCTTTGCTGGCTTAAGTTTCATTTTTTAAAATGTTTATTTTTGAGAGAAAGGTGGGGGATGAGTAGGAGAGGGTCAGAGAGAGAGGGAGAGAGAAGATCCTTGAAGGCTCTGTACTGACAGTGCAGAGTCTGATGTGGGGCTCGAACTCACAAACTGTGAGATCATGACCTGAGCTGAAGTTGGATGCTTAACTGACTGAGCCACCCGGGGGTCCATTGGCTTTTTGTTTCATAAAAGCAACCTTGGTTCCTTAAAGCTGTATGGTCATATCTGACATCTATGTATGTCTCTCTGAAATATGACATTCCAGTCAAAGCTTTGGTAAAATAACCAATATTTCCAATGGTGTCCTGTTACAAGGAGAACAGATTCTTTTTTTTAATTTTTTAAAATGTTTTTATTTATTTTTGAAGGAGAGAGAGAAATAGAGCGTGAGCAGGGGAGGAGCAGAGAGAGGAGGAGACACAGAATCAGAAGCAGGCTCCAGACTCTGAGCTGTCAGCACAGAGCCCGACACGGGGCTCGAACCCACGAACCGTGAGACCATGACCTGAGCTGAAGTCGGATGCTCAACTGACTGAGCCACCCAGGCACCCCTGAGAACAGATTCTTATTGAACTTATGCAAACAACTGTAACTGCCTTGAAAGAAAGGATATTCACTGAGAGCTTTTGAATTTCAAAGGGTTCAGCTAGGGAGGAAAGTTAGATGCTTCAATTTGTTCACAAATGAATATTTTACCATGTTTCTGTAAGTCAGAGAGAGTCATCTTAAGAGAAAGTTTCTTAATCTGGAAAAGCAAGTATCAGAGAACAAGCATTGTTTCAAATAAGAGTCACAAAAACTATAATCATCTTCTTCAGTTCATTTAGTTCCATGTTACTAATTCTTGTTCAGTTTGAATGTAGCCTTTCGTTAGTTCTGGAAATTCTTCCCCATTTCAGCTTTATGTTTTTTTTTAAGTTTATTTGTTTGAGAGAGATAGAGAAAGCACGAGTGGGGAAGGGGCAGAGAGAGGGAAAGGAAGAATCCCAAGCAGACTCCACACTGTCAGTGCAGAGCCCCACACAGGGTTCAATCTCATGAAGCATCAGATCGCGACCTGAGTCAAACCAAGAATCAGATGCTTAATTGACTGAGTCACCTAGACACCCCAGTTTTATGATTTTAAAGATATCAAAAACCTGCATTTGTTAAAAAAAAAAAAAAGTCCTTTTTATGAATCCGGTTTAAGATGAAACTCATTTTGTAAATGACAAAAGACCACATAATCCAATTGATAAGAAAATTCAGTTATTTCTGTGACACAGAACACTTCAATAATCAGAATATCAAATGATATTAAAATGTCAGGAATTTCATATCTATCTATATCCATATCTATATCTATCTTTCTCCTTATATGAACAGTTCTAGCATTTACCCAAGCAATACAACCTAAGGTTTATCATTATTTGTTTGTACTTTCCATGTAACTTAACATACCAAATAAACAAGCCTGGTTGGTTAAAAAGACTTCATTTACAATTCAAATCGTGGTAAAATTTTAAAGTTCATGCCTAAAAAGGATTATGGATCATTATAAAACTTGAAATTTAATTATTTATTTAACCAACGTTACAAAGGTGAATAGATAGGGTAATATACTTGTTAGTAAAACTTAGCTCCTTTAACATTGAGAAGTTTTAACTTTCTTAACAAACCAAAGACCTGATAAAGACAAAACACAGAAACTGATTTTTCTGGGCAAGGAAAAGAAAAGAGAAAAAAACTTTGTTTACATTTTCTTATCAAGTGCAAACTAGCAATCCAAGAAAACTTTGTCTTTTTTTAGAAGAGAGAGAGCAGAATTTCAATCTTCTAACAGTGAACTTTTAAAATCCATTCACTTGGGGGTGCCTGGGTAGCTCACTTGGTTGAGCGTCCCACTCTTGATTTTGGCTCAGGTCATGGAATCAAACCCTAAGTCAGGCTATGCACTGGGCGTGGAGCCTGCTTGAGATTCTCTCTCTCTGCCCCTCCCCACATGTAAACACACACACACACACACACACACACTCAAATACAAAATAAATAAAATCCATTCATTTCAATCTTATTCTGTCTTGACCACATATAAAATTGCTGTCCAAAGTCTTTCCTTCACAAACCTTCTACAACTTTCTTTAGCATTCAGATTTTCTCCCAAGCCCTTTCTTTCCAAACAACCAATCTCATTTTAGGAGAAAATTACTATCTTCTACCTCAACAGAATGTATTCTTATTCCTCACATCTTTCTTACACATCTCTTCCTTTTTTACATGCAGTTACTTTCCTTATTTCCGTCAGTCCTAATTACATTTAGCAGAAAAATTTTAAATCTTAGAAACCTACGTCTCCAGTGAAAACTAAGTAGTAATCAATTGTGAACTGTCTGTTATACCAGAAGTTTTCTAGATCTAAAATTTATAATTATATCTTATAATTAAAACATATTTTTCCATAGTACAATCTTTTAATAAATCACAACACATATTTACCAACAGACCCAAATACCCTCAGCTTCTCTGCAGTAAGAAGCCAAAAGCACAAATCTATGTTCAGTAATCAATGCTACAGCACTCAGTCCTATTTGGAAAAGGCATAGATGGCCAATGAATTCAATTCTATTCATCATTCAAGCGAAACTTTCAAGTTAAAGACTTTGAAAGCTATCTTAATTATCCAAGAAAACTCTGAGACAGACAAAATTAAGAATCATTTTAAGTCATCTTTTTGCTAACAAACTGCAACAGAAATAACACAAGCTTATTTGACTTTCTGCACACCTTGGTAGAATAAAAGTTTTATATGTAATGCTGACAACTCCAAAGACACGCCATCTTCATTAAACCAACAAACGTAGCTTAAATACCATATATATTCCACCTGGGGCCACTAAAAAGTCAATCAGTTTGTTCCCCATGGTCAATTTTTACCTGGGGCCACAGCTGCAAATCTGAAGTAAGTGGTGTAAGCCCAAGGGGGTATTCTTTGCTCCTTGACGACGAGGATAGAAGAAGCCAGTGCTGCCAGAGGCACCGAGGATGGTATGTGAGCCTAATATGGAGGCCGCACCCCAGGTGGTAGAGAAACAGGAGGAGGAATCCTGGGGAGGCTCGCCTGTCTCCCGCACTTGACCTGGCCCTGTGAAACACCCCCGCTCTAAGTGTACCCTGTCCGTACCCTGTACTCCTGTCCTCATGGCCATTCTACCCTTTCTGGAATCCAGGTCTGGGCAAAACCCTCCATAAGCCACTGGCATGGGACAGATGCCCAGCACAGGGTTGGAACCAGGAAAATGCCTTCTTCCATGACAACTTAGATAGAACAGGTCATGCCAGGGTCTGTGCATTCCATCTGCCCGTGCTGGCCTTCAGTGGAGTGCCAGAGTTATGTGGAATGTGGTGTGTGTGTGTGTGTGTGTGTGTGTGTGTGTGTGTGTGTGTGTGTGTGTAAATCTACAGTATGCACCTGTGAACCTGAGTTCTGTTTCTGTGAGTATATTGACTATGGACATGAGTTTCCTCTTTTTGGTTGTTTTCATGTTTTACTCATGTTTATCTGTGTGCATGTGTATCTGTGTCTGTCTGTGAATGAGCATATATCCACTGTGCAAATCTCTGTGTCCGTGACTGTATTATCTGTATCTCTCGGGTATGTGTGTCCCTGTGGGAGTATCTGTGTGTATCTCTTTCATGTCTGTGTGTGTATTGGTCGTATGTGTGAATCTGAGGCCCCTTTGAGTGTTCTTGAACATATCTGTGGGTATGTGTGTGTTTTCTGTGTGTATGTCTAGTATGTGTAGAGTTTGCTTTATGGGGCTGATTCATGTAGCCCTGAGTGTGTGTGTGTGTATGTGTGTGTATTCCCCTCAGGATGTCATTGGCTATGTCTGGTGTGTGTGTGTGTGTGTGTGTGTGTGTGTGTGTGTGTGTGTGTGTGTGAGAGAGAGAGAGAGAGAGAGAGTTCCCCTCAAGGTGTCTAAATCTGCTGTGTGGGTCTGTGTGTGAGCCTGTCCATGAGCCCCATACCTGAGTCCCCAGATGAGGCTGTGGGTAGTTCCATGCCTGTGTGTCTCTGTGTTTGTGGTGTCTGTTTCTTCCTCTGCACATGTGTGTCTGTGCAGCTCAGAAGTAAGCAGCTGCAGAGGGGGCCCTTCAAGGGTGACTCCTGGGGTGGATGAGCAAGAGACAATATGTGCTTTCCCCACCCTCAGGCTCAGCTCCCTCTGCCCATTTTTCTCTCATCCTCTGGTGTTCCCCTCACCCCCCACCCTTGTGGTGCCATCTTAGTCCCCAAGGATGGACAGAGTGAAGGATCAGCTCAGGATCAAAGGCCAGCAGCTGGGAGAGCTGCAGATGGCAGGAGGAGGTGATAAAGTGTGGTGGGGTGGGGGCTCTGGGCCCCTGGTGAGGCTGAGAATACTATTCCTGGACCCTGGGAAGGGTGAGTGAATGGAGGCCCCAAGGGAGGGCTGGGGAAACAGAGCTCCTGGGACCCACGGAAGGAATGCAGGATTGGGCACCCCAGGAAAGAGCTGGAGGAGTCCTGCAGGACTCATGAGTCCCCAAGGGGCAGATCCCTCACTCACCTGTGCTGGCACAGGCTGGGGCTGGGAAGCAGCAGCAGCATTCAGAGGCAGCACAGGCAGCAGATCCATGGGATGGTGGATGGAGCAGTGAGCCATAGTTTTACAAGCAAGTGGAGTCACCACGCTGGGCTGCCCTCGGCCCCTTCTCCCTTCCCCAGACACCTCACTAGCTCTGGCCCTGGCATCACCTCCAGCAGGGCATGGGCAAGCCAGGCAGAGACGGACACCTGAGGCCACAGGAGTGTCCCCCTGACCTCTGTGTCCTAGTTGTTGAACGGGCATAAGGAGTCACCCAGGGCCCCTGGAACCAAGAGGGAGAATCTAGCCCTGGAAACTTCTCTTATGGGACTTGGGGAGAATTATGCAGGGACAGCATTTAATTCCAGTTCATTCACAGAATAAAAGCACAACACAAGGTCACCTTAGCTGCTGCTGTCAGTGTTTCCTTGCCCAGGCCACATTTGAGCACTTACACAGGGATTTGGAGGACTTAGATGCAAAAGAACTTAAAATTCAAAACTCTCAATAAATTTGGTATAAAAGGAATTTACTTCAACATAATAAAGGCCATATATGACAAGCCCACAGTGAATATCACATTCAGTAGTCAAAGTTGAAAGTTTTTGCTATAATATCCAGAGCAAGACAAGGGTGTCCACTCTCTCAACTTCTATTCAACGTAGTATTGGAAGTCCTACCACAGCAATCAGGCAAGAAAAAGAAAGAAAGAAAAAGCTTCCAAATCAGGAAGGAAGTTGTAAAATCACCCATTTGCAAATAACATGATCTTATTATATAGAGAAAACCCAAAACCTCCACCAAAAAAGAAAGAAAGAAGCAAACAAATGAACATAGTACATGTTGTCACTACCTTTACCAAGTCACTGTATTTTAAGGGCAAATCCTGGCAATATGTCATTCCATCCATTCCAAGCCTCTACAGTAACTGTACTTAATCTGCTGTATGTACTGCAAAGTCAGTTGCTAGGGCTTATACTCAGGCTAGGGATCAGCCTGATTGCCAGGGGTGTGTCAGTGCCTTATGGCCTTGAAGGAGAAGGAGAGCAGCTGCTTTAGTAACTTAACCTGATTGTGCACGCCATGCATGTTGGCAGGGGGAAGCAGCACTGTCAGGCATGAGGAGATAGATTGGGGCAGAATGCCATACCAGGACCCCCATGTTCTCTCCTCTTTCGATGGGGTGTGCTCCATTCCAGGTATAATGCATTTCCACAGGTATACTTTCAGCAGAACAACAGAATCCCAATGGAGATTGAGTAGATCCTCTCACCCAGGGGTACAGAGTAACTCACCTAACCTATAGGACATCACTGCAAATTCCAGTAGACAACACCTTTTGGTGTTCTCAGCAGCATAGCATATGAATCCACAGTGAGAGTTGGGGCCGTAACTGTCTCCCTAGACTTCTATACCTTTATAGTATTGGGTGCCTCAGTAGGGGTCCCCAGTCTGGCATATGGGGCCACAGACCCTACTGTTTGATCGTTCAAATGCATTAAAGCCTGTGACAGCACATTAGTCACTGGGCCAAGGTGGTTTTCCCTGTTAATAATTCAATCTGCTGCTTTAATATTCCATTTTTCCTTTCTACCAACCAGTGCTTTATGAGCCAGGACATGGAAAACAGTGAGGATCACCTCAGGCTCTTGCAGGTGAGCCAAATGTCCTGATACCATAGGGCTTAGTTATGATAATTTGCCCTTTGGCTTCCCAGTGTCTAAATTCTAGGCTTATCTCTTTAGAATAGCCCACCTGTCAGTGCAAAGGGTTAATGGCTATAGCTCATGAGTGCTCACCAGTGAAACCTTTCTGAGTTCAGCCCAGTGACTGCTTAGCTTGTTCCTGTTTCCACCCAGATGGTGTCAGTATTGGGTTGAATAGCAACTTGAGTTCCTCTGTGTGGGTTTCCCCAAGTAGACCTGTCTGTATATTAGGCATCAGAGGGAGTTTCTTCCATTTCCTCTATAGGCCACAGAGGCCACAACACGAATAAGAGTGGGGGCATTTGAAGAATCTACATATTCTATAGGACCCAATAGCACCTACATTTCTGGAGACAGTGGGCTGTACACGGAAAATTATAAAACTTATATGAAAAATTAAAACAGAAACAAATGAAAAGATATCCTATGTTCATGGATCACAAGAATTAATACCATTGAAATGTCCATATTACCTAAAACCATCTATAGGTCAATGCAATCTCTATCAAGATTCCAATGGCATTTTCACAGAAGTGGAAAAAAAAAAAAACAACCCTAAAATTTGTATGGAACCACAAAAGATTTCAAATAGCCAAAGCAATCTGAGGAAGTATATAAAGCTAGAGGCATCATACTTCCTGACTGAAACTGCATCACAAGGTTACAACAATCAAAACATTATGGTACTGGCATAAAAAAAGACACATAAGCCAATAGAATAAAGATCCCAAAAATAAATCCATGCATATGTGGTCAATTAATTTATAACCAAGAAGGCAAGAATATACAATGGGTAAAGGACAGTCTCTTCCATAAATGGTGCTGGAAAAACTGAGTAGCTAGATGCAGAAGAATGAAATTGAAATCGTATTTTATACTAGTCACACAAATTAACTCAACATACTTAAATGTTGTACATGAAACTGTAAAACTCCCAGAAGAAAACCAACAGGAAAAGCCCCTTAATATTGGTCTTGACAACATTTTTTGGATGTGATACTAAAAGCACAAGCAATAAAAATTAAATAAACAAGTGGAACTACATGAAACTAAGAAGCATCTCACAGCAAAGGAAATTGTCAATAAAATCAAATGTGAACCTACAGAACGAGAGAAAATATTTGCAAATCATATATCCGATACGGGGTTAATATCCAAAATATTTAAAGAACTCATATCACTCAATAGCAGAACCCACAAATAATCCAATTTAAAAATGGGCAAAGAACTTAAATAGACATTTTCCCAAAGATTTTTCCAAAGACACACAATGGCCTACAGGTACACAAAAGGTGCTTAATATCACTAACACCAGGGAAGTGCAAATCAAAATCATAATGAGATAACTGTCTCACACCTGTTAGAATTCTTATTATAAAAAAGACAAGTGATAACAAGTGTTGGTGAGAATGTACAGAAAAGGGAATCTTTGTGCACTGCTGGTAAGAATATAAACTAGTATGCCTACTATGGCAAACAGTATGGATGATCCTCAAAATATTGAAAATAGAACTACCAGGGCACTTGGCTGACTAGGCCAGTGGAGCATCCAACTCTTGATCTCAGGGTCATGAGTTTGAGTCCCACACTGGGTGTAACAAACAAACAAACAAACAAACAAACTTAAAAAAAATAGAACTACCATATGATCCAGCAAACCCACTCTGGATATACAACCAAAGGAAACCAAATTACTACCTCAAAGAGATATCTGCCCCTACATGTTCATTGCAGCATTATTCAAAATAGCCAAGACATGGAAACAACCAAAGTATCCACTGACAAATAAATGGATAAAGAAGATGTGATTTATATATATAGATATAGATGGATATATGATATATCATATGAATATAATACACATAATGAAATATTATTCAGCCATAACAAAGGAAATTCTCCCATATGTGACAACATGGATGGACCTTGAGAGGATTATGCTAAGTGAAATAAGTCAGAAAGAGAAAGACAAATCTTACATAATACCACTTATTTATGAATCTAAGAAAGTCAAATTCACTCATAGAAACCAAGAGCAAATTGGTGATTGCCAAGGGTTAGGGATGGAAAGATGTTGGTCAAAGTACACAAACCTTCAAGTATAAGATAAATAAGTTCTGGGGATTGTGCAGCATGGTGACAATGGTTAACAATACTTAATGTATTGTGTACTTGAGAGTTGCTAACAGAGTAAGTATTTTTGCCACCCCCAACCCCACATACACAAACAGGTAACAAGGTGAGGTGTTGGATGTGTTGACCAACCTTACTGTGGTAATAATTTCACAATATACATGTGTACCAAATCATCACATTGTACATCTTGAACTTACATAATGTTATTTGTTAATTATATCTCAATAAAGCAAGAAAAAAAATCAGGTCAAGCATCTACTTCCTTACACAGCCTTTCTGGGACCCTTTTCCCATCTAGTGAGAGTTGACTCAGTTCTTCTGTTCCAACCATACTATGGAATATGTTCTGATAATAACACTAATCACATTTTATTACACTTAATTTACCTATATGCCTATCACCCACTAAAAGATTATAAGCTCTTGGAGGACAGGGACAATTTTATTCATCTTTATACCTTTCATGACTAAAATATAGCTTGACATAATTAGATTATAAATGGGAAAAATTAAATTATCAATGGGAAATTAATAAATAAACTTTGCTTCTCCAATAAAAATTCAAACTGGAAAAAAACAGATGTGGGAAATTTGGCTCAAACTTCTCGGACCTTATGAAGATAAAAAGCTTCTGCACAGCAAAGGAAACAACCAACAAAACTAAAAGGCAACCAACAGAATGGGAAAAGATATTTGCAAATGACATATCGGACAAAGGGCTAGTATCCAAAATCTATAAAGAGCTCACCAAACTCCACACCCGAAAAACAAATAACCCAGTGAAGAAATGGGCAGAAAACATGAATAGACACTTCTCTAAAGAAGACATCTGGATGGCCAACAGGCACATGAAAAGATGTTCAACGTCACTCCTTATCAGGGAAATACAAATCAAAACCACACTCAGATATCACCTCACGCCAGTCAGAGTGGCCAAAATGAACAAATCAGGAGACTATAGATGCTAGAGAGGATGTGGAGAAACGAGAACCCTCTTGCACTGTTGGTGGGAATGCAAATTGGTGCAGCCGCTCTGGAAAGCAGTGTGGAGGTTCCTCAGAAAATTAAAAATAGACCTACCCTATGACCCAGCAATAGCCCTGCTAGGAATTTATCCAAGGGATACAGGAGTACTGATGCATAGGGGCACTTGTACCCCAATGTTTACAGCAGCACTCTCAATAATAGCCAAATTATGGAAAGAGCCTAAATGTCCATCAACTGATGAATGGATAAAGAAATTGTGGTTTATATACACAATGGAATACTACGTGGCAATGAGAAAAAATGAAATATGGCCTTTTGTAGCAACGTGGATGGAACTGGAGAGTGTGATGCTAAGTGAAATAAGCCATACAGAGAAAGACAGATGCCATATGGTTTCACTCTTATGTGGATCCTGAGAAACTTAACAGAAACCCATGGGGGGAGGGGAAGGAAAAAAAAAAAAAAAAAAGAGGTTAGAGTGGGAGAGAGCCAAAGCATAAGAGACTGTTAAAAACTGAGAACAAACTGAGGGTTGATGGGGGGTGGGAGGGAGGGGAGGGTGGGTGATGGGTATTGAGGAGGGCACCTTTTGGGATGAGCACTGGGTGTTGTATGGAAACCAATTTGACAATAAATTTCATATATTAAAAAAAAAACTGACACTGGAAGGAAAAAGAAAAAAAAAAAAACTTCTCAAGCATGCTTTAAAAATTCTATTTGAGGGGCGCCTGGGTGGCTCTGTCGGTTAGGCGTCCAACTTCGGCTCGCGTGGTGATCTCGCGGTTCTTGGACCGAGCCCTGTGTGGGGCTCTGTGCTGACAGCTCAGAGCCTGGAGCCTGCTTCAGATTCTGTGTCTCCCTCTCTCTCCCTGCCCCTCCCCTGCTTGTGCTCTGTGTCTCAAAAATAAGTAAACATTAAAAAAAAAATTTAATTCTATTTGAGCTGACAAGGTATAACTTTTTTAAAAACCAAGAGGGAAACAAGAGGTTGTAACATATCCTGAGGTCGCTATGCCTACATACATTATGCCCTAAAGTCTGAGGCGATGAACACAATAAAAAAAAATCCGTTTATTCTTCTGGGAAAAATAACTCTTTACGCAAATGACTGATATGTTTTACATGAGAATACTCCTCACTTGTAAGGAACTTTCTATTTGGTAGGGTGCTTGTTAAAAACTCAGATTCCTAAAGCCCATGCCAAACAAGCCCTATTAAATCTGAGTCTCTAAGCAGGTGCAACTTTTGCAAGGTTCCCAGATGTTTCCTGACGTTTGACCATGGCTTCTCTACCCCCGCTTTATTGTCAAAGTCCCAGATTTTACTCCTGGGGGCTGGGGCTATTTTCCCCTCTTTCCTGACAGTTCTTAGAACTGGAGATTTTTTCTCTGACGCAAACCTAATGGCCCAATTATACATGACTTTTTAACCCCAAATCTTATTATTGCAAAGCACATTTTTGCTTTGAAAATCACTTCAAAGTGGAGATAACCCAAACATTCACTGGTTTATTTGATTAAGACTCTAAGCCCTTCTGATTACATCACACCTGTCCTCTTCCCTCTGCACTAGCAGTATCCAATTTGCTTCAGAGCACAGGTCTATGGGCTTGAATCTGTTTAAACCTAACAGCAGAGCTGCAGAAAATATACATATATGTGATTATGCGGTCATTAATATCGGTAAGTGAATCAATATAAGATTTTGTGGTAGTAAGTTATATGCAGTACCCATTGAACATATGTGGTAGAATTTTTCTGATCAATCAAAGCAATATTATTATGGTATTTTCAGTAAATTTATAACAATGTAGAGGTTAATTAACAATCAGTGATCCTCATAGATGCCAGTTTACCAAGACATTATTCTATTCTCTTAGCAATGGAGCTATAAAGCCCTCCAAATCACACAACAGATTATGTTATAATTTCATTGTTGGTCTCATGGAACTTTTCCAACAATCTATGAGGTTTTCTGAAGGTGTTAGAATTACATCCATTTGAACAACAGAAAGTATATGGGTTTATATTTATATCTATCATGAGTCAAATGTTCAAACAATAGCTTTTTCTGAGATTAGTGCCACAAATGCAAAATAATCCATACCTAATGGAGCCTAACAGAGAGAATTCCTTACATTCTTTTCTTATCAGAGAAGTAGGCTCTGCTTTGACAGGGGCTGGGTGTTTTTTATCTGCCTTTTCACTAATTTTACTAGGAAACAAATGCATAGTTTACTTCCACATATAAATTCACAAAGCTGTAGAACAAAAGAGCCAGAAGGGACTTAAGAAGTCAACCTCCTTGTTCAAGGTCAGTGGCAAAAATGGGACTATAACCAGATCTGCTCTTTCTACTGTTCCATAAATTCAGTTCAGGTGATTTAACATATGTATATTAGATACCAACTTTGTATAAAGGAAACATCTTTTGAAGCATAATGTTTGTAAAAACACAGCTGTCCCAAAATATCTGCCACAAATCCCTCCTTCGCTATGACATGGTCTCTTGATAAAGTTTTGGTTAAAACAAAATGTATACCCTGTATACAATAACAATCTGAAAAGAGAAATTCTTTGTCCACCCATGACTCATTCATTTGTCCAGTCAATTATCAAGGATATAGTAAGAGTCTTACCATGTCAGGCACAACTAAGTCTAAGGGTAAGTAGATCAACCAGACATGGTTCCTACCCTTGAGGAATTTACTGGCTAGTGGGGAGAGACAGAAATATCAACTAATAACTAATAGCATTATGACTAAGGCAAGGAAATGCTGAAACAGCAGTTTAACATTTAGCTTGAAGGAAGTCAATAAGGAAGTCAATCCATTTGGGATGGATTTGGAAGTACACCTGGTCATCTTTCTTTAAGGTTTGAGTGCAATTAATGGGATGCTACTCTGCTATGCTCGGAGTTACCAACCATCACGTACTGTAACAGAAAGTTCACTCATTCGGAATCTCTCAAATTCTCTTCTCTTTCATACATCAAAACAGCAGTGGGATTCAGTTTTGCCCTAACCCAGTTTGCTAAGTGGAGATTTAAAACCTGGCATCAGCAGGCTGTGTTGGAAGCATGGTACTGGGGGTTCAGAAGTTATCTCAAGGAGTAAGGCAGCATCTATTCACAGCCATAAAGATTCTGAGGATGGAAGAACACACTCCCCAGCATTATGCTCAGAGAAGGGGCCAGGACTCTGAGGATCAATGCTCTGTCATTCCCTCACCTATGCATATTTGCAAGGCATAAGGCAGCCCCAGAGTGGTGAGATCAAGTCAGGTGATTACAGAGTGCCTGTCACCTCAAGGGTTAGTGATTATGGAGTTCAGGCTGTGAGACGAACTTTTTTTTAGGAATAATGGCAAGAACTGAGCAGAAGACTGTAGGGGGCTGTGCTCCTGCAGAGGAAGCTTTTCCCAAAGGCCCTATGAGGACAGCTATAGGGTTTGGTTGAGATGATGGCTTGCCCTAATGGGCCCAGTTTTCAAGGCTTCCCTGAGTCAGTTTTTGAGTTCACCTGCCCAGTTGCTTACAGGAGAGCTAGCTGGCTGGGTTAGGACTAGTTCCAGGGTTTGCCACATCATAGAAACAGAGTACTCTCTTTGCTTCTTGCCACAACTCAGAACTATTTCTGATCCCATGTCTCACCATGATAAGAGTTGTCACCTTCTCTAACACTGTAACGTACCAGAAATGAAGTCATAACTCAACCTTTCTTCCTAAAATATCAACAGACTCCTTTATGCAAATTTATCCAATCCTTTTCGAGAACACTCAGATGCCATCACTAAGAGGAACTGGCTGGCTTCCATAAGTCAAATGAAAGTCTCTATTCACCTTTTCTGCAGGCCTCCTTAAAACAACTTCTATCTGTAAGCAGCGTAACACAATGGTTGAAAGCACAGCCTTTAGAGCCATATTCCTTGAGTTTAAAATATCCTGGCTCCACTACTTACTACCTGTGTAAATTTAAATGTCTTGTGTCAACTCATTTGTAAAATAGACATTACAATAGCTCCTACTTCATGGGGTTGTTATGGTACCTATAAAATAGATAAAGCATTTAGATCAGAGTCAGCATAATATAAACACTAGTGATTATTATTATTTTAGTAATTGCAACTAGAAACTGTTTTCATGAGAGAGGAAAATCTGAGAGGATGCTGTATTACAAAAAGATTTAAAAACTGCCAAATAAACAGCATTCAGGACATCTCAGAGGAAAGAGTTCATATAAAGATATGAAGGTATTTGATCTTTGAACATGTATTTATTGAAGCCCTGTTCAAAGCACCAGTGATATAGGCATTCACAAAAAAGACCCCACTCTCTGTCCTCATGGAGCTAATACTCAATGGGGGGGTTGGGGAACAGATAATTTACCAAAAACATAGGCAAAATGATATAATATATGAGCTCAGGATGAGTATTATGGAAAAAAATAAATGGGTATGAGAATTCAAAGTTGGGAAAGATGGTGTAATTTAGTTAGGGTGGTTGGGAAAGCTTTATTGACAAGATAGCATTTGCTTTAGGGCCAGAAGGAGGGAAGGCTGCAATCCATGTGTATAGTTGAGGAAATCCTTTCCACGTTTCTTGCAAAGTTTCTGAGATAAAAACTTGGTGTGTTTGAAAAACAGCAAAGAGGTCAATATAGGTGGAGCAGAGTAAGGGGAGGAGAGACTGGTAGAAGATAAGGTCAAACACTAGCAAGGATGGGGGCAGATAATATAAGATCTCGTAAGCCACAGGGTAATGACTCTGGGTTTTACTCTGAGAGAGCTGGAAGATAATGCAGAATTGTGAGTGGAAGAGTCATATAGTCACACTTCAGTTTTTAAAGGACCATTTTGGCTTCTGTGTTAAAAAAATAATAATAAAATTATGAGTCAAAGAGGGAGAAAGCAGGATACCAATGAGAAGGCGGCTACAATGTTCTAGATGAAGAATCATGGTAGCTTGGACCAGGGTGGTAATATCAGAGAGGATGAAAAGGAGTCTGATTTAGATATATTTAAAGGTAAGGCCAACAGTACCTGCTGACAGACTGGATATGAGGGTAGGGTATAAAATAAAGTGGGGAGTCAAAAAAAAACTCCAAGAAATTAAAACCCAACACCTAGAAAAATAGAAATTATATATTTTTAAAAAATTTAATATTTATTTATTTTTGAGAGAGAGACAGAAAGAGAGACAGAGTGCAAGTGGCGGAGATGCAGAGAGATGGAGACACAGACTCCAAAGCAGGTTCCAGGCTCTGAGCTGTCAGCACAGAGCCCAATGTGGGGCTTGAACTCACGGACTACGAGATCATGACCTGAGCTGAAGTCGGATGCCTAACCAAGTGAGCCACTCAGGTACCCCAGAATTTATATTTACTATGGGAAGCGGACTGTAGAATGAGAAGGTTGTAAGAGGGTCACAATTTTAGTTTTGAATATAATGTGTTTGAGACGTTTGTTAGACATACAAGCAAGGGCATCAAGTGGAGAAATAGGAGATGGGAGTTTGTGGGAGGTCTGGGCTGGTGATTTAAATTTGAGGATCATCAGGGTATTTAGGAGAGTGATAACAGTGAAAGGAAGAGATGTAAGGATTGAGATGTGGAGCCTCCAATATTTAGGGTTTGGGGAGACAACAGGAACCAGCAAACACTGAGGAAGAAGAGACTTGAGCAATGTGGTATATTGCAAGCCAAGTGATGAAGCTATATCAAGGAGAGTGTCTTAGTTCTGATTAACATAACAGAATACCACACATGGGCGGCTTATAAACAATACAAACTTATTTCTCAAAGTTCTGGAGTCTAGAAGTCCAAGATCAAGGAGCATCATGGTCAGGTTCTGGTGAGAGCTCTCTTCTGGGGTGCAGATTTCTCTTTGTATCCTCATGTGGCAGAAGCAGAGAAAGGAGGCAGGCTCTCTCATGACTCATTACAAGGGCACTAATCCCTTCCCTAAGGACATCATCCTCATGACTGCATCTAATCTAATTACTTCTTGAATGTCCCACCTCCTAATACCATCATATTGAGGAGTAGAGTTTTAACATATAAATTTAGGGTAGGACATGAACATTCAGTCCCTAACAGTGAATATTTGCATTAATCTAAATATTATTGATAGGTCAAGTAATATGAAGACTAAGAATAAAGAAAGAAGTCTAGTATTGCCCAAGGGACTTAGCAGTATGGAGGTCTTTGGTGACCTTCAAATAAAGAAGCCTGATTTGAGCAGCTTCTAGAGGTCATGGATGAGAGAAACTGGAAAAAATTAATGTATTTCTGGTGTCAGCAGCAAAAGGGGAACAGAAACACAGAATGGTATCTAAGACTGACCAATGGGATTAGGAGAGGAATATTTTTCTTAGGGGAAAGCAATAACATGTTTATATACTTTGGGGGATGATGCAGTCAAGAGGAGGAAATTGACATGCCAAGGAGGTGAGAGTTGCCAACATCCTAGTAAGGGGGAAGGAACTGAATGTAGTGAATCTAATTGGATCTAATGTAAGGCTGGAGGGGCTGGCTTCAGGCAAGAGCATGGACAATTCCTCTCTAGGAGCAGAAAGATATATCTCCTAACTAATTCCGCTTTTTCAGTGGAATAGAGAACAAAGCAATCAGCTGCGATGAATGATCAAGACTGATGTATTAGAGGGGCACCTGGGAGGCTCAGTAGGTTAAGCGTCCGACTTCGGCTTAAGTCATGAGCTCATGGTCTGTGGGTTCAAGCCCAGAGCCTGGAGCCTGCTTCAAATTCTGTGTCTTCCTCTCTCTCTGCCCCTCTCCTGCTTGTGCTCTCTCTCTCTCTCAAAAATAACAAATCAACATTTAAAAAATTAAAAAAAAAAGACATGTATTAGAGATTGGAGGAGTGAAGGAAAGTTATGGAGCAGTCAGGTAGGTGAGTGGACCAGAGAAACGCAGTGGGATGGCAGGATGGCACTACCACCCGTTTAATATTAGCACTTAGGAATTTCAATAAGACCAAGCAGCTGGAAAAGGGAGATACAGAAGAGGTGAGAGTGAAGAGTTGGAGGGTTTGGTAAACAGTATAAAAACCCTATTAAGGATTTTATACTCCAACCTACAAGATAAAGGGAAGCTAATCCTGCTTGTCAAGCAGGGCAATGGCATAATTTAAGTGGGCTTGCCAGAGAGAAAATTCTGGTCAGCAAGAACATGATGGGCTAAAAGTTTTTAGTGGAGATATGGTCTTTGTGGTATCTAAAACTCCTTCTTATAACCAAAAAAAAAAAAAAAAAAAAATAGAGTTTGCTCTATAAAACTAACCCAGTAGGTGGGGGAGCCAAGATGGTGGAACAGCATGGAAGTTGTTTTTGCATCTCACATCCATGAAATACAGCGAGATCAACACTAAACCATCCTGTACATCTAGAAAACTTATTTGAAGATTAACACAACAATCTGCATAACCTGAACCACAGAACTCAGCAGGTACACAGCGCAAAGAGGTAAACAGGGGACAGAAGCTGCAGAGGGCTGGGAGCTGTTTTTGCTTGCAGAGAGAGGACAGAGACGGGGAGGAGAGTATGGGAAAAGCAGCCCCCTCAAAAGCAGCCAGAAAGAAAGTGGAATAGTGGAAATAGTCGCAGGGACTGAACTAAAAAGGGAGAAAGGAGAGGGTTTAAATTCCATTAAGACTCTATAAACAGGGGGAGTGCAGAGTCTGAAACTCCAATGCTCAATACCTGGTGGTGCTCTGGTGGGAAGGGCGAATCCCCAGGAGCAGAGTGGGGTCCGGAAGGTCCTCGGGCCACCCAGGGAGAAGCAGTTTCACTATTAGAAGGACATTTGGTAGAGGCTGTACGGCCACCTGTTCCCAGCAGACCCCAGAGAACAACCACATTCGCTGGTGCTGGAATAGGGTCATTGAAGGTGAAGTCTGGTGCCAGATGTGGGTTGTGATTTGCCATAATCCCTGAAATGCTGCTCCTACAGGATCGTGTGAACTTTTTCTGTGGCACGCAGCTGCAGTTTCTGGGCATCAACAGCAGCATGGTCCTAGGTGAGGCTGGCACTCGGCCACTGCTCATTGAGACCCAACCCCAGAGGATCTGAGCAGGTCAAAGCTGCAGTCCCTCAGAAGTGAGGGGTCAGGAAACACAGCCGCATCTGAGATAAAACTCAGGAGGGAAGTGGAGCCTGGCAACTTGATGGCTTGGTCATGGACAGTGTTAAAGCGGGGAATGGACAGAAACCAGAGACAAAGGATGGGTGTGCAATTGCTGATCGGGGAGAGCACAGAGTTCCTATACCAGAGACTGGGAGGCTGGGTGATGCTATTTTCACCATTCCCGTGCATGCACATACACACCAACAAGCGCCACAACATTCAACCCTAGTAAGCTAAGCAGCGCCATCTAGTGGAGAACAGAGCCCTTACATTAAGCCCCACCAGACTGGGCCAAACTCACTCTTCAGGAACACCACAAATCTCTCTGCCTGCTTAGTTGACAGACTACAAAGTGCTTCATAGTTTGACTTCTAGGGGAAAGCAATGTAATTTCAATCGTATTTCAGTCTCTTCGCTGGTCCATGTATTCAATTTTCTTTTTTTTATTTCTTTTTTTTTCTTGAATACAGAAAGAGAAAAATCTATTTTTACTGTCAATTTTTATTAAAAATATTTTTCTTTATTTTTTCTTCTACATTTTTTACTTTTTTGTAATGTTTTCAAATTCTATTTTACTTCCATTATTTCATTTTATTCTATTTCATTGTATTCATTTTCTCAAATTTTCAAACATTTTCCTTTTCCCCCCCTTTTTTATCTAATCTATCAAGCTCCTTTCAATAGCCAGACCAAAACACCAGGATCTAAAAATCATTTATTTGATTTGTGTGTGTGTGTTGCTTTTAATTTTTTAATTTTAATTTTTTTTGCCTTATTAATACCTTTTTTTCCTTAAAAATGATGAAACAGGAATTCACCCCAAAAGAAACAGCAGGAACAAACAACAGTCAGGGATATAATCAACACAGACACAATCAAGATGTCTGAACCAAAATTTAAAATCACGATAATAAGAATACTAGCTGGTGTTGAAAATAGGTTAGAATCCCTCTCTGTGGAGATAAAAGAAAAAAGCTAGTCAGGATGAAATAAAAAATGCTATAACTGAGCTGCATCTCGAATGGATGCCATGGATAAGGCAGAGCAGGAAATCAGCAATAGAGAGGACAAACTTATGGAGAATACTGAAGCAGAAAAAAAGAGGGAGAGTAAGGCAAAAGAGCACAATTTAGGAATTAGAAAAATCAGTGACTCATTAAAAAGGAACAACATCAGAATTATGGGGTCCCAGAAGATGAAGAAAGAGAAAAGGGGTAGTAGGGTTCTGTGAGCAAATCATTGCAGATAACTTTCCTAATCTGGGGAAAGACACAGACATCAAAATCCAGGAAGCATAGAGGACTCCCATAAGATTCAACAAAAAACCGACCATCAACAAGGAATATCATAGTCAAATTCACAAAATACTCAGGCAAGGAAAGAATCATGAAAGCTACAAGGGAAAAAAGTCCTTAACCTACAAGGGAAGGCAGGACAGGTTCACAGCAGACCTATCCAAAGAAATTTGGCAGGTCAGAAAGGAGTGGCAAGATACATGCAATGTGCTGAATCAGAAAAATATGCAGCCAAGAATTCCTTATCCACCAAGGCTGTCATTCAAAATAGAAGGAGAGATTAAAAGTTTCCCAAACAAAACTTAAAGGAGTTCGTGACCACTAAACGAGCCCTCAAGAAATTTTCAGGGGGACTCTCTGAGGGGAGAAAAGATGAAAAAAAGAAAAAAAAAAGACCAAAAGCAATAAAGACTAGAAAGCACCAGAAAACACCACCAGAAACTCCAACTCTAAAAGAAACATAATGGCAATAAACTCCTATCTTTCAGTACTCACTGTAAACATCAATGGACTAAATGCTGCAATCAAAAGACATAGGTAATAGAATGGAAAAGAAAACAAGACCCATCTATATGCTGTTTATAAGAGACCCACATTAGACTGAAAGACACCTTCAGATTGAAAGTAAGGGGATGGAAAACCATCTATCATGCTAATGGTCGCCAAAAGAAAGCCGGAGTAGCCATACTCATGTCAGACAATCTAGACTTTAAAATAAAGACTGTAACAACAAATGAAGAAGGGTGTTATATCATAATTAAGGGGGTCTATCCACCAAGAAGACTTAACAATTGTAAACAATTATGCTTCAAATGTTGGAGCACCCAAATATATAAATCAATTAATCACAAATATACAGAAACTCATTGATAATAATACCATAATAGTGGGGGACTTCAACACCCCACTTATAGCAATGGAAAGATCATCGAAACAGAAAATCAACAAGGAAACAATGGCTTTGAATGACACACTGGACCAAATGGACTTAACAGATATATTCAGAACATTTCATCCTAAAGCAGCAGAATATACATTCTTCTCCAGTGCACATGGAATGTTGTGCAGAATAGATCACATACTGGGACACAAATCAGCCCTCAAGAAGTACAGAAATATCGGATCATACTGTGCATATTTTCAGACCACAATGCTGTGAAACTCGAAATCAACCACAGAAAAAAAATTGGAAAGATGGCAAGTACTTGGAGACTAAAGAACATCCTACTAAAGAATGAATGGGCTAACCAAGAAGTTGAAGAGGAAATTAAAAGGTCCACAGAAGCCAATGAAAATGGTAACACTACAGCCAAAACCTCTGCAAAGCAGCAAAGGTAGTAACACAAGGGAAGTATATAGCAGTCCAGGTCTTTCTAAAGAAGGAAGAAAGGTCTCAGATACACAACCTAACCTTACACCTTAAAGAGCTGGAAAAAGAACAGCAGATAAAACCCAAAACCAGCATAAGACAAGAAGTGATAAAGATTAGAGCAAAAATCAATGCTATTGAAACTAAACATACACACACACACACACACACACACACACACACACACACACACACAAAACCAAAAACCAAAACAAAAAACAAAAAAACAGTAGAACAGATCAAGGAAACCAGAAGCTGGCTCTTTGAAAGAATTAACAAAATTGATAAACCACTAGCCAGTTTGATCAAAAAGAAAAAGGAAAGGACCCAAATAAATAAAATCAAAAATGAAAGAGGAGAGATCACAACCAACACAGCAGAAATAAAACCAATAAAAAGAGAATATTATGAGAAATTGTACTCCAATAAAATGGGCAATCTGGAAGAAATGGACAAATCCCTAGAAATATATAAACTACCCAAACTGAAACAGGAAGCAATAGAAAATTTGAACAGACCCATAACCAGTAAGGAAATCAAATTAGTAATCAAAAATCTCCCAAAAACCAAGAGCCCAGGTCCAGATGGCTTTTCTAGGGGGAACTCTACCAGACATTTAAGGAAGAGTTAACACCTATTTTCTTGAAGCTGTCCCAAAAAATAGAAATAGAGGGAAAACTTCCAACCTCTTTCTATGAAGCCAGCATTACCTTGATTCAAAACCAGAGACCCCACTAAAAAGGAGAACGATAGATCACTTTCCCTGATGAACATGGACGCAAAAATCTTCCACAAGATATGAGCCAACCAAATTCAACAATACATTAAAAAATTATTCACCATGACCATGTGGGATTTATACCTGGGATGCAGGGCTGGTTCAATGTCTACCAAACAATCTATGTGATTCATCACATCAGTAAAAGAAAGGACAAGAACCATATGATCCTCTCAATAGATGCAGAGAAAGCATTTGACAAAATACAGCATCCGTTCTTGATAAAAACCCTCAAGAAAGTAGGAATAGAAGGATAATACCTCGAGATCATAAAAGCCATATACAAAAGACCCAATGCTAATATTCTCCTCAATGGGAGAAAAACTGAGAGCTTTCTACCTAAGGTCAGGAACAAGACAGGGATGTCCACTCTAGCCACTGTTATTCAACATAGTATTGGAAGTCTTAGCCTCAGCAATCAGACAACACAAAGAAATAAAAGGCATCCAAATCGGCCAGGAAGAGGTCAAACTTTCACTCTTTGCAGAAGGCATGAAACTCTATATGGAAAACCCCAAAGATTCCACCAAAAACTGCTAGAATTGATCCATGAATTCAGCAAAGTGGCAGGATATAAAATCAATGCACAGAAATCGGTTGCATTCCTATATGCCAACAATGAAGCAACAGAAAGAGAAATCAAGGAATCGATCCCATTTACAATTGCACCAAAAACCATAAAATACCTAGGAATAAATCTAACCAAAGAGGTGAAAAATCTATACACTGAAAACTATGGAAAGCTTATGAAAGAAATTGAAGATGACACACAAAGAATGAAAAATATTCCATGCTCCTGGATAGGAAGAACAAATATTGTTAAAATGTCAATACTACCCAAAGCAATCTACATATTCAATGCAATACCTATCAAAATAACACCAGCATTCTTCACAGAGCTACAATAAACAATCCTAAAATTTGTATGGAACCAGAAAAGACCCCGAATAGCCAAAGCAATCTTGAAAAAGAAAACCAAAGCAGGAGGCATCACAATCCCCGATTTCAAGCTGTATTACAAAGCTGTAATCATCAACACAGTGTGGTACTGGCACAAGAACAGACACTCAGATCAATGGAATAGAATAGAGAACCCAGAAATGGACCCACAAACATATGGCCAACTAACCTTTGACAAAGCAGGAAAGAATATCCAATGGAGTAAAGACAGTCTTCTCAGCAAGGGTACTGGGTAAATTGGACAGCGACATGCAGAAGAATGAGCCCAGACCACTTTCTCACACCATACGCAAAAAGACACTCAAAATGGATGAAAGACCTAAGTGTAAGATAGGAAGCCATCAAAATCCTCAAGGACAAAGCAGGCAAAAACCTCTTTGACCTTGGCCGCAGCAACTTCTTACTCAACATGTCTCCAGAGGCAAGGGAAACAAAAACAAAAATGAACTATTGGGACCTCATCAAAAAAAAAAAAAAAAAAAAAAAAAAAAGCTTCCGCATAGCGAAGGAAACAATCAGCAAAACTAAAAGGCAACTGACAGAATGGGAGAAGATATTTGCAAATGACATATCAGATAGTTAGTATCCAAAATCTATAAAGAACAACTCAAACTCAATACCCCCAAAACAAATAATCCACTGAAGAAATGGGCAAAGACATGAATAGGCACTTCTCCAAGGAAGACATCCAGATGGCCAACCGACACATGAAAAAATGCTCAACATCACTCATCATCAGGGAAATACAAATAAAAACCACAATGAGATATCCCCACGCCCCTGTCAGAATGGCTAACATTAACAACTCAGGCAACAACAGATGTTGGCGAGGATGTGAAGAAAGAGGAACTCTTTGCACTGCTGGTGGGAATGCAAACTGGTGCAGCCACTCTGGAAAACAGTATGGAGGTTCCTCAAAAAATTCAAAAGAGGACTACCCTACAACCCAGCAAGTGTACTACCAGGTATTTATCCAAGGGATACAGGTATGCTGTTTCGAAGGGGCATGTGCACCCCAATGTTTATAGCAGCCCTATTAACAACAGCCAAAGTATGGGAAAAGCCCAAATGTCCATTGATGGATGAATGGATAAAGAAGATGTGGTATGTATGTGTGTGTGTGTGTATATATATATATGTGTGTGTGTACATATACACACATATATATATATACACACACACATACTCATACACACATGTGTATATATATACACATACATACATACATAAACACACATACACAATGGAATATTTTTTGGCAATCAAAAAGAATGATATCATGCCATTTGCAACTACATGGATGGAACTAGAGAGTATTATGCTAAGGGAAATTAGAGAAAGACAAATATCATAGGACTTCACTCATATGAGGACTTTAAGACACAAAACAGATGAACATAAGGGAAGGGAAGCAAAAATAATATAAAAAAAGGGAGGGGGACAAAAACATAAGAAACTGTTAAATGTGGAGAACAAACAGGGTTACTGGAGGAATTGTGGGAGGGGTGATGTGCTAAATGGGTAAGGGGCATTAAGGAATCTACTCCTGAAATCATTGTTGGACATTATGGTAACTAACTTTTGATGTAAATTTAAAAAACAAATTAAGTAAAAATTAAAAAAAAAAAAAACAGTAACCCAGTAAATAAAAGATTTCCCCACAGAATATTGTTGAAAACTCCAAGTCAGTCATGAGTCCCCACTAAGTTTTGTAACTAAGTGGCTTTCTTAATTTCCCTAGTTTCTCATAAATACGGACCATGTGCTCTGACACAAATCTGCTCTTGCCCTGCCTCAACGTTAGCAAAAAGAAAATATTCTCCTATGACTTGGCTTGTTAAAAAGAAAAGAAAGAGGGAAAAAATTCATTTGAGATAAACCAACTATTTCTCATGATGGAAAATCTGCATGATTACTTTGGATACAATGTATTGCATTTATTTCTGGCTGACTTTGCGTAAGTTAGTGACGCTTTTTAAATGACCAAATATTGCACATTTCACACACATACACACACACACGAACAGCATCAAAGAAAAGTGAATAGGATATAAAATAAATGCAGTAAGAACATAAAAGATTAGTTTTCTTATAAAATGTAAAATAACTGCTTTGGGAACAGTTTTACATTTCATAACTTCACAAGCAAATTTATGTTGGCTTCTAATTTATTAACCATTTTTAGAAATACTATTTTCAATGATAACTCTAAATACAAATGTGATTATGGTTCAGAAAGAGGGAAACATTTTTTTTCTCTTTAGTAAATTAATCATGTTGAAAACTGAAAGGATATCAGTTTTGCAAAAGACAATTCCAACAGACAACATTGTCGATATCCGAACCATCATTTCAGTAAAAGTACAGTCAGTGAGGCTGTATCCTTGACTCAAAATCATGTACCATTTGTGTTGGGAACCCCAGAAACTCTCCTCCAACATGATGATTGTCATCCAGGAGCTATATATATATATATATATATATATATTTTTTTTTTTTTTTTTTTTTTTTACTGATGAAATGGAATGTTCAAACTATCTTTATCATGACTCCAGGATCTGGCTTTTTAAGTCCAGCTCAGTTCTAAAATGGTCTTAACTCATTTGCCTCAGGTTAGTTATCTTAATTCTGAATACCCAAATAAAAGGGACCTCAAATTAATTCTTTGATCATTAAAGAAAACAGGTCTACAACAATGATACATACCAAACCTTACTAGCTAAGATAGTATGCCTATCTCTTCCAAGTTACTAAAAGATTGATGCTTTCATTCAGCTTAATAGTCAACCTGATATATGATGGGTGGATGGGTGCCTCAGGAAACAACAGTAATTTATGCTTGGAGATTCAGGCTATTTCTTTGTTTTAATCAGCAGTCATTATAAGTATGTTACTGTCTACAGATTTATTCTAGACCTATTTTCTATGTTTTAGTTCATATTTGAGAGAGAGAGACACAGAGCATGAGCGGGGGAGGGGCAGAGAGAGGGAGACACAGAATCTGAAGCAGGCTCCAGGGTCCCAGCTGTCAGCACAGAGCCTGACATGGGGCTCGAAGTCACGAACAGTGAGATCATGACCTGAGCCGAAGTCAGACGCTTAACCAACTGAGCCACCCAGATGCCCCTAGACCTATTTTAAATTCGCAAATTAATATCAGACTCCAAAAAGTATTATTACTAAGCCTTTAGCCGATTCACAAGGTGCATTTACTTTGAACAAAATGTATTTCTATAAAATGCTCTAGTCTTCTATTTTTAGGAGCTACAGAGACATAGAAGCAGAGAACCAACAGCTTCTTCATACACAACTTAAGAGCCATCTCTACACCCCTGATGCCAATTGAAAACAACCTTTACATAGCCACTTGATCAACATCCATAAGCTCAGGGCAATGGTTTGGAAATGCCAAATGAAACCAGAGCTCAACAGGTATAAGGAGTCACACCATGACCTATAGTATTTCCATCTACATGTCCAAATGACAACTATTAACAGCTGCTTTCCTGTCAATTTCATGATTGCACAACTTGTATGAATGCAAATATAACATACTTTTTAATGCAAAGCTCACTCTAAAATATAAAATCTATGGAGAAAAACCCAAAGTTCTATTTTAAACAATCAGCTGCACCCAAAGAGAGAACGATACTCTCCTAACTATAAATAACTGACTTTCAAAGTCTACGATGGTTTTTCACCAATAGAGCTCAGGCATGTTATCAAGAACACATGGTAAACTCTTACAAAGGCAATGACCTTTTCCTGTATATTTTAGGATAAAATAACAGCTATTACCTTGACATTATGAATTCATTGTATAATTCCGACCTCTTAAAAAGGAAACAAACTCTCTTGGTATTCTTAGTGGCTAAATTTTGCCAAGGGAAGAATACATTTAGATAATCATTGAGGATAACAGAAATTGCAGAAGAAAAAAAAAAGGATATGAGATTCAAATTCAACCTGTAGGTATAATTACTCAGATTCTAAACTTAATCCCATTTCCTGAAATGTGACACCAGCTTTACAGGTACCATTGCTTATAATATATCAGGCTGAAGTATGGCTTTTCCCCATTCATCTTGGGGACAGTGTGGTAGATGAAAGAATGTGGGCTTTGGGGCCCATGAGAACGAAGTTATCAAAATGATAGCACTTACTAATACTGTGATTTCAGAAACATGACTTACTCTCTTTTGAGCCTCAGATTGTAGATTTTCGAAATGAGAGTAATCATACTTACTCACCTGGAGGTTATGAAGTGCATGCTAAGGATGTAATTCCAGTGCCAGCCAGGAACTTGGAGTACAGAGGTAGAAGGAAGATGCAAACCTATACAAATAAATAAACAGAGTTATAACTTGGGGTAAGGGCAAACTGGGATTAGCACTGGGTGAGCAAATAATGGCACAAGGGCATACAGAAAAAAAAAACAAACAAACCCATGTGGGTAGTGACTAGGTACTACAGACACAAACCTGTCATGAAATGGATTTGCCCCCAAAATCCATACGCTGAAGTCCTAACTACCCCCATGTGACTGTACTTGGATACCAGATCTTGAAAGGTAAAGTGGAGGTTGAATGAGCTCATTTGGGAGGAGGAACCCTAATCCGATAACTGGTGTCCTATAAGAAGAGAGTGGGCACCTACACACACAGAAGGAAGACCACGTGAAGACGGTGGGAAGGAGGTCATCCACCAGTCACGGAGAGAGGAGACCCACCCTAACCACACCTTGATCTAAAGTGTGAGAAATGAGAAAATAAATAAATCAATTTCTGTTGCTTAAGCCACCCAGTCTGTGGTACTTTGTGATGGCAGACCCAGCAAACTGATATGAAATCCCAACACTTACTCATGCAGCGAATGGTGTTTGAGCTTTTGTAGGAGTTAGGCACTGTTCTAGGGCCCTAAGGAAACAGCCCTAAACAAAGCTAGTTTGGTCTTTAAACCCCATGGAGCCGACATTCTGGCAGGGACTCCAGCAGGCAACAGACAGCAAGCAAGTAAGAAAAACAGATGATACCAAGGACCGGGAAGAAAAAGAAGGCGGGGAAGGCAGATCCGGTGTTTGGGTCGGAGAAGGAGCAGTTTTCAGTTTTAGATAGAGAGCTAGCAGAGACCCCACCGAGCAGGTGACGTCAGAGCAAAGATATGACAGAAATGAGGGAGTGTGTCATGTGGGTATGTGGGAGGACATTCTGGACAGAGAGAGGCAAAGCAAGTGCAAAGACCTGAAGCAGGAATATGTGCCTGACATGCTCAGGGAGCAGGGAGGGGCCAGTGTGGCCAGTAAACGAGGGGAGGGGAAGAGGAGATGCCTTCAGGGAGGGGGCAGAGGCTGGGGAGAGTAGCACCTGTGTGGTGTGTAATTGGAGTCAGGCGTCTGGAGACAGGAAAACCTGGGGGCAGAGCATAAAGACCTGGAGGCCCCAGCTGCTGGTAGATAGAAGCCTGAGGCTGGCTGAGATCACCCCAGAGTAAGGACGGGTGGAAAGCTGATGGGAGGTGGGAAGAAGATGAGGACAAACCAACACAGACACTGGTGAGCAGCGGCCCGGGCAGCGGGAGGAGGATGGAAGTAATTTTTACAGAAAGGGAGTAATCACGTGTGTCTGTAAAATGGTGCCACGTAGTCCGCAAACTGGGGGCTGAGACTTCACATTGCTTCAGCAATGTGAGTGTCGTTCATTAATGAGATGAGAACTAGGGACAAGTGGGAGAGGAAGCCCACTCAGACTCAGCTGACAGAGGTAAGGTCTGCAGGCGCCGACACGTGCAATGCTAGGACTCAGGAAGACAAAACAGGTGGTGGTGAATGGGAAGTGATTGCTCCCCGTGGGCTGGGAGAAACAGCTGCAGGTGCACAGGATGGCCGGGTCCGAGGAGACCCCAGGTGTGCAGGAGAGAGTGAAGTGGTGCAGGAGCCGCGTTAGCAAGATGGCTTCCTCCCTTAGGAACACTGCTCAACTGTGGCAACGGGGCACCAGCCAGAGCCGTGGGGACAGACGTAGCAAGGTGGGTGGCCGTGAGGTTGCTGGGACTGTGTGTGACTGGGAAACACCGTGAAGATGCCCTATGTTTTCTCTGCCTCTAGAACGGGATCACGGCCAGGATTTCAAAAGTGATGCACATGAGAAACAGAGCATCAAGCCCTCCACAGGGACCCCAGTGTTGTCCTCTTACAGCAGACATTCCCACCTCCTTCCTGCCCCCATCATCTCCGTGGTGTCTGGCAAGCCCTCATCTGCTCTCCATTTCTAAGATTTTGTTGCCTCGAGAATATTTTACAAGTGGAATCGAAAAGCACGTGATCTTTTTAGGATTCGCTTTTTCCCCTCTGGGCATAATTCTCTGGAGATTCGGTCCTGCTGCAGTGCCTATCAGCAGTGCGTGCCCTGGCACTGCTCACCGGTGAGCACCCCACTGCACGGGGCTGGCATGGTTTGGCTGCCTCCCTATGGAAGGACACATTGTACTAGGCTGGACAATGGCCCTCAAAGAAATCAAGTCCTAATACCTGGAATCTAACTCCCATCGATGGGATCTAGTTAAGGATCTTGAGGACTGGGTTGTCTGAGTGAGCCCTAGATGGAATCACGAGCATCCTTAGAGAGGCAAAGGGAGACTTGACAAAAGAGGAGGGACTGTGTCCCTGGAGACAGACTGGGGTGATGTGGACACAAGCCAAGGGAGGTTGGTGGCTACCGGGAGCTACCAGAGGGAAGGGATACACTGTCCCTGGAGCCCTGGGGTCTCCAGAGGAAGTACAGTCCTGCTGACACCTTAGTCTCAGTGAAGCGAATTTCAGGTTCCTGGCCTCCAGAACTGTGAGAGAACACTATTTTGTTCTCATAAGCCACCAAGTTTGTGGTATAAGAGCAAGCAGGTGTGCTCACAACAGGTCCCCACTCCCATCTCCCTCGGACCTTGGAATCTTCCTTCCCTGGGAAAGTCAGGGAAGCTCTGGCATTTCAACCTAGTTGACTACAGGCAGCCATTGAGTCATTATTATGACCATTCCCAGTTCTCAAGGCAACACATTAGATTACATTTCCTGCGGGAGGAACTGTGTATCTATGTCTGGCCTATCGTACATCACCCTCTTTGGTTTAATACTCTTTGAATCCACTCCCATACTCGCTCCCCAGTCTCCTACCAGTGCGAAGTGGTAACTCCCCTGCGTGGGCACCTGATCCCGTGTGGACCTGATTCTGTACCTCCGTTTGGAGTACACTGGCATCTGGTTATTTTCCAGGAAGTAAACACGGATACTAGACATGGAGACTGAAGATCACTGCTCTCTGTCACGACAGTATTGTCTTAGGTGAAGCTATCAAAACCTTTTCTCTAGGGGTCCTGGGGGTGGGGTAAGACTATTTCCCTTGGACAGGGGCGGGGGGAGCTACTTCTCTTGGCAACAAAACACATGATACTCCCCTCATGAGGCCATACGTTTTCTGATGTTTCACCCTTGCTTTCAACCTCTCCTATTTCCTGTGTATACCCCAGACACCCAAAACTGACCCTGGACAGTCTCTGTAACTGCCCCCCATGGCCACAGTGAGGACTCCACTTGCGATCCTCCAGCATGCTGTCCTCCATCACTCTGAACCAGCACTAATGGTAATGTGAACAAATATGAAGTCACCTCCTGCCACCAATGACCAGTATCCACTTCTGCCAAGAAGAAAGCTACTTGTATGTCCCCCAGAGAGAAGAGCAGTCCAGTCCCAGAGTCCCAGTTCCAGGCGGTTTTCTGTGGCCACTCGCAGTACAAATTACCATTTGTGCAGGACTGCAACAGGAGACAGACCACACACCCAAAAGCAGTGAGTGAAGAGTGCTGCAAGGGTAAGGGAACCTCCAACAGACGGCGGAGAGGGCAAAGCGGCTGTGCTTACCAAAGGCAAGATGTTTCCACTAAAAAGAAAGTGCAGGGAAAAGTGTTTCCTGATCCTGTGAGATTTATCAGGAGATGAGGGTCATGTGGGAGATGTGATACAGAAGAACACGACTACAGAAGCCCCCCCCGTTATCCATGGTGATACGTCTGGAGACCCCAGGTGGATCCCTGAAACCACAGATAGTACAAATACTATAGTGGCCATGAAGGGGTGCTGGCGGCACACCCCCACAACGCCAATGAAGGGGTGCAAGTCGCTGATGAAGGGGGGCAAGCGGCACATCCGCAAATCTACGATGAAGGGTTGCAAGATGCCCATGCATGTTTGCAGGCGGCACACCCCACAATGGCAATGAAAGGGTACAGGACGCCGATGCAAAGGTGCAGGTGGTTCACCCCTCCATGGCCTATGAAGGGGTGCTGGCGGCACACCCCTACATGGACCAAGAAGGGGTGCTGGTAGCACACCCCTACATGGAAAGGGTGCAGGCGGCTCACCCCTACCTGGCCCATGAAGAGGCGCGGGCAGCTCACTCCTACATGGCCCAGGAAAGGGTGCTGGCGGCACACCTCTACATGGCGCTGGCAGCACACCTGAAATGGCCCATGAAGGGGCACAGGTGACGCACCCATACATGGACCATGAAGAGGCGCAGGCGGCTCACCCCTACATGGACCAAGAAGGGGTGCTAGTAGCACACCCCTACATGGAGAGTGTGCAGGCGACTCACCCCTACCTGGCCCATGAAGAGGTGCGGGCAGCTTACTCCTAAATGGCCCAGGAAAGGGTGCTGGCGGCACACCTGAAATGGCCCATGAAGGGGCACAGGTGACGCACCCATACATGGACCATGAAGAGGCGCAGGCGGCTCACCCCTACATGGACCAAGAAGGGGTGCAGGCATGATGCCCCTACATAGCTGAAGAAGGGGTGCAGGCATGACATACCTACATGGCCAATGAAGGGGCACAGAAGGGGTGCAAGCGTGACACCCCTCCATCGCCAATGTAGGTGTATCAAGGCTGACCTAGAAGGGTGAAAAATATGATTTGCGTTCTGTAGGGAGGCTGTTAGGGATGCGGCCATGAGCATTCACAGTAGGGCTCAGGCATTGGTATATGATCTTAAGATCTGAATACCAAAAATAGACAACCAACTCCTACCTTATGACCGGGTGAATTTCACAATACAAGCAATAATGCTAATATGTGCAACAAGTATTTGTCCTTGCATAAGCTTCTATCAGAGCAGATGACCACAGATAGTTAACAATAAGATAAAAATAACCTAACTGTAAAATCAATATCAAACCAATTGTTGACCCAACACATATAGGCAATCAAGGAAAGATTAAAAGTAAAAGGAACTCAGCAAACAGAAGCCCTGCCTGTTTACCAGTAACATCACGTCTAGCATTTCTAGTATTAGAGGCCCTGCCTGCCCAGGGACATTCATGAAACGGCAGTGGTATCCTGATCGTGCAAAGGTAGCATAATCACTTGTTCCCTAAATAGTGACTCATACGAATGGCCACACGAGGGTTTTACTGTCTCTTCCAATGGGTGAAATGGACCTTCCTGTGAAGATGCGGGAATAGGACAAGAAGACAAGACCCTATGGAGCTGATTTAAAATGTTCTTAGCTTCATTTTTTTGAGAGAGAGAGAGAGAAAGAACACAAGTGGGGAAGGGGCAGAGAGGGAGACACAGTATCTGAAGCAGGCTCCAGGTTCAAAGCCATCAGCACAGAGGCCCCCAGGGTTTGAACCCACAACCCGTGAGACCATGAGCTGAGCCAAAGTGGGACGCTTAACCCACTGAGACACCCAGGCACCACAAAAAATGTCTGACTTAAAAAGAAACATCACCATTACATCCCCATTGAAGCGGCGCAGATGGGGCACATGAGTGACCTCCTCCCACGCAGAGGTGGGGCAGAGCACATGAGTGACACCCCTCCCTCGCGAAGGCGATGGTGCAACGGTGACCCCCCCCTCGCTGGGGGGGGGGGTGGGCATGCGTGAAATCCTACATTGCGGGGGTGGGGGGGTGGGGGGGGTGGGAGGTGGAGGGGACGGGGAGGGGGAGGCGGAGGCGGGCGGGGCGCATGCATGAACCCCCTCCTGGGCCTAGGGTGGGTGGGGCGCTTGCGTAAAACCCTCGGCGCCAAAGGCGGGGGCAGGACACTTGCGTTAACCATCTCCCTGAGGGGTTGCAAGTATGACCTAACCCTTACCCTAACCACTTGCTGTAATCTTTTATTTTTTTTTATTATTTATTTATTTATTTATTTATTTATTAATATATGAATTTTATTGTCAAATTGGTTTCCATACAACACCCAGTGCTCATCCCAAAAGATGCCCTCCTCAATACCCATCACCCACCCTCCCCTCCCTCCCAACCCCCATCAACCCTCAGTTTGTTCTCAGTTTTTAACAGTCTCTTATGCTGTGGTTCTCTCCCACTCTAACCTCTTTTTTTTTTTTTTCTTCCCCTCCCCCATGGGTTTCTGTTAAGTTTCTCAGGATCCACATAACTTTAGCCTCTACTACAAAGCTGTAATCATCAAGACAGCATGGTATTGGCACAAAAACAGACACATAGACCAATGGAATAGAATAGAAACCCCAGAACTAGACCCACAAACGTATGGCCAACTCATCTTTGACAAGGCAGGAAAGAACATCCAATGGAAAAAAGACAGTCTCTTTAACAAATGGTGCTGGGAGAACTGGACAGCAACATGCAGAAGGTTGAAACTAGACCACTTTCTCACACCATTCACAAAAATAAACTCAAAATGGATAAAGGACCTGAATGTGAGACCATCAAAACCCTAGAGGAGAAAGCAGGAGAAGACCTCTCTGACCTCAGCCGTAGCAATCTCTTACTCGAGACATCCCCAAAGGCAAGGGAATTAAAAGCAAAAGTGAATTACTGGGACCTTATGAAGATAAAAAGCTTCTGCACAGCAAAGGAAACAACCAACAAAACGAAAAGGCAACCAACGGAATGGGAAAAGATATTTGCAAATGACATATCGGACAAAGGGCTAGTATCCAAAATCTATAAAGAGCTCACCAAACTCCACACCCAAAAAACAAATAACCCAGTGAAGAAATGGGCAGAAAACATGAATAGACACTTCTCTAAAGAAGACATCCGGATGGCCAACAGACACATGAAAAGATGTTCAACGTCGCTGTAATCTTAACCATAACCCTTACCTTAAGAGATGCCTGCTTCTTCAGCTGTGAAAGTGGAAAGAGCCATTCAAATGTCAGGTTTAATAGTGGCATTACTCCCTCGCTGAGGGGTGGTGTAGCCCATGGGTGACCCCCTCCCATTCCGAGGGGTGGCGAGCCGCGTGCATGAACTCCTTCCTGTGCCAAAGAACGCCAGGGCGCAAGCATGAACTTTCTCTGGTGCCGAGGGGGGCGGGGTGCATGGGTGAACCACCTCCTGCGCCGGGGGGCGGGCGCTTGCGCGAACGGGGGGGGTTGTGCACATGCGTGAACACCCTCCAGCGCCGAGAGGGGCCGGACGCATGCGTGAAACCCACACGCGCCGTGGGGTGCTGTGCATATGCCTGAACACCCTCCTGCGCCGAGGGGTATGGGGCGCATGCAGAAACGCTCTCCCTTGCAGAAGGGTGCCGGGGCACATGAGTGAACACAGTCTCGTGCCAAAGAGGGGACAGGGCGCAGGCATGAAATTCTCCCGCGCCGAGAGGAGCAGCGCGTATGCGTGAACGCCCTCCCTCGGTGAGTGGGCACTGTGCGCATGCGTGAACACCCTCCTCCTGGTATAGATCTCCAGCTTCCGAGAACAGCCATCATCAACACCCTTTACCAGGAAAGCCAGAGAGCTCCAAGTCCATTACCAAATGACATGTCATTGATCATTTCTGGGTGGAGCAACCTCTTCCCCTTTGTGAAATGGGCAGGGAATGCTGCATTCAAACCCCATGTTTTCAAATCTGGTGCTGGCAAGAGTGGTAATGGGTAGAGAGATGCATGTGGGTGCAAAGGGTAGAGAGTCCTTTGGTCAGTTCATCTTTATTTGGTACCTGGTCTGTGCTTAGCAACATGATACATGGTGTGAGAGTAAGACATTCTTATCCTCAAAGCAACTAGACACTAGCAACAAAACTACAATAATAGTGATGAGGATTTACCTTCAACGCACACTACTAAGTCAAGAAGCATGGAGTTGGGAACCCAGGGGTGGAACCACAAAGCCCAGGAATATGTATCGCTCCACCACCAGCTGCCTGGGGCTAGCCTCACTTTCCTTATTTGGGACACAGAACTATGAATCCCTTCCTCATAGGAGTATTATGAGGATAAACGGCAATAATCATTCATGTATTCAGCACAGTGCGTGGCACAAAGTAACTGCCCGGTGAGGCATGGCCACTGTTGAGAATACAAGGGGATTTACATGAATCTGGGGGAGATGAGTGGTGGTGGGGGGGGGGGGGTGGTTCCTAGCATGGGTTTGAGCTATGCCCACAGGGTGAGTGGGCTTTGGACAAGTAAAGGAAAAATAAACCATTTTTAGGTGAGAAGGACAATCTGAAGACAATTGTTAGGGCGGCTTGGTATCCAGCTGATTATGTAAAGGTTTGTTCAAGAGTAAGCCCCAAGCAAAATACTAAGGAGCCCCATGTTGTCACTGCCTCCCTTCCTCTGGTAGGCTCTCCTCTTCTCTGCTATGTCTTTTCTCCATGTGCAGTGCCTCAGATGATCCCCGTTACATCCCTCCACCACTGCTCTGCTTGCCCAGCCTCATGTTCAAATTTCTTGAGGGCTTTTCATGTAATAGGAATGTTAAATTAACTCTTACTAAGGTTTCCATGGCTAATCCACCCATATATGTATACATGTACATATACACAAATCCACATATATACAAACGCACATATGTATGCATGTATTTTCACATATATGCAAACATATATATGTACACACACACTTTTTTTTTAAGTAGAATTTTTTTTTCCCTGAAATCAAAAGTGTGACTATAAAGGTAGCAACTCCAAGTGTTAACAGTATGTTGTTGGGAGACAGTGGCCTTTGAAAACCTATTTCACATTTTACTATATATATTTAAAGATACTCCAGTTACATCTACAATAATCTGAGGATAAGTTATTTTTTTTTTAACATTTATTTATTTTTGAGACAGAGAGAGACAGAGCATGAATGGGGGAGGGTCAGAGAGAGGGAGACACAGAATCTGAAACAGGCTCCAGGCTCTGAGCCATCAGCACAGAGCCCGACGCGGGGCTTGAACTCACGGACCGCGAGATCGTGACCTGAGCCGAAGTCGGCCGCTTAACCGACTGAGCCACCCAGGCGCCCCTGAGGATAAGTTATTAACACATACATATTTCAGAGACTGTTTTCAACAAAAAACTCCTCCTACACTTTTCAAAAAATCCTTGCATAATAAGAGACTTGAGTTCTGCTGTGAGTCCTGCCTCTGAGTCACTGTGAAAGTCCTTTGCCTCAGCATCCTTACCTTTAACTGTCCTCTCAAACTGGGGAGGGCTTTTGTGCTACATGTCTCAATTTGCCCATCACAGCCACGCTCCATGTCTCGATCTTTTTCCCTGTCCTGGCAGTCTGATCACATGGAAGGAACCAATGGTTTCCTTGCTGCAGCTGTGTTTAGCTATTGAGAGCCGTGTCAGGAGAGCAAAGAAGGAAAGAAAGGCCAGGGAATCTATATATTCCTCTGTCCTTGCCTAGCAGAGTCATTGCAAGCAGATTCCTCCCTCCACCTGCAGAGAGTAACAGCCCTGGGAGCTCTCACTGTCTCTGAGTTCTGGTAACTGCTCACTGCCTCACCCCTTCAGCCTTTCCAGCCCCAGGGATTACTCTCCCCCACGGTTTCCCTATACCCTGTTCACACCTTTGAAATAATCCCTTTATGAAACTCTCCTCAGCTGACACCATTTTGTCTTGCTGGGGCCCTGACTGACATGATGGCCATTACTTGTCTGCTCATCAGCTCCATACCCCTCCAGGAGAAACTGCTCTAAAACCCTACTCCCCCCAAAACCATGTGTTGCACTGTGTGAAGTTTTCTGCCCACCCCAGCCACAGCTGACTGGACCAAGTATGGTCATCTGACAAAACCTTCCATAGCAGGCTGGACAGTTACCTATGACTTGTAAGGTCTGATTCCAACAGATAAGCTCAGCCAATCAGATTCTTCTTTAGGAATGGAGGCCTGAGAGACAGAGACAATAGCAACAGCTGTGGCAACTAATTTACAGAGGTCATGAGGCAGATTTGTGGAAATATGCAAAACCTGAGTCTAATCATGAGGAAACATTAGGAACAAATTGAAAAGTACCCATAAAACAAATTCCCTTTATTCCTCAAACTGTTAAGATCATCAAAGACAAGGAAAGATGGAATAAGTGTTCCATGTTAAATGAGTCCAAAGAAATGTGACAACAAAATGAAAAGGGTGATCCTGAATTGGACCCTACATGGGAAAAACTCCCCCCCCCTCCTTTTGGCTCAACAGACACTTGGGACTCCTACAGATGAGGAAAATGAGACCTGGAATACTTATGTAAAGACATGGGACCAGAGCACAGATAACCTGTTTTTCAAATCCCCGTCTATCATCCTATCTCCAAATAACTTCAAGTTCTATTTCTAGCTTTATTATTATTTCTCTATTATCATAAACTCACCCAAAGTTGATCTAAAGCAATAAAATCTCAGCAGTGACTCTCCCTCTAGTCTCAGGGCTTCTGATGCCTTTTGATTCTGTGCTGCTACACATACCTATTAAATAACAATACATCATGAAGCTAAACCTGATAAGTTGGATGAATTTCCCATTTCTGTTCAAATCCATTGTCTGATGATATTTCAGAAATAAAAACCCAGGCAATCAATCGTTCCATTGTAGCAGTATCAGTTTGGGCTGAAAGGTCTATATTTTTGGACTTAAAAGTATTTCAAGGGGCAGTGAATATTTTGAAAACTCTGGGAGATTGAGGAAGATGTTGTAGGTAACACATGTCTATTCAGGAACTGAGTATAAAGCACTGATAGATGGCTTAGGTTGGTGCCCAGTAAAGATAAAGGAATAAAAGGAAAACTTTCAGCCTGCTTTAGGCTTTATGTGGGCTGCTAAAGCTTAACTGAGATACAGGAAGCCATACAAAAAAGTTTATATTATATAATACAAGCTTAAATGGATAGGCATCACCAATGAGCAAGAAAGAGAAAACAACTTTTTGTAGTGACGGAACTTACTTTCAGAGCTCTTAATCATTCTCCAAGATGAAAATATATGGTTGATTCTTTGTTTTGCTTTATTGGCTTTCAGCAGGTGCCCATAGTTTTATTAACTATCAGCATCTCTTTCTCCATTATGTATTCCCAATTTCCAATATTGGGATGTCCTCAACTGCTTGATATTTCACTCTGTTTTTTCAGTTACTTACTTTCCACTTAATCAAAGTACTTTTCCACTTGATAAAGTACAAGATATGTATAGCAAAAGCCTGGTCCTGCTGAACATTTTCACCTTTAACTTGGAAGGTAAGAATAAAAAACATGTCCACTAAATGTAGAGGGATACTAAATGCAGTGTAGGGAACTCTTAAATTACACAGCACGAAAGTGATCTGGCAGAATAAACTGTGTTTGGTAAGAAGCCACTTTACTTTTAAATTTTATATATTTATTTATTTTGAGAGAGAGTGTGTGTGTGTACGCTGAGGGGGCAGAGAGAAGGAGAGAGAGAAAGAATATCAAGCACTGATAGTGTGGAGCCTGATGCAGGGCTCAAACCCACAAACCGTGAGATCATGACCTGAGCTGAAATCAAGAGTCGGTAGCTTAACCGACTGAGCCACCCTGAGGCACCCTGGAAGAAATCACTTTATTTTTTTTTTCAATATATGAAATTTATTGTCAAATTGGTTTCCATACAACTCCCAGTACTCATCCCAAAAGGTGCCCTCCTCAATACCCATCACCCACCTCCCCATCAACCCTCAGTTCGTTCTCAGTTTTTAAGAGTCTCTTATGCTTTGGCTCTCTCCCACTCTAACCTCTTTTTTTTTTCCTTCCCCTCCCCCATGGGTTTCTGTTAAGTTGGAAGAAGTCACTTTAAATAGCACATGAATTTTAGCAAAACTTTTTAAAAATGTGTAAAAAAGATTACTATATTGTCAAAATGAAACAAAGATAAATACTGAATAATATTAGCAAATATCATATGCCATGACACAATTATAAACACTATATATATGTATATTTTTATATAAACATATATAATAGGTTAGCATATATGAACTAATTTTTTAAATTTTTTTTATTATATGAAATTTATTGTCAAATTAGTTTCCATACAACACCCAGTGCTCATCCCAAAAGATGCCCTCTTCAATGCCCATCACCTACCCTACCCTCCCTCCCACCCCCCATCAACCCTCAGTTTGTTCTCAGTTTTTAAGAGTCTCTTATGCTTTGGCTCTCTCCCCCCCCCCCCAACCTTTTTTTTTCTTTTTTTCCTTCCCCTCCCCCATGGGTTTCTGTTAAGTTTCTCAGGATCCACATAAGAGTGAAAACATATGGTATCTGTCTTTCTCTGTATGGCTTATTTCACTTAGCATAACACTCTCCAGTTCCATCCACGTTGCTACAAAGGGCCATATTTCATTCTTTCTCATTGCCACGTAGTACTCCATTGTGTATATAAACCACAATTTCTTTATCCATTCATCAATTGATGGACATTTAGGCTGTTTCCACAATTTGGCTATTGTTGAGAGTGCTGCTATAAACATTGGGGTACAAGTGCCCCTATGCATCAGTACTCCTGTATCCCTTGGGTAAATTCCTAGCAGTGCTATTGCTGGGTCATAGGGTAGGTCTATTTTTAATTTTTTGAGGAACCTCCACACTGTTTTCCAGAGTGGCTGCACCAATTTGCATTCCCACCAACAGTGCAAGAGGGTTCCCGTTCCTCCACATCCTCTCCAGCATCTATAGTCTCCTGATTTGTTCATTTTGGCCACTCTTACTGGCGTGAGGTGATATCTCAGTGTGGTTTTGATTTGTATTTCCCTGACGAGGAGCGATGTTGAGCATCTTTTCATGTGCCTGTTGGCCATCTGGATGTCGCTTAACCAGATGGATATTGATATCCAGACCCATAGTCCATTCTGTCTGAGAAAGGATTCATGGAGGTTGCAAAGGAACATGGGAGATGCCCTATTTATAGGCTTTCCTTCTTAAAATATTTTTTAATATTTATATATTTTAAGAGAGAGATCAAGCAGTGGAAGGGCAAAGAGAGAAGGAGACAGAATCTTAAGCAGGCTCCATGGCATTACCACAGAGCCCAGTACGGGGCTCAAACCCACAAACTGTGAGATTATGACCTGAGCCAAAATCAAGAGTCAGACACTGAGCCACCCAGGCACCCCATATAACGTTTCCTTCTGTGCTTTATGGAATCACTGAGTTCCCTAAGTCAATATTCTTGATCTAACATTTTTCTTTCCCTCTTCTTTTCAGCTTTATTATTTTCCATAATTTTATCTTCTATATCTCCTATTCATTCCTCTGCTTCTTCCATCCTCATTGTGATTACATTCAGTCAGTTTTCCAACTCAGTTATAGCATTTTTATTTCAGCCTGATTAGTTTTTAGTTTTTAGATCTGCAGCAAGGATTTCTCTGGTGTCTTCTATGCTTTTTTCAGCCCAGCTAGTATTCGTATGACTGTTGTTCTAAATTCTTGTTCAGATATATTGCTTAAATCTGTTTTGAGCAAATCCCTGACTATGGTTTCTTCTTGATCTTTATTTTGGGGGAGAATTCCTCTCTCTTGTTATTTTGTCTAGGTTTCTGTCCTATGTGTGTTATGAAAGCTTGTCATGTTTCTTGTTCCTGAGACTAATGGCTAAATTAAGAAGAGGTCATATGCTATCCAGGACCTGGTGCTTCAGGAAGTGCTTTCTGGGGGATGCTGTGTGCATCCTGCTGTTGTGATTTGGCTGCTCCTTCCCACAGGTTAGTCCTCTGCAGAATTCCTCCTTGCTTGCAGTGGGGTGTATTTGGACCTTTAACTAGGTGTGCTTGAATTTGTTTGTTAAAATAAACCTGATTAAAAAAACGAAGTCTGATACAAAAAAAAGGAAAAGGAACCAAAAAAAAAAAAAAAAAAACAACCCAAAAACAAAAAAAACAAAAACAAAAAACCTATAAGCCTGATTCCAAACAGGGGGGAAAAAAAAGAAAAGAAAAGAAGCCAGATCCAAAAAACAAAACAGGAAAGGAAAAAAAAAAAAACAAACTAATGAATGAACAAAAAATTACAGGCCTGATTAAAAAAGAAAACAAAAGCCTGGTCTTATTTCCACCAGAACTAAAGAACTGAAGCTGACATTTTGAAGCATTATATGATCAGTAGACTTGCTGCATGCGGTGGGGGGTTGGGGCTCTGCTGGTCCTTCTGGGCGAGAGGCCCACGTGCTGGCTCATAACCAGATCTGCCCTAATAAGGATGCAACTGTAGAGCACTGGGAAGAGGGGTGCTGGTATAAATACCTTTAGCCTGCATTAGGGGTGCTGTGTTGCACACTGAGGTCCCACAAACCTAGGAGGACAGGGGGAAAAGGCATCACCATGGTCTGTCATCCCTTAACAGGGGAGTTCGTGCCCAGCACTGTTTAAGAATGCCTCACATAAAAGTAAACAATCTTCTCTCTGGTGTCCCAGGCTTCTATCAAATCACTGCCTTCACCCTGTCTGTGTCCAGGCTTTTGGCCTGCCAGGCACCATAGCTCTCCTGTGTTTCATCTCTGGCACATAGCTGGGATTCAAAACTTCACATCTTAAAGGAGGTGGCATGGCACAGAACCATTCCCCTCCTCAGTAGGCTGTCTCTGGTGCTATTTTGTCCCAGAAAAGCAGTCGGACAGCCACACATGTGCTTGGAATTTATGGTGAAGCACAATGAAAAGCAGTGACCACTTTATCTGCCCTCTGCACACACCTCTGTTGAAGGGCTTCTCAAAGGTACCATCCAGGTCTTTTGTCCTTGGAGAGGCAATATATTTTCTTCTAAATTCAATTTAGGAAAAGGAATATTCTCTCTCAGTTTGACCCAGGGGATCCCCCACCACAGTGTCCACTCCAGGGCCTCTGTGTTCCTTCCTTCCAGGAGCACCACCACATGCTCAGATTGACTCTAGCGAATGGAGAAGACTTCCAAAATCTTGTAATTTGAGCTCTACTATTTGCAAAAATTTGTGATACTCCACACCTCCCAATTCCCCAGTTAACGGTTTTGGGGGAGTGCTTTTCTTGCATGAACTGGAGGTGATGCTCCCTCTCCCCCTCTCTTCTTCTCTCCATGAAAGGGCCCCCTACCCTCCACTGCTCCAAGGCTTTTCTCCCCAATTCATGTCTCTGCACCTCGGACCTGTCAGGTTCTCTCTCTCAAATTATGCAGATTGTTCTCTTAATCCTCAGATCGATTTCCTAGGTGTTCAAAATGATTTGATGTCGATTTAGCTGTGCTTGAGGGATGAGGAAATCCCAGGGTCCCCCTACTATTCCTCTATCTTAACTCCTTCCCCTCCTGTAAAGTATCCTTCTGAATGGTCTTCCGTGATGCTGTGGGTCAATTATCTAGGACCTATATTTACTATCTTCAAACCTTTTTTTCAATTTTGTTTTCAGTAAATTGTTTTCAACATGTATAGTTTTGAATAATTAGTTCCACAGATTGTTTAATCACATGAAACTTGGGATTAGGTTAATTAATAGTGGAGGGTAGTTAATCTACTAGTGGAACCCATTACAACATTAAGAACTTGTAGCCACTCCACAGGGTAGACTATGTGTTTCAGCTTGCAACTAAGAATACCCTTCATTTGAAATAGATGGGCTCCTAAACATGGCACTTAGACAAAGTATGTAATTTGTCATGAGTTTTAAGTATGAAAACTATCCCCATCAACATGTTAAGGTATATAGACCAAGTATTTCTATCCAATATGAGTATCAAAAGGTTGTGTAAATATTCAGAAAGGAGGGCAAGCAAGAAGATCACATGGTAAAGTGAGGACCAGCGAATATGAATTTCAACCCATACTTTACACCTCAGCATCAAAACCTTATCCCATAGCTTAGTAAATATATGGCACTTTATTAGGAGATATTAAATAGTAAGCCTTTACTGGTTGAGGCCCACAATCCTGTTATTGCTAAGCTTTCTGCCATGGTCAGAGACAACTTGTCTCTAAAAACCTAAAGTATCCCAGGAAAAGCCCTGCTCTGTAAACACTAGCCGGGGCTTTGGGGCCAAAGCTCATCTACCTGGTAAGTTGTCTAGGCATGTGAAGCATGAAGTGTGACCAGTTTACCTACAGTGGACACAACATCAGTAATCTACTCAGGGCCTGCTTACCCATACCTCATACCAGCTCTTGTTCACCTTTCCAAGAGCAGGATTATATTACCAACTATACCAGAATGCACCCTGAGAAGAGAACTGCAAGAAAGCATTTGTTTAAGAGAGTAGATCTTAAAAGTTCTCATCACAAGAAAATATAAAAAAAATTAACTATGTGTGGTAATGTATGTTAACTAGACTTATTGTCGTGATCATTTCATGACATACAAATATGGAATCGTTATGTCGTACACCTGAAACAAATACAAAATTATATATCAAATATATCTCAGTTTTTTTTTTAAAAAGCATCTACCCCTCATAGTTTCATATATATTTTCTTTTTTCTTCCTCCTTCCCAAAGCTCTTCCCCTAGAGAGATAGCCTCATATAAATCCCAAGCATGGATTACCCTTAACTTATATCAGAGCTCCTTTCCATGAAGATGTTCCTAGAAATGGGTAGTTCACCAACAGTGACATTCAATAGACTTGAAGTAGTGACTTGAAAATTAATAAAATTACCCCCCCAGACAAACATAACTAGTAACTGGCTTTTTAAGCAGCATTCAGACATAAAACACTTGAGTAATGTTGAGGTTCCTAACAACTGTTTTGCAAGTATAGCCAAGTCATGATCCTTCTGGAAGGCACAGCAGAAAAAAACAAATGAGCAAACTAGCCAAAATCATAGATTTTTAAAATCCCTGCAAATTGATATGTAGCCTTCAGGCTGGGAAATACTGTAGAAAAGCAGCCATTCATGTAATATTCTTTGCATAAAGAGTCTGGTTCATCCTCAAATGGTAACAGGTGGACATTTCAGTCTAATTTCTTGCTCACTGGAGACAATTCCAAAACCCTCGTTTTACCCAAGTGTTTCTACCTAATATCTGTCTGATATGAATGTTAGGAATAGACTAATTAATGTAGGAACCTGAAGGAGATCTCAAGCAGCAAAAATATCTGAAATGTCTGAGGCTCCTGCTGGCCACCCTGCCTGGTAAGGAGCTGAAAGTCCTGTTAGCGACATTCCCCACTTTGGATCATTTTCATTCAGGCAGAGAGAGAGGACCTTTCTGAGGAGCAGACCACTGATCCCCTGTAGTTTAAAGGAGAGAGCCACATTATGCAGCTCTCTCATTTGAATTATATAAGACTCAGAGATAAGTATTTCCTCTCTGCGATAAGAGCAGGGGCCTATAATAGCCATAGAACTATTTTCGTGAAAGGGTCTCATTTGCACCCTTAGCAGCTGCTATGAGAGATGTGAGCAGCCAGCTGAGGTCTAAAGTGAGCCTGACTCCTAAGCTTAAAAGAAAGACTTGGAGGTACAGTTACTGGGGAAGCTGGCCACTGATTAGACACCGACATTAGTTATGCTGTTAGTCTTCAGTATCAGACCATTAGTTCCAGGATTCTGCTGAGACCCAATTGAAGCTAGAATGGGAACATTCTTAAAGATGCAGTCTGAGAAGAAGAGTCACAAATGTCAGTTGCTTTGGGTGACAACTTTTTCCTACCTGAAAACCAGAGCAGTCAGTGGGAAGGAAATTATTTTGTAACAGTATCTGATATGTGCAGACTTCTGACCTGGAAGCAGAGCAGCCCCCTTACTCATGTGTTCATTCATGACTTCAGGGTGATTCCCATGTATGCAGGGGTGGGGGTTGTGTGAGAAAGCCTGAGGGCATGGGGAGCCTGGTACACCTAGCATCACAGCCGCATAATTACTGGGAGGTCAAGTGATCAAATATTCTCTTTTCTTCCTTTTTTTTCCTTTCTTCCCTCTAGAAGGAAAATGGCAGAATTGATCTGCTAAAATAAAAGAGCAATGTGGGTATTCAAGGCAGGAGGAGGCTACCAAAACATTGGCTAGGAGGGCACTTGTTACAAATAGGCCTACAGGAAATAAATATGAAATGGATGGGGCTCAAGGGGAACCAGAGGGTGACTAGGAACCAAGGCCATCAACTGCTTGGACAGGAGAGACCTAGATAATCACACAGGGCAGGGGAGCCCAAAGGTCTTGGAATTCATGGGTTCATCAGGTTGCTTTTTACACAGATATGGGAAAATATCAACAACAAACAAACAACAACAAACAAACAACAACAAAAAAATGATGCTTATAGAGAAATATCTAAAATCCCTAAAACACATCAGTGGAAAAAGTTTGGGATAACAAATTAAGTAGTTGTCCATTATTCTGAATAGTCATTCAAAACCAATAGCTAATCACTTCATGTTTTTGCAAAGTGCTACAACATACATTATCCTATTTAATAGTCATAACAAAGGTGTTCATGAGAAGATAGTTGTGTGTCAACTTGACTGGGCTAAAGGCTGCAAAGATATTTGATCAAACATTATTCTTGATGTTTCTTTCAATTTCAGGGCATTTTTGGATATGATTAACATTTAACTGGGTAGATTGAGTAAAGTAGATTGCTCTCCCTAATGTGGGCGGGCCAATTCAGGCGGGTGGGAAGGCCTGAATTGAACAAAAAGATTAGTCATACCTTGAATAAGAGAGAGTTTCTCTTGCCTGGCTGCTTTCAAACTGAGACATTGGCTTTTTCATGCCTTTGGATCGAACCTTTGGTTCTTCCCGGATCTTAAGCCTGTTAGTCTTTAGAATGGAATATACTATCAGCTTTTCTGGATCTCTAGCTTGCCAACTACTTACCCTTGCAGATCTTGAGACTTGCTGGCCTCCATAATTGTGTGAGCTAATCTCTTATGACATATTATACAATCGACATACATATATACAACCAATAGGATGTACTATTTATATGTATTATATTTATATGTATATATATGTATATATACATGTATATGTCTATACACTATAATATTATATACTATACTTAATATATATGATATATTATATATATAATACATCCTTTTGGTTGTCTTTCTCTGAAGAACCTTGATGAATGTAATAGTATTACCATGATTTTATAAATAAATAAACTGAGATTTAGAGAGATTTCATAACCACCATAAAAGCACTTGAGAATTAATGGCAAGGAAGGTGTTGAATATGGGTCTTCTAACTTGAAGATATATTAACTTGTTCTTCCCCACATTTGGGATAAGATCATCAATTCATACAGAATTTATAGCTTTATTTTTTAAGTAATAGCTATTACTTTTTAGAATAGTTACAGATTTACAGAGAGACTGAGCAGATAGTACAGAGTTTCCATATAATCCTGTACTTAGTTTCCCCCTTTTATTAATATTTAGTAAAAATAATGAACTAATGATGTGTTATTATTACCTAAATTCCACACTTGATCCAGATTTCTTTTTTTTCCTCCAAACTTTAGTTTTACTTGATATTCTTTTTCTATTCCTGGATCCCACCTAGGATACCACATTACATTAGTGGTAATATCTCCTCAGGCTCCGTTTGGTTATTAGAGTTTCTCAGAATTTCCTTTCCTTTCCTTTTTTCTTTTTTTTCATTTTTCTTTTGTTTTCTTTCTTTTCTTTTCTTTTCTTTTCTTTTCTTTTCTTTTTGATGACTTTGGCAGTTTCAGAAGTACAGTCAGGGATTTTGTAGGATTTTGTAGTCACTCTATTGGGATCTATCTGATGTTTTCTCATGATTAGACTAAGGTCATGGATTTGGGAGGAGGAAGACCACAGAAGTAAAGGGCCATTGCAAGGATATATATTCTCAACACAATTTATGACTGTTGATGTTTACCCTGATCACCTGGCTGAGATGGTGTTTGTCAGGTTTTTACACAGTAAAGTTACTTCTTTATTTCTCTTTCCATATTGTACTCTTTGGAAGGAACTTACAATGCATAACCCACATTTAAAGAGTTGGGAATTATGCTCCTAGAAGCTGGAATAGCTACATAATTTATCTGGAAGTATACATAGGAGAATAGTTTCTTCTTTTAATTATTAATGCATTCGATTAATTTTGGGTTTGAGGATACATGAAATACTTTGAGTTATAATCCAATATTACTTTATTTTGTTACTCAAATTTTTCCAGGTTTGGCCATTGGGAGCTTTTTCAGTTCACTCCTGTGTCTCTTTGACTTACCCCATCAAATTTTTTTTTGTTTTTTGTTTGTACATTACCTTACTTTTTGGAACAAGACGCTCCAGCTTCATCTTGTAAATTTTCTTTCCCAGTCCTAGCATTAGCCTTTTCTCCGATGAGAGTCCTGGCACCTCATTGGAGAATGATATTGGAAACCAAGATCTCGGTACTAGGTGTGTTCCTTGTTACTGGTGCGTCATTACTTCTAGGCCTTCTCAGTGGATACAGCAAAATATATGTTTGATGAAGCCAGAAGCTGGTTCTTTGAAAGAATTAACAAAATTGATAAACCACTAGCCAGTTTGATTAAAAAGAAAAAGGAAAGGACCCAAATAAATAAAATCAAGAATGAAAGAGGAGCGATCACAACACAGCAGAAATAAAAACAATAATAAGAAAATATTATGAGCAATTATACACCAATAAAATGGGCAATCTGGAAGAAATGGACAAATTCCTAGAAACATATACGCTACCAAAACTGAAACAGGAAGAAATAGAAAATTTGAACAGACCCATAACCAGTAAGGAAATCAAATTAGTAATCAACAATATGCAAAAAAAAAAACAAGAGTCCAGGGCCAGATGGCTTGCTAGGGGGAATTATACCAAACATTCAAGGCAGAGTTAACAGCTATTCTCTTGAAGCTCTTCCAAAAAATAGAAATTGAAGGAATACTTCCAAACACTTTCTATGAGGCCAGCATTACCTTGATGCCAAAACCAGACAAAGACCCTACTAAAAATGAGAACTATAGACCAATTTCCCTGATGAACATGGATGCAAAAATCCTCAACAAGATATTAGCCAACCGGATCCAACAATACATTAAAAAAAAAGTATTCACCATGACCAAGTGGGATTTATACCTGGGATGCAGGGCTGGTTCAATATCTGCAAAACAATCAATGTGACTCATCACATCAATAAAAGAAAGGACAAGAACCATATGATCCTCTCAATAGATGCAGAGAAAGCATTTGACAAAATACAGCATCTTTTCTTGATAAAAACCCTCAAGAAAGTAGGAATAGAAGGATCGTATCTCAAGATCATAAAAGCCATATGCAAAAGACCCAACGCTAATATCCTCCTCAATGGGGAAAAACTGAGAGCTTTCTACCTAAGGTCAGGAACAAGACAGGGATGTCCACTCTAGCCACTGTTATTCAACATAGTATTGGAAGTCTTAGCCTCAGCAATCAGACAACACAAAGAAATAAAAGGCATCCAAATCGGCCAGGAAGAGGTCAAACTTTCACTCTTTGCAGAAGGCATGAAACTCTATATGGAAAACCCCAAAGATTCCACCAAAAACTGCTAGAATTGATCCATGAATTCAGCAAAGTGGCAGGATATAAAATCAATGCACAGAAATCGGTTGCATACCTATACACCAGCAATGAAGCAATAGAAAGAGAAATCAAGGAATCGGTCCCATTTACAATTGCACCAAAACCTATAAAATACCTAGGAATAAATCTAACCAAAGAGGTGAAAAATCTATACACTGAAAACTATAGAAAGCTCATGAAAGAAATTGAAGATGACACACAAAAAATGAAAAATATTCCATGCTCCTGGATAGGAAGAACAAATATTGTTAAAATGTCAATACTACCCAAAGCAATCTACATATTCAATGCAATACCTATCAAAATAACACGAGCATTCTTCACAGAGCTAGAACAAATAATCCTACGATGTGTATGGAACCAGAAAAGACCCCGAATAGCCAAAGCAATCTTGAAAAAGAAAACCAAAGCAGGAGGCATCACAATCCCGGACTTTAAGCTGTATTACAAAGCTGTAATCATCAACACAGTGTGGTACTGGCACAAGAACAGACACTCAGATCAATGGGACAGAACAGAGAACCCAGAAATGGACCCATAAACATATGGCCAACTAACCTTTGACAAAGCAGGAAAGAATATCCAATGAAATAAAGACAGTCTTCTCAGCAAGTGGTGCTGGGAAAACCGGACAGCGACATGCAGAAGAATGAGCCCAGACCACTTTCTCACAGCATACACAAAAAGACACTCAAAATGGATGAAAGACTTAAATGTAAGACAGGAAGCCATCAAAATCCTCAAGGAGAAAGCAGGCAAAAACCTCTTTGACCTTGGCCGTAGCAACTTCTTACTCAACACATCTCCAGAGACAAGGGAAACAAAAACAAAAATGAACTATTGGGACCTCATCAAAATAAAAACTTCTGCATAGCGAGGGAAATAATCAGCAAAACTAAAAGGCAACTGACAGAATGGGAGAAGATATTTGCAAATGACATATCAGATAAAGGGTTAGTATCCAAAATCTATAAAGAACAACTCAAACTCAACACCCCCAAAACAAATAATCCATTGAAGAAATGGGCAAAGACATGAATAGACACTTCTCCAAGGAAGACATCCAGATGGCCAACCGACACATGAAAAAATGTTCAACATCACTCATCATCAGAGAAATACAAATCAAAACTACAAAGAGATACCCCCTCACCTCTGTCAAAATGGCTAACATTAACAACTCAGGCAACCACAGATGTTGGTGAGGGTACGAAGAAAGAGGAACTCTTTTGCACTGCTGGTGGGAATGCAAACTGGTGCAGCCACTCTGGAAAACAGTATGGAGGTTCCTCAAAAAATTAAAAATAGAACTTCCCTATGACACAGCAATTGCACTACTAGGTATTTATCCAACAGATACAGGTATGCTGTTCCAAAGGGGCACATGCACCCCAATGTTTATAGCAGCCCTATCAACAATAGCCAAAGTATGGAAAGAGCCCAAATGTCCATTGATGGATGAATGGATAAAGAAGATGTGGCATATATTTGCAATGGAGTATTACTTGGCAACCAAAAAGAAAGAAATCTTGCCATTTACAACTACGTGGATGGAACTAGAAGGTATTATGCTAAGCGAAATTAGTCAGTCAGAGAAAGACAAATATCATATGACTTCACTCATATGAGTACTTTAAGACACAGAATAGGTGAACACAAGGGAAGGGAAGCAAAAATAATATAAAAACAAGGAGGGGGAAAAACATAAGAGACTCTTAAATATTTAGAACAGAGGGTTACTAGAGGGGATGTGGGAGGGGGGATGCGCTAAATGGTTAAGGGGCATTAAGGAATCTACTCCTGAAACATTGTTGCACTATATGCTAACTAATTTGGATGTATATTTCAAAATGAAATTAAAATTAAATTAATTAAATTAAAAAAAGAAATATATGTATGTATACTACTATCTGTAAACTTTTCTATATGTAGCCACTTATGTCTACATTAAGTTAAACATTAGTTCCCACTGTCATCTTCAAATCTAGTTTACATGGATTATTCTTTTAATTTTTTGAGACATAATTGACATTTAACACTATCATAGCTTCATGTGTACAACATAACAATTCGATATTTCTGAGTATTGCGAAATACCACAATAAATCTGGTTAACATCTATCACGACATACATTTACATTTTTTCTCTTGTAATGAAACTTTTAAGACAACTCTCTTAGCAACTTTCAAATATACAATAGAGTATTAACAATAGTAACTATTAACTATAGTCCCCATGCTGTACATCACATCCAAGGACTTATTTATTTTCCAACTAGAAGTTTGCATCTTTTGACCACCCACATGGGTCATTCTAACCTCTGCCCTTGCATGTCTGTAAATTTCCACTACAACAGTGAGAAACCTTGATCTCACTATTCACCATCCATTTGCTTAATTGTTCAATTCCAGTATATTTGTATAGTAGTATCAGAATGTCAACCTGTTTCCTTGTGAAAAACAACTTTATCAACTAGATTATATCTCTTATGTGTGGTTCCTTTGCCTTTGATCTACAAACCACATTAATTTCCAAAGTTATTTAGGTCAGCATCTTTTCCCCCATCCCTTTCAGTGGATTGTTTTGTACATTTCTAATGCAATTATATTCTTTTGTTACAGTATACATTCTTTATTAGAATCCGCGAACTTCCTAAGCTAGTTTTTAATTGGTGTGCACTAAGGTTCATTCTTTGTGCTATAATTTCTGTGGGTTCTGGCACATGCATAATGTCATGTACAAAATTACAAAATCATACAGAATTTTTCAATCCTCCTAAAAATCTCCTATACTTCACCTCTGCCCTTTCACTCTGGGCAATCACTGATCTTTTTACCTTCTTTATTTGCCTTTTCCAGACTTTCTACAGTTGGAATCATACAGTTTGTAACCCTTCCAGACTGGCTTCTTTCACTTAGCGATATTCATTTAAAGACTTCCCCATGTCTTTTTGTCATTTGATAGCTCATTTCTTTTTTCTTGTTTTTAAAGTTTATTCACTTATTTTGAGAGAGAGAGAATGAGCAGAGGAGGGGCAGAGAGAGAGGGAGAGAGAAAATTCCAAGCAGGCTCTACACTGTCAGCACAGAGCCAGATGCGGGGCTTGAACTCATCAACTGCGAGATCATGACCTGAGTCAAAACCAAGACTCAGACACTCAACCGACGGAGCCATTCATGCACCCCTAACTCATTTCCTATCCCTGAATAATATTCCATTTTAGGGATGTACCACAGTTTGTTTCTCCATTCAATTGTTGGAGAACCTCTTGGCTGCTTTCAGTTTTTGGAAGTTGTAAATAAAGATGCCATAAATATTTGCATGCAGTTTCCAACTCAATTGCATAAATATCTAGAGGTGTGATTGCTAGATCATATGGTGAAACTAGGTTTAGTTTTGTAAGAAGATGCAAAACTATCTTCTGAAGTGACTGCATCATTTTTAATTCCCACCAGCAATGAATAGTTCTTGTTGTTCCATATCCTCACCAGCATTTGGTATTGACAGTTTTCTGGATTTTTGTCATGCCAGTAGTTATATGGTGGCATCTCATTGTTTTAATTTGCACTTCCCTAATGACAAATATTGTTGAGCAGAGGGGTTTTTTGTATGCTTTCAGTACAAGTCCATTCTCAGATAAATGTTTTGCAAATATTTTCTCCCAATTTGTGATTTGGCCTCCTCATTCTCTTAACAAATGTCTCAGTGAAAAGATTCTCTTTTCACAAAGCCTAACATTTTTTTTCATGGATTTTTTTAATATCATATCTAAAAATATGTTTCCAAACCCAGAGTCACTTAGATTTTTTGGCAAAAAGTATGAGGTCTATGTCTAGACCCCAAGGGTCAATGTGACGTCCAATGCCAAATAGTGAGATAGCTATAAGGTTCCATTTGTCCACCACCACCACCATTTTGAATATAGTCAATGAATGAACACTGGTCCCACACAGATCAGTGGTGATTTACCTTGACAATGCTCTTGAACACCTAGACCATGTACTATACACCAGAGTGGTATTCTCAGCATAGGTTAGGATATATCTTGCTTTGCTGTATCCTCCCGTGCTCAACAAGCTTCTAAAGCAGGGCATGTCCTGCCAGTGTCTACTTGCCTCAGCCACACACTATTTCCTTTACATGTAAACCCTTAGGCAGTCCAGGTTCTCCTCTTGTGTTGTTCTTCTCCATGCTGGCACTGTGTTTTTTACCCCTATTTTCTTTGTATTAGAAGAGCATCTTAAAAATGCAAGTATGTCAGTACCCTGACCTACACATTTCATCACTGCACTTATAGCTAAGGGACGTTGAGTACTTGCTATGTAGCAGATACGGTTAACCATAGTTCATCACAGTAATGAAGGGAATCAAATCACTGTCTTCAAAAAATCTAAAGTTTAGAGGACACAACTCATAACCCAAACAAGAAATAAACAGGCTAAGTGCTTTGACCCATAAGGTGCTGTGAGAACCAGAGGAGGATTTCAACTATCTCAGAATTTTCCAGCAGTCAAACACTGTATTGCTCTCCTTTTGGTTCAAACCTTCAGGCTTGTGATCTTTGAACAAGACAGTAGGAAAATGATCGGATACACCAGAGTCATTTTTATAAACCAGCAAATTTATAGGGATTCCCGTAGCATCCTGGAGAGAAAAAGCGGCTGCTATGACATTGTTTTCCCCTTTCCTGCAGCATTCAATGTTCCCATCCTTAGCTCCTTCCTTTCCCCTGTGAGATAATTTAATCCTGTATGCACAAAAATGGCTTGTCAAAAACGTAGCACTTGTAGGGCTGATGGCTCCTGTGGGGGATTATACCTGAGCAGAGGAGCTACCAGCTACCCACAGTGAGTGGGTTAAAATGTCTGTAGCCACAAGCTGTCTCCAAATCAGCAGATTCTGAATTACCAGCTATAGGTGTTAGAATTCTGGTTAACTGGGTGAGCACAGACATCTGCAAAATGAATCTGATTCAGATGAACTCTGAAGTTGATATCATTTCAGAAAGGAAATCATTAACTTCATTTATTTTGTCCTCCATATGCTGAGCTCGCTCCTTTGGTCACATTCAAAATTTTAGAACACAGGTTGCTTAGGTTTAATACACAAGCACAAAAACACATTCATCTCTCCCACACCACCTTCAGAGATGCCAGAAGGCCCTTTCCAATGTTTTCAGGGGTGTTGAAACTTCAGCCTCCATTCACGCAAACACAAGAAAGGAAGCTCAGTACAAAACTACCATGTCCCAGGTACCTGCTATGGTTTGGGAAATGGGGAAGTGTTAGGAAAGGTGGAATAAAAGGAGAGATGAACAGACATACACAGTAGGAGGTAAAATCAGGGAGATACCATAATCATACAAAGTAGGCAGCTAATTATGGGCATGTCACTCAAGAGACTGCTATGAGTGCCCTCAACCAGAAACATTACTAAACAACTAGATTGCTAAAAGGGCACACATGGGGGAAATCATTCCATTTGGATCAAGAAATGAAGACACTTGTCTACAAAATTTCCAGTAGAAGGTAACATATAACCCAGTTATACACACTCTTGCATTGTCATGGTTTGGAATTTCAAATTAGCCGGTCATCTAGCAGGGCTTTGAAGAAACAATGGAACATGGGGGTAAACTTTCATGACAAAAGGAGACAGGTAGGAACTAGAACACTGTGAACACAGAGGAAGGCAATCCTAGGTAGGTCAACTCTCATTTAGTAATTTATTCATGCAAAAAACATTATTGACATTTTTACCATGTTTAAGGCACTATGTATGGGAATATGGAGATGAACTAAGCCCTCAAAGAAGGTGTGGCATGTGTGTGTGTGTGTGTGTGTGTGTGTGTGAACACGCACGTGTGTGACTGTGTAGGAGAGGAAACAAATCAACTAACAACCAGATATATTACAAAGTGAAAGTGCTCTAGTGGTGCCTGGGTGGCTCAGTTGGTTAAGCATCTGACTCTTGATCTCAGCTCAGGTCATGATCTCATGGTTTGTGAGATTGAGTCCCTCATTGGGCTCTGTACTGACCACACAGATCCTGCTTGAAATTCTCTCTCTCCCTCTCTCTCTGCCCCTCTCCCACATGAGTTCCTTCTCTCTCTCTCTCTCTCAAAATAAATAAAATACAAAGAAACTTTAAAAAAAGAAAAAAAGTGCCCTTACATAAGAATACTCCAAGAGCAAAGGCATCACAGATGAAGGAACAACTGATTCAAACTTAAGAAGAGGAAATAGGACCAGGTCTGAGAATGTTATTCAGAGAAAAAGTGACTTAAGAGTTGAGAGGGTAGGAGCAGTGGACCAAGAGGACCAAACTCACTTCCAAATCAAAGGAGGGTTCTTTGATGTGAATCCCCAGCCTCCTTTCCACAAAAGAGAACATCCTTTTTTCTCAATAGATTTCCAGTCAAAAACATATTTGCCAGCCCCACCCACATCCACATTCACAGCTCCACCTTTTAGCTGCAACACATCAGAAAATCTCAGGCTGAGGAGCGAGAAGCACCAGGTAAAAGCAGGGAAGCTGCCTGGCCATCAGCTCATGGGCAGGCCTGTGGCTGGAAAAGCCCATGGAGTCCTGTGCCCTGAACCCCATGTTGCAGACGGTTTATAGGTTCTAGGTTCCTCAGTTTACCTTTTTCCTACTTTTATTCCTACTTTTACTAGGCTTCTATAGACTGCTCCCCAAATTTGCTATTTACATAGTCTTTGGACAGCCATCTAGTTATGCACTCTGACTTTTGGTTACTTAACTGTCTCCAGACTGACTGCTATCTAGATGCAAGAGGCCCCCCTTCTAGCATCCCAACAATTCCTCTGCTAGTTGCTAATTATAGTTATGCTTGATCAAGAAGCACAGCAGGAGAGCTTTTATGCTGGATGCTCCATTGGTCCTTCCAGGGTTACCCTCCATACTCTGCACCAGATCATGTGTCCCAGGGGCTGACTTGATGGACCACATTGATGGGCAATTTTGTCTTCTGATTCCATTAGGTTTGATCAACTTGGCAGGGAGGGCAGGAGACCAGAGCCTTTCCTCAGCTGTCTGAGGCCCTTGTCAACAGGTCACACTCCTGTCAAGCAGACATCTGTGGGTAGCTATCCTTTAGGATTCTGGGAGTGGCTCCTATCCCCCGGTCCCTTCAGGTATAGGGGTGGTATGGCTGTTGCTAGTTTCACATTATACCTTGTTAATCTCCTTCAGCCCTGCCCGCAGGCCCACTTCATTTAAACTTTCCACACATCACCCAGACTGAAGTGCTGGAGGCTTCCTGATGGGATGCTGCCTGACAGAGCTGGGTGTTCTTCTAGAGACAGGGAGAGGCCACCTCCCTTCCTGGCCCAGGAGCCAACAATTCTACAAGATTTCTACAATTCTACAACAATCCTACAATTCTACTGAGAGCCTACAGAGGACAACACCAGGATGTGGTGGTAAACAAAACAGCAAAACATACTGCATTCACGGGTTTTGCATCCAATGAAGGGAGACAGACAATAAAAGATACACAACAAGTGCTATAGAGAAAGGGACAAAGGTGAAGGAGAGGAGAACAGAGAATACCAGGGGTTCAATCTGATATAACATGGCCAAGGAAGGACTGGTTGTCTTTCTGCAGGGTGTGACCATCAGGCTATAACAGGAAAAAGGAAAATCCCCAAATCAAAAAAATGTCAGGAAATTTATGGAGAAAAATTTTGACTAACTGGATGAAGGCAGCAAGCAAGGCTTTATTTAACATGCCATAATATTTAGAGAGAATCCAAAGTATATCAAAGTTGGCAAAGCTAAACATTTTAACAAAAAAATTAAGTACTTTAAGAACTGTATTTAACCTGACTTTGTATCATACCCCAAAACATCACTTTGTCCTGACAAGATATGAGAATAAAAGGAAACTTTATCCCCCTTAAAAAAAAACATGAAAAAATTAAATTGTTATTTCGAAGAATAATTCAGGGCAAAATGGTTTTTTTCCTAATAATTTTTTAATCCTGATAAACTGATTCCCTCCTCTCCATTTAAGGAGATATAGCCTGTCATGGGTTCATTGCTGCAAGGGCGATAATGTCAGGAAGGAAGTATTTAGTGGATCTGAGAGTATTTGGATCGTAAACAAGATGTTTTGAAGAAGCATTAGTAAAGAGAATAGCCTCTGTCCCCACAATGCCTCCAGGCACCAGGCAGGTACCATCCTGAGTGAAGAGACCAGGGTAGTGAGGGGGACTGGATGGCTAGGCTCCTCTAAGGGAGCAAACAATACCATTGCACCCAGTCATGCAGCATGACCTGATCTTCCATTTTTCAAGAGCAGCCAGAAAGCTAAATCTTCATGTGAAATCCTGATTTTCAAATGCTAGCAACAAATGGAAAGGTTTGTGTACAACACTGGGCCAGCTAAACAGTACTTCTATGGATTGCCTTTGTTTTCTGGCCAGATTCAGCTTGTTGGCCACAAACTTGCCACCTCCACTTCGGAGAGAGACCAAATGCAAACAGCAACAAGGAGAAGCAAAACCCCTCATTGGCCGCAATCCAGTACAAACAAGCACTGCTACAAACAAACACTGTGTGTGAGAGATGTTTGCAAAAGAAAGCAGAAGAAACACTTGAAGAATAAATAGAGAGTGTGGGACTGTAAGACTCCTCTCTTGAACTGTGTGGCAGGCACAGAAGCTCAGAATCCACTGGGAAAGCCAAAGCAACTGCCTCCCCTAAAATCTGGAGAGATGTGCCCCCCCCCCCCCCCCCCGCTGCCCTTCAGATGAGGTTCCAGCCAATTTTATTTGGAAGGCAAGGTATTAGAATGGGGAGGAGGGTCAGCAAAGTAGCTTCCAGACTGAGAAGTCACTTTAAGATGGTTAAATGAAGCAAGACACTCCATACCCTTCACACAGCTTTATTCAAGGTAACTTGCTGACAGTGGGGGAATAGTGTAGACAATGACCCAGCCACCATGCAGCCATTCTCCACCCAGCCTAGACCTTAACCCATAGCGTCTGTAGAGTGAGGGAGCATGATGGTGAGGTCACAGGGTAGTTACCTAAAGTAAGGCCCTTGTATGCCACATTAGGGAAGATCAGAACAAGCCCTCCCGCATTTCATTCAGGGCATAATTAACCTCCAAGGGGCCTGGAACACATAGCCTTGAGGGAGGTCATTGTGTGGGCATGAACAAGATGGAGGGCCAGGTATGGAGTCCATGCTGTCAGCGCTCCTACACAGAGTGACTCAACTGGCAACTAGATGACCTAAAGATGAGGACACTGTGCTCAGAGGGATGGAGTGATCTGCCCGTGCTCACATGGTTAAAAAGGGGTAGAGACCCGGCACCTGGGTGGCTCAATCGGTTGAGCCACTGCCTTCAGCTCAGGTCATGATCTCACGATTCGTGAGTTCAAGCCCCACATCTGGCTCTCTGCTGTCAGCATAAAGCCGGCTTGGGAACCTCTGTCCCCCTCTCTCTCTGCCCCTCCCCCACTTGCACACACTCTCTGTCTCTCAAAAATATATTAAAAAAAAAAAAAAAAAAGGAAGGGGTGTCCTGGTGGCTCAGTTGGTTGTGCGTCCGACTTGGCCTCAGATCATGATCTCATGGTTGTTGGTTTTGAGCCCCGTGTCCAGCTCTAGGCTGACAGCTCGGAGCCTGGAGCCTGCTTCCGATTCTGTGTCTCCTTCCCTCTCTGCCCCTCTCCCACTTGTGTTCTGTCTCTCTCTCTCAAAAATAACTAAATATAAAATAAAAAATTTAAAAAGGAGGTAGAGATAGGAGGTGAAGTTTGGTTTAGCTTACTGGGAAGTGTATGCTCTTTCAGTAGCTAGGAATCCTGTAGTTATCACAATTGTAAACTTGAAAAAGACAAAGATGAAGAAGAAGGGGAGGAAGAGGAGGAGAAGGAAAAAGGATGGGGAAAGAGAGGAAGAGGGAAGACTGAGAGAGAAGGAAGTAAACAAATAAGGAAAAGAAAGGAAGGAAAGAAAAGGGATAAAAATAAAGGACAAACAGCAAGAAAAGGAAAAGAAAGACAGAAAATCAATGAAAATGGAGGCAAGGAGAGGGGAAATGGAGAAGAAAAAAAGAAAGAGGTCAAAGGAAAAGGAAAAAATAGAAAAAATGAAAAAAGGGAAAGAAGGAAGGACATAGGAAAGTTTAGCAAGAAAAGGCAAGAATGAAAAGAGAAGTAAGAAAAATTGCAAAGGAAGGGAGGAAAGAAAATGGAAGCAGTAATAGAGAAGTGAGAACAGGAAGTGAGAAAAGGGGTAGTGAGAAGAAAGGGAAGGTAGAAATGGAAGTGATGAGAGGGAAGCAAGGATAGGACAGGAGGATGGGAAAAAGGGAGGGAGGGAGGGGGGAGAGAGGGGAAGAGGGAGGGAGGGAGGGAGAGAGAGAGAGAGAGGGGAAGCAAAGCTATTTTCAAATACACATAAGAAAAGTAAGTAATGGCTTCCATGTACATACTCAATTCTAGGTGAGGGTTCTCCCTAGAACCCTCATGCCCCTAGTTCCTCTTGGCCAAGCCCAACTGCACAAGAACCAGACAGAACTCAGAAAGGGTGAGAAAATACAAGGAATGACAAACGCCCTTTGCTTAATTTGCCCAGGGCAGCATGAGGAATGGGCTTGTGCTGCCTGAGCCAGAGGGAAATCCAGTTAATGAAAGATTTTTGTCATGTGAGCCAGGTTTAGCAACTCCCTACCGTGAAATCTTTGTTATCCAAAGCATGAAAGAGTGAAGGAACTGACTACATCCACTCATGTTTCCCAGGTGCCCAAACTCTGCTTGCTTCCCCTCCCTCTCGGGGTGCCTGCGGCCCAGCTGCGCTGCACAAGCTTGGAGAGAAATACTATTTATTCCAGAGCTGTGGTGGCTTCTAAAGAAAGTTTTAAGGATGTGAAAGATAAGTTGGTATCATTCCTGCCCTAATATTGAGCACGTCGCCAACTTCTATCTCTAGGATTTACATGAAAAGGAATGGAAAACACACGCTACAAACACTTTTTGCCCGGTGCTAGGCCATAGCAGATAAGATGCTAGTGGGCTTGAATGGAATGCTACTCTCTTTCTACTTTTAAGATCTTGTGTGATCAAAGGATTCCAGCTGTGGAAACCACTGTCCTCTGTTTACAAAAGAAATAAAAGGGGGTGCATGAAAACTCTCATTTTTTTAAGTAGAGCACGGAGAGTTTTCATGACTTTATCCCTACAGATAAATGGACATCTGGTACTCCCCCACAACACCTAAAACCTAGCACAGAATTTGCAGGTTGCAGATGTCTACTCAAACTTGAAGCTGTATGGTGTATGGGAAAGAGCCCTGGACTGGCGTATTCTCCCTCCATTTTGACAATAACCAAAGAGAAGTCATCCAGCAAGTCACCAAACAACACGTTGTTGACTTCTTCATGTAAACCTGACAAACTGATTTAGTTTAGGGGTCTCAAGCCAGCAGACCTGAAGCTGGATCTGACTAGCAGACATGCTGACTGTGGCAGCTGCTGTGTCCCCAGATTTTCCCCTAGGCTGCCCAGCCCGTGAGTCTGATGGCATTCTCCCAGGTTAGCCAGTCTGAAGGTCTTCACTATGGTGATGCAGCACACATTCCCCCAAGGGAAAAACAGACAGGCTAACATCATGCCACATTCCTTCCCACCTCTGTGACCTGTTTGCCCAGGCTCCTTGGGGGGCTGCACTTCTTCTGCCCATTTCATAAATTTTGGGCTTTCTCGGGGTCCTCCACATCCCAGTCTACACAACACACCCTGGGTGCTTGCTTCAATACCCAGTGCTTCCCAGGCTGAGTGCTCATGACTCCCCAGACTACATTTTCATCTCTAAGCTGCTCCGTTTTTCTCCTGAGCATCTCTACTTAGATTCTCCCAAATACCACAGCCTCAACATGTCTGAAGTGTACCCCGCATTTTCTCTCCTCCCTTCTCTAGAACACCACCCCTAGCTGCCCTCACATACCTCTCTCCTTCCAACCTCTGAACTTTGCTGATCTTCCATTTGCTTGGAGTAACCCCTACTCCTTTCTCTGCCTGAAGCACTCTTTCTCATCCTGCAGGTACCAGCTTACTTCCTCACGCAAGCTCTCTCTGACCACAAGACTGCTTCTCTGTGTTCTCACAGCTCCCTGGATTATTACCTCTCTCACAGCACCTGTCACATCTGGGCAGTCCTGCTTTATTCTCCCATTTACTGTCAGCTCCTAAAAACAGGCTCAGTGCCTTGTTTACCATTGCTTCTACTGTATCTAGCACCGTACTTGCCCAGTAAATAACTACTGATTAAGACAATCAAATTAAAGACACAGTGTTCCTCGCTCCTAAAAATGTATAATCACCTCTAAGCGTCCTTTTCTTCATTTCTTTCTCCTAAGCTTAGCTCATAAATCAATGACCTGCCATGATACATTCTTTTGCAGTTACTATCCAGTGATGTAATTTGTGCATTGGAGCAAAAGCTGTTGTCTGCATGGATTCTCCTGTGTTTAAGTCACTGTCTTCATGACAGCAGGCTGTGCACTAAAAGAGAAATGTTTGCCTACAAGGGGAGTAAAAGTTTACCATTTAATTCACAAGTGAGCTGATTTGGTAAAACTGAATTCTACAGGAAATTAGACCTCCCTTGCTGGGAAGGCTTTTCTGTGCCTGGTTAACACACATGACATGTTTCTGGTGTTGCTGAGAACTGGTCCACTTTGCATGTTCACAGAGGGTGGACCTCTCTCTATCTCTCTCATCTCCATCCAGCTTCTGACCCCTCAACACTCATTGCCACTTCAAATGGCCCTGGCGTAGGGATCAAGTGTTGTGTGCCTGGTGACATATTTGCAATTCACCCATTTCTTTAACTTGACCTTGGCAACAGGACAAGGTGGTTACGGTGAAGATTAATGAGACAATTATTTTTACAAGAACATAAACAGCCTGACTTGGCTGTGTTAACAGCAGCCCTGATATGTGTTGCTCCTTAGCATCAAGATTTAGTTCCTTGAATTCTGAGCAGTGGAAAGTCAATGCAAAGTGTGCTTTGAGGTAATCACTTATAATGGAGAAAAGTAAATTAAGATACGGCTTGATATCATTACAACAAACACTATTAACACTGAAGTCTCTTTAAAAATACAAGGATAGAGGGAAAAGCCTCAGAACAAGGTCTTGGCACCACCCATCACTAACTCTGGCACTCATACAAGCCATCTAAAGACTCAGAGTCTCAGTTTGCTCATCTTTAAAATGGAAATAATTGCCCATGAAATGGAAAGGAAAAATCAGAATTAATGTAAGAAATGGCTGGGATGCCTGGGTGGCTCAGTCGGTTGAGCATCCGACTCTGGCTCAGTTCATGATCTCGCGGTCTGTGGGTTCAAGCCCCGACTAGGGCTCTGTGCTGACAGCTCAGAGCCTGGAGCCTGCTTCGGATTCTGTGTCTCCCTCTCTCTCTGCCCCTCCACTGTTCATGCTCTGTCTCTCTCTCAAAAATAAATAAACATTTAAAAAATTAGTGTAAGAACCAGCTGCAGCCACTTTTTTTTAAATATTTATTTTTGAGAGAGAGAGAGAGAGAGAGAGAGAGAGACAGAGAGAGACAGAGAGACAGAGGGCAAGCAGGGGAGGGGCAGAGAGAGAGGGAGACACAGAATCCGAAGCAGGCTCCAGGCTCTGAGCTGTCAGCACAGAGCCCGACGTGGGGCTCGAACCCACAAACCATGAGATCATGACCTGAGCCAGAGTCGGATGCTCAACCGACTAAGCCACCTAGGCACCCCTACAGACACTTTTGTGAAATTAGGAATTCAAATCTGGGAAGATAGTTCTTTATTAAGGAAAATACCTTATAAGTTTCTTTGAGAATAAAGCCAGGCCCCTCCAAAGCATGGTCTGAAAAAAAAAAAAAAAAGCTTGAAGAAAATCAAAGTTAGAGAAAATTTAAGCCCAGAGCAAAGGGGCAGAGAGTCATCAGAAGTGAGAGAAAGGAAAGATGGAGTCCACAGAGGCAACAAGAAGGTTCCGACAATATGCAGCGGCTGAATAAGGAATTTCCCTGTGGTGAAAAGTGCTCAGTATATTTCTGTGCACAAGAACATCTGAATGGAATTTGAAGTGTTTTTTTGCCTGTGGTGTAATTACCTTCCATTTCCCCCCAAACTTCAATAAAGTCTGCAACACACGGCAATCTGGAATGAGCGGTGAATGGTCAGGATGAAGAAAGGCTGCTGAAGGGCAGCACCCCCATGGGTCAGGCAGCTCTCTGAAGCACACACACTGGCAGTGTGGGCTTACCCAGGGCTGTGAAACCTCCCTCACCGGGGCCCCAAGGGGGGCTCATCATCGCTCCATCCTCTGCCTCAAGCTTGCATCCCCTGGAAATTTATGGAACCATGAATTCCTGCTGGCCCCAGACAGAAGGGAGACTGGAGCCCTTTTATTTGGATACTCAAGTGGAAGGGGACCCCAAAAGGCTGGAGTGCCCAGATGCTCTTGGGTTTCATAGCTGTCCTGACCACCTCATAGAGATGCAGTGAGGATTGGCTGGAAATAATAGTTGTGAAAGGAGCTACACAAAAAAGCTACTTTCACAAAGTAAAATAGCTATTGTGGAGAAAATAATTTTTACAAGCAGTTTCAATAACATACAATGCAGGATACTAATATAATTAAAATTCACTATTACATTTGAGTTTGCGGCCCACTTCTTCCAAGCACTCACCAAGCAATAAGATTTGTAGCTCACTGGGGTTCATTAGAAAGGGTTCATAAGGACCCCGGCTTCGGGTGAGCAAGAGCCCCACTTTAGGTGAGCCCTGCTTCTGTCTCTCTGCCCATCATAGGTTTCTCTTTCTCTCTCCCTCTTTCTCTCTCCCTCCTTCTCTCTCTGCCCTTCGTGGGATTCTCTCACTCTCTCCCCACCCCTCTCCTACCTTGCTCATTTGCACCCTCTCTCAATAAAAAAAAAGGAAAAGAAAAAGAAAGGGTGATAATAAGTTATATCTTGCAGTTGTTATAATATTCAGATAACCATATGTGTAGCTTCAAAGCATACTTTATTAACAAAATAATAGTATTTATAGAGAATTATGTGAGAGATGCTGTCTATGGATGGATTCACAGAGAAGAAGTGCTATTTATTGTCACTGAGCCCAGAGATTATAAAGAAAAAGAAGAAAAAAAAAACTGACAGAAACTTAGCAGGCAAAGCATCTGTCAAATCTGAGTTCCAAGCCCAGCCTAAGCACAAACTAATCGTAACCTTGAACAAACCACTCAGCTTCTCAGCTGTAAAATGGTAATGAATATGTCTGCTGTCCTATCTACCTCTCAGCACCGTTAAAAGGATAGGATAACACACTACATATGAAAACCCTTTAACTATGAAGTCCTCTGAAAAAGAAGGCATCACTGTGAAGAAGTCTGTTTTTGAGGGTTTGCGGGTTTTGTTTTGAGGGTTTGCTTTCTAGGCATTTTGGTATTAGATGAACTCTGCATTAGCCTGCTCATGCTGCATAAAATATCTGTCCTCTTTAAAAACACTCAGTGAGGGGCACCTGGGTGGCTCAGTCGGTTGAGCGTCCGACTTCAGCTCAGGTCATGATCTCACAGCTTGTGAGTTCGAACCCCACGTCAGGCTCTGTGCTGACAGCTCAGAGGCCGGAGCCTGCTTCTGATTCTGTGTCTCCCCCTCTCTCTCTGCCCCTCCCTTGCTCATGCTCTGTCTCTCTCTGTCTCATAAATAAATAAACATTAAAAAAAGTTTAAAAAAATACTCAGTGATAAATCATTCACCAGGCATCCTCCAGGGGGAGGGGAGTGGTTGTGGTTCTGCCCCCCTCCCATGTTCTGGAGAATAGAAGGGCAGGAGGCAGCCTGGATGGAAAGTGATTCAGCTCAGGATCACCCTCTGATTGTTTTTATACAGGTAAAAACTGGAAGAGAATACAAAATACTAGAAAATAATAACTGCATGGGTTAGCATAGTGAGATTGAACACCCCTGTTTTATGTTTTAAATGCTTCCTTTTTTATAGCTGCAATGCTCTTATGCAATAATAAAAACAAGGAAGAAAAAAACCCTGACATGCACTTGGCAACACCTTGCAGTCACAGAGCATTTTCACACAGAGCAATTGGATTCTCACTACTGCTCTGTGATGTCGAGGGGGCACTGTTACTGACCCCATTTTACAGCTGAGGAAACTGAGGCTTGGACAGGCTGAAGAATCTATACATTCTTTCCATTCTTGGGCTCTTCCCAGAAGAAAAGGAGACACTGCTTCAGGGAGGAACTAAGAGAGGTACAAACAAGCAGAGGTTTGCTTGGAGGACCATTCTAGAAAGAGGCAAGGTGAGACTGTGGCTCAAGATGAAACTAAGGCTCTGAAAAAGTGGTAAAGATGGCCAAACACATGTAAGACAGTGTTGATCTTACCTGTGAGAAACCAGCCTTGTATTTTCATGAATTTCTTGGCAAATGAGCCAAGAAATCCTTCCTCCCCTCAGAGTAGGATACAAACCCCAGTGCACACAGACATGGTAGGGGGACTGGGAACACTGGGACGTGTGGCAGTCACAAAACGTTTCTTGTAATTTGATGACTTGGAAATTGGTCAAGGTCTTATAGAAGAGAAAATTGTCCGAGAAGAGCTGCTGTAAGCTAATACCAAAAAGCAGTGCCTTGGGGACAGCAGGGTGGAGATGCAAACTGGTGGCCCACAGATCAAACCGAACTCTTGCATATACCATTTGGAGTTCCCAGAGCTATTATCACAGGTGCTGGTGTCATTTTCACACAAATCAGTTGCCAACATTTTACTATGGTTGGATTTAACACAAAAATCTAGGTCTCTAGCTTTTCTTGAAGATATCAAATGTTCTGACTTCCTAGGCTCAGGACACCTGCATGGGGGCAATTTGCTACAACATTCTCTGCACCTCCCCAGACACCCCCAGCTGAGGGTCTTCACATACCTTATCTGGATGGCCCTGTACGCAGTTGAGTTCAGGACCCCTGCTCTAGAGCTCAAGCAAAAGTTTGGACGGCAAGCCCAGGTAGGCACGAGGCAACTCCCAGGACCCAGGCAGCCAGGAAACTTACTCTGTCTTGTGTGGTTCATACTCTGTTTTCTCAATTCCCACCTGCCTGAGGTGTCCAGACTTAAAAGTTGACCATGTCCCACCCTAAGAAGTGGAAATCATGGCTGAGCACTGGTGCGGGAACACACCTGGAATGTTTACCAGGAGACCAAGAGCAGAATGGATGGGTTCAGGGTCAAAAGCCATTGGGGGCAAATAAACAGACAAGCAGCAGCTACAAGGGCTCAGCATAAGGAGGTGTGGAAGAGATCCCCTCAATTCAGGTGATTCTCATCAGCATGCCTTTTGAAGACTCTGCATGCCACTCTCATGGGGGCATTTCATCCATAAGACCAAAAATGGTTGTTTCTGAATCCAGTGCCACTGGGCAAGAGGAGGCTGGGGGAGCGGGGGGATAAGGCTTCCATCAGGTTCAGCTCCATGCTTGTCACACTAAAGACCACAATCAAAGTTATTTCAGAAATGAATGATTGGATCAAGTCTGCATCTGAGAGGCTGCTGGTGGGAGGGCCACTGGTACCTGCTCTAGGGAGGGCAACTTGGCTATAGCTAGTAAAACCACCAGAAGACTGGCTTTCACTTACAACGCATCAAACCTACTTCTTGGAATTCATCTTCTAGATACACGTGCACAGGCACAAAATGACATGTATATAAGTTTATTTACATGTAGTTTTGTTTACATGAGAGAAAAATTGGAAATAATCCAATGCTTCTCAAGAGAAGATTACTTACACAGTTTATGGTACAGCCAAAGAATGGGATACTACACAGCCATTAAAAAATGTGAGACTCTCTATGTACTAATAAAATTTCCAAGAACTGAAATGAAAAAAGCAAGATATAGAATAGTATACTTATAATATAATACCTTATAATATTATATATATATATAATATATATACATATATATATATAATACCTAATAATATAATACCTTATAATATAATATAAAAAAGCAAGGTATAGAATAGTATACCTATAATACCTTATAATACCTATCATACCTATAATATATTACCTTTTCTACATAAAGCACAAAAGATAAAAGTCTATATTCATATTTGCCTTTCACACTTTACATACACACCCTCAAAAATAAAAAGAATGGTTACCTATTTGGGGCAGTGCAGGAGGATGAGACAGATGGGAGGGGGGTAGAGGCTGGGTGGGAGAAATCCTTTTCAATGACCCCTTTATTGTTTTGCCTTTTGAACTATGTGGACATATTACCTTTTAAAACACAAGTGCATTTCTTTTTGAATGTCAGATTGGGAGGTGGAGGCATCAGTGGGCCTGAGTGTCAAAAACAGCATGGCTAGAGATAAGGGAGCACCTTCACCTGGCAATACAGTGCTACACTGTTCTCTTGAGGTCTGTAAGAGCCACAGAAGCTAGATTCCTGCTCTGGAACATGGCACCTGTTCCCTGGAGGTACCTGAAGAAAGGTGAAGGCCCAGAAGCAAACTTAACAAACTTCTTTAGGATGCTCATGGTATTCAAGATTTGGAATAGTTCAGTGACAGAAAGTGACATTCTTATAATTCTTAAAATATAACTGATTATTTACATATGCTGACCAAATGTTAACATTCACATAAGTGATTCCATTGAATGTGAGGGAAGCAAAAGAGATAGCACTGAAAGTATTGTGTGTTTGTGCAGAAATACAGTGGGGTTATGTGAAGATCTTTTCAGATAATTTCAAATATATTTCTCACCCTGTGACTCCTTGCCCTTAGGACTTCCAGACCATGGTCTTGGTGCTTTAAGGGGGAGTCAGCTCCCCACAGCAAATAGTCACAAAAGATTTTGGTTTAAAAAAAAAAGCTTGAGGGGTACCCAGGTGGCTCAGTCCGTTGAATGCCTGACTCTTGATTTTGGCTCAGGTGATGATCTCAGGGTTTTGGGATTGAGCCCTACATTGGGCTCCATGCTAAGCTTGGAGCCTGCTTAAGATCCCCCCCCCCCTTTCCCCCTTACGCACTCTGGCCCTTTCCTACTTGCTCTCTCTCTCTTTCTCTCTCTCAAATAAAATAAAAAAATTAAAAGAAGCTTGAAATCCAAGCACTCTTCAAAAAGAAAAGAACATCTAGATTTTTTTAGTCCATCAGGAATGAAGCCTAAAGAACCAGATGATGGCATTTCTTTGGTGGTTGTGGGAAGGAGGAGGAAAGAGATGAGAACAGAGAGGACTTCCTTTTTTGCATTTCTTTGGAAGGTGCAGGCAGATGGGAAACATCCAGACAGGTATAGAGGAAGCAGGGAATAAGACATGGCAGCCAGTGGCAGCTCCCACAGGGGCAGAACAAGAAACCCCCAAGCTTCCCAAAGAAGTCCCCTGTCACAGACTGAACTGTGTACCCTGCAACATTTGTATGTTGAAGCCCTAATGTTTAATGCAACAGTATTTGGAGTTAGGGTCTTTAAGGGAGTGATTAAGGTTAAATGAGGTTATATGGAGGGACCCTAATCCAGTAAAATTGGTGTCTTTAAAATAAGAGCAAGAGACTTCAGGAATGTGCATGCACAGAGAAGAGGTCCCATGAGGACACAGTGGGAAGGCAGCCATCTGTAAACCAAAGAAAGGTCTTTGCAGAAACCAACCCTACCAGCACCTTGATCTTGGATTTCTAGCCTCCAGAACTATGAAGAAATAAATTCCTGGGGCGCCTGGGTGGCTCAGTCAGTTAAGTGTCAGGCTCTTGATTTCAGCTCAGGTCATCTCATGGTTCTGTGCTGATGGAGTTGAGCCTGCTTGGGATTCTGTCTTCCTGTCTCTCCTCCCCTCCCCACTCAAGCTCTCTCTCTCTTTCTCTGTCTCTAAATAAACAAGCATGAAATTCTTTTTAAAAGAAAGAAGTTTCTGTTGTTTAAGCCACCTGGTCTGTAGAATTTTATTAGGGCAACCTTAGCTAAGACACATCTCAATCACCTCTTGTGCCACTGTCAAGTGTGATGTCCCAGCACTATCATCGTGAGTTGGCTTTGTATGTCCCCTGGTGTGCCATGTAGGGCCTCAGAGGTCCTAGTGGGGGTCTTGGGGGTGCTGCAAGCCCAGGTGGCCCAGAAGAAGCCTGGGGTTGCTAAAGATGGGTGGGAACTTTGAAACCGGATACAAAAGGTAGGAGGAGTATCTGCTGCGTGAACACCAACACATCAAGTCATCTGGACAATGTCATGGTTCCTAGTCAGGGGCCCCAGTCCTGCACATCCCCATCTTGCCTGAGGCCAGGGAGCAACCAGAGCATACCCTGTGGATGGTCTTCCCTCCACTGCCCTTGGTCACCTATGTTGGACCCCTCCCTCCATTCACCAAAGGACCTAGCTGTCCAAGAGAAGATGGGGGATGGAGGAGGGTACAAAAATAGGAAAGGCAGCATTTATCCCAGAAGGAAAATTACCTGGAGAGACTGTTCAAACTACTGATTCAGACTCAGATTACCAGATTGGACTAAACTAAGTCTCTTCTGGGACTTCTTACCTCTTTCACAGGAAGGGACCTCATAAGGGAAATCATATTAGTAATAGGCAAGATAAGGAAAACACATTTTTCTGCACATCTACTTGTGGTTAAGAGTAATCTATTAGTCCATAGATATTTTTATGAGTATATACATCTGTATGTATGTGTACATACATATATTTTGTAAAAGACCATCAAGTGTGTTACAACGGAGCACTACATTCAAAGGAAGGATTGAATGCAGCCTAAATTTTAGAAAAAATTTCTCCCTGATTTAGCACCCACCCGAGAAGCCTCTGATAGCACTTTCTGTCTATGGCCAAAGGTCACATGTCCTGATACAGTACGACCCCGCTGGCTGCATTTCTTATTTCCAGGATCCATCTTCCTGCCCCTTCACAGTGGGAAATCTCACTTCCTGGGGACCACAGTGTCTATCCACTGAAGACTGATGAGTGGGATCATTTATCTTATGGTTTACCTCTCCCACAAAATGCTACTACTGCAGGATACAGAGATGTGATGGCTCACGATCCTCACTACAGGTCAAAAATAACAGAAAGGGGAAAACATTGAATGGACAGGTGAGATCCCCAGGTTACTTGTTTTTGCTTTGCTTTTTTAAAAAGTAGTGGTGTGTGTTTTACAGTTGAGAAGCAATTCAAAACAAAAAAAAAAACAGAAATGTCTTTTTAAAATAGGTTTTTTGTAAATATTAAGCAATCAGTAAGTATTTATGGGCCCCTATACCTAATGGAGGAGGCAGACAATCCCAGAGCCCAGGCACCTTGCAGGATCTGGTCCTGGCTCAGACCTAGGGGGACAGCAGCCTGACTGGTTAACAGGAATAACAAAAATTGCATCCCACTGACCAGGGAAATTTTGAAAATGTATGGTTACTTATTTATTTATTTATTTTTTTCTTCATCCACACAGTCACTTCATGTAAAGAACACAGCTGTTCATTTGTAAATGTTTCGTGGTGTTTGGGCAACTTTGGGGGTCCTCTGCAGACATTGTGCCCATTAGCAATCCTAAATGTTTTGAAAGATATCTGAGTAGGCTCATGCTTAAAGCAGGCAAGGCCATTCCATGACCCCAAATAAAGACCTAGAATGTACCCGTCACATTTCGCATTCACAATCCAGCCAAAAAGGTTTTAAAACTTCCACCTTGGAGTTGGCAAAATATGTAATGGAGAATGATAAATAATCACATAACTGTTCAGAAAGCCACCTGCAGCTCATCAGCAGAATTAGAAACCAGCTCTTCAAAGAGCAACCCCTGATCTCAGATCAAAGGGAAAAAGTGAAGGAAAAAATCCAGACAAATCTTTCACTTCATTGTCTGCTGACTTCCTGAAAACAAACAAACAAACAAACAATAATAATATACCCAATGACATTGTGGCAATATATTATGTCCTCAGTCTCTTTACAGAACTCTCCTTCAATCATTAGATCTTGGACTGGTGTGTGTTTCTTTCATGAATGAAATGGTTTATCTTTTTGAATATGATTCTTTCCCCTTGTCATAAAGATGCAGAATAGTGATTGATTTTGAACTCTGGGTTGGCTGGTTCTCTTTTTGTTGTAGCTCCCTAGAAAGAAAGAAAGAAAGAAAGAAAGAAAGAAAGAAAGAAAGAAAGAAAGAAAAAAGAAAAGAAAGAAACAAAAGTTGGAGATATTCACTTGGAGACATTCACTTGCATTATTGGAGACACCCACTTGGATAGTGGTTGGTGGTTATTATTTCTAGTTAATACTTAATTGATTACCATGTTCCTGGCACTATGCTGAGCACTCATGTGTCTTATTTGGTCTTCATAACAGCCCCATGGGAGATGCCATTATTATCCACATGTGGTGGGGTGGGGGGTGAGAGCCTGAGACAGAGAGATGAGGCACCCCAAGTCATACGAGTGGCAGAGCTAAGACTCAACCCAGGTCTGTCAGGTGTCACGCCAGGGCTCTTGCCCACCCAACTACACTGATCTCCATGAAGCTGGGAGATAATCTGTCCCCAGAAAATAGTAAGGGGAAGAGAATAAAAAGAATATAAACCAAGTTGGGATGCTTCCAAGGAGATGCCTGTGAATGTATGTGCCTGAGGAGGAGGCTGGAGAATTGAGACGGGCACCCTTTTACCTTATAGTAAGGACAGTGTAGTAAGGACAATGAGGGAGTTCCTATAATTACATAATTTATCAAGTGGCTCACCTTTCGTTTAACTTTTTTCTATTTATTTGTCTCATAAAGAAATCAAAAGCAATTTTGTATCATTTTAAAGGCAAGAGGATGGGAGAGAAAGTGGTTGCATTCTCTGCTGAGACTTCATAAGGAGAGGGTGAGCCAGGGCCACGCAGGAGGAAGGAGGAGCAAGTCTCTCAGCAGGGCCACAGGGGGAAGGGAAATTGTGCAGGCCCATATACTTCCCCAGGGTACGTCTCTGGGCAGAGCAGGTTTACAATACTGCCAGTTTCTTATGATCAAATTAACTTTGGTTGATCGATTAATCTCCTTACCTACCTTAATGATGCCTGAAATGCATCACAGAAAGTTCTATTAGACGGAACTGGTCCAAAACAATGTTAGAGGGTCAATAGTAAGTCAGTAATATCAGTGTGGGCTCAGAGTATATGGAAACTGGGTTGGGAAAATATAAAAGTATATAATTTTAATATAAAAAATCTTAAAGTTTAAATCACTTTAAGATGATTTACATTACTAAATAATTAACCTAAAGGATTATCCCACAAATTTTAAGTCTTGAATTAAAAGAACTCCATTTAGTTCAAGACATCCTATTAAAATGAAAACATGACAGAGTAATAAGATTTTAGGGCAGGAATAGCAAAAGGGCTATCTGGTAAACAGTCTATCAGTAACTAGAAAGAAATCAAAGAAACCTGGATACAGATTTTGGCTCCACCCCTTAACCAATGTGATATTTGAGGCAGGTCATGTAGTCCTTGGGGGCTTCAGGGTTCTCCTCTCTAACTGGGGACTCTAGCCACACAACATCATTTTACTGTGAGAACTAATGACTCGACATATTGAAAATGCCTGGTCCATGGTAGGTGTTCTGATGGGGGCAGAGGAAACATGCATTGATTGCAGCCCTACTACAGGTGACATTCTTTCACAGAAATTCTCTGTTTTCACAACAATCTTCCATTTTAAGGAAGGATGGAGGATTAGAGAAGTTAAGTAATTTGCCCAGGTTTACATAGTCAGTCAGTGGTAGAACCCAAATTCAAACCTGTATTTTGACTTACAGTGGAGTTTTCCTTCTACTTTAGCAGATGGTCTCTCAAAATCGAAACAGTAATGACGAGGGAGAGGCCTCATTTGATTTCATCAAACTAGGCCACGTAGCAGCCCTCTGCTCTACCTCCAGGGAGTACAAATTCTATGGTAAAAACCTAGGATACATTCCCTTCTGTGACACTACAGACCCGATGACCTCTCAAGTGTCCCTGCATTCCCCAGAACCTCTGTACCAGGCCAAGTGGGCAGTATTGATTATGTTATTACAGGATAACACGCAAATCCATGAGGTAAGCACCAGAACTAATTGGGCCTGGTTTGCTATAGATTCAAGTTTTCTGGCTGAGCAACTTGTGAATTGAATTAAGCTAAAAACATGTGACATTTCTGACTTCCTCGAGTCCTGGGCATTGTTGTGTTTTTTGAGAGCCTTCTCTGGGCATTTGGGGTCATGAGTCAAAGAGCCAAAATGCCCAGTGCACACAGCAATGACCTCTTCTACTAACACAAGGGGAACATAGAGAGGGTGGGAGACAATGACAAGGAAGAGAGAAAGAGAAGGGAGTTAGCATTCATTTGATGCCGACCATGTGCTAGGCACTGCATGAGGCGCTTTGTATCTTTAAATTTTTTGGCACCATCTACAGTAATTTTTATTACACCCTTTTTACATGGCGAGTAATTTAAAATACTGGTATTTGTAACTTGGCTTTTAATCTTGTCAAATGAGTTTGCTTTTGCCAAATATGAAGGGAGCTCAGAATGACATTTAGCTGGGATTCAGGCAGGTCTGACAACCTGGCAAAGGAGGCCTCCCAGAACATTTCTGCAATAAGACGGAGGGGCCTTCTGCAGAGAACTCATACCAAGGGAGGTGAAGGAGAACAGGCATATGTTTGTTGGGTAGCTAAGATCTATTCCTGACCTCTTTCTTATTAAAATAACCTAAATATTGGTAGGAATATCAATATGCATAATTGGACATTTGTTTCTCTAGACTTCCTTGAAGGTAAAAGTGACTACATTACTGAGTTCTGGCCAATAAGACATGAACAGAAATCTGCAAGGAAATTCAGGGAACTTCCACTTACGAAAAAAAGGAGAGAAATGAAGGTGGTACCACACTTTTCTTTTCTGTCTTTATTCTGCCTTAAACATGGATATCTGCAGTGGCAGCAGCTACCTTATGATCATGATGCAACAGTATGAAGGAAAAAGACCAAAAGGTTGGCAGAGAACTTGCCTGATATTATTACTCTCCTCATCTGCACCAACAACACTGACCTCCAGATTCCTTTTTGCATGACAAAATCGACTGTTGATTTAAGCACTGTTTTTGGATTTTTCTATTACTTAAGATCAAACATATTCCTAACTGATTTACACAGCATTAAAGCCTTCCTTGGTTTGGGAAGGAGGTTCTCATTCAACATGGATCTATTGCTTTGTCTCCCTTTCCCTTTGCACACTGGACCATTGTCAAAGTACTGAGGAAAGTAGGGGGCTCATGGACAAAATAAAAGTTAACAGAGCTCCTTGGCTGAAAAGACTTTACCCCTCTAACAATTTAATTTCAAACAGGGAGATGTGGTATGAGTTACAGCTCTTTAGGTTCAAAGTGATAGAAAAGGTACACAGATTGATTCAAGCAAAATGAGGAACCAATTAGCTCACATACTGTCAATCCAGGGAGTGGTCAGGCTTCAGGCACACTGGATCTGGGGGCTCAAACATCATCAGGCCTGGATGTGTCCCAATTTCTCTGCTGCACTTTACGTTAGCATCTCTCTTGGAAAGTCTCTCTCTTCACTGCACCCCACTAGCTCTGGTCTTACATTCTCAAAACTGCAAATCTAGCAGACAGGGAACACCTGTCTCTCTCCTGGTACTGCCACAAAAAAAGTTGAGCTTCATTTGCCTGATTTAGGTCATGTGCCACCACCAGCACTGATGCAGGAAGTAGAAGAATCAGGTCTACCCAAATTACATGGACAGATTATGGGTACAAGGTGGTTTCCCAAGGAAAATATACTCCCAAAAGGTATAAGGAATTCTTGGCAGGGAAAAGCAATGCCATCACTGTTGAGATGCTCTTCTCAGCTCTATTACTTAATACTAAAAAGGCTGGGTCCCAGAAAACCCCACAATTCAGGTGTGGTGGGAATATCGCTCCTTCCTGTATTAAAAAAAAAAAATCAGACAATTTCAAGAAAGAGATCTCAGATAGTAATGGTATAAGGAATGGGCTTTTGGGGGGAGAACATCTAAGATATCACCTAGAGATATTACTAGATTCTGATGTCCTATATCAGAAGGTAGAATCTGAACTGTGGGCTACCTGGGCTGTGTATTACTACAATTTTATTATTATTATTATTATTATTCCCAAAGGCTAGTAAGAATAATGAATTAGACCATCATCTGACAACTGCTGAGTGCTGCCATGTGCAGGATAGTTAGTGGGCTCAGAAATTATTGGCAAATCGAATACTAGAAAACATGCCAGTCCTAATGGATTTTACAAATATCTTCATTCAAGCATAGCTAATAATGCAAAGCAGAACATGCAGAGAACTGATACTAGTTGTGCAGAAAAAGAAATATTAATGAATGCTGAACATGCCAAGGAAGAATCCACAGGAAAGAATGAGAATTTAGGATGTCAAAAGAGATATATCCTTGTTATGAAAAGAATAGCCTTCTTACAAATCAGGACTTTTCTCTTGCTGATTCTACGTTCCCAACATCTCCAAACCAGCAGTACAAAGGCCATGTTTGACTTTCCAAAATAAAAAAAAAATTAATGTTTTATATATTTTTGAGAGCTAGAGAGAGAGAGGGAGGGACAGAGAGAGAGGGAGACACAGAATCTGAAGTAGGCTCCAGGTTCTGAGCTGTCGGCACAGAGCCCAACATGGGGCTCGAGCTCACAAACTGTGAGATCATGAGCCAAAGCCAACGCTTAACTGACTGAGCCACCCAGGCGCCCCCTTTCCAAAATTTACCTATTCCTCAGGACTGACCCAAGAAGGGCAGGCAGAGGTGATCCACGAGGACTCTGCAGAGACAGAGCTGAGTGCAGTGGGTGGGCTGAGATGGTGCCTCTGAGCAGGTACAGAGTCCTAGAGGTCCCAGGAGCACACACAGAGCTGGTCCACAGGCCAGCCCACTCTCACCTAATGTGATCAAGCAGCAGCTGCAGGAGAGAGGTGGGCCCTACTTACAGGGCACGCGGGAACAAGGGAGGGCGCTTTGTTTTCTTAGGATAGAGGACACCTGAGTGTGTTTCCCTGCTGAGGAAAAGATTCTGTTTGAGAGGCAGACTTGCACACACAAGAGGGAAAATTTTTAGAGCAGGATTCCTGAGGAGGCAGGAGGGCTCTCAGAGACAGAGGAGGCTTGGCTTCAGGCTGAGGAGGAGAAGTGTGAGTAACTCTCTTGGAACAGGAAAGCAGCTCCAGCTGGCCCGGCCGGAGACTCCATGGTCAAGAGCAGAAATTCCAAAGTCAAGCAGAGCTAGGCTCACATCCCAGGTCCCCACTTCTAAAGCTGGGTAAACTTGGGCTCCACTTATTCATCTAAAAAAATAAGAATTTTATACTTCTATAATATAGTTACCTTAAAGACTATATGAAGTAATGTACCCAAAAGGCTGGCCTACTAGGAAAGAGTCTAATGTGAACTCTAAGACATAGTAGCAACAAAAAAGAATAAGGCAGATATTTACACACAAGTATGACAAGATCTGCAAGACATACTTCTGAGGGTCTTTTTTATTTATTTTTGAGAGAGAGAGAGAGCACAAGCAGGAAAGGGGCGGTGGGGAGGGCACAGAGAATCCTAAGCAGGCTCCGTGCTATCAGTGCAAAGCCTGACACAGGCCTCAAACCCATGAACCCTGAGATCATGACCTGAGCCAAAGTCAGACACTCAACCAGCTGAGCCACCCAGGTGCCCCCATACTTCTGAGTTTTTACAACAGGAAATTACAAAGTAAAATATATAGTAGGATAACATTTACATTTAAAAGTCCAAGTAACTGCAGTGGATTGAAGAACATGATATATAGGTAAATCTCTGAGCTCATCATTATAGAAAAAGAAACCTAGTAAGAGAAGAAATTTTCAAGGATACTAGGGAACCAATTCATTATTTTGAAACTAAGCAAATAAAGGATTAAATCGAACATTTCTTTTTAAATTCCCTATACAAACTGCACTTCAGGCTAATCAAATAGTTGATAAGGGGAAGTTTCCCAGAATATTACAGCTAATAAAAAAGAAATAGCAGAATTTGTGTAGCACCATTTGGCAACCCCCAGTGAATTAATATGTCTGACTACTAAGCATCAGTGGATGTCAGCATCATAAAAACAAAACCAAGAAATTAGGCACCTGCTTACAGAAGAGTACAACATCTCCTATGAAGGAGTCCTGCAAAAAAAAAAAAAAAAAAATCAAGTATGAATCTGATCCCACCTCCAGAGCAACAACCAACCTACAGGAAAAATTGAGACAAAGGAATATGTTAAATAGCACCAAGGAAATGCCAGCATTCAAATCCAAACTGTGGAAAACTCTGAAGACAAAGCCCAGTTTCTCAAAAACAACAAAAATCTGTCATAAGAACAAAAAGCATGGAAACCTAAAAATTAAAAGGAATTTTAAAAAGTTACCCAATGGTATGTGTGAGCCACATCTGGATCCTGACTAAAGAAGCAAGTTGTTAAAAGAAATAGTGAACGCTGGAGACATTTTAACACAAACTAAATGTTTAAAATACTTAAGAAGTGCTATTAATGTTTTTGGCACCCAAAACCCCTGCTGGGGTTAGGGTCCCTGCAGACAGGAGCCAAGAATCCACATCCCAGCGCTTCATTAAAAAATTTTTCTCCCAGGAAAAATTGGTAAGGGAGCGGGGGAAGGAAAAGAGGGAAAAAGAAGAAATCAGGCAAGGATACAATTTGAGGCAAAGTCCCAGCCTCAGCCTGACCCTGTAGGGAGTTCTGGAGGGGAAATCACACTACAGGGTTGGTCCCACCATGAAGTGAGGGAGCTGGTGTTCAGGGCCAGGTGCCAGTCACTGGCGTTAGAGAAGAGTGGGATAAAAGGATGTTCTGGCTTTTGGTCAGTCTGGGATGGTGACATGGTCTACATCATCCCTTCTGAAGGGCGCAGTCTTAAATGTGGAAAGGACTGACAGCAATTTCACCAAAGCCTAGGGCCCTTTATGCAAATCAGTCCCTGGGGCAAGCCAGGAGTGTCCTCAATCTCCCTGAAGCACTTATGCAAATCTGGAGCTAAAAGTGACATGTCCTGAAGCATTGTTAACAGTTATCTTTCTAAAATGTATCACTTCCCAGAACTGAGGTCAATGAAGAAAGTAGACCAAATATTATTTGTACTTTTCTAAATGAGTTAAGGTGACCTAAAATATGTCCCATAGAATACAAGTTCCAAACAATGCTGTAGGAGACATGCAAACAGGGTTCTCTGACCGACAAAGTCTGGGAGAAAGAACCCACTGCAAGTTAAGTAGGTGCCTTTACTACAGGCCTTCCCAGAACTGTTAATGTGCTGCTGGGCAGTATGTATCTCCCAAAGGCAAGAATTTCCCAAACCAATAATGTACACCCTGAATTCTAAGATACACATTTCCCCCTCATTTTAACATCTCTGAAATCTGATGCATCTTTCATGGATCTTATGAAATTGGGTTGAGTGGCTACAAAACTAAACATTTTTCATGTACAGCTTCTCATGCTCCAAGTCCAAGTCCATCCTCAACAAGCTCAATGGCAACTCAAAGGCCTACGATGTGCCCGGCATGGAGCTTAGTTTTCAAAGTAGCTTCTACCATAAATGAGCAACTGATAGATCAGAGGAACTGATCTCATAGCACCATAAAGAATTTGGAGTTTTATATGATCTATCAGTGCCAGACACGGGGTGAAAGTCTAAGCTCCCTGCTTAGTCTGGCATACACCTACCTAGATAGCCAGAACCACCCCCAGCAGATGCTCCCCTAGAACAGACCTCTCAGCCTTCACCGACAGGCAGACGCGTGCCAACAGCCCCATCCATGGGGCTCCAGGCAGCCGCTCAGCAATGTCCACACAGCTTATGACTCAACCAACATTTTTTCAGTGGTTTTGACTCCTGCCACCTTGTCAACTATCCCCTTTTCTCCCGGATACCTTTTGCCCTACTTTACAGTGCGTTGCTTTTCATCTGCTGCGGACTGAGTCAGGTAACCAAATATGCTAGAATGGAGTGTAAACTGTGAGTCAAACAGTTCTGAATAAAGGTCTGAGGTTATGAGGAGGGTTCTGGACTTGCTCAGGCTTCACAATGTGGTCACTGGGTAGGGAGAGGATGGGATTATGGAGCAGGGGCCAGGAGAGCCCACCTTGTTTTCAGGCTGGACCCTGAGGGGGGTGCCCATTAGCAGTCACCCAAAGGGGTGTTCTGATGTTGGTCTTAGTTCAGGCAGCTCCTCTAGGAGATGTTCCTTCCCCAGGCAGTGGGGCTCAGCTTCCCCGGGGAAGTGGGGCTCAGCAGGAAGACAACCCAAACAGTAGAGAATTCCCGGAGGTCTGTTTGTGAGTACAGCAGCTTCCCAGTGAGCAAGAACTCAGAGTCCACCTACAGTTGGAGACTGAGGTGAGGGATGCTCCTGCCCCACACTGGTGGCAGGAACAGAAACCTGGACCATGCAGGGTGCGCAGACTGAACAGGAAAGACAGAGGCCGCATTTTGTGGTTTGGGCCAGCTCTACTGCCCCTCCATGAGAATCACTCAAGATTCAGGGTCTCCTGCACAGGAAAGTGGTGACCCCAAATGACCCCAGAACAAGGCAAGTTCCTCCGGAACCAGGCCACGGACCCATTGACAAGGGATAGCTGACAGAGAGGGCAATTCCTTCCCCCAATTTGAAGTTTTGAAACCCACTCTGCTAGACAACCACAGCCCCTCTCAGGGTCACCACAACCAGGGAGACAGATTTAAGATAGGAGAGGCCCCCAGTGAGCACCCAAGACAGGTTGAAGTTACAAGAGCTCTGACAGAGGCCTCAGCTGCACAGGAGACCCCCAAAGCCCTGCCTCAGGCCTTCCTTTGATCACTTTTGTGGCCTCAGCTCCAGGCCAAATGCCCATCCCAAGGCTGACCTCAGTGACAAGGGTTAAAGTTCTCCAGGGACCCAACCTCTCTCCCTTGCTGGATGACCGACCTGGGCTAAGGACGCTGCATCTGTCCCCTGAATGATGAGGGTGTTGACAGCAGCAAGCCCCAAGGCTTTTTTGATCAGTCTCACCTGGTGGCTCAGGAGGCCAACCTGTGAATGGGATCTCACTAGGACGTTTTGGGTTTCTTTGGAAGAACCATCTTCCTAAGGTGACATTGAACTTGAAGTGACAAGGAGAGAGATAAGGTGAGACAGACATTTGATCAAGTCTCTGACCCTCATCAGACTGGCAGAATTCTCTTCAAAGAAACAGTATTAAATCACCCTCTTTCCGGCCCCTTTGCTCCTTGGAAAAGCAGCACAGAGACAGCAGCCTTCATTCACTGCTTTGTTCGCACAGCTGGGCCAAACGGAGTGTCCTCTCCAGCACCCTGCACCTGCACTACACAGACACCCCACGCTGTGAGCCCTATCCCCTAGTCTCACTTCCCATATGGTCATTGCATGGCTGTTCCCTGCTCAGGAGTAGGAGCCACCCTTTCAGGGAGAACACAGCTGGCACAGGGGCCTCCTCAGCCAGCATTTCATCTACTGAATTAGGAAACATACTGCACTTACCATGTGTCAGGCCCTGGCCTTAGTACTTCACAAATACTAACTCATTTCACCTTTGTAATAAGTCACTGAGGTAGTTCTATTATTATTCCTATTCACAGATGCAGAAACATAGACACAAAGAGTGATTTACCCAAATTTCCCCCAAAGCCAAACTTTACACGCTATAGGTCCTCATTAGTTATGGATCAAACTGAAATCTTACTGATTGTGTGTGTGTGTCTGTGTGTGTGTGATAAAAGAGAGAGAGAACCCATGTGTGGGGTGTATATAACTACTCCTACATTATTACAAGCAGAACTTAGTTTTTGCATACAGCTTCTCTTTAAAGACAGGTCTCTGTGGCTTGAGTAGGGGTTTGTGCTTAAAGTAGAAAACAGACCAGGTGATATCTTGAGGACTCTCTAAAAAGATATGTCTTGATAGTGCCTGGTATGCCAAGCACCATGCCCATCATTTCCCCTACATTACTTCATTCTGAACGCTTATCACCCCAGTGATGTCAAGTTTCTTTATTGCGCCCATTTTCAAGTTGAGGAAACTGAGTCTTAGAGGGATTAAGTGATTTGCCCATGATCCTATAAACATGGTCTAACTGCAGACCCCCAGTTTTTAGCCTTTCACATTAAATGCTGAGGTGGTAAAGGGTAAGGGCTTATTTGAAGTGAGGATAGTGGTTTATTGTCCTTATTGGTAAATACAATAAATGCACTTATCAAATTGGTGATAATGAAAAATAATAACAATTTTAACTGTGGGGGAGAGTTTGGGGAAATAGCTACTAAGATACCTCTTGGGAGAGAGTAAACTGGTACACATTTTCTGGAGTGCAATTTAACACAAAAGCCCTTAAAAGTGACTATGCTTTAATTCTGTAATCTCATTTCTAGGCATTTTGCCTAAGAATGTAATTGGACAATTATAGAGACACATGTGCCAAGCTTTTTACTGTAGAAGTTATTACAATAGCAAAAATCTGGGAAAATCAACCAACAATAGGCAACTATTTAAATGATGGAAGGCGTGACAAAATACTTAGGCATCCAGGGAAAGTGCTGCTGTAAACCGATATACTGACAAGGAATGACACACATGATTTATTTAGGTTGACGTATGCAGGTTACAAACCAAAGATAACTTTTCCATGAAAAATTCTGCAGATCAACCCACCCACGGTGTTAGTAATGGTTATTTCTGATTAGTGAGATTTTAAGTAACATTTTTTCCTCTTGATTAGCTGTATTTTCCCCTATAAAATAATAATCATGCAATTTTCCCAAAAATAAAAAATATTTTTAAAAGGGAGCCCTAGAGAGGTGCCCGAGTGGTTCAGTCAGTTAAGCGTCCAACTCTTGACCTCAGCTCGGGTCATGATCTCACGGTTCGTGAGTTCGAGCCCTGAACTGGGCTCTGCGCTGACAGTGGGGAGACTGCTTGGGATTCTCTGTCTCCCTCTCTCTCTCTGCCCCTCCCCTGCTCATGCTCTCTCTCTCTTTCTCTCTCTCAAGATAAATAAATAAACTTAAAACAAACAAACAAACAACAGCAACAACAAAAAAGGGAGCCATAGAGCATAGAAAAAGGAAGTCACGGGAATGGTCCTGAGGAGTACCTCAGGCAAGCCTTGTGTCCTGAGTCCCATAAGAAATCCCATACTGAACAGCAACGAACCAAGAGTCACCCTGGCATGGAGGCCAAAATGGGTGAGAAAGAAATAAAAGAACATATCAACCAAGAACCAAAAAATTCTAGGTATTAGCCAATCATGAAAGCAGATGTAGCAGAAATTATTTGAGAGGGAGCTTTTTTTCTTTCCCCTGTAAATTGATTCTAATGCAGTAACTGCCCCTCCAGCAGAGAGACCCGAACCTGGGAGGCCCAGCTGACAGGGAAGGGAATCATGAACAATTTCATGAGCTCAGGTCAGAGAACCAGCACCCAGCATGGGCAGACCACTAGGAAGCAGCCCAGGTTCTGGGGTGACCTTGATCCCCATTAACTGCCAACAGCCCCACCCCATCTCTTTGGGAGTCCCATGCTTTTGCAGCAGAAAGCGCTCACTTCCTGCCATGATGGGGGATTCAACTCCAAGAATGCCAAGATCCCCAGAGGCTTGCAGGGAATGGGGTCGTTTCATACCTTCCTTGTAGACATGGGAATTGTGACAGCCTTTTTGTAAAACTGTCTGGAAACATCCATCGAAATTAGCTGCATACATGCCCAGTAGTTTTACTCCTGGAATCCATCCCACAGAAATAACAGCACCAGTTCAGGAAAACGCATCTCCATAGGTCAGGTACAGTGTTTAAAGTGTATTCTACAGTTACATTCCTAATTTCCAGATGTTGCTGGTATGGGGATATCTAATCAGGTGACAAGAAAAGATTCCAAAGTGAGGGCGGGGGGAAGGAAATTCCAAGTTGAAAGTCAGGGAGGCAGGAGGCATCCCCACACAGGACAGGAAGCACCATGAACTGTGGAGGCCAGGAGCATGATCCAATGTCACTCCAGGGGTAGGAGGGCTGGTGTTTTAAATGTATCTCAGATGTATTTCAGTTAGGCATTGTAAGACACACAGACAGGGAATGTCTGTCATGAAGGAAAACGACTTTATACTCATAGTTCTCTAGAAACAGAAGGCACAGCATGTCACACGGGGTGTCACAGGGTAGCAGCAAAGTCAGTCAGAAGGCAGAGGGAGGGAGGAGAAAATATGGGCACGAGCCTTCCCTGTGGTTTTCACAGGGAGTAACCAGTGAGGCAAAGCGAACGGCCTAGGATTGGCCAGTCTGAGTACTTTCATCAGGCTCTGGGGTGTAGAGGCTGTCATCCCTAGGTGTCTAGAACCTGGCTCTGGTGTGATTAGGGCCAGAGTGTAGTGTTCCTGGAGTATAAAAGTCTGAGAAAGAATGGGGCGCCTGGGTGGCTCAGCTGGTTGAGTGTCCTACTTCGGCTCAGGTCATGATCTCATGGCTCGTGAGTTCGAGCCCCGCGTCCGGCTCTGTGCTGACAGCTCAGAGCCTGGAGCCTGCTTCGGATTCTGTGTCTCCCTCTCTCTCTGCCCCTCCCTCACTCATGCTCTGTCTCTCAAAATAAATAAACATTAAGGAAAAATTAAAAAAAAAAGTCTGACAGAGGAGTGTCACCTGGGTGGCTCAGTCGGTGAAGCATCCAACTTTGGCTCAGGTCACGATCATCAATGTTTATAAAAAACAATAATTCTTCATCACGACTATAATTAATATTTGTGACTTAAAAGATCTTTTCCAGGGCACCTGGGTGGCTCAGTCAGTTAAGCGTCTGACTTTGGCTCAAGTCATGATCTCACGGTTTGTGAGTTCGAGCCCCACGTCGGGCTCTGTGCTGACAGCTGGGAGCCTGGAGCCTGCTTCAGATTCTGCGTCTCCCTCTCTCTCTGCTCCTCCTTCGTTTGCACTGTGTCTCTCTATACATATCAAAAATAAATAAACATTAAAAAAATTTTAAAAAGATAAAAGTCTGACAGAGGAGGTGGTGGGGTATGGGCTTTGGATTGCTTGGCTTGCATATGACAGGTGCACTCCCAGGTAGGTCCCTTACTGCCTCTAGGAATTGGCTAACCCTGGGAGGGTTAGTAAGGTCCCAGACATCAAAACATCAGAATAAAAAAGACATGCTTAATTCGGCTGGACAGCCTCCACCATCCACTGGTTCAGATTCCTCCACTAGAGCCCAGAAAGCTAGGTGAGCCAACTAATCAAGCTGCAGAGACAGAATCATAGAAAAGTCCCCATCCTATAGGGACCAGTATGCAAGGGGAGAGAACCTTAATGTCTAAATTTGGGATTATGACCTAATTTTAAGACCCAACGTGCCAGGCAAAGGCCCAGTGTGACTGCTGCTATTTTCTCTCAGGGTTACATTTCTCTCGGGGCAATAACCTGCAGAGAGAAACTGGAGCCTGAAGCCCCCAGGGGAATAAAGGAGGCACTAGTGGAGAGAGATATTCTTTCCTCTCTTTGCCCCAAGCCTAAATTACAAGGATTTGGGTGGTCTTGGAGACTCTAGGGGAGGTCAGGAAATGAAGCATGCTCTGAATAGGACGTCTGCCTTCTAATGATGCGTGTGCATCCGAGAAAGGAATGAGTTAGCGTTTCCACCCAAACCTGCTCACCTGCACTCCCTCCCTGCCCAACCTAGGTGGACCATGCCTTCCGGTGGGTAGTACCACCTCACTCACTCCAGTTACTTACTTAACAGTGACAGTTAATGGGGTGCCTGGGTGGCTCAGTCGGTTGAGCGTCTGACTTCGGCTCAGGTCATGATCTCACGGCTTGTGAGTTCGAGCCCCGCATCAGGCTCTGTGCTGACAGCCCAGAGCCTGGAGCCTGCTTCGGATTCTGTGTCTCCCTCTCTCTCTGCCCCTAACCCACTCGCATTCTGTCTCTGTCTCTCTCAAAAATAAATAAACATTAAAAAAAATTAAAAAAAAACAGTGACAGTTAATATTGGATTCGTCTGAAAATTTAATAGAGAGAAGTTTTGTCTTCATTTCAGCCAAAAGCTGGATCTCGTTTCAAAGTGCTTATAGTACTTGCATAGAGGCAGATATCTGCCTCTCCTACATGACTGGCATATGAGATGGTCAGGAAAAGAATGGGAATGGCCCCTCTGGGCCACCAATATCTATAACTAATGGAAATTCTCTTAACTGTGAGAGCTGCGTACTTAGTTGCATGCTGTCTCCATCTGCCACGGAACCCGGCCGGCCATATTGTCTCACTTAGTACCTCCAGTCCCCATAGCACAGTCTGAGGCAACTTTGGAAGCCCCTTGGCTATGAGAAATTCCTTGATATCCCTGGATTTTTCCTGAAAAGGTCCCAGCTTGAACTGCCCACCCTACTTTCATTTAAGGAGATGCCTTATGATCCCAGATGGTTTTTAGCTGCCTGAATTAACTTATCCATGATGAGCCCTCACTGTTTTCTTGCCCTTTCCTGCCCGTCTCCCTCCAGGATGCTCTGCTCTTACTACTTGCTTATCAAAAGATAAGCAAGTCACTAATCTATACCCTGAGCCCTAAAATGGCACAGATATGTAGCCCCAGTTTGTTATTATCTAATGAAACATGCCAACACCCACCAACTAGCCCTTTTCTCCCCTCCAATGGAACAATGGAATAGAAAACACAGTTCCTGATGATTAATAATGATACACCCACCCTGGGAGGCAGGGCCCAGCTCTGTGATGGTTCCCACCCTGTCGGACTATTAGCTATTGGAGTTAACTTTAAAAAAGGTCTCATAAGTCTGCATTTCTCAGACTCTGAAGAACCTACAAATCCTATGGGAATCTTATTAAAATGAAGATTTGATGCCTTAGGCCTGGGGTGGACCTAACATGGTATTTTGTTTCACAAGCTCCCTGGTGATACTGATACTGCTGGTCTATGAACCACACTTTGAGTGGCAAGGGCATAGGAAACACAGCTCTGAGCATCAATGCATGTATATAAACCTGTGCTTCCTAAGGCAAATATCTGCAACTTAAAAGGGGACACTGCAACAATGATCTGTTTGCCTCTTTCTGAATTGGACTGCTTTAAAGATCTCTAAATTCTCCTTATGGCTTCAAGGTGCTATCATTTTGATAACATTTATAACCACATCTTCTAAAAAACTTCTTGCACCCAACCCAGTTTCAAAATTTGACAGGGAGAAATAGAAACAGCTGAGAAAAGAACACACCTTTGGATGCTGGGTAAGTCTCCAGCGACTCAGTGCCCCAAGTGAAATCACTGATTTGTGGATGTGGAAATTGAACTGGAAAGGACTCCAGCAATAACAGCTGGTAGCTGACATCATCTGGTGGCTCAGGGGAGGGCCCAGGTCAGGCTGACACCAGTCCTGCCTTGTGCTGCGGCAAGGGGAGCTAACGCTGACGTGCCCACCTGCATTTTTGTTCATAGCCATTTTAGAGGACAAATCTTAGGGTAATTTGACAAAAAAAACCCAAAATGTTTTGGAGTTGGATGCTTTTTTATTTTACTTCTCTTTTTTTTTCTAGTTTTGCCTCACTTGGAGGTGATATTTGTTCACTGTCCTGTGGCTTTCATAAGCTGTGCCGTAGACATCCTACTCCCTTTGTACAGACTAAATATTTAGATAATACAGGATGAGATCACTGGGGAGATGTCACAGTGAGGTCCATATCCTAACAAAATGAAGCTCTTTGTTTTTTTTTTTGTTTGTTTTTTTCCAACTGTTCAGCCCCCAACCTCTCCATTTTCAGAAGGAAGTCTTGCCTTTAAATGGTCTGCCCCCTTCCCAAATACCTCTCCCATCACACCTCAACTTGATTCTCAGAGAGCTGTGCCTCGGAACCTCACAACGGGCCCTTAATGAATGGACAAAGCTTAGGTGCTGGTGGTAGGAGGTCTGTGCTGAGATTCGTCCCTGCTGAGGGCACCTGAGCTGTTCTTTTTTTTTTTTCTTCTTCTTCTTTTCTATAATTTATTTATTTTGTATAATTTACATCCAAGTTAGTTAGCACATGGTGCAACAATGATTTCAGGAGTAGATTCCTTAAGGCCCTTACCCATTTGGCCCATCCCCCCTCCCACAACCCCTCCAGTAACCCTCAGTTTTTTCCCTATATTTGAGTCTCTTGTTTTGTTCCCCTCCCTTTTTGAATGCAGATTAATGCTCTCTGAAACAGATTCTAAGCTATCTGGCGCCACCTCCTGGAAAATTGCAAACATGGCAAAAGGGCAGATCCCCCACATGAGTCCCAGTAAAAGAAGAGAGAATACTTCAGCTCATTTTATGGTTGTTGCCATAATAGTATATTGCCTGTATTTCTACCTCTAGTATTGGGCTTTATGTGCTATATTTTAATGTCCTTGAGCCTGAGAAAGCGCACAAGACTTTTCAAAAGAAGCATGGTTTACTGGCACAAAACGGATTAGTTTCAAGAGATCATTAATGCCCTTGAAGCAGTCTTTGTGGATACAAAACAAATGGTGGGAAATTTAATTGGTCCTCCATTATAGTATTGGAATTAATTCTACTTAATTTATCAAGTCATGTGCATTAGTGCTCTGATTTTATATACTTTTATCTATCAATAAACATTGTAATACTTGAAAAAAAGAGACCCATTCCTATTTGCACTAAAAAGGTTACCAGTACCAGTTATCAGGTTTGCACAGTAAAGTGGGAAGAACACAGCATCAGGAGCTGTCTCAAACTCTGGCCAGCCACCCTGCGTGTCCCTGGGCAGTTTGCCCACCTGTTCAACTTTACCATTCTCAGCTGTACCAGCTGCCTTGAAGGGCTGTTACTTGGGTCAAATGTCCTAAAATTCCTAAAATTTGGTCCTAAAATGATCTCTTTACAGTAAAAAGGACTTTCTCTTAACCCATATTCTAACCCCAATCTATGATTGTCATATGGATAGATAATGACTCCATGGTCTCTAGAATGATCGATCTTGTTTTGCATTTGTCCAGAGGGTGGGAAGTAAAAAGCACTCTCTGAACATTTTCCATTCATCTATTCTTAGCCAGCACCCCATGGATATAAATGTCCTACTTGCCACTTGGAGGTCTTAGGGTTCTAGAAAGAACAGTGGTCCTTTAGTGGAGCCACCCCCTCAGATGCTCAGTGAGCTGTCAGTTTATAGGACTTGAGCTCTCATATGAAGTATGAAAGGTCATGAGAGGCACAAAGATGCTATTTCTAGCTCTACAACTACCTGGCTGTATGACCTGGCCTCTGAGCCCTCCAATTGTTCCTAAATCCATACCACGTAGGCAGTGATGAGTCTGTCTATGCCCATACCAGCCCTGACCCCTCTCTAAGAGTTACTGGAGTGACTACATATGCTGGAAACAGTAAACCAAAACTCAAAAATGCATGGCAGGCTCACATGTTCCTTGAAAAGCATAATTAATTTTCTCAGCTGCCTTTGTATTTGTAGGTGAATATGTGACACAGATCTGGCCAATGGAAAGCTAGAGGATGTTAATAGATGAGAAGATCCATTAAAAGGGAGGTGACTCAGCTGGCATGTTCCTTTCACCTCTTACCCATTCTCTTCTTCCTGCCACAAATGTGAATGACATGGCTGGAGAATGGCAGCCATCTTGTGGCCATGAGACAAGCATGTACAAAGGATGATGGAGCAGAAAGATTGTAGAAGCCTGGGTCTCTGATGACAGCATAGAGCTGCCCTTCCAATCTTGGACTGACTATGTCCAGACTTCACACTATGTGAGAAAAATAAAGCCCTTTATTGGAATAAATCATTATATTTTGAATATCTGATATTTGATGCTTAAATAAGCAGTTATTATTAAATAAACAACTACCTAGTCAGTCACGGAAAAAAGGAAAGTTTTTTGCCTTTTCATAATCAATATTATTACAGGTACACAGTAACTCTGGCACTAAATAGGCACTTGTTATTTGCCTACCAATTCCAAATCCACACAGAGGAATTCATGCCTTATTTACCTAACACCTAAATTTTACTTCCAGTTGCCATTTCAACCTTGAAATTTCTAAATTTGAATCATTTTTTTAAATTTTATTTTTAAGTAATCCCTACACTCAATGTGGCTCCAACTGAGCAAGCTAGGCACCCCCTCCCTAAGTTTGAATCTCAACAATGGAGTGAGATAAAATATGTAAAAAGCTTAGCACAATGCATGGCACATAGCATTTAATGCTGTGAATGCATTCAGAAAATTAGAGAGTTAACTAAATCTGTACAGTAAAGGGATATTATATGATAATCCCAATGGAGATGTGTTCCTGAAATACTAATTTATCATACATTACAAAGAATGATGGGTTTATCTAATTGTATAAACTACAGTACAAATAATAAGCAGATTAATTAAAATAATTACTCATTTTACATACGAGTGAAAGAAAATGAAATTCAGAGTTGTATACTTCTAAGGGGAACTACACAGTGCCACAATGGCAAGAAAAGCCACATGGGGAGAAAGTTCAAGAGTCATTCAGGAGGAGGTAATCGTGTGGCTCAGGTTAGACTCTGCCAAAGCATGGTCCTCAGCAAGAGTGTGAAGCTGTCCCTGGGGACTATACACCCTAATGCATAGTTCTTTTCTCAAGAGTTCAAGTGGCACATCCTCCCAATGAAGGCCACATTTATCTACAATGCAGACAAGCCACGGAGGTGGACAGCAGGCTTGTTGAGTCCTGGGAGCACTAGGGAATCCAAACACAGCTAGCTGGTCAGTACAGTCTCCCTCCCTGCCTCTTCTACTCTGTGCAGTGTTTGAATCTGTCAAACCAATGACCAGGTCTGGCCTCAGATATTTTTGCTCATGGTCCTTTTCTTTGTTCTTGGAGGGGGATGAAGAAGCCCTCTGATATCTTCTGGGTGAAGAGCTGCTTATGAAATATAACATTTCAGGGGCACTTGAGTGACTCAGTCAGTTAAGCATCTGACTGGATTTCAGCTCAGGTCATGATCTCACTGTTTGTGAGTTCAAGCCCCACATCAGGTTCTGTGCTGCTAGCACAGACCCTGCTTGGGATTCTCTCTCTCTCTCTCTCTCTCTCTCTCTCTCTCTCTCTCTCTCTTCATCTCTCTATGATCCTTTCCTGTTCTCTCTCTCTCTCAAAATAAATAAAAACATTAAAAAATATATAAGACGCTTCAGAGGTGGGCTGGTGGTTGGCATTGGTAGATGTGGAGAATGACATTGCCAGCCTTTTAAGATCCAGCTGGATCGTCTGCCTATGTTTCTTTAAGATAGGCTCAGGCCCTTAAGTTACACATTTCTTTGGTCAGTAATTGTGGATAGAAATTATTTACTAAAACACAAAATAATTGGCAGAGAGGTTACAGAGGAATTAATTATCCTCATTGTGAAACATACTTAATTCAAGAGAGTGAGAGTAGAGGGCTCCTTAGCATGGAGGGTTTGCATTAAAGGACACCAACCCTCATTCCTGAAGAGCGTGCAGGACAGTTTCTGCCCTTACACCTTTTGAATGGAAGTATACAAGAGTACTCAGAACAATAATGGAACTTTTTAATGGTAAGCTACAAAGAACCTTTTATACACACACACATACACATACATCTTTTCGCTAGAGAAATAAGTTCAAAGACAAATAATGTAATAAATTAATACAACATAGATCAATTAAATGGAATATATATGTATTGGCTCTGAAAAAAGTTATTCATTCCTCTCCCTTCCTAACAGATAAACCCTATACCCTTCCTTTCAAAAACTGGTGTTAATGTTTTGCCTTGTGTCAGGCCCAGTGTTAGAAATTAGAAATAAAAGAAGGATAAACATAAAAGCTGCCCTTAAGGGGAAGTGACATAGTACAGTGGTTAAGACCTTGGAGCCAAACTGCCTAATTGTGAATACCAGCTCCACTATTCACGAGAAGTGTAGTATGGGCAATTATACAACCTCTTTTTGAATCAGGTTTCTCTTCAAAAAAATGGGCATAACAAAAATACCTACCTCATAGCATTGTTATGAAGAGTAGATGAGGAAAGTGACATCGTCAACATGGCAAAATAAAGTGTCCTACAATCTTCCCCACAAAGAACACTGATTTCACCCATCACTCATGGACAAAATGGCCTTTGTGGATGTTTGGGTGTTCTTCAGAGAAGTTCCAGCACACTGTTAGAACAAAAACAACACAAGATTGGATACACTGATGAGGATAAGAGGTGCGGTTTCACTTTCTTCGTGTTTCCCCTGCCACCAGGTAGCACAGCACAGTGCTAAGAGAGAACTTCTTGGCCTGTGATACCTCCCACAGGAAAAAGCAAGAGCATATACATCATAAATAAGTGCCCAGCTTCCCTCGCTCTGTGAGACATTGCTAAAGAGGTCCCTTTGTCTCTCACCCCTATCAGAACACTGAGTTGTGAGCTGCATAACTGGGGGACAATGAGTGGCTGAGAAGACAGCAGCCAGGACTCAGAATGAAACATATCAAGTGGATGCATGCAGATCCCACTAACCATCAGTGACTCCTTGGGAAGCTTCACCTGTGGATCCCGCCAGCTGGCCCACAGTCATCCCCAACATTTTGAACACCTCACCCACAACCCCCCACCCTATTTCAGTGTGTCCTGCCTTACCAATGGTGGTAAGAGGGAGCCTTTGCAGGTGGCTAGTGAGCATGTGCAAAAAGCCAGCCTGACTCTACAGGGCTGAGAAAAATCACACAGACCTGAGAATATAGCATCCCCCTAAGGAAAGCAAGCAAAAGGAGGCTGTCAACAATCAGCCTTCCCTTGCAGGCATACAATCTTAAATTTGAAGTAATTGGTAAGATGGGGCACCTGGGTGGTTCAGTTGTTTAAGCATCCGACTTCAGCCCAGGTCATGATCTCACGGTTAGTGAGTTCGAGCCCTGCGTCGGGCTCTGTGCTGACAGCCCAGAGCCTGGAGCCTGCTTCGGATTCTGTGTCTACCTCTCTCTCTGCCCCTCCCCCGCTCATGCTCTGTCTCTCTCTGTCTCAAAAATAAATAAAGACATTAAAAAAAAATTTAAAGTAATTAGTAAGAATTGCCCCTCAGGGCACCTGGGTGGCTCAGTCAGTTAAGCAGTTAAGCATCCAACTTCGACTGAGGTCATGATCTCACAGCTCATAAGCTTGAGCCCTGTGTTGGGCTCTGTGTTGACAGCTCAGAGCTTGGAGTCTGCTTTGGATTCTTTGTCCCCATCTCTCTCTGCCCCTCCTCTGCTTGTACTCCACACTCTGTCTCTCTTTCTCTTTCTAAAAAAAAAATAAAATAAAATAAAAAAATTAAAAAGGAAAAAGAATTACCCTTCAAAGGGAACAAGAAATGTGGAGTAGGTGTATCCACAGAAAAGATCTGAAAAAGCCTCAGAATTCCTAACAGAACTGAAAGAAGGTATTTCTCTTCCAACGCCAGTCAGTAAAGACTGGAGGAGGTAACTGCTTCTTCAAATGCAAAGATAGCAATGTAAAACTGCAAGGAAACTAAAAAATCAAGGAAACAAAAGGCACCACCATAGGAACACAATAATTCTCTAGTACTGTCCCTAAAGAAATGTAGATCTATGACTGGCCTGATGAGGAATTCAAAATACCTATTTTAAGGAAGATCAATGAGCCACAAGCAAACCCAAAAAGAAAATTTAGTGAAGTCAGGAAAACAAAACAAGGACAAAATGATAAATTTACAGAAATGTAGAAATCATTTTTAAAAAGAATGAAACACAAATTCTGCAGCTGAAGATACAATGAATGGAGTGAAAAATGCAACAGAACATATTGACAGCAGACTGATATGGAAGAAAGACTCTGTGGAATAGAAGACCGGTCATTCGAAATTATGAAGTCAGAAGAAACACTAAATGAAAAAGAATAAAGAAAGCCTATGTGACCTGTGGATTACTATGGAGAGAATCAATCTACACATTAGTAGAGTCTCAGGAAAAGTGAGGTAGAAAGGGGAACAAAGAATATTTAAAGACATAATAAATAACTTAGAATTTCCCAACTCTGAAGAGAGATTTGGACATCGAAATTCATCCAGATAACTTATATATACCGCCATAATTTTAACTCAAAACAATCTTCTCCAAGACACATAATAAACTGTCTAAAATCAAAGACAAAGAATTTTGAAAGCAGTGAGAGAAAAAACTTCTCACAGACAAAGGAAACTACATAAAGTTATTAACAGATTTCTCAGCAGAAATCTTACAGTCCAGGAGGAAATAAAATGATATAGTTAAAGTGCTAAAACAAAAAGTACCAAATGAGAATATTTTAACCAGGAAGGCTGTCCTTCAGAAATGGAGACAAAAAGACTATTCAAACAACAAAAAGCTGGAGGAGTTTACCTCCACTAGACCTGCCTCATGAGAAATGCTGGAAGTGTTTCATTTCCCAGCTAAAATGAAAGGACACTAAATAGTAAACGTAAATGTAAACATATGACAATATAAAACAATATAATCAACTCAGAATACTCTAAATTGTAATATGCTGGGGCATTAATCACTTAACTATCATGTAAAGGTTAAAGGACAAAGGTATTAAAAACAACTATAGCTACTAATAATTTGTTACTGGATACATAATTTTAAAAGAGGAAAAATATGACATTAAAAAACAAAATGTAAGAAGAGGAGTAAAAAGGTAGAGTTTTTGTATGTAATTGTCAGCTTAAAATAGACTTAAATTTTTTTTAAATATTTATTTATTGTTGAGAGATATATACAGAGCACAAGCAGGGCAGAGGCAGAGAGGGGGAGATACAGAATCTGAAGCAGGCTCCAGGCTCTGAGCTGTCAGCACAGAGTCCGATGTGGGGCTCAAATCCATGAACTGTGAGATCATGACCTGAGTTGGACACTTAACCAAATGAACCACCCAGGCACCCCTTAAAATAGACTCTTCTATTTATGAGATTATTTATGTAATTCTCATTGGAATCATAAAGCAAAAATCTATTGATACACAAAAGACAGAGAGAGGGGAATCAAAGAATACCACTATGGAAAACCACTGATTCACAAAAGTTCACAAAGGAACTACAAAACAGCCAGAAAACAATGAATAAGATGGCATTAGTATGTTCTTACTTATCAATAATTACTTCAAATTTAAATGGATTAAACTCTCCAATCAAAAGGCAGAGAGTAGGCTGAATGGGGAAGAAAAAATAGGACCCGACTATATAATGCCTGCAAGAGATTCATTTCAGCTTTGAAGAAACACATAGGCTCAAAATGAAGGGATGGGAAAAAGATATTCCATGAAAATGAAAACCAAAACAAAGTAGGGGGAGCTACACTTATACTAGACAAAATAGCCTTTAAATCAAAAGTCATTAAAAAAACACAAAGATGATGATTATATAATGATAAAGGAGTCAATTCATCAAGCAGATACAATAATTGTAAGTATACATGCACCCTATATCAGAGTACCAAAATATATTAAACAAATACTAAGAGATCTAAAGGGAGAAAAAGACAATAGTCCGATAATAGTAAGAGATATCAGTACCCCAAGTTAAATAATGGATAGATCACCAGACAGAAAATCAACAAAGGAAACATTGGATTTGAAATATACTTTAGACTTTAACTGAATGAACGTAATAGATATACACAGAACATTCCATATAACAGCAGCAGAACACAGAGTTCTCAAGTGTGCCCAGAACATTTCCAGACTAAATCCTGTGTTAGGTCATAAAACAAATCACAGCAAATTTAAGAAGACTGAAGTCTTAGCATCTTTTCTGACCACAATGGTATGAAACTAGAAATCAATAACAAGAGGAACGTTGAAAAATTCACAAATATGTGGAAATTAAACAATACACTCTGAAACAACCGATGAGTCAAAGAAGAAATCAAAGAGAAATTAAAAAAATATCTTGAAACACATGAAAATGAAAATACAATATACCAAAATCTATGAGATACAGCAAAAGCATTTCTAAGAGCAAAGTTTATAGTGATAAATGCCTACATTAAGAAAAAAGAAAGAGCTCAAATAAACAACCAAACTTTACACCTCGAAAAGTATTAAAAGAAGAACAAGCTAAGGCCAAAGTTAGCAGAATGTCCACACTCAAAGTCTACCCAAAGTCTTCTGCAGATTTAATGCACTCTCTATCAAAATTACAATGGCACTCACAGCTAATATTTTGAGTGGAGAAAAACTGAGAATTTTACCCTAACATCAGGAACAAGACAAGGATGTCCACTCTCACCACTTTTATTCAACATAGTACTGGAAATCCTAGCCACAATAATCACACAATAAAAAGAAATACAAGACATTCAAATCAGTAAGGAAAAAGTAAAACTTTCACTATTTACAGATGACATGATACTATATATAGAAAAACACAAAGACTCCACAAAAAAGATTACAGAACTGAAACATGAATTCAGTAAAGTCACAGGATATAAAATCAACATACAGAAATCTGTTGCATTTCTATACACCAGTAATGAAGCAGCATAAAGAGAAATTAAGGAATCAATCCCATTTACAATTACAACAAAAACAATAAGATACCTAGGAATAAACCTAATCAGAGATGAAAGACCTGTGTTCTGAAAACTGTAAAACACTGATAAATTTCAACATGACACAAGGAAATAAAAAGACATTCCATGTTCATGGATTGGAAGAACAAATATTGTCAAAATGTCTGTGCTACCCAAAGTAATCTACACATTTCATGCAATCCCTATCAAAATACCACTAGCATTTTTCACCGAACTAGAACAAGCAATCCTAAAATTTTCATAGAATTGCAAAAGACCCTGAATAGCCAAAGCCATCTTGAAAAAGAAAAGCAAAGCTGGAGGCATCACAGTTCTGAACTTCAAGTTATATTACAAAGCTATAGGAATCAAAACAATATGGTAGTGGCACAAAAATAAACACATAGATCAAAGGAACATAATAGGAAACCCAGAAATAAACCCATAATGATATGGTCAACTAATTTTTTTTTTGAGACAGAGAGACACAGAGCATGAGAGGGGGAGGAGCACAGAGAGAAGGAGACACAGAATCTGAAGCAGGCTCCAGGCTCTGAGCTGTCAACACAGAGCCCGACATGGGGCTTGAACCCACAAACCATGAGATCATGACCTCAGCCGAAGTCAGATGCCCAACTAACTGAGCCACCCAGGCGCCCCAGTCAATTAATCTTCAACAAAGCAAGAAAGACTATCCAATGGGAAAAAGACAGTCTTTTCAACAAATGGTGTTGGGATACTGGACAGCAACACGTAGAAGAATGAAACTGGACTGCTTCCATACACCAAACACAAAAATAAATTCAAAATGGATGAAAGCCCTGAACATGAGAACTGAAGCCATAGAAATCCTAGAGGAGAATTTAGAGGCAGTAACTTCTTTGACATCAGCCATAGTAACTTCCTTCCAGATATGTCTCCTGAGGCAAGGGAAACAAAATAAAAAATAAACTCTTAGGACTACGTAAAAATAAAAAGTTTCTGCACAGTGAAGGAAACAATCAACAAAACTAAAAGTCAACCTATGGAAAGGGAGAAGATATTTGCAAATGACATATCTGATAAAGGGCTAGTATCCAAAATGTATAAAGAACTTATAAAACTCAACATGCAAACAATGAGTAATTCAATTTAAAAATGGGCAGAAGACATGAACAGACGTTTATCCAAAGAAGATATCCAGATGACCAACAGACACATGAAAAGATGTTTGACATCAATTATCATCAGGCAAATGAAAACCATAAATAAGATATCATCTCATACTTGTCAGAATGGCTAAAACCAATAACACAAGAAATAACAGGTTTTGGTAAGGACATGGAGAAAAAGGAACACTCATGCACTGTTGGTGGGAATGCAAACTGGTACAGCCACTCTGGAAAACAGCACAGAGTTTCTTCAAAAACTTAAAAATAGAACTACCCTATAATCCAATAATCACACTACTAGTTATCTGCCCAAAGAATACAAAAATACTAATTCAAAGGGATACATGCACCCTGATGTTTAAAGCAACATTATCTATAATAGCCAAATTATGGAAACAGTCCAAATATCCATCAACTGAAGAATGGATAAAGAAGATGTGGCATATATATATATATATATACATATATATATATATATATATACACACATATATATAAAATGAACTATTACTCAGCCATAAGAAAAGAATGAAATCTCTCCATTTCCAAGGACAAGGATAGAGCTAGAGAATATCATGTTAAGCAAAATAACAGTCAGAAAAAGACAAATGCCATATGATTTCATTCATAAGTGGAATTTAAGAAACAAAACAAACAAGCAAAGGGGAAAAAAAAGAGAGAGAAAGGGAGGAAAACCAAGAAACAGACTCTTAATTATAGAGAACATTACCAGAAGGGAGGATGGTGTGGGGATGGATTAAATAGGTGATGGGGATGAAGAAGTGCACTTGTGATGAGCACAGAGTGATGTACAGAACTATTGAATCACTACCTTGTACACTTGAAACTAATATTACACTGTATGTTGACTAGCTGGAATATAAATAACAGCTTTTAAAAATTCCAATGACATTTTTCACAGAAATAGAAAAACAATCCTAAAATTTGTATGGAACCACAAAAGAGTCCAAATAGCCAAAGCAATCTTGAGAAAGAACAAAGCTTGAAGTATAATACTTCCTCATTTCAAACTATATTACAAAGCTTTAATAATAAAACTTTATGGTACAGGCATAAAAACAGACACACAGACTAATGAACAGAATCAAGAGTTCAGAAATAAACCTTCCATCATACATTCAACTAATATTTGACAGAGGAGCCAGAAATACTCAATGGAGAAAAGATAGTATCTTCAATAAGTGGTACTGGGAAAGGGCGCCTGGGTGGTTCAGTCAGTTAAGCGTACAACTTCAGCTCAGGTCATGATCTCAGTTTGTGGGTTCCAGCCCCGTGATGGGTACGGTGCTGACAGCTCAGAGCCTGGGGCCTCCTTCGGATTGTGTGTCTCCCTCTCTCTGTCCCTCCCCCGCTTGTGCTCTCTCTCTCAAAAATAAATAAATATGAAAAAAAAATAAGTGGTACTGGAAAAACATGTTCACATGCAAAAGAATTTAATTGGACTTCATTGTTACACCACTCACAAAAATTAACTTGGATTAAAGCTTGAATGTAAAATCTTAAAACTGTAAAACTCTTAGAAGAAAATATAGTGGAAAAGTTCCTTCACATGGGTCTTGACAACGACTTTGGATATATCACCAAAAGCACAATGAAAGCAAAAATAAACGAATGGGACTACATCAAATAAAAAACTTCTGCAAAGCAAAAGAAACAACCCACAAAATGGAAAGGCAACCTGTTAGAACAGGAGAAAATATTTGCACACCGTACATCTTATAGGAGATTAATATTCAAAATATACATGGGACTCATACCACCCAATAACAAAAAATATTTGTAATCTGATTAAAAATCACCAAAGGACTCAAATAGACATTTTTCCAAAGAAGAATATGGATGGCCAAGGGGTACATGAAGAAGTGCTCAACATCACTCATCATCAGGAAAACACACATCAAAACCACAATATCATCTCACACCTGTTAGAATAGCTACTATCAAAAAGACAAATGATAAGAAATGCTGAGAAGGATGTGGAGTAAAGGGAATTCTTGTGCACAATTCTTCTTGGTGGGAATGTAAATTGGTGCAGTCACTATTGAAAAATAATATGGTGGTTCCTTAAAAATAACATACAACAAAATAAAAATTAAAATATGAAATGAAATGAAATAAAATAAAATATAGTACTACTATAGGATCCTGCAATTCCACTTCTGGATATTTAACTGAAGAAAAAAAGCAGTAACTCAAAAAGGCATCTGCATTTCCAGTTCATTGCACAGTATTTACAGTAGCTAAGACATGGAGACAAACTAAGAGTCTGACAATGAATAAAGGGATAAATAAGATGTGGTATATATTTACCAGGGAATGTTATTCAGCCTTAGAAAGAAGGAAACCCTGCTATTGGCAACAACATGGATGGATGCTGAAGGTGTTAATTCTAAGTGAAATGTCAGAGAAAAACACTGAATGACCTCATTTATCTGTGGAATCAAGAAAATAAAAGCTGAACTCATAGAAAAAAAGAAGGGTGGTTGACAGAGTCTGAGGGGTGAAGGAAATGGGGAAATGTTGGTCAAAGAGTACAATCTTGCCATTAGAAGATGAAGTTCTGGGGATCTAAAGTATACCAACGTGACTACAGTTAATAATACTGTATTATATACATGAAAGTTGCTAACACAGTAAATCTCAAATGTGCTCAACACACACACACACATACACACAGGTGAAGGAAATGTTAACTAACCCTACTGTGGTAATTGTTTTACAAAGTATGTGTATCAAATCATGTTGTACACCTTAAACTTACAGAATGTTATATCTTGATTACACTTCAATAAAGCTGGACATAACAAGGAACGAAGATTCACTGAGTTAGTATTGTTAAGTACTCAAGAGTTAAAATGTATTAAGTGTTTTTAAATAAGTAAAATAAAAGCACATATGGTTAAGGGGCAAAAAGAGACACGTAACCAAACAATTTGAGCAATGTGAAAAGTGCTGTGATCGAGGTGTGTTCTAGAAGCCAAAGACGGAAGAGACAAGCCCTGAAGAGAAGGTCAGGAAACACTCCTCAGAGATGAGGAGGAAGATGGTCCTAAACCTGAATTCTGCAGGATAAGCAGAAATCCTCTGGAGAGACCAAAGAGGAAGCAGAGACTAATATCCAGGCCTCTAAGTTTCCCTTCTTAGTTTATCTGGTATCTCCACCTTCTAGGTCCTCTCAGGCCCAGGAAAGAGACAAACCCCGAAGCAAGAAGTACTCTCAGCTGGGCTGAAAGAGAAAAGCTCTGGAGTTTTACTTTCAAAACCTCCTCCCTGATTGGTCAGTCCTCAGACAACTGGTTAGCCGCCCCCTAATTGCCATCATGTTTCACATGTGACCAGCGTGACTGGGCCAATTTCAACCAGAGGCATGCTGCATCGGTGATCCCCACGGAGCCTACAAAACAGCTGTTTGCTCTAAGTCTGAAGAGCCCCACACTGTAGGAGTGAAGAGCAGAGCAGTGTCTGGAGGGCGGAGGAAGGGGAGCCCTCGGTGAATGCTAGCCTTCTTTGGCTGTCCCTGAAGAGCTTTCTTCCAAAGAATCGAAGCCCAGCCTGAAACACCAGGTCTGATGGATACAGGACAGTGGGATCAGAAACCTCCTCTTTCACCCTAATCCTCCTGGCTGTGTGCCCGTGAGAAGAGAATTTTCCAGACTAAGCAACAACAGCAGGATCTTCCTATTCTGAAGCCTCAAAGGTAAGAAGACTCTGGCTTTTTTTCTTTGCAGAATTTTGTTAATGTTTATTTATTTTTGATAGAGCAGAGAAGGGGCAGGGAGAGAGAGAGGGAGAAAGAGGATCCAAAGTGGCTCTGTGGTGGCAGCAGAGAGCCCAATATGGGGTTTGAACTTACGAACCAAGAGATCATAACATGAGCTGAAGTCAGATGCTAACCAACTGAGCCACCCAGCCCCGCCCCCCTGAATTTTTTTGAGCTTTTATTGAGAGAGAGAGAGAGAGAGAGAGAGAGAGAGAGAGAGAGAATCTCAGGCTTGATATTGTCAGCGTGGAGCCCAACATGGGGCTCAATCTCACAACTGTGAGGTCATGACCTGAGCCGAAATCCAGAGTCAGACAACCAACTGAGCCATCCAGGAGCCCCTGCAGCAGAATATTTTAACAAGGCCTGTGGGCAATCTCCGTTCCATTCCCTACCTGGGTGTGACTCTTCCACCTACCATATTTCCCCACTTATGCCAAGTGGCTTCTGTTGTAACAATCTCTACACAAGTTAACTGATGTCCCAAAGCAGCAGATATAGGGGGACAGGTGGGTAAGTAAAAACAAAACAAACAGAAAGCCTGCCTATCACTGCTTGGCTTTATCTCCAAGAGACCAGTTCCCAGAGCTCAAGTAGTGGGCAGCCATCAAGAAGAAGTAATACCAGATTAATGTTCATTTAGAATTTATCAGTTATATAGCTGCATGTTAGTACCTGCTGAGTATACTTAAGGAATGTTTGGTCTTGGGTGCTATAGATTTATAGGATTCCCATACCCCTACAAGGGGAGGGGTTCTTTTATACCAACTATTTACTGAGTTCCTCAAGTATGTGTGCAGCATGAATTAATGACTATAGCATTAGTAGCTTGGTTCTGTGTAGCCCTGGGATATCCACTTTTTTTAAAGTTTATTTATTTTGAGAGAGTGAGAGGGACAGAGCAAGAATCTCATGCAGGCTCTGCACTCTCAGCACAGAGCCCAACATGGGGCTCAATCTCACAACTGTGAGATCATGACCTGGGCCAAAATTGATAGTCCAGCGCTCAACCTACTGAGCCACCTAGGCTCCCCGCTCACTTTTGTTTGTTTGTTTGTTTTTAAATTTTTTAAAATGTTTTGAGAGAGAGGGAGAGACAGAGAGTGAGCAGGGGAGGGGCAGAGAGAGAGGGAGACAGAGAATCCGAAGCAGGCTCCAGGCTCTGAGCTGTCAGCACAGAGGCCCACGCAGGGCTTGAACTCACAAACCGCGAGATTATGACCTGAGCCGAAGTTGGACACTCAGCCGACTGAGCCACCCAGCGGCCCCTGTTTGTTTTTAAACTGAGGGAGAGTCCTAGAGAAAAGTCTCTGAAGTGCCTATCTCCCCTATCCCTGTTCTGGAAGTTGGAGAACAGCTCCATGCACAGCTGGTGCCCATTCTGTTGCATTTCCATTGGAATTTGTCTCATCAACATGTCTTACCAACTGTAATCCCTAGTCTTATGGTTCTCAGCTGTGGTCTCCAGGAAAGCAACATCAGCATCAGCTGGGTGGGACTTGCCAGAAACACAGATTCATGGCCTTTGTGGGCCACAGCTACTCAACTCCGCTGTTGTACTGTGAAAACAGCCATAAACATTATGTAAGATGAATGAGCTTGACTGTGTTTTAATGAAACTTTATTTACAGAAATAAACAGGAGGCCACATCTGGTCCCAGGGAGGTAGTTTGCCAACCTCTGAGCATTTTATGTGGTGTTTCATCAATCAGAACCTTCATTACAGCCTGTCGCTGATCTTGGGTTCTTTTGAAGCTTGCATTCTTTGTGTGTGTTCTTTGGAAATTATATTTACCCACAATAAAGTGTAACTATTGAGTACAAAGCATATCTTTTCCAAAGGCCTGGGAAGGATGTGATAGCCCCATTGTACCATGAGGAAACTGAGGCACAGGACTTGATTGGGGCTTGCCACGCTGCACAGTTAGGTGTTTCCTTGAGCACAAAAGGCTCCATTTCTGCAAAACATGATAGAAACAGTGTCTAGTGGAGTGTGACAGTAATCCAGGACTTGTAATTACATTCAATCACACTGCTCATCCTAATCAAACTTTCCCCAGGAAACAAGTTTCACTTTCCATGATCTAGATAATTCATACTATGCTACCTCGTCTACTGGGGGGCGGGGAGCACCAACCAAGAAATAATAAAAATAGACAAAGTAGTTAATTATTGGCTTATATATTTCCCTAGATTTTATCAACCAATGATCTATCTGGAGATCCTGTTCTGTTTACAGAGCAGCTGGTACTCTTTTCTCACCATTAGTAAAGTATAAACATTTTTCAACAGGATAGGGATAGTTCTCAACTGAAGAGTTTGGGCTAATGTAATTCCTCCAAGGTCAGGGGGGAGGGTTGGGATGAAGCCTTCCAGCCAAAAACAAAATTATCAAGAAAATGAGAGACTAATGTGCCTGGGCTACTTCACTAAACACATGAGTGGAATACCACGTATTAACTACTGGTGATGGAAAAAGTGTGAAAATGTGTAGCATTTTCTCATTGCCTTTTGAATTGGCATAAGCTATGTTATCTTAGAGTAACAAACCCCCAAATTCAGTGGCTTAATGCAACAAGGGATTTGGGGTGATGCAATTGCTTCTTTAAGGAAGCTTTCCTCCTAGTGCAACTCCGGAATCAGGTGGTTTTAATCTTGGAGCTCTGTCCCTAAAAACACAAAGCCTTCGGCAGGATCGCATGCCCAGGAAAAGACAGAGGGGTGTGTGGGATGACTACCACCTCTGCCTGCAGGTGGCCCAGAACTAGGCACATGGCTCTGTCTAGTTGCAAGGAGGCCTGTCTTCCTTATGTGTGGAAGAGAAGGAGAGCTAGATGTGAATCCAGCACTACTGGAACTCATAATTTCAAACACATTATCTCCTGTATCTTTCCATAGCACCAAAGGGAGGTCTGCTGATATCTAAGCCAACCACAGCTTAGAGAAGGATTGAACAAGGAGTGTTATTTAATTGAAGTACAGCACACAATGTTATATTAGTTTCAGGTGCACAACATACTGGATGATTGTATACATTACTTGGTGTTCACCAGGATAAATGTAGCCACCATCTGTTACAATGCAATGTAATTACAATATTACTGACTTGAGTTTACTCCCTATACTGTACTCTTCATTTTTATGACTTACTTTATAACCAGAAGTTTGTACTTCTTAATCCCCTTTAAGTATTACACCTATCCCCTCACCAGTTCTCCATATTTAAGAGTCTGGGTTTTGTTTTTTGTTCTTTTGTTTTTTTTTTTTTTTTAAGTTTTTACTTTAACTCCGGTTAGCATACAGTGTAATATTAGTTTCAGGTGTACAATATAGTGACTCAACAGTTAAATACACTACCTGATGCTCATCATGAAAAGTGCACTCTTTAATTCCCATCACTTATTTAACCTGTCTCCCCACTCACCTACCCTCTGGTAACAATCAGATTGTTCTCTATAATTAAGAGTCTGGGTTTTTTTTTTTATTGCTTTAATGTTTATTTATTTTTTGAGAGAGAGAGAATGCAAGCGGGGAAGGGGCAGAGAGAGAGGGAGACACAGAATCTGAAGCCGGCTCAAGGCTCTGAGCTGTCAGCACAGAGCCCAATACGAGCTCAAACTCACAGACTGCAAGAACATGACCTGAGTAGAAGTCAGATGCTTGACTAACTGAGCCACCCAGGGACCCCTTAAGAGTCTATTTCTTGCTTTGTTTCTCTATTTCTTCCCCTTTGCTTGTTTTGTTTCTTAAATTCTACATATGGTATCTGTCTTTGACTTATTTTGTTTAACGTTATACTCTCTAGCTCCATCCATGTCATTGCAAATGGCAAGATTTCATTCTTTTTTGTGGCTGAATAATATCCCATTGTGTATATATGCCACATCTTTATCCATTTATCAGTTGATGGACCCTTGGACTGCTTCCATATCTTGGTTATTTTAAACAATACTGCTATAAACATAGGGATGCATACATCCCTTTGAACTACTATTCTTACAGTCTTTGGATAAAAACCCAGGAGCATGAATGCTGGATCATAGGGTAGCTCTATTTTTAACTTTTTGAGGAACCTCCATACTGTTCTCCAGAGTGGCTACACCAGTTTGCATTCCCACCAACAGTGCAAGAGGGTAGCCCTTTTTTCACATCCACGCCAATACCTGTTATTTCTTGTGTTGTTGATTTTACCCATTCTGACAGGTGTGAAGTGATATCTTCTTGCATTTCCCTGATGATAAGTGATGTTGAACATCATCTTTGGCTATCTGGATATTTTCTTTGGAGAAATGTCTGTTCATGTCTTCTGCCCGGTTTTTAATTGGATCATTTGTGTTGGGGGTGTTCTATAAGTTCTTTATATATTTGCATACTAACCCTTTCTTGGATATATCATTTACAAATACCTTCTCCCATTCCATAGGTTGATGTTTAGTCTTCCTGATGGTTTCTTTCACTATGCAGAAGCTTTTTATTTTGATGTAGTCCAAAGAGTTTATTTTTGCTTTTCTTTCTCTTGCCTCAGGAGACTTATCTGAAAAGAAGTCGTTACAGCCAATGTCCAAGAAGTTACTGCCTGTGTTCTCCTCTAGAATTTTTGTGGTTTCAGGTCTCATGTTTAGGTCTTTCATCCATTTTGAATTTATTTTTGCATATGGTGTAAGGAAGTGGTGCAATTTCATTCTTTTGTATGTTGTCCAGTTTTCCCAACACCATTTGTTGAAGAGGCTGTCTTTTTCCCATTGGGTACCCTTTCTTGCTTTGTCAAGCATTAATTGACCATATCATTGTGGGTTTATTTCTGGGTTTCCAATTATGGTGCATTAACCTATGTGTTTATTTTTGTGCCAGTACTGTACTGTTTGATTACTACAGCTTTGTAATATAACTGGAAGTTCAAAACTGCGATGCCTCCAGCTTTGCTTTTCTTTTTCAAGATGGCTTGGACTATTCAGGGTCTTTTGTGGTTCCATACAATTTTAGGATTGTTCTGTGAAAAATGCTGTTGGTATTTTGATAGGGATTGCATGAAATGTGTAGATTGCTTTGGGTAGCATAGACATTTTAAGAATACTTATGCTTCTGATCCATCAACATGGAATGTCTTTTTATTGTGTCATCTTGAAATTCTTTCATCTTTGGTTAGTTTATTGCTAGGTAGTGTTTTGGGTGCAATTGTAAATGGAAATGTTTCCTTAATTTCTCTTTTTGCCGCTTCATTTTTGGTGCATAGAAATGCATTATTGGTGCGTAGAAATTTCTGTAGATTAATTTTGTATCCTGTGACTTCACTGAATTTGTGTATCAGTTCTAGCAGTTTTTGTGGAATCTTCAGGGTTTCTATATATAGTGCCATGTCATCTGCAAATAGTGAAAGTTTTACCTCTCCATTACAGATTTGGATGCCTTTTATTTTTGTTGTATGATTGCTGTGGCTAGGACTTCCAGTACTGTGTCATATAAAAGTGGTGAAAGCGGACATCCTGGTATTGTTCCTGACTTGAGGGGGGAAGCTCTCAGTTTTTCCCCATTAAGGATGATATTAACTGTGGGTTTTTCATAGGTGGCATTTATTATTATTATTATTTTTTTTTTTTAGATAGCCTCTATTATGTCAAGGTACATTCCCTTTAAACCTATTTTGTTGAGGTATTCATCATGAATGGATGTTGTACTTTGTCAAATGCTTTTTTTTTTTTTTTTGCAACTGTTGAAATAATCATATGGTTCTTATCCCTTGTCTTAGTGATGTGATATATCACATTGATTAATTTATGAATATTGAACCACCCTTGCAACCCAAGAATAAATCCTACGTGGTGAATATTTTTTGATGTATTGCTGAATTTGGTTTCCTAGTATTTTATTGAGAGTTTTTGCATCTGTGTTCATCAGGGATATTAGCCTATAGCTCTCTTTTTTAGTGGTGTCTTTTCTGGTTTTGGTATCAGGGTAATGCTAACCTAATGGAATGAATTTGGAAGTTTTCCTTCCTTTTCTATTTTTTGGGATAGTTTAAGAAGAATAGGTTCCAACTCTTCTGTAAATTTTAAGTAGATATAAAAAGGGGGGGAGCATCTGAGTCTTAATTTCAGCTCAGGTCATGATCACAAAGTTGTGGAATCCAGCCCCATGTCAGGCTCCACGCTGAACATGGAACATGCTTGAGACTCGCTCCCCCTCGCTCCCCCTCGCTCCCCCTCGCTCCCCCTCGCTCCCCCTCGCTCCCCCTCGCTCCCCCTCGCTCCCCCTCGCTCCCCCTCGCTCCCCCTCGCTCCCCCTCGCTCCCCCTCGCTCCCCCTCGCTCCCCCTCGCTCCCCCTCGCTCCCCCTCCCCTCAATAATACAAATAGTTCAGTAGGGTTTGCCTGTGAAGCCATCTGGCTCTGGACTTTTTGTTGTTGGAAGTATTTTGATTACTGACTCAATTTATTTGCCAATTATCAGTCTGTTTAAATTTTCTATTTCCTCCTGATCTAATTTTGGTAGTTTATATACTTCTAGGAATTTATCCATTCTTCTAGGTTATTCAGGTTGTTGGAATACAGTTTTTCATAGTATTCTCTTATGATTGTAATTCTGTGGTATTGGTTATTTCTGTTCTTATTTGTGACTTATTTATTTGATCCATTTCTTTTTTTTTTGATAAGTATGGCTAGAGGTTTATCAATTTTATTGATTCCCCCCCTAAAGACCCAGATCCTGGTTTCACTGATCTGTTCTATTGTGTTTTTTTCCCCACTTTATCATTTATTTCTGCTCTAATCCTTACTGTTTCCTTCATTCTTCTGATTTTGGACTTCATTTGTTCTTTTTGTAGCTCCTTTAGGTGAAAAGTTAGGTTGTTCATTTGAGATTTTTGTTACTTCTTGAAGTAGGCCTGCATTGTTATAATCTTCTCTCTTAGAACCACTTTTGCTATATCTCAAACGTTTTGGACCATTGGTTTTCATTTTCATTTGTTTCCATGTACTTTTTTATTTATTCTTTGATTTCTTGGTTGACTCATTGTTTAGTAGCATATTATTTAACCTCCATGTATTTGTGGTCTTTCCAGATTTTTTCTTATAGTTGACTTCTAGTTTCATAGCATTGTGGTCAGAAAATATGCATGGTACGATTTTGATGTTCTTAAATTTGTTCAGGTTTGCTTTGTGGGCTAATAAGTGGTCTATTCTGGAGAATGTTCCATTTGCACTTGCAAAGAATGTATATTCTGTTTTAGGATGGAATGTTCTGAGTGTATCTCTTAAGTGCATCTGGTCCAGTGTGTCACTCAAAGCCATTGTTTCCTTGTTGATTTTCTGTTTAGATGACGTGCCCGTTGATAAAAATGGGGTGTTAAAATCCCCTACTATTATTATATTACTATCTATGTGTTCCTTTATGTTTGTTATTAACTATTTGATGTATTTGGGAGATCCTATTGTTTATTTTGTATTTTAGATTCCACATATAATATGTGAAATCATATGGTATTTGTCATCTCAGTATAATGCCCTCTATGTCCATCCATACTGTCACAAATGGCAAGAAATCATTGCTTATTTTCTACGGTTGAGTAATAGCCCAGTACACACACACACACACACACACACACACACACACCACATCTTCGTTATCCATTCTGTCAATGGATATTTGGGTTGCTCCTATAATGTGGCTATTGTAAATAAGGAAGTATACATAGGGGTGCATATGGTTTTCAAACAGAGGTTTTCATTGTTTTGGGATGAATATCCAGTACTGGAATTACTGGATCATACAGTATTTCTATTTACAAGGAGTGTTTCTCAATAGCCCTGACATACTGTGCATACATAATAAACAATGTCATTCCCAAACACCTATTAAACACAGGTCCCTGATGTCCCAGTTCTTTGCATAGGCCTATTCGGGTTTTATTATGATTGCCTCTACCCTTTGTAGGATTCAGATCAGCTGAGGAATACAGACAGAAAGTGTGTCTGTGAAAGAGGGTCGCCAGCAAATTCAAACCACTAAAACCAAACACAGAAATGGAAGTGAAGATCAATCTGTCTTGAGTCTTTCCACTCTCATTGGCTCTGTCGCTCAAATAATGGCACATCTACCCTTGAGAATCTCCTGTATCCCACTTCGATATCTCAGACTGAGAGATGATACTGAATAAGACCCTGAAAGACAGAAGTTCCAGGACTCCTCTTTCTTGTGCCAATCCTCTTCCCACCCACTCCTCACTGTCTAAAACATGGTTCTTAAATACCATTGCCTGAGCACCTACTGTGTGCCAAGCATGGTGACAGAAGCTTTATATGTATTGTCTTACTCATTAGCACAACAGCCCTATGAGGAAGAGGCTGTACTTATTTTACAGATTAGGAAACAGAGAATGAACTACGTTAAGTAATTCCTATACAAGGGTACACAATTAACAGGTGGTAAAGCTAGAACCTACACTCAGGTCAGATGACTCCAAAGCCAGACTGTTATATCTGTTGCATTGCATTGTTTTCCTAATTGTTGCTTTTGTAAACATTTGTCAAACATTTAGAGAGTGCCCACATTGTCCCTGCACTTTCATGAGTATCAACAAGGCAGAGAGCTATGCCCTCCAGTTGTTCACAGTTTAAATCAATGCCACAAATGTGGTAAAAGATGTGCTTACAATCTTTGGGGATCCCTGAGGCAAAAGCTGTAATCTACCTGGAGAGGATGGAGAAGATTCAAAGAGGAGATAGAGCTGTTCTGAAGAGGAAAACTTGGGAGGGATAGGAGAGAAGATCGTCACTAGGCACTCTTTTGTGCCTTCAAAATCAGGATCCCAATGGGACAATAGCTGACATGTGGAATTGGTGGTTAACAGGTTCCTAGTGGGGACACATAGATCACACATATTCCTGGCTAGCCACAGCTACCACAACACCACACCACACTTGAAATAGCCCTTGGTTTAAGGCCAGCAAGGCCAAGTGTCGGGACTTTGCTTAGGATTAAATCTTCATTCAAGTGCCCAGAGTGAGGATGCAGCCAAGCCTGCTGAGAAAGAACTAGAACCTTGGCCTTGGGCCAGGAGTCCTTCCAAACTCCCAGGTGAAATTCATCTATAAGAGTTTTCTCTGAAGTAGAGGAAGACTGGCCCTAGAGAGGGAGGGGTATAGTGTAGTGGTCTGAAGCTGCAGTGCCCAGAGCAGCAGAAATACTACCTGGAAATTGGTTAGAAGTACAAATTCTCTTTTTTTTTTTTTTTACGTTTATTTTTTGAGACAGAGACAGAGCATGAATGGGGGAGGGTCAGAGAGAGGGAGACAAAGAATCCAAAACAGGCTCCAGGCTCAGAGCTGTCAGCACAGAGCCTGATGCGGGGCTTGAACTCACAGACCGTGAGATCATGACCCGAGCTGAAGTCGGCCGCTCAACGGACTGAGCCACCCAGGCGCCCCAAGAAGTACAAATTCTCAAGCTCTATCCTAGACCTGCTAAATGGGAAACGCTGTGTCCATTCTTACTCTGTGGTGATAATCCACTCCAAGATTTTTTTTCCTCTTCCCAAAGACACAGGAGCTCGAGAGGCCTCCTAGGGTTGTTCATTCAACCCTTCCGTGGGCCGATGCCTCCTGCTCTGCTTCTCTAGGACCAACTAGGGCCACTTCTTCTTTTTTTTTTTTCCTTCAATATATGAAATTTATTGTCAAAATGGTTTCCATACAACATCCAGTGCTCATCCCAAAAGGTGCCCTCCCCAATACCCATCACCCACCCTCTCCTCCCTCCCACCCCCCATCAACCCTCAGTTTATTCTCAGTTTTTAAGAGTCTCTTATGCTTTGGCTCTCTCCCACTCTAACCTCTTTTTTTTTTTCCTTCCCCTCCCCCATGGGTTTCTATTAAGTTTCTCAGGATCCACACAAGAGTGAAAACATATGGTATCTGTCTTTCTCTGTATGGCTTATTTCACTTAGCATCACACTCTCCAGTTCCATCCATGTTGCTACAAAGGGCCATATTTCGTTCTTTCTCATTGCCCTGTAGTACTCCATTGTGTATATAAACCACAATTTCTTTATCCATTCATCAGTTGATGGACATTTAGGCTCTTTCCATAATTTGGCTATTGTTGAGAGTGCTTCTATAAACATTGGGGTACAAGTGCCCCTGTGCATCAGTACTCCTGTATCCCTTGGGTAAATTCCTAGCAGTGCTACTGCTGGGTCATAGGGTAGATCTATTTTTAATTTTCTGAGGAACCTCCACACTGTTTTCCAGAGTGGCTGCACCAATTTGCATTCCCACCAACAGTGCAAGAGGGTTCCCATTTCTCCACATCCTCTCCAGCATCTATAGTCTCCTGATTTGTTCATTTTGGCCACTCTGACTGGCGTGAGGTGATATCTGAGTGTGGTTTTGATTTGTATTTCCCTGATAAGGAGCGATGTTGAGCATCTTTTCATGTGCCTGTTGGCCATCCGGATGTCTTCTTTAGAGAAGTGTCTATTCATGTTTTCTGCCCATTTCTTCACTGGGTTATTTGTTTTTTGGGTGTGGAGTTTGGTGAGCTCTTTATAGATTTTGGATACTAGCCCTTTGTCCGATATGTCATTTGCAAATATCTTTTCCCATTCCGTTGGTTGCCTTTTAGTTTTGTTGGTTGTTTCCTTTGCTGTGCAGAAGCTTTTTATCTTCATAAGGTCCCAGTAATTCATTTTTGCTCTTAATTCCCTTGCCTTTGGGGATGTGTCGAGTAAGAGATTGCTACAGTTGAGGTCAGAGCAACTAGGGCCACTTCTTAAGAGCCACACATTCTCATTGGCTTCTGGAAAGTCATTACATGACCTAGAACAATTTGAGAACGAACAAAGGAACTGTTGGGTGTATCGACATGTGGCATGATGGGTTGTTTGCTTGGAGAAGCTAGAAAGAATTGAATGGGACTGGGTCTTCAAAGGAGAGGCAAAGAGAAGAGACCTAAGACTTCTGGACTACTACTGGAAACTACTTTTGAGTTATTCGACAAGAGGACAGTCATGCTTAAGGCCTTGTCCTAGGTGCCAAAAGCAGGAGACAGAAAATATAGGAACTCCAACAGGGAAGCCGTTGGACAACGGAGCACTTCAATTTAGCACACTGTTTGCTGAACATCTACTCTGTGCCAGGCACTATGAAAGCAAAGATGGAATGCTGAGGAGTGGTAAGAATGTAGACCCTGTAGCCAGATGGCCTGGCTTTTTATTGCCACATAAGGTGATGTTCATCCAGTAGTAGCTACATAGCCTTGCTTGCTCTGTGTATGGTAGCATCTCATCTTAGTGGTCACAGTCTTGCTTCTGGTTGCCCAGTGCCTGGATCATCCTAGTTGTTATAGCTTGTGATTATCATCCATGATGTTTCTTACTCGTGGAGTGTACTTAATGGGTTAAGTGTCTTCCGCCTCTTTCCTTATCTATAAAGCGGGAACAATAACAGTATCTACTTCAAACATTATGAGGAATAAATGAGTTAACATAAGAACTGTGCTTAGAACAGTGCCCAGTGCATAAGTTCTTAACATTAGCCATCATAATTCTTTTCTCCCAAAGCAGAAATAGTGCCTGAGCAAAGTCCAGCTTTCCCAGAGTTAAGATGTCCAGACAGAGTGGCCTGAGTTGCTAAAAGCAGAAACTTGCTTCCCATAGTGACTCAATTCCAGAGATCAACACCCACAATCAACTGAGAGCAGCAGGAGGTAGCTGGATGGCCACATGGTGGGAGTGATGACACCATTGCCTATCTCCAGCCAAAACAGAGCCCCTGCACATGCAGACAACTTTGCTGTCCTCCAGAACATGCAGATGTTTTGGCCCAAGTGCTGGAATAGGCTCTTGGAGCCCATTCAAATGTGGAGAAATATTTAGATCCAATTGAAACCACTCCAGATTGTTGGCTCTTATTTTAGATAAACAGGATAAGCAAACTTGGCCTAAATGAGAACTGGTAATAAATACTCTCTTTTCCTGTTTTCTACTTCTTTAAAGTCAAATGCTCCAAGTCTAAAGGTCTCATGGGGAAATGAGCTTGTTTTTATTTGGTTAATAACTGAATTTCTTTACATTATGTAGACCTTTCACATATGTGCAATGTTCACAATACAGCTAAGAAGAAATTAGGACAGGTGGACTTAACCCTCATACCAGACAATTGGAAATCAAGGCTGTGTGAGTGTAGTTTTGTCTTGATGCTTATGACCATTTCCAGTGGGGGACAATGTGTATGAACCCATCAGTCTCAAAATGTATAGCCCTTCCTCTTCACCAACCAGTTGGATCCCTCTTTCAGTATATTACTTTCCCAAACACTCACCTACCACAGATTGGGTTGAAGGTACCCCATAGGCACAGACCTCCACACACATCATCAGTAAACATGTGGCCTCAGGCAAGGAGCTGAGTGACTCATTCTAGCAAAGACTGAAGATCCCTAGCCATTCTCTTACCACTACCTCCCTTCCACACCAACCATTGAATGCTGCTTCTACACATGTTCTCATACCTCTGGTCACAAAAGAGAGAGTTAGGTTTATATCTTCTGTCTCCTAAAATAGGCATTTGAGAATGGGGAAGAATGAATTTTTTTTTAATATTTAAAGGAACTACACATTTTTATGGAGAAAGTCAACTTCGTATACAAACAGGACAATATGCAAGTATCAAAACGAGAAAGTTAATGTACTGTGCAGCTTTTCAAAGCAGACAAGGGCAGGAAGATACCACAATCAAGGAGAAAATGAACTATACAAAGTACAAATGTACAACTATATTAATATATTTTGGGGCTCCAATCTACCAAAGTAAGCTCTATTTCTTTACAAAAGTGAATAAGCAAATTAAACCTTTCCATTATGTGAAGTCATGAAATCAACTAAGACACCAAAGTACTTTTATTGTGTAACACTCTTCTAAATTTAGGCCAGTGAGCACCAACACTATTTTGTTAGGCAATTAGACAACAATTTAACAAGAGGTGCCTAGTATGTGTAACTTGATATTGGTGCTTCTCCACTGCATCCAGGGAAAGACCCACTGAGACCACACAGTGCCTCTCTATAAACAGTCCAATCGGGCATCCAGTTGCACCACATGATGGCATGAGAACAGGAGGATGGCCAAGGACCATCAATTCTTTCCAAATAAGTGTAATTCTTCTTGGTATTCGGATATCACACTAAGCACTGATCCAGGCCCTCCATCATCCCTTTCTCCTGCCCTGACCAGCCTCCAGCCTTTCTCTTTGCCTTGAACGGACCTTGGCCAGATTAATTTTCCTAAACCAGTGGTAGCAGCCAAGCTCCTCTGCCCCAGGGAGTGCCCCATTTGCACACTCTGGCCCTGCTACCTCTCAGCCATACCAACCATTGCTCCCTAGCAAAATCTGCCACTGCACCTAGAACAGTTTTGATGTGACTGTTCTATCTACCTTCATCCACCTGAGAATACCTAGCCACCTTCTCCTCACTTTCTCCAAGTTCCTTAAATTCTAGTTCTTGACTCCTCTAGTCTAAAGGGCTCTCCTTTTCCAACTTCTAATAGCAATAGAATTTGCCATGGCTCTATTTGCCACCATGCAGAAGGAAAAAATTGTGCAGAAGAGTAAAGCCAGTGCACAGAGAGAAGCTGAAATAGGAAGTGGTTTTTATGTATGAATCTAAGGATCTTTCAGTCCTTTCTGAAATTAGGCAAATTGATCATTTTTTATACACCCCTCCAACCACAATAGCTAAAATAAAAAATAAAAACAGTTTTAACAGAAGACAAAACTAATGTTGGCAAGAGGATTAAGCAAATGGAACTCTCATATACTGCTAGTAAGAGAGTGAATTCCTCAATCTTTTTGAGAAAACAACAACTAAAGTTTAGCATACGCTTGCTCCATGAGCTGGCAATTCCTATAAAGCAAATGCACAAATGCACCAGGGGAGACACACTGGAATGTTCACAGCTGCATTAACTGTAATACCCAAATACTAGAAACAATGCAAATGTGCACCAACTGTAGAAGGAATACATAACTTGCATGAGTAAGTAAAATGATGTAAAATACAGCAATGTAAACAAATGAAGTTAGCCCATACTACAACATAGGTAAATCTCATAAAGATAATTGGATGAAAGAAGCCAAACACAGCAAGAAAATGGGGTAAAGGTTAGAAAGGACATGAAGGAGCTTTTGAGATTCCGATAATGTTCTGTTAAATGAACTGGAGGTTGGTTACATGGACGTGTTTGTTTTGTGGAAACTGATGAAACTGCACTCTGATAAGAATTTCTCTTACACATGTTACAAATAACTTATACTAAGGTGTGTGTATGTGTGAGAGACCTACTGACCCAGACCCAGACCCAGACCCAGACCCAGACCCAGCCGGAGCACAGGCAAAGGAGGAAATAGTCCAGAGAGCATGAATAGCATCTGTAAGCACGGAGGGCTGGCTTCATGGGCGTGGGATCTGTGCATTGGCAGAAGACCCCACACAGATAGGGTCCTGAACTCGGTTCAGTGCTCTACTGTTGCTGTCTTACAACTCTTACAACTTTTAAACCTGTATTTTTTTTCTCACCCTGAGCCCTGCTGATTTCCTAGCCAATTCTGAGTACAGGTTTCTTGCCAGTTCCCAGTATATCTAGTCGATCTGAGAACAGGTCACTGAATTGAAGAGATTCAATCTCCAAGAGCACTTTGGGATAGCTTTTCTGGGTAACCATAACTGCAACTGCCTTCACTATAAAGTCCCAGAGAAGTCAGTTGATGTTAAATCCCACAGTGGGTCAACAAGAAGTGGGGGGTGGGGGGTGGGGGGCGGGGGGCGTCGTGGAGGGAGTTGTTACCCTCTGGGCCCTGAAAAGGTTCCTGAATGAACCAGCAAAACCACTTGGTCCAGTCAGATATTAGGAGGAGCATTGTTTCCCCACTCTGCTGGTTGCTACATTTCTGGCTTCTTTTCCTATTAAGGGGTAGAATTACAAATTTGAGAACAACTGGATGTGTTTATCTTAGCTCCCCCTTCTCCCTGTGAGGAATAGCTGCTCTTCGGGAGCAGGTGGTTTCTGGTACATCTTTAGGGGAGGGTCTCTGCAGCATGTGAGGGAAGAGGCTGCCTTTTCAGGTACCACCAATTTTTTGGGGGGGAAGGATGAGTGTGCCGAATTCTGGGGGCACTAACAAATGTAAACCATACCCTCCATCCTGGTTTTTACAGCTAATAAAGGTGACATTTGGCTTAGACATTCCTCTCCTTTGTCTTAGTTTTCAAATCATTCAGAACCTGGCTGGGAAAGGGAGCTGACCAGATTTCTGACCACCTAGAAAATTGCTCTGCTTTGTCGCCTTTTTAAAAATGGCAGTGGAATTCTTGTGCGAGAGCCACCTTTAAAGTTTCATGACCGCATTCACAGGATGAAAACCCTCCTCCAGGCTGGCCTCTATGTGCTAGGTTTCCAGGCAGGAAGTCCTGCATCTTAGAAAAAATAGCCTTCTCCTCTCTCCAAATACTAATGAGCTTGCTTCTCCTCTCCTCCCTCCCACTGCTGGGTGCCTTTGCAAGGAGGAATCCAGCCTGTCATCACTGGGCAACCAGACCACCAAGGTTAGTGACTCTCTCAGTCCTAGCAGGTAGGCATCTCACCCAAAAATCGCTTTCTGCTAAATTAAATCCAATTTCATACCCTGGATTGAACAGCTGATACCACAGCTTGACCATGGGCTCTATTTTCTGCCTGAATTTTTCTCAGAGTTAATCTGCTGAAGGCCCAGGAAATTTTCTGGGGTTATTCCACATAAAAGGAAGAACTCTTATTTTCAACTGAGATAAAATTACCAGGGTACACCTCACTCAAATAACTGCTCTTTCTGACTCTGGTTAACCAGTCTGGTGATGGTACTCAATTTCCATTAGCTCCAAGGAAACTTTTCTTTCTCATGTGATGGTAGCAATAAGAACATTTTTTGTTTACCTGCTATCAACCTACAAAGTTCCAAATAGGAGTGCTGCATTTTTGTCACTTTCTCATTTTTTTGAGAACTTGTCCCTCGGTGACTTATTCTATTCATGTGAACTTAAACCTGCACAATTTCATGCTACCATTCATTCATTATCTGCTTATTCATTCAGCAACATAGCACTAAGTGAATGTTCATTCCCCCCCCCCCCCACCCTACTATTCTTCTGCAAACCTTTGTTATTCAGTGCCTTCTTCATAGCACCTTTCCCAAAAAACCTTCCTTGATTAAGTCCATCTTATTCCGATGAGGGCTCTCTGATCTGATTGATTTCTTCTGTACCTACTCACTATTAACAGCTTCGTCTGAAGCAAACTGCTTCATCTGGTTATTACCAAACTCCCAATTCTAACACCCATGGCTTCCTCACATACCATTAAGCTGTATTCATGTCCACAGATTTTCAAATGGGGAGGAGGATTAGCAGTGAATCAGTCTAAAAAGAGGGTCCTTAAAGGTCCTTTGTAGTTTATAAAAAGCATATCCAGTATTTTACTATATTTCAAATAATATTTGTATTGATTTTTGCAAAACAAGCTATAGTTTGAAGTGTAGTTTGATAAAATATCCCTGAGCTATGGGAATATAAAGAAAATATAATAATTCTCAGTGGGGACATGTCACTCTAGGGAATGACCAGATCCCGAGCCAGGAAGGCAAGGTTTTTCTCTCTGTTTGCCCTAGAAGTACTGGGTTCATCTCTGCCCAGAATATGTTCCATGTTTCATATGCCTTTGTTCTAACTCTTTCCTTGGAATTCTCTTCCTTCTCCACTATGAAATCAGTGAGTTCTCAGTGAAATCACTATGAAATAACTATGTGCTCAGTGAGGTATTACAAACATCACTGCATACTTTGACTTTCTTGGTTCTACTGACTATAAGTGACCTTTCTTCTGAATGCCCTATAAGATGCCTCAACTATGGCTCAAATTTCACTGTGGCAAATATTAACACATTTTTATCCACCCACCCTCATGTAAGTTCCTTGAGGGTAATCATCCACAACAAGTATGACTTTTACTCCAGAACTTTAGGATACAACAGAAATCATTCTTTCTCTAAACCAAATTAAATTAGTTCTAAGCTTTGCCACCTGACTGGAGAAGTGTTAAAGTTCAGTCTTTGGTGGGCTACCTCCTCACATCTGCCTTCCTCTGTCCTCCTTCCACCACCATGAGACTATACAATGATACTGGGTTTACATGGAACCAGGTAACATGGACAAGGGGCTTCTCCTTTTAATAGAGTAATACCAGCCTTGGTGCTCCCTTTCTAAGCCCACATGCACAGTTTGAATGAAGTGGCCCCACCACCTCATGTTCATATCCCAAGTCTAGGCTAAAGCTACTCTCGACAAGGCAAATCTTGGTCTCTTCTGAACCCCATGTCCTTCACCCTCTTTGACGTTGACTGTGTTCTAGCATCTGCCTTGGCATCTATTTTATATGTACTTACTCCCTCCAGTGAGGCCCACCTCTAATCCTGAAAGGAAGAAATCATCTTAGTCACATTTTTATCTCCTGCCAGTAGCTCATGTAGTGCCTCAAATTTAAGGTATTGAATGAATAGTTAATCATCTTCTGTTCTTTCCTCTTCAATCTCAAGAGATGCTTTCTGGAGCATACAACCTGTAGTGTATAATTCAGCCCCAAAACTCCCCTGTCAGCCACTGACACAGCCCCAGTAAATTTCTTACCTGTCATCATAACTATTTGCGCCATTACATAATCATGTTTCTTTGTGCCACTAGGCAGCAAGCTCCATAGGGGTAGAAGTGACATCTATTTTTGCTCTCTGTATTCCTTGTCTAGAGGTCTGATATCCAGTGGCCATTCAAATAATGACTTAAATAATAAAGGTCTCGTCCCCCTACCATCAAGGTATTTCTCCTCCAGCCACGCTTTTGGTTTCTGATATGTCCAAAGCCATGGGGTAATAGTTCTCCCCTAAGGTAAAAGAAGAGGCTCCTCCCACTCCAGGACCTTCCTCAAAAAGCAGAACATCCAGATCTTCATCCAGCTCTAAGCCACATTGCACCACCTCCGCCTCGCCTTCATGTCTCTTTCCTGTTAGGAAAACTCCATACCCCTTTCAACTTTTTCTGCTTCCAAGAGAGGTGCATGCAAGCTTGAGTAGGAATGACAGGTCACTCACATTTCCGTATAAAAAGCCCTTTAGGGGTCATTCAGGTCATTCTCTAAATACTATTTTCTACCACTAGCATGTGTAGCAATAGGGATTTTAACATGTTTGAAAATAGCAAAGAATTCAATTAATGTTCTGGACACTTGAAAACTAACAGTTGTGTGAATGACATTGATCTCATTTTAGACTAGTCTAGGGATCTGTGAGGACCCTAGTTTCTCAGTACTCATGGAAAAGATCTTAGTTACTTAAAGTTTAAATGGACCTCTTCTAAAAAAAATAAATCTAGGGTCTAGATCTGTACTTTCCCACATAGTAGGTATTAGTCATCTGTGGCTATTTAAATTTCAATTAAAAATTAAATTTCTCTTAGGGCACCTGGGTGGCTCAGTCGGTTAAGCATCCGACTTCGGCTCAGGTCATGATGTCACGGTTCATGAGTTTGAGCCCCACATCAGGCTCTATGTTAGGCTCTGTGCTGACAACTCAGAACCCGGAGCCTGCTTCGGATTCTGTCCCCCCCCCACCCCTCCCCCATTCACACTCTGTCTCTCACACAAAAATCAATAAACGTTAAAAACATTTTTTTAAATTACATTTCTCAGTCTCACTAATCACATACCAAGTGCTCAGTAGTCACATGTGGCTGGTGGCTACCACATTGAACAGTGTTCTATCATATTTCAGTACAGAAAGTTCTATGGAATGGCACCACTCAAGATACCTTGAGCACACACCAAGTTGAAAACTCATCTCTGCAAGAGGACTTGCATTAAATTGGAAATGTTCAATAAACAACCACCTTTTTTCCTATGTGCCAGACTCTGTTGTACCTGCTTCACACACAGCATATCATTATATATTCACAACCTGGGAGATAAGTGGTATATTCCTACTCTTCTAAACTCATTTTCTAGCACTGCCATTGCAAAATATCACAGCATGGCTGTGTGTGATGGAAAACAGAAGACCAGTACAATGAGTCAGATGAATGGCTCTACTTACTCACTTCCCCTTTCTTCCTCTTTGCTCTCTGACCATTTGGGCATAAATGTGTCGTGATGAGATGGGTTATAAGTCCAAACCAAGAGAGACAGTAATGTTAGTAATAAATCCTTCCCAGAGCCCTTCCTGAAAGGGAAGCCTCCCAGGTGGGGAATGAGCAGCCACCACTCAGAGCAGAGCCAATGTGGGGCACCATATGGCTCAAGTTGAAACAGTTCAGGAATGCCATCATCACCCACTGGGATTTTTGTGATGAAATATGCTAATTACAAATCAGTATGATGGGCAGGGAGTAAGAAGCACCAATTCTCTTCCACAGAAATAAAAATAACATGCAGCCAGCTCTCTATTAAACACAGAAACTGGAGCAAGGAGAACATAGGCAATTAGAGTTATAGACAAGTCCAAAGCTTTTCTTTAGCAAGTGAGCTCATTTTCAGAGGCTTCAAAACTGATTCTAATGTAATAAACAGAGATGGCAATGTTGTGAATGCAACACACACACATACGCGAGCGTGAGCGCGCGCGCGCGCGCACACACACACACACACACACACACACACACACACACACAGCTTGACTTGGGAAAATCCCATGGGAACCAGCCCAGATACCCATTCAGGCTTGACATGCTCCTGCCGAGCCTTTAGTCATCATGTTCATAAACTCACCACTCTTTCAGGACCTTTGGGCTTAATGCAAATTAATTAAACTGCCATGCAGCTCATTTGACCATTATTGAGGTTTTAAAATAATTAAGAGTGAAAGCAATTGATTAAAGCCTTTCCAGGCTGCTGTAGTGGTTTATGAATTATATAAGTTCCATATTAATGTGACTCCTCAGTGACTGCAGATTAGCTGGGGGGATATTAAGATGGAATAAAGAGGCAACAGTAGCCATGACATCTTTTTGTTCTGTATTCCCCAACAGCTTTCCAGGGCATCCAATGTGGAGGCAAAAAATTACCACACTATATTTCAATAGCATTTTACAAATAGGATAATATTGCTTGTCCCATTTGATCCTCCCACTAATTCTATGAATTTGGTAAGGCTGGTGTTACTCTCTTTATTTTACGTGAAAAGAAACTAAAGCTTTAACAAGTTAAGAGCCTCACAGAGCAGGAATGTAGTCAAACACCCAGGACTAACTCCCAATCCAGTGTTCCTCCAGTATACCATGGTGCCTCTCTTAAGGATAATGCTCCTCCAAAGACATTTGGAACCGGTCTGTAATTTCTAAAGAGAAAAGTTCTTTACTTTGGCTTAAAGCAAGGATTCACATATTGAAATAGAGAAAGATTTTCACTAAGGGAAGAATAGAAATATTTTTGCTGTGTTTTCCCCTTACATTCCATTAAAACTACAGAAAGAAAAAAAACAGAGAAATAACACCATTTAATTTTTTTAAGTTTATTTATTTTGAGAGAGAGAGAGAGCAAGTGCAAGCAGGGGAGAGGCAGAGAGAAGAGAGAGAATCCCAAGCAGGTTCCACTGTCAAAATGCAGCCTGACTCAAGACTCAGACCCACAAACCATGATATCATGATTGAGCTGAAGTCAAGAGTTGGACCCTCAACCAACTGAGCCACCCAGGTGCCCAAATAACACCATTTTAAATAAGGAAGCAAGCACATAGCCAAAACATAATGAAGTACACCTTGCACATACTACAAGATCTGAGTCTGAGGGAATATGGTGAGAGCTACCCCACCTACCTCAGACAAGGGTGTTCCAGAAGTTGGGGCTGTAGTTAGATTTAGGAGAATACAGGATGTATTGAATGGACAGGTACACAAAGAGCACTTTTAGGATGCTGGAAACATTCTTTACCTGGTTAATGGTTAAATAAGTATGTTTACTTTGTATACTTAAGGTTGGTGTACTTTTAGGAGTATTATACTTAAGTAGAAAGAAATACATTTTATTGCCACAAAAGTCATAGTCAATGATCATTACATTAAAGCCAACGATCTTACCAATAAAGATCCAGTGTCAAAGATAGTCATAGAAAAGATAGAGAACAGTTCTATTAACTGAACACCTATATCAATTTAACTCTACAGAGTTCAGTTCTTCATTTTTTTAAAATATGAAATTTATTGTTAAATTGGTTTCCATAAACATCCAGTGCTCATCCCAACATGTGCCCTCTTTAATGCCTACCACCCACTTTCCCCTCCCTCTCACCACTCCCCCATCAACTCTCAGTTTCTTCTCAGTTTTTAAGAGTCTCTTATGGTTTGCCTCTTTCCCTCTCTGTAACTTTTTTCCCCTTCCCCTCCCCCGTGGTCTTCTGTTAAGTTTCTCAGGATCCACACAAGAGTGAAAACATATGGTATATGTCTTTCTCTGTATGACTTATTTCACTTAGCATAACACTCTCCAGTTCCATCCATGTTGCTACAAAAGGCCATATTTCATTCTTTCTCATTGCCAAGTAGTATTCCACTGTATATATAAACCACAACTTCTTTATCCATTCATCAGTTGATAGACATTTAGACTCTTTCCATAATTTGGCTATTGTTGAAAGTGCTGCTATAAACATTGGGGTGCATTTGCCCCTATGCATCAGCACTCCTATATCCCTTGGGTAAATTCCTAGCAGTGCCATTGCTGGGTCATAGGGTAGATCTATTTTTAATTTTCTGAGGAAACTCCACACTGTTTTCCAAACTGGCAGCTGCACCAGTTGGCATTCCCACCAACAATGCAAGAGGGTTCCGGTTTCTCCACATCCTTGCCAGCATCTATAGTCTCCTGATTTGTTCATTTTAGCCACTCTGACTGGCGTGAGGTGATATCTCAGTGTGGTTTTGATTTGTATTTCCCTGATGAGGAGTGATGTTGAGCATCTTTTCATGTGCCTGTTGGCCATCCGGATGTCTTCTTTAGAGAAGTGTCTATTCATGTCTTCTGCCTATTTCTTCTCTGGATTATTTGTTTTTCAGGTGTGTAGTTTGGTGAGTTCTTTATAGATTTTGGATAGTAGCCCTGTATCCAATATGTCATTTTCAAATATCTTTTCTCATTCCATTGGTTGCCTTTTAGTTTTGTTGATTGTTTCCTTTGCAGTGCAGAAGCTTTTTATCTTCATGAGGTCCAAATAGTCCCTCATGAATATGGATGCAAAAATTCTCAACAAGATACTAGCAAATTGAATTCAACAGCATATAAAAAAAAATATTCACCATGATCAAATGGGATTCATTCCTGGGCTGCAGAGCTGGTTCAGTATTCACAAATCAGTCAGTGTGATCCATCACATTAATAAAAGAAAAGAACCATATGATCCTGTCAATCAATGCAGAAAAAGCATTTGACAAAATTCAGCATCATTTCTTAATAAAAACCCTCCAGAAAGTCAAGATATAAGGAACATACTTAAATGTCATAAAAGCCATTTATGAAAAGCCCACAGTGAATATCATCCTCAATGGGGAAAAACTGAGAGACTTCCCCCTGAGATCAGGAACATGACAGGGATGTCCACTCTCACTGTTGTTGTTTAACATAGTGTTGGAAGTGCTAGCATCGGCAATCAGACAACAAAAGGAAATCAAAGGCATCAAAATTGGCAAAGATGAAGTCAAGCTTTCACTTTTTGCAGATGACATGATATTACACATGGAAAACCTGGTAGACTCCACCAAAAGTCTGCTAGAACTGATACATGAATTCAGCAAAGTCGCAGGATACAAAATCAATGTACAGAAATCAGTTGCATTCCTATACACTAATAATGAAGCAACAGAAAAAGAAACTGATCCCATTCACAATTGCACCAAGAAGCATAAAATTCCTAGTAATAAACCTAACCAAAGATGTAAAAGATCTGTGTACTGAAAACTGTAGAAAGCTTATGAAGGAAATTGAAGAAGATACAAAGAAATGGAAAAACATTTCGTACTCATGGATTGGAAGAAAAAATGTTAAGATATCAATACTACCCAAAGCTATCTGCACATTCAATGCAGTCCCAACCAAAATTGCACCAGCATTCTTCTCGAAGCTAGAACAAGCAATCCTAAAATTTGTATGGAACCACAAAAGACCTCAAATAGCCAAAATAATATTGAAGAAGAAGACCAAAGCAGGAGGCATCACAATCCCAGACTTTAGCCTCTACTACAAAGTTGTAATCATCCAAACAGCATGGTATTGGCACAAAAACAGACACATAGACCAATGGGATAGAATAGAGACTCCAAAATTGGACCCACAAAAGTACCTCCAACTAATCTTTGACAAAGCAGGAAAGAATATCCAGTGGAAACAAGACAGTCTCTAACAAACGGTGCTGGGAGAACTGGACAGCAACATGCAGAAGAATGAAACTTCTTACACCATTCACAAAAATAAATTCAAAATGGATAAAGGACCTGAATGTGAGACAGGAAACCATCAAAACCCTGGAGGAGAAAGCAGGAAAAAAACCTCTCTGACCTCAGCTGCAGCAATTCCTTACTTGTCACATCTCCAGAGCTCAGTTCTTCAGAAGGGCTAGGAGAGAGGAATCTGAAAGAGAAACACTGCCAATAAACTATTCCTGTTTTCTTTTTAATTTTTTGATTAAATTCTTTATTTAGATGTAATTGACATAGCCATAAAATTCACCTTTTTAATATAAATTCCATAGGTTTTGCACATATTTTTTCCCCACTCAGTAGGTTGCCTTTTCGTTTTATTGATGGTGTCGTTTGCTGTGCAGAAGTTTTTAAGTTTAATGTCCCACTTGTTTGTTTTTATTGTCTTTGCTTTGGTGACAAATCTAAAAAAATCATCTCCAAGACCCATGTCAAGGAGCCTAATGCCTATATTTTCCTCCAAGAGTTTGATGTTTACTTTCAAATCTTTAAACTCTTTAAAGTTAGTTTCTCTGTATGGCTTAAAATAATGGTCCAGATTCATCATTTTGTGTATGGCTATCCAGTTTTCTCAGCACCATTTAATGAAGAGACTATCCTTTCCCCCATTGTATATTCTTGATTCATTTGTCATTAATAAATTGATCATATATGCATGAGTTTATTTCTGGGTTCTCCATTCTATTCTATCAATCCATGCATCTGATTTTATGACAATATCATACTGTTTTGATTACTGTAGGTTTGTAATATAGTTTGAAATCGGGAAGTAGGCCTCCAGGTTTGTTTTACTTTGTCAAGATTTCTTTGGCTATTTGGGATCTTTTGTGGTTCCATACAAATTGTAGGATTTTTTATTTATCTGTGAAAAATGCCATTGGAATTTTGATTGGGATTGCATTGAATCTGTAGATCATTATGGGTAGTATGGACATTATAAAAACATTAATTCTTCTAGTCTATGAATACAGAATGTTTTTTCCATTTATTTGTGTTTTCTTCAATTTGTTTCACCAAGTTCTTACAGTTTTCAGAGTACATGTTCTTTACTTCCTTCATTAAATTTATTCCTAGGCATTTTATTCTTTGTGATGCATTGGAAATGGGATTGTTTTCTTAACTTCTCTTTATGAGAGTTTATTATTAGTATATATAAATGCAACTGATTTTCTATATTGATTTTATACCCTGCAGTTTTACTGAATTGATTTCTTAGATCTAACAGTTTTTGATAGTTCTTAGGGTTTCTAAATATAACATCATGTCATCTGCAAATAGTGACATTTTTAATTCTACCTTTCCAATTTGGATGACTTGTATTTCTTTTCCTTGCCTAATTGCTCTAAGACTTCCAGCACAATGCTGATGAAAGTGACAAGAATCAGCATCTTTGTCTTGTTCCTGACCTTATAGGGAAAGCTTTCAGCTTTTTACCATTGAGGATGTTGTTAGCTATGGGTTTGTCATATATGGCCTTCATTATGTTAAGGTATATTCCCTCTAAATTATTTTTGTTGAGAGTTTTTTTTAATGGTAAATGGTTGTTGAATTTTGTCAAATGCTTTTTCTGTATCTATTTAGATGATCATATGATTCTTATTCTTCATCTTGTTACTGTGCTGTAGTATTACATTTATTTTCTGATGTTCACCATCTTAGCATCCCTAGAATAAATCCCATTTGATCACAATGTATGATCCTTTTAATAGATTATTGAACTTAGTTTGTTAATGTTTTGTTGAGGATTTTTGTATCTATGTTTGTCAGGAATATTGGCCTCTAATTTTCTTATCTTGTATCATTTTTGTCTGGATTTGTTTTCAGGATAATGGTGGCTTTCAAAAATGAGTTTGGAAAAAAATTTAAAAAAATATGTTTGGAAGAGCCCTCATCTTATATTTTTTACAAGAGTTTGAGAAAGATTGGTACTAATTCCTCTTTAAATGTTTGGTAGAATTTGCAGGTGAAATTGCCTGGTCCTTATCTTTTGTTTGAAGGTATTTTAAATTTATTTTAACATTTATTTATTTTTGAGAGACAGAGAGGGACAAAGCATGAGCAGGGGAGGGGCAGAGACAGAGGGAGACACAGAATCCAAAGCAGGCTCCAGGCTCTGAGCTGTCAGCACAGAGCCCAATGCAGAGCTTGAACCCATGAGTGGTGAGATCATGACCTGAGCCAAAGTCGGACGCTTAACCGACTGAGCCATCCAGGTGCCTCTGTTTGAAGGTTTTTGGTTAATCAATTTCCTTACTAGTAATTGGATTGTTCAGATTTCTATTTCTTCATGATTTAGTCTTGGTAAGTTGTATGTTTCTGGGAATTTAGCTATTTCTTCTAGGTTGTCCAATGTGTTGGTACATAATTATTCATAGTAGTTTCTTGTGATGTTTTGTATTACTGTGGTATCATCAGTTTGATGTCTTCTCTTCCATTTGATTTTGTTTCCTTTGTGAGTCTAGTTAAATATTTGTGAATTTTGTTTATCTTTTCAAAGAACCATCTTTGAGTTTCATTGACTTCTTTCTATTGTCTTTTTAGTGTCTGTTTCATTTATTTCTGCTCCAAATCTTTGTTATTTTCTTCCTTCAACTAACTTTGGGCTTTGTTTCTTCTTTTCTTAGTTTTTTGTGTTATAATGTTAGATTATTTGAGATTTTTCTTATTTCTTGAGGCAGAATAAATCTTACTGGAAAGCTAAGCATATAGTAAAGGTAGTGGATTAATCACTTATAAGACTAATATGAAGTTTAGAAGACAAAAGTAAAAATAGCCATAATTACAATAGTTAAGAGATACACAAGAGAAAAAGATGTAAAATCTGACATTGAAAACAAATGTTTTCAATCACTGTGAAGGGCTAATGCTACAAGTGCTTTTGCTACATCCCATAAGTTTTGGTATGTTCTGTTTATGTTTATCTCAAGGTATTTTTAAATTTCTCTTTGGAGTTCTCCTTTGGCCCATTAGATATTTAGTAGCTGGAATTTTCCAGTTTTCTTCATGTAATTAATTTCTGGTTTCATACCATTGGAGTTGAAAAAGTTGTTTGATGTTATTTAAATATTTTTAAATGTGTTAAGACTTGTTTTTTGTCTAATATATGATCTATCTTGGAAAATAGTCCATGTACACTTGAAAAGAATAGGTAATCTGTTGCTTTTGGATGGAAGTTTTCTATAAATATCGGTAAAGTCCATCTGTTCCAGCGTGTCATATACGGTCAATGTTTCCTTATTGATTTTCTATCTGGTTGATTTACCCATCAATGTACATGAAGTATAAAAGTCCCCTACTATTATTGGATTTCTGTCTACTTTTCCTTTTAGGCTTTTTAATATCTGCTTTATATATTTGGATGCTTGCATGTTGGATGCATAAATATTTACAAATGTTATGTCTTCTTGTTGGATGGATCCCTTTATTATTATGTAATACTCCTCTTTGTCTCTTACTACAGTCTTTGTTTTAAAGTTTATTTTGTCAGATGTAAGTATAGCTACTCCAGCTTTCTTTTGCTTTCCATATGCATGGAACATCTTTTTCCATCCTTTCATTTTCACCCTGTGTGTGTCCTTACATCTAACGTGAATCTTTTGTCAGTAGCATATAGATGGGCCTTGGGTTTTTTTTTGTTTTTTTTTTTTTAAATCCATTCAGTCACTCTATGTCTTTTGATTTGAGAATTTAGTGCATATACATTTACAGTAATTATTGACAGTTGTGTATTTATCCTATTCTGCTGATTGTTTTCTGGTTCTTTTTATAGTTCCTCTCTGTCCCTGTCTTGTTCTCTTCCTTGTGGCTTTATGCCTTTTTTTAGTGTTATGCTTATGTTTCTTTCTCTTTATTTTTTGTGTATTTATTATAGGTATGTGGTTACCATGAGGTTTACATATAACCTATATCTATAATATTCTGTTTTATGTTTTTTGATGTCATATTTTAGATCTTTTTATCTTGTGTATCCCTTAACTAATTAATTATAGCTATTGTTACCACTTTTGTCTTTTAAACTTCATACTAGCCTTATAAGTGATTAATCCACTACTTTTACTATATATTTACCTTACCAGTAAGATTTACTCTTCCATAAGTGTTTCTTGTTACTAATTAGCACTCTTTCTTTCCAGCTTAAAGAAGTCCCTTTAACATCCTTGTAAGGTTGATTTACGGCTGGTGAACTCCTTTCTTTAGCTTTTGCTTATCTGGAAAACTCTTTCTCCTTCCTTCAATCCTGATAACTTTGCAGGATAGAGTATTGTCAGCTGGGTTTTGTTTGTTTTTTTTTCTTTGAGCACTTTGAATATATTGTGCTACTCCTTTCTGGCCTACCAAGTTTCTGCTGAAAAATCTGCTGATTGTCTTATGCAGGTTTCCTTGTTTTTCTCTTGCTGCTTTTAAGATTCTCACCTTGTCTTTAACTTTTGAAATTTTCATTATATTGTGTTTTTGTGTGGATCTCTTTGGGTTCATCTTATTTGAACTCTCAGCTTCTGTTTCCTTCCCCAGATTAAGGAAGTTTTGAACCATTATTTTCTCAATAAGATTTCTGCCATTTCTTCTCTCTCTTCTTCTGAGAGCCCTATAATGTGAATGTTATCCCATTTGGTAGTGTCCCATAAGTCCCTTATGCTATCTACCTTTTTTTCCTCCTGCTTGGATGGGCAAATTCTACTTCCTTGTCTTCAAGTTGTCTAATTCTTTCTTCTGTTTCATCTAATCTCCTGCTAGACTCTTCTAGGGTGCTTTGTAGTTTATTTATTGTAATCTTCAGCTCTGTGACTTCTGTTTGGTTCTTTATTCATTCTCCAAGTCTTTGTTGAAGTTCTCACTGTGTTCATGTATTCTAACCAGTTCAGTGAGCATCTTTATGACCATTACTTTGAGCTCTTTTTCAGGCAAATTACTTTTTTATTATTGTATTAAAGTTTTATTAAAACTTTATTTTATTAAATAACTAGTTAATAAAATTTATTAAATAAGCTATTTAATAAAATTTATTAAATAAGCTATTTAACAAATTTTATTAAAGTTTTTTCATTAAAGTTTTATTACATTAAAGTTTTTTTCCTGAGGTTTTTATCTTGTTCTTTCATTTAGAACATATTCCTCTGTTTCTTCTTTTTGCTTGACTCTCTGTGTTCATTTCTTTTTTTTTTTTAATTTTTTTTCAACGTTTTTTATTTATTTTTGGGACAGAGAGAGACAGAGCATGAACGGGGGAGGGGCAGAGAGAGAGGGAGACACAGAATCGGAAACAGGCTCCAGGCTCCGAGCCATCAGCCCAGAGCCCGACGCGGGGCTCGAACTCACGGACCGCGAGATCGTGACCTGGCTGAAGTCGGACGCTTAACCGACTGCGCCACCCAGGCGCCCCTCTGTGTTCATTTCTATATAGTAAATGAAACAACCACCTCTCCCAGTTTTGAAGGAATGGTCTCATGTAGGAGATGAAACTTGTCATTCAACCCTGACTTGGCTCTTTGTCATCTCTCCAATCCTTGTGCTTGTCCAAGCAGTCTATTATTTTTTTAATGGCTCTCAATGGTTGAACATGTGCCAAGATCTGTCACTGTCCCCTATAGGTAGGATCTCAGCACCTAGATTCAGCCTGTTTGGAAGCCAGACCCTCTGGGAGCATCTTTTAAAAATATGCAAATATATACATTCCTTTGGGACCATGAGCATGAGCCCCACTAGCCACCAGAGCCAGGTAATCAGGAGATAGCCCCTGATGGTAGCAGCATCCATAGAACTGGAGTTCCAGACGTGAAAACCAGTGTGTGTAAGCTCCCCTCCAGGAGATATCAGTGCTCTTGATTCTGTTAAAAACAAAGTGAAAAGATAACACCCACTCTCCTATATCCCTAGAGAGGATTACAGTCTACCTATACTTGTGTGCCTTTCATGGTGCTTCTATGAAGGTAACCTAATAGGCCTCTTTCACAGAAAGACTGGGTGCTTCATCTGTAGCTTCTCTGTAGTGCTCTGGGGATGGTAGCTAGGTAAGAGCTCTTTCTCCATTTGTTTCAGTCTTGTGAGACCTACAAATGATAAGCCTGGATGGCCATCACAGCCAGATGATCTAGAGGTATTCCATGGGTGGCAGTCACAAAATTCAGCATGCCAAACATGTATACGAGCTCCCTTTCAGGAGAGATACTGGTGACCTGAAGTGAGGCAGAGGGAAATCACAAACCCACTGGCCTCAATTGGCTTTCAAAGAAAGATATTTTGGTAATCACTGGTGGTGGTGATTAAAGTTGTGATGCCTGATGTGGGGTCAGAGCCCTTTTATAGTTATGGAGAAGCTTAAGCCTGTGAGTTCTCTCCTGGTTATGGGTCACCACATCGAGGCATGTGGTTTATGGCAAGATTGTGTCTCAGCCTCTTCTACCAGCTTGGATGTGGGTTTTTTTCTCATTTACCCAATGTGTCGGAGTTGCTCAGTTAGTGCTTGGATTTTTTTCAGTGAAAAATTTTCCATATATAGCTTTAGATACAGTGTTTCCATGAAAGGAGGTAATTTCAGGATCCTTCTATGTCACCATCTTGAATTGGAACATGTCTTTTTTTTTTACATTGCTAGATTAGTTTGACAGTATTTTGTAAATAATTTTTTAGTCTATATTCATAAGGGATATTAACCTATAGTTTTCTTACGTTGTCTTTGTCTTGTTTTAAAATGAATTGAGAAGTGTTCCTTCTTCTCTATTTTTTGGAAGACTATATAAAAATAGGTGTTGATTCTCTAAATGACTGGTGGAGGGGCACCTGGGTGACTCAGTCAGTCCAACTCTTGATTTCAGCTCAGGTCATGATCTCGCATTTGAGCCCCACACCAGGCACTGCTCTCAGCGCAAAGCCTACTTCCAATACTCCATCTCCCTCTCTGCCCCTGCCCTGTTTGCACACACGCTTTCTCTCTCTCTCTCTCTCTCTCTCTCTCAAAAATAAACTTTTAAAAACTTTAAAAAGAAATAAAACAAAATAAATGATTGGTGGAATTCACAATGAAGCCTAGGCTTTTTTTGGGGAATGTTTTTGATTACTAATTCAATCTCATTATTCGTTAGAGATCTCTTCAGGTGTTCTCTTTCTTCTTGAGTCAGTTTGGGTAGTTTTTTGTTTCTTTCTAGAAGTTTGTCCATTCCATCAGTTTTCTAATTTGTTGGCATGCAATTATTCATGGCCATATGATCATTTTTATTTCTGTAAGGTCAAGAGTGAAGCTCCCCTCTTTCATCCCTGATTTTATTAATTTGAGTCTTCTCTCTTTTATTTCCTCATATGCCTAGCTAAACGTTTGTTAATTTTGTTGGTCTTTTCAAAGGACCACTGGAGTAAACAAAAAGCAGTATTTATTTACGTTCATTGTAAGAATTCCCCATGTAGAGAGGCTCCATTTCAGCATTCAGCAGCTGAATGTCATGGAAGATCCAGGTCACTTCTGTCTGTCTGCCCTGTGATTCTCATGTTGGCTTGGCCCCTGTTTGCCCCTCCTCATGGCTGCCACCCTGCAGGTATCTATGCAGACCTGATAGCGTCCAGTAGAGAAGTAAAAAACAACAAAGTATTTTCAAGACTTTCCTGCAGATCCTCCCCTGTGTTTCATTGACAGAACTGAATCACATGCTCATCCCCAGTACAGTCTATAACAACGCATAATGAGGACACACAGAAGATGATGAAACCCAACCAAAGTTATAACAAGAAAGAAGGCACCCAATAAATTCTGCCTGCTGTTTAAAATGTAGTTAAACAAATGTAACTCTAATTCCTGACAGCTTTTCATAATTTTGTACTTATTTTATTTTAGAGAGAGAGAGCACAAGTGGGAGAGAAGGGCATAGGGAGAAAGAGAGAGAATCTCAAGCAAACTCCACACTCAGCATGGAGCCTGACACGGGGCTCGATCCCATGACCCCTGGGATCTGAGCCAGTATCAAGAGCTGGCTGCTCAATCGACTGAGCCACCTAAGCATTCCCATTTTTCACAGTTTTAAAATGAATTTTAGGAAGTGTGTGTTTGTTTTTTTTTTTTTTTTTTTAAGAAACTGATATCTCACGCTGGAAGAAACATTTGGCTAAAGTTAGCACTTATTTGGGATTCTTTTCTTCATATCAATAACAATATTTTTTTATTTTACAAATATGCATGCTATAATCCTAAATTTCTAAAAACAAAAAGAACTCATAAGGGGTAGTTATTTTTACTCAAATATAAATATCCCCAGGAGTGGTTATATTAAATAAATGTAAACTGTCCATAGTTATTTTTTATGTCATTACCAGCCATCAATATCTTGGTCCTAATTAGCCCAGCTTGGTTTATCTGTCATATTAGAAAGCAAAACAGAGCACAGTTTGGGAAGAAAGAAGAGTTTGGAAAGTTGATAGAACTGAAAGGGATGTTGTGGTTGGGAGAGGCCTGGAGGGGTCCTGAGCAGCTCTCAGATAGCAAAGAGCCATGTGGGATAGGCACATGAGCTCTGGACAGATGGTTTTCCTGTATCTCTCCCTTCTAAATGCACAGAAATCCTCTTGTGGAACATTCGAGATCTGAACCACAGTATCTATTTAATATTGACAATATGGCCTTGGGCCAGAAGTTGATGATACAAGGATGAATACGACTAGGTTCCTGCCCTCAAGCACTCACAGTCTAATGGGAAAGATGAACTCATAAAATGCAATTTTGAGCGTAACAATGGAGGTGCAATGGCATGAGCTACAGCAGCTGCCCAGAGGGGGTGGTGATTAATTCAGTTTCAAAAGGCAGAGACAACTCTATAGAGAAAAAACAAAAATCACAGGATGCTTTTGAGTTTATCACGTATACAGCAGAAGAAAGGATTTTCCGAAAACTGAGCAGAGGTTTGAAGCAGCGTGACCTGCTTCGGGAACTGCAAGACAACTGATGTTGATAATAGTGTGGCCGTGGAAGGCAATAAAACCAGAGCAGGGAGATGGGGACTAGACCTCAGAACACCTTTCTTGCCTTGCTAGGGAGAGTGAAGCTTATCCTGGGGATCATGGGAGTCATGAAAATTTTTAAGCAAAGAAACGTCCCAATTTGCATCTATGGTGAACACACCGGATCAGGCCAGTTGGAAGGCCCATTAAAAGGGTGGTGAAGATGATCGATGTTGGAACTAGCAAAGTGACAGTAAGAAAAAACAAGAAAACAGGCACTGTCTATGAGGCTTGGTGGAAAAAAGCAGTAAAATATGCCACGTAGACCTCTGGTTTGAGGAACTAGGTAGGCATATGCTGGAAGTGAGGTCATACCAAAGCACGCTGAACCCAAGGTGTCATTGGACAGGCCAGGGAGGGCTCATATTTAGCAACTCAGCATAGGTATCTTCCCAAAATACAAACTAGGAGGCGTGAGGTGGCATCTCCCGAAGATACAAAGGAGGGTCAAATTGCCTGGGGAGAGAAGAAAAAGTGTGAAGGGACACTAGAGGGGCCTCCTCCATTCAGGAATGAGGGAAGCGGTCCACAAAGGAGACTGAGCAACGACAATCAGAGGTAGAAGGGGAGACAAGAAAAAACAGGCCATTTGTATCCAAAGGTGAAAAAATTCCTCAAAGTGAATCATGGTCTCTGTTAAAAAAAAATTTTTTTTAGAGGGGCGCCTGGGTGGCTCAGTGGGTTGAGTGTCCGATTTTGGCTCAGGTCATGATCTCACGGCATGCGAGTTTGAGCCCTGCATCAGGTTTTGTGCTGACAGCTCAGAGCCTGGAGGCTGCTTCGGATTCTGTGTCTCCCTCTCTGCCCCTTCCCTACTTGTGCTCTCTCTCTCAGAAATAATAAATGAATAAGCTTTTAAAAAACTAAAAGAAGAAAAGAGGAAAGGAGATGAGAAGGAGGAAGAAGAGGAGGAGACACATCCATGCATCATTGGCAGAGAATGATCTCTAAGTGTCCCAGAACTCTGCTGCTAGTTTTCTCTGCCATTTCTCTGGGGAAGGGGGGATGTGGACAGATGAGGCCTATGTATGCAGGGACTGGAGGAGGGAGCAGCAGAAGCCTGAGCTGCTTCTAGCCACCCATCATCCTCCATCTACCTGGCCTTGAGTGGGGGAGCTTTCTTGGTCATTTTGTACAGCAAGTGCATTCTCAAATGGAGGTTTCCAGCAACTAAATATTAGGAACGTTTCAACCTCCCTCACGAGTAGTCCTCTTCCTCCACCTGACTTCATGAGAAAAAAACCTGAGGCCCTCCCAGAGGCAGCTGAGGAGAAGCCTGAGCAATTGCTTTCCCTTTGATTCCATTCTGCCACGGGCTGTGAGCTACCAGCAGAAGCTTCGTGCAGCCAGCGGCCCAGCAGTGGCCTGCTTGCTCTGCAGTCTGAAGGTGGATGGATCTGTTTAAGGACCCCCCACACAGAATCTATGAACATGGCGAAGACACCATCCCAGTCAACTTAGGGAACAGGGGGAAAACATAATTTTACCAAGAGTCTACTCAGTGCCAGGCACCAGGTTTGAGCTACATGTCTGGTAGCTCATTACATAGCCGCTGAAGTATGGCCTTTCCTTCCTGTTGCCGAAACTCAGCTGGGCATCCTCCCTAAGACCATTTCACTATTAGTGAATGGCAGAGACAGGGTTTGACACCATGTCTGCATGTCCCAAAGTCCAGAATTTTTCCCTCTATAGTTTCTATTATTTTTGTAATTCGTAGACTTTTTTTTATACTTTATTTTTGAGAGAGAGAGCACACAAGCAGGGGAGGGTCGGGGAGAGAGAGACAGACAGACAGAATTCCACATCAGCATGGAGCCCGATGTGGGGCTTGAACTCAAGAACCCCTGAGATCATGACCTGAGACAAAATCAAGTTGGATACTTAACTGCCTGAGCCACCCAAGTACCCCTTATTTTTGCATTCCTCAGATTCCAATATGCAGATGAGCCTGGGATAAAGACATGTGTCCCTGCAATGTTGTATGCAAACTGAATTTTTGTAACCCAGGTCGTATTTCAAGTATCCTAAGTTTCGTGACAAATCCTCTTTCTACATAAAACAACACTTTCTGAGAGCAAAGAGCCATTCCCTAATTTATCTCCAGTTTCATGTGTCAAGTTTCCTTAAAGTGGAGCTCACCTCTGCCACTAAAGAAACCATATACCTTAAAAAAGCACCAAATCCAAAGTCTCACTTTGTTTTTGGTGAGAGCCAGGAAGCAGAGCCGGGGAGCTCTCACAGTGGCCCCTGGAGGGACACCCCACTGTTCTGATCTGTTCTCTGCAGGCAGTTTCTCTGTCCTGAGGAGATAGCCAGAGCCCAGGGCCGCCTCCTGAGCCCCACTCTCTCAGGTCATTGCAGACTTTTGTTTCTGCACATTCTTGGGAGTTCCGGGGAGGTGCGCAGAACCTGGCTCGGCGCAGATCTGCCCCTACCTTCTGGTCAGGTGGACCTCTCAAGCAGAAACAGGCTCTGGGAGACTTGACTGCATCGCTTGAATGTATCTGGGGAACTGACTCCTCTGCCTAAGCTTAACTTAAGTCTCTAGGCAAGTTTGTCCTTCCCTTACTCCACCCACCTTGTCATCAAGTTGGTGAATCGGATGGCAAGCAAGGGACAGCTGCATAAACACCCTCCCCCTTGCTGCGTCTGTTGTGAATTTATGAGGAAGCTCAAGTAAGTCCCTGTATACCCTCATGGGCCGAGTCTGGACAGATGCTGTCCTCTTCGCTTGGATTTAAACTCTACAGCAGGCTCATCTTTTGTGCTGGTCCTCTGTGTCATCCACCAGATGTTTCACGGTCTCCTCCTGAGCACAGTTAGGATTGTACTTCCCAGCCCCTTTAAAGATGGGCCTGGACATGGGGCCGCTTCAGTCAGTAAGATGTAAGCAGAGGTATCACGTGTCATTTGTTAGGCAGAAACTTTAGGAGCCAGCTTTAGAAGCACTGAGGTAAAGCTGCTGTCAGCCTGGGTCCCTAAAAGATATTGAACAGAGCTGCTTGCCAAACTCCACTGGTCACGAAGCAAAAAAAGAAAGCCAAATTGCTTTTTATGAATTCGTCTTTCCCATTAGACTGTGAGTGCTTGAGGGCAGGAACCGAGTTGAGTTGTATTCATCTTTGCCTCCTATGTAGCCAGCAAGTATTTCTTGCACTTTCCTACCTCACGTGTTCGCATTTCCTTCCCTTCCAGATCCCAACCCAGATGCCCCCTTCCTCCTTTTCTCCTCCTCAGGCACCCATTCCACCACCCCCCCCCCCCCCATCTCCTCCCCTGTCAGGACAGAATTGCCATGTTGTTGGCCATGTTCTCCACTCAGAGGGATTCTAGGCTCTTGGAGACAGAGAACCTATAACCAACCCTGAATTCAGCCCCAGACTCAACACACAGATTTGAGAGCTTAAGAGGTAATTAATAAATATTTGCCAATTGACTGGTAAATGCCTTGGTTATTCATACTACAACTATTTATGAAGTGCCTCTGGAGTTCTAGGTACTAAGTAATGAGAAGAATAGTAACAACCATCATAATAAATGAGCTGTTACCATGTGCCAGCTACTGTGATAGGCACTAGAAATATATTATTTAATCCCATCGCCATAGTATTGTTGTCTCTCTTGCACAGATAGGTAAGCCAGGCCATGCCAGGCCAGGTTAAGTAACTTGTTCAGTGTCACCCAGCTAGCAATCCTCAGAGCCAGAGTTCAAATCCAAACCTGACAGGCTCTCAAAACTATAAGCAGCCTTTTAAAGGTGGGGTGGGGGGAACCCAGACTGTTTTTAGATGGCCATATCCTTGGCTGCTGTCTTAAAGTGCTTCAGTTTCTCAAACATTTGGCGTGTTCCTTAAAGAGTGTGAGTCCCAGTTTGCCAGCTAGGCATCGGTCTCTATTCTAGGACCTGAAACCGGCCACTAGGTGGCACTGAAAAAGTGTGTCTGAGACACAAAAGCCAGCAAGCCAGGGTGTTTCTGGCTTTAAGGGGTTCCTAGAGATGAGCTGTGCAAACAGGGAGGCAAAGCTGCCCAGAAGGAAATAAGCCAAGGGTCAAAGAAATGGACTGGAAAACATATTTCCTGAGGTGGTGATTGCTTATAGAAAAAGATAGCAGTAGATCTGCACGCTCGTATTTCTGTGAAAATCCTAATCCTGAGAAATGCAGACTATTTAAATACATCTGTTTACCAGAAGCACACAGAAATCCCCATGAGTGCTCCAAAGAAAGGAGAATTATAGGCACAATCACTGACAGCAAGGATGTCCAAACACCTTAAAAGTCCCTGTTGAAACAGCAGCTCTTAAATGATTCAACTGCCTCTTAGCCAAAACACATAGCAACAGCCATAAATACACTGTAATTGAGATCACACTCGGAGCAAAGGAAACTTTGAAAATATTTCATTTAGTATCTCCAAGGAGTCCTAGATATTCCCCATGAATGAGGGCATTGTCAAATTATTTAGCTAGAGCCAGCTGTGCATTGTCTGAGTGAGAAAACACCTAGAGATTGCTGTGTTTAGTAGGAAGCACGGCCCACTTGGCCCACATCCCTGACCTCAGGGTCCTGCTGGAGTCCCGGGTACGTGCTGTGTCCCATACCCCTGCTGCTCGAAAGTGGTTCACAAAGCACTTCCCAGCTGTGAATTGTCTGCCGATATACAAGGAGATAAGCCCAGGATGTGAGAGTGAGCCCTGGAAATTTGGATAGCAATCAGACCTTGCCATGACATCGGGGCTGTGATCAGTTCAACAGGGTCGGACCAGTTGAAGTACTACAAATGTGCTGGTGAGTCATGGGTGTCAGGAGATAGGAACCAGCCCTGTGCGATAAACCTACTTGCCCATCTGAAACACAATGGCAATAAACTTGAGAAGCACTGTCCCAAGGCAGATTTCTCCAGCTCTGCCTGCCCAGGGCCCCAGCCTTGCTTGGGAGGCTAAGGTTGCTAGCTGGGTAGTGATCAAGGCCGTGTGGGGTTCCTTTGAAGTCAGGGAGAACTAGATCCCACTGCCTCTAGTTACCAGCTGTGTGGTGTTAGGCACGTTACCTTTGGATCTTTTGGATCTTTCGTTTCCTTAGTCCTGAAATGGGGCTAATATTATATACTTTACCGAGCATTGGGAGAGCTTGGAAAGAGAGAGATGTGGTGAGATTGTGAACACTCTGATGGTTTTCACCTCTTTCTCAATCTCTCTCTGTAAACGGTGCTCTTGATCTGTTTGGAGAGTTTTTGAAAATGAACTCCTCTTGGTCCTCACGAGAACATTGTTATTCCTGCCATCTTGAAGGTTCATTAGAACCAAAGCTCTGGATTCAATCAGTTACCAAATTCTTCTGGGAAGAGAGGAGAGTATTATAGAGAAAAGAAGGACAAGGGGATAAGGAATAGTGTAAAGGGGAAGGAAGCATTCTCTTCCTTCCAAAGAAGATCTTAAGACCTGACACAGAAGAAGTGAAGGATGAAGAAGGCCATGGAGCAAGAGCTCAATGCTGATTCTACAGGAAGGTTCCAGAAGAGAGGGCCCACAAACCTGGAACAGCGGAAAGGGTCCATGGGGCCTAGAACTCCCAGGACGGTCTGGTCCTGGTCCCAGGACAACTGGGTTCTGAGTATCCCAGTTCACAGGTGAGCCCAGCACCCCTCACTTGTCTCAGGCCCTGTATAGCCCTATCCCCAGGGAGATCTTAACTTTGCCCCCAGCACCTCATCCAGTGACCACCTGGGCAGGTGAGGCCATTCCAGGACACATCACCTTGCGGCTTCCTGTTATCCTCTCATCCAGTAAATAATATCTGAACACCTGCTAAGTGCCAGGCACTGTTCTGACACTGGACACTCAGCAGTCAACATAACACAGTTCCTTCTGTCCTGGAACTCATTTTCCCCGCATGGTGGGAAGAAGACTAAGAAATGTCAAATAAATGACAGTCCTCCCCTGTCACTTGCTTCAGCATAGACAGTGTGCTCTGTGAGTATTTAACTTTACACTCTGGACAGGGATTTTCCTGCTGAGGCCCACAAATCGAGTTCAGGGAAGTTCATGAACTTGGATGGGAAAAAAAAAATTACATCTTTATTTTCATTACCTCTAACTAGAATTTAGCATTCCCTTTAAGCACGAATGCAGACAACCGTAGAAGTTCCTGTGACTTTGCAACTAGTAGAAATTACAGATATTTGCACATTCCATTACTGTTGCAGGTGTTTTAAAATATCATTTATGCTCATCACTGCTCCCCCAATCCTGGCAGTTCTGAGACCTGCCACCAGACTTTAATATTTAACACATTGATAAAGAAGCACATATATTATTATATTACACATATCTGATTTTCAGTTTTGATGACTGTATTCAATATACCTGGTTTCCTTCATTTACAAGCATTACTTGTAAACATTAGTGTGGGAAGGGATCCCTGGGTTTTACTACCTCATCAGAAAGGTCCAAGGCACAGAAAGGATTAAGAACCTATGCTCTAGGGTCTGCTGTTCCTTAACATTTGAAGGACCCTTATCAGGAACCCAGACCTTCCAGTTAGCCCCCCATTAACAATCCCAATTAGTCATGCACACCATACAGTTCTTTTTTTTCTTTAATTTTTAAATTTTATTTAAATCCAAGTTAGTTAACATATAGTGTAGTGATGGTTTCAGGAGTAGAACCCAGTGATTCATCACTTACATGTAACACCTGGGGCTCATCCCAATAAGTACCCGCCTAATGCACATCACCCATCTAACCCCTTACCCCACCCACCTCCCCTCCAGCAACCCTCAGTTTGTTCTCTGTATTTAAGAGTCTCTTATGGTTTGCCTATCTGTTTTTATCTTATTTTTCCTTCCCTTCCCCTATGTTCATTTGTTTTATTCTGAGGAAGCTTCCCAATCTGGCTATTTTGATCAGTGCTAGAAGGTTTCTAAATTAGCATCTGGAATATTAAAAGCCATTTTTCATTGGTCCAATAGTGGTGTTCAATATATGTAGAATGAAGGCAAATACTGCTAGGCATGCATGAACCTCTATGAAGAGGAATATAAGAATCTAGTGAACCCAGAGGCCTAAACCCTCTGAGTTGGGACACCTGAACTGGGACTCCCATTTGATCTTGTGTTGAGATACCTAGAAGACATTCCAAGAGCATAGTTAAGCCATCTGCCTGTCTTGTCTGGAATATTATCTCGACCTTCAGCCAAAGCTTTGTGCAAGGTGCTGTAGAAGGACCTGGGGAACTGAGGGCTGAGGCTTCCACAAGTCTACACGACAACGTTGTATGACTGTGCTTGCTTGCTACGTTATTTGAATGAGTGGCAGAATCCTCAAGACCTGCTTCCCTTGTGCCATACTACCTGGAAGTAAGGTGGTGGGAAGGAGACTTGGAGAGAAATGGAGACCACCCAATGAGAACACAAGCTATTTAGAGAACACAAGCTATATGAGGACACAAGTGGTTAGCCACCACCACTTGCATTAGGCAGAGACTCAGAGGCAGGCAGAGGAGTGGGAAGGTGTTGCGTGGGCAAAGGGAAGGTTTCTGGTATGCTCTCATTGCTGGTTATTGGTATGAGGAAGTTGGAGACAGACTAATTAGAAGCAGAGGATCTCATGTGATTAGTTTGGGGAGTATTTTTTGCATTCTCTGGTTGGTTCTGAGTTGGAAGTGAGGACCCAAACAAAACAAAACAAAATGAGGAAGTTGGCGGTCGTTGACCATGTCCTGATCTTTCTGGACTTGTTGCTGCAGAGGCTGTGGTTTGGCTTCCTGGACTAGTTGCCAAAGAGGGTGTGGAACAGAGTTGTATTGCCATATATGGTCTGGTCACTGTGCATTGGCTCTTCCATCTGTCAGGGCCTATAGAGCTCACCTACCTCTAGCAGTGACATACAAGGGATGTCTGCCAAAATCAACCTCAGGGCTATGAAAGGCCTATTCTGCTTAGGTCTGTTGACAGCAGGTACATATGCACACTGACATCTCTAGCCCAGTAATGGTCTTGAATACCTTGTAGGGTAATGTTGAGCCAATGTCTCATATTTTTACTTGGAACAGCCATAGTAAATATGTCTTATCCCCTGATGTGATGTGGTTAATGATACCCAATCCATAGGTAAAGATCTGGACACAGTCCCTGACACTAAGAACTTAAGAAAGTAGAGCTTCTCTCTCTCTCTCAAGAAGAGGTAGCATTTTGCTAAGGAGTTAGGATCTATGCCAGTACATCTCAACCAGGAGCTCCCCAGGGAACATTTGGCAGTGAATGAAGACATTTCTGATCATCACAAGGCAGGGGTAAAAGATGCTATTAGCGTCTAGTGGGTAGAGGCCAGGGTTGCTGCCAGACATCCTTCAATACACAGGACAGATCCACAGCAAAGAATTATCCAGTCCCAAAGTCAGTCACGCTGAGGCTGCCTGTCCATGGAGAAAAATGGAGGAAGTGTGGCTAACAGAGGGGTGTTCTGGTGACAGGTCAGCATAGTGATCAAGAGAGAGGACTCTGCATTGAGAAGGTGGCTTGGAACCCGTGCCTGCCACTTCCTGGAGACTCCAGACAAGTTGCTTAACTTCTCTATTAGTGGTACCTCTCTGATAGGATTTATTGTGAACTGATCTAAGCCAATTACATCTCCTACATTTCTTAGGTTCCTTAAGGCACATACCAGTAACCTAAGGGGGTTGAGGTAAGGGAGAGCTGGCCAGCTCTTTCTCTACAAGCCAGCTGTCAAGACAAAAAGAAAGGAAATTTCAAAATTCTACCACGCATGAAGACGTTTGTGAGCAAGCCACCCAGAAGTACTTCTAGTGCCTGTCTGTAAGGCCCACGAAGTCCCAGCTTTCAGTCCCTAATGGTCCACCCCTCTTTCCTCCAAGGCAGATACACAGTGAGGAGGAGGCAGGAGTCTATTAATGTTAATCAGCCACCAAATCTTCCTCCTGGCTCATGGCTAGACACCAGACAGATCAGGGCTTTAGCTCTCCTGAGTTATTTCTAAAAATTCAGGCTGGAGGTTTCTCTGAATCTTTATACCCAACTCATGCTAGGGTAGAAAACATTTCTAAAATATTTTATCCAGCCCAAATATCTTGAAGATCTGCTTGCATTAGCTTAACTGAAAGCCCTCTTTCTCTCCCCCTCCCCCTCCCCCCATGCGCGCGCGTGCGCGCGCGCGCGCGCACACACACACACACACACACACAAATATATTGTCTAAACTAAATCCCGACAACATAACAGAGCTTAGAGAGATCACATGTATAAAGCATTTAGCACTCTTCCTGGAATATCAGTAAATATACAATATATGTTTGATATTAATGTGATCATGTTTAATTTTTTAAGTTTATTTATTTATTTTGAGAGAGAAAGAAGGAGGGCTAGTAGGGGAGGAGCAGTGAGAAAGGGAGAGAGAGAGAGAGAATCCCAAGCAGAGTCCGTATTGGCAACGCAGAACCAGATGCGGGACTCGAACTCATAAACCATGAGATCATGACCTGAGCGGAAACCAAGAGTTGGACGCTTAACCGACTGAGCCGCCCAGGCACCTCTTAACCATAATCATTTTAAAAGCCCCTCCTCCAGCTCCTTGAAGAAAGGAAGGACAGTTTTAATATCTGAGAGTGGTGTAGGAAAGAAAGGCTGTGGCATTTTTTGAGCAGCTACCGTGAAGCTACCCACTTCACACGCTTTGTGGCATTTAACTGGCACAACTACCTGGCCAGGTGGCTTGATTATCACCAATCCCCATATGAGGAAGCTGAAGCTCAGATGGCACAGGCACCTCGCCCACACAGCCGGTAGGTGCCAGAGCCAAGACTGAAACTCTCTTGGATGGGAAAGTCTGTAGTAGCCTCTGCCGCCTCCCCAGAGTGTGCTGTGAACTCTCAGTGATAGGGAGATATTCAGACTCAGAAGTATCAGGAAGATAAAGCTGGAGGAGTAGGAGGCAAGTGGGAATTACACAGAATCACTGCTGGAGGCTGCCAGCCAAGATTTCCATGGGAGACCAGGGGACATGGTGTGATAGATGGAGAGCTAACAGGGTATTCACTTCTTGGAGGTTGTCGTGGGGTGGGTTCTCTCAGAAGCAGAACTTGAACCAAAGATTTGGTGCAGGTCACAAAACAGAGAGTAGGGGCAGGCAGCAGGCTGGGGAAGGGGAGAGGGCAGACTTTTGTACAACCACACCACTCGGCATCAGGGTGGGGCCATGGCTCTTAGGCAGCCCTTGAGCTCTTCAGGCTATTCTGGCTCTTCAGTTAACCCTGGAGTGATTGCTCCAGTGAACTTGGGCAGTCCTCTGAAGGCACACAGAGGTGGGGGACCAACACACAGCAAATAAAAGGAGTCCCCGGGCTCTGGGCAGGGCACCAGCAGCGTGGTGGTCATTGCCAGGTCATGGCCAGGATCCAAAGGGATTTATCCTTCAACATCCAGTAAAATCCAAGTCCTTCCCCTGACCCTGCTGGCCTCCTGGCTGACCCTGCCTAGACATGTAACTCAGTCCTCCTGCTCTTGCCTCCCTTGTTCTGCTCCAGCCACACTGGCCTCCCCACAGTCCTTCAGAGACACGAAGCACACCCCATCTTCAGCCTGTGCAGTTGCTAGTCTCTGCTCAGGACACTCTTCCTGGAGAGCTCTCACTTTTTCCAGGGCTTGCCCCAAAGGACATCATCTTGCCCCATCACCCTTCTAAAAGTTGGGCCCCTGCCCCTCTTTCCTTTACCCTGCGTGTCTTTTCCCCATCACCACCTGATTTTGTATTTTTTTTAAATATGAAATTCATTGTCAAATTGGTTTCCATACAACACTTGGTGCTCATCCCAACAGGTGCCCTCCTCAATGCCCATCACCCACTTTCCCCTCCCTCCCCATCAACCCTCAGTTTATTCTCAGTTTTTAAGAGTCTCTTAGGGTTTGCCTCCCTCCCTAACTTTTTTTTTCCCTTCCCCTCTCCCATGGTCTTCTGTTAAGTTGCTCAGGATCCACGTAAGAGTGAAAACATATGGTACCTGTCTTTCTCTGACTTATTTCACTTAGCATAACATCTCCAGTTCCATCCACGTTGCTACAAAAGGCCATATTTCATTCTTTCTCATTGACAAATAGTATTCTATTGTGTGTATAAACCACAATTTCTTTATTCATCAGTTGATAGATTTAGGCTCTTTCCATAATTTGGCTATTGTTGAAAATACTGCTATAAACATTGGGGTACAAATGCCCCTATGCATCAGCACTCCTGTATCCCTTGGGTAAATTCCTAGCAGTGCTATTGCTGGGTCATGGGGTAGATCTATTTTTAATTTTCTGAGGAACCTCCACACTGTTTTCCAGAGTGGCTGCACCAGTTTGCATTCCCACCAACAGTACAAGAGGATTCCTGTTTCTCCACATCCTCTCCAGCATCTATAGTATCCTGATTTGTTCATTTTAGCCACTCTGACTGGTGTGAGGTGACATCTCAGTGTGGTTTTGATTTGTATTTCCCTGATGAGGAGTGATGTTGAGCATATTTTCATGTGCCTGTTGGCCATCTGGATGTATTCATTAGAGACGTGGATGTCTATTCATGTCTTCTGCCCATTTCTTCACTGGATTATTTGTTTTTCGGGTGTGGAGTTTGGTGAGTTCTTTATAGATTTTGGATACTAGCCCTTTGTCTGATATGTCATTTGCAAATATCTTTTCCCATTCCATTGGTTGCCTTTTAGTTTTGTTGATTGTTTCCTTTGCAGTGCAGAAGCTTTTTATCTTCATGAGGTCCCAATAGTTCATGTTTGCTTTTAATTTCCTTGCCTTTAGAGATGTGTCCAGAAAGAAATTGCTGCGTCTGAGGTCAGAGAGGTTTTTTCCTGCTTTCTCCTCTAGGGTTTTGATGGTTTCCTGTCTTACATTCAGGTCCTTTAACCATTTTGAGTTTATTTTTGTGAATGGTGTAAGAAAGTGGTCTAGTTTCAATCTTCTGCATGCTGCTGTCCAGTTCTGCCAGCACCATTTGTTAAAGAGACTGTCTTTTTTCCGTTGGATGTTCTTTCCTGCTTTGTCAAAGATGAGTTGTCCATACTTTTGTGTGTCCAATTCTGGAGTCTCTATTCTATTACATTGGTCTATGTGTCTGTTTTTGTGCCAATACCATGCTGTCTTGATGATGTCTCCTGCTTTGGTCTATTTCTTCAATATTACTTTGACCTCCCTATTTGAAGTCTTTTGTGGTTCCATACAAACTTTAGGATTGCTTGTTCTAGCTTCGAGAAAAATGCTGGTGCAATTTTGGTTGGGATTGCATTGAATGTGTAGATTGCTTTGGGTAGTATTGACATTTTAACAACATTTATTCTTCCAATCCATGAGCACGGAATGTTTTTCCATTTCTCCATTTTCCAATGTATCTTCTTCAGTTTCCTTCATAAGCTTTCTATAGTTTTCAGCATACAGATTTTTTACATCTTTGGTTAGATTTATTCCTAGGTATTTTATGCTTCTTGGTGCAATTGTGAATGGGATCAGCTTCTTTATTTGTCTTTCTGTTGCTTCATTATTAGTGTATAGGAATGCAACTGATTTCTGTACATTGATTTTGTATCCTGCGACTTTGCTGAATTCATGTATCAGTTCTAGCAGACTTTTGGTGGAGTCTGTCGGGTTTTCCATGTGTAATATCATGTCATCTGCAAAAAGTGAAAGCTTGGCTTCATCTTTGCCAATTTTGGTGCCTTTGATTTCCTTTTGTTGTCTGATTGCTGATGCTAGCACTTCCAACACTATGTTAAACAACAATGTTGAGAGTGGACATCCCTGTCGTGCTCCTGATCTCAGGAGGAAAGCTCTCAGTTTTTCCCCATTGAGGATGATATTAGCTGTGGGCTTTTCATAAATGGCTTTTATGATGTTTAAGTATGCTCCTTCTATCTCGACTTTCTCAGGGGTTTTTGTTAAGAAAGGATGTTGAATTTTGTCAAATGCTTTTTCTGCATCGATTGACAGTATCATATGGTTCTTATCTTTTCTTTTATTAATGTGATGTATCCCACTGATTGATTTGTGATTGTTGAACCAGCCCTGCAGCCCAGGAATGAATCCCACTTGATCATGGTGAGTAATTCTTTTTATATGCTGTTGAATTCGATTTGCTAGTATCTTGTTGAGAATTTTTGCATCCATATTCATCAGGGATATTGGCCTGTAGTTCTCTTTTTTTTTTTTTTTTTTTTGCTGGGTCTCTGATTTAGGAATCAAAGTAATGCTGGCTTCATAGAATGAGTTTGGAACTTTTCCTTCCCTTTCTATTTTTCGGAACAGCTTGAGAAGGATAGGTATTATCTCTGCTTTAAATGTCTGGTAGAATTCTCCTGGGAAGCCATCTGGTCCTGGACTCTTATTTGTTGAGAGATTTTTGATAACTGATTCCATTTCTTTGCTGGTTATGGATCTTTTCAAGTTTTCTATTTCTTGAGTTTTGGAAGTGTGTGAGTGCTTAGGAATTTGTCCATTTCTTCCAGGTTGTCCAGTTTGTTGGCACATATTTTTTCATAGTATTCCCTGATAATTGCTTGTATTTCTGAGGGATTGGTTGTAATAGTTCCATTTTTATTCATGATTTTATCTATTTGGGTCATCTCCCTTTTCTTTTTGAGAAGCCTGGCTAGAGGTTTATCAATTTTGTTTATTTTTTCAAAAAACCAACTCTTGGTTTCATGGATCTGCTCTACAGTTTTTTTAGATTCTATATTGTTTATTTCTGCTCTGATCTTTATTATTTCTCTTCTTCTGCTGGGTTTGGGGTGTCTTTGCTGTTCTGCTTCTATTTCCTTTAGGTGTTCTGTTAAATTTTGTATTTGGGATTTTTCTTGTTTCTTGAGATAGGCCTGGATTGCAATGTATTTTCCTCTCAGGACTGCCTTGGCTGGATCCCAAAGCATTTGGATTGTTGTATTTTCATTTTCATTTGTTTCCATATATTTTTTAATTTCTTCTCTAATTGCCTGGTTGACCCATTCATTCTTTAATAGGGTGTTCTTTAACCTCCATGCTTTTGGAGGTTTTCCAGACTTTTTCCTGTGGTTGATTTCAAGCTTCATAGCATTGTGGTCTGAAAGTGTGTGTGGTATGATCTCAATTCTTTTATACTTATGAAGGGCTGTTTTGTGACCCAGTATGTGATCTATCTTGGAGAATGTTCCATGTGCACTCGAGAAGAAAGTATATTCTGTTGCTTTGGGATGCAGAGTTCTAAATATATCTGTCAAGTCGATCTGATCCAATGTATCATTCAGGGCCCTTTGTTTCTTTATTGATCCTGTGTCTAGATGATTGATCCATTACTGTAAGTGGAGTATTAAAGTCCCCTGCAATTACCACATTCTTATCAATAAGGTTGCTTATGTTTGTGATTGTTTTATATATTTGGGGGCTCCCATGTTCGGCACATAGACGTTTATAATTGTTAGCTCTTCCTGATGGATAGACCCTGTAATTATTATATAATGTCCTTCTTCATCTCTTGTTATAGCCTTTAATTTAAAGTCTAGTTTGTGTGATATAAGTGTGGCTACTCCAGCTTTCTTTTGACTTCCAGTAGCATGATAGATCTCCATCCCCTCACTTTCAATCTGAAGGTGTCTTCAGGTCTCAAATGAGTCTCTTATAGACAGCAAATAGATGGGTCTTGTTTTTTTATCCATTCTGATACCCTATGTCTTTTGGATGGAGCATTTAGTCCATTTACTTTCAGTGTTGTTATAGAAAGATATGGGTTTAGAGTCATTGTGATGTCTGTAGATTTCATGCTTGTAGTGATGTCTCTGGTACTTTGTGGTCCTTGCAACATTTTACTCACAGAATCCCCTTAGGATCTCTTGTAGGGCTGGTTTAGTGGTGATGAATTCCTTCAGTTTTTGTTTGAGAGGACCTTTATCTCTCCTTCTATTTTGAATGACAGACTTGGTGGATAAAGGATTCTCAGCTGCATATTTTTTTCTGTTCATCACATTGAAGATTTCCTGCCATTCCTTTCTGGCCTGCCAAGTTTCAGTAGATAGGTATATCACTAGTCTTATTGGTCTCTCTTTATATGTTAGAGCATGTTTATCCCCAGCTGCTCTCAGAATTTTCTCTTTATCCTTGTATTTTGCCAGTTTCACTATGATATGTCATGCAGAAGGTCAATTCAAGTTATGTCTGAAGGGAGTTCTCTGTGCCTCTTGGATTTCAATGTCTTTTTCCTTCCCCAGATCAGGGAAGTTCTCAGCTATGATTTCTTCAAGTACACCTTCAGCCCCTTTCTCTCTCTCTTCCTCTTCTGGAATTCCTATTATAAGGTAATTGTTGTGTTTGATTGCATCACTTAGTTCTCTAATTCTCCCCTCATACTCCTGGATTTTTTTATCTTTTTCCCAGCTTCCTCTTTTTCCACAATTTTATCTTCTAATTCACCTATTCTCTCCTCTGCCTGTTCAATCCAAGCTGTGGTCACCCCCATTTTATTTTGCACCTCATTTATAGCATTTTTTAGCTCCTCCTATTTCTTAGTCCCTTGATCTCTGTAGCAATAGATTCTCTGCTGTCCTCTATACTTTTTTCAAGCCCAGCAATTAATTTTATGACTATTAGTCTAAATTCTTGTTCCGTTATATTGCTTAAATCGTTTTTGATCAATTCGTTAGCTGTCGCTACTTCCTGGAGTTTCTTTTGAGAAGAATTCTTCCGTTCCGTCATTTTGAATAGTCCCTGAGGTGGCGTGGAACTGCAGGGCACTTCCCCTGTGCTGTCTGGACTAACTTGTGTTGGTGGGCAGGGCCACAGTCAGACCTGATGTCTGTCCCCAGCCCACCACTGGGGCCAGAATCAGACTGGTGTGTACCTTATCTTCCCCTCTCCCAGGGGCAGGACTCACTGTGGAGTGGTGTGGCCCCTGTCTGGGCTACTTGCACACTGCCAGACTTATGGTGCTGCTTTGATGGGATCCGGCATATTAGCCGGGTGGATCCGCAAGGTGCACAGGGGTGGGAGGGGCAGGCTCAGCTTGCTTTGCTGTAGGTGGTCCCCTGCGGGAGGGGCCCTGCAGAGCTGGGAGGGAGGCCGACCCGTCGGAGGGATAGATCCACAGAAGCACAGCATTGGGCGCTTGCGTGGTGCAAGCAAATTGGGTGACCAGAACTCGTTCCCTTTGGGATTTCTGCTGGGGGATGAGTGAGGGAGATGGCACTTGCCAGCCCCTTTGTTCCCCGCTGAGCTGAGCTCTGTCTTCTGGGGCTCAACACCTTTTCCTCCCAGTGTCCTCTCACCCTCCCTGCTCTCCGGGAGCAGACCTGTTCACTTTTAACATTCCAGATGTTAAGTCCCGCTGGCTGTCAGAACTCACACAGTCTGCCCCCTCCGCTTTTGCAAGCCAGACTCGAGGGCTCTGCCTTGCTGGGCGGGCTGCCCCGCCACTGCCCAGGCTCCCTCCTGCCAGTCCATGTAACGCACACCACTTCTCCACCCTTCCTACCCTCTTCCGTGGGCCTCTCATCTACACTTGGCCCTGGAGAGTCCGTTCTGCTAGTCTTCTGGCAGTTTTCTGGGTTATTTAGGCAGATGTGGGTGGAATCTAAGCAATCAGCAGGACGCTGTGAGCCCAGCGTCCTCCTACACTGCCATCTTCTCTCCTGGTTTTGTAGTATATGTATTCCTTTGTTAACTTGTTTGTTGTGAGCCTCATGACAGAGAAATGTAAGCTCTATGAGGTCACGGACTTCTCTGCCTGCTTTGATCACTGTTTCTTCAGTTGTCTAGAACACTGGTACAGAGTACAAGTCAATAAACACTTGCTGAATGAATACATGAATCCCTAGAACATATTGCCTACGATAGCATTACTGGTAGCCAGAATTCCCTGGGGAAATGTATTATAAATGCAGATTCTTGAATCATTCCCTGACTGGAAAGGAGAAGAATGCTGAGGGTTCCCTTGGGAGTGTTACCTCCCATACAGCTGTGCAGAGGCCTCCAGAAGAAGGTGCAAGGTCAGTAATACAACAAATATCTGCTTGGCTACCCAGAGAGCCTGGGCCTTGGCCCCAGGGTCCCAGCCCTGCCCTCTCTGCCAGGTTGCCAGACCCCAAGCCCATCCAGGAAACAGCAGAACTGTCAGATTTAAGGGATACCTGTGAACTTAAAAAAAGATAGCTATCAGGGGGCACCCATGGTAGACAGACATTAGAGGGCCCTCACCACTTTTCACACCCTAACCCTTCTTGATTCTCTGACCTCTGGGAAGGGAAGGTCCTCAATACCAACTGAGATTGATGCTTAGAGTCAAATTCTTTTTCAATAAATAAATCACCAGTAGCAACTTGGTATTTTAGTTATTTTTATAACTCGCTTTGGGTAAATTAATTATATCTACATCATTTTAACCTTGTTATAATATGCATTCTTTAATTTATTTCTCAGTAGTGTTGATATCTAATATTTACTCGGTGTTAAATGCAAATTATATTCAAGAAATATTAATGCTTTTGAAACTCCTATTAATACACATATTTGAGTTAAAAGATAAAGTGAGAGTATTTCTGTGACCAGAATCAGATTTAATTTGATGTAGAGAAAAATTGATGGAGATGTCTTTTAAATACGGATCCTGGATTCCAACCCAGTTTCACTGAGCCTGAGCCTCTGGTGGCAGGGCCCTGGAATTTGCATTCTTATCAGGCTCCACACAAAATTCTGGCACCTTCTATAAAGTTTGAGAGTCCTTGTGACATTTTGCCCTCAGGTGAGTGAGAGGGAGGGATAAGAGCTAGGCCACCCCCGTGCTCCTGAGCACTTGGTGAGGGACCCTTTCTTTTAGACATAGAAAAGGCTATTCTCTCCTGGCCCAGAAGACTCTGTCTCTAGAGGCCTGCTGAATAAACCAAATGGTAACAGCAGGCTTGACTTCATTAAAAAAAAAAAAAAAAAGCTAGGGTGGGGGGAGAGAGAACAAAAGGAAAATAGTAGAATTGCCAAATATAAAGGTTAATACTAAGAATGATGTCACTTAAGGTTTCTTTAAGACATAGTGGAAACATTAAAGAAAACAGAAACTCCTTGGAAAGCAGCCCATGAGCTGGATCCAGAGAAAATCTCTGTGGCTTAAGGGAAAGTGTATATAGCTGTGGTGGAGACACCTCTGGTTCGTGCCTGGCTCAGCCACGCATTTGCTCTGTCCTTCTGGGAGAACCATCACATGATCTTTGCCTCGGGTTCCTCATCTCTAAAGGGTGCACAGTTATCTCTGCCCTTCACCTCGACCTTTGAAAAAGTGGACTGGTGGAGTCTACTGAGAGAAAATTCTCACCTTGGTCATTCATGCCTATACTCTGCAAGATGGGGCAGGAACAGGTGTACCCTCAGTCTCCAGCATTTACTTACAGTTGCTTGACCACAGCAGACCCCTGGCCACCAATACTTTGAACTTTCTCTTCTTTCTTCCTGAAGAGTTTCTCCTTGCCTCCATGTTGGCTTGTGGTTCTTTTTTCTTCCTGAAACATTCTTTCATCTCCACATGCTGCCTTCTTATCATTCAGACCTCAGCATAACTGTCACCTCCTCAGAGAGACCTTCCAGGCCTCCTCTGTCAATATTATTCCCCAATTCCCCTCTCCACCATCCAGGCACTCTGTTACAGTGTCCTCTTGTATCTTTGTTTTAGGACTTGGCATGCTCTGAAATCATCTAGTTTATCCATTTGTTCACAGGTTTATTGTCTACACCTTCACTGGCATGTGAGTTCCTTGAGGGCAGGAGCCTTTTCCCACAAGCACATTCCCTGAAAAGATGCCCACACATATCCAGAGAATGAATGAACAAGTTACTTGTCCCCCTCTTGTTGCCTCGAAGTCCACCTCCTCTCTGTTCCACTTTCAATTCTCTCCTTTGTCTCTTTTGATCTTTTTATCTCTGCCCTTCCCCCAAGCCCCCACCTGTTCCTCTTTGGACTATCAAAGTTTCCCCCAGATGGTGCTGGATGGGAAGATTTGGGGCCCTTCCATTCCATCCAGGGTATTGGTTTGATATCTAGCCTCAGAGGGAATCGTCGAAGACAGTCAACATTTCTCTAGCTAACGCTGCTAACAATATGTCTCTGAAGCATTATTTTGCCCACACTTTCTCCTCATCAAAGATGGACTTCTGGGCACTCAGTCCAGGAAGGGAAGGAATGGGGAGGTGGAGGGAGAAAACTCTATCCTGCCACATTGTCTGTCAGGCATTGGTGGGGATATGTGTGAGCTCAGAGTGGAAAGGGCTCCAGAGGACTAAAATAAGACTATCTTCAGATAAATAAGCAGAAAACCCACCAACATAGGATCAAGGCTGCAAGCTGGGGCCAATCCTTCTAAAGGAAGAATCTGTCTCTGACAAAGAAGTTGGTCAGTCCTAGAATTAGGTAAATGTTTATTTACCTTCATTACTTGCCAAATACCTTGCTGAGAGATTTCCTGGCATTATCTCCTGTAATCTCCCCAACAGCCTTTTCTTTGCTACCGTTGGCCTTATCATCAATGAGAACAGGAAGCATATCTTCTGTTTCTCATAATTCTTTTGCTTAATAGTTTGTCCAAACATCACAGCACAGAAGACAATACTGGGAGGAACAATCAACATTGGTGAATTGATTCCTCTAGCCCGGGGGTTCCTTCCTCCCTTCTTAAATAATCTCCCTTATTAAATAATCTCTTCCCTTGGCTTCTCTTTGTACAACAGCTATATTGCCCTTCTTCTCTTTCATCTGTGAGGAATACCTCTTTCATCTTTCTTTGACAGACATCACTTCTTATTTTATACATTTTTTAAAGTTTATTTTTGAGAAAGAGCATGCACAAGTTGGGGAGGGGCAGAAAGAGGGCGAGACACAGAATCTGAAATGGGCTCCAGGCTCTGAGCTGTCAGCACAGAGCCAGATGCGGGGCTCGAACCCACAAACTTCCAGATAATGACCTAAGTCAAAGCCAGACGCCCAACTGACTGAGCCACCCAGGCACCCCAGACATCACGTATTTTAAAGCAATATAGCCTGGTGGATGGGTGAAGGTAGTAAAAAAGCACAAAATTCCTGTTATAAAATAAGTCCTGGGGATATAACATACACCATGGTGGCAACAGTTAATAATACTATATTATATATTTGAAAGTTGCTAAGAGAGTGGATTTTGAATTTCTCATCATGAGAAAATAGTGTAACTATGTGTGGTGATGGATATTAACTAGACTTACTGTGGTAATTTTGTAATATATATATAAATATTGAATCATTATGTCATGAACCTGAAACTATATATATATAGTTATATAACGTCATGTCAATTCTCTCTCTCTCTTGTATGTATGTATGTATATATATATATATATATATATATATATATACACACACACACACATATGTAGTGATATATATGTGTATATGTACATATGTGTGTGTATATGTATGTATGTATGTATGTAGTGGCTGGGGAAATGGATAATGGATGTTTGAAAATAAGAGACCATGTTTGAATTCAAGTGCTGCCATGAAATAGCCATGTGATGACATTGGGCAAATTAACCCTTTGTGTCTGTTTCTCTAAAGGGAAATAGTTCTAAGAATAGCTAGTCCTAGAATTATCTAAGAGTTATTGTAGAGAGTTAAAGTGTAAAGTGCTGTCACAAGGACTTAAAATGTGATGAAAGACAAAACGCAGTACCTAGAAGGGAAAGTCAAGCTGGAGAGAATATTTTGGGGAGAAGATAGTTAAGTGCTGACCACATGATAGCGGGTGGGATTTGTTGTTGTTGTGAGCAAAAGAAATTGCATTTGGCTAACTTTAACAAAAAAAAAAAAAAGGAATTTATGAAGATACTGTGGTGCTAACAGACTTGAAGGGTAATCAGAATGGTCAGCCTTGGGAAGGATGGGTCTGTAGGGATCTTGACTGTTGAAACTCATTTAACAGTCTGATTCTAGGTATCACACTAAGATGATTTAGCTCCAGTTGCCTTCCATTCTAATCCTCATCTCAGTGCACTTAACATTTGAAATCCAGGACAGGGGGCACCTGGGTGGTTCAGTCGGTTAAGTGTCCGGCTTCAGCTCAGGTCGTGATCTCACAGTTTGTGAGTTTGAGCCCCGTGTCAAGCTCTGTGCTGACAGCTCAGAGCCTGGAGCCTGCTTCAGATTCTGTGTCTCCCTCTCTGTCTGCCCCAACCCCACTCATGCTCTCTTGAAAATAAATAAACGTTAAAAAAAATTAAAAAAAAAAGACAAAAGAAATTCAGGACAGAAAATCTGGGTCAGGTTACCTCTTCTCTTTGGGGAGCAAGGAGGGTAAGCATGGTAACTGATAGTCACCAAGGTCACAGAGAATGGGGCAGGGGTTGAAATCCCCATCAGTTTCCTATTGCTGCTGAAATGAATTGCCACATGCTTAGTGGCTTAAAATAATATGTACACTTATGATTTTACAGTTCTAGAGATCGGAAGTCCAAAATCTGTCTCAGTGGGCTAACACCAAGGTGTCAGCAGTGCCCTGTCCCTGCAGTCTGCTCCCACAGTCTTATGTAAATAAGGTAATCTTGGGCTATGCCATCACCTGTGCCATGTACTGTAACCTGATTGATGGAGTGCTGTCCCCTCACATTCAGAGGTCCTGCCCACACTCAACAGGAGGGGATTATACACACCATCTGTGTATAACGTCTAAAAGGTACCTTCTAGGGGTGCCTGGGTGGCTGAGTTGGTTGAGCATTTGACTTTTGATTTCGGCTCAGGTCATGATTTCACAGTTTGTGGGATTGAGCTTTGCATCGAGCTCTGTGCTAGCAGTGCGAAACCTGCTTGGGATTCTCTCTCTCCCTCTCTTTGTCCCTCCCCCACCCTCTCTGTCTATAAATAAATAAATAAACAAACAAACAAACAAGCAAATAAAATGTACCTTCTAGCAAAGTGAGGATAGACAGGTAAACAGATTGTAGTACAGGATAGGAGATGTTGGCACAAAAGCATGTATGAGAATTTATGGGCAAAAAAGTCAAAGTGTCTGGAGCAGGAAGAGAGAAATTGGAGTTCAGAAAGGAAGCAAATTCGGAACTGAGTTTTGATGGATAAAATTTGGTCTCTAATGTGAGCTGCCCATATAAACCAAGGGGGAACCAAATTCGGATTTCTTGATAAAAGACTAATTTAATCTAGACCATTGCTGATTCCAAAAATCCCAGAAATTAAATCTAGGCAGAATTAATCACCTAATCAGGCAGTCAGGCCACTCTGACTTGCTTTGGCAATTTAAGAGAGCTTAGACAACACATCTGGAGCTCATTTCTAAAGCTTGCTGCATCTTGAAATTCTTCTTATTTTAGGATTACTGGTAAATTTTCAGAATCTCTTTGCTTAAAAAAAAAAAAAAAAAAAAAAAAAAAAAAAAAAAAAAAAAAAAAAACGCCATAAAGGAGGAGGCACATGTGGAGTTGCTGGGAGGAAAAATAGTCATGGTATTGTCTAGATAGTATGGTAGTTGAATTCGCCAATCAGCCAGTTGCCCTGGGCTTATTAGTTCCTTTTTAATCTTACATTGCAATATAGAACTGCAGGACGGCGTGAAATGTGAAAAAGAAAAGAAGGGAGGGAGGGCGGGAAGATTATTAAAGCAAGCACAGAAATGAAAGGGAGCAAGTGGGAAGCAGTGCATGAAGTTCCAGCTGACTACCAGTGATTGATCACTGCACCACTGGATGGTGGAGGGGACGTGGGAGTCCTTATTCCCTAGACATTTCTTTTTCATCAGGTCTAGGGTTGGCCCAGCCTGGAGTTAAGCAAGCCCAAAAACTTGGAGAATTCAAAGGTGTGTCAGGTGTGTGTGTGTGTGTGTGTGTGTGTGTGTGTGTGTGTGTGTGAGAGAGAGAGAGAGAGAATGTTTTTTCAAGTAGCCTGTGAGCAAGTTTATAAAATCAGGTTTACAGAGGGATATGTGAAGAAAAGCAGTAGTCTCTGTGGATGCTTCCCCATCCCTGTTTTCAGCCGAGTAGTTCCTGCATTGCCTACACATACTGTATTTGTGTCACCCTAGCTTTGTGTACTAATTCAAGGAGAAATCTCCTGACTCTGTTTAGTAGATCAAGGTTTATCTCACCTGTAACATCATACCAACCCCTAACTTCCACTAAAACTTCCTTGAAGCTTTACCACTATTTGTGTTTTCTGTAGTGATTATTGTTATCACTTTCATAATATTCTACAACCTTTATTTCTTGTTGCATTTTCCATTAATAGTAGTACCTCTTGACTTTCTCTCTTGTGTTGGAATGGTTTAACAAGGATGTTGGCAAGTGACAATAGTTACATAGGATGTTAATACATGGACCATAAAAGAGGTGTTTTGTGTATAAATATGTTTAAGAAATGCCAGGAAAATAAAGTTTCTCTATAATTGGGTCATCTCAGACGCTTTGATGTGCAAATGTGTGATATAAAGCTTCAAAAGGGCATGTGATGTGCAGAATTTCTCAAACTTCTGATCCTATCATAGGAACTTTTTTTCTATGGGACATCTATTAATATCTTAGGGAGATGTTTGTGAAAAGGTAGAGGAGGCAGTCTCCTGTTTAATGTGGTAGGAGGAGCACCAAAATCTCCTTTTAGCAAAACAGGAGTGAACTGCTCACACACCAAGCACCTGCTACCTGCCAGTGTTACAGCAAGCACTAGCACATTACACCCCATGATCTCTGTCCTAATAGCATCTCCATTTTACCAAGAGAAGGACTGAGGTGTAGCAATGCGGAATAGTTTGTCCAGCATCCCGCAGCTAGTTCAGTGGCAGAATCAAGATTCAAACTGAGGCCTCAGGTTTAGAATGCCCTAACTTCTCTATCCTATCTCCCTCATGGCTGCCACACTGCCTGAAATGCAAAAGTGCTTTTAAAAGAGCTTAGTCATTTTAACTAGATTTCTGTGATCATTATACTGGCTCTTACCTCTATAGAGCAAGTTATAATACACCAACAGGATTTACTTTCATTATCTCATTTGAGTCTCACCCAACCTTGTCACACAGGTGGAGCTGATACGTTTATAGAAGTTGAGTGTTCTGGCCAATTCAACATAGCTAACCAAGGACAAAAATAATCAGGAGTTTGCCTTATTACTGGCTATATCCACAAGCATTCAGTCTCCAGATTTAGCAAATAAAAACATAAGACTCTCAGTTACATTAGAATTTCAGATAAAGAATGAATAACTCTTTCATTGATAATTCTTTAATGTAAATAGGTCCTGAGCAATATTTGAGACATACTTCTAAAATACTACCCATTATTTATCTGTAATTTTTACCTGCATTTTATCTGGCAACCTTACAAGTGAGAATAAAACTCAGAACACAGGATTGAGAGAAGGACAGGGGGACCAGGACAGAGACAGGGCAGGGGTCCCCAGTGAGGGGCCAAGAAGCAGTGTGAGTCTGTGTTGTCTCTGAGTGACTAGTGTGTGCCAGTGGATTAAGATGGACCATGAGATAATGATTCTCTTAGCTTTCGGTACAGCCAAGCAAGCCTGGGGTGGCAGGAACACATGGTCAGGCACCGCTCCCCACGGGAGTCTCTTCCAGGGCTCCCTGAAGGATGCCCCAAGTGTGGTGAGGTTCAGTGGTGGGCCCATGCTTCTCTCAGGTGGCATCCAGAATATTTCCATCTAGACCTCTATGTCAGCAGCCAGCTGCAAAGCACTCAGCTGCTAGTCATGAACAAGGGACTCATGGGCCTGCTAGAGTTCACATTCCACATGCCCACGGAGCAGGGCACACAGCCCTGTGTGCAACTTGTTGGGGTAAAGGTGGCCAGGGGCTCCTGGCAGGTGCAGCTCTAGGCAGTGTGGCCCCAAATCTCTGTTCCATATATATTTGTGGCTGATTGCTCACACTAACATCCTGGCTAGCTTCCTGGTTAGTCATGCATGTTCTGTAAATTGGAGCTTCACTGTTATTTTCAAATACTTGATATGCAGAAGATAGTTGCATTTGTACTCTGTTTGCATTGTTATAAAATAAAATTTAACATACCATTTGTCAATAAAAGAAAAGGAAGCCTATTAAAATCTTTAAATATAACTTTAATTCCTGTAAGCATTTGAGTGGTTGTAAAAAAAAAAAAAAAAAGTTTCAAATTTTTTATCACCTCTGTGTGAAACTGTTTTCAATGGTGATGATGAGAATTTGAAGAGAACACATTAAAAAGGCAATTAGGTTTTGCTTGTAACCATTTCAACATAAAACTTGATAGAAAAAGCTTGGTTGGCTTCCACTCCCACTTAGGATGTAGAAAGCCACAAGAGAACATTGCTCCCACCCTAACAACAAGAATGAGCCAGATAATCTACAAAATCATAATTCTTTAAAGGCTGTAGGAGCATTCAGGTTGTAAAGAGGCCTGCTGAACCCAAATCCAAAAAGGGGCAATGACCTCCTACGAGAGCTGCTTTTATGCTTGGCAGTACAATGAATGGAAAGAGGAGACTGATCAGGAACCAACAGCTAAACATTTAGCACAATGTTAAGGGGATTTAAAATCCCCAAGAGCTCAGACACAGGAGTCTGCACCCACCCACTGACTCCCTTGGACCTTCACAGAGAGCTAACGGGACACTGGATAGGGAAAAAGACAGAGAGCCCCCGAGGCACAGGTGTGGGGAGCCTGCTGACATCTGAGCAGAAGTGAAGGGAACCCCCCAGCGCTCAGAGCGTGGCTGATTATGAGGCAGAAACCTGCCTCTGGGGAAGGATCTGGAGAGTTGAGGAAAACCCCTCCTCTTTTCCCAGGTGCTGGTGTCTAAGGAGAAGTGAGAAATTCCCCCTGACACGGCCTCACCTTACTAGGGTAGGTCCTTTTTCATATTTGGAGAAGGACTGGAGAGCTGAGGAAGACACCTCGGCCCCTGCTGAACTTCTAGGGTAGAACAGGGATATTGAGAGAAACTCCAAGCCTTGAACTGAGGACCAGGCAGGGGCCACGTGTAGTTGGGAGAGGGCGGGAGGTTAGGGACAGGCATAAGGCAAAGGCACACAGGGTCTGTGAAAGTCTAAGAGAGGAGGAACTGATCAAATCTCCCCAAGCATTCATATCACAAGTCTTGCTAAAGGGAGGCTGTCATTCCTCTATTAAATAATGTGAAGCCTCTAGCAAATTGAATCTAACTAAAGCAGCAAAACCTTAGGACCAAGATCAATTACAGACAAGAGTGTCTCAAACCTTCCCAGTAATGGCCTGCCAGACCAAAAAAAAAAAAAAAAAAAAAAATCCTACAGGTTCTACCATTTATGTATAATTCATGTCTAAATTCAACCAAAATCAAAAGGCACGTGAAAAAGGAAGCAAAAATTACTTTTCTTCAAAGAGAAAACAGTAAATAAAACCAGACCTGTAGAATAGAACAACTGTTGGAGTTCTCAGACAAGCACTTTAAAATAATAATAATAAACATATAAAATGATAGAGTGGAAAAAATAAACAGCATGTTTGAACAGATGGACAATTTCAGAGCCAAATGGAATTTCTAGAAATGAAAAATGGATTATAGATAAAGGATCCTTTCAATGAGTTTATTAACAGACAACACATTGGAGGAAGGAATCTGTGAAATTGAAGACAATCAGACAGTTTGTTTTTGAACTCTATTCATATTCAAAATATATATGTAGATATAGATAATATAGAATATATAATATTCAAATAAACACTTAATTTGAGTCCCAGAAGGAAGAATTGAATGGATACATTGAATTGTGAAATATGTGAAAAACATTAACCGAAGATGGAATAAACGCAGCAAACCGAAAGAAGGACAAACACAATTACCAATAAAAGCACTTTTAGACACATCATAATCAAACTGCTGAAAGCAAACATAAAGAAAAAAATCTTAAAAGCTGCCAGTGAAAATAAGACACATTATATAAAGGGAATGACAATAGAAATTGCAGCTTCTCCCTGGAAACAATGGAGCCCAGAAAACAGAGGAATAACATCTTTAAAGTGTTGAGATAGGGAAAAAAATCAATCTGGAATTCTAGTTCTAGTGGATTATTTTCCAAAAATAAAGGCAGGCAAAATAAAGATATGTTCAATAAGGTAAAAGTGAAGGAAAGTATCTCAGGCAGAACTCTACCATAATGAATATTAAAATAAATGATTTAGGCTAAAAGGAAACAATGCCAGATAGAGACCCAGTTCTTGAGGAAGAAATGAACACCAGAAAGAGAAAACATGTTAGTAAAGATAAACGGCATTAAACACACATGCACATGCACACACACACATACACACATTTTAAAGACTCTTGGCCTTTTAAAGTAAAGTAATAACCATGCTATGTGAGGTTCCGGCATATTTAGAAATAGAATATATGGTAAGAGCACAAAGGATGAGAAAGTAGTAAGTAAAGCACATTATTTTAAGATTCTTACATTGTACAATAGTAGAATAATTTTTCATTGCAGATGAGGCAAGTTAGAGATGCATGTTGTAATCTCTAGATCAACCACTACAAATTAAAAGTGCATAAAGAGACATAAATGATAATAACTAACACAGAAAACAAAAGTAAAAATACTTAATTCACACACACAAAAAGGCAGAGGAACAAAAACCATAGAGCAGATGGAACAACATAAATTGAGTATCACTACAGTAGATTAAAACCCATGTGTACCAGTAATTACATGTGGACTAAAGAGCCAAATTAATAGCCATAGATTGTCAAACTGGCTACAACACACACACATATATATATGTGTGTGTATATACAACATATATATGTGTATATATATGTGTGTGTGTATATATATATATGTATATGTATATACATATATATGTTGTAGCCAGTTTGACAATCTCTGGCTATATATATATATATATATATATATATATATATATATAGTCTCTCTCTCTATATATATATATATAGACTATATATATATAGACTATATATATATAGACTATATATAGACTCTCTCTCTCTCTCTCTCTCTCTCTCTCTATATATATATATATATATATATATATAGACAAGAAACACACTTCACACAGACACAGAAAAGTTGGAAGTAAAAGAATGGAAAGGGGGAATGGATATAACATGCAAACACTAACCATTAAAAATCTACCATTATTGTATTTTATAACCAAACTAGACTTCAAGACAAGTGTTACCAAAATAGAGAGGTTTGTCATAATGATAAAAGGATTAAGTGATCAAGAAAAATAACAATCTTCAGTGTGACAGAACTAAAGAACAGATAGACCTACAATAGTTGTTGAAGAATTTAGCACCTTTCTCTCTGCAATGGATAGGACAACTGACAAAAAATAATTACATATATACATATCAAAGACATGGAAGATCTAACTCGACTTAATTGACAGCTGGGGAACACTACACCCAACAACAGAAAAGAATCATGTAATCTCCAGTGCACATGAAAAATTCACCAAGGTAGACTATTTTCTGGGCCATAAAACAAGTCTCAATAAATTTTAAAAGTCAAAATCATTCAGAGTTTATTCTCTAGCTGCAACAATATTAAATTATAAATCAGTGACATTAAAATATTCCAGTAGAACTTTCTGCAGTGATAAAAATGCTCTGTATCTGTATTGCCCAATGATAGTTACTGTCCATGTGTGACTATTGGGTACTTGAAATTTGGCTAGAGTGAGCAACTGAGTTTTTCATTTTAATTAATTTAAATTTAAATATCCACATATGGCCAGTGACTACTGTATTGCATAGTAGAAATCGAGAAAATCTCCAAATATATATCACACACCAAAAAAGATTTCAGGTGAATCACAGATCCAAAAGTAAAAGCTAAAACTATAAAGTTTGTAGTATAAAGCCTAAGAGAATATTTTCATGACTTTGATATGAGTGAAAAACTCATAGAGAGGGGCACCTGGCTGGCTCAATGGGTTAAGTGTTCAGCTCTTGGTCTTGGCTCAGGTCTTAACCTCATGGTTCAGGAGTTTGAGCCCTGCATCTGGCTCCATGCTGATGACGCTGAGCCTGCTTGGAATTTTATCTCTCCTTCTCTCTGCCCCTCCCCCTCTTTTGCACTTTCTCTCTCCCTCTCATATAAACAAACAAACAAAAAACATTGAGAAAGCAGTAACCATAAAATAAAATATTGACAAATTGAACTTCATTTATACTAAAAATTTCAGCATGCAAAAGAGTATCATTAAGATGTGGCACCTGAGTAGCTCCTTCAATTAAGTGTCTGACTCTTGATTTCAGCTCAGGTCATGATCTCATAGTTTGTGGGCTCCATGCTGACAGTATGAATTCTCTCTCTCTCTCTCCCTCCCTCCCTCTCTCCCTCTCTGCTCTTCCCTTGCTCAAACACTCTCTCTCTCTCTCTCAAAGTAAATAAATAAACTTAAAAAAATACCATTAAGAAAAGAAAAGCATAGGTCCCAGGTGAGGAGAAAATATTTGTAAGACAACATTGAACCTAATATAAATATTCAGAATATAAAGAACTCTTAAACTGAGAAAAACAAATAACCTAAATAAAAACTGAGTAAAGTCTTAAACACTTCACAAAAGAAGATTTATAAATGGCTGATAACACATGAAAAAAGTGCTCAACATAATTATTTATCAAGGAAATGCAAATTAAAACAATAATTAGGTATCATCACCAACCAGAATGGGTGGGTGGGAGTACAAACAAGAACACCACTAACCACTGACATAGATGTGAAAGCAACAGAACTCTCCTGCATTGATAGCAGAAGTATACAATGATACGATCACTTTGGAAAACTGAGAATTTTGTGAAAAGCTAAATACACATCTGCTGTATCACCCAGCCACTTTCCGCTGGGTATTTATCCATGGAAAATGAAAATATATGTGCACAAAAAAACCTGGTGCAAGAATGTTTATAGTAGCTTATAGTAGCCCCAAATTGGAAAAAACCCAGGTATCCATCAACAGGAGACTGGATAAGCAAACTATGGTATATTCATGTAATGGAATATTAGCAATTAAAAGTAACAAATTATCAATACATGCAATAGGCTGAATGAGTCTGCTTCATAAAAGGACCAAGACACAAAAGAGTATATACTGTATTATTCCATTTATATCAAGTTCTAGAAGGCAAAGCTTTCTACAGTGATAGATACCAGATCAAGTAACTGCTTCTAAGCTACAGACATTCACTGACAGCAGGCAAAAAGGAACTTTTTAGGGTGATAAAAATGTGCTAGTATATCTTGGTTGGGGAAGATGTGTTCACTGGTCAAAAATGATCAAAAGCATACACTTAAAATCTATGTATTTCATTTGATGTAAGTTAAGCCTCAATATCCATTTCTAATAAATTATAAAGCTTTGTTTAGAAAAGTAGGGTTAAGTTTCTCACTAAACAGTTTAAAATACTTTTGTCTATAAGTGTAGTACAAACTCAATATATAGTAATATCTTCTATAATATATGTATATTTTCTCCTCATCTCTTATATTCTTTCACCAAGCCTTACCTACATACTCCAGAATGTTCTGCTGTTTTTTAGTGTGACAAGCAAATGTTAGGCTTTTCCACATGTGCCACAATCTGAAAATGCTGAGAAGCTCTGCTCCACCTGGGAGTGAAAAGGGGGGCAGGGAGAAGCCTGGGAAGAGAGAGACCTGTTTGGGAAGCAGGATGCACAAAAATGTGAAGGGATATCTATGTTATGGGGGTTTTGTAAGGATTAAAATGAAGTGGAGTCTGTGAAGACATAATGGGATTATGCATCAGAAGTTCTCAGCACAATTCCTGGTTCCGTAGTAAGTACTCAGTAAATACTATTTCCTCTCCCTCTTGAGCACTATTATTTTGGAAGTGTGGATCTGGTCTCTCTATATGGAAACCTACAGGTTGTATTTAGGGAAATATTGTTTCATACCTTTATTTTCCTATTAAACGAGGTTGAAACAGTCAAGGGATCCAGTTTGGGCTGCTCTTCAGAAATGAGCTATGTGAAAAAAAAAAAAAGAAAGAAAAATAAAGAATATTCTGAGTCTTCGTAGTTATGGTCTTCAAGTATATGCAAATAAGGAAGTCAGAATTCATTAATTGGTCTTTGCGCAATCATGTGAGTTGTGAAAAGGACAGAATTCCTACAAAACTAATTACTTTGTCGAAATTAAGATTACAGTAGGCAGCTTTTCAGAAATATAAAGACTGTTTTTCTAGACAAGAGCCAAATACTTATTTAAAATATCAAAGTTAGAAATTCATTTATTTATTGGCATACCTCGTGTTCAAGAAGAATTAAAAAAGTTTCTTCAAACAGTCCTTATGACTTAATCTCAAATTAATTTAGGAAGAATATGTCACTGTTTGATGAAAATGTCTCTTAAGGCAGTTTTGAGCCAGTAAAATGTAAATAAAGAGTTATTATGTTTTTTTAATGTTTATTTATTTTTTGAGAGAGAGAGCATGACCAGGGAAGAGGCAGAGAGGGGGAGACACAGAATCTAAAGCAGGCTCCAGGCTCTGAGCTGTCAGCACAGAGACTGATGGAGGGCTTGAACTCACAAGCTGTGAGATCATGACCTGAGCCAAAGTCGGACGCTCAACCAACTGAGCCACCCAGGCGCCCCAAGAGTTATTTTTTACATTGTACTATTGTTTTAGACTTGGGGTAAGTATCTCTGGGTGTTATTTCATGCTTGGAAGAGAAGGCATGGAAAGCTAGGTTTCTTTTTGGTTGTGACGTATTACATATTTCTCCAACATTTAACTTTTATTTTTTTAATTTTGGAAGACATTTATGGGACACCCACAATATGCTGTGTCACACACATTCCTGAATTTGATTCTCACTGCCTCCTTCTCCCCTTTTACAGATGGCACTGTCAGGGGACAACAAGGGTGGTTGGTTTGTTTACCTAGGGTTCAGAGTTTATAGAAAATGGAGCTGCAGGTTTAAGTGTCACACTGTTCCTATTTCCTAGTGGTTTCTAAAACACCACCTGTCCCTGTGCACCCCACGCTCCATGAGTGAGTTTGAAGGAGAGACACCACTATGATGTCAGGAACCCCTCTGCCTTTTGCGGAGCACCTGCCAGGCAGGGAGACCTCAGAGCAATGTGGTCAAGAGCAGAGGCACCCAGCAGACATGGGATCCTATCAGGGCCCTGCTGGGTGGTGTCTCTGCCCACCCCACAAAGAGTTTTGGTGATGTTTGCTTTTTCTCACTTGTATGCACTTAAAAGAACTTCTGGCCTAGGATCCCTGCCTCCCACCCCCCATACCACGTTCAGCACCACCTTCCCAAGTAGATCCTAGGTGCAGACAACCACACATTTCCCTGCCTGCCAAGGACTGAGGGGGGAATGGGCCACTAGGGTGTAAGCATAAGCAGTACCTAACCACCTTGCATGACTCAAGTGGCACAAAAGGCACCCTTGAGAAAAGATATCACTGATAACTGTCTGTTGCAAAGGCATGAAACACCATTGTATTCCCTTTTTAAGGGCCTCTTTGAACTGTTTCTGTTTTAACAAGTTTAAGTGACTTTTCTTAGCTAAGTCTAATATCTCAGCTAACTCAGGAATTGGTGAACTTGGTTAAAATGACTCCTGAGGAAGGCAAAAGGCCAACAGATTTTGCTTTTTTACCTTGGAGTTACCTTGGGCATCCATCCATTTTGTCCCAGGTGAAGCTCACATCTTTATTAACCTGTAGCTTTTCATTTGCCCCATATTGGTTTTATAAAGTGGAAACAGGGATTTGGAAACAACATCCCACTTAGAGTAATGTTATTGACATTAAGACTACTTATCTATATGTTTCCAACAGGTTACTGTTTATCTGCGGTTATCTGAGACTTAATTATAGAAGCTTCTAGGACACACTTGACTTTTGAGTGACCATCTGTTGAGTGTCAGGCACTTTACATGCATTTTTCTAATGATTACATTATAACATAGATATAATTTTCCCATTTGACCATTAAACAGTCACCATTGTATGCCCCTTAAAAGAGCAAAGACTCAGAGATGTTAAATCATGATGAAAATAATAGAGATAATAAAATTTAGGAAGCACCCACTAGGTAACAAGAGCTATGCAAAGTACCATGTACAGACTTAACAAATAGTATTTATTTCTCATTTTCTCTTCAAAACAGCTCAGCAAGATTGTTACTATCATTATCTCCATTTCACAGATGGGAAAGAGAGAACAAGTCACTTGTCCAAAGTCATGTCATTGGTGAGTGGCAAAGCTGGGAGTAGAACACAGGTCAGATTGACACCTAAGTTCACACTCAACCACTCCACCAAATAGGCTACCTTCTCTAGAATTTGGATTCCAACCCGAATATACTTTGTACTGCCATATTTCCTAGTAAGAGACACCAACCACAGGAAGCCACTCACAGGGATGATTTAAACAATTCAACTAATTTAATTGGTCTGTCCTGTAATAACCTAACCTAAACAACACCCTTCAGTGTTGGGAGCATACACGTGGACTTTGTTAGACCCATTCTTACTCTGCCTTCTATTGGATGGATGGTCTTGTAGATGTTATTCAACCCCTCTGAGATTCCATTCCTGATACATTAAATGGAAAAATAATAGTACCCACCTGGGAAGATTGTTGTAGGGATTAGATGAGAAAGTGTTGGGAAAATCTTGGCATTTGGTAGATGTTTGTAAATAATAGCTATTGTTATAAAACATACCCAGTAAAGATATACATATGTCTATGTGGGGGAAAGACATATGTGGGGGGAAATATTACCTCTGGTTTTAATCATAACCTTGCTATTATCTAGCTGGATGACCTTGGATATATTACATAGTTTCCTTGAACTCAATTTACTCACAGATAAGAAAAGAACAAAGGGCTAGATGAGTTCTAAGTTACCTTTAAATGCTAATATTTGATAATTCTGTGAATGTGCATGAAACCGCTTTGTAATCTAGAAATTACTATAGAATGGATCATATTGTTATTGCCATGATCACTTTTTTTTTTATTTGTTATAGAGTTGGGAAAGAGAAGAGTAGAATGACACCTCTTGACTGCTTTATGTGTGCTATTCCATTTCTTTCTCACCTTCCTCCTAAGGTGCCAGTATTTTAAAACAAATATTACAGAATAATCTGAAGTTCAAAAGGATAAAATGACTTGGCTAAGTTAGGGCAGTTAAACAAGAGGAGATAGCTTCCAAATTTACATCTATCTGTCTTACCCCATATTCAGCCTTGAAAATGGCCTCTGAAGATTCACCAAGCTTATCAGGGACTTCAGGAACCAAGGGGAATTGTTTACCTGTGGCTGCAACAGTGACCTCACCATGGCAGCAATTTTCAGGATTACACCTTTCCATGGATCTCAGCCATGGGGATCAAGAGAACCACTGGGGAAGGGAAAGGGACATAATTCGAGGCACCCCGACCTATCACTAGGTAACTAAAATACACACCACATGCTCCAGCATATAGGAACACCCACACAAAAATGAGAGCAAAAATTTAGTTTGAATTTGCTATCCCCCTCCCAACAAAAGTAGAGAGGTTGTCATTTAAAGAAAAAATTAATTTATAATTTATACTGTTTCAGTGTTGACTTTATAATGGGGATAGCATAATTTTAATTTGTAATTTGAAATATTGAAATGGTAGACTCTGAAATTTTTGAATATTTTTTAAATCAATTAAGCCCACAGCAAAAGCCCACAGAAGGTACACAGAGTTCCAGTGTAGACTTTGCCCCTATACTCACATGACCTCCCCATTATCAACATCTGCACCTGAATGGTACCCTTGTTACAATCAGTGGACCTACACTGATACATTATCGGCCAAAGTCTATAGCTTACATTAGGATTCACACTTGGACATTCTGTTGGTTTAGATAAATATAGAATAACATATACCCGCTATTATAGTATCATACAGAGGAGTTTCTCTGCCCTAAAAACCCTGTTCTTCACCTATTTATTCCTCCCTGCCCCCAACCTCTGGCACCTACTGATCTTTTTACTGTCTCCACAGTTTTGCCTTTCCCACAATATACAATAACTAGACTCACGCAGTACCCTTTACAGATTGGCTTCCTTCACTTAGTAATTTACATTTAAGATTCCTCCATGTCTTTTTATTGCTTGATAGTGAAGAGGAGGAAGAAATTTTCCTTTGTCCAAGGTTCTTTTAGGTAGGAGAAAGAATTAAATTTACATGACACAGATTAACAGCAGGGAAAAAATGAAATTTTATTGCACGTGCATAGAGGCCCAATAATGAAATTGAGACCCAAAGAAATGATCAAGACAGGTGGTTTTTATACTTCATAAATAGAGAGACAATAAATTGTGGGGAATTTACAAGATAAGGAAAAACAGGTGTTTGGGAGCTGTAGCAAGGAATTCTAACAAGAATTTGGGTTGAGCTAATAGATTAGTAAAAAGTAACAAAGTTTGTTTCTACAGCTTTCTCAGCTTTAAAGTTCCTATCTCTGGTGATAAGGATATTTTTTTTTACTTAGCACAGAGAGGTTACCTTCATATGGATGATTTATTTCCTACTTTCAGGGGGACAGAGGAGGATGTGAGTGTCCTTGAAACTGTTGTTTCCCAAGTAGCTTCAACTCAAAATAATCAGTTGCCATTGTGGTGTGTTTGGGTGGAATGCCCTTAGCCTGGACAACAACTCATTTCTCTTTAGTGTCAGATAATATTTTATTGTCTGGATGTACCACTCTTTATCTGTTCACCTACTGAAGACTATCTTGGTTGGTGCCAAGTTTTGGCAATTATGAATAAACATCTGTGTGCCCAGGAGAATGAGTGCCAGATCTTATGGTAAGGGTATATTTAGTTTTGTAAGAAACTGCCAAAGTATCTTCCAAAGAGGCTATGCCATTTTGCGTTCCTAAGAGTAGTAAATGAGGGTTCCTGTTGCTCCACATTCTCACCAGCATTTGGTGTTGTCAGTGTTCTGGATTTGGGCCGTTCTAATAGATGTGTAGTGGTATCTCGTTTTTTTAATTTTCATTTCTTTAATGACATAGGATGTGGAACATCTTTTCATGTGCTCATTTGCCATCTATATATCTTTGGTGGGGTGAATGTTTGAGTCTTTTACCCACTTTTTAAATTGGGTTGTTTATTTTCCTATCGTTAAGTTTGAAGGGTTCTTTGTATACTTTGGTAACAGTCCTTTATCAGATGTGTCTTTAGCAAAATATTTTCTCCCAGTCTGTGGCTTATCTTCTCATGCTCTTGACAGTATAAACATTTTAATACTTAAAGCTGTTAAGGTTATAGCCCTGGCTTAACACCTTCTCCACTCTGTCTGAGGCTGGGAAACTTTAAGGAATATATCACTAACACTGAATATAAGGAATATAACACTAACACTCCCAAATACCAAAAATGTTATCAAGATAAATTACCTGAAATTTAGATCTTATGTCAATATTACCAAGTGGTAGTGATCTGCACAAATGACCATGGCCAACTTTTCTCAAAGGTTTTTATGAAAGAGCATTGGGAATATCATACATGCAGACTGCTGACTCAGAAAGCACAGAATCCTGCTACAGAATCCACACTGCACTATATCAGGAGCTTAACCTGAGCCTTTGCTCTGACAGTGACTGTTGCTAGAATTACAAGTTGGTAGACCCTGAAGATCAAGTCCGTTTGGCAAATAAGCATTCCTTACTCTCATTCTAATATCTGTCAGGTGACCATTGTGTTTATGACACAAATAAATTATAAAGACATAAATTTCTCAAGGTAATTACAATCTTATAGGCACTACAGGACATGTTTATGGCTACAGATTGGCTTTCAGGTAAGAGAGACAATAAATCTTGAGAATAAATGGTGTACCATATCCGTAAAATCTTAGGAAGAAAACTTAGAGTTCATCTCATCTACTCTCCTCCTAATATAAGAATCAGAAAAGTCTAGATAGGAATTCTGGTTTCATAGGCAAGTTATTTGATATCCTTAGGACTTTGCCTTCTCTTCTGCCTAATAAGTACACTAGATTACTGGTTAGAACAGTTGATAGAACAAAACTATTTGCTTCAACTCTCTCCTGAAACCCTTTTAAAATTACAGCAAAGAATTTTTTTAGTCAAGCAAATCAATCAACATGATACATCACATTAATAAAAGAAAGGATAAGAACCACATGATCATCTCACTAGATGCAGAAAAAGCATTTGACAAAGTACAGCGTCCTTTCTTGATAAAAGCCTGCAAGAAAGTAGGGATATAAAAACATACCTCAACATCATAAAGGCCACATATAAAAGACCCACAGCTAATATCATCCTCAGTGGGGGAAAACTCTCAGTTTTCAGGTCGGGAACATGATAGGGATCTCCACTTTCACCACTGTTGTTCAACATAGTGTTGGAAGTCCTGGTCTCAGCAATCAGAAAAAAAAAAAAAAAAGGCATACAAACTGGCAAGGAAGAAGTCAAACTTTCACTCTTCATAGACAACATGATATTCTGTGTGGAAAACCCAAAAGGCTCCACCAAAAAAACTGCTAGAACTGATACATGAATTTAGCAAAGTCGCAGGATATAAAATCAATGTACAGAAATCAGCTGCATTTCTTTTTAATGTGTATTTTTGAGAAAGAGAACGTGAGAGCAGGGGGAAGTTAGAGAGGGGGGTGGACAGAGGATCTGAAGCAAGCTCTGCTCTGACAGCAGAGCACCTGATGTGGGTCTCATTCTCACAAACCACGAGATCATAACCTGATCCAAAGTTGGACACTTAACAAACTGAGCCACCCAGGTGCCACAGTTGCATTTCTATACACAAATAATGAAGCAGAAAGAGAAATCAAGGAATTTATCCCATTTACAATTGCACCAAGAACCAATAAAATACCTAGGAATAAACCTAACCAAAGAGGTAAAAGATCTATACACTTAAAACTGTAGAAAAGCTTATGGAAGAAATTGAAGAAGACACAAATAAATGAGAAAACATTCCATGCTTATGGGTTGGAAAAACAAATATTCTTAAAATGGTCTATACTACCCAAAGCAATCTACACACTCAATGCAATCCCTATCAAAATAACACCACTGTTCTTCATAGAACTAGAACAAACAATTCTAAATTGTTTATGAAACAAAAGATCCTGAATAGCCAAAGCCATATTGAAAAAGAAAACCAAAGCTGGAGGCATCACAATTTTGGACTTCAAGCTGTGTTACAAAGTTGTAATCATCAAGACGGTTTTGTTTGGCACAAAACAGACACATAGATCAATTGAACCAGAAAAAAGAACCCAGAAATGGACCCACAAATGTATGGCCAACTAATTTTTGACAAAACAGGGAAGAGTATCCAATGGAAAAAAGACAGTGTCTTCAGCAAATAGTGTTGGGAAAACTGGACAGCAACATGCAGAAGAATGAACCTAGACCACTTTATTACACCATACACACACACACCTCAAAATGGATGAAAGACCTAAATGTAAGACAGAAAACTATCAAAATTCTAGAGGAGAAAATAGGCAGCAACCTCTTTGACCTCAACTGTAGCAACTTCTTACTAGACATGTCTCTGGAGGCAAGGGAAACAAAAATGAATGATTGGGACCTCATCAAGATAAAAATCTTCTGCACAGCAAAGGAAACAATCAACAAAACTAAAAAGCAGCCTATGGAATGGGAGAAGATATTTGCAAATGACATATTGGACAAAGGGTTAGTGTCCAAAATCCGTAAAGAACTTATCAAAACTCAACACCCCAAAAGCAAAAAAATCCAGTGAAGAAATGGACAAAAGACATGAACAGACACTTTTCCAAAGAAGACATCCAGATGGCTAATGGGCACATGAAAAGAAGCTCAACATCACTCATCATCAGGAAAATACAAAGATACCACCTCACACCTGCCAGAATGGCTAAAATTAACAACTTAGGAAACAACAGATATCATGGAGAAAGGAGAACACTTTCACAGTTGATGCAGCCACTCTGGAAAACAGTATGGAGTTTCCTCAAAACATTAAAAATAAAGCTACTCTATAACCCAGCAATTGCAATACTAGGTATTTATCCAAAGTATACAAAAATGCTGATTCAAAGGGGCACATGCACCCCAGTGTTTATAGCGGCTTTATCAACAACAGCCAAACTATGGGTAGAGTCCAAGTGTCCATTGACTACTGAATGGATAAAGAAGATGTGGTATATATACACAATGGAATATTACTCAGTGATAAAAGAGAATGAAATCTTGCCATTTGCAACAATGTGGATAGATGTAGAATGTATTATGCTAAGTGAAGTCAGTCAGAGAAAGACAAATACCATATGATTTCACTCATGTGTGGAATTTAAGAAACAAAGCAGATGAAGATAGGAAGGGAAGGAAAAATGACAAAAACAGAGGGAGGCAAGCCATAAGAGACTCTTAAATACAGAGAACAAACAAGGGGTTGCTGGAGGGGAGGTGGGTGGGGGATGGGTTAAATGGGTGATGGGTATCAAGGAGGGCACTTGTTGGGATGAGCACTGGGTGTCATATGTAAGTGATGAATCACTAAATTCTACTCTTGAAACCATTATTACACTATATTTTAACTAACTTGGATTTAAATAAAACTTAAAAAAGAAAACAGAATTTTTTTAGCCAAAAGCATCAAGAGAATGGAAGAGAAAAGAATCATGAGAAAAATGCCTGTAGGCAGAAAGAAGCTAACTTCTTTCCGAAACCAAGTCTGGAAACCAGCCAAGTCACAACAATTCAAGAATTGAGAGGGGGACATGGCATTCCTAAATGTGGGAGAGTATAATGGGACAGAAAACAAAAGTATTGGTTAAAAAACAGAGAAACCTCTGGGTTCCTGCTCCAGCCACATGCAGTCACACTGTGACCTTCCTTCACAGCAACATAAGACTGAAGGAAAAATAGGACCAACGACTAGGAAACACCAGGAAGAGCAAGGACTGGGCTGCTACACAAAACAGCCCAAGAACAAGAGGATTGAGCAAAAGCCTACATTTTGGATGAAGAGGTCCCAAGCCCCCTGTGTTGGGTCAATTAAACAGCCTCTGAAATGCTGACATCCTAATCCTCAGAACCTGTGAATGTGTTATATTGTGTGGCAAAGAGAAAATAAGAAACTAGAAGGAATTAAGTTTGCTAACAAGATGGCATTATAATAAGGAAATTACACTCGATTATCTAGTTGGCCCAATGTAATCACAGGGGTCCTTACAAATGAAAGAAGGAGGCAGAGGCAGAGTGGTTCAAAGGAAGATGAAATTGCAGAAGAAAAGCAGTTTGCTGGCTTTGAAGATGGGTAAAGAGGGCCATGAGCCAAGGAATGTGGGTGGCTTCTAGAAGCTAGAAGAGACAAGCAAATAGATTCTGTTCTAGGGCCTCCAGGAAGGAAGACAACAGGAACCTTGACTGTAGCCCAGGGTGACCCGTATCAGACATCTATCCTGCAGGATCATGTGATGGTAGGCTCTGTGTTGTTTAAGCCACCAAGTTTGTGGTAATTTGCTACAGAAGCAACAGGAAATTTATACATCCCCTGAGAAAGCATTAATTTACTGCAAGCATGTGAGTTAGAAATATGGAGTAAATTTTAGAATAAATAGCTGGGAGAATTGAACATAGCTACTCCTGGGGAGAGGGAATTGGTAGTGGGAGAGAGTAGATAAGGGGTATGCACTTTCTTATCATAGATCCTGTAAAACCACGTAACCTTTAAAATTATGTTACAATATTATGGTAAAAAAGATACAACTAAAAAAGATTTTTATATGGTCAACTTGGGAACCATGCTCTGAACAACTGAGCTAACCACTTACTGCCCAACCACCCTACAACAAGCAAGTGTGTTCTGTATTACACTATTCCATTACAGGGAATTTTTTTAAATTTATTTTTCACTACATTTAAAAATTTTTAACCTTTATTTTTGAGAGCGGGGAGAGGGGCAAAGAGAGGGAGACACAGAATCTGAAGCAGGCTCCAGGCTCTCAGCTATCAGCACAGAGCCTCACATGGGGCACGAACTCATGAACGGTGATATCATGAGCTGAGCCAAAGTCAGATGCTTAACTGACTAAACTGCCCAGGTGCCCCTATTTTTCATTGTATTTTAAACCTATCTCTTATAACGGAGATATTCAGTTTTATGTGCCTAAAGCATAAACACTTTACATTATATTTATGAAACCATGAAAAAAATCATGTCTATGTGCATGCAACAATATGTCCTTTACGGTTTTATCATTTGACCAGCGAGACATCCTATAATCTCTTTGTTCCTGCCATGTTCAGCTCCTTATGATCACTATTGACATGCGGTCTTCAGCATTCTGAAGATTTGGGGTATAAAAGATGGCTGCTTAGAGTAAGACATTACTGTATTGAAGTATTTCTCGTCTTAAACTACAGACACTCTAACAAAGTATCCACAATAGAAATAGTCTTTATTTCTATCCTATTATTATTATAAAAATAATTTGCTATTAGGACTTGAAGCCCTTCCAGAATGATAAACTGAAATTCAGAAGCATGGTTATTTCTCCAAGGTCGTGTTGGGAATGTGGAAGGGGCATGCAGGAGACTCTGGTGTATTGACTACTACAGCTCTTCATTTGCTATATTTTCTTAAATTGTTTTTTTAATGTTTATTTACTTGAGAGAGAGAGAGAGAGAATGAGAGAGTGGGGGTGGAGCAGAGAGAGAGAGAGAGGGAGACACAGAATCCAAAGCAGTCTCCAGGCTCTGAGTGGTCAGCCAGAGCCTGATACGGGGATTGAACGTGATGAACCTGAGATCGTGACCTGAGCTGAAGTCCCACACTTAACTGACTGAGCCACCCAGGTGCCTCATTTGCTACATTTTTAATATTGTCTAAAACATTTTTAAGAGGATAATTTTTCATTAATCTCTATTGTACACTTAAAAAGTGAATGTGGGGTGCCTGGGTGGCTCGGTTGAGTGTCCAACTCTTCATTTCAGCTCAGGTCACGATTCCAGGGTTGTGGGGCCCTGTGTAGACTTATACTACATGGTCAGTTCATTTACTGCAGCCAGCTGTAAAAGCACCAACCCAAATTTCGGCTCTGAGAGCTTTCAGCACAAGAAATATGGTATTAAGATTTTTCTCTCTCTCTCTGCCCCTCTCCTTTGCTTGTGCTGTCTCTCTCTGTTTCTCAAAGAAAAAAAAAAAAAAAAAGAAAGAAGCACCTGGATGGCTCAGTTGGTTGAGTGTCTGGTTCTTGGTTTTGGCTCAAGTCATGATCTAATGGTTCATGTGTTCAAGCTCCACATTGGGCTCCATGTTGCCGGTGCAGAGCCTGCTTGGGATTCTCTCACTCTCCCTCTCTCTCTGCCCCTCCCCCTTCTTGGTTTATGTGCATGCTTTCCCCCCCTGCTCTCTCTCTCTCTCAATTAATACATAAATAAACTTTAAAAAAAAGTAAATTCAAGTGATGGCTGTGAACACCTATCTCAAACTCATATCACAGCATATCTCTAATGACCTGTTACACTTGTGTTGAGAAAATATGTTAAAATGCCACTGACATCATTAGTTTCTGTGTAGACTTATACTACGTGGTCAGTTCATTTCTGCAGTCAGCTGTAAAGGCATCAACCCAAATTTCAGCTCTAAGAGTTTTTAGTGCAAGAAGTATGGTATATTTATACAAGCTATTCTATTTGTACTTTAACCCATGTGAAGAAAAGTTGATTATTTTAATTATTACCAGTCTGTAGGGAGTTATAAACAGACTTAATATTATGCTGTCACTAAAGCATAATTAAAGGATTTTTTCCTTTAGCTGATATTATAAATGCTAGCATTTGTCCTAAGTATTAATTTTGAATAGAAATTTTACAAATTGTGATAACATTCCCATGTATAGATGTGAATGAGTGATTTAAGTTAATTTCATTTTTACTTTGATTTCAAATCCTTCTTATATTTTTTTCATTAAATAACTTAATTTTCTCCAAATGAGAACTAGTCCCTCTAACTCCTTCTTTGTATCCCCATAAGCACGTGTTCCTTTGTTAAGCCAATTCAACCACCTGGTGCTGAATATTTAAAGAAAATCTCCAGCATCTGGCATTAACTGTCAGTCTTTCTGCATCTGGTTTAGCTGTGATCTTTGTATATTTATGTTTAGTCTTTTCACTGACATTTTATAAAGAAAAAGGAATGTGGGACAAACTAGGAAATGAGAACGAGTAAAAGTAAAGCAACAATGATATGATGTAGGAGAATCTTTATAACATCTGGTAAGAAAAATGTAAAATTAGATGATTATAGAAAGTTTTAAATCTCAAAAAAATGTTTTAGAATTTATTGTGATAGGTAAGATTTCCTTATTTTATAGAGTATGGTAAATTAGACTGGTTGTCAAATTTGGATTATCTTCCAAAAGGAATGATCCATTCAGTCTGAGGTTGAGCATACCCTGAAGTGGTGGTTTTAGAACCTTTATGGGGCAGGTAATATTAAAGATTTGGGGATGATGAGCAACAAGAAGGTAGAAAATGTAACTACTTGTGTTACCCATCTGTGTAAAATAAGTAGCTGAGCTTCACAACTGGGGAACATTAAGACAACAAAAGTCAGTTTTCCTACTGTATGATAAATGAGAGGACATTATCCACTAGGTCCTGAAAACATTACCAGGAGCTTTCTGTGTAAATAACAACTGAATTAAACCTAATGGAAATGAAAGTGCTATAGCTTGTACTTATCTGAAAATCCAATAGGTCACCGTTTGCTGTAGAACTGAGTCAAAATTGAGAACTATTGGTTAACTTAAAATATGCCACGAAATGATAAAAGTATAAATACTTGGGACACAGATTGAAACTGTAGTGTAATTCCACAAATTATCCTTTGCATTTAAAAAATACTAAAATATTGCCCCTTTGTCCAATATTTGCTAAATATCTTAATGGATATGGTTAATACCTATTTCATATGATTTTTCTGAAGATTAAGTGTAAATTTGCATAAAGCACATGTCAAGCACAGACCTTCACTCTTAGAAAGCTTTCTAATAAATTATAGCTATTAGTTGCTACCTGTTCGTCAGACTCCCGAATAAGTGGATATCTAAGTTCCAACCCAACTTTCCCTTGATGGAGACCTTGTCATTTCATTAGGTCATCCATTCCATTGTTGGATCACTCTAATGTTTAGAAAGACAATTTTTATATTGAGTCAGAATCTGTATCGGTTTTTGTTCATTGGAGCAGCACAGAACATGTACTCTGTCTTCTACGTGGCCACACTTTAAACATTTATATGCAGCTACATCCTCTTCCTCTAAGTCTTCTCCCTCTTGATAGTTCTCTTTAGAAAGCTGAACCTGGGAATGACCACAGTAGTCCATACGAGTGCAGCCAGGACAGTTTAGACTGGGGTTACCTCAGGATTTAGTATTTCATAATTATCAAACCCTTATTCCTGGCACTATTAATTGGAGCTTAAGTTTGTATGTTATTAGGTCATTTTGCATTGCAGATGATGAACACATAATTAGCTTGGGTTAAAAGGGAAGTCATTAGGTTCCAATAGGTTATTAGAATAGAATGATAAGGACAGAGGAAGAATGCAGCTGAGCTACAGAAATAACTGACCAAAGAAGCTAGATTTAGACGGAGGTCTCTCTTCCCATCTCTCATCTGTTCTGCTCTCCACAGACCACATTCCTCTGCTGCCCCAATGGTGGAGACAAGGCCACCTACAAATGCAGAGCTTTACCTCTTAGAAACCACCCTTCCCAAAAGAAAACAGCTTACCACTCTCTGATTCTACGACTGTCATATTTTAAAGTTATATGAACTAAATAATCATTAAATCAGAACTTTAGAAATTTCCTATTTCAAAATCCTCATAGATAGATTCTTGCTCTTGAATCTAAATGTCCAATCCTAAACCCACCAAATGTGGCCAGGAGACAAGTTCGTGTTATGATTTAACTGCTTTGGTTGTAATCATTTGGGTTAGGTGAAGGGGCAATGTCCAGGAAATAGAAATTTTCTAAAACAGGACAGATACATGTGTTACCAGAAAATACATTATTTTAGTTTTTGTTTTTTGACTGGACTTTAACCTCCCTATGTCATTTATATTTAAACTGCAATGTAGTCTGATGTGTCCCATTCTGTACTTGTGACATTGGCTATCTGAACCTATGACATCATTTATGCTCATAGAAGTTCAGCAGGTCTTTGTAACCTATTGAAATTTTGTATAATAATTTCTCATCCAACATGTATTATTAACATATTCCAATTGTCTGAAGTCTGGCTTTCACATCTTCATGAGTGTGTGATAAAATGGACAGAGTCATGGACAACCTTGTTGCAGTCTATTAGAAACTTCTTTCAGGGTTGACCTGGATCCATTAATCAACACCTTTTGGGTACAATCATTCAACCAACCATGATGTCTTGGAGATGAGTCTTTCTAGAAGCACATAAATGTAAATGTCAGAGAAACTGAGGTTGGAAGATTCATCTTCTCATCCCACGGGTGGAAGCTATTTAAGGGGTAGCGTTCCTGCAGTATCAAGAGAGACAAATTCTGAAACAGTGACCTGAAGTGCTGATTTCCCCCTCACAGAGGAAGTGGTTTTTGAAATACCCTGTAGCACTGTGCAGATCCTTTTCTCAACAAGTCATTTTTCTTGTGATAAGAACTCAGAAGTTTCCAAGAAATGCCAGTCCTGACGGGAAGGACAAAGGCTCTGAAGACCCAGGTAGAAGGAGTTGGGACAGTGCCTTCAGTATGACGTCCAGGTGCTGGCCCAAAGGCCAATAATCTAGGCTACCTCTGTCCTGTGTTCTGAGAAACTCGCAGAACTCAATGCAAAGTCATGCTTGGAAAGCTCTGATTTCCCTGAATATTTTCTCAGCAGACTTCGCTTGATAACATCTTATGTTCTAGGTACTTAGTTTTTAACTGGTGTGTCAAATTGTGTTGTCATTGGCATGAATGAACCTATGCCATCCATAAACTGTTAGGTACATTGGTGCTAAATATTCAGTCTATTAATCTACCCCCTCATTCATTCAGCAAGTATTAACCAAGCATTTAAAATGGGTCAAGCTCAGGGCGCCTGGGTGGCTCAGTCAGTTAAGCATCAGACTCCAGCTCAGGTCATGACCTTGCAGTTCGTGGTATTGAGTCTTGCATTGGGCTCTGTGCTGTCAGCTCAGAGCCTAGAGCCTCTTCAGATTCTGTGTCTCCCTTTCTCTCTGCCTCTTCTCCTCTTGCACTCTCTCCAAAGTAAACATTAAAAAAATTAAAAAACAAAATGGGTTAAGCTCTGGTTACCAGAAGGGAGGTGAGTAGGGGTGGATGGGTGAAACAGGTGATGGGGATTAAGGAGTTGCACTTGTGATGAGCACCAGGTGTTGTATGGAAGCGCTGAATTACTACATTTTATACCTAAAACTAATATTACACTGTATGTTAACCAACTGGAATTTAAATAAAAACTTAAAAGGTACAAAAAATAATAATAAAATAAAATGGGTCAAGCTCTGGGGAGAATTTGGTTCACAAAACAGATATAGTTCCTGACTTGATGGAATTTAAAAATTAACTCTCAGGGCACCTGGATGGCTCAGTCGGTTAAGTATTCGACTTCAGCTCAGGTCATGATCTCACAGTTAGTGGATTTGAGTGCCACATTGGGCTCTGTGCTGACAGCTCAGAGCCTGGAGCATGTTTTGGATTCTTGTCTCCCTCTTTCTCTGCACCTCCCCCACTCACACGCTGTCTCTGTCTCCCAAAAATGAATAAACATTAAAAAAATTTTTTTTAACAAAAATTAACTCTCTGCTTCAACCAAACTAGTCTGCTCACTGACCACTGAAACTTCTAACACTTTCCTGACCAATCCCCCAATCCTCCACTCCAGGGTCTCCTGTTTAAATCCATCTCAAAGATGGCTCTTTCACAAGACTCTCCAAATAACACAGTCTACCGTGCTCCTTCTGCTGAGTTCTTGTAACTGAATTGCTTATATACTCATGGACAGCGTTACATTTCGTAAAAAGAAGTTAGCTTTTGAGTGGAACAGATCCATGTTTAGAACCTACCTCATTGACTTACTAGATTGTATATTCATGGATTCTTTACTATTTCTGAACCACATCTGTAAAGAGAAGGGTAATGCCAGTTTCATAGAGAAACTGTAAGAAATCATTTATTCCACATGGCCTTTCTTTAAATCCAAACATGTAGTTGTCTGGCAGTGGTGTAGAGAAAAGAGAATAGTATCTGGAGCTAGAGCATGAGTGCCTCTACACTTCTTGGCTTTTGCTCCCTTGGAAATATCACCCAATATCTGTGAGTCTCAGTTTCCTGGGAGGAAAAATTGGGATAAGAATTCTTCATAAGGTTATCATGAAAAGGAATTGAAGGAATGGATAGAAAAATCCTGCATGAGCTAGAAAGCACACCACACATGACAGATTCTGTCTTGGTGACTATTATGAAGGTTTCCCAAGTGTAGCTGTTGTCAGCCCAATTGGGGCAGTGAACCCATCTCCTGATTTTCTTCTCTACCTCCCCTTTTCCTACAGCACACAGAAACAGTCAGCAATCCTGACTGGTGAATGCGCACACACGCACACACACATGACTGTTCATATTCCATTTTATAAATTTTTAAATAAAATACAATATACAATATGCAATAAGTGCACAAATGTTAACATAGCTTGATGAATTTTTACAGAGTTCATAAGCAGTCACCTGCTCAACTCACAAACATTACCAACAACTTGGAAGCTTCAACCTCATATCCCACCCACCCAAAGTTAACCACTATTCTGACTTCTATAACCAAAGATTAATCTTGACTGTGTTTTTGTACTTAATATAAATAGAATCATACAATATGAATTCTTATGTGCGTTCAGGCTTATTTTACTCAACATTAAATCTGGAGATTCACTCTTCATTGCATGTAGCAGTGGCTCATTCTTTTTGTTCGTCTGTGCTATTTATTATATGAATATAACAAAACTCATCCAATCTGCTGTTGGTGAACACATATTGTTCTGGTTTGGAGCTATTTCAAATAATACAATGAACATTCTTGTACATGTTTGTGTACACTGTGTATGTATTTCTATGGGTTAATACCTATGAGTAGAATTACTGGCTCATAGAATATGCATATGTTCAGCATTAGTAAAGACCACAAAACATTTTTCCAAAGTAGTTGCATTAATTTACACTCAATTGGCCAGCAATGGATGAGAGTTCAGTTGCTCCATTCCCGTGCTGAGATTTAGTATTTTCTGTCTTTTTTTGACTAGCCAAGTGACAGTATAATGGAATCTCATGGTGATTTTAATTTGTATTCCCTGGTGATTGATGAGGCCAAACATGTTTGCATATGATTATCAGCCATTTGGATATCCTCTTTGATGAAATGACTGTTTCAGTCATTTGCCTGTTTTTATATTGGATTAACTATTTCATAATGATTTTTCATTCTTCCGGGCATGAGTCTTTTTATATGTGTTACCAACATATTCAATGTTGTTTGCTTGTGTTTTCATTTTCTTAATGGTGTCTTTTGATGAATAAGAACTTCCTAATTTTAATGTAGTCCAAGTTAACATTTTATGGTTGGTACATTTTATATTATATTTAGAAAACTTTGTTTACCTGAGATAATAAGGACATTCTCATTTTTTCCCCAAAAGCTTCTCTTTTGTTTAACTTTTGTATATATAAATCTGTAATCCACCTAAGATTATTTCTGTAAGTAAAGATTAGTTTTTTTCCATGTGGGTAGCCCAACAACCCAGCACTATTTATTAGGAAGAGCATTCATTCTATACCACACAACAGTATCACTGTTAGCAAATATCAGGTAACTCTACAAATGTGGGACTCTGTTCTATTCCATTGGTTTTTAATCTATCTTTGTGCAAACTTCAATCTGTCTCAATTTTAATCACTTCATGACTGTCTTGACATCAGATAGTGTAAGTCCTCCAACTTCTTTCTTTTTACTAATGAAGTTCTTAACAATTTTTGACCTCTTTACATCCTTGCATGGATTTAGAATTGGCTTGTCAATTTCTACACAAAATATACTGAGATTTTGAGGCGCCTGGGTGGCTCAGTCGGCTGAGCGTCCAACTTCAGCTCAGCTCATGATCTCATGGCTTGTGAGTTCAAGCCCCACATTGAGCTCTGTGCTGACAGCTGGGAGCCTGGAGCCTGCTTCTGATTCTGTGTCTCCCTCTCTCTCTGCCCTCCCCTGCTTGCACCCTCTCTCTCTCTCAAAAATATTAAAAAAATTTTTTTTAATCTACTGAGATTTTAATTAGGATTGTTGAGTGTAAAGATTAATTTAGAGAGAATTTACATCCTAACAGTTTTAACTCTCCTGACCCATGAAGAGAGTGGGGGAGGACTCTTGATTTAGGTATTTTAAATTTATCTTAGCACAGGTTTTTTTTTTTTTTCCATTTTTAAATCTTTTTATTTTTTAATTCTTTATTTGAGTATAATTATGCATAATGTTACATTAGTTTCAGGTGTACAACATAGTGATTCAACAACTCTATGTGTTATGCTGTGCTCACCAAAAGTGTACCTACCATCTGTCCCCCTACAATGCTATTGCAATACCATTGACCATATTCCCCATTCTGTGCCTTTTATTACTGTGGCTTATTCATTCCACAACCAGAAGTCTGTATCTGCCATTCTCCTTCACCCATTTTGCCCTTCATCCCCCTTCCCTCTGGCAACCATGAGCTCTTTATATTTATAGGTCTGATAGTGCTTTTTGTGTGTTTGTTTACTTGTTTTTTAGATTCCACACATAAGTGTCATAATATGGTATGTCTTTCTTAGTCTTACTTATTTCACTGAACCTAATATCCTCTAGATTCATTCACGTTCCAAAAATGAAAAAAAACCCACAAAAAAAAAAAAACCACCACCACCAAAAAGAAAACCCTCATCTTTTTTATGCTTGTATAATATCCCTGTGCGTGCGTGTGTGTGTGTGTATCACATCTTTCTTATACATCCATCCATTGATGGACTCTTAGGTTACTTTTATATGTTGATGTTACAAATAATGCTGCAATAAAATAGAAGTGCATATATGTATTCAAATTAGTGATCCAAAGATTGTTTTCTTTGGATAAATACCTGGCAATAGAATTACTGGATCATAGGATATTTCTGCTTTTAATTTTTGAGGAACCTCCATAATGTTCTCCACAGTGGCTCCACCAATTTGCATTTCCACCAGCAGTGCATAAGGGTTCCTTTTTCTCCACATTGGTGCCAACACTTGTTATTTCTTGTGTTTTTGATTGTAGCCATTCTAACTGGCATAAGATGATATCTCTGTGGTTTTGATTCCCATTTCCCTGATGATTAGTGATGTTGAGCATCTTCTCGTGTGTGTGTTGGCCATCTGTATGTCATCTTTGGAAAAATGTCTGCTCAGGTCCTCTGCCCATTTTTTTTTATCAGATTTATTCTTTCAGTGTTTAGTTATATAAGTTCTTTATATATTTTTAATATTAACCCCTTATCAGATACATCATGTGCATATATCTTTCCCATTCAGTAGGTTGCCTTGTTGTTTTGTGGATGCTTTCCTTCACTGTGCAAAAGCTTTTGATTTTGATATAGTCCCAGTAATTTTTCTTTTTGTTTTTCTTGCCTTAGAAAACATATCTAAAAAAATGTTGCTATAGCTGATATCAGAGACATTAATACCTGTGTTCTCTTTAGGATTTTTATGGTGGCATGTCTCACATTTAGGTCTTTAATCCATTTTGAGTTTATTTTTGTGTATGGTGTAATAAAGTGGTCCAGTTTCATTCTTTAGCATGTAGCTGTCCAGTTTTCCCAGCACCACTTGTTGAAGAGACTGCCTTTTCCCTATTGTATTTCTTGTCTCCTTTGTCATAGATTAATGGACCATATAAGTGTGGATTTCTGGCCTCTCTGTTCTCTACTGATCTATGTGTCTATTTTTGGGCCAGGAGCATACTGCTTTGTTTACTGAAGCTTTGTAATATATCTTGATATCTGGAATTGTATATCTCCAGTTTTTTCTTTTTCAAGATTTTTTTTTTTTTTTTTTTTTTGTCTCTTGGGTTCTTTTATGGTTCCATGCAAATTTTAGTATTGTTTGTTCTAGTTCTGTGAAAAATACTGTTGGTATTTTGAGAGTATTGCATTGAATCTGTATACTGCTTTGGGCAATACACACAACTTAACAATATTAATTCTTCGAATTCATGGGCATGGGATGTCTTCCCATTTGCTTGTGTTGTCTTCACTTTCTTTCATCAATGTTTTATCGTTTTCAGAGTACAGGTCTTTCACATCCTTAGTCAAGTTTATTTCTAGCCATTTTATTCTTTTTTGTGCAGTTATAAGTGGGATTGTTCTCTTAATTTCTCTTTCTGCTACTTCATTATTAGTGTATAGAAACACTATCAATTTCTGAGTATTAATTTTGTATCCTGCAACTTTACCGAATTCATTTATTACTTCTAATGCTTTTTTTGGCAGAGTCTTTAGGGGTTTGTGTATAGTGTTCTAGTATCTTCAAATAGTGACAGTTTACCTTCTTCCTTACAAATATGGATGCCTCTTATTCCTTTTACTTGCTAACTGCTATGGCTAGGACTTCCAATACTATGTTAAATAAAAATGACCAAGTGGGCATCTTTGTCTTCTTCCTGACCTTAGAGGAAAAGCTCTGTTTTTCACCATTATGATGTTAGCTGTGGGTAACATGGTCTTTATTATGCTGAGGTATGTTCCCTCTAAACCCACTTTGTTGAGAATTTTTTGTCATCAATGAATGTTGTACTTGGTCAAATGCCTTTTCTGCATCTATTATGATCATATGATTTTTATCTTTCATTTTGTTGATGTGCTGTATCACATTGGTTGATTTGCAAATATTGAACCATCCTTGTGTTGCCAGAATAAAGCCCATCTGATTGTGGTGAATGATCATTTTAATGTTTTGTTGAATGCAGCTAATATTTTGTTGAATGCAGCTAATATTTTAATGTTTTGTTGAATGCAGCTAATATTTTGTTGAGGATTTTTGTACCTATGCTCATTAGGGATGTTGGCCTGTGGTTTTCTTTTTTTTGTAGTGTCTTTGTCTGGTTTTGGAATCAGGGTAATTCTGGTCTCATAGAATATGTTTGGAAGCTTTCCTTCTTCTATTTTTTCAAATAGTTTGAGAAGAATAGGTATTAACTCTTCCTTAAATGTTTGGTAGAATTTACCTGTGAATCTCTCTGGTCCTGGACATGTATTTTTTGGTAGTTTTTTGATTACCAATTAAATTTTATTACTAGTGATCAGTCTGTCCAGATTTTCTCTTTCTTTCCAATTCAGTTTTGGAAGATTGTATGTTTCTAGGAATTTATCCATTTCTTCTGGGTTTTCCAGTTTGTTGGCATATAATTTTTTGTTGTATTCTCTTATAATTATTTGTATTTCTGTGGTACCAATTGTTACTTCTCTTTTATTCTGATTTTATTTATTTTGTTCCTTTGTCTTTTTTCTTGGTGAATCTGGCTAAAGATTTATCAACTTTATCTTTTCAAAGATCCAGCTCTTGGTTTCATTGATCTTTTCTATTGTTTTTTAGTGTCTCTGTTATTTATTTCTGCTCTGATCTTTATTATTTCATTCCTTATACTCACCTTGGGCTTTGTTTGTTCTTCTTTTTCTAGTTCCTTTAGGTGTAAGATAAGATTGTTTATTTGAGCTTTTTCTTATTTCTTGGGCTAGGCCTATATCACTATATTATTTCCCTCTTAGAATTATTTTTGCTGCATCCCATAGATTTTGGATGATTGTTTTTTTTATTTTCATTTGTCTCTGTGTATTTTTTAATTTCTTTTTTGATTTCTTCATTGGCCCATTGGTTGTTCAATAGCATGTTGTTTAACCTCCAGTTATTTGTATTTTTTTTTCTTGTGGTTGATTTCTAGATTCATATTATTGTGGTCAGAAAAATAACATGATACGATTTCAGTCTTTTCAAATTATTGAGACTTGTTTCGTGTTCTAGTATGTAATCTATTCTGGAGAATGTATTGTGTACTTGAAAAGAATGTTCTGTTGTTTGTGGATGGAATGTTCTGCATATATCTGTTATGTTCATCTTGTCTAACATCATTCAAAGCAGTTTCCTTATTGATTTTCTACCTGAATGATTGATCCATTGATAAATGGTGTGTTAAAGTCTCCTACTACTATTGTGCTACTCTCAGTTTTTCTCTTTATGTCTTTTAATACTCTTTTTATGAATTTAGGTGCTCCAATGTTGGATACATAGATATTTGTAATTGCTATCTCCTCTTGAAGTCTATTTTGTATGATAAAAGTATTGCTACCTTGGCTTTTTTATTTTTCTCCCTTTGCATGGTAAATGCTCTTCTCTCCCTTCCCTTTAATTCTGTATGTTTTTAGGTCTGAGGTGAGTCTCTTGTAGGCAGCATGTAGAGCAGTATTTTTTACCCATTCTGCCACCTATGTCTTTTGATTGGGGCCCTTAGATCATTTATATTTAAAGTAATTATTGATGTGTATGTACTTTGTGCCATTCTGTTATTTGTTGTCTGGTTGTTTTTGTAGTTCTACTCTACCCCCTTCTCCTCTTGCTCTCCTTCTTTGTGATTGATGAGTTCCTGTAGTGTTATGTTTGGCTTTCTTTCTATTTCTTGTGTATCTATTATAGATCTTGGGTTTGTGGTTACCATGAGGATCATATATAATATCTTAAGTACATAGCAGTCTCTATTAAGTTGGTGGTCATTTAAGTTCAAACCCGTTCTAAGAAAAAATCCAAAAAAGTTTATTTTTGAACTCCCTTCTCCACATTTTATGTGTATGCTGTCAATTTTACATCTTTTTATTTATAATCTTCTCATGTCTGATTGTGGCCATTTCTCTTCCACTCAAAGAAGTTTCTTTAACATTTCTCGTAAGGCTGGTTTAGTGGTAATGAACTTCTTTAACTTTTGTTTGTCTGGGAAATTCTTTATCTCTTCTTCAATTCTGAATGATAGTCTTGCTAAGTAGCGTAACTTCAGTTGTAGGTTTTTTTTCCTTTCAGCATCATTTTGATGATACATACTTTGATACATACTTTGAATGTATCATTTGGCAAAGTTTTATACATTTTAAATGTAGAGGTTTTGATCATCTACCATTAAATGCATTCTAGATTTGATGGGGTTTATGCTAATGTAAATTATATCTTTTTAATTTTAATTTTATTTATATATATATTTTTTATTGCTGGTAAGTAAAAATACAATTGATTTCATATACTGAACTGGTCCCAGCAGCCTGGATAATTCACTTGTCAATTCTGGTAGTTTGTCTGTAGATTTTTAAAAATATTTTTTATGTACACAATCATGTCTCTGTATAATGACAACTTTATTTTGTCTTTTTTGAAACTTTATGAACTTTTTTTTTCATTGCCTGTTGCATTGGTTAAGATCTCCATTTTTCTTTTAATAAAAGTAATTATAGCAGATGCTAGTAATCTCAAAAAGAAAGTTTTAAATCACCATTAAATTGATTTATCTTCCTGGTCTGGTAAGAGTTTTTAATCATAAAGCAATACTGTGTTTTATCAGAAGTTTTTTTTCTGTAGCTATTAAGATAAGTTTATTTATCCCCACTGTATTAATAAACTATTGTTAGCTTTCTTAGAATAAACTTCATTTGGTTGTGATGCATTACCTATTTTGTATGTCACTGAATTCCATTTGCTACTATATACTATATTTTTACATATAGGTTCATGCTACATATTGGTCTGTACTTTTCCTTTCTTATAATTTTTGTAACTAATTTGGTTATCAAGGTTATGCTGGGCCCATAGAAATACTGGGAAGGGTACCTTCTTTTTTGAAAGAGTATACATAACATTGGAGTTATTATTTCCTTTAATATTTACTAAAATTCACCAAAGAAACCATCTGGGCTAGGCACATACTTTGTGGAGAGGTTTAAAATAAAACGTTTAATTTCTTTGGTAGATATATGCTATTCCTATTACTCTCTTATTGTGCTGGTTTTAGTAAGTTATATTTTTCAAGGAATTTATATAAATTGGCATAAAGTTATTTAAAATGTGTTCTTTGCACTGTTGGTGGGAATGCAAATTGGTGCAGCCGCTCTGGAAAGCAGTGTGGAGGTTCCTCAGAAAATTAAAAATAGACCTACCCTATGACCCAGCAATAGCACTGCTAGGAATTTATCCAAGGGATACAGGAGTACTGATGCATAGGGGCACTTGTACCCCAATGCTTATAGCAGCACTCTCAACAATAGCCAAATTATGGAAAGAGCCTAAATGTCCATCAACTGATGAATGGATAAAGAAATTGTGGTTTATATACACAATGGAATACTACGTGGCAATGAGAAAAAATGAAATATGGCCTTTTGTAGCAACGTGGATGGAACTGGAGAGTGTGATGCTAAGTGAAATAAGCCATACAGAGAAAGACAGATACCATATGGTTTCACTCTTATGTGGATCCTGAGAAATGTAACAGAAACCCATGGGGGAGGGGAAGGAAAAAAAAAAAAAAAAAAAGAGGTTAGAGTGGGAGAGAGCCAAAGCATAAGAGACTGTTAAAAACTGAGAACAAACTGAGGGTTGATGGGGGGTGGGAGGGAGGGCAGGGTGGGTGATGGGTATTGAGGAGGGCACCTTTTGGGATGAGCACTGGGTGTTGTATGGAAACCAATTTGACAGTAAATTTCAAATATTAAAAATAAAATAAAATAAAATAAAATAAAATGTGTTCTTTTAAATGTGTATAGGGGTCTATACTAATGTCTCTTTATTCATTACTATATTAGTTAATTTTTTTAAAATCAGTATTGTCAGAGTTTTATTAATTTGACTCATCTTTTTCAGGAACATACTTTTGATTTTATTGACTTTCTTTATTTTTTTCCTACTTTTTATTATTTCCTTCTCTCTTTGGACTAATTTTGTATGTGTGATATTTTGTTTTTTTCTGTTTTTAAAGATGGAAACTTGAATCAATGACATATGGAATCTTATTTTCTTTCTAATATACACATTTTAAGAATATAAATTTTCCTGGGGCATCTGACTGTCTCAGTCAGTTCAGCATGGAACTCTTGATCTCTGGGTCATGGGTTCACATGCCACATGAGGTGTGGAGCCTACTAAATTTTTAAAAATTTATATATATACATATATATATTTATATATAGATTTATATATACATATAAATCTTCCTCTAGGCATTGCATAAATTTCTTTCGGTTTTTGTTAATCTGACTATATGTTTATCTCAACTTTATATCTGAAGGACATTTTTTTTGATCAATATAGAATTCTGGGTTGGCAGTTATTTCCTTGATCATGATTTAGCTGTTTTCCACATTTTGATACACCATATATTCACTGTCATTTAGTTTAAAATATTTTCTAATTTCCATTCTGTTCCCTTCTTTGATTCATGGATTCATTATAATTTTATCACTTAATTTTAATTTTTTAAAGGTTTATTTATTTACTTTGAGAAAGGAGAGAGAGGTAGGGAGGGAGTAAGGGAGGGGCAGAGAGAGGGCGACAACAAATCCCAAGCAGGCTCCACAGCTATGAGTGCAGAGCTCAACATGGGGCTTGAACTCATGAACCGAACCGTGAAATCATGACCTGATACAAACCAAGAGCTGGACGCTTAAGTGACTGAGCCACTTATGCTTCCCTTATTGCTTAATTTTAAAACAGTTGGTGCTTTCTTAGTTAGCTTTTGTTGTGTGTTTCAAAAGTAATTCCAGTATACTCAGCATATTCTTCATGATTTCATTCCTTTGAAATATGTTTTAGGTTGCTTTATGACACAGCATATGGTAAATTCTGGCAGAGTTCCATGTGCATTTGAAAAGCACTGTGTATTCTGTCATTGTTGGATGCAGTGATATATACTGCATTAGATATCTACATCTATATACATCTGATATGTATATATTTATAAAATATCAGGTATATATATTAGACATATATATCCTAATATATTAGATATTTAAGATACTTTCAGGTTTTTGCTCTTATAGGTAATTATACAATATACATCTTTCTATATATGTAACTTTTTGTTCTTGTTGAATTATGATCTTAGAGTAAATTCTCAGGAGTGGTATTACTAGGTCAAGGCTTAGGAGTATCTATATGGCTTTGTTTTCTTTATACAACATTGCTTGCTAAAAGTATTGTATCTAGTTACAGTGTGAGTTATGATGTATGAAATCACCAAATACCCCACAGTGTTAGGTGTTGTAATTGTTTTGTTAATCATGTGGATACTAAGTTGTAATTTAAAGTTGATGGTAACTTTAATGTCCCTGTTAACTAGACAAGATAAACTTTTCCAAGTGTTCATTTACTATTTCAATTTCCTCATATAAATTGCGATGCATCTCTTTTACAATCTCCTGGGAACTTGATAATTTTGGAATAAATTTGATGAATAATTTTATAATATCATCAATTTGCCCTTGGCTTACATATTTGGTGTGAATGTTTTTCCAATCTATTATCTTTTGTATTTTCGCTTTGCTGTTTTTCCACCAATCATGTTCATTTTGTGTCGATTTGAATCTATTCGTTTATGACTACTCTTATCACTTCAAAACTGTGACAATGTTTAATTTTTTTTTTTTTTTTCAACGTTTTTTATTCATTTTTGGGACAGAGAGAGACAGAGCATGAACGGGGGAGGGGCAGAGAGAGAGGGAGACACAGAATCGGAAACAGGCTCCAGGCTCCGAGCCATCAGCCCATAGCCTGACGCGGGGCTCGAACTCACGGACCGCGAGATCGTGACCTGGCTGAAGTCGGAGCTTAACCGACTGCGCCACCCAGGCGCCCCAAAACTGTGACAATGTTTGATTCTGTCCCAACTGAATATTTCTTTTTTCTTCTTCTCCAAAAGTTTCTGTTAATGTATTGTATAGAGCAACACTGTCCAATAAGAATATAATATGAGCCACATAGAGGATTGAAAACTTTCTATTAGCCACAGACTGAAAAGGGAAAAAAAATGGGTGCCATTAATTTTAATCATATACTTTATTTAATCCAATATCCAAAATATGAGCAGATTTTGCTTTGCCTGCCAATAGGCATGAATTTCAGTTACTACTATTTAGTTAAGTAATATTAGTTCTGCAATAACACAGTCCAAATTTTAGTTACTATGGCATATTAACTATGAGTACTTGCATAAACTGCAAATTTTGCTGCTAGACTTCAGTCCACAGATGATTACATAACAAATTAGCATATTTATCAGTGACCAGTCATCTCATTTCTCTCAAAGTCTGTTGGTGACTTTGGGTGACTACAGATCTGCTATTCAGTTCACGAAGAGACAGCAAAGTGTGTGGTTGTGTTGCCTTCTTGTATCTCAGTGGTAAATCCAGGTAACGTTTTACAAGAATGAGTCATCAAAAGAGAAAATTGGCCAACAAAGGTGAAAGGGCAGTGAAAAAACAAACAAAAATGGTACTGCCGGAATTGAAAGTAGGTGTGATAAGAAGACAGATGACTGGGGCGAGATGACACTTCACTGCCCAAAACACTCTCGAGGTTCTGCTGGAGGAACCTAGGAAGGCAAACTTGTCAACGCAGTAAGGAACGGGTTGTGATGAAAGGGTGCAGATGTTCCAGAGGAGAGGACACCAGCAAAAAGAAACCCCACGTTTAAAGAAATTTTCAGAGATTTCTCACATTGGGAATGCAAAGGATAAAATGTCGGGACCTGATCTCAGAAAGGACTATGACAATTCACTAAGGCTCAGGAAAGACACTTACTTGCTCTAGACTAGAAATTATGTAACAGGAAAGCAGCAAGCATTGTTCAAACCAAAGTTCAAACTTTGGTAAGTTTATTACAAAGAAAAAAAAGCCACTTTAATTCTCATGCTTCTAATATTTGTAAATTACTATGTACCAAATAAACTAATTCTATGATTTTCACTGCTGCAAAGGTTGATAATGGACAGTAAGAATTTTTCATATTTTGGGGTGCCTGGGTGGTTCAGTTGATTATGCATCTGACTCTTGGTTTTGGCTCAGGTCATGATCTCATGACTTGTGAGTTTGAGCCCCACACCACTTGGGATTCTCTGTCTCCCTCTCTCCCTGCACCTCCCCACTTAATGCGCTCTCTCTGTTTCAAAAATAAATAAACATCTAAGAAAAAGAATTTTCATATTTTGACAAAATTTTTTAAAAGTCACATAATAATCATAATTTCCCCCCATTGATTAGTTAATGATCGTTTGTATGGTTTCAGTTTGTGCAGTCCCTTTTATGGTTCTGCTCAGTCATGCAGAGCAAGGACTGCCTATATTATCATTTCAACAAATAACATAAAATTTTGAAATAGATTGCATTCTCTTTTTCATACTAAGTCTTCAAACCACAATGTGTGTTTTACACTTTCAGAGCATCTCCACTCAGACTAGCCACGTTACAGGTGCTCAATAGCCACATAGGCTGGTACCTACAGTATTTGACTACTCGAGTCTAGAGTATTCGTCCTTTTCAAGCCAGAGCAGAAAAGTGTTTGTGCTGGTTGGAATACAAGTAACTGACTAGAAACTCACTGTCCAAACAAATCAAAGTTTAATGTGGGCAACAGTAAAGAGATATACTTTCTCCCTCAGTGGTAACAAAGGCACGGTCATTACATCAGCTCCCTCTGGAAGAAAGGCTGAGAAAATAAGTCTTGAATTGTTCTCATAAACTCATTGGAATCAGTCTTGTTGGAATAATATGGGGCAGGGATGGGGGGAGGAAGAAGAAAGAACGAGTCTTCCAGGGAAAATACTGGCTCCTTAGTCCCCCACATGAGCTGAAGCAGCTTGGCTCATCTAGGCTGCAGGGCGATTTGTAAGCGCGTTGGGTTAACACATTATCTCTGAAATACCACAGAGTCTGAGGGCCTCTGAATAGTGAGTAATTTCCTTGGAGTTTTGAGAATACTTCTACAAGTTAGTGAAGTCAGCAAATTATTTATTTGATTTCCTCCTCAGTTTCACATTCTGGAAATTCCCAGCAGCCTAATAGCAATGGCAACAACACCTGCTTGGCTGTCGGGTTGCAGGCATCTTTCTTCCTAATATCCCCCAAATGATCACCCTGCCTATTGTCCTAATATCTCTAGATTTTTCCTGTGTGAACAAGATTACAACTTCTCTGCCACTTTCTTATCCCAGCTCCATCTGGGACAATTGTCCCATAAATATTTGTACACAGTTAACGTGTGACGTTAGATGCAAAGTGTGTGTGGGCACGCACGCACTCAAGCTACTACACTCTAACGTATTCCTTATTCATAAGGAAAAGAATGTATCAGAGCAGTTTAGAGCACAATCTTTGAAAGCAAAACTGAGTTCAAATTTCAGTGCTATCACTTACTAGATAATGTAATCTTGAACACGTTACTTAAATATTTTTGTGCCTCAGTATCCTCATCTATAAAATGGGAATAATAATACCTCCAACTTCACACAGCTGATAAAGGAATTGAATGGGATCATGCATGTAAAGTGCTTGGTTAATGTTTGTCACACTGTAACTGCTAAAGCAAAAGCCATTTCTCAATATTGGTGTTGCTATTATTGTCATCATTTTATTATTAGTGTTATTATTGCTGTTCCAACCTTTGCTTGAAAAGAGCAAAACTAAAAAAAAAAAAAAAATGGTATTTGGTAAAGATGTGCTTGGGCAAAGGGCGTCCTTGCAGAAAACCGTATACTATGCCAACTATCTGCACCACTTCTCAGAAGTTCTCTTCTCTGGTGTATCTTGTGGTAGTCCCGCTGCTTCAGAACCAATCCCTCCACCCCTCGGGAAGGGCCTCACCCGCACCAGCAAGCATCTTCTCTCCTCTACCTTCCTCTCTTTGGCTCCAGTCTCCCCGCTCTTTTTAGTTTCTTTTAAGTTTAGACTTAAACTGTGGCTCACTGATACCTCCATATGGTACAAAATTTTAAAGACATGAAAAGGTAATAATAATATATCTTTCTCCCATCTCTGTCTTCTATATCCAGATCCCCGAGACAACCACTGTCACAGGGGATATTCTATGCATAGATAGCAAATACGTACATGTGTATTTTCTTTTTGAAACCCCCGCACTTTGAAACCCCTGCACTTATTTAATAAAACTTAGAGATTATACCATGCTAGTGCCTTAAAAACACCTGATTCTCTGTAACAGCTGTATTATTTTCCATGGGGTAGATATACCATAATTTATTTATCCAATCCCCTAAAGATTGTTTCAATATTTTATTATCATAAATAATGCTGCAATAAGTAACTATGTACATATAATGTTTAAATACATTGTTTAAATATTTTATTATCATAAATTATAAAATTGCTTCAATATTTTATTATAAATAATGCTGCAATAAGTTACCATGTGCATATGTAATCTTGTACATCTGTGAGATAAACTCCTAGAAATGGAATATTTAGATCAAAGTGTAGGTGCATTTTTAATTTTTGTAGATTTGGCCAAATTACCCTCTGTGAAGGTTTTGCTAATTAGTAATGTAATAGAGTGTCACTTTATCTACACACTCTACCTGTATAGGTTGTGTTCAATTGTATGACCTTTTCCGTGCTTTTCTTTAAGAAGAGTAATCTCAACTTATTCAATACTGTGTATCTCTGGTGATATGTTCTTATAAAAAATGTTTTTGTCTCTTCTGCATTTTCCTACACTCCTTTGCAATATACCTGTGGCATCGAGGCTATCTTCTGTCCATAGCCCCAGACCCTTGATCCTCCTCTTCCCCCTCTGTGCTTGTGAGGATCTCCTCCATGATGCCTGTGGGATTTGCATGATCTGGGTCAGCCCAGTTGGGGCTGGGAGACCTCTAACAGGCCTGGGAGCAAATGGCTTAGAGTGAGGTTGCTATCTCCCACCCTGAGTCTGAAGCACCTGCCAAGGGAGGTGCAGGATGGCCTTCACCAAATATATATCCTTGGTGATTTGGCCAGATGCCATTGACTAAATCATGGCATCTATCTACATGGGAATACCAGACATCCCTGAAAAATGAATGAACAACTGCATGAATCAACACAGATCACAGGGATGTATGCCAAGCATAAAAGCAAGCCACATAAAATACATGCCGCATAATACTGTGTCTATTAAGTACTAAAATGAGCAAACCAAATGATGTAATGTTTACTAATGTAAACATGTATGGTAAAACTATATAAATCATAAGAGAACAAAAAATGCAAAATTCGGGATCATGGTATTCTGGCAGCAAGAGGAGCAGGCAGGATGACCTGACCAGGAGCGTCAACACTGTTGATGATATTCTCTCTCTCTCTTTTTTAAATGTTTTATTTGTTTTTGAGAGAGAGAGATTGAAAGCATGAGTGGGGGAGAGGCAGAGAAAAGGGGGCTTACAGAAGATCAGAAGCAGGCTCTGTGCTGACAGCAGACAACCTGATGCAGGGCTCAAACTCACAAACCACAAGATCATGACCTGAGCCGAAGTCAGACCCTTAACCGACTGAGCCACCCAGGCACCCCAGTGTCAGTGATATTCTTTTGCCTAATTTGCATGGTGGGTTTCTGGATGTTCATTTTGTTCCTCTTCTTAATAATTTCTATGCTACTTACATCCTTTTGTATGTGTAACTCTTTCATAATTTTAATGGAAAGCTACAGAAATATAAACTAGAAAGAAGGTCATGACATATTAAGGGAAATCAGACAACAAAATAATGTGTACATCATGATCCTTCCTCAAACTAGACACAAACACACACAGACATACATGCATACACACACAAATTCTAGATAGATATTGACCACAGTGATAATAATGGGATTTGAGTGGTGGAATTATAATTTTTTAAGACTTCTCTTATTTTTCTGATATGTATTTCTGATATGTATTGTTTTCAACATACATATCATTTTTTGTAATAACGTATTTTGAAATATTTTTAAAATGTGCCAAGTACCACTACCAAGTATTTAATAACAGCTAACATGTAACCAAGCTCACTCTATGCCAGGTTCTGTGTCAAGGGCATTACAAACATTTTCTTATTCAGTCTTCATGAAAAGTTGGGGTAATTGGCAGCAATATTCCCATTCCACTGAGGACAAAACAGAAGGCCTGACAGGTTGAGTAACTTGCTAACAGACACATAGATAGTCAGTGGCAGGGGCAGAACCCAACTCAGCCTGTCTTCCTGTCAAGCATGTGCTCCTGGCCAAACTGTCATGCAACACTCACTGGCTAACAGAAGCCCGAAGGAGCTATACAATGCCAAAAAATGTTAAGGGTCTAGGATTTCACCTTACATTTCAAGCTAATAAGCTACCCTGTTGCTTTTTCATGGATATTGGCAGAAGACACAAGACTCATGGGTCAGAGACAAAAGCCTTTGGCAGTCACAACCAATAAAGCATGAACATTCTGTTGATTTGTATCCATTCCTCATGCCCCTCAAGTACCAGAGGGTGACACAGGCAGACCCTGATGAATGCCTGCACACACGGTGGGCAGTGCGGCAAGAAAGGAACACTGGAGGATCCACCACCTTCACAGCAAGTGGAAGCAACCTGCTTTTTGTCTAAGAGATTATCCCATTTTTTAAGTTGCTTGTTGCAAACACAGTGCTGAGAAATATCTCAAGAAAAGATCACTCAGTGCCTTGCATATCTAGCAAGAAGGTGCAGGGCCCATGGAAGGTTGCTCCCCAACATATAACCTAGACTCTTTGAGCTGCAAATTCTAGAAATCCAGCTCAAATTTGTTCAAACAAAACAAAGGATGAAGAAAAATGAATTGACTTAAAACTCCTATTTCTCTCTTTTTCTTTCATCTCCTTTCTTCTACATTGTCCCCACTCACTGATAAGCATTCTCCTTAATATCATAGGAGGGCTGCCTGTAACAATAATCCCAAACTGGAACATGACTTGTTCCAGCCCTTCTAACAGAAGTCCTGGAGTTAAGTCTCAGTGGCTATGTTTGATCTGCATTGGGTCCCATGTCCATCCTAAACCAGTTGCTGGGACCAGGTGAAACAGTGCTCTGGGTCAGTTTCTGGGTCCCTTACCCACTTCTAGAGCCAATGGTGGGGTCCGTCCCACCCTAATCATCTGTACTGACGGTGGGATTTTCCCTACAGAAAATCAGAGTGCTGTTAACAGAAGACAAAGGTGTGGATGCTCCACAGACAAAATACACGCTGTGTCCAGGAATGGGCTGTCTCTAAAACATCACACATAGCAGACAGTAAGCTAGTTTGACTGACAAGATGAAATGTAAGGTATTCTGATAAGATTTGCAAAATTCCACATATCTCAGGGGTACTTATGCAGAAATGGTTCCCAACTACTGGTGCTCCCCATGACTTTCGATATTTGAGGCAATTATCAGAAGGTTGTAGCAGCTTGACTGCACCCAAATGCAGTGTGCATGGGGATTTGTCAATACAAAAAGGAGGAAGAAAAAAAGAATGAAACAATTCCAAGCTAATTGGTTTATAATTGATTCCAGTGCTCTCCTTCAGTCTCATGCGTTCTTTCTTCTCAACTCCCCCTACAATGAAGAACCAGGAATAAATAATATTCAAATACAATCATACCCAAGGGAAAAATTATCTAAATACCCAGGATTGCTTTTGTTAGAACACAATATTTTGGGTGAGTAGGGAGCATACCCTTATAGTGGCTTAAGTATCCTTAGCTAAAAGTAGCAGAATCAAAAAGATTGCATCACTCCCAATGCATGGGCTAGGTTCAGGTTCTTAAGGAGGAATGATAATTTTCCAATGGAGATTTGTCCAATTTCTCCTTTATAGCTATACCACTATCATCACCACCCCTTTCTGATTTCAATAAAGTAGCACCTAAATTTGTTATAAATGTAGTGATGCCAGATGAGAGCCACTCACTCAGAGCTCCCCACCTCACAGAAGGGATAAGGACTAAAGATGTCTCTCACAGCTACAGTCCCTCCTGGCAAAGATGTCCTCAATAAAGGGCTATTCAGTGGAATATAGAACAGATAACAGGGCAGAAAAGTATATGAGTATATGAGATGCACCTGAGTATAGAATGGGAGCCAAAAAAAAAAAAAAAAAGTTGGTAGTTTGAGCTAAATTCAATAGTAGAACAGCCTGGCTTTCTCCTCTCTACCATGCAGTGCTACTTCTCCAACTCCTGCCAAGCCATCAAGTGAAAATGCAAATATTGTCATTTCAAGAAAATGAACTTCTGTAAAGAGAATGTGTTGGCTAGAGGAAACGCATCACAGACCTCAAAAGCCATTATTGCTTATTCAACGTTCTGAGTCTCCCCTCCTTCCTTTTCTACCTCCTGAAGCCTAACTAACAGAACCCATGTCATTATGCCCAGCTCTTCCATCTTTATTCTCGGAGATGCTCTTTCCAAAGAAATTTCATCATAGAGAAAGAGTTACTGGAGGGCAAGGAGCATGTACTACTTATTTATTGCTATGTAACTAATAATTCCAGAGCTTACCACTTTAAAACAGAAGACATTTGTAATCTGTAGTTTCTGAGGGTTAGGAATCAATGTTGCTTAGCTGGGTGTCTCTCCTAAGGCTGCAATCAAGTTGTCAACAAGGACTGAATCATCTCAAGCTCTAACATGGGAAGAAGCCAAGCTCCCCTACATGGCTGTTGGCCAGGGACATGAGTTCCTTTCCACGTTGACCTATTTATGGGGCACCTCGCAACATGGCAGCTGGCTTTCCTCAGAACAAGCCAAAAGAGAATGAGACAGAGTGAACAAGATGAAAGTCACCTAATATTGGATTCTAATGTTGGAAGTGGCACACCATCACTTCTGCCTTTTTTTTTTTTTTTTTTTTTTGCTAAAAGTCCTATCCAAATGGAGAGGACATGGTCATAAATACCAGGAGGTTGGGATCACTGGGGCCTTCTTAGAGGGTTCCTACCCTCTATCCAGTCATGTGATATGCCTCACACCTAATAGGGAGCCAGGCAAATGGTCAGCTCAACAATACTTGCTACACCACAATTAATCCAGTCCAAAGGACTCATACAAAGCAGAATAGGATACAAGGAATAAACAATGGTGTGGTAGGTATGAATTTTATTCTGCCAACTCAAGTGTGCAAGAATTAAATCTTCTATATCTCAGCCTAATTTTTATTTGAGTCCTCATCCTGCCTGGATGGCAAAAATGTACTCTCAGTCCATGGGAATCCACTTCCCATTTGTCCTGGGCACAAATTTGCAGTCCCATTTGTAGTTTTTCATTTCAAAAGAGATTATTTAGTGGCAAGACCATGGGGGAAGAGAGTGGGGGGAGGGCATCTCCTGGTCCTTAAGTCACAGGTGTTGGAGGAATTATGTCTCACCCCATTTGCTCCTCAGTCACCCGGGCACAACCTGAGATGTGTGCCTTTAGGGGCCACTCTTCTCCGTTCCACTTATGACCCACTGTGAAGTTTCTGAGCCAGAATGGGACACAGAATTCTCTCTCTGGTCCATCTTGTGAGACACCACTCATCTAGGCTCTTGTGGCCTCCCAGGACTATGGTCACAGAGAAAGTTTGCAGAACCCTCTGCTCTCCAGTGCCTCCAAATTCTCTGCAGCTGCACAGGCTCCCAGGCCCTGCCTTTGAAGTAGGGTGCACAATGGTCCTCTCAGACCTGCTAGCTTCTCTGCTCTCATTGCCACCCCTCTTTCTCTCTCCTCTTCCCTCTCAGCCCAACCCTTAACCCAGAGGACACTTTACTATGCACTGGATAGGAAAACAGAAGACCCGATTCTGTGTTGACCTTGGACATTTTCCCTCAGAGGCACTTTCACTTCCTCTATCTTCACACTTTTTTCCATTATGTCCCTCCCCTATCCAGGGCATTTCACCCCTTCTCCCTCACGGGTCAGGCGTCAGAAACATAAAGCCAGTGCCTGGCAGGCTACCTCCTGCCCTTCAAAGCCCTTACCTGAGGCACTGAACACAGAATGGAATCTTATTTGCACAGGAAGTCAGGAAAGAGAGAGGAGAAGGGAAATCAGAGGGGCTCTTCCTTCCTTCCTTCCTTCCTTCCTTCCTTCCTTCCTTCCTCTTTTTCTTTCTTTCTTTCTTTCTTTCTTTCTTTCTTTCTTTCTTTCTTTCTTTCTTTCTTTCTTTCTTTCTGTGATTCTTTTTAAAAACAGATCATTTTCCACAAAGGCAAATAGTTTGCACCATGTTGGAGACCTCGGAAGTGTTGGTTGACACTCTGCAAAAACAAAAGAGCAAGCTCAGGGAGCCAAAGGGCACATAAGGGTAAAAGTGATGTTAGTTACACACACAGATGGGAGACTGGAAGAACAAAAACTGCTCTGCTCGTCTGACAGATGACACTTTCTGTCCTCTCTCTGCTGGCTCCCTTGGTCTCACTATACATGGGCCTCTGGTCCACTGCCTTTAACCACTGCTGCAAGCAGACACTCCTGGTGTCTCCTGAGATTTTCATGATGTGGACACACTCCTGAAAAGGTGCACAGCCTCCACTTGTCCACATAGACCCATGTCCCTCTGGAAATAGATGGCCCTCTAGAAGAATCTTGGAATCTCACGAGGTGGCAGGCACATTATTATTACTAAGGAAATAGTATACTAAAAATGTTTAAAGCAGCATTTAAATTACTAAACTACCTTACTGCCTTTAAGCTTCTCCCAATTCTCACATCCAAAAGTTAGCTATTAATAATTGTATCACTGATAAAGAAACTGAGACCAGCAAGACCGGGATTCAAGATGTGAACTCAGATAGTTTCATGCTAAAATCAGTGATCTTTCCATTAAAATATGGCAAAATGAACGTTGGCAAGTAAAAAATAGTAAGTAGCTGAGCAATTTTTTGGACTAGTATAAGCAATCAATGTACTTAATTGATAGACATTCATTTTCTGCACTTTGTTCCAAATATTAAGAAAGGTGGTAGCAGCAGGAAGATTAGAATGTTCTCATGTGATTTCTGTTTGCTTGCTTTCTGCTTTTACAAAGAATGGTAGCTGGAGGTATCAGAAAAAATTTTAAGGTATTTTTGTGGCTGATTTGTTCATCTGAGAATTACTGTCAATTAGCTCAATTGTTAGGGTACCTTGAGAGCAAGTATTCAAAATCCAGGTGAGGCAATCAGCATGGTCCACCCAAGACAGCAGGGGAGCAGCTCAGTATAGAAATTCCTTCTCCCATAAAAAAAAAAAAAAAATCAACTCATCACAAGTATTGGGTTAATCATGGGATAATTCGCATTGTTACTTAGTTCTCAGGGGCCAGTTCTGGCCAAGCCTCCTTCTGTGCCTGAGGAATTCTGTATAGAAAGATGGAACTGCTACCACAGAAGGACTTTTATGGGGCACCTGGGTGGCTCAGTACTTTAAGCGTCTGACTCTTGATTTCGGCTCAGGTCATGATCTCACAGCTCCTGAGTTCAAGCCCCACGTTGGGCTCTGCACTGACAGTGCAGGACCTGCTTGGGATTCTCTCTCTCCCTCTCTCTCTGCCCCTCCCCTGCTCATGCTCACTCGCTCGCTCTCTCTCAAAATAATAAACTTAAAAAAAAAAAAGGACTTTAATGCTGACCAAAGGTTCTCAAAGTAGGAGCCAGCAATGATTTTGCAATGGGTACAACAGCTCCGAATAAACCACATGTTTTCTGAAGACAGAGCATTTAACATTTCTCCACATTATCCTTTATGATTTCTCAATTATATATAGATACCATTATGAATTGATAAAGCACACATTCTCATAAAAAGCATTTTTTAATTCATAATAGATTTTGTCTTTGTGTACTAAGATAACAAAAGGTTACTATCATTGAAAAGTATAATTTTTATCCTTTGAGGAGTCAACAATAATGTTTTGTGTTATAAAGGGATCTTGATGCTTTAAACGGTTGGGAATCACTGATGCAAGTTACCCAAAGGATCCATGCTCACACATTCTGGAAGCAAAATAATTGAAACTGATCCTGGATTAATGCAATCTCTATCAAAATCCCAATTTTTGCAGAAATTAACAAGGTCAACCTAAAATTCATATGGAAATATAAGGAACCTAAAATAGCCAAAACAGTGCTGAAAAAGAAAGAACAGGGGCGCCCGGGTGGCTCAGTTGGTTAAGTGTCCAACTTCAGCTCAGGTCATGACCTCACGGTTCATGGGTTCGATCAAGCCCCACCTTGGGCTCTGTGCTGAATGATTGCTCAGAGCCTGGAGCCTGCTTCAGATTCTGCATCTCCCTCTCTCTCTGCCCCTCCCCTGATCATGCTCTGTCTCTCAAAAATAAATCCATGTAAAAAAATTTTTTTTTAAAGAAGAGAAAAAGGAAGAACAAAGTTGAAGGACTCACATTTCCCAGTGATAAAACCTCCTACAAAACTACAGTAATCAAGACAGTGTGGTACTGGTATAAGAATAGGCAAATAGATCAACAGAATAGAACTCAGAATCAATTAATAAAGCCTAACATTTACAGCTGACTGATTTTTCAATGAGGGAGTAAAGACAATTCAATGGGGAAATAGTAGTCTTTTCAACAAATAGTGTCACATGCAAAAGAATGAATGTGGATCCCAACCTCACACTATGTACAAAAATTAACTCAAAATGGATGATGGACCTCAATGCAAAAGTTAAAACTTTAACACTCTGAGAAAAAAAAAAAATGGGAGTAAATCTTTGGATTACTTTGGTTCTTTGATATGGCACCAAAAGTACAAGTGACAAAAGAAAAAACAGATAAATAGGAAATCATCAAAATTAAAAGCTTTTTCTACTTCCAGGAATGCCATCAAGAAGTGAAAAGACAACCCACAGAATGGGAGAACATATTTGCCAATCTGATAAGAGACTACAATCTATAATATGCAAGGAATTCTTACAAGTCAACAATAAAAAGTCAAATAACCCAATTTAAAAATGAGCAAAGGATTTAAGAGACATTTCTCCAGAGAAAATGTACAAATTAAAAATAAACACATGAAAAAATCAGTATCATTTATCATGAGGGAAATTCAAATCAAAGCCATAATGAAATACCACTTTACACCCACTGGAATGACTAGAATTTAGAAAAACATGCAATAATAAATGTTATTAAGAAGGTGGACAAGCTTTCTAAAACAGTTCACCAGTTCCTCAAAATGTTAAGTGTATAGTTATTGTATGACCTGGAAATTCCACACCTAAGTATATACCCAAGAAAATTAAAAACTTATGTCCACACAAAACCTGTACACAAATGCTCATAGCAGCATTACCCATAATAGTCCCAAAGTGGAAACAACACAAATATTCAACACCTAATAAATAAACAAAATGTGCTATATCTACACAATGGAATATTATTTGGCAATAAAAAGAAATGAAATCTGATACATGCTACAATATGGATGAACCTTGAAAACAATATGCTAAGTAAAAGAAACCAGTCACAAAAGGCCACATATTGCATTATTCCATTTATATGAAATTTCAGAAATGGGTATATAGAAGTATACAGTAGATTAGTGGTTGCTGGGGCCTGGTTGCTGACTGCTAACGGAGGTGTCTCCTGGAGTGATTACAATATTCTGAAATTTGGCAATGTAATGGTTGTATAATTCTGCAAATACACCAAAAACCACTGAGTTATACAGAGGTGGGCAAACCATTTCTGTAAGAGCTAGATATTAAATATTGTAGGTCTTGTGGGCCATACAGTCTTTGTCATAACTACTCAACTCTGTCATTATAGAGCAAAAGCAACCATAGGTCATGTGTAAGTGAATGGGTGTGGTTGTGTTCTAGTAGAACACAGCTATTATTTACCAAAACAGGCAGCAGTCATCAACCCACAGATGTAGTTGCCAACCCTTACTCTAGATTGTGAAGTCTTTGAGGCAGAGGCTATGCTTTATTCATTTCTAGGTCCCCTGAGTGAGTAGGGTGTGCTCAGTATATAACTACTTGAACTGAACGAGAATGCCCTTGCACCATTTTCCTTCCCTGAACATAAGGAGTTGCTAGTATTTCTTATTGCTCTTGCCCTCTGGAAGCACGTGGGGATATAACAACCAGCTGTCCCCTGGTTGGCTGTGGAAGGAGCACTGCAACCTGCAGACAGCTGGCCTTAGATTGAAAGGAAAGGGATGGAAATAGGATAAAAGCAAGTACCAACCAAGTGATGAAAATTAAACAGGAAACCCACTTAACACTTGAGTTGCTGCCATCTACAGCGTTCCTACCTAGAGCGACAGTACTGGTCAGAGGAAATAGCTCTGGTCTAGATGTCTGCCTAGAGGTGCAATTTAGTGCAGACCCATGCATCTCTAGCATGTCTGTCACACCAAGTGGAAATAGAGTCTGCGTTTCTCCCCCAAGAAAGACTTTGACCCATTTTTCTAAATCCAGCTAAGGCTGTGTTACAGTCTTTACCCAGGAAACCCACTTGCAACATTTATCCAATATCTCCAAGGAGGAAGGAGGGTAAATGCATTACATTTGCCATCCTGACTTAATGAGGTTGTTTCAAACTGTGCATGTCCCCAGACTCTTTGCTCCAGCACGGGCTAAGAAGAGAGATGGAGCAGTAGGGTTGTGTTCCTTTAAGGGCAGTGAGAGAAAATAGGGCGCATTTTCCCTCCCTGGGTTTTCCCAGTGATGAGTGATGAGGATGTTCCACTGATCATTTCTGTTCCTCTGCATTCATAGGCCTCAGCTCTCTCCAAATAACACAGCCCTGGTGTTCTCCCTTTGGGAAGACACCACAGAGTGAGCAATAAGAACAAGCTCTGAGCTGTCTGCCAGTGGCAGGGATGGTCACCGTCTCCCTCTGATCTACTTAGAACTTAGTGACTTCAGTACAGTGGCTTATTGTAGATACCACTAAGATAATTAAGGATAAAAACCAACCTCTATAACACCACCTTAGAGTTGTTTGCTATTCAAGTAGAGAATATGTTGGGGGAAAAATTAAGGAATGTATTAAGGAATCTTCTATGTCACAGAACATGTCAGAAATGGTGCTATAAGGCTGTGCTTCTGTTTTTGCACAGGGCTAATTTGCATGTTTGTTATGTCAAGAAAAAACAGAATATGATATTTAGAAGATATAGGTATTCAACATATTGATCTGTGTGTCTTTTATTATCTTTTTAAGTTTTGGATACCAGAGGGAAAAATTAGCAGATGCATTAGCATTGAGCTAGAAGGGACAAGAGAAGTATCTCTGTCTGGTGTCTCCTCAAAGGCGCATGGGAACAAGGATAAATGGGTATTGCCAACTTGGTCACAAGCTAACAATTGGAATCAAAGATCTGTCTTTGTTCAAGACGAGCACACATAACTCATAATAATTCTGCATGGCTGCGATGCTCTGAAATTACCAGCCTGGCTCCTTGCTGCATCCTAATGGCAGGCATTTCAGAAATTGGTACTGAGGGTACCAGGCTGGGATAAGTTGTGGACATGAGGATAGAGCCTCCCCATTAAAGACGTGAAGTGGTTTGCAAACATTTTTACTTACAGAATTTCTAGGTTGCAATAAAAACCCACATCGTGGTGTGAATTTTACTTCCATAAATCAAAAACAAAACAAAACACAAGGCTATGTCATTAGGACACTTGCTGCTGCCAAGTAACTGAACTTACTAAGAAGCTTATACCATAAGTTATTAGATCACATAATATGAAGACCAGAGGCAGGGAGGGGACCAGGAGCATTGTATCAGAGTTCAGCTCCGTATCTCTGCAACTTCTTACTCACACATTCCTCTTGTGCTGCCGTCATCAATAGACTAGTAGCTAGATGGTTATAGCTGGTCAAGGCATCTGGACAGTAACAGAGCTGAAAGGAAAAGGTCTCTACCTTGCAGCCCTTTGTTGGGATCAAGAAACCCTAGATGCCTCCCTGCAGGATCACCTTCATGCTTCATAGGCCAATGGCTCAAGGGCCAATTCTGACTGAGATGGGAACCTTGTAAGTAGGAGGCCACGTGTTTCAGTTATCCATTGTTGCATAACAAACTGCCCGGGCTTAACAGGATAACAGGCAGTTAACCGTTGTTGCATAACAAACGGCTTAAAGAAACTGTTATTGGGGTGCCTGGGTGGTTCAGTAGGTTAGGTGTCCGACTTTGGCTCAGGTCATCATCTCCAGGCTCGAGGGTTTGAGCCACACATCAGGCTCTGTGATGACAGCTCAGAGTCTGGAGCTGCTTCCAATTCTGTGTCTCCCTCTCTCTCTGCCCCTCCCCTGCTCATGCTCTGTCTCTCTCTCAAAAGTAAATAATAAAAACATTTTTAAAAAAGAAACTATTATTTTATTTGCTCACAATGCTATGAGTCAGGAATTTGGTTGGACCCAGTGGAGAAGATTCATTTCTATTCCATGATAACTCTTTCTTTGGACAATTGGATAAGACTGTTCAATCAGGGCTATATATCCGGGACCTAGAGTTTGATTCTTGGCTGAGTTTCTTGGTTGTCCTCCATGTTGAGAGCTCATATGGTTAACTTGAGCTTCCTCACAGCATGGTGATCAGAGTTCAAAGAGCATAGTTCCAGTGTGCAAGTGTTTAACAGACCTCTAGTTTATCACATTGCCCAATATCTCATATCTCATTGGCCAAAGCAAGTTATCTGGCTGAGCCCAGAGTCAATATGGGAGGGAAGATACAAGTGTAAATACTGACAGACATGGCTTACTGGGGCCATGAATACAACAGTTATCACATCAACAGTCTGGTTCATCCTGAGTCCTATCCAGCCCTGATCCTGTGTCCCAGTTCTGATGATTGTGCTTCTGTTGTCTCCAGTGAACGTCTACCTTTAGCAGCTTTCTCTATACCCACAATCTAAGTCACAGGTAATCTATAAAAATACAGCAACACCTTTCTCCTCTGCACCTCAGAAATTTTTCCAGACTCTACCTTTTTCACTCCCCTTTGAACCTCTTCTCTCTCATCTGCTTATCCATCTTTTCTATCTATGAATGATACTATATCCACCCTCTCTTCCTAGCATCTTTCAAATGACAACTACTACATAGGACAAGCTGTTTGAGTCTGGGCTTCAACCCAGATTCTGCCTCTTAGACTATCTCCTTATTTACATGCACCAGAGTCTACTGGATGTGATGCTCATCCCAGGGTTCTGCCTGGGCTTCTGGGTCCAGCACTTTAGACTCTGCGTGGCTGAGGAAAGCACTCAGATGTCTGTGTTTGTCTCATGATCCTGAGCCCTTGACTTGGAATTTATTTCGCACCATGTTCCTCTAGGACTCAGCTACCCCTGTTCTCCCCACAGGAGAAGCCCATCCCAGATGTGGAGATTTTGCTGTTGGCTGAGACTTCTCCATGGTAAAAAGAGTTACCTATCTTTTAAGATGTCCAACATCCTCAGGTCCAGGGATCCCTTTATATACTGTCTGCCTGGGAGGACATCCCTGCTGCTTCATTATGAACAGGACACTCAAACCAGCTTAGGCAGGAGATGGGGATTTATGGGCTCACATAATGAAACCATGTGAAGGTGGAACCAGCTCCAGAAATAATGGATGCCAGGACTGGAGCATAGTCCGGACCTGCTTTCTAGTTCCACCTCTCACCATGATGTCTCCAAATGTTGGCTTCACCTTCACTTTCTAAAGACAGCTTTCTCTAATCTCAGGAACTGTGGCCATCAGGAGTCCTGGAGTCTCTACAACACTCAGAGTAAAATTCTTTAGCTTTCTCTCAGAGCAGATGATTTTATGCCAAAGCTAGTTAGCAATAGAGATGAAAGACAGGTTTATATCTTCTTTTAAAGTGTTTATTTTTACTTCTTTTCCCACCTGTTATGACCTGTATATGGAAGGGAGACAAGAAGTAGGAGAATGGAGAACAAGCAGCTCAAGTCCATAGGTCTCTCGGGTCCTAGGAGTCCCCATGGCAACCGTTACAGTGGTCCCAGGTGGGTCTAAGACCCATGAAGCTTCCCCTCCTTAGGGTGGCTAAGGAAAGGCATTTACACACTTGGCTGGGTATATAAATCCAAAAACCCTTAGCCAAGACCTTTAGAGTCAGATGAGTTTTAGAACTTCCCTGATTTTAGACACATAATGTATAGAGTACATACCATGTATTATATATCACCCCCAGTGGGGTGTGAAGCCACATTCCATAATCAAACTCATTAACTGTTCTATGATAGAACGTACGAATATTCACATTTCTAGGATAAATGATGTTTATATGGATCCTCTTGTTAGGTTAGGTCAGCCTTTGCTACTAAATGCATAATGTAAAACTTTTTCAGAAATTGAGGATTTCAAAATAAGGGATAAGAGCTTGTGGGTCTATAAGGAATGTGGAAAGTGATAACTAATACCTGGACTATTGGTTCCCAGTGTTAAAGACGATCTCTGATGGATCTTGAGTCTGTGATCAATTGAACTTGTGTCATGTGCTTATGCCTGTGTCCCACATCCCTATCCTACCACACCATGGCTCCACTATCAGGAACACCACAAAGCACCCCTTCCCCAATATTCCCTGCCTTACTGCTACCTTCTGACAACAATCTACTTTCAAAAAAGAGGTGACACGTACAATGGATTGTCTGTCTCCTATCAGAAGATCATCAGTGCCACCTCCATATGGCCCTACATTCCTGTTTCCCTAGATTGTCATAAGATGTCCTCAATCTCAGGTCTCTCTTCTCCACCTGGCCTCTCATCCCCATAAAGTTCAAAATATCCCCTAATCAAACCCAATTTCCTATTCCTTCAAACTCTCTTACTGTTCCCTCTGAAACTTACAGCACACCATCAGCAAATTCTCTCAACTCTTAAGCACTGAATGTTTCCTTCTCCTTATTCTGGTGAAGGTATGCTCTTCCTGAGGACCCTTTCCCTCACCCCCATAGTCCTCTCAAGTCATAGATTTATCTCACCCTACTCATACCACTAAGCCTGAGAGCAGAATATGTCCTTACTCCTCACTGCCATTTTCAGACTTTCATTTTTCCTGTATAAACACACACATACACATACATACACAACTTCTTTGAAACTTATGCCCCATACTACAGCATCTATTGCTCCTCCTTATTGGAGTCATTTAAAGGTCTTTGGGTTACTCCTCTTCATTTCCCTTTCTCTTCCTCTTACTGCCCCTACACAACTTGATGATTTTGCTACAGATGATAACTCCAGGACCTTTACTTCTCAATTTCTCGATCTCATCTCCACCTGCTTTGCCCACCCAACCTCTACTTACCCTCACGTTATTCTTGTCATTACCATTTACTGAACCCTTCCATAATCTGTATTTTGAATATCCCATTCTCCAAACACAGTCTCTCAAGCTTCTTCCCTCTGTACTGCAATTGTACTGATTTTTAGGCCACATTGAGATCTCTAACCCTGCCATCATTTGTCCAGTTGTACCCCAACTTCCTTCATTAGATTTCATGCTCTATTATCATAAACATTCCTTCACAGATATAATCAACTCATTTGCTCCATTCTTCTTCTGTCATACTCACCTGGCAGAAAACTCAGTCCTGGTTAAATCCAACTTTCTGCCTGCTCCATACCCGCAGAGCTGAAAGTGGTCAGAGAAAAGGCATAAAACTAGGATGACTTATCTCTGTTTAGTCACTCCAGTGAGCCTATAGTGCCATTTGTCACTCCTACCACATTCCTTAGTCAGCTCACTCCCACTCAATGGTGAGTAATTCACACCTTCTTTTCTCTTCTCAACTTGCCCACCCTCTTCCCATTCCTACTCTAAGCTGAAGACCTTGCCTGTTATTTCATGGAGAAAATAGAAATAATCAAGAGAGAACTTTCATATGCCTCCATATGGTTTTCTCACCCTCTTATACTCATACCTTTTTTTTTATTATTCTATGTGATCTTTCATTTCAACTTTTCTCTGGGTGTTTAGTTCAATCTCTTCCTTCTGAAGATCATCATTCCCATCTCACTTTTTCACTACCATGAATTCCACTATAGCCACCTCAAATAGGTAATGGTAGCTTCCAAGACCACCTGACTCCCAGTAGGAAAACCTGATTAGTCCAGCTTGGGTCAAGTGTGGATCAAGTGCGCCTCCAGTCCAATCAGCTGTGGCCATGGAAGAGGAGTTACATTGCACATGAGACTCTTAGAAAGAGACCTTGCTCTGAAAAGATGGTGTCAGGCAATTAAAAATAAAGGACGGGGAAGAAAAAGGGAGAAGAAAATATAGGGTAGCAAATAGCAAAAAACAAAACAGAAAACCACTCCAAAATTCTGTCTTCCACCAAAAAAAAAAATGAATATAAGGCATTTAACAATTTAAAGGACATGGCTTTGTAGAAACTACTGAGGAGAAAGGGAGCATTACAAGAAAAATCTGAGGAAAGCATAAGTATAATGAAATACATATTTTTTCTGCATCTCATAGACTGTAAGAGTTCCAGAGCCCAGAACTGTCCCTACCGATATTTATAATATAGTATGTAACCTGGTACCTAGCATCCAGTATTTGTTGGATTTAATAGAATCCTCTAGAAAATAATGTGGGGGGGGGGGGGGAATGACAGAATCATGAGCCCTGCAATTCTCCTCATCTATTGACAGCCAGAATTCAAGTTTTCCTGGAGAGGTGAATTTTTCTCTAGCACTGAGTACTGTAAGGAATTATGAAGATAAATCTTTATTTGGGTGACATTTGGTCACATAATGGACAATGGCTTCATCTAAAGCTTTGCAAAAGATTTAGAAGTGCCCTTCAACTGTCTGTTTCTTATATTATCCTTCTCTAAAAGCCAAGGGCATAACGCTACATCATAACTTCAGATGGCATTTCCATGGAGAGATGAGCTAATGTGGTGAAGTGGGCTGCTTTCTGACCAAAGGCAGGAAGAAAGCTGAGAAAACCTGGATATGTGGTACTGAGCTATGGGTGGAGGACTGGGAGACAGAGAGATAAATCAGAATCATCTGGGAGAATTTTTCAAAATGTAAATCTTCCTCCCCTGCCCCCAAACACTGTGATTCTAATATTGCCTGGGTCCCTGAAAGTAGGGATAGGGAAAGATCAGAAAGAATACTGGCATATATATTTTGAAAAACACAGCTCCTTTTCCCCACCTCTTCCCCTCCTTTTCCCCTCACTGTCTTGAATACCAATGACCTAGACTGATGCATTTGTATTTGATACGTCTTTCTCAAATATCAGTATACATTTTATGTATGCATATATGTACATATTTATATGCCATCTCATTCCAGAAAGGATGGCAGATGGCTTACAAAGCTACATAAAATACAAAAAAGGAGCACAAAAAATAGAAACAAAATACCAAAGAGAAAAAAAGTTGGAAATTTAAATGTGAGTAGCCCTAAGTGCATTTTCACAAAATTCAGTTGGCTTCGACTCAAGAGAGGCTGAGCTCACTGAAAGGAGACACAGAGCTGAATGCAAGCTGGGTATTCAGGGAGCACATAAGACTTAGGCACCAGAGAAACCAACCATCTGTCACCTGACTCTTGAGTTCTTACAAAATGGAAGCAAACTTACCTGAAAGAGAGGTGGGCAGCAGGAGTCCCATTTTGTAAAACCAGGGGTGTTTCAGGGCCCCCATTAGAAAGCCTGGTAAAGATAAAAGTTAGAATTTAAGAAGTTAGCAGACAAGGTTAAGGATTATTATTATTACTTTGTCTTCTTATTATCTCTCCTACCCAGAGAGATGCCTCAGATTGAGACATCTGGAATCTAGCCTTTATTTATTTATTTATTTATTTAAATTAAGTTAGTTAACATTTAGTGTAGTATTGGTTTTAGGAGTAGAATTTAGTGCTTCATCATTTACATATAACACTCAGTGCTCATCCCAATAAATGCACATCACCCATTTAGCCCATCCTGCCACCAACCTTCCCTCCAGCAACCCTCAGCTGCTTCTCTATATTTAAGAGTCTCTTATGATTTACCTCCCTCCCTGTTTTCATCTTATTTTATTTTTCCTTCCCTTCTCCTGTGTTCACCTGTTTTGTTTCTTAAATTCCATATATGAGTGAAATCATGTATTTGTCTTTCTCTGATTGACTTATTTCACTTAGCATAATATACTCTACTTCCATCCCCATTGCCACAAATGGCAAGATTTCATTCTTTTTGACTGCCGAGTAATATTCCAGTGTGTGTGTGTGTGTGTGTGTGTGTGTGTGTGTGTGTGTGTCTGTGTGTGTGTGTGTGTACACATACATGAATACATACCACATCTTCTTTATCCATTCATCAGTCAATGGACATTTGGGCTCTTTCCATAGTTTGGCTATTGTTGATAGTGCTGCTATAACTCAGATTCCATCCTGACCAGTCACTGAATTACAAATTAGATGTCTATGTCTTTCTAATCCCGGTTCTATTTGATTGATGTTGCTTATTACATAAAACAAATGTATACCTGGAACATGACCAGGCATTTATGTGAGATCCCATGATAGGACTGAAAATATTGATATACATGCAGACTGTTAGGGCTGGGAAGGCATTTAGGTGAAGGGAGGCAGAGTATCAATTAATTTCATCCCTGGATAATAATGATTATACCTAATATTACTCATGACTTGTTTAGTGCTGAATAAAATAAACCAATCATGTATATGTCTTAATACTCTGGGAGGAGTACATTCTGGTTTGCTTTATGATTTCAAATCCTTCATGTAGTTATCATAAGGAATTGTACATAGGTATTAAAGATATAATTTACTGATTATACAAGTTTCAGGATATATAGGGACAAATTAACAAGGTAAAGCAAATACTTAAGAGTATTTATGTAAAAGGATGAGAAGAAATTTTTCTCTCATGGCTAGGTCTAATGATAAGAATAGACACTAAGTATTTACTAAATGTCTGCTATATACCAAGCTCTTTACAGTGTCTCTAATCCTTACAACTTCCATGAAGCCGTACCCCATTCAAAGAGGAAGAAATTGGAATCCAAGTTACGTTTCTTACAAAAAAGGAAGAAATAGGAATAGAATCCAAGTGACAATAGCATCCTTTCCCAATTCTGTCATCAATTCACCTCAATACTGAAAGTTAATGATGCAAAGATAAACTAATTAAGAGAAAAATGAGCTGCCTTGTTAGTTTGGAGAGGTGCCTTACTAATCTCCTTGGGACCCAGTAGAATGTATGTCATGATATAAATGTTGACCAATGAGGTCATTAAATTATGTTGATTCTCTCTCCTAAATTCCTCCTCCACTCCTTCTCCACTCTTGCCTTAGTTCAGCTGGAAGAAATGTAAACTTTAACCAGGCAAAATTTACTGGTAAGGGCTCTCTAATGTTTAATTTTATGGGTCAACTTGACTGGGCCACAAGGTGCCAAGATACTTGGTCAAAAATTATCCTGTGATGATGTTTCTGGATGAGATTAACGTTTAAGTCTGTAGACTAAGTAAATCAGACCTCCCTTCCTAATGTAAGTGTACCTCCTCTAATCAGTTGAAGGAATGAATAGATCAGAAGAGCTAAGCTTACCCTCAGTGGGGGAGAGTTCTCCTCCCGGAGAGCCTTCAAGTGAAAATATCAACTTTTTCCTGTCTTCATACTTGAAATGACACCTCAATTCTTCTGGGTATCAAGCCTGCCCACCTTCAGACTGGGACAAAACCATCACCTCTCCTGGGTCTCCAACTTGCCAATTCACCTTACAGATCTTGGGGACTGGCTAACCTTCATAACTGCATGAGCCAGTTCCTTATAATAAGTGTGTGTGTGTGTGTGTGTGTGTGTGTGTGTGTGTGTGTGCGCGCGCGCGCGCACCTCATTGGTTCTCTTGAGAACTCTAATACAGGCTCAATGAGCAGAGAATCGATATCTGATGATTTAGCTCAAGGAGATGGGAATATGGGAATAGGTATTAACATTTTGCTTGGTTGGTTAACAGAAATATGCATCCAAAGGTGGTCTCCAGTAAATGATGAAATGCTATAATATCCTTGGTGTACTGTACAGGAAGGTATTCAAGGACCTAAGGAGATTAGAATGCTATAATGGATTAATAACATAAGACCTCCTCATCCATTCTGGAAAGGCCCAGAGGACACACCCTTCTCTAAGTCTGTAATAATCATGAAGGGACCTTCTCCCCCAGCATCCTTAAAAGAGTTGGTGGCTGCCGTTCTCTGTAGGTCAGATATTAAAGTGTGAATTGTGATTCCTAAATGCATTGGGGATTATAGGATTCTGTGGGGCCAAGTGACAGAAGAGTCAACACAGTAATCAAAATAGTCTGGCTCACAAGCTCTTTGGTATTGACTGGTTGATCATGCTGTCCTTAATACTAAAAGAGGGAGTCTATTAAAGTCTTATTTTAACTGTATAGGCAGAAAACCTCTACGTCTAGTGAACAGAAATCTGGTTTAAGTCACCAAAAAATAGAGTCTATAGAGTCTACAGCCTCTCAATCAATTCCCAGGCTTGAGCCAGTTTACCAACTCAGAGTCTATGGGCCCTTAAAGAAAGGGTCTACTACACTGTCAAAAATTTTGTTGTTTACCTCCCTCCCTGCTTTCTCCAAAAGGATCTATGACTATTTACCAGGGTGACTATGCATTAAGGAAGGAGAAACAATAAGACTTACCAGGTATTAGTGGGACACACAGTCTGAATGGCACTAATTCCTGAAAGTCTGCAGTGTCACTGTAGTCTACCTGCCAGAGTAGGGGTTTATGAAGGTCAAATGTCTAGTGGCCTTTTGGTTCAGGTCCATTTCATAGTGGGCCCAGGGGATCCCTGAAACTATCCTCTGGTTATTTCCCCAGTTCTGGAGTACATAGTTGTAATGTACATACACAGCAGAATCCCCACATTGGTTCCTTAGTCTGTAGAGTGGGGGCTATTATGGTAGGATAGGCCAAGTGGGAGCCACTAGCCCTCTATACCTAGGAAAACAGTAAACCAAAAGCAACACCACATTTATGGAGAGGCAGAAGAGATTAGTGTCACCATTAAGAACTTGAGAGATGTACACATTTTTGTATAACTTTGTATAACTAGCCTGTAATAGTTTGCCTATAAGGAAAACAGCTGGGGTATGGCTGTCTTAAACATAATAAGGTGGTGACTTCTATTGTAGCCACTCTTATGATGTGGTTTTGTTGGTTGAAGGAAACCAACACACCTCATGGGACCTGGCATATGCAGCTATTGGTCAAAACTCTTTTCTCTATTAATAAGACCATCAGAACAATGCCAGCAATTCATCTTCACTGTTCTACCTCAGGGCTATAGAAACTCTCTAGTCCTATCTTATAATTTAGTCTATAAGGATATACCACCTGGCCAAGATGATGAAATGGCCTTTTGAAGACTCAGTTACAGCTCTGGGTAGGTGGCAAAATATTGAAGGGGTGGCACAGTGTCCTCTAGGAGACAGAAAGTGCTCCGAATCAGCATGTGATGCTATTTCTCCATAGCCAGGATTCACAGGTTTGGGAATCAAATGGAAGTGGTACCACTTACCATGACCCTTAGTGATCCACTAGAAAACTTTTGCTGTCTGTCCCCTTGGCTTTAGATTCTGCTGGGCTAGAGGTCTTAGTTCTAAAGGGAGCGATGCTTCCACTAGCAGCACAACAACGACTCCATTGAACTGGACTGCCATCTGGCGATTTTAAGCTCCTGTTCAAGTTAATCAACAGGCCAGGAAATGTGGGGAAGGGGGAGTTACTTTCTAGGCTGGAGTCATTGATCCTGCCTATCAAGGGAAAATTGGGTTGCTACTACACAAGAACAGTCAAGAGGAATATATATGGATTACAGATGATCCTCTGAGCCACTTCTTAGTGTTCCCGTGCTTTGAGATTATATTCAGGTAGGACTACTAATGGCCCAGACCCTTCAGCAATGAAGGTTTGGGTAACCCACCACCAAGCAAGGAAGCTCAATAAGATGAGGTGCTTGTTGAAGGCAAAAATATGGAATGAGCAGTAGAAGAAAATAGTTATAAAAACCAGCTACAACTCTGTGACTAGTTGCATAAAAACTGTAATATTTATGAATAGTCCTTATGTCAGTATGAATGTTCATATGCTTACTGACTGAATATGTTCCTTCCTGTCTTCCCCTTATCATCCTACATCAGCTGTATTCATAGATATTAACTTTATTTTTGAGTATTTAAAGTAGAAGATATACAAGAGGGAGTATGGATCTCCTAGGGGAAGAATGAACATTATCCAGAGCCAAAAAAACAAAAAACAAAAAACAAAGAACTTCATGTCCTCTTTAAGAGAAAGAGTATTTCTGTTTGCACACAGGTTAGTTGTGTTACAAGGGAACTTGGCTTCATTGTCTTTATTTGGAGATTAAGTATGGTTTCAGGAGTGTGTATGAGTACCAAATGGTCAAGAAGGGGACTGTGGTAACTTTGCAATGTGTCAACATGAGTTAGGCTGAGCTACATTTGCTGGAATTCCCTTTCCTGTGTGTTTCTGGTCAGGATGAGCCACAACAGCTATTCTTGTGGGAGACTGGGGTGGGTGCTGGCAAAGAAAGAAAAGCAGCAGGTGCTTTGTAGCTCACCCATGTTCTCATTTATCTGCTGGCTCATCTCATTGGTGTGAGGGAGTGCTCAGGCCTGCAACTGCTCTAACTTGCCCTAAATCCTTCTTCAACTTCAGCAACTCCTGGGCCTGGTGTGTGTTTCACTCCCAGATGAAGAGCCTGAACTTTTGCGGGATGCCCATAACACCAAGGACAGAGGCAATGAGAACTGACAGGGGTTTCAGTTCATGCTCATGCACAAGGGCTCCAATTTGCCCTTACTCACACTTCACATAAGTTTATATGTATATATAATGTATTACATATACTTGACTGTGTAGAACAGGACAGTCCCCACTATTTATTGGTAAGGAGATACAGATATATAGATATACCTAGACATATATTCTCCTGGTGGTTCTGCTTCTCTGATTGAATCCTGACTGGTCTGATACAGGATACTGGGGGAGCTCTTGGTGACAGAGACCTCAACCACACTGGTGTCAGGTTCTTGACTTTGCGAGAAAAAGATTCAAGTATAACAAAAGAAGCTTTACTGCAAAGCAAAAGTACATGGTAGAGAAGAGAAAGTTTGGGCACACTCAGAGAAAAGATCTGAGTCTTGTGGATCTAGTGGATGTGGAACTCTGATTCTTATGTATACAGAACATTCACCTGGAGTTCTGGGAATAGTGGGGGGGATTTCCAAGAACAGTGTGTATCATTGCGCATGTTCTATGTTAGCTACTATGTGTAGGTGCAGTCTGATTTTTCTGGCATATACACCAAATATACTCTGAATGTGCTATTGTCCCTGTAGTGTCCCCAGTGGAGGGGTCATTCACAGTCACTTGCAAACTACATGGGTCTTGTGCCTCTGCATGCCTTGGGCTTGAGCAACAGCAGGATTCTCGTGACACTGAAAAACTGCAGGTGTATTGCAAGGTTGACTAATGGCCACAACCTATGTTAGGTGTCAGACTCAGTTCCCTGTTTTTTGTTCCTCGGGCAATTGCCCAGCATTTCCCTATTCTACCTGCTTCAGGTACATAGGTCTAGCTCAAAGGGCTAGAGACTCGTGACCACCAGGCACACATCCCATGAGACTTTGGAGAGTTCCCATCCTGGGCAACTGCCAGCAAAAAACTCCCAGCTCTGTGTCTAAAGGAGACTTCACACCTTCACGGCCTCTTCTTCTAGCCTGATTCTTTTTCCCATTGCACTGTCTCAGGAAGTGGTTTATGATAGGGATGATTCCAGAGCAAGAAAAGCTGAGTAAATGAGAAATGACTGCCAAGACCCTTGAATTATGTCCCAGGACTAGAAAAATCACACATCAGCTGTGCTTTTCGAGGACCCAAGTTTCCTTCCTTATCCCTGACCATCTTGAGAGAATATGATTTCCTGCTCCTTCCCAGTGAACCATGAACCTCCTCCAGCCTTTGACTAAGAAGCACATATTCCTGTCATGTGAAACTGCACATATTCCTGCTCTTGTCTGATAAAAGTCTGTGAGTTCCCATTCTAAAAGTCTTCTGTCCTGCCACCCACTATCTCTAGTGTCTTCTCGGTAAACTCCACCGCTCCCCCACACTAGCGGTTGACCTGACCATTCCTGGAGGGCCGATAACATCATCTTCCACCTTTAATCATCCTGATAATATCAGGTGTGTAGTCTCCCAAAGCTATTTTTCTAGTATGGATCAGGAGCAGGGAAGGAGACAGAATTTTCCACTCAGGAGTGAAGAGGAAAGCAGGACTCCCCAACTCTCCCCCCTCACTCTGGGTGTCAGAGAGGTGTGATAGGAGCCCCCTCTCTCTCCAGGACATCTCTACCCCCTCTGACTCCCTCACACTTCTCCTTCCTCTGGGACAATATCACACGAGTCATAACCAGGGGGCCCGTTGTCTCAGCTACACTGCAGGGTGCACCCAAAGGGGCTTGAGAGACTGGCCAGAGTGAAGGGTGAAGTCTGGAGTAAGGTAACACCAAAGTCAAGAGCCCTATTTGGAGAGTGGATCCTTGATACTGACTCGCTTAGCATGCAGGAGTCATTAAAAATACCCTTACATCCTATAAACAAAAAAGTATATATAGGGTGTTTATCTCAAGCACTCTGTAGAATACTCAAAAATGCCAAACAAGGTGAGTGTTCAATAATAGAATATTGAGCAGCTATGAAAAATCATGTTTTCACTATTTTTAGTAAAAAAGAAGTGACCACAAAATTCTAAATCCTTTTTAAGAGTAAGTGAAAGAATGATATAAGCCCATTAGTTTATTTGCTTCAAATTTTAAATTACTATGTGTCTCCTCACCCCGCAAAAGTCTCAAGCTTTTAATAGTGTTTCCTTTGGGGAGTACATTTGGAAAGGCAAAAATTTGTCTTTCTCATTATATGCAATTCTGAATCCTTGGGTTTACTTATCAATAATTATTATTATTGTATATTTTTAAATTACAATGGTTTTGAAGACTGGAAGAATGGTTTTAATTATCATGGTTTTGAAGACTGGAAAATGACACAAAATGTTTAGGACACGTTAGTTTTTAAAAGTAGGACACAGAATATGTAAAGGCTAAAAACCCACAAAATATCACTAAGAAAAGGTGGGGGGGGGTGGAGAGAAATGTATTAAAAAGAACGAAATAATTCAACACGTAAATGCAGATCATTTCTGGGTATTAATATTATATGTGACTTATGTCCTCCAGGATACTTTTTGTATTTTCAAAACTTATTTTTTCAATGTTTATTTTTGAGAGAGAAAAAAAGCATGAGGTGGGTGATGGGAGGCAGAGAGAGAGGGGACGGACAGCTGATTGCTGACAGCAGAGATCCCAATGTGGGGCTCGAACTCACAAACCATGAGCTTATGTCCTGAGCCAAAGTCAGATGCTTGACTGACTGAGCCACCCAGGCACCCCTGTATTCTCAAAATTTCTAAAACGTAAATTACTTTTTAAATCAGAGAAGATAGACATTATTTATTTTTATAGTCAGGTTTTCTATTAATATAAAGCAAAGCACTAGGGCCAGGGCAGCTGTGTGGAGCTCACATTTCTTTATGTTTTTTCCTCCAAAACAAAATTCTTTGGGGACAGTTTTTCTCACGGATACTGCAGTGGCTGTGTTCTTGTGGAGAAAGTTAAGGAAGAAAACTTGGGACCATCTTGCCCCAGGAGTCAGCTTCATGGGCCACCTGGACTGTTGGCTGCCTGGTCAGGCACTCCCATTGTCAAGGGCAGCTATTGCCTCCACCTTATCAATTAACTAGTTGTTAATTAGCCTTCCTCTTACGCAGACTCTTTTTATCCAATTCTCTGATTCATTTCTGCTTTCAAGCATCATTCCCTGTATTTTACCCATAATATATATTGAGTGGACAGTATTTACCTCATTGCCAAAAAAGCTCTTTCATAGCAGGGCCAAAACCAGACATGCAACTCAATTATTCCACCATTTATTCAAGCTCCTAGTGTGTGCCAGTCATTGCTGACGCTAAGGATTTAAAACTTACACTGGCATAATCCTTGTCCTTTGGGTGTTCATAATAAGTAGACAGGGAAGGGAGCCAGGGAGGAGCAAGAAACAGGTTTAAAACTAATGAGAATCACTAGTAGTGATGCTAATGAGCAAAGGAAGACCATAGTCATTACCATAGAAATAGAGAGAAAATGTAGGATAGGGCAGTGAAGGAAAGCAGAGCTCAAGCTTATCCATTTTCTGAGAGGTGTAGTCCCAGAATCAACAGCAGCAGCATCCCCTGGGATCTTGTTAGAAATGCATATTACTGGGCCCCACCCCATCATCCTAGAAATCAGAAACTCTGGAGGTGGAACCCAGCCATCTGCACTTTAACACATCCTCCTCCTTCCCCCCTTCTGTCCCCTCAGCCCAGCCCCCACCGTCACCATGGTGTTATTCTGACACCTGCTGAAGCTTGAGGACCACTCATCTCAAATTTAGTGAGTGTCAGATTCTAAACTCAGGAATGCAAAACCACAGCAGAAAAAACCTGGCACAGATGAGTCACCTGTGCCTCCTGCAAAGACCAGAAAAGGTGCCCCTGATAAAGGCTCTCTCAAGATAAGCTACCAAAATGCCCCATTCCAATTGCAAATTGAGATCTGGGACCATTTATGATGTGCTAGTTCCAAAGGTGAGTTCAATGCCTATTGGAACAACTCTGAGGAAGTACTCTATCACCTGTATTTCAGCCCTTCCCAGGAGTGCTGAGCTCAACAACAGCCAAAGTCCATGAATCTAGAAAATCATGTAAATTCAAGCCTGCACAGGTGGTGGGATGTGATAAGTGCTTTATTAGAAATTTGAACACAATGCAACAGAGCACACAGGAAGCAATCACTGCTGCCTGGAGACAGTTAAAAGAAGGCTTTACCAGCAGATGACATTTAATATGGAGCTTCAATAACTGGTAGAATTTTACCAGGTAGAGAAAAGATCAGGAGCAAAGGTCAGGGACGTCTCAAAGGGCTCTGGGTGGGCGAGAAGGATAGAAAGGTATCCTTGGGCCACATTAGGAAGAGCCCAGTAGTGGGCCAAGGAGGATAAACTTGCCTCTGCATAAAGTGGAGACCTTGGAAGGATATGAAGCAGAGAAATGGGGCGATGAAATAGACAAATAGATCATTTGGTACAGGAGAAAATGGGTTGTAGAGGGGCCAGTTAAATGAGATGCTGGGTGATTATTATTTTTAGTTCTTTGTATTTTTTTTCCATCACGAATGTAGTTTAACGACCACTTCCTTTGTAATTAAGAAGTGCAGCCTTGGGGCGCCTGGGTGGCTCAGTCGGTTGGGCGTCCGACTTCGGCTCAGGTCATGATCTCACGGTCCGTGAGTTTGAGCCCTGCATCAGGCTCTGGGCTGACAGCTCAGAGCCTGGAGCCTGTTTCGGATTCTGTGTCTCCCTCTCTCTCTGACCCTCCCCTGCTCATGCTCTGTCTCTCTCTGTCTCAAAAATAAATAAAACGTTAAAAAAAAATTTTTTTTAAAAAAAAAGAAGTGCAGCCTTGAAGAGAAGTGACAGAGGACACAGATGCCCAGGAGAGCCACCTAGACTTAGGAGCTGAGAAGAGCAGGGATCAGGGCCACAAGCGGAGCATTAGCACTGGCAAAGAGGAGGGGCTACTTGTCCTTTGAGATCAGAAAGAAGGGGATAAAAATTCATGAAATACAAATTTTTGGAAGTGGAGTAGAGTTGAGATCATTTGTGCCAGAGTGCTCTGTTTCCTCAGCAATGAAAACAGCAGGATCATCGCCCGAGAATCCAGGGCCAGGGCTGGAGGTGGGAGCTGGAGGGGAGCAGCAAAGATCTGGAACAACTAACAGCCAGCAACACCCCCTGTGGTGTGTGTTATGCATCAGGCACAGTGCTAAGTGTCTTATGTGTATCAATTCATTTAATCCTCACAACAAAATCAGGAGGTAGACACTATTATTATCATACCCGTTTTATTTTTTTAAACATTTTTTAATGTAAAGTTTATTTACTTTGAGAGAGAGAGAGAGAGAGAGAGCTGGGGAGGGGCAGAGAGAGAGAATGAGAATCCAAAGCAGGCTTCATGCTGCCAGTATGGAGCCCGATGTGGGGCTCAAATCCACAAACTGTGCGATCATGACCTGAGCCGAAATCAAGAGTCGGAAGCTTAACTGACTGAGACACTCAGGCGCCCCTCTCATACCCATTTTATAGAAGAGAAAACTGAGGCACAGAGAGGTCACAACCATACAGGTGGTAAGAGCCCAAGGCAGGATTTGAACCCAGGCAGTCACCAACCGGTGTCAGGCTTTAGAGAAGGAGTACTCCCAGGATGACTGAAAGATCATAAAGTGGTATTGAAACCTCAGACGACTTTAAAAAGCACCTCTGTGCCATGGAGCCCATCAGAAGTCCTGTTTGACCCTCTCCTACACGGAGAAGGCTGAGAAGGGCTGTGGCACGTTCTCTGGAGGAAAGACTTCCGGGCCACCTTCAGTGCTGCGGGGTGCAGATCTGCAGCCCCCACGGCCTGTGAGAAAGCCGGGGCTGGCGCGTTCCCATGGGGAAGGCCGACTGTGGGCAGTAGGCGCCTGCTGAGCAGCCGGCCTCGTCTGGTAGAGCGGGAGCTGCGGTGGGAGGAAGGCCGCTTCCCAGCCCGGAGTCCTCGCCTCATCCAAAATGCCGAATTGGAAGTTCTTCAAGTATTTGGGGGAAGAGCAGCTGCCAACTAAGCTGAATCAAAAGATCTAAAAATAGTTAAAGAAAACACAAAGACAGAATGTGAAAATCAGATTATTTGGGAAGCCGAGCCAAATTTAGGAGAACTACAAGATGGGGGTGGGGGGGGCAAGAAAACAGAAGGGCAGCCTCCTTCCGCAGTGACAATTACACCCTTGGCTGTTGTCTCTTTGCTTAGCTGTGCTCTCTCCACCGCTCCTCGTTGGTGCAAACTCTCAGGTCACCCTCACTGTACACCAAGGCATTCACCTTGGCAGCCCACCTTATCTAGTCCTGTGCTCGCGTCGAACAAAATCCTGGGATGGGAAAGGGTTTCAACACCATTCTCTCCCATCGGTGGGATGGACCCGCCTTACATGCAAGGGTGCTAATTAAACCTAAAAAAGTGCCCAGGCCCTTGGTCCTTACATGAAACATTTTGAGGTGCCCACAAGAGACCCAGCTAAGGTTTGGGTCAGTTAGGATGCATTTGGCTGCCACATCAGAAAACCCTCCCAAACAGTGACTTCACCCATATATATATTCACCCTGCATTGTCAGTGCCTCAGTGTAGTGGGGGCCGGGGGGCATCCTCAGTGTCTGCCACCTGAGTTAGAGGAAGGCTCACAGTCTGCTCAGGCTGACTTCTTAACACCCTCCTCTTCCTAGGGGGTGGCAACATGTTTCCCAGCTATGACCTGTGTTAGTCCCTCTGGCCTTCTCTGTCTTCTGGAGGAAACTTGCATTCCTCAGCTTATGGCCCCTTTGTCCATCTTCAAAGCACGTCACCACAACCTCTGTTTCCAAGGTCACATCTCTTGCCCCCTCTTCTGACCTTCTTGCCTACTTCTTAATAAGGTCCCTTGTGGTTACATTGAGCCCACCTGGGCCATCCAGAACAGTCAGTCTCCCGATCTCAAGATCCTTAATGTCATCTGCAAAGTCCCTTTTGCCATGTCAGTTAAAACATCCATAGGTTCTGAGGATTAGGACATGGACATCCTTAAGGGGGCATTATTCACCCTACCAGAAGGTCTGAAGAGTATTTTGTTAGCTATGTTCTCTCTGCTCTCACTCTAGGGAAACAAGCCACCCTTCCTAAAGATTTATGTCAGATAATTCTAGAAATTTCCACATGTGTTCCTTAGCCCTGTGGGCTACCCTGTGGCAGTTTGGCTGTCCCATGGCAGATATAATTAGGTTAATGGTGACCCTTTAATTTGGATCACCACGGTGATGCTTCTTGACAGCGTGTGTCAGGGGTTTCCCAGAGAAACAGAATCGATTAGAATATAGATAGAGATTTGTTATTAAACACTGGATCACACAATTATGGAATCCAACAAGTCCAAAATCTACAGAGCCCAGTTTGAGTCCAAAGGCCAAGACCTGCCATAGAACCAGGAAGAGCCGATGTTCCAGTTTGAAAGGTACCAAGAAGGAGAATTCTCTCTTACTCAGGGAGAGTCAGCCTTTTTGTTTTATTTGGGCCTTCAACTGACTGGATGAAGCCCACCCACATTAGGGAAGTCCATCTGTTTTACTCAGTCTGCCAATTTAAATATTAATCTCATCCAAAAACACTCTGAAAGAAACATCCAGAATCATGTTTGATCAAATATCTGGGCACTTTGTGGACCAGGCAAGTTGATGCCTCAACTTAACCATCACACAGTTTCTGTGACAGAGGTGGCAGATGTCCTGCCCAGGCCCCACTGAGCCCTGCTGGCATGGGTGTCACCAAGCACTGACACAGTCACTGGTACCCACTGGTCTGCACTGGGGGTGCCCAGAGGCCCCCAATACTATCGCCTATCAGCATAGTCGACACCAGTGGGCTGCTGCAGGCAGCCTGAGGTCCCACAAAGAAGGCAATAACATAACCAGTGTTGTTTGCATCAACCCCTTATTGGGGCCCCTGCTCCCAGGAGAGCCACGCAACATGGCCCACCTCACTTCATCTCCTTCCTTACTCTTTGAACCAAACTACGCCCTTGAACTTTCTCTTCCCTTGCCTCTCTTACCTCCTCCCCCACCATCAGGTATCCATGTGATCAGTAAGCCTGAATCAAAAGATAAAAACAATCCACAATTTCAACCAGATTGGGGAGCCTGCTGAAGATCTCAAAGTCTTTGAAAGGAAAAGAATTAGTCTTTGATGTCAGCAGTGCCCTAAGTATCTGGGGGTGGAGAAGAAGTGGGAAGTTGGGAGGCATTGGGATAAGACTGGGGGCCTCAAGTTATACCAGATAGGCCCTGTCCTGTCTGCTGGCTGAACAGTTTTTTTAAGAACAATCCGGTTTACCAGCCACCCCCCACAGAATCCAGCCTCCAGCAGCCTTGCTGGTCTTGAGCCACCCTGGAAACCTGAGCATACGCCCTCAGGACTCTTCTCCCTCCCCTGACAGTGAAGGGCAAAGCAGCTGAACAGAAGAGTGGCTCTCCTCAGCCTGGCTTATCAGTCAGCCCAGCTGATCTGGACAGATACAGATTTCCCAAGACCATAGGAAAAAAGCATAAATATTTCATGGAAACATAATCTAGTTGAGTGTGTGGAGGTTGGATAAGAAAGCCCTCGGGGGTGGGCAAGCAGGATCAGCACAGTGCAGGTGGTGCCCTGAAAACTGAGAGCTCAGAGGCCCCCCAGAAGGCGGCTGACTTCTTGGGCCTGGCCTGCAGAGGTAGGCGACAGCAGGGCCATTGAGCAGGTTTCAGGTTCAGGGAGCGCAAGCTACTCAGGGGCCCTTAACAGAAACCTTCCAACCGGGTCAAGGAAGGGGCTGACTTTCAATCTGCCCCAGACAGGCACCTGTACAGCTTGTTTCCCAAGGGTGAGCCATGAGTACTCGGCTCACAGCACAGGGTAGCAGCTAAGAGCACAGGTTTGGAATCGGCCAGCTCTTGGTCTCAGTTCCTGCTTGGCCCTTCGTAGGAAGAAGATATGAAGCCATTTCATCTCTGAGTTATGATTACATCTCTATAAAGACCTGTCTCATGTGAAATTTAATGCCAGCATCTTGAACAGCTCCACAGTGTCATTAGGGACCTAGATTTCTCTTTCTACTGTGTCTTCCTAGCATGTGGCTTCCATTCTCAAGGTTACTAATGACCTAAGAAAGCCTTGGAGCTTCCAAATGGCAGGCTAGAAGGAGGAAAGTCAAATGGCAAAAAAAAAAAAAAAAAAAAAAAAGAGAGAGAGAGAGAGACCTCTTCCAGTTTATTTTTAAACAGCCTATCCTGCTCATGTGACATACATTTATGCTTCTCTTTCAAAGAGGGAGCCTGGTCTCATGACCAAGCTATAAGGTACAGGGGCACCTGGGAAATATGCTTTTATGGGATTTGTTGAATTAGGTTTATTGCTCACCACCTCCAAATAAAATCAGGCTCCTGTTACTAAGGAGGTAGGAGAAATGAATGTCCAGGGAGGCAACAAACAGTTGCCACAAAGCCTCTATCCTCATGAGTCCCCTTTTAGGTCACCCCATTACAGCTGTCCTGCTCACTTCCTCCACTGGCTAGGACCAGGGGCGGGCTTCCAGGGCAGGACTGGGGCTAGGTCACAAAATGTAAGGAGGCCGTCGCTCTCAGGTTTGTGCCAGTGCTGACATTATACTTGCGGGAACCTGAGAGTGAGATCCTCCTTAAATTTTGCATCTAAGGCACCTGTTGTGGGGAGGGGGGCGGGAATCTCATCCCTTCTTTCTTCTTATGCAGAGAAACTTCTTTCCATTCCATCTGGTTTTCCACAATAAACAAACCTATGTGAACCTCAGAATTTAGGTTAGCTTAGAGTTCTCGGAGATCTTGGACCTCTTCTGACCCTCTAGAACACAGAGGTCTCACCCTCATAGCCACATACTCATGCCCCCCAGAGAGCAGATGAACATGTGTGGATGCTACCTTGCCAGGATGGGCAAAGCCAGTCAGCCCCATGGCACAGCTTCTCTTTGCTTTGGATTTCAGAACTGCTGCAAAAGGCTTGGAAAGAAGCAAGGGCTGCAGCTGGCATTGTTTCCCGCCCCGCCCCCCCACCTCCCACCTCTGTTTCAAGTTCTTCCAAGAACACACCAACCACACTAACACTAGCATTTCTATACCAGCTGGCTGAAAACAAGTTTGGATATGTTGTGGCTTCCATATACAGTGGGTTAATTTCCAGTCCAATTATAATAATGGTAATAATTGGCCACACTCAGGGAGTTGGAAATTACCACTATTTTTAACTTGCATCACTAAGGCAAATGGTTTTATGTACAGCTGGTTCCAAGAGGGCTGAGTTTTCTCCAGCTAGGAAAGTCATGTACCAGAGTTACAGCCCATCCCTCTTTTCTCTGATGTTCTTATTCTAGTATGGCATCACCCACAAGTCCCAGGCTCATGGGACCATCAACCTGTTTCTTCCTTCTTGCTCTTCCTTCCCAGCTGGCTCTCCAAACCAGCAGAGATCTGATTTATCCTATTACCACCAGTGGATACCCAGTGTCTCTTGAACTCTGAGCCCCACTCAGGGGCCCTATCCTTACCCCAACATTCCCAAAGAATGTGTATTCCTAGTTTTATTTTGACAACGCTCTTTCTGAACCCTGGCGTGGGTCTCCTGGCTCCAGGCATTTTTCTGACATCACCACAAGGCTGATCTCCTCTCTCACAACCTTTGCCAAGAGAGAGGAGGTGTTGGCAGAACACCAGGAGGCCCACACTTACTGGGAATCAGGAGGAAGGGAACAAGGCAAAGGAGACCCTGCAGCTTTCATGTCTTGCCCCATGGATGAGAAGGAGCGGGTCTAGAGAATTTCTTGTGAAGGGCCTAGAAGACTTCTGGGGCAGACAAAAGCCTCTGGGGAGGGGGAGGGGCCTGACCCTTGGTTGCACCATCTCTTTCTGTGATGCTTGAGTCTATCTCCTATCTCCCCTTCTATACCATGAACTCCTTAAAGGCAGAGATTGTGTATTTTGCTGTCATCAGCCAGGACAGTTTCTGACCCTGTCTGTCCCTAGTAAGTATTTGCTAAATGAACAAATACCATTGGGCACTTCCACAACCTGGATATGCTCAGACCTCACCAACCGAAGATTGAAAATAAGTCACATTAATATCATTCATGTATCATATATGTCATATTGGAAGAAGCCTATAGACAGTTTTCCTCTGTGTGTTCCTCACTGGTTGTAACAAATGGATAAAGGAGAGGACAGAGAACACTAGGGTGAGGAGAGAAAGGCATTCAACTTGGGTACAAAATTTAAGAGGATACCAAAAACTCGGTGATCAAGATAAATAGTATTGTGGGGCGCCTGGGTGGCTCAGTCACTTAAGCGTCCAACTTTGGCTCAGGTCATGATCTCATGGTTCATGAATTTGATCTCACATCAGGCTCTGTGCTGACATTTCATAGCCTGGAGCCTGCTTCAGATTCTGGGTCTCCCCCTCTGCTCCTCCCCCACTCATGCTTTGTCTCTCTCTGTCCCTCAAAAAAAAAGTTAAAAATTTTTGAAAAGATAAAATAATATTTTATCGCACCTGTGTTAGTTTCCTAGGACCACCGTTATAAAGTACCACAAGTGGATAGCTCCAAACAACAGAATTGTACTCGGTCGCAGTTCCGGAGGCTAGAGGTCAGAAGCCAAGGTGTCAGCAGAGCCGTGCTTCCCTCAACAGCTCTAAGGATGAATCACTCCTCGCCTCTTCCTAGCTTCTGCTGGTTGAACAAGTCTCTGGTGTTCCTCAGCCTGTCACTGTGTCACTCTACTCTCTGACTCTGTCTTCATGTGTAGGTCTTCTGGTCTTCTTTTTGTGTCTCTGTGTCTCATGTGACCCTCTTACAAAGGCACCAGGCACTGGACTTAGAGACTGCCTGCCCCAGCATGACCTTATCTTAACTAATTACACACACAACCACCCTGTTTCCAAATAAGGTCACATTCTGAGGTTCTAAATTTGAGGGGGCATTATTCAAGCCAATAGAACAATATTTTTTAATCAAAGTTAATGCAAAAAAAAAAATCCATGAAGAGGAAAATTTTTGAATTCTAAATAATTTTTTTGACTTTTTTTTTTTTTAAGTTTTGAAGAGAGACCAGGTATGAGCAGGGGAGGGGCAAAGAGAGAGGGAGACACAGAATCTGAAGCCGGCTCCAGGCTCTGAGCTGTCAGCACAGAGCCTAACGCAGGGCTCGAACTCATGAACCGCAAGATCATGACCTGAGCCGAAGTTGGATGCCTAACTGACTGAGCCGCCCAGGCATCCCTTAAAATTCTAAAGATAGGATCCGCCCCTGCACCAGCATGACGCACTTCATTCACCTCCCCACACGCCCAGCCCTGATGGAAAAAGCCTCCACAACAGTGTCGGGGAGATAGAAAGACACTATAATCATGGGTTTCTTCTACCAATTTGCTCTGTATACCTTCTGAGGAACTGCTGTCTGTTTCTGGGATTTGACCTCTCAGGTGTCAGGGAACACAGGCAGTGTTGCAAATACTTCTTTTCCCTCTGCTGCCAGTTGTCCATACTCACAAGATCCATTCCTAATGAAAGGCAGGCATTTTGGAGAGAGGCGGGGCCCATGCTCCCTGTCAGATGAGATCTAATTATTGCCAGTGAGGGTCTGAGAGAATAAGTCTGAGAGAATGAAGACAAGAAGAACCCTCCCCAAGGCTCCAGCCCTGCAAGGAACCCTAGGAAAACAGACCTGTGTTTGCACAGCAGACTTACCAGAATTTCCAGAGAAGCCTACCCACCCTTTTACAGAACTCACAATTTCTACTTGTCCGTTGGTTTCTCAGCAAGGGAACATAAGAAATAGCACTGCCTGGGTTGCAGTGATTCAAAAAGTAGGTCATAAATATCCTTGAATCAAATTACTGGGGCTAATGGCTGGCAGCGGACACCAGAGCGTGCAGCTTCCACATGGTTTGTTTTTCTTTCCGGAGTTGCGGAGGCAAAAACACCAAAATTTTCAAGTCTCTCTCACTGTGAAATAAAGAAATGGCAGATAACTCAGTATGTTTAATATCTACGGATTTTTTAGTACCTACAAAATTCCGTGTGCTTTCTAAATGTAATTTCCATGCAATCAAACCTATGAGGTTGATACTGAAATGAGGAAGTCTCAGAGAGATATCTGACTGGCCCAGTGTGGCCTTAAGCGTGGTGTCAGGATCTGAACCCAGGATGTAGGCCTTCCTCCGAACACCCTCCATCTGGTTCACAGACCCAAACAAACTAGGAATTCTGATAGATTCATGACGCTAAGCTGACTGTTCTTCTGGGAAATTCAAAGACTGAAAACAAATTTGCTCTGTATCACAAGCCTTTGAAATGGGCGTTCCATGACCCAAGCAAGTCCACTTCTGGGAATTTGCCCCAAGGACACAACAGATAGTACATGCAAACTTGATCTATAAGGCTGCTTCTAGCCATGTTACCAATGATAGCAGAAAATGGGGGGTGGGGAGGGGAATATCCCAAATAAGAAATGTTTAAATAAATTAATATACACTTACGGTTAAGGTAACCCAGTCTTGTGTAGTTACCCTGTTATTTAATACTCAAGTAAAATAACTGGACTTCTCATTCTTTATGACACAAGGATTCCTGAATGTGTCTCACAATCCATGGGAGTAACTGTAGTAGTTGGAGGCAGCTGTCACCTCCTGACTTATGCTGCTCTTAACGTCTAATGTCTTTTGGCCGTATTTTTACCCTCCTTCCACCTTACTGAAAATATGGAAACAGCCCCCCTTCCTTCCTTTCTCAAGGAATCAATGGGGTGTACAACTGTGTGGACAGTAATCTTTCCTTGATTTTTATGATAAAATAATATAAGATAAAAATAAAGCTTAAGTGTCAAAGTCAGACATCAGCATCCCTACATCCATCTTTTGTGCTTCAGTACAATGAGCTTCTTGCTGACAATCTCACCTCTTTGTCCTGGCCCATCTTCTTATTTTCTATCCAAGTCCTTCTCCCTTTCCTGGGTCCTAGGCCACAAATCCCTGACTCCAAACTCCCAAAGAAAGTCAAAACTCTACAACTCTCAGAACAACTCAAGGAGACAACATTTTTGCTGACATTCATCTCCCTTCTTAAAAAAATTTTTTTAATCTTTTTTAAGTTTAATTATTTATTTTGAGAGAAAGAGAGATAGAGAATCCTAAGCAGGTTCCTCACTGTCAGCGTGGAGCCTGATGTGGGACTCAAACTCACAAACCATGAGATCATGACCTGAGCTGAAATCAAGAGTCAGGTGCTCAAACGATTGAGCCACCCAGGCACCCCATATCTCCCTTCTTCATCTAAAACTTTGGCTCCAGTGAAGGCATTAGTTCTTGACTTTGTATAATCTAAAGGCTCATTAAAGTGTTTCTTTTATCCCAATTAAACAATAATAATAATTTCTCCCTTACATAAATTGTGCTGCCACACCCTAGAGAAACCAAGAAAAACTGCCAATAGATTTGAAAATAGCAATGTATTTTCCTTCCCACCAGACATTTAATTGAATTCCTCAGAGCCATTAAAAGTCATGTTGTAGAAAAGTATCTAATGACATGGAAACAGTGTTCATGGCATATGGATAAGTGACAAAAAAAAAAAAGACCCATCACAAAGTACGTGCAGCAGAATCCAAATTATGTGAACGTTGTGTATATATTTGATTATGATGAGAGGGTAGGATTTGGAAACATATTGTTGTGTTTTTCTATTTTGCCTTCCTACATCCATCTGCCTCTGGGCCAGGCATTGTTACAGATGCCAAGAGAAAGAATTACTCTTCAGCTTTTGACATTCAAAATAGGAATTTCCACCTGAGATGAGCTTGAAAGCTGGGAACTAGTAAAAGAGGGTCATTCAATATATCAGTGGCTTTGCATAAGGGATAGGAGGGAAGAGAAATGGAGACAGTTGGGGAAATATCAGGGAGAAGAAGCTGTGTCCCCTGAGCTCAAGGGACCGAGGGCAGACAGAACCTTACCCTAGTCCCTCTGGAAACTTGGGGCAGAGACCACTGTGCAAGGCAAGCTCAAGGCACATGACCAGTAAGGCAAAGAGACACAACTGAGTCCAGCTAGCATCCCCTCAGGTCATGGACTCCTAGTTTGGACAGGGACAGGTGACAGCATGAGGGGACCAAGCCAGTCAAGAATAAATACAAGATACAGCAGAAACTAAGGGGTCTATAGTACCTCTGGGAGCTATGGAAAGACTTAGCAAGCAGGGGAAGGTCCCTGGCCCCTAGCCAATCTGAGAAAGAACAGGGCACACATCAGCAGTCACAGATGTCAGGAGCACATGCCAGCAGAATGTCCAAAGATGAGACCATGCCAGCTGTCTCTCAGCACCAGGGAGGAACACCAGCATAAGGCCAGGGGTCCCTCTGGCCATGTGGACAAAGACATCCAAGGCCCATATTCCCAAATGCCATTTTGAGAAGACCTGGATGAGGCGGGCAAGGAAAGAATCTGAAAGACTGAGCAATTGTCCCAAGAAGACACATTAAACCTGAAGGGACTGTATAAATTATTGCCATGGACTAAGCTGAAACTCCAATGAGCTAAACTGAACATCTTTTCTAGCAGTCCCATGTAGCAGATGGAGTAGGAGTCAGAGTGGGGCACAGTGGTTCACAGGGTCAGATTATAGAGCAGTTCTCAGACTTCAGTGTACATTAGAGTCACCTGGAAGGCTGGTTAATTCAGACTATCTCTGGGCCCACCCCCAGAGTCACTGACTCCTGAGAGGTCTGAGGTGGGGCCTGAAGAGTTATATTTCTAAGGAGTTCCCAAATAATGTCTATGTTGTTAGCCTGAGGATGACACCCTGAGAACCACTCTTATGGAGAGTCAAGAAGCTCCATTTTCTTGGCAAAACTAAATGTAATGATATTAGGCTTGTCTATCTACCTACTGTCCTACCTGTCTATGACCAGAAGTACATATACCAAATGGTAGTGTGGCTATAACAAAGGTGTAGGATTATAGACAATTTGTATATTCTGAACTTTTCTAATGACCTAAAATGCACATGCACTACTTTTAAAATCTGAAATATATATATATATATATATATATATATATATATATATATATAGTTATATATAGTTATATATTGTTATTCTAAATTGTTATTCTAAAGATAAAAAGAGTTGGTGGTTGGGAACCATCTTACACAGTCCAAGAAAATGAGACTGATCAAGGGGTCAGACTCTCACTCTTCCTTCCAGGCCTGGGCTGGTCCTTCCCTTATCTGAACCTTGTTCTGTGGATACTTTACAGGAAAGACCGGTCTCTTGTATAGATAAAGCAGTCACAAATTAGGTGTTATTTAAGTGATGAAGCAAATCCCACAGACCATTAAATATCTCCTTCACCTGCCTGCTGTGGTACCAGAAATTATTCAGTAGACTAAGCCCTAAAGAACTTTTGGAGATGTCCAGTCCCTGACTTGGCCTCTGTGTTACCTGGTAAGGATCAATGCTTGCTTTCCAGACAGGAAAGCTGTCATATAATAGAACATCTGGATTGACCACAGGTTAGTAGGAGACAGCACGGGTCTAGGGGGCTGGGACAGGTGACAGAATGGTTTTTCTGGCAGGTTCAGTACCAAAAGTTCAGTGCACACAACCCAGCCTGAGGTGGACAGCTGTGGACATCCAGAGCTCAGTCCAGGGAAAGCGGACCTGGAGAGAGGGTCTAACGATGGACTTGCACAAACAATGTTAAGACTGAGAAGCTCGTGCCCCTGGCTTGGCAACGGGGCAACTTGGGATGTGCTGCAGTTCCCAGCGGGACCCGCGCTGCCTCAGGGCAGCTAATGTGCACAGGGGTTTGGCGGAAGACTTGCTGCAAAGGTCAAATGGCCAACACAGGTGCAAGTAGTGCATTTCGCACACGCTTAACTTTTAAAAGCAGTGGGAGTGTTTGTCCTTTGAATGCGTTGAGATATCTCATTTTCCTAAAGCAAAATTGTCCGCACACGAAGTGGTGCTGGAGGCTCAAACCTGGCTCAAAATGAAAACCACAGAGTGTGTGGGGATTCTTTTTTAAGAGAAACTTCCAATCTTACAGAGACCCGACCTGCCCCCCACCAGCACCACCGTCCCACCTTATTTCCAGTCTGTTGCCTTTGTTTATAAAAACAGCTCAAATATAGATTTCTTCAACTCTGCTTCAGGGGCATCCCTGGCTTAGAGGCTGAGCAGGCTGATGTATGGCTCTGAGCACACCAAAAGGAGCCATTTACTTAAGGCATTAGAATCCATCCTGTTTGGCTCTAACAGTCTGTTGATGTTATTGCCCTCCCTGCTCAGGGAACAAATCCTTCAACAGACAACATTAACAAGCTGTGGAGTGGTTCTATTGAATTCTGCCCCTGAGCTGACGATCCATGACTTCTGTATACAGGGTGATGCATACATTGCACACAGGGACACGGACGGCCAGCTAGCTATACAGCATTTGTCCATTCCCTGCTATTCTCCCTACTTGTCTGTGAGTTTCTCCAGGACAGGGTAGAAATCATGTCTGAATCTTCACTATAACAGTGAGTGCTTAGCCCTGAGCCTGGTGCATGGCAGATTGATCAATGTGTGTTGAATGAAAGTACAATTCAGTAAATACATAGTAATTATAATGGCTCCCATAGAGACAGCATTTACTGTGTATCTGAGAGTATGTTAAACAACTTACTTTTGTAATTCCATGTAATCCTCCTAACAAATCATTATATGGATAAAAAAAATGAGTGGGGGTAGGAGAGAATTAAATAGGAAAAGAAAAAGAAAAGAGGGAAGAAAGATGAAAGGAGGGAAGGAAAGAAAGGCTGAGGGGAGAGGGAAGGAAAAAGGGGTAGGGTGGATAGAGAGGGAGGACAGGACAAGGAGGGAAGCAGTGAGGAGAGGTGAAAAAGAAAGGGATTAGAATGAGAGAGGGAGAGATGGAGGGAGGGAAAGATTTAGAGAGACAACAGCTGGCATGTGCAAAAAGCTTTGCCCAAAGGGAAGCCCTGGTCCAGCACAAGACACTGGAGATTCTAGCTGCACCAGCAGAGTGCACCATCTGGAGGGTTGACCAGAGGAGCCTGGTGCAACGCCAAGACAGCAGTCAGCACCAAGGGTCTGACGAGAGTGACCTGCTGGACAGTGGGCTCTGGCCAAAGGATTCTCCCTGCTGGCCAGATTTGAAAACCGAGCAGGCAGGCTCAGTACAAGTCTGTCAGCAAGTAGTGAAGTCGGACATGCTGGATTAGGAACAAGAGGCAAGAATCCAGTTACAAGACAGAAGCACAAGGGGAGACTGTTGCATCCACACGACTCCTGAAACAGAATGCTACGAGCACCAGTGACAGTCACAACAAAGTTTATTGCAATGAGAGGCAAGGCAAACCGATCGATCGGGACCGACACTCTTGACCAGAGTGCGGTCTCTAACAGCTGGGATACAGAGTTTTTATAGCTGACTACATTATCACCTGGGAACAGAACAAAGGAATAGTTCCCAGGTGGAAACAGTTCAAACAGGCCCTTGCCCCAATCCAATCAAGCGCTAATCCATCCCTTGATTGATAGGATAAGGCTGTTATCTCTTAACCTATAGTGTTCAAACAAAGCTGTTATCTCTTAAGGCTACAGGTTAGCCCTACCCTTACAGAGACTAGGCAAGATGTCTCATCAGACACTAAGGGGAGATAGTTAATATATTACAGCAAACTGTTCACCTATTTGTTTTTAAAGTAAGGGCTTCCTTGGGTGGGGTGGGGAATGTGATCATGATAAAATAAAATTAAGCAATACAAAATAGAACAAAGATCAAGTAGAACAAAGGTCACAAAATAAAACTCTTTAGATTGCATTGCCTAGGAGTAAACCTTGTTACTGTTAGATAGATTTCATTTCAGACAGCTCTCTAAGCACATATACACAGAGAAACATAACTAAATAGATGGATGGACTCACTTATGGAAACTTGGATAGGTAGATATTTAACAATTGTTACTTTCAGAATATTAAAATTCATTTTACTTGATTTTACTTAAATTTTACTTAAATTTGCATCCCAAATTCCTACTTCCTCATGGGTTGAAAAACCTTAAGCCCAAAACATGTTTTCAAATCATATGTTTTCAAATCAAATGTTTCAAAACATTGTTTTCAAACAATGATATTGCCTTAAGGCACTGAGCAGAAGCAAAATGTGTTTCTTCTTTGGAGGATCTACCTTTATCCTGGGTCCCTGAGAATTACTCCAGAACAAATTCCAAGGAATACAAGCAGCTTAGAATTTAATGTCACAAAACAGAGGAAAACAAGGCATCATGTTTGAGAGTAAGCCAAAAGAAAAAAGGTCTGAAACAATATGAAATATTTTAGGTATTAGAATTGTCAGATATATAATTTATAATTATGTTTAATATGTTTAAAGGAATAGAGGGGGCACTTGAAAATCAGCAAGAACTAGAAACATAGAGTATACCCAAATAAGAAGAGCTGAAGAGAAATTCCAGAAATAAAAAATAAAAAATAACCTAATAATTGAACTTAAAACTTCAATGGCTACAAAGCAGATTAGTCACTACTGAAGAGAGATATGGTGGACTAGAAATTAAGCACAGACAAGGAGATGGGAAAATTAAAGAATAACAAAAAAATAAATGAACAAAGTTAAAAAGTATCAAGGATGAATTAGGAAGGTACAACATATGTATACTTAGAATTCCAGAATGGAGAATGAGGCAGAAGCAATCTGAAGAAATAAGAGCTAACACTTTCTAAAGGTGATGAATTAGTCTTGTCCACAAATTTTAAAAGGAGAATAGATAAAGAGAAATACAGCCTGGGATGCATCATAGTCAAACTGGAAAATACCCAAAACAAACAAACAAACAAACAAACAAACAAACACTATCATAGAAGTAGCCAGAGAGAAAAGACAAATTAATTTCAAAGGAATAAATATTAAACTACAAACCTCTTTACAACATAAACCAGAATGTAGTGGGATGAGATCTTCAACAGTAGAAAGAAGCAATTATGTGGTATCTGTAATGTGCCTAGAAAAGTTCTAAGAGCTTAACTTGCATTAACCCATTTAATCTTCAAACTCACAATGAGGTAGGCACTATTATTACTCTCATTTTGCACACAAGAAAACTGGAGCAAAAACCTTAAATAATTTTTCCACATTTATACAGCTATTAAGTGTCAGGATCAGAATTCAAAGTAAGTTAGCCTTGTTTCTGAGACTATGCTGTTGACTACTAAATTAATTTTCTATATTGAGAGAAATAACTCAATTTTTTACCTGTGAAAGTATCTTTCTATAATGAGGCCATAGGTAGTTTCCTCCTCTGGTAATGGCAGGCTACATAATTCAATTAAAATCTTGAATCTGTAATTAAAAGCTTTCCCACAAGGAAAATCCCAGGCCCATCTGGCTTCCCTCACAAATTCTAACAAATATTTAATAAAAAATGAAGCCAATATTACCCAAACTCTACCCAACTAAAGAAACTAGGGAACATCCCAAATTCATTTTTTGAAGCAAACATAATAATACTGATATCCAAATGTAGCAAGAACATTCTAAGCAAGCAAAATTATAAGTCAGTCTCACTCATGAACATAGGTGCAAAATTTTTAACCTAAGCATTAGCAAGCCAAATCCACTAGGACATTTGGAAAAATCTGTTCAGTTAAAAATGGATTCATTCTATGATCAGGCAATCACAGTTCTGGGAGTTTGGTCTATAGATTTAACTGCCCTCATATAAAATGACAGTGTTCACTACAGTATTCATTGCATCATTGTTTGTATTAGAAAAAAATTGGAGACAACCTCATTAAATAAATCATTGTACATCCATACAGTGGAATATTGTACAGCTACATTGAAATAAATAATGACAATCTTTATGTATTGATTTGAGAGATTTCTAAGATATACTGTTAAATTTTAAAAATCAAAGTATAGAACATATATTTACAGTATGCTGGCTGTTGTGTAAGAAAGTAGAAAAATAAGAATTTATACTCACAGCTATTTGTATGTGAATATTAAGAAACACCAGAAGATTACAAAAATCCATCTTTGTGGGAAAATGTGTGAGGAGGTGGATTGTAGACAGTGATAGAAGAAAGAATTTTTTATTGACCTTCCCCTTTTATACCGTGTTTTGAATTTTTGAACCATGGGACTATATTATAAAAACAAAATGAATAAATATCAAAGAATAATAATGTGGGAAAAAGTAAAACAAGATTACAATGAAAATATATGACAAGAACGTATAGGGAAAGAAAGTAGAGCATGACTGGAATTGATATCCATTATTTGAGATATTGAGCAAACATGTTGGTTAACTTTGGTTAACTTATTACATTCATAATAAGTTAAGTATTAAGGATTTTCATTCATGTTCATAGGCTTTTACCAGAAGAATAGATATGGTATTAATTAACTACTGAATCCATAAGAGAAAAAAAATAGAATAAGAAAAAAATATTCAACTCTTCCAAAAGAAGAGAAAAAAACCACAATGGAAAAGGCACAACAAATACAACACACAACATAGGATGATGGAAATAAATCTAAAAATATAAGTAATAACAATATATGTAAATAGATTGAATGTTCATTAATAAACAGACTGCCAGAATTTTTTAATTATGTGCTGTATATGAGAGTATGTAAATAAAAAGTGCAGATACAGGAAGCTTGAAAAAAAACAAAAATAATAGAATGGAAAATCTATGCCGGGTAAATATTAACCAAAATAAAACTATGGAAGTTATACTAATACCAGAATATATCAATTTTAAGGCATAAAGCATTTCTTGAAATAAAGTTTAACTTATTCAACATTTGATATAAGATTTATTTAATTGAGGGCTGCCTGGGTGGCTCAGTTTGTTGAGCATTCAACTCTTGATTTTGGCTCAGGTCGTGATTCCAGGGTCATGGGATCAAGCCCCACATTAGGCTCCGTGCTGAGCATGGAACCTGCTTAAGATTCTCTCTCTCTCTCTCTCTCTCTCTCTCTCTCTCTCTCTCTCTCCCCCTCTCTCTCCCCCTCCCTCCCTCCCCCTCCCCCTCTCCCCAACTCACACTCTGTCTCTAATATCTATTTTTAAAAAGATTGCTTTAATTGGTATAATATGCATCTAATAGCATAACCTCAAAAAATATAAGGCAAAATTTGACAGAACTGCTAAGATATATAGATATGTATCTCACAATCATAGTGAGAGATTTTAATATACTTGGAAAGGTATGGTTTCAAGCAAACAAAAAAATACGTGAGGATTTAAAAGATTTGAACAACATAAACTATCTTGACCTAATATCCATACATGTAATTCCAGACCCAATGATAAGAGAGAGCATGTGAAGCACACATTAGCATTTGTGAGAATTGACTTTGTACCAGGCCATAAAATACATCTCAATAAATTCCAAACAACTAGTAGCATCAGACTATGCTTCATTACTACTCTGCTATTAATATAGAAATTCACAACTAAAAATGCATATTACATTATAACATCTAAAGAAAATCAATTCCAATCTTACCTAAGCTACCAAGAGGTTATAAAATAAGAATAGCACACTCCAACTCATTATGAGGTGAACATAATCTTGATTTGGAAACCAAGCAAGATGCTATGAGAAAGTAACATTACAGTCCAACCCCACTCATGAGCACAAATCCAAAAGCTCTACAATAAACATTATGCTCTAGGGGCACCTGGGTGGCTCAGTCAGTTGATCCTCTGACTTCAGCTCAGATCATGATTGCACTGTCCGTGAGTTTGAGCCCCATGTTGGGCTCTGTGCTGTTAGCTTCAGACTTTTTGTCTCCCTCTCTCTCTCTGCCCTCCCCTGCTCTCTCTCTCTCTCTCTCAAAAGTAAATAAAGATTTTTTAAAAATTTCTTTTTAACATTATGCTCTATTAGAAGAGCAAGAAAGAGTGGTAGAGATACCGAGGCCAGAATAGGGGATGGCATAAAGGCGGCATCAGACCAAGGAAGAAGGCACCCATAGCCCCTGCTCATCACTAGAGGACTTCAGCTCCCTGTTTTACAAGAGTTCTGGGTCTCAGCACCAAACCCAACTTTAGCGTGTGTGTGTTGGGGGCAGGGCACAGAGGGGAGTCTGCACCTTTCTACTCTATGATCAACTTAGCTGTAAAATCTTGGAGTAATTCTATCTTTGACGCAGAACTTTGTACGTGTTATCTCACTGTGTTCTTTCATGTCTTGTTCCACCAGTTCTTTTTCCCACGGCCTCTCCATTCACCTGTTGGTTGACTCGATTTTATTACGAAGTAGTTGTTGACTTCTTTGCTTCCAGAATGGCTCACATGTACTTATTCTCTATTCTTTAATGTTTGTTAATTTCTGATATAAGTGTTTTTTCATCATACCTTCCCTCATATGATTGTAGATACTGTTTCACTGAGTGTTGCTATGGAAGGTCTAAGGATAACCTGACTCTTGTTAAAAAGACTTTCTTATCCTTCATGGCAACCTAAAAAAAAAAAAAAAAATTCTTTTTTCTTCTCCAATAAATTTAAAAAGATATATCTCAGGGTCTACCATCCAGACTAATGTTTTTCTACAGCACAGTGGTCTTTTACATCCAACTCAGGCATTCCTTTCAGGGAAATTTTTCTTCTATTCAGTCTTTTAATAATTTTTTTTATTCCATTTGTTGGGTATTCTACTTCATATTTTTCACCACCTGATTATTACCACCTGTCTTTTGTAGTTGTTATCTTTTCTTTTTCTAATTCCTTTAGTTTCTTTCTAAATCATTTAAATTTATTGAAATTATCTCTATCTTTTCCTGGATCTCAGTGATTACATTTCCAGGCATAATTATTATATCCCTCCCTATTTCTAATTTAGTTATTACTTCTATAGTGATAGTGCTTTCTTGAGTCTTCGTTTTTGTTCCTTAGCTTTGCAACCTTCATTTTTAGCTCTTTCACATGTTATTATCATGTAATTTCTGGGCTCTTCTAAAAACTGAATTCAAATTCTTGTTAAATGGTATTAATATAAATATTTGCAGAGAATTTTCCTGTTTCTTGGATTCCTTTTCCCCAGAATAGAATCTTCAGCTGTCAACTACATTCTATGCTCCTTTCTCTTATTGTTACTATTTATATTATTACTATTATTTTTGATTGCTATAGGACATTGACTTAGTGTTATTTGGTTTCTTTTTATCTTGCTTATGCTTACCAGGGATGATTTATCCTCTGATGGCAGAGGAATGAATTCTCACTGATTTCCTTCCTTCCTGAAATCTGTTTCCCATCACTCCAAACTTTAATTGAAGGGCTAAGTATGAAACTCTATCTATGTGAAGACAGAGGAAGGAATTAGTTTGATCTCTGTAGGGAAATTGGAAAATGTGTCTTGGTTGGAAGACTTTGTTGGAAAATGTTTCTCTGACCTCTCTCATGTTAGCTTCAGCTAAATGTCTTGTAAAGTGTTCATTCCACTTAATAAAGTGGGCAACGTTAGTGCTACACATCAGCTCTGGATTATACTCTTAATACAGCGTGACTCCTTAGAGACTACATGTCATAGGAGACTGTTGGCTCCAGTTGCTTCCTCTTTGCACCCATGTCTTCCCAGCAGCTCCTCTTACTTCCTCACATGGAAATGATCCTAAGCTTCCTCTTCAGCCCTTATTCTTTTTCCTTACCAATTTGTGGATATTTTCAAACATTCTCAGGATTTTGTTGATTAGTCTTCTTTTCTCATGTCCTACTTCTTGGAGTTGGAAAGAGAAGTATTCAGCTTCTCAATCACCACTTTATGATGGTGTTGTGTGTGTGTGTGTGTTTTAATTTGGTTGCTGTTAGTTTTATATTTGTATTTGGTTTTGTTTTTTTGCTGCTTTTATCTCTTTAGACCTAGAGGGAAATAAATCCTATGCCCCAACTTCATTCCACTACATCTATGTGGAAGCTAGATGAATACATCCTGACATAGAGAGATAATATATAAGTTGTTGAATAAAAAAGCAGGTTATAAAATAGTATTTGCAATTATTTTGTTCTTGAAACATTTGATCAATTTAGGTGTGCACGTATCTCTATCTATATTGATGTGTCTAGATATAGATATAGAGATATAGACTGTATATGTATCAATATATATAGATACATATAACTACAATATATACATATTATTTTTATATAAACTTATACTGAATAAATCTTACATATAAATTTGACAAGATATATACCAAAGTGTTAATATTGGTATTCCCTAAGTGAATAGTTTTCACTTTCTTCTTTTTCCCTTACTACATTTCATAAAATCTCTATAATGCACATTGCTTTTTTTTTGCATTGTTTTTTTTTTAATGAGACATGCTATTGTTTCCTTTTGTTCTTGATTTTATTTATAGCCTGTCTTTTTCCAAAATGTATTTTACAGGGTTTTCAGCAGAAGAAACATACAATGAGATTAATGAAATAGAAAATCGGGACCCAGGGAAAAACAAAGAAAGCAAATAAGAAAAGGGGGAGGAGGAAAGGAGCTGCAAGGGTGCTATAATTCTGTCCTGAAATAAGGTGCTACCATCTTTGGCCTGGGTGGGCCAGAGGCTGTGTTGGTTAGTCAGTGGGATCCACTTAGGAAAGGGGAGTCATGCAAGGGGATGAAGCGGAGACTGAACCTACCTCTGCCCTGGAGCTGGAGGTTATTTGCCCATATATCCCAGCAGAAATTACAATATGTAGCCATGTCTTCAATAAAGAAGCTGCTCTTTACGCCAGAGGCAGCCCAGCCAGTGCCATCAAGAAACATAGAGGAATGTGCTTACAGGAAGATTCAAACAAATCAACATTTGGAACATTAAATAGGACACTAAAACTGAAAGCTAACATGGAAACAGTTTCGGAAAATGGCTAATTATTCTCCGCTGTAGGAATAACGCCTTCACATGACTGTAATGTTTGAGGTAGATTATTATCTAGGTATGTGGGTTGGATGAGCAACCCAGCTGCCCTTCCCAGGCACACATACCTAGACTCTTCTTTTGTTTGATGCTGCCTCATTTTTGTTAAGCATGGCAGAGTCCATTTCATCACCTACCGCCTACCCACCCCCAATCCTAATGCCTCCCCACACTGTCTACAGGATAAAATACAACTTCTGCAAACTGATATTTAAAGCTCTCAACAATCAGTCACACCCCATCCAACTAAATTATTTCCAACTCAATTAGCAAAGACTAAATTAGACTGATAGATGGAGGTGTATAATGCATAAGCTGCTCCCTAAAATCTGATTGCTTCACAGGAGAGATAAGTATACAAATGCCAATAATACAATGTAATGGTAGAATAGTTTATTCCTCTCTGTAAGGTGAAGGGGCTGATAGAGAACCTGAAGTGGATAGGTGTCATCTGAGCTGGGTCTTGGAGTAGGAGGGGAAATTTGCTGGTAGGTAAGCTAAAAAAGGTTATTCCAGGCAGGATGAGGAAAAACTACAAAGGTGTAAATGTACATTTGAGGAGGGGGGAAACAGAGAGCAATCCAGAGATGGTAAAGTATAGCAAGGCTGTTTCTACAAAACACAAGGATATCGATGACATCACATTCAATGGGAGGCCATTTGTATGAAATACCATGTGAATGGTGCCCCATGAAGCTGTGCAGCATCAGTGGCCCCTAAGCACCCAAATGAGAATAACTGTACATGTGCCTAAAAAGATAGGTTTAGACGAGGTTATGAGAGACTTGAAATTCTAAGCAATTTATACTGTGTTCTGCAGAAATTAAGAGAGCTATAGGGAATTGGTAAGTCTTGGAGTGACTCGATCATGTTTGAGTGTTCAAAAAGATATATTTCTTGAAAGATCATTCTTAAAGGAGGCAGAAATGTGTGTGTGTGTGTGTGTGTGTGTGTGTGTGTGTAGAGAGAGAGGGAGGTGGGGAAAGAAAGAAGCAGAGACTAGAACTCATTGAGGAGGTGATTATAATAGTTTTGGCCAGTGATCACAAGGGCCTTGACTAGAGCAGTGGCAGGAGAATCAAAGGAATGGGATACATGAGACTTTTCAAGATGGACTCCGGTGAAATCAGTGACCCACTGATTCGGTGGTAAGAGAAAAGGGGGAGTTAACACACCCAGGGATTGGGTGACTGGGTGCATGGGAATGGTATTCAGCAAGACAAGAAATTCCAGGTAGGAGCCCAGTTGCAGGAAAAGATGATGAGTTCCATGTAAGATATGTAAATTTAAGAGGCTTACAGAACATTAGAATAACTAGAGAGGTTTGGGATTCATTAGCAAGGTCCTGACTCAAAATAAAGAATTGGGAATTATTATGTCAGTAGCAGTTGAAAGTCATGTAGTTAGGTTTACAGCTTTCGGCTCTGATGTAGACAATTGCAGTGGATCATCACACTCTCTGTAACAACCAGAAAAAAAGTGGCTATGACTTCCCCAAACTGTATTTTTAGATAACATTAGAGAGTTGCAGAAGGAAAGAAGTCTAAAAGACCAAAGTACCAACAAAGGGTGAGACCTCCCTGAGTGAGAAGAGACCAGCATGTCTCTCTGTGAGTCTTGACCCAAATCCGTGGAGAATCTAGTCTATGATAGGTAGAAGAACTTTATAGGGATAAGGAGAAACCAGTGGAGCTTAGAAAAACTTTGTGGCTGGCAAGAAAATTGCAATCTTTAAGAGCTTTAAATGCTGAACTAGTCCCCTGTGCACCGATTCTGCTTGTGTCACTTTTGCTGGGTCTGCAGTCACAGCAGCAAAGGAAGCTAGAACTGGGCTGGAGAGCAGAGAAAGACATCCACAGTCATACAATGCTTGGCATCCAGAGTCCTGCTGGAAGCAATGGCTTATAACATATACAGGACAGTACCTTAACCTCTATCTCTCACCATGTGCAAAAATTAACATGGGGTGGATATGTGAAATGCGAAGGCTGAAATTATTTTTTAAAATTATCAAATTGGACTTGGTCAAAATGAAAACCTGATAAAACACCATTAAGAAAATTAAAAAGTAAGCCACAGCCTGGGAAAAAATAGTCACCATCTATATCTGCCATAACTTGTATCTAGAATATGTAAAGAATGCCTTGAGAATCAATAAGTGAAGCTACCCAATTAAAAAAAATAGACAAAAGAGTTGAGAAGGCATTTCAAAAAGGAAGATATCTGGATGACCATAAAGCATGTGAAAAGGTGCTTAAAATAATTAGTCATCAGGGAAACGCAAAAGAAAACCATGGAAATACCACAATACAACCACCAGAATGAGCTAAAACGAAAAGCTGACAACTGCAAGCATTGGTGAGGATGTGGCCAATTAGAATTCTCAGAAATGGCTGGTATGAATGTAAAATGTAAACCACTTTAGAAAACTAGCACTTTCTAAAACATGTAAGCATAAGCTTTGTCTATGGCCTAGCAATTCCACTCCAAGCTAATTATCCAGGATATTGTAAAACTATATATCCACAAGTCTTATGAAAGGTTTTTCATAACAATTTTATTCGTAATGGCCAAAAACTACAAGTATTACCCATCAACAAGAAAATGGATAAACAAATTGTGAGATTTTCATACAATGGAATACTAACAGACAATTAAAAAAAAACAAAGAATGAACCAGTGATGTATACAACATAGAAGAATTTCAAAACATTGTGTTAAATGAAGGAAGTAAGACATAAAAGAGTATCAACTGCATGATGTTATTTATATGTAATCCAAGGACATGGAAAAGTAATATACAGTGATAGAAGGAAAAATAATGTTTTTTTGGCATGGAGGGTGGGAATAGGCATTGACTGGGAAAGGGCATAAGAAAGCTTCTTGAGTGGATAGAAATAATCTGGGTGTTTTTTTTTTTAAATGGAGCCCAACGCAGGGTTCGAACTCACAAACCGTGATATCATGACCTGAGCCGAATTCAGATGCTCAACTGAGTGAGCCACCCAGGTACCCCATGAAATATTCTAGATTTTTATTTTGTTGGTTATGTAATATATGAATATGCAAAAAAAGTCATCAAACTGTACATTTATGATTCATGCATTTTCCTGCAAGTAAATTATATACCTCTAGATATAATACTTTGAAAAGACTATAATTTTACCTATGCAGTATTCTGGCAGAGAATGCATAGCCTCAATCTAATCTCAAGGAAATATCAGATGAACACAAAAGGAGGACACTTCTATTTTTTAATAAAAAGTTAATGTCATAAAATATAAAGAAAGCCTGTGGAGAAGTCCAAGATTAAAGAAAGCTATAGAGACATGATAACTAAATGCAATGCCTGACCTAGATGGAATCCTGAATTGGAAGGAAAGAGTGCTATAAAAGACAGTTATTAGAACAACTGGCAAACTGGGATGTAGACAGTAGGTTAAAGCATTGTATCAGTATACATCTGTGAAGTTGACAACTGTACCATAGTGATGGAAGAGAAGAGCCTTATTCTTAGAACATACACCCTCAAGAATTTATAGATAAAGGGTCATGATATACATAACTTGCCTTCAAATGATACAGAGATAGAGCAAATGATAAAGCTAACAAGATTAAGATAAATCTAGGTGAGTTTACTTTTCATAGTATTGTTTTAATTTTTCAAATTCTTGTTGATATGAAATTATTTCCAAGCAAAAAGGTTTTTAAAACAAGAACATTTTAAAAGATGCCCATAGAGTGTCTGGGTGGTTCAGTTGGTTAAGCATCTGACTTCCACTCAGGTCATGATCTCTCTGTTCATGAGTTCAAGCCCCACATTGGGCTCTCTGCTGTTAGCACGGAGCCCGTTTCAGATCCTCTGTCTCCCTCTCTCTTTGCCCCACCCCCCTACCCCCGCTCATCCTCTCTCTCACTCTCTCTTTCTCTCTCTCTCACTCTCAAAAATAAATTAACATTTAAAAATAAATAAATAAAAGAGGCTCATAGTAAGAAAAGAACAGGTTATGTTGGATATGTGTTAGATGACCATCCCAGATTGTTAACAGTTGTTGTTTCTCAAAGGTGGGTTTTTGTAGAGATAGGGGATAAACATTAAATTTTTCCCTATTAATTGAAATTGTCTGTTTTTAATATTATCAGTGAAAAGGTTATTTCAGCCTTTCAGGTAAAAGGTTGGGTTTTTTGTTTTTGTTTTTGTTTTTTTTTAAGTAAAAAATGATCATTGAAATGTGCATTGACACATTTTCTATGGTAGCTCAGTCTTGGAGCAAAAACCAAAACTTAAAACACCTAAGTCTGTTTCATCATTTAAGACTCAGCTCATATTCCACCTCTTTTGCAAAGCCTTCAGAAAGGATTCTTTTAGATTATAAGTCACACACACCCAACCCAAGCTAATAGATACCAGTGGTGAGTATGTTGGCTGTTGAAATACAAGGAAGGCTTGAACAAATAATACAAGGAAGGAAGAAGTTATGGCTGGGCTGTCTGAACAATGGGAACCATGGGATAAAAGGCCACCAGACTCTCCATTTTCTGAATCTCTCTTCATTTAAGCCCATTCTTTCACTGCAGCCCATTTTTCTCCAAATGGCAAGAAATATGCTGCCTACAGCGCATTGGAACTTTCCCTCTTATAATGTACACTCTTAGAAAAAAATGGTAACTCTCAATTTTAGTATGAAATATTTTAGGGAAGGAAGTAGATAGGTCAAGCTTGGTCGAGTTCCTTCCCTGGATCAATCAACTATGAAATCTGAGGTATGGATCAGCTTTTGTGATGTCCCACCATTAGACCAAGAGTTGAAATTATGTACAGAGTTGGAAACTCTTTCAGAAGACGTAAAAGGAGATAATACAATAACACTCTCCCATAATTCTTAGTTTCTAGCTCTCAGATCTTCCACTTGTGTTATGCTATTTGTGTGTTTCCCATAACTCATCAGTAGACTGTAAGTTTATTGGAGTAGGGACTATGTCTTTTTCTTCACAGATATTCTCTAAACTGATGGCATAATGTTTTCCATATAACAGATAAATTACAAGCTATAAGAGGAGAGATGTTTTCCATCATTTTCACTGAAACTTGAACTGTGTCTGGAGCATGGTAGATAATAAATATTTGTTGACAAAAGAATAATATATACTCAATCTATATAAGATGGATGGGTGGGTGGATGGGTGGGTGGGTAGATGGATGGATGGATGGATGGATGGATGGATGGGTGGATGGATGGAAATATGGGTATTCTTCTGGTAAAGAAGATATCCTCTGGGGAAACCAAGGTATGCTTCCTAGTCCTGGGTTGGTGGAGCTAATTGTGGCCACCAGGCAAGCACAGTTAATTAGCATTGGAAAGATTAGGCTCCACTCTTGACTTCATTATCAGCTACCTGTGCATTGCAGCCTTAGGACTGTGGGTGAATTGGAAGCTAAATCAGTCTTCAAAAACTCTCTCTGTGAAAGATGAAAAGATATCTAAAAACTCAGCATAGAACACTTGATATATGTATGAATTCAATTAGCAAACTCTTTTTTTAATATGTATATTTTTAAGCTTATTTATTTATTTTGAGAGAGAAGTAGAGGGAGAGAGAACTTGAGTAGGGGAGGGGCAGAGAGAGAGAGGGAAAGAAAGAGAATCCCAAGCAGGCTCCACACTATCAGTGCAGAGCCTGATAAGGGCTTTAACCAACTGAGCCGCCCAGGTGCCCCTCAATTAGCAAACTCTTGGATACCTACTGTGGACCAGATCCTATTCAACGTCTGGGGACCTGGTAGAGAACCAGACAGAAATAGATGTGATAGTGCTGTGAAAGAACAGTAAATATGCTAGCAAGGTATACAACAGAGAGATAAATCTAACCTAGCCTTGGGTCAGGAAGGTTCCCTAGAGGAAGTGACATTTTAAGCTCAAACTTGAAGGGATAGACAGAACTTAACAAATTAGAGATCCTGGAGACAGGGAAGTGTTTCAGGTAAAGGGTATGAAAACCCACAGCTTGACACTTAAGAGAGCTGAAAAATAACCAACTATGTGAATCAAGAGTTATCAATAAGAATGACCATTATAGTCTCATTTATAGGACTGAAAAATAAAAAAAAGGGAATGATTCAATAAACTGTGCTGTAGAGAATTTTTAGGGCAGTGAAAGTCATGGATACATGTCATTATATATTTGTCCAAATCCGTAAAAAGTACAAGAATCAGCCCAAATATAAACTATGGACTTGTAGTGATTACATGTGTCAATGTAGGCCTATCAAGTGTAACAAACATTCCACTCTGGTGGGAGATTTTGATACTGAGGGAGGCTATGCATGTGTGGGGTCAGAGGGTATGGAGGAAATTTCTGTACCTTCCCCTTAATTTTGGAGTGAACCTAAAACTTCTCTTTAAAAAAAGTCTTAAAATAAATTAAAATGTCTTAAATAAAAAACCTTAAAATACATAAATAAGCCATGCTATCTATACAAAAGAATCCAACAAAGCATTAAAAACAAGACTACAGGTGAGGTGCCTGGGTGGCTCAGTCAGTTGAGCATCCAGCTCTTGATTTCGGCTCAGGTCATGATCTCATGGTTTATAGGATCAAGCCCCACATGGAGCTCTGTGCTGACAGTGCAGAGCCTGCTCCAGATTCTCTCTCCCTTTCTTTACCCCTCCCCTGCTCATGCCCTCTCTCTCAAAATAAACATAAAAACAACAACAACAACTCTACAGATGACAAGATATAGTAAGTTTTAAAAAAGTGCAAGGTGGGGTGCCTGGATGACTCAGTCGGTTAAGCGTCTGACTCTTGATTTCGGCTCAAGTCATAACCTCATGGTTCATGGGTTCAGCCCCACATCAGGTTCTTTCCTGAAAGTGCGGAGTGTGCTTGGGATTTTGTCTCTTTCTCTTTCTGCCCCTCCACTGCTCACTCTCTCTCTCTCTCTCTCTCTCAAAATAAATAAACATTAACAAAAACAATTTTTTAAGTACAACAAAAACAAATTTTTAAGTACATATACAATCAATATGATCAAAATTTTGCTCTATCTCAATTTTATTGTATGTGTGCATTGCACGTATAGGCTGATCATCCCACAACTCTACCTATAGTATCTGAGTAGTGGAATCCAAGTGACGATTTTCTACTTTGTGCTTTCCAGTATTTTTCAAAATTTTTTCAAATGAACAGATACTACTTTTGTTGCAGAAAAAAAAATGTTAAAGAAGAATCAGTCTTGCTTTCTTTCTCCCTCTCTCAGTGTGTTCTCCCCTGTGCAGAGCACCAGTATGCCTAACGCAGGCCAGGCTGATGGCTCAGCTAGCAGGCTGGGCTGAGCCACACAGCAAATCTGCATCCCTGGGGTCCCTGTGGTGCCACATTCCATGGGAGGCTTCACTCAGGGTTACCTGGGGTTGTGCCGATCCTGTTCCAGCCTCCTGATATGCAGGCATTTTCTCCCTCATGCAGGTTGTTTTACCTTCACTGCATGAGTGCCAATGCTCTGAAAGTGACCTGGCTCAATTAAAGGAGCTTTACTGAGGGGCTTGACGGCAGGAGGAACACAGGAGATGGAGCCAAGCTGCTCCTAGTGAGTAGTCTGATGACAAGGGCTCGCCCCTGTGAACACAGCACCAGGAGCAAGTAGGCCTGAGTCTCCGCTGAGCGATTACAGGCTGCTGCCTCTCTGGCACCCATCACCACCTCCCCACCCGATGCAGCAGGGGAGTCCCTCTGCCTGCAAACAATGGACTCCTTCCAAGATGGGAAGATCCCATGAGCAAGGCAGGAATGGGGTGGGTGGACGCTTCTGAATATGTATGCATGCAAGTCTTGTTTCCAAGCATTTGCTCTCAGCCTTGCCCCACAGTGGGAATCCCTTGGAGAGTTTTCCAAACTAATAAAGCCTGAGAGCCACACCTAGAGGTCCTGACCAAATTCAGCTGAGATGTGACCTAAGCCTGGGGATCTGATGCCCTTTTCACCTTCCCTTTAAGCTTTCGTTGCATTTTCCCCGTTGAGCTGTTCCCTGAACAGGAATGCCCTTCCCATGTGGCATACTGCCGTCTCTCTCTCCTTTCCATCTTTTTTTTTTTTAAGAGAGAGAGAGCACACACCTGTGAACAGGGGAAGGGCAGAGAGAGAGGGAGACACAGAATCCAAAGCAGGCTTCAGGCTCAGCTGTCAGCACAGAGCCCGACATGGGGCTTAAACACACAAAGCGTGAGATCATGACCTGGGGTGAAATCTTACGCTTCACTGACTGAGCCATCCAGGCGCCCCATCTCCTTTCCATCTTTTAAGCCAATTCTGAGATCCCATTTCCTGGAGGAATTTCCAGTTCTGCTGTTAAGGCTGTGTGGTCTTAAGGCAAGTCTTCCAACACTGTAGGGTCAGCTTCAAGGTGTCCCCTCCCTGAGATGTCAGTAACAGCCAGAGTGCAGCCCTCCCCTCAGCAGTCTGAGTTTTGGCTCCTCCAAGTGTTAATAATTCCAGCCCCTTCTCTTTGTTCCCCAGTTCTAGAGATATAAGCTGCTTCCTACAATGCTACCTCCTTGATACAGTAATACTGAGCAGGAGTAAGCAAATCTTTCCCTGGCAAAGGACCATATGGCAATTATATTACACTTTGCATACTACATGGTCTCTTTTGAGACTATTTAATTTTGTCATTATAGCACAAAGCAGCCATAAACAATATGCAAGTAAATGAGCATGGCTGTGTTCCAGTAAAACTTTATTAACAAAGGGGTACCTCGGTGACTCAGTCAGTTAAGTGTCTGACTCTTGGTTTTGGCTCAGGTCATGAACCCAGGGTCACAGGATGGAGCCCCAAGTTGGGCTCTGCACTGGGCGTGGTGCACTTAAGATTCTACCCCTCTTCCCACTGGCTCATGCATTCTCTCTCTCTCTCAAATAAAAAGAAGGGGGAGAAAACCTTTATTAACAAACACAGGCAGTAAGCCAGATATAGCCCACAGATTGTAGTTTGCACACCCCTGCCATACTCTCTTTTTATCCACTCAGTTACCTAGTTAACAACTTTATACCTAGTTATCAATTCTTTATATTAAATTCTTACTGTTCAAATAACTATTGTGATTTCTGTCTGCTAACTGGACTCAGCCTGATATATTTTATATTAAGTAGGGAGAAAAATTTAACGTATTCTCTTCAACACTACTGGATTGTTTGAATTTTTTATAAGCATATTCTTTTTTGGAAAAATTAGAGCTAAAAATGTGTTTGCCTTTAATAAGCACTTAGTACTGCCCTTTGTCCGCTTTCACAGCAGAGGGAGATTATTTGTGCTAAATACTTCATTTCATTTAAATTTTCCCTCTGAGGATGAAACAGTTATATTCTCAGAAGTATCGCTGCTTATTCCATTGTGAATTTTTGCTCAGATTTTGGCAAATTGTGTTTGAAATATATATTTTTAGGAGAGGAAGAAGTTAAAAAAAATCTGCCCTGTCAACCTTAGGGTGGTTGTGAAAAACCAATTAGATAATAGATGGACAAAAAGCTTTGAGAAGTTAAGAGTGCTGCACAGATATGAGGAGTTGGAAGGAAACACAAAACCTTTTCAGCCTTCCTAATAGCAGCTCTTAATGTACCTTAGGGAAATACTTAATCTACTTATTTTCTGGTTTTTAAGTGCATTTCTTGTATGAGCGGATATTCCTTGTGTGTTCTTCCTAGTCACCTGTGTTATGTGTGCACAAGATGTGGCAGGCAGGGGCCATGTGTCCACCCTCAGCAGAGCAGAGCCATGGGTCACTGAGCACTTAGTAAAAAAAATGCCTTGGGATTAAGAGTTGGTAGGTGATAGGGCCTGCATCCTACTTCTTTGTCTGTGATGGCCCCTAAGAGAATCCCCTCTCGTGGAAGCTTTGCATTCCAGGGTATTCTTTGCCAGGGAACGTCTGGGGAAGGAGGAAAGTTACATTACACCCTAGAGCAGAGTTCTTGTCTAGGGTCTGTGTCCTTGGTTGAACAAAAATACTGAAGTAAAGCATTTCCTTTCATTCTAATATAGGTAACAGTGTTGGCAGTACCTGTGACCTTATTCCTGCACTAAAAGAAATCACGGGCATTTTCACATCACATTACAATTGTTATATCTGGAAATATATCCTATGCTCACCATTGCTTTGAAATCCAGGATGGTTATTAAACCCACTGCTTTTTTTGGGTAAAATGTTACTACAAAGCACATATGTTACAATATCTTAAATTTGGGTTTTTTATGTATTTTGGTAATTAAATTTCAATATAATTGGTTTCCTTTGTAATAATATATATTTCATGTTATGCATTTAAGGAGACCTATAGTCTTCACCAGACTGCCAAGGACTACAGGGCACATAGAAGGTTAAGATATGGAAAATAGATATGTTCTCCAAAGATGTTTTGTTATTTTTGTTTTTCAGTATATATCTTCATCCTCACTGGGTGTGCTCTTTAACTCCCAGATTCTTATATGCACTCATCCCAACTATAAATTCCTCACCCCACTCAACTACAGAGAGCATTCACCTCAGCAACCTTGTCAGGTTGCTCGACAAAATGAGGGTCCCTTCCTTTGAAGATGGTTGACAGATTATGGGTATTTTTTTTCCCTTGAAGAAGACCTTGAGGTCTTAGTTACTACATCATTAGCTTATTAAACTAGTCTGCTCAAGAGTAATTTTAATACATTATTGAAGAAAATAAGACCTCAAATTCCAGGTTTTGAGGAAATCTTTATTATTTACCCAAAAGCCTTGGGGCGTCTGGGTGTCTCAGTCAGTTAAGCATCTGACTTCAGCTCAGGTCATGATCTCACAGTTCATGAATTCAAGCCCCAGGTCAGGCTCTGTGCTGACAGCTCAGAGCCTGGAGCCTGGTTCTGATTCTGTGTCTCCCTCTCTCTCTCTGCCCTTCCTCTGCTCACACTCTGTCTCTCTCTCTCTCTCTCTCTCTCTCTCTCTCAAAAATAAATAACATTAAAAAAAATAAACCAAACTGATCATGGCTAAATGTGCCAACATGGCAAGATAAACTCTGTGGTTATTTTATTTTATTTTCCTTTCCTTTCCTTTCCTTTCCTTTCCTTTCCTTTCCTTTCCTTTCCTTTCCTTTCCTTTCCTTCCTTTTCTTTCCCTGAAAGAGAGAGAAAGAGAGAGTGGGGGAAGGGCAGAGGGAAAGGAAGAGAGAAAATCTTAAGCAGGCCTCACGCCCAGTGCAGAGCCCAACTCGGGATTTGATCCCAAGACCCTGGGATCATGACCTGAGCTGAAATCAAGAGTCAGATACTCAACCAACTGAGCCACCCAGGCACCCCAATTATAACTGACTTTTAAAACAGGTCACACTCTATTTGTTCAGGAGAACTAGAACTTCAGGGGTTTGTTGTTGTTGTTTGTTTTCCAAGGTCTAAACCAGCAGTATGTGACATGAAGTTTTATTGCTGGGGGATGAAAAGAGGATAGATTTCTTCTGCAGAATGTCATGTCTCCATCTTACTATACCGAGTTTATAGTTTTTTGTACGAATGACACAGGGAAATGTCACATGGTAACTATCAAGTCAAGGAGTTGCAGGGCAGGGAAAGAACAATTTTTCCTGGCAAGCAGTGGCAAGCTACAAAAGCAAGCAAAGAATGTTGAGAATCACACAGGCCACATTAAAACCCAAATGAGCCTACCATTTGGGCCTCCATATGATTCATTGAGACTTCCTTAAAATCTTCACGACCTCTATAGTGGATGCCAGAAAACAACACTTCGTGATTTTGACCTCATCCTTGAAAGATATTTTCAATGGGTACATTGAGTTGTAAGTTGGCAGTTGTTGTTTTGAACCAGATTGAGGATATGATTTTCTGGCATCCATGTTTGGTGTTGGGAAGTCAGGTGACAATCTAATTGCAACTCCTTTGGTTGTGACCTGTCTTTTCTTTTGGTCTTCTCTTAAGATCTTTGCCATTAGTTTTCTGTAGTTGTGGATTTCTTTCTTTTCTTTGTACTCTTCCTTAGGGTTTCTTATACTCCTAAATCTGAGGATTTGGGCAATGTTCTAAAAAAAAAAAATCTCATAACATTGCCTCTATCCCATTTTCCATCTCCTCTATTTCTGAAATTCCAATAGCATGTATGTTAGAACTTCTCACTATATTCTCCTTGTCTCTTCATTGCTTTTTCATATTGTCCACCTGTCTGTGTCTCTGTGTGGCTATCTGTAATTTTCCTCTCACTCAGATTTTGGCCTGAAAATTACAGGCACTCTTGTCATCTCTTCAAGGCTTTTGAGAAGATTTTAAAACTATATTTTGTACAGCATTTCTGGTAGTTTTCATTAGTACGGTTAGTTTGTATCCTTAGGTCACCATATTCCCAGAGGCTAATGTCTGTGGTTGGAATCTGATGATTGAAGCTATACTTAGGTGTTAGAAAATTTGTCCCATTAAATGGGAATCTGGTCTAGGTGATTTGTAGGGAACCTAAAATATGTAAATATTTTTGACCACATGCATGTGTTTATTTCTGGGCGCTGTATTGTATTTCATTGATCTATGTGTGTTTTTATGCCAGTACCATACTGTTTTGATCACTATAGCTCTGTATTAGAGCTTGAGATCAGGAAGTGTGATGCCTCCAGCTTTGTTCTTCTTTCTCAAGATTGCTTAGTCTATCTTGGGTCTTTTATGGTTGCATACAAATTTGGGGGCTGTTTTTCCTTTTTCTTTGAAAAATGCCATTGGAATTTTGATAGCATTTGCATTGAATCTATAGATGGCTTTCAGTCTATTTAGTAATATTTAATAATATTAGTTCTTCCAATTGATGAACATGGAATATCTTTCTAATTTTTTGTGTCTACTCCATTTCTGTTATCAATGTCTTGGAGCTTTCGGTGTACAGATTTCTCACCTCCTCGATGAAATTTATTCCTAAGTATCTCAATGTTTTTGATGCTGTTGCAAATAGAATTGTTTTCTTTGTTTTCCTATCAAATATTTTATTGTTAGTATATAGAAATGCAACTGATTTCTGTATGTTGATTTTCTATCCTGCAACTTTACTGAATTCTTTTATCCTAACAGTGTGTGTGTGTGTGTGTGTGTGTGTGTGTGTGTGTGTGTGTGTGTGTAATCTTTAAAATTATCTCTATATAAGATCATGTCATCTGTAAACACAGATAGTTTTACTTCTTCCTTCCAATTTGGATGCCTTGTATTTCTTCTTGCCTAATTGGGACTAGGCTAGAGTTGAGTATGATGTTGACTATGGGTTTGTCACTTAGGCCTTTATTATGTTGTGTTATATTCCTTCTATACCCAATGTTGAAAACTTTTTTATCATGAAGTGGAGCTGAATTTTGTCAAACAATTTTCTTCATCTACTGAGAGGATAATATGATTTTATCCTTTATTCTATTAACATGATATATCATATTTATTGATTCAGATATGTTAAAACATCCTTGCATCCCAAGGATAAATCCCAATTGATTATGGTGTATGATATTTTTAATGTGGAGTTGAATGTGGTTTGCTAGAATTTTGTTCAGAACTTTTGCATCTATATTCATCAGGGATACTGGCCTATAGTTTTCTTTTCTTACAGTGCCCTTAATTTCAATTTGGTATCATGGTAATGCTGGCCTCATAAAATGAATTTGGGTGGGTTCTGTCCTCTTCAATTTTTTGGAAGAGTTTGAAAAGGACTTACATTCATTCTTCTTTAAGATTTGGTAGAATTCACCAGTGAAATCGTCTGGTCATGGGCTTTTTTTTGTTGAGAAATGTTTGATTATTGATCCAAACTCCTTACTTGTTATTTGTCTCTTCATATTTTTTATGTCTTCCTGATTAATTCTTGGCAGGCTGTGTGTTTCTACAAATTTTTCCATTTCTGCTAGGTTATCCAGTCTTTGCCAGGTGACGTTTTTGTATTTTTGTGCTATCAGTTATGTTTATTCTTTCATTTATAATTTTGTTTATTTGACTCCTCTCTTTGTTTCTCTTGTTGAGTCTCACTAATGGTATGTCATATTTGTTTATCTTTTCAAAAAACAACTCTTAGTTTCACTTTTTTTTCTGTTTTCTTTCTAGTTTCTTTAATTATTTCCTTCCTCCTGCTAACTTTGGGTTTACTTTGCTCTTCTTTTTCCAGGTCCTTGAGGTGTAAAATTAGGTTGTTTATTTGACATCTTTCTTTTTCTTTAATGTAGGCATTTATTATTATAAATGTTCCTGTTAAAACTGCTTCTGGCTATATCCCATAAGTTTTGGTATGTTGGATTTTCATTTTCCTTTGTCTGAAGATACTTTCTGGTTTCCCTTTGATTTCTTCTTCTTTGACTCATTGGTTATTCAGTAGTGTGCCATTTAATTTCCATGTCTTTGTGAACTTTTCAGTTTTCCTCATGCTATTAATTCCTAGTTTCATACCATTGTGCTTGGAAAAGATGCTGGATATTGTTTCAGTATTCTTAAATTTGTTTAGGGTTCCTTTGTGGCCTAACATATGATCTATGCTGTCAAATATTCCATTTGTGCTTGAGAAGAATATGTATTCTGGTGCTGTTGGATGGAATGTTCTATATGTCTGCTAGGTCCATTTGGTCTGTAATACTATTCAAGACTACTATTTCCTGAATAACTTTCTGTATGAATGATCTATTCAGTGTTGGCAGTAGACTATCGAAGTCCCCTGTCATTAGTGTATTGCTGTCTAGTTTTCTTTTCAATTCTGTTAATATTTGCTTTAAGTAGATGCTCCAATGTTGGGTGCATATATATTTACAATTGTTACATCTTCTTGATAAATTGATCCCTTCACCTCTACGTAGTGGCCTTCTTTGTCCCTTGTGATCAATTTTAGCTAAAAGTTTATTTTGTCTGATGTAATTACTCCTATTCTGTATTGGTTACATTTTCATAGAAGACCTTTTAGCCAGTTTATCTATGGGTAAATACAGTATTAGGGTATTCTGAATTTGACTACATATTTATGTTTACTAGTGAGGATTTTTTTTTGAAGTTTATTTATTTATTTTTGAGAGAGAGAGAGAGGCAGAGAGAGAGGAAGAGAGTGAATCCAAAGCAGGCTCCATATGGTCAGCATAGAGCCTGATGCAGAACTTGATCTCACAACTGTAAGAGCATGACCTGAGCCAAAATCAAGAGTCAGATGCTTAAGCAACAAAGCCACCCAGGCGCCCCATCAGTGAATTTTTTACTATTATATGTTTTCATGTTGTTACTAGTGTCCTTTTATTTCAACCTGAAGAACTCCCTTTAGCATTTCTTGTAAGGCAGGACTCATGGCAATGAACTCCCTTAGCTTTTGTTTGTCTGGGAATGTCTATCTCTCCATTTATGAGGGATAATTTTTCTGCGTATAGTATTCTTGGTTGGCAGGGTTTTTTCTTCTTTCTTTCAGAACTTTGATCATCCCGCTCCCTCCTGGCCTGCAGGGTTTCACAGAGAAATCCTCTAATAGTCCTGCTAGGGGCAGGAGTTCCCTAAATGATGAATTGTTTTTCTCTTGCCACTTCCAGAATTCTTGTCTTGTCTTTGACATTTAACATTTTGATTGTGATGGGTCTCATAGTAATCTTTGTGATGATCACATCTGGGGTCCTTTGAACTTCCTATACTTTAATGGCCATATCTTTCCCAAGATTTAGGAAGTTTCCAGCTACTATTTCTTTAAATAAACTTTCTTCCCTCTTTTCTCTCTCTTCTTCTTCTGGGACTTCCATGATGTACATGTTCATTTTCTTGATGTGTCCTATAATTTACATAAGCTTTCTTCACTTTATTTCATCCTTTTTTGTTGTTGTTCTTCTAACTGATTATTTTCAAATGATCTGTTTTTTAATTCACTGATTTTCTTTCTTCTCCTGATTATCTGTGGTTAGAGTTCATCACTGAATTTTTCAGTTCTGTTATTTATTCTTCAGCTCTAGGATTTCTGTTTGGGTCTTTTGTATGAATTCCATTTTCTTTATTAAACTTCTCATTTTCATCATGCATTTTTTTTAATTTTGTTTAGTTGTCTGTGTTCTCTTGAATTTCATTCAGTTTTGCTAAGATAATTATTTTGAATTGTCAGGTGAACCATAGATGTCTACTCCTTTGGGGTCAGTTATTGAAGATTTATTACTTTCATTTGGTGGTATTATATTTAATGGTTCTTTGTGATCCATGTAGCTTTGCATTGGAGTCTGTGCCTTTAAAGGAACAAACATCTCTTCCATTCTTTATTAGGCTAATTTCATCAGGTAAAGACCTTCTCCTGTCTGTTCCCTGGGCTGATGGGATCACCTCTGGAATCATAGTTGTGCTTGGTTGAAGCCAGATATGAGGCTGTTGTTTGATCTGCATTGGAGTCCACAATTGGCCAGCTTGTTATAAAGGGCTCAAGCAGGCTTGGATCCTATCTAGTCCCCAGATGGATGGCACTGCTTCCAGTACTTTGTTCAGTTGATGGCTCTAGAACAAGAATTTCCAAGATAGGGTCCTCAGTCAGCAAGTCTATTCCCATGGGCATGGTGGGTACGGCTCCCACCAGGCTCCTGGGAGGGCTGCTGACTGGTTACTGGATAGGTTCCTGAGTAGGAAGGAATGGCCCTGTACTACAGCTGGAAAGGGCTGGAACAAAGCCCCTAGGCCATTTCAGGTTCCACATCCATCATTCAGGTCTACAGTCCTGGCTTTGTTACAAAGACAACAAAAATTAAAATAAATAACTAAGACTACATCGAACTAAAAAGCTTCTGCATAACAGAGGAAACTATAAGAAAAAAGAAAGGCAATCTTCCAAATGGGAGAAAATACTTGCAAATCATATATCTCATAAGAGGTTAATGTCCAAAATACATAAGGAACTCATACAACTCATAGCAGAAAATCAGATAATCTGATTTTTTAAAAGGTCAGAAGATTTGAACAATTTTTTTTTTCCAAAGAAGGCATACAGATGACCAACAAGTACATGAAAAAGTTCTCAACATCACTAATCAGCAGGGAAATGCTAACCAAACCATAATGAGATATCACCTCACACCTGTTGGAATGGCAACCATCAAGAAGCCAAGAAATAGCAAGTATTAGTGAGGATGTGGAGAAAAGGGAGCGCTTGTGCACTGTTAGTAGGAATGTAAAGTCGTACAGCCACTTTGGAAACAGTATGGAGGAGGTTCCTCAAAAAAAAATAATAAAAATAAAACTACCATATGATTCAGCAATTCCAGTTTGGCGTATTTATCTGAAAAAAAACCCACATGAACTTAAAAAGATATATACACCCCATGTTTATTGCAGTGTTATTTATATTAACCAAGATATGAAAATAACCTAAGTGTCCATTGATGAATGAATGGATAAATACATACACACAATGGAGTATTATTCAGCCATAAAAAAGAAAGAAATCTTGCCATTTGTGATAACATGGGTAGACCTGAAGGGCATTATGCTAAGTGAAATAAGGCAAACAGAGAAAGACAAATACCATATGATCTTACTTATATGTGGAATCTAAGGGAAAAAAATACCAAGCTCATAAATACAGAGCAGATTAGTAGTCACTAGAGGTGGGGGGTGGAGGATGAGAGAAATGGATGAAGGGGGTAAAAAGCTACAAACTTCCAGTTATAAAATAAATAAGTCATGGGGATATAATGTACATAATGGTGACTATAATTAATAATATCATACTGTGTATTTGAAAGTTGCTAAGAGAGTAGATCTTAAAAGTTCTCATCACAAAAAAAATCATAACAGATTTGTTGACAGATGTTAACTAACCTTCTTACTTCTTACTTCATTTCACAGTATATACATATATTGAATCATCATGTTATATACCAGAAATGAAAACAATGTTATATGTCAATTGCATCTTAATTTTTAAAAAAGAATAATAGAAAATATAACTGAGTTTAACAAGATAAAATACGTTGTATGATAAACAAATATTAGAAAAATGCAACAGATATTACACTGTGAAATTTTACTCAGAACAAGAGAAAGAACTACATATAATTGCTTAAAATGGAATGTACAAAACCTATAAAGGAAAACTCTAAAACATTCCTGAAGGTAATAGGAGCAAAAGATTAGAAACAAGTAGGATTCCAGCAGTAAGAGATCAGGTGAATAGAGCATGGCAAAACCATGCAGTGGAGTACTCTACAGCTAGACAAAAAGGAATGCAGAGACTTTCTATGTACAAGAAAAGAAAGATCTACAGGTTGTACAGTAAGTGAACAAAGCAAAATGTTTAACAGTGCCTTTACTATGCTACTTTTTTATGAGAGAAAGCAGGGAAATCAGAAATATTCATACTTGCTTCTATTGCGAAAAAAAAAAAACTGGATAATAAACCAACAATTAATGTAAATAGTTACCTATGGGGAACAAGCTGGGTGGAATGGATGGAAAAAAACTAAGAGTGAACATCTCTTACATACTTTTTTGTGTTGTTTTGATTTGATTGAAACTGTATTACCTATTCAAATAAAATAAAATTTATCCAAAATGTTCAGGCAGGAACATTTCTCTAGATGCATATATTTTTTTTAGATTCTACTAAAGGTTTTATTAGCACCAATTCACAAAAGGCGCCATTTTTTATAATTGTAACTAGCATAACACAATTTCAATTCGTTTCAACTGAAATCCCACATTATGTTACATTTGCATAAAGCAATTACTCCTCTCTATGGAGAAAAAACAACAAATCACATTCTCTATATTAAAGTAAAATGTTAAATTTCCCATTCTCATTATATACTTGTTTTTTAACTACCTTCTAAAGTTTAAAGGGATATTACACAAAGTTCTCTATGTTAAAAAAAACATGTTTTAGAATAACAAGATTCTGAAAGTCACAAAAATCTTTAAAACAAAACAAAACAAAAAATACCTCCACATTCTTGCTATTTCTAGAACCAGAAATTTTTATTCCTTGGCTTGTGTTCTTTTAGTAACAAGTTAAAGGTTTTTGAGCTTCACACTATGGTGGAAAATAAAATTCTTGTTTTTCAAGGAGTTTAATTCATAATTTTTAGTTTTATACAAATAAATTCCCACACTTTTCCTAGCCATGAAAGCACACATATTTTGGGAAAATATTTCAACAGAAGCACTTATAGCTTTATCAATAGAAGCTTCATATTTTCAATCAAGTATTTTTGAACTATTTAGTTGGAAAGAGTGTTCCAACTTGTCAGTCATCCTTGAGACTCTGCAATCACGAAATAGCATTTTAATTCAGTACTCAAACAAATCTGTGTTTGTTTTTCTGAATGATTGTATCTTTGGGGAATTTGCCATGATCCAGTATGTTCCATTGTGACCAGTCATATGAAATTTTGAGACCTAATGGTTATGCATCACTCCTGTGAAGCTTGCTGGGCCTGTATGTGACCACGCTGATGGGTGTGCAGTAACTTCCCTGGCATTGTTCCACCTGTATTTCTATCTAGAGGGCTTCACCCAACCAATGGAACTATTCCAAAATGAAATATTTATAGTAAGGCCATGAAGAGAAGACTCACCATCACCAAGGAGGCCATACACTCAAGCCCATTACTGACTTGTTTTCTAGTGCATATCTGCTGAGGTTAGGAAACTGATTACTAAACTATCTGCTGGGGGTATTGGGCACAGATGATCAAGATGAGTAGGAGCTCAGAGACACTGAGATATGAGGAATGTGACAAGAGGGCAGGAGGAAATGTCTTTCTAATAGACACAGCTAATGGCTAAAGCAAGCGAAGTAAAGATGGTTAACAATTCTATGGGAATATGGAAATTCAACACTTTCCAGTCTATGTCTCAAGTCCCGAGGTCATATGACCTGCATCTCCAAAGAGTTCTCTACTACTTCTTTGCTAGCTTCACATAGTCTCTACTCAGTGGATGCTACAAGGTGACCCCTTTTCCCTCTAAAGTAGGGGTCAGCAAATGTCTTTTCTATGGAACCAAGGGACCCTGGGTGGCTCAGTTGGTTAAGCATCTGGTCTTGGTTTCGGCTTAGGACATGATATCGTGGTTTTGTGGGTTCAAGCCCCGTGTCAGGTTCTGCACTGGCAGCATGGAGTCTGCTTGGGATTCTCTGTCTCCCTCTCTCTCTGCCCCTCTCCCACTCGTGCTGTTTCTCTCTCTCACTCAAAATAAATAAATAAATTTTTAAAACATCAAAAAAACCAGATGGTAAATATTTTAGCCTTCGTGGGTCATAGTAACTCAATTGCAACTTCTCAACTCTGCCAAAGACAACACAAAGACAATGGACATGGCTGTGTTCCAATAAAACTTTATGGACAGTGAAATTCGAATTTCATATAGTCTTCACATTTAATGAAATAGTTGTTTTGTTTTTTTTTTTTCTCTCAACCATTTAAAATGTAAAAACCATTCTTAGCTTGCAGGCCATACAGAAACAGGTGGCAAGCCAGATATGATCTGTGGGCCATTCATTGTGTGCCAACTGCTGTTAGCGGGAAAACAGGTAGAGTATAAGTTGGAACCATCCTGGGCCATCCCCTTACAGTGTTACATGGGCTGAGCTCTCTGACTGCAGAACTACATGTTCATTATGATAATTGGTAAGGCCTCAGACCATTAAAAGTCTGAGAAAACTTTAAGATCTTCATCAAAAAGTCTACCTAATTCTTGCTTAATGTCATAATTTTTGCTGTCTTACCCAAAGCAATTCAAGCTTATGGATCTTGGGGTTAGAATTTAATGTTTAAAGCTTTATACAAAAATTGGAAAACTTATACCATAAAATTGTAAATTTAATCTGAGTCTATGTTGAGGTATGTGAGAACGATGTCTTGGTAGGGGCCTCTGGGTGGCTGAGTCAGTTAGCCATCTGACTTCGGCTCAGGTCATGATCTCGCAGGTCACGAGTTTGAGCCCCACATTGGGCTCTGTGCTGACAGATCGGAGCCTGGAGCCTGTCTCGGATTCTGCGTCTTTCTCTCTCTCTCGCTCTCGCTCTCGCTCTCGCTCTCGCTCTCACTCTCTGCCCCTCCCCCACTTGTGCTCTGTCTCCCCCTGTCTCTCAAAAATAAAAAAATGTTTAAAAAAATAGAGCAATGTCTTGGCAAAGTAAAACATCTGTTTTCCTCTAGGGCAATCATTCTCAAAGTGTGGTCACCAGATCTATAGCATCAGCATCACCTGAGAATTTAGAAATGTAGATCCTTAGTCCCACTTTAGGCCTATTAAATGAGAAATTGAAGATGAGGCCCAGAAATTTGTGTTTTAACAACCCCTTCAAGTGGTCATCATATACGCTATAGTTTGGAAACTACTCTCCTATGAAAATCTTTGGACCCTCCAGAAAATAAGCATATTATAAGTAAGACTTGGGATTACCATTTCATAAGAGAAGGTTGAATGTGTTTGACCTGCTGGTGGGTGAAAGGCATCCAATTTCTGGTCAAGTCTGGGATGGATCTGGACCAACCTTCCTGCACTACAGAGAGCACACATGATGACAAGCTGCTATACTGGATAATCTAGGCACACTGGTGGTCCTGATTTGTTCTGGCCCATCTCCTTTCCCAGGTGTCCCCTCCAGCTGATAATATTGACTATTAGAAGGGGCATGGAACTTAAGGGATGACTGTATGGGTGTAAACAAGTTGTAAACAGGGTAAAGGAGACACACTGCTGGCTTCCTGATAGACTGTTTCTCAGCAGGGCCCCATTCTTTAAGTCATATAGTTGTATCATGGTTGGTAAGTGGCAAGAGGAAATAGATAATCCTTAAGAAAAGCAGCTTTAGTGGTTGCAACAGCCCACACAATTTCCTGACTAATCTCATCTGTGTAAGTGATATGAGATATTGGCCATGGGAGAAGAGTTAAAAGGTATTGGGAATGAGAATATCCTGGAGAGGAGAAATAATGCATTGGTGAAGTGAAACACCAGAGACCTGAGTTGGGATCCTGAGTTAGGAACGATTGCATGAACAGGGTGACATATGCAATAATGTGCTGTAGGTTCTCAAAAAAGCAGCAGACTCTTCTGCTCACTTTGAACACAGGTGTTAGGGCATCAAAGTGGCTACACAGACAATTTGACTTCAGTTAGAGCACAGGGTACTCTAAGCTGATTCCTTATCTCATTCAGGTAGCTGCCCACAAACAAATGAGACTTCTGCAAGGGTTAAATCCAAGCTGTATAGTGCTTGTGCCTTAGTCATTGTTAGTTTTCCACTGTAGTTTGTCCAGATAGGAGAATCTGGTCCATATAGTCCATGTTCAAAGTGCAGAACATAGCTATATTTAATTTACAAAGTAAGTATAAATTCAGTATACATAAAAGACAAGGAGTAAGGTGTGTTCCTTCATGAAGGGTTCAGAGATAGTTTGAAGTCATCTAGTGAGATGATGGCTTACTGCTTTCCTTTTGTTCTTATAGCAATAATCATATAACCATATAGTGGACAGCATACACAAATGACAACATTGAAAAAGAAGCCCAAGTGTAAGAAAACTGTGTATTTCTATCTGTGATGGGATGTAGGATTGATAGGTGAAAGGCGAGAGAAATGTTAGCAGGAGTGGTTGAAGCAAGTTGGAAGGACATCTTACATCCTGTTTAAATACAGGGCCAACATGTGGTAGTTTCTGAGGTCTCCTAGGACATTGATTTTGCCAATGCCCTGAGTTTTAAAATAGTAGCAATTTATGGATGCGGTTTAGAGAAGAGTTACCTTCAGAATGTGAGGTTATGATCCATTGCTCTTGTAAACTTTTAACTTGGAGGAACTTAAAATTAGCTTCCTCCCTTTCTTTAAGTTTTAAAGCAGGATGGCTGCTCAGATGAATTCAATAGCCAGTCTTGGCTTATTGAAGGCTGCATTTTGAATTCTCTCAGAAACTTGGGGAAACTGTCCATATACTAAAATTTGGAGAATGTCCCCCACAAGGCCTTCAATATTCTCCACCATGGAAAATTGCCTGTAGAATTTCAAGCATAAGACTGAGATAGGCAATTCCCATCCATGATATTTACCACGACCTGGGTTAAAAGTACAAATGGATATCCACATATCATTTCTACAAACACTTAAAAGTTATAAATCAAAGTTGCAAATTTTTAAATAAAAGATGTTCTATCATCCTACGTAGAAAAAAGATACTTTCATAGTGACCTGGAAGTCCATATTCAAGTTAAAATTCTCAGACTCCTGAAAATTCCATATCAAACATGGGAACATGGACAGAGCCAGGCTCAGGTCTGGCCTTACTCTTCCCAGCCATGCTCTGTTGCATAGTCCCAGGGACTGCTGCATGTGCATAGACACCCAGCCATCTGGCTAAGCTCCATCCAGACACCTGCAAAGATTCCCCTTCTCCCTACACACTCACTGTGGGCCTACGTGAGTGGATACCAATGGTACAATCAAGAACAAACTCAAGAGAGAGCACTGTGCAAGTTCCAAAAGCAGTCTTGGACCTATTTGTACAAGGAATTCTGGGTACCCAAGCACCCAGAGCATGATCTAAAAGATGATAGTGGTGGAGGTGGTGTGGGCTCCTGGAGGAAATTAGGGGGACCAAACTGGTTTGTCTGGATCTGCCTGACATGCGTTTAGCTCTGAAAGTCCTCTTTCCTGGGAAACACTTCAGCCAGATGCTAAAAGTCTCACTTTTCAATGTTACATCAAAAGATTAAAGAGAAATTCAATATCCATAGGACAGCCTTCAAAATAGAAGCTGAAAGCAACACTGTTTTTAGTGTCAAATTAATATGGTATAGATTATCCATCTTCCACAATCACTGTCTCATTTTTCCCCTGGCCCACGCCCACCAAAAAAAAAAAAAAAGAAAAAGAAAAAGAGGAAGACTTTCCTAATGTGATTTTAAGAACCTTGAGGGCATTTGTCTGACTTCTGTTTATACCCCACTAACTTTTGGATAATTATCTCTAATATAGAACTCGTAGGTACACTTTCCTTATGTCATGTATTATTTTTTTTTCTATTTCAAGCTAGCCTAACACAGAGATAAGGAGTTCTAAAGGGATCTAAAAGTTCTTCAGACGGGGGACAAAGATTGTGGCTGGTTGACCTCAGGAAGAATTAACACTCACCCTTGTTGAGGCTCAAAGCTCCTGCCAGAACCGTTTTAACCTCCTCCTCTGTAAGATCTGCTATATCAAAAACACTTTCAAGCTTTGTAGTGAGTCTTCCCAGTTCCTCTCTAAGTTTTGCGAACATTGTGGACATGGCTACTACTTTAAACCCAGCCCAGGAGACACAGGATCCTGAGGGACAGGACAATAGATGGATTTTGACAAAGGGGTTCTTAGGGTATAAGTTTAGAATTATAGATAATTATAGAATATTATATATTATAGAATTATAGAATATTATAGATAATATATAGAATTATAGATAATTGTAGAATTATCAACATTAGTATAATATTCATTCAGTGGAGGCCTCCATATCTATATAATATGCATTCAAGGACTCTTTCTCATTTACCATGAAAAATAGAACTTCCTAGTGTTACCAAATGATCTATGCCAGCTGCTAACTCAGGAAAGGAACTTGTGAGCCCTGGCACTTCCCCAGTCAACTGCTCCGACCCAGGGAATCCCAAGGGGGCCGGACAAATCGGAAGCACAGCTCCTGGCTGGGTTTGCCAACACTGTCGCCAAGCAAATTTGGATAAACTCCTCGACAGAGAAGCCAATCTTCAAGAGTTGAAGATTTGGAAAACAGAAAAGGAGAAATTTATTTCAGGTCCCAGCAGCAGGGGGAGGTGGTTGTAACCCACCTCTCCACCTGCAAGATGGATACTAGAGTTTTATAGAGAGAGATTTGGGGGTGAGGGTGAGAAGGACAGGCAGTGTGTACAAGAGAGCAGGCCTAGAGCTTGTGGTCATGGGCGGGGTTGGTATGTGTTCAGCTCACATTCATGAGCAGGGAAGGGGATGTGTGGGGAGTCGTCTTGTGGGCATTCCATTGCAATCAGGGCTTTTCTGGCTTGGCAGTTGGAATGATTTAATCATTGCAAAACACCTTCATCAGTGCCTCAAGAAAGCACATTGAAAAATAAGAACAGTGGGTTTTGATTAGAGCATGAGTTAAGCAATCTTGTCTATTTCTGGTTTTAGCTGTTGGGGTCTATAGATGAGTAAGAGGGCTTGCTACCCTAGGGTAAAAAGCTCAGTATTTTTTATTCATTTTATCTAGATAATGTTCTCTAAGGGACTTCTCAGCTCTTATCAAGATGCAGAGGCCAGGAAACAGTCCCAGGGCCATACTCTGGTAGGGCTGTGGGAAAAGCACTCAGGAAGTCTTTTCTGGGTACCTAAGAAGGCCTTTTTTTTTTTTTTTCTTTTTTTTTGAGTGTTGAGTCAAGTTTTACACACTTTCTAGGGTATTTGTGTGGGAAGCACTCCAAAATGTATCTCATGTAAGCATCTCTTCCTGCTTCCGTCTTAACTCCATCTGCTCAAGATAAATACTCCACAGGTTTTCCCTACATTATGACCCATCAGAAGGAAAGCATAATTTCAAGTCCTCCCTTTCCATATTTTAACCAACTTTATAGACCAAGTAATCTAGTGGCTTCACATGAGCTAAGTAGTTATGGGAATCTTTTTCGAATCCTTGGACGCAGCGGTGCCCTATGTGTGGTCAACTGATTTCGACCAGGGATAAAAACTGGACACTCAAATGTTTTATGGAGTTATTGGGGAGGAAAAATTTTTCTTTACCTTTCAAGGTAATTGTGGCTGGTCTAAGAATAAAATTGATATGAGACAGAGTAACAGGAGAAAATAGGATTTAGTTATCTACTGACAGGGTCTCCATAAGAATATGAGGCCCATGAGTAGGCAGGCAGGCAGCTGAGGCTTGCAGCCATCCAGAGTTAAGGAGAAGAGGGTAGGGAACTGCGACTACAAGGGAAGGAAGCCAATTCATAGGAAGATGGAAAAGAGTAAATGTTTAGTAAACAAATGTTTGCTGGGCCATCCAGAAACAATAGGACAGAGAGGAATTTTAACAAACACACTTTGCAAAGTTGCCCCCTGTCTACCAACCCTTAGTTCATATTATAATGTAGCTATCTATGGTGTTGGTTCCTTCCTGGGACAGCATCTCTAAATTCTTTCAGGCAGTTAGGGAACGGAGACAGATTCTTCCCTTTATTTCATAAAAATCATCAGACTAGGGAACCCTGGGTGTCTCAGAGGGTTAAATGTCCAACTTTGGTTCAGGTCATGATCTCACGGTTTGTGAGTTTGGGCTCCACATTGGGCTCTCTGCTGTCAGCACAGAGCCTGTTTTGGATCCTCTGTCCCCCTCTCTCTGCCCCTCCTCTGTTCTCTTGCTCTCAAAAATATAAAAACTTTTTTTTTAATTTTATAAAAAAATAATAATAATCAACTAAAATAATCTGGCTAAAATAACCCACATGCCCAAAGGACACATTTTGTGGTGGCAAATTTTGCTTCCTCCCAGGTTTTTACAGAAAAGCTATCATAGGTAGAAATGGGTAACAAAGAATAAAATCAAGGACAGCCTCTGTTTATGACCAGAATTGAAATGACCAAGCCTTCCAAACTGAAACTGTGTGGGTTCAGCGACAGCAGCGTGGACCTCAGACAGTAAAGGGAAGTCAAGAGTAAGAACTGAAAGTCCAGCAGTGGAAGGCTACAGTGTCTGCCCTTGGTCCCCACGGTGCTGTCCTCTTCACTGGCCTCCGGGGCCACAAGGTCATAGTTCCTGCTGACTACCTCAGACTGGAAAAAAATGCCAGTGCCTCATATTTTTTAGTAAATTCTGTCATTCACTAAAATCAGCAAACAGGACAAGGAAGGAGGAGCACATTATTTCCCAAAAGCAAGTATTTCATTTCCCCGGTCTTATTACTACCTTAAATTTGGGGGTCAGCAAGCCTTCTTTATAAAGGGCCAGAAGGAGAGTAAATATGTTAGCCTTTCCAGGCCATATGGTCTCCATCATGGCTGCTTAACCCTACTGTTGTAGTGGAAAGCAGCCACTGAATGGGGTTGTGTTCCAACAAAACTTTATTTGTGGACACTAAAATTTGAATTTCATATAATTTTCAGATGTCAGGAGATATTATTCTTTTGATTTTTTTCAAAAGAATTAAAAAGTTTCAAAGCGGGGTGCCTGGGTGGCTCAGTCAATTGAGTGTCCAACTCTTGGTTTTGGCAGGTCATAATTTCATGGTTCATGAGTTCAAGCCCTCTGCACTGACAGTGTGGAGCCTACTTGGGATTGTCTCTCTCTCCTTCTCTCTCTGCCCCTCCCCTACTGGGTCTGGGTCTCTCTCTCTCTCTCTCTCTCTCACTCTCAAATAAATTTTTAAAAAGTTTAAAAGCCATTTCATTAAATTACACAATTTAAAATGGTTAATGGTTCTTTTTTTTTTAAGTTTTTATTTTAATCACCCTGTGCTCATCACAAGTACACTCTTTCATCCCCATAATCTATTTCACCCATCCCCACCCACGTCCCCTCTGGTAGCCATCAGTTTGTTTTCTATAGTTAAGAGTTTGTTTCTTGCTTTGTCTCTCTCTCACTTTTTTTTTTTTGTTCATTTGTTTTCTTTCTTAAATTCCACATATGAGTGAAATCATATGGTATTTGTCTTTCTCGGACTGACTTATTTCACTTGGCATAATACTGTCTAGCTCCTTCCATGTCATTGCAGAAGGCAAGATTTCATTCTTTTTATGGATGAGTAATATTCCATTGTGTATATATACCACAGTTTCTTTATCCATTCATCAATTGGACGATGGATCAATGACTACTTCCATAATGTGGCTATTGTAAATAATGCTGCTATAAACATAGCATATATATATATAGCACATATGCTATAAACACAGCATAGCTATAAACATGTATAAAGGGGTACATGCATCCCTTTGAATTAGGTGTTTTTTTGTTTTTGATTTTGTTGTGTGTGTGTGTGTGTGTGTGTGTGTGTGTGTGTGTGTTCTTTGGGTAAAGACCCAGTAGTGTGATTGCTGGATCATAGGGTAGTTCTATTTTTTTAACTTTTTGAGGTATCTCCATACTGTTTCCCGGAGGGGCTGTGCCAGTTTGCATCCCCAGGTTAATGGTTCATTTTTATGTTACAAGAACTTCAGCTCAATAAAAAAAAAAATAATTAAAGCTATTTTAGCTCATGTGCTCTACAAAAACAGACAACTGGCTAGCTTTTGCCTATGGGCTACTGTTTGTCAACTCCTGCCTTAAAGATACAAATGTTATTTTAGATACCTTTATGCAGAACTAGATTAATACTTAATACATTATTTTATGTAAGATCTACTAAGTAAGCTATGTGTGATAATCAATATTGTTTTAGAAATGAAAAAAAACAAGGTATACCTAGATTCATGAATCTCCCCCAGATTAGGTCCAACAACCTAATTGTCAATGACAATGTAAGGATCCTAGGTCTTTCTGTGTAACTTTTCTTCATGAAAATTATAAAAGCTAATATATATTGAGTATTCAGCATGTGCCAAACACTGCTCTAAGTGCATTGGAACAGTGCTTCTTAACCAGAGACACTTTTGCCCCTCGGGAGAGGGACATTTGGCAATGTCTAGAAGCCTTGTCAGTTGTCACATTGTGGGGAAAAGGTGTTTACTTGCATGTAGCAGGTAGGGGCCAGGGATGTAAACATCCTGTAATGTACAGAACAGCCCTTCACGACAAGGAATCAAGCCCAAAATGCCTATCAGACTGAGGCTAGGAAATCCTACCTTAGATATATTATCTCATTTAATCTTCAGCATAACCCTAAGAGATAAGTGCCATTATTATTCCCCATTCAACAGATGAGGAAATGAGGTATGGAGAAGTTAAGCAACATGCCCAATGTCACCCAGCCAGCAAACTGAATTTAAACCCAGGAAAACTGGCTTCCCCATGCTATACTTCAGAATCACAACTGAAGTTGATAACTATACATTAATTGGTGAGATTATTTTATTCTTCCCCTAGACTCAAAGGGGCTTGGACCATATTCTTACCATTCTCTTCTTATCATTGTATCCCCACTACCTAGCCCAGGGCCTGCTCCAGGGTAGATAGTTGGTGAATGAATGAATGAATGAATGAATGAACGTATACTTTAAACACAGGTGACTTCAGAACCTCTTCTTTTACCATCAGTGGAACTTTCCATTTCCCTCTTTTTCTCAACAGATAGGTAGGTAAAATGATAGATAGATAGATGATAGATAGATAGATAGATAGATAGATAGATAGATAGATATCCACATAAGTAGATTCTTCACTGAACTAAAAATCACCTCTTTCCCTTCCAAAACCCTTTTCCTCCAGTTTTGGCGAGAACTATTTTTAAATCTTACTGCACACATTTCTTCGCCTTAAACATTGAGCTGAATAATTAAACTCAAACATTTACTTAGTGCTTTTAAACTCACAGAGGACTTTCTATCTATATTATCTTGTCTTCACAAGAACACTGTAGCAGGTGTTCTACTATTATTATACACCTCACCCCCATTTGGCAAATGTGAAACTGGGGCTCTGAGAGGGACAGTGACTTGCTGAAGGTCACCCAGCCAGTAGATGGTGGACCTGGGACTGACCGCCATGTCTTCTGAGTCATTTCCTCATTTTCTCTTCATTTAGGCCTGCTTCTGCCTCCCATCAGATAACTCTGCCTTGAGAATTCAGGGTCTCCTTCTGCCCGTGGGTTGCCATATGCAGGATCCACTGGGCTACATGACAAGTGGTTATGCCCCAAATAGTTCCAGGTACTGTGTTTTCTGTGCATGTGCATTTATTATGTATATAATAATACAGGTTCTTCTTCCCTCAGTCTTTCAGTCAGCATGCCCATCTACAGCAGCCCCCCCTCACTCACACACACACACACACACACACACACACACACACACCCTATATTGGCCAGGGTTCTCCAGAGAAACAGAACAAACAGGATACGTACGTAGGAAGAGATTTATTGTGAGCAACTGGATCATGTGATTATGGAGGCTGAGAAGCCCCATGACCTGTCTTCTGCAAGCTGGAGGCCCAGGAGAGCCAGGGGTGTAATTCTACTCTGTGCCCTGAGACACGAGAACCAGAGGGGCCAATGGCATAAATCCTAGCCCAAGGGCAAGAGAAGACGGATATCCCAGGATTAAGGGATATCTGTCAAGCAAGCAGGAAACAAGAGGCAAATCCCTCCTTCCTTGGCTTTTTGTTTTATTCAGGCCCTCAAGGGATCACATGATGCCCACCCACACTGGGAAGGTCCGTCTAACATTACTGATCCACAGATTTGAATGTTAATCTCCTCTGGAAACACCCATACAGACATACCTAGAGATAATGTTTAATCTGGGCATCCCTTGGCCCAGTCCAGTTGACATGTAAAATTAGCCATCACATATCCCAATCCCTTCTAACATGATGCTTCTAACTTGCTTCAAGATAGAAAGCCAGCTATGTGGACTGATCAAAGTCATACCCGACAAGAAAATAAACAGGTTTGAGTGAAGGCCTGGGAGGTGGTCTTTTGAGTAAGAAGTAGGAGCTTTGAAAGCACCTGGGTGGCTCAGTCAGTTGAGCACCCAACTCTTGATCTCAGCTCAGTTCATGATCTCACAGTTTGTGAGATCAAGCCCCACAGGGGGCTCTGCACTGCCAGTGTGGAGCCTACTTGGGATTCTCTCTCTCCCTCTCTCTCTGCCCCTCCCCTGCACATGCACTCTTTTTCTCAAAATAAATAAATAAAGGGGAAAAAAAAGAAGGAGTAAGAGCTTTCGTGCCTGGTCTTCAATTAGTTGTCATGTAGCTGAGTGTGCAGGATAAGGACAACAAACTCGATAATCTGCATGCTGGGTCAGGAGCATGGGGTTTGGTAGAGCTTCATAGGGTGGCCATCAGGAAACAGGCCACTAAACAGTTTTAGCCTGGGCTTTCTAGAGGATAAAATTGGTCTCAGAGGTGGGAAATGTTCAGGCCAGCTCTCAAGTCTGAGTCAGAGATTCATCTAGGAAATGCTCTCTATAGTCTTGGGTAGCTGTGGGAGCAGCAGATTTCCATCTCCTTTGTCCTAAAGAACCTAGGACTCCTGCCATCTGCCACTTGCTGTCCCCCAGCCCGTCTAGATTTAAAGAGACATCTCTACCTGAAAAACTCCCTCCTTCTCCAGCAACATGATTCTGATGGAGGCAGAGGTCTCCCCAAGAAGAACTGACATGGAATCCATACGGCCCAGGGCTTAGGGTTGAATGATTGTGTTAGGGGTTGTAACTATTGTACAGGTGAGATGAAAGTATGCACATCAATGGCTTCAAACCATACTTGAACATTCAGTCAACTCCAGTTACTATTGCTGCTTTTATTATTTTACTACTTACTATTCCGTAGAGATCAGTCTATTAAATCCATGCCAATAACTCCACAGCTTTTCGGAGCTTCTCAGTAGAAAGTATCTTCCATTTTGTGTCTTGCAGTGATGTTGTGAATGGGTGGAAAATCTGGACAAATGGCCTTATAAGTGATGTGTGTAAGAAAGTATAACGTAAGCAATGTGCCAGCACCACATACTTCCTATGTGACTAGGCGCTTTTCAAAGTGAGTTCTACATAGGTTAATTCATTTAATCCTCATATCACAGAGGGAGACGGTATTATTATCCTCATTTTACAGATAAGGAAATGAAGGCACAAGTTTATTCATTTACTAAGTTTTGCTGTCAGGATCACACTTCATACTTCATCCTCCTGGAGCATTCTCCTTTTTCCTCATGCCTTCTCCCCCTTTATCCCCTACTCACAGTTGAAATCTCACTGAGATTTGGAGGTAGATTTCTGACAGCAACCTCCTCCCAAGTGACCTTTCATGATCTTGCTGACTCAGTGGGTTCCTTCCCTTTTGTGAATCCTCCAGAACTTTCTTTTCTTTCTCCACCTCACGCCCCAAACCTGACACTGCCATATAACATAGCTATTTGTGATTTTGTCTATATTCTATAGTAGAGTTTGTCAAAGCACAGGTGTGAAAGCAACTAATGTGTACTGAAATGAGTTGTGAGGTCGTGATCAGCATTTTCAAAATTAATTAGAATAGAGTAAGAGTAAGAATAAGAATAAGAATAGAGAATAGAATAGAATAAAAGAAAATATCAGAGTGTGTCCCATGCAGTGAGAGCAAGTATCATTTCATGAGATTTTTATATCAGTGAGGTATATGTACACGTGAGGTGTGCACATGCTGTGTTGCAACATAAAATAGACTTCTGCTGGAGTTGTTGTTTAATGGGTATGGAGTTTCACCTTTGCAAGAAGGAGAGTTCTGGAGATCTGTTACACAACAATGGGAAGTACTTAACACTACTGAAGTGTATACTTAAAAACAGTGAAGATGGCAAATTTTATATTATGTGTTTTTTACCACAATTACATATAAAATTTTCAAAAGGTATTTCTTGCTATATATATCAAGGTCCTAAAATTTTGAGAAATGTTGTTCTACTAGACTGAAATCATTTTAGGGCTTAGAACATGTGTGATTTCTCTTTTATTCTAAGCAAGATACACCTAGCACAGCTCAGAGTAAGCTCATTAAATGTCCCTTGAATTGAGTACGTCACTTATCATGAATGTGCTTCAGTGGCCCATTGTGAATAATCCATGCTCTCTCCCTCCCATCGTTACAGCTGCCACAACTGTCTCTGACAGCAAATACTGGGTAGGAAAATGGGGAAACCCAGGGTGAGGTATATGAATGGAAAACAGTTCTCTGGTCTTCTATGTCCCCTGCATTGCATTATGGTAGGTAATCTGTTTCCTCTTTGAATGGGGATCCTTCTATACAGCCCTCAGTATCCCGGCTGTGTACTGGACAGTGTTAGCTGCTTTGTGCTTCTCAAGAGTTCGTGTTGTCCCTGCCAGGGGAAGGCATGGCTTCCCTGGGTGTGGAGAGCCCCCTGAAAAGCTGATGCCTTAATTCCTCCCAGGACAGGTCCCCAGTGACTGCCTTCCTGCCTGCAGAGCTGGGAATGGGCATAGAGGCTGTGCCTAGAAGGTGCCTGGAGGCTCTCATGGAAACTACAACCACGTGAAATCAGAGAATAAGTGTCCCTCCCTGGAGAGCAGTATTCTTTGTATTGCCGCTAATGGATTAGTGGTCTCTCAGTGACACTATTCCTTCGCAAAGGCCCAGACAAGCCTAGAAGGATTGAGGTGGGGTGGGCAGGAAGAGTGTTCTCACATGACCATAAATAGTACTAGAAAATAATATACCTATTGTGGGATGGGGTCAGTGCATGAATAAATGTTCTATGTAGGGAGATATTTTACTTTATTAATATGGACTAGAGAAATTGTGATATCTGAGAGAATTAGTGTATGTCTTTGGGAGTTGAGTCTGTAATTACCCCCAGGAAAGCAGAAAGAACAATCTGTGTGAGTAAACCTGACATTGACAGCAAGAGCTCAAAAGCGACCCACCTCGAGTGCCAAGGCCCACAGAAGACAGTCCTGCTCTGCTTAGTGCTGGAGATGGCTGTCTCCAGAGGGGTTGGATGGAGGAGAGGGAAGCGGAACTTAGGTAAGCCCAGCCCTCTGGGCCAAGGCAGTGGGCCTTTCCTGAAGCCCTGGAGGTCTGAAGGGACTCCTCTTCAGGCTGCTGCACTGCACAACTCCAGGGGCACTGTTTCCACTACACTCGAAGTAAATGGCACCTCTTGAAAGTGAGTAGCGAATATACCAGTAGCCTCTGGTCCTCTTTCAAAGGAAGCTGACCTGAGGGGAGGGAACAAGGCTAAGAGCTGGGGCTCTAGGAAGAGCTAGTGGGCTTTTCTCACAGTTACCACAAATGATAATATAAAGTACAGTGTAATAACTGTTTTCCTCCCATGTCGCCATTTCCTTCCTTACCCCTCCCCACCCCTCAGTGAAATCACACTTCCCCAGATGGCCTTAGGAGAGGTTGCTGGGAAAAATAAAGGGATAGGGTGACAGGTCAGAGGCTCTGCCCAGGTTCCTGTCCTCCGGGTGGAGGCAGTGACACCATGGGGCCAGGAGCAGGAGTCCAGGGCTACTGAAGCTGGCTGGTGTGTGGTATAGGAGGAGGCACATGGCTGTGCTGGGGGAGGGGAGAGGAGCCTGACTCACAGAGGAATACCTCAGGGATGCACATTTGATAAAAGCTTCTTCCCCCTGCAAATATTCCAGAGGAAGCACCCCTCAAAGGGAAAGGCAGACACTTGGGTTGCATATGCCTTTTGGGTCCAAGGGGAATGAATTCACTGTTCTCAATTTTTCAGAACTGTGGAATGTTGTCTGACTTTTGACCTGGAGAATCTTTTACCTTTTTTATTTTTTCTCTTTTTAAGAGAATGGCATAAAAAAAAAATTTAAAAAAATAAAAAGCTATGCTCTTACAAATCAAAGGAAAAATATTTTTTCCAGCTATTTTCTCTTGGAAACAAATTTCCTGTTCACATTTCATTCCTTCAATCTTCCATTGATGTATCCGTTGAGGAAAACTCTTTTTTTTTTTTTTTTTTTTTTTTTTTGAGAGAGAGAGAGAGTGCGGGCTGCAGGCAAATGGGGGAGGGGCAAAGAGAGAGAGAGGAGAGAGAGAGAATCCCAAGCAGACTCCGCCCTGTCAGTGCAGAGTCCAACAACCCATGAATAGCTAGATCATGACCTGAGCTGAAACCGAGAGCTGGACAAACGTTTAACTGTCAGGGCCACCAAGGCGCCCCAAGACTTTTTTAAAATTTATTTATTTATTTATTTTGAGAGAGAGAGCATGCACACGCAAGTGGGGGGTGGAGTAGAGAAAGAGAGGGAGAGAGAGAATCCTAAGCAGGCTCCTCACTGTCAGTGCAGGTTTTGATCCCACAAACAGTGAGATCACTACCTGAGCCAAAATGAAGAGTCAGCCACTTAACCGACTGAACCACCCAGACACCCAGAGGAAGACTCTTAATAAGTTGCCCCCTTGCTAGGCCTGCTAAGTGCAAGAAACCAATAATGGCAGACCAGGTCCTAACACAGGAATTGCTGATGTCCGTCCATTTGGAGCCAAATAAAAGCAATCAGTGGCCAATGTCAGCCTCTCATAAAAAAGAGCATGTGTCCCTCACAGGAATTCTCTCCATGGAGGGAAGGAGCAGTGAATCAGAATCTCAGCTCTGAAGGGAATCTGGTATGCCCACCTGCAGGAGACTTGTTCCCAGGCTGGGAACCCCTTGTTCCCAGTACTGAAGGAGCTCCATTCCCAGTCCTTCAGAGGAAGTGACATTTTAGCAGTCTTGAAGTGAAGGAAATGTTTCTCAGGCAAAGAAGGCAAGGAAGGCTGTGACTCAGGAAAAGGGACCAGAATATGTATACAGAGGGACAGACCCTTGGAAAAAATGTGAGCATTTAGGAAACTTCTAGAGGTCAGTCTGACTGAAGGGTGCCCAGATGGGTGGCAGGTGGGAGCGATGAGAAGCGAGCCTGAGCAGGGAGAACCTGATCAGATCCAGGCTTGAAAAGCTGGAGAATCCATGCAGCTCTCAAGTATTTCCTATGTGTTTGCAGCAAACTTGTTTTCCCCTATTTGGATAATAGTAAGTATTCAGCTGCCAGAGGGGGGAGGGGGGACGGGGGGAACTTTCAACAAGGCTCAAAGAAACCCATACCTTGACGATTCACTCTATCTGATGAGCACTAAATTAATTTCCATATTAATGCATTATGTGGAGATAAGACACAGAAACACAAATTTCAAAAGATATGTAGGACTCCTACTAAATTTCTGAGGAATGTAGCGTGTGCATTAGTCTGAAGCCCAGGAAACCTAATGCAAGAGAGATTTGCAGGGAGCAGCTGAACAGAGATGGATTACCCTGAGAAATAGGTTTGGCTCTGGAGCCGATGTTTTCTTTTCCTCTGTGAATGGAACAAGATAAGACACATTTCTTACAAAATGTAACCATTTCTGGCATGCTTTCTCCCAGATTCCCACCCCCCTGGTAAGTGCTGCCAAGCACAGTGGCCTGCTCTCAGCAAGACCCAGAGAGTTCATTATCCAGCCCGGTGGGCCTCTCCAACCAGGGCCCCGGCGACCGCTGCTGATGAATTGTGCAAATCCAGGGAAAATGCCAGCTCCTGAGTGTCTCTGGCTTGGCTCTGCGCTCTGTCAATCCAGCTTTGGATGATGAATAGATGAATTTCCCATGTGGCCAGAGGCATCAAGGCAGCAAAGCACCATCGTCACTGGACTTCATCCTAATGCCCTTTTAACCAGGCACCAAGGAGAAAAGATTGACTTGAAAAAAATTCCCCAGACAGGCTCAACGGAAGCCAGCAGGATAAGCGCCACTTTCTTGGAAAGGCTAATGGACTGGGGGTAGAAGAGTTTTTAGAAAGTACCAATAAGGGCTTCAGGCCTCCCTGGCCAGGGCGGAGACTGGCTGGTGGCCTGCCTGGTACCTTTCTACACTTCTGCAGAGAGTCCCTCACATGCAGAGCATGTGAGCTACCCTGTCCTGGAAAGAATGGATGGAGACCAGGACAAGAATTTTGTCTGCCCTGACCTGGCCGTGTGACCAGAGACAAGCCATTGAACCTTTCATTTTCCTCTCCCATTCAGTGAAGAAGTTGCCCTGAATGATCTTTAATATCCTTGTAAATGTTAATATCCTATTATTCTTATTATCCTGTTAATTAACAGCACCTTGTGCTTTCACACTGTGGAGACACTATGATGAGCCTCCTACATGACCCTTCAATGAAACCTTTAATTTCCTAGCAGTCAAGAACATGAGTGAGAAGATCTGACCCTACAGAGAGAGCTGCCTTGCCAGAGTCCCAGCTAGTCCTGAGACATCTCACGTGGATGGATGTGGGGTATAAAGGCCTGGCCTCTCCCCCCCTAATGACGCTACACCAAGAGGCATTTTAGCTCCAGAGCTCTCCACGCAATTGGCCAAGGCCTTCATTGGGTCTCAACTTCTCCTTCTGTCAGTCATGCTCCAGCCCCTTGCTTCCACAGTGGTGCTCCTACAACTCCTTCTTAACAAGCAGCCTGCATGCTAACCCCCTTCTCAGAGTCACTTCTAGGGAGCCCAGCCTGCCACGCCATTTCCATAGAGGTGTGCAATCTGAGCCTCTGACTTCACCCCTACCCAGTCCTTCTCCTTCGTTGTACAAATGAGGAAATGAAGACTTAGAGAGTGACTCACCAAATTCATTCCATTGGCAGAACTAGGGCTACATCTTTAGTCTTGGCCCTGTCACCTTTCCATCATAACCCACTGCCCTCCCCAACCCATCTCATTTTCCCTGAGCAGTGGAGAGAGATGTGTAGGCAGAGAGATGAATCAATTCATCCATCCATCTCCACGGCAAGGAAGAATAATAAGCAAATGCATGAATTCATGAGTTATTCACTGCCTTTACTTTAAATAAATAAACCATCAGTTTTCATTTGGAATTTTTTTTAACCTTCTTGAGAAGCCAGATCACGTAGTCACAGTGAGCTCTGGATTAGGAACCAGGAAGTGAAGTTTGGTCTCAGCTCCTCACGCTTGCATTGCAAACATGCTGCTGTTTGATATTAGGCTTTTTCAGATTCCAAGACAGACTTCTGGGGGAGAGGGGGCTGGGGAGGTGCTTAATCATGCTGTCAAATAATAACCAGTGATGATGATTATGTAAGATGTCATTGGGGGAAGCCGGGTGAAGGGTATATAGGAACATTCTGTGTTATTTTTGCAATTTCTTATAGTCACAATTATTTCAAAAGAAAATAGCTTTAAAATAATAGTAACCAATGATTTCATTTATTCCAACAAGAAATGGATAACTTGAGGTGGGTGAAGGGGAAAGGTGGGCGGGTAACAGAACATATTCAGATTCCTTTGTTGCAGGCCTAGTGTATTCTAAATGCCACTCAGAGAGATGGGGAGTAAAGAAGATTGTACCATCAGGCATGTATTTTTAAAAGTATGTCCTTCGCTGGACGCCTGGCTGGCTCAATCAGTGGAGTATATGATTCTTGATCTCAGGGTTGTCAGTTCAAACCCCACATTGGGTATAAAGATTGCTTAAAAATAAAACCTTAATTAAAAAAATTTTTCAAAATATGTCCTTCGTGTCTGAAAAATCTAATGACTGAGATTCTTTAAGTCAAAGGCTTGAAAGGTGTCTAATGTGCTAGCATGTGCTATCCTATTTGGGTTGAATCTCCAAGTGAGTCTCCCCTGCAACCAGGACTCCCCTCCACTGTGTCTGACAGGCTTCCTCATTTTCCAGGTGAAAACCTGAAGCCCTGAGAGGTAAACAGCTTGTTCAGGTTGCCCAGAGAGTGGCTGATTTAATATAATAAAAGCAGACAATTCCAAGTTGTAAACAGACACCCAGCCAATGGTTTGGAGAGCATCTTGTCATGTTTCAAGAGCCTAGTGGGGGCAGCGGGAGCCACGCACAGCTGGGACCGCTGGCCTGTGCAATGGCATGAGGGATTGTCCCCTCCAGCCACAGTCTCCAGTGAGCACCACCAACAGCACAGTCAGGCAGGGTGTCCAGGGCAGTCTCCTGGGAAAGCAACCTGAAAGCAGGAGCTGTTCACGAATCACTCAAGAACTGAGCATTTTCAGTTTCGAAACCGAACCGCATTCCAGCGTACTGTCAATTAATAAATCAAATGTCACTTTGAGAAGAAAAAGAACCTAATCAACTGAATGGAGACCGCTGCCTCCTATTACAATGCCATGCAATAAAAGGTCCATTTCTTCCCTAGCTCTAATTTCCTCCTAGGAAAAGGCATGTTTTTGCAGTTACTAACTGCAGTTAATTTTTGTAGTACTAAACAAAACTGCTTTTGAGTCAAAATATAAGTTACCTCGGTAGTATTTAACATCCAGTAAAATAACAATGGCCTCTATTTTGTGTTTCAAAGTCAGAAGTCCTAAGAAGAAGGGTTTGAGGTTTTATCCATGCACATTTAAAAGCATATATATATATATATATATACATATATATATGCTTTTAAATACATATATATATATATATATATACACATACACACACACACATATATATATTTTTAATGTTGATTTATGTTGAGGGAGAGCATATGCACATGCACAAGCAGGGGAGGGGCAAAGAGAGAGGGAGAGATAATCCCAAGCAGGCTCCGTGCTGTCAGTGCAGAGCCCGACACAGGGCTTGATCTCACAAGCTGTGAAATCATGACCCGAGCCAAAATCAAGAGTTGGCCATGTAACCACCAACTGAGTCACCCAGGTGCCCTGAAGGCATATACATTTTTCTTTCTTTAAACAAACGTTTTTTTTTAATGTTTACTTATTTTTGGGAAAGAGAGAGAGAGAGAGAAAGAAGGCAGGGGAGATGCAGAAAGAGAGAGGGAGACACAGAATCCGAAGCTGGCTCCAGGCTCTGAGCTTTCAGCACAGAGCTCAACGCGGGGCTTGAACCAGGAACTGCGAAATCATGACCTGAGCTGAAGTTGACGCTTAACTGACTGAGCCACCCAGGCGCCCCAAGTCATATATATTTTTTGTTGTTGTTGTTGGAAGTTTATCAATTATAGATTTATAGTTAATTTACATATGGCATATATATTTTTAACTACTTTTTTATTGAAGTATAGCCTCTATACACCCAAGTGTACAGAACTGATTATACATGTTATATACCTACCAACAGTCTCTCTGGCCAAGATAGAGAACATTTCCAGCACCCCAGAAGGTTCCTAGAGTGCACAAATGTTTACATAATATGTAAATATTATGTAAATTGAGGCCACCATCCTTCACTATCTGGTTGGCCATATCATCTGAGACCTGGGATAGACCCCACCTCCCCCCCCCAAGGTAGCCAGCTGAGATGGGAGGAAAGATTTATCCTAAAGGCACACTACTCCAGCACTCCCCACCCATGCCCTTGAGGACATTTTCTTGACAAAGTAAAAGAAGCTTTAAGGCAAGGAAAAAGGGGTTGAGTGAGGATGGTAATGAATGTGAAATTTAAGGAAAACCCAAACTTGGGCCCCGGGCAGAAAGGTAACAGTGAAAACTCAGAGGCTCAATGTGTAAATTACGGTTTTCAATTAGGAATAATAATGCTTATAAGTTTGTTTAATAGCTACTGCGTGGTAGAAACATCCGTCTTGGTATTTTTAAATCCCTGAATTGGCGTTTGCATCCAGCTGCCTTATCTCTCTTTTTGATTATTGAATCAATGACTACGCATCAGTCTTCATTTTTGTTTTTTCCAGTGGGAAATTTCCTTAAACTCTGAAGTGAAGATTGAAAAGCACACAAAGCCCCTGTCAACCCAGGATTTTGGATCTGACTTTGCCAACCTTCTTCATTTTAGGACACATTTAAAAATCCTTCATAATTAGAATCTTCTCCCCGGAAGGTTTCCTCTATGGGAGGCACAACTATATACTCCTCAAATTTACAAACTTATCTCTATCTTCCAAAATTCAAATCCTAGTTCAAAACAGAGGTTTAATAGCTTTCCCCACCTCCCAAAAGCACAGCCTCACATGTTTCTCATTCAGGCCTGGTTAGCTGATGAATTGAGCCAAGCTGTATTAAGGACTTTTTTTTTTTTTTTTTTAAGACTTCACGCCCAGTGTGGAGCCCAACACAGAGTTTGAACTCAAAACCCTGAAATCAAGACCTGAGCTGAGATCAAGAGTCAGAGACTTAAGAACTGAGTCACCCAGGTTCCCCATATTAAGGACAATTTTTTTTTAGTTTTTAAAACTTTTTAAAATATGATTTATTGTCAAATTGGCTAACATACAGTGTGTATAGTGTGCTCTTGGTTTTGGGGGTAGATTCCCATGATTCATCGCTTACATAACAATACCCAGTGCTCATCCCAACAAGTGCCCTCCTCAATTCCCATCACCCATTTTCCCCTCTCCCCCCTCCATCCACCCTCAGTTTGTTTTCTTTTTTTTTAATTTTATTTTTTTTTAATTTTTTTTTTTAACGTTTATTTATTTTTGAGACAGAGAGAGACAGAGCATGAATGGGGGAGGGGCAGAGAGAGAGGGAGACACAGAATCCGAAGCAGGCTCCAGGCTCTGAGCTGTCAGCACTGAGCCCGACGCGGGGCTCGAACTCACGGACCATGAGATCATGACCTGAGCCGAAGTCGGACGCGTAACCGACCGAGCCACCCAGGCGCCCCTGTTTTCTGTATTTAAGAGTCTCTTATGGTTTGCCACCCTCCCTCTCTGTTTGCAGCTATTTTTTCCCCTTCCCTTCCCCCATGGTCTTCTGTTAAGTTTCTCAAGATCCACATATGAGTGAAAATATATGACATCTATAAGGACAATTTTAAATAAGACACCTGACACTGTGGACTGGAGGGAGGCCTTTCGTATCAGGTGGGATTATTACCCCATTAGGTGACCCCTGACCAGCAAAGGAAAGAAGGCAATAAGAAGACAGCATTTCTCAGAGGAGCCAATTCATTCTTACAATCTGTAAGCCCACTTAGCTCCCCTTGCAATCTACTTTAAGTGAGAATTTTGAAGAAATACCACATCCCTAGGAGCTCAGAATTTTCTTTTTCTTTCCCAAAAGTTGGGGTTTGAGTCATCCTGTTTCAATAGGAATGGAAGACTATGCACATGCAGAACAAGTGATCCCAGTTGAGTTCAAATTGAAGTCTTGCCCCTGCTATGGAGCTAGAGGGCTCTGGTCATGCCTTGGAATTTCTATTTACATTGAACCGATATATACAGAGAGATCTGTTTTCTGGCTTCAGGAAGGAAGAAGTGTTTTGTGCACAGATGTTTGGAGAGAGAAATCCCATCTTGGCCTGAAGTCTTACTTTCTTTCCCACCAGTTATTTCTTACAATGTTTTTCTGATCAGTATACATAAATATCACACATTTATTATAAATATTTCAAACAATTTATAAAAATACAATACAGCAAAACCTTGGTTTGCAAGCATAATTCATTACAGAAACATGCTTATAATCCAAAGCACTTGCATATCAAACTGAATTTCCCCATGAGCAATAATGGAAACTCAGATGGTTCATTCCATACCCCAAAAATATTTATATAAAAATGATTACAATACTGTAATACAATACAAGATAATAAAAAAACAAATATAAAGAAAAAGAAATTAACCTGCAGTTCCCTTTGAAAACCTTTGTGGCTGGTGTGAGGGAGACGAGAGAGGAAGGTTATTGTAGGACGACTTTCACCGTCACTAACCGAATCACTGCTAGCCTATTGGCTCACTGGAATCTTTTTCTTTTCCATGCAGCTTTAAAAAGGAACCTATCCAATGACACTTGCTTTTGCCTCCTTTTGAGGATTTCACAGAAATGTGACATTGCATGGTCGTTAAACAGATTCATTGATCACACTGCTACAGCCTTATTTGGGTGGTGATTTTCTACAAAATTTTGCATGGTTTCCCACATTTTACACATCTCCTTAATCTCATTTTAAGTGAGGGATTCCTCTGCCTTTTCCTCCTCCTCCTCTGCAGACGAGATCTCCTCCATAACCTCTTGCTGTTGCTCGCGATGCAGATCTATCAGTTCGTCAGTGATCCGCTCCTGGCCATGTTCCTCCACCATCTCTTGAATGTCATCCTCATTCACTTCCAGTCCCATGGGCTTCCCCAAGGGCACAATTTCATCAACACCTGGTGGCTCCCATTCATGGCAAGCCCCTCTAAGCCATGTCCAAGAATGCAATCAGGCCACAGTTTTCTCCTAGCAGAGTTGAGGGTTCTCTTTGTGACCCCATCCCAGGCTTCATCGATGATCTTGAAGCAGTTCACAACGTGGAAAGGATTTTTCCAAAACTCTTGGAGGGTAAGGTTTGTTCCTTCGGTCCCTCAAAGCATCACTGAAATAGTGCTTTGGTGTAAAGCTTTTTAAAGCTCAAAATAACTTGCTGATCCATGAACTGGAGGATTGGAGTGGTGTTTGGAGGAAGGAACTTGACCTTCATGAACTCAGATTCCTCCAGTAAATCGTTCTAAGAGCTTGGAGGATGAGCAGAAGCATCATCTGTAACCAGCAAGGCTTTGAGTGGCAGATTAATTTCCAAAAGGTATTTCTTCACTGCAGGACTGAAGACCTGGTTGAACCATTCAGTGAACAAGCTACGAGTGACCCAAGCCTATCTGTTGGACCTCCACAGACCATTTAACTGGCTCTTCTGCACCTTGCATTTCTTGAAAGCTTGTGGATTCTTGGGATGATATATGAGCAGGGCTTGACTTTAAAATCCCCGCTTGCATTAGTACAAAACAAGAGAGTGAGATGGTCTTTCACGGGCTTGTGACCGGGCATTATGTTCCCTTCTTCGGTAATGTAGGTCCTCTTTGTCATTGTTTTCCAAAAAAGCCCCATCTCATCTCAGTTAAGAACTTGCTCCTGCAGGTAACAGTTGGAAACCATGAGTTTCTGGAACTTGTAGTGAATGCCTCAGCTGCCTTAGCGTCTGAACTTGCAGCCTCTCCATGCCTCACTAATCTACAGATGCCACTTCTCCTCTTAAAATTATCAAACCATCCCCTGTTTGCCTTGAAGCCTTCTTTGTTTTCTGTTGATGTACCTGGCAGTTTATTTACAAGGTCGGTATACAAGGCCTCTGCCTTCTTGAAGATAAAGTTCTCAGTCACAGTATCACCTGCTAGTTGCTTCTTGTTTATCCAAACCAGAAGCAACTTTTCTACATTTTCCAGAATATGTGGTCATTGCTTTGATATTCTTGTGACTCCTTTTGCTGCATCTAGGCCCCTTATTTCTTCTCTCTTCTTTAATATTTTGCAAATGGCCAACATAGACTTCTTATAAAATCTTGCAATTTCAGCCACTTGCATACCTCGTTCATACTTCTCAATGATTTCCTTTCTTAACTTCCATGATAATCATCTCCTTCTTCTTACTGCCTTTCTGTTCAACCTCTTTCTGCATGGGAGCCATTGTAAACGCACAGATGTTGACTACAGTCAACTTTTGTCATACACTGTAACTGGCAATAAGACAGCAGAGAAAAGGATCTGTGTCTGCAGGCAGCCTGACCTAGAATGAAGCAAAGTGTCCCTAAGCTTACTCTTGTATGGGAAAGCAAAGGACTGTCCATAGGTGCTTTGAAGTGACAAAATATACATAGTGCCAGTTGTGGGCACCTTCCAATGTTCTGAAAAATCACTGATTTCTTCCAAACACCATGGCCTGAGACCGAGCATCTGATCATGGGAGATGATCACCCACAATTTTTCAGTGAGAGAGACAGAGAGGGAGAGAGAGAAGAACGATTGGCTCAGTTGTGATCATGTGACATTCAGCATCACATAATACTCGTATTGCAAGACATCCCTCATTTATCAAGTTAAAATTTATTAGAAATATTTGCTCATCTTGCAGAACACTCACAGAACAAGTTACTCACAATCCAAGGTTTTACTGTACTTTTAAAGTATAAAATAAAATATATCACACTATTCTAAGATAACCAACACGAATGTTTGGGTGGCCATCTTGTAAGCATCTCTTTATGTCTACATACACACAACAATGTCATTTTGCAAAAATTGGACCTAGCACAAATGATGATTTTTCCTGAGGATACCTTTCCCCACCTCTCTCTATCCTGACCCATATCAGCAGCCCATCCCCATTTTCCACAAGTAATTCATGTGTCTTAGCCAGAAAGCAGAGCCTTTGGCAAGGGTTTGCATGCAAGTTTACTTGGGGAAGTGGCCCAGGGAACAGGAATGAGGGGAAGTGACCCAGAGAACAGGAATGAGGAAGTGGAAAGAGCATAAAGCAGGGTAGGAAAAAAAGCAAATGCAAGGGTGCTTTATTGAGCTGGTCACTCCATGAGCAACCAGGGCTCCCTCTAAGGAGTTGTGTAGAATATGCCTCAGAGTTGTCCACCTGTGGGAAAGAAGGTGGAAGCACATATTCATTCACTAGCTTCTATTTCTCATTGGTTAAGGATTGTCACATGGAGTATTAATGCTCTCTTAGAGATTGTTCATGAGTGAGCAGATGCCAGACTGGTTCAGAAATCACCTATAGGGTGGCTTCAGAGAGGCCCCCATGTAGACATTGAGAAATGAGATGCAGCTGAGGGAAGATGCTGGAAGGTTATATATCTGCACAAAGCTGGTCACTGCAACAATAGACACAGTTAAAGATAGGCTGGAGAGATGTAAGGCATGAGGCATGAGAGATGTCAAATGTGGTTTACTTCTTATACCACTCAGAAACACTCATGCCCTCCTTGGAGTCTGGTCAGTCACAGGGTCCTTAATGTGGTAACCAACAGAAATTTCTACAGAAGGCGTCATGCAGGACAGTTAGTGGACTAAGCTTCAGTCCTCCCAGCTACAGATGGTCCCAATACCATTGGTGTTGAGTGTCATGTCTCCCCTACACCCATTCCAGACTTCCCTTACCTTCAGCCAGACCTTCATCTTTGCAGAGTTGGGCCTTAGTTCCCTTACCCCTATTGGGTCATGGTTACTGGGATGGACCATTTAACATAGCACTTGGATTGAAGCATCAACATTTCATAGCTTCCAGACATGCTCCTTTCTTACCCCATTGGGAGTGGCAACCCTAGGTCTTCATAGTATTCAGAGTCAATTATCCCTAACAATAGATTTCTTTATGATCCACTAACTCAAGGAATCTAAAATGACTAGGCAACAGTTGTAATTTCAAGTTCATCAGAACCCTCACTTACCTTCAACCTGGGAAACTTCTAATCTAATAGAATATAAAGTTAAAAGTGGGAAGTATAAATTCTTCAAGTGGATCACTGGGAGTAATGGCAAGAGTGGCTAATCCTTCGTTTACCCCTTGGTTCCAGGATCCATGTATCTAGCTATCAAGACACAAACCATTGGTATCCTGACCATTGTTATCCTGACCATTGGTTCAGTGCATATAACACATCCTGAAAGCTACACTCCAACACCACTGAGTGTTGTGCCCAAGATTACATCTTAATGGAGTCTTTAGCAAGTTTTCATCCTTGTATTAAGCTGTAAACTTCAAGGTGATGTGCATTATAATAGAATTAGTGACTCCTACAGTTATGCATTCAGTGGCACACCTCCTTTACTTATCTGAAGCAATGCTGTATATGCTCTATGCTTGTAAATCGGGCATTCTGTAGGCCCTTGGATGGTGATACTGACAGCCAGGAAGGGGATCTGATATCCTGAGTAGGTGTCAATTCTTATAAGAACCAATTGCTACTCCCACCAGGGTGAAGGCATCTGAAGAGATCTACCTGCCACCAGGGAGCTGGCCGATCTCCTTGAGTAATGTTATCACATCAAGGGCTTGTCTACAATTTATTTGGCTGGAAATCTGGCATTCATCAGTGGCAGTGGCCAGATCAGCCTTCATAAAAAGAAGCTCATGCTGTTGGGCCAGATGTATAGCCTTGATCTCTGTTACTCTGGCATTCAGGGAACTATTGAAGAAGCCCTGGGGTGGCCAAGGAGAGAGGCTGGCTGTTATTCCCACAAGGTGGACATTCTCCATGGGAGATGCTCTCTGGTGAGAATTAACATGAGACCCAAAAATCTTACCACCGTGCCCACTCCAATGGGCAGTTATGTCCTTCCATTTGGTTCTTTATACTAATAGAATCTTACATAAAGACAAAAGTAAACAACTCCTTTACATATACACATATACTAAAACATATGTTGGGTTGAATTGTGCAAAAACGGGACCACATTTCATATACATTTCTACAGCTTTTATTTGCAACTCAAATCCCTCCAAATCATCCAAAAGATTTCTAATTCATTCTGATGTCTGCATATTATTTCACAGTACAGATATATCACCATTTATTCCGCCAATTTCTTCTCCTGATGGAAAATCAATTTATTTCCAGTTCTTTTTTTTTATGTGAAATTTATTGTCAAGTTGGTTTACATACAACACACAGTGCTCATCCCAACAGGTGCCCTCCTCAATGCCCATCACCCACTTTCCCCTCCCACCCCATCAACCCTCAGTTTATTCTCAGTTTTTAAGAGTCTGTTATGGTTTGGCTCCCTCCCTCTCCAACTTTTTTTTTCCTTTCCCTGCTCCATGGTCTTCTGTTAAGTTTCTCAGGATCCACATAATTTCCAGTTCTTTAATATTAAAACACATCTGCAACATAGATTCTTATGCACATTTCTGACATCCCAGTGTTAAGCTCTATGGAGAGAGGGATTCAAGGCTGAAAGTCATAAGGACATATTGAGACTGGATACAAGCACTGATGCTTCAGGACCTCAATGATAAAGCACAAGAGACCATCCAGAAGTCTCATCATTGGAGGACACAAATAGCCCAAGGGTTTAAGCAACAGTGGGTCAAGAAGACAGTGTTCTCTCAGGGACATCGGCAGCAGGCAGGACAGGAGCAGATGTGTTTCTTTTTCTTTCTTTCTTTTTCTTTTTTTTTTTGATGTTTTTTATTTTTGACAGAGAGAGAGAGAGAGAGAGAGAGAGCAAGCATGAGCGGGGGAGGGACAGAGAGAGAGGGAGACACAGAATCCAAAGCAGGCTCCAGGCTCTGAGCTGTCAGCACAGAGCCCGATGCAGGGCTCAAACTCACAGACCGTGAGATCATGACCTGAGCTGAAGTCGGACGCTCAAGCGACTGAGCCACCCAGGCGCCCCATAGCAGACGTGTTTCTGAGCGTAAGTGAAGCACTCCTGGAGACTCCCAGAAATCACCGGGGGAGACTGTGCCCAAACCTTTCCCAATGTTGGACTGTGCCCAACATTTCCACAGTTGCTCCATGACAATTTGTACCATTGGGTTGCAGCAGCTTGGGGACATCTGGGTTAAACAGGAAAGGCCCCCATGTTCCTTTTCAAGGTAGCCATGGTGGTTCACATCTCTGTTTTGAAAAATTCAAGGGATTTTAGACACTTGAAATCATCACAGGGGTTCTACATTTTGCAGAGCAATCTAGAGAATTGCCTAAGCAGCTTTGTTTCTCCTCAATAGTAAGAGTAAAATGAATCTGGCAGGCAAGGATGCTGGGAATATAAATGGCAAGTGTCAGAATGATAAAAGATTCCATAAAGTGTGTGGTATGAACAAGAGAGACAGAGAATTTGGACACGTTATCCATTTTCCCTCCCTCTTGTTGGCTCTTAATTCTCCATTTTATTATCATCCTTTTAAATTAAATTCTCTGTGAGGGACTTCCAATGGAGGAACTATGTCCAGAAGACCCTGCCTGGGGACCCACTCCATTCACGAATATCAGTCACCTGGGTTTATCCTTAAGCTCACAGTGTACTTAAGTAGCCAGTAGAAGAATGATTAAGTGTTCACTCTGGGAACAGTCTGTGTAACTGCTAAGTCATTTACATAATAATTTCCATGGATCTCTGTGCTGTCTTCACCTGATTCTACTCTTCCTATGCATTCAGACATAATTACAACATTTTAGATATCTTTAAAACTCAGAGGGTAGAGAAAAAGACAAGGCAGAGCAAGAAAGGAAAAAATAATTAATTTCTGAAATGGCCACAGATTTCCTGCCCTACTACCTGCTCATTGCTGTCTTTGCTGCCTCCCCCTTTCAACTAGAAGCTTGAATCCTATCCCCAGGGCTCTGTGATGCTTACAGGATAACATTCAGTCTCCCCTACCAGGTTTTCAAGGCCACCCCCAGAACTCACCTTTCAATTTGATTTCCTGCTGCCCCCCTCCCTAAGCAAAAACTTGTCTTGACCACTCCTCAAGTCTCTCATTGCTTCCCACTGTAAATATTTCTTCTGTCTGGATTTCATACTCTTTGTCCCCCTTCTGATGTCTTCTCTCTATCCATCAGGCTCCCCTTCCTTTAGAATCCAACTCAAGCCCCACTCCCTTCAAGAATGTTTCCAAGAATGTTAGCTCCCCACAGGGAAGGACTTTTCAGCCTAATTCATTTACAGATCCTTCCGCATGGTGCCTGACACATAGTAGCTGTTAAATAAATACATTTGCTAAATGAGTGAAAAGCTAAGTCTACTCCTGACTCAGTCCATCTCACCACCCACCAACTACGAGAACATCTTTCCCTCTTACCACTTAGATCCTTCATGGTACATTGCCTCATCTGATCAGGCAACTGTTGCACATTTTGTCTTCTTGTCTTCCTTGTAGACAGAAGGATCCTGGAGGCTAAGGATATCTTTCAATTCACCTTTCCTTTGAGCTGTCAATTGCTAGCACATCACTTGGTTAATGCTGTCAGCTCTGTACTTTACTTTTAAATTCTGCAGCATCAACAGTGTAATAAATACACACATTAATTTTCATCCTCTACCACCCCCAAGGACAGGGGTTAGTTAGTTTGAAATTTCTAATCAGGCATCCACACACCATGAACCTTTAACCACTGTTATACCCAGTCAACACTAGAGGGTTTCCTGAGAGCCTAAGGGATGCTAGAAAGTTTTTTTTTCATCTCTGAAATGTGTAGTGTTCCAGGTATGTGAATTGCCTACAAATATTGTTCAGGCATCTCTGACATTGCTTAAACAGAGCACCAGCCTCTCTCTCTTGGAAAATAGCAACAGCTTCCTAACGCAGTTCCTTGAACCCCTCTCTCTCCTGTATAGTCTTCAAGGAGACTATCCAACTCTAATCCAATCTTCACCATGCAAAATAATATTTCAAAAACATGAATATAGCTGCTGTTTACTCATTCTCTTGAAGCTTCCAGTGGCCTCTGTGTGATGCACAGCAGCTGAAGAATTTTAAGGCCACTAACCCATCCCATGCACACTTCTCTATCCTCATCTGTCAACATTGATGCCCTGCTGTGCCTCCTCCCACCACACACACATACACACAACCTTTTTGTTCCACATGCACTTAGACTACTCATGCTGTTGGATGAACAGAGTTTGGGGATTCAGACACATGCCATTTCCCACCTTATCTGTGCCTGCCGAATGACAAATGGTGAGTTGTGTCTAATAAGCCTCTGTAAGGCACTTCATCTGTAAAGCAGAAATACTTCTCTCACTGCTAATTCTTCCCTGCAGGGATTTCAACAAATCCATTGAGGATTCTATGATTTTCATTTCTCAAAGTTTGAAACATAGGGTGACTAGAAAAAAAGAAACTTTGAGCAGAGGGAGAAGTTCAGGGTGAACTCTGTGTATCTTTGCTTCTGTGTAAATTCTTTTCAGTCTTGGGATATAGAATAATATACTAGTCAGGAGAAGCTGTATTCAGGGATTGAATCTCTGAAGCTGTATTGTTTGAGCTCATATCCTGGTGTCATCACCCACTTCCTGTGAGACCTCAAGCAAGTTATTTAATAGCTCAGTGACTCATTTTCTGGATCTGTTAAATAATGGTAGTAACAGCATCTATTTCTCTGGATTTTCATGAGAATTTAATTAATTAATTAATTAATACCTGTAAAGTACTTAGCCTAATGCCCGACACATACTGGGGAATCAAAAGGGCATTAATTATACAGCACTCAACTGATAATCCAGAGATCACTTTATTGTTACCTGGATGGTATTATCACAGGCAGAGGGCAATGGAGCTTGGTTGAAAGAACACTGTGTTGGAGACCTAATTTCCAGTCTCACTCTGCCACTTACTGTGTGACATTTGCTAAGCCCTTCCCTAACTCTGCCTGGTTTTCTCATTGAGAGTATTGCAAGAAGCAATGCTATTCAAATTTTAGCAGTGGAACCCTTTTTCTAATGATACCTTTTTTTTTTTAACGTTCATTTATTTTAAGAGAGAGAGAGAGAGAACATGAGTGGGGGAAAGGCAGAGAGAAAGAATCCCAGGCAGGCTCCCCACTGTCAGCATGGAGCCTGATGCAAGGCTCGATCTCACGGTTTGTGAGATCATGACCTGAGCCAAAATCAAGAGTCAGGCACTTAACCTACTGAGCCACCCAGGCACCCCTCTGATGATACCTTTTATGGAATTGCCGATACAGAAAACAGAATAATGCTGTTGCTACCTTCCAGCTATCCCTGCCCAAACCCTCCGAGATCCCTCTGGCACCGCAGAAGTTCTGGCCACATAGTTAATACTCAATAAATATTAACTATTATCGTTGTGGTTGGTTGTGGATGATGACAAGGGAAGCACTGCTGTGCTTGGCATCCTGACTGGCCATTTACTCATGCACGCTTTCAACAAATATTTTTCAGAGAGTTGGGTCATTTGAGGCACGTCGTCTTTCTACCATGAGGGTGGTAAATTATCTCCATGGCCCAGTCGTAGTCATAAGTCATAAAGAATCTAACACAGTGATGGGCGTCTGTAGGTTCTGGTGCCGATTCCAGGTGCATTCCACAGTCACTTTACTAATTGTTCAAAAGCAAAACCAGTCTCTGCCAACTAGTCATTTCCTTTTTTAGGAATAGCTTTGCAGGAGGTAACACTGAGGAAACAGCCTGAGTTGTCAACCCAGGAAATTCCTAGATGACTCAGTGTGCAAATAAGTCAACAGTGGGGAAGTGGTCCCATCTGGTTGCTTGTATATACCAGGGAAGAGAAGAGAAAAGCAATGACACCTTTGGGAAGGACATCCTTAAGACGGAGTAGAAGTCCCTTCGTGGCCACCATTAGTAGGGAGAGGCTTCTGGAGAGAAGGATAAATCTTTGGGGCCCAGTTTCCAGTGATCACTGCACATGTGGAGTTTCTCCCCTCACTTGCAACCGTATAGGATGGGATGGCAGTTTATTAAGGAAACCAGGGAGGTCTCCTCACAGATGCTGCCCTTTACTATGTATCACCCTATGTGACACACAAAAGCTGTGTGTTTTCCACCTATTTCTACATTGGTCTGTGCCCTTCCCATCACTGTTCTTTAAAGAACTGGTCCATGCAGAGGCAGGTGGGGTGAGGGCATTGGCAGGCTGACCCCACAAAGAGATTGGGCTCTCCAAAATTCAGTTTTAGGACACTGCTAGGGAGTGAATGGTGTCCCCCTCCCCCAAATTCATATATTGAATCCCTAACCTCTCATGTGACTATATTGGAAACAGGGTCTTGAGGAAGTAATTAGGATTAGATCAGGTCATAAGGGTGGGGTTCTAATCTGATACAGTTGGTGCCCTTGGAAGAAGAGATACCAGAGAGTTCCCTCTCTTGCTCTCTCTGCACACATGCTTGGAGCAAAGGCCAAGAGAGGACAAGTGGGGACACAGAGCTGCCATCTACATCACCACAAAGAGAAGTCTCACCAGAAGTCAAACCCTGCTGACACCTTGATCTTGGACTTTCCAGCCTCCATAACTGTGAGAAGATAAATTTCAAGCCACGGAGTCTGGTATTTTGTTATGGCAGCCCAAGCTGACTAAGACAGAGACGTTTGTGTGGTTTAAGGGGATGTCTCGCATAAGGCTTGGGCTGCTGAGCTGGCTGAGGAAATGTATCGGGGCGTTTTATCATTCCCTAGACAGAGACTTTATGCTGGCAATCAGAGCTGACTCCATTCCACTCTTTATAACTCTCTGGAAACATTCAAATCCTCTCTGGCAAGGTATTTGTTCCTTTGCAATGTGGCAAATAGAGCTTCAAAAGCCTCTGTGAGACCAGGTTTTTGAAAACCTGCCTTAGAGTATAAATGACTCTCGGGGAGGGTTTGGGTTTGTGCAGCATCACTGCTAACGAACTCAGAGTGGGCCCCAGGCTCCTCCACACTGCAGGGCTGAGTGCCTGGTGGATGGTGGTAGAAACATGCTTCCAGTCCAAAACAAACCACATTGTAAAATAAATAGCAATGCATCCACATAGATGAGGCTGGTTATGACTGTAAAAATGCTCATTGTAGAAAAATTGAAAAATTCATTTAAGCATGAAGAAATTTTAAATTGCCCATAATTCCACTGCCTAGATGCATTTTCTTCTAGTCTTATGTGTATGTGTATGTGTATGTGTGTATGTACTTTTTTGAGAATTGGGATCATACTATATAAAGTAATATATCCTCCTTTGTCATTTCATGTTATGTATTATAAGCATTTTATCAAGCCATTAAGTCTTCTCCGGGAAAAAAAAAAAGATAGTATTTTAGTGACATTTAATAATGTCATGTGATTTTTACCTAACTCTCTATATTTACTAATATAAAAACATGAACGGGTACCTGGATGGCTCAGTCAGTTAAGCGTCCAACTCTTGATTTCAGCTCATGTCATGATCTCACGGTTTGTGGGATTGAGCCCCAAGTCAGGCTCTGTGCTGACAATGAGGAGCCTGTTTGGGATTCTCTCCCTCTTTCTCTGACCCTCCCCTGCTCACTCTCTCTCCCTCTCTCAAAATAAACATTTTTTAAAATTTATAAAAAACACTAAGGGTAAAGGGAAAGGGGATGCTTGTAGCTGAATTTCCCCATGTTTAGCACTCCTTAGTAGTGACCGCCAGTTACTAGAATGGGCTACCAAAAGAAACTGTATAATGTTCTTTCTCTAGAAGAGTTTGAGAACAGAATATAGCAGGATTCTTGCACAGAGAGTCGTGACACTGAGGTTTTTCTTTCCAGGAAGCAACTTTACTCTCGCCGGCATGGCACGGCTCAGTTGGGTTTGTATCCGAAGAACTGAGCCGCGAACACCATGTTGCATAGTTTTTTATATATTTTCTACTTCTTTGTCTCCCATATATGGTAACACACAAACATGCAGTCTGATTAAGTGGTCTCATGTTACAAGGTCATGAGGGATATTGTCACATATGCATATAGCCGGGTTGCCTTGAGGGTTTTTTTTTTTTTTCTTTCCTTAGGGAGGGGACCCTACCACAGGAAGAGTTCCACCCAGCTGAAGTGGCTTCAGCAGGTGCTGCAGTAGCAGATCAGGACAATTTTTTAAAAATATCCAGGCATGCTAGGCATTTGGGTTCTACTTAGTCACTTAGTTTTTTACTTTTTTCCTGTTGTCCAGACACAGCATTAGGAGGATGCTGACAGACAGGCAGGGGCATCAGTCTTCCTGCAGCCTGACACCCAAGATCCTAGATTGACGAGGCCAACCCTTCATCTCATGGGTCAGAAAATGAGGCAAACAGAGCCAAGGGTGAGCACGTGTGGGGGCAACGCTGAGAGCTCAGCCCTTGCCCTTGATGCTGACTTCCTGTCTTGGTCTATTCCAGCAGCTGTAACAAAAATGCCACACACTGGGTGGCATATAGATAACAGATAATTATATCTCACAGTTCTGGAGGGTCTACGTCCAAGATCAAGGTGCCAACAGGTGTGGTGTCTGGCGAAGGCCCACTTCCTGGTTCATAGATGGCTGTCTCCTCACTGTGTCCTCACATGGTGGAAGGGGACAGGGAGCTCTGTGGGGCCCCTTTTCTGAGCACTAATCCCATTATGGATTAGTTCCATTAGGATCCCTCATGACCTAATCATGTCCCAAAAGTGCCACCTCCCAATACCATCACTTTGGGGGTTAGGTTCTAACATATGTAACATAGATTTGGGGTCACATTCAATCAATAGTACCCTCTTTCTCATTTTTTATTATAATGAAGACTTGTTCAGGCATAGAAAAAAGCACAGTAAAATAAGGCAAGTACTTTGTGGCCACCACTCAATTTCAGAAATAAAAATATAAACAAAGCCTCCCATGTTCCTTTTCTCCCATCCTGCTCTTCCTCCTCACCTGACCCCCAAGTGGTGACCACTGTCCTGAATGTCATTCTTCATGCCCACAAGGATTTCATTATCTTTACTACACCTGTACATATTAGATAGTATATATTCTGCATGCTTTAGTTTATATACTTACTGTCATACTTTGGGCTTCTGCAACTTTCTTTTTTTCATTCCACATTTTAAAAACAATTTACCCATGTCTTAACACCTGTAGTATTCTATATTAGGGATATTTCATAGTATTTTTACCTATTGTCAGGTTGTGAACATTTAGGATATTTTAACCATGAATATGGTGAAAATGAATATTCTTGCACGGGTCTCCTGATACTTCTAGTGCTTTCCACTAGGCTACACAGCCTGTGATGATAATGACTCCACAAATATGTGTAGATTCTAGTTACATACATGCTGTCAGTAAATGTGTGTTGTGCCATCCTGGAGAGAGTGGAGAGGGAACAGAGCACCAGTGGAATGGATGAGCTGGACCCAGAGCAACATGGCAGGTAGAACTACATGTAAGAAAAACCCTGCTAAAAAGTGGAATGAGGATGTTTACAGCAGTGTATTGACAAGAACCAAAGCATGGAGAGAGCCCAAGTGTCCATCGATGGATGAATGGATAAAAAAGATGTGGTGTGTGTATACACACACACACACACACACACACACACACACACACACACAATGGAGTATTACTCAGCAATCAGAAAGAATGAAGTCTTGCCATTTGCAACAATGTAGATGGAACTGGTATTATGCTAAGCAAAATTAGTCAGAGAAAGACAACTATCTTATGACTTTACTCATATGAGGACTCTAAGACACAGAACAGATGAACACAAGGGAAGGGAAGCAAAAATAATATAAAAAATAGGGAGGGTGACAAAACATAAGAGTCTCTTAAATATGGAGAACAAACAGAGCATTACTGGAGGGGTTGTGGGAGGGGGGATGGGCTAAATGGTTAAGGGGCATTAAGGAATCTACCCCTGAAATCATTGTTGCACTATATGTAACTAACTTGGATGTAATTTAAAAAATAAATAATTTTTTTAAGTGGAATGGGGAAAAGAAGCTCCAGGAAAAAGTGTGTACCCCACCCCACCCCCGATCAATTCCTAAACTCCTCTCCTGGAGGAGCTCTGAGGCCTCTAAGAGATGTAGGGTCATACATCAGTATTTACTGGTTAGAAAGGGTTCAGTCTGACTCTGATTTTGTTGATCATTAAATTAAAAATGCCATGAATGTGAAAGTTCTTCTGAAATATTTGACTAACTACCTGGATCTGAAACTTTTTTTTCCACCACTGTCTCTGAATTTTTTGGAATAGCTATTTAAAAAAATTTTTTTTTAATGTTTATTCATTTTTGAGAGAGAGAGAAAGAGAGCGTGTGCATGAGCAAGCAAGTGGGGGAGGGACAGAGAGAGAGGGAGACACAGAATCCAAAGCAGGCTCCAGGCTCTGAGCAGTCAGCACAGAGCCCAACACGGGGCTTGAACCCACAAACCATGAGATCACGACCTGAGCTGAAGTTGGAGGCTTAAGCCACTGAGCCACCCAGAGGCCTCTTGGCATGGCTATTTTTAAAGAGAATGCATGCTCCAGAAAACTTCAAGTAACCCTGTAACCTGATGTTTATTCGTCTGAAGTTCTACATCCATCACCCTCTGGTTTTTGTTTTGTTTTGTTTTAATTCCAGTGTAATTAACATACAGTGTAATATTAGTTTCAGGTGTACAATACAGTGAATCAACACTTCCCTACATCATCCAGTGCTCATCACCACAAGTCATTCCTTAACCCCCACCACTTACCTCACCCAGCCCTACACCCATCCCTCTATTCTGTTTTCAAGATTCTCAGAAAAAGTTAAACATTTATTATTCCAATTTAGTCTGCTATAGCAAGTGCTCAGATTTTTGCCCTGAGTTTGGAGTTTTTAATGAAGCTAAAATTAAAACTGCTCTCTTGACCCAGCTACAAAGGCCCTTCCTTTATGTAATGGCATTCACTCACATGAGAATCAAGCTTATTAGTCAACCATCCCTCACAGTAAATGAAATTCTCTAAATCTCAGTGAAACAATGTTTGCCTTTGCCCCTCTTTAACTAAAAGAGAGAAGGGTTTAGACACAAAGAAAACAGATAGTTAAAATTTGGGTTCCTTTCCTCCCCAGAATGTGCTCCAAAGTAGGTCAGAGTGTGGTGCTATAAATCTTAACAATTCTCTTTAATTCTTTCACTGCTACACTTGGGGGCTTGAAGGAAGGGGGAACTTGTCCAATTAATTAAAGAAAAATCACAGTAGGAAAAGAAAGGCTCCTCAAGTGTTGAAGGTCTTCATCTCCACCCCCAATGAGTTCATCAACGTGAAATTTATTATCATAAGAATCACTGGTGCTGAGGCAGTTATACAATGGATGCTTCAGACCGCAAACATTCAATCTCCCTCCTGGTGTCTAAGAAGGAGGCTGACCCAGCTCCGGAGAGAGGGCAAGACTGAGCTCCTACAAGGAGAACCTAAAATGAACCTTCACCATTCTGAGCTTGATGTTCCTACCCAGAAAGCCCAGAGAAGGGCTTTTCCAACTAAGGATTTGGCAGAAGCTTGCTAGAAAGCATAGAATTAAATGGAGGTGTGTGTGAGTGATGTGAACACGCTAAACGCTTTGATATTCTCTGTGTGCATATTTTTCCTGAATCCAAATCCTTTCTTTTCTTTGGCCCCTAACTTATACTTCTACCTTAACCGTGGAGCGGTACAATTGTTCCCAAGAGCAACCTTGCCAGAAAGTAAGTAGTATAGTTTTGCCACCTGATCCAAAGTTTGTTAGTTAATTTTTTTTTTTTAAGGTTACATATCTGTGTCTTCAAAAACGTTTAAATTCCTTTTTCTAAATCATAACAGGCCAGCAAAATCTGCAGGGCTTTAAGGGATTAAAAAAAAAGAAAAGAAGAAAAACCTATAGCGTATTCTCTTACCATGTCTGAGTCTGCAAGAAATTATTCCAGAAAAATGACTCCTCATTAAACTATCCTGGAATAAAACTTTCCAGTGTCCCCCAATTAACCAATCCAGGACAGCACAGTTATCATCAACACTCTTATTTCTATGTGTCTAAAAGATAGAGGCCCTTTTATAGCTTTCACTGAAAGGAAATACATTATTCTAATTAATGTCTATAAAGTTACAATCTTAAATACATTCTTCAACTATTGCCCAAAATATGTGGCCTAATAAACAATCCCAAAACTCAGTGATGTAACGGAAGTATTGATTTCTTGCTCAGGCATCTGTGTGGGTGGTTAGATTGACCTCAGCTAGGTTGGCATCAGGCTGTGGGTTGGGACTTGGGCTACTCCATTTGTCCCTCATTCTCCTCAGATCAGTGGTTTCAGATGATCTCCTGGTGGGGAAATGCAAGAACACAAAGAATGAGTCCATGCCTACCAATAGATTTAAAGTTTGTGCTCGCTCTGTGGGTGAATTGTTTTTGTTTCTTTTGGGGGGGGGTGGTATTTTTAGTTTAAATGAAATACTTATTTTAAATTAAAAAATAAAATAAAGTCTATGCTCACTTTCCAAATATAAACATGCCTTTGGCCAAAGCAAATCACACGGCTAAATCCAACATCAGTGGAGTAAAAAAATAAACTCCACTTCTCATGGTAGGAACTGTATACTCACAAGTCAGAGGGTATGGATTGAAGAACAAGTGGGGTAAATGATGTGATCTATCACTCCAATGTTTTCTAGTTTATTTTTTAAATTAACAAAAATTTTTTTAGAGAGAGCACAAGCAGAAAAGAGGGGCAGAGAGGTAGAGAAAGAGAGAGAGAGAGAGAGAGAGAGAGAGAGAGAGAGAGGATCTTAAGCAGCCTCCACACTCAACATGGAGCCCATTTCAGGACTTGATCCCACGAGTCTGGGATCATGACCTGAGCTGAAATCAAGGGTCGGACGTTCAACCATTCAACCAACTGAGCCACCCAGGTGCCCCTTTAAGTTTTTATTTTAATCACCTGGTGCTCATCACAACAAATGCACTCTTTATTCCCCATCACCCATTTCACCCGTCTCTCCCACCCACCTCCCCTCTCTAACCATCAGTTCTCTAAGAGTTTGTTTCTTGCTTTCTCTCTCTCTCTTTTTTTCCCCTTTGTTCATTTGTTTTGTTTCTTAAATTCCACATATGAGTGAAATCATATGATATTTATCTTTTGCTGACTGGTTTATTTCATTTAGCATTATACTCTCTAGCCCACCTCCATCCATGTCGTTGCAAATGTCAATATTTTGTTCTTTTTTTTATGGCTGAATGATATTCCATTTTATATATATAAACACACACACACACACACATACACACACACACACACACACACACACACACATCCCATCTCCCTTATCCATTTATCAATTGACAGACACTTGGGCTGCTTCTGTAAGTTGGCTATTATAAATAATACTGCTATAACATAAGGGTGCATGTATCCCTTTGAATTAGTGTTTTTGTATTCTTTGGGCAAATATCCAATAGTGTGATTACTGGATATTAAGATAGTTCTATTTTTAACTTTTTGAGGAACCTCTTTACTGTTTTTCAGAATGGTTGCACCAGTTAGCATTTCCACCAACAATGCAAGAGGATTCCTTTTTCTCCACATCCTCACCAATGCCAGTTGTTTCTTGTGTTTTTGATTTTAGCCATTCCAACAGGTGTGAGGTGATATCCCACTGTGGTTTTGATTCACATTTCCCTGCTGATAAGTGATGTTGAGCATTTTTTCATGTGTCTGTTGGAGGTCTGGATGTCTTCTTTGTAGAAATGCCTGTTTGTGCCTTCTGCCCATTTTTAAATGGATTATGTGTTTTTAGGGTGTTTAATCTTTTCTACTTTAACTAAAGCAGCAGCCTATAACCCTTTTAGGAACCTTAGAAGACTCATACAATCTGATAGACACCCTGGATTTGAATGTTGGCTTTTCCACTGACTGACTAGGAAAACTATAGATTATTCATTTTTTCCAGGCCCAGTTCCTGAATCTGTAGAATGGGAGAGTAAATAACTTTATATGACTATTCAAGCAACTGAATGAGTCAGTATATATATAAAGCTTAGAATAATGTGATGTCCATAGTAAAATGGGCTCAGTTGATAGTAGCTGCTGGTATAGGGTTATTCAATAGACATTTATTGACAATTTACTACATGCTAGGCATTTTGCTAGTGTGTGGTGATAGAAAGACAAATGATACAGTTCCTGAAGATGAAGAATATTAATTATGTTTGAAACAGGTAGCAGTCACTAGGATAGAAATGTATGGGGAAGGGAAGAGGTACCTGAAGCATCGGGAAAAGACTCCTGGTAGAGATGACACATAGAGTCTTAGAAATTGAATAGAAATTTGCCAGATAGGTGAAGAAGGGGATTCAGAGAGGGCATTTCAGGCAGAGGAACAGCCAAATAGCTCAGATGACAGAGTCATTCAGTGGATATGTAAGAAGGAAGGAGAGAAACTGAAGAAGTATGGTTGGGACAGGGGACAAGTTCAGTCATCAGAAGTTTACTAAGAAGTTAGATTATATTCTCAAGTCCATTAGCCCTCCAGTTGTGTTCAGACTGGAACTATTTACTTAATGACATCTTCTCCAATTTGCATCAATGCTACATCATCCCATTTTAAACTCCTATGACCTGGTACAGAGAGAAATTTGGAGTCTGTTGGACGAGAGATCTTCAGTTATAGTTGCTAGAAGAGAGACAGGAACTTGGCTGCACCTTCAATTCTGTGAAATTCAGCAAGGGTTTAATGGAGTGTCCTTTTGTGCCAAGCACTCTCCTTGGCACGTGGGATGGGGGATTGGGGTGGAGTGAAAAAATGGGACCAGACATGAGTTCCGCTTCCAGAAATTCCAAACCTGAGGGTTGGGTTCTAGCTATAGGAAACCCACAGTATGTCCCATAGAATTGCTGCAGCAGTCACATGTGCCCTATTCCTTCAGCCTCCAACAAGCTCCATTCACTTTGGGGTTACACTTCCTGCATCAGTAAGTGGGGATCACCTCCACTGGGCAGGATGGGTGAGAAATGCTTTTCTGGGTTCCACCCAATGCTGACCTTGCCTCTCCTCTCCACACTCCCCACTGTTCTCCTGAGGAAAGAAGATGGAGTCAGCAGGGGGAAGGTTGAGGAATAGGAGAGGCTTGGACACAGGATATGTTGCCTCTACTTTGGAAAGATAAACTGCTTGTAAAGCCCAATTCTGTACCTCATGAGCATTGAAGACACAGATTTTAGGAATGAATCAGTAATGAGTTTCTGCTGAATTTTTAAGTTTTAGCTGTCACACCATTCAGTGGTCATTACCCCTTTTTGATGAATCCACAAGGTTTAGCTTTGTAATTCCCAAGAAATTCTGAGCTTCAAGAGAGACTCTGTATTGTATGCTAGTGAATCCCTCAGGCCATGATTTTTATTTATTTATTTATTTTTGTTCTTTTTTTTTTTTTTCCAACGTTTTTTTATTTATTTTTGGGACAGAGAGAGACAGAGCATGAACGGGGGAGGGGCAGAGAGAGATGTTCTTTTTTTGGAGAGAGAGTGTGTGAGCAGGGGAGAGGGGCAGAGGGAGAGGGAGAGGGGGAGAGAGAGAAAGAGAAAGAGAGAGAGAGAGAGAGAGAGAGAATCTTAAGCAGGCTCCATGCTCAGCCCAGAGCCCAACACAGGGCTCGATCCCATAACCCTGGGATCATAACCTGAGCCGAAATCAAGAGTTGGATCTTCAACCAACTGGGCCACTCAGAAGCCCCCATGATTGCTCTTTCTAACAGTGGATCTATACCTCCCCATCTAGAGTGCTCTAGTCCCTGGGGACCCCTCATGCTGCAGCATCCTCCTGCAGGATCCACCTCCCTAGATCCTCATCAACCTTTAGGCCAAAACACACTCTGCTTCAGCCACCTGAGTTCATGCCCTTCGTTCTCACCATAACTGGCCCCAACTCTTAATGCCTGGACCTCTAAGAAAATGGTCTTGTCATCTCCTCTTATGAATATTGGGTGCCATTTTATTTCATCTCACCTCAAGACATCTGGAACCAAAGATCAGCTCCTGACATCTGGAGCTCCTTCTAGGCCAGTGGATAGGATTCACCCTCTTTTATGGATGATGTTGATGAAACTGACCCCCACTAGGAAGACATTGGAGGCAGGCCTTGCCTTGACCTGAGTCAAGCAGGATCCAATTTTCCAATTCTATTCATTCCCTGCTGCAGCTGTAACAACTTACCACATGCTTGGTGGTTGAAAATTGTCCAAAGGGATTATTTTACAGTTCTGGAGATCAAAACTCTGAAGTGGATCTCACTGGGCTAATACCAAGGTGTCAGTAAGGCTGCATTCTCTTCTGGAGACTCTAGGAATCCTTTCCTTGCCCTTTACAGCTTATGGAGGCCACGGGCAGCCCTTGGCTGGTGGCCCCTTCCTTCATTGTCAGAGCTAGCAATGGTGGATTGAGTCTTTTCCCTCTGCATCACTCCAATGCTGGTTCTTCTGCCTCCCTCTTCCACATTAAGGACCCTGAGGTTACACTGGGCCCCCTCGACAATCCAGGATAATCTGCTTTAATCAGTCAGTTGATTAACAAGCTTAATTCCTTTTGCTCCTTTAATACCCCCTTGCCAGGTAACCTACCATTTGCACAGGTTCCTGGGCTTAGGACAGGGACATGTCTGGGGAATCACGGTCCTATCAAGCACACTAATCAAGGAGAAGTGCAGGACAGACATTTCCCAAGCCTGGTTAGTGGGACAGACACAACCGGAGACACCCACAGGGTGGAATGCTTCCAAATCGGAAGGGCAGAGGAAATACAGTAAAGCATTTCCTCCCCTCAAACTTGTCTTATCCTCAGTATTTCAAGCTGCCAAAAAAGCCGTGGCAGGGTTGAGGGGTGGGGGTGGGCTTTCCCTTTGTTTAAAGCTGTTGCTCTGACATGCTAATGATGGAGAACTTCTCTAAGCCTTCAAAGAGTGGAGAGGGCAGATGAGACAGGAGCTAAAGCCTGCCCTTCTTCCATCTGCTAGGGGTTACTTAACCTTGTTCTGCGGAGGTGTTCCTCACATATTCCAAGAGGATTAGGCCATCTGCCTCCCTGTCTGTAATTACTTGCACACTTGTGCTTCTGCTCCTAGTGCACTGTGTTATTATGTTTCGGGCTTTTAAAGTATGACTTGTGCCTCCCTTTTCTGAATTCAGACTTCCTCAGACGATGGCACAGATTTTCACTCTGATTCAAAGCCTCTGCCCCTTCAGTTCCCGAGAGAGGGCACTGAGCTTAGTGGGTGCCCAAGCGACTATGGCACTGGCTGTATAAGGAATCTCTGGGGGATGTTTGGAGTCCTCGAGTGGCAGGGAAGCCATAAGCATGCTCTCGCTTCCCAGGAAGGAGGAGTTGCAGTAAACAGGAAATCATCTGACATCAATTGTTAGCCTTGTGCGAGCCGTTCTGCTTTATAACCCAGGACAGCATGGAAGGGCTGCTGGGCATCTAGAGCAGGAGAGACTAGGAGGGAGGGGGGAAGGGGATGGTAAGCTGAGCGTGGTACATCTCACCACTTTGTCAGCAAAGAGAAAAATACTGGGATGAGAGCCAAGCAGAGGAGTGGACAGATTGTCCCTTGTGTCCCCAACCTTAGAGGCAGGGACAGTGATGGCAATGGCTTCATAGGTGATCGGAGAGTGAACAGGTCAGAAAAAGAGCAGCAACTTCCTCTGCCAACTTTGTCTGGTGTCACGTGCTCTTGTTATGATTTCAACATAATACTAACAACCAGCAAATCAACAAATTACCTGGTGGGAGAAATTATTGAAAGAGCTTTCCTTTTAGAGAATGTGCTCAGAGAAAGTAACTGCTGCCCTGAACACCGGCCCCAGCTGCATCTCTACATCTCTAGTCCATTCCACCTACCCACCCATCCACCCATCTGCTCACGTGGGCTCATGTGTCCACCTGCCCATGTGACCACCCCTCATCATTCTCCACCTGCCCATGCCACTAACCTACACCACCACAGCATCCAGCCTCCAACTGCCCGCCCCCCACTGTCTCACACCATCACCCCTCAGCCAGCATCCACCTGACTGCCCCCTCCTCCCCTGCTAACCCACACCACAGCCAGTTCATCCATGCTCCATCTTTTTTGCTGAAAAGGAGACTACCTCAGCAAGATGGCAGGATAAGAGGTCTTCATTCCCAATTAGGAGGACTGGAAGACTGGAGGGCAAGAGAGTCAGAGCATGTAGTCTGTGGCTCTCCCAGAGGCACATGCTCTTGCGGTGCGAGGAACCACACATCCTACAAGGATGGACATCTTGTCTGAGTGTGTGTGCTGGGGAGAGTTGACCTGGGACCTGCCCTAGTCCCCAGCCAGGATTCTGTTGGCATTTTTTTTGTTGGAAAGGCACAGAAAGCCCCAAATGAGTATTCAGAACTCACCTGTATCATAAGACTTTAGCTAAAGCAAATTCTGAGTGTGAACATAGTGTCTATAGGTGAGATCTTTTCTTTTTGAGTATATGACATAGTCACATGCTATTAAATTTAAAAGGAACAAAAGGATACACGGTGAAAAATCCTTCCCCCACCCAACCCCTGGCTCCAGGTACATAATTACTTCACTGAAAATAGCTAATGCAATTAATTTCTTGCATATCCTGCCAGAAAAATGAAATGCATGCACAAGTAAATGTGTATAAGTATTCTCTCCCCTCCCTTTTTAATCTTATTTTTAAATTTTTAAAAATAGACTTTTTTTAAAAAATCAAAATATATTAACATACAATGTTATATTAGTTTCAGGTATACAGCACAGTGATTCAACAATTCTACACGTTACCAAAATTCACCATGGTAGGTATAGTCACTGTCACCATACAGTGTTACTGCAATATTATTGACTGTATTCCCTATGCTGCACTTTTCATCCCTGTGACCTATTTATTTTATAACTAGAAGCATAGAACAATTTTAGGTTCAGAGCAAAATTGAGAGGTAGGTACAGAGATTTCCTATATACCTCCTGCCCCCACACATGCAGGGCCTTCCCCATTAGCAATACCCCCCACCAGGGTGGTACATTCACTATAATTGATAAGCCTACATGGACACATCATTATCATTCAAAGCCCATAGTCTATATTAGGGTTCCCTCTTGGTGTTGCACATTCTAGGGGTTTCGACAAATGCCTGTTGTGTATCCATCTTTATAGTATCAGACAGAATAGTTTCACTGACTTAAAAATCCCCTGTACTCCCCCTATTCCCACTGACCCCCTGGCAACCACAGATTTTTTTTTTTTTTTTTACTGTCTCCATAGTTTGGTCTTTTCCAAGATGTCATATAGCTGGAACCATACAGTATGTAGCCTTTCCAGATTGGCTTCTTTCACTTGGTAATAAGCAATTAAAATTCTTCCGTGTCTTTCCATGGCTTGATAGCTCATTTCTTTTTAGCACTCAATAGTATGCCATGGTCTGGATTTACCACAGTTTATTTATCTATTCACCTACTGAAGGACATCTTGGTTGCTTCAAAGCTTTGGCAATTATGAATAAAGCTGCTATAAACATCTATATCCAGGTTCTCATGTGGACATTAAGTTTCACCTCATTTGGGTAAAATACCAAGGAGTATAACTGAGGTGTTGAACAGTCTCCCGTCTCTTTTTATCAAAACAGTAGCTTTCCATGCACAATGTTCTGCATCTTGCTTTTTAAATTTATGTTTTGGAGATCACTCCATATCAGTTCTGCTTAATTCTTAATGGCAGTTAAAAAAAATACATGGAAAAGATCACGAATCTAAGCCTATAATAACCAGGACAGCTTTTCCTTTGGTGGCTTTCTTATGAGACATAATCTGGAAGATGAAATTTCCTGTTGAGGAAGAAAAACATGGTACAAGTAGTTCATCAGCCTTAAACAGTTGGGCAGGGGATTACTTTCTGGAAATAGGGACATCACCATGGGGTACACAGGATGGTAGCAGGATTTGAAAAAAAGAACAAAGGATCTGGAGACTGAAGCTGATTGAGAGTCTGGCTTCCTCTCTTACTAGCTGTGTGGCTTTAGATGGGTCATTCATGAATAAGGACCCTCCATTTCCTCATCTGGAAGATAAAGCCAATAAAGGTGGATATCTCTGAGGTTTTGAAAGAGCCAAAGGAGATAGCACCAAATGGCTCGCTCTGTTTATTCTCGCAGCAACATTTGCCAAATGCTGGCTGTACATCACACAGAGTTCCAGGAACTGGGATGCTGGGTAAAAAGATGGCAAATTCCCTCATGCCGGTGAAGCTTCTGCTCTCCTGGTATGGGGAGACTGAACATATAAGCAAACAAAAGATTTCGAGACGGGGAGCTATGAAGGAAATAAAACACGGGGACCCAGCAGTGAGTGGTTGGACGGAGAGGTCGTAAAAGTGGCCTGCTCAAGAGCTCCCTGCAGGGCTGGCACCCCACCCCTGCAAGGAAGGAAGGGTGTCCAGGCTGTGAGCAAATTCTCCGTGCCCACTCAGTGCCCAGGGAATGCCACCCTCGGGAAGGAAGGTTGGTATCTTTTTTTTTTTCCAACAGGATCTTCTCTTCCTAATACTTTCTCTGCCATAGGCATGTCTGGGGCCGAGGGCACGAAGCAGGGCAACAGAGGCCATGGGCCTGTGTAATACTTCTCTGGAACAGATCTGGAACAGGAGACCAGGGGGTGAGCTCCCCCAGCGAATGCATCTTCACTGCTGCCTCTGCAGCTGGGACAAGCTGCTTGTTGTTTTGTTTGCGTTGTAGGGCTTTTTTTTTTTCCTGCTAACACTGCAAAGCCGTGCATTTGCGTATATCTGTGCTTGTAAAATGGTGTGCATCTAAAAGGGGAGAAACCAACACATATATAAATGTATACACATATGTAGCCGTATTTCTAAGCTCTTGTGTGCTTTTGAAGTACATTGAGAACAAAACAACTTCTCAGATTCACCCTCCATTCAAAAGAAGGACCGGAGCAGCCCCAGGGGAAGTGAGAGAGGGCTGGTGTGTCTTAAACGGCAGTAAACTAATCCGCAGAGGACTCGCCTGGACTCCTACCCCCAAATACCCCAGAGATTACTGAGAGGCTCCCAGCCCAAATCCAAGTCATTCCCTAGCAACCTTGTAAATAGTAGTAGTAGTAATAACCATCCTTTATTGAAGCATGCTATACACAAAGTCCTCAGGCTAAGTATAGTCCATATATGTCTAATTCTTACAACAAAACTCCAAGATTATTACTTCTGAGGTGGGTCTTAGGAACTTGTAGGCAGGGGAGAAATCAAAAGGAGAATCTGTGCCATTCTCCAAGGAAGGCTTGATTTAAGTTATATAACTTGACTAAAGGCACAAGCTAGTCAGTGGCAGAGCTGGGATCCCTACACAGACCTATCTGATTGTGAATTCAGCATCTGTCTACCTGGAGCACTCCATTCAGGCCCATGTCTCCCCCTACAAGTCACTGGAATTGTCAGATTGCTTATCTGCTCCTCAGGGATCCCACTAGACCGCCAGGCAGAGCCAGTTTCCTACACAGTGCCCGTGTTCTGGCTCCTGGTGGTGAGAAGTTCCGTGTAACCTCTGACCGCAGCTTGCAGCATGGAGGGAGGCCTGACCCTATCTGTGTTGCTGTCCCATGCGGATCCCTGCCTCTGTCTGCCCTCCACTGACCAGCCTTAGCAAGATGGAAGACAGAATAGAAATCTATTCCAGTCTTTTCTTCTTCAATCAAAGCTTACCTATTCCAAAAGTAGTTTAGTTGTTGCCCAAGGCCAGGTGAGTGGGGGAATGGGGCATGACCACTAATGGGTAATGGTGTTCCTTATTGAGGTGATGAAAATGTTCTGGAATTAGATAGTGGTGATGGCTGTGCAGCACTGTGTACTAAAAATCGCTGAATTGATCAATTGTACGGTATGTCAAATATACCACAATAAAGCCATTGAGAAAAAAAAAATCCTTAGCTGCCCCATTCCCCATCTTTTCCTGGCTAATGGGTGATCAGGTGTGGTGAGTTTTAAATATGTCTACAAATCTTTGATACTCTTCCATTCGACAGATGGCATTTAATTACCTTCCCCTTGAGTATGGGCTGGACTTAGTTAACTTCATCCCAAGGAATGGTGTATGCCAGCAGTGAGAGAGTGTGATTTCCAAGACCAGGACATGGACGACATTTGTAACATCTTCCCTACTTCTCTCTTTCTCTCTCAGATCACTCACTCTTGAGGAGAGCCCACAGCCATGTTGTGAGGATACTCAGACAGCCCCCCGGAGAGGTACACGTGATGAGGAACTGAAGCTTCTTGCCAAGAACCATATGAGTGAGCCATCTTGGAATCACTCAAGGCATCACATGCAGACTGCAGCCTCTGCCAGCATCCTAACCACATCCTCATGAGAGACCCTGTACCCGAACTGCCAGCTAAGGTACTCCCAAATTCCTGACCCACACAAACTGTGAGATATAAATTTTGACTGACTTAAGCCACTAAGTTTTGGGACAATCTATTACACAGGAAGAGATAACTTTAGATACAGTAAAATACACATTAGGTGGTTCATTAGATTTTATTGGCTAACAATGTGGACAAATGTTGGGTTACTGTTTTATCCTTCCAGAATAACACCTTTCTATTTTAACAGAGGGACCCTGGAGACACAGTGCCCCAATTCAGAAGCACCGTGACAATGGTGAGCATTTCAGGCTTGATGGCAGATCTGTTGGGAGGTTATTTTTGGCCCAGGGCTGGGAAGTTTATGTGACTTCTAATCACTCCATGCAGCCAGCTGCCTGTTCTTGGTAGGAGTGTCCCTGCCCATTCCTCAGGCGTCCCAGAGAGACAATTCCTGTCAGAGGCAACATAGGCAGAGACTCAATAATGTCACCACTGTCCAAGTGACAGGAGAATGCTCCTCTCTCTGCAGGCTCTCATTCCCCTTGCTTTTTTTCATGGCACCAGCTCCCTTCACTTTATCTCATCTCCCATGAATAAAGGTCAGTCATTCTCTCCTTTATCTCCTTCACTGAGGGGGTCTTTCTATCGCAAGTAAATTATGTCTTTGCTGCCTGCTGACTTTTTCTTTTTTCTTTTTTTTTTTCATTCCCTCTGTCTCCTTTGACATTTGTTTCTGCTACAGTCCTCTGGAAATCCTAGAATTCTGCTAATTTACCCAACGCTGGGGATTGGGGTATAAGAGCCCCGGAGACCATAGCAATTACTTCAGAGGTTTTTATGCTTGGCTGAAACAGAAAAGATGAGCACACGCACGTACACAGCACACCATCACAAAAACAGCAAAAAGGGGAGCGTAATGACTCAAACTTCGCCGTTGACAGGCCTTCCTCCTCACACTGAGGCTGAGGATTGTCACTGTATAACAAAAAGCAAAACCATTCCTAAAGGATTAAAAATAATCTCTCAAGCCTATAATATCTCCTTCTCCATAATCTGTACCTTCCAGTGTTTCATTTCTCCATCTACTTTTCATATGTTCATAAATTTTCTGTCTTTCCCTAACAGTATAAACAATTGCTCAGTATCCTAACTCCAGGTTTTGAGTTTCGTGCTTTCATTGCTAATCCTCTTTTAGAAACCAAGAACTACGATGTTGTGACCCCAGGTTTCCCATATTGAGCCCTCAAAGAGCACTGTAGGGAACTCACAGGGGAACACAGGATATTTTACCTCTTTTGATGGAAATGCAGCAAGACTCCACATGGGGGGACAGTAGTCTGAGATAGTTCACAGTTTCACATTAGACCCAAATAGATTCTTTTTGAGAACATTATGTATTTGAAAAGCTGGGGTTTTCGTGGGCATGATGATAAAAAGGAAATGTCACCCCAAATTCAATGTGGAACAGAAAATGAAAATGGCAGTCCCCAATCTGATTCCAAGGTTTGAGAAATTATATAGTATCCAACAGCTACATATGCCCCATTCATAAGGAATTGTGATCTTTTAAGAATGGAATCATGATATTAGTTTTTTTCTTTAATTTATGTGGGTTTTTTTCACATGGCAATGATTGTTAGGACATAAATACCTATTAAGCTGCTTCGACCCACCTACTTACCACGTGGTATTTCTTTGGGCCTCAGGGCACTGGGGAAAAATAACTGACATACTAAGAGAGCAGTGAACTGAGAAAGTTTAGGAATCTCTCTTGTGACCTGTTGTGCCCTGGCCTCGCCCCATCCATCTCTATATTCCCCTGTCCTCTGCATCCTATGCCTTGTCATACGTAGAGCACTGGGCTCTGTTCCTCGCACTCAGCATGTCTCTTTGCCTCTAGGATTTCACGCATGCCCTCCTCTCTGTTGGGAATGGCTCTTTTCTTTCCATGCTGTACCCTCTCATAACACCTGTATTTGCAACTATAATAGCACCTATCACATCGTGTTGCATTTATTTGCTTGCTCCCACTAGGCAGCGAGCTTCTTGAGAGTGAAGAACAGATCATGTTCGCCTTGGTGTACCCAGCATTGGCTGACCAAAGGATAGGGGGTAAGCCTGTTACTGGAAGCTTAATTGAAAATTCTGCTGGCTAGATGCTGCCTCTTACCCTCTCCTACACAGACAATCCTATTATCCCCAACCTCCCCTGCATCATCTGTACTGCAAGCACAGAGACCAATCATGGATCAGGTGGACTTTCTTCCCCCAAAAAGAACATCATTTAACATTTAACATACTAACAAGGTGACTTTCTGTTCCTCTGAGCAAGGCCCTTCCTCCCTTGGGTGCTCAGTTGAATTACCTGTGAAGGTGAGTATAAATATGCTCTATCTGCCCAAAGAGAAGGCAGCGACCAGTTCACCTCTGAAGGTACACTCACTCCAAGAATCCAGGATTGTACAGTGATTTATGAACTTAGAGTTTCCAAACCACTAGAGCAGAATTTATGTGCAAGACAAATGGACCAATCACGTGCAAAAAGAACATGTTCTTAATGTGAGTGATGAAATTCATTAAATAAAGGAAACTCTTTTTAATTGGTATGTCCAGATAATTGAGGACTCAGTTCATTGTCCTTGGCCTAAATCAGTAGATATTTTACATGGGTTTAGGGCAGGTCTGAACCTTCAGTGAGACCTTCCCAGGGCCCAAGTTTATTCCCAAGGCCAACTTTGAACCCAAATAATTAATTTTTCCCTACCTTTCCCATGACACTTTGCTCAAAACCACACGATGGTCTCTGTCATTGCCTTCTTTGATATTTTGGATTGTTTACTCACAAATTTCACCTTTTTTCCCTGAACTACTCTCTCCTAGACCTTCTACTCTCTTTTTCAGGTTGTAGACCCCATCCCAACTGGTTCTTTGCCGAAACTTGTATGCGTATTTAAGCCTTATCCAAAAGATAAACCATCTTCCTTGGTCCCTACACGATCCTGTAGTTCTCCCTCCACCCCATACACCCAAGCTTCAGGAAAGAGTGGTCTGAGCTTGCTTTAACCAGGGTTACTAGGACTTACTAACCTCCATCTAGAACATACCCTCTTCAGGGCTGATGTACCTGACCCTATGGTCAGATGTCCATAGCATCTGACCTCAGCCTCATCTGCCTCTCTCTTCTCTGATACTACTGGTTCTCAGACTTCCCTGGGAGGGCTCGTTCAGACAAAGATTGCTGGGATCCATCTGAGAGTTTCTAACTTAGTATACCTGGTCTAGCACATACGTTCCTAACAAGTTCCCTGGAGATGCCAAAGATTCTGGTCTTCGGGCCACACACTGAGAAGCATTATGGGGAATAATTTTGTCTACTCTCCTGTTTGCAGTGCCCTGACCTTCAAACATTTGGAAGTATCCTGAGACATTTTTTGGTAGTCACAACTTGGGTGGGTGAGTGGTACTGGGATCTAGTGGGCGAAGACCAGGGATGATGCTAAACATCCTAAAATGTGTGTAACAGTCACACACTTACCCCAATAAAGAATTATATGGCCAAAACGGTTAGTGTTACTAAAGAACCCTTGAGAAACCCTCCTCTAGAGACTCTGTCCCAGGCTGGCTGGTCTCTGGTCACCTGCTCTCTGTTTATCCACTCGATCCCTATTGCCCTTTGGTTCCTCTTTGTGTATATGTCTTACCCGTCTCTAATTTTTCATGTCACTATCCCTCCTTATTTAAGATTTCATCATCTCCCATATGGATTACTTACTGCAGTAGCTTCTTCAAGGACTTTTTGACAATAAGGTCATCCCCTCCAAATTGATATGAATTCTGAGTATGTGGCATCCCTAATTAAAAGCTATCAATGCCTCCCTTCCCCATCAGTGCCTCAATGAGGAGATGTCAGGACCTTGGAACATGCTGACTCCTGCCAGCCTCATGAGTCTGTTCTGCCCCTTCCCCACACGCCATGTTTCTGCCCTGCAAAGCTAAACACAGTTGCCCAAAGATGCCACTTGCTGCCTCATCTCCAGGTACATATTCTGTTTCTTCTTTCTAGAAGCCTCTTTATTAATCTCTGCTTGGCTAATTCTTTTCCAACCTTTAAGACTCAACTCTAAGTGCCACATCCTCCAAAGAACATTTTCTGAGCCTACTCACTGGCTGAGTTAGGAGTTATATCTGTGCTCATCTATCCTAATATGAATCTTATGGAAGGGGCAGCATAGCACAGTATTCAACACTATACCTCTGACCTGAATTGCCACAACTTAAATCCCAGTTCTGATGCTCACTAGCTGCGTGATCTTGAATAATCTACTCAACTGTCTGTGTATCAACTGTTTTGTCTGTGAAATGGCCGTGATATGGTACCTACCTCATCAGGTTGTTGTGAGAATCAACTGAGTTAATATGCAGGCATACCTTGTTTTATTGTGACTCACTTTATTGTGCTTCTCAGATATTGCAATTTAAAGGTTTGCAGCAACCTTTGTGTCATGCAAGTCCATTGGTGCCATTTTTCTAACACCATTTGTTCAGGTCATATCGCTTTGTCACATTTTGGTAATTCTCTCTATCTTTCAAACATTTTCATTATTATTACATTTGTTATGGTGATATGTAATCAGTGATCTTTGATGTTTCTATTGTATTTGTTTTGGGGCGCAGTGAACCACACCCATTTAAGATGGCAAACTCAATAAATGTTGCATGTGTTCTGGCTACTCCATGAAATAGCTATTCCCCATCTCTCTCCCTCTCTTTGGACCTCCCTATTCCCTGAGACACAACAGTATTGAAATTAGGCTAATTCATAACCCTCTAATGGTCTCTAAGTGTTGATGTGAAAGGAAAAGTCACTCATTTCTAATTTCTTAAATCAAAAGTTGGAATGATTAAGCTCAATGAGGAAGGCACGTCAAAAGCCAAGATAGGCCAAAAGTGAGGCCTCTTGTGCCAAACAGTTGGCCAAGTTTTGAATGACAGGGAAAAATCCTTGAAAGAAATTAAAAGTGGTACTCCATGGAACATATGAATGGTAAGAAAGCAAAACAGACTTATTGCTGATATGGAGAAAGTTTTGGTGCTCTGTTTAGAAAATCCAGCCAGCCACGTCATTCCCTTAAGCCAAAGCCTAATCCAGAGAAAAGTCCTAACTATATTCAATTGTCTGAAGGCTGAGAGAAGTCAGGAAGCTGCAGAAGAAAAGTTGGAAGTTAGCAGATGTTGGCTCATGAGGTTTAAGGAAAACTGTATCCATAACATAAAAGTGCAATATGAAGCAGCGAGTATTGACGTAGAAGCTATCCAGAAGATCTAGCTAAGATAATTAACAAAGGTGGCTACACTGAACAACAGATTTTCAATGTAGATGAAACAGACTTCTATTGGAAGAAGACACCATCTTGGATTTTCATAGCAAGAGAAGAGAAGTCAATGCCTGGCTTCAAAGCTTCAAATCATAGGATGACTCTCATGCTAGGAACTAATGCAGCTGGTGACTTGAAGTTGAAGCCAATGTTTATTTACCCTTCTGAAAATCCTAGAATGTTTAAAAACTATGCTAAATCTATTCTGCCTATGTCCTATAAATGGAACAACAAAGCCTGGATGACAGCACATCTGTTTGCCATATGGTTTACTGAATATTTTAAGCCCACTGTTGAGACCTACTACTCAGAAAAAAAGATCCTTTCCAAATATTACTGCTCACTGACAATGCACCTGGTCTTCCAAGAGCCCTGATGGAGATGAACATGAGATAAATGTTGTTTTCTTGACTGCTAAAACAACATCCATTCTGCAGCCGATGAATCAAAAAGTCATTTCAACTTTCAAGTCTTATTATTAAGAAACACATTTCGGGGTGCCTGGGTGGCTCAGTCGGTTAAGCAGCCGACTTCGGCTCAGGTCATGATCTCATGGTCCGTGGGTTCGAGCCCCGCGTTGGGCTCTGTGCTGACAGCTCGGAGCCTGGAGCCTGTTTCAGATTCTGTGTCTCCCTCTCTCTGACCCTCCCCCGTTCATGCTCTGTCTCTCTCTGTCTCAAAAATAAACAAATGTTAAAAAAAAAAAGAAAAAAAAAAAAAGAAACACATTTCATAAGACTATAGCTACCATAGAGAGTGATTCCTCTGGTGGATCTGGGAAAAGTAAATTGAAAAGCTGTGGAGAGGATTCACCATTCCAGATGCCATTAACGACATTTGTGATTCATGGGAAGGGGTCACTATATCAACATTCACAGGAGTTTCAAAGAAGTTGACACCAATCCTTATGGATGACTTTGAGGAGTTTCAGACTTCAATAGAGGAAGTAACAACAGGTGTGGCAAAAATAGGAAGAGAACTAGAATCAGGAGTTGAGCCTGAAGATGTGATGAATTGCTACAATCTTGTGAAAAAACTTGAACAGATGAAGAGTTCTTCTTATGGATGAATGAAGAAAGTGGTTTCTTGAGATGGAATCTACTCCTAGTGAAGATGCTGTGAAGGTTGTTGAAATGACCATAAAGAATTTAGACTATTGCATATACTTATATGATAAAGCATCAGCAGGGTGTGAGAAAACTGACTTCAATTTTGGAAGTTCTACTGTGTGTAAAATGCTGTTGAACAGTATCACATGCTACAGAGAAATCATTCATAAAAACAGCAAATCCATGCAGCAAACTTCATTGTTGTCTTGTTTTAGGAAATGGCCATAGCCACCCCAACCTTCCACCATCCTCATCAGTCAGCAGCCATCAACATCTAGGCAAGGCCTTCCACCAGTAAAAAGATTACAACTCTGATTATGACATCTGAAAGCTCAGATGTTGGTTAGCATTTTTTTTTTTAGCAATAAAGTGTTTTTTAATTAAGGTCTATACATTTGGGTTCTTTGGAGATAATACTGTTGCATACTTAATAGACTCTTGTGTAAACACAAGATTTATATGTACTGGGAAACCAAAAAAAATTATTTCACTCACTTTACTGCAATATTCACTTTATTGCAGTGTTCTGAACTGAACCCATTATACCTCAGAGGTAGGCCTGTACACATAAAGCACTTAGAATAGGGCTTAGCAATTAATAAGCAGTTTCATAGTGATGGCCATTATGATTATTATTTACTTCTCCCTTTACCTCACTGAATGGTAAGCTCTGTGAGGATAGCAACATGTCTTTGATTTGAGGCTTTGCACCTCAAATAAGGATAATAGAGTTTCTCGCTTTCTTCTGCTACCATAATGGAAAGCCATCAAGAGATAATGAATGTATGAAAAGTATAGAACAATCATCAACTGTAAAAGATTTATTTTCCTTACCCACTTTTTTTTTTAATGAATCTGGAACAAGGGTCACTGGACTAACCTATGATTATTCGCATACTGCTCTTCACAGAAAAGTTACAGAAAATGTTAAGTGAGAAATAAATTTGCTGAGGCTCTAAGAAGCTAGAAAATGCAGGGAACATCTTCAGGTTACAAAATCATGCTGGTCGGTGATCAGCATTTTCCAAGGAGTATGTCAAATCATTGTTCCAGATGATACTAACAAATGTTTTCTGCTTTTTAGTTTGGGGTGGGAGAGTGGATCTATAATGAAATAAATTTGAGAAATACTAGATTAAACAAATCTAAACAAGTTCCTTTGTGGGATGACTTTTCAGAGACTTTAATAAGCTAATCAGCACCATGAATTTCTAGGAGGGGATCTCAGATTCAAGGGGACAGAATTTCCTAAAGCTATCTGACTTTAGAACACTTTTCCATCAAGGGTCTTGGGAAACAAGTGTTTCACTGTACACACTTTCAAAACACATGGTAGAAAACATTGATTCAGGCTAGCTCTCATGGATATAACATATATATTTTATGTTATATCCATGTCTGTAAATAACTTAAGATATTAAATAACTTACCCAATTGACACAGCCAATGCAAGAGTCTGAGTCCTGCCTGGATTTTTCCAAACAACCATACTAATGCCATTCTCTTCTTAAACTCTCAGAAAATAAAGGCCTGAGGCTTCTGATTTTGTTCCAAAGTGGTTTTCAACGTCAAATTCCAGATTCTCAAATTCTCAAGAAATTTCAATGCAAAGTTTGTGAAGAACATAAATGAAGTAGATTTCATCTTCTTTCCAGTCAAATTTTGAATGATCCTAACTTCTCTGAAGTTCTAAATCTAACCTCCCTCTCAAGACCTCTTCTTTCAATGCCTACATATAAGAGGAGCTCAATTAATACTCACTGAGCATTGAATCTTCCATAATTTTTCCTATCAGTGAGAGACCATCTCCTTCCCCCCAAAATACATTTTCTGTGCTCTTCAATGGTAGTTTTCATAACCTCCCATATAACTATTTATACACATTCTCTTTCCAGTACTAGATTACAAAATCCTAAAAGAAAAGATCTTTGTCTCATCCATCCCTATAAATTGATACCAAAACTTGATCCCAGGGAAAGAGCTCCTATAATCATTTACACATTACTATAAATTAATGTTCATCATTTCTCATCCCATATTAACCCAAGCAGATTAAATTTATGTTGCAGTAACAAACAGCCCCAAGATCGCAGTGATCTAAACCAATAAAAGTTCCTCACATGTGTTACAGGTCTCACGTGGGTCAGCAGAGAACTCTGCTCCATACAGTCATTCAAGATCTAAACTCATGGAAGGCTTGACCAGTAACCTCCTTGGTCACTATAGCTGGGAAGAGTGCTAGGGTCTCACATTCAGCATCTCCTGTCTTGACCCAGAAGTGACACAAGCTACTTCTGCTCAAAGCCTGTTGGTTAGAACCAGTTGTGTGGTCTTTCCCAACTGTGGAGCTGGGGAGGGGGGCAGAGGAGCCTAACCATCTCATGTGACCAAAAGAGAAGGAAAATCAGGTGTAGGTAAATTCTATAAGTCTCTACCATACTGTGAGTCTGTAAAAATTAAGCTTTATTTCTAATAATGGAATGAGGACATTATACCCTTATTAAATGCTTAGGGTAACTTGACTAATGAATGAATTGAAAGTTAGAGGTATTTCCAAGAACAGAGAGTGTTCTCTCTGACCTTGGGCAAGTTTGATCACCACTCTGGATCCTAGTTTTTTTTAGTCTGTAAGACAAGAGAGTGGATGACATTACTTCTAAGATCCTTTCTTGCTCAAATATTCTAATATTCTATGGTGTAGTAGGGGCATTTATCTCCCAGATTGCCCTCTTTTTATCTATAAAAGAGATCTTGTTAACAAAGGCCCAGCCACACTGGACAGAACTATATCTTGAACACCAGTTGTTTTTATGTCCAAAATAAATGGGAAACTACAGAGGAGAGAACACTGCAGAAAGAAAGGATCCAGAAATAGCCTTTCCTTTCAAGCTGGAGTCAAGCAGGAGCCTTGAGCAGACTGGAGACATCCACTTTGCTTTGGGGAGATGCCAAAGTTGTCTCTTCAATCAAAGAGGATTTTAAGAGGAGCACAAAAATTCTTTAACGTTCTCTGAGCTGCTCTCTGGCCCTGGCCCAGGAAAGAATGTTATTGTAACTGAGACGCCAGGACATCTGGCAGTGTTATATTCTTGTTTGGCCCAGTACAGCTCTTTACTTATTAAAGCCTCAGGTCTCCTCAGGCCATGGTTCAGTGTATTAATTTATGTAGTTTGCCTCCCTAGAGAAAAGACCGATTTGAATACCCTCAGCTTCATTATGACCAGGTTTGTTGCTGAGATATTAATGCTGAAGCTTTTTATTTCCTCTCCTTTCTTATTACGTCTGTAATAGGAATGTGGGGCCCACTCTAGGCAACATTCAAGATCCAACACCTCTCCCTTCCCCTTTCAAGTGCCCCTTTCTTGCTTCGCTGTACCAATATGAATTGGACTCTGGATTTAGTTCATTCCATTGTGAGTTAACAAACCTGATATTTCCTGAGTGCTAAATATATGCAAGTCCTATGTTAGTGTGAATTAAATGAGACCCAGTCCCTGCCTTAGAGGGCCTAGGAATGGACAGACAGTCCCTGACAATAGTTCAACTTATGATTTTTTGACTGTAGGATGGTATGAAAGCAATAAGAATTCAGTAGAAACTGTGCTTTGAATTTTGAATTTTTATCTTATCCTGGCTATACGTTATATAGTATGATATTGTCTTGTGATACCACAGCTCCCAGTCAGCCATGTGATCAGAAAGGCAAACAACCAATACACTTACAACCATTCTGTACCCATGCAACCATTCTCTTTTTCTCTTTCAGTACACTATTCAATTAATGATGAGATAGCCAACACTTCATTATAAAATAGGCTTTGTGTTAGATGATTTTGCCCAACTGTAGGCTAATATTAATGTTCTGAGCACATTTAAGGTAAGCTAAACTAAACTATAATGTTTGGTAGGTGAGGTATATTAAATGCATTTCCACTTATGATATTTTCACTTTAGGATGGGTTTATCAGGACATAATTCCATCTTAAATCAAGGAAGGCTTGTACAGGGGAGCCATACATGGAGACAAACTTCTCCAGGAGAGTGTGGCAGGTGCAGAACTAGAGATCGGTCCAAGAGGAGGGTTGGGGAGGAGGGAGTGGGCAACCCTGCCCAAGAGGTACAGGTGAGACAGATTTCTAGAGAAGGATACTTGACCCGGGTCCTGAAAGATAGGTAAGAGTTTAGCAGATATGGAAGGGTATGTGTCTGGGACAAAGTGTGATGGAGTAAAATAACATTCCATGCTTGAGGAACTTCAAATAATTTCAGTTGGCTCAAGCATGAATTCACTCAAGCATGAGTGAGAAGAAGTACAGAAGTGAGAAAGGAGCCAGATCATGGTGGACCTTGTTCTTTGAAAATGATTTAAACCATTGTCCTTCCCAAGAGTGTTTGGAGAATGGGTTCCCAAAGACCAAAATGTCTCCTGAGGTCCTAAAATACATTTTGATTGTCAAGCAGAGTCCCAGGGGAAAACAGCACTCTCACATTATATGTTTATTTACAAAGGGACCATTGGGAGGGGCATGGTATAGAATAGCCACAGGGAAAGTTCAGTGTCCAGGAGGCCAGTGGCAAAGGAGCTGTCATCACCATCAGGCTGAAGGGATGAGGGGACGGTGTAAGTCTTGGACCTCAGAAGGGGAGAGTCATGTAGAAGAAAGATGTGTAGAGTGCAACCAGTAGAATAAATCCCCCAAACACCATCTCCCTTTTCCCTCCAGTCTTCTGCCAAGTCTTATCTGTAGGCCCTAACTTAACCAGAAGCTAGAGTCCATTGACATTCCTAGAATCTACTTTGCAGGGTATGAAAGGCAAAATGCACCAGACAATTAAAAAGATGATATGCAGGCTATTGCAATAGAGAAAACATTCATAATGAGCAATGACTCAAATAACAGGAAAGTGGTCTGGGTTTTGTAGAAGCAAGTAAATAGGGGAATTGTGAAGAAGAGTGGAGATGGGTCTTACCTACATCATATGGGAAAGGGTGATTTTTTGTGGTCAGTCATTTCCCTGAACACAGAAGGATGGGAGAATTTCTTGACTGTAACTTGAGCATAGACCTCAGATGAAGTTCAATATTGTTGATTCCTCTGTCATTCAAGATGAATGTGTATTATTCATTCCTGAACATCTCGGAAGCAATCATAAGCCTCCTGAGTGGGACAAAGCAAAATCTGAGAAATAGTCTATCAAGTGGGAATGCAAGCTGGTGCAGCCACTCTGGAAAAGAGTATGGAGGTTCCTCAAGAAACTAAAAATAGAACTACCCTACGACCCAGCAATTGTACTACCAGACATTTTCCACGGGATACAGGTGTGCTGTTTCAAAGAGACACATGCACCCCCATGTTTATAGCAGCACTATCAACAATAGCCAAAGTATAGAAAGAGCCCAAATGTCCATCGGTGGATGAATGAATAAAGAAGATGTGGTGTATATATATACAATGGAGTATTACTCAGCAATCAAAAAGAATGAAATCGTGCCATTTGCAACTACGTAGATGGAACTGGAGGCTATTATGCGAAATGAAATTAGTCAGTCAGAGAAAGACAAAAATCATATGACTTCACTCATATGAGGACTTTAAGAGACAAAACAGATGAACATAAGGGAAGGGAAATAAAAATAATATAAAAACAAGGAGGGGGACAAAACAGAAGAGACTCACAAATATGGAGAACAAACTGGGGGTGACTGAAGGGGTTCTGGGAGGGGGGATGGGCTAAATGGGTAAGGGGCACTAAGGAATCTACTCCTGAAATCATTGTTGCACTATATGCTAACTAATTTGGATGTAAATTTTAAAAAATAAAAAATGAAATAAAAAAAGTCATTTGTATAAAATAAATAAGTTAATTAAAAATTAAAAAATTAAAAAGGAGTGCACATCCTGTGATGAGCACCAGGTGTTGTATGGAAGTGTTGATTCACTATATTGTGCAACTGAAACTAATATACTGTATGTTAACTAACTGAAATTTAAATAAAAACTTTAAAAAAAGAAAAAAAAAGAAATAGTCTATCAAGGATTGTTGTTGGCATTGTTCCTATAAAAATCAGTTGAACCATTTGTTAGGGGTGATGGCAAAAATCAGGGATTTTTTTTACTTGTTTTTTGAGAGAGATAGAGAGAGTATCTGTGTGTGAGATCCAGGGACAGGGGCGGAAGGGGAGAGAGAGAAAATCCCAAGCAGGCTCTATGCTCAGCACAGAGCTTGACATGGGGCCTGATTCCATGAACCTGGGATCATGACCTGATCAAAATCAAGAGCTAGATACTCAACCAACTGAGTCACCCAGGTGCCCCCAAGATCAGTTTTTTTTTGAAGTTATGGATATCAGGCATCTTACATGAAAAAGAGAAATATTAATATAGAAGGTTGTATTAAGTAGTCAGGCGTTGAAACTTGAGGGTAACCAGTCTAGTGGAATCCAGGTCAGTGGAGGAAAATCTTTCAGTTATGTAACACCACTCATTGGGTTTCTTAAAGCTAGAATGTCAGTGCTCTGGGGATGTGCATGGCATTGGTTACCTCTCATATATGGACATGCATGACCTGAGCATTTCACTGGACCTGCTTCCTTAGTGGCCCCGACAGCAGCTTGTCCAAGAAAACATCTGGCTTATGGTCTGCTACAGTGATGACTCCTCCAAGGCTTATATCAAGTCATTGGACTTTGGCTCTCAGGGCTTCTTCAAAGGCCCAGAGCAAGGCAACTTAGAGTTCCAATAGACAAGAATCTGGCTGGTCAGGTTTTAGTTCTCCATGACACCAGGTCAGGTGCAAGGGAGAAAAATTGAAAAACTTAGTGTGGAGTATTGTAGCTAGATACCTAAGGAAATGAAAAGAATTGAAAATTTGGTATTATTGACAATGTGAGCAAAGTGACAGGATCCAATCCAATTTTCAGATAGATACCACAAGTGGTTTTTCCAAGTGATGGAGAAAGAAGAAAGTCAACTAAATTTCTATCACATAGTGACAGAATTTGTTTATCAAATTATCTGCTCTTTATGTAGGAGCACAAAATAGCTCAAAGGCAATGAACAACAGGGCCAGAATCTGATAACTGGGAAAAAAGTGCTCTGGGCCATGCAGTTTTCTACTGACACAAAATTTCCCTTTACACTCACCCTCCTCTTATTCAAAAATAATCTCAAAGAAAGGCTATTCCTGATCTGCAAATAAGGATAGTCTTATCAGATATGGCCTGATGATTTATATAAATGAAGCAAGAATCATAATTTACCATTATATAGGTCTTCTTAGGTTTGCTCTTCTGGAAGCTTTCAAAAAGAATCTCAGATTGGACTTTTAAAAACCTTAGGAAGCTAGGAAGTGAAGGCAAGAACTTACCACAGATCTCGTCTGTAGTACCTATAGATTTCAGTGAAATCCACTCTTCTTGGGGTTCCAAAAAAAAATCCTAATTTGCTGGTCTTCCCAAATATGTGACTTTTATACTCACCTGTTACACTAGAAACTCTTAGTATAAGGCAGATATAAGGACAGCTTTTCCAAGACAGCTTTGTAAGCATTGGCTCCCTAAAGTCAACCTTTGTTTCTTATAAGTGTTTGGTCATGGAGCATCAAGGTGATTTAGTCAGTTGAGTGTCCAACTTCGACTCAGGTCATGATCTCACAGTTAGTGAGTTCAAGCCCCATGTCAATCCGAGCCTGCTTCGGATTCTGTGTCTCAGTCTCTCTGCCCCTCCCCGACTCGTGCTCTGTATCTCTCTCTCTCTCTCAAAAATAAATAAACAGTAAAAAAAAGTGTTTGGTCATATATGGTTAAATGAGCATCAGTCTCAAATATGTCATTCCAAGTAAGGCCATGGTTGCATGACTAATGTTTCCAATTGTGTTGCTAACATGGAAGACTGGTAAGGATTGAACCTATTCAAATAAGTATATTGCCATGAAGAGAGAATATTTAATAGTTCCTGAATGCTGGAGAGCTCAGGCAGGGAGAAAAAGTTAAATGTGTTATTTCTGGTTTTGGGTTTTTTTTTAATGTTTATTTATTTTTGAAGGAGAGAGAGGCTGAGTGTGATCAGGGGAGGGGCAGAGAGAGAAACAGAGACACAGAATCTGAAGCAGGCTCCAGGCTCTGAGCTGTCAGCACAGAGTCCGACGCGGGGCTCAAACCTGCAAACCGTGAGATCATGACTTGAACTAAAGTCAGACGCTTAACCAACAGAGCCACCCAGGCACCCCTGTCATTTCTGTTTTTAAAAGCATAATCTATTAAATTGTTATGAGTTATAGACAGTTTAAGAGAAAAGATACCTTAGTGGCTTCTTTATATCCAGAAAATGGGATATTAAAATATGAACACTATTTCTAACACAAGCCACATTCATCCTTCATCAGTCAGTACTATATAATAAATTCTCTTTCCACTGCAACTTGAGTCAGCAATCTCATGAACCCATCTGTTTTTTGACTAATGTCTTGGAAATTCTGATTCAGTCCATTTGTCTCTAAGTTGTTTAAGTGAGGCTTTCAGAAGTCTGTGCCCAAAAGTACCTGGCAAAGTCCCTTTCCTCGGGTCTCCTGTTGAAGAAAATCCACTTGGGCATGTACCTAAGTGGTACAGGCAAGACCACTCACGGAAGCATCAGAGTAAAGCAAAACTTATCTGTAGGTGACAAAAGACTCAAAATGATTGTAGTTAATTTATTACCGATCATGTTCAAAAGTGAAAGATCTGGGGTCATGTTGCTTGCTCAGTTGGTAGAGCATGTGACCCTTGATCTCAGGGCTGTGAGTTCAAGTCCCATGTTGGGCACAGAGCTTACTTTAAAAAAAAAATCAAAAATTAAAGATCTGATGAAAGTTCATTATAAGAATAATGTAGCTGAAAAGTAAATTGAGATGTTTCTGTGGTGTGCAAAACAAAGTGAATCTAAGACATGTTTTAGATAAACTATAAACATGATGATTCGTCCTATTTTCAAAGAACAGTAGATATTGCATCTTTTGTTATTTTTCAATCTTTATTTATTCATTTTGAGAGAGAGAGACTGAGAGAGAGAGAGAGAGAGAGAGAGAGATTGAGAATCTCAAGCAGGCTCCACACTGTCAGCCCAGAGCTTGACACGGGGCTCAGTCTCTTGAATGGTGAGACTATGACCTGAGCCCAAATCAAGAGTTAGATGTTTAACCGACTGAGCCACCCAGGCTCCCCTTCATCTAACTTTTAAAAATGAATGAACATAATCTTTAAGAGAAAAATATCATCAGATATAGCATGTAATAATCCTGGGACATAATATACAATGAATATTAAGTGCATAGTTAAAATATACCAGGAATATACTGATAGCATCAAGTAAAGAGATTCAGTAAGTGTGGAATAGGTCCTAAGTATCTGTATATTAATAAAATTCTGTAGGTAAGTAATGTGAATCCTCACTTGAAAACCACTGGCCTGGATGCTACATTCAAATTAAAGAAGTAAAGTTGTTACCAAATTAACATTAAAAAAATAAATTATGACAACAGTATACTGTTGTTTAATATTATGCAAAGTAGCACTAAGACTTTCGTTAATAGAAGCATATCACAGATGGGGAGCCTAGATAGCTCAGTCCGTTAAGCAGCTGACTTGAGCTCAGGTCATGATCTCAGGACTTGTGAGTCTGAGCCCCGCATCAGGCTCTCTGCTGTCAGCAGAGCCTGCTTCAGATCCTCTGCCTCCTTCTCTCTCTGCCCCTCCCCTGCTCACTCTCTCTCAAAAACAAATAAACATTAAAAAAAATAAAATAAAGAAGCATATCACAGACAATGAAGGAGCTTCCCATACATCATATCATTTCTAAACATTTATATTAGTAACATTTTACCCATACGGATTTAACCTAGGGAAGGTTAGCTATCTTTTCTGATTTGACAATGTTTTCCATACAACTCATCTATGGTAACATATCAAATAAGCCTATCTCATCTATGGTAACATATCAAATAAGCCTAATTATTTCCAGCACCTCTCTTCTCATAAGGGAAAAGAACAAATTGCTTGCGATTTTTCTGGGGACCCTCTGGGAAATCTTAAAGACAGACTTAAAGACACCATTTAGGATTCAATTTAGGAAATGCAAAATACCAACACTTGTCAGGAGAATTTGAACACTGGTTAAAATTAGGTCATGGTGGGAGTTGGGGCGGGGGGGGGGGGCACCTGGGTGGCTCAGTTGGTTGAGTGTCCGACTTCAGCTCAGGTCATGATCTCGTGGCTTGTGAGTTCGAGCCTGGCGTTGGTCTCTGTGCTGACAGCTCGGAGCCTGGAGTCTGCTTTGGATTCCGTGTCTCTCCATCTCTTGGCCCCTCCCCTGCTCATGCTCTGGGTCTCTGTCTCTCAATAATAAACAAACGTTAAAAAAATTAAAAAAAAAAAAGATTAGGTCATGGGTTACTGAGAATAATACATGGCTACGAATGTAATCAAAGTGACAGTAACAGAACTAAAAAGCAAACATAGGAGATACTGTGATGATAAAGAACCTAAAATAGCTCTTTCGGAAGTGAAAGACTTTGTTCTCAAATAATCACAGGCATGACAAAGTCAACATAAAGCACAGGAAATTATTCTTATAATACACAGAATCTTTGTCCTCTGCGCAGATTACACAGAAGGTACCAATAAACTTTGATAAAGCAACCAATAATCTCAGAAAATCTTGTCATTTTGTTAGGGAAAAATCTGTTGTATCATGGCCGACAGGACTGATAAGGGAATTTCAGTCCTTGCCTCAAGACGTCCCTTCCCCTTCCCGGTTCTTGTTCCCACCCTGCTTGCTTCAGGCGCCAAATTACTACTAATGAGGAATGCGGAAATGGCAGACTATAAATTATTCCCTCTGTTGATGCTCTGGGCTCAGATCTCTGGAGAATGATCTCCTCTGGGCCCACCAGTGTAAAATAAACCTCTTGCCTTCCAAGATCTCTGTGTGCTGGTTCTTCTGCTGGATGATCCAGACCAGTTTCTGGAACAATTTTAATTGAGAAAAAAGCAAATTCTAGTTTTCATCAGTACAATTGGCGCTAAAGATTTAGAAAAAAAAATTTTAATGTTTATTTTTGAGAGAGATAGAGTGCGAGTGGGGGAAGAGCAGAGAGAGAGATAGGAAGATACAGAATCTGGAGCAGGTTCCAAGCTCCACACTGTCAGCACAGAGCTGGATATGGAGCTCAAACTCAGGAACCGTGAGATCATGATCTGAGCCAAAGTCGAGGCTTGGTCGGTTGGGCAACCGACTTTGGCTCAGGTCATGATCTCGTGACCTGATTGGGTTCATGAGTTTGAGCCCTGCATCAGGCTCTGTGCTGACAGCTCAGAACCTGGAGCCTGCTTCGGATTGTCTCCCTCTCTCTCTGCCCCTCCTCCACCCTCTCTCACTCTCTCTAAAAAATGAATAAACATTTAAAAACAATTAAATTTTAAAAAATCTTGTAAGTAAATTATAAACCTTAGCCAACTTTGATCATGTCAAGTAAAATTCCCTTCCTTCAAGCTTTCTATAAGCTTTTATACTTATTGAGGTTTATCCTAAAACTTCCTATTTCTCATTTTGGAACAACCAATCATTTTACTTTAGGACAAAACTGCTGTCTCTTTCTCTCTCTCCCCCACCCTTTTTTTTTTTTTTTAAACAAAAACAAAAACACACCCCCTTTAGTACAATTTCTCAAAGTGGCAAAAAGTAAACATGTTTGTTAACAAACCCAAAGATATAGCCTCTCTGTATCCTATGAGAACTTTAGAAATATTCATTTCATGTAAGTGCTTATTTATCTTTAAGCCAATCAGAATAGAGTTCTTTTAAGAGATTTTATAATCTAATTTGATAATACCATCTGAATTTTAAAATATATTATAAACTCACAGACACATATACACATGAATCCAGATAGTGTATAGATTCAATTTTAAATTTCACATAAACACAGATATAGAAAACTTCATATCAAAGAGCTGTTCTCTTATTGGGTATAAATTCTTAATCGATTTGAGCTAAAAACAGACCAATTGACAATGGAAAAGAGTAACACGATAGATTATCTGTCATCACTCACCCATCAGAGACAAGAGCTCTATAAACCATCAATCTATTTGCAGAAATCACAAATGGTCAGATCATAAAACTGGATGAAGCTGAGATTAGACATCAAGCAAGTAAAGGTACCTCTGCTTCCCGCAAGTTTGTGTTCTGCCACTCCACTGTCAGGAAAGACCTACATGAGAACAGTACCAGCTTTTTCCATAAAACTGAAAATCCTTTTCAGATTTCTTCCCATTACTAAAAACAGGTACTAATGTAAGTCTTTCATAAAAGCAAAATGGCATAACTCGAATTTTGGGAAAGTGGACATGTTCTTTGTTTTATACCATTTCAGTTTACAAAAGATTTCATAGGAACGCTCTACTTTCAAATAGTGGGGGAAAACTGTCCTCAAAAAGAATCAAAATAAACTCCTTACTGTACTGTCAACGGGCAAGAGTCTGCAACAGGACTTGAAGTCAGACGCACCAATGGGTCCCCCAGTCACCAGTCACAAATGGAGCACAAAGGGTCAACACAGGGGTCTGGTTACTTGGGTGGAGTAAGTGAGCATCTGAAGGAGAAACCCAACCCTATCTGCGTCATGGCACCAAACTGTCAAAGACAAAATGCACTGGATGATGGAGGAGGTGGGTTGATTCAGGCTGTTGCAATAAGGAGAAAGTCTTTTAATGGGGAATCCCAAAGAAAAGGAAGAAGATCTGGGGTTTTATAGAGCCACGTAGGTAAGGGAATTGTGAGGAGCAGTGGAGGCTGTTGTGATCTAAGTCATAAAGGAAGAGGGAAGGGTTCTTTGCCTTCGACTGTTTTCTGAAACTCCAAAGGGTGGGGGATTTCAGAAAACCAAAGGATAGGAGGATTTCTTAACCATTGTTGTTTTCCTTGGGCTCAGGTAAAATTTAACATTGTGAGGGCTCATCAAACAAATACACGTAAGCTGATGGTTATTATTGTTACTTTAGTGGCTTTGACTTTGGCACCATACCACAACAATCATTGTAATCCATTATAAGATGCATCATCAGATTTTTTTTTACTGTATATAATTCAAACACTAACATTTAAAGGTGATTTATCTTTTGAAACAGGCCCCATGGAAGCACGTAGCTTGTGCAAAAGCCTCCACAAACTGCTGGAGCTTCGGGGCCTTGAGGGTTAGGTGAGAAAAGGTGAGGCTGGAGAGACAGCTAAGGACAGGGTGAGGAGTGCCCTTTGGGCCCCTTCACTAGTTAACAACCCAGGCTACAGAATAAGGGGCATGATGCCATCTTGCTAAGAGCCTGAGACTTGGGGCCAACCTCTCTGGGTTTGGAACCAGATTTTGCCTCTTACTGCCTCTCTGATCTTGAGCAAGTTACTTAACCTCAGTTGTCTTTAGTTGTAAAATGATACTAACAGCATTGGCTTCCAAGGACTTTTGTGATTTAACACAAGTAAAACACCCAGAACTGTGTCTGCAATGTACTGTTAGCCACAACGACTACCAGAAATTTGATTGTTGTTGTCACTCTTTTCTACTTTTCTTGGTTAAGTGTTGCTCTCTGGGAGCACTGTCACAATGCTGATATTCTCCTATAGGTGAGGCTCATTGACCCAGTCGGGCTGGATTTGGAGTTGTGGGGTGGGTAAGGGCTCCACTTGATACTGCCTCTGCATAGCTATTTAGGCAACAGTGACTAGAGTAATTGATCAAGTCAAAGAGTGAGGTTTTGGAGATCGGGGTGTGGGTTAAGTCCTGTTTTTGTGAAACAAAGTGTTAATAAGGGTTTGCACTATATGGCTCTAGGAAGCTTCCCTTGACATCAGTATCTACCCAGTGCCCCTGTCTAAACTTCTGCTACAGTGAAAATGGGGAGTTCAAGTGAAATGGACAGGAAGAAGCACCAAGGGCCTAAATATGCCTGAGGCTTGGAATGCACAGAAAGTCATGAAGCAAAAGCAAAACGTTCAGGGTGCGCCTGGATGGCTCAGTCGGGTAAGTGTCTGACTCTTGATTTTGGCTCAGGTCATGGGATCGAGTCCCATCTTGGGCTCTGGCACTGAGTGAGGAGGCTGCTTGAGATGCTTTCTCTCTCTCTCTCTCTTTCCCTTTGCCCCTCTCCCTCGCTTGCACACACTCTCACTTTCTAAAATAAAAATTATATATATATATGTACATATATACATATATATATTTAAAAAAATCAAAGCGTTCAGTTTGTTTATCGAAATACATAGTGTGTTTCATCAAAATATAGAAATTCAAAGAAAAGCAGCATCTCACCCTTCTCCTAAGGGTAGACACACGAAAGTAGATTTGAAGATTCTTGTCTGACACAGAGATTGTTCCAGACTTCATTACCAATGCAAACTTGATTTGCATCTAGTTCCCAGTCCAAGAGAGCTGGTGAATTATTCTGGAGCCTGAGGTTTCTTAGATCACTGTGCAAGTGCCTGCTGGCTGCAGACAAGAGCCACTAACATGGTTCAAAGCCAGCTCTGTCCCGTCTCACTCAAGAATGGCACTGCTGGGGCATGGAGCATGGACTGAGAGGTCAGCAGGGACCACCACTGTCTTTGGAAGTCATGCAAGCAAAATCCCCATTCTTTCCCCATTACTGACATAAACTGTAATTTGTAGCCTGAAAACATTAGGGTGAAATATTCACACACGCACCCTATCCCCCAGCTCCTGCAGCTGCATGGAGGACAAAGAGCAATGCAGAAACTGAACACCCACAGCAGAAACATCCATAGAAAAATGCCTATTTCCAAATTAATTTGGGTAGTGTCACCATTTGCTTTACTGCCGTGTCAAGCTCTGTGTCCAGGGGCAGAAATGTTGTACACAAATAGATTGTTAGTACTGTAGGGAGTTGAAGTTTACTCAATCATTATGAGGGCCATGGCCTTCCAAGCTTTTGACCATGACCCGGAGTAAGAAAAACACTTCCTATTAGGACCCAATGCGCACATCCATAACTGAAGCAAGATTTCCATGATCTAAAAACTCCCACCATGGCTCAATTCTAGCTATCATCCTGATGTCACCAAAACACAGAACACGGAGTCAGTGAGAGATGCACACAATCGGGTGTTGGCACACAACTGCTACACACCCACAACAGTAACAGCATAATTAAGACAGCTGAGGGGCGCCTGGGTGGCTCAGTCGGTTAAGCATCTGACTTTGGCTCAGGTCATGATCTCATGACTCGTGGGTTCAAGCCCCGTGTGGGTCTCTGTGCTGACAGCTCAGAGCCTGAAGCCTGCTTTGGATTCTGTGTCTCCCTCTCTCTCTGCCTCTCCCCCACTCATGCTCTGACTCTCTCTCAAAAATGAACATCAAAATAAATAAATAACTTTTTTAAAAAGACAGCTGAACAGTATTGCAAACAATACTTTCAGAAACCCTTTCTAATTTCCAAAATTTGTAAAACAAAGAAGAGCATCAACACAAAATGCCTGAAAGCGTTCTTCAGATAATTTTCTGGTCTGTGGAAGTCTTTTTCAGTAAGGCTGAAAGTCTCCCTCATTATTTTAACTTCTGTTGAGGACATTCCAAGAAAGATGATCCCTCTCTTTTACATCATTGCCTTCTCCAATTTTTCTCTGGTCCCACTTTGATTCAGCCCAGACATTTTCTTTGGAAGCAGTTTTAGCAAAGCCCTGACAAATTAAGTTTAATAAGCTATAAAATGAAGAGTGTGTATGTGTGTGCTAAATTCACATGACTCTAGGTATTCTGAACAAATGTGGCCATTGGTAGCTCTTCCTTAGGCCTTAAAATTATTGTGCAAATAAAAGAATTATATTGCTGTTTAATAAACTACCCTAAAACTCAGTGGCATTCAACAATAAGCATCCATATCTCAGATCTGAGTGTTAGCTGTGGAGACTATCTGCTCTTACCTGGGCTTACTCTTGTGTTTGTGGAGCAGCTGGGGGCTCCTAAGCTATGTTTGCATGGGGCGGCTTTTCTCCACAAAGTCCCTCATCCAGCTTGTGGGATCACTGGACTAGACTCGTAGAAACACTCCTCGGGGCAATGGAAATAGCTCAAAAGACAGGAGGAGATTTGAAAGACCCATTGAAAACATCACTTTTGCCTCCTCTCTATTAGCCAAATCAAGTCACAGGGCTAGGCCCAGAGTTCAAGGGGGGGGAGGACACCCCACCCACAGAGAGAGGGTGCTACAAAATGACACCACAAAGGACATGGTTCCAAGGAGGGGTGAAGAATTAGGGCCAGTGGTAGGCTGAATAATGCATGCAGAATGGCACATCCTAATCCCTGGAACCTGAAAATATGACCTCATATAGCAAAAGGACTTTTCAGATGTGATTAAAGTAAGGGTTTTAAGATGGAGAGATTATCTTGGATTTTTGGGTGACCCAATGTAACCACGGATCCTTCTAAGAGGGAAGTAAGATCAGAATTAGAAGAAGAAGACGGGGGTGCGCCTGGGTCGCTCAGTCTGTTGAGTGTCTGACTTTGTCTCAGATCACAATCTTGCGGTTTGTGAGTTTAAGCCCCACATCGGGCACTGTGCTGACAGTTCAGAGCCTGGAGCTTGTTTCGGATTCTGTGTCTCCGTCTCTCTCTGCCCCTCCCCTTCTAACGCTCTCTTTTTCTCTCAAAAATAAATAAACATTAAAAAAAAAGAGAGAGAGAAGAAGGATATGGGAAACAGAAGGAGAAAAGGTGATGTGATGCAGGGCCACGAGCCAAGGACTGAGGACAGCCTCCAGAAGCTGGAAAAGGCAAGGAGACAGAATGTCCTCCAAAGTCTCCAGAAGCAATGTAGCCCTGCCAACATCTTGATTTTAGACTTCTGACCTCCAAACTATAAGAGAATACTTTTATGTTTTTTTAAGGCACTAAATTTGTGGGGTTTTTTTTTGTATGGTGGCAAATGAAAAGCAGTACAGATTTTGGTATCTGAATGTGAGGTGCTGCTGTCACAAATACCTAAAAATGTGGATGTAGCTTTGGAATTGAGAGCATGATTTAAAGTTTGAAAAAGACTAGATTGCCTTGAACAGACTGTTAGTAGAGATATGGATGTTAAAAACTGCTTGTAAAGGCTCAGGAGGAAATGAGAAATATGTTGTGGGAATATGGAAGAAAGGAGATTCTTGTGGTAGAAAGGTTAGCTAAATTGTGTCCTATATTTATGTGGAAAGAATTTGTTAGTGATGAACTTACATATTTCACTGAGGAGATTTTTTTTTTTAAGTTTATTTTGAGAGAGAGAGAGCATGTGTGAGCAGGCAAGGGGCAGAGAGAGTGGGAGAGAGAGGATCCCAAGAAAGCTCTGTGTATTTGCACAGACCCTGACACAGGGCTCAAACTCATGAGCCATGAGATGCTGACCTGAGCTGAAACCAAGAGTCAGACACGTAACAAACCGAGCCACCCAGGCACCCCAGCTGAGGAGATTTCTAAATAAAGTGTTGACGATGAAAACTACCTGATTCTTATTGTTTGTAGTAAAATACAAGAGGAAAGAGATAAATTGAGAAAAGAAATGTTAAGCAAATGGAACCAGGAATTAATAATTTTGGAAATTCTCAGCCTATCCAGATTACAAAAAAGACCAAAATTAGGAGACTTACAATCAGGAAAGAAAGCCTGGAGAGGAAGCTGAGTGTGTGGGTGGGCAATCTTCTGGAAGTACCTGGGAAGAAATAAAATGTCACTATATTCTGTCTCACAGAGGGCTCCTTGAAGAGATAAAGCATGTGACTAATGGATTTCCTCAGCCATCTCATGGGCCTATCCAGGAAGAACCTGTAGAGGAGACTTTTGTCTAATGGTGGGAATCTCTGTAACATACATGGGAGACCCACAAGGTTCTTGATGATGTTATATAAGAAATGTTGTCACTTTGAACCAAAGGGGACACAGAGGGGACAAAGTAAAAAAAAAAAACACTCTTGGACTCCCCAACTTCCATAGGCAGGAAACAGTTGGATCAAACTACTTAAGTGAAAACATGTTCTACTCTTCATGAAAAAGAAAGAATGACTCAGGATAAACTCCCATCCTCAGGGATTTGAACCAAAAGCCACAGAGGTTTTTAATCACAGCCCTTGAAATAGTTTTCACAGGTGGATTTCAAAATTGTTTGGGATGAATGACTTCTTCTTTCCCTCTATTTTATTCCTTTTTGAATCGGAATGTCTATAACTATTGTCCTAGGTCTGTCTTATCATTGTATTTGGGGGAGCCAATAACTTGTTTGTTGGTTTCACAAATCTATGGATGGAGAGGAATTTTGCTCCAGAATGAATCGTACCCAGAGTCTTACTCATTCTTGATTTGGATGAAGTGATTTGGGACTCTTGAACGGATAATATTCAGAGAGATTTTGAGCTTTGGTTTGATGCTGTGACAGGTTGAGAATCTGGGGCATAATGGAAAGGGGTAAATGTATTTTGCTGTGGGATGGATGTGAATCTTTGGGGGCCAGAAGGTAGAATGTGGTAAGCTGAATAAGGATCCTTTAAATATGTTCACATCTTAATCTCTGGAACCTGTGGATGACCCTCTAAATGGCAAAAGGGAATTTGCACCTATGATTGTTAGACTATTTAGATGAAGAGATTATCCTGTATTTTCCATGTGGGCCCTAAATATAATCACAAGGGTCCTTATGAAAAAGAGGCAAGAAGGTCAAAGCAGGGAGAAGGTGATAGGATAACAGAAACCGGGATTGGAGTGATGCAATGAGGAGCCAAGGAGTGCCAGAGCTTCTAGAAGCTACAAGAAGCAAGGGGCAGATTCTCCCTTGGACCATCCAGAAGGAACCAACTCCTGTTGACACCCTGATTTTAGCCCATTAATACTCATTCTGGACTTCTGATCTGCACTGTAAGATAATACATTTGTGTTATTTTAGGCCACTATGTTTGTGGTAATTTGTTACAACAGCAACTGAAATATATATATAGGACCAATATAGGACCATTAACACAATGTTATGTAGAAATAAGCCTAGCTCCCCCACTTTTACATACACAGTAAAACTTTGGTTTGTGAGCATAATTCATTCTGGAAACATGCTTGTAATCCAAAGCACTCATACATCAAAGAGAATTTCAAAAACCATTGGCTCAGTTGTGATCATGTGGTATTCAGTATCAAGTACTACTCTTATTGCAAGACATTGCTTATTTATCAAGTTAAATTTATTAGAAATGTTTGCTCATCTTGTGGAACACTCACAGAACAAATTACTCGCAATCCAAGGTTTTACTGTAATGCCATCTTAAGCATTAGAATTATTTTTTAAATATAGGCTGTTATTTCTAAATATAGAAATATATTTAAATATAGGCTGTTAATGGGGCACCTGGATGGCTTTGTTGAGCTTCCGACTTCAGCTCAGGTCACGATCTCGTGGTCTGTGAGTTTGAGCCCCGCATCGGGCTCTGGGCTGATGGCTCAGAGCCTGGAGCCTACTTCTGATTCTGTGTCTCCCTCTCTCTCTGCCTCTCCCCTGTTCATGCTCTGTCTCTCTCTGTCTCAAAAATAAATGTTAAAAAAAAAAATTTAAATATAGGCTGTTAATATAGGCTGTGCATTCAAAGATACGCACTTTGTGGACATTTGACATTCTCAAATGTGACTTGGTCTTCTACTGGAACCAGCTCATTTTCCAAGAGAAAGCATCTTTACTTTAAAAATGAAAGTCAATGATAGAGTGCCTGGGTGGCTCAGTTGGTTAAGCTTCCAACTGTTGGTTTTGGCTCAGGTCATGATCTCAGGGTTTGTGTGTTTGAGGCCTGTGTTGGGCTCTGTGCTGACAGCACGGAGCCTGCTTGGGACTCACTCTCTCTCCCTCTCCCTCTCTGCCCCTCCTCCACTTGTGGTCTCTCTCTCTCTCTCTCTCTCTCTCTCTCTCTCAATAAATAAATAAATTAATTAAATAAAATGAAAGTCAGTAATAGGATCTGAAATACAGAAATCTATAAGCAACTGTAAACACAATTAAAAAGTTAAAGTAAAAAATTATATGTGATGGAACAAAAATTATTGATGTAGGAACACTGGGCGTCACTGAAAGGAATTTTGCAGTTACAAGGCCCCCTCCTCCCTTTTCATTGTTGCTTGTTGGAAGCCAGAAAATCTACATCATAAAGGTGGAAGCAGTAGGAAAGGAACAAGGAGAAAAGAGAGAGAAACAGAGTTGGAGCAAGATGCCCTGGAGCTTTGTAGGCTGTGATCAAAGTGGATAGAATATCGAGAAAGGGAATTTTTAAAAATATATTGCTGTAAATGATATAAATGGATCCTCTTTAAAGTTTTCAGGCAAGACAGAATAGCAATATATACAAGTTTTGGATTTCTTCTGTGTGTTGGAATGAAGATACATAGTACATATCTGTATTGTTATTTTGGATCCTTTCTCAAGAGTTACTTTATCATTGAGGAGTACTTTGGTTTGCAAGTGTTAGAAAAGGGAGATAGATTATATCTTAACAAGTAGGGAGGGATTTGTTTCCCTCACATAACAAGAAGCCTGGAGGCACATGGTTTTGGGAGTGGTTCTTCAAGAGCTCAGGTTATTTTCATCATAAGTACTGATCACCTGAGTGGCTTTTACACTTAGACTTATATCCTATATTTGAATGATGGCTGCTACAGTTCCAGGCATCATGACCTCATTCAAAGGCAAGAAGTACAAGGGTGGCCAAGGTGAGCACCTATCTCCTCCTACATCTCTATTAAAAGGAAACAAATCATTGTTTTCAGCATCCCTCACCACACTTTTCCTTAGATCTCATTGGCCAGAACTGGGTCACTGGTTGACCCAACACCCAGTACTTGTAGACAGGAGAATGCAAGAATCTGGCTTTCCAGACTGTAGTAGCATGTAGTAAAGAAAATGGGACTGGGAATGGCTTTTGGATGGTTCTCCATTGGGGTTTGAGGAAATGAGCAGTCTCTCTTATTTTCAAGGGGCTCCTGGTTGGTGGTCAGCAGATTTGGGAACTGAGTGAGGGCTACAACTCTGTTGTGAGGTCTGGCCTCCAGAGAAAAGCCACAGCAGTGCTTTTCAAAAATGCTGGCATTCCCTTCTCCAGTGGGCTTCTCAGTGCTGAGACAAATATGTCTTCTGGGGCATCTTGGAGAACATACTATTGGAATAGATAAGTAGGTGACACCTGCTGAATCTTTTATGTCATTTTCCCTAAATTGTTGGATTGCTTTCCCTACATAGTATCAAGGTATTTCTGGCATGTTGCCTTCATAAGAACTTCAGCATAGATCTTAAAAACCAAGACTCTAGAACCAGGCTAACTGATTTGAATCTCAGCTTCACCACTTATAAGCTGCATGTGGGAAATTGTTGTGTTGCATCCACACGACTCCTGAAAAAGAATGCTACGGGCACCAGTGACAGTCACAACAAAGTTTATTGCAATGAGAGGCAAGGCCTACCAATCGGGACGGACACTCTTGACCAGAGCGTGGCTTCGAACGGCCGGGGTACAGAGTTTTTATAGCCAACCACATCATCTTATCATCAACTGGGAACAGAACAAAGAAATAGTTCCCAGATGGGGGTAGAAACAGTTCAGGCATGCCCTTGCCCCAATCCAATCAAACACTAATCCAGTTGATTTTCCTTGAACTTTTGTTCCGTTGATTGATAGGACAAGGCTGTTATCTCTTAACCTACAGTGTCAAAACAAAGCTGTTATTTCTCAAGGCTACAGGTTAGCCCTACACTACAATTTAACCCTTACAGTTGAAGCTCCAAATGCCTCAGTTTCCTCTTTTATAAGTAGGCATAATACGTATCTCAAACTTATTCTTAGGATTGAATAACAATATATGAGAGTATTGCCTTTTTTATAACTTTTCTTCTTAAAATTTTTTAAGTGTTTATTTTTGAGAGAGAGGGTGGTGGAGGGGCACAGAGAGGGATCTGAAATGGGCTCTAAGCTGACAGCACAGAGCCCAGTGCAGGGCTTGAACTCATGAACTGTGACATCATGACCTGAGCCAAAGTCGGATGCTTAACTGACTGAGCCACCCAGGTGTCCCAATATGTGAAAGCATTTTAAATAGTGCTTGGTACCTAGCAAGAGCTACATGTGTGTCAGCTAGCATTATTATTTATGCTCCCCATGAAGTCTGGATTTCAGCACCAACTGAGCAGATGATTAATATTATCCCCAACTGCTCACATAAGCACTTTGGGTCTAGAATTTTGATAACTGCTTCCATATCAATAGAGTCAGCCCAATCTAAAGCTGCCTTCTTCCTTTTTTGGTCTAGAATTTTCAGAATCTCTTGCCACATGTATTTCCCGGACTTTGCTCTTACAAGTTAGCAGACTGTCAAAACTCCATGTGATGGTTAAGTTTTCTTCAGGGTTTATCTTTTCATTTGGTCTCTTGAGGTATGCTAGGAACCTCATCATTGCCTTCATTTGTTTGGCAAGGGAAGCCAACACATAGAGGGGTGTGATGTACATTAAGTCATCTGAATTTTCTCGTGTCTCTCCATTCAGTCATCAGAGTCCTACTCTGTTCTAATCAATGTCCTTGGTTTCAGATAAAAGAGTGTTTAGGCTGTGAATTTAAGTGATTTTGTAATTCAGTGATCCACAGATCAATTTTTGTTTTTAGTTTTCACCTATCTTGACTTCTAGTTGCTAGAAAAAAGAAACTTTATTGTTATTGTTGTTGTTTGGTTGTTTAACTGTATTAGAAATCACAGAGAAGTCCCTCATGTATATGTCCTTTGAGCTGAAAACTTAGGAGTTTGAGCTGAGAAATTAGGAGTCAGAGCTCATTGTTCTCTTTCTCTAAGCTAACTCCAGGAAAAAGAACAACAGCGACAGCCACTTTACTCCCACTTTAGTTCTTGTGTTCCTAAGCTGCTACTTGGTTTCCCCAGAACTGTTTTCAAAGGGTGCTTCATTCTAGGTGAGCACAGTGTTAACTGAATAAAGCATTTTGCTACTCCATGCCCTAAACTGCCTTCATGAAAACCGTGTCAACCAGCTGGACTTTCAATCCTCCGTCTTATTCAAACTAGATAACCCAGCCATAACTTCTTCTGTTTTCCTGAGGGTTTGTGTCTGTCGATTCTAATGTCTGTATCAGTCAGGCTACTTAACTACAAGAAACAGAAACGTACTCTACCTGATTTAATGAGAAGAGGAATTTATTTAAAGGAAAGCTTAGAGTTGGGCTCAGGGGCACATGCGTTTAGAAACAACGGCTCAGATCTTTTCGTAGAACTGGTAAGGTGAAGACACTGCTTTCTCTACCACTGTATACGAGCCATGCCGGCTTCCACTATCAATACCATGGCACTGGTCATTGTTACCACTGTCAGCAGCGCCATCTCAAAAACTTGATCACCTTTGCCATTGGAGTCTTTAACTTCCACAGGGATTACATAGTACATAAATCCCAAGCTTTTAAAGATAGTTCAGGTCCTGAGCAGGAAAAAAACAAAACAAAACAAAACAAAACAAAACAAAACAAAACAAAACAAAACAAAACATTTTTATTTCACAGAGACCTGCTTTAAGACTGAAGCACATAGTCCCAGCTTTATAAGGTTTACGTACACAATTGTTATTTGTTGCTTATAACTTTCATACAACTTGAATAGGTTAAGAAATGTGATTTGTGTTTCCTACCTTAAATATCCCCTTTAGATTTTAGTGTACTCTTCAGAGTGATTTCTGCCCTGATCTTCATTTCTTCTTAGTTTCCTGGGGGTGGGCATCATACTGTAATGGAAAGATTTGAGCTCTGGAGTTTGGAAAACTTTGGATTCAATCCTGACGCTGGCCCTAATCAGCAGTGCCTGTTGGTGGGCATATTACTTAATTTTTCAAAGTCTTGGCTGTTTCTTCTATAAAATGGGTATAGTAAATCTGCTCCATGAGTTGTTATGAGATCAGTATAATTCACACAGAGCTTAGTAAGAGATGCTGAGAAACAATGGGCTTGATTGTGTAGACAGAATTGTGTTTTCTACATTTATAATTGAGCAATTATCTAAAGTATGTTACATGGGACGAATATATGGAAAGAAGTAGAGCAGACTTAGCAATACCAGCAGACACTGTTGCATTGTTGTGAAGTAATTCCAAACATCTTCCTTCTTTTAACCTAACATCCTTTGTTCACAAGTGGTGGAAATGCCAAAAATCAACCACAGTTCATCCGGTAAGCATGACCTTGACCATCAGCAGCCAGGGCTTTCACTATTGAAATCGCGCTGTGTTATTTTCTTCCTCTCTAAGTTTATAATGAATTCTCTCTTGAGAGGACGTGATGAAATACACAACTCCATCCTAGTGAGTATCTTTATGTTCATAAGCAGTATCCTTTAGTAATTATTAACTCTATAAGAAAAATACTTGAGATAGTATTAATTTCCTTCAAAGGCATTGTAAGTATATTATTTATATAAATAAATAGAATCTATATATATATAACACAAATATATTTGTATCATATAAATACACATAATGTGTGTACATATGAATATTACACCCTTAAACTTTATTTCTCTATATATACATATATTTTTTAAAAGGTCCTGAAATAATCACTGTATGTAATATCCTCTATAGCAGTGGGTCTGTGATGTTTAAATGACTGATGTCTTTCAGAAATCTCTAGGCAACCCGGTGGTACAGTTATTAACCACCTGCAGGAACTTGGCTTTGAAGCAAATCTACTAGATTTAGAATTTGTACCATCCATATTCAAAGCCCAGAAAGTCTTGGCCGCCAGATGTCACTCTTCTTCTATTTCGCTTCTAGTGCCCTAAGCACTGTGAGACCTTATTTTCTAACAAGGGACTGAGAAAAATACGTGCCTCGCAACGTTCCTGGGATTTCACCAAAAGGTCTTATTAAGAGGAATAGTCCTGCCCTTACAGATTTCCTTGTGGCTCTTGAGTATCACCTGAACAGTTTCAGACAGCTGAGAATTGTGGGCTCATCCATTCAAAAAATGTGAGAGCTGTTTACTTGAGCTTGAAGTAAAAGGTAGGACCTAATGTGCCTTGAGAGGAGAGCTAGCTAAATGTAAGAGAGGCCATGAGGTGTGTTCTACTAAGATCCTGGGGGCAGAAGTTTTCCCTAACCACTTGGGTGGCCCTGAGAGCTCACTTACAAAATGAGAAAGTGGGGCTAAGTCATTTCTAGGGTCTAAAAATTCCATGATCAGTTTTTAAATGCCTCTGTTGAGGATTGTGGACAGTAGAGTGGGGTGATCTAAATTTAGGACAGAAGACCCTAAGGAGGACAGTGAAGTAGAGATGGAGAAATCCCACAGGGAAGGTAAAGGGAAGTTGAACCTGATGTAGTGACTAGTTACAGGTCCTGAAACTTGCTGCGGTTATGAATCCTGTCATTTTGACCCCAAGGTGATCCACCAGGCCACTCTTCTTCCATTCTAGATACTACTTAACAATGATCTATAATGCTCAGCGATGCAACTGTACAACATTGTCTCTCCCAGGGTTTGGTTGGATTTAATATGTCTTCTCAGTCAATGTCTGTGGTACCTTCAGGGCATGGGATGTGTTTTATTTCGTTTTGAATTTACAATAGTACAATGTTCAGCTAGCTCATCCGGAGTGTTTGTAGAATCCAGGGAGGGAAGGAAGAAAAAGAAAGAGAGATGGGATTCATTTATTGAGCGCCTACTATATGCCAAGTATACCTAAATACTTTTCGCATATTTTATTTCATCTCCAAAATAGACTCCTGAGGCAGCATCATGCTCATAGATAAAGAGGCTGAATTCAAATGGCTAAGTGACTTGTCCAAGGTCAAAAAAACCCAAGTGGTAGAAGGCTACCTATAACCCATTCTGCAAAGGACACTGAGACTCAGGACATTTATTAAAGTTGCATGCACCTGTAAATGGGTGAGCCCCAGTCTTCCCTCACTGGGCTTCACTGCTGGAATGCCCCTAGTGTTTAAAAGCCCCTGGACTGCACCACTCGGGAGGATGCTTCATCATATGAACATTTGCACACTAACCCCGACCTTGCTAGAATATTATTTATGGCCACGATTAACCTGTCTCCCTCGCTCCTTTCTCCCTTTGGGCTGCGGAATTGAAAGGTTGCTAGAAGTCCTCTCCCACAGAGTTGAGAGTTTGCAGACGGCCCCTGAAAAGCTGGGGCGTTCCGAATTGGCTGAGCGCTCTGCCTGGGAGGGCGGGGAGTTTGCCCAACGTCTCTGACCAGAATCCTTGCCTTTAGGAGCCGAGAGCCCAGAAGCGGGGAGAAGTTGGAGAGGTTAGGCAGGGGGGTGTTGGAAGAAACTGCGGACAGACCCTCGCCCTGGTAGGCTAAGCCCCCGAGGAGTGTTTCTGCCGCGTCCGAGCCGTGTGTGGACGCGCCGCGCGCGGCCCCGCCAGGGCTGGGAGTTTGTAGACCGTCCCTGCCGCGGCCCGCTCGGCGGCGGCCCTGCGGCTCCGGCGGCAGCCGCGGCGGCCCCGGGCGCGATCCAACCCAGGTAGCCGCGCCGCAGGCTCGGGGCGCCGCGACCCCGTGCCCCGCCGTGTCGTGGGCCCCGCGGGGACAGCGGCTGGCGGGCGCTCCCTGCTGCTACTGCTCAACAAGGAGGTGAGAGCTACTGGGTCGGGGAGATCGCGTCGGGCTTGCCATCCCCGCGGGGAGATGCACGCAGAGGGGACCACAGAGGGCGCGGGGAGCTGAGCGCGGGCGGCGAGAGCCTGCACCGAGGGCGGCGCGGCCAGGGGCTTCCGCCCGCCGCCTGCGTGGGTGCCCTGGCTGCAGCCGCTCTGCGGGACCCGGGAGTGCAGCGGGGGACGCGCCTTGAGGCGCCCACCTGCCCGGGGCAGCCCTCCCCAGGGGAGGCAGGAGGCCCCCCAGGGCCCTTTAGGAAAAGGAGTGACCAGAGGAGGCTTTGGTGGCGCGGACCGGAGGCGAGCTGCCGGGGATGGCAGATGGGCGCTCGGACCTCGGAGGAGGCTGGTGGGGTCGCGCTGCGGGTGTGGGCCGAGCTGGGGTCCCCGGGACCCGGGCGCGCAGGGCGGGCTCCGCCACCGGCCAGGGGAGAGGAAGAAGGGAGGTTGGCCCCAGGCCCAGAAGAGAAGGGATGCGGCGGCCGGAGCCGCCGGGCTGGGGGACCAAGGAAGCCCGAGGAAACCCCCACCCCTAGGGGCCAGCCTCCGGCCCCGCGATCCCACCCGCGCGCTCCGCCAGGCTGCCTGGCCGAAGAGGCTGCGGGGAGCGCAGAGCCCACACCCGCGCACACACTCCCCGAGAGCATGCTCAGTGCGGCCCTGGGAACTTCCTGCCGAGTCGCGAGCCGCCCCGGCCCCCTCCGGGTCGGCTGCGAGCTAAGTTGGGGGAGACCGAGCGCGTGGGTGGGGGGCGCGGCGCCCGGCTGTGAGCCCTTTGGTGCCCCTGGCCTCTGCCTAGCCTTTGCTCAGCTCCCGACGCTACTCGCGCCGGCCGCCCCCGCGGCTGGGAACGGGGGTGTGGATGTCATCCCTCGCTCCCCGAGGCCAGGTCCGAGGCTGGGAGGCCAGAGGCCTGGCGGTGCGGTCGGACCCGCTCTCTATGCACTCGCTGAGCGCGCGGACCTCGCGCAGGGAGCAGACTGGGTGGAAGGGGGTGTGTGAGCCGGGGACGTTCGCGCACACACTTGCTGTCACACACAAAGCCGTGGTTTCGTAGCTACCGCGCGCAAGAGGGAAGAGGTGGCGCTTGCATTGTCCAGCCGCGTTGCGAGCGCCAGCGGGGTGCTCTGCGGGAACCAGGCGATGCTTGAGGTTCTCAGATGCCGGGGTCGGGGTCTAGAGCCCGGTGCTCCTGGTTCTGACTGCCAAGCCCCGCGCAGGGGAGGGCACAGTTTGTTTGCACCTGGCTGTGGCCGCCCGTTTAGGGAAGGTTGGGCATTTATGGAGCTGTGAAGTTGGGGAGGGGAAGGCTAAGGTTTGTACCGGGCTCGGTGGGATGGCCCGGTGCACCTGGAAACACAATTCAGATTCGAGCATGAGCAGCAGGATCTCATTCTAAAGAGAGGCAAGTGGGGGGCTGGTGCCCCTGCCTGTGTTCATTATCAGGACCTGAGCAACTTGGCTGGGTTTTACTCCTCGAGCACCCCCTCCCCACCCACCACCGTGTTAGCTACTGCATCACCCTTATCCTGATCCTTGATGCAGGATCAGACCTGCCTTGTTTTGATTCAATAAAACAAAAAACAGTTTTTCGCGATGGGCAAGCCCATCACAGATCTGACTTAATAAATGAGTTTTCACCACCACCCCCACTTTCTGCTTTCCTACAAATTCTTCTTGTTCTTGTTCTTGTTCAGGGCTGAGGTAAGCAACCTTAACTTTGTCAGGATTAGAGTGACACTCCATTTTCTAGAGGCCTTTTTAGTTTTCTCCCAGTTACCAACTCAATATAGTCAGAGTGAAGTGGAGAGGTTCTGAAAAAGGCCATGATAGAGGAGGGTGAAGAGGGTGACCCTTCTGCCCCTTCTAGGTGCTGCGACAAGAGGAGAAGCGAGTGCCTCTGCCTGACACCCACACTCTGGCAGAGCTGGGTGCTGGCTTTTCCTTTGGTCTCCACCTTTGTTCAGCTTGCCTGGGTTTGGGACACTTGTGACCAGAATCACTAGGAGAAAGGAGTCTGCAGGCCTGGGTTGGGGCTTTGGGGGTTTGCACCTACAGGAGCAGTTGCCGGCTGGTGTTAAGGCGGACTGCGATGGCGGGAGACTGGGGGCTCAGACTCTGCCCGTATCTGTCAGTGGCATCTGGGTGCTCCAGCCGTGCTGCAAAGCAGCTCAGGGGCTTTGTGATCCCAGCAGTGCACATTTCAAGCGCTTTGTGTTCCAAGTGTGAATAGAGCAGACATATACACTCACACGTATGTATGTATATGTACATTCTCATAAAGAAGTATGTGCCTATGCAATGTTCTTCAGTAGCATCTTGGAGCTGGAAGGGACCTCATTTCAGGAGAGCACAGGAATTCAAATTTTCTCCCTTCCCATTCAGTTTCTCAGTTTAAAAATAACTAAGCCAGCCTTCTGCCCAGCTGGCCTCCAAAAGCATCGAAATGCTAGTCCCCCTGTGATTCTAGCCCAAGGGGAGGCCTTTGGTTCCTCCCTTAGAAGTGTGGCTCCTCAGGGTCCATTGTAGATGTCCCTCACTTAACATCACCTTTCCAAATGCTCCATGTGGCTTGGGATCTAAGTCATTGCAGAGTCACCCTCAGATTGATTTTGGCAGGGGACAGACAGTGACCGGTATGTGCAGCAGAGATGTCCAGAAAACTGCATAGAGTGGTCATCATAAGACTTGGGTTGGGAGGTTCATGTCCTCTCTCACACTTGTGATCATCCAGGTGGGTAGTTGCCCTGCTCCTTGCCAAAAGATGTAAAAAGTAGTGGGTACTCATTTTATTCCCTCCTCCTTGTGTCTTTCGGCCTTCTGGGTCCAGAAAGGAGGGGTGGTGGTGGGGGGTGGCTTTCTTTGTTGATATTATTGTAGTGAATATCAGGAAAGCATATACTGCCAGGAGCTTTGTCTCAGAGGGTTTATTGTGATGAGTGTCAAAGTTTGAGAAAGGGTCCTTGTGTCAGGTGATCAGTTAGTTGATAGTTTTGGCTGAAGGAAGATGTATGTGTTCCAGAATCCAGGTACTTTTTAAAAAAGAAAGGGAATAATTTTATATTGGGGGAGGATGCCATTGTGGGTGACAGTTGAGAGGTTTGGGTCACAAATAAATCTGGTACTTGTCAATGCAAGTTTTACTAGGCTGCCTTTAAAGTTCTCAAGTGCTTTGAAGTATAGAGTCACTCCTAATAACCAGAAGATAATTGTACTTTCTAATTTGTTTGAAATTGAGTAAAGATCTCCCGACCCTTGTTAAAGTTTCTTTCTTTAAAGATTTTTTTAAATGTCTTTGTTTTCTTTTTTTTTTTGAGAGAGAAAGAGAGAGAGGGAGAGAACTAGTGGGGGTAGGGCAGAAAGAGAGGGAGACACAGAATCCAAAGCAGACTCCAGGCTCTGAACAGTCAGCACAGAGCCCAACATGGGGCTTGAACTCACAAGCCGTGAGATCATGACCTGAGCCAAAGTCGGACACTTAACTGACTGAGCCCCCAGTGCCCCTTAGAGTTTCTAATCTAAGTCTTGTCTCTGTGGTATCTTGCATCTTGTGTCAACATCAAAAATCTGAGCATGGTGTGACCTCTGCCAGCTGCAGGTGTGTTCATTGAGTGTTTATATGGCAGCTGCCATGAGCCATGCCCTGTGCCGGTGCTGAGTATAAAGACGTCCTTCTTCAAAATTACCTTCTCACTTTTAATTTATCTGACCTTCTCTTTCAGTGTGTTAATGCAAACTAATAGCTCTTGGAAGGTCGCCAAGTTGGGTCCCAGGAGCCTTAGTGCTTTTAACCATGTTCTCTGTCGGCTGGAAGCATGGGGACTTGAGCTGTGTTTGCCCACTTGGGCTGTGTTATTTATTTTTTCTTTCATTGCTTAAATTCATGTTTCCCCGACTTTGTCGCATCTGGAAAGCTGTATGTGTGCAGGAGAGGGGTTGGAAGAATCACTTTATTTCTTCAAAATCCCGGAGCTGTCTTGTCTGAATACATAACTTTCTGCAAAGAGAACAGGAACCTTTCTGTCGAGGCCGTTTGTCAGGTCTGAAAAATCTGGACAGGCCATGGGGATCAGCTTTCATGGCTGGGTTTGGTGGGGTTTTCCCTGTAAACTGCCCCAACCCTGCGATGCTTGTGTTAAGGCCTGCTGGACCTTGGCCCCAGCTGGGGAGGTTATATATGATGGCTAAGGAGTATTTCTCAACCCTGTTGGCCATGCATGAATTTAGGAGTGAGGTGTATCTAAGTAATTTATTACTTGCGAGAGTTAAATACTGGTGTTTGCATTTGATTCACTTTTTACCCCTAGAATAGAATAACAGCGTCACTTTTGCATCCCTCTGTGATTTTTGTGGCTGGCCCTGGAGGGAACGTGTGCCACCCACCCACTCCTGTCTAAGCTGCAGTCCTTAGTGTTGTAGTTCTGAGCACAGACGGCTTCTAAGTCCTGTCATGCTGGTGAGATGCTTTTCATAAGTATCCTACACAGAACAGTCTTCCACTATAATAGTTTTGGAAGTATAATAGTCTTTCATGTCTCAGTCCACCCATGGAAGTGTGTTGTGTTGGTGATCATCACAGATATTATGTGTCTTAGTGGAGAAGTGTCAAGAAGAGGTGAGCAAGAAAACAGAGATGGGATGAAAAAAAATTACCTTCTGTAATTGACATGGTTGCAAATGTTTCTTTTGTATTTCCTTTACTCTTTGCTACGACAGTAAGGTGGATACTATTGTTATCCCCATTATATATATTGGGAGACTGAGACCTTTGCAAGGTCGTGAAACCTGGCCCAGGTCACAGCTGGCAAGTGGCTGGGCCAGGATTCGAACCCAGGTGGTCTAGGTCCGGAGTCCATACTAGCTGTGCTATGCTTAATTAAGGCTAGCAAGCTCACCCTGTTCCAGCCAGCCCTTCCTTTCCAACCAAAGCCAAGAGGAAGCTTAGACACTCAGGGGTTGAAAAGCAGCTCAGGGAGATTCCTCCTGATTCCTTCTCTTTCTAGCTGAGGGCATAGAGGTGCAGAGGGAGAAGGGCTTATCAGCCAGTGGGCAGTAGTGACAAAGCTGGGTTTCACTTCTGACCCTTGGTCTGTAGGAGCAATTGATAACAACTGATAACAGATGTGTACCTGCTTTGTCTTCAGAAATGATTCAGGAAGCAAATGTGATAGTTTGTCATTTGACATCTGTCTCTCCCATCCTAGAACCCTCTGTAGGCACACATCCGACTTCACCTTGGAATCTGGTGGGGAGCAGGTGGTATGTCCACATCTTTTTACCATCCCCATGTGGGAGAATCTGAGCAACTTATATTATACCTTTAAGTGAGGTATTCCCTTCTGAATGTTAAGTTTGACATTTTAAATACACAATGGAATACTACGTGGCAATGAGAAAAAATGAAATATGGCCTTTTGTAGCAACATGGATGGAACTGGAGAGTGTGATGCTAAGTGAAATAAGCCATACAGAGAAAGACAGATACCATATGGTTTCACTCTTATGTGGATCCTGAGAAACATAACAGAAACCCATGGGGGAGGGGAAGGAAAAAAAAAAAAAAAAAAAAAAAAAGAGGTTAGAGTGGGAGAGAGCCAAAGCATTAGAGACTGTTAAAAACTGAGAACAAATTGAGGGTTGATGGGGGGTGGGAGGGAGGGCAGGGTGGGTGATGGGTATTGAGGAGGGCACCTTTTGGGATGAGCACTGGGTGTTGTATGGAAACCAATTTGACAGTAAATTTCATATATTAAAAAAAAAAATAAAATAAAAATAAAAAAAAAAAAAAAAAAAAAAGAAAAAAAAAAAAAGTTTGACATTTTAAGAATACAGTCTGGAATCGATTTTACATTTCACTCTTAAATTCTCTCTCTCTCCTTTTCTGTGTGTGTGTGTGTGTGTGTCTGTCTGTTTCTGTCTGTCTATGTGTGTCTCAGGGCTTCTGGCCCCACTCAGCATTGATTTCCATTCTATAGGAGCATGGGGTAGGCAAGGGGTGACCTGGCAGAGGCCTCAGGGCTTCTAATAAAGGGTCCATGAGGACAGTCCCACAGTGTCTGTGGATTCCTGGAAGGATTGCTGAGGCCCTGAAAAATATTCCTCTGACCACTGGAATTACCATACTTGGTGGAATCTTGCAGTTGGATGCAACAGCAAGCACCATTTCCTTTCATTTTATTCCTTGCGTATGACCAGCATTGCATTGGGCATCCCGGGGCTCCTGCCTGTTCCAGATTCTGAGTGTTTCTGGTTAATAAGTAGTCCCTAGGTGCTCAAGGAGTTTAAAGTCTAGGCCTGGTCAGGGCCACACAGAAGAGTTAAGTTCAGTTAGGAGGCAGTATGCAAATGAAGAACACATTAAGTCAGCCCTTGTGACCACTTTGGGCCTCAGTTCTTCTGTGGAAAAGTAAGAGGGGATTGAATGAGCTCCAAAGTTCTGTTCAGTCCTAACGTTGTATAATCCCATACATATGGCAAAGGAGGTGTGGCATGAAGAAAGAAAATTCCCTTACTGAATAAAAAAAGATTGAGGAAAACTCAAGTTGTTTTTGCTTTTGCTGGTAGACTCCCTGTAGTAGACAGTTGAAATGCTTACCTAAGAGGAACCTACCCTCTATTATCACTATTCTTCTGGGATGTTTATTTTTGTATATTTAGAAATAAAAAGCCTTGGTCCTTACTACTACGCCTAGAAATAACCTGTTTCCCCTAGTGAAGCTGTTTTTTCCTTTGGGAACTTGAGATTCAAAGAGCAGAAGATGACCAGGCTCGCGGAGTTCTGTGGTTATGTGGCACTGTGCCCTGGGGAACGAGGCTAAGGATTTACCCTGCCGCAAGCTGGGCCAAATTCTGTGTACATACGTTCATTACAGCTTCCCCGCCAAACAACTACATTAAAAGAACAGGCAGTTTGATATCAATCTCCTTGTAGGTCCTTTTTTTTTTTTTTTTTTTTAACCATCTGTTATTTTCACTTCCGATTTTTTTAATTTACTAGTGCTCCTGCCAGTGAGTTTTCTACATGACCGACTCTTTCTCTTATGCATGTTTTTTTTAGGAGAGCTCCACCTCTGCCTCATGCTAAGTAGGATCTTTCTGTGTTCCTTCGGTGTGTTTCTTGATATTTCTTTCCTATTTCTGTGGGATTTCCCTCACCCCCTCTCCTGTAATTTTTCAGAGCCACCAGGGTTAGAGGCAGAACTAAGTGGGGATTTGGAGGGGAAGGGCCTCCCAAGGGGACATTTTGTGGGTGATCTTTCACTAGCCATCATTTAGGACATACAGATGTAATTCTCTTAGGTGAATGTTACCATTTTTCTTCTATAGTTTCACCATTCCTTTTTTGTTTCTTATTTAATTTTCTGAGGTCCAATAAGCTTCAGAAAGGGAAAGTTGTTTCCTAGGTTGGCTAAAAAAAACAATGCATCTAGCCCCAAGGACTTCTCAGAAAGGAGTATAGAGCTCTAGAAGGCACCCTCCCACAGGACCTGTGCCCCTGGCCGCTCACATAATCAGCTGGGCATCCTGGCATCCTGGGTAAACTTCCACCGTGACAGGCGGGCCTGTCTGCAGTTAGCCGGCTGTCTACGTGCAGGTCAATTCAACGTTCTGTGATTCTGGTTCTTCATGTGTCATACGAGGCATCTCTTAGCTTCTCCTACATACGTGGGATTCTTCTAGTATGCCTTCTTGGCTGGGTTCAGCATGCTTATCTAACTCTTCTTTCCTTTACTGTCCTTAATATTCTAGGTGTTTTCCTAGTTTTGAGGGCCTCTTTGGTTGTGCTTGTTTACAGTTCTGTTGTTTAAATCAATCAGAGGACTTTTTGTGGACATTTTTTCCATAGTGAGAGCACAATTCTTGGGCTCATGAAACCCAACAAACTGGTACTACTGTGTGAAATTGTGTGTGTATTCATGTCTACGCTGTTAGCACTCTTTGCCTCATTGTTCTGTTATCTACAACAAGAAGTAGGAGTGGTCAGATTGGAGCTGCAGATCTGGAGTAGCCCTCAGTTAAAAGAAGTCTCCAGAAAGTTGGTGTGGAAGGATTTTGTTAATACTGTTTTTCTCCTAGCACAGGCTTATCAGCTGTAGCTAGGATGTCTTTGGAGATTGTATGGCTAATGATTTTATTACACTCTCCTATAGACTGCAGTAAAGTGTTTTCCATGATAATGAGTTGCTTATTCTATCATAGTGCCTTTTCTCTAATTGCCCCTAAAACAGAATCAGATACAGCTTTCCATTTTTGATGCCGTGCCTGGTTAGTGTTCTCCGAGTTCCGGTTTCTTCCTCCCACTCCAGTGACTTTGAGAGAGACTTTTCTGTTTCCTCATCGTCAGCCTTTAGTATGAAGATTATAAGATTACGCAATCTTTCTATATATAACCACAAATTTAGTGGCATAAAGCCACACAAATTTATTGTTTTATATTTCTGTAGGTCAGAGAGACAACACAGGCCCCTTCAGCTAAGACCAAATGTCCACTTCTTCTGGAAACTCTAGGGAAGAATCCACTTCCTTGCCTCTTTCAGCTTCTAGAGGCCACCCACATTTGTAGGCTTGTGCCCCCTTCCTCCGTGGTCAGAACCAGTGATGCTGAGCTGAGTCCTTGTCCCTCTGCCATCAACTTGGCTCTCTGATGATAGCTGGGAAAGGTTCTCTGATATTAAGGATCTATGTGATTAGATTGGGCCCTCCCGGATAATCCAGGATAATCTCATCTCAAGGTCCTTAAGGTAATCCTGTGTGTCCTGTAAGGTAGTGTGTTCACAGGTTCCAGGGATTAGGACGTGAACATCTCTGGGGCCATTTTTCTGCCTCCCACAGTGCTCTAAAATCTTTGTAAAGAAGTTTGTATGTTTGTTTGTTTGTTTTACTGTTTATGTAGATCTCCTTCTTTCTGTTGAGGAACTTTACTGTCATAGGAAATTTAGGCAAATTCCCCTCATCTTTTTGAATATATTAAAGTCAGCTATTTGCAAAACACTGTATTTAGGATTTAAGTCCTGCTTTGGTTGGACATTGAGCTATGCACATTTATGTGTCGAGCCTTGTGTAATTATCACCAGTCCTACTTCTGTGAGGAAACTGAGGTACTAAGGAAACTTGCCCAGGGTCATGAAGCCAGAATGCAAAAGTGGATCTCATTGATTGTGAAGTCTGTGTTCTTTTCACTCTGTCTTTCTGCCTCAGAAGTGATAATGGAAAAACAAAATGAGAAATGGTAAGGGAAATGTAAAATAATGTCAAATTTCTCTACTTCTGCCAACATGATAACAGACAATAAATATTGCCTGTGGTAGATTAATTGCACTGATGGCCCCAGTTAATGGCTTCCCTGTCCCTACACTTTTTGCCTTATAACTCTATAGTGCCCTTTTCTTTCCTCCCCTCTCCCCCCCCCTCCCCGGGAGTGGCCATGTGATGCTTTGGCTAGTGGGATGTTAGCAAATATCCTGTGAACAGAGTTTAAAAGAGCCTGCATGTTTCTGATTGCCTTTTACACAGCTGGACTTGCTCTCTTAGATCCCTGCCACCACCTGGCAAACATGCCTAGGCTAGCCTAATGGAGAGTTCTGAGAGACACACGGGATGAGCCAAACTGTGTCAGCTGAGGCAATCCTAGACCAGCCAGCCTCCAGCTGAACTGTTGGGTGCTTAGAGTCTCCTGAACATGCCTTGGCAAGGTCAGGTGAATCTGTCCTAGATCACCAGAACCATTCAGCTGACCTGTAGAGCTGTAGAAATAATCGATGATTGTTGTTTCAAGCCACTGAGTTCTAGGGAGCTTTGTTACACAGCAACTGCTAACTGATACACCCCTCATCTCAGATGTTTGAATAGCATAAGAAGTATTTTTAATGTCTGTTTGAATATCATTTTGGACTACTCATAACTAATTAATATTTTTATATTTAAATGTTTATTTGGGGGGGGAGGGGCAGAGAAAGAGGGAGACACAGAATTTGAAGCAGGTTCCAGGATTTGAGCTGCCCGGCCCAAGAGCCTGATGTGAGGCTTGAACTCACGGACTGCGAGATCATGACCTGAGCTGAAGTGTGACGCTTAACCGACTGAGCCACCCAGGCGCCCCTAATTAATATTCTTTTAACACATTTAATACATTTTAAAATATTCTTTTAAGGTTATAGTTTAGGCTGGAGAACTTGCCCATTGTATCTACCCTTTTTCTTTTTTTTCTTTTCTTTTCTTTTCTTTCTTTTCTTTCTTCTTTCTTTCCTTCCTTCCTTCCTTCCTTCCTTCCTGAATGTCCTTTAAATTCTTATCAGTTTAAGTCCAAAGCAGACTTGCTTTTCCTCCTCAAAGTATTTGTTATTTCTAGTACAGTGGGTTTGACCCCAACCTACAGTAATAAACACATATTAATTCTTAACTCACATATACATGTATGTAACAGTAGGAAGAGTTTCAAGAAACAGTAGCTACTCCCCTGCCACTGATGTCCTCAGATGTTTTCTATTCCAGGGGGGCCTGGTCTCTTGATTTTGGCTTAGATTATGATATCACAGTTTGTGGGTTTGAGTCCCGTTATCAGGCTGTGAACTGACAGCACAGAGACTGCTTGACTGCTTGAGATTCTCTCTCTCCCTCATTCTCTGCCCCTCCTGCACTGTCTGTCTCTCTCTCTCTCTCAAAATAAATAAATAAACTTAAAAAAGATCTATTCTATTCCATTCCATTCCATTCCATTCCATTCCATTCCATTCCATTCCATTCCATTCCATTCCATTCCCTTAAAAAGTGCTGGTCAGGAGACAGCACTATGGCCTGCTGCTTATTTTGTAAATAAAGTTTTATTAGAACACAGCTACTCCTATTTGTTCATGTATTTTTTGTCGCTGCTTTCAAGCTCCAATGGCAGAGTTGAGTAATTGTGACAGAGATCATCTGGCCTTCACAGCCTAAAGTATTTACTACCTGGCTCTTGAAGAAAATGTTTTCTGACCCTTGCACTGAATTGATTTCATAACCCATCAGTTAGTTGCAAACCTTCATTTAGAAGACACTGTTCAGGTGACCTTTAGCTCTTCTGATACTCTTCTGCAGGTTACACTAAACAAATCTGGCACATGTGAAAACTACTTCTTTTCCTGGGTCATACTCAGACTTTCTTTTCTATTAACTTAGATTCAACAATTAAGTTTTTGTGATTTAACATTATATCCGACTGGGTTATATAGGAAACTTTTTAACCATTTCTAAAATGTTTCATTTATGGGGCGCCTGGGTGGCTCAGTCGGTTGAGCGTCTGACTTCGGCTCGGGTCATGATCTTGCAGTCTGTGAGTTCGAGCCCCGCGTCGAGCTCTGTGCTGATGGCTCAGAGCCCGGAGCCTACTTCAGATGCTGTGTTTCCCCCTCTCTCTCTCCCCTCCCCTGCTCGAGCTCTGTCTCTTTCTCTCTCTCCCTCTCTCTCTCTCAAAAATAAATAAACATTAGAAATTTTAAATAAATAAATAAATAAATAAAATGTTTCATTTTAAGAAATATTATCCACCCCCTGCCCCCTTTTCAAATGTAAATGAGGCTTTCTTGTGGAAACTAGCTGGAATTAAAATGGACACAAATTCCATTCAAGTGCTAGTTATTTATTCATTAGATTGCAGCAGTGCTTTTTTTTGTAATATAATGGAGTCCATTAGTGGAAGAGGTAGAGAAACAGTGATCCTGGCCTCTTTCACCACACCTTTCTGGCAACTGGTCCTTATTGCCACATTTCTGAATTAGGGTGCTATTATTCCTGAGCATAATACAATTTAAACACATTAAATCATGGACTTTTGGGGTTGGAAACACTTTGGGAAAAAAAGTGTTTTTTCTTTCAGACCCCTGCATTGGGCCCTTAAAGGCCAAATTTTTCTCACACTTAAATTTTCCAACTCTGTCAAGGAAGGACAAAAGTGTTATTTATGTTGTAGGGCTAACGTGATTGATGAGAAGGAGCTGAGGCAGGAAGGGTTTCAGAATGATCTGGATATATCTTTCTAGAATCTGAAATGCCAGGTGAAGAATGGTCACTGGCTCACTTATTTATTGGCAGTAAAAAAGAAATCAAAACAAATGAGTTTCAACTATAGCATGGAGAGTTTACGTAAAATCTGAGAAATGTCCCCCAAATGAGGTAGCTTCTTTGACGTTAGAATAGATTCTCCTGAGAATTTTTTTTTTAATTTTTAATATTTATTTTTTGGAGAGACAGAGAGAACATGTGGGAGAGCACAGGAGACACAGAATCCAAAGCCGGCTCCAGGCTCCAGGCTCCAAGCTGTCAGCACAGAGCTGGACACGGGGCTCACACTCACAAACCGTGAGATCATGTCCTGAGCCGAAGTCGGATGCTTAACAGACTGAGCCACCCAGGCGCCCCTCTCCTGAGTATTTTTGATCCTAGCTGCCTCCCTTAGTTCAGGTGGGTGGTTGGACAGTTGTTATTAGTAAGACCCTCTGGCAACAGAAACCTGATGGAGCTTGCTTCAATAAAAGTGGAGAATTCACATTAGGGCTCCAGGAGCAGGAGGCCACAGTCCATCTTAATTCTCCCCCTGCTTTGTGTTTTTGTTTGTTTGTTTGTTTTTTGTCCCAAGGACAGGACTCTTGGTAATAGCATTAGCTACAGGGGAAGCCACCCAGAAAGACTAATCTTTCCCTTGTAACACAAATTCCAGTTTCCTGGGCAGTATCTCTTCAGTGGCCCAGCTTGACATCACCCAGAAGTGGCCAGAACTGGAAATTGCATTGTGGATTTGGGCTAGCTCCAGGGAGTCTTATGGGGGGCTTTTTAGAAATTTCTGGGGGTAGTTTTTGTTGTTAATGATTGAGGAGTGCTACTAGCATTTATTGGTGGGGACCCAGGATGCTAACCATCTATGATGGGTAGGACAGTCTTGCACTCCAAAATGTATCCCATGTCCCACTATGAGACAGTCATGGACAACAAAGCCTGTTTACTACCAGAACCTAGAAACCTATTTTAAAAGAAAACAAAGAACATTTTGTATGTTTTACTTAGCATTGACTTTCTCAGCTGAGGAAGAAGGATTGTGCTTTGTTTTGTTGGGAAATTTAGCAAGAGGTGTTTTCCATTTTGGAAAAACATACCACCCATGGCATCACCATGTTACCGTGTCAGTCCACATTTGTAGCTGACCTATTTGTTTTTTTTATTTGACATTAATACAAAAACATCTAATGACCCCATTATGCCTTCTAGATTTGTCTTGCCCAACTAATTGCATATGGAAATACACGTTAGGTTTGTTATCAGTTATTTTCCTTTTATTCTCATTTATGTTACTCTTAGGGCAACAAGTATATATGTTTGAAATTGTGTTTAGGAGGGTTATCTAAGGATTTGATTTCAGTTAGTAAAGGGATATTAGAAGTTTGTATAAGCTGGGGACTTTAAGGCTGATAGAGTTTAGAACACGGCACTAGGAGAAGTCATTTGTAAAGTCATTTTTTCCTGTAGCCTAATGATTCAACTGAATTAAATACTCTTGGCACTAACCATTTAGAAAAAAAAAAAAAAAGTGTCTCCTGCCTTTTGTGTAGCTGACTGTGAAAAAAGGAATAGAGATGTTGGCCCCATACTGCTTCTGTCTGTGGATGGTGGACTCTCCATGGTGCAGACCCTCCCCCCGCCCCCACCTCCACCTGCTCTGTGGTTTCTGGCTCCTGCTGGGCCAGGGCTTGCTTGTGGGTCTCCTCATCATCCTCTCCTGTGGGAGAGCCATAGGAATAGAGAATGAAATCAGATTATCACATAAGTTTCATGTGAACTACTGCAGTCCACTCTGTCAGGTTTCAAGCTCAAGCTGTGAACTTTCATGGGAAAATATTCACATCTTGATTTTCACTAACCTCTAACCAAAATGGAGCAGTCCTTAGCTGTTGAATATTGGCTATAAATTGCAGTAATATTGGTATTGTCTATGACTTTGTCACCCGTAGAAATTCAATATTTTCATATCATAGATGTCTGACAGATATCTGAAAATATCAATACTCATTATGACTTTAAAACTATGGTGGCTATTACACCTGCTGCTAGATAGTGTTATTTATTTATTTAAAAAAATTTTTTTTCAACGTTTTTATTTATTTTTGAGACAGAGAGAGACAGAGCATGAACAGGGGAGGGGCAGAGAGAGAGGGAGACACAGAATCTGAAACAGGCTGCAGGCTCTGAGCGGTCAGCACAGAGCCCGACGCGGGGCTCGAACTCACGGGCCGTGAGATCATGACCTGAGCCGAAGTCAGACGCTTAACCGACCAAGCCACCTAGGCGCCCCTAGATAGTGTTATTTAATGAATGAATAAAGGAGCATATGTGTTATTATATCACAACTGAAAAAATATTTTGGTAACTGTATTTAAATATAATTGACTTCCTCCTTAATCCTGTGTGTTTCATTTTATGCATTTAAAAAGTCCTGAGAAGGGGTCCATAGATCTCCCCAGTCTGCCAAGGGGATTGATGGTGCAGAAATCCCAGTGTAGAATGGTAGAGTGCTCTGGATGGTACTGTCGCTGTCCTCTCTCTTCTGTATCTTGGTAGTTGACAAGGCCTCTTAACATGGCCTTTCCCCAGGACTGCCAGATATGGGTGTGGAAGGGATGTGGGTTTATCTCCAATTGGCTTATTTTCTTCTTAGACCAGACCTGGTCAAAGGAATGAGCTTGATTCACCCTTGGCTCATTCTTTTATCAGACATGAGGAGACAAGTTTGTCAGAACATTCCTCTGGCAAGGCTGTATTGATCAGTACAAGGTACGTGATGCATTTAAAGCCAGAACATACTGGTTATCTGAATCCTAAACAGAAGTGTGATTTCTGGTTCAGTTTTTCAAGTAGAGAAAAACCACAGACATTCCACAAGAAAATTCCCTATGTACATAAGAACTTCTGTCTTCCTCTTTGTCTGCTTCAGAGTTACATAATCACGACACAACTCTAAGAAATGCCCCTTGCCTAAGAAATGTGTTGCACAAATGGCTGTCAGGGGTGTTCTTCTGTTACTGTATGGCTTGTGGGGGAGGGGCATTTCCTAGAAGTTAGGGTTTGGGGTCCAGGTAGAAGCTCCATGGATGGTCTCATTGCTGCCTTGCCACCCAGTGAGCCCAGCCTTAGAGGGTGCTGTGCTGTAGCTGTAACTGGATTTCTGGGAATGGCCTCAACCTTTTTCTGTTTCTGGAAACTTCTTAGTAGGAAATGACTTTGCCATGGAAGAGCCCACTGCACTGTTCTTTGCTGTCCTCCAGACACAGAGTCATTGTGCTGCCATGTGCATCTTTTTCCTCTCACAGCTTCTAAGTCTATATTTAGAGCATGAAAATGCTGAACATTTCCTTTCTAATTTTTTAGAAGTTGAGCGTCGGGAGGAATCTTCACGCATACAACATTAATATCCTGGACAGCCATATTACATAGTAATGGGAATAACATTTTTTTATTCTTTGTTTGAAAAACATATGCTGAAGATTGGAACTGAGTAGTTTCAGATTTTTAACCTCCTTTTTCCTGTGGGTTTAGTGATTGCCCACATTTCTCATGGAGCGGCCTACCCCTGCCCCCCGCCATTACCTGATAACGTTTCTGTCGTGTCGGACTGAGGAGAACATACGTGTATGTAACAAACTTATTAATGAAGTGACAGCGTCTCTCTCACTCTCTCTGTCTCTTTGGAAAATGGAACAATAACATTCTATTGATCGTGAGCTACCAACTGCTGTAGATTTATATGCAAGATTGGGGGTACCACTTGGCCTAATTTTGTTTTTTTTAAGTTTTAAGTAAGTTTTTATGCATAGCCTGCTTATTATTTTTTATTTTAATTCCAATATACTTAACATACAGTGTTCTATTAGTGTCAGGTGTACAATATGGTGGCCAACAATTCTACGGTATTCAGTGCTCAGCATGATGTGTATGCTCTTAGTCCCTTTCACCTATTACACCTGTGCCCCCACCCACCTCCCCTCTGGTAACCATCAGTTTGTTCTCTGTAGTTTAGAGTCTGTTTTTTGGTTTCTCTCTTTTTTTTCTTCGTTTGTTTCTTAAATTCCACATACGAGTAAATGAAATACATTATTTGTCTTTCTCTGACTGACTTATTTTGCTTGGCATATATACCCTCTAGATCCATCATTTGGCCTGATTTTTATTTTATTTTTTATTTTATTTTATTTTTTAATGTTTATTTATTTTTGAGAGAGACAGAGTGCGAGAGCATGAGTGAGGGAGGGACAGAGAGAGAAGGAGACTCAGAATCTGAAGCAGGCTCCAGGCTCTGAGCTCACAAACTGTGAGATCATGACCTGAGCTGAAGTTGGATGCTTAACCAGCTGATCCACCCAGGTGCTCCCAGCCTGATTTTTAAAGTGAGATACCTCAGATCCTTTTATCAAGGAAACTGCCCTACATTGGATCCATAGGCCAGGATTCTTTTGGGGAAAAGTTTGAGAAAGCAGGAAATTCACCAACTTCATTGGCTGAGGAGTGGTGATTTTTTGCTCATTTTGAAGGCTCTCTTACCTCTCCCCTCCCATTTTGAGCCCCATTCACTTGGTCTGGTGTAGTATGAATTTTGATCTTAATCCTGACTTTGTGGAAAGAATCAAAAACATGCAAAAGACCTGGAGGACAGGAACTTAAATATCCATGAGTGATTCATCTCCTGGTCAGGTGAATGACAGAGTTAAATGTGCAGCTGCTGGGTTCAGATAGATCCTGTTACCATTTCATAGATCTTATCACAATGAAAAGTGGAACATCTATGTGCCGTCTTCAAACAGACAATCGGAAGGTGAGGACCTCCCATACAGAGTAATACCTCTAAAAGTGGACCTCTTGAGCATTTAGCTGGTGTTCAGGGGAAATACCAGGCACTCCTGGGAACCAAGCCTGGAGCATATTGTCTAATTTCATGCTGATGACAGTCCTGTAAATTAGATTCCCTTTTTTTCATTTAACAAATGTGAAACGAGGTTCGGAGAAGTTAAGTGTCTCATCTGCAGTGACTTCACATGATTGTCAGGTGGCCATATTATTTTATCATCCAAATCTGAACACTTTGAGTGTAAAAGAGGATGCTAGTAATGATTATGCTGGGATTATAGGCATCCGTGGTAGTTATGGCCCCCTTGCTAATAAAGTGCAGATTGGGAGTTTAATTCAGGGCTCTGGTTCCAAGGCCTGCCTATTCTCCATGAGATGTATTAGATCAGGTTGCCTCATCTACAGATGAGTTGGTCAGGCATACACTGAATAACCTTCTAAAGAGGAGTTTTATGCTAGGTATAGAGCCAAAGAGAAATGCCTCTGAGGCTAGGTAAAAGTTCCCTTTGGCAAGAGAAATGTCTCCTAGGGATGTTCTTTCATATAAAAATGTAGAAAGGGTTTTCTTGGAAAGGCAGATGGTTTTTCTCTTCCTCAAAAGTGGTTTTCCATTATTTGTTTAAAAGAAGGGGTCTGCTTTAGCATTTATAAGAAAGATAAAGTGAGACTCATAAACTCTCATATCCAGGCAAACATCTTCATAGCCAGTAGCTGTGATGATACAGAGTGATATAGTAGATTCTTCCATAGTGAGGTGTGTAGATGAAATTTACTACCCCTGTTTTTAGCACTCTGTCCATGACTGTTATTATCAAGGCAGATTTGTGTGGGATAATCATTACTGTGGGATGTTAAAATGAAATCCCAGCACTTGAATATATAGCACTGCCAGTATTGGACATTCCGGCTTGTGATGAGCCTCTGTGTCTCTGTGAGCCTCAGACACACACATGTGAACACACTCAGCAGAGGTGCAGACACAAAGATAAATGAAGCTCAAGGTACTTATAACTGACATTACAGCCCAACCATGAAAAGTAATAGGGAACATCACATAGCTCCCCAGGATTGTTTATTCCCTATGTCATATTCTCTTGCTGCCTTCTAGGCCCATTGAGGTGTGAAAGCAAAAGTTTCCTAACAGCAGTTCTGTAAACACCAGGCCCCTAAAAAAGTCCTGCCGGATTGCCATTCATCAAGTCAGCGGTGTCAAAGAATGACATGCCATTCAAAGGCACTGCTGGAAACCTAGACCCTGCAGGCGGATGGGTAAGAGGTATGTGGTTGGAAATTTAGGACTTGACTTTCAATTGAGAGCTGTTACTTGGCCTTCCTTCTACACCCAAGTGCCTTGGGGCTCTGCCTTCTGAACCTTGGAACACCCCTAAAAGACAGTCCCCGAGTGAACAAATGAAACCTTCCGTGATGAAGCCTTCTGCCATCAGGAGTGACCAGTGGGCCAGGAGAGATGGACATTGGGGGGCAGGGGGCTCAGGGATTTGCACCTGCTCCTGTGATTTGTTTAAGCCACTCCCTGAAGAATACAACAATCTCTGGTTGTTGTCTTTCTAACATCCAGACTGTAAAAACTACAGATCACAAGACGAACAAGAAAACAGGGCTGGAGAAGGGGAAGCAGGGGATAAATGAAGTGGCCTAGGTAGCAAACAGCAGCCTTTCTGCTGTGGAAGTGACAGATCGTGGAAGCTGCAGAACAGCTGTGCTGGCTTGGGTAACGAGGGTCTTCTGGAAATGGAGGAGGAAAGATCAGCTGGGAAGTCCGAGGTCTGAGGGCCCATGCTTTCCCTGCCACTAACTAGCTCTGTGAGCCCCTGTCTCTTCTGCAAAAGTGGGCAAGTTGGGTCAGATGCTCTCCAGCGTGACTTCCAGCTCTATAAGTCTTTGATGCTGAGCCACCAAACCGTCTTTGTAGGGCTCAGCAAACATTTACTGAGTACTTAGAGGTCAGGCATAGGGACACAACGGTGAGTGCAATGTCTGACCCTGTGTCTGCAGTGGGGGCCTCTCATAAACCCTCCCCTTGTTCCCATAGTAATAAGAACAGCTGAGTCTTATCAGTGTTTGTTATGTGCCCGGGAGTTATGGATACTTCCCTTTGATTTATATCTGTTAGCTCTTTTAATCTCCCCAAAAACCCTGTAAGGTAGGTACAATTGTCCTAGTTTTAGAGATTAGGAAACCGTGACACCGAGAAGTGAAGTAACTTGTCCAGTTTTATAGTTAACATGTGGTAGAACCAGGATTTGAACCCTGGGAGCCTGACTTTAGAACCCACACTGTAGCTCCTGTGGTGTGTTTGTGTATGTGGTGGGGGTGGGGGTGGGGCGTCACACCTGTTTGTTGTCACCTTTGCTGGACTGTCAGCTGCTTGAGGGCAGCAACCATGTTTGCCTTGTTAACTTGTATTCCTAGTGTCTGGCTTAGTGTAGGCTCTGGGGTGTTTTTGTTGAATGGGTGGGTGGGTGGGTGGATGGATGGATGGATGGATGGATGGATGGGTGGATGAGATCAATAGGGTCTTCCGGGGAGCTTGTAGTCTCAAGAGGAAGACAGATCCATAAACATCTAATGGTGGGCATTGTCAGGTGGAAAGAGTGCTTTGTCTAATCTGGGGCATCAGGGAAAACTTCCTTGCAGATGATGCCTCAACTGAGCCTTGAAAAATGTGCTGCCGAATTTGGGGACATCAGGTGGGAAAGGCATGCCAGGCAGGGAGATAACTCTCAGAGATAATGTGGGATAACTCTGGCATTGCTTCAGTGGTCAGCTGTTCCTGGAGCACCTCTAGAGGGCAAGGCAGAGAGGCTGTTGGAGATGGGGCTTTCCCTAGGAAGGTGATTGGGCTTGCTCCTGAGAACTGTGGAGAGCTCCTGAAAGGGTTTAACCAAGGGAGTGACATGGGCAATTTTGATTTTCAGATGGGGTGTTCTGGCTGCAGTGTGAGGGGTGGAAGGAACAGGAATGAGGTTGGGGCAGGGGAAGAGCTCCTGTGGTGGTCTCAGCAAGGGATCATGGCAACTTGAAGTGGAGGTGCAGGGAAAGAAAGGAGGCTGGAGGGGTGAGAGGGGAGGGTGACTCTTATCTTTGGACATGGTAAATTCAAGGCATCCTAGGTACTTCCACAGGAGTGCAAAGCTGGGCTGAGTCTGGGAGGCTAAGGACCGGGGTCAGTGTGGGTTAGGCATTGCTCATATCAGGTGGTGGTTAAAGCCTAGAGAGTGCATGACATCACCCTGAAAACAGTGTTACCCTGGGAGAGACAGTCCCTGGAGGCTAAGCCAGAAGGAAACCCTGTGGGAATATCTAGAGAGGCCTGGTCCTGCCAGAGCAGAACATGGGTTTTATGAGATGGATAATCCTCATTGTAGTGATAACATTTTTTTTGAGCCCTTCCGGGGTGTCGGGTGTATTTATGAGCACTTTGGGTACTTTTACTTCTTCTTCATAGAAGCCCTATGAGGTAAGTGTTCTGATCCCCATTTCACAGCTGAGCAAAGTGAGGCACAGAGAAGTCACAGTTACCAAAGTCCACATGCATTACATGACCAAAGGGCTCTGGTGAGATGAGGCTGCCTAAGTTTTTAATGTGGACATCTCTGAAGACCTTTGCAAATTCCACCAACTGAATCAGAGGCTGAGAAGAGAAGGGAGGGTATTGGAGCTGTCTTGAGGGCAGGAGGACTTAGGGTCAAGGTGGTTTTAAAGAATGAAAGAGCCAGCTCAAAAGGGGATTTTGAAGATGTAGTCAGGAGCTGGTCTGGGGTCTCAGGACCACCGCATTAGGTGAAGGATCATTACATGCAGGAGGAGGGAAGAGGCCTGTGGGAAGGGGGAGAAAGAGGAAAGGGGGAGGGGAGAAAAGTCAGGGAGGGGAAGGAATAAGAAGGGGGAAGCCTGGAGGGAAGAAATCTGGAGGAGCAGATCTGTGGTCAACCAGGAAGTATCCAGAAAGGTAAATCCCCCTAGACAGACTGAAGGCAGGTTAGTGGTTTTCAGGAGTTGGGATGAAGGGGAAAATGGGGAGTAACTACTTAATGGGTTTCTTTTTGAGATGATTAAAATGTTTTGGAACTAGACAGAGGTGGAGGTTGCACATTATTGTGAATGTACTAAATGCGACTGAATTGTACATTTTAAGGATTAATTCAATGATAAGTGATTTCTGTCTCAATAAAAAAAGAATTGGAAAGGGGAGAGGTGGGAAGGAAGCAAAGTGGGTCACATCCGACGACCAGATTTTTCTGGCCCCTGCCTGCTCCCTGTTATGTATGTAATGGTTTTATTTTCATCACCTCCCAACAACTGACAGAATGCTAGCACTGTGAGATTCAGTTCTCTCTCCTACAGGAACAGCATGGGAACAGCACGACACACAGGGAATGCTCAGTACTGAGCACTGTTGGAATGAATGAAGGAATGTTGAGTGGATGGATGAAGCAAGTCAGGCAGGCTTCTGGAAATGAACCCGGGGAAGGGGGTGTCGGTTTGGAATCGTTGGCTGAGGATAAAGGGAAATTGGAGCGCCCTGAGGACAAGAAAAAGCCCGAGTTTCTGGTGTCAGAAGAGCTGAGGAGGATGGGAGCGTGAAGTCACCTGGTAACACTGTTCATGTGCTTTCTGTGTATTCATCTCCTTTTTCTGGTACTGCTCAACTGCCTGAGTGCAGAAGAGAAGGTAGACTCTTGCGTGAGATCAGGTTTGTTGGGCATTTTGCTGGATGATGAGAGTGGGAAGACAAGGACTTGGGAAGAGAGGGCTTTGGTAATAAATGGCTCAGGGAGGTAGGGGAATCTGGGAGGGGTTGGATCTGAGCCCTAGAAAATGGAAACAGAACTCTTAGGTGTGGGGGCAGGCCATCAGTGTTGGGAGTGGAGACCAAGACAGCTGACCTGGATAAGGTATCAGGGATGTGGCTCAGGTGGAATGAAGGTGAAGGTCACTGGGCTCCAGGTGGCTACTGCGTTGCAAGCCCAGACCAGTGATTTCCAAAATTTGGGACTCAGGGTAACCTGTGGGGTATGGGAAAAAAATGTGAACAGTTTAACTTACATTTATTTCCATTAAAATCAAGGGCCTATGTGTTAGCAATATATACATGTTTATTATTTTAAAAAGAATGAACAAATCTTAGGGGCGGATGCTTACTTCTTACGAATGGGATAGGTGACCAAAGTAGTGGTGAGGACTACTGGTTTGGTCAGTTGGAAAGGTCCTTGGATAGTCATGTTTGGAGGTGAAGTCATTTAGAAGAGCAGGTCACATGGCTTGCTGAAACAGAAGTTCTGTGTCTCCTGTGTCTCTGTCACCATTTTCTGGTTGACCAAGTAAGGGTGGATACCTACCAGAAGGGCATAAGTTTTCCCTGGAGTGAGTGGCTCTTTGCAAACCCCTTATGTGCTACAGACCACCTTTTTTAAGTGACTACAAACTATGTGTTCAACATTCCTCGTAGAACTTGAATACCCACCAACTTCAATTCTTCAACTAGAATTCATTTCCACCCTTGAAACCTGTTTTTGGGGGGTTGGGTTTTTGTTTTTGTTTTTTTAAATTGGATCTTTTTTCCCATTTTTTTTCTGACTTTCTGGATATTCACTGATGTTCTCCCCTCTCCCCAAGAGATTATGACTTAGGGAAGTTTTGTTTTGTTTCGTTTTGAACCTGGGATACCTTTTTCCTTGCAATTGAAATTTGAGCTGAGACTGGCTCACAAGATCTGAGGAGGGGAGGGGTGGGCATGGAGGAAGAGACTGGTCCTGAGCCAAGGTGACCTGGCTTCTAATTCTGACTCTGCTGTTCTGTGCTTCTGGGCAAGTTGCTTCATCTCTCTGACATCTGTTTCATCTTAAAACTGGAGGGGTGATTATTTGATAGGTTTGGGGGGAAATTAAAGGAATTAATGATACATGCAGAAGTCCCTTAAATGTGCTAGGACTCCATATGCTAGTTCTTTCTCCTTGACACTTCCCACCCCACCTCCAGTTTCCTCTTAGGCTCGCCTCTAGTGGACTTCCAGTCTGACGGAAGAGGCGGATAAGAAAGAACAAAGGGCATTATCTCTGAGACTTCCTCTGGGGCTGGATTAAAGGTGTCCATGATGTGGGCCAGCCCATGTTTTCCTCGTGATCTTTGGTGTGTTCCTTGCCCCAGCCTTTATTCTGATTTAAGGACAGTTTGGGGCATCATCCCAAGTTCTTTTATGGTGTTAATGTTGAAACAACTCATTAATTATGAACCTGCCCCTGTGTCGTTAAATGTGTTCATAAGGAACCGATTTCATAGGGGGCAGAAGAGAAAGTAATGTTAACCCCTACCCCTAACCCCATTTCAGATATTAAATCAAAGGAAATGAGTTCTGAGAATATTTTGAATTAACATGTTTGAGTCGGGTCATTTCAAAAGCCCTAGTGTGGTTTTGGAATAGGAAGCTTCCTGTTTGAAGATCATCACGTTGTCCGTGGCCAGGAGACCCTCCCCAGCCTGTTTGCGACATCCTGTAGCCAGGCCCTGGGGAGTGCTGGGTGCCTGTCCCCAAAGCCAGGTCTTTACCTTTGCATGAAGACATGTGCTTGCTTGGTGGATCTGACTGTGCTTCTCTCTGCATTTATTTGGAGTATTGTTACTCCTTCAAGAACGGAGGAAGAATGGCAGAAGTTTAAACATCATTCTGGAGTCTTTAGAAATGTTGTGAAGAAGAATAGGCCTGTGAGCTCCAGGTGGCCAGTGATTTCCAAAATCTGGGGCTCAGGATAACCCTTAGGGTATGGGGAAAAAATGTGAAAAGTTTAACGTATATATTTTTTTCATTAAAACCAAGGGCCTGGGTGTTAGTAATATATTTATGTTTATTATTTTAAAATGAATGAACATATCTTAGGAGTGCATGCTCACTTCTTACGAATGGGATAGGTGACCTGTCTGTTGCTAGGATAATTGGGTGTGAAGGTCCCTTCCTACCCCAGGAAAATATTTTGTTGTTTAGTTAAAAATGACTATCTTTTCATTTATAACTGGAATTTCAACACAGATATTAATGTATTTGGGGCTTCCCCCCCGCCCCCGCTCCAAGAGAGTTATGATAACATCAGGCTCTGTTTTGAAATTCCTCATCACTTTACTTCTGTATTAGTAAGTGGGCTAGTAGTACAACATAGTCATGAGCATCAGAACTAACTCAGGAAGAGAGCCTAGCACTGTCCCTGAAGTATCATGGTCACTCAAGACATAATAAGTGGTATTCTAATTTCAGTTTAAAGAAAAAAAGCACTCCGATTCTATGCAGGCAGCATAGCAGTGTATGAAAAGGAACCAATTGATTAAACACTTAGAAAGTTTCGAAAACCTCCTTTTAAATCCCAAGATATTGGCATTCATGTGATGGATGTCTTGAGGAAGATAAAAACAGTTGAATCTTTTTAGTGGAAGAAACAGATCCTTTCACAGGAAGTGGTACTCGAAAAATATTGCTGTAATTAAAATATACAGTGGAGTTAGTTTCCAGGAAATGTACCGTTTTCATGGCTTGAAGGAGCCTAACAGAGTTAGGAAAAAAAAAAAAAAAAAAAGAAAGAAAGGAACAGCCTCTCCTGGAAATTAGCATTTTTCCCCCCTTCTCTCCTGTTTGAGATCTTTCACCTGGTGATAGAACTGATGTTGGGATGAATGGCTCCTGGAACTCTGTTGTAACAGCGCCTCCCCTTCCCCCTCTATTCCTGGGAATCTGTGAGGTTGAGAGGGAAACACATTCCATCTTTATGCACAATGAATGCTAACTGGAATTCGACATTTTATTCATTTGTGAACATAGGCAACAGACCACAGTAGTATTAGAAGTATCCTGACATGGTGCGCCTGGGTGGCTCAGTCAGTTAGGCATTCAACTCTTGATTTCGGCTCAGGTCACCATCTCACGCTTCCAGAGTTCTAGCCCCACATGGGGGGCTCCGTGCTGCCAATGTGGAGCCTGTTTGGGATTCTCTCTCTCTCCTTCTCTCTCTGCCCCTCCCCTGCTTGTGCAAATAAATAAATAAATACTTAAAAGAAATTTATGGAAGTATCCTGATTTTGTCACTAGTAAGTTCATGTCACATTTTGGTGGTTGCAGATATCCCCAAATATTATTACACTCCTCACTACTTCAAAATGATTATAGATAACAGCTGCTATTAGATCTTGTTACTTGGTGTCTTGATAAAGAGCACCCATTTTTGTATCACAGTTAAAAACTAGTGTGATAACTAAATCTGAGTATAGTTTGTTTACTCTGAAATTCTTTGAATTTCATTTGATGCCTTTGAAAAGAATGATTCAAACGTCCAGCGGTCGCACTCATTTGCCAGTGGGGTCCATGGCATACAAAAAGTTAAGACCCTCCTCTTCTCCTGGGGTTTAAATTTTACCCTAACAGACTAGGACTGGTGGAGTGGCTCTCAGCTCTACCTGCCCATTAGAATTGCCTGGTGATTCCCAGTGCCCAAGCCATACCCCACACCAATTAATTTGAACTCCTGGAGGTGGGACCTTAGTGATTACAGGTGAACCCGGTGTGCAGCCTAAGTTGAGAACCATTGGTCTGTATGTTCAGATCAACCATTGTACTTCTCTTTCCCTTCCTTCCTTATTGTTTAAATAAGAAATTAAGTTTTATGCTCATGGCAGAAAATTCCAACAGCACAGAAGAGCAGAGCTCTCCCACTTTTCTAGAGATAACTGTTGCTAACAATTTTTGTGCATAAACAGTCATTAGAGACCCACACATCCACACGGTATATCTATAGTGGGATTGTATGCACGTGTTACACCATACAGACATATCTTACACATTGTTTTCACTTCTATCATAGAGAGCTCTCATTACAATTTCTGAGCTAGATTGGTCCTTGAGATTAGAAATGCTCTTTCAGACTTTGGTGTTTTTGATTTGTCTAAAACTAGGGAGCCTGATCTCTGTAGGCCCAGTTCAGGAGTAATTTGGAGACCATGTATCCTTATTTCCTTCTTTTAGGAACTGGTGCAGTAGAGAGGAAAGAACAGCATTGGCCCATCTGGGGTGTGGGACTCTTGGGGGGCATATTGCTTATCTGTGTAAACTTCTTTGAATCTGTGTGCTTATCTGTCAGTTGGAGACAAAGAATGCCTCCTCACATGGTTGTTGTGAAAGGTGTACGAGGTCCGTGACAGGTAGCTATTATCATTATCCTCCTTGCTGATTGTGTTCCCCAAAGGAGGTTGAAATGTTCCTTGGGCGCCTCAGAGTTCCTTTTCCTATTAGTGTGCAGGTAGTGGAAAGCAGAAGGGAAATTAAAAAAAAAAAAAAAAAAAATCCTTGCGTACCTACTATAGAGACTCTACAGACCCTACCCCTATATCTTGGGGTTGCTATCCTCTGGTTGGATTAGGAGTTAGGTTCAAGGCCACACTGATGATGATTTTCCCTTATCAGCTGTTCTTAGCTTAGTGCATATACCTGGTTAACAAACTCATAGAAAGGCCTCCACATGCTTATTGACCCACATCTTTGCATTTCATCTCACTTGCAATTTGTGTTCAGAGTGAGAGCCAGTATCAGAGCTCCTGGCAGGAGACAGAATTCACCCCACATGGTTTGAATGAAGACTAATGAAAGGGACAGTCAGTCACAGAGGTGCTGGCCAGACATGATAAGGCACCCAGGGACTGCCAGTAGGGGAGAAGCAGTATCAACACTAGGGCCAAGGAGGCAAGAGGAGGAAGTAGGTTCACCAGAGCCCAATGAGATCGAGGATTGGAAAGGGGCTTCCCAGAAAGAGCTGTAATCTAGAAGAATGGTGCCCAAAGATGTGGCATCCAAGGAGAGAGGGAGCTTGGAAGGAATGCCCTCACCTCTTTCACCCTTTCTGCAGTCCCCTACTGGGCCTTTGGTTAGCTGCTCCAGTGGGAAGGCCAGCAGGCAGGGGAGCCCAGGTGATGTAGTCTGCAACCATTGGTGGTCAGGGCACAGAATAGGTCTGAGAATGGGTCGGGGCCAGACAAACAATAAGCACGTAAACAGCACAGAGCCGTTAGATGTTGAAACTGTGTGAAGTGCCTTCCAGAGAACGGAGTACGTAGATGGTGCCCAGTAAAATTTCCTTCTCCTTGCCTCGTAGGATTTGGATGGCAGCTTATTTACACTTTTCTTAAAAGAGCACAAGGCCATTGAGGCAGAGAGCAAAGGAGGAAGAGCTTCACTTACTAAAAAGCAAACCCTTGAATCAAGATTTGTCATATTTTTCTGAGCTCAGAGAAGCTGTCCATGTAAGTTGTCCCCCAGTTCATGGCTGCCACAGGGCAGGCAATATCCCAAAGACATGAAGGTCCAGTCGAGGAGATGTTAATTTGGAAATTCCCTCTCTTGCTCCTCGTGACACCCATGCCTGGAGGTTTCCGGTAGTCATCTCTGGTAGCTAGGAAATCACACCGGTGCTGGAGCGGCCTCCCTTTCACTCTACAGGTTGCATCTCAGTGCTCAAGACACTGGGCTGCTTCTGTAAGTTGAGCCTTCCAGTGTATTTGAAAAGTGAGCAAATTCATATTAAGATTAGAAACACCATAGGGAATCTTAAATGTTTGCATAGAAGAACGGAACGCTTTTTAACACAGGGCAACATAATACAACTTAATCATGCTTCTCGCAAGTTAATTATAGGAGTTACAAATATATGGAGACAGCACGCTATAGGTGGTGTGGTCTGGTAATGAGGTACCAGTTCAAAGTTAATGACAAAATGCCTTCTGTTTCAACTCCATTGTATCTCTGTGAGGCTCTGTGACTTCTAAGTGTTACAAGTCTGGATTTGAGGCTGCTGTGAATTGGGCTCTTGCCAAATCTACACCCTGTCTCTCCATGTTCGGTGTCCTTTGATTCTCGTTGCCTCTGTGCCTTCTCTGACTCAGGCTTGGAGAGAGTCAAGGTTGGAGTGTGTCTGCATTTTGCATAATTATCCGGCTGACAGAGCATGAGGAAGTGAACCTTGCAGGAACTTCCCTTCCATGGGGACAGCTCTCCCTTTTGTCTCCAGATGTTGACTTTTTTAGATCACTGCTAGTCCACAGAGACCTTAATGAAGGAAAATAAATGAGGTAAATGTAAAATCAATGTCTTTTTATTTATTTTTTTAAAATAATTAACTACTGTTGAAAGATGTGGGGCCCGAGTCTTGGCTGATGAACATGGAGAACTGTTTTTTGTTTTTTGTTTTTTTTTTTTTTTTTTTTTTGTGAACTGTGTTTTATCTCCAAGTTACATGCAGGTGTGACTGAGACCCTCTTTTAAAAGTATGAATGGTTCTCTGACTCCAGCTGTAGATCATCAGTGCGTTAATGAAATAGGGAAGGGGTTTGCAGCATCAGTTACATAAGGACTGAAGGAGCTTGTTAAAAAGGCAGGTAGGTCTCAAGCCGGTCCCCCACTCCAGTCCTAAGGCACAGCGCCCCATCTCAGGTGGCTCAAGAAAGAGAAACACTGCAACATAGGACGTCGACCCCCTTTAGCTTTTTTAAAGGTGCTGATGCTTGATCAGATCTTTGGTTTTTTGTTTTTTTTTTTTTTTGGGTCAAATCAGCATTGTAAAATTACTCTGCACCTTCCTCCAGACTACACTTTTTTGTTGAGTTTTGTTTTGACCCCCTGAACTTCACACAGCCTGTCATTGGCAGGACAGATGCTCAAGGGCTAATTTCCCTGGAGAGGGATCCTGCTGTCACATGGTGGGAGATGCTGTCTTGTTTAAAAACAGAGAAATAAAACCCTCCATTGAACTCAGTGGTCTCCCTGAAGAGGTCTGAAAAGTAATCCAGTGGCGTGTGTTTGTTTCAAGCCTGTGTTGTTATTAATCCTGTTACAAATGATAATGCTTTCCATTTACAGGCTTGCTGTCTCAGAGGAGTTTTATGTATTGCATACTAGACCCTGCTGGGTGATTAAGCCACTCACTCGGCATCTTACAGGCCACTCGAGGACTATTTGCTTATGGCAGACTACCGCACTTCTTGGAGCGTTTGCTGAGTGGCGCATTCACTGGTGGTTATGGCTCCTTGGGAAGGGAGTGTCCTCGGGGCCTAATGCTTTGGGGGTTGAGGCCCAGAGAGATGGGGCTGTCCTTCTGATCCTATCCCTTTATCTTTCCTACATCATTAGAAGCTTCTTTGTGGGGCAGGGGCAGGACTGTGGCTTTCTTTTTAAGGTCTTTTATCCCATAGGGGAAAAAATACGGGAGCCCTTTAAAAAACAAGAGGTGGTTAACTCAGTACTTTTGTAAATAAGAGGAAGACACAGCATTTTCCACTCCGTGTTAAAGTTTCAACCTAGAAGACAGAGAGACCTGCTGGCTAATTAAGGCAGTGAGGGTAAGGAGGAAGAATATGGGACACATGAATGGTGGGGGGGTGGTCAGATATGCAAGAGAGCTTCTGAGGGGCAGTTTGCCCACTTCTGTAGTGTTTTAAGACACAACGCTTCCAAGCTCTGAAATCCATGTGACCCTTTCAGAACTGAAGTAGGGAGGCTGTGACTGATTTACCTAAGGAACTGGTGCTATCATTGCCCGCCCTTTCCCCAGGCTCTGTGCTTGACCAGTCCATGCTGCGACCGGACGTGCCAGGCAGAGGGCAAAAGCAAGTCTCGTCTGGGGAGACTGGAAGCCCAGCAGAACCCCCATTCCACCTGTCATGGGAGACAGGAAACCCAGCGGCTCCACTGGTTGGTTGGCGTGTCCCTGCAGCTGGCACAGATCTCAGTCAGTGGCTCTGATTCTCAGGCTCTGTAAGATGACCCTTTCATCTGAAGTCGGCTAACAGTGACCACACCCCTCAGACTCTAAAAAAAAATTTTTTTTTTAATGTTTATTCATTTTGGAGACAGAGGCAGCATGAGTGGGGGAGGGGCAGATAGGGAGGCACAGAATCCAAACCAGCCTCCAAGCTGTCAGCACAGAGACTGATGTGGGCTCGAACTCACGAACTGTGAGATCATGACCTGAGTCGAAGTCGGATGCTGAACCAACTGAGCCACCCTGGTGCCCCAGCTCTCCTCAGACTCTAAATCTAACCCAAGAAAATGGCCAAATACCAGCTCTCTCCAAGACCTGTACATTTTACCAAGTCAGAGGTAGATCTTTTGCAAGCCACTCTGACAAATGTGCTGTCTGTCATACCCTCACTAATGAGGGGTGAGGCAATCCAGGCAAATGAAACTCCTTGCTCAAGTATGACCGAGAAGCCTCTTTTTACATCTAAGTTTGATTCTGATCATTGTTTATGAGGGTCCTGTGTGAGGCTATCTTGGCCATGTGTGGCCTTTCCTGGTGAGTAACCGCATCCATTCTAAACAGGGAAGGACATTTTCCTCAAAATGCTAAAGTTTAGGGATAACAGTGGCTCAGATTGAAGAGGCCGAGTGTGATATTTCTGTCACAATGACAGCCCTGTGTTTTGGGTTAGTCCCACAGGATGGGAGCCCTCTTTTTAGCCCTTATTCTAATTCTGTGATGGGAGATGCAGGGGTGGGTTAGGACGTGTACTGACTTTGTTCGGGACTTTTAGAACTTGGCAGGCAGCCTCTGGGAGAATCCCTTCTTTCTCTGCCACCTGGGCATTTCTCTTGCCTGGACAGCTGTCTCCACCACCACACTGGCCCAGGCCACTACCACTTCTTGCCTGGAGGATGCAGTGGTCTCTGCTTCCATCTGTGTACACAGCATCCACAGAGAGCTTTTGGAAATGCAAACCAGATCACTGCCATCAGCCCACAGCTCCTCTCTCCCTCTGAGAGGCAGCCTGTCGAGGCGGTTGAGGGCTTGAGTGCTGAAGTTGGTTCAGCTCTGTTCTAATTTTCACCAGCTGGGTGACATAGGGCAACTTAATTAACCTCTGTCCTCATCTGTGGAGATGATGATGCTATTAGAACCTGCATATGAGTGGTTATAAGGATTACATGTTTATTGGAGTATTTAGACCGGTGCTGAATGTTAGTTAGGTTTATTGTTAGGATTCTGCCTAAAATGCACGGCATCCTTACAAGCTTAGACTCCATCTCATGCTCTTGATGAAGACTATGGGGTACAGCAAGATCCAAGGCCAGGCAGCTTCTCTAGGCCAGTTACTCCTGCTTCCTTCTGAGTTTTCTACCCACGCTGGCTTCTCTAAAGCACCAGGCTCTCTTCTTCCCCAGGGCCTTTGCACAAGCTTGACATCTGCCAAGAATGTTTGCTTCCTTTCCTCTTTTCTTGGTCAACTCCTGCTCCTCCTTCGTATGCCAACGTAATTGCTTCTTCCTCAGGGAGGCCTCCCTGGATGACTGAGGTGAAAATAGGTCCACATCATTCTCTGTGGTATCCTTCCCCACCCCCATTCTTTTCTTTCATAGTGTCTGCCACAGTTGGTAATTCTGTATTCATTTGTACGTAGGGTTTCTTGATCTTCAAGCTCTCCTGTGCTTTAAGCTCCATGAAGCCAAGAATGGGCCTACAGCACCCAGCACAAGCCTGGCTTAGGGCCTGCACTACTCCCTAACTTGTGATGAATGAGTGCTCCTACCCTAGCTGGAATTGTGAGCTTCTTTCCTGGACCCTCTGTTGTTGTATGACATGGTGTTTATTTGCAGAGACCTTTCCAAATAACATTTCTAGGTCATAGGTCAGCCGTGAGGCCAGGAGATGGAGCTTAGTGGTTCTCAAACTGTAGCATGCATTAGAAACACCTGGAGGGCTTGTTAAAGCACAGATGGCTGAGCCCACCCCCACAGTTTCTGATTTTGTAAGCATGGTGTGGGGCTCTAGAAGTTGCATTCCTTTTTTTAAATTTTTTTATTTTTTTAAGTTTGTTTATTTATTTATTTTGAGAGAGAGGGAGAGGGAGACAGAGAAAATGTGAGGGGTGGAAGGGTAGAGAGAATCCCGAAGAGGCTCCACACTGTCAGCGCAGAGCCCAACCATGGGGTTAGAACTCATGAACCGTGAGATCATGAGCTGAGCCCAAATCAAGAGTCGGACACTGAACTGACCGAGCCACCCAGGTGGCCCTAGAATTTGCACATCTGACAGGTTTCCAGGTGATGCTGGGGCTGCTGGTCTGGCGGCCACGCTTTGAAAACCACTGCTAGGGGAACTCCAACAGTGCCCAGAGGCCTGCTAGGTCATGGAAGGTCACGGAGGGAATAAAGGGCTAGGAGAAAAATAAACAAGCTGGCTTGTTACGGGCGCTTCAGGTAAGTTTGTCCTACTTCCTGCCGTCCTCACTGAGCATAATTCTCTGTGCGGTTAACAACCTCAGAGTGGGAACACCTGCTCTTCCTACTTCTTTTATTGCTCGGGTGGTCAAATGCAGGGGCTATACGGGTTTGAGGTCTGGGATCCCTCAGGAAAAGAATGTTTTAAAGGAGCTTGTTGTAATCATGCTGTTAAGACCCCAAAGCTAGATCCCCAGGGGTTTGATTGAAGCTAGATTTAGCATAGTTATTGACGGCAGCTCCTTCTGCGGCGTGTTCTTGCAGAAACGCGCCTTGTGAAGGACACTTGAGTGGGCCCTCTCAGGTTCCTCTTCACTGACTGAGAGCGACAAGAAAGCTCTTAGTTTGCAGTGGTCCTAGAATAGGTAGGCACTTTCCAGAAGCGTGATCTCCTTCCTCATCATCACAGCCGCCATGCTGTGTTCATGGCTTTCAGGGGCTTTACATGGGCCCCAGCGGCAACTTCTTCCCCCGTGTCGGAGCGGGGGACTGGTGTTGCCGCAGCCAGGCCTTTGGCATCCAGGTTTGACATCCCTCCTGTGGATGTGCCTTCAGGTAACTAGCGTCTCGGTCTTTCCTGGCTTATAAGATGGGGATGATGCTACACAGGGCAGCTTAGGGTGTAGGGGTGAAAGCAAAGGAATCAAGTTGAAAAGACTTGCCACTTCTTCACTGCTGTGACCCCGAACAAGATTGAATGTTCTGTAGTCTCCACATCACCCTTCATCGTGTGAGGATTAGAATGGTACTTGCCTCTTGGGGTTCATGTGAGAGCTGGTGGGATCCAGGGCAATCCGTAGTTGAGATAATGGTGTTGTGCCGACGTTGAATGCTTGGTTTTGAGAAACGCATTGTGGTTGTGTAAGATGTTCACGTTAGGGACTCTGGACAGTGTACAGGGAATCTGTACCGTCTTGGCAACTTTTCGGGAAATCAGGAATTATTCCCAAAGGAAAAGTGTATTTTATCTTATTAACATTCATTTATGAGAGAGCGTGTGAACGGGGGAGGGGCAGAGAGCGAGGGAGACACAGAATCCGAAGCAGGCTCCAGGCTCCGAGCTGTCAGCACAGAGCCCCACGCGGGGCTCGAACCCACGAGCCGTGAGATCATGACCTGAGCTGAAGTTGGATGCTTAACCGAGTCACCCAGGTGCCCCAAGGAAAAGTATATTTTAAAAAGTGTGAAGCATCCAGCAAAGTGCTTGGGATTTAATAAGATCTCAGTAAACGGTAACTCAAAGGGTCATTTTAACCAAAGTGTGTTGTCTGACTGACTACTTTGCAAATGATATATTAGGGGGCACCTGGGTGGTGCAGTCAGTTAAGCATCTGACTTCGGCTCAGGTTCGGTTTGTGAGCTCGAGCCCCGCTTTGGGCAAGCCCCACTTCTCTGTCTCCACCCTCACTCACTTGCATATTCTCTCTCTCTCTCTCTCTCTCTCTCTCTTCCTTCCTCCCTCCCTCCCTCTCTCTCCCCCTCCCTCCCTCCCTCCAAAACAAAACAGAAAACACAAATGGTATATTAGTTTTCTACTGCTGCTATAATAAATTGCTAACGAGTAGCTTTAAATAACACAGATTTGTTAACTTAGGGTTCTGGAGGTCAGAAGTCCAAAATAGGTCTCATGGAGCTAAAATGAAGGTGTCAGCAGGACTGCATGTTTCCTGGAGGCTCTGGGGGAGACTGTTTTTTCCAGCTTCTAGAGGCAGCCTTGTATTCTATGCCCCATGGCTCCGTCTTCGAAGCTAGTAATCAAATCACTTTGACTTCTGCCTTCATCGTTATATCTGCTTCTGACTCTGACCCCCCTGCCTCCCTTTTTTAAGGATCTTGTGATTACATCTGGCCCATTTGGATAATCCAGGATAATCTCCTTTTAAAATCCTTAAATTAATCATATCAGCAAAGGCCCTTTTACCTTGCCAGGTAACATGTTCATAGGTCCTGGACAGAGATGTCTGTGGGGGAGCATTCTGCCCACCGCAAGTGGTACCTGTTCTTTGATTTTCTTGGGTGAAGTTTATGCGCAGGGGGCAGAGAAAGGAGCTTTGCTCTCCAGCTGTTTACCTTGGAGGTGTGAGCTCTGTGTGGGTGGGTGCCAAGGGTTCAGGCCACTGTTTAATGTCTGTAGATGTGTGTGATGCACAGCTGAGCGTAATGTTACTGAGTGTCCATACGGTCCGTATTCTTGACTTGTGGGCTTGATACTTTTGGGCACAGAAACCGGGATGCCAGGTATGTCTTAGCAGATCATGCTAATGTATGTTCTGTTGAATCTGAAAGCTGATAACCCCAAACCCCTTATAAGCACGGGTTGTGGGTCATAGATGAGACTGGATGCCACACTCCCTTAGTTCCTTGTTCAAGGCCCTTTTCCTCTTTACCTGCCCCTCTGTGCGTCCGGTCTGTCTAGCATGGAAGCCACTTAGCACCGTGTGTTTGGCTGTTGAGTACTTGAAATGCAACTCATCTGAATTGAGATATGCTGGAAATATAAAATACACATCGAATTTTGTGAGGTGAATGTGCTAACCACTATACTAGGGACACAAGAATACACATTGAATTTTGAAGACAGTGTGGAGAAAGGAATGTGAACGAGTTCATTAATGATTAATATCAATTACATGTTTTACAATACTTTGTCTACGTTGGGTTAAATAAAATACGTTATCAAAATTAATGTCACCTGTTCCTTGTTACTTTGTAATGTGGCTTGGAGAACATGTAGACTTGCATATGTGGCTCCTATTATATATATTTTTTGGACAGTGCTAGCCTAAATTCTGCTAATCTATGGTCTGTGTATGAAGGGTTCCCATTATTTCTGTCCGTGCCATGTAAAAGCCTTCCCCAGAACTTCTTTCTTTCTTCCCTTCCCCCCTCCTTCCACCCTTCTTTTTGTCTTTTCCTTCTCTTTCTCACTCCACACTCCTTTTCTGTTGGCTTGCAAGGAGCCTGCTAAATGAATCCGTGGAGTTGGGAGTGTTAAATCATTTGAATCATGACAAGGTTGCTCAGAGAGAAAGGTGGCTGGTGCTTTACGCTGGCTCGCGATGTCAGGAAGTTAATCACTATTTGAAGCTCACGATTCTTCCTCTTTCCTCCCTAGGAGATTCTGGGTTTTTTGTTTATCTGTTTTGTTTTAGTTGGGGGGTGGTAGCATTTTTTTTTTTTTTTTTCTTAAGAGCTCCCTCCTTCTCTCAACTGTGCCTTGAAAATAGCTGCTCTGGAGAAGGGCAGTGATCTCGTGCTCGCAAAAGGGCCGCAGAATCATCTGGGGAGCAAAAATGCAGATTCCTGAGCTCTGTGCTGCTGAGTTTTGCCCAAAATGAGGCTGGATTTACACCCAACAATTTGGTAAGCACATGTGTCTGACTGGTGTGGCCGTACAGCCCAGGCTAGCGTGGTGTGCCTCAGTTTCCACTCCTGTAAAGTGCCCACTGGTTTGCCAGAGCCGCTGGTGGGAAATACTGATGAGGAGGGGCACCAGGTGTCCCTGGGGATGGGGTTGGGGGGAGGGGTCGGCCAGTGTCCTGGGGACACAGGTGACCATCCCTGCTCCCTAGCACCCAGCACCTGAAGATGGCTTGTCAAACCTGAGACGTCATTCTTCATTAGCACTCAAGTAAGAGGTCAGTGAAAGGGCACACGGTCGAGAGGGGCCAGTCCTGAGGTGATGAGCGAGAGCTCTGTGGTTAGACAGTTGGGGTGCACGTCCTTGGCTCGGCCACCTGTCAGCTGTGCGACTTTGTGAGGTTGTTCTGACTCTGTGTCGCTGTTCCTGCTTCGGCACATGGTTGTAGCTCCCAAATGGGTCTGTCCTGGAAACTGCACGGGGGCCTTGGCGGGTAGGTGAGCATCCAGCAACACCAGCCACTGCTCTGCTGCCCCGCAGCCTTCACTGATGTTCTCCGATACTTGTCAGGAGCATCAGGCTTCCACCGGCCCGAAGGGTGCAGCTGACTTGGCCGTGTGAGCGAGCCCCACCTGCGAGCCCCGAGGTGGGTGTGGGCTGGGAGAGAACAGGGAGAACCGGGCAGCTGGAGCAGGTGAGGAGGCCCCGGGCAGAGAGCTGCCTGCAGTACTCACAGATGCGCAGTGCGTTGGCGGGTCTTCAGAGAGATGGAGGCCCTTGTGAAGCAGCCCGGTTAGCTCACGCCCCTTGGATTCTGACAAGCTCTCCCTCCTAGGGCCTGCATCAGAGGGGAAGCTTCTCTCTGCACCAGACGACTTGGTAAGGTAAGAGCCCGTGTGCCCCAGCAAGCCCAGTGTGGTGAGCCTGCTGGGCCCTGCTCTGGTGGCCGGGGCTGGGCCTGAGAGCCCCCGGAAGAAAGTGAAGTCATTTTCCAGCACTGTGCAGTAAAGGCTGTGGCCGAGAGGACACGTATTTCTGGCGCGAACCTGGTTACCTGGTAACTCCTATAACTTCTGAGCTCTGGCCTCTTGCCCTTCCTCTGCCCTCCAGAAGTTGAGACCTGGGTCAAGGATTCTACCACCTCCCACCCGCCATGCCCCGTGGGCCCCAGGACAGGACCTTGGAGGAGCAGAAAGAAACTAAGTAGCCCCCAGGGCCCTAGGTAGGCAGAGAGTGGGAGCCCTGGGCCTCCCTGTGCTCTGACTGCCCCTCTGAGTTTGCAAAACCTTGCAAAATGTATCTGAAAGAGTTTTATGTTTCTTCCCATTAAAGGGTATCCTCCTGGCTGGGACTGTCTTTAGTGAAGTTTGTAACATCTTATCCACTGGAATGTTCATTCCATATCTGTGAATATTTTTTCTCTCTGCACTTGGGGCTCTTTTTTGTTAGAATGGTTTCAATCACAGATTCATTTTTCAAAAAGTAACCAATAGTAGCAGTGTGTTTTCCATTCAGGAATGGCCTTGCTAGTGTTATGTGTAAATATGAGCAGCTATGAATATTTAGAGATTGACAAAGCTATAAAAATGAGGAGGCACATATTTGCCTTGAGGAAATGAGTCTCCTTGCAGCTCTCAATGTAATTTTTATGCATTCCCTGTGTGAGGACTCTGGCTCATGACCCAGGAGGTGGGGGTTGTCAGCCGAAAGGCCGGCCTGGTTTACGAGCTTAAAGAATGTGACCGGAAGGAGATGACAGATGTGAGCAAGGAGCACGACGGTTTTTTTGTTTTTTGTTTTTTGTTTTGTTTCCTTTTCCAGTTGTGTTTTGTTTTGAATTAAAATCCTCTTTAGTAAATGCCATTAATTGAGCTGCTCACCATGTACTGGGAATTTCAGATATAGTCCCTCACTTAATCCTTAGACTGACTCTTTGAGGTTGATTATTTATCACATTTTAGGGATAAAGATACTGTAGCTTAGTGGTTGAATAATTTCCCCCGAGGTCCCACAGCCAGGATCTGAATAGAGTTGGGATTTGAACACAGGTGATTTTAATCCTTGTAACCATGTTGTTTCTATGCTACATGTCTCGTCATCCCCCCTGCCTTTAAATGTTTATTTTTGAGAGAGAGCCTAAGCAGGGAAAAGGGCAGAGGGGCGCAGACAGAGGGTCTGAAGCAGGCTGTGTGCTGATAGCAGAGAGCCCAATGAGTGGCTCCAACTCACAAACCGTGAGATCATGACTTGAGCCAAAGTCGAATGCCTAACTGACTGAGCACCCAGGCGCCCCTCCTGTCCTCTGAAGGAGGCTTACTAATAATAGGAGAAAGAGGGGTAGAGTAACATTTGTTGAATGTCTACTGGGTGCTAGATGCTTGGCTACGTGCTTTACCATTGTCTCGAACCCTCCACGCTCCTGGGGGTAGGTACTATTATTACCTGGGTTTCACAGAAGGTGAAAGGGAGGTGTAGAGGTATTAAGTGCCTTGCCAAGCAAGTGGTGGAGCTGGAATTCATGAGGCAGAGGCAGCCCAGAGTCTGGGCTCCGTCCTGCAGCATGGAGCCTCCATGGGCTTATGGTGAATAAACTGTGTATTGAAGGGGTCTTAGTGGTCTGAGAATCCAGTCAGACTAGTGGGCTTACAAGCATGGATTGGGGCTCTTTTCAGTGGATTATCAAATATTTGAGAAACATCGGTTTTGTGTAAGATTCTGAGTCTAACATGCTCCTCAGAGATCTGGAAAAGTATGACCTGCCCTGTTCTTGAGGAGCTGACATTCTGGTTTTGAATGTTACCACACACAGGAGGGAACAGCACTTCAGGTTTGGGAAAGTTTCCCAGAGTAGATGTTTGTGATGTGGGAGGGGTAAGTTGGATGTGTTGAGGGCAGGGAAGACATGGTGACAGGGAGAAGAGAGACTAGTGCCTTGTCTGCCCTTATTGAGGAGGGCGGACAAGGCCAGGGTTTGATCTTAGAAATGGTGGCCTAAGCCACCTTGTGAGACTGTGTGTGTGTGTGTGTGTGTGTGTGGGTGGGTGTGTGGGTGTGTGGGTGTTCCTGAGGTGCATCTGGCAGGTTATCAGGAATGGATTGGGAGGGAGGGGGATGAGGCTGGAGAAGGTCCACCAGGTCACGAAGCCATTGTTGTGAGCCACTGAGCAGGAAGGGTTAATGCTGGAACTTTCATTAGGTCTTGTAATTCCATGGGCAAAGGTGAGTAATGCCCTGAAGACAGACAGGCAAGGGTGGGCCTTACTGATATGACTGAGGCGAGAGAGGAACATTTATCCAGGATCAGAGGATTTTCATAGGCTCTAAGAGAGGAATGTGTTAGTTTATCTCCCTTTCACTCCACAGGAAAGAATTGATTTGCATTTTTATTAGAAAACTCTCCACCTGGATTTCTTTTCCTAGCTCTACAGAGTTCCCATTCATTACTTTCTCATCGTGGTGAGAGAGGCCCAGGTGTGATCTGGAGTCTGGGACTGATAAGGGCAATTACCTGAAGGCGTTGGCATTGAAGGTGGCACGTGGACTTGGGTCCACCACTTTATAACCCATGTTGGCAGCCATGGAGACTGACTTGTCTTGGGCATATTGTGCAGATAGGAGGGAGCATGGGAGAGGAAAGCAATGAAGAACTGACCAAGGGAAGAGCTGCTTTGCTCAGTGCACTTGGAGGTTGTAATCCTCAAAGGTCAGGTCAGTTACCTTGATGTTTAACATTCTGTGTGCTGTACCCCAGGCTTTCTAATCTAATTGTAACCAACGGTATGTTCCTAGGATCTTGGCCTAGATGGGAGCTGTACCCAGAGTTTCTCAAGTTTTTAATTCCTGGAAATCTTTGAAGTAACTCCTTCCAGGTCAGGTGTCACCACAGGAACAGAGGCTCTCTTTTCTAACCTTCTGTCAGACTTTGATTGTCACCAAAGGCTTGTCTCATTGCTAATTATCCAACTTTTAGTGAAGCAGTTGGGTGAGAGTGATTTGAGAAGTGGTGTCCTTGCATTGATTTCTTTAATCATTGGAAACAAGAGACCAAATTTGGGGATTTTGTCTTGCCAAGGAGGAATAGGGGAGATTAACTTCTTGAGAGAGTGTTTCAGTGAGGGTATGCCTCAGGGACACCCTTGTGCATGCGGCTGTGGTTGCTGCTGAGTCTTTCCTGACCTACAGTTGGTTAGCATGGTTATTCTCAAATGGAAGGGCTTATGATGATTGTTTCTTCTCATTTCTCTTCTCCGAGGCCTGCCCTTTATTTCTAAGTCTACAAATGACCTAACTTGTCACGGAATGTTATTCCTTAAAGGATGAGCTCCAAAGACCCATAGGTATGGCCACAGTTGGTCTGATGGTACCCTTGATGAGTTCTATGGCGAACAGACTCAGTCCTCCTGCACACTGTTGGTAGGATATTAAATGAGAGCATGCCTTCTTAGAATATCTCTGCACCAGCACCACCCAGTAGTACTTTCTGCCATGACGGAGATGTTGTGTAGCTGAACTGTTCAATACGATAGCCACTAGCCACATGGGGACATTGGACCTTTGAAATGTGGCTGGTGTGTCTGAGGAACTGCATTTTTAATTTTATTTTGTTGTGATTGAATTGAGCCACATGTAGTAAGTGGCTACCATACTGGACAGGACTGCTTGAGGCCATGACCAGAGATGACCGATCCCTGTGTTAGGACTTGGATATAGGTCTCAGTTGGGCAGGCTTGTCTGTGCAGGGAGGGTTAAGACACTGCAGTCTAGTGGACATTAGTCTAATAGCACAGAACCGTGACATTGTATTTAAATGTTGAGATGCAAACAAGACTTAGGTCAGTTGGAGCTAGAGTAGGCAGGGAAGTTTCTTAGAGGAAAATGGCATGTCTGTAGTTTTCAGGTCTTCTGGAATAATGTCTAGGCAGCCATAAGTGTTCTATTTACTCATGCTCTGGGGAAGTAGTGTGGAATGGAAGACTCCAGGCTTGGGAGCTTGACAGATCTGTGTGAAGATGGTGGTCACTTAAGCAAGCTAGGTAGCTTTCTGAGCCTCAGTTTCTTCATCTGCAAACTGTGTGTAATTGCACCTCAAAGAGCTGTGGTTATGTTAACTTATACAAGGTACCTGGTGTCTTGGTACGTAGCAGGTTCTCAGTTAATGTAGGCATTATCCTAGAAAATAGGATTAGCATGTATGTGCATACTGAAGCTGCATGTTGAGCCTGAGTTTATGCTCCTTTTTATCCTCTGTAGAAGGCGACCTGTCTATTCAATACCTATTGAGCTAGGAGTCCTGAGACTGTTGTAGAGAGTCTAGAAAACACAAGGGTGGGAAGAGACAAGTAATACACAGAGGGACCCTTGGAAAATTGAGAATTGTAGTGTGATAAATCAATTCATCTCTGGAGTCAGTGGCAAGGGCACAGGTTTACTGGTGCATATTGCAGTCTTCAGAACTCTGGCCTTTATTCTCCTCCCCTTCTGGAGGAGTAGTCAGTGGAGTTTACAGCTTAAACACTCTGGGTTTCTGGGCATTTATTTGCATGGCACCTTAAACACATCCTGGAGACAATTCCATTATCATTTCCTTATCTGCATTCTGTGTTTACTTGAACATGAGGTTGATTTAGTATCTTACAAGAACTGAACGCTGTCTTCCAGACATCATTAATCTAACCTTTCTTATCCAGCATAAGTGTGAAATTAATCAAAAAGGAAAGGGAAACTAATAATATGCTGGTATTCACAATTCATCAGGAGACCTCACAACAAGTATGAAATTAACTTCTCCAAATTAATACACATATCAACAAATTAAAGGTAGGGAAAAGGATTATTTATTATTTAGGAAATGCTCCTTAATGCTTCCTGCTTTGATAATTAGTTAGATGATGGGTGGTGTCTGGTGATAACTGTTGAGTATTGTGAGGTTACCTTAGGACCACAGAATGCATTAAATCGCCTCCCCAGCCCCCATATTTCACTTAAATAAATGAGATACAGCCGGATGGCTAACATGTGCTTGTTTGATGTCAATTGGAAAAGGTGCGCCCAAACACTTGGAGTTTTGATTTCTATTTACAATAAACTAAATTTGATCCTGGGTTCTGTGTTTCCTTGTTATGACATGTGGTATGATCACTTTCAAAGGATACATTATTGTGAACACATTATGGGAAAGAATGGAGTGTTATAATTATAACTCTCTATTACAGCTTTCGCTGAGGTTGATAAAGGACAAGCTTTTGTTACTGAATTGTTCCTGTAATTACAGCAGAAATAACAGGCAGCAGTCACCTTCCATTAGGGGTGGGCAAGAAGGATCCTTACTATTTAAGTGATCACATAAGGTGCTGAATGAATCATCATCAGCCTCATCATGAAGAATTAAAAATAAACGGAACAGCTGACATCATCCTATAGCAGGTTTTATGGATCCGAGAAATGCCAGATAGTTGAAGGAAAAGAGCTGTATGTTCTGATGCCCCAGCCCATGTGTTAATAGCCTATTGGAAGTGGTTCTTCAATTTGAGCCAGCATCTGAATCTCCTGGGCCCCAGCCTAGTGTCTTCTAATTCGGTAGGGATGTGGTGAGGTCTGAGATTTTGCATTGCCAGCTTCACAGATGATGTTGATATTGTTGATTTGAGACTGCATGTTGAGAACCTTTGGGCCAAAGGACAGAAACAGGTGTAATTTGGGGAAGGTTCAAGCAACTGAATTCCAAGATTAATTCCTTGGTGCCTGTTAAAATAATCTTGATGAAAATACTAATCACTCTTGGGGATGGTGTGCAAGCTTTGTCAAGGGATTCTGCTCTTCCTGACGTTGTGAGTGAACCATAAAAAACGGGTAAACCTAGATAAATGGTGTCCCTGGCTCTCCCGGCCCACTGTCCTCATGTCTTGGTAAAATCTTGGATAAATGTGGTTTTTTTTAACATTTTATTAAAAAAATTTTTTAATGTTTATTTCTGAGAGAGAGAAACAGAATCCGAAGCAGGCTCTGCACTGTCAGCTTGGAGCTGGACACAGGGCTCAAACTCACAAACCATGAGATCATGACCTGAGCAGAAGTTGGATGCTTAACCAGCTAAGCCACCCGCGTGCCCCTGAATCTTGGATAAACTTTGATGGATACAAATATCTCTAGAATTCAAGTTACCTATGAATTCTCAAGTTGCAAGGTTTGAATTTTTTTTACTTGTCCATCAAACACATTTTACCTGGGGACCATCTGGAGGAGAACAGTCATTTTAACTAAGGGTATTGCAAGTCCCCGGCCACTGAATCATTGTTATTGTCACACCTGCTGTGCAAAATAGCTGTTAGCAAAATGAAAATCTGATGTAACCAGCATTACGAGAGGCTGTGGTTCCAGGCTTCTGACTGGTTCTAGAGCTGCCTTTTTTTATCCTATGAATGATCGTTCAGCAGTAGCAGAATCCCTAATATTTGTGGAGGGTTCCCTGTCTGTCTGAGGTGGTAGCTGTGGTTCTGGCTGTGTTGTGTTAGCTCAGATGAATCCCACTGCCGTTCTGTGAATGAGACACCATGATCACCTCTGTTCAGACACAAGAAGATGGAGACTGAGAGAGCCACTTGGTGGTCTTCACACAGCTTGTGAGCATTGGACTTCTCTCTTTGAGTCCAGGCAGCATGAGCAATGTGGGGCAGATTTAGACTGGACTGTATTTGGGGGGAAAGTTTCAATGGCATTGCGATGAGAGGCCTCCCTGAAATGGAAAGGTGCTAGAAAGTTTTGAAGTATGTTGCAACCAAAAGTATTTAAGGTTAAGGTTGTGTAAGTTCTGATGTCAAGGATCGCTTTAGATCTTTGTAACTGTGCAAAATTTCACTGTGTGGTGAATTTAGCTGCCCTGCCCCACATAAGATGAAAGCCATTTGAAGCCAGCATTGCCATTGTGGTTTTGTTTTGTTTTGTTTTTTTGCTATGTGACTATCTGATATTATCTGATATTTGATCAGGAAGATTGAATGATAAAAGCTTATAAACATGTTTATGATTCTCTCGTGGGTACCAGTAGGTACATCTTATCATTTGAAATGATTTCTGTAGGCATGAAGATACTTTGGACAGAGCCATACACTCCCTTCAACTATTTTCTCACATGAATACATGTATGGAACAGCGTTGGTGCTGTCCGTGAGCCACCTTGGCTTATTAACCTCCAGAAAAGGAGACAGGGAAAGACTGTTTTGAGCTATGTCCATGGTTGTTTGGCATCATGATTCTGAGACATGGAGAGACATGGTTCATAGGGAATAAGACGGTGAAAAACTTGAGTGTAAACTTGAGAAGGGGATCAACCCAGAAGATTCTGGTGCAGAAGGACATGAGGGGTGAGGAGGTGTGAGACCCCTAGGTCTGGAATTGGCCACCATCGTCATGTGTTACTGGATCCAAAGGAGATTCTGTGGCGGTGATTCTCAAACATGCAAGGGAAGGGGGTGGGAGGCAAGAAACTCCAGGGCAGATTCCTTATAGAATACCACCCTAGAGTGCAGAGCTGGTCAAGTAGGGTATTTTGCTACCCATTTGTAATCTCTTTTATCCAAAATAACAAATCATGGGGTTAAATGTTGGTTGAAAATGGGATTCCAGCTTTTCCTGGCTACTTTTTCACTTTGTCTCCTGTGATCAGCACCTTTTTCTTTTTAGATTGAATTGAATTCCCATGATGCTTTACAAATGCTCTCCTAATTTAGGTGTAATTAAGAAAGGGAGGAAAATCAAAGCATGAGCCCAAGAAGAGAGTGAGGGAGCCTATTAATGCCCAGAAAACAAACGTGTGGGTGAAATCTTGATGAAGCTGTAAAGTGCTGCTGTTCTGAAAATGTGGAAGGAGAGGGGTGCCTGGGTGGCTCAATGGGTTAAGCATCAGACGCTTGGTTTCAGGTCATGATCTCATGGTTTGCGAGTTTGAACCCTGCATCAGGCTCTGTGCTGACAGTGAAGAGCCTGCTTGGGATTCTCTCTCCTTTTCTGCCTCCCCACTGCCCATTCTGTCTCTCTTTCTCAAAGTAAATGAATAAACTGAAAAACAAAATGAGGAAGGAGAAAGGACTTCCTTCCATGTTTACTTGATCTAGAGACCTAGCTAGAAGTGACTATAAGTTCTCATTAATGTTTTACTTATTTAGCTCCTCAGCAAATGATAATTTAAGATGAGTTGAACATGAAAGTTTGCTGAGGATAGGAATGAATGGCCCTTTGGTTTCATAGTGACCATGAATTTTGCTAATGATAGAGCCAAGGGTAATGCACTCGTTTTCATAGGACTTGGGGAATAGCTTGTCTGATGCTTAAGGGGAAATCAAGGTTGAGTTTTTAGTTAATGTATTATCAAAGAAAAATTCAGATTTGAGAGCATTGAACTTTTTGTGGGGGGAGGAGGCACATCATGCACATTTAAAAAATCATACAGTCTTAACTGCTCAATCCCAGCCCTCACTCGGAAAATTGCCCTGTAATGCACCAGTTGAGATGTTGATGAAAACAGACAGAAAAGAGCAAAAACACAGAAAGTAGGCCTTTATCATTTAGGTCTAAGGCACATGGATATTAATTTTGCTAGCTTATGCCACTACACATGATTGAAGGGGTTTTGATATTGACCAAAATGCTCAGGGTTGTTTTCTTAAAATACATCTTGATGACTGGACTTGGTGGAATTAGCAGCTTCTTTGGTTTCACAGTATTGCATCCTTATAAACTGTTCTTTCACCTCAGAGCTGTGTCCAAATGGAGACTGATATAAAAAGGGGGCCACACGATCACTGACATTGACGGAGTGCTTTCTAACCTTCCATCCTTCTTTTTTTTTTTAAATGAAGTCCACCTAAAAAAATTTTTTTAATGTTTATTTGAGAGAGTGCATGCAAGTGGGGGAGGGGCAGAGAGAGAGAAGACAGAGGATCTGAAGCAGGCTCTCTGCTTTCAGCACAGAGATGTGGGGCTCGAACTCCTAACCATGAGATTATGACTTGAGCCGAAGTCGGCTGCTTAACCGACTGAGCCACCCAGGTGCCCCTGACCTTCTGTCCTTCTTCAGTAAACATTTCTGAGGTAGGACTGATGGCTGGAGTTGGTGGTTTGGAATGACCACTGGTCGAGCCTCTTCCAAGTGCCCTGGCACACAGCTGTCTGGTATTGCTCAGAGATCATTGACACACAGGTGGTAATGCTGCGAGGGGTAATTAGTTGTATGCTGTAGACCATATAACAATTTTGGTGTAAAAGATTTTGATTTAAAAAATAACCAAACTCAGGGGCACCTGGGTGGCTCACTTGGTTAAGCATCTGACTCTGCGTTTCGGCTCAGGTCATGGTCTCACTGTTCGTGAGTTCAAGCCCTTGCATTGGGTTCTGCATTGTCAGTGCGGAGCCTGCTTGGGATTCTCTCTCTCACCCTGTCTCTGGCCCTCCCCTGATTGTACTCTCTCTCTCTCTCAAAATAAATAAATAAACTTAAAAAAAAAATAGCCTAATTCACACATTTTGTAGCAGAAAATGATGCATCATGTTCTTCCATGAGGTTCTTCAGTGGTGAAGCAGTTGGTTAGTCTTAGAATACTTCTGGGCAGTCCGCTTGAAGATGGGTCTGTGCAGCATGGTTTTTATTTTTTCCTCCCTCCTCCATTCCCCCTGTCTCCTTCCCTCCCTCACTGTTGAACTATTTCAGTTTTCTAATTCTCTGCTGACAAATTCCAGGAATATCGGAAACATGCAGTAGATATCTGTTAAAGGACATGTACCCCCCCTTTTATTTTATAAAGGAATATTATAGAGGGAAAATACTAGCTTCATCAGAAGCACATAGATCTATTTCTAAAATGCTTTTCACTCTTTTTTTTTTCTTCTTCTTGAAGGTGAAGTGGCTACAAGTAATCTGTTCCATTTGAATGAACAGGCATGTAATTCAATTGGGTTTATCTTCTATTGCAAACTCTTTAGTTTTTGGTAATAGAGCTATCTGTTTTTAAAAATGTGTGCATACATATATTTGGAACTGTGTGTGTATATTAATGCAGTCTAGTCCGGAAAGCATTAGAATTGGTAAAAGCTTGGGTTTAATGCCTCCTGAGATTTGGAGAAGCCCCATCATTGCCAAACATAGTCTTGCTCCTACTGAGCTAATAATGGATGATTTGGGGTCTTAACACGTGCGATCATACAATTTTTTTTTTTTTTTTTTTTTTTTTTAGGTGAATGCCTTTGGGTGTTGAAGTGATCGGGCTTCCCAGCTGGCTATTTTTAGGCTATCTCTTTTTGGGAGACTGTGTTGAAAGGCAACTGGGTTCCAAAATGGGAGAAATAAAGTCCATAGAAGGTCTTTGTCAACCTGTTGGCAATAGATCAAGTAGTTAAAGAGGAGAAACTTAACAGTGTCTTTGTCTTTGTGATTTCAGGAGTGATTACTGTTCTGAAGTGAGCATTGGAGGAGGATCCATTAGGCCATGTAAGTACTGAAGTAAGCAGATATTCATGTGGCCGATTACAGACCCAGGATATTTGCCGTTGGGAGGGAGAAGTGCAAATAGTTGAGTCAGATGTTAGCATTTGGAACTGTGAGAATATAGACACCTAGTCCCAAAGGGCTGAGAGGTGGCTTTGCTAGTGCCGCTCCAATCCTGAGGGGACATCTCTCGCTATCTGGTTAAGGTCTGGTGGAGCTTAATCTTTTGGGATAATTGGGTAAGGATATTTTAGCTGGTTAGAATTAGTCACGTGACTAGAGCAGAAGTCCATTGATTATTTTATTCAGTCATTATCAAACACAACTTGATTTAGCTTGATCATGGCCGGTTACCCTGACATGGAATGGCTGGCTCCTTCAGAGCCACTCATCCCAAACCTGACACAGAGGGTCATGGTGGGAATAGAAGTCAAACCGATGAATTGGACAGAATGATTCCTAAAGACTGCACAGTCTCCGAACTGTCTATATCAAGGAGCCATTGCTCAAGAAGTACATGTACTAAGTCCTCAGTTACGAACATATTTTATGGGGGAGGAAATGTGCTAAGTACTTTATTATTTGAACTGTCTGAATAGCCTGTAGCAATTAAAATCAGTGTCCAGGCCACCCTTGAGGGTTACCTTGATGAATGAGATGTTCGACTTGGGAGCAGAGTATTTGGATTTCACAGTCTGATAGGATTTGGGTGTCAAGGTTATGGGGCTAACAAAATGAAACATTAAACATACTTAATTCCTGTTTCTTTGATGTATGTGGGTCTTTGAACACACTTTGTCTCTAACAACATCACAGGGGAAAAAAATACCACAGTGGGGGGAAAAAACACCCCAGCAACTCACAAGCAGACGAATGTCTGATAGGAATAAAAGCCTTAATGTTAGAGCTAGAAAATCATATGACCATGTGACTTTTATCAGAGGCTTCTCTCTAGCTGTGACCTTCAGAGTTTGTCCTGCTGGGAGGAACCAGAGAAACAAGAAGTGTCTCTTTTGGAACCTCAAAGGGATTCTGAATTTCTGAAGATGTGGAATTTTGTCTAAGATGAAATAGGCACATTTAATCCATCTCCCCCACTCCACCATGTACACACATGACTTAATTGTAATGGGACTTCATTTCAGGGGCTGGACAACTGAACAGTGTATCTTCAGGAGTCTGTTTGGAAGTAAGTTTACTGCTGACAGAGCAGTTCGTTTACTGCCCTCTGAGACTTGGCAGGCATGGCAGCTGGGGGTAGTGGCTGACGTCCTGGAGACCTGGAGCTGGGTCTGAGGTCCCTGATCCCCAGCTGCTGGGGCTTATGCTGTGGGAAGGATGAAGATCTTTCTGCCTATCCTGTGCTGTGATCCCCTCCTCCCACCACCCTGTGTCTGTGTCTGCCCTTACCTCCTGCTCTCAGCTGTGCACTCTGTGGGGTTGACAGCCTTCATGGAGCAGACAGACGTGTTGGCATTGTGTGGCACCCCTGGGCTTTGTCTATCTGCCCAAATATGTTGTCACCTTCCCTTTTGAGCCTGCCATATCTAGCTGCCTTTGAAGGAGGCCTTTTGGCTCCTTTGGGAATAACTACTGAAAGAGCAGCTGTCTGTCAGCCTCCTCCAGAGCCGTTGAATTGGGCTATTGTCAACCTGTTGTTGGAAGGGTTCCCAACACAGCAGAGTTGGCTGGCATTGACATTTGTAACTGGGAAGCCATATCACAGATGAGTTTGCATTTCTTTTTTTTTTCTTAAAATTTATTTATTCATTTATTTAGGGAGAGAGAGAGCATGCATAATCAGGGGAGGGACAGAGAGACAGGGTGAGAGAGAGAGAATCCCAAGAGGCTCTGCAGTGTAAGTGCCAAGCCCGATGTGGGCTCAAACTCACGAACTGTGAAATCATGGCCTGAGCGGAAACCAAGAGACTGACGCTTAACCGACTGAGCCACCCATGTGCCTGAGTTTGCATTTCTTATAATCCTTTTAAGTAGCCTTCAGAATAGGAAGCAGGTGGCTTTCACACACTTAGGCACCTCCTGAGAGTGTGGATGTTGTTGGGTCTTCCTGAAGGCAGAGAAACATCACCATTCTTCCCGCACCATCTCCATTCTCAGGAAGTAGTTGCCCTGGCTTTATCTTTATGTTGATGCGTAACCATATGAATCAGTTTAGGTCAGGCTCTTAAGAACAAATAACTGTTTAACTCTGATTACCACAGAGCCTGTGAAAAGAGAGGAAAATAGATGTCAGATAAGGCTTTTCAGAGGTACCTGGGTCGCACAGTCGGTTAATCATCTGACTTCAGCTCAGGTTATGTTCTGATGGTTGGTGAGTTCGAGTCCCACATCGGGCTCACTGCTGTCAGTGCAGAGCCCGCCTGGGATCCTGTGTCTGTCCCACCCCCTCCCCCCACCCCGCCCCCCCGCCCCCCCGCCCCATTTCTGTCCCTGCCCTGCTCGCATGTTCTGTTTCTCTCTCAAAAATAAGAAAACATTAAACAACAACAACAAACAAACTTAAAGGCTCTTCAGATGGGCCTTGTAGATCCCATACCTGGTTTTTTTAATGCCCCAGTTTTTCAAAGAACCACCTTCTAACTTTGATTTCTTAAGACCTGACCTAAAGAGAAAGATGCAGTGTTTGTGGTAAAAATAAAAACCAGAGCCACACCAGGAGATCTTGTGAACACATACAGCCAAAGAAAGTGAAGAAGGTGTGAAGTGGAATCAGAATGCCTTTTACTTACTGTGGGTCTAGTAGACTGTAAATTCCTTGAGGGCTAGGATTGGCCTTAACTGTTCTTCTCAGCACTAGTGGCTGGCACAGCTCCTGGCCCATGGCAGCACAGCGAGCTGAAAGAATGAGTCTGAAGCGGGAAAGGTTTTTGGTAGAAAAAGGTGTGTGTTTTATTATTCCGGTAGTATAGACATTGAAATATGTTCATCATCAAATGAAGATTATGGGATTTCAAGTTAATGATGTTTTCCTGTTGGCGTCAAAGATGAGTAATCTTGGAAGAAGTGGGGGCTTAGATGGCAGGCCTGAGATGTGATTGAAATGAAACCCCTTCTCTGCCTGTGCTCAGATTTCTTTCTGTGGTTCTCAGGACATTAGTCATGTCTTAGGAAATGTCAGTGCCTGACCTTGGCTGTGTGCTATGCAGCCAAGTCCAGTGTGTAGGTGGCTAGACTGCCTGCAGTGGGGTAGGAAGAGACTCTTGAGCCAGCTTGATAGTGGCCACAGGCTTTGGGAAGACTGGTACCTGAGGAATATCTGTCACCATCCTGGCCCTTTGCCTGTGGTGCACATTGGCATCTCATTCCTCTCTCTCAGAGCCCAGCGAGTGCCCCAGAGACGGTAGGACTGCATGCCGGGTAGCCGCCGCCCAGTACTGATGGACGGGCATGGTGGATGAAACCCTGCTTCTCTCCCTGCCCGAGGGAAGGGACGGATGTGGCTGCGGGGGTAGAGGACATGTCATCGCCAGGGCACATGTGTAAGGGTAGAGCAGTTGTCTTCATGAGACATGCCTGGCTTTGACTGGACCTAATCACAATTCTTGGTCCCTGGCAAGAGCTTTCAAAACAATGTCATGTATCTTTCTCTGATTTTACCTGAAAAAAATAAAATGTTTAAATATTTCAAGTATCCAGAGAAGTGCGGAGACTTAACTAAAACACTCAGGTACCCCTCCACCCCTTCCTCACCGTATCTGGTGGATCCCTTTCTGATCTCCTGATGACACATGTCTTCTTAACTGTGAAAGGTGCTTCTGTTAAAATTACCATACTTCTGTCCTTGGACATTAAAAAAAAAAATTTTTTTTTTTAACGTTTACTTATTTTTGAGGGGGTGAGAGCGTGAGCAAAAGAGGGACAGAAAGAGAGACACAGAATCCGAAGCAGGCTCCAGGCTCTGAGCTGTCACCACAGAGTTTGATGCAGAGCTCGAACTCATCAGCAGTGAGATCATGACCCGAGCTAAAGTCGGACGCTTAACCAACTGAGCCACCCGGGTGCCCCAAGTCCCTGGACATTTTTAAAAATGGGGTCTGCCTGGAACCTAGACCTGTAGCACCCCCCAGCATACCCACACTCTGAGGATGGTTGGTGCTACCTGGATCTACCCTTACCTGTGGTTTCCTTTGTTCATTCTTTCCTTATGTCCTTGCTATCAATTTGCTTTTCTCTCCGTTCAGTTTCAAGAAGATGTGTATGTGTTTAAATCCCTCTCCAGCTAGTTCAGGGCTTCCTTGGTTTTTTTTTTTTTTTTTTTTTTTTTTTTTTTTTTTTTTTAAGTTTGTTTTTTGAGAGAGACAGTGTGAGTAGGGGAGGGGTGGAAAGAGAGAGGGAGGCACAGAATCCGAAGCAGGCTCCAGGTTCCAAGCTCTCAGCACAGAGCCCAACGCAGGGCTCAAACCCATGAACTGTGAGATCATGACCTGAGCTGAAGTCAGATGCTTAACCGACTGAGCCACCCAGGCGCCCCTAGTTTAGCACTCCCTTGTAACGGTTAATTCAGTTTGCTGCTTGGCACAGCTAATGCTGTCTCCACGTCTTATGGCCTTGCAGTGATGAAGGCTGTTCACTTCATCATACCTGGTGCCACACACAGAGACGACTCACTCTGTTGAGGGCCTCTTATGTCTCCCAAAGCCAGTATGTAATTTCCCATGTATGTCAGCCTTCCTGGAGGAGAGAGGTGATGGCCATTTTATTTTGTCCCTTCAGGCTTGGAGCGATGGATAGACAGCATCTGTGGGGCAGGCTGAGGCTCTCCCTCAGGTTAATTAACATGGGTAAGGCCCATGGACAGGTTTCTAGTCATTTATTCTCTTACCGTGACCATTTTCTGGGACCAGAGTCCTGTGTTATTTTAGCTGTGTTGATTGATCATTCACTTAACTCTTCATTTTGATCAGAGCCTCCTGATAGCTTACAGGAATCAGTGCCCACAGCTCGTGTATCAAAAAGGCTTCTGGGAAGTTTGCCGCCACTTATCTAATGAGATACCATCTTGAGAGGGGGTGGGTGAGCGAGTTGCCCAGCCAGGAGGTTGGAGGACAACCCAGGTGAGGCAGGGAGGATTGGGGAAGGCCATGTGGGAACCCTGGGAATTGGGCTCAAGAGTTTGGGGGTTCTCGGTGACTGGAGAAACAGCGGTTTTTTAAAACTTCTAAATCATCATGGATTGGTACAACAAAAATAAATGATTAGGAAGTGAAATTAAAAAAAAAAAAGTGCAGAATACAAGACTTCAGTTTTATTAGTGGATTCAAAGACAGAAAATTATCCTGTCACATTGCCATAAAACTTCCAAAACACTTACCCTCAAGTTTGGTGCTTATTCTTTACACACTAAGTACTTTGTAGACTGGCCCTGCTCTGTGAACCCCCCCACCCCCAACTTTGAGTAGCACTGGTTTAGGAGTCGTGAGTCTTAGCTGTGTACCTCATATGCTGGGAGGCCCACCTTTGCATCTCTGCCTCTTGGTTTTTGTGCTAGAAGTTGAAAATTGGCTAGCACAGCACTGTTCTCCCCGACGGGAAACAGGGGACCAGGAACAGGTGCTTATTCCTGAGTCTCCCGCCCAAATGGGTTTCCTTGTAGAAATCTTTCTAGAAGGAACATGCTGGGGATTATTTCATATGCTCCTTTGGTCATCTCAAGCAGATGTCTGACCATTTCTTTTGGAAGGTATGTGTCCTGCATGAGGGACCTTCTGTAACAAATGGATCTCCCTTCATGTATGTGTGTGGCTGTGTGTGTGGTCGGTTTGCACCCAGTGTAAGTTTTTTCTAGTTCGTAGTTTTAGGCTAGTGGTGGTGGTGTGGGGTAATGATCCTTTTAGAAGTCATTTGGTGACCAAGACCAAATCGGTTCTGACATTGAAGACAGGCCCTTTCAGATGCACTCTGCAGGGGTGTCTGTTGTAGTCTGTGGTTTGTGGGGAGCATGCAGCAGCCAGCCAGGTAGAATATTTCAGCCAGGCCTGGTAGCACATAGCCCCTTGCCATTCATATTTCCATTACCCAGAATTCAGTCACCTGGCCCACCTTGCCAGAAAACATAGTCTCGCTGCGTGTTGGGGGAGAAGAGAACGTGGATTCACTGAGTAGCAAATGTTGTTCATAGCCTCCCTTCTCCCGATTCTCTGATTCACTTAGCAGAACCGTGTTCGTTGTTACATTCTTTTATCCACGTGAACTCATTTATTCCCCCTTTTATGCCTGCTCATGATGATGGTCAGGCATTACATTTTTATGCAGTGGGGTGAGAAACAATGGAAAGCAAAGAGAATGGAAGTTGCCTCAATTCACGGACAGTGATTACACAGGCTGCTGTCAGCAGCCAGGAATGACCAGTGCTGACTATGAGAGAACATTGGCTATGTGCCATAGGCCGCATTTGGGTTTTTTTCAATCCAGGTATTTATGAGTTGAGAGTAATGCTTAGTATTTAAAAAGTAAATAGCACTTAAGCAGAAGGAAACCATTGGTGCAGGGGCAGCCAGTAGCCCATGTTGAAAGGTGGCCGTGGTGATGTAATTTGATAAAAAGCTGAAGTAGCTCTAATGTTTCCATAAGTACGCTTTTTCTTCCTGCAACAGTGAATTGAAAAGCGCACATACATGCAAGAAACCCCCAAACCCCGAACACTTTTATTTGCTCTCAATCCAGGGAAGCCAGAGAGTCAAAGTAAGGGAGGTGAGATTATGGGAGGGTGCGGGGTGCAGGTGAGTATGGGGGGAGAGTCTGGGCAGAGTTGCAGGGCATAGCATCCTTCGGGAGCCTGTGTGTACTTGAGTGGCGGGAGAACTCGACTAGAAAAGTGAGTATGGAGGGGATGGAAGTGGTGAGATACCAAAAAGTCTATCTGTGGCAATCCAGAGATTACCAGCCAGGAGGTTGTCACACCCCTGGGGCTGCAGCATGGTGGGAGCTGGTGGTGGAATCACAAAGATAACGCGGGGCCTTGTGGGAAGAGCTGCATCCATGGAGGGGATGCCGCTGGGCAGAGACCCTGGCTTCCTCCCTGTGCTGCCCTCCTGGCTTCGGCTGGTGCCTCCTGTAGGTCAACCCTGCATGAAAACCAGATGGCAGTGGGCTTTGGGAGATGTGGTTTCCTAGCATATGTTGCAAAAAGGGCACGGTGTGCAGAGAATGGATCTAAGAGCAAAAAGGTGGATGGTTGCCACAAGGTATGTAACCTCTTGGTGGAAAGGAAGGGAAATAAATAGATACAGTGAGAGATTGAGGGAAAGAAATAGGAGTTTTGGGACCTTTCCTCCATGCCATATTCCCTCTGTGTTTCTCTGTTACCACCTATGTCCCCCTTTCATCATTTTGTTAGGCTTTTTACACCATGTCATGTTTTTTGGAGCCTTTTGTCTCCCCAGTAATGGCTAACATCTATTGAATACTCACCGTGTGCCATGATGGTAGACTTCTCAGTGCTGTATCTGTCTTAATTCATTGAATCATCCGAGCAACTCTGTGAGGCAGGTTCAGTCAGTCCTCGTTATTTGAAGATTCTGTGAGATATTTGCCTCCTTGTTATAATGTATCTGTAACGGCAAAATCAATAGTTGGCGGTGCTTTTGTGGCCATTCACAGACACACCCAGAGTGCAGGGAGATTTGAGTTGCCTGATGTGCACATTCCTAGCTGACACTGACCAATGCAACGCTCTACTTTCTTGTTTCAGGTCTCACACTGTGCCTAAGTATTCTCCTTGTGGTCTAATTAGTACCCCTCCTTTGGGGGAACTTTTGAACTTTTCTTGGGTGATTTTATGGTTTAAAATGGCCCCTGAACATAATGTTAAAGTGCTGTTTCGTGTTCCTAGGTGCAGGAAGGCTGTGATGTACCTTACAGACAACTGATGTGTGTTAGCTAAGCATCATGAGGCATGAGTTACAATACTGGCTGTGTTAATGAGTCAACAATATGAAATAGGTGTCTTAAAACAGAAACACAAAACATGATTATGAATTGATCAGTTGACAGAAATGTGGCTAGAGGCTCACAGGAACCTAATGCTATGTTTCCCGTGGGAGCACTGGTTCAGCATTCCCTAATTCAAGGTTCACTGTGACTTTGTAGAACGTAACTGTGGCAACTAATGACCATCAGCTGTACTAGTGTTATCCCCAATTTCTAGACAGACTGTGGGGCATGTAGAGGTGAAGGAAGTGGCCCAGTGTCACCCAGTAGGATCAGAACCCAGGCAGTCTGGCGCCCATCACTTTGCAGCTCTGTGCTCTACTGGCTGTGTTACCTGTTTCATACTTGTTTCCACCCTTATGGATCTGCTGTTGCTGCTGGTGAGTCCAACCCTAGGGCTGTTTTCAATGATACAACTCCTTGTGGTAAAGCCAAGGGTTATCTCTGGTTGGGAATCAGGATGTGTATAACTCTGCAATAAAGGTAATAATATTTGACATGTGCATAAAAACCTCTGCGTGTTTCACGTGAGTTAGTTCTCACAGAGGCGCGATGAAGTGCACGTCAGCCTCCGTTTCATAAATAAAAACTGGCGTCTAGGGAGGTTGTGATTTGGGCAGGGCCCCAGGGTGAGAAGGTGGTAGAACAGAGTTTCAGAAACCCAGGCTTCCTGGCTTCAAACCCTTTGCTCCTTTTGCAAAATTGATTAGGCCTCTCACTGAGGCCCTGGGGACTGGATGCCTGCCTGGCCACGGATACCCTCCTTTTCTGTTTTCATTCCACCCTGATCTGGAGCAAGTGTAAAATTGTGTGTAAAATAAGTGATTCCAAGGACGGACCAGAAATATTTTCTTTAAAATGACTGTGTAGCGGGGCGCCTGGGTGGCTCAGTCAGTTAAGCTGCCGACTTCAGCTCAGGTCATGATCTCGCGGTCCGTGAGTTCGAGCCCCGCGTCGGGCTCTGTGCTGACAGCTCAGAGCCTGAAGCCTATTTCAGATTCTGTGTCTCTCTCTCTCTGACCCTCCCCCGTTCATGCTCTGTCTCGGTCTCAAAAATAAATGTTAAAAAAAAAATTAAAAAAAAATAAAATAAAAAAATAAAATGACTGTGTAGGGGCACCTGGGTGGCTCATTCGGTTGTGTCTGACTCTTGATTACGGCTCAGGTCATGATCTCATGGTTCAGTTTGTGAGTTTGAGCCTGGCATCGAGCTATGCCCTGTCTATGCGGAGGCTGCTTGGGATTCTCTTTCTGCCTGTCCCCAATTTGGGCACATGCGTGCATGCTCTCTCTCAGAATAAATAAAAATAAAACTTAAAAAGAAATAAAATGACTGTTTATTTCCATGTATATATAAAGTCTTTCATGGGCTAGAATGAACGTTTCGCAAAGATGTTGATTTGTTTTTTCTGTTCGTGAGGGAAATATTTGAAAATAAATAAAAAATAAAGGAAAAATAATTTGAGAGGGCTGCGGGCATTTCCACAGTGGCATACTCTTGCCTAAATAGTGTTCCTGCCTTGTCTCTTTAGTTTTCTTTTTGTATTTAAGTTTATGTTTCAATAAGAAATAGATGTGCTTGTGAAGAGTTAAAAAGGTACTGTGGAAAAAAAAAAAAAAGCAAACCAAAGTGCCCCTTCCCAGGCGCAAGCACTGTGCCTGATTTCTTGTGTACTTTTCCAAAGGTGTTCTAACGTCCCAGTGATTCTAAGCTGGCGGTGATCAGGGAACATTGGCACATAGTGGGTGGAAGATGGGAGAGTGTTACTGGCCCTGAGGTAGGTAGAGCCCGGGGGTGCCCATGCACACCCTACAGTGTTCAGGACAGCCCTACAGCAGAGTATCAGCCCCTATACTCAATAGTGCTGAGGTTGAAGAACCCTTCCCCACCTTCAAAGTAAACTACAAGGGCCTTCTTAACGTGTGAAATACAAAAGCTTTTATGTTTGAACTCTGACATGTATTTTGTGTCTTCAGAAGGCTTTTGTTTACTTTTTTTTTTTTTAAGTTTATTTATTTTGGGAGAGAGCATGCGCATCCCCACCCTGTGTGCATAAGCAGGGGGGCAGAGAGAGAGGGAGAGAGAGAATCCCAAGCAGGTGCCTTGCTGACAGCATGGAGCCTGACATGGGGCTCGAATCCACAAACTGAGATCATGATCTGAGCTAAAATAAAGAGCTGGAAGCTTAAGCGACTGAGCCACCCAGGTTTTTTTGCTTCTGGTTGTGCCGCAGCTGCTGCTCCCTGGTGGGTCACTTGGGCGTGGTCTTCTCCAGGTGTGCACCAAGGGGTGTGTCAGCTATAGAGACTAAAAGTAATGAAACTGACTTCCGCTCACCTGATCTGCTTTTTTGTTATCACAGTGCGTGGTCGGTTCTAAACAAAGCCAGTGATAAAATACTCATAAAATACTTGGGGGAGGGGGGGACTCTGGTTCGTCTAAGTTCTAAATAATTGCTGCTAATAATGTTATGTAAATATATGTTAATATTTATTTGTACGTACACGCTTAAGATTAGTATATGCTACTACTTACCATTTAATAAACGTTGTATTCTATATGAAAATTAATTGAGAGAATTCCCTGTCCTGGCATTCCTGACACTCGAGGACTGAGCTACAAATGTTGCTTTGATAGTAACTTCCTAACAGTTCAGAGCTGTCGGAACTCACTTTAGGTGCACTTGCTGCCTCCAGCCCTTGTGGTACAACATATCCCTGTGTTTCCAGAGAGCTTTACAATAAATGGTAGCGCAGTTTAAGAAGAAAAAAATGGAACTTGAGTTTCTTCAGTTCTGTCACTCTGTGTGACCATTTGGAGTTTTTACGTGTGATGGAAATTTAACTGCGAAAGATTGAGAACTCCTAAGTGTAATGTTGTTTGGTAAGTATATATTTCACTTCATAGAAGAAACATTGTACTGAATTTTAGAAGTCACTTTAAGAAGTGACAGGTTAAAAAAAAAATGTTGGTTTAAAACCTAAAGAAAGACTCAAGAATGTAATGATGATGGATTATTGTATGCACATTGCTGGAAATAATGTTGTCAAATGGAAGTAGGACTGTTAAATAGTGATCTACCCTGAGTGTCCCCTATACTAGGTATGCTGTGAGGAGGATTGAGATCTTTAAGAAAAATAGAGGCGCACCTACCTGGGTGGCTCATTCAGTTTCAATGCCCAACTTCAGCTCAGGTCATGGTCTCGCAGTTTGTGAATTCGAGCCCCTATCGGGCTCTAAGCTGATAGCTCAGAATCGAAACATTCTGTCTCTGTCTCTGTCTCTGTCTCTCTCTCTGTCTCTGTCTCTGTCTCTCTCTCTCTCTCTCTCTCTGCCCCTCCCCTGCTTGCTGTCTGTCTGTCTCTCTCTCACAAAAATAAACATTAAAAAAAATCATTAAAAAGAAAAATAATTGAAATGAAAGTGGGCCCAGGAAAGCACTTGGTTGCTTCTGTTGATCTGGTTTCTGTTTGTGTAAAATCAGTGCTCTTTGAAACGCCACACAGGATTGAAGTTCTGACCCATTAAGGTCTTTGTGACAAAGTAGACATCTTGCCCTCCATCGTAATGTTTTATTTTTATTTTTTAAAGTTTATTTATTTTGAGAGACAGAGCACACGAGCAGGGGAGGGACAGAGACAGAGGGGAAGAGAGACAGAATGCCAAGCAGGCTTTGTGCTGTCAGCGTGGAGCCCAGTGTGGGGCTCAAACTCGGGAGCCAAGCTGTGAGATCATGACCTTAGCCGAAACCCAGTCAGATGCTTAACTGGTTAAGCCACCCAGATACGCCCACCCTAATGTTTTAAAACTTTGTTGATTTATACATAGAGAACAGTGTACAAGTTAATTGTGTGCCATGTGATTAATTGTCACATCTAAACACTGCTGTGTCAGTGTACCCAGATCAAGAAACAAAACGTGAACAATATCTGGAGGCCCCCTGGTGCCCCTTTGTAGTTGAGATTTCCAGTGACCCCCATCTCAAGCATAACCACTGGCCTGACTTCTAACAGCACAGATCAGTTGTGCTGTTTTTGGATGTTACATAAATGGAATTCATCATACGGTACATAAAGAGAAGACTAATTTTAACCCATCTCTCTCAAATTTGATTGTGACTAGAGACATTTGAAATATTTCAAAATGTGCCAGTTAAACATCTTGACGACTTTCAGTGGTAGATTAACAAAAATTTCCAGTCTAGTTCATGTGTGGCTTGACCAGTAGAAGCGCTGGCCTTCAGGGTAGTACCATTTAATATGCTTGTTTCTGTAATGAAGAACATAAGCAACTTAATTATGATGTGACTTGCTGGGCTTTGGAGTTGTATGCGGAAGGCAGAGAATTATATGGACATTAAATCGGAATTTGTGTGTTGAAGTAATCCAGTTCATTGGAAGCTAGAGTAGCTTACAGGCTTATAGTGTGGTCAGTAAGTTGCATACACCGTCTAGAAGCTTGTAATTGGATTAGATTGGAAACCATAACATGGCAGTGGAAATGTATTGCATCAGTGTATTAGTTTCACACTAACGTTTTCTGAGGAGTAAGCATATCTTGTCCATGGAGACAGAATGGATGGGCCGTTGAATAGTTTGGGCCGTGAGGGTCTGAAATTGCCCTTCACGTAATGGGAGGAATTCACTCAATTTGAAGGCCCCTGGGAATGTTGAACTCTTCAATTAACATAAAAGTATTATTTAGGAAAAAATAGCCTTGTCTGCAACCGTCATCCATGGTGAGAATCTGTCTTCTCACCCGTTTCTGGATCTGTCAGAGGCTGGCTCATTCACCATGAGCTGTGGCGGCCAATTTGGGAGGTTGGTGTGGCTCCGACTGAGGTGTTACGTGGCAGCGGGCCACACAAGATGTGAAAAGTGTTTGCCGCACAGCTTCTCTTAGTCCCAGCAGAGATGAAAAGGAACAGCTCTAGCGAAATTGCTAAGTCAGGGATGTTTGTCTCTGGGAAGCTGCTTTTTGCTCACTTAATTTTTTGGTCTATAAAAAAACATTCTTTCTTCCCTGCTTACTGGTGTCTAGCCATCTCAAATTAAAACAGGGAAGAATCCTATATGCCTTATTCTTTGAAACTTCTGTATATCCCCTTGCGAAATACGGGTTTTTTGTGTGTTGGTTGGTAGGTTGGTTTTTTTGCATCTTCAAGCCTCAGATGCAGGAGAGGCAGTGCTTGCGAATAAAAACCAGTTCAGGAAATTGTATCTGAGAGGGGAATTGGATCATGTCGCTCCTGGCCTTCAGGCTCCACCCATTCTTCAGCTACAGGGGAGCCGCAGGTCCTGCTGTGGCATTCAAGGTCCCTGGTCACCTTGTCTTGCTGCTCAAGCCTCACCTGGCACCCCTGTTACCCCCTGCATCCCAGGCAGGTAGGGGAATATGCCCTTGAGTGTGACTGTTGATTGGTGCCTCTGTTCCATGCACAGGTTTTTTTCCCTGTTGGGGATGCCTTGCTCTGCCATCCACATTTCATCTTTCAGGGTTCCTTCCAGGGCTTTCTTTTTTCAAAGAAGGCTTCCTTGATCCTCCTGGATAGGATGAGAGGCATTTCTTCTGTGTTCTTGTGATATCCTGCATATATCATGTACTCTTTCATGCATACAAGTTCTGCTGTGCGTCCCACATCTAGAGCAGTACCCTGCACATAGTATGTGCTCAAATCACTTGTTGAAGTGAATGGACTTCACTTTTTATGTTCTAATGATCAATGGATGTGTCTGTCCCCTCATGACAGTGTGAGAGCAGGGCTTGTGCCTGTTCATTGTCACATACTCTATGCCTGACGAAGGTACTCAGAAGTGTTTGAATGGAAGGCAGGGGAGAGCATTGGAGAGGCAAGGGAGAGTTTTCCCTGTATTATAGTCATCTGTATTAAGTCACGAGTGTATGCACAGAACCTACTCCTGTGGCTTTGTGGTCAGGTGTATCAGAATCCCAGAATGCTGTGGGGTAAGAACTCTAATATTCGTCCCACCCCAACCGCATCCCCACCCCTTGTTTTCCAAATGGGAATGCCTCTGCGTATGGAAAAGTGTTGATGAGAGTGTTGATCTCCCAGAGAAAATGCTTGACAGTGATGATGTTGATTAACTTGCTGATTGCCAATGCAGGAAAATAATCAGTAAAAAAGAAAAACTAAAAAAAAAGGAGGAGGGAGGTAAAGAAAAAGTGGGTTATGTAAAGGCAATATTAATTATCATCCTTTAGAAGAAATGGTTGTCATTTTCGATATAATTACTGTGCAGCCCCATAAAGGCTCTGTGTGTGGCATGTCTTTTTTTGTTTCTATAGTAATTTTGGTGTTGTGTCCCCAGTTCATTATAAAGGTGTTCTTTTTTCATTCCAGAAAAAGACAGTAAGTGATGGGGTAGAGTTTTCCTATATATTTGAGTCTTTCTTTCCCTAACCTGCTCAGATCTTTGGCATTCACTTACTTGCCAGTGAGTGCCGGTGGGTAGTGGGATGAAAAACTAAGGAAAAAACAAATTCTGTAGAAAAGCAGAGAGAGGTGACTTTTCATATTGAATGCATTCTTTGAAGATGCAGAGGCCCCTGCCCATATGTGCCCTGTCCTGTCGGTTGGATTGTTCCTGGTTCAGAAGAAGGGATTCCATGTTGCAGGATTTTCCCTGGTGTCCCGAGAGCCCACCGTGGTAGAGGCTCTGCTGCCTTCACAAGTTTGAGGACCCCTGGATTACAAACAAATATCAAAAGGACATTTCCTTTCCCAGGCCTGAGCTGGGAAGGCTCTGTTAGTCATGGTGAGCCTGTCTGCTGCGTCACTACCAATGTCCAGGGAAAAGTTGGCTTTGACCACCTTGAAAGTATCGAAGGCAGCTTTAGGGGTGAAATTTCAGGCAGCGGTGAGGTTTTCCTCCCTGTCTTTCTTCCCCTTCCCCAGTCTGTGATGAGATCCCCACTTTTTACTCAGGCCTGTGTTCCATTGAGGGGGCCTAGGACATACCCTCCCAGACCAGAGCACCTGTCAGTCACTGATTCCTCACAGTAAGGTGTAGGGACAGATACATGTTTTCCCCAACAGCGGTTTTAAAGTACAAAGCATTGAGGTATATAAGCGGTGAGCTGAAATATCACCAGTCTTGTCTGTCTCCCCTACTAGACTTCAGGAAGCCCTCTGACCTAGGGCCTGTTGGGGCTTATCATGTTCCCAGGTCTGGGCCCACAGTCACCACATGGAAAGAGCTCAGTGAGAGGTGGCTGAGTCTGTGCATGAAAGGTGGGCACTGGAGACATTTTCTGCCCACTTGGAAATTCTGTCTATCCATTTACTCATGGAAAGGATTTGAAATGTCTACTCCTTACTTCACATTATGGGTGAGTTTATCAACCGAGTGGCTCTTGGGGTCTTTGTGTAAATGTTGGGCTGTCAAGTGGTTTTGTAGGGTGACCTTGTCCTCTTAGTATTGGAATCATAGGGTGATTGGAACAGCTGGCTCTGTGGAAGGGAAGACGTTGCCTTCTGAGTTTGCTGCCAATAAAAACTGATCCAAGAGTGGGTTGTCCCTGAACAGGTGGTGTGGACAGCTTGGATGCACAGGATTGAAGGTCATGAGTTTGACCGCATCATCAGAGTCATTCATTCCTTCATTTGACATGTATTTATTGAGCTCCTACTTTGTACCTGGCTCTGTTCTAGGCAGTGGGGATGCAGAGGTGAACAAAAACAGAGGAAGTAGAGAAACTGGCGAGTCACCTGTCAGGTGGAGAGGTGGGAGAAGAAGAATCAAATAAGACAAGGGGTAGAGAGCGAGTGTTGGGTGCCATGTTAGATGTTGTGGCCCAGGAGGCTGCTTCAGGGAGTGATGTTTGTGCAGACACCTGCATGGCAACAGAATCCAGGCAGTGTCCTGGGTGAAAGGAGTTCCAGGTGGCGGACACAGTATGTATAGGTGCTTGAGGCAGGAACAGACTGGACCCATCATGGAGGCATGTGGGTAGAGTGAAGGGAACAAGGTGCTAAGTCTAGAGGTGAGTAGGGATAGAACATGCAGAGCCTTGCTGGCCAAGGTACAGAGTTTGGGTTTCATTCTGTGATGTATATGTACAGAGTTTTGAGCCTGGGGGTCAGGGTGACCTCATCTGATTTGTATTTATAAAGGTCATTTGGCTTGTGTGGAAAACTGGCTGTAAGGGGCAAGGGGCATAGAGCTCAGGTAGGAATGACAGTTGTCCAGTGTAAGGTGTTGGTGGCATAGACTCAGGAGGGGTGGGAGATGGTGACAAGGGGTTGGGTACCTCAGGTCAGAAGGATGTGACCCCTCTCTGTCTTTATCTCCCACTACCTTTCCATGATTGATTTTACTGCAGCCATATACATCTTCTTGTGCTTCCCCCACATCTATACTCATTCTGTGTCTCAGAAACATCACTTATCGGGGCACTTGGGTGGCTCAGTCGTTGAGCATCTGCCTTCTCCTCAGGTCATGATCTCATGGTTTGTGAATTTGAGACCCCGTATCAGGCTCACTGCTGTCAGCATGGAGCCTGCTTTGGATCCTCTGTCCTCTTCTCTCTCTGCCCTTCCCCTTCTTGCTCTCTCAAAAATAAAACTCAAACTAAAAAAAAAAAAACCCAAAAATGTCACTTGTCATAGCCTCGAATTCTACACATGTATGCACGTACACATATGTGCTCGCACTCACTCATTGCTTCTTTGTGTCTCCTGCGGACATGTGAGTGCCATGGTGTCAGGCAAGTACTTTTTGTCATATTTATTGTGGAGCCTGAGTGCCTTAGAATGCTGCCCAGCACGTCGTAGATGCTCAAAATATTTACTGAAGGCGTGCATCAGGTGGAAGGACAGCCAGCTGTGGTCTTTTTTGTATAATTTCTGCTTGAAAAATCAGCACCATGACTGCCCGAGGTTCTAATTGCAATGCTAAAGAAACCGAAAACATCAAAGTGTAATACCAATTTAATCAAAAAGGGGAGGCACACTGAAGAATATAAGTAATAGGGAAAAAAGAGGGGGGAGGGGGTTTGTTGATCATGGGAAGGTTCTGCCTATGGTGGGGGAAATAACCAAGGAGCAACTAACTTTGAATCTGTTCATCTACTGCAGTGAAATTTGCCAGTTTCATTTACATCTAGTACTGTCTAGCTGTTTGTTGTCGTTGGAAAAGACTTTCGGGGATATAATTAATCTCCCCCAGTGTTACCTGTGTTCTCAGTTAGTTTTCCTGAGCTACAGTTGAAGCTGGATAATTCTGCCACCAGAATGCACACATTGTACAAGGAGATCAGCTTGTGCCTGTCCTAAGGACAGAGAATGGGAGCAAGTGCAGGTAGAGAAGAGCGGTGACTTGGGGCCCCTCAGAGGGGTGGGTGGCCAGCATTCATGAGTTTTCCACCAGGCTTGTGACTAGGGGTCAGCTTCTAGAGACAGAGGGACTTGTTTTGAATCCTGGCCCCTCTACCACGTGACTTTGAATAAGTTCCTCAACCTCTCTGTGCCTCAGCACCATCGTCTATAAAACAGGAGTAACAACAGCACAGACCCTATGAGTTTACTATGAGGAGTGAGTGAGTTAATACATGTAGAAATTCTTAGAATTATGTCTGGGATAGCAGTTACTCGAAACATTTCAGTTTTTATTAAATGGGTGAAACTTTATGATCATTAATAGTTGGCATAAATTTTAACGGTTAAAGGTTCTGTCATTTGAACCTGGGTATTGGATCCCTGTACAGCACCTGAGTCAACTGGAAATGTGTGTGTTTGTCTGTGTGTGTGTGTGTGTGTGTGTGTGTGTGTGTGTGCGCGCGCGCGTGCACGCATGTGTGTGTGTGCGCAAGGTGGGGATGGACTCTGATACCAAATGATATACTGCAATAAAATTCTGATGCTAACCACCTGGAATTAGTGCAGATCCCATAAATTAAAAGGTACAGTCCCCAACAAGACAGCTTCTACTTCAGATGCCAGCTGTAGGTAGGGTCCCCAAACCACTAACGCTTCTAACCAGCTGGCTACTAATCTAGGAGTTCATGACTCCCTCAAGTTTGATAACTCACTAGAATGACTCACAGAACTCAGGGAAGCACTGCATTTAGGATTACAGTTTTAATCTAAAAGATGTAAATCCAGGCCATCCAAATGAAGAGACACAAAGGGTGAGGTCTGAGAGGATTCCAAAGCCGAGCTTTCATGCCCTCTCCTTCTGGGGTTAGGGTCACCTTCCTGGCACATCAACATATTCATCAACCAGGAAGCCTCACTGAGCTTGGTGTCCAGAGCTTTTATTGGGCTTTTTGTTGCATAGGCATGATTGAGTTCATCCACGTGGCCAATGATTTAATCAATCTGAGCCCCCCTCTACTTCCCAAGATTGGGCAGGCTCAAGATCCAGCGTTCTAATCGCATGGTTGGTCTTCCTGATCAGCTTCCAGTCTGAGTCTTCTCATCTCTTAGCATAAACTCAGGTGTGATCCAAGGGGCTTGTCAATAACAGACACTTTTGTTACTCAGGAAATTCCAAGGAGTTAGTATCCCTTTTAGGAACCAGGGACAAAGGCCAAATTCTTTATTGTACAATAGGGGATATTTGAGAGAGCAAGGCACAAGACGGTGGCCTGGGAAGGGAGCCCAGCTCTTGGCTTGTCTCTTTGTTAACTGCTCTAATGCAATGTCAGATTGGACTTCCTGTGTCAGGTTGGGCTGATGATGAGGTAGTAGTAACATATATTAGCTTTGATAGCGCTAGCTTTCCTTTCTTTGGAATGACTTTATTTAGACTCATGGTGATGAAGTGGTCTTTTGGGATTTTAGAATGACCTTCTATTAAATAAGTCACTAAGACAGCTTTTTTTGAATTTGAGTCTTTAAAAAATAGAGCTTTGAAACTATTCTGTGGCGCTGTGTGAATAGAGGAAGCTGCTGACCGAGTTGTCTTTTTGAACCCCAGAGGTAGCCTTCTCAATAAGTTCACCCCAAATCTGATTGGACATGGGGTGCTAGCATTTGGATGGGCAGTCTTTCTGCATCAGATGTTCTAAACCACTGACGACCTCAGCTCTGTTGATCTATAGGCTTGTGATAAGACCTTTTCCTGGGGCTTCTTTGTTATTCTCAGTAGTCATTCCTGAAGGCTCACCTGATTTTCCCATTTGTTCTTTGATTCCTGTAGCAAATGCGGTTTTTACAGTCTATTTGATTCTGTTTTTCCTTTGGTATTGCAAAGGAAATGTGAACTCACTTAATGTGAGCATCATAGTATAAGCTGGTCCCTGCAATTAAAGATTGAGTGTTTCCAGAGACTTTTTTTTTTTTTTTTTTTACCTTTTATGAAGCATTTATACCATGCTCCCCAACTTCTGTTTGATAGCACTTTCCAGAAGGGCTTATGAGGATCTGATTAGGGCCCAAGTGGCTGAGGCACCCTAAATAGATACAAAACTCATAGGAGGCCCTTGTTTCCAAATCCTGTTTTGTTTTTATTGTGGTAAAATAATATATAGTGTAAATCGTATAATCATTTTGTAGTGGTCAGTGGCATTAAATACATTCACCTTGCTGTGCAACCATCACCGCTACCATTCATCTCTTGAACTTCTTCATCTTCCCAGGTGAAACTCTGTACCCGTTAAACAGTTCCCTGTACTTCCCACTCCAACCCCTGGCAACCACTGTTCCTTTTCCTGTCTATGACTATGCCTATTCTAGGTATGTAACGTAACATAGAATCCTACAGTATTTGTCCTTTTGTGTCTGGCTTCTTTCACTTAGCATGTCTTCAGGGTTCATCCGTGTTGTAGCCTGTGTCACAGTTTTCTTCCTTTCAAGGCTGAATAATATTCCACTGCATATATATACACCACATTTTGTTTATCCACTCATCTGTCACCGGACACTTGGATTTCTTTCATCTTTTGGTTATTGTGGATAATGCTGCGGTGAACATGAGTGTGCAAGTATCTGTTACGGTCTTTTCAGTTGTTTAGGATATGTACTTATAAGTGGAACAGCTGGATCCCAAATCCTTTTTTGACACAAGAAAACAAGCCCATTCTCTTTTGTGTGATTAGTGTGAACAGGTATATTGTTACATGCCAAAGGAGTAAACCCAGGTGACTTTTTGGTGAGTGAGCCAATGAAAAGTTAATAGTCTACTTCCGATTTAGTTTGCTGGATCAGAGGATGGTGTCCATCACTTAGAGGACTACCACACACATAATCATGTTGAATATGTTGAACAAAGATTAGGGAGCGATTGGCACGCTACATTTTCATTGATCACTCTACCATGTGTTAATCTTGTCCTTTCCTCTCATTCTTTTTGATAGTTGCCCGTGTGATTGTATGGTGTCATGGTTAAGAGTCTAGACTCTGGAACCATTGTTTGTGTGGGTACAGACTTCAACTCCAGTTTGCAGGTGGACACATTACCTCACCCTCCTGTGCCTCATTTTTGCCATTCATATGATGGAATTAATATACCTCAAACATGTAAAACCCATAAATAGTACCTGGCACATAGTAAGTGCCTAGTAAATGTTGTTGTTGTGGTTTTTATTAGCAATAGTCATTTGCACCTATTTAGTTGGCAAATAATTTAATTGGCACCTATCTGATTGGCAAAAAATTGTCAAATTTAAGGGACAGTAGAATATAGATAATAGAAGCTTCGGTAAAAGCATATGGGATACGGGTATTCTTACACTTTATTTCTGAGGAGTGTAAATTGATATAACTTTTCTGAAAGAAAATATGGGAATATTATGACATCAAAAGCCTAAAAGTCTTGTTAGTTGACTTTGCAATTTCTTTACTCTAAGGAAATATCTGAAATTGTAAAGGTAGGACTGAAAATTTATTATTTTTTAATATAGAAGAATAAATGCCTAATACCGTGGGATTATTTAAGTAAAACATGTATGTGTAGCAGAGTACTATTTAGTTTTTAAATTGTGGTTGAAAAATATTATCATGGCAGTGTTTAAAATGTGTTAAGACATAAAAGCAGGCTATAAAAAAGCAAGTATAATAACATGATACACATATATGTGTATGTACACACTGTGTGTGTGTGTGTGTGTGTGTGTGTGTGTGTGTGTGTGCGCGAGAGAGAGAGAGTGAAAGTGAGAGTGAGAGAGAGAGAGGAGGTGGAGGGGTGGAGAGGAAGTAAGAACTATCCCAGAATCTTACTAGTGATATCTGCAGGTGGTGGGATGATAAATGGTTTTTAAAATTTTTTTGTGATTTTCTGTTTTTTTGGCATTGAGTAAGTGTTATGTTTCCATTAGAGAAAAAGGCAGTAACTTCACTTGGGAAAAAGAAGATTCTTGTTGGTTAACTTGAGGTTCAAAGACAGCAAGCCCCAGAGGGAGAGCACTGCCAAGTGGGTTCCTGGCACCCAGCGATTGGCTGGCTTTGTGCCCAGGCTGTGCTGTCCTTGCCCCTCTGGCCCTTCTGCCCAACCAGACTCCTGAGTCTCGGCTTCAGCGTGAGCAAACCGTCCCCCTCACCAAGTCTTTTGGCTTCCGTGAATACAGAGCAATCTCTCCTTTACATGCCCAACGTCTTCGTGGTTTCTTAAAGAGTTTCTAGCGGAGACACTGTGGTGTTTGCTGGGATTCCTGAACGTTGGAAGGACGTTGTTTAATCAAGCACGATGAAAACTGGTTTTTGCGGGATCCCATTTTTGGATCTCATTTTCCAGTCTCGTTAAGTCTTCCTGGCATGCCTAACGCAGACACTTATGTCCTTGTAGTTTTGTGCATAAAAGGGTAAAAATAAACTTGCTTGCTGCTCAGCATTGATCCTGAGCAATATATCTTCTGCTGGACACGGGCGCCAGATGGTGTTGCACCTCCTACTGGTTTAATGAATAGGCATTTGCAGAGAACCTTGAATTGCTCTTGAATCGTTCTGTGCACCTTAAATGTGAAACTCTGCCAGTGGCAATTTGCATTTGTTTCTGTTTTTTTTTTTTTTTTTTTTTCTCCCTGTCTTGATTTTAGGAAGGAGAAAGAGGTGACATTGTTTCTCTGGAATGATTTCCTGTGAGTTGAATTGGTTTTATTGCTGGTGTTGTATAGATACATCTTCCTAAATAAACATATGCTGTGCCAGCTTCTGGGAAAAGTAAATTTCTTCTCTGAGCATTCTGCAACGGAAGCTTTAACACATACTTGTACTTCTGCATTAGTTGGAACAGGATGCATTAGGTGTGCATGAAGGGGGCCAGAAAAAGTGGTGCTTGTGGCTGTAATATCACCTCTGTTAGGATGCTCCACCTGCTTTTGGGATCATTCATTCTCAAAACCTTGGGCAGTGACAAGGAGGCAAGTCGTAGAATATGACCTCTTGAGTCTACCCAGTAGTTGGTCAGCAGCTTGAACGAGGATGAGGTGTCTTGCAGTAATAAAAAACGTTTGAATCAGTCTAGTCTTTGGCTCACAAAGTTGTAAAATAACAATGGGGAGGATGTTTAGAATCAAGAGTTTTGGTCTTCCCAACATGAATTCATTTCTTGCTCCTGGAGGTGTAGACTCCTCAGACTACATATGGAATTACGGTTTTGCTCCATTCATTGAAGTGGGTTCTGAAATCCTGCCTCTTTCCCCGCCTTTCTAGAATCTTCCTCAATATGGCCCTCATTTTCTGTACTGGTTAAGGCCCTGGTGAAAGACCTTCTGTGAGTGTTTGTATCTCTCCTTGTAATTGGTATTTTGTGGTTCTCAGGGTCCATGCTGCCCTAGGAAGCCAGTACAGAGCTGAAGTTGAGGGCTGTTGTGTACTGATGTACAGGAGTCTCTTCTCCGTGGTCTGTGTGAGTTGCCCAGGCTCTTTAGGTCCAGCAGTATTTTATTAGTGGCTGTGGCTGTGGCGGTCAAGTGTCCATTTTACTTCCATGGTCTTTGATCTCCCCAGAACACAGTTGCCATTGGTGGTGTGCTCAATGGAGACTGTCAACCTCCAGGACTTTGGAATATTCCTGTCCACATTTGGGATTTGTTCAGGTTCCCAAACCAGTGGTTCATTCCTCACCCGCCCAAGAAGGTACTTGGTTCTCAATTAGCAGGTATTGTATTTCATTCGAATTCGTTTTTGAACTTGACTTAGAAAAAGTTTTCAAGTATGAATTTCCTTTTTTGGAGAATGATTTATCTTTTCAAACGTTCTGAAAGAGTCTTTTGATTTCAGTCTGGGCCTTGTGTGTAACAGTTGTTACTTTTTAATTCACTTAAGTTAGAGTATAATTTTCTAGGAGCTACCCTAGAAATTAGAGGGAAGAAAGATCTAAACGTTTTAATCATGGAGTCAGAAATGTCCCGTAATACCCTGTTTTTATCTCCAGTATTGGCCATAGCACGTGGTTTTGTAATTCATGTAGGCTCTTTTCCCCTTCACTTACTGTGAGCTCCTTGTGGAATGCATTTGCTTTGGTCTCCTTGATCTTTGAATTCTTAGTACCTGCTGCATTAAGTGAATCCCATTGTAAGGTTGCCCTTTTAAATGTCTGTAATCTTTATTGCCGGGATGTGTGTGTGCACCTGCCTGTGTTTTGGAAAGATCTTCGTAATGGGCCCTGTGATCACCTTTACCAGAATTGGTTTTGTTTGTGAGGATGGTATTGCGGGAGCCTATTAATCAGTGCTGTGCCGGAGAAGATCCTGGGTTAGATCTGTGAGCACCTGGGGTTGGGGGGTGTGGTCTCGGCTTTGCTGTGTTTACCACTGGTTTGTGTTCTCCAGGAAGTCACTTAATATACCTGGGCATCTAAAACAAGTGATCTTGAAAGTTAAGATCCACCTTTAAATGCTATGATTTTAAGAATAAGGAAGATCTGTTTTACTTTTGGGAATTCCAGGGTAAAAGGTTAAGATGATCCTCGCAGAATAAAAAATAACTTTATCCCAGTTTATCATTTGAGGTAGCTCCTCTTAGGCTTCTGTTTAGTACCCTCGACATGGTATTTTTTAATAGTTGAATTTTCTCAATGGCTGTATTGTTCTCTAACCTTTGTTGGACATTTGTTTAGTCCCTCTGCCAAGCTATATGCAAATAACAGAAGTGGAAAATTTCTGAGCCTAGACTTGGTCCAGACAGACTTCCCTGTGCTTGGGAATTAGGACCTATGACCTATTCTTAATGTTTGAAATAATAGTTTCTTTTCTTTTCTTTGAAAAGATTTTAGGCTGTTGCTCAGGTACTAGCATGGGATGTATGTAAGATTTTTGTTTTCCAGATCTTAGTGTTAAAAAAATGGATATAAGAAAGCTTCTTAAAACAGTGTTTAATGTATATATAAGTGTTTTCTTTTTGTTTCAATGTAGGATTTATTTTCAAAGCAAACTGATAACAAAATGACAGCTCAGATTTCGTAGTGTGCTAGCAAATTGTTTTTCTGTTAGATGTAAAATTGCTTTTCCATTAAGTGCAGCTTCTAATAAATAACAGTTGATGCTCATAAGTCTCATGGATCTTTAGCTCCATGTTTATCCTTAAAGACTGTGATTTCTGGGGCGCCTGGGTGGCGCAGTCGGTTAAGCGTCCGACTTCAGCCAGGTCACCATCTCGCGGTCCGTGAGTTCGAGCCCTGCGTCGGGCTCTGGGCTGATGGCTCGGAGCCTGGAGCCTGTTTCTGATTCTGTGTCTCCCTCTCTCTCTGCCCCTCCCCCATTCATGCTCTGTCTCTCTCTGTCCCAAAAATAAATAAAAAACTTTGAAAAAAAAAAATTAAAAAAAAAAAAAAAAGACTGTGATTTCTAAACAGACTAGGGTGTAATAGTTTCTGGGGGATACTTGTATTTATTGGATTTGCAAGATTTCCTTAAGTCATAGGCTATGCCTTTGAATTTTCAAAATTCCTCTCCAGATAACACAGTTAATTCAACAGTTTCATTAGTTGACTGGACATTGATGGTGTTCCTGCTCTCCCAGGTACTGGCATATAGTGGTGGAGGTTGGAGGGTGTGGTCAAAGATATAAGGATGAATAAGTAGTTCCTACCATCGAGAACCTAGCAGATTCAAGGGTGAACAGGAAAATACCCCACAGTATACTTCAGTACATTTTTTAAAAGTCCTCTAAGCCCTTAGGAGTTGGGACATATTTACATTTTAACTTGGCTGTGATGTTGAGGAATTTTCTAGGTCAGGAAGGGCCTTCTAGGCAGAGGGAACAGCATTAGCATTGGCAAAGCCGTGCTAGACTTGTTCCAGAAATTGTGAATAATTTACATGGTAATTATTGGAAGAAAATTCACTTCAAAGGGTAGATGGAGGCATTCATTGGCCAAAAGAGGAAAGCTTGTATTTTCAGGTGGGTCTAACACTTAAAATTTGAGATTTTGGATTTTAGAGAGGTTTTGAGGTCTCCTGATTAACTTGCTATCCTTTGGAGTCAAGGACGATAGTGTCCGCCATATTGTTAGGTGAAGGAGGAAGAGGTGAGTATGGAGGGACCGTTTCTTGATATCAGTTATTCTTACCATATTCCCTGTAGAAACGAAAGCCCTTTTATAGGATTCTTGTGTAGCTGCTTTAACAGAAACCCAAGACAGCAGTGACTTATACAAGATACAGTTACACTAAAGTCACCTAGGGTGGCATTCTAGTGTTCTGGTGAAGTCTCCGGCCCAGGCTTCTTCTATCAGGTTGCTGTCCTGTCTCCAGTATTGCTCTCTGTTTGGCCCATGGTAAGGGAGGAGAAAGGATGGGTAGACAGGAGAAGGGGGGCAATATGACCCAGAAGTTGCACATATTTCCTTTACCCCTATTACACTGGGCAGAATTTGATCTTGTTGCTACCCACTGCAGGAGATACTTGTGCTCTGCTCACTTTGTGATTCTATAGAAGAAGGAGAATTTGGGGGAATGGTAGCTGTCTAACACAGCTCTTTTTGGACCTTGTTATCGATAGCTGAATCTGTTGGTAACTAGAAATAAAAGGTTCTTTAAACCCTGAGTAACCAAGAAGGGTAGCCATAGCCTAGTTTCTTGGAGTTCTTTGTATTAAAGAACGAAATAGATTTTATTATCTCTGCCTCTTCAGACTCACTGAGTCTATTAGCCATCATCAAGCAACCCTCCCCATGAGCTTCACCATCCTGGGCCATGCAAATGCAGTGCTGGGCATGCATATTTCTTGCTCTCAAAGTCTGAAGATTTCCAGCTTTCTGGTGCAGCATTCTGCAGACCTGTCAAGCAACTGGTAGCAGTGTCCAGGAAGTTTACTGGAGGATGTCTTTTGCTCTTGAGTCCAACTGGACGTGAGGCATGGCTGTCTTGGGCCATCTGGACTCCCTCCAAGGTGGCTGAGATCTTTGGGGGCATTTGGATGGAAAGCAGCCTGTGAACCTGAGTTCTCTTAGTGTGGGTGGACACACTCAGCCCACTCTTGGCATACTTCTTAAAGCAGCTGCTCACAAACCTGTCTCATGATCAAATCACCTGGAGGAGGGGCGGGTTAAATTTGTGGTTTCCTGTCATCCACCATAGCCAACCAGTTAAGCAGGTTCTCAGGGGTGTACAGGAATCAGTAACATCCTCTGCCATGTGGGTTTGGTGGTGGGCCAGATTTGCCAGCCACTGCTTTGTTGTAACCTTTCTCTTACTACTTGAAACTCTTAGTAACTGTATATATCACATTTGCCCTCCCATTGAAGAGTGTATATTACAGCTCAACTTGTGTTAGGCACTGGGCTGTTTCTGACCCTCAGTAAGTATGAACGAGACAAAAGTTGATTTTCTGAATGAATGGTATTTGTGTGTAGCTCCCTGGTTCCCTTGAAATGTATTCTCTTGGCATACTAAGTTGTCTTAAAACATTTTGGTTAACAGAAGGTAGAAATTAGCACACCAGGAAATGTTGCATGTGTATCATTTCAGAGAAATTAAATACTTATCTTCCAAAATTGGTGATAGCTCTGAAAGTAAACATTAAATTCCATTCTGGAGTTTTTCTGTGAAGCCAGTGTTTCTTAGGGAAATCTTTGCCACATCATTTGACTACATTCTTCGAGTACTGAATTCCCTTCCTTTCTGAACGGTGTGTCTGTGCCTCCCTTCCGTCACTGCTCACAGGAGGGCAGTATGTTTTCTGGTTTGCTCCGAGGACTCTGACGCTTGTGTATCCTGTAAGACAGAATCTCCTAGGATGGGGCTGGGGAGTCTTGCTGCCAGTCAGGCAAAGTGGTAAAAGCTTTGGGACCAGCTGTTGATTGAAAGCCACTTTCTTTTTTGTGCCACCTGTGGACCGTCAGGCTGTTCTCTTCTGGAAGCTGGCTTTTCAGGGCTGGTTGCTGGCTGCAGCTATATTTCGTGTCCTTGCTCCATTTTTTTCCTAAAAGCAGTAGCCAGTACCTTGTTCTTCCATTCGCTCTGTGGGGATGGAGCATTAAATCTCTGTTTAGAAAAACATAATGATTTTTACCCTGTTCTGCATGCTGGTCCAACAACTCACAAATCACATTGTGTGATTTTTTTTTTTTTTTTTTTTTTTTGGTAACTGATCATTCAAATACTCATCCTGTGGTTTTGTTCCTCTCCCCAGTCAGGATTTTCTTTTGAGGGCTGACCTGGATTCCTTTGCCTTCCCCCACCCCCCCTCGTTATTAGAACCTTTAACTTTGGGGAAGGTTACCCAGAAATCCTTCCCTTGGGAAATGTCTCTGCATAATGGTTAGTATCCATTGTTGCTCATCAATGTTGGTGATTGAGGGAAGCAGGTATTAATTGGGTACTGACTGGGTCTCTGTATGTGGAGGTAGAGCATATGGCAATATTGAACATGGTCCTTGGTCGCAAAGGACTTCAGTGGCCTGACAAAAATAGCGCCCCATACACAAGGTCTTAAAGTCATTGACTGAAAGTATGTTATGGAATACTTGAGGATTTATTTTCTGTCTCAGGTCCCTGCCTTTGAGATTAAGAATTGGTTACGTAGTCCTGTGCAGACAGCAGTGTCTTTTGTTTGGACAGTCAGGACTATTTTACCTGGCTCTCCTGCTCCACAATAAGGGCTGAGGAAGTCACAAGTTTGGGGAAGTATTCCAGAAATATATGAATGACTGACCTTAATAAGGGCATTACTAATAGTCAGGCTTGAAGGGTGTTAACAGTTTTTGTGCCAAGGGAGTGGAGCCTTTGGCCTGAATGCTCCAGACGGGGCTGCTTGGAAGTCCCTTGATGTCATCATCCTTTGTGAGTTCTTCTGGAAACTTCTCTGATACCTGAAGTGATGCTGCCTTGGCAGGGAGGGGCACAATTGTTCTTCTGGACCATGGCAGGTGTTGGCAGTTACTCTGGTCTCTCTCTCTCTCTTTTTTTCCCACTATTTAGATGCTCTGTCCTTCACCTTCACACTCTGTGCTTCTGTCCTTAAATGTAATTTGGTTCAGGTCAAGTGTCCTTAAAGATGTCACCTCTGATAGCTATTAGCTCTTCTCCATTCATTCACTCACTCACTTAAGGAATAGTTGATCACTTACTGTGCACAAGGCCCTGTTCTCAACACCAAGGATGCCGTGGTGAACAAAACAGATGAGTTCTCTGTTCTCGTGGAGCTTATATTCTGGTATGCAAAGTAAACAGGGTAGTTTCAGATAAATATCCACCTGCAAAGGAAAGGGAAAGTTAAAGAGGAATAGGCATTTCATACAATGGTCAGGGAAAACCTGATCCCCAACACTGGAATTACGAGTCCAAGAGGAGTCAGTGTGGAAGGGACTTGTCGTCAGAGGAGAAAGCATGCCCAGAGACCTTGTGAGGTGGGAGCGAAGTGCTGCTTTGTGTCGGGGGTAAGAGAGTAGGATGGAGTGAGGTTGGTGAGGTAGCAGAAGGCCAGATCTCCACAGTCTGCCTGTGGCCAGAGGAAGGAGTTTTGAATTTCCCTCAGGGGCAGTGGGAAGTCCACGGAACAAAGAGGACAGCCCTAGGGAAGCCGTGTACATGGCCTCACGTCTCCGTCAGTGCCAGTGTTCTTGGTTAGCTGCTTGTGTGTGGGCATTGGAGACCCACGGGCTGGTTACAAATTCTGTTTCCTTCCTGGAAGTGACATGGCCTGCCATCATCACTGCCTTAATAGATTGATCCCACACAATCAAGGCCTTGATCTGCCACAGCAGAAGCTGTACTTTGTGATCATCTTGACTAGTAGAGGTGCTGCGGAAGGAAAGTTTGGGCCACTCTGCCTGCCTGCCTATCCCCATGTTGCTGTGCTCCTTCTTTAACTCCCACTGGTGTGGTGACAGGAAAGGGAAGGTGAATCAAGGATGTCTAGGGCCAGTCACTGTTCCCCACATTCCCAGGGCTATGGCTCTCTTTGTGTGTTCTCCTCTTCCTTTTCCTTCCCCATTTGGGGCTCTGCCTAGTTTTCATCTCCTCCTCTACGTTTCCTATAAAATATTATCAGGGCTCATAAAGACTGAAAGGGCTATATAGCATAATAAAACACACATTCATGGACTTTCAAGTTACAACACTGCCTGGGTTTTATATAATCTACTTTGGATTTTGAATATAGATGGAAAAAAAATGGATTTACCCTTCAATTTGTGTGTGTGTGGGGGTGCTTATTTACCTGTGGTATTTATTTGTTCAACTGCCTTTATTAAAGGCCCTCTTTGTGTTTGCTCTTACTCTTGGTGCCGTTTCCCAAATGGGTATGGGCGTGGCCTGATGCAGGTTGACCTGTGAACCAACTGGTGGAATCAAGTGTTAAGTGATAGTATAAAGGTGGGGTCTGTGGGAGCACCGAAGAGGTGCTCTTTGGTCTGCTGTCTTTGAACTGGTAGAATTGGGAGGTGGGATGTTAGAATCCTCTCTTAGGCTTTGGCCATAGTAAGTAAATTGTTTTTGCCCTGCCCTTTGTATTAACGAGCTTCTTTGCTTTCATATTTTCTCTCTGGGAACCAGTGAGTAGGAGAAAAAGATGGGATGATGGGGAGGGTTGGAGGAGAGTACGCAGCCACATGCCCCTTCAAAGCCCTGGGAGGCCCCTCGGAAAAGAAGCCACTGTCTTCTGCCACACCCAGTCAACCTATGACAGCTCAGAGTCAGGGTGGAACAATTTTTATGATTTGTCTTCGGATCCTTTTCTCCTTTTGCCTTCAGGGTGACCTGTGCCTGTCAGATCCCCGGAGGCATGTGTTATTGTCGAGTGAGGTAACAGCTGCACAATGCTAATGAGAAAACTGAATGGTGGTTTGAGGTGGCCTTGGTGGCCGCCAGGCGCCAGCATCTTTATCTGCTTGACACATGGCTCAGGAGTCCACGTTCCCCATGCCAAGTGCCTGCTGCTTTTTCTTTTTTTATTGTTATTAATATGAGAACAGCAACTACCCATCCCTCCAGAAGCTGCTGATTAACACTCAGGCTTAAACTGCTCCAGGCTAATATGTAGTTTGCTGTTTGTAATACAAGCTGTCAGCATTGGGTATGGTTGTTAAGCTATTTTCCTTTCTATGATTATTAATATAATAGTTGAGTGATACTAATGAATACATGCAAATAGTTTTATAACATTATTATTATTATTACTGAACAGCCTTGAACCCACCTAATCTAAGACCTTGGACTTGCCAGCAACCCACATCTGTGTGTTCCTGTTCTCTCCCAACCCCTGCCTTCTGCCCCAGCAACTGCTGATGAGAATTTGAAGTTGATTGTGCTCTTGCCCAGCCTGTCCACCCTGTGGCTGGCCCAGGGTCTGTACCCTGATAGGAGTGTAGCTGTGGGTGTCCGCCTCTTGCTGCCAGCCTGTATGGCCGGCTCACTTTTTCTTTCTGTTTTTGTGAGTCAGTAGGTGGGGAGTGTCTTGGGACTTCCCCTGTTAGTGAAATTAACAACAGCATCTCAAAGAATAGATTTGAGCCACGACTTTTTTTTTTTTCTTTTCACTTAAAAAAAAATTTTTAAGTTTATTTTGAGAGAGAGCACGACCAGGGGAAGAGCAGAGAGGGAAGGGGAGAGAGAGAATCCCAAGCAGGCTCTGCACTATCAGTGTGGAGCCTAATGTGGAGCTCGAACCTGTGAACCATGAGATCATGGGCCCCAGAACCCCAGAGTCAGACGCTCACCTGACTGAGCCACCCAGGTGTCCTGAGCCAGGACCTTTTAAAATCCTTAATCCCGGGGCGCCTGGGTGGCACAGTCGGTTAAGCGTCCGACTTCAGCCAGGTCACGATCTCGCGGTCCGTGAGTTCGAGCCCCGCGTCAGGCTCTGGGCTGATGGCTCGGAGCCTGGAGCCTGTTTCTGATTCTGTGTCTCCCTCTCTCTCTCTGCCCCTCCCCTGTTCATGCTCTGTCTCTCTCTGTCCCAAAAATAAATAAAAAACGTTGAAAAAAAATTTAAAAAAAAATAAAATAAAATCCTTAATCCTGTAAGGCCCATTGTTTGCTTTTACAACAGTTACTTTGTAATGCTCTCTGTGCCATCCCAAATGCAGGTGATAAATAATACAACCTACTAGCATGCACAATTAAAAAAATCAGTGCAAGTTCCTGACTAATATAAAAGAGAAATGAAAGTAATGTGTAATCATATAGGTAGTTCATTATATAAATGCTTGCCCCTCCTGTCCCCTGCTACACTGAGAAGACGAAAGGAGGTAGTCAGATAGATCCCGGTACTTACTGGTAAAATCACCTATAAATGTAACAACTCTGAATATGGGGTCAATTTGGTGACTCATATTCCAGAAGTGTCATTGCCATCAGTGATGCAATTTTATTTTAATGGTTAATAGCTTGGGGTAAACTTCAGAACAAATAAAGTATATTCTTGGCTCACTGTACATGATAGTTGCATTCTGGGAAAATTGAGATTATGTTAAAACTGTGCAAAAAAGTAGTTTGTCCCCATACATGCACCTGTCTAGTAGGTCCTAATTTCCACAGCAGGTCAGAATCCCTGGCACTGCTTCTCATTATAATGCAGATGCCTGGGCTCTACCCCTGGTGATTGTGCAGCAATGGGCTGGGACTCTGGAATCTGCATTTTTAGGGAGCATCCTAGGTCATTCCTGTGTAGTTACTGGGTCCAGGGACACGATTTGACACACTATGTGAAACCATCAGTCTTGACTCACCTTGAGTGCTCTCTGAGAGATGTTCTAGGGAAAGGGGCTACTGAGGGCTTAATATTTGTTAGTAACAGTTGTCTTCTGGGGTGCCTGGGTGGCTTAGTCGTTTAAGTGTCCGACTTGGGCTCAGGTCTGATCTCACCGTTCTTGAGTTCAAGCCCCGTGTTGGGCTCTGTGCTGACAGCTCAGAGCCTGGAGCCTGCTTCAGATTCTGGGTCTCCCTTTCTTTCTGACCCTCCCCACTCACACTCTGTGTCTCTCTCTCAAAAATAAATAAACGTTTAAAAAAAAAAAAAAAAAAAAGAACAGTTGTCTTCCAGGTAAGCCTTGGGTCAGTCATAGGAGGAATGATCAGAATTTTGGTGATTCCTGGAAAGTACATTTCTAGCTCCATGATTCTTGCATTTAAAAAATCCATTTCTTCTTTTTTTTAAATGCTTTTTCATTTTTTGAGGGGGGGAGGGGCAGAGAGGGATGCATAGAATCTGAAGCAGGCTCCAGGCCCTGAGCTGTTAGCACAGAACCCGACGTGGGGCTTGAACTCATGAACGGTGAGATCATGACCTGAGCCGAAGTCACACGCTTAACCAACTGAGCCCCCCAGGCGCCCCTATAGTCTGATTTTAGAAGAACGAAAGCATTTTCGTGGGCCTGTGAAAGTGTCATGGGCCCTAGGTACTGTGCGTGCTAAGCTCTGCGGGTGACCGGGCCTTGTACCTTTCTGAACATTGATTTCTGCACCTGAAGAAATGAGATAGTAGTTACTTGGCTGGTATGTTGTAAGCATTAAATAGTATGTGAGCACAACCTCCAACATAGCTACTACCTGGCACAAATCGGAGGGTTGTACAAGGGCCAAGAGGAAGCATTGTATGTAAGAACGAGCTTTAGTACAGGCACTTATAAAAGGATCAAACTTGTCCTTTCACTGCTTAATTTTTCTTACTTAATCATGTTTGCATGGAGATCCTTTTCCTTATCTTCCTTCTCATTCACGCCAATATTCATTGCATGTATCCTCGTGATTCCCACCATCTGTTAGGTTTGACACCCCTCCCACCCCTTTGAGAGGATCCTGCGGTCACGTACAAATCTTTTAAGGGAGAGTTTGCTCTTACTACTGGTGGGAGTGTTTTTCATCCCGGTACTAGAAATTCTAATTTCCGCCTGAACGTACTGGTGCTGTACCGTGTCTCCTCCTTCCCAGGCTGCTGACGTGAGCTCTTGGGAAGGTGAATTGAGAGACTCGAAAGAAAACTTGAGTGTTTGCAAGTGGTGTGGTGCCCTGGGGTTGAGAACCTGGGCAAGCCAGAAGTCTGTGAAGGAACAGAAACAATACAAAACGGAACATTAGGGAGCCAGCTGGCTGGTGGAAAGGAGAGAACAGGGCACATGTGGGGCAGAGAAGCCAAAAGAGGGAGTCAGGATGAAGGGCATGACCCCAGGATGGAGAGCTTGGTGCCTTCTTGTAGTAGCCCAGGAAATCATTCTTCCTTAAAACCAAAGACACGGACTAAAACAGTACCTTTTAAGCTAATCTGATAGTGCCCTTGGGTCGTAAATCCACTCAGCAGCTCATGAGCAAGTATTTATTGAGCTCTCGACAGGTGCCAGGCGCTGGGGATACTGTGGCACAAAGGGATCTGCCCTCAATGAGTGTGTATTGTACTGGAAGGAAATCACACCCTGCATCAGTAAACTAAGAACATTTCAGGTATCCCTGTGTGTTCTGAAAGTGGCAGAGTAGGGCAGTATGAAAGCATGTGACTGAGGGGTTGCTCTCACTAGGCTAGAGTGAAACACATTTGAGACCAGGCTTTAGGGAGGGAAGAGGACAGTAGTGCCTAGATCTGGAGGAAGGGTATCCACGGCAGAAGGGGCAGCAAGTTCAAAGGGCCTGAATCGGGAACAAGCCTCAACATGTTCCAGGAGATGACAGGTGGCCAGTGCATGTGCCTGCTGGTAAACAGGGAAAGGAAGGAGAGATTGAGGGCTAGTCCGTGGCCAGACCACATACATCCGTGGCCCAGTGTGGACTTTGAGTGTATCTGGAAGCCCCTGGATAGTTCACACTTGGGAGTGACCTCTGATTTATACTTGAGAATGATGACCACCTGCTGTGTGCAGAGTGAAGGCTGGTGGGTGGGACCTGTTGCTGTGACCTGGGTGGGTGGTGAGGTAGCTGGGATTGGGATTGAGGGGGTGCAGATGGTGGAAAACAATCAGATCTGGGGGAAATATTGGAGGCGAGCTGAAGGAATTACTGATGGAGTAAATATGAAAGGTGGGATGGAATGAGGAGGATGTGAGGGAGGATGGGGTTTTGTTTGAGCAGTGGGTACCATTTATTGAGCTGACGTGTGCCTCCGCATGAAATCAGCAGATCTGTTTGGGGCCGGCTGTGTTGAAGATGTTCCTAAACGTTCCAGTGGAGCCGATGAGCAGGCACTTGGATATTTGGCTCTGGTGCTCACCCATGTGAGGGGTCCAGGCTGGATAGATGAATTTGATGTCATGGGACAGGGTGCACACGCTAGAGGAGAGAATAGAGCAGAGGTCTGAGGACAGAACCTGGGGGTGTCCCAACGTGATGAGTTCTGGGAAAGAAGTCAGCCAGGGAATTGCTGTAGTGTCCTGAGAGGGCAGATGAGTGAAAAGGAGCAGTTCTAAAAATAGAAATAACTACAGATGACAAAAAACCAGCAGTATAATGTGCCCTGAGAAAGATTAGTGATTAATAGGTGCTTAAAGCTAGGATGTTCTAGCCCTGGACTGCTCAAGAGCTACCTGAAGAGGCTCTTCCTAATTGAGGAATATGATCCTGTAGAGTGTTACATTGTCTTATATTTGTGGTAGGGATTATTGGCTTTCTGAGCAAAGCCCTTTGACATTTGTGGATGGGAGTATATTCATTATTATTAACAGGAATTCCCTGAAACGAATGTCAGTTCTTTTTTCCCCCTAAGCTTTGCTGTCTGAATTACCATAAAGTTTATTTAAGGAGCTTGTGATTGGTGAGAGGAAAGAGGGAAGGGTGATTTCTGAAGCTTCTAATGGCCACTTCCTGCCAAATCTTGGCATTCTTTCACAGCGGATGGGGAAGAGGGATGTCATTTGTAGATACAAAGGGCCCCAAGGGTAGTGCTGGAAATAGTAGGGACGGGCTAACTCCCTCAACTCACCCAGGCCCTCTCTTGATCTGTAGCATATTTGGGAGAAAAGGGGGGTGTACTAGTCTCCTATTGCTGCTGTAAGAAATTACCACGCTTAACGGCTTAAAACAACACAAATTTATCTTAAGGTTGTAGAGGTCACAGGTCTGAAGTGGGTAATAGGCTGAACAATGGCTTCCAAAGATGTTAGGCTCCAACTCCTGGACCCTGTAAGGGTTCACTAGATGGAAAGAGGCTCTGCAGATATAAGTAAATGAAGCATCTTGAGATGGAGAGAGTATCCTGGATTATAGAGATGGACCCTGAATGGCATCACAACAGAGCAGCAGAGAGAGGAGGGCTGTAGAGACACAGAACAGGAGAAGTGTGGTCATGGAGGCAGAGATTACAATGACGGAATCACAAGCCAAGGAATGCTAGCAGCCATCAGAAGCTGGGAGAGCAGCGAATGTAATGTCCCCTCAGGCCTCTGGTGGGAGCATGGCCCTTCTGACACTTCATTTCAACCCACTAAAATAGATTTGGGACTTCTGAATTCTAGAACTGAGAAAGAAAAATTTCTGTTGTATTAACCCACTAAGTTTGTGGTAATGTGTTAACGGCAGCAGTGGGGAAACTAATACAGAGTCGCACCGTGATCTTTTCTGGAGGCTCTAGCAAAGAAAGTTACCTAACCTTTTCAAGCTTGCACGGGCTGCCCCCTTCTTTACCCCGTGACCCCCTTTCATCTTCAAAGCCAGTCTTTCTTGACACTTTTTATCGATTGATGCTGAAATCTGGGTCAAACATTTGTTGACACTTTTTATTATTATTATATTTATTTATTTTTTAAATGTTCATTTATTTTTGAGAGAGAGACAGAGTGTGAGCAGGGGAGGAGCAGAGATAGAGGGGGAAACAGAATCCAAAGCAGGCTACATGCTCTGAGCTGTCAGCCCAGAGCCTGACACGGGGCTCAAACTCATGAGCCGCGAGATCATGACCTGAGCCGAAGTCAGAGGCTTAACCGACTGAGCCACCAGGTGTCCCTTGTTGACACTTTTTAGACGTTGACTCTTGTGCTTCTTTCATCCACATGTCCCTTACAATTACATGGGACCCACCTGGATAATCCACTATAATCTTCTTAAGGTCATGTGTTTAGCAGCCTTCATTCCGTGTGCACTTGTAATTCTTCTTTGCCATGGAAGACCCTCCATTCACAGGTTCTGGAGTAAGGACAGGGACGTTTTGAGGGGCCATTATTTGACTTACCACAGGGTGGCAGGTATTCAACACTGGTATGTCAGGTGAAGAACTAGATCTTTCTGAGAAATCTAACTCACTCATCTGTGGTTACACGGCATGTTTTCTCCTCCTCCACCTGAGGCTGACACACTTTCACGTTTTGGCCTTCCAGATCAAGCTTTCTTAAGGCACAGGGCAAACCCCATGATGATCCTCACAGGACAAAAAAAGATAGTTGCCTTCTGGAGACTCTAATCATTTGCTCCTGCCAAGCTCAAAAGTGATTTTAAGAGCCTAGCAATGAATGAGCTTGGAAGGCCCTGCCTTGCACAAGTGTCACTGAGATGAGACACCAGGCTGAAATGATAGGTCTTGTTTGTGCTTTGCTCGGTACCGTCCCCTGCTGCTACCAAGCCGACCCCAGGAGGTCAGTGCCTGCAGTCTTGGCAGAATGGCTTTCCACAGCTCAGGGAAGCTGCCAGGAGAGAGATCCACTTTTACTCTATTGGCTTGTTACTTTGTGGTCAAAACTCAGTAAAGGTTCATGAATCTTAGCTGGACAGCAGCCACACCTTGTTTGAAGGTGAAAAGACCTTGTGTTCTATTTTTCAAAGATTTCCTATTTGTCACACTGTCTCCTAACCCCATCAGTTTTGTTGCTGTCATTCTAGTGAGGCCTGCCTAGGGAAGATAAGTGAAGGATCCCTAAGGACACAGCCAGTCAGCCCTTAGAACCAGTGGTTTCTGAATCTTGACTGATTTTTTTTTTAAGTGAACCATTATTTTCCAAACTTCAGCCAGTTTTTATTATGTCTGTGTTACTCCCTGTGTTAGTTCCTTAAAATACTTGTTTTCACATTTATTCTAAGTCATTTATTTTGTTTTATCTCATTCTCATTGACAGCCTATGCACACTTGGGGATTTGGTGTGCTTGGGCATGCTAAAATAAATACTTCACTGTTAGAGTAGAGTGTATATATTGTGTGTACCACAGTTTAAATGTACCACACTCAGAAAAAAACTGTATTAGACCATGCTGACTTTCTCAGGAGTCCAGTGGCCAGGGAAGATAGTCTTTGATGACTGAGTCATCAGACAGACTTGTTTTAGCTTCAGCAGCTAAGCAGGTGGCAGCCTAGCCAGTTAGGAGCTTTTCAAGCAGAGTACCTGTCAAGCAGGGAGTGGACATACCTTTATTCCTAGCAAGCAAAGGGGTGCAGCTTCTTGTTCTAGTATTTGCAGTATAAATAACATGCATATGTACATACATGAAAAACCTTTATCTCTATCTCATTTGGGGATAGAGCTAAGGGAGAACTTACATTACTTCTATATGAAATGTTAAAGGAAATAGCGTCAAAATAGAGCCTTTGCCTGAGCCGTGGTAAGCCGTGAAACTCAATATCCAAGGGATGTAAAAATTTAATAAACGTAACTTGCTGTATCTACTTGGTCTTGTTGGCTGGGCTTTTAAAAAAATTATTATGGGGCACCTGGGTGGCTCAGTCAGTTAGGCATCCTACTCTTGATTTCAGCTCAGGTCGTGATCTCATGGTTCGTGAGTTTGAGCCCCACATTGGGCTCTGCACTGATAGTACAGAGTTTGCTTAGGCTTTTCTCTCTCTCTGTCTCTCTGTCTCTCTCTCTCTCTGTCTGTCTCTGTCTCTCTCTGCCCTTCCCCTGCTGTCACTCTCTCACTCTCTCAAAATAAATAAACTTAAAAAAATTCTTTTTATATCATGTTCTTTGTTTAAATAAGACTTTATCTGACTCTCAGCCTCTAGTGAGAATAAAAGAATTAAATAACAAAGAGAATCAGGAAAGGAAAGGCCCCATTGGTGTGATCAATGTCAGTTTTTCCAGGTGTTGCCTATTGGTCACTGTTCTCTCAGCATAGAGGAAGCTACGTCCATGGAAAGACCATGACCTGTCCTGGTACCCTGTGTCACCAGCATTTACCTGTCTTCTTCTTTCTATTGCTTTGGGGTCTTCTTTAGGGGCAGGGAAATTGTGTATGGGATTGGCTTCTTTGTACAACATCCTAGAACACCTTAAAATAATGAACTTGATTTCTGGGCCTCTTTTGGGCCAGCTTTGAGAGAATGTAAAATCAGATTTCTCTGGAATTGGGGAGCATGCCCAACTTCCTTAAAAATTAAGGACCTCCTTTTACCTGGAAAATTATGAGCAAGACTTGGATTTCCCATGCTTGCAGTGTGTTTCCCTCCTCTCCATCATCTTCCCGTTCTTCTCCAGAAATACTCCTTTATGATTCAGTTGTGATGTATAATTTTTTAAGGAGATGTCAATAAGACCTTGAGACGTGCGTGTCTGTTGAGTGACCGTAGTAAATGGACCTTCTGGGATGCTGAGCTCCACGTGGCATAGTTGCTGATTTGCTGAAGCTGATGCTTAAGTGAAATGTTTGACTCCTCTGCTCCTTGACATTGAGATACTGTTTTGCTTTTTGGAAACGCTCCTTCTGGACAGGCCTTTTGAATATTTGCATTTTATTTCCAGAGAGCCTATGCTGCTGACTTGGATAAGGGCCTCATGTTGCATACCCTCTCACTTCATTTTCCTGGAGGAAAGAAAGGCAGCCAAGCGACAGGCTGGCAGCAAATTGGAGTACTGGACTGAAATTGCAGGGCCATAAATAGGTGGCTTGGTGGCTGAAGTGCCATTTTGTCTAATCAGATATTGGCTGGCTTTACAAACGTTAAACACATCCAGGTAGTGAGACTTGGGAGTCTCTCCTTTGAAATCTTGCATTCTGAGATAAGGAGAATCATTGTCAGATGGTTTTAGGTTCCAGCTGGACCCCAAACCCTTGGCCCACTTCCACCTGTGATTCTGGTGCACATCATGAAATCCAGGATTGGGGGAATGAATGAGAATCTTAGAGTCTTTTTTTTTTTTTTTTTTTTTTAATGTTTATTCATTTTTGAAAGACAGAGACAGAGCACAAGCAGGAGTGGTGCGGAGAGAAAGGGGGATACAGAATCTGAAGCAGGCTCCAAGCTCTGAGCTGTCAGCACCAGAGCCTGACGCGGGGCTCGAACTCACCAACCACAAGATCATGACCTGAGCTGAAGTCGGACGCTCAACCGACTGAGCCACCCAGGCGCCCCAGAGAATCTTAAGAGTCTTGAAAAACTGAAGCTGGGAGCATACCCAAGCCAATATTCATGCGCTTTTTTTTTTTTTTTTTTTTTTTTTTTTAACCAAATGAGGGAGGTTCAAAGAGTGAAAGAATTGGCCCCAGGCCACAGCACTAGGGAGTGCCTAAGCTGACTAGGTACTTTTTCTAGAGTAGCCATCATCAAGAACCTTGGACCCACCTAACTAATCCACATTTTGATGGAGAGTCACTGAGGCAAATAGTCACATAACTAAGAACCTAGTACCCTTGATTTTATTTTTAACTTTTTATTGAGATACCATCTATGTGCAGAGAAGGGCGCCCCACAGGCGTGTAGCCTCATCGATGAAATTCCACGGACTGCACACACACTCCCCCTCACCACCCAGATCAACAGGACTTTTGCCGGCACTTCCAGCACCCCCTCGTGTTCCTTTTTGGTCACTCCTTGTCCTATGCCTGCAACCACTATCCTGATGTTTAACAGCACATGCTACTTTGTTCTGTGTTTGTGTTCCTTCTGTAAATGAACTCGTGCAGTATGTACTATTGTATGTTTTACTTCGGCTAAGCGTTTGTGAGATTCATCCATACTATTGTGTATAGTTGCAGACCATTCTTACCTCATTGCTGTAGAGTATTCCATTGTGTGAATATGCACATTTATTGGTCCATTTATTGATCTGTCCATTCTACCACAGATAGGCAATTGGATGATTTCCAGTTTTCCACAGTTAGGAACAGTGCTTCTTGAAACACCAGTATATTTCTCTTGGTGAACATAGGTCCACATTATGGTTGAGGATACCCTGACTGGTGGAGCTTCCGGGTCACAGGGCATGTGCATGTTCAGCTTTTGAGATATTGCCGGTTTTCCTCAAAGATTGTACCAACTTAGACTTTTGCCAGCAGTGTCTGAGCACCTCTGTCCCTTATATCCTCAGTACGCATAGCATTTGCTGTCCTTTTCACCTTGGCCGTGTTGGTGGGTTTGCATTGTTCCAATGTTGGGGATTTTCAGCTGACCCTTTATATTTGATTCTGAAGGAGTTGCTTATGGGCTTTTGTTTTGTGCTTATAATGGCCTTTGTAATCTTCACTGTTTTTAGATCCTGACCTTAGAAAGACATTATTAAGTTTCCAAAGAGGTTGATGTGTTGTAACAGACTTCATGATCTTTCAGCTGTTCAGCCAGAGAGAAGCTTGTGGAGTTGGTGGCTTTGACGAAATAACATTCTGCTCTCACCATATGTTTGGTCTGTTGCAGTGAGATCAGCAGGAATAAGGAACAAGGTCCAGATCAGGCTGGCTCAGTTTGGTCTGGTTGAATTTGTTAGCACCAAACCTGGACACTTTCAGTTCTACATGGGGGACTCGGCAGGTGAAAGATGGCTAAGTCTGAAGCTTGTTCACATCCAAGTTCTGAGACTAAACTCGATTTGCAGCTTTTGAGTGGGAAATTCCCCCTGTCTTAACCATGCCAGAGGGGTTGCAAAGACGGAAAATGAAGATGAAGTAATTCAGAACCACTTGACAATTGAAAACACTACCATAGAGCTGCTTCTTAGTCCAGGCTTTTTGTTGTAGTTGTTGCTGTTGGTCAAGGCAGTTTAATGATCTAAAGACTTTAACGTGAAGATTCTGGACGCAAATTGAAGCTTAGCTAGAAAACAGTGCTGGTACGTGAAGCCTGCTGGAGAGACCCAGGTCTCCTTAAGTAAGCAGGTAATGAGTCATTTTCCGGCTATTTTCCTGAGAGTTTCACACCCAGCATAGGAAGGTGATTAATGAAGACAGATCTGGCATTGTTTTTAGGCTGCTTTCCCATGTCTGCTCTTCATCTAGGCACTGTCTTAGGTGCTCTGTGAAAGAGGGTGGTGGGAGTTGGGGTAAGGTCTCTAGAGATGTGATTCCTGTGTTTGACATCCCTTGAGTTGGGGGCCAGCTGGCTGAATAGATTGCAGGTCTGGTCTGCATAAGAGAGGAGTCTTGCTTAGCATAGGGATGCTTTTGCCAGAAAATAAAGCCACTGTGGGCTTGGCAGAGAGACTGCCTTCAGTAGGGCAATGGGATGCTGTTTCCTAGGACCCTGATGACTTGTTTCCTCATTAGCTACTCTTTGGATTGTGTAAGGAGGTTGTTAGCCTTTATAGGAAGAGAAAAGTCCCCGGAGGTTGGTAGGATCCTTAGGGGCTCCATGTCTGTCATACCCAGCATGGCGTTGGGGAGAAATTGAATGAATATCTATGTTTTCGGGATATGACTTTCAGGACTTTGTTATTACTGTCATTACAAATGTGTCATTAATATTGGGTGGAAGGGGATGAGTGTGGCCTGAAGGAGTGTGTGTGTTGGGGTGTGTGTAGTGCACTATAGCAAGTGTGTTTTTGTAGCTGAAATGAAGGAAAGAAACTTTTTTTTGAGTACTGATAGCTGCCAAGGACTGTACCAAGGCTTTGGATTTTCATATTCTCTCATTCAATCTCATTTGATTCTCTACTTGCATTATGTGAAACTGAGGCTTGCAAGGCTTCCTAATTTGCTAGAGTCTCCTGGGACAGTGATGGGAAATAGGTGTGGCTAATAGCTGAAACTGAACTGAAAGCCACCCTCAAGAGGAAATACATCAAGGAAAGACACTGTCAGCCCCCAGTGCATTGTGTGCCCTCAGCAAGGCCGTTTGTTAACGTATTTTATTTCAGAAATTTGGTGGAGTTCAGAGGCTTGCTGCACCACTGCAGCTACAGCCAAGGCAGGTTTGGTCACTAGGACTTTTTCAATTTTGAAGGCAAGCCCTGGGGTTCCTGACCTGCTGGGCATTTCTGACTTTTACAATCAGAAAAGAATAAAGCGGGGCTCTTATCTAACCTCTTGCTGAGAGAAGAGGTCCACCAGAGTGAGTTTGCCGAGTGCCGAAGACCTGTCTGTACTGAGACATGTGGAGCACAAAACTAGGCATTTTACTGACTAAAGGGGGGAAACAGGGAGGGAACTGAAGGACAAAAAGGGATCCTGACTAGAAAAATGTTTTTATACATTGCCCTTTCCAGAAGGATTTGATGGCATCACCAGAGACTGTTGGGTAGGTTCACTGAGAGCTGGCTCACGGGCAGGTGGTGTGTGTAGAGGGTGGACGAGATCGGCCACCAGTACATGTGAACCACTGTTATTATTGGCTGCCAGGAAGGGTAATGGGAAGTGCGTTCTTGATGGTCCTTTTATACTTCCTTTCCTCAAGAAAGCTGATCAGAATGCAGAGTGGTAGTGTTACAGATGAGGGCACTGAGGAAGCTAACTTCAAGTAAATCCCTCGTACAGTTTAGAAATCGCTTGTTCAGATACCTTCCAACAGAGCACGTCCTGAACACCTATTAACATGTGGCCATGCCGCCCAAGAATTGTGGTTCTCAGTGCGGCACAGAACAAAAACCTCCTAGCCCTTCATTCTACAGACATCGCTGCCTAGAAGTCAGACTGTTAATTCATTGTCAGTTAGCTATTGCCACATGACAAGCTACCCCAGCACTTAGCGGTTAGAAACAGGAAGACTTTTATTGGTGTTCCTGGGTGTGGGGTCAAGTGGTTCTTCTTGTTGCAGCTGGATTCACTCACATGACTGGGGGTCAGTTTGCTGGTCTTAGCTGGGCTTTCTTACATATTTGGGGCATTGGCTGGCTGAGTCTGGTCTAGGATGGTCTCACCTGGGATAGATGGACTGCCTTCCACATGGTCTTCCCTCTTGCAACAGGCTAGCCCAAGTCTGCTTTGTTATGCTTATAACATATAAGCACATATATGTTATAAGCTTGTAACAAACCATAGGCTTATAACAAACCACAACATATATTTGTGGTTTTAAGAGGTAAACAGAACCATGCAATGAAAATCTTCTGATACCCAGGTTCAGAACTGGCATACCTCAACTTCTGCTGCATTATCATTCAAAGCAAGGTGTAAGACTAGGCCAGATGCATAGGGTAGAGACCATTTTCGATGTGAGCTGCTATAGAGTCTCATTGCACAGGCCATGGGTGTAGGGAGACACTTAATTGGGGCCTTCAGCCGTTCATTCTTTTATTATTTATCCCATAATCCTTGGGATTCCTGAGCAATCCTTCATTGTCTTGTTCCATTCTTTAGTCATTAAAACTCAGGAGTCAGGGGCACCTGGTTGGCTCAGTCCATTAAGGGTCCAACTTCAGCTCAGGTCACAATCTTGTGGTCAGTGGGTTTGAGCCCTGCGTTGGGCTCTGTGCTGACAGCTCATAGCCTAGAGCCTGCTTCAGATTCTGTGTCTCCCTCCCTCCCTCTCTGCCCTCCCCCACTCATGCTCTGTCTCTCTCTGTCTCTTAAAAATAAACATTAAAAAAAAGAAAAACTCAGGAGGGACTCTGTACCATTTATTGTGCATAGTCTCTAAGGAAGCCACCAAGACTAGTAAGATACCAGCCTTGCCCTGCAGAAGGTCATAACCAAAGGGATGGGAGAGATGGACATGAAGGCGACCAAGAATGAGATAATTAGAGGAAGTCTGTGTCCAGAATGGCTGGGAACCCAGACGGAGTGCCCCAGATCTGAGTGGTGCAGCTTCCAGAAGAGGAACTAAGTCACCCAGGAACTGGGAGCAGGACATGACTGAAGAGAAGGGCTGAAAGAGAGGGTGTCCAGCAGGTGGAGCAGTGCCTGCGTGGGTAGGGGAGGCAAAAGAACCTCAGGAGCTGCTTCCGGAATGCTTGGTTTCCTGTAGGGGGGGAATGGCGGGAATTAAGGTTGAAGAGTGTCCTTGGGTCAGGTGGAAAAGCTTGCCATCAAGGGCTGAGACATAATTGATGGCCAAAAGGCCCTTGTTAGCACAATTTTTTTCTCCATCCCAGTGACTCATGCACTAAATTTAAAGACAAGACAAGACTGTATGATTGTTGTACCCTAATGCTCTTTCCTGATCAAAAAGAAGGCAGGGAAATGTAGTTCTGTGGATTCCAGATCATGTGCTGAGGGGCTCTGTGGGGATCACAGGAGAGTCACAAGGGTGCCATGGGATATTCCCAAGTTTTGAGGAAAACACAGCTACATCCGCCAGACACTACTCAACTATTAGCATTGAGTTGTTTGTACCTAACTGCATAGGAAATGGAGCTTTTACTATTACTTTTGAGCCTAAGGGTATCATGAAAAACTGCATCAGTAACGGCGCCGTAAAGTGAGCAAGTTTGAGCTTGGGTACCTCTGGTGAAGTCATTAAGAGTACTTGGCTGGAATCCTGCCCTGTCCTTTTATTAGAGGGGTGACCTTGGGCCGTGCATGATTTTCTCTGACCTGTTTCCTCATCTGTGAAGAGTGGAGATGGCACTCTCCCCCGTCCCCCACCCCCTCCCCTCGCCAGGTTATTTGGAAGGAATAAATGAGTTCACAGAAGCAAAGAGCTTTAAATGGAGCCTGGCACAGTGTAAGCACTAGTAACAGTGGCTACCTTACTACCCTTGTTAATTCAGCATTGCCACCGTAACTGGACTCTTGCTAGGTCAGTTGTCTTTTCTTGAAGGCAGGGCAAACACAGCACAGGTACCCCTGTTGGGGAAAGGAAGGTCTGCAGAGAAGTTCATGAGCCTTTGAGCAGCAAATAGGACTTGAAATTGTGCCTGAGATTGGAGCTGAAATGGGACACTGCTGCACATCGTTATCCTCATCCAGAGGATCTCCCTCCCCCCACCCCCCCAGGCTCTCATTTCAGGAAACTTACTTTCTAAACACAGCTCTGGTTTCAAAGTGATGTACTCAGGCACATGCATTCATATTTTGTCCCTTTCCTATGTACCACTTCCCCCACCCCAAGTCAAATGACCCGTCTCTTTAGAAAAAGGTTCAGATGAAAGGAGCACGAGATGATGTCTCTGCCTTGTCAGGTTGTGCATTAATGGAAAGGAGCAGGACGGCCTGATGATGTGGGGGCGCGGGCAGGCGGGAAGGGCTCCTGCAAGTGCGGGCACATCCTCTCTGCACATCAGGTAGGCTTTTGTCTGTAAGTATAAGCTGATTTGTGGCAGCTCAGGCGGCTCATTGTCCCCCATTTCCAGTTGGTCTCCTCTTTTTTTCTGATGAGAGCATCAGCTTGCAATGGGGTAGATTCGTGGGCTGTGTGTGTGTGTACACGCAGGCGCACACACGTGTGAGCCTGTGGGATGCTGTTGTGTTTCGTTTTCTGTAGCAGGGATCTACTCACTTTCCTCCTCATCCCTCTGTCTCCGACAGTCAGTCCCCTTTTGTCCAGGGAACTTTTTTCTTGCCTTGTCCCACAAATGTCGCTCTGACTGCTTCTGTCTCCAGCTCGTAGCTGGGAGTTGGCTGTGGCCTCATTTCTCATTCTGATCGTGTTCCTTTCGGATTCTGCCAAATCTCTTCTGCATTTGTTTTTCACCTCGGCACTCTATTCTGTCAGCAGTTCAGTGAGCCCTTTCCAAGCTGATTTTTCCCCATTTGCTTTTTAATTAGTTTTCCTCTCCTGCTTCTCCTCTCCATACCTCCATCCCGCCGTCCTTCTGTGGATAACCAGCACGCATCCCACGATTTCTTGCACGCTTTGAAGAAAATGTGGGTCGGAGCAATGCCAATCATAGTTATTGTTTCCAGGCTTGTGGCTTTGTCTTGAAATTTTCAGTTCGTTTGTCATCTTGCTCTGGAACAAGGTATGCGACCTGTTTGCAGGCATTTCGTGATCTGCAGTAAGTTTCCAGAGACAGGGACTTGGTATCTCCCATGGAGTATTTGTTGGAAATGATTTGCATTTTAAAAATGAAGTGCTCTGAGTGTTAACCTGTATCTTTAAAACAAGCCTTGCAGAAGCCAGGCTTTATTGTATAGATTCAGGCACAGTCTAGGAAACTCCTGAGATGTTAAATAACCTTTAGTGTCTGTGTGTTTTTGGGGGGAAGAGTGTTCATAGCTTTTATCAGATTCCCATAGGAGCCTGTGGCCTCCAGATATTAGGACGCCCTGCCTGGGTTATTTAGAAAGCCTACAGAGACTTGAAATTATAATACGTGATCTGGAAGCAAAGGATAGAGGCTGCAGGAGCACACAGAAACCTGTTTCTAGAGAGGATGAAGCCCTTTTGGGGCATCTGGCAAGGCACAAATCCAGGATCCAGAACTATGACATTTAAACAAAGTGGTACTAAAGGAGCTTGAGATGAATTTTTGAGAATGTGTCCCCCCCCCACCCCCACCCCCACCCTCTGTACTAATCCCTTACCCCTTAAGGGGTGGCTTCTGATAGATTGATTAAAAAAAAAAAATGTCGTTGCCTTAGGAATTTCCATTCTAAAGCACACCACACCAAGCTCTGTCCTCTGTGGCAAGTTTCGCTCCGGCCCCCAAGTTAGAGCAGGGTGCAGCTGCAGGGAACAAAGATGGCAGTGACCCCTGCTGGAGCTCCTTGGTCTTTGCTCCTCAAAGTGGGGCGCACAGAATGGCAGTGTCAGCAACACCCGGGGCCATATTAGATAGGCAGACTTGGAAGGCCTAGTGATTCACAACCCACCGAGTAACCAGATTCCGAGGTGATTCGCAGGCACAGTAAAGTTCAAGGAGTCAAGTTCTCTTGCAACCTGTTCCTTGGGCAGCAGCCAGATCTCTCTGAGGCGTACTGTCGTGGGATTGTCCCCTCGGTGTTTCAGATGAAGTTCTGATTGCCTGTCATGTTGATGATGAATTTTCATGCAAACTGATTTAGACACCTGTCTATATGCCTGTATCTGATTTTGTACCTTTGGTTTTGTACCTTTCTGTGAGCGTTCACAGGCAAATGCAGAAAAATAATCCTTTTTTGACTGTCTCCTTGAGGTGGGGATAGAAAGATAACATCATGCCTGCCAGGTGCAATCACCATAGAAGGTCTGGAGGATTCAAGCACTAAGACACTGGTTGTGCTTGTGAGAAGTCTGCTCCAAGGAGATAAACATAGAAGAGGGTAATTTCATCTCCTTGTATTGTGTCTTGTGATGGCGTAAGGGACAACACAGAAGAGAAGGTGGCTCTTTGCCCTACTGCCCTGTAGTAGCTAACAACAATATACATTGGTAGGGATGATTAAGACATTTCTAGAGCTTTTCCAGACTTCTGACCTCTTGAGGGAGCTGCCCTCCTGCCTCCTCAAACTGAATGAATAGCACCTTTTGTGTGTTCACGTAAATAGCTTAAGTAATCATTTGTTTGCTTATCAGCCTGCTGGTGTGTGGCTTGAGAGACAACTGTGTGTTGAGTACTTGTTCCACTGCTTTACCCCTTGGCTAAGAATTCCTGCTTCCCATTAAGGGGAATGACTTCCCCTGCTAAGACTTTGTGTCTTCATGATCTCCAGTTGAAGGCATGTTACATGATCTCCAATTAAAGGCATGTCACGTTTAAATTTAATGCTTTTCCTTCTGAATTGCCTAGCGGAAACATGGCCACTAATCTCTGTGGCAGAATAAACCCCATTTGAAGATTGAGGAGGTAGATTTTGGCTCTCTTGATGCAAGATTGTTAAGAGGTTTGCAAATGACCCTACCTTATATTTACTTTCTGGTTACAGTTACGGAACAAAGACTATCTGGGAAACAAGTCTCTTGTTTGTAAATCAGCCTTTCATTTTTTTTTTCGTCTTCTTTTTGAAGCAGGATCTCTTTTTCTGTACCCTGACTTAATTTTCCACACCTCTTCCTTTGCTTTAGAGTCCAATAAACTTGGGATCAAATTCTGGAATCACTTACTTGCTGGATATGCTTTGGGAGTACAGTTAGCTAACTCTCTGAACGTCATATGTAAAGTGGGGAGCAAATATTTTAACAATGATAATTAAGAATGAAATGTGATGGTGTATGCAGAGGGTCCAATAGAATTTAAGCAATCATTTATTTGATATTGAGCGCCTAGTATTTAGCAGTTGCTGGAACTATGTGCTAAGCACTACATTGAAATATACTTTGAACGAAAGCAGCAAACACGACCCGCCATTGTTAGATCTTACAGTGCTTTACTGTCCAACTAAAGACACACAGAGAGCACAGAGGTGTGAAGTAAAGAAGTAAAGTAAAGAGCACAGAGGTGTGAAGTAGCCTGCGTTAGGTTCCGTGGGAGGTTGGAGAACCACGACCCAGTACTCCATTCCTGCCAGGTTCCCCTCATAGGAATGAGTCCAGTCTTAGTGGCTAGTCCCATTTTTCAGGAGACGCCAGAAACCCAGATTTTTATGTGAAATCTCCCTGTTTTTCACATGTTGGTAACTAATTAAAAAATAAAGAGTCTTCCTGACCTGATTTCTAGTCTAGCATCAGATAACAAGGGTGTATCCTTATGAACAAAAGTATTTTTGATGTTCTGCCCTCTCTGATTCATTGCTTCACCACAAAGCACAGCCCTTATCTCCCTCCCATCTTTTCTTCCATCCTCTCTCCCGCCAAAAGGATACGTATCTAGGGTCTGGGTCCCAGGGCATGGTCTCTACTCTCCTTCTTGGGAATCATGGGTTGTAACAGTAAGAGACTTGACCGTGGAATTGTCATAGTCTGTGAATCAAAACAGTTTAAAGGGCCTATAGTGGATTGAGCTCTGGGTGTCGTCTTTTTATGACCTTTTTTTTTTTTTTTTTTTTTACAATTTTTTTTTATGTTTATTATTGAGAGTGCGAGAGATAGAGCACAGCACAGCAGGGGAGGGGACAGAGAGAGAGAGAGAGAGGGAGACACAGAATCCAAAGCAGGCTCCAGGCTCTGAGCTTGTCAACACAGAGCCCGATGCAGGGCTCAAACTCATGGAACTGTGAGATCATGACCTGAGCCAAAGTAGGACACTTAACTGACTGAGCCACCCAGGTGCCCCTTTATGACTCTCTTCTAATAGCTGTTTATGCTTGAACCCCAAAATTAAAACCTGAAATGGTGAGTTTTAGAGACGAGCTCATCTTGGCAGGACCTGCATTCATTCTCCATAGGGTCTTGCATTTATGAGCCCTCAAGTTCTGAGGTACAGCTTTTGCCTTAAACAAATAAAAATGGCCTCTCCCCCCAAAAGTTGGCACCAGCCTCTCTGTTAGTAGGATGTTTTTAACAGGCTGTATTCTTGAAAAGTTCAACTCTTAACACACACTTTCTTACCTTTGAATTTCACTGCATGGTTTCTGAGGGTGAACTGGGCAGGGAGGGCTTCTTCAATGAGACAAGCTCTTGGCTTACTCTGGGATAGCATCTCACGTGGCCTCAGAATGTTTGGTGAGCTTATGGTGGGTGGGAACTGCACATGCTTCTGTCAGTGCATGCATTCTGGAATGGCAGCTGCTGGTGCTAACAGGTTGTCTGGTCAGTAGCTCTGGAGATCGCAAGTGGGAAGGAGCCATGTTCCTTTTACCTAGACCAGGGCTCCAGCATAGATTTCCGCTCACCTGCTACCTGTTAGAGAGATCAGGCACAGCCTGGTTTAAAGGCTCCAGCAGGGAAGAATTGGATCCAGAGAATACCAGGCTCGTGGCAGTGGTTTCCAAGTGAGAATAACAGCACAAAATTGGAAGGATTTATACAAAGAGAGTAAGCTTTCTGATAAAAGAGGAAAGGTCAGAGATCTCTTGGTCACTGTTTCAGGGCATGGTAATGAGAATAGCACAGAATTAGCATGGGATCAGTCACAACAGTAGCACCTGTTGTTATGTATGTGTGTGATTGTGTATGTGTGTGTGTGTGTGTGTTTAGGAGGGCAGGGACAAAAGAGTCAAGTGGAAGTGAAGAAGGGTGTTCCTTTGAAAGAGACTTGAGAAGGATTCTTAGTATTAGAAGGTAAGCCTGTGGCAGACGACAGGGCAAAATAGGCCCCAGCCAGAGGGTAATACACAATTGACCTTCCCTAGATACATGTCTGCTATTTCCTAACTGTATTTGAGAAATGTGTCATTACTGACTTGTGGCCTCTCAACTTCAAATTTGTTGCTTTGTCTGTTCTGTGAAACTTGATCTGGGCCCTGAAATAGTTTTCCTTTGCAGCTGGCACCACGTTAAGCTTTGCCAGTAGAGGGCACTAGAGAAGCATTGCAGGAGGCAGGAGTTTTTAGAGTCTGATTCTGCTCTCTGGAAGGGCTCTTCTAGAGTATGTGTCTTCTCCAGTGTCCTGTTCCAGTGGCCTGTGGCAGCCAAGAGCACATACTGACCAGCAGTTTCCCCTGGAATGCCTTTGGGTGATATTGTAGCACAGTGCCCCCATTGAGATACCTCTTTGTTCCAAAACTGTTCTAAAAGGTTAAACATGTTTCTTTGGTACCCTAAACGACACGTTTCCAGATGGCCAACTGGCACCACAATGGCTTCTGTGTCATATAGCAAGTCCTAGCTGTACCCTTTCTTACAAAATCAGTATCTCTACCCTGTGGTGGGTACTTCTTCCTTATGTATTCTGTCTCATGCCTGGAGTAATAGCCAGTCTTCGTCTATGCTTTAGAATTCCTTGTATTACTTGGTGCTAGTCAGCCTCTTGTCAGCCCAGTCCCTGGTTGGAGTTCATGATCGTTTATGTTAGGATTTTCTTGTTCAACTTTCTTGTTCAGTTGCTGTGTGATTTCCATTGCATGATTGAATGCTGAATGATGTAACACACCTTAAAAAAAAAAAAAAAAAAAAGAAAGAAAAGAATTGTCAGGAAAAACTGTGAAAGACTCTGAAATAGGCAAAAAAGATCACTTAGTATCCAGTGCACCTTTCTGGGTTATCTGTGCCTTTCATTTTCTTTGAACTGTGTTTAGTTTGGCAAGTTATAGAAAAGGATGAGTTATAGTAATGGATGCAAGTGATAGTAATGGAAATGATTCTTGTTCAGAGAAATTGAAATTAATTCTGTTCAGTGGAGGGACTGTTGATCCCTCCCAAGAAACGTTTTATATGAACAAATTTATTTTAACTTTCCTGATTGCCTACATATGTGTGTGTTCTTTGTATTCTCTTTGAATCTGTTGTGATAGCCTTCTGATTCCCTTTTAATTAATGAGCTAAATAAAATCTTTGATAGATGTTCATTTTATATTTGTAAGAGTCATTATTTTATCTTTAAAAAGAATCTTATAACAGTATGATGTGTTAAGAAGCTCATGAGATATGCCCACTTAGATTTAAAAAATACCACAGCAAATGGTGATAAAAAATAGCTAGAAAACAGATTTAAATGCATTTTTAATTCTTTATAACTGGACACAAATGAATAAATAACATCATTTTATTTATAAAGAGAAATATTACAATCCGTTTGGAAGATGGAAGGTTAAGACTCATAACATACCCACAGAATGGGAGAAAATATTTGCAAATTACATACCTGATAAGGAACTTGTATTAAGAATATATTAAAAACTCTTAAAACTCGATAATAAAAAAACAAGTAACCGAATTAAAAATTGGACAAATAATAGATAATCCCCCTAAAGAGACACAAATAGTCAATTAGTGCATGAAAAGACGCTCACCATCATGAGTCATCAGGGGTGTCCAAATCAAAACCAGAGAGATACCACTATATACCCACTAGGATGACTGTGGTCACAAAGAGATAAATGTTGTCGAGGGTGTGCAGAAATGAGAACCTTCATACACTGCTGGTGGGAATGCAGAATGTTGGAGCCTGTTTAGAAAATGTTTTCATAGTTCTTTAAAAGGTTAAACGTGGAGTTACCATATGACCTATGCTAGGTCATATGGCATAAAAACAAGAGAAATGAAAATATGTCCATACAAAAACTTGGACATGAATGTTTATATAGCATATTTAGTCATAAGAGCCATCAATTGATGAATAAACAAAATGTGATCTATCTGTACAATGGACTGTTATTTGGGTATAAACAGAATGAAGTATCCATCCGTGCTAGAAGAAGGACGCACCTTAAAAACATTATGCTAAGTGAGAGGAGCCAGTCACAAAAGACCACATATTCTATGGTTCCATTTATATGAAACGTCCACAGGAGGCACTTTTAGAGACAGGAAGTAGGCTAGTGATTGCCTATGGCTTGGGGTAAGGATGGAGGTGATAACTAAAGGGTATGGGGTGTCTTCTGGGGTGATGGATATGTTCTAAAACTGTTGCCATCATTGCCCAACTCTGTGAATATACTAAAACCTGGTGAATTGTATCCTTTGACTTGGTAAGTCGTATGGTATGTGAATTGTATCTCAATAAAGTGATAGAATTACAAAAGAAAGACAAATAAACATCAAATAGGCCACATACCTCAGTGATGGGGGGTGGGTAAATGCTGCTTGTACATGAATGTACAGATGTATTGTCCACATGTCAGAAGATCACCATAGATTTTCCTTTTAAGATGTCCTCTCAGAGGGAGCTTTTCTTTTGTTTTTTTAATATTTTAAAGTTTATTTTTACTTTTTTGTAGAGAGCAAGTAGAGGAGAGGGACAGAGCGGGGGAGAGAGAGAGACAGAGACAGAGAAAATCTTAAGCAGGATCCACAGTCCGTGCAGAACCCCATGCAGGGCTCGATCTATGATCATCACCTGAGCAGAAATCAAGAGTCACAACTGATTGAGCCACCCAGGTGCCCTGGAACTTTTCTTTTTAACTGGGGACACCATTCTTTCAGGGGAGATTACTGCACAGTGAAATGAACAGTTGCACGATTTCTTGATGGGTGTACTTCCCACCCCCTTCAGCCTCCATGGGGAGCACTTTGGAGAATTGATGGTTTGTCTGAACTGTTACTTTTCCTCTTTTCTCTATCACTACTTAGTTGTTTGTTTTATTTTATATCCTCGTCTCTCAGGATCTTGTGATAGTGATTGCTGAAGGAATCTAATTTAAAATTATCTAAGTTACAAGTGATAGTAAAAATGACATCTAGAATTTTGATCTGCAAAATATTCAAAGAAAACCAATGGGCTAGAACAATGGACCACAGTAACCATACGAAATGTATTGGGAATAAACAGAAAGTTTTGCACCTACATTCGGAATAATCAATTATACCAATCCGGAATGGAGAAACCTGGCTTAACAACAATTCCAATGATAAATAAAGCCATGTTGATTTTTAACTGGGGTATGGCGAGGAGGAAGGTTGAATAAGAGCCAAAGTTTGCTGTGGCTTTCAGAAAAGTTAGCTCCGTTTTGTTCAACCACTTACTAACTGAATGGCCTAGGGCAGGCTACTTAACCTTACTGTATTTCCATTTCCTCATCCATCAAATGGGGTAAGAGTATTAGCCTTAAAAGATTGAGACTTTAAGTCAAGTTAATATTTGTGAAGCCTTAAGGTTGTACACGACATGTAGTAGGTGCTATATGATGATGATGGAAATGATAGAAAAGTTACAGAAGTAAGGGATCCAGATTAAGGGATGTGACAGTGCCAGTACCAGTGCTTGGCAAGACTCAGGCCCCACTGGGAACACTGGGATCTGGTTAATGGGATCATTGATTTAAAGAGCGTATGGGCGGAGGGTGGCCCTCATGGGGGAGGGGCTGGGAGATGTGAATGCAGTTTAAGCAAATAGTTACCATCTTTTGTAGGAAAGAACTTTTGTGTTAGAAGCCATGGGCACAAAAACCTCACACATCACATATGTGATGTGGAGTAAACTAGGGCCTACCAGAATGGCAGTCTGGGTTAGCACAGAGGGTAGGGGCTGTGCCCTGTAGTAGTGTCTCAGCCTTGGGTTTCTCATCCATGAAGTGGATATTATATTGGCTGTGAGGATTAATTCAGATATACATGAAGCACCTAGGTGGTACATAGCAAGTGCTCAAGAAATAGTACCTCCTTTTTTTTTTTTTTTTTTTTAATGTTTGTTTATTTTTGTGAGAGTGCAAGTTGGGGAGGAGCAGAGAGAGGGAGATAGAGGATCTGAAGCCAGCTCTCTGCTGACAGTAGAGAGCTCAATGCAGGGCTTGAACTCACGAACTGCAAGATCATTGACCTGACCCGAAGTCTGATGCTCAACCTACTGAGCCACCCAGGTGCCCCAAGAAATAGTAATTTATATACAGCATCCCCAGTAAAATAATCAGAGAAATAAAACAAATACAGAAACAGCCGTGGCACAGACATTTAATGAAGGTCAGGAGAGCGATACAGAGTGCTCTGGGATTTGGAGAAGGGACAGATTGTGTCTGTTGAGGACTTGAGGTGGCAGTGCTTCATTTGAAAATGGCCTCTCTGTCGATGAAGATAAGGGGGGTAGAAGATGAAGAGCATGGTGAAGAGGCTAATTTCTGATAATCAGTGACATTGTAGAAAGAATCCTTTTAGAGAAGGTAACAGGGGCTGGCTATTTCTCAGCCCCCTTCTACCTTTAGGAATGTTCCTTTATTGAAGGGGTTCCTGGAGTTTTGATTCTCTTCTCAAAGAAATGCATTTCTAAGTGAAACTTGAGCTGTGGCGCTCTGCCTGGGAAGTGTTTGTGCAGGACCCTCTTCCCCTCCTCCATAACTGGACTCCTACCAGAAAGAAAAATGTGAAAACATTGGTTGTAAGCAGTTCAGTTTTGAAGAGGGGGTGGGGGGAGTCTTTTTTACCTCTGATTCCCTGTGGCATTTAGTTCCTTTTATAGGAATACTAGAATCCAAGAACCTCTAGATCCTGTGGGGCATCTCAGTTGGGTAGTTGGATAGCCCTTTTCTAACCGGAGGTCTGTGGGGTCATGTGACTGCATATGTGGTTGGATGGGAGAATGAACTGACCACGGCTGCTGTGGCAGAGCAGTGATCACCCTTGGCACCTGCTGTGCCAAGTTGTGCATCTCCTGGTACTTTATGCCCAGTCAGCTGAGGGAGGGGGAATTTTTACACTCAGGAAGAAGACTGTTCTGTCAGCAATATATCATAGAGTGCTGTAGAACCTTCAGGCAGGTTTCTTAATCCTCCCTCACAGACTGGCTCCTCCCATTTCCTGTCTTGGTGAATGACACACTACTTTTTCTCAGCTGACCAAGCTCTAAGTCTAGTGGTCATCCAAGCTTCCTTCTCCCCCATTCCCTCCACTGGTCACTGCCCATTGTTCTGCTGATTTGACCTCTTAAATGTTTCTGGCTCCTGGTTTCTACCTATTATGCCTACCACTACTCTGTCGAGGTCTTTATTTGACTCATTTATCACCCAGAGTTGCACGAACTGCCTCCCTGGGCTCCTGGGCTCCAGCCGTATTTCTTCTTCAAATTCCCTACACAGCAGCCAAGATCAGATATGGAGTTCTCTCCATTCTTAAAAGTCTCCAGTGACTTACGTTGTTGGGGTAGTGGTTCTCACTGAACAGGGGAGGTTTTTCAAAATCATCTGTAGACCCTTTTCAAAGTATTTAGGGATAGGTCCCATGCTGGACCCATAAGTAGAAGGGGAGCACAGGGAAAGGGGTTTGGGCTTCTGTGTCATGAAAAATCTTCCCAAATAGGTAAATAGGCAATAATTAATGATTTAAAAAAAAAGCTATATTTATAAATAATTATTTCATGAGAACTTGTGAGAAGAGTGTCCCATGAACCTAGTTTTTCCCCGATGGTGTCATCTGATATGCTCTAATACAATGTTAAAACCAGGAAGTTGACGTGGAGATCTTGCTGTTAAGTAGACTACAGACCTCAGTAATGCATTTTAACGCCTATTTCTCTTGCCAGGTTGGAATGTAGCACTTCCTGTTTCATGAACTATTGGATTGTTTCTTGACTTCATTGGCAAACACTTTAGGAATAGCATGGATAAACTTGATTCTGGGAGTGGTGGTAGTGTGTGTAAGATTTTGACAGCTACTACTTGTTTATCCTTATAAAGTGGATTATATCCCAAAGAGCTTGCCAAGAATAAATTTGAGCAGCGTAATTCTATCTGGTGACCTAAGGTCATAACTTTCTTACGTGAAAAGTCGAACTGCCACAACAGGTTTTGTGCTAGAAGAATAGTACAGACATTTATTCTTCTTGAATCTAAGATGCAGTTCTCTTAAAATTATGTCAGTGTGAGTTGTTTCCCAGGCATGTGTAAATCTTGTTTTGTTTTATCTTGTTTAGATTGTAAAACATAAAGGCACAGAGCTTATTTTATTGTTGTTTTTTTGGTCTTGTTTTGGTCATAATTCTAAAATACAGCATCCGCCAATGTATGGCTCCATACAATGAATCATAAAGAGTAGTTTTGCTGCGAGAGATGGAATATTACTATGGGTTATAATGAATTCAGTGGAATGGATCTCAGACTTGTAGGTGCTAACCTAGGAGATGGTTTGAAGTAGCCATCTTTATTAATACTGGGAATTCGTTTTGGTGACTGGGTTCAGCTTGGCTTCCTTATCAAAACTGATGGACCAGATAGAAGCATCCTTTGTATCAGTTGTGGTGACATTTTGCTGACACTTGCCTGCATTTTTTGTGTTTCACACAGATGTGCTTGCATCTTCTGAGAAAGGGAAATAAAGAGCAATAGGAAAACCACTATCTGCTTCAGAATAAAACTGGGTGAGAGAAAGCAGATAGTAGGTTTTTAAATGAATTCTCCCATCTGAGTCCCAGAAGCCTTTGGGGCTCCTTACAGGAGTCCTGAGACTTCTTCAGGAATACCCATCTGTTATCAAGGGCTATTTGATATCAAGGGCTGATATCAAGGGCTATTTCTATAACTTTCCAAAGGAGAACAGGGCCAATTCATGCCAGTGCTGAGATTTGAATCTAGATCGAATTCTCAAATCTTTGTACCACTTCCGATTTCTTCCCTGTCCAAGCAAGATACTCTGCATTCAGTTCTGACCCTCTTGAGTAATTCTAACGCGGGCTTCTGAGAGGAACACAAAGGCAAACTTCTTTCATGGGCGAGGAGCTGCCTTCTGAAGTATATCTCTGAATGGAGAATTGGGAACACACTAGGTGCCATTTCCCTTGTTGGTGGGTAATGACCTCATTAGAGGAGAAGGAGACTTCATGGCCCAAGGAGAGAAAGAGGCATCCAGCTTAAACTTACTTGTTCATTTGATTCATTTCTCTGTTTCTCCTACTTCGTGTTAGTGAAGTAGGAGAATGCCTATATTTTCCAAGGACAACACCAGCAGGCATCTTTATTGACGAAGGGACTTCAAGGACTTTTCCCACCGTATATTGAGTCCATTTGCAGAAGGACATGAATCTCTTCATTCAAGGACTATGAATCTTAACAGGGAGCAAACTGTGAAACCAACATGTATGTTCATATAAAGAATTATCAGATTATAGGGGATGGGCGGGCATGCACAAGGGACAGCAGTGTGGTTCTGTCTTTCATCTAGGGTGACCGACCATCTTACCCTGCCTGTGATGGGAGGGTTTCCCCTGGGGGGCATTTCCAATGCAAACACTGGACAGGATTGGTCATCCTTAACTTCAGTCTTTGGTGGCCCTGGGCCTGTCACTTAGACTTTCTGAATACTGGGGCCTGCATCTCTCTTTTTCTCTAGATGACTTAGAATCAGTCATCTTTCCAGTTTCTTAGGATTGGCAGTTAGATGTGACTCATTCACAAAGTTGCACTGGGTAGAGCATGTGGACTAAAAGCTAGTGCTCTGTAGCCACTGACAGTGATGATCAGAAATCATTTTAAGAACAGTACTGTCTGCTGTTGAGAATGTTAAGAATGGTTAGACAAATAGGATAAAGTAACACACTTGTTATGATGTGGACTGAGCAGATGAGCAAGATTGTAAAACTCCCTTAAACTTTGGCCCACCTAGAATTCAAAGAAAAAAAAATGAAAACAAACAAAAAAACTAAATTAGTGCTACCATTTATAAACAGATCTGACCCAAAACGCTGGGTTTCTGGATTCTCTGGAAAGTGTGGACAATCTGGTCACCCCAGACTATGTTCCCTTAAGTTACCCAGGGGCTGGAGCTGAGAGGTGGTTCCCTTTATAGATGGGGCATGTGGTCTCTGGCTCATCCCAGTCCCCCCTCCTTCACCCCCTCCCTTTAGACGCGTTCCTCCTCTTTTCTCCCTGCTTACTTAATTATCCATCTGGTAAGATGTATACTTTAAGTCAGTAATTCTCAACTCTAGCTGCACCTTAGAGTTTTGGGGTGCTTAACATTTATAATGGTTTCCTGACCTTCTCAGACCAATCAAATTGTAATCTGGAGGAGGGGGCTGGGCTGATAGGTATATTTTAAAAGTCTGTCCTGGTGATTTTGATGCCCAGTGAGGATTGAGAAAGTGCCTTAGCTTGATCCAGTGCCTTAGCTTGACCCTGGGCTGTGGTTTTTGATGGGGAGAATGCTCTTGGAGGAAATGAGGAAGCAGTTTACCTGATCCCATTGATTTGGGGGCAGTCACAGTGTCAGTTAAATGTTAACTCACTGGGGAAAAAACTAGGAACTTTTAAAAAGTAAATATCCCAATAGCGTATTCACAGCACGTTTTGCTAAGGTATTAATAAATTCCCCCCAGCTGCTGCTGTACTGCTGTAGGCATTTAAATCATTATAGTAATGACCATGGTTTTTTTGCATGGAGTGATTATAAAAGTATTTTTAATGGGCTTGTAAATCTAGTGGTTATGAGAGGCAAGTGACATGAATTTAGTGTATTTGAAACAAGGGATAAAATGGAGGGGGCACAGTTAAAATGAACTTTGGTGGTTTTCTGTTTGCATAATGGCTTCATTTGTCTATAATTCTCTCACTGTAGATCAATTTCTATAATCTGTTGCCCCCCCCCCCCCCCCCCCCCCGCCTCCTTCCACAATCATATTCTGGTCATCCTGAATTATTAAAATAGCTAGCATATAAAATTTTGTTCTTCTCATTTGATACTTAAAATGGTAGGGACTTAGCACCTATTTCTGCTGCTTGATTTTAAGGACAGACAAACGAAGTCTTGGAAATGTTAAGTGGCTGGTTCAAAGCTCTGCCCCTCGTCCTGGAACTCTTTGCCCCATGGTTCCCTCCCTTTAGTCCAGGGTGGTTCTCCCCAGGTCTGTTACCTGCAGAGAATCCAGCTATCTCCAGCACTGTGTACCTTTCCCTAAGCTTGTCACTTGCACTCAGTGACTTCAAGAACTTTGTTTTATTCACCTTTTATCTCCTGGTGTCTAACCTGGGGCCTGGCAGTAGCTGGAGTTCTGGAAATGATGGATAATGAAGAAAGAAACTCAGTTCAGTTCATGGGTCTCCATGAAACCTCCTGGGGCTTCTCTCCAGTCCCTGAATCTTTGAGACCCACTGGTAGTGAGCCCTGGCTAGAGGCCCCAGTTGGCAGCGTTCTGTGCTGCCCTGTGTGTGTTGGGGGCAGTGGGAGTTTCTCCAAGGACAGGGACTATCTCTTGAACCTTCAGTGTTTTCTCCATGATCTGTAGGACCCTGGAGAGCACACATCGAGCCCTTTCATAAATGTTTGTCTGATGGGGTCTCACTTCTCTAGTTGGCCTCTCATTGCCCTTTTGTCCAGTGTTCTGGAAAATACTCTAATAAAATGCCACTCTGATGTCACTTTGATGAAATTGCAAGAGAAAAATAGATTGATTTCTCTTTCTAAACTGGTGACATGTGTTAGTAATCTCTCATTTTCCCCAGGATAGCTTCTGCAGTTGAAGGGATGTGCCCTCTTGCTCTGTACCTGGCTGGCTAGTCCTAGGAGCATACCTGCTTTTGCTCACTGCTTAAATTTTACTTGTTCCTCCTCATCTCTTTAAAATTAAGTTCCCACCATGAGGTTCCATACTCAGTTTGTTCTGGGTTCTTCTCTCTGTCATGGGAGCCAAGACACCTTGTAGCAGAGATGCTTCCTTGACTGGGCTGGGGGTTAGGGGGAAATGAGGGGGTGTTTGTGGAATCACTTGGGAAGTTGTTTTCATTTAAAATCCCCAGAGAGGGGCGCCTGGGTGGCGCAGTCGGTTAAGCGTCCGACTTCAGCCAGGTCACGATCTCACGGTCCGTGAGTTCGAGCCCCGCGTCGGGCTCTGGGCTGATGGCTCGGAGCCTGGAGCCTGTTTCCGATTCTGTGTCTCCCTCTCTCTCTGTCCCTCCCCCGTTCATGCTCTGTCTCTCTCTCTGTCCCAAAAATAAATAAAAAACGTTGAAAAAAAAAATTTAAAATCCCCAGAGAGAAGCCCAACCCAGAATGAGAAAAACTGAATTTGGAGAGGAGGATAAGCGAGGCCTCTGCTCAGGGCTGTATTTTTTTTTTTAAAATTCCAGGTTTTGAAAAAAATTCCAGGTGATTGTTATATACCTTTCCGGTTCCTCATTTGAAAATATTTGGCATACAGGGTTTCCTTGAAGAAGCGGGGGCAAAGCCCAATCCTCAGTGGAAAGCAGGTCATGTTGATGAAGTGTTTATTGTTATATGCCCAATCACGTGATTTAATCCCTTTGGTTTTTTTTCAAGGTTGCTCCATGTATTTATTTCAAAAATTTGAATACCTTCTGGACATCAGGCCATCTGGCTAATGCATCCTAGAGCACTGGTTAAGAGGCTGGACAGCTAGAGTCTCTAACAGCTCTACCGCTTGGTAGCTGGCTGACCCTGAATAGACTGAGAAGTCTGTGCCTCAGTTTCCCCCACTGTGAATGGGGGCTGTTGTACCACCTACCTCATAAGCTGAGAGGATATATAAAGGTGATAACTGCCAGCTTTTACAACAGTGTTGATTGGGACAGCCCCACCTTCACGGAGCAGATCGTTTGGTCGCAGTCAGGGTTCAGAAGAGAAGCCGCATGGTCAGCATATGTGACATACGGGGGGCTTTTGACCCCATCAATGCTTTTCCTGTCTTATCATACAGTCTTCTCTCCTTTCGCACCCTGTGCCCCTTCAGTGCCTTATTTATCTATAGATGAAGAGCTCACCTATATGAATTTTTCTAGAAATCTTCCAGAACTCTGTATTTACATCCTGTTAATGAGTGATGTGGTGTCATTATTATGAAAATTGGCTTTGGTTGGAACCTACTTAGAGTGGTGCTCCCAGGCACTCCTGAGATCTCTCTTGCCCTTATGCTAACTGGCTCTCAATGACTGTCCTTTCCTGCAGCTACCTTTTGTGCTGTAGTCTTCATTAGGGAACCCTCCATACTTTGAAGATTCCTAATCTGTTACTACAGGAGTAGAAGTAGAGGTTAGCAGTAGAAACTAAATGACCAGACTTGTTATGTCAGGGTCCTTGGTTTTATACAAACAACTTAGTAAATAGTCTAAGATTTCTTGAGGAGAGACTATTCTGTCTTTGTGATCTATCTTCTTTTTTCCACTTTGAAGGGCTCTGTGATTACATGGAACCCCCCCCTAGGATAATCCAGGATAAACCTGTGTTACGGTCAGCTGCTTAGCAACCTCAGTTCCATCTACACCCTTAATTCCCCTCTGCCATGTAATATAACAGGTTCTGGGGATGCGGGTGTGTACATTATTCTACCTACCACAGCTGTCTTGCTCTTCCTTGTTTAATTACGTGGTATCATGATATGTTCCAAAGAGGATAAACAAATAATACAGGAAGATAAAAATACATTTAAAATTTAGTCAGAAAAAAAAAAATGAGGCCAGGAGAAAAGAAGAATGGGATAATAAGAGTCAGGAATAAGGTTTAAATCCAAAATAGACACCAGTTTACCTTCTGGAAGGGGACTGTGATTTTGGCTCTGAGCTTTCCCTAGAGGCTCTCATGAAGAGGGAAGCAATGCCAGTTAGAGTGTACTGTGTGATGGAATAAAATCTGACCAGTTGTTCAGATGCCTGGATGGATATTCTTCCCATCAAGATGAAAGAGAACTTCCTTCTCTAGGTCCTCCTGGGTGCATGCAGTATAATCAGCAAAGCCTTTGCCAAGTTAAAAAAAATTTTTTTAATGTTTATTTATTTTTGAGAAAGAGACAGAGTGTGAGTGGGAGAGGGGCAGAGAGAGAGGGAGACACAGAATCAGAACTGCTGAGCTGTCAGCACAGAGCCCGATGCAAGGCTCGAACCTATGAACCGTGAAATCATGACCTGAGCCAAAGTTGGACATTTATCCAACTGAGCCACCCAGGCACTCCAGCCTTTGCCAGGTTTATAGTGAAAACCTAGTGATTGGTTTTACCCCTCCCTGCTTTTAACTGCTTTCTATTTTAGGTCAAATATGCATTGCTTTGAAGACTTCTTTCGAGATCTGTGGTCAGCACTAGGGCAAATCCAGGAAGATTAGAAATCTCCAAAGCCAGTGGTTCCCATCTGGTAGTTCTCAGGCCCTGGGGATTCTTGAGGGTAACTTGCCTGAGCTTTCATTCCAAATGACAGTGATGTCTGTCTGTTGTACCTTTTGTTTGTTTGTTTGTTTTGAAGGCCATTAAATAAAAAATGTTTTTACATACACAATCTTGATCCCTTTTTAAGATGGGAGAGTTGGAAGACCCACCAGCATTTACCGAGAGCTTAGATCATGGTTAGTAGCTTTCAGAGGAGTATTCTGCACTAGGAGGCTGGGAGGTGTTTGAAATGATATGTTATAATAAAAAAAAAAAAATGTTTATTTATATCCCTAATGGACTGTTGGTTAAAGGCAGGATGCATTAGGAACCCTCAGGTCAAAGTATGAATTATTGAGCATTGAGCTGATAATTCTGCCGATTTTCCTCCGGATTATCTTCCCTCTCGCCAAACGTTGCATTCATCTGATCAGAATTCTTTTTTGGCATATCTTACAGTATTTCTTAAAAATCAATATTTAGAAAGAGAAAATATTATGACTGTGATAGTCATTTCATCTTTTAATTTATTAGGATTAAAGATTCATACACCTGCAATGTGTTATTTTGGAGAAATGCTTTCATATTTCTACTGGAAACCACCTGTCTTACCCTGATATTTGGAAACCAAACAGAAAAAAATATAAAAATGAACTTCTGGGGGTTTGAAGATGCCAGTTAATCACACCCTCCCTTCTGGGTTCTGAACTGGAGGAAATAGAAGAAGCCAGACAAAGATGAAAGTACAGTGCCAGGTACATTAGAGTAAAGCTGAGTTGGAAGATATGTCTAGGTTGCAAAACTTTCTGATCTGCCCTAGATGGAATCCACACTTGTGCCCAGGTGATGGCCTGGTAGCCAAGGGTGGGCTCTGCTGGGTGGGGAAGCCCTGTCCTTTTGACCCTTGGAGGCCAGAAGAGAGTGAGAGTGCCCCTCCCCCCCACCAGGGCAGGAAACCCAGCAGCACCCCCTGCCACTCCAGCTTAGATGCTGTCCTTCGTCCCCTCCCCAGGGGCCTATGAATGTGCTGATGTAGGAGCAGGAATAGTCCCCTTTGTGGTTTCTTCTGCAAAATGGAGTGCACATTCTGCAGGAATACATGTCCAGAGGAAGTAAAGAGTCCTTCCTTTATAAACCATTTGGTTTGTTTTTAAACTCAGATGTAAGAAATCCAAACATTGGGCAGTCTTGTTTTGATGCTTGTCTTGTTTTGATGCTGGGGCTATTAATTAGATTGCTATCTGGTTTTGAGTATACATTGGTTCCCACACCAAATGCATACTAATAAGATATACTTTTGGGGCTCCTGGGTGGCTCAGTCTGTTAAGTGTCTGACTTTGGCTCAGGTCATGATCTCACGGTTCATGAGTTCGAGCCCCATGTCTGGCTTTGTGCTGACAGCTCAGAGCCTGGAGCCTGCTTCGGATTCTGTGTCTCCCTCTCACTCTGTGCCTTCCCCACTCTCACTCTGACTCTGTCTCTCTCTCAAAAATAAACATTAAAAAAAAAAAGACATAATTCTGGGGGTGCCTGGGTGGCTCAGTCAGCTAACCATCTGACTTCAGCTCAGGTCATTATCTCATGGCTCATGAGTTCAAGCCCCGCATCGGGCTCCGTACTGACACACCCGAGCCTGGAGCCTGTGTCAGATTCTGTGTCTCCCCCTCTCTCTGCCCCTCCCCTGCTTGCACTCCATCTCTCAAAAATAAGCATTTTTTAAAAAATTAAAAAAAATATATACTCCTGGAATTGATTTTATAGACAAATCATACTTTTTTCCTACAGAATTAAGTGCTGTGTGTTAAAGACTAAATGGGCAAAAGGTGATTTGTCATTAATCATTTTGAACATTAACAAAGATGATATCAAGATGAGTGGACTTCATAAACCTCACTATCTTGTTTTAAAAATGAAATGTGATTTTATTTTAATGTTCCATCTTGGCCATATATATGTAAAAATTAAGACATGACTAAAAAGTTCTAAGGGGTGTGTGTGTATGTGTGTGAGGCGGGGGGAGGGAGAGAGAGAGAATGTTAAAGGAGATCATTGTCACAAAAAGTTGAGCTAAGCCAATCTAGAACAGTGGATGGATTGTGTATCCCTTAAGTCATCCTTCAGATATAGTTTCTTTCAACACAGCTTTGCAAGGCTTTCAGTGGCTCTAAAGTCATTTATGTGCCCTGGAAAATATCAGATATAGAGGCATTTCCAGAAACTCAATATTGGTTGAGATCGTCTTATGCCAAATTAAGGCAGCTTATGAATATGGTTACCTTATTTGAAGGCTATTGACTTTGAATTCAGCTGGGAAAGTACTAGTGACTGGTAAGTGGGTGTTCTAAAGTGAGCCCGTCAGCAATTATAAAACAACAACTCAGCCCCAGTGATGTTGAGCTTTGAGCAGAGCAAGGTATATGTTGAGAGGCTACCTGGGGTGACTTACTGTATGGAATTATTTGCTATAACAGTTAAAAATTGGAAGATATGTATATAAACTGTCTTTGATTTTAGCATAGTGGGTCAACACCCCACGGTCAGAAAGCATCACCAATTGTCTTACATGTCCTTGTAGTTCACAGTGATAAAACCATGCCCTCTGTATTTATAAGTCTCACTTCAGCTGGATGTTTTTTACAGTAATAAGAGTGTAAGACAGCTAGTCTTAGTGACATGACTCCAGCTTATTCAAAAGTAATATCAAATCACTGAGTTCTGTGTACATTACAAAAAAGGGAAATTGCACCATATTCATCATCCCCTCCTGAAAACTAGTGTCTGATTTGCCCCCATTCATACTATACCAGATGAGAGAGCAATGCATGTCAGACTTTAATGTGCATCTTGTTGTAAATACCATTTCTGATTCATTCAGTCTGAAGTTGGGTCTCAGATTTTGCATTTCTTTTTCCTTTTTCTTTTGAGAGAGAATGCAGGAGCCAGGGGAGGAGGGCAGAGGGAGAGAGAAAGAGAATCTTAAGTGACCCTGGGGTCATGACATGAGCCAAAATCAGGAGTCTGGTGCTCAACCAACTGAGCCATTCAGGTGCCCCAGATTTTGCATTTCTAACTATAGTCCTCTCAATGCTGCTGGTCCACAGACCAGATTTTGAGTAGTAAGGTTAATAGAAGTGCTGGTAACTACAAACATTGGTAGACATTGAGGGTGTTAGAATAACCTCAAATAACTTCTCATCTTTGGAGCCAGATGCCAAGGAGAGGTTGATAAAAGCCCTAACAGTCCAGTATTATTCTCAGTAAGTCCTTCCACGGTCTGGTGGTGATCTAACAGGGCTCTGTAGTGGACTACCTCTTTCAGAAAGGCTGCCTCCTTGGACAGGGTTCCTTGTTCATTGGCCTGGTAAGAGCAGCTTGCAGTTCTTTAAGGAGAAAATCAGTGTACCTTGCAGAGGATTGTATAGTAAGCCAGTGGATCTACATTTGGGAGCAGAGAGTTTATCACAAGATAAACTCTTTTGAAATGTTCAGATAAGGTCACATTTTGGGTCCCACTGGATAGGAACCACAGAGTTGATAAAAGGAGCATCTTTCCCAGGATGTCATAGTTCTCATGTCTGGCCTGGTTTAACATCATTAAAGAAGCTTTAAAATAAGAATACCCCTGCTTGGGCCACACCTCAGACAAAGTGAATCAGAATCTTTTGGTGTTAGACCTGGACATCTATGTTTTTTTTAAAAAAGAGCCCAGGTGATTACAGATGGCATCAAAGTTGAGAGAGTCCCAGGTTTAGGCAGTCTGTAACTTGGAGAGCAGGAAACTCTACTGAGATGCTTCATTCTAGCTTGAGTTAATTTATCATTTTGTGTAATCCGAGGGCTTATAACCAGGTCACAGTCAGGTTGACCCAAGATACTTAGTTTTTTAGGAGAGTTAACTTAAATTTAATAATTGGGGGACAAGTCAGCTTATCAATTAGCACCTGATGATTGAATTTTTCCCTAAGAGAATCCAGTTTTGGGGGCACCTGGGTGGCTCAGTTGGTGAAGCATCTGACTTTTGATTTCGGTTCAGGTCATGATCTCACGGTTCATGAGTTTGAGCCCTGAGTGGGGCTCTAAGCTGACAGCGCGGAGCCTGTTTGGGATTCTCTCTTTCTCTCTCTCTCTCTCTCTCTCTCTCTCTCTCTCTTTCTTTCTCTCTCTCTCTCTCTCTCTGCCTCCCCTCACACACTCTCTCTCTCTCTCTCTCTCTCTCTCTCTCAAAATGAATAAATGAACTTAAAAAAAACTCCAGTCCTGAAGCATTTGTAACTTGGATCTGCCAAAGCTTAGGGGTCTGCGCTCCATGTGGATTTACTGTAGCCCCATTTTAGAAGTGATGAGAAGTTCATTATAAGCCTTAAATTGGATAAGACTCTGGCCACGTCACATTGTGTGTGTTTGCACATATGCATGTGTTTGCACCTTCTCTCTTACCAGCTAGTTTAAAAAACAAACAATTTAACTTGGTTGTTTTTATCAAATCAAGTGCTTGGAAGGCCATCCCATTTCTGCAGACAGTGCGGCTGAAACACTCATGGGATAGGCCAGCACCCAGCCTATGTCCGCCAGCTGGAGAAGGAGGGGTCTTACGGGTGGGGTGATTGGTTTCTAGGGTTCAGGGAGCACTTAAAGAATAATGAGCTGCTATCTCGAAGGCATTGCCCCCCTTTTTGGAAATGATTTTGATGGTATTTTTGACTTTTTAAAATTAGTGATGCCATTTGGGTCCTGTTGTTTTCACGGGTGCTTTCTACATACAGGAAGTTGCCAGAGTCTGATCCTCAGAGAAAAAAAGTGTATTGTATACTTACCATAAAATTATTTTGTAGCTTTACTGTCCTTTGGCTTTCAGTGAAAGTGAATTTTTGAGCATTTTAACATTGAGGAGACCTACCTAACAAATTTACACACTGTGATCTTTTCACAGACCATTCCTTTCTTTCTCCTTAGTCATCAACCTGTGATAATGTGAGTTCCTGGTTTCTTGGGCTAGAAGCCAGGTGACAGTCCTGCTGGATTTTTAAAAACTGATGCAGCTCGTTTTTGCCTTCTCCAAGACTTCTTCCCTGTGTCTGTTGATTTATAGACTAGGGTCTTTGTGGGGTAGAGCCCCAGTGCCATATACTAATTAGTAAACGGTGGCACAGCCAGCCTTGGAATGAGCTTCTCATCTGGCACCAAGATAGTTTTGGCAGTAAAGGATGTGAAAGAGAGACTCCTCTGTCTGTCAGGCAGCTAGGGGCAGCATCAGGAATCAGCCCTCCTCCCTGTGGCCTTCAACCTTAGCACAGGGTCTGTGCCTGCTCATCTTCAGGGCTGGTGATTGATTCCTGAATTTACCTTGGTTTGCTTCTCCTCACCTTGCAACCTCGTCCTTGGGGCTGACCTTTTTGGAGTCTCTTCCTACTGAGTGGGTAAGGTCCTCCTAATTGGTTAAGACAGTAGTTCTTAACCAGGATGCTTTTTTCCTTTAGGGAATGTTTGGCCGTGTCAGGAGGCATTTTTGATGGTCATAGTTGGGAGTGGAGGGTTCTAAAGTTGTCTAGTGGTGGAAGTTCAGAGATGGTGCTACATCCTACAGTATGCAGGACAGTGCCCCATGACAAAGAATTATCTAGCCCCAAATGTCAGTTATGCCAAGGATTGAGAAGCCCCTGGATTAAAGGAACTTATTATATTTTTCAAAAAGCTGTGTTTTTTGCTTTGTTTTAATAGATGTTTTCTGAATTCTTGGAGTTGCTGTGGTTTCACTTTTTTGGGATGGGAAATTCTTTGAACTGTGAATAACCTATGGGCGTGGTGAGTGAAACTCACAGAACATGTGACAATCTTATTTGATCCACCAGCGACAACTTCATTCTTACTCCTTTGTCCACCTTCCACTTTGTCCACCTGTCCAGTAGTGTGCACACCCAAAGAGGCTAAGCCAGAATGAGATGATCAAGTGTTGGTTTCCAACTGTTTGCCTTCCCTACCACGCCCTCTGGTGGAGATGGCCCTTTGTGAAATGGCCAGAGGACGGTTGGGAGTGAGAACGAGGGCGGGGTTAGAATAGGGCCGGCAGGAAGGAGGGTGTGTTCTCGATGCAAAGTCATTAACGTTATTACTGTATTCGAAAATTAAGTTTGCTATTGATGCTGGATATGGAGCCCTGAACTGCATTCGGGAGGCAATGTAAGTGCAAGGCAAAATACCTACTTCAGATGGGTGGGGTTGGAGGTTTCTCTTTCCCCACCCACTAAGAATGCAGGTGCAGCATAAGAAATGAAAACACTGGGCACAGGACTGTCTTGGTTTGATTGCTTCACATGTAAAAGGGACTGGGCCATTTAAAACCCAGACATAAGAGAAAAACAACACTGAAACCCAGACATGAAAAAAGCTTCCCCAAGTATCCTAAAGGTGTGTTGTTTTAATGGGTGTCTTTCAGTTAGTGACTCAAAATAGGACTTGTTTAGCCAGGTCTAAAGGGAGCAGGCTGTTTTCACTGAGAATGTGTTTTTCCTGTTTATAAAGAAAAGTACTAGAATGGGTCAAAGGGCCAAGTCCTGAAAGTGGAAAGGAAGGGCTCCTGTTCACACCTGTTGGAGCCAGCACTGCAGTTGGTTCCTGAGATCCTTTGCTCCCCAGGATGGGAGGTGAGCTCAGTGGTCCTCACAACTGTCAAGGATTCACACTTGAGATTTGGGGCTCTTGCTGGGCGGGCCCTACAACTGGTTTCAAGATGGTGGTACTGGGCCTATGTGTCAGGGCCCTCCAGGTTAGTGAATAACCTCAGAGCCACTCCCCAGGACTTTGGACTTACTTTGGAGGGAAAACGTGCCTTCTGTTTCCTTCTGTTCTCCTCAGCCTCTACGTTTAATGGCACGAGGCCACCCTATTTAGAGCAAGAATCTCCCCCCAGACCGTCTCTATTCCCTATACTAGTAATGTCGTTAATGTGTATTTTTCTTCCTATCTGTTGATTCTTCCAACCCCTTGAGGTTGGTGGGACATGGCATTAGACTTAGAGTTCCTGCATATCACTGGAGTGTGATTTCTGATTTGTGTTTCATATTGGTAAGTCTCTTCCATTTTGAGTTTCTGCAGGCAGCTGGTTAGATGTAGCTAGGTATGCTAGAGACCACATCGCGTTAGGAAGCAGGACCTGGCTTGATTCTGACTCTAACTGGAAGACATAACGTTTTCTGGTCCTCAGTGTCCTCTTTTGTAAGTTGAGGGTCTGTACCTAGTTACTGTTTTCCTAAGAAAGACCTAACATAGTGTCCCAGTCTGTCTGAAGGTATTTTACATATTTTAATTTATCATATTTCCTTTAAAAGTCGATTAGGCCAGTGAGTTGCTCTGGGGAGTGCAGTAGGTTGTTTGGTAAGATGGTGTATGGTCTTTACAAGGTTAGGACCCACTTGATTTCTGTATCACATTTTGGTTGCAGACTTGTGGAAACACAGATTCATCTCAATGGCAAATGGTAATGATGCCTGTTATTTTTTAAAAGTAGTTTCCCAGGAGCACCTGGGTGGCTTAGTCAGTTAAGCACCTGACTCTTGATTTGAGCTCAGGTCATGACCTCATGGTTCGTGGGATCAAGCCAGCATCGGGCTCTGTGCTGACAGCATGGAGCCTGCTTGGGATTCTCTCTCTCTCCCTCTCTGGGGAGTCAGACAAAGAAGTCTCTGAAACTTAAAATTTATGACTGACCCACATCTAGCATTTAATTAGGGTATCAGACAGTTCTTTGTCATATAGTTTTATATGAACAGATATGTAGTCTTGAATTTTATAGAACAAATAAGCAAACAAAACCACTGCCAAGCATCAACATTCTGACCAAATAACATAGAAATTCAAAGTTCAAACTCCACATGTACAAAGATAGCTAAGGAAGTTTTGTGTAAAAATTTTTCTAACAGATTTTTTTAAAGAACATATTTTAGGGGTGCCTGGGTGACTCAGTCGGTTAAGCATCCAACTCTTGGTTCCTGCTCAGGTCATGATCTCACGGTGTCATGAGTTCGAGCCCCATGTCAGGCTTTGCACTGGCAGCATGGAACCTGCTTGGGATTCTCTCTCTCTACTCTCTGTCTGCCCTTACCCTACTCGTGCTGTCTCTGTCTCTCTGAAATAAATAAATAAATTAATTAAAAAAAAAACACACATTTTAGTTTTTTTATTTTTTATGTTTTTATTTTTGAGAGAGAGAGAGAGCGTGCGCAAGGGAGGGGCACAAAGAGAGAGAGAGAGAGAGAGAGAGAGAGCCAGCCAGCCACAGAATCCAAAGCAGGTTCCAGGCTCTGAGCTGTTAGGACAGAGCCCGACACAGGGCTCAAACTCGTGAACTGCAAGATCCTGAGCTCAGCCAAAGTTGGATGCCTAATTGACTGAGCCACCCAGGCGCCCCCAAACGAACATACTTTAAATGAAGGAAACCAAAATTCAAATGAAAACATTTCTGGAGCCTCAGAGATGGAAACCTCTCTGGGAACCCTGAAGTCCTTTAAGCCACAGTTTGAAAACCAGTAACTAGGATCCTTTACCCCCTACTCATCCAGCTCTGACAGTGTTCTGTGCTTCTGTGACTTTCCCCCTTTCATACATGTAGAAACTGAGATGGACTCATCTAGGATAACACGGCGCCAGTGAGTGGAGCAAGCTGTAGACCCAAGGTTTCCAGGCCTGGGAGCACGTATTTTTTTGGCTCCTCCTCACCACCCTTTCTGGCATCTTTCTGTGATCATACCATCTTGGATAACCGGTTATGAAACAAGCACACCCCCCCCCCCCAACTTTTTCCCCTTCACGTCTCTTGTCTTAGATACCTTTTTGTTCCCACAGTCATTGTCCTTTCTGGAATTTTTTTTCTAGAGGTTTGTGTTTTTTTGCTTTGTTTTGTTTTCTTTCTCTTTTATTACCTATCTGCCACCATATCCTCTGTAGTTTAACCCCATCTAATCAGGGCACAGTCATTTCCCAGTGCGATGTGACAAGATCTTGGGGTAAAAACTTCTGACAGGTAAGGTACAAATATAGACTCAGAGTGCCCGGGTTCTTTGTGGTTCGCACCAGAAGGAGGTCTTGGAGGTCATTGCTCACTTGTGTTTCTTCATCTCATTTCCACCATCCTGCCCTTTCATCTAGCAGACACTTAATGACCATCCACTGTGTGCAAGATACCACTATTCCTTGCGTTTCCTGTGTTTAGGGTGCCTATACACCCTGTAGCAGAGATGTAAGAAAGGATTATCCTATAGAGTAGTAGGTAAGAAGCCCCTCAGAAGAAGCACAGACTGCTCTGAGTGTCCCAGGGAGGATAAGCTCTCTTCAGTTTAGGGAGTCATGGGAGGCTTTATGCAGAAGGTGGGGTTCAGTTGTGAGATATGGGCAGGATTCCCCAAGGCAACATGGATGAGCATGGTTGACTTAGGATTTCTTAAATGTTACTGCACAATAGGAAGGAAGATAGGAAGTAGTTGAAGTGGTACATGGTGTGTGGCTAGGACAGAAGAGGGATGTGGATGACTTGGTTTGAGCACACCTGGCCCATGTGAATGTTGGACCAGCCAGCTGTGAAGGGATTGTCCTGTGGGGCCGTAGGAAAAGATGAAATCTCTGTGGTTGGGGTTGGCATTGCTCCTGAAGGGACAGGCAATCCCAGCCTCCTTCATCTTCTAAAGAGAATGCTCCTGATGTAAGAAATGGGCCCCCCAAGGATATTGGATGGGTTCCTGAAGGAACTGCTTCCTCAGTCTCCATTGGAGCTGGGCTGTTGTTCTCTGTGTTCGCACTTGGTTTGAGAAATTGGTATCTGGCAGGCAAAGCAGGCCTTGCCTTGTAGGGCAGCGTGTGAGGTTGATTGGGAGCTTGTAAGAGCAGCCATGTCTGGTGAGCTGGTGGCAGATTTCTCCATGTAATTTCCTTCTCTTAGTAGGCCTGTGGTCAGCCCTTAGTAATGGTACCACTGGCCTTGACTGGGCTGTGGGAAATGGGGAGGCGGGGAGAGGTGGGTCCTTGCTGGGTCTGCAGTGGCCCATGCCACTGCCTTTCATCTGCCTTTCTCCTAAGTACGGCTCCTCTTCGTGCCCCCAACTTTGGAGGTGAGTTTGCTTTTTACAGTAACAGCTTTATTGAGATATGATTTATATATCCTAAAATTCTCTCATTAAAAGTCTATAATGCAGTGTTATGAATACATGCACAGGATTGTGCAGCCATCACAATTAAGTTTGGAACGTTTTCATTATCCCCCAGATAAACCCTTGGTCGTCACCTCCCAATTCCTCCATTTTTGCAAGCCCTGAACAATGACTGCTATATTTCCTGGGTCTGTAGATTTGCCTCCTCTAGACATGTTATAAAAGTAGAATGATACAATATGTAGTTTTGTGTGTGTGTGTGTGTGTGACTGCTTTTTATCGCTTTGCATAGTGTTTTCAGGGATCATCCATGTTGTAGCACATATTGCAACCTAACTTATTCTTACTGGTTTAGTAGTATTCCATTATATGTATTTTTCTCATCTATTTGTTGGTTGAGGGACTTTTGAGTTTTGGGGGGTTTTCTGGTCTATTATGAACAAGGTTGTTGTGAATGTTTGTGTACAAGTTTTTATGTGTGGGCATATACTTTAATTTCTTCAGGGAGAATTTTAGGAGTGCAGTTATCTGGGTCACATGGTAATTCTGTGGTTAACCCTTTGAGGAAGTGCCAGAATATTTTCCACACCAGCTACACGGTTGTACATTCCCACTCATAATATATAAAGGTTCCGATTTCTGTACATCTTCACCAGTACTCGTTCTTGTCTATCTTTTTGGATTATAGCCATTCTAGCGGGTATGAATTGGCATCTCATTGTGGTTTTAATTTACATTTCCCTAATGGCTAATGATTTTGCTCATCTTTTCATATGCTTTTACTTTTTAAATGAAGAGAACTGACATATTTCCTTGCCAAAGATCTTTGACCAGTTTTGGAAAGGTGGAAGCCAGATTTTATTGTGTGGAGGAGTGAATGGGAAGGAAGGAAATGAATGCCGCTATTTTTGAAGCACAGGAATGGAAGAAATGGGTCTTAGGGCATTGAGTGGCAGTGATGGACCTAGAAGCTTAGCTCATTGCAAACATACTTGGTGCAGACTTCTTCATGGAGTCGTGACCTTGGGCTGGCATTACTCAGGTTGGCAACAAGGGCTTCTGAGATAGACTGTCTGCCCTTTTAGTGTCTATTGGCTCCATTTTGCCAGAGGATTCTACCTACATTAGAAAGTCTGGAGACAGGTAGATTCTCTGCTGGATTGACTGCTTTTCGATCACTATTCTGCAGCCTCTTGATGAATTTTGTGGCCATTACTGATGGTGATCATTAAGTTCTTTCATGGCTCTAGCACCTTCTGGTGAGGATTGCTGTCCTGTTGTCCTCCCTTTACTGTGGAAGTTAGGGGTGTCTTCCAGATAATGATTTGGAAGAGGTTTTTAAAATTCTATGTTGGTAGGAATTGTACAGATGAGTTCTAATCCACTTCTCTGCATGTGCTGTGGCTGTGCTAGAATAGGTGCTGTTATTTCACACTGTAGATTCCACTGGAGAAGAGACTATTCCTCACAGCTCTGTGGTTACTTGATATCTGGGCCCTCAATAATCAGAGCTATTCTCTGAGTTTGGGATTGGGGATTTTCACTCCCAATTTGTATGTCTCTGAGCTGGTGTCATTTAACCTTGGCTGGCTTTCTCGACCACCTTTTTTGCCCTGCAAATGTGCCGCCTGGGCAGTTGTGACTCTTCCCAAGGTCAAGGCAGAGAAGCACGCCACCTTCTAGTGGGGGCCCTTTTTCAGTTTTTGGGCCTGGCCTTGCCCTTGCTTCCACTTTGCAGCCTTTAGCAGCTTCTTCAGGGGATTCACTGATGAAGTGGAGTGGAGTTGCGTGTCTAAAAGTTAACAGGTAATTCTTGCATACATTTGGGGTTCCTCCTTAAAATAGTAAAGAAGATTGCCAGATGACTGTCATTTTAGTATAGCATCTAGTGTACTTGCCCTAGGAAAATCCCTTCAGCCCTGGGGTACAGTTGACTCACTGCTGTGAGTTATCAAACAGGAAGTGCAGTCACTTCCTAAGGACCCAGGGGCAGCCCCCAGTTCGAGTGGTGGCTTTAAAACAGAAGCCCCATGAGGCTGAGATCTCTCTTGTGTTGCTTGTTCAGTCCCTGGGGACCGGTGGCAGGAAGTGCTCAGGATCCACCATAGAAGGAGTGGAGGAAAGAAAAGGCAGGTGCTGCTCACCCTTATTTAGAAGGGCTGAATAGGGGCGTCTGGGTGGCTCAGCCAGTTAGGCGTCCGACCCTTGGTTTCAACTCAGGTGGTGATCTCACAGTTGGTGAGTTTGAGCCTCATGTCGGGCTAACAGTGCAGAGCCTGCTTGGAACTCTCTCTTTCCCTCTTTCTCTTCCCCTTCTCTACTCACGCTTACTTGCTCACTCTCTCAAAATAAATATATTCAAAAAAAAAAAAAAAAAAAAAAGAAAGAAAGAAAAGGAAGGGCTAAATAAAGTGCCAGAGTGCCTGGAGGACAAGTTCGCTGGGCAGCAGGTGGTGTATTGTGCCCCTGGGGCTGGTGTCTTTCTCTGAGAATGCACATGGAGGGAGGGTCCCTTAAAGGATGTCATGGGATCCCATTCAGGTGAAACTGGCAAATAATCTATATAGACAAGTGTTTTATTTTACTTTTTATTTAAGAGAGAGAGTACACACATGGAGGGGTAGAGAGAATCTTAAGCAGACTCCACAGTCAGCACAGAGCCCAATGCGGAGCTCAGTCTCATGACCCTGAGATCATGACCTGAGTCGAAGTTAAGAGTCAGATGCTTCTTCGGGCTCTGTGCTGACAGCTCAGAGCCTGGAGCCTGCTTCAGATTCTGTGTCTCCCCCTCTCTCTCTCTGTCCCTCCCCTGCTCATGCTCTGTCTCTTTCTCTCTCTCTCAAAAATAAATAAACATTAAAAAATTAAAAAAAAAGAGATGCTTAACCAAGCCACCCAAGCGCCCTAACAGACAAATGTTTAAACTGAAGACTAGCAAGGGACCTTATGGGCTGTCTGAAGCCATTGTGACCAGAGTTGGGGCTTGGGGAACAGACCAGGTTTGGATTTATCAGTGTGATCTGCAGAGGGCCAGCCAGGTAGGGAGAGCAGCTTGAGTGAATACGGGGAGACCCTGGAGAAGGAGTTATGGTGTGGGGTTATGGTGATAACTGACCAGCAGGTGCAGGGGGTGTGCCTGGGACGGAAGAATTGAAGTGTTACAGTATTGCAAAAGGGAGTTTGAGCCACACTGTATAGACGGTGCAGTGGTATAGCATAGAGGTGATATCCATCTGCCTGGGTCGGAGGCTCTCAGACTTGAGTAGGCATCAAAGTCGCCTGGGAGACTTGTCGAAGCACTGATTGCTGCCTGCCCCTCACCCACCCTCCAGAGTTGCTGATTAAGTAGGTCTGTGTTGGGGCCTGGGCATTTGCATTTCTCACTGGTGCTTCTGCTGTTGAGTTAGGGACCATGCTTTGCAGAGCCAGTTGCCTAGAATTCAGAGGGTGGTAATCTTGCTCTGTTAAGGGCCAGTAGTAAGTGTTTTAGGCTTCTGAGCTACATAGGATTTCTGTCACATTTTCTTCTTTGTTGCTTTTTACAACCCTTTAAGCGTGTGTACAAACAGATGTTGGCCATAGATAAACAGGCTGGTGGGGAAAGAGGGGTGGCATAGGGGAGACAGGGCATGGTGGGACAGGCTGTACTATCCTAGGCTGTCCCTAGCTTATCCTTCTGCCTCATAGCTGGTGACCTTTGGCAAGTTCATCTCTCTGTGCCTTTGTTTCTTCATCTCCAAAACAGATGATATTAGTAATTTTTACCATGTAAGACTCTTCTAAGAATTTAGTGAACTAAGGCACAAAAAGCATTTATCCCACTCCCTGGGACATACCTAGAATTTAATTTATCAGTTGCTGTTGGCAGTGATACTACAAGCTACTAATGGCTGTTCGTAGGTGAAGAAACAGTGAAAAGGAAGACCAACCCAGATCCACCGTATTATAGATCCTGAAAGCCAAATGCTCCAAGAGCTCACCATCATTTCTTCTTAGATGGCTTACAAAGAAGAATGCTTTGAACTAAAACATAATGCACACTCTGAATACATCCTGGGTTAGTACCCCATAGGAGCTCAGCTTTTCCCTTGGCACACTTAGAAAATGGTGCCATTTGTAAGCTGGCTGGTCCTTGGGCCCAAGACTCTGATTGAGGGGTTGGAGAGTTTGGCCTACTTATAACCCATTTACAACCTCTACTTGAGCCTCATTTTTTTAGGAAGACTGATTTAAGACCTTGGCCCGAATAGGGCACCAAATAGGATCTACCTGATCAGGATCGAAACTGTGCCTTTGTACCGTACTCACATTTTGCTGCATGGTGTGAGTGAAAGTGAGAGTTACAGGAAAGGAGTCTTAATCACGTGCTCCATATTTTCTGAGTTGAAGTATGCAAATGAGTGCCGAGGTGCCTCTTTCACTCATGGTAGCTAGAACAGGAAGATCACCGGGTACCCTGGCATAGCTTCTCTGCGCTGGTGCCCGAGGAGAGGCCACCTGGTGGTTCCTGAGAGATTCAACTCCTCTCTTTCTGGACACTGCTAATGAGAGCTGGCCACACTTACGTAATACGGGGGCTTTCTCCCCTTTCCTGGTCTAGCCCCCTGAGGAGGCGCCCACTTTCTTGCTCACCTCTCCAGCAGCATGCTCAAATCTTTGCCAGAGCACATACTAATGACTTTGTAAGCTCAATTTACAGATGCACACGACTACCCCATGTTGATAGGGCTCTGCCCTCCACTTGGGTTTTTGCTGACATTCAGTAGAATACCCTTCCATCTCCTCCCCACCTTGTAAAACAGGCTTCCTGTTTTTGAACTTGGTCCAGACTGGAACAGCCCTGCTACACCTGTTAACATAGTCAGACACACATTTCCTCCTCTGTATTTGTGCAGCTTTTGTCGCCTAGCCAGATTTCCCCTCTCAGCTTACAGATCTGGAATCATAACATAAGATATTGAACCAGCAAATGAAGAAAAAAGGAAGTTTGCATTTTGGAGCCAATTGAGTGAAAACGTGGCTTCTGGTTTGTTTCACTGTGTTTGGCCACGACCACTCTACTAACTTTCCCCCTTCTTCACAGCAGAATGGAAATGAGGAAAGGAAATCAGCTGACGCAGGAGCCGGAGTGAGAGCGACGTGCCCACAAACCCAGCCTGCACCATGAACTTGTGTCTCCCTTCTGCGCTTTAAGAGCCAAGGGCAGGTGAAGTTGCTGGAGAGCAATGGCTTTCTTTACTCCGTGGAAGTTGTCCTCTCAGAAGCTGGGCTTTTTCCTTGTGACTTTTGGCTTTATCTGGGGTATGATGCTCCTGCATTTCACCATCCAGCAGCGAACTCAGCCTGAGAGCAGCTCCATGCTGCGTGAGCAGATCTTGGACCTCAGCAAGAGGTACATCAAGGCGCTGGCAGAAGAAAACCGGAATGTGGTGGATGGGCCATACGCCGGTGTCATGACAGCTTACGGTAAGCGCGGTGCTTCTGGGGTTTCTCGGTGGGATGTGGCTTTGCCTCAAAGTGACTCCAGAGGCTCGCAGCCTTGGTTTTATCATGGATTGAGTGCCTCCCTTGCCACTGCCTTCGTGGCAGGGAGTTGCACACAGAGGGACACTTTTAGAAAGTTAAAGCCATGTCCTTGGGGAGACTGAGTTCTTGTGCACACTAACACTCAGTCCCAGGACCAGTGGGGGCAGAGCAGTAGCACTCGGTTGTATGTCCAGCTAGCTCCCTTTCCCGCAGCACATTTCTGGATTGCACGATCTCATCCGGGAGTATGATCAGGGAATGTAGAAAAATATTCTTGTTATCTTTCCCTAAACAAAACTTAATTAAGGCTGTGTGGTGGTAAGGTACAGAGGGTGGGGAGGAATGCAGGGTGGAAGGAGGACTAGGGGAGGAGGGTGAGGTAAGGACAGGGCGGGGGGGCTGGGGGGGATGAGAAACTCAGAGTCCAACGTGTGCCTCCCTCTGGCTAGTATGTAGGACACTTGGTCTTATGTGCTGGCTAATAGCTTTAGTCTTCAGCTTCTTCAGTGTTGCCTGCTCTTGTTTCTTGCCCTTGCCTCTCATTGCCCTTATTTCAAAAGAAGTCTTTTTGTACACGTTGCTTTTTTTTGTTGGGTACCTAAAAACTCTTTTAGAAATGAGGTTGAGGGGAAAAAAATACATACAGAATAGTATTTATTTTTCTCTTGGCAAAAGTTATGCTTAATATAGAAAACTTTGGAAGCTGTAGACATGCAAAAGAGAAACCCAAGAATAAAGAAAATCACATATAAACCTACTCTAGGAACTAACCACAATTAACATGTCACTGTATATTTTTCTGATATTTTATGTATATGTACAAAAACGTGTATATGGGTATATGCAAAATACTTGAAAAAGCATACATACACAATACAAACAAAAATTGTAGATGAAATTTGGATCGTAGGACGTCGTGGGGAGCCTATCTCCCAGCTCTCCTATGATCACCAAGGATGAGAATGGACTTACTCCATAGAAGATGTCCTGTCATTCTTGCTCATTGACAAGTCTAGTCACTGAATGCAGACTTTAATGGCCTCAGGGTTTGGGACCCAGAGGTGTAATATAAATGAGATGCAAGAATGGATTTGGCTGAGGTGGAAAGGTTTGCTGTTATACATTGTGACACCGCAGTTACGGACTCTAAAGTATATGAAGTTCAAATGGTGATTTCCTGAAAATGTATAGCAGCATTTTGAAGCTTGAATTCAAACACAGGAAGTCATACTTAATTTGACATAATTTGTTTTTCTTTTTGAAAGGATCCAGGAAATGTGGTTACTTTTAAATTTCAGCTATATGTTTTGGTAAGGAGAAAATGGTTGCTTTTAATGTATAATGTGGAAATTTCTTTTTCAGTGCCTACTGAACACTGTCAGTAGTGCCTACTATTGGAATAATCACGCTGTCTGCTTTTAATCTGTTGGATTTGGCAATGTCAATAGGCATGGGCTCTCAATATGCCTGAATAAATGCCACCTTTTTTTGATCTGATGGATAAAAAATGAGACTCCATTTTGAGAGTCCGCACTGAAAAACAACTAGGTAGTTTTTCAGAGTGGATTTTTAAATAAATCATGGACTTCAGTCTTCTGTATTTCCCAAATATTGTAGGTAAGCCATCAGAACGAATAAATAAAGCAAATCGTCACCATTAGTGTCACTCATGTGTAACAAGTAAATATAACAAGTAAAATAGACACCTCTTTCAGGTTTCTGGTTCGGTACATTCCGTGTTAAATATTTTGGGGAATAGGGGAGTAGTTCCTTTGTAATTTCCTCCTTCTGTTTATCTCAGTCTGTCACACTTTTTCCGTGGGAAAGAAGAAAACCCATAAATGATAAATTTATAGAATTAAAATTTTCCTAGTTGTTTTGAATGTTTTTATTTCTTGTTTGCTGCTGAACATCTTCCTAGGCTAGGCTTCCTTGGCTTTCCAAAGGGTAGTGATCTGGTCTTAGCTTCCTCGGTTTTCTAAAGGGTAGTGATCTGGTCTTAGCTTTCAACCTCACAGACCTCATGTGTTGTAGAAAGTTACCAGAACCCCAGAGTAGTCTGTTAGAACTTCAGCCCCACATTATATGCTTATAAACGTAGGAGTTTGGAGCGCAAAGATACTACAAAAATTGATTCCAATTTCCTTTCACAGATAAACCTTAGCAAAGTAATTTTTCTTTTTCTCAAAAACAACAAAGAAACAAACAAACAGCCCCTGCCGGCAAATGCAACACACACTGCTGTTTTTCTCTTTTCATCTCATCAGCTAGGCATGTCAATCAAAGTGTTCTTTGGAGCTGAGTTTGTGGAATTTCACTGGACTGTGCCTGTGCGCTTGAGGCATTGGATCATCATGTGGCAAAATCCCACTAAAACAGTTTGTCACCTGGGCACTTGTGGCATGTGGAGCTAGATAATTCTTTGTTGTGGGGATTGTTCGTTCATGCAGGATGTTGAGCAGCATCTCGGGTGGCCCTACCCACTAGATGCCAGTAGCACCCCCCTGGTTGTAACCACCAAAAATGTGTGTAGACATGGGGGGCAAAATTGCCTCCCTCCCCACCTTGGAGAATCACTGCACTAAGAGTGAAACAGCAAACACTAACAGCATCTTATGGAAGTTTTCAAGCAGATACCTGGTTCCTGTCACTTAAAATTGGACAGCTTGGCTTTCTCCATTTCTCAGTTCTGGGCACCAACAACTGGGATTGAGCAAGGCGATATAGTCCAGGGCCAGTCATAGAAAGCTGGAGAGCCATTCTGCTGATGTGTGCTTCCCCTGGAATCTATCAGTACCAGTTGTGGGCACATCAACAGCCAGGCAGCTCTGGTGGTTGATGTCAGAAGATGATGCCGGGACTCCTGGGTGGCTCAGTCAGTTAAGCGTGTGACTCTTCATTTTGGCCCAGGTCATGATCTCACGGTTCATGACTTCGAGCCCCCCATAGGGTTCTGCACTGACAGCGTGGAGCCTGTTTGCTATTCTCTCTCTCTCCTCTCTCTGCCCTTCCCTTGCTCGCTCCTTGTTTGTCTGTCTGTCTCCCTCTCTTTCTCTCTAAAAATAAATAAATAAACTTAAAAAAAACACACATAAAAAAAGATGCAGGGACTGCAGGATGTTCAGTGGTTTAGTTGGATTGGTGGAATGGGGATGAAGATGCATGAGACATGGGTTTGCAGTCTCTTTTTCGGCCACAGATGCAGCCCATGTACAGAGCGCTGGCTAGATGTCTGCTCTGAGAGAATGAAGAACTGATCCTTTATGGCTGGGATCTGTGCCCACTACGAAGTAATCCCATTAATAGACCAGAAAAGAAAACCACCCTCTTTCTCCCATCCCCATATTGGCATCATCAGAGGCTCTCAGTATGCTACAAACGTGTCTTCAGTAGCCCTGGAAGGTATTTGAGGAATCGTAATAGCTAACTTTAGATTATTACTGATTTTTTAGAAACCCTGGCTTGAGGTCCTAGAGCTGAAGAGTTCAGCAAACTATTCCCTGTGGGTCAAATTCGGACTTCTGTCAGTTTGAGTAAATCAACTTTTATTGAAACAGAACCACTCCCAATTATTGATAACAACTGTAGTAACAGAGAAACATGGTAAAACAGGATTTATTTTACGGGACACCTAAAACCTGCTGACTCCATCTTTCAGTAGTCCCCATAATTCAGTCTGAAACACTCATTGGAGTGCCCCTCCTTGACTCCACAGTTTCCCAGGACTTCTGGGATCTAAGCTATGGGCACTGTGGGTCATAGCATCCTGTTCTTATTTGTAAAGCCTTTGGAATCCTCCTTGTCTCTTGGTTTGTCGTCTAGGGATCTTTGCATTACAATGGCAGAGTTGAGTAGTTGCCACAGGGACTGTAAAGCCTAAAAGGTTTACTCTCTGCTCCTTTACCAAAAATGTTTTTTCTTTCTTTTTTTTTTAAAGTTTATTTATTTTGTGAGAGAGGGAGTAGGGGAGGAGCAGAGAGAGAGAGAGGAGTGGGAAAATCCTAAGCAGGCTCCTCACCACAAACACAGAGCCCAACTCAAGGCTCAAACCCAAGAACCATGAGACGACAACCCAAGCCAAAGCCAAGAGTCAGTCCAACTGACTGAGCCACCCAGGTGCTCCCCCTCCCAAATGTTTGTTAAGCCCTGATCTATCCCCAGGGAAGTCTATCTAAGGGATTTTGTTTGGTATGCTAAGACTCTTTCATCTCTGCGTTTGAATTCACTGAAGACATCCTTATAAGATGTACGTCAACATGTCTTATTTCTCTGTCCTCTGAAAATGCTTCTGAGTGGCAGGTATGAGGTTAGTGGTTAGGGGGAGCCAGCCAGTTTGGCTTTGCCACATCCTGGCTGCATGGCCAGGGCCCTAGGGACCCAGACTACTTTGAGAGTGAGTATCCGTTCCTATCTCACCGTGTGATTGTACCGTGTGAACAAGGTGCTGCATGTCAGGGGGTGTTAGTTTGATTAGTCCTCAAACGATAGCAGGACTTTCAAACATCTCATCCCCCATCCTTGTTCTGACTTGAAAAGAGACTTCTCAACTTCTTTTGGGGTTTGGTAATTCAGAAGTAGTGCCTGGAACACGTCCCGGGTAGCCCGTGTAGAACAGTTGGAACATTCGTCTGTGCGGGATGGAGGGCGTTTCTTGTGTGCTCGTCTGTCAGTCCATTCTTGGGGGAATGTGCACAGCCAGGGCCTTCTGTGCAGCCTGAACTGCCTCTCCCAGGCCCGTGTGGCAGGGCCATGCCTGTCGCGGGGATTGTGTCATGAATTCTGTTACCCACCCTAGTCAATGCCCTTCTTATTTCTGAGGTGAATTGATCTCTGTCTCTGGTGGCCTGACCCAAATTCTGATGCTCAGTGATCACCTCTTAGCTATGACACAGGCCCGATCCACCTATGTTCTCTAAGTTAACAGGAATAGAACCTGGGGCAGTGAGAGACTGCCTCCCTTTGTGGCCCATCCATATCTTATTCACGCTGACCTTTCTCGCCTGTTTGCTGCTCTGGATGCCGGGACATGGCTCTGGACTGGTCACCAGCTTTTCTGCCACCCCCTTCCCCTATGCCCAGTATTCTGTTTCCCTGCTGCTGGCTTCCCTGCTTGATCTCCTGCTCTGCCTTAGCTCCTGTCTCCTGGTCCCCCCTGACTTCTTGAGCCTCTGCTGTCCCCTCGATTGGCTGTTAGCCTTCAAGCCTAGCGCTTTGGGGAATGACTGTGCCCTTCACAGATATATAGCAGTGCTGTATAAGTTTTGTGCATACAGCTAGGAAAAGATGAACAAGGTCCTTGCTCTCATGGAGGCTGTGCTCATTATGGAAGGGAGAAACACTAACTGACATAACCATCAGATAGTAATAAATTCCAGGAAGAAAAATGACACAGGGATATGTGATTCTATTATTTTTTTAATGTTTGTTTATTTTTGAGAGAGTGAGGTAGAGAATGAGCAGGGGAGGGGCAGAGACGGAGAGGGAGAGAGAATCCCAAGCAGGCTCTGAGCTTTCAGCACAGAGCCCAGCGTGGGGCTCAGTCCCACGAACCGTGAGATCATGACCTGAGCCGAAATCAAGAGTTGGATGCTTAACCGACTGAGTCACCCAGGCGCCCTGGGATATGTGATTTTTAAAAAAAAGCACTTGAGGAGCTACTTGGAATGAGAAGGTCAAAGAAGGCCTCTCTCGGGAGGTGTCTGTTAGCCCTACTGACACCAGAGGTTGCCGGGTAGGGTGCAGAGGTAGGGCAGAGCTCAGTTGAGGCAGAACAAGTGAGGCAGACGGCAGGGTGTGTGCCTAAGGCCTGCATGCACCCTCTAGGGACCCAACGGACTTGCTGTAGCTGAACGAAGTAAGCCAGGAACCATGTGGAAGGTGGGCCCTGTGGGCTGTGGACCTCAGTGTGATGGGAGAGGGAGGGAGGTGAAGGGGGATGGATGTTCTTGTGAGTGAGCCTGGTCTGCCCCTTCTTGGGGGCTTTGACCCTGCACTGTTATCCACTGTTACCTCCACCATGGGAAGGGAGGTAAGTAGAAAGGAAGTGCTTCCTGTTACCTTAACGAGGTGGGGCTTGCATACCGCAAGCCCTGGAGAAACATGGTAGGGTTTTTGGTTGCAGATCAAGGTGCAGTGGAGCAGTAACTCCTTTGGGCTTTAGGTGGCCCTCATTGACCTGGGGATTCCCATTTCTGAGATGTTAACATCACTTGGGGTTCTGCTCATAGTCTAACGGGAGACCCCCACGGTGATGCCAGTGTGGCTGCCTGAAGTAGCTCATAAAAGGTAGCCCCTGCCCTGTATTGCAGACCGGGGTAACGTTTGGAGAGTTAGAAGAGTCTTTACATGTGTTTCATTCCACCTCTGCTGTGAAAAAGAAGATGAAGAAAACTTAGGTTGGATTTCACTGGAGATAAAAAAGCCTGTGGGGACACCTGGGTGGCTCGGTCAGTTAAGCATCTGACTTCGGCTCAGGTCATGATCTCACGGTTCGTGGGCTCTGTGCTGACAGCTCGGAGCCTGAGGCCTGCTTCGGATTCTGTGTCTCCCTCGCTCTCTGCCCCTCCCCGACATGCGCTGTCTCTCTCTGTCAGATATAAATAAACATTAAAAAGAAAAATTTTAAAAAGCCTGTGAATGGTGTTTTAAAATTTTACTTATTTGCTTTTTCCTTTTTGCCTCTGTTCCTATAAATAGGATCAAGGGCCTGTTGTGTTGGAGGGCTGGGGTGATGGGGAACACCACCACTGTCGAAGCAACGATGCTCACCCTTGAGGGAAACACACTGATTTGGAGGGACACTGGTAGGCAGAAAAAAAAAAAAAAAGAGCTGGGCTGTTTGGTGTGTCTGAGGAGGACGTGATTACAGGGATGTGGCTGGTGTGATTAAAGAAAGACCTTTTCTGCTTTAAAAAGCTTAGGACCTAAACCAGGGCTCTCTGGGCTTGGGGCTTCTCCAGGGGTGTGTGGTGGCTGTCCCCCCACGTGGCTCTCCCCTCCAGGCTCCCCGCCTCTGCAGAGCCAGGCCCGGTTTCCAAGCACGGCCAGCGAGGCCCCACGTCTGAGGAGCGCCTCAGGGGTGACAGTCAGAGCGTGTGTCTCCGGAAGGGACTGGAGCCTCTTCTGCTCCCCTGGTTGATGAGGCCTGTTGTTTCCTGCTTCACTGTTGCTTCAAGTCCCAGCTTGAGGAGAGAATGTGCATGGTGGGGTGTGCCTCTTGGACTCAGGGTGTCCTGGGCCCTGAAATGAGGTTGCTCCCCTTGCCTGGCGGCCTGTCACAATGGCGTGCCAGTGTGGCCACCCTCAAGAGCTGTTGACCCTTCCCCATCTGCCTAGAAGCCACAGCTGTCTTCTGGGACCGGCTGCGTGGTGGTGGCTGAGCGATGCTGGTCCCTGAGAATCTGCCTTTGCTCTTCCATATGTGTGCCTTCCCTCCCCCCATAGCTCCTCCTCTCCTTCTGTTCTTTCTCTCTTTCATTCTCAGTCTTCATAACGCCTAAATCTCCTATCGGCACATATTCATTGGATTTGTTCATCGTCTCTCTCCCCCACATAGCATGCAAGCCCCCAGAGGGCAGGGGTTTTTGTCTCTCTTGTTCCTGCTGTAGCCCAGGGCTTAGTGCATACCTGGCACTTTCTAGTAGCCAGAAGTGATTAGCAGCAACCCCCTTGTCCTCACTCTACCTGTGTGGAACAGTTACAGCTGGGGCTAATTTGAAAGTAGTGTTTTTAGTAAGACTGGGAAACAGAAAGAGATTGCCTGTGGACTGTCTGTCCAGGTGGCTCCAAGTAGCTGTTATGCATGATTCTGACCTGGGGGCAAGTGTTTATTCTGGAAGGTAGTTAGAGAGCGTTTATAGGTGGCTATAGAAGGATTCCTTGCCAGGTGTGTGATCTTGGGCAGGACACTGATGTAGTGCTTTGTTTGTTTGTTTGTTTTTTAATTTTTAATGCTTGTTTATTTTTGAGAGAAGAAGGAGACAGAGTGTGATCAGGGGTGGGGCAGAGAGAGAGAGGGAGACATAGAATCTGAAGCAGGCTCCAGGCTCTGAGCTGTCAGCACAGAGCCTGATGCGGGGCTCCAACCTACAAACTGCCAGATCATGACCTGAGCTGAAGTCGGATGCTTAACTGACTGAGCCACCCAGGCGCCCCGGTAAATGAGGTTTTAAAAGCCTGCTTCCTCTTTTTAAAAATAGAGATATAATAATATCACTTACTTCATAGGCTTGTTGTAAGGATTACGTGTTACAAAGCTTATTTAAACGCTTAGATTAGTGAAATGCATTCGGCGTGGTAAATTATCACTAACCTTGGCCTGCATGTACCTACATCTGTTACCACCCAACCAAAATTCTTCATGTGAACCGGACACTGTTTCTGTGTTTGAACACAGGGCTTCAGGAATGTGTTTCTGTAGCTGTCCTCGGCATTTACAGGGGATGACCTGAGCAGAAGTAAGCTCTCCCCAAGAGGGAGGAAGGCAGGCTTGCCACTACTCTCCTTCACAAGACTGGGCGATGCTTGTCTGCTAGAACCACCAGGCAGGCCTGCCTTGGCAGCACCCTTGCTGGGTCCCATGCTGGCCAGGCTCGAGGACAGCTGTCCTGGTCTCCAGTCACATGCTGTTTGGCTCCTCCCTGGATCTCTTTTTAAAGCGTGTTCGCTCCACAGAGTGACTTGGGCATTTTGGAAGTGGGAGATGTGATGGTCGTTACCCTGTTCAAAAGAGAAGGCTTTCCCTTGTGGGCTGTGAGATGAGCTGGATTTGGTGAGCTCACTTTGTCTCTGAAGAAGGCATTGCTGTGGGTCCTGTTCCTGGTACAGGAGGTGAGGGAGAGGGAGTAGTGGGCTGTGGCTGCCCTTCCTTGACAGGGAGGTGTGGGCCCACAGGTCAGATTGGGACCCTCCATAGCAGTGGGCTTGACCTCCCAGAGCCCAAGTTCATTTCTCTTCTGTAAAAAGGGCTGAAATGCTTGACTCCTATTATGTGCAGTTGGCTAGGTGTCAGGAAAATTGACACAACAGCCCAAGAGTTCCATTCTGGATATCTGTAGATTCCATAAAGCACTTGATATCGTCAACAGGCCTAGATAAGATCTTTTCTCAGATTCCGCTGCCTAGAAAGTTCCTTGAAATACTAGCGACACCCCCTGTAGCACCTCAGGAATAACATTTGCTTCTGGTATGCACTGGACTCAAAGCTTAAAGTGTGTCCTTGCAGCCTAACCCGGAGAGAGCAGTAGTCAGCAATACTGAGCATCTGAGACATGGTGTGGGTGCCTGTGACAGCTACGGGAAGAGGGCATGTTTGTGACTTTAAGTACAGGTGGGTTACCCACCAGGTGGCTTTAAGAATTCAAATGGGAGGGGCTCCTGGGTGGCTCAGTAGGTTAAGCTTCAGACTTTGGCTCAGGTCATGATCTCTCCGTTCATGGGTTTGAGCCCTGCATCAGGCTCTGAGCCTGGAGCCTGCTTCAGATTCTCTGTCTCCCTCTGTCTCTGCCCCTCCCCCACTCACACTCTGTGTCTCTCTCTGCCTCTCAAAAATGAAAAAATGTTAAAAAATAAAAATAAAAAAGAATTCAAATAGAAGGCAGTGAGGGTCAGTCACTGAAATGTTTCCGGAGGTGTCTTCTTACCTGACATCAGGTCTTGGGGCCACTATCTTTGAGTTGTAAGGGTAGAACTCACTGCACTATATGTATTTTCAAATAGCTTTTTTTTTTTTATGCCTTCATGATTGTCAGAGTACAGTGAATATTCATATAAAACTGAGGGCACGTAGACTGGAGGTAATGAAAAACCTTGGACTCTTTTCAGCACTTAACCTGGGTAGGCTTGTTTTCTCTCCTAATGTGAAAGAAGAAAAGTTCATTTTCAGCTTATGCAGCTGTTTGAGTCACCATTTCCAAACGATTCAGCACAAGATAGAAGATGCTGTCAATAAAACACACAAGGGCAAGGATGATCCAAGCCCATTTTTTTAAATGTTTGTTTATTTTTGAAACCGAGAGAACATGAGCAGGGGAGGGGCAGAGAAAGAGGGACAGAGGATCTGAAGCAGGGTGTTCATCGACAGCAGCGAGCCCCAACGCGGGTCTGAAACTCGCCAACTGCTAACCGAGAGATCATCACCTGAGCCAAAGTCAGACACTTAGCTGACTGAGCCATCCAGGTGCCCTTACCATTCTTAGAAATAAAGAAGAATATAATGTAAAATACTTCTCACCTCCAAATCCAGATAAATTTTGATTTCCCTCCTGTCCTTTTTTAAAATGTGGAGAGATACGTGCACATCTGCTCATTTCCAAAAAAAAAATTGGAATACTTTATGTGCAGCTTTTAAAACTCTTCTTTGTTGTATTTCCTTATGCCATCAGGTATTTTTAATGGCCATACATGTGTTTTTCATCCATCCATTCAAAAAATAATCAGTGAGCTCCTGATGTTAATAGCCAGTGGTGATAAACAGAGATGACAAGACACCTGCTCTACCCTCCCTGAGTTCCAGTCCAGTGATTTATTCTCTTATGAATGGATGGACATAGATAACTTAATTTTTTTCTTGGGCATTTGGGTAGTGTCCCGATGTGTCTATAATAAACAACACTACAGGGTCCTTGTATGCGATGAATGGACTGTATTTTGCGTATTACTAAAACTGTATTATCTTTCTGTGGAAAGGTCATTTTAAAATTAAAAATACATAACTGATGAAAGTTGACATTCCTGGCAGTGAGTGGAAGTGAGAGGTTGGGGCTAATTCTTTTTTCATTAGCACCTTCCTTTCTCATTAGCGCCCTGTCTTTACTAGTTTCTCCCAAGCAGCAAGTGAAGCCGTTTCTTGTTGGCACTCTGCCTCTCAGGGCAACCTTGGTGAAGAGGGACTTGGATTAGGAGCAAGCACAGATGCAAATTATTTTTTGAAGTTCATATGTAAATCCTTGTTCATTGCACAGTTGGTTCTGTGTCAGCGAATCATGGTGGCCACACCTTAAACATAGCCAATCGTGGCTGTGCCCAGAGTCCTTGATTCGTGGGGTTCTATAGATTCTGATGGAGTGCCTTGAGGACAGAGCCTGGAGGACAGCAGGCTGGAGAACCACTGCTTTGGAAGCATGAGCCAAGGGAACGGAGTAGGATAGCATCGGCCCCAAGTGCTGCCTTTCTTGATCATTCCTCAATTACTGATTGCCTGGGTGATCTGGGCAGTCGGGGTTTGCTGTCCTGTCTCAACAGCTTTAGCCAATAGACCTATATACTGATAGACCTTCTTCCTACCAGTAGGACTCCCTTTCTACTGAAATCCCATCTCCTTGGGCTCCAGCTCAGGCAGCAAGTCTAGCTGACAGTGCAATCTCCTTGGCTGTCCTGTTCAGGAATGTGGTAGCATCTTCCAGCTCCTACTCACCCCCTAAAGTCATGGCTTTCTGAATGTGAAAACTTAAAGAAGCTGTCAGGGCACCTGTTCTGAGATTTTTGTCGATCTTGCCCTTGATAAAAGCACTTCTGGCATGATAGAAAGCAAAGCTTACTTTCCCCAGAAGGACATTTTATATGTTTCCAATTGCTTTGATCTCATCTTTATCATGTACAGTAAGTTTTAGGAATACAGAATTGCGGTAGTGATGTTGGGATTAAATTTTTATGGCTAAGGCTTTGAAGCACAAACAAAATTTTAAAAGCCTTTTAGTAATTGAAAATTGTAATCCTGCTGAGGACACATTTTACTGCTATAATAACTGTAAAACACAATGATAAATATAAAAATGTTACACTAGAATTTGGAGGAATATATTTGCCCTAATTTCTTTGCTAAGCTCTGTAGAAATTATTCTTGGGTGAACAGTCTTATTGGATAAATGGATTATCATTAAGACTAAAACACAAAATGTTCTAGTATTAATTTAAAATTGCAATAAGACTTGTATTTTTTGCAGGTTTAACTGTAAAATGCAAAGGTGAGAAATAATTTAATCACCTACAGAGGTATAATTTCTTTAGCTTTATTGGTGGGAAGACCATAGTCCACTTACTTGTTGGTTCATTCATTCATTTGTTCATTTACTTATGTAACACACACATAACTGAGGACTATCATGTGCCAGTTGGTAAGGATACAAAGATGGGCTTGAAGCCCTGTGTGTTTTATTGACACTGTTTTTTATCTTGTGTCCAGCTATCTTAAAATAGTGACTCAAATAGCTGCTTGTTGAAAATGACCTTCTTTCATATTGAGAAAGAAAACATCCCTGTCCAGGTAAAGTGCCTAGAGAGTCCAACTTTTCTGATTGCTTTATATTCCATTTTCATTTCAAGGCTGCAGGTTTGGAAATGGAGACTCTTGATTATTTTTGGTGTTGGGGAGTTGCTCACGGAAGAGTGGCATCAGTGAATCTTGAGGATGGTTGGCATATGATTTAACAAAAACACATGGCAGAAGCCCAGAGGTTAGTCCCGAGAAGTGTGTTCAGAAGCAGCAGGTCAAAGATGCTTGCTTGCTGGCAGGTCCATAGTGGTTCTTAAGAGGCAGTGTGGCATGGTAGGGAAGAGCTGTTGGGTCTGGAACCAGACTGTTTGAGACTGAACCCGCAAGCTGCAGTCACCTGGAACAAATTACTTAACTTCTCTGCTCTGTTTTATCATCTATGAAGTGGAGATGGTAACAGTGATACATTCCTCATACTCTCATGGCAGGACTGCATGTGTTAATCTGGGAGAAGTGCTGAGGACAGTAGCTGACACACAGAAAGAGCTCAATCGATGGCAGGGCAGTGGCAGTGGTGGTGGTGGTGGTACAGGGTCGTAGTTGTGATAGTGACCGTCGGCATCCTTCTCATCATCGTGACTTCCTTTAGTTGTACCATGTCACACAGTCAAAATGGTCACTCTCTGGTAGGTGGCGTCAACAAGAGATGGTAGGTCACCCTTATTGGGGACTGTATTTTAGGAATCAAGAAAGACTATCTTCTTTTTATTTTGACTTTTTTTTTTTTTTTTTAAGTATAGTTGATGCATGATGTTACGTTAGTTTCAGGTCTATGACTTAGTGGTTTAATGAGCTTATTCGTTATGCTATGTGCACCGCTAGTGTACCTACCATCTGTCCCATCACGTTGCTGTTACAATATCATTGACTCTATTCCTTATGCTGTGCCTCTTATTCCTGTGACTTACACGTTCCATATGTGGAAGCCTGTGCCTCCCACTTCCCTTCACCCATTTTGCCCATACCTCACCCTCTCCTCTGTGGCAGGTATCTGTTCTTTGTGTTTATAGGTCTGATTCTGCAATTTTGTTTTTCTTTTTTCAGATTCCACTTATGAGTGGAACTATATGGTATTTGTCTTTCTTAGTCTAACTTATTTCATTTAGCATAATACCCTCTAGGTCCATCCATGCTGTCTCAGATGGCATGATCTCATCCTTTGTTATGGCTGTGTAATATTCCTGTATGTGTGTGTTTGTGTGTATGTGTGTACCACATCCTTACCCATTTGTCTATTGATGGGCACTTAGATTGCTTCATAATTTGGTTACTGTAAATAATGCTGCAATAAACATAGGGGTGCATATATTTTTTGAATTAGTGTTTTCGTATTCTTTGGGTAAAAACTAGTAGTGTGATTACTGGATCATAGGGTAGTTCTATTTTTAAGTTTTTGAGGAACCTCCATACTGTTTTCTAGAGGGGTGAAGCAGTTTGCATTCTTAGCAGTAGTGCACGAATATTACTTTTTCTCCACATCCTTGCCAACACTTACTGTTTGTTGTGTTTTTCATTTTAGCCATTTTGACAGGTGTGAGGTGATGATACCTCATTGTGGTTTTGATGTACATTTCCCTGATGATGAGCTATGTTGAGCATCTTCTCATGTGTTTGTTGGCCATATGCATGTCTTCTTCAGAGAAATGTCCATTCGTGTCTTCTGCCCATTTTTTATTTGGCTTATTTGCTTTTTTGTGTTGAGTTGTGTAAGTTCTTTATATGTTTTGGAGATTAACCTCTTATTGGATATATCATTTGCAAATATCTTCTCCCATTCAGTAGGTTGTCTTTTTGTTTTGTGGATGGTTTGTTTCCTTTGCTGTGTGAAAGCATTTTATTTTGATGTAGTTCCAGTAATTCATTTTTGCTTTTCTTTGCCTTGCCTCAGGAGACATATCTAGAAAAATAATACTATGGCCAATGTCAGAGAAATTAATATCTGTGCTCTCTTTCTCTTCCAGGATTTTTATGATTTCAGGTCTCACATTTAGGTCTTTAATCGTTTTGAGTTTATTTTTGTGTACGGTGTTAGAAGGGGATCCACTTTCATCCTTTTATGTGTATCTGTCCAGTTTTCCCAACACAATTTGTTGAAGAGCCTGTCTTTTTCCCATTGAGTATTCTTGCCTCCTTTGTCATAGATTAATTGACCATACGGTCATGGGTTGATTTCTGGGCTCTGCATTCTGTTCCATCAATATGTGTGCCTGTTTCTGTGCCAGTACCATACTGTTTTTAGTACTACAGCTTTGTAGTATATCCTGAAATCTGAAATTGTGATACCTCCAGTTTTGCTCTCCTTTTTCAAGATTGCTTTGGCTATTCAGGGTCTTCTGCAGTTCTGTACAAATATTAGGATTATTTGTTCTAGTTCTGTGAAAAATATTGTCAGTGTTTTGATAGTGACTGCATTAAATCTGTACATTTCTTTGGGTAGTGTAGACCTTTTAACAATATTCTTCCAATCCATGAGCATGGAATATGTCTTTCCATTTGTTTGTATAATCTTAATGTTGATGTGACAGTTGTGTAATCTACCTAAGAGGGTGCTCCACCAGTGACTGTCTCCAGTAACTTTGGGTTAGGGGGCTCTGTCCAGTAGTCCTTGTTGCCTTTTAACAAAAGGCAAAAAGTTGCAAAAGGTTACCAGCCCTTGAGAGACCATCACCATGGGCTAGGCTTTGGGAAGCCCCTGTAGGGAGGAGGGCCGATTCTTTCATTGTTTTTCCCATTGTATTTGTAGCAATGTCTGCAACGCCTCAGGGGCATCAGTGAATTGAGGTCACACATAATGCAAGTTCAGTGACTGTTCTCATACTTCCATTTCCTCTCTACAAAGGGGCAGTGAGGAAGATGAGGGTTGGGAGAATATGCTTAATTCTGTGGTTCTCAAATGGGAGCAGTTGTTTCCCCCCCTCCCCCTGGGACATTGGCAATGTCCAGAGACATTTTCTGTTGTAACATGAAAGGATTGCTACTGTCATTCACTGGCTAGAAGCCAGACACCCTTCGGTGCACTGGCCAGCCCTCCACAACAACTAATTACCCGGCCCAAAGTGCCAATAGTGTCAAAGCTGAGAAACCCTGATTTAACCTGTTCTAGAGGTTCAGGGCTTCTGTGTCTAGCTAATCTCAATTGCTGGTAGTAGTTAAATACCATTTTTACCTGTGTGGACTCTGGCTGGTGCGAGAGCCTGCAGGCAAAGAGGCTGGAGGTGGAGGCCATTGCTGTCCTTTATCTGAGGGGTGGTTTCTTAACACTGTGGCTGCTTCCTCCTGGTACCATTGCCCCCATCTGCCTTGCTGGCCCCTGGCAATCTTCAGAATTCTGGAAAAGCAGTTGATGCTTTAGGTTCACTGTAAGAGCAGAGCTGGTGGCTGACCCCTGCTGTTTCTGCCAGCTAAGGGTGTGCCAGGGGCAGACTGTGAGTCATGCAGACCGTGGGACTGCAGCTCTTGGAGAGCGAGCTCATGACCCTTTGGATAAAGTGGCAAAGCTCTCTGCATCACTCAGGAAGAGATTTCTTGAGGAAAGATGAGAGCATTTCCCAGAGGAAGGTTTCATTTTTTTGTCTATGTGTATCGCAGGCTGTTACGTAGTGATTATTAAGGACATTTTATACATATTAACTCATTATGCCCATGTAACAACCCCAAAGAGGCAAGGGTTCTTACCACTCTTTTACAGGTAAGGAAATAGGAGTAGAGAATGAGGACATAAACTCAGAAACCTTGGCTCCAGAGTCTGGGCCCTTAATCACAATGGTATGGGTGAAAGACACTGAATTTCACACTTGGTTTCTTCTTCTGCCCTTGCGCTTGACTTTTGGCTGGGCCAGTGAGGCAGCCGGGAATTAGGCCAGCCTTACTCAAGTCCCCATTCTGGTTTATTATTTCTATAGCTGTGAGCATGTTATTTCATGTTCTTATCTGTAAAATGAAGTCATTTTACCTCACCTACCTCACGGAGAAGGGGGTTTCTTAGATTTGCGTGTGGCTTGCAATGGGCATTTGGGAAACATTAGTTCCCTTCTGCCCTTCTCGATTATAATGATATTTTTAGCTCTGTTGCTCTAATGTTGTGACCAGCTTCTTCTTACCTGTAGGAAGTATACATGCTGAAGAGCAAAAAAATAGGCCCGCTCTGGTGTTTGTTAGAATGAACCGACGAATCACTCCAGAAGTTAACAGGGTGAACAAGTCTAATGTTCGGTTTGGGGAGGGTGGTGGGGAGACCATGCTTCTGCCCAGCACAGAACACCTAGCTTCCAGGATGAAGGTGTAGGCTTGGTTTCTGCTGGTAATTTTTAATCCGCTCCAGCCATGCCTCCCATCTGTAAACCACTAAGAAACACAAACTTCCATGCTAATGATATACCTTTGCTTCCATTCTGATGACTTTCCTGTCCCCTTGGCAAAATGGGACTGCCCGAGTGCCTCGCGGCCGGGGTTCAACGTCATTTGGCTGTGTTCTGGGGTTGGTGAATTGATCTGGTGTATACTTCTTTCCTGGCCAGGTGAGATTACCTGCTCGGCTCAAGTTCACCCTGTTCCTAGTAGGAGGGGAAGTGGCAACCTTGCGTTTGTCCCTGTTTAGGACTTTGCACATCCTACTACCCACATCATGCACTTCTCCCCTGGACGGCTCCCAATTCATTAATGAGGCCCGATTCTATTCACATGGGTGGCTGGCCTGTTGTCCTTCTGACTTCCTCACATGTACAAGTCAATATCTTTCTTTAATTATGAGTTTCCAGAGAAGAGAAGCTAAATTAATCTTGTACATGTGGAATACCTTGTGTACAAACTTAGTAAACATTTACGTATACATGAGGATAAAGTGTCTGTAGTTTGTCCAGAGAGAAGTGCAGCATTTAACCCAGTCAGATGTGTAGGAAAGGAATCCAACTCTATTTTTTACTTATGTTTATTTTGAGAGAGTGAGAGCATGAGCAGGGGAGGCGCAGAGAGAGGGAAAGAGAGAATCCCAATCAGTCTCCGTGCTGTCAGCACAGAGCCTGATATGGGTCTCGAACTCATGAACCATGAGGTAGTGAATGAATGACCTGAGTTGAAATCCAGAATTGGACACTTAACCAACAAAGCCATCCAGACTCCCCAAAAGGGAATCAGCTCTTAAATGTAAGCATCGCGAGAAAATAGCCCCAGCATCTGGAACAGTGCCTGGCACGTAGCACTTGTTTCATAAAAATTTCTTGCATGAATGAATCTGGTCTTAATTTAAGTATCTTTCTAAACTTCACTACAGATACCTTTGAGTTACCCAGCATGCCTAGAATCTAGAACTGTAGTTTCTATTATTTCTGTAAGTAACCAACCGAAATAAAGACTTTGCAAAAAAAAAAAAAAAAAAAATTAGGACATACTAGAGTATATAGCACTAAAAATAACAATGAAATTGATAGGATGCTAAGTAACCCAGAGTTTTCTCTATCAACTTAGTAGCTGGAATTAATTTTATGTCACTTACTGCCTTACATGGACTGCAGAACAGACTGATTTGTGCTCTCTGGGCCACTGTCATCTTTAAGGTATGGTTTGTTAAAGGGGCATCTGGGTGGCTCAGTCAGATAGGCATTTGACTTAAGCATTTGACTTCAGCTCAAGTCATGGTCTCACGGTTCGTGAGTTCCAGCTCTGTGTTGGGCTCTGTGCTGACAGCTCGGAGCCTGGAGCCTGCTTTGGATTCTGTGTCTCCCTCTCTCTCTGGCCCTCTCCCCTGCTTGTGCTGTGACTCTCTCAAAAGTAAAATAAACATTAAAAAAATTAAAAAAAAAAACCAGATATGGTTTGTTAGGGCAGATGTTTAAGCAGTACTTTTTGATTGTGCCACCCTTTGTTCTTCATGTCAGAGACAGAGAGGTGGTGGGGGGGAGAAGAGAAAGAGTGAGCGAGCGCATGAGCCAGACAAACATACAAGGGCCAAAGAATTTTTCAACTCTTTGCATTTTCTTTCACAGATCTGAAGAAAACACTTGCTGTGCTTTTGGATAATATCTTGCAGCGCATTGGCAAGTTAGAGTCAAAGGTGGACAATCTTGTAATCAATGGCACGGGAACAAACTCGACCAACTCCACCACGGCTGTTCCCAGCTTGGTAGCACTTGAGAAAATTAATGTGGCAGGTAAGAGCAATTGTCCCTGACATGGAGTCAGACCCTGCTTACAACTGGGAAAAGACTAAAGCAGTACAGTGGTTCTTACTGGTATAAATCCCATAAACGTGGTATGGCCCTGGAAAAGCTCATTTTAAATTTATTTTTGATGAACATGTTAAAACATGTTTTAAGTCTCATCATGATGTGTAATATCTGGTGGTTTCTGTGACACATTTCATGAAATGAGCTCCTGGAATTCACATTTAATGAGGAGATTTGTAGCATGGATAAAGATGAAATGAAACAGGTTATCTGGGAAGCTCCTGCCGGTTAGAGGTTCTTTCTCCTTCCCATTTTTATCAGTTTCAAAAGTCTGTTCCATATAATAGACTGTCTCCTTCCTGTTGTTAAAGAAGAGCCACCGTTGTAGAAAATGCCTCCTATGTGTATATGGGGAAATGTAAATTCTAGAAATGGCACTTAGGAAATAAATGGCCCCTGCCTGATCTTGGCCTGATTCTGTAGCCACTCATGGACAAAACCCTGCAGTTTTCACTGGGATGCATTTTGTCTAGTCCCTTCTTAAAATTGGATGAGAGAAGAAAAATGGATTAAAAACAATGCCCTGGGGCGCCTGGGTGGCGCAGTCGGTTAAGCGTCCGACTTCAGCCAGGTCACGATCTCGCAGTCCGTGAGTTCGAGCCCCGCGTCAGGCTCTGGGCTGATGGCTCGGAGCCTGGAGCCTGTTTCCGATTCTGTGTCTCCCTCTCTCTCTGCCCCTCCCCCGTTCATGCTCTGTCTCTCTCTGTCCCAAAAATAAATAAAAAACGTTGAAAAAAAAAAAAAAAAAAAAAAAAAAAAAAAAATAAAAACAATGCCCAAGTCACACACAGCACGTACTGTCCATCGCTTACATCAGATTCCCCATTGCACTGCCTGGGGTTGGCCTCTGGGTCTTTGTGGTTGAGCCAGGACTTGGTCTTCTTAGGGTGACCACTGTCATTTCTTAGAAACCCAGGACAGAGCGAAGAGCTCAAGGTTAGGATGAGGTGCTTTGGGTGAACAGTTGTGAGTTGTCTACACTCGTGGTGGTGGTATCCAGATTCTAGTTAGTGGATAAAATAAGTAGCTGGGTTATTTTTTGGTACTTTGAAAATCTAACTTAGTACTTTCTGGTTTACCTCTACCCCTGACTTGTAGAAGTGCATGGACTTAAGTGGGAGCAATTCTTTTCCTTTCCTACCTCCCAGTGTCAAAACATTTAATTGTTTCACATTATGCAAGCTTGTTGTATTACCTTTCTGTTCTGTTCTGCCCTTTAGCAAGTGTTAAATTACAAAATATATTTCTAATAATCCAAAGTATCCAACCAAACAAAGGTATTAAAAATAACTTTTAATTACAACACAGAGACAGTGTCATCTGGGCCATAAATCCTATCTTCCCTGCAGTTTCCAACAGCTTCTGTAATTAGACAAGAAAACCTCCCACTGTGTTGAGCTGCTTATTAATAAATGGAAGCCATGCCTCTCCGGTCTCTACTCCCCCATTCCTGTCCCCAGTAGGAAATGCTATTGAAGAGGTCCTTTCTGGGTTCATGGCATTCTGCATTATCCTGTTTCCAGACGTGGAGTGGGGTGTTCTGCCTTTAGCTTTGCTGCCTCCCACTGCCTCTGTTCTATGAGGCCCACGTAAACATACCTGTTGTCATTCTCGGCCCTGGTAAGGGATCTTGCTGCCACTGACTGTCCTGTTTGTGTGCCAGGCTTACAGGGAGACTTCGCTGCCTGGGCTCCAAGCCCCAGGGTACAGAATTGTGGGTAGATGTCCAGGAATGAAATAGGGGAGGGAGGGAGTTGGTGGCTCCTTCTTTCACATGGGGTTCCAGCCCCACGTATGGAGCTAGCTTACTCAAGTAACACAAACCTCTTGAACACATTCTCTAAGTCGTTGGCTCTGAGTGGGTCTCCTTTTGATGTGCCACTGGTTCTGTGTTTACGAATAATTAAAGAACCAAAGTATTTCATGTGTTCTTTTAGGGGGGAGGAGGGAGAAAATTTAGAGTTGTGTCTAATAATTAACCTCATCGTCACTCCTTGGTATATTTTGTGTGTGATACACTTTTGAGATTTTTTTTTAAATCTTTTTTTTTTTTTTTTTTTTAATTTTTTTTTTCAACGTTTTTTATTTATTTTTGGGACAGAGAGAGACAGAGCATGAACGGGGGAGGGGCAGAGAGAGAGGGAGACACAGAATCGGAAACAGGCTCCAGGCTCCGAGCCATCAGCCCAGAGCCTGACGCGGGGCTCGAACTCACGGACCGCGAGATCGTGACCTGGCTGAAGTCGGACACTTAACCGACTGCGCCACCCAGGCGCCCCACACTTTTGAGATTTTTAATGGACACTTAGGAAAATAATATATATGCATAAAATCACACAAATGGTGATCCTGTAAGTGGAGGCAGCTGTGAAGGCTTCTCACACAGGAAGGTAAATTTTGAAGGTGGGTAGGATTGAGGCATAGGGGCCTCATGGAAGAGTTACAGACTAGAAATGCATCATGACCCAGAAAATAATTGGAAGGAAGGGGAGGAAACTAACATCTAGCAACCTCCCAGTAAATAACCAGTTACTGTTTGGAGCTCTTGGAGGCACATGATTGTACTCTGTCTTCTCAACATCTACAAGAAGCTAGTGGTTTCACTGGTTTCATGGAGTTTAAGTGTTTGGGCAAGGGGGGACCTTTGATAGGGACCTGGAGCCCCCTGAGCTCAGCTTAAGACCTAGGACCATATAGAGTGTGTGCTCCATCTTTCTTATAAATCATCTTGTAAGTCATCACAAATGGGTGAGTTTAGAAAAATAGGTCACTATTTTCTTAGAGGTTCCTGGAGAGCTGATAGTTTTCTGGGATATTTAACAACCTGTCTGATAAAAAAAAAAAGTTCTCTGTGTCTAATTGTCTGTTTCTTTGACCAACCTTTGCGAAAGCAAGCCTGTCCCTATGTGTGCATGTGCATTCCTCCCTTAGCCACTGTGATGGCCGCAATGGATATAGAAGTGAAAGACAGAATGGAGGCATCGCACTTTATTTCTCCCAGAGGGTGGTGGGGCCTTTATATTTTGTCAGTCAAACAACATATTTCTAAACTATTTGCCATATCTGTAGATTGTGGTGCCAAAAAGAAGGACAAAAACTTAACTTTATAACCCTTGTTCAGGATAAAAAAAACCATTTATTGCTGCTTTTGCCCTCTCTGATCTGTGGCCATGCGGTCTTCATTACCTCTCTTGTTGTAGCAGAAATGGCACTTGAGCTGTGAGAGGGTTCATTTTTATAGGGTTCCAATGCTGACTGAGTGAAGTTTTTCTTTTTCTCTTTTTGCATTAAGACATGTGGTAATTGCTCAGAAATGTTCTCCCTGGTGTGTCTTTACTGCTTACTCTGGTGTCTTATTGCTTGCTGATGTTTCTGATTGCTTACTGTTGTGTCTTATTGCTTGCTGATATATCTTCTGGTTGGCTATAAACTGCTTCTAAATTGGGTACCATAGCAGTTGAAGAAGGGTTCCTTAAATTTATTTTCTTTTTAGGGATAGCTCTGTGTGTGTGTGCGAGTACACGTATGCATGTGTGCACGTGCGCATGTGCATGCATGCGTGAGTGCTCCCTTTCTCTGTTTAGCTGTGTTCTCTGTACCTTTTATCCAAAATGGCTTTTCTTTCCAAATTTATCACTCCTGGGCTTTTTTATTATGTGCAAGTGATGTTCCCTTAGAGAAGTTTAGCTGGAAATGAACTTGATTGAAATCAAGAATTAGATTGAACTGCATTTTCAAGCTTCGTTTATCTTGTTGAAGATGAAGGTGAATCGAAGAAATGAAAACCCAGATTTAAGAAAAATTCACACCCTTCAACCAATTGCATAGTAAATCAGTTTCTCTAGATATATTCCCTGAAAGAACTTAAATGTTTCTTTGCCAAAATTATCCACTTTCAGAATGACATTTTTGTTTTTGGAAAGACCAATTCCTCTTTTCTCTACTTTTATTATCTTAAATGATGAAGTGGAGGGAATGGCATTGGAACTGGAATAGCATCTTTGCCACGTGCTAACACAGGGAGAAGGTAAAAAAATATGTGACAATGACAATGCTGGCCTTCTGGGGACTGACAGTGTCCACTTAATCTGTTTTGTCCCTAACGTCTTATTCAAAGCCTCCCTGTTGGGAGTGCTCAGTAAATGCCCACATTGATTGGATTATGCTGGAGGGGACGGCATTTGGTTTCACTGCTAAAAGAAGTTTCTCCTTCTGGTTTCTCTTTTCCATTTCTGCTCGTGGGGAATTGCTTGGAAGTGGTGCTTGGTATCTTATTTCCCTTTCTCAGACCTTAGAAGACATCATCAATGAAGTCGAATTTTTTTTTTTTTTTTGGGGGGGTCTGTCATGTCTGAGCTTTGTAGAGATACTTCTGTGCTGTGGAGCTTTTATAGAATGTGATGGGTACAAGTCTAGATTATAATATTTTGGGTAATGGGTGCATTGTGCCTCTCTCTCCATCAGTTGAGGCAGTAAATGCATGTGTCCCTCTGCATTTATTTATTTATTTATTTATTTATTTATTTATACTTTAAAGAGCTAGTTGTTGTCATTCAACATAAGCTGAATAACTGGCCAGCATTCAGGGTTAGCTAGAAGGCACAACTTAATGATAACATTTCTTTCCTGTTACGATCACTTACAATTACAAGGTCATTTGGGAAACACAGCCACAAAATTGAAGATGCAGGCACAACTCCAGTGGCTGTTTTCTAATATTTAGTCTAAACTGAATGTTAGCTAGCCCAGCATTTTCCAAACATCAGTAGCCACATGCAATGTATTGCAGGTGAAGTGCAACATATTTGAGCCTGGATGCTGTTCTCAATAATAATAATAAAAAAAGAACCATAATTATTATTCTACCACTTAAAAGTTGAAAATGAAAAATGTCCCTGCTGAGTTTCAGGACTTGCATTTCGAAGTGCAATTTTCCCCCTTTCGTGCTGCTAATGGACCTTGAAATTAAGTTGCACCTGTGTTGTTTCCTTATTTGGGTTACCCACACTGTCATTTGTGGGTTGGGTAGCACCTGAAATGCCCCAACCCTGTGCTCAGCTTAACAGGTGGCTTTCTCAGGATCAGGTAACAGCCAGGCAGTGGCACCCCCCCAAATGCTGCCAAGAAACGGGGCAGAGAGCAAGAGACAACTGTGTCTTTCTCCTGCATGTCTCTTTCTGTTTCATTCTTTGTAGGGGCAGGAATAAATATGTGGCTACCTGTCAGGAACAATTCTTATGGTATCTTCCTAGAAAAATCTGTCATTGTTGGTGTGGTTTTCACATTGTGTGTGGTCATGGTGTTTTGGTTTTTATCATGAAGAAGGAGAAGGAGGGCAGGAAGAGGAAGACAAAGAAAACTATAGTTGAGAAGAAGTGATGCTGACCTTTGAGCATGGTATTTATAGCTCTCATTCTCAGCTGCAGGCGATTTTGCCCCCCTGGCCATACTTGGCAGTGTCTGCAGACATTTCAGTTGTCAAACTGAGGAAGTGTTATTGACGTCCAGTAGATAGAGGCCAGGGATGCTGCTGAACATTCTACAGTGCACAGGCTAGCTGCCACTACAGAGAACTATCTAGCCCAAAATATCACTTGTACTGTGGTTGAGAAACTCATATCTACAGGGTATTGTTGGAGGTGTTCCGCTTATTACCATTGCAGAAACATGCTGGAGATGTTGCACTTTCCTGATGAGCCAGCTGAGACCTAAAGTCTCCTCCTCTCTTCCTAGCAAGGTTTTTCGTCATCGTCGTCGTCGTCGTCGTCGTCGTCGTTGTTGTTGTTGCTGTTGCAAGTCCTCAGCCCCAGCAACTGTTAGCTTTGCAACCGATCTTTGAGACATCCAAGAAACAGATTTTCATAAATTCCCAGAAGGCACTTTTGGGCTCCTGACCTTAAGAAACTCCTTTCCTGGACCCAAACCAGTAAATTTTTGGCAACACACATTTTACTCCTGCTTATATAGAAGGTAATTATTTCTTTTCATGAAAGAGCTGCTAATTCAGAATAATGATGGCAAAGTAGTCTGAGAGAGTGGATTTAAATTACAAAAATGTTTTAGAGGAAATTCTATTTTATTAATTTTAAGCAGAGTATGTAATTATCAAGACATGAGAGAGTAAATTAAATTAGTTAAGGAAAATAAGACAGGTCCCCCAAAATCTACTTTACAGCACGGAACACCCTACACTGTGTTTAGAGCAGTAGAAAAGGAGACCATCCTGAAAAGGTAGGTTGAGGGAATATATGAAGAGTTTTCCTTGTAAAACTCAGGAGTTTGTATTTGTTCTGTAGGCAGTGACAGCTGAGGAGGGTTTAAATAAAGCAGGAGGATAATAAGATGAGACCTGTATTTTCAGAGAAGAATTGGTGGCCATGTGGAAGTGGGGTGCTTTAAAGGGGGTCCTCTGGGAAGCCAAGTGAGAGAGTTTAGTGCACTGGACAGGGGAAGGCCTAAAATGAGGCATGTGCGTGATGCCCAGGGGAAGGGGGGGTTGGAAACCCATGTCTGGTGGAGCTGATGTGAGCAGGACCTGGTGGACCATGAACGAGGATGAGGGAGGAGCTGGTGTCATGACTGGGTGATGCCTTTATTGATGAAACAAGCCAGCAAAGGCGGGATCTTGTGAAGACAGTACCCATATGTCAATGTGGATTGCTTTGTTGCGAGCCACTTGTTTAGGAATATCAGCGTAAAGGAAGTTGGGACATTGGTTTCAGTGCTCAGGACATGAAAGACTTCGCGGAGGGCAGTGTTTTGCAGCCAGGCTGCCCTGGTTCAGCTCTCGGCTCCGTCAGTTCATTCCTTTGTGACTTTAGGCATCTTTCTTAACCTTTCTATGGCTGTACAATTGGGGAAAAAATAGTAGTTACCCATTTCATGGGGATTATTTGTGAGGATTAAGTGAGATAAATAAACTACTTAGATGCCTCATACAAAGTCAGCACTAAATGAGTGTTTGTTGTTTATTAGAATATCACCACTGATAGTGAATAAAATGACTAATATTTGTGTAGTGCTGTATAGATTAGAAAATATTTTCATACATGTTTCTTCATTTGAGTGCTTTAAACTTTCAGTTTCCAAATAGACCTTTTTTTTGTCAATCCTTCCTGACCTTTATGAAAGGCTTAGTAGGAAACCCACCTGTTTATCAATAATTTCTTTGCAAGAAGCAAAAAACCGTAAACAGAAAGGGAGTTTAGGGCCCATGCAGTTAGCTAGTTCCAGAGATGGTGCTGAGCTCAGCACTGCTGGCTACAGACGTAGGGACCATCTTTAAGAAACTCAGCTGTACCGCCTTCTGAGTTGGCTTCATTCTAAGTCCATCTTCCCAGGGTGGTAGCAGAAAGGGTCACAGAAGCCTCTAGGTTTCTGGCAACATTCTTGGGGAAGATTCTGATCATCTTGCCTATCCATGACCTAGTCACAGTGCTCAGTGACATCTTGATTGGATGTGACTGGATCATGCAGGTCACCCTGGGGTTTCAAAATGGGGACAGGGTCCCTAAACAGATGGCAGGCAGCAAGCAGATAAAATAGGAATGACTACCAGAGACCCTTACCACACTGTGGTTTGGATTCCCACAGTTGTCCTAAGGCTGACTCCAACTTTTCTTGAGGGTTCAGAGGACAAAGCTTCTAGAATGCTGACCTTTCGTCTCCCATTTTATTTTATTTTTTTTTTAAATGTTTATTTTTGAAACTGAGAACAAACTGAGGGTTGATGGGGGGTGGGAGGGAGGGTAGGGTAGGTGATGGGCATTGAAGAGGGCATCTTTTGGGATGAGCACTGGGTGTTGTATGGAAACCAATTTGACAATAAGTTTCATATATTAAAAAAAATGTTTATTTTTGAGAGAGAGAGAGAGAGGGAGGGAGGGAGGGAGGGAGGGAGGGAGGGAGCATGAACAGGGGAAGGGCAGACAGAGAGAGAGAGAGACAAAGAGAGAAAGAAAGAATCCGAAGCAGGCTCCAGGCTCCGAACTGTCAGCACAGAGCCTGATGTGGTGCTGAAACTCATGAACTGTGAGAACATGACCTGAGCCGAAGTCAAACGCTTAACCAACTGAGCCAGCCAGACGTCCTCTCCTGTGTTAAAGGCTGCTGTGGCTGAGTGCACCAGCTGTGCTAGAGCCAGCCACACCCATGCCATGCTGTTTGTTTATGCTCTTATACATTTACATGTTTTTGTCCTCAGCCTGGAATGACCTTCCGTTTTCCTGGCTCTAATTTACCATCTTTTCCAAGACTCATCTGAAGCACTGTTTCCCATAAAAAGTCTTCCTGAGATCCTTCCAAGCCTTCTGGTGCCCTTGCTTTGTATTCACACGAGTGCTGTGTACATCCTTGGACTTTCCCATGCTTTGCCTGTCTCCACAGCCAGGCTCTAAGCTCCTTAAAGGCATGGGCAAAATACCCTACATTTTTCTTTTGGACCCAGTACCTAGCTGGGAGTCTGGCAAGATAGCAGGTTCTGAATAGGTGTCCAGCTGAATGCCCTTCTCCCTCTCTGGGACATGCGCCAGGTCAACCACTGTCTTAGAACTTTTATCAGGACGGTGACGGCCACGTGGTCAGTTCTAGATCACTGTGTCTGCCACAGCCTGCTTTGACAGTTTCCTGAATAGTTTAGTAAGTCCCAGAAGCACCTGGAAAGCTGACTGCTAACTTGTTCAAAGGGGAAAATGCTTTTGCTCTACTACACTTTCTGAAAACTAAGGTGTTGTAATAAGATAATCTGTTTTGTAACTTTTGGTGGTTAGTTATTAAGTAGGATTTCAACAGTTTGAACTAGCTATACTACAAGAGATTGCCCCGAATGAATAGTCCTTGCAGAAATGCAGGAACCTACCAATCTTAATGCCTTTGGACTTCTTACTGACCTTTCAAAGAGTACGTGGCTTTTCTTCATTTCAAAACATCAGAGTATGTATTCCTGTGGAGAATCCTGTTCTTCCCAGCCACTTGAGGGCGAAGAACAGGAGCCCTTAGGAACGTGCACTGTGGGACTGACCTTGACACTTGTGTAGGCTTTACTTTTGTTTATAAAAATGTCCCCACACAGGGCTGTTGAGTGGATCAGAGATGGGACATACTGAAATAGATTTGTTTGTTTTAATCAGAAGGCAACTGATCCCACTTAGTCTAATTTGGCTAAATGAGGTATGTATATACAGTTGTGCTATCAGTCTACATATGGTATTGATTTAGTAGACATTCTGCAGCCACAGCATAGCATGTGGTTTCTCACAGATACTCCCTTGTCTTGGGCACTCCATCCTTTACCTGTTTGTTTGTTTGTTTGTTTGTTTGTTTGTTTTTTAATGTTTGTTTATTTTTGACAGAGAGAGAGAGAGACAGAGCATGAGCAGGGGAGGGACAGAGAGAGAGAGAGAGAGACAGAATCCAAGGCAGGCTCCAGGCTCTGAGCTGCTGGCACAGAACCTGACCTGGGGCTCAAACTCCTGAACCATGAGATCATGGCCTGAGCCAAAGTTGGAAGCTTAAATGACTGAGCTAAACAGGCACCCCCATCCTTTACCTGTTTTTATTGACACATATTTTAGTAGAGGCATTCCAAAGCCTGAGATTTAAAAATTGGGAAAAATTGTAGAATTAAAGTTGTTTCAATAGGGTGGGGGACTGTATCTGTTTCTGGGTAGTTAAAACAGTTTCTTAGGTACAGAAGCTTGTGGGGTTTTGATGGATTTTCTTCTAAGCTGTGCTTTTTGGCTTTGCATACCCATAGCTTCTAAAATTAGACGATCTAAATGAAAATCAGTTACTAGTTTTTGTTGATGGTTTTTCCTTCTCAGCGTATCTCAGAAAAGGAAGAGAGAAGGCCGATGTGGTGAAGGTGGCCTGAAATTTTTTGCTGAGTTTAAAAAGGAAGCAAAGAGGTATATAGTTAGATGTGTCACTCAGAAGGACACAGCTGCCCCACAGTTCTGGGCAGCAGATGTCATCTTCATTACTGGCCACAATGGTCTCCTTTTTCTGTGTCTCCTTTACCTTTGCACATTCAGCAGACCTCATGCTCAGGATCACAGCACCCAAGTCCATTTATGTCAAGCTGAGGACCTGTAGCATTGACAGAGCCAGCAGGGGGACTATGTGTCTGGGGTCGACAGAAAGTTGAAACTGCATTTTGATTGGCCTTGTGAGAGCTGGCCGATGACACTGTTAGCTGGTTTCAAACTGTCTTGACCTTTCATGTTGGTGAGCTTTTTAAGTCAACATTCACAGTGGGAACTTTCTACCTCCATGCAGCTAGAGATGGGCTCTTAAAACAGTCATTACAGAAGGGCTACAATGAGCGTCAAATGAAGGATTTGTGCTGATGCTCTCCCTACACCCCTTTGTTGGTGACAAGATTGAATGGCAGCTATAGGATTGTGGTTTAGACACAGACTGGACGCTGACAGCCTGGATCCAGTTCTAGCTGTGCTACCTATCTGTGTGTCTTTGTAGACCCAGTCAGTTTCCTCATCAGTAAAATAGTGATAACGTACCTGCACCAGGGGATTGTTTTGAGGATTATGAATTCATACATGGGAACCACTCAAGGCCAGGCACAAATTAAGAGCTTGGTAACTTTTGGCCATTGGGACATGCACTTCTTAACCGGACTGAGAATTTGACCTGTGAGCCAGAGTGTACATGGTCATTGCTTATTGAGTGTGTAAACTACCCAGTGCTAATGCTGTATTTTGTAGGGAAAATAGTATTGACAACCTGGGGAAAGGGATTTTTGGAAGCTGCTTGGCAGTCACAGGCTAGACCTAGTCTTTGGCGTTAGACACTCTTGAACAGAACTCCTGGCCCCCTTTTTTAACTCCTTGTTGGCATCGAGTTTCCACTGAGCCTCAGCCTCACTCTCTGTACAATGGAGATAGTGATGCCAATGCTTATCCTCACATGCCCGTGAGGATGCAGTGAGATCATGTATCTGAGAGTCTGGCATGGTGTCTTAACCCCACTTACTCACAGACACTACCCTTTGGGGTTAATAACCTCACTAAGAGGGAGGGGGCACAAACATAATCTGGCAAACACTGTCGTATGTTTTATACAACCAATACTGCCTGGATGGTGCCAAGCCTTGAGTCAGACAGAGGAAATGCAGCCAGGTGAGAAACTAGGGCTTCTGTTGTGAATGGAGGACCACACCGTGTACTGGAGGAGGAAGGAGCGAGTATTTGGCAGTGCTCACAATACCTTTCTTGACCCTCAGCCTAGAGCTTCTTTCACCCTAGTTCAAGAGGACCTGTTGGCTTTTCCTGACCTTTTGGCCTTGGGAATGACCTTTAAACTCTGTAGCCATCCTAAGGACAAGGATAGGGATAGGAGTGACTGACAGGAATTGGCACAGAGGAGTTTTCGTAATCCTATGGTAGAAGTCATGCAGTTCTGGTGACAGCAAACTGCAGAAGTCTGGAAACTGTGCCTGACCCCTCCCTGTCTTCTCACTCCATAGTAGGGAGGATAATTCCTGTACTGTAGAGCTCAGCTCTCAAGGGAAGACAGTCATTAACCTGTCTAAACTTTATGCTAATAGAACTTTCTCAATAATTGCTTTCATTAAGTATGGTTAATATGAGCAGTACAAGTTATGGCAAGATTAGCAGGAGAACAAAGTAAATATTTAGGACTTTATTTCAGGGTTCATTGGGGTTGGGGCAAAGAGAAGATTAGTAAAAGCTTAATCTAATGGTGTCTGCCATTGAAACATAATAGACCACTTGACTGAAGTTCCAGTGGTTTCTCCTCAGTGGCTCTCTTGATCCCAACCGGGTGTCTTATAGGTGATGGTTTGAGCTATGTTCTCTCCTTACATTTTGGCCCCTATCAAACAGAGTAACATGGTGAGAAACTGCCTTCCCTCTACTTCCAGCAATGTTGTAAGGATTAACAAGGTGGGTTTTGGCCCATGGCTATGCCATGTAGGGAGGACTGTTATTCCCTTAAAGTAGAGGGCTGTTAGTAGCAGCTGAGTTGGCCAAGGAAGCCCATGATGAGTGCTTGCTTGTGGTTGGACATGCTGACCTGTCTTCTAAGTGTGCCGAGGGGTTCCCTTAGCTGTGGTTTTCATGCTTCTAGGCTACCAGTGACGAAAAGTAGCCACAATCTCTGTCTTTGACTTTATGTAATAATAGGGTGGTGTTTTCAAAAGGAAAGACTTTATGAACTTTTATATTATAAAAAAGGATAAAGTTCTGCTAAAAATTTGCAAATCAAGCAGTAAATCAGGTGAGGAGAGAGTGGGGAAGGGGGTACTGTTTCACATTGGGTAGGTTGTCAGGGCAAACCTCTGAAATGACACTGAACAGACACTGAAATGAGTGAGGGAGGGAGCCATTAGGATCTCTGAGGGAGTTTGTTCCATGTAGAGGGAACATGATGAGACCCAGGTGTTTGCAGTGACAGGAGTACAGGCTCCATGCTCAGGCTGCTGGGGTTTGAATCTGAGTTCCAACAGTGGTGTGACTTGGGCCAGCATGTGGAGGGAAGTAACATCTCTATCCCTTCATCTCTACTGTAGAAGCTAGCTCCCAGGACATTGGGAGGCCACATGAAAAAGTGCATATGAAGAAGGGCTGGCACACAGTGCTCGGAAAATAATGGTCATCATTATAATGATCAAAATGGTTTCAGCAAATGGTTTTAAAAGGCTCTCTGTGTGACTTTGTTCCATAGACCTTTTAACCAACGCTAAGGAGCTTTAAAATTGTATGAGAGGCACCAAAGTGGGGGAAAGTTCTATTTATTTCAAGGAATAAGCTAAATATAGTCAAGACTTTAGCAGAAGGATCACACATTTTGGGTGGGATTTGGGCTTTTGGTCATGAGGTGGGCATAGTTTGTGGAGATCAATCTCTTGTATATATGTTCCTGTCTATTCAAATAAAAAAACATTATTGAGGAATGTAGTGTTCATTTTTTACAGAAACCATCCTCTGGTTTGGGAGTGTTAGTGTGTGACCTTGAGTCCTCAGAAAGCCACAGTGAAGTTGTCTTTAGTTCTTTGTGGTATTTGTGAGGCTTGACCTACCCTGGGTTCTTGGTCATGGTTTAATGTGTCCTGAAAGATGGTACTTGGATAAGTAAGTCATAATGGTATGTCTAGATCCAGGGTCCAAATTTTCTTACTGTTTGAGTTCAACTACTCTGTTCCCTTTGACTTGGGTTAAAATCTTGAGAGTCATGGGTGAAGATCTGGCCCTACCTCCCAGTCTGCACAAAGCTCCCTTCTGTAGATGACATTCAGTCTCTGACAACTCTGGTCTTAGTCTCCCGGTGGGGAGACTCACAGATTCCCCTGCCCACTGGGTTCTCTATGTGTGTTGCCAGGGCAGCAAAGACTGGCTTGGTGGCTGGCTTGGCTAGGTGGCATTAAGAAGATTTCAGAACATTAGCCAGCCACAAGCTGAAGGATACCAGCCTAGGAGCTGTGAGCTCTGTTGAAGGAATATAGGGCCAGGACCCAGGAGGTCTGGGTTTTGGGCCTGCTGCTGTCAGAACTGACTGTGAGATCATCCATTTTGTCTGTTTCTTTTTTCAGAGCCAGGCTTTCATGGCCTTTTATATTTTTTATTTTTTTAAGTTTATTTTTAGAGAGAGAGACAGACAGACACACACACACACACACACATACAGAGGGACACACAGAATCCAAAGCAGGCTCCAGGTTCTGAGCTGTCAGCACAGAGCCAGATGTGGGGCTCACACTCAAGAACCACGAGATCATGACCTGAGCCAAAGTCAGACACTTAACCGACTGAGCCGCTCAGGTGCCCCTCATGGCCTTTTAGAAGTGAAAGAGATTAGCATGACCTAATCTTCCCTCCGAAATGAGGAACTGTGACCTTCCAAAATCCTTGATGCATGATCCTCCAGTCTTATCTGAACAATTCTAGATGTCACATGAATTCCGTGGACCACATTTGCATCATAGTCTCCGTCAAAGAGTAGCTGACTGTGGCTCATGGGCCAAATCTGGTCCACTGCCTATTTTTGTAAACACAGATTTAAAATACAGTCTTGCCTGTTTGCCTTCCTTACATGGCTGCTTCTGTGCTTGTGCTCCAGAATCGAGAAGTTGTGGAAGCTGTCATGGAGACCTTATGGCCCCCAAAGCTGAAAATACTTATGATCTTGCTCTTCATAGAAAAAGTTCGGTGGCCCTTGGTCCAAATGAATGGTGCTCCCTGGAGTGCAGCACCAGCCTGTGCCCTGGGGCCCTGTGAGGGCTCAGCCACTGTAAAAGATAACTGCCTAGGTTCTCCGGGCAGCTCTTGGTGGGTGCTTCCACTTGCTGATCCTGGCTTCGCCTTCCAGACAAAGTCCTACTCATCTTGGCAGACTTGGGTGATGTGTCCCGTGGCATATTTCTTTTCAGGCATACGTACCCACCATCCTCGGGTCTGCCACCGGGCCATTGTTGGTACAGAGTCTTGATCCCTTCCCCTCCGGTTGCCCTCCTTTGAGCACACTCCAGTTTGCCAGTACTCTCCACTTACAGTGGGAAGCCAGAACTGTGTTCGTTCCTCCAGAAAAGGAGGGATCCAGAGCTCAGAGGAAAAGAGGGGCCTTGCCCTCTGGTTCTGTGCCCTGAGCCTCTGTGTAACCTGAATGCACAGCAACCACAGCATGCTGCAGCTGTGACTCCAGGACCAAAGCTTCCAGTGTGTTCTGTATGGGCTCTTGTTAAGCCAAGTTGTCTCCCTATCCCTGTTCTTCTTTGCCCCCCTGTCACACTCATGTCAAAACTTATTTATATTCCCGGAATATGGAATTTTGACTTGATCCCTATTAAGTATTATTTTACTTATTTTGTAAATATTTAAATGTTATATTGACTCTTGAACGTTTTTGTTGTCTGCTGAATTGTTAGTTTTTTCTTCCAGATGGGTCTTCAGTATTTCATTTGGCTTTCAGTCCACACTTGAGATAGCTTCCAAGTTGACATGGTTCCATAGGTGAACATTGTTTTAGTATAATTGCTCACCCCGTACAAATATAGCTAGCTAGCCTGTCACTCTCCCATTATAGTGTGAAGGGGTTAAAGTCAAGATGTCCTGTCATGGGACATTTCCCTTTTTTCCCCATTCCTGGTCTTAGTACCCTTTTAAAAAGGGGCAGGAGGCAGCTGCGGATACTGTTAGTTTAATTGGTATTCTCAGTACTGTTAAGTCATCTGTTTAATAACCTTCTCTAGAATTTTGCCAGAAATTCATTAGAAGCTTATTCTAAGTTTTCATAATCGTATGCTTTACCATGTTTGAGTATGAAGGAAACATTTTACTATCTCTGGTCTTCTCAACACTTCCTTAATCATGGTGCAAACCTTCCTCATCCTTCAAATCTCATCATACGTTGCCGTTCTATAGATTTTGACAGTAGAAATTCAAGGCAGAGTTATTGAAGGCAATACAGAAAATACTTAAAGCATTATATGAAATTATGGTGAAAATAATCACCTAGGTATGCCTCGTGTGGCTCTAACACATTGACCTCGGTAAATGCCAATCCAACTAATAGAGCTCTGATTCATTTGCTTTCTAACCGAATAGCTTGTTACTTTGCTGCTAAACATCTCTTGGTATCTCTTGAACCTTCGTTATTTGCAGAAGAGAGCTCACACATCCTTTCCAAGTTGATCAAGTTCCCTTTGAAACAGCCACTTTCTTAGTAAAAGCTGCAGTTGTTAACATTTGACACGGCGGGCAAGTTACTGCCCAGTACTGGTCTTTGTAGCCATTCTCCTCTCACCCATTCTCAAACCTGGCACTTGCGGCACATCGATTCTGAGGAGTCCATGGAGGGCTGAGTACACGGTGTTTATTCCTGAATGTAGCTGAACAGATCAGATCTGTGGGTGTTTACAAAACAGAACCAAAAAAGATAGAACCACTGTTTATCGATGGCTTATTGTGTAACAGACACAAATAATCATTTCAAAATACTTTATTTTTCTTAGAGCAGACCTGCAAAATAATTACTCCAATTTCAAAAGCAAAGCAGGGTAGGACATGGTGTCAAATCTGCCCAAGCTGGTGAAAGCCTGAGCGGGATTCAGACCCCAGTTGGATTGAACCTGAGTCTGTGTTCAGAAATGCTGCCCACAGCTGGGATGATAGAATTTCACTGAACATCATGCAGAAAGATGACACATGGGGTGTTTTTAAAGACAAGAATAGTTTAAGCTCAGGAGGGAAGACAATCTAAGAGCCAGGACCTTTTTGTGATTTGGATGTGATGGTAAATGTTTCCAGTGCTAAGCATACTTTGTTTTCTGAGTTTTGATTTTTTTTGGTCTTCTTTTTGTTGTTGTTTTTGTTTTTTGATGTCATGTATTAATTGCCGTTGAATTTTCTTCTTGCCATTAAATATTCCAAATGAGATCATTTTCTCTCGAGAAATACTAAGAACTGTTTTCCAATTTTCATTTTTTTCCTGCCTTAAAAATTGGAAACACTGTAAAAATGCTTGATAGAGTGATGCAAAGTCATTGTAGGAAATTTGGAAAATAGAGAAAAGAATAAGTAAGAAATAAAAAGGACTTGCAATCCTATTATCTAGAGCACATGACTATTAACATATGATTATTGTTTTCTACTCTTTTTCCTATGCATAAAAACGACAGTTGTACTCCGTGTAATTTTTAAGTCCTGATTTTTAAGGGAGCATTCTCTCATTTTTTTTTTTTTATTCTTTAAAAGCTTTAATTTTTCTTAAAAAATTTTTTTTAATGTTTATTATTTTTGAGAGAGAGCAAGCAGGGGAGGGTCAGAGAGAGAGTGAGACACAGAACTGGAAGCAGGCTCCAGGCTCCAAGCTGTCAGCACAGAGCCTGACGCAGGGCTCAAACTCACAGACCGTGAGATCATGACCTGAGCCAAAGTCAGCTGCCCAACTGACTGAGCCACCCACGTGCCCCAGCTTTAATTTTTTCTTAAGTTCATGTATTTTGGGGGATGAAATGGGGAGGAAGGGCAGAACGAGAGTAGAAAGAGAGAATCCCAAGAAGGCTCCACACTGTCAGTGCAAAGCTCGATGCTGGGCTTGGACTCAGGAACCATGAGATCATGACCTGAAGTCGGACACTTAACCGACTGAGCCACCCAGGTGCCCCTAAAAGCTTTATTTTTGAAGTAACTATGTAATATAATCTTATTTCCTTAACTAGGTTCCTATTTTTAAATCTCTCCTCCCTTTTTTCCTGTTACAAAGATGATTGTAGTGAACCCATATCCCTATCTCTGATTATTGTCTTGGGAGAAATTCTTAGATCTAGAATGACTAGGCCTGAAGTATAAGCATTTTTTAGGTTTAATTTTAATTTTTTATCAAATTAGGACATGTACATAATTTTAAACCTCAAATACCATGGGCTTATAACAGTCACAGTCCCCTGCCCTATACTTCTGTTTCTGCCCCCATTGCTGACTTCAGTTCCTCAAATACAAATATACCTTTAACTTTTTGAGTTATTTCTTCTAATATATGTTTTCATATTTCTCATTAACATGTTTATCCTGCTTTTCCTTATCTTGCAATTTTCAACATTATCTACTGATTTTCTGTAACGGGGGATGGGAACTTAGCTTTTTGACAGTACTTACAAACCTACATTGTATTTTGTGGTTCTACACCATTGCCCACACATTCTCCCTCATCCTCCAGAACCCTGATATCCTGATGCTGTTGTTGTTGAATGAGGGGTCAGTGCTTACTCTATAAAGACACTGCTTAGTCATCCAGTTAAATGGTATGATAATGAATTGCCTTTTTGGTACATCTTTTTGTTTCTCTCAGAGTTAATAATTCTTAAATTTCTTAGTTTTAATTAATTAGAACAATAAATATTTACTAATTACTTTCAGGATGCTGGAAGTACATCAGTGTGAACAAAACAGACAAAAATTCTTGGCCTTACCAAAATTCAGCTCTGAGTTTTTCCATCAGAACTGCTCTTCATATGGCCAGCAGATCAAAGAGTCCATCAGATACATTTTTTATTGAACACCTTTCTTCCCGGAGCCTTTTACCCTGCTGTAGTCTGACCTGGTGGCTTTCTGGACCTGCTGTTCAGTTGTCCTGGGGTTGTCTGTTCCTGTGCCTTGGGAAGAACCTTTCCCTTCTCCTGTGTTGTTGGGTCTCCTAGTTCCTGGATTCATGTCTTCCTCTTTTTTGGTTTATTCCCTCAACCAGATAAAGCTCATCTTCTAGTAGTTTCCTCAGTACAAGGGGAGAAAATTTTTGAAATTTCTTGAGTATTGGAAAATAAGATTTTAAAAAATTGAGGCATAATTGGCACATTATATTAGTTTCTGATAAACAATACATTGATTTGATATTTGTAATAAGTCTAGTTAATGGAAAATATTTTTATTCTATTTTGAATGATACATTGGTTAAATGTAAAATTAATTGAATGTAAAATTCTAGGTGTAAGAATTATTTTCCTTAAAAACCTGAAAACCTGTTTCTTTGACTGGTTTTTGGTGTTGTTTTTGGGAAGTCCAGTGGCATTTTCCTACCTGGGTGTGACCTGTGGCCCTTCTGAAAACTTCTGGAATTTACTCTCTGCCCTGTGTTCTGACATTTCTTGAGCTGGTGTGGGCCATATTTCATCATGATTCTGACCCCTTCATGGACTCCTGCCATTGAGATGTTTGGGTCTTTCTTGTGTGGAAAGTTTTCTTGAACTATTTATTTAATCGTCCTTGCTCCTTACCCTACCTCACGTTTCCTTTTAGAACAGTAATTGGAATTTGCACATACATGATTGATTTCCCGTCTCTTTATGCTTAACTTTGCTCTCCTCTTACCCTTCTGTTCATCTTTTTGCACTATTTTCACAACTTTGTATGCAGCTTTTCTCCTGAATGTGTTAATTCTTCTATTTTAGTCTTCATTTACCAGAGTGCTTGTTCTCTCAAGGTTCCTTTTTTTTTTTTTTTTTTTAAGTTTGTTTATTTTTGAGAGAGAGTGAGAGAGAGCAGCAGAGGGGCAGAGAGAGAGGAAACAGAGGATTCAAAGCAGGCTCTGAGCTGTCAGCCAGCACAGAGCCTTGATGCTGGGCTCAGACTCATGAACCATGAGATCATTACCTGAGCTGAAGTCGGATGTTTAACCTACTGAGCCACCCAGGAGCCCCATCCTTCTTTTTCTTTCTTTCTTTCTTTCTTTCTTTCTTTCTTCCTTCCTTCCTTCCTTCCTTCCTTCCTTCCTTTCTTTCTTTAAATAGCATCCTTTTCTTGTTCTGGTTTTATGAATCAATATATTTTTTGCTTATCTGTTAGATACTTATTCCAGGATTACAGTATCATTAAATAATTTTGTTTTCTGCATTATTGCTGTTTCCTCTAAGTTTTTTTCTTTTTCTCTCTCTTTCTCTCAAGGAGTTCATTTTGATTTCTTTCATGTTAGAGTGTTTTCTTGAATGTTTGGTAACCTATCAGTGTTACTTCATATTTGAGGGAAGGCTGTATGCAGTGCTGTGGTTTGCCGTGGATGAGGGTTGACAGCTACTGGGTCTTCTCACAGGGAACCAAAGATGGCATGAGAAGACCCCAGATGTTTGTACTTGTCTTTTCTCTCTCTGGTTAGTTTCCTCAGAGATGAGTTTGCAAGTGCCCAGGGGACCAAAAGTGTCACTGCTAAAACTCTGCTGCACAGTTGGAGACAGGGGCCTTTGAAAATAGGGAGTAGAGACCTCACTTGCACTTCTCTAGTCTCTCTGCTACTCTAGGTCTAGAACCTTTTTTGTTCCAGCATCTCCAGAGAGCCAACCTTTGCTCTTTGTGACCTGAAGTCTCTCTTGTTAACATGTTAAGACTAGATCGACATTACACGTTACACTCTCACCAATTAAATGAGTATTCCTGTTTTACATTCTCTAAATACTTGGTATTTTCTTAAAAAAAAAAAAACAAAAAAACAAAACTTTCCTGATATAATATATAGAAAATGATATTTTACAAGTGTTTCTGTGATTACTAGAGAAGTGGAATGTTTTCCCTGTTTCATGGGACTTGTATATTATATGAATGTCCTGTTCTTGTCTTTGTTTTTATTCTCCTGAGCACCCACTGAAGTTTGGATTCTGTTGCTGCTGTCTGGAAATGAAGGCCTCCTTTATTTTGTTGGTTTTGTGTGATTATCTCCCCGACATGGCATTAGCAGCCTCCTTTGAGGATAGAGGCACTGAAATGCTTTATCTGGCACATGATAGGCATTTCTTATCAGAGAGGTCAACATCAATTCAGCTAAAAGCCTCAGTGGCCATTCTAGACCTGTTTCTGCCTCTTAAAGTGCTATATATGAGTTAGACCAGATGGCCCATAGGCCAAAATGGACCCCACAGCCTATTTGTGTAAATAAAGTTTTTCTCGAACACAGCCATGCTTATTGGTTTAGGTATTGCCTATGGCTGCTTTTACATGACAGTGGCAGAGGTTGAATACTTGTGATAAAGATCATTAAAATCTACAACATTTATGGTCTGGCCCTTTTAAAAAAGTTCACCAACCCTTGAACTAGACATTTGTTTGTTGCTTAACACCCTGTAAGTATTTGCAAAGGCTCGTGAAAATTGATGGTTCCTTATTCTCATGAATAAAAACTAATAAGTGTGATTGTCAGGCCTGCTGCAAAAACTAATAACTAAGCTGACACTGGCAGTTCTTTTTCTTCAGACGATATATGTGAGTGAAATCCTACCCTTCTGTAAATTTCCCAAGTACTTGGTTTCCAGGAATATTGCTTTTGTAGCCAAATGGTACCCAAAAGCCATCCCACTTGCATTTTCCCTCTCTTTCTCCATTCCCCACACCTTCTAGAAATACCAGATGTACAAAAGGGGCTTAATGTGCTCAAACCTCTCATTGTTGCTGTTTTCACAGCACTGCAGAAAGAAATTGTGTTTAAACAATAGTAAGCAGTAGGGGCCCCTGGGTGGCTCAGTAAGCATCTGAATCTTGATTTCAGCTCAGGTGATGATCTCACGGTTTGTGAGTTCCAGCCCCACATCGGGCTCTGCACTAACCATGCTAAGCCTGCTTGGGATTCTCTCTCTCTCTCCTCTCTGCAGCCCCTTCTCAAAACAAATGAACTTAAAAAATAACAAGCAGTAGACAGATGCCAGTGGTTAGCATGTGGAAGCTGAAAGACTCTTCACATGTTTAAACCACCAGTGGTTTTTGGACATCCTTCAGCTCACTTGTCTGTAGGGCCCCAGGCTTCCTCCTGTGGCTTCACCATTGGGGCCATCACCTCCATCTCCTTGGAATCCAGAATTCTCAAGGGCTGTATTTCTGCCGGGGTGGAGCACCCTGGCTTGGCTGTTGCCTGTTGCATGGTCATTGCTCGATGGGGCTGCTTTTCTGCCGTGTAGACCTGGCCCTGCCTCGCGGACTTTATTTAGGAGGAGAATGACTGCTGGGCGCCATGCTCTCGGAGACTGCTTCTCTCTTGCTGTGTGCTCACATCCCCTCTGTGGCTCTTCCTGAGCATATGCCAACACAATGCCCGTCGTTCGTGGCCTGGACCCAGAGCTGTCAGCGACTGCTTCTCATATGCTCACACGTGCTGTGTGAGGCAGGGCGTGCTGACGGCAGCACAGTGTGTATTAACGGATAGGGATGTGACAGGCTCAGGTATGGTGTACAGCTATATATGCAGAAAGGGTCAGCACAGCATGTCTGAGGGTGCTGTGCTTGGAAAGCCCTGCTGGCAAGGTTGGCCCCATGGCTGGCATCTGGGAAGTGGGATATTGGGAGCGTTCCTGCCATTCCCCAGTAAGAGTGGCTCACTCTGCCTAAACTGTGCAAGTAATATGTTTATGCCAAACATGTGCTTTCCTCCTGGAAGTCATTACGCTTGTCATTTGTGAGTCCACTAGGAGAGGACTCTAAAGCTTAGGCCTGGTGACCTCTGGACTGCACCCCCTGTGCCTTTCCCTTTCCTGACCTCGTCTGGCATCCCTATGCTGTAATAACTCTTAGCTATGAGTCCTCCACCAAAGTTGGGAGGGGTCCTGGACACCTCCCTCTGGTAAAAAGCCTTATTCTCAGGGCTGGCTCTCAGAATGTCCAGACGTCTCCAGGCTATGTGAATTCGAGACAGACCAGTTAGTGTCTGATCGTTCTACACACGTATTCTTACGTCCATCCTCTCTTTCAGAAAGCGTACACTTGAAACCAGTGGAGCGATATCCAGAAGAGCCACCCCCACCAGGTTTCTCGTAGCCAGTTGATGCCCGGTGGTGTGTTCTTCTCTTTGACTCTTTGACCATTTCTGGTGGGAGCTGTGTGTTTGTTCTTTCTCTGGTTATGTGGCCAGAGGGGGTTTTGTGGGAAATTAAAGCAAGTGATAGAGACCATTTCCACTTAACAGTGCAATAAATTGGGGGCTGGTGGTTTGCTTGCCTTCTTCCTTCTTGTTTTGTCTTCCCATGCAAACCTGCATTCCTTCCCGCCTTGTATTGTGTCTTAACACTTTGGTTTGTACTGAACTCCAACCCCATAATGGTCCCTCTGAAACCTCTCCAGATCTTCCTTCAGTTCCCCATTGGACATGTGGCTTCCATGGCTGGTTTTAAAAGGGGCGTTCCCTCCCTTCCCATGCCCCTGCCTCCCCCCCACCTAAAAATGGCCACCATCAGGTTGTCCAGGCATAACTAATCACTGTGATGGAGGGGCTTGCTGATTCTGTGGCTTTGTCTCTATTTGGTGTCTACTGTCAGCAGAGAAGGAACACACCAGAGGGACCGAAATGCAAAGCAAGACCCAACTCATTAGCAATTTACCATAGTGATAAAAAAGCATAGCAGAAAACACTTCTGTTTGGTGGAGCCAAGTAGAGCTAGAGCAATCACTTGGTGATTACATAGGATACACGGAGTCTGAAAATTAATTGAGCCTCTATTAGCTGCTGGGGCCATAATGTAACATGAAAGCGACAAAGACATCACTTTCAGGGAGCTTACATTCTAGTTGGGGATACAGGCAGTAGACAAACAGGTTTGTGTGTGATAATAATGTCAAGTAGCAGTAAGAGCAATAAAAACCAGCAAGGTTAAGAGAGAGAAAAAATTACCTCAGACAGGGTGAGAGTGCATTTTGCATGACTGGGGAAGGCCTCAGAGAAAGTGCAGTGTGAGCCAAAATCTCAATGAACTGAGGGAGCCACTACCTGGAAAGACACTGAAGACTGAGGAGATGGCCAACTGGGAGACAGATGGTCCAGGAGTCCATTCCTTGGCATGTCCATAGTCCAGAGTGAGGCCCCAATGCCCCAGTGCAGCAGGTGAGGGCAGGAGGGATTGGAGCTGAGGTAGGAAGCTTTGTAGGCCAAGTTAGGGTCATTCATTGGCTGGTGTGAGGATATTTTTATGCTAACTATGGAGCAGCTGTCAAGATTACTTGTAGAGTCAGTTTTTCCTAGAAGCTTATAAAACTTGGGCCCTGCTAGAATAATATGATGTTCTTTATTTGGTGGTCACTCAGGCAGCATCAAGCGTTGCTTTGTCTCCCCCTTGTATCAGACAAAAACTGGTCCTCTTGGGACCTTCCATGATGATGCATCTACAGGGTTCCCCTCACAAATTTTTTCACACGGAGGTTGTGAGACCAGGATGGGATGACATATGTGATTATATCATCTTTTCTTTGTTTGGCATTTGACATTTTTAATTTGTGAAAGTGTCAGGCTCACTTAGAATGAATGAGTAAAATGGAAGCTTTGCTTCACGTTGGCAGATAAACAGTGCCTCATTTAGTGAGTCCTTTTTAGGTTGTGTCTGTGTCTTTGGAATGGAGTGTCTACCAGGAGAGGTAGAACAGGAAGCAGTACTAGAATGTTCCACCGGTGGTCTGTTTTGGAGAACAGTGAGGAATGTCATGTGCTCAAATGGTCCTGCCCTTAAGCAGGAGAGCTGGCTCCATGCTCTTTCCAGTCCGTCGTGTGGTATCTGGTAACAGGAGGGTCTGCTTCTGTTGCCAGCCGTAATCAATATCTTTTTTTAAAAAAGTTTATTTATTTATTTTGATGGAGGGGGGGTGCAGAGAGAGAGGGAGAGAGAGAGAATCCCAAGCAAGCTCTGCACCATCAGCCCAGAGCCTGATGTGGCACTTCATTTCACCTCTGAGATTGTGACCTGAGCTGAAATCAAGAGTCATTCACTCAGCTGACCAAGCCACCCAGGCACCCCACTAATCAGTAGTTTTCATTTAAGGATACATTCAGTTCTCGTTTCTTTAATTATGAAATTAGAGGATTTGGGTTCCAACCCAGACTTCTACAACTTTAATAGGATTTAGGTTTATTCCCCCGCCCCTGCCCTGCCACACCCCGGCCAGTCCAGGGTCCCAAATGTCACTGAGTGGGTTTTCTTCTTCTTCTTTGACTTGGGCCATAGCTGGTGGCTGAATTTCCATTTGAAGTTCTCTGTTCCATGAACAACTCTTGGAACCATTGGTTGTACCTCCTATAGACTTTCCATGACACACAGGGAATCTATCAAAGCACGTGACTTCCTGCTTATACAGCACTTTAAAGAGTCACTGTAGTTGAGCCAGATACCTAAGTTGATAAGAACTGGTAGGTACCTGGAAGGCTGAGTTTCAAGGCGGGGCCTCCAGATAGCTTCCCGATGAAAGAGGTTATGGGCCTCCACTCCTCCTTTCCCAGATAATGTGCCTGGCTCAGGGCAAATCCACTGTTGTCACTGGTAAAACTAGCAAGCAGTCATGCCTCTAGGTGAGTATAGGTCCTTAATAGACCTTCACACATGAGAGGTAGTGTATTCTTGTTTAATGACAATTTGTTTTGGGTACCACTGTGCACCCTGGCCCCTTCTGCATGCTTTTATAACATGTATATGATAATAAGTGTTACTATTCAGTGAGTGGAAAATATGCAGATTGAAAAATGGATGGTGGATTCATTAAATTGCAAACAAATGCATTATCAGTGGGCACTTGGTTCTAAGCACTAGGATGGTTACTCATGCTGTGATTTTAGTATAAAAAGTGTGAAGGGAAATTAATGCATGCCTGCAGGTGTTAATATGAATAAATGCTTTGCTGCTTTTTTTTTTCTTCTACATATCTACCTCCGTCTTTCTCCTTCCCTGCCTCTGTTTATTCCTCTTCCTGTAAATTGAAGAAAAGCCAAGCTGGCAAACTGTCTGTATTGATAACGGCCAAGCCCCTTGAAGCTAGATTGACTGACATGGGGCTATACAGCAGCTCCCAGGGCTGAGTCTGTGGCTTTGCTAGAATGAGGTGAGAAACTCTTCTGTCCTTACTCTAGGTCCCTTCTTGCACAGAGCACTATGGCAGGTGTAAAACACACTGGGAAGATGGGAGGGCTGGACCACATGCTCTGGAAGGCAACTTGATCCCTTGGCTCCCCTTCCAGTTTCCTGCCTGCTTGTTCTCTGGATGTTGGAGTGTCCAAGCAGGTGAATCATGCAGGGAGTAGTGTTTGAACTGCTTCACACAGCATTTCCAATTCAGTAGAGAGGGCCTGTTCACCTTTCTTGTGCCTGAGTGAGGGACAAATAAAGGAGAGAAATGAAATTGTATCCTGCATTCTTTCATGGTGGCTGACCTGCACTGTTCCTGATATTAATTACAAATAGCACCACCTGTTGTGTGGCTTCATGGACCTTTTAAGCAGTGGGAAGACCTTCATGCCAGCATTAAAGTAAGTGTCTGCATTTTCATGTTTTCATTTTTATTTTCCTCTGTTTCCAAGTCTTAACCTAGAGTCCCTACATAAGGATTTTATTGGGATGTTACGTGATTTTGCTTCAGAAACCACTAGGATTTAGTAGTCAGGGTATGAGATTCATACTTCTGGGACAAATATAGACAACAAAGTAACAGAGTCTAACAAAGGGTTTTTATCCCAAGTTCTTCCCACTGCAGGTCAAGTTCTGTCAGAGGGCATGGTGGTTCTGCATGGTGAGGGCTGTGGTTTTATAAAAGGCAGATCCAGATACATGGTTTTCAATGCCATATACATCGATTTACATTTGGTGGCTCTGAAGGGGTTTGAAGATGCCAGAAAAAAAAAAAAAACAAAACTGGAGACTTGGAGTGGGCAGAAAAATCTAGAAATTACGGTTAAGTTGAATACAGTCATAGTAGAGCCATTCTGTGCTAGAAGGATGTGCTGAGGCTGGCCGTGGAATAGAGACCCATATCAGCTATGTGGCTCTCCTCAGTCAGGCAAGGAAAATGCAGTCATTCTGGGGTCCTCTTTCAGTCATGCCAAGACATTAGAGCTATGAAATAGAATGTAATAGGAAAGTAATCTTCATGGTGTCGATAATGGATTTCCCTGTGATTGGCCTTCTCTTTTGTTCTCTTTCTCTCATCTCGGTCTTTATTTTAGTAGGTGGCTTTATTATCATTATGACGGGTATTCATTCCATTTTGAACAGCACACAGATTCTCCCTAAGTATTACAAGAGCAAAAGTAGTGGCCTTGCTGGCGACCTGTCAGTGATGTTGCTGGCTTCAACCAAATGGGCAAGGGCTATTGAGAGTTTCTGTAGGAAGCATCAGGATTACTGTGGGGCAGTGTTGATACCCAGCAGGACCGGGTTCAGGAAGCTTGGGTGACACCAAGCTGCGGTTTGTATTTCAGTTTCTTAAACCTTCTCATGACAAATACTCCCCCATCTTCATCCGGGTTCTCCTTGAGGATAAGGGGGATGAGTGCTCTGGTTTCACAGCTTTTCTTCCAAAGCATGGGAATCTCTGGGTTTAGGATTTGTGGTGGAACCTCAGAATGACTGCGGCTTTATTTGAGAGGTAGAAAGCAAGGTGAAAGCCTTCAGAGGTGAAGGGTGGTTCATCTAGTAGCATTTGGCAGCTTGAAGCACATGTTTGTTTGTTCATATTTGAATTTTGACTCTTTAGATTTGCCATTTAGGCCAAGAGGGGAGGGAGGTGGAGGGAGAAGGGAGTGGGCAACAGACTAAATGCATTAAATTTCATCTAGCATGGAGGCAGAGCCAATTATATTTGAGCTGCTGTAGTTTTCTACATGGCTGTGTACCAGCAAATTGGGGTGGACACATAGTACTCCAAAAATACAAAAAACAAAAAGAAAAACCTCACAATTTAAAAGTCCACTACTACCTTATATAACTAGGTGAACCTGGACATCAGTTTCTGGAATTTGTGGGCACTAAACACTAAATGTTAAATTTCTTGGTTTGTTATTGAGGGAGTGGCTGGCGCATTCAGTTTGTCTGATTTCCTGTTCTTAATATCCTTGGCATCAAGTTTACATTGGTAAAAGGTTGTTAAATATTCTTTTTTTTTTTTTCCCTTTGTAGCATATGACTAGAATTTAAGATTCTTTTCCTTCCTCTTTCTTTTTGACCCTCTTTTGTTTCTCCCTTTCACTTTTTGGAATTAATTTTAATCCTTGGAAGAAAAACCACTTATTCTTTACAGCATATATGAAAGACAGACAAAAATAGAGAATCTTTTTATACAGCTGACCTTATTTTGTACATGTTGTAATCTATGTCATGTAACCTCTCTTTTTTCCATTACTTACCTTACCTTGCTAAAATAGCGGAGTTGATAGCCTTATGCCTGGAGTTGCTGCTGTTCTTGACCCCAGCTCAGCAGGGTAGTTTCTAGCACGGCAAGGCAGGCTGAGAAAACCAGCAGCTTCATTGACATAGAGGGAGAGGCTGATGTGATTTGGAGCGGAGTATAGCAAAATCCCATGTCCAGTCAGTAACAGTAGTGATCTTCGGAGACAAAGGGGAGCACAACTGGCTGAGCTAGATTAAGGTTGCCTTCTGGTTTGGGGCAAGCAGTGAACCAGAAGACTAGCCACATGTTTAGTATGGAGATCTAGGAAAGAAGACTGGCATAAGTAGCTTTTCTAAGCTCTTCACAAATCTGTGTAGGAGAGAACAGAGAGGGCCACACTGTCTTCTCCTCCTTAGCTGACTATGAACTTGTGTATACGTACAGAGGCAACACAAGAGGACACAGCAGAAAATAAGAGCCTGGAGAGATTTAAATACTGCTGAATATCGAATATGCTACTGACAAACCAATCTCAGACCAATATTGGCTGGCTACTAAGCTGCACAGACATAAGGGTGATCCCTAGGACTCTAAGCTTAAACACTTTAAAAACTTAGAATTAAAACACAAACCAGGGGCACCTGGGTGGCTCAGTCAATTAGGCAGCCGACTTTGGCTCAGGTCATGATCTCAAGGCTCGTGGCTTTGAGCCCCACGACGGGCTCTGTGCTGACAGTTCAGAGCCTGGAGCCTGCTTCAGATTCTGTGTCTCCCTCGCTCTCTGCCTCTCCCTGCTCAGGCTCTGTCTCTCTCTCAAAATAAATAAAATAAACATTAAAAAAAATTTTAAAAAACTCACAAACTTAAGCACAGACATCTCAACAGCCAGATACAATGTAGGAAATGCATTCCACAGATTTAGTCTCGGTAAATTGCTAAACATACAAAAAAATAGCAACAACAGCTCTGGAGGTGGAGTGAGGATCAGAGTCCAGAGCTGCTATAATATATATCCAAGATGTGTATTTTTAGCAAAAATTTATGAAACATGCAAAGAAACAGCAGGTGATGTATACTTGTGGGGGAAAAGCGGTTACTAGAAACTGAGTGGGCTCAGATCACGAACTTAGCAAAGACTTCAAAACACCTTTTAGAAGAATGTCAGGAAACCATGTTTTAAAAATTCAAGGAAAATATGATGACAATGACACAATTAGGGAGAAACTATAAAAAAGAGCCAAATGGAAATTCAGGAGTTCAACAGTAAAATAACTGAAATGAAAAAGTTCACCAAAGGGACCCATGGTGATATTTGAGATGTCAAAAGAAATAATTAGTGGGCCTAAAGATGATTACAAATGATCCAATCTGAAGAATAGAGTATAAAAAGAATGATGAATAGTAAAGTCTCAGAGACCTGTGTGAATTCAAGCATATTTGTATGCTATATATATATATATATATATATATATATATATAGCATACACACACACACATACCAGGAGCTGAAAAAGAAGAGGAAAAAAAAGATCAGAAAAAACATTTGAAGAAATAATGGCTGAAAACTTAAAAAAAAATTGATAAAGACCTATATATTCAATGAATCCAGAGTAAAAAACACAGAGATTAACACATAAACACATCATAGTCAAACTATTGAAAGAGAAAATTTTGAAAGCAATAAGAGAAAAACAACTTATCCCATCAAAGACAGTGGTAACTAGAAAGCAGTGTTGTACAAAGTGGTGTAAGAGAAAAAAAACAGCAAGTAATTCCACTTCCAGCAAAACTATCCTTCAATAGCTAAGGCAAGATGAAAACCTGTTCAGACAAATGAAGACTCAGATATGTTGCTAAGTAGACCTGCCTTACACGAAAAACTAAATGATCTATCTCTTATGCTAAAAGAAGATGTCACTAGATGCTAACTTTGAATCCATACAAAGAAGTAAAGAACACAATATAAGGCAAATGTATGGGTAAAGATACAAGATTATAGATAGAGGTGGGTATGTTTTTTTTTTTCTTAACTTGTTTAAGATTCTATAAAAATAACTATAACGTTGAGTTGATAACACATATTGTGATTTAGAAGTTTAAACATTTATATTAGAAGAAAGGTTTCAATCAATAACTTAAGCCTCTACACTAAGAAACAAGAAAACGAGGAGCAAAACCAACTCAAAGCAAACAGGATTCAGAAAATAATATAAGGTGAAAATCAATGAAATAGAAATCAAAACAATAGAGGAAATCTGGGGCGCCTGGGTGGCTCAGTCAGTTGGGCGTCCGACTTCGGCTCAGGTCGCGTTCCTATGGTTCATGTTTCAAGCCCTGTGTCGGGCTCAGTGCTGACAGTTCAGAGCCTGGAGCCTGCTTCAGATTCTGTTTCTCCTTCTATCTGGCCCTCCCCTGCTCACTCTCTCACTGTCTCTCTCAAAAATAAATAAACATTAAAAAAATTTTAAAAACAATAGAGGAAATCAGTGCAACCAAAAGTTGGTTTTTTGGAAAGATCAAGAAAATTGACAAACTCTTAGGTAGATTGATGAAAAAGGGAACAGGAGATAAAGCTACCAAAATCATGAATGAAAAGGGAACATTACTAATGACCTTACAGAAATTTAAAAGATTATAAGGGAATACTATGAATAAGTTTATGCCATCATAGTAGATAATGTTGATGAAATGGACAGATTTCTGGAAAGACACAAATAATCCATACTGACTCAAAAATGTCTGAATAACTTGATAACAAATAATGAAATTGAATTAGTCCTGAAAACTCTTCCTACAAAGAAAACTCCAGGCTTACTTGGCTTTACTTGTGAACTTTATCAAATATTTAAAGAGGATGTAATACCAATCTTTCACAAACTTTCATAAACTATAGGAGGTATTCCCTCCCCACCCTTTCTGTGAATCCACCATTACTTAGTTGAACAAAGACCTCACAAAGAAATCTACAGACTATGGACTCCTATGAACACAAACACAAAAATTCTTAAAATCCAAAAATACCAAGTCCAGCAACATATAAAAAGGATTACACATCATGACTAATTGAAATTTATCCCAACAATGCAAGTTTGGTTTAACATTCAGTAATTATTCACATAATGCCATAGTAATAGAACAAAGGTTAGAAATCACACATCACCTTAATAGATTGAGAAAAAGCATTTGAGAAAGTTCAACATTGACTCATGAAAAAAATTCTCAACATCATAGGAAAAATCTACAGGTAGTATATTGAATAGAGAAGAACTGAATGCTTTTCCCCTAATATCAGGAAAAAGGCAACATTAGCAAATTATTTCCATAAAGACTTAGAAAAAATAACCTAGATTATTAAAAAAACTATTAAGTGCATAAAAGTGTTGTGTTTTCTTTTTAGCTAAATTGTTTAAGGTCAGTTATTTTCTTTTAGAGTATAAATGTGTATCTCTTTATATGTTAATGTTGAATTCTTTGAATAAATAATATAATTAAAAATTTAGCATTAGAATATTATTTCCATTTTCCACTCCATAAGTCTTGTCCATATTTTTTTCACCATCTCTAATAATGCCCAGAGAATTGCAGAGCTATTTTTAAGGGAACTGGACATCATTCAAATCAAATTCTGTTGGTACAAATCTTTGCTTATCAAAATTTAACACCAACAAAATAAATTTCTGAGTTTCCAGTTCTTGGAAACTATTTTCATTGTGACATAAATTCAAGACCACAGATGAATTTGTATGGTCCCTTGAAGTCTGTTTCCATTAGATGTTACCCGAAGTACCTCAAAGAACCAAATCTGGGCTGGGAACAGGGGAAGGGGTGGTTTTCTATGGTGGTTGAGTGTTGATGTTTGGTTGGGGGCTGTGTTTGGCTCATAGGGGCCATGGGTTGGAATTGGGCTGGTTAGGTGTAATGTGTAAAAGCTGAGACGATTGCAAGGCAACAAGCATGAATGCAGGTTCAAACTCTAACTTGCTCTGAATGAGGAGGGTGAAAGAAGAATGGAGTAAGAAAGTGACATTTAAAAAATGATTCTTCCCCTTTCCTCTGAAAAGAGAGTTGTCCCCATTTGAGAATAATATTTTTGCCCAGGTCTTTTTGACAGCACTTTTCCATCTTGACCAGAAACACATGAGCTTGTCATTTCTCCTTCTCCCTAGGGGTTCATATTTGACCTTCCCCACCACCATCACCATATTTAATTCACAGAACCTGTATCAATTGTGGGAGCCGTTGTTGTTCTGTCATTCTGGGGAATACAAAAATAGACTGGTACATGGCCACTGACCCTGCAGAATTTAGTCTTTATTGACTTTGCAGTTATTTTTGGGTTATGCTATTGTGCACATGCAAACATACCCCAATTAGAGGACAAAGTGAACACAAGACAAGCTCTAGAGGGTGCAGTACAGACGAAAAATTTTATGGAAGTTCACAGGCAGCCTGTGGGTATCTACTTGAGCTGAAGTGTTCTTGCAAAATTTCACGCAAAAGGGAGAATTTGAGCTACACCTGCAGGCTGTGTTGGATATTGAAAGTTATTTGAATGACCTTCACTAAGTTGAATAAATGGAAACAAGATTTATATTTAAACTTCTGTAACTCTTTGATTTTGCTTTATTTTTGAAAATAGGGGGCACCTGGGTGGCTCAGTTGGTTGAGTGTCTGACTTTGGCTCAGGGCATGATCTCACTGTTTGTGAGTTTGAGTCCCGCATTGGTCTCACTGCTGTCTGTGCTGTCTGTGCGGAGCCCGCTTCAGATCCTCTGTCCCCCCCTCCCCCGCCCCTCTCCCACTCGTGCTCTCTCAAAAACAAAATATTTTTTAAAATGGGACGCATCTGCATCAGGATCTTGTTTCAGCATGATGAACTACTAGTATTGATGAGGGTGGTTGCACTGTCTGTTCTGATTCCATAGTGGTAGGTCCAAGCCAAATGGGAAGAAAAGCTAAAAGAACTTGGAGAAATTCTTTCCCTCCCTTATCTAGGATTAACATAATATTTAGATAAACATTTAGTATTTACCCCCTCTCTCGTCTTTTATTCCTTAACAATTTCAAATTGGGTATGGATAGGCTCCATCCAAAAAAAAAAAAAAAAAGTTTCCTCTTCAAAGCTGTCTTTAACCCCATAATGTGTGTCCAAAAACCTCCTTGGGCAATGTTCCCTTCCTATAGGAAGCACTCACCCCTGGAACATATAAACCTTGCCTCTTCCCAGCTTCCACCTCCCTGGCTTTCCCTTTGCCATTCATGGAACTCTGTGAATATCTCTCATTTGGTATCATTCAGCTTTTGTCATATAGTTATGAAACTCATTAGTGATTACTTTATAAAATTTTTTATTATCTTTAATAATATCCTGTTCTACTCTTGTGATTCTAGGGAGTTTTCATTCCAAGAAATGAGACATTTATTTTTTATGTTGCAAGAATCCTTGCTTTTTACTTTTATATTTTATTATTATTTGAATTATTGTTAAAAAAATTTTTAGTATACTTAACATATAGTGTTCTGTTACTTTCAGGTGTATAATATAGAGATTCAACAATTCTACACATTACACAGTGCTCATCATGATAAGTGTACTCTTAATCCCCATCACCTATTTCTCCCATCCCCCCACCTGAAATCATATGGTATTTGTCTTTCTCTGATTTATTTCCCTTCACATAATACTCCCTGGATCCAGCTGTGTTGTTGTATTGGCAAGATTTCATTCTTTTTTATGGCTGAGTAATATTCAATGCTATATACACACCCCACATCTTTTTTATATGTTCGTTCATTGATGAGAACACTTGGGTTGCTTCCATAATTTAGCCATTGTAAAGCTGCAGTAAACATAGGGGTGCATGTATCTTTTTGAATTAGTGGTTTTGTATTCTTTGAGTAAATAGTAGTGGAATTACTGGATCGTATGGCAATTCCATTTTTAATGTTTTGAGGAACCTCCATACTGTTATTCACAATTGCTATATGAGTCTGCATTCCCACCAACAGTGCCTGAGAGTTATTTTACCTCCACATCCTCAACAGCACTTTGTATTTCTTGTCTTTTTTATTCTAGCCATTCTGACAGGTATGAGGTGATGTCTTACTGTGGTTTTGGTTTGCATTTCCCTGATGATGAGTGATGTTGAGCATCTTTTCATGCATCTGTTGGCCATCTGGATGTCTTCATTGGAGAAATGCTTGTTCATATCTTCTGCCCATTTTTAAATTGGATTGTTTTTTTGTTGTTGAGTTGTAAAAGTTTTTTGTATGTTTTGGGTATTAACCCCTTATTGGATATATCATTTACAAATACCTTCTCCTATTCAGTAGATTGTTTTTTTGTTTTGTTGATGGTTTCCTTCACTATGCAAAAGCTTTTTATTTTGATGTAGTCCCAAAGGTTTATTTCTGCCTTTTTTCCCTTGCCTGAGGAGACCTATCTAGAAAAATCTTGCTATGGCTGATATCAGAGAAATTTCTCTGCGTTCTGTGTTTTCTTCTAGGAATTTTATGATTTCAGGTCTCACATTTAGGTCCTTAATCCATTTTGAGTTTATTTTTACATAGGTTGTAAGAAAGTGGTCCAGTTTCATTCTTTTGCATGTAGCTGTCCAGTTTTCTCAACACCATTTGTTGAAAAGATGGTCTTTTCCCATTGCATATTCTTGTGTCCTTAGTCATTGATTAATTGGCCATATAATCATGGGTTCATTTTTGGGCTCTCTATTCAGTTCCATTCATTGGTGTCTGTTTTTGTGCCAGTACCATACTGTTTTGATTACTACAGCTTTGTAGTATATCTTGGGATCGGGGATTGTGATACCTCCAGTTTTGCTCATCTTTTTCAAGATTGCTTTAGCTATTTGGGGTGTCTTGTGGTTCCGTACAAACTTTACGATTATTTGTTCTGGTTCTGTGGAAAATGCTACTGATACTTTGATAGAGGTTGCATTAAATCTGTACATCTCTATGGGTAGTATGGACGTTTTAACAATATTTGTTGTTTTAGGCCATGAGTGTGGAATATCTTTGCATTAGTATTCAGTTTCTTTCATCAGTGCTATATAGTTTTCAGAGTACAGGTCTTTCTTTTCCTTAAGTTTATTCCTAGATATTTTATTCTTTTTGGTGCAGTTATAAATGGGATTTTTTTCTTCATTTCTTTTTCTGTTACTTCTGTTAATGTATACAAACGCAATGGATTTCTGTATGTTGATTTTGTATCCTGCAACCTTACTGAATTCATTGATCAGTTCTAGTAGTTTTTTGGTGGAGTCTTTAGGGTTTTCTTCATGTAGTGTCCTGTCATCTGCAAATAGTTTTACATTTTTCTTACCAATTTGGATGCCTTGTATTTCTTTTTGTTGTGTGATTGCTGTGGTTAGGACTTTCAGTACTATGTTGAATAAAGGTGGTGAGAGCGGACATTCTTGTCTTATTCCTGATCTTAAGGGAAAAGTTCTTAGTTTTTTACTGCTGAGGATGATGTTAGCCATTTTTTTTTTAATATATATATATGTTGAGGTGTGCTCCCTCTAAACCTACTTGGTTGAGAGTTTTTATCATGAATGGATGTTGTACTTTGTCAGATGCTTTTTCTGCATCTATTGAAATGATCATATGGTATTTATTCTTTCTCGTTGATGTGATGTATAGTGATTGCCTTTTGATCTGCTAGTAGGTGGCAGAAGTTATGATTAAATTAATGTCTATGTTCCAGTGAACAGAATGGAAGTAAAGTGAGATTAATTCCTCCCAGTATTGGTTGTTCACTGTAACTTTTGCAGGAGCAACTGTTCTCTGACCCTTCAGTTAATTACTGTATGATTGCTGAAAAATGAAAAATTCCTAATTACTCCTGTTTCCCTCACTTAGACTCTTTTTCCCTTTTCAGTACTTGTTTAGGCACTTAGTTTGAGAGGAAGCAAGCCACATATCACAGGCTGAGAAATCAGGTTGCATGTTGTAAACTGAATTCAAGTGATTTCTGTCAAAGGCTACAGACAGGGAGGAGTGAAATCACAGGCTTTCCTCTGTAAGTGTCTTTTGGATGATTATGTTTCAGGACTGCTGACTCTTTGTGCACACACGTGGCTACATTTTAGAGCAAAGGCCATTATTTAAACCCCTCTTGAGCTTCAGGCTGAGCACTGTAAATACTCCATTAACTAGTCCACTCCAAATAAGGGGCACCTAGATGCAGTCAGTAATCGAGAAAAACACATTACCAACAGATTGTACTTGGCCCTGAGATTATAATTTCCAGAACAAAGATTAAATGTCAGCTCTCTCTGTGCTTTTTTAACCAGTGTAAACTAAGGGAGCCCCTAGCACAGTCCCTCCACAGTAAAACAGGTGATATTGGAGGCCCTGGAAAGTACAATTATTTGAGATGCTTTAAGACCTGTATGAGTTTATTGGAGAATAAGCCTTGCCTTCTGAAGGTGCTTGGCAAAGGTTAGTGGAGATTAGCAAAGGAAAATAGTGTTCCTTCATATGTACTCCTCAATCACAGAGAAAGCATACATTTTTAAAGCAACTTAGCTCAATTTTTATGTCAGAGCAAAATTACATAGAATGCAAGGCACAGATCTTAAGTGGCACCATTTGATGAGTTTTGATAAATGTGTACATCCACAAAAGCAGCCCTGCAGGGCAAGATACAGAACATATTCATCACCCCAAAATGTTCTCTCCTGCCTCCTTCCATTCAGTCTCCATCCCCCATAGGCAGTCATTTTTCTGATTTCTATCACCATAGATTAATTGTATCTGTTCTTGGGCTTCATAAAAGTGAATCATACAGTATAAACATTTTGTTGTGTCTGGCTTCTTTCAACAAAATATTTTTTTAGAAATCATCCATGGTCCTGCCTATATCAGTAGGGTTTTTTTTAAAAAAAATTACAGAGTAGTTTTCTGCTTTATGAATATAGCATAATTGATTTATCTGTTTTCCTGATAATGTACCTGTGAGTCATTTCCAGTTTTGGACTAATAGGAATAATGCTGCCAGAAATACACAAGCTCATCATTTCTTCTAAGTAGTAGACTGACTGTATTCCTGTAAGTTGTTAATAATTTTCTCTTATTCTTTTAATGTCTGCATGACTGGTAGTAACATCCTTTTTTTAATTGCTTATATTGCTCATGTGTGTTTTCTCTTTTTTGTGATCACTTTTGCTAAGGGTTATACATCTTATTCATCTTTTCAAGGAACCAATTTTGGCTTTGCTAATTTGTCTCACAGTCGGGATTAAATAGAAACGTAGAACACTCGCAGCGGATGTGTGTGGGTGTGTGTGTGCAGGTACATGCCCACACAAGTGTGTATGTTAAGGAATTTGTTGAAGGGCTTTGACCTTACAGAGTAGTGGGAGCTGGTTTAACAGTTTCTCTAAGTCTTTGTGTCTGACCCTGGAGCTTGAAATGCAGGCTAGGCAGCCAAGAAGTGAGGATATATGTTAACTAGAGTAAAGTAAGAACCTGCTGGAACCCAGAAGACTAAACTGGAGTCCATGATGACAATAGTAATACCTTTTGTTTTTATTTTTTGCCTCTCACCTTGGGGTGTGGAAGTTTATAGAAACTGGGGCCCTTTGCCTTGAAATGAAAGAGATTTGGGTGGAAGTAAATCATCACTGCTCTAGCTCCTAGATACCAAAAAAAAAAAAAAAAAAATCTGTAAATAGTCACACTGACAAAAGGACTGTGTAGGAAAGGGGTTGACAAACTTTTTCATAAAACACGAGATAATAATAAATATTTTAGCTTCGTGGACCGATGATCTCTGTTACAGGTGTTTGACCCTGCCATTGTAGTGCAGAAGCAGCCATAGACAATGTGTAAATGAATGGTGTGGTTGTATTTCATTAAAGTTTATTTACCAAAAAAAATCCACAAAAAACAAACAGTGGACCGTGAACCATGGACCAGATTTGGCCTCTAAGCTGTAGTTTGCTGTCCCCTGTTCTAGAGATTTTGATATACCTTTTCAACTTAGCACAGTCGGCCTAGGGTTAATATTTATTAACTTTGTGTTTAGTTCCATTATTCCTGCACCCTTGGTTCTATTGTTAAATATTTTACATCTACAGATGTTTTTAATTTTTTTTTTTTAAGGTTTATTCGTTTTTCAGAGGCAGAGAGACAGAGCGTGAGTGGGGGAGGGGCAGAGAGAGAGGGAGACACATAATCTGAAGCAGGCTCCAGGCTCTGAGCTGTCAGCACAGAGCCAGACGACCCAGGCCGAACTCAAGGACAGCAAGATCATGACCTGAGCTGAAGTCGGACGCTTAACCGACTGAGACCCCTAGGCGCCCCTACATCTACAAATGTTTTAAACCTCACTATACCCTATTATGACTTTCGTATTAGACGGTCAACTGATAAAGAAATTAAGGGAAGGAAAAAACGATAGTCTTTGATATTTCCCCCGGTAGTAGCATTTATGATGCTTTTCATTCCTTTCTATGATTCTAATTTCCATTTGATGCTATTTTCCTTTCAGCACAGAGAACTTTTTTCTTTCTTGCTTGCCATGCAGGTTTGCTGGGGTGAATTCTCTCATCATTTACTTACCTGAAAATGGCTGTTGCGGGGCCAGCATTTTTCAAGGGCAGAGATAAAGAATGCTGGTAGAAAATTCTAGGGTGATGGTAGTTTTCTTTCAGCACTTCAGAAATACTGTTTCTTTCTTTTCTAGCCTCCATCTTTTTCTGATGAGAAGTCAGGTCACATTTCTATCTCTGTACCCTTTTATGTAGTGTGTCTCATTTTTCTCTGCTGCTTTCACCATTTTATTTTTGGCTTTTAGCAGTGTGGTGCTGAGAAATGTCATTGTTTTTGTCTTTATGTTGCTTGTGTTCCATTGAGATATTGGATCTAAAGTTAATGTTGTTCACCACATTTGGAAAGTGTTCAACCATTATTTTTTTAAGTATTTTTCTTCCCCATTTTGTCTCTTTTCTACAAGTGTTTTCTCCTTAGTTTTTATTGTCTTCTGTCTTTCAGATTGAATAATTTCCATTTGTTTCCAGTTGATTGATCCTTTCTTTTGCATCTCCAAACTGTTGTTAATTCCGTTTTGTGAATTTTTCATTTTAGGTGATGAACTTGTCAGTTCTATTTTTGTCAGTCTATTTTTTTAAGTGTTCCTTTCTTTGTCTTTAGTCATATTTATAATAGCTGCTTTAGTTTCTTTGTCAACTGCCACACTTACATCATCTTGGAATATATTTTTGTTTACTGCTTTTCTTGACTTTGGTTCACTTTTTCCTGTCTCTGACTGTATACTAATTCTTTATTATATATTGGACGTAATAATGATACATCGTAGTGTGTCTGTATTCTGTTATTGTCCTCAGAAGAATGTTGATTTTTGTTCTAGCAGACTTACTACCTTGAACTTACCAAGACTTGATTATATAGTTGGTTGGGTATGCCTGTTTCAGTTTTTTTCCTAGTCTTAGGAAGTATTAAGTCCTGGAGCTGATGCAAGGACTTTCTGGGGTTCCAGTGGAAGGCCTGAAATGTTAATCAAACCTCTCTGTATTGTGAGGATTCAAATTCAGACTCCCCTTCAGTAAATAGCAGCTCAGCCTTTGAATACCTTTAGAGCTTTCCATGGAGTCTCTCCTACAAATGGTCTCTTATGGGGCAATTCAAAGATTTCAGGGTAGTTTATGTGCAGATTTTAGGGCTCCCCTTCTTTGGTTCCCTCTTTTTGGGAATATCCTATCTCAATTTCTGGCTACCCTGATTGCCCAAACATAATCCTAAGACTGTAGCCTTTTACTTACCTCCTAGTCATCTCTCACCACCCAGACTGAGAGGTCCCCCTCAGGGGCAAAGTGATATAAATGTGGATCTTATCCAGGGCAGTGCAGTTCACTTCTTTTAAGGATCAAATTCCTTCTGTCTACCCCTTTTCCTTACTCTTCATTGTCTTATTGTAAGTATTTCCTGTGGGAAGATTATGCCAGGGTATGCTTCGGTACAATTTCCAGTATATAATTTCTCAGCTTTGTTTTATAAAAAATCCCAAATTAAATTGATCACCTAGTTACTGCCCTAGTAGGGCAGTTTAGCAGTCTGCCACGGCCAGCAAACAGTTTGAGTTGTTTTCCTATCACTGCTCTGAAGTTCTCCTGCCCCTTGGTATGTATGTCAGGTCTTTTTTGCTTTTGATACAATAACCACCATTTCTAGGTTGGCAAGGAGAGTGTGCCCCTCTCTCTGCCCTGGACACCTTGGCTAGGGAGTAAGTGAGTGAGTGCAGTTTGTTTTGGATACTGGCATGGTGAGACGGGTCTTCTGAAGGAGATCTTCAAGTAGTAATCCCCCCACTAGAAGATGAGAACCCTCCAAGAACTGACTGAATTAAAAATGAAAATTCCAGTCTAAGGATAGACCACTTCCTGAAACAAATTCCCAGGCATTTGAAAACCTTTGAGTTTCATTTACTAGCCTTTTCTATTGAGTAAATGAATAGGATTTCAGGGTAACACAGTATTTAAGAATATGCACATTACTCTTATAACTTGATAAGCTGAGTATCCCTGTCCAAATTTACATGGTCTAAATACCAGGCATGATTTCTTTCCACAGGAAGAAAAACCTACTAAGGGCTAGGAGAGGTAAAAGGAATTAAGTTGTAAGACAGCCTCATTTTTAAGAGACCTACCTAGCCAAGCATGTTTCTAACAGGCATAGTGTGTAGGTTTCATGCCAATGGCCTAGCAGATTTCATGCAACTCTGGGTAAGTCAAATGAGACCTAAAAATTAAGCAGCTCTTAGCCTTTCTTCAAACTTACATCCTCAGTATTCTGGGACGTTAGCTTCTTTTTTTGATTTTCAGTTTCTTTTTCCAGTAGCCCAAACTTACTATCAGGGTGTCATCTTAATTCTAAATTAACTTATAATTTATTTTTCCATGCTAAAAAGGGAGAAGGGAAGCTATAACCAAGCAACCAAAACAAAATGAAAACCTCAGTTCCTATGAGAGAGTGAAAATAAAAATTTATCTTGATCGCCTATGTAAAGAATAATCAAAATACTTCCTTGTTGCCTGTAGATGTCTTGGGTGTCCAATTAGAATCTCTGTCCTTTATAGCAGCTGCCATAAAGGCTTGTGACAGGCAATTCAAAAAAGGGTCATTGTGTAATGTGGAAAGAACACACCTATTTTTGACAGTTGGTACAATTAAAATAGCCTAGCCCATCTCCCACAGTTACTAACTCTGTATTTCTTCCCTTTCTTCTTCAATTTCAACAAAGAAATAAACACACACGTGCACGCGCGCACACACACACACGCACACACAGTGTAAACATTTCTCTAGTTTCCTAAGAAAACCCAAACTCCAAGCACCTTTGGCAATTTGAGAGAACAGTCAGAAACGTGTGAGCTTTGCTTAAGTCATCTGTTTTAGATGAAAAATGGAATCACTTGTATTTGGAGGAGATGAAGAAAGGGGCATACACTCCACACTCCAGGGGCATGCTGCTGTTCCAACCGGGGCATTATGCTTTCTTTCCTCTACCAGTAAACTTCATGTGAAAAGGGCAAGTTAAGTTATTTTTTTTTTTTTCAATAAGCAAGGGCTGTGTGCTACCTGGCTTATTGGAAAAAAATAGGTGTAAAAATCACTTTGGGTCCCCAACCTGAGTATTTGATGTAGTTTTGCAAGCATAATGTTGAATTTTTAATGACTGTCACCTACTTTCCAGCATATTTTCTTAAACATAAATTGACGACTGGGGATGCACCCAAATCTGTCAGTATGGTATGTTATTTTGAAAAATATTACCTACTGAAACTTTATTTCCTGGAAATATGACATCAGTATAATTTTTTCTTTTGTTGTTTTCCTTTTTCTTTCTTTTGCTTTTCATGTATTCTCCCAATTTAATGACTGCTGTGCTCATTTATTGTAACTGTGTGTGTGTGTGTGTGCGTGTGCGTGTGTGTGTGTGTGTGTGTGTGTGTATAGTACCCATGTGGAATATTTTATGTCCCTTAAATTATTACTTAAAATGCTAAAGAACATTTTGTTGCAGAAGAAATGATAGCAGAAATTAAGTATAAACTTACAGAATATGGCATTTGCATAGAAATGAATACATGTAGATTTATGCATAAAGAGAACTCTGATTATCCAAATCATATTGCAAACTCAGTTTTATTTTCTAATCCCAGAGCTATTAGAATATATAGTACATGCTGTTGTGCTATTTATTTCAAAAGACTTGAACTTTTTTTCCTTCCATAAATCCACAGCATTTTAATCACTGCCTGTATCTCACACTCTCCCAAACATTGTGACATAAAATGAATCAGAGATGGGCAACACAGACATAAAGTGTATGCAGACAGTAGGACAAGGGTATTGAGCAAATAGATGAATTGAGTGAATGAGAGCTGGTGTGGGGACGTTTCTGTGTGTTGGAGGCAGTCTCTCTTCCACATGGTCTTATCTCCCTCGGCATTCCACATTTGACTTTGAAGGTTGTCCTGAGGGTGACGTGAAGCAGTAGAATGAACACCAGGCATAGTACCTGGCACGGAAGTGGTAACTCAGATGTAGAAGGTTTTGCTGACTTTATTTATTGCATGAGGAAATGTAGACTCATGATGGTTCACTAACTTGCCTAGGTTGTCCAGCTGGTCAGTTGTAGAGAGATATTCCCTGCTGAGGTCTCTTAGATGACCCTTCCAGCCCTGCCCTTTACAGTACAAATTCTTTGCTCACCTTTTCTACCATTTCCATGGCTGAGGCTGGAGTGTGGTCAAGTACTTGAAAATAACAGCATACAGGAGTGCTGCTCTGTCTTAGGATGTTTTACCATGCCTCCTCCAGGAACAAGTTGCTTCCTAGTGAGAAGACATCCAACATGGTGGCCATGATGGCATTTTTTGAGAGGATTAATCTACCATTTGAAGATTAGAGAGCACAGGTTTTTATGGCTTTATAACTTGAGAGGCTGATGTCTTGTCCTCTTAAAAATACCTGTGAAAATTTGCAAAGGATTTACTACTTACTTACAAAGTAGGCACTAGTGAGAGTTTAATTAAGTGAAAATGACATTTTCAAGGGCAATTTAAGAAAGGCATTAGAAACTGCTATCAATGAAAAGGAGGGGTTGAACCTTGACTACTGTCTTTATAGACCCTGTGTTGGAGAATATCTTGAGTTTCCTGACCAGCAAAAGACACATTTTGACTCCTTGATGACAACTCACTTTAGGTATAAACTCTTTTCCTGAAGACTTCATACAGTAGTATCTTTTAGAGTGCTGTGGTCAAAATTTTATTCTTAAACTATGGCTGATGCCCCCTTAAAACTTTTTTTTTTTTATTTCGTATTTTTCAGCATGTTGCTTCTCTACTCAGAGACTGACTCTGAATTACTGCCCCACACCATTCTACCCAACTTTGCAAGTGTGTGCAGCCATCCTCCTGTTTCCTGCAGACGCGAATTGTGTTCTAAGCTGGAATTCACGATTTTGTAGCGTGACGTGCTACAAAAGCTTGCCCTTTCCAACCTTATTTCTTGTCCTGCGTCCTCTGCTTTAGCCAACTTGGTCCCCCTCCACCCTCCCCACCCTCTCAGACATTGATGATTGATTGGTAATGCTTATCCACTGGGGATGGACTTGCTTTTTTGGTAGAACACTCTGGGAGTTGGAATGTGAGATAAAAATCTGTTTTCCATTTCTGGCCTTTCCTCTTCTTGAGTTTCCCTGCCTTATTTTACCATTTAGTCGACTGGTTCCTAATGGTGGCTGCCCATTAGAATCATCTGAGGTGAGGGGAGCATAAAAAGGGATAGTGGCTGAAGCATTCCCCAGACTATTTAAATCAGAACCTTGGGAGGGTGGGGTATCTTATGAAAAGCTCCCCAAGTGATTTTAATGTGCAGAGAGGGTTAAGAAGGGCTGATTGATTCTGTGATCTTGGCCAAGTTACTTAATCTCTGTGGGCCTCAGTGTCTTCTATGAAATGGGGATTACATGCATTTATTGCTTGGGCTTCCTGGAAGGAGGATGTGAGATAATGCACGGGAATGAATTCTAGGAGGGCGTAGTCGGCGTTCTGTCCATGTTGGCCGTTGCTATTGCTGTTCGTCTGTATGCTCAGCTCTCACATTCCCTCCTGAATATTCCAACTTGTACTTTAAAGCTCAACAGAAACCTCACTTGTTTGCTGATGACCGCACATACAAATTAAGCTCCTGTAACACCAAGACCTAAAAATGAGTGTTAAAATGAGACGGGGTGGTTTCTGTTTCACGTGATAATCCAGTAACAAGCAGTCCAGGCCTGACGGTGCTGCTCCGCACTGGCCCTTGAGGACTCCTGACCCCCATGTTGCCGGGCTGTTGCGTGTCCATCTTCCAGCCCACAGGAAGTGGGCCAGAACTATAGATTCAGCCACACGGATTGTCCTGAAGTTGGAGGTTGCTGACAATTTCCTCTCCCATCCCATCTCTTTGACCTGAACAAAGTCCCACTGAGCTACAAGAGAGGCCCTAACTGGGTGGCCAGCTGTTCAGCTAAACGGTGGCATGAAGGGAGATGAGAACTGAGAGAAGGGCAGGGGGTCTGAGAAGTCTAGGCCACTGCACTCAGCTTCTTCCTCTTCTTGCCTGCACATCTGTGGTCTGTGTTGCCAGACCGTATTCTGTATTGCACAGTATGTTAACTACGCTTTCTGTTTTGTGAGTTTTAGTTACATTCTAGACTCCCTCGAGGTGAAGATGGCTTTGTATTCCTGCAGACACACTTCTTAGGAGGGTGCTAAAAGCATTACAGATGCTCATGTAGGTGCAGTCTTTGTTGAAAGAACCAGTGGCAGATTTTTGGTTTTTTTATGATTTTTTGTAACAGCTTTATTGAGATAATTTGCGTACCATACAATTCCTCCATTTAAAGTATACATTTCAGTGGCTTTCAGTATATTCAGAGTTGTGCTACCACATCACCACAATTTTAGAACATGTTTATCACCCCAGAAAGAGATCCTGTACTGTGAATTTTCACTACTCCCTCCCAACCTCTACTTCCCCCAGTTCTAAGCCACCACCAGTTTACTTCTCTCTCTATAGATCTCCCTATTCTAGACATTTCATATGTATGAAATTACTTGTCTTTTGTGGCTGCCTTCTTAGACTCAGCTTAATGTTTTTAAGGTTCATCCATGTTGTCACATTAACCAATATGTCATTCTTTTTTATGACTGAATAATAGTCACATGGCTATGACACATTTTGTCTATCCATTTATCACTTGATGACCATTTGGGTTTGTTGCCACTTTTGGCTCTTAACAATGCTACTGTGAACATTTGTGTATAAGTTTTTGTGTGGACAGAGCATTTTCATTTCTCTTGGGTGTGTACCTATGAGCGGAATTGCTGGATCAGATGGTAACTCTTATTTTTAGCTTTTTAAGGAACTTCTAGACTGTTTTCCCGAATAGCTGCACCATTTTAGATTACCACCAGCAGTGTTTGAGGATTCTGATTTCCGCACATCCTTGCCAACAGTTGTTACTATCTGAGTCTTTAATTATAGCTCTTTTACTGGCTGACATGCTATCCCACTGTGGTTTTGATTTGCGTTTCCCTGATGACTAATGATGGTAAACTTTCTTTTTCTTGTCAGTGGCAGATTTTCTGCCCACCACACATATGTGCTCCTAGGTGTGTGATAACCACCCTTTTTTTGCCTGGATATTCCTAGGAATCTGACATGTTTTTATCAATAGGAAGTGCCTGGAGTGTTATCAGAATGGAGGGGTGGTGTGTGTGTGTGTGTGTGTGTGTGTGTGTGTGTGTGTGTGTGACATTCTTTTAGACTTGGCCTCTCACACAGGAAATCTTATGCTAAGGTCCTCTTTTTAATTATGTTTCACCAACAATATGGAAAACGTTATTAATGCTGACTTAAAAAATTGTTTGGCAGATAACCCTGAAAAAAACCACAACAATATTGCAAGAGGGTATGACAAAGGGCAGCATAAATACTCTAGGATTATTTGGCTGTTACTGTGTTTTCATGGTCCTCACAACTGCATTCTTTTTCCATATTGGTTCCATTCTTGAAAAGTACCTGGAGAAGCTGTACATTGAATATGATTTTCTCGTTGACTTGCATGACGCCCACAGCATTGGTGTGTGGGCAGTCCTGAGGCTCTCGGTGTTTAGCAAGTCCATAAGGTCCTTGGAGGTGTAGCAAGGAGTAAGAATTTGTCATTTCAGTCTTCATTATTGACTTTTGAGATTCCCTGTGCAGAACGTGAAGGTGGTGGTGATGGTAGTGGTGGGCCTTTTAGTAGCTGGGAACAGTGTGGTGGTAATAATCTTGACTAGAAGATAGAGGCCTGGCTTGAACATGTAGCATACCTTGCATATGGGAGATGCTTAATGAGTTTTCCTTAATCACTGGATGAATAAAGCACTTCATCTCTGTAAACCTCTGTAAAACGCATCAGGAAACATCAGCAATTTGCTGATAGGGCTTCAGAAGTCCTTTGCAACTGTAAAAATTTCTGGTACAATGATTGTATTTCTAGCTTCCCAAGTTAAAAAACAAAATACACACCATTCTTTTCAAGGTGCCCAGTATATATCCCTCAGGGTCTGTGAGTGAGTTGTGTATGTTACCCACTGTTGTCCCCGGCTCCTTTTGGTGGGCAGAGAGCTTCCTGTTCCCGTGAACCCTGGGGCTGGAGTGACTCAGTTATAGAAATTAAATCACTTTTTTTATAATGCCAATGTAAAGTGGCCCTTAATGAATATTTGCCAAGCTGAGAATGACCGGTGAGGTCATTTTTAATGGGAGATTATATTTCACCATGGCTGATTTCTGTCCGATTTACTGCTATTAGCTCCTGAAGCCAGGCCAGCTGATGGAAGTGCTGGCAGGAGTTTCGTCTCCAGGCTGAGCGCAGAGATGGAGTCCGTTCCCAGATGGCGAGGAACAGCTGGGCCAGTGGCGTGCACACGTGGGTGCTTTGCAGGGGCCATCTGATAACGGGGGCTGCATGTTCCTATCAGGTGTTCTGAGAGAAACACTGCCTTGTCCTACACACAAAATGCAATCACTGGAGACCCTTTATCTTTTGAGAGGAAATATATGTGGGGTGCCTTTTGGCAGAATCGAGCCCTCACTCGTGTAGATGGTCATCTAAGCTTTTGGCAAAGGAAGTGGATGAGGAGACTAAACTCAGTTCCCTAAAACTTCCTGGGGTGAGGTTTCTGAGATTTTTTTTTAACCTACTTTTTCTTTACTTTCCTTCCCCCTCCCTATAAAATAGCTCTGAGGGAATCAGACATCCTTAACCTCTCAGATGCATATTCAGTTCTAGATCCAGAGTTAATGGTACTGTTGTATAAGTATGTTCTCCAGTGTCCCACACTTGAAAACAAGTGCCATTTCAAACACTAGTCATCCTTGTTATAATTAATATACAGAAAACTGAGTGTTGACAGAGGAAGCTGTCTTCTTGGTAAGGTCAGCTTTCACTCTGAAGTAACTGTTCTGTGTGGGACTCACTTATGACCACCTCCCCCTCCCCTTCTCTGTCCCCTCCACGTCCTCACTTTATCATCATTGCCTAGGATTATGGACTCAGGTTTCTTATGTACAATGCCACCTAGGAGCCTTGATAGAATCAGGATTAAGGATGACACCTGATTACACCCTCCTCTTTTTTTTTTTTTAAATATATATGTATATCTCTTGATTTCTCTCTTGTTCAGCAGTAAAGAGCAGTTATTGTTAACTTGAAGTTAGCATAGGTGAGTGTTTCATGAGGCAGCATGGTTAGTAGTTGACGATGCTTTGAATAAGCACACGACAGTCTCTCCGTGTATGTGTGTTGAAGTGGGCAGCTAAAACATAGAGGGATCCTTGTACGGTACCCAGTGAGTCTTGCATCGGACGTAAAATGTGATGACATACATGCTGTATTTCTCACAAAACTATAAGCCTCTCTTTTTAAAATCCAGTAAGGTGTGAATATCAGTAATTCACATGGGGGATAGGCCATGTCCTGCTCCATGCGTCTGAAATGACTCTTCTTTGATTGCTGCACCTTCCTGCCATTTTTCCTTACATCAAACCCAAATTCCTTTGCCTCTATTGATGTGTAATCCAGAACTTGAAATGCTTGGTACAGTTACTAGACATGAGGATCTCCTATCCCCTTTCTTCTGTCTCTCTTACTCCCTTCTCTGGAACTTCAGCTTTTCACTCCTTTGTTATATTCGTCCATCTGTTTGTTGAGAAGAGTTCTGTGCATCTGGCAGTGTGCCAGGTGCTGTGTTGGGCACTGGGCCAAAGCACTGAGGGGCCTATCCTGCTTTCCGGGGGGCTGGCTCAGCTAACATGTATCTTGCTCTGTCATATGAGGACCCTCCACCCCCACACCGTGAGGGCGCAGCCCATGTCTTGTAGGGATACAGCTTTGACATTTCAGCACGTGGCAGGCAGCAGGCGTTTGAGAGACAGTCCTGGTGACTGTGGGCTGAGTTTGGAGGTATGTGCTGAGGATTTTAAAGTTTCCCCTTTCCAAGCTATAAGATGAGGTCACTGCCTTCCTTTTCAGGAGGCTGTGGTTAGTATAAAATGTAACCATGTATGTGCCAGCACCTTAGGAAGGCAGGTGATACCTCCGGGGAAGTTAGCACCCATTTTCATTTCCTACATCACCTATTTCTGTCCTCAACTATCTCTGAGCCTGTCTGTGCCCTCCTTCCTTCCTCAGAGGCAGGCAAGCAGGAGTAAAAATCCTCAGTGTGTCTGATTCCATCTCTCTGTTGCTTCCATGTATTTATTGAAAGTGCTACTGTTTCAGCACATCTCTCCCTCAGTGTATATGCCTATGTGGGGACTGTCACGGAGAACTTGACTCCACACTTGACAGGGACACCTGCTCTGTGTGTGTTTATGACCTCTTTTGCCACTTCTGTTCCTCCTGCACACGTGTTGCTCCTGAGTGGTGAGCATCTTTGAGCATAAGAAAAGGGTTTTTTTCTTTTCTTTTTTTAAAAAAATTGTTTTTTACATTTATTTCTTTTTGAGAGACAGAGAGCACAAGTTAGGGAGGGGCAGAGGTAGAAGGAGACACAGTATCCGAAGCAGGCTCCAGGTTCTGAGCTGTCAGCACAGAGCCCGACGCGAGGCTCTGACTCACAAACTGTGAGATCATGACCTGAGCTGAAGTCGGATGCTTAACTGACTGAGCCACCCAGGCACCCAGGGTTTTCTTTTTTTCTTGATGTTTGTTTATTTTTGAGAGAGACAGAGTGTGAACCAGGGAGGGGCAGAGAGGGAAGGAGACACAGAATCTGAAGCAGGCTCCAGGCTCCCAGGTGTCAGCCCAGAGCTCATTGTGGGGTTGGAACTCAACGAGCTGTAAGATCATGACCTGAGCCGAAGTTGGATACTTAACTGACTGAGCCACCCAGATGCCCCAAGAAAAGTGTTTTCTTAGGTTAAACCCAATATCCAAGCCCCTGCTGTACTGTGTGGGTCCAGGTGACTGATAAAACAACACAATTTTCACACCTAGGCTGTCTGCCTTTTGTGTAATACCTGGTTGACAATGCTATACGGTCAGTGCAGTGGTGAAGTCTTTGGTGAAAGACACACTTGGGCTGGTTTGGGAGGGTAAGGGATGAAACTGAATCCTGAACAGTAGTAAGAGCTGAGCTTCTTTGCTTACGTTATCATCTTTCTTTTCCCCTTGCCCTTTTACCATGAAAAAATTTGACACTGGGAGAAAGAACATCAGGGGAATGTCAGAGAGAAGAAGCTTCCGGTAATATACTGTGGCAGAATCCAGTCCCTTTTTTGAAAGTGCTTAATATACAGTAAGCTAAATCTCCCCTGAAGCAGTAACATTAACCTTTTTTGACCTGAATTTTTGTTTTTTAACCAACCTTATATTGCAGGGTCTTTCTCTAGGTAGCAGTGTCTTCTGTGTACAGACTAATAAAAAACGTCATTGAATGAGTTTTCGTCTTTGTGATCGAAACAAAACGGGGAGCTTTCCTCTTAGATGTGCTGAGACCCCTTAGGACCTGGGAGGTGATGGGGGGTTGTGCTCAGTTTCCTGGGAGTCAGGTTACTGGTGGTTGGATTTAGGGAGTAGCTCCATCCCTCCCTGGGAAGGCCAGCACTTTCTATTTCTTCCTTTCATGGATCCCTCCAACCCCAGAGCCTCAAGCCATTTAACTCCACTTCTGGACGGCATTGCTTATGCAAACTCGTCACTCTGTAACTAAATAGAAAACCCGTCATAAATTAATGGAATTGCGAAGACAACCCTTATGGATTAGTTGACGAACTGCCAGGTGGAAGAGAAGGAAAAACGCTGCTCCAGCACAGGTCTCTCTGCTCAGTCTGGTTGTCCGTGAGCTGAAGAGTCAGCGGGGAGAGGCGAAGCAGGTGCAGCAGGTGTGTTTATTCAATCAGCCGGCACTTACTGAGTGCCTGGTGATGGGGCATGGAGACATAACCTTCCCATCACCGCCTTACATCCTAGGAGGCAAGTGGGCACATGTGGAGGAAAGAACGAGATCACTCACTGCTGTGAGAGAGACTTGAGAGGGAGGCAGCACTAAATCCTAACTAAATTCTGGTTTGGCATGGGAAGGAGGAATTGGGCCTAATTCTTCGGTGGGTGAATCTTGAGCTGGGTCTTCAAGGGCGGGGCTTTAACCAGGTGGTGAAAGGGTAGGGGCAGAGGAGTGACTGCAGGAGTCCTCAAAAAAGTCATTTCATCAGATCTTTGCAGCAACTAGGATCCTCATTTTGTGACTGTCTTGGCATAGCAAATATAGGGGTCTGTGCCTGTTTTTGAAAACAAAGTTTTATTGGAATACAACCACGCCCATTCATTTTCCTATTATATGTGGTTGCTTTCCTGTTATAATCCACAGTGGCATAGTTGTGGCAGAGACAGTATGGCCTGCCAAGCCTCAAATATTTACTCTCTGGTCCTTTGGAGAAAAGGTTTGCCAACCCTTGGCATAACATATTGTTATTCCTTGAAACTCTTTATGGAAAGGACCCACACTGTCAGCAACCAGGCTTTCCTTGCAGGCCTTCGTGGACCTGTTGGTTTATGTTACCATCTGGTGGTTTCTGTTCACTCCATGGTACCATACCTCTAACTCTATAGACTCTAGTTTCCATAATTTCTGGCTCTGGATGTCTGGAACTGGTGTAATGCTTACAGTGTGTGAAAGAAGGGGGGAATTTCTCCGTAATCATCCCTCTAAATGTCTGATTGCCCCGACCCCCAGCTGTTTCAGACTCTGCTGTCTTGGATCCTGTGCTATTTATTTGCTTGGTAAATGTTACCAAGCAAAATCAGAGACAAAAATAGGATAAGTAGTCACTGAAAAGTGCCTCTGTCCTTTGGTGAGGCATTTGTTAGTGGTTTCTGAGGCTGGCTGTCCCCTTACAAGTGAGAAAGGAGGAGAGCTATAGGGAGATGTACCACCTCAAGCCTGCATTTATCTCAAAAACGCAGAGAATGCGTTTCTAGAAGATCCGTGCTTTTGAAATATTGCTTTCTTAGATAGAGTATAAGTGGCATGGAATTATATAACGAATGCCAACTTTTTAAGCACGCACTGTGGTCTGTGGCGAGAGTCAGCTGTTGGGAGTGCCAGACTAGACTTTGCACAAGTATTAGCTTACTTAATAAGAGCTGGATGAAATAATGGTACAGTTATTTCAGTGCTACAGACGGAGAAACAGAGGCTCTGACAAGCTAAGTATCGTCCATGTTCACTACTAAATGACGCTGCCTCCAGTCCATGAGAAGGAGGGTATTGATTTTATGCTGTAGTTATCTAGGTGGAGGGTGGAATGGTGATGAGAACACTGAATCAAGAGGTGAAGAATCTGTTTCAGACTGTCAGAGGAACTAATTTTCAAGGGACAGGTACAATTTCTGTTTTAGCCCCAGCAGCCACCAACATTGAATAACACTGTCAAACAATACTGTAGTTTGGGATCTAATTTCTCATTAGTACTTTGAACAGAAAATTGTCAGCCATAAGTAATTGTGGCATTTTCCAAACGTGTCTGGAAAATACAGTTGGTCCTCAAAGAGAAACATGTAGTTTTAGAGCTGTCCCAGTTTCCAGCTAAAATGATCATTCCTAAACATAAGGCTGATCTTAACTATTCCTTTCTTAGAAGCCTTCAGTGCCCTGCCCTTCCCTTCCCTCAGCTTAAAGTCTTTATCAGGGCAGGGACGCCTGGGCGGCTCTGTCCATTAAGCATCTGACTTTGGCTCAGGTTATGATCTTGTGGTTCATGAGTTCCAGCCCCACAATGGGCTGTCTGCTGTCAGCACAGAGCCCACTTTGGATCCTCTGTCCCCCTCTCTTTTTGCCCCTCCCCCTGCTCGCTCGCTCACTCAATGTCTCTCTCTCTCTCTCTCAAAAATAAACACTTGAAAAATAAATAAAGTCTTTATCAGGGTGCTTGCTTGAAGTCTTTCTGGTTTGGGCCCTGCCTGATTTCCTTTCTGACCACTCAGTACCTCCCATTTCTGCATTCCACTCAGTGTGCGTCCTTGCATTTGGAGCCTGTTCCTTGAACACCATCTCTACCTTGCCCCTTCACCTGGCATACTCCTGCTTCATCTTCCTATCTCCACTAAGATGTCACTAGATCCAGGAAGTCGTCTTTGATCCTAGAGACTGGGGTGGGTGTCCTTCCCTTGGCCCGCCCCAACATAATGTCTATTACACTGTTGTTCAGTGGTTTACTTGTTTGTCTGTGGTCCACCACTAAACAGTAAGCTTTTTAAAGGCGTTCTTTTTTGTTCTGACTCTTGTCATCAAAAGGAATAGGAATCCCCTAGAGCTAGCTAATAGAAAGGGAGTTTATTGTGAGGAAATATTTGAAGCATAAGGAGATCTTTGCAGAAATGTAAGAACCACGTCCAGAAGATGCTGTACCTTGCTGATGTGTCTGGTTGCTTTCTCCTCCTCTGTACTACCGTTCTATTTGCCTATTTTTTGCCAGCTTCTCAGCTCAAGCACATGTCATGAAGGTATTCCTGACCTCAGTTTGCACAGCCTGACATGGCCCTGGTGGTCCCTCCCAATCTCATGGCTTCATCTCCTGCTCTCCACTTGTTTGGTTTCTCTTACCAAGTTGCAAATTTCCAAGCAAACCCTCTGATTGGTGTAGCTCACCCGTTCAGGCTGGGCCACATGCATCATAGGTCTCTGGCCATCCTATAGGTGGGCTGTTCTTGGGCCAGGTCCTCACTGCAGACCAGCTGGACCTATTGGCAGCTGGAGAGCTTCCACAGGTCAGAGCATGGCTTCCTGTTTCTGTTTCCTTCCCTGCCCATTGCTTACAAAGATGGTAGGTTTGTGTCTCATAAACTTCATGGTATCCTTTGTTCTGTTTCATCTTTGCAGATATCATTAATGGAGCTCAAGAAAAATGTGTATTGCCTCCTATGGATGGCTACCCCCACTGCGAGGGGAAAATCAAGGTAAGGCCCAAGTAATGTTTATTCATTCCCTTCACCTTTTTTCTTCACTAACACCCTCTTCCTTCTCCTCCCCTCCCCTCTCTCTAACTCCCCAGCAATACAGATGGCAAGCAAGCCCTTTAAGGGAGTCATCGAAGGGATGCCTCAATTCTGCCAGTTTGGGGCTGTGGCCATGACAACCCTTGTGTGCTTATGCCAACTTCATGGGGTCAGTCCACAATGGCTCTAACTGGTCAGAGTGAAAGAGCCTGGGCCACTTTGGGCTCCTGCTGTGTCTTTGAAGCTGCCTCCCCCTGGCTTTCCCAGCCTCCAGCAGGTGATCCTTCAAGGGCCATTGACAAGGAGCTGCCATTATATAGAGCCCAACTTCCCTCTCCCCCAGTCCCCAGGCCCCCCTGCCACGAGGTCTCCAGATTGTGATTTAAATGTCACATTTGCATTTGCAGCTGAGTAACCTGAGACATTTGGACACTCTTTCACTCTTAGGATTTTTTTTTTTAAAAGTTCTTTTTATATGGCCTGCCCTGAGGGAGACCACAACCCTACTCACTAGTTTTCAGAGAAAAGTCTTGGTTCCAGTGTATGCTTAGGATGGTGAGCGCAAACCCCAGAAGCGTTAACATGGTTCCTCTGTGGGACTCACACATGCCATGCACACCTTGCACGCCTGCTCTCATTCACACTGTCTGTTCCAGGACCTGTCCTGTGGCTTATGCAACTGTAGCTCTCTGGGTGAAAGGGGTTTTGATTAGGCAGTTGCTCTTGATAAAACTCTCCTGGCCACTGCCTGTCCTGGGCTTTACTGCCTGGTGGTCTCACGGCCTTCCTCTACCCTGCACACCTCTGCTAAGGCCCAGCTCAAGCCAGCGTCTACCTGTGAATCATCTGGAAAACTGGGCATCTGTTGTCCTGACCTCAGCTCACTGACAATGAACCTCAGGCCCCAGTCTGAGCCATTCACTTCTCCTTGCCCTTCATAGCCTTCTCTGTCATGGGATGTACAGGGCCACCGAACACGGTCTGCTTGTAGATGTCCTTACCGGGTTCTTGTTGTTTCAGTGGATGAAAGATATGTGGCGCTCGGATCCCTGCTACGCAGACTACGGAGTGGATGGGTCCACCTGCTCTTTCTTTATTTACCTCAGTGAGGTGAGTTGCTTCTTTGGCTTCAGGGTGTGGAAATAAGTGGTGAGCCTGTTGTACAGCCTGAAATTTGTGTATTGTTTTTACATGGTGGACCTGTCGTTCCCTTCTTTAATAGGTTCCCTGCTCTTTAATAGGGTGATTTTTTTTCCCTTGAGAAAAAAAAAAAAACCCGGGCTAATGTAGCTATTTACATTTTCTTTCCTCAGTTAAAAACAATCTAGTAAAATAGGGGCACCCGGATGGCTCAGCTGATTGAGCATCTGACTCTTGGTTTTGTCTCAGGTCATGATCCCAGGGTCATGGGATCAAGCCCCATTGTGGGGCTCCATGCTGAGCCTGCTTGAGATTCTCCCCCTCTCCCCCTGCCCCTCTCCCTTCCTCCCTCTCTCTCTCTCAAAGTAAAAAAATAAAAAAATTTAAAAAAATTAAAAAAATAAAAATAAACAATCTAGTCTAATACATGTAACATAAAATTTGCCATCTTGACCATTAAGTGTATAGGTCAGTGGAATTAAGTATATTCATATTACGATGCAACCATCACCACCATCCACCTTCTGAACACGTCATCCTGCAAACCTGAAACTCTACCCATTAAACAATGACTCCCCATTCCGTCTCCCTCCTGTCCCTGGAAACAACCATTCTAATTTGACTTGTGACTACTCTGCTTGTGACTACTCTCATTATTCATATAATTATACAGTATTTGCCTTTCTGTGAGTGCCTTCTCTACGCATCATGAACTCAAGATTCATCCGTGTCATATTATAGCATATGTTAGGCTTTCCTTCTTTTTTTAAAGCTGAATAATACCACATTATGTTATATACCACATTTTGCTTATCCATTTATCCATTGATGGATATTTGGGTTGCTTCTACCTTCTAGCACTTGTGAATAATGCTGCTATGAACATGGCTGTACATCTCAGTCTTTGAGACCCTGCTTTCGTTTTTTTTTTTGGGTGTATATCCAGAAGTGGAATGGCTGAATCATATGTTAATTCTGTTTTTATTTTATTGAGGAACCACGACACTTCTCCAAAGTGGTTGCTCCATTTACATTCCCACCAGCAAGGCATGAGGCTTCTAGTGTCTTCACATCCTTTCCAGCCCTTGTTGTTTTCTGTTTTTTGAAGTAACCGTGCTAATGGATGTGAAGTGGTAACTCATTGTAGCTTTGGTTTGCATTTTCTTTTAAAAATTTTTAAAGTTTATTTGTTTTGAGAGTGTGTGTGCATGCGAGAGTGTGTGTATGTGTGTGAGTGTGTGTGCAGGGAAGGGGCAAAGAAAGAGGGAGAGAGACAATCTCAAGTAGGCTCCATGCTGTCTGCATAGACTCTGATGCAGGGCTCTATCCCATGAACCATGAAATCATGACCTGAGCTGAAAGGGATGCTCAACCGACTAAGCCACCCAGGCGCCCCTGGTTTGCATTTCATTGATGATCAATGATGTTGAGCATTTTTTCCTGGGCTTTTTGGCTGAGTTAGCAATTTGCTTACAGGCTGAGTTATTTCCAGCCTGAGCTTCTTTTCCATTTCTACCCTTGAATTTAAATTGCAGCTTATTTTCTTTTTTTTAAGTGTTGCAGGACATTTTACAGACCATCTGAAATTTGTCCCAGGCTTTGATGATTCTCATGTGACCCTGGAGGGAGGTGGGGTAGAGTCAGGACCATATGGGGACAAGTACAGGGGAAGAACTGAGTAGGGGATCAAAAGCTGGCTTCCCCTCCACGCTTCATGGACAAAGGCAGCCCGAGGGGCTTGTGAACTGGGTGCTGTCTAATTTCAGAGGATGTGCCCTTGCGTGTGCTATTGCCATAATAACAGCTCCATGATGCTACCACACAAGAAGGAGAATGCCTCCGTTTTGAGCCTAAATGACATAGTCTTTCATGTGGGACTCAGGCACCTCTCTTCTGTGTCACGGGGTGACAGGGAACAGCTTTGGGGGATGGAGGCCAAACCAGTATTGCCACAGGGCCTATGGCCCTGAATTCTGTGCAGTGTGTCTCTTTACTTTATGTCCCTTTCCTTTTTAAGATCCACTGAGACCTTTTTTTCTTTTTTTTTACATGGTCACACCATGGCCACCCCATGAGACTTTTTTTTTTTACATGGTCACACCATGGCCACCCCATGGCCATCATAAGAAGCCTCAGAGCTAATGATAGTTAAAATACCTCTCGGGAATTAAAAGCCCAGAGAGTTGGTTGTGTGATGCTCCTATTAGCAGACTGCCGGCAAATTAATTCTGTAGCATTTGAGCGTGTTTTTGGCTGAGGTGGCCTATGCCCCACCTTCTCATCTCTTTCTCCAGAGGAGTAAGGCGTGGGGTCTTGGGTGAACCTGTGCTCCAGTGAGAAGTCAATTTAGAAGCACCTTTCTAGCCCTGAGGAAAAGGTTCCTCATTCAGTTTAATTTTCAAAAGTTGCCTTCCTCTTTCCACTTGATGGAATTCAGCCAGAGTCCAGCTGTGCTCCCTGATTGACAGGTGGGGCTAATTTCCTGCCTTTCTGAGAGTTTGCATGTTGGGTGTGCTACTGAGTTACAGGTAGAGCATTACCTCCCATGTCAGCCTTCCCTCCATCTCCTGAGCCAGAGCTGGGAAGGTATGGAAGAACAGTCCAGATGGAAAGGGACTGAGATTATTGGTGACCCAGTTCCCTTCCGTTGAAACTGCCATGCAACCCAACTCACAGTGAAGGAAGGATGTCGATAAGGTGAGAGAAAAGTGAGGTTCTGATGAGTGTGGGACAGACTGGGCTGTGCAAAGATGTGATGAATCATATATTCTTTTTTTAACTTTTTTTTTTTTTTTTTTTGAGAGAGTGTAAGTAGGGGAGGGGCAGAGACAGGGGGACAGAGGATCAGGAGTGGGCTCTGCACTGACTGTGGCAAACCTGATGTGGGGCTTGAACTTACGCACCGAGGTATCATGACCGGAGCTCAACCGACTGAGCCACCCAGGCGCCCCAATGTAGTCTTAATACTGGAGCCCAGGTGTTTCATTGCAGAACCTGTAACTATTTTTTCCCTTTCCAAGGTGTGGAATGGTGCTTTATTAACCTTTACCTCACTCTTCTTATGCAGATGATCAGGCTTTTGTTTTTGTTCAGCTGAATTCAGTTCAGTGAGCACTTACTGAACCTCCCTTATATTCATTGAATGTCAGCAATTGGTGAGAAGGAGTTTTCTTGGCACCATGGTATGCATTCATTAAGAGTCTAATGGAAGAGGAAGAATGGAGGCAGGTGGTGGAGCCTGGACAGGGTGGAGAGAATTTCCCTGGGGAGAGAACCAGGAAACCCTTTTAGTTTAAATCTGAAAATAACCTTGGAATTCTGGCCTTTAAAAAAAAAAAAATGTGTTTTATCATAGCATCTTAATAGATATTCTTTAAGAGCTGGAGAAGAATTTCACCACTGTGGCCTCTTGGATGGCAAATACTGCCTTTCAAAAGTAGTAATTTTAATTTTGTCTTTAAAGGATCCTACCGTGAGGATTCCTGAGTGTATATGGGAACATGGTTAGAATAGAGCCGGGCAGATGGATGACGTTCAGTAAACACGGTCGGCATTTTTATGGGTTTTGATATCGTCATTATTTGCGTTCAGTTATGGGGACATTTTATGTGGGAGCTCGATTTTGTTTTATAATTAGAACCAATTTCTGGTTCTAATTCATCATTCTAATTTAATTTTAGATCCTTTGACTTCTGGTAACGTAGAAATTCAGCTATTCCCTGTGACTTCTTCTCTCTGCATATGGCCCTTGTGTTTGCATTGGAGCTGTGAGCTGGCCCTGTGGAAAAACATTGCGTCCCTGCCGTCGTTAATCTGAAATGGCTAGAGGTGGTTTTTAAAGCCAGTTAATTCTGTGCTAGTATTTTAAAAATCCTGGACAGCATCTGGTTTCTGGTCTCGGCTTTTGTTTTGTTTTCCCTCTTGCTTTCTTGAAACCTTCCTTCTTTTTTTTGGTACTTCATTTAACCACATATCATATGCCAGGTTTCTCTTGGAATTGGAAAGACAATTAAGAGAGACATCTTCATTTGATTTGTTTACTTGATCAACAGATGTACCAGTGACTTTTCCTCTTAATCCTTCTTGAAGAGCCAGTTCTGGCTTCTATCTCTGTGTCTAACCTCAGAGCTTTGACAGATAAAAAAAGGACTTGAAGTAACAACGGTCAGTCACCAGTTGAATTGAGGCATTGAGATTCAGCCCAGTCCTAGGAGGTGGCACTCTGCCTTCATTTTTCTTCCCCTGGGTCGTCTCCATGTGCCAACTTCCACTGAATTATGGGTCTGTAAACTTGTGCTTGTACCCTCACCAACTTGCAGTCTACACGTCTTTCTTAGTAAATCCCAGAAAGTGCAACCATCAATATTTCCCCACATTATTCCCACAGATGCTTGCTATGTGTCTGACACTGGGCTAGGGACTGGATGTGGTGGTAAGGAGTTTGGTGTTGCCCTTGTTTGGTAGAAGACATTAGGAGAAGAATGAAACATTACTGAGCCCCACTGTAGGCCAGACACCTCAAATGTACAACCTCACTTAAACCTCTCCCCCGCTCAGAGTAATAGCCAAATCAGAGCGGCTCAGAGAGGTCAAGTGCTTAGTGTTTCTGCACTTGGCATTACTGTTGCCCCTTCATGTCAAAGGAAAACTGAACTCAGGTAAATAAGTGATTTACTACCTTTGACTTTGCATTCACTTCTATGCTCCAAGCCTGTTGTGTTTGAAATATGGCTATTTGAGCTAATTTGAATTAATGAATCTTCATTGCTAGTTTTTGAATACTCAAAATTTTGATACCCTCCCTCAAAAGGAGAAACAGCACTGATTCTCCTGAGGATGTAACTCATGAAAACCAGGTGCTCAGCCATTTCTAGTGGTGACAGTGAATGAATGATTCATTAGGCAGCCTTGCATTTCCAGATCATCGGGCAGTTTATTTTCTGTATCTGTTTTTGCGAGCCATGTAACTATTCCCCTCATAGAGACAAGGCTCTATAAAGTAATTACTCTGTCATTGTTTCAGGTATATTAACTTAGCTCTCTGCAGGGCCTTTTACTGCTAACAGATTTTAGGAAATTTGGAATGAATTTCTTTACCTCTCTTGATATTACATTGATAGATGATGCTGATATACCTGACACCCACACAGTTTTTTTCTTCTCTTTACACAGTTATTCTAGCAACTAGCAACTATCATACCCTTCTAGACTTCTTAATTTGTTTGTGCTGTTTTTTTTTAAACACTTATGTTGCCTTTGCATGTATAGTTGCTCGAAAATAAGCAAATTACCCAGCGATCGATGGCTGGATCTTAGGATTTATACAAGCCTGTTGCTTCAAATGCCAATTTGGGCTGGACTAATGAGTGTGTGTGTATGTGTGTGTATGTAGGTGTGTGAGACTCCTTCATGAAGGAACAAAAGAAGCAATTTCATGCCTTACTCATCAATCTGTGTCTTCTATTTCACGAACAACAGGCAGAAAGGTCTTTGCCTTTTTCTGTTTTCCCTTGGCAATATGTAAAACTAATATTGGCTGAGTATGCTATTAACCTTGAGTTTAAATTCAGCGTACTTAATCCCTTGATTAATGCCAAGATTAATGCCCAACAGCAAAGGTTGAAAGCTTAAATGTTTGTGAATGCGAGCATGAAATGAAATCCTAATAACCAGTACAATGATTTGGATTTATGGGCTGTGTTGGCTGCTAGAGATAACTTAGAAATGGTGTTGCATAGACTAATTTGTCAGAGTGGGCAGCGATGAAGAATTGACTGTTTTGGTTGTGGGAGAAAACCTGAATGAAAAAACATAAGTAACATTTTGGGACAGGTCAGGGAGTTCTTTAAAAATATCACTAGACTGTTGCCTGAGAATACCAACACATACCTTTTAAACGTGTAACCATTTGAGATGGGAAATCCCCTTTCTGTGAGATAATATTTCTTGGCAGTAAAGCAGGTAGCAGAAATTTATGATCTCCTTCTTTCTACTTTTTGAGCTCAGCCTTTACTGGTACCTTTTTCATCCGTGTGTTTTCGCTGCTCTTATTACCTGAATTCTAACGCATCCTTAGAAAATTGATTTTTTTAAAACAGTTCCTGAGTCTACAGCTCAGTGTTTGTCAGTCACCTTAACAGATCTGTTGGTTCTGTGGGCTCAGACTCCCCCACACTCCTCCAGGCTTATCTTCTTGGTGACGCCTCCTGTTGGTAAGTTTCACATACGACATCATTTGTGCTTAGAATTCTTGCTCTGCCTGCTGCCTTAACAAAAATTAGAAGGGAAAATTCCAAGACTGGCAAACCCCACACCAACACCCCTTGGCTCCTTCCTTGAAACCCATGTGTCAGACAGGGCTTCAGTGCAGTCGCCTCCAATTTGTGTTTTGCCAACTTTTCAATACTGTCTCTTGCCATTTCTATTGCATGCCAATAAAATCACTGTAAATTTTTATGTTTTGAACTTTTTTAATGTGGAAAATTTCAAACATACCAAAGAGAAGAGTATAACAAAGTCCCATGTACCTATGACTCAGTTCAGCAGTTGTCAATTCATGGCCAATTTCATTTACTCCCTCCGCTGGTCCATTATTTTGAAGCAAATCCAAAGGTCTTAGGATCTGTGAATGTTTCAAAATGCATCTTTAAGACTCCTTGGAATCCTGAATCTACTCCCAGTGTAACTGATAATAATACCATCTTATATCTAAAATTAACATAATTCCTTAATATCATATAGTCCCAGGTTAGTGTTTGCATTTTCTAGGCAGTCTTGTAAATTAAAGGTTATTTATTTGAACTGGGTTTCAAGCAGTGAGCATACATTAGAATTGTTGGTGTCTCTAAAGTCTCTTTTTAATTTTAGGTTTCCTTCCATCTCTTTCCCCACCCTCTTTTTTTTCTGTTTGTTTTGTTTTTAAGAAACTTCTTCATTTGTCTTAGTTTGTTATACTCTGAATTCTGATGATTACATCCTTGTGTCATTGTATAATCAGGTTCTCTCCCCACTTTATTTCCTGTAAATTGATAGGTAGGTCTGAGACTTGATCAGAGTCAGACTTAATTTTTTTTTTTTTTTTTTTTTTTTGCAAGACTTCTCCATGGATGGTATTGTCTACTTCTCTCAGGAGGCACACAGTGCCCAGTGTCTCTGTTTTTATGATGTTAGCACCTGTTGATGGTTGGCGCCTGGGTTCATTAATTCATTAGGGGTTCCTTCTTAATATACCAGGAATACTTGATGAGGAGAGGTGACCACTCCTCTAGTATGTAGTTGCCAGGAGAGGCGGCTCATATAGGAACCATTGTGTCTCTGTTGGTTTACTAACATCTTCCATTGGGCCAGTATTTTGTTAGTATGCTTTTTGGTTTTATCATTATGAAGTCATTGATTGAAACATATTTGATATGTTCAATCTACTCCAATTATTTTCTTACTGGTTCTCAAACTGCCCTTTCTTTGGCCAATGGGAGCCAATTAATATTGTCTTCTGAATCCTTTTGACATGACTCTGATGGTTTCTAATAGTTTTTATTTATCTAGTATGACAAAACCTTCCAGATTCATCCTACACAATTTCTACCCTAGACCTGAAATTGGCCGTTTCTTCAAGAATCACTCGTTCCTGTTAGTAGGAGAGCACAGTTTGGGTGCCAGAAGCCTTCATTGCTCTCGGGTTTTGCTGGGTGCTGGGGGATATAACAATGAACAGAAAGGTGAACATTCCTCATTAAGGTTATGTTTTATAGGGGAAGACAGCCAAAAGCAAAAGTAAAATATATATCTTTTAGATTGCAATAAGTGCCGTAGAGAAAAATAAAACAGGAGAGGGTACTAAGAAGTGCTTACAAGGAATGATGGTGTCAGTTTTATTTTATTTTTTTAAGGTTTTATTTTTAAGTAATCTCTACAGCCATCGTGGGGCTTGAACTTACAACGCCAAGATCAAGAGTCACATGCTTTACCGACTGATATGAGCCAGGTGCTCTGATGGTGTCAGTTTTAGATAGACCAGTAGGGAAATGCCCTACTGAGAAGATGACAGGATGATATTTGAGCACCAATTTGAAGGAGGTGAGAGAGTAAGAGGTGCACATGTCTGGCAGAGGTGTTAAGTGGGCAGTGGCAACAATAAGTTCAAAGGTCCTGGGGTGACCATCAACATCCATTATTTTTTTTTAATTTTTTTTAACATTTATTTATTTTTTTGAGAGACAGAGAGCATGAGCAGGGGAGGGGCAGAGAGAGAGACACACAGATTCTGAAGCCAGCTCCAGGCTCTGAGCTGTCAGCACAGAGCCCGACGTGGAGCTTGAACTCACCCACCGCAAGATCATGACCTGAGCCGGAGTTGGATGCTTAACGGACTGAGCCACCCAGGCGCCCCTAACATCCATTATTAAAAACAAGTGCGTGGAAATTAATCTCTGGGGAGATTTTTGTCTCTTGTTCACAGAAATAATGGTGTCTGGCATACATATTTATTGAATGAAATATTTTATTTAAAGGCTTTTTTTTTAAAAAAAGGCAATAGAAGTTTTATTTGTTCTGAGTAACTTCTCCCAGCTATCACCTTTCTAACCTTGAGAAAAATGTGAAATTTGTAGCATTGAAAATCTGTTAAAACATTGAGATGTGAAGCCAGGGGTATTTCAAGCACTTATTAACAATTGAAGATAATACTCTTTCATATTAGATGTATGAGGCGTTGCAGGGGTTCAGATTGGACGGTTAGAATGGAATGGACCAGTTTTATTAGAAGGCACAGCTTTTTTTGCCCATGTTTTATTCTCACTGTCACTTTAGCATTATTTGCCTGGAACTATGCCTCAGGCAAAATTGCCTATGAACAGAGAAGAGGAACTCTACCCGCGTTTAGAATGTGACTACTTGTGTAAATTGGGTGCCTTTGGCTATCAAAGTGTAGATGCAGCCCAGTGGGTCCAGTTTGCCACTGGGCCTTGCACAGCAGGAAGCATGCCTGGGGACAGCTGGTTGGTCATAGGAAGCATGTCAGTGCGTCTCCGTGTGGTTGGCTGCAGAGGAATTCATTTGCTGCCTCTCCTGTGTGAAGGAAGATTGATGCTGCTTCTCCTGCAGTGATTTGGGATGGATTTTTGAAACTCTATGACATGCTGTCTTTAGCACCTTACTAGTTTTTGGCATGTGGAATACTTACTGTAGCTTTGGTTTAAGTTCTTACCCTTCCCTAACCACCAGAGAACTATGTTGGATTGCTCAGCCCTTGGCTCCCTCTTGCACATTGGAACTTTTTGCTGAAAACATTCCTGCCTCCCTTGATAGGGGGCAATAGTACCATATTCTAGAAAACACATGAGGCTCCAATGCCTGCCTGGATACAACTACCTATGTTGCCTATAGCTTTCCATCTCCTTCTTCTTCACTGAGATCAGGGGAAAGCCTGTGTCACCTGCCTTGGTTGTATTGTTGGAAGGTTCTCATGAAGTGATGAAAATGGGGAAATGCCACATACGTGGAAAAGCATATCCTCATGAATATCTTTAGTGCTCAAGTCATGTCTTTGAATTATTCACCACTCAAACTGTGAATATAATTTGCACAAGTAGTGAGTGTTTCAAGGGGGAAAAAAAAAAGTAGAGTAAGGACACAGAGTGGCCAAGTATGTGGGTCAGGAAGGCTTCTCTGAAGAGAAGTTAGAGCATAGTGTGGAAGTAAGGGACTGACACATGGAACTCTCTGGAAGGAAGAGTGTTTCAGATGGAAAGAATAGCAAATGCCGAAGTCCTGAGGGTTACCAGGTAAAATACAGGGTACTCAATGATAGTTGAATTTTGGGTAAAGAGTAATTTTTTTAAAACTATAAGTAGGTGACAAAGACGACATAGGACATACTTGTACTTTAAAAAAATTATTATCTGAAATTTTGATTTAACTGGGTATCCTTCCCCCACCCCCACCCCCACCCCCAATATATATACATGAATCTGGCAAGCTGTGTGAGGTAGGAATGTTCTGTTTGGACTTGCCAGGATGGTCTCATGTGTAGAGAAGGGGGAGTGAGGCAGGCACCGTAAGGATTGAGGTGAAATTCTATAGGATCTCAGTATGAATTCTGTGTTTTATTCTAAGTGCAAGGAGAAAGCCACTGAAGGGTTTGAGTTAGCATAGGATGTGATCCAATTTAGGCTTTAAAACAATCACTCTTGCTGTACAGAACAGACGTTGGGGGCAAGAGTTGCCAGCAGGGAGCCATTCCTGCTTTCATTGCTTTTATAGCACTTGCCACACAGTAGGAGCAGAGCAAACTTGTTTTGAAGGATTTTATATAAAAGATTTAGGCAATAATATTTTAACATTGAAGACCGTGCTTGCAGGAGTGTAGGACACAGAGGTCTGGTTTCTGTGCACATCACGTGGGGATGAAGCACATAGGCTTTGGGGCAGGACAGATGGCATATCAGTCCTCAGCTATGGGTCCTTCCTGTTCTGTGTCTTCATCTGGCATGATAAGTGGCCTTTCCCAAGGGATTATTTGAAGACCAAATGAGGTAATCAGGTGCTTATCCTAGTGCTTGGCTCCCAGGAGAGTATAGCTTTTGTTTTTATCCTTTTTTCCCTCGCCTGTCCCCCATACACAACCATTTTGAACAAACAGTATGGCCAAAATATTAATCAGCTCAGGTGTTTCATGCAGAGGACCAGTCTGGAGAGCTAAACCACTTACTGATGTGTAGACATCTTTGACCATTTTCATTGGCATTTTGAAACTTGAGAAAGGGGAGTGAGTGGGGTAGGGAGTGGGATAGAGAAGTCTTTTTTTTTTTTAAGTATGTATCTTAATGAGTAAATTGATTTGATATGTCATCAGTATGACAAATGCATGTATGTATATGTGTGTGCCTATATATGTATAGTCAGTGTATTAAATGAATAGATACATAGTCAACTATATCCTTTGGATATATAACCAACTGACCCCATAGGATGATGTAAAATTATCTTTTCCAGATCTTAGAGTTTAATCAGTCGGATTACAAGAGGTCAGTGGAGCCAACTACTTGATTTTGTAGTTGAGAACACTTAGAACCCAAGTGGTTTAAGGTTATATGCGAGTTGTTGGTAGAGCTGGGCACAGAATTCATTTTGGCTAATTCCACATTCAGGACTCTTTCCCTACTCAGCAGCTATCTGTTCTCCATGAAGGTTGACCTTTAAGGATGGCTGTAATGTGTCCCGGTCAGGGGAGAGGCAGGCCGCATTCGTCACCCACCCCTGCAGCTCACTGGTGAGCTTACCTCTGGAAGTCCCCAACCCCTTGGAGCCTTGATTTCCTCACATGTAACCTGGTGATGGTGCCTGTGTCACAGGGCTCTTCAGGGGTTCAAATGATGTAATGCATGCTAGCTTATTTGTTTTTTTCCCCAGAGACCTTCACTTATTATAAACCTTCAGTAAATGTATGCTTGTATAATGTCATTCCTTTAAAAATTATTCTATTAATAAACATTCATTATAAAAAATCATCGTGTGCAGATTAGCATAAAGAAGAAAATGAAAAGCACCCATAACACCATCATCCAGAGATAAGCTCACCTTTCTTATGCACTTTTCTCATTTAATTTTGATTGCACTTACTATCTGAAAAATACAGCGTGAAATTCTATATGTCAGTGATCCATTAGAGCAAAACACTTCACATTAATCACAAGAGAAGAGGCTGTAACAGTGCCTCATCATTATTCTTTCAGAAGAGTAGAACGTTACTATAAAGAGTTATACCAGTTATGCATAAATACATGCATCTGTGTGTTAAATCTCCTATTAGTTTTTGCTGTAATCTTATTACTTCTTTTCTCTCTTGTAAGATCTAACTCAAGGGGCACCTGGGTGGCTCAGTCGGTTAAGCATCCAACTTTGGCTCAGGTCATGATCTGGCAGTCTGTGAGTTCGAGCCCCAGGTCGGGTTTTGTGTTGACAGCTCAGAGCCTGGAGCCTGCTTCTGATTGGTTTCTCCCTCTCTCTCTCTGCCCCTCCCCTGCTCATTTTCTTTCTCTATCTCTCTCTTTCAAAAGTAAACATTAAAAAAGTAAATATATAAAATCTAACTTGAGTTGTAAATGTATCTACCAGCAATTTCTTTTTTCTTAAGTATAATGAATTGTCCATTCTACTACAGACCTTGAAAGTGAGCGTGACCTACTTGAGCCGTTGAGGGCCTTTGTTTTTATTCACATTGTGTGTGATTAAGCTGCAAAACCTTCTCAGGTCAAAGAATTTTACATCATTGGGAGGGGGCATGTCAAAAATCAAATCAGTTAATTTTGTATCTCCTCATTCCAGAAAGGTGATTTATAGGTCCCTCTCTGTGGAATACATTTTAACATTCCAAATTTCTAGCGTGGTTGGTCTTTTTCTGTTTTTCCTTCCTCTTCATTTTGTGGCCTGAAGATAGTGTGTTAAAAAGATTGGTTCTGTGAAAGGAGTTTGCCTTCAAATTGAAGGTTATTTGAGTAATGGTTTGGCCCCTCTATTGATTTTTGTGTGCCTACTGCCATGAACTCAGGTGGTTTTCAGTTCTTAGACGTGCTGTGGTGACTTGCGGACTATCCTTGGAAATGGGCGTGAGGAAGAGCTCCCCAGTGCCCAGGAGCCAGGCAGGGGTGGGAGTGGACAGTGCCACATCCTGCGTTCCTGCTCCCAGGGCAAATACAAAATCCTGTCCCAGGGAGGGCCCCCAGGGTCACAGTTAGAAAGGTATGGCCAAAGGAATGGGTGGGAAAAGGGAGCAGGCCGATGCAGGCCCTGAGGGTTCTGAGAACAGAAGAGTTCTTAAGAATGGACTAGAAATCATCCACAGCAGGAAAGCGGTGGGCTCATGCTGGGGTCCAGCTTTCTTGGTAGGATGCCCTGCTAGGGGGTTAGACTCCTTAAACGGCCCCAGGTAAATCAGGCAGAAAACAAAATTAGGGATTAGGAGGTTGAGTTATTAGCCTTGAGCAAGATTTTTCCTGAGTGTTATTAATGACACTCTTATTTAGGAAAATGTTGCTCATTTGAAGGCTGTTTGTTTCAGTACTTAGAGTTATTGCCAGTACTGGCTTGCTTCCAATCTTGGTAATCCTCTGAGGTTTCAGGGGGGAAAAAAGTGTTTTTTTTCTCCCCATGGAGAAATAGGTTTATGTATAATTTAATTATTTTGTTGGCCAGTCACCCTATCACTGTGTACAAAAACAGCAACCTTAAAACCCCACTATCTTCATTAGGTGTCAGGATGTTCATGATTGGTTTGTCCTCCATTACGAGTGAACATGTAGCAGAAAGATTCCTTGCTAAAAGCTACAATACACTGACTCCATATTCTGCACTTTCAGGGATGCCCTTGAAGCCTTGCAAAATATTACGCAGTGATTTAGAGTAACAAGAAGTGAGATGGATGATCAGTTTCAAAGAGGAATTAAAGTTTTGAATATTCTGTAGTGAAGTCATATTTCAGAAGATCACCTTGGACAGTATTTTCATCAGAGGGAGTTTTGGAAGGTTCTTTTTAGGACGGAAGAGTGAGGAGGGAATGTGTTCTCCTTTATCAGTATCTCGTCTCGCTAATCCCTCTCCTTTCGGTTGACTTTCTTTATTCATCGTCTTGTTTCATCTTTCCCTATTATGCTATTTGTGGGGAAATTTTTTATCCTGGCGTGTTGCCGTGAACATTTTGTGACTGACTTAGTGTGAGGCTGACTTCAGATCTGTGCTCTGGTTGCTCGTCATCCTTCTTATATGAGGATGAAGCTCTCACAGTGGAAAATGCTAGCTGCGGTCCATTCGAAGCCTTCACGTTGCAAATATGCTTCTAGCAATGTTTTATTTAGTGCATTTACAAAAATTTAATTTGAATTAAATAATTCATTCTGCTCTAAGAATACAAGGTACAGATGTTTGCACTGCTGCTGGGACCAGCTGAGGCTTCATCTGCTTGCAGGCTGCTTTTTGGCTGATTTTGCCTCATTTTTCACATTTGTGGAGCTCCAGATATTGCTTCTCCTGGTGATATTGCTGTAAGGTCTCCGTAATTAGACACGGGCATCCAAGGCAAGCTAGTATTTTCATATTTTATGAGTAGAAGCCCATTTCAGCTTTCCTCCTGGGGAGTCCTTTTGAGTCTCTGAAGTCATTCACAAATATGGTAGAGTCTAATTTTATGCCACAAGAAAAAAAAGAGAATATTGCTCTTTTCCTATCCAGGGATTCCACCCTCCCCCAAGCTTTGTTCCCCTCCACTTACTGCTTTCACTTCATTTGCAGCGGCAGATGGCTTTATGCAAATCACCCAGTTATTTTGGTCATAGTAAAAATCACCTTGCATTAAGAGCAATTTCTAGATTAGGGAAACTGCTGTGTTTATTTGAAAACACACCCGGGGCTGGAGGGCAGACCATCCCGACCGAGCCTGTGTCACTGATCTCCAAGGCAGTGGCCGTACGTGTACCTGCCTGCTCGCTGGCCCTCCGAGTGCCCCCTGCCCACTTGCTCTGTTCCTACAAGTCCATCTCACCAGAGAAAAATTGTAGAAAAAAATACTTTACATGGCTCTTTCTTAGCCATCTTTTAATAATCTCACTGCATATTTGTACGTGGGTAACGTGCCACCTTGGAATTGTATGGCCAGCAAGATTAGTCAGTGCAGTTCTCTTTTTTCTTTTATTAGAAATGGTGATTTTTGCCTACTTTTCTTCCATAACCTTTTTGAAGTAATTTCTGTAAAACCTTTTCCTCTTTCCCCCAACTCTCTCAACTTTTGTGCATTTGACAGAGCAGTCCATCTTCTAGAATGGCTCTCACAAGATTACTGAGGGTTTGTTTTTTTTTTATCCTTTTTCCTTTGATCTCTTTCTCCAATAGTTTTTACCATCTTCTTCCTTGAGATGAGATAGTGTGCAGTGAACAGCCATAAAATGAGGGAAAGCCTTGATCAATTAGCCTTAAACGATCAGCTGCTTTCCTAATTCTGAGATAAAAGATTGAGCTCCGTGCCTAAAATGCCCTGCTGTTTCCTTTCCAGACATGCCACAGCAGATAATGAATCATTCCTGCCTTCCATTCTCATTCCCCTGCAATCTCAGTCTTGTCCCTTTCTGCTGTAAGACCCCCTCTCCTTCTGGTGGAGACACGTGAGGCTTACCCGGTGAAGGAATCAGTCGCTGTGAAGTACTTTGAAGGACAGATGTAAAGTGTGGACTGTGGGCTCCACAAGACCTTTGCTATTATTGTTTCGTCTGAGGGGGCACCTGTCTCTGTACTACTAGCTGAAATCATGAATATTACTAATAGTAGTAATAACCACTTAAATGTAGTGCTCCATGTGCCAGGAAGGGTGTGTGGTGCTTTGTTCATACATGAATTCATTTCCAGGTGAACCAGCATACTTAATGTCTCCGATGTATTTTTCAGGTTGAAAACTGGTGTCCTCATTTACCTTGGAGAGCAAAAAATCCCTATGAAGAAGCTGATCATAATTCATTGGTGAGTTGGGTTGTTGGGAACTAGGCTTACAATGTGGTTCTGATGCTAAGTAATACGTGTGAAGTCTTCTAGAAATGCCAACTGTAACCTGAAATAATGGTAACCTGAAGAACTTGTATCGGCAGGCCTGTGCAAATTTGGATGGTCAAATCAGTTAAGCCGTAGTGTCTGTTTATTGAGCAATTCTCTGAGGGTTCCTGAGTGATATGCTACCCATAGGAATAAGACCTGGTGCCAGATGTGGGGGCGCTGTGTGACCTAACGAAGGTGATGGTTGAAAACAATGTCCACACCTGTGCGAATGCTGAATGACAGTCCGGTGGAAATGAATGTGGAAGTGATGATTTTAGCCTTCAGGGCTTAGGACGGGTGCAAAAAGAGACAGTGTCTTTAGAGCTAAATTCCAAATGATGAGTGTGTTCATAGTAGATCAGGGAGAGGAAGGTGTATCTGATGTGCAGCAGAAAGGTGCACGTGCAAGGGTTGGTTTTCAGGGAGTAGAGCATGGTTCAGTGGACGAGGCCATAGGGGTTTGGATGAAGATGGTTTGGGGAAAGATGAGATTGAGAAGATCACGAGTGACTGTGAAAGGTTTTCTGTGCCACCCCAAAAGCTTAAGTCTTTATTCTTTAAACCAGGGATCAGCGGAGTTTTTCTGTAAAAGACCAGATGGTAGGGGCGCCTGGGTGGCTCAGTCGCTTAAGTGGCCGACTTCGGCTCAGGTCATGATCTCGCGGTCTGTGAGTTCTAGCCCTGCGTCGGGCTCTGTGCTGACAGCTCAGAGCCTGGAGCCTGCTTCGGATTCTGTGTCTCCCTCTCTCTGACCCTCCCCTGTTCATGCTGTGTCTCTCCCTGTCTCAAAAATAAATAAATGTTAAAAAAAATTTTTTTTTTTAAAAAGACCAGATGGTAAATATGTTCATCTTACCAGGCTGTAAGGTCTCTGTTGGAATGGCTTAGTTCTGACCTTGAGTGCAGAGGGCAGCATAGACAGGATATAAATGAGCAGGCATGGCCATGTTCCAGTGGAACTTTAGGTTACCAAAATAGGCAGCAAGGAGGATGAGGATCTGGCCCCCAAGCCACAGTTTGCTGACCCATGCTGTAGACCGTGAGAATCTTGGGAGATGGCTGGGTCAAGGAGGGATCAGGTGAGTTTTGAGAATGAAGTGTGATGACTCCTGAGAGAGGGAGTTAGCATGTTCTACATGTTAGATGAAATAAATACAAGTGTTAATGTTTTTCTGTTATTTCAGTCACTGGTTGTATCCAACTACATTAGAAAAATGTTCTTCCTGGCTTTTAAATTATTCTGTCCTGAATTTTAAATTTTATGTTTTTATTTTTAAATTTTTTTAAATGTTTATTTATTTTTGAGAGAGAGAGAGAGACAGAGTATGAGTGGGGGAGGGGCAGAGAGAGAGGGAGACACAGAATCCGAAGCAGGCTCCAGACTCTGAGCTGTCAGCACAGAGCCTGATGCGGGGCTCAAACTCACGGACCGTGAGATCATGACTTGAGCCGAAGTCGGATGCTTAACCGACTGAGCCACCCAGGTGCCCCCTGAATTTTAAATTTTATTTAGCTGTGGTAGGAAAATGGTATTCCTGGCTTTTAAAGTCCTTAGAAAATAATGAACTTTTGTTTGTTTGGGACTGGGACAAAACTGTAAGATGAGCATTTGTCCCCTGCTTAACTTTATGGACACAAGAAGGCTTTTTGGCACCCCCATAATGCCAACAAGCCTGTTATGAATTGATTTTACTTTTTCCTGGAGTCTGCTGCCTCTCAGTAGATCCAAGGGGTGATAAATTCGGGTGTGGAGAATTTCAAGGTACATCAAGCATACCATTTGTAAAAAAAAATAAAATAAAAAGTCATTGTAATATAACTCAGGGCTTTGCAATGACTGTGCTGCCTTTCTCAATTTCTAATTTTTTAATGATGTCCCTTACAGCATATCAGCAGTCAGGGGCCTTTAATTTGTAATCCTGGAGCCTTAAAGTAAGGCTGTGCAGCAGACAAGCCTCACTTTTCAAGCCCTATATTTAATTGACTATCTCTTTCAAGTTTTCAAATGTCACATCATGACAACTATTATGCTTTCTGACTTTTTATCTTCTGTTCATTTTTTATTAAATTTTTGTTTCTAGGCGGAAATCCGTACAGATTTTAATATTCTCTACAGCATGATGAAAAAGCATGAAGAATTCCGGTGGATGAGACTCCGGATCCGGCGAATGGCTGATGCATGGATCCAAGCAATCAAGTCCCTGGCAGAAAAGCAGAATCTTGAAAAGAGAAAGCGGAAGAAAGTGAGCTTCTGATTAATTCAGTTCAGTTAGATGCCAGTTTTCTTTTAAAATCGGATTTTGCTTGGAAACAAGACTAAGAGGAATGTCATGTCTCCAGTGATATTCCCTCAGGGTGAATCTGCTCAGTGTCTTGTACAGCCATTTTTGGGCTTTCCTCTCCCCAGTTAAAATAATCCTGCTTACCAGGGACCGGCACACATGTTTTTTGGGTGAAGCCAAGCAGGAATCTCTGCCTGTAAGATTTCCCTCTGAACCATCCTGACTGTCTCCTCCTGTGGCATCAGGAGACTTAACCCTCTTGGCTCTACCCAGGTACAGCCTTGGAGAGTGGGCTGTTCCATTATAACAGCAGTCTCCTGTTTGGGGTATTTGTCAGTTCTGGGGTTTGGGCAACTGGTGAGTTCCACTGCTGCTACGTTGGGTTACAGTGGGCTTATGTTCCTGAGAGAGAGAGATGCTGTCAATTAAACTAGAGGCAGTTTGTTTGAAGTTCACCAGGACTTTATTCGAAAACCTCTGGAATAACCCTGAGCGTGAAGGATTTTATACCCTGTTAGTTACAGGTTCAGTGGCCTTGGCTTTAGATTAACTGTTCAGATGACAAACAGCAGAGCAAATTAAACAGTCTTTAGTATCCGCATATAAAAATTAATTAAAAATGACTTTGGTATTCCTAATTTGGCTAATTTGATATCCTCAAGAAAAGGAAATACAGATGAACTTGCGGAACCCCAAGTCATACTTTATTGCTTCCATTTAGATTCCTTGAGTTTATGAGACAGCCGTTCCAAATGTTCAGGTACCAAATAGTCCTCTGTAGAAGAGTATGAGGTCCAAATTCCAGGTGAGCTGTGAGAAATAGAGTATTTTTATATAATCCTATGCAATAATCTCTAGGATATATTGTTGGAGGAATAAATATTAGGTGGAGAAATGTGAACATTATTTTTAAAAGAAGAATTGTATATATCTGTATACCTACAAGTATACGTAAAGTTTTGTACATACGCACACATGACCTATATATAATATTACATTTATGCTTCCTCATATTGTTAAAAATAGAAGGATAAACCATGAAATTAAAAATAAAGGAGATGGATAATGGTGTTGGTTACACAACATTGTAGATGTATTTAATGCCACTCACCTATACACCTAAAAATTATTAAAACGTTAAATTTTGTGTTAGTATATGTTGTACCACAATAAAAAGGGTCAAATATGGGGAAAGAGGGACTAGCATGGAGGCATAGAAACTAGACTTATCTAAACACATCTTACTTTGTAGATTTGGTGCTAGAAGCATTTTACATGGTGTAAAACAAAATTTCACTACAAGAAAACCGTACCTAAAAATTACTAGGAAAAGAAAACATGAACTGACTACATACTCAGTTTTGCAGTAAACACACGGAGAAGGGCTGTTCTTAGTGACTAGAACACAGTCAGTCAGCATTTCTGAAGGAGTATCACAAAGGACCAAAAAACTGCAAAATATTTTAAGAGTTTTACTAATTGTGTAAATTGGTGATGGTGTCGATATTCTAATTGTGAATCCTTTGAGCATATTAGAATAAAGCAAAATACTTATGTTAGTATCCTTGAGAAGTGGGATTTTCAGTGTGGGAGAGAGGAAATAACATATGTAAGGTAATGTTATGTGAAGATCCTGTAATCCTGAGTTTGAAGGGGAAGTACCAGAATGAATTTATGATTTGTTTTATCCTGGAGGAGAAATAAATTTCCAGCTATGTCCATCGAAAAAGGCTATGGACACTGATCAACCAGAGTCCCCTAGGCTCCAGACCTTGAACTTTAGATATCATCTCTACTGGATGGTATAAGAGGTTCTTGGAAAAATTGTTGGTGAAGGTCTGAGATAGAAGTTGTACATGATGAGCTTGGGACACCTGTCATACCAGAGAGCAAAGTAACTCTCCAAGCCTACTAGAACTATGTCAGAAGAACTTAGAAGTCAACTTGAACAGCCTCCCATTGGCAAGAAGGGACAATGTGATAATCCATAAGGATTATAACTACGGTTTATTGAAACACATCAAATATACTTCTATCCATGATTTGATAATGACACCTTTAAAAAATTTCACTGATGGTCTTTAGAGTATGCTAAAGAGCAAATTGGTAATTTAAAAACCGGTAAGTGAAGGGCAAGAGTCAAGTATTTACCAGGCTTTTTCTATGTAAACTGTACTTCAACAGAACCAAATAGTTGATGGAGAGGGGGATGTTTTAGCTAGTAAGTACAGAAGGAGTGATAGAATATGACCATTTTGCGACCCCTGTGGATTAATGCATCTAGTTAGTGATCATCAGTAGCTGCTAACATCACCAGAGACACACGATGTCCCCACTGATGGAAGTACACAGCACTACCGATGCAGTAGTATTGCCAGAAGCATCCAATGTGAGTTTGATCAGGCCTGCAGATCTAATTACTAATTTACTATAAATACAAGGGATGGAAGAGTCTGGTGTATAATCAGCAAAATCCAAAGTGTAAGAGACTCTACTGGAAATACTACCCAGTCCCTTGGACAAATAAATGACAACTCTCCCCACCCCCAAAGGACGGGGTTAAAGAAGCCTAAGATGTAAATGAGACAATTAACAGTTTATGTACTTTATTTGACTTCTGACTCTAAAAACTGCCCTTGGGAGAAAAAAAAAAAAAAAAAAAGGAACAGTTGAGGAAGTATAAACATTAGCCGGAAAATGAATGATATCAAGGAATTAATAATTTTTTAGGGGTGATAGTGATGTTACCGTTATATTTTTAACTGAAGATTTTTTCCTTCTAGAGATACAAACTGAAATATTTGCAGATGAAAGGGTATCTTCTCTAGGATTTGCTTCACCATAAGCTATAGTGGTTGGGAGAAAATGAAGGGTATACATTAAATAAGATTTGCCATAAGTTAATAACTGTGAAATTTATGTGATGAGTATGTTGGAATTGACTACATTGTCATGTCTGATTTGGGATATGTTTGAAATTTTTTATGTTAAAACCTTAAAAATATCCCAACTGTGGGGAAAAAAAAAAACCAATGTTGTTAAAACGATATTTTATTGCTCTGGCTTACTCTCCATTAATTCTGATTCTCCAAATATATCCTTATTTTTCAAAACAGATTGTCCATATCTCCTATTCATAGTCATAGAAAGGGCAGTAGTGACTTTATTTCCTTCCATTTTTGAGGTACTTTCTAGAAAAATGTTATGGCACATTATTTCATTAGAACGTAAACAATACTTTAGAATTTGTTGATTGCTTTTGGTGTGTTACTATGGAGTTTGTACTCGGTTCAGTAGGAATCAATATATGCCTCTCCTTTGTTTTGTTTTTTTCAGGTCCTTGTTCACCTGGGACTCCTGACTAAGGAATCTGGATTTAAGATAGCAGAGACAGCTTTCAGTGGTGGCCCTCTTGGTGAATTAGTTCAGTGGAGTGATTTAATTACATCTCTGTACTTACTGGGCCATGACATTAGGATTTCAGCTTCACTGGCTGAGCTCAAGGAGTAAGGAGATTACTTTTCAATTTTAAAATCAGAATACAAAAAAGAAATTGTAAACTCTTAAAGCCCTCTATTAGTGTGTAATTTCTTGTGGAGGAAAATGAAAGTGATAATTCACTAAACAGGAGATAAGAAGATTATTTTCAGGAGCTAAATACATACACTGTGAAAAAGATAATATGTTTTCATTGTAGCTTCAGGCTCCAGAGGCTTCATAAATGAATGCCAGAAAATTCAAACTAAGGAGCTTATTCTTTGCTATTACAGGTGCTTCCAACATGTGCACCACAAAACATTATTGACTTTCCTAATTCCCTGTCTCTTGCTGAAATTCATACCACTCCCTACTCAACTTCAAGCTTTCTAAATCTTAAAACAGAGCAGATTCCTTTTTTATAATTTAATTTGGGTAGAATGAGTTTCTTGAAAGCTCTGATTCCATCCTTTTTTTCAGTAAAGCCAACTTTCTAGTCTGACTCTGTTCACTCTACCTGGCTTTTCTGTTTCACTGAAACCTACTTCTGGCTTTAGCCCTCTCTTAATCTCTTTTTAGATTGACACAGCTGGCTAGGCAGGAATGCTTATAGCCCCCTTCACTCCTTTTGGATAGCTGCCCACGGAGACTTTCTACCCAACAGCCAAGTGATTGTGTTGCAGTGTCAAATGTTCCAGATGAAATGCCTTGAGAGAACATTCTAGAGCTGGAAGGGTGTTAAAATATATCCCACCCTGCGTCTACTTTATTGTCCAGGATACTGATGCCCGGAGAGGCCACATGTGTTAGGTCCAAAGTCCACACACCTGATACGTGGCAGTGTTGAGGTGAAAGCAATAATATCAGCAAGATGATACAGTGTCATATTTTAAATGAGTTCTATATGCTAAAACCATGATAAGGGCATTAGTTAGTGCAGTGTCAACAGTTATGACAACTGGTAACAGTCAACATTTGTCAAGCACCTACTTTGCATGAGATACTGAGCATTTCATGTATTCTATATTACTCAGCCCTTAGCACAAACTTTTGGAAATAAGTGCCATTGCTTTCTGCATTTCAAAGATGAGGAAACTGAGGTTTTCAAGGTCACGTGGAAAACATGTGAGAGAGCTAGGATTTGAGTTTTATCCTATGACTGTGTTCTCAACCACTGTACTACAATGCTTCTTTCGGATCTAGATCAACCTGAGATCTTCTGAACCCCTAAACACCACCCTTGTCCCTGCCACGTGCTGCCTCCTGCTTACTTTAAAACATGTTGTATACATGACCCATGAAGTAGATGCATTCGTACATTCAGTAGTTGTTCATTAGTGCTCTCTGTGGACTAGTTCTTGCTCTGAGATGTAAGGAGATGACCAGCATGTGTTCAAGGAAATGCCAATCTTTTGGTAATCATAGCTAATATATTATATAATAATTACACTAATTGCACTGTGATTAGTACTAATTGAGGCATGAATGCTAGAATGTAAGCTAAGGGAGTGCAGAAACTGAATATTGCTCACTATGGTGTATGTGGCACCTAGAATAGTGCCTGGCACCCATTGGATGCTCGTGACTATTTACTGAGCAAATGAGAGATGGGGTGAATGAATGAATGAATGGGTGAATAAATGGAGAATGTGGGATCCCTAGGGACAAGTGCTTCCTAGGGAGATCAGAAAAGGCTTAAAAAGGGCCTACCAGGCAGAGACTTAATTTGTTGGTCAAGAAGTCTATAGAGGTCTTTAAACATTGGTGATGGGACCAGATGTGTTTTATTTAAGAAGAGAATTATGGGCACAACATAGAGCAGCGGTTCCTGAATATGCCTGCACATTAGAATCACCTGGGGATCTTTATAGACTCCCAGAGCCCAGACTATGTCCCAGACTAATTAAATCACAATCTTTGGGGATAGGACACAGGCATGAGTATCTTGATGTCTCCAGGTAATGCCAATGTGCAGACAAGTTTGGGAACCCCTAAAGAGACAAGGTGGACCAGGAGTCTACCAACTCTGGCTCAGCGGGCCAAATGCAGTCCTCTGCCTGTTTTTGTTACTAAGTTTCCATGGGAACACAGCCACACAGATGGTTTGTTTACGTATTGCCTAAGACTGCTTTTATTCTATGAGGGCCGAGTTGAGGCAGAGAACATGTGGTCTGCAAAGATGAGAGGATTCACTACCTGGCTGTGTACAGAAGTATTTTCAAATTCTCGGGAAGAAATACACAGCCTCGTAAGGTCAGTAGGCCAGATGACAGGCGAAGGGTGCCTGAAGCAGTGTCAGTGTGGAGCTGCAGAGCAGAGCCCTCCTTTGAAGTAGGACCGCCATAATTCGGTGAAGGACAGTTATGCGGTGTGAGCAGGGATAAAAGGCACCAGTGATGGCTGATGTTTGGGTGAATGGCAGTGTAGTTTGGTTAGCACTTTTTTCTCCCGCATCTGAAGTTGGCATACGATCAGGTACGTGGGTGCTCTCAATGCAAGGGTGGGTTTCTATGGATGGGTGAGGAGATGGGTGGATGGAAGAAAGGGTAGTGAAAAACCATAAACCATGGTGCCAGGTATGTAATACAGTCTACTTGGAAGGAAAATTTGACACAGAAAAAAAAATAGGAAACAATATAAGACAGTATAGAAGTTTATATTGTAGCATCTAGAAATGGACATTTAGGAGGTCAGTATGGTCTGGAGTAATGAGAACAGATTATGTGGGGGAAAGTGAGAGTCACAACTCAACGAGTATCTGATATACATTAGGCACTTTCTACTTAATGCCTCATGTAACCACCCAAAGAATCTCTGACAGGTTGCTATCTTACTGTCTTTTCTGTAACAAATCCTGTTTTGTGGTAGGTTGGGGTTTTTTGTTTGTTTGTTTGTTTGTTTTTGATGAGAAGGAAAGACCCAGAGAAGTTAGTGACTTGTCTGAAATCTCACAGCTGCTAGTGGATTTAGATAGTACAGACAGATTCAGAGCCAGCTCTTCCTTAGTTTCAAAGTGTGTGTGTGTGTGTGCGCGCGCGCGCGCGCTCGCGTGTGCGTGCGCCTCACCGTTTGCTTTTGCCAGAGTCAGAATCTGGACTCTGGATAGGCCTTGATGAGTGGGTAGAATTTGGATAGGCAGCAGATTGGGACAGGCTATGCCATCCTCCCCAACAAAATTCTTGGGAGGTATATTTGGGTATTAATGTTGCTAAGTGTAGTTAGCTTGAAATAAATTATTTTTTTTATGTTTCCTCTCTTGTGCCCTTTTCCTAGAATAATGAAGAAGGTTGTAGGAAACCGATCTGGCTGCCCAACTGTAGGAGACAGAATCGTTGAGCTCATTTATATTGATATTGTGGGACTTGCTCAATTCAAGAAAACTCTTGGACCATCCTGGGTTCACTACCAGTAAGTGCTACATGCTGTCCTAAAGTTTATAGAGCTATTTTATTTTTTATTTTTTTTAACAAGGGTAACATGGTTACAGACAGAAAAAGCTTATCAAATATTATCTTTTGGATAGTGTGGAGCGGGTTTCTCATTCCTAATTGAAATTCAGATTTTCCACAGTGACTTTATACTTTCAAAGGCTATTCATTCTTTTCACTGATTTCTTTGAGAGAACAGAAAGGGTCCAACTTCCTCTTTACCTTCCCTGATGCTCAGCTTACCTCTCTCAGTGTGCCTACACCATTCTCATTTGTTTAAGTAACAATTCGGATAAAACGTGGAAAATGTCACTTCTTGTGCTCCTCAGATTTGAGAGGATGACTCATTTCTCTTCGCCTTTCCCTCATCAGTTGTCATTTTTGGAAGAGAAAGCTGTGAATATGTTGTCTGAATGCTGGGGTCTTGCACTTTTTAGGACAAGACCCCTGCTGAGCATGACTTGAGTGCATGTCTTTATCACTTCAGAGAAGAACCCATTGTTCTCTGCAGTGTGGGAGTGGGGCCATGTTTTTTTGTTTGAAATGATTTTACATCGTGCACAAGCATGGCACTAAATAACAGTGAATTACATAATGAAGTTTACCAATTTTTCCATTTTCTTCCAATCTTTCTAAAAAAGGTTTAGTTTGATGCTACCATACCTCCAGCATGTCTTGTAACACTTACGTGCATTTTTAACAAAATGAGTGTAGCTGTAAGTTTCAGCCTCAGGCAAAGTATCCAGTTTGAATTTAATAATAATTTTTGAAGAAGCAAGCTTTTTTTGTTAGCTTCCACTTACTACAGCTGGTACTGACTTTTATTTATGGTCTCTCAAAGTTTACAATAAACGTAAATAAACATCATATTTTATTTAATGGTGTCAGTGGTACCTAAATTTGGTTAAAAAGCATGATGTTAGTACCACTTGACTGATAGTGAATGTTGATCTATAGTTTAAACCAAATTCCTAAGAAAACATTTGGAAAATCTTTCAATTAGCATGACTTAGAAATTCCTCCATGTGTTTCTTTTTTATTGTTTTTGGGTAAAGAGATGTTTTGATGTGTTCTTCTAACTTAACCAGTAATTGAATCCATAACGACTTGAACTAGGTCTGTTTCAGGTTAGTTTCTAGTTTAACATTATTTATTAACTTTAAGCTTATGTCAGATTGCAAGTCCTTTAGAAATTCAAAAGAAATAAAAAGTCAAAATAGTAGGAATCTTCTCCAAAACACAGTAGAGAAAACACCCATTTTCTGTAGAATTTTCTTGTCAGTAGCTGTAATTTTTCTCACTGGGCGGTGAAATACTCAGTGACAGAGGAAAGGGATTCATTGAGAAGAGATTGTGTATTTTTCATTTTGTTTTGGATATAGTTTCATGAGAAAGCAAAAGCAGAATCTTGGTTTGGGCCAGGATAACACTCTACCTTCCGCACCCCTTTTTTCCTGTTCTTTTTGGTTTTTTCCTTGAAACCTTCATACATCTCAGTTATGTTCTCATCACATTTGTTCTCAGTTATGTGGAAATAACCATCTTTCTTTCTGGTTAATAAGCCATGTAAGTAAATAATCATTTTTTCCCCTTTTTAGCTTCAGTATTAAAAAAAAAAAAAAAAAAAGAAAGAAAAGCAGAGCTCTTGTTCTCTGGCATTTAGCAAATGGCAGGCATCTGGTAGATGTGCAAAAGGAACAAGACCTTACGGGCATCTCTAGACTCACATATCCTCACCATTAAGAAGGGCTGTTGGGATGGAAAAGTGTCCTCAGTGGTAGTGTTTAGGTCAATTAAAAAGGACTGTTTCATTATTAAAATGGTTACCACTGATGGGTATTTGAAACTTGTTGGATGAGAAGGGACCATCTCAGAGGGGTTTTATGGAAGGGTGTAATATTTATCTTCCTTTTCTTTAATTAATTATCTACATTAGTGATACTAGCTGGCAGGAGGTCTGTTAGGACTTTGGCCCTGCGGTCTTTGCTATGTGATGAAGGTAAGATTTCATCCAAAGACCAAACAGGTCCTCTAGAAAGTTACTTGCCCATTTCTTTCCCTTTTGAAGATTAGATATTTTCAAGACTGTCTGAATTCATCTTTGTGGATGGTAGATGGTATGAATTCCCTTAAATCCATTAACTCTGATCTTTCATTTAGGAGCAAACCTTGAGTCCTGTTGATCTTGGAAAAATACTTTTTTTTTAATTTTTAATTTTTTTAATGTTTATTTATTTTTGAGAGAGAGACAGAATGTGAGTGGGTTAGGGGCAGACAGAGAGAGAGGGAGACACAGAATTCGAAGCAGGCTCCAGGCTCTGAGCTGTCAGCACAGAGCCCAACGCGGGGCTCGAACCCACGAGCTATGAGATCATGACCTGAGCCAAAGTTGGACGCTCAACCGACTGAGCCACCCAGGCATTCAGAAAAATATTTGTAAATTCTGTCCAGTTTATGTGGGGACCCAGGAAATTCAGTTAAACCTGTTTGCAATGCCTACATGCAACTAGTATACCTAGGGACTGCAAAACTCATAACTATTTTGCTTCATATGAGTTTTTAGCTGACATTGAGGACACACAGGAAAGTGAAACACAAATAGTACAAGATATACCATGGGTTTTTTTTGCTTTATTTTAGAGAGAGAATGTGAGTGGGGGAGAGGGGTAGAGGGAAAGAAAGAATCCCAAGCAGGCTCCACGCTCAGTGAAGAGCTCAGTGAGGCTCGATCCCATGACCCTGGGATCATGACCTAAGCTGAAATCAAGACTTGAACATTCAACTGACTGAGCCAGCCAGGCGCCCCAAGATAAACCATATTTTACATCAAACTCCAAAGTAGAAAGTAGGTCCTGCCAAGGAAGTTGTGAGCGTCCATCTTATAGTAGTGTGGCTTGCAGCTAAGAGAATGTTCCAGGAGTCATTTGGCATTACTGCAGCGATTCCTGTTAGAAGGAGGCCAGCTGCCTCGGGCAGCAAGGCAAATATCTTTTTAAGTCATCGGGCTGTTCCTGATGCTTCAAACACACAAAAGGCATTAGAGGAACTACATAAATATTAACAGCACAAACCCAGTTCCAAACACACAGCTGTAGAATGTGATCGAAGAAGGAAAACTATAATGTTAAAGCTTCTCTGCCGTACACAGAGATCATTCCCCTGCCTCTGGTTTATGAAACAAACCCAGGTCAGCTAAAAAAAATGGATGATTCCCAAATCAAAGCTTAAGTATAAGGATGTAGAATTACCAGTTTCTCAGACATTCAATCATTCATTCTATGGCTTTCTGCTGGGAAGAAGCCAAACATCAATAGCACTGTGTCTAAGTCTGGGCTTGCAGGCATTAGGCTCCTACCAGTCCTCTTTACTCATCAGGGTTCATCTTAATGATCCAAATTCACAATAAAACCAATAAAACACAAAGTTAAAATAACAAGCCAAAACTAGAGAGGAATATACCCTGCTAGAGTCGATTGCAAATGAGTAGAAGTAGCCAAAGCCTTCAAGACAAAGGTTTCTCATGATAAGGGTGACCTGTTCCTCCCCACTGTGCCTGCACAGAGCACTGTAATCTTTGAGTCCCAGCCCTGGCCCTTCGACAGGAGCTGAGCAGCTCCATCTGTCAGTGTGTGTCCCTCTGTGTCCTACTCTTCTCCAACGATCTTCTACAGAGCAAGCACTGTCATCCCTGCTGTTTTCTGAATGATGCCATCTTTCACAGAAGAAAATGCACTGGTTTCAACCAGTGGCTTTTGTATCTTATTTAAAAAAATAAGTTAAAGGGTTAATTAATGTTAGAAGTTTAAATTTTAAAAAGGGATTTTTATATAAATTTTTTAATGTTTATTTTGAGAGAGAGAGAGAGAAAGCGAGCATGTGTGATGGAGCTTGTGGGAGGGGGAGAGAGAGAATCCCAAGTAGGCTCCATGCTGTCAGTGCAGAGCCCAATGCAGGGCTTGATCTCATAAACCATAAGATCATGATTGGAGCTGAAATCAATAGTTGGATGCTTAACCAACTGAGCCACCCAAGTGTCCTTTCTTTTCTTTCTTTTTTTTTTTTTTTTTTTGTTTTTTACATAAAAGTTTTTATATTAAAAAATATGTAAGTTAAGGAATGGGAATCTTTTATTAAGAGTAAAGGAAGTTCCCGAGCTATTCAGAGAATGGGGAAAACACACACTGGTCAGTTCTTGGGTCCCTAGCTTTCTTTTTCCTGTACTGTGGGCTTCCATTTCTGTCCACTTCTTGGCTGCCAGGCTGAAGATGCGTTCTTTGTGATATTGTGAAAATTGTCAGTGTAATGGTAGCATGTTCCTTGAGAGCCACACAGGAATCAAAAATAAGGAAACATTTTGTATGGTCGGCTTGTATTTCCTTCTGCCCTCTTCCTTTTCCTCCCTTCCTTGTCTAAACAAATGGTGGTGATCTCTGATGAGAAAATTCTCACACTAAAGTGGCAGTCTACTCTTGATTTTTCTGGAAAATCCAATCTGATGTTTGCATTTTATTTTTCTGAACCACACAGTGATGTAAAAGAAAAAAAAAGTTGAGAGAATGCCTTCATAATAGTGAGAAAAGGAAGAAATAAACGGAATCTGATACTTAGAACTCACTTGCTATTATCTGATTCTAAAATGTGGGTTTTAAAATTTATTTGCTTTTATGTTTATTGGTCCATTAATAGCCATCCAGAAGTTTTGCGGATGTATAACCACAGAAAACAGAGCTATTTTTATTGGCCAGGCACAAGCTAAATTTACATTAATGTTTTGAGAATCAGTAATGAAATGAATGTAAGCAAATTCAGTAAATTCTGTTTCAGCATCAATTCCTTTCTTGGGATTGGGATTGGTCACTCTCTGAGTACTCTAAAGCAGTGATCGGTAGGCTCTTTCTGTAAAGGGCCATGTAGTAAATATTTTAGGCTTTGCTGGCCACATGGTCTCTGTGGCAACTACTGAAGTTAACTGTTAGTGAGTAAAAGTAGTCATAGACCATAGGTGAACAATTAGGCATGGCTATGTTCAAAGAAAACTTCATTTTTGAACACTGAAAATTGAATTTCATCTAATTTTCATGTCACAAAAGACTGCTTTAAAAATTTTTTTGACATAAAGATCTTACAATAAGTGGTAGAGCAGATTGGGCTGACCAAATTTGAACACTTTGCTGAAAAAGCCAATGAAACATCTTCAATTTCACTTCTTCAGGCTCTGGAAGAAAAGGGTAATGTTCTGTTACCGTTAAATACTTGTAATCAACACTGCCTATTGAGTGAGATTCTAAATTCTACCTAAAATTAAATACTCTTATTAATTGATGAAAATGATAAGTGACTGTTGAAAGAGATAAGGTATGCCACGTGCTTTCTGGAGACTAAAACTTCTCTCTTAGTCTGTCTGGGCTGTCGTAACAAAATGCCACAGTCTGAGTGGCTTAGAAATAACATTTATTGCTCACGGTTCTGGAAGCTGAAGTCCAAGATCAGGGTGCTGGCGTAGTTGAGTGAGGCTCTCCTTCATCCACATCTCAGACTTCTTGCTGTGTCCTCAACTGCTGGAAGGGACAGGGGAACTCTTTGGGATCTCTTTTAAGAACAGATCCCATTCATGAGGGCTCCACCTTCATGACCTAATCACCCCCAGAGCCCCACCTACCAGTACCATCACCTTTGGGGACTAGGATTTCAACATAAGAATTTGGGTGGAGGGACACAAATATTCAGACCAAAGCCACTTCTAAAAATGGTAATTCTTTGTTTCTTCAACAACTGCTCATTAGGTACCATGATATGCTCAGCCTTAGCTAGGGGTACAGTAGGGACCATGGCAGTCTACAATGCCAGCTATCGTGGGACTTTTTATTTTGCTGGTATCTGAGCAATCTTCTGTAACTAGTCCACTAACCTGAAGCAGATGGGATCTGCTTGTAATGGTTTGGGCTCAGAAGTCACACATGGCGATGTTTGGTATATGTATTCTGGAGTCTCTCACTGCCTGCCCAGTAGGGTTTCTGATTAAAAGTATTTACTAGGCCACCCCATGGGCTCAGTCGGTTAAGCGCCCAATTTCAGCTCAGGTCACGATCTCATGGTTTGTGAGCTCCAGCCCCACATTGGGCTCTCTGCTGTCGTTGTGAAACCTACTTGAGACCCTGTCTCCTCTCTTTCTCTCTGCCTCTCCCCCACCCATACACAGGCACTATTTCTCTTTCTCAAAAATAAATAAACATTGGGGCGCCTGGGTGGCGCAGTCGGTTAAGCGTCCGACTTCAGCCAGGTCACCATCTCGCGGTCCGTGAGTTCGAGCCCCGCGTCAGGCTCTGGGCTGATGGCTCGGAGCCTGGAGCCTGTTTCCGATTCTGTGTCTCCCTCTCTCTCTGCCCCTCCCCCGTTCATGCTCTGTCTCTCTCTGTCCCAAAAATAAATAAAAAATGTTGAAAAAAATAAAAATAAAAATAAAAATAAAAACATTTAAAAAATAAATAAATAAACATTAAAAACAATTAAAAAGTGTTTGTCCATTTTTGGCTGTCCCTGCAGGAAGGGTTAGAACTTTTAACTTCGAAACTTCGGGGTCAAGGTTGTAGTTTTATCCACATTGCTTTTTCCTTTTAGGTGCATGCTCCGAGTCCTGGACTCATTTGGCACGGAGCCAGAGTTCAACCATGCTAACTATGCCCAGTCTAAAGGCCACAAGACGCCCTGGGGCAAATGGAATCTGAACCCACAGCAGTTTTATACCATGTTCCGTGAGTATTCATGCCTTACCTCGGCTTTTCAGAATGCCACCGAAGACAAATGGGAAAAGAAACTAGATGGCCATGTATTTTGGGTTATGATTTCCCAGGGCTCTTAGCTGTAGGAATGTGTGCTGTGGAGTCTTTCCCTTGGGGGTAACTGGTTTTTTTTTGTTTGTTTGTTTGTTTAATTGGAATTGAAAGGTCATGTGAGCATTTTGTGAAAAGCCTTAGAAATTTTCTAGAGGAAAAAAATGTTCAACATGAAGTATCACTGGAAACCATTTGGGAAAGTACTTCGTGTGGACTCTGGACTGGCAGCCACTAAACACAGTTCATTCCACTTGGTGCTGCATAGGGTCCCCTTAATTACTGATGAGGAATGAGGTCTTTCGTGTAGATACACTTTCCAAAAAAATAAGTCTTAATTATTTAAGCATCAAACCTTATAAAGAAAAAAAGTCAGCTTTTTTTTTTAAGTGAAACTATTTTAAGCTCAGTTTCATACTTAATCAGCTTCTTAAGTACAGTCCCCACAATGAAATCTCACTTTCTCTTGCTCACAAGGTGTCATTGTTGCCAAGAGCGGTGATAATTTTAGGAGGTGTTAAATGGACACCTAAAAAATGATGTCCTAACTGACCCCAGCAGTAGGTATCTGCGTTTTTCTGTTTCCATATTGTTCCTTTCCCACTTTTACCATTTTTTACTGCTGCTATCAATTTATCACCTCTAGCCTCATTACATTTTTAATTAGCTGAAGACTGTGGAGGAAAATCCCAAATTTGATAGTGATCATGCCAAAAATAAGTTTATGGTTGAAGTCCGCATACCTTGGTGATGAGATGAAGTCCTATTCTAGAAATGAAAGGTCACGTGAGTAAAACATCAGTTCATTTGGATGCTCAGAGTGGAGAATTCACATTTTCCAAAATTATCAGAATGATTTTAATCCAGAGATTTTCATCCTGGAGTTAGCATGTGATCTGTGAATCTCTTTGCTTTGCTAAGACCCAAGGGACCCGTGGCCTAGTTTTTCCCTGTGTGGTTGCCCCTCCCCTTTGTCTGCAGTCACCTGAAGATGACCTTTTTCTCAGTTTCACTAAACATCACGAAGAACACATTGGACTCATGCTTGCAATGTGAGGTGTGAGACCGAAGAGTTAAGAAGGGTTATGGCAATTGGGAGATTGTGATTTAAAAATCAGCTCATGGCCAAGCATTTTCTTTAGCCCGGAAGGATTTGTGAGAGCATGTTACATACATGGTGAACATGATAATTGTCCCTGGAGTTAGATCATCCTGCTATTGCAGCCTGTCCTGGAGCACAGTTTAGGGGATATACTAATATATGGCATGTTGGATGTCAGATGGCTGGCCAGTACAGTAAGGCATGATTGGAGTTAGCCTTTGGTTTGACTTTGTTGTGTAACTTTGAGGGGCTGGGATGAGGTGGTACAAAATAACATAAGATGTGATCCAGTGATTTTCATCAAATCAAATGTTAGTTGTGTCTAAAATGGCCAGACTTGCCTGAATGATATGCTATGTGTATGCCCTCCACAAGATGGTGTTGCCCGTATCCAGGAAATAGAAATAGGAAGTGTTCCAGAAAGTATAAAGTTCTCTTTTACAATGTTGAAATTCAGAGTCCTAACTACCTGTTTTATTCTCCGTGAATGGAGGATTTCAGCAATGTTGGTTGACTGAGTTGAAAGGAATTCACTGCTTAAAATTAAAATGAAAACATAGATTAATTCCCATTTACCTGGGAAGGGGATGAATTTCCTAAGTGACTCAGAATTCAGCAGGAATCGGGGAAAACGGATACATTTGATGACCTTTGAAAAAAAAAGTAAAAACCTGTGGGGCAAAAACATAAGCAAATTCTATCTTGGAGGGTTGTATTCTTTAATATATAAAGAGCTTCTAAAAACTGAAGAAAAAGTGGTGTGATGCAATTGGAAAATGGACAAAGGCCATTACTTGTTTAGAGGAAAAAGAAGCTTATTGCTCCAAACATTTGAAAACACATTACCCTCACTCATCATAAAGAGAAATGCATATTTTAACTTCACCAAGACACCATGTCCCAAGGATCAGGTTGTCCAGAATCCAAAAGTTGGCAGCATAGCTATTCCAGTGGTGAGGGTCTGTCTTTTCCCACCCTGCTAGTGAGCATGGTACTAACTGGGGGACTGTAGTTGTCACAATTTAGCAAAACTACCAATACATCTTTCCTTTGACTGAGCAGGTCATATCTAAGAGTCTATCCCAGAGATAAGTGAGCAAAAATTAAAAATGGTGTGGCATAGGTCATTTATTGTGGCACTATTTGTAATAGGCAAAGACTGGAAATAACCCAGATGTTTTTAATAGGGGACTGAGTGAATGACATGGTCCACTGATAGAGGGAAGCAATGTGAAACTGTAAAGAGAACTGAGGGCAGATGGGGCGCCAGTGTGGCTCAGTCGGTCAAGCATCTGATTCTTGATTTTGGCTCAGGTCATGATCTCACGGTTCATGATTTTGAGCCCTGCATCCAACTCTGCATTGACAGTGAAGAGCCTGCTTGGGATCCCCTCTCTCCCTCTCTCTCTCTGCCCCACCCCTGCTTACACTCTCACCCTCTCTCTCAAAATAAATAAATAAATAAACTTAAAAAAAAAAAAAAAAAGCAGTGAGGGCAGTCCCCACTGTCTGGGGAGATGACTGGGATACTTGATGTGATAAAACCAAAATGCAAGGCAGCTTCTCAACCTGTTCCCTTCTGTCTAAGAAGGCAGTGTGTGCGTACATTAGTGTGTATGGATTTGCCTGTACTTTTGAAGGAAATTATGCAAGGATAAATAACAAGCCGATGAAAATGACTTCCCTTGGAGGAAAGGTGTGCAGGATCAGGGATAGAAAGTAGATGTTTTTGTAATGTACCTTATTTTGACTTTGCAACCATGTAAATGTTTTATGTAATTAAAAAAAAATCATTCACTAAAAACTGAAAACAGATTGAAAACATGAAACAGGCCCAGTGTTCTATCAGATGAGTGTGAGTGTCCCACACAGAGAAAATAATTACTTCAGGAGTGACTTTTAAAGCTCAGTCTTTGGTCCATACATTCATAATGGGAAATACTTAAATTGATATTTGAAACCTTTGCAGGTATACTCTAAGAGCCGCAATTTTCAGGATATGAGATCAGGGGGAATATTTAAAGAATTTAAGTAAAGACTGTATAATCTTCAGCTTAAGTAGGAAGTATCAATATAAACTCATTCTTTATCTTTAAGAAGGAAACGTTTCCTAGTTCTGTACTTTGAAAAGGATCAAGAGTAAAGACAACCCAGTAGTATGGAATATCCTTGGTGCTCAGACTGGGAACCCTTAAATACCTTTCCCACTACAAGGAACCTCGTACTCAGATAAATAGCTGACCCCAGGCCTAGCGCGGGAAGCTTTCATAATGGGACATGTCGACATGCCAGAAAGCAAGGAAACTGGGATGGAGTCAAAACGATGGCAGAGTCAAAGATGGGGTAGTTTGAGAATCACAAAGAACAGCTACAGAGGACTGCAGTCAAACCGGTGACAGATACTCCATGAGTCCAGGATGATCCTCCAAACAAGAAAACCCACAAAATCAATCTGTCCCCCTTTCAAAGTTGCCAGGGCACCACTTCAGTACTCTGTAAAATAAAGGGAAAGAATCCAACTTTGATGCTGCCTTTCTAGGACAAATTGTACTTGAAGATAATCAAAGAGCTGATGAAAGAAAATTGTTAATCATGAAGAAATCACAGCTAATAAATGCCAAAGGAATAAAGAATTGGAAAATCAGCATTTTGGGGGCACCTGGGTGGCTCAGTCAAGTCAGTTAAGTGTCTGACTCTTGATTCCAGCTCAGGTTGAGCCCTGTATCCAGCTCTGCACTGAGAGCACAGAGCCTGCTTGGATTCCCTCTCTGCCTCTCCTTCTGCCCTTCCCCTGCCTGCACTCTCTCTATTTCTCTCAAAATAAATAAACTTTAAAAAAAATCAGCGGGTGTTTGGGTGGCTTAGTCGGTTAAGTGTCCGACTTTAGCTCAGGTCATGATCTCATGGTTCACAAGTTTGAGCCCCATGTTGGACTCGGTGCTCACAGCTCAGAGCCTGGAGCCTGCTTCAAATTGTGTCTCCCTTTCTCTCTGCCCCTCCCCCACTCATGCTCTGTCTGTCTCTCTCTCTCTCAAAAATAAACATTAAAAATTTTTTTAAATAAACTTAAAAATATAATCATTTTGGTAGTCCTGAAGAGACAGTGGAGCAAGGCAGGAGTCGTCTGTGGTTGCTTCAGCCATCACATTACAGGTTGATGGCAAGCTTTCTCATGGATGACACTGTCTTAAATGGAGGAAATAGGGACATGAAGAAGGAAATTAAGCAGTTTGAGACCTTTATCATGTTGTGATGTGTCTGGGCTGGAGAAGTGACACAAAACAGTGACTCCCAAAGCCTGCCCACAGAGAACTCGAGTGCCTCCTCAAGAGGGGGTCCCATTCTTTCCATGTGTCAAAAGGGTGGATCCGGTCTACCGTAGTCATCCCCACAGAATCCATTCCCTCACCTTCCGGATAAATGTGGCTATTCTAGTGGTCTGAAGGGGAAGACTGTTGCTTTGAACATGAGGAAGTGTCAAGTTATATTTATGTATTGTTAATTTTTTTTAATGCGACAAATTTACTAGCGTTTACTGTGTGGGTCGATAGTAGGCATTGTGTAGTTGAGGTATAAATCTGCACATGTATTACAGGTGCACTAGATGGTGCTCTGCTGGTAAGTTGCAAAATGGAAAGTGTGGCTCCGCAGAAATAGTGTTCCACTTGTAGAAGTCTGTTGTCTTTCCAGTCCGGCTGTTGTGTGACCAGATTTAGCAGTGTTCGGGCACGTGTGGAGTGCAGAGGGAGGCTGGGGAAGCTGGTCAGAAAGGACCCAGAGGAGGATAAAAAAAGAAAAGTCACCATTGCTGACATGTCTGGAGGATCAGTGACCTGAGGTTGTCCTGACCAGAGCGCTTTTGCTTTTAAACATTCAGAGCACACGTCTTGCTTTAAAGCAGCTTCTATTTCTGCTCTAACTCATCTCCTCCCTAAATTGGTGGAGTTTTTACAAGTTGAAAAACCTGATTTTTCTTGTTTGCCCCAGATCTCAGAATTTCATGGAAACTGTTCTCTTTGTGTATTCGGTTTGCATTAGGGCATTTTTGTGCGTGTCATCAAAGACCATTCTGGACGCCTCCCTGAGTGGCTTCTACACGGACCAACTGAGTGGTCAGACAACACTGAGTCCTTTCGGCTACATGTACTGAGTGATGATTTTTTCCAAGAAGCTGCAAAGTCTGGTGGTTCCTCCCTCACGGCGGGCCCCTCGTGCTTGCACTCACCTCTTGTCCACGCTCCAGGTGGCCTGTGGGCTGGGCACTAAGGCCATCTCTTGCCCCACAGTGAGATCTTGAGAGCTCAACTTGGTTTGGGCTATTCCTGATCAGAGACTACAGTGCCCTCCCTATGCCCTTCTCTCTCCACCTCCGTACCCCTCCCTGGATGCTGGCCCCAGTCCCCCTCACAGCCCGCTGGTCTCTGAAGATGCCCCCCCAGATGCCTCCTCACTCTTGCTTCCTTCAAATCACTCTGAGAGCAAAACTGTATTTTTTTTTCCTTGAAGAGTCTATTTAAAAGACTTCCCCTATCATCCCAGTTAAATTGAAGACAAAGGTAACCCAATTTCAAAAACAGAAAAGGCCTCCCCTGATGGAAAAAGGCCCCCCATACCCTAATATAAGCATTATTTTATTTTTCGTAGGTATATTTTTACGTAGTTTTAAATACATAATGAAATTCTGTATCTCCTTTTTTCCCCCTTCACTTAAGAGATCATAATATTTTTCAAGGTTCTGCTTTTAAAATCACAATTTCCAAGGCTGTTTTATAGTCCATCAAGTGACTAGCTCCTAATTTGTACCTATTTGGGGAAACTTTTGTTGTTTCTTGTTGAAAATTAACTACTTTCTCTGGGCTTGACAGGGACTTGGCTTGACCCTATATTTAGGCATTATTTCAGTCAGCAGTCTGTGCTCTAAGGTACATACTGCTTTTTCTAAACTCCTAAAGGCTGTCTTTTATTTTTCTCAGTTCCTGACAAGGTGTATTGTACCTCAGTAAATGAATGCAAGCCATTTTCCCGTCCCATTTCCAAGAGAAAATAAAGCCCTGAAGTTGACGACTTATACCTGGAGTTACCCGTACTTGGATAGCTGTCATTACCTGCATGACACCCTCTTCCACAGCTTCATCTGACTTATGTAAAAACATCATCAGTGGTGAAACATCTTTATCTGAGTTGTGTTTCTTCCTCCCCTTCCCTGGAGACGATAGCTGAAAGTAGAAATAGCAGTGATGACCAGATTCCTCACCCCCAGTCTCAGGCAAGTTTGTCCCAGACATCCCATCATTGGAAAATTTCAGTAACATCCAACTGTCCGCTGAACAACCTCACCGTTCATGTCACCATCAGAGAACATTTTCTGTTCCCTACACAAAATCCGTTTGTATTGGTTTATTTTTAATTAATTAGTGAATTAATGTTTTGAGAGCCTGCAACATTTCGGCTGTCATTCACAATCTGAAGACACCAATTTGGCTTCTGGGTGCTCACATTGTGCACTTGCAGTCAGGGCTGGGGAGTATTCAGCATTTCTCCATACATGTAGAAGTTTGGGGCAGAAAAGACAGGGAGCTGTCATGGAGTTAAGTGAAGAGGAGGCTGGGATTCTGGAGGCATTAGTTGAGAGCCTTCCCATTTCACCTCCACCCCTCTCCTTTCTTTACACCATCTGGCCTGTCTCATGCTGTTCACCTCCTCTTGGCTTTTATGCATCTTCCAGGGTTTCACGTTTTCTCTGACATGCACATTGCGTGTGTGTTCCTGGGTCTGGAAGCCCCTAGCCCTTACCCCCAACACATACACCCTTGCTTATCCTTCAGGGAAGCGTCCTGTCCTCCAGAAAACCTTCTCTCCCTGAGCCAGGCACTGCTGCTCTACGATTCTTGCACCTGTGTTCCAGCCCCAATTCCTACCTTGTGAGCCCCATAAGCGTACTCACTGCTTAGTCCTCCATACCTAAAGTGGTAAACATCACTGGTGATAAATAATTGTTGAATGAAGAATAAAAAGACTCCCATTTTCCCCAACTACAGAATGGCACTAATGAAAACATAAGTTAGATCATGACACCAAGATGCTCACAAAGACATGGCATCTTACTGTAGGGAAAGACCAGTCATCCCAGTGGCCTCAAGGCACCAGTACCTGTCTGGCCTTGTCTCTTACTCCATGTCTTCTTCCTCACTGCTCTGTAGCCCCCTACCCTGTGCCTTAGGTGGGCCAGGCACGCTTCTACCCCTGGACCCTTGGATTAGCTATTCCATCTTCCGAACATTCTTCCTTTAGACTTCTATGTCTCTTTCTTGAGGTTTTTAACTCAAATGTCACTGCAGTAAGACCAACCCTGAGTCCCCCTCTTTTAAATACAACTTCTTTTTCGCCCCATTTCCTGTGCCCCTTCCCTGCTTTATTTTCCATGTATTACCAGGCAACATTTATGCTTCACTTTTTTTTTTTTTTTTTTTTTCCCTGCCCTGGAATCTGAGACATATAATAGAGCTTTTTGTCTGTTTGGTTCATTGCTGAAACTCCCAATACCTTGAAGAATCCTGGCTTCTGGTAGGCATTTATAAAATAGTAATTGAGTTAAATTAAATTGAACAATATTGCCTGTTCCGTTTTAGTCCATGCAACAAGGTAAGGAAGAGTGAGATGTGTTATACAAACTTAAAATTACAGAAGCTTCTCTGTTGAAACTGCATTGTACACCTGAAACTAATGTAACATTGCATGCCAGTGATACCTCCCCCTCCAAAATAGGTTAAAAAAAAAAAAAAAAAAAAAAAAAAAAAAAAACAAAAACCTTACAAAAGTTTCTTAGGGCCAGTGGCTTCGAGTTGCTCTCTTTTCTTCCCATGGAATTTGTTCATGTGGTTGGGATTTCCAGAGTTCATTTCATACTCTTCTTGTCGTTGACATTCTAACTCTGAATTTCTCCCAGAATTTGGGGCTCACGGTCACGTTTATTTGCATGATCCAGTTGAAATAGTGGCTTGTAGACCAAAAAATTCTGCCTGACAAAACAGGACTTAAAGAAATGAGCCACTTTCCCTTCTTGCAAATGATAAACCTGTTGGCTTCAGCTGAGATCAGTTGCTTCCATATACAATTTTATTTTTAGGGCCTGACAAGCCAAAGAGTTGTTTGTGATTCAAACTGCCTTTTGGCCTTTGACTTCGATCAGGAGGACTCTTGTCTTTTATTTCTGTGCAGACCGGTGAGTGATAGCATCAGGCTTACAGTTCCTTTGTCTGAGTCTCAGCCTTCAGGAGCGATGTTCTTCTGAGGAGTCCATTCCCTCCTAAATTGCTTTTTGACACTTGAGAAATTTGCTCTCCTGTGCCTTTGTCAACAGTTCAGGTGCCCATCATTTCAGCCCAGCTGTACATAATAGTTTCCCTAGCTTGCATCCTGACCTCTCCTCTCTCTCCCTCTCCCTCTCCCTCTCCCGCTCTCGCTCTCACTCTCTCTTTCTTTCTTTCTTTCTTTCTTTCTTTCTTTCTCTCTCTGAGCTCATCATCACCACCATTTGAAGAAATTCAGTTTTGGTAAAATTTGAAGTATAACATCACTAGCTGTGTAGTTTTTTTTTAAAAGCAGGTAACTTCTGGGGTGATGTGACTGCATTTTTCAGTAAAGTTTTTTCTATGATGCCAGTTACATCATCAGGATCTGCACCAACATTCTGAATGGCAGTCAGTATTCTTACCCTCTTTGTTAACAAAGTCTTCAAATATACAAAAAGAGTGAAAGAAGTGTACAAAAGAAACCCATGGCCTAGACTCCACAATTAACAGTTTTCTTTACTTGTTCTGTGACCTATCAATCCATATGTCTCCCTTCTCTCTATTCATCAGTCCGCACTTTTTTTTTTTTTTTTTTTTTGATGCATAAAAGAAAATCCATAGGTGTTCAGCATATCATTAACTAGACTGGTCACCAAACCAATTGTTTTTCTTTTTTTTTTTTTTTTATTTTTTTATTTTATTTTTTATTTTTTTTTAATTTTTTTTTTTCAATGTTTGTTTTTTTTTTTATTTATTTTTGGGACAGAGAGAGACAGAGCATGAACGGGGGAGGGGCAGAGAGAGAGGGAGACACAGAATCGGAAACAGGCTCCAGGCTCCGAGCCATCAGCCCAGAGCCTGATGCGGGGCTCTAACTCACGGACCGCGAGATCGTGACCTGGCTGAAGTCGGACGCTTAACCGACTGCGCCACCCAGGCGCCCCTGTTTTTCTTTTTTTATCTGTAACATTGCATTATTTTACTCTTTGTGTCCCCAAATGAATGTAAGCTCAGTAAAGGGAGCTTCATTTATGCTGGTTTTATTCACTGGTCTATGCTCAATTCTGCCCAAGTTGTTTTCTGGCTCATAGTGAGTACTCAACAAATGTGCTGCTGATGAATGAGTTGATAGTACTTAGAAACCTGTGATATTAAAATTTTACAACTCTGCATCACTCATTTGTTTCCCTTCTTCCCACCGTCAACTTTGTGACCTAGATTCAAAGATAAGTTAGTTTATCAATTAAAAAAATATTTATTGAACACCTGTCAGTAGGCATGAACTAGGTTCTGGAATAGAGTGATAAGCCGCCGTGGCAAATGGTTAATTCCACGAAGAACAGGCTTTAGTTTTGGAACTTTTGTGCAAAGAGCCTGGTGCTGGGAATAGTTTAGGCATGACCTCTGATGTTTGTTAATGTAGATCAACCTACAAGAGTCTGTCACACCAGTTAATTAAGCATTCCCCGTTGACTTAGTCGTGTGTGCTAAAGATATTTGCTCAATTCCTACTATGCTCTGGGAGTCGGCATAAGACATGGTTCAGCCTCAAAGAGCATGCACTCTGTCATGGGAGATATTAACGTGTGAACGGGGCTGTAAGTCTTCCTGGACTAAGAGGAGGGCTACTTACCTCAGTGTCAGGAAGTTAAGGAATCCGTCAACTAGGAGGTGGAGGGAGCTGAGCCTTCAAGGGAGGAGGAGGTAAAAGACACACCAGACATGTGCCAGCACAAGACAAGATGGAGAACATGCATTGCAAACCCCAAGTAGGTCATCAGAGAGCAGAAGTATCAGAGGGTGACCTGAAATGAAGCTGGGATGACAGGTAGATTGGCCCGTGCTTCATCTGGAAGGCGGTGAAGATTTTTAGCCAGAAACTGCCACAGTTACATGATTGTTGCAAAGAATATTGTGTTATTACAGATGATGTATTGGAACAGGGAGCAGGGAAGGAGGAAGGGCAAAGCTGACGGTACAGAGACCACTCAGAAATCCACTGCAGAAGTTAGAAGAGCGAGGGACACCTGGGTGGCTCGGTCAGTTGAGTGTCCAACTCTTGATTTTGGCTCAGGTCATGGTCCCAGGGTTGTGGGATCGAGCCCCGCATTGGGCTCCATGCTGAGCGCAGAGCCTGCTTAAAATTCCTCTCTCCCTCTCTCCTGCTCTGCCCCCTCTGTCCTGCTTGCTTGTGTGTGCTCTCTCTCTCTCTAAAAAGAAATAAAGAGCTACAAGAGTGTGATCATCTACAATACTAGTTGATTTCAAGTTGGAAACATCCTAAACATCTTGTAGGATGTATTAGTCTGGATTTCTGTCTTGTCAACTTGGTCACAAGGGTTCGTTGGCTCTTGTCCCTGGGAATTGTTGAAACCAGCTTTAGGTTGAGCTGGATTTGGGCTTGGAGGATATCTTTATTTTCTCCCTCTCTTGGCTTTGCCTTTCTCTGGATTCACTGGCTTCATTCTCACATGGGCACACAGATAACATCTGCAGCTCTAGACTTCCACCGTGTCTGCTTGGTGATTGAAGTAGCTGACTTGTCTTGGAGCAGCTGTGATACGTGGGACTTGGATCACACACCTATCTTTTAAAATGAGCCATAGTCACGTAGAGTCTTCTGTATTATGTGTCTATCCTTGGAGGCATGGGGCATGGAGACAGCCAAGGGGTCAGGACTGGCGGCACTCCAACCACCTAAATAAAACAGAATTGCATGACTTGGGGTAAGTGTGGTTCTATAAAGCGATCTGGCAGACCAGAACCATGGGGCATCCCAGCTGATGGAAAGAGTTCATGCCCTGAAATACTATACTAATTTAACAATCAGTGATGAGCTGTGGGTATTAACCCACAAAGATGCCTATGGTGCATTTGCAAGTGAGTAAGAGTAGGTATAGTAAGATCCAGTTTTGATTTTAGGATAAAAAAAGTCATAAGTATAGGGGAAAAATCCACCAATGGTAGTTATTTCTAGGTGGTAAGGTGATGGATGGCATCTTTTATTCTTACATCTTTTTCTGTGGTTTACAGTAGAAAGTTTTACACAGAGGCTATGTCTCTGTTATAATCAGGAAAACCTAAATAGTCATTTCGACGAGGCCAAAACAAAACAAAAAACTTCCCTGTTACAGAAGTCCTGACAAGAATCAAGGTCAGAACTAAGAGTGGTGCAGAGGAGGAAGAGGGTTGAGATTTTCGAGCAAGTGAACATCATCAGGACTTGGTAAGGGCTGAGGGAAGAGCCCAGGGTGGGTCTGTAGTTTCTGCCCTTGGCGACCTGCTGGTGTGGGAGTCCCCAACGCGGAAGCACCAGCTGTGGTTAAAGGCCAGCACAGCAACTTTTAAAACGAATATTTGCACATTTTAGTGCAAGTGCTTAGGACTTAGTGGTGGAAAGACAGACTTCAGAGATGTAGGCACTGAAAGAAGGGTCGATTTGACTGAATACAGTTTTTTTAAGGTTATTTATTTGAGAGAGAGTGTGCTCACGCACACACATAAGTGGGCTAAGGGCGGAGAGAGAGAGAATCCCAAACGGATTCCCGAAACAGATTCAGCACCAAGCCCAATGTGGGGCTCAAACTAACAAACGAGGAGATCATGACTTGAGCTGAAATCAAGAGTTGGGTGCTTTAACCAACTGAGCCCCTGACCAAATAAAATTCTTGAATTAAATTTGAAATGAGGATGTTGTTTATTATTGCTTGGTAGGAATAAATGCCTCATTTATTAAGTAGTTGGCAAACTGTGAGGGCAGAGACTCCTCTTGGTGTTGTCGTCTCTCAACACCTCGCATTTAACCTGGTTTTTTACAGAGTGCTCTAAAATGGTTGTTGTTGAATGAATTATCAAGCTAACCTCCCCATAGTTCTTAGAAGAAATCATCGCTGTGATCTGCTTAGGAAGCCCATCAGGCTGATTTGTAATCATTTGTAAATAGGTGTTTCCAAAGTACTTAAAATAATGCTTTTCTTAAAAAAAGAAAATACTTGTTCTGAGTTATTTTAAGGCCACTGTTAATGTTTAGCAAATCCCCTTCTGTTTGTCACATGTAAAAAATCAGCTTGGTCCCACAAATATGTAGCATAAGTCACTCAAGAAACTGGGGTAATCTTAGCTACATTTTTTCCCCTTGGGTCTTTTCGTGTGTATTTTGGTCTACCTTGTAGCATTATTTTCCTCAGAAGCGTGTTTACCACTGTAGACAGAGCCCAGAAAATAAAATATTTGGACCACGAGGCTGTATGTTAAAATGTTTTAAGGAGCTTGGGCTCTGAGACCAGCTGGTGTGGCTCTGAATCCCAATGTGTAATTTCCTTGCGTGCAGACTTGGGTAGTTGAAGTATCTCCCCCCATTTTCTCATGTGTACAAACAAGTTAAAAGATTGTCATGAAGATGAAATGAAACAGTCACTGTAAAGCACTTAGCACAGGACACCGCACATAGACAGTACTCAAATCTTAGCCATTTAAAACAAAGTCACATTTGTTCACCACCTGGGATGAGTAATTTCCAAAAGTGCAGGATTTCCTGTATCCCACTTATGACGAAAAGTTTTTTTAACATTTATTTATTTGCGTGTGTGAGAGAGAGAGAGTGTGAGAGAGATAGAGTGTGAAGAGGGGAGGGGCGGAGAGAGAGGGAGACACAGAATCTGAAGCAGGCTCCAGGCTCTGAGCTGACAGCACAGAGCCCAATGCGGGGCTCGAACCCACGAACCAGATCATGACCTGAGCTGAAGTCGGATGCTCAACCAACTGAGCCACCCCGGTGCCCCTATGATGAAATTTTTAAAATTTACCTTGACATGTAAATACTTTCTCTTTGAAACCCTCCCACCACAGCTAAATTCTCTATTCCCATCTTCAGGCAGAGCAAAAGACAAAGCTTGGGATGAAGTTGGATCTCCACAGAAAGGTCATTTCGGAGAGCTTCAGTCTCTCTTGATGACTTTTGACTTATTATTAACTGATTTTAGGAATATGTGTGTTGAGACCATGGCCCTCAGGGACGATGTCACCAGGCAGGTACCCAGCTGCTGGCCAGCTCCTTGGAAGGGAGCCACATCAGGGCCTGTAGCTACTTCTGAATCACCGGCTAGGCAGGTTGCAGCTGCATGACCCCTCCTGGCCCCCTTGCCCGGTGTCCTGTGGCAGGTTCGGCGTTCCCTGGGAAGATTCATGGGAGGTCTGACCAGCGCCAGTGAAATGTGGCCGTGCCATTGATAGGTGCAGCCTTGAGTCTTCTCCACGGTCCTTACCAGCGCTTACAGGCCGCCCATCCCCAGCTAACACCTCCAGACCAGAGAGAGGAGTCAAAATAAAGGGTTGGCGTGAAAACTCAGAGAAGAGCATGTCTCTGTAATTGTTCATACAATGTCAAAATTGATTTAGTACCAAATGACAGTCGTAAAGCAGTCGTAAAGAGCCCACTGTTTCTCACAAGTTTTTTAAATAGGTTGTTGGCTCTCTCACCCTCACTGTTTAAGCCATAAGCTATGGGAATTTTTGACGCAAAAATACATACATGTATGAGTTATTCTTTTCTTTTTTGGGCTTTGATGATTTTATTTTTGACTCTACCTTAGTATGTTATATTTTTTCACCTTTTGAGTTGTTTCAGATGATAGATTCAAAATTCACTCTTTTAATGAAGTGCCCATATAGGGACTGGATAACTGAATTTCAGAGAAGATTACATAAAGCATGGAGGTTTAGTCACCATATACATTTTCTGAAGGTAAAAAACACAGACTCAAAGTTTAGACAGTTTTTATTTCAGAATTTTGACAGCTAGAAGTTTCACAAAGAGATGTTTTAAGCTGCATTACTGACCTTTTGAATGTGCTGTGCTCTCTTCCCCACCCTCATCCTCCTTCAAAGCCCCTCACCACCAGCTCCTCAAAGAGAAAGAAAAGGCAACCATTGCCCCTTGTTGACAGTAGAATTTATTCACTCATTTACTTTCCAGCCAACTGCAGCCGTTGCCGTCGCCTCTGGGCACTTGTTCAAGAACACAGAAATGAAATAACAGATTGGCCAGACCGAACACAACTCCCCAGTCACAACCCTATTATCTCCTCATTCTGTCACCCCCATTAGGCAGAAGCCTGGGAGACTAGATGGTGATAACACAGTATTTACGCAGCTCGTTCATGTCCACAGTTCACGGCTTTCCGCTGGCGTTCCCTCATTCGTCTGTGTGCGGGGCAGAGGAGAGTGAGGCCTGGGGCTTTAGGTTCCTAGGTCTTTGCACAGGCCTCCCCCTGCCCATTGTAAAGGGTTTCTGTGCAGGTCCCCTGCCTGGGAAAGAGCTCCTGCAGCCTGAGGAAACCGGAGTAAGACAAGGGGGCCAACCGGCTCCGTGTGCTTAACCACCTCCCTGGGGAAGGAGTGTGATCAAAGCCATACGTACCCCGCATTGTGTGGATTTGCCTGAATATTAAGTGTCTCTCCATTTAGGGTATTTATAGCCGCTCTATTCAGGTCAGAATCAAGCAGAGCAGTTGCTTTATTTAATATTATGGGGCCTCTGCAGGGTCATTTCCTGAAAAACACATTTCTCTGGGCAGAATGTGTAGCAGAGGAGGGTCTCTGTTTCGACTACAGAGAATTGTTTTCTGATTGTTGCCTTCCAGTGAAATTCCTCTTAAAACGATAGGCACAAGAGACCAGTGTTGGAGGGAGGTGTGGGGTTGCTTCCCCACTGGATCAAGTGTTGAACTAGAGAAGTTTGAGAACTCATGTGAAAAGTGATCCAGAGGAAGATGCCTTGCTCTTCCAAGATAGTCTGTCTTGTAGACGAGACACTGCTCCTTGTGGTGGTTGGCTTCTCAGGGTGGCTTACATCCCAGTAAGTTTCACCTTTCTTTCTGTCTTCATTCCCTCCATCTGTTCAGTGTAGTTCCATAAGGACATCTCCCGTTAGTGAGTAATTCTTAGGGGAGGCGTTGATTGGTTTGGCCCCCAGCTCCCTTTTTACCCAGCTGGCATGAGATCACATGGCATGGGGCTGCCAACAGTGGCCTCACCCCTATGAGAACCCTTGATTCAACCCTGCTCTGGCCATTTGTTGGTAAAGCCAGGAAGGCAACATTTCTGTCAGGAGATAGCGGGCCTTGTGCTAAGGAAATAGGAAGGAGGAGAGCACACAGCAGAATGCTTTTCAGACAGATGTATTTTATAGGCGGGGGTGGCGGGAGAAAAAGGCAGGATTTGGTTCAGGTTAATCCATTCTGGAGAGAATTCTTATGTGAAGGTTCTGCTAGGAATATGTGGGAGTAGGTAATCCCCTGCCTCCCCCTTCCCAGGTTAAGAAATAGAACAGGGTAAAATGAAAACATCTAATTATGTGCAAGATGGTTTATCTCAAATTTGTGATTGTTGCTTCTTCTTGCTGATTAAATCCTAACTGCCCTGTCCTTTCCTTTCCACATCAGCTCATACCCCAGACAACAGCTTTCTGGGATTTGTGGTTGAGCAGCATCTAAACTCCAGCGATATCCACCACATTAACGAAATCAAAAGGCAGAACCAGTCCCTTGTGTATGGCAAAGTGGATAGCTTCTGGAAGGTGAGTCGGTCTGTGTGTGTGTGTCTCTCTCTCTGCCTCTGAAAAGAAGCTTGTTGGGTAATTTAATTTAACTTTGATCCAGGGAGTAATCAAGCCAAGTGCCCAGGGCTTAATGGGATCTGCTTAGAAGTGAACAAGACTATGCAAGGATTTGGCGGTTCAGCATGTGGGTATCTAATAAAGGCTGTATCTGCTCGTTTGCACAGTGGCTGCACAGAAAACCCCTCCACTCTTTGTTGGAAGTGACATGTTACAGCTTCTTTCACATCCTGTACTTGCTTCTAAAAGCGAGGGTCCTGCAAGGGCTGGATATCTTTCTGGAGCAAGGCATTGCACGGAGAGCTCCCGTACCAGGTGACTCTGCCTGTGCCTTTTGGGACATGGTGTGTGAAGCTAGAGCAGTGCTCTCTGCCTGGGGGAGTGCAGTGGTCTTCTCATGCCCTCTTAGCTGTGGGCAGCACCAACTACCCGGGAAGGGAAAACACCTGCCAGGGCTGACTACAGGCACTTTCCTCTGAGGGATCTCGGGCGAGGCCACATCCTTGGCTATAGCCTGAGCCAGGTTTTCCAAAATCACTGGACCTGGGGACCTCCTGGATGATTTCCAGAGTCCATCTGGGAGAGGTACAATAGGAGAGGAGCTGGACGAGAGAGTGTGATCTGTTGACATGACTTCCAAACCTTTTTATATGCAAAGTCTTCCTGTGTATGCCACTGCCATAATTTTGATTGAGGACATGTTTGTATAGGACACAACAGTCTCCAGAACTTCAAAACATGACTCTTCCTAAACATAAAAGCTATCACTTTCCAGAATGATCAGGGACTGTGGTCTCTTGTTGTGTCTCTTGTATTGAGGAAGTTGGAAATCTGACCACTGAGTGAGCACAAGTGGTGTATGGGGTAAAGAACTCCCTGCTGTTGATTTTCTGACCCCATGTTCAGAAAAGGAAACGCCTTGCTGTCCTCTCTTCAGTTCTCTGATGCTAATGATACCAAAGGGACAGTTAAATCAGCCTATTTCCAGGGAAACTGATTTAATTCCAGGTAACTGTCTTTGCTGTAAACAACTAGAATTCTCCCTTAGTTTAGTACTGTGATCCTCATCGGGGGACACTTTCACCCCCAAGGGACACTTGGCAGTGTCTGGAGACCATTTTGGTTGCCGTGACTGAGGGAGGTGCCATTGGCTTCTGGGAGATAGAGGTCAGGGATGCTGCTGACAGGGCACAGGACAGCCCCACAACAGAATTACCCGGCACAAAATATCAGCAGTGCTGAGGCTAAGAAACCTGAGCTGGTAAATAAGATTTATTTCTTACATCCATTATTTCGCATTTTCTCCTCTTGAGTAAAATAAAATCACGCAAGACTAAATGGTTATTTAAGACGTTCCCATGCACTTAGACATCTTTGCTTCCTTTGCATCAAAACCTGCCCTGTGTCAGCAGTTTTCAGCTGACTTTCAGCCAAAGAGGTTAAAAAGGACACTTTGGGTGTTGTCATTCTCAGCTCAGTTGTGAAGTGAGTGAATCATGGCACTGGGTTTAGGAAGACATGGGCTCTTTAAAAAAAAAGCGTCACTCCTTTCTCTCCTCCACACCTGCTCAAAGGAAATAGTTTGCATGTCTTTTGCAATTGACCTTGCAATTATATCACTTCTGTTTTGGAACCAAGTGCAGCTTCCTTTTAGGTGCCTCTGGCAGTTTTTCAGTTTCCCTAGAAAAACAAAATAATACATTTGTTCTGAAAGCTTTTTGATCACCTTTTTTGGGATAAAGGAATATTTGACTCTAAAAGAATGATTTTGTTGATGCCAGTCAGAATCCCAGAAGTGTTAGCTGTGTTGGCCCAAGGGATTTGTGGCATGATTTGGAAATCCTTCTGAAACTCCACAAATGACCCAACCTTCCTCTTACTATGAGTCATCCAAGTATTAAAAATGGGTGAGTGGCAGTGTGTCTAAATTAGTCTTCGAATACCTCAAATCTGGGATGTTAACTTCACTTTTATAGATTATTGCCCAATGCTCTTTCTTTTTAATGTTTATGTATTTTGAAGGGGGGCGAGGAGGGAGGGAGGCGGGTGGGTGGGTGGGAGCGGGGAGGGGTGGAGAGAGAATCCCAAGCAGGTCTACGCTGTCAGTGCAGAACCTGTCACAGGGTTTGATCTCATGAACTATGAGATTATGACCTGAGCCGAAATCAAGAATCAGATGCTCAACCATCGAAGGCCACCCAGGCACCCCTATTGCCCAGTATTCTTGGATGAGAAAAGGCCCAAAAGATGAAAAATGTGGTGAGGTTTTTACATCAATTCAGGACATCTCAAACTTTTGAACACAATACAGTGTGTGAGAATTGTTACTTTTAACAAGACATCCCCGTCCTCATAGTGGCTAGTGAGTGTGCACAGAATACAGACGTACCTTAAGTGTGATGTTAGTGCATCCACATTTCCAGGGTTGCATTCATCACTGCCTTTAGCCTGCAGGAAGTATTATATATTGTTTTTCCTAATCCATGCCCAGTCTCTCCCCACCCAATCTCCTTTGTTTCTAATCTCTTTGGGAAGAGGGGTGACCTGTGTCCTGGGAGGCTGAGGATTTTAGGGGGGGATGTGGACAGGTACATGTTTGAAGTCAACCATCTCGGGATGTCCTCCTTCTCCCTCAGATTCTAAGACTCACTGAAATTCTGAATATATCTGCTGTGCCTTCAATCCTGTTGTATGTCCTCCCCTCTTTTGAGGGAATCTGCCTAGCTGCTGGGACACTTGAGTGGGGGATGCCACCACATGCCCTCTCCACCCTTGGCTCAATGGCTCAGTGGGTTGTCCTCTGACCCAAGGCAGCCCAGCACACTGGTGTTTGGCAGCCATGATTCTGGCTCAGAAAGCCAAGCTGGACCCAGGAGATTCTTCCCTTGGCATTGGAAAAAAGAGGGGACCATGAGCCACACGGACAGGAATCAAAAGGACATGTCCAGAGTTGTGATCAGGCTGAGGCAGAAGCTTCCCAAGAGTGCAGTAATTAGGAAGTGGGACCGATTTGGAAACAGGATGCTGTTGAGAGAATGATGGAACAGAACCCCAGGGAGGAGAGGTACCACCCTGAGAGAGGTGGGGTGCTCTGGAGGAGCCAGGAAGGAAGAAGAACAGACAGAAACCACCCATGCAATGTGCAGAGAAAGAGAAAGTAGCTGCCAGAGTTCCTCAAAGCTTTTTTTTTTTTTTTTTTTGTAGATCATATATCCCTTTATCACGCTCTGTTCCCTTGCAGTATCCTAAGGGGTTTCTGTTCCTTAGAGTCATATGTAGGATAGCTACTAAATATTTGTCTTCCCTGCGTTGCAAATGCTTATGAAGAAACATAATTTGTTAAATATAGAGGCTAAGAAGGAGTGGGCTACCTCTTAAGCTCCCCCCAGTTCTGCCTGAAATTGATGGCAGACGGACCTGTGGTCTTATCCTGATGTTACGGTACATAGTAGAGAGGTGGGAGGGGACCTTGCTGCCAGAATGCCAAAGGCACCCACTTAGGAAGCATCACTAAGCAGCCAAGACCCTTAGCACCACATGAGACTGCTAACAGCTTAATCCCAAGTACAGATATCTGTCTTAGCCCAGGAACCTATGGGTCTGAGTTCTTGATGTCTTCCTCTGGGGCATCCTCTGATCAATCTGATCACTGGCATCCACTAACACGTGCCTAGAAGAGAAGTCTACCCAGTGTGGTGGCCAGATTCAAGGCCCCTCAACATCCTATTACCAAAGTCATTAGGGAATGAAAATTGGTTGATTTTGTAAAAATAAGACATTTAAAACATTGTGGAAATTAATATTAATTGCTGTCTTGCTTAGCTGTATTATTTATTTCCATATTTCTTTAAAAATACTATCCTGAGGGGCGCTGGGTGGCTCAGTCAGTTAAGCATCCGACTTTGGCTCAAGTCATGATCTCATGGTCCATGAGTTCGAGCCCCGTGTCGGGCTCTGTGCAGACAGTTCAGAGCCTGGAGCCTGCTTCGGATTCTGTGTCTCCCTCTCTCTCTGACCCTCCCCCATTCATGCTCTGTCTCTCTCTGTCTCAAAAATAAATAAACATTAAAAAAATAAAAAATAAATAAAAATAGTATCCTGAGCCTAACTGAATCTTGTATTGATGACGCAGGGTCAGCATTTTACATAGTTGTGATCCCACCTTCGTGTTCTCATTACTTACCGATGTATCATTGCTGTGAAAGTAAGTGTCTTAAAGGTCTTGCTTTGAGCACCTCAGGGGAATAAGCACAGCCTCTGAACAACCAGCCAGGGCAGCTTGTGAGGTAATTAACTGCTTTGAGCCTTAGGTTCCTGGTCTGTGAAATGGGTATGATAACACTACCACATAGAGCAGGGCTTCTGGGATGTACTCTTGCATATGAATCACCCAGCATCTTGTTAAAATGCCCGTTCAGACTCAGACCTTCAGGGCCCCAGGGGTGTTTCTCACAAGCACCCAGGTGCTGTTGATGAAAATGCATTTCAGATAGCATGGCCTTGGGGGTGTTGGGGATTGTGTGAGGTCCCTGGCCCTGACTAGCTGGCCAACCAGTGAATAAATAATTCCTTTTTCCTCTTTCCTTTAGCTTTCCTGCTGTATTTGTCAGGCTGCCAGCTGTCACACTACTTCTCACTACTGTTAGCACCTGATTACAGTGACCTACCCTCCCCCCCCCCCCCATCCACCCAACCCACCCAGTCTCATTTCCCACTAGCACATTTGTGGAACCTGGTCCTTTAGAATGGGGTAAACCTGTGGTAAGCTGTGGGCCCTGAGAGGAAGTGAGAGGCGTGGTGTCATCTGCTGTCCTGCTTTGTAGCATCTGTGCCTGCTGGGCCGTATTGCGTAGTGGTCAAGGACACAGGCTCGAGCCGGATCGCTGGGTTCAAGTTCTGCCTCTTTCATCAGCTGCTTGATCAGGAGCAAGTTCTTAACTTCACTTGGCCTCTTTTCTCAGATGATAATAGGGTTTCTATAGCGATTAAATGACTTCATATTTGCAAAATGCTTGGAACAGGGTTTGGCACACAGTGAGTCCACACAGTGATATTATGAATAGCACTACTGGGCCAGATAGAAGACATAGAGGGAATTGATGGGAGTATAAGATGGAGAATAGAGCCTGTGAGGAACAGGTAAATACAAGACTGTCCAAAGATACTCAGATTCCATTTTTTATAAATACTTTCTCATGTTTATTTATTTCTTTTGAGAGAGAGAAAGAGAGAGGGCACAAGCATGGGAGGGGCAGACAGAGAGAGAGAGAGGGAGAATCCGAAGCAGGCTCCATACTGTCAGTGCAGAGCCCAACGTGTGGCTCGATCTCCTGAACTGTGTGGTCACGACCGGAGCTGAATTCAAGAGCCAGACCCTTAACTGACTGAACCCCCACTTTCCAGTTTTTTTAAACTATGTCAGTGGTTGGCAACCTCTGGCTCTCTAGCCAAATCTGGGCCTCTACCTATTTCTGTAAATAAAGTCTTACTGGAGCACAGCTACACCTGTTTGTTGTCTATGGCTGCTTTTGCACCCAAATGGCAGAGTGGTATAGCTGTGACAGAGACTCTATGACCAGCAAAGCCTAAAATACTTATTATCTGACACATTACAGGAAGTTTTCCAACCCTGAAACTACACCATGTCCCATGTAAACCAAGTCTCTCTTGGTGGACACATTTGGCTAACCGTCCTAGGCATGGATCTCATCAGATGTCTTTTTAGCTTATTCCAGGGGCTCTTGATCATGTTCTGTATGATTGAGGCTGATGGGTAAGCAGCACATGGAAAAACAAAGTGTCAATTTACCAAATTCCCTGTTACTCCATGACAAAGCCTCAGTCCCTGAGCCCGGCATTTCTTAACAGGCATTTCACACAGTCTGCCGCTTATTGGATAACTGTTGCCTTGGTGGTGAAAGAGGATCTCAGCTTAGTGCAGGGTTAACATTTCTCTGAGCCCTCCATAGCCATCACTTAAGGAGGCACTCCCTGATTCCTCATGAGATGGTGAGACAGCGGCAACCCTCTTTCACCATCTTGGTTTATAGATGAGGAACTGATTCAAGGAGGAGGAGGGACTTGGCTAAGGTCCTGTAGCACATGATGTGACAAGTACAGAACCAGGATCAGGGCTCTCTCTGTCTCTCACCTCCCCTCTTGAGCACATGCCTCCTTTGCTTGAGGAGCTTTCCTGTGTCCCTCCCCTGGAAGGTGGTTCCATGTTGAGAGCAGGATTCAGAAGCCAGGAAGCAAGGTTCGCATGAGTGGCTAACATGCACAGCAGGCATCCTGGGCAGAGGCTGGTGTAACAAGTAAAACACTGCTCCTGGTTGCTCGCTACACAAACAGGGAGGCCTGCGATGGCCCTGCAGCCAGTTTTGCAAAGAGTAAGTGATAGACCTTTGTGAGCAATTCAAATTATTACTAGCTCTGGACCCCCAGGGCCTGGCTTACCTGAGCCCTAGCCTGCTCAGCAGCAGCCAAATTCATCTAGTCCCCACTGAATTTGGAAAGCTTCTTTTTATCTAAACATCAATGACCATGTAGTTCTAAAGCATGGTCTAAGACAACACGTAGGCCCATAGCCAGAGGCCTACGAAATTGGGCACTAGGCCATCTAGAAATGTGATGCAAGCTTTGCCTTCTCTGTCCCTAAGTTCCTAGCTTTCTAACTTTGTTTTCTGTGCAGCAGCAGCTGCCAGAGTGATTATTGTATATATATATATTTTTTTTAATGTATATTTTTGAGAGACAGAGAGCAAGTGGGGGAGGGGCAGAGAGAGAGGAAGACACAGAATCCAAAGCAGGCTCCAGGCTTTGAGCTGTAAGCGCAGAGCCCGACCCGGGGCTCGAACTCATGACTGTGAGATCATAACCTGAGACAAAGTCAGATGCTTAACCGACTGAGCCACCCAGGCGTTCCAAGAGTGATTGTTTTAAAAATATAAATGGCATTGTATTACTCCTCTTCTCAAAACCCTCTAGTGGCTTCATTTTAAACTTAGAGCACCTTACATTTATGGTGAAATGCAGTCTCCGTCAAATGGTTTAGTGAGGTTCTCTGCAAGCAAGCCGTGTCTGCTTTTCACCCACTATCTCCCTCAGCTCCCCTAGGCTCTGGCTACATGGAGTCCCACACACCCCTCCCTTCCCCCCGAGGGGCACAGCTGCCGGCTGGAAGGGCTGGCTGCTGCCGGCTCTAGCTTGCCCTAGCCTCCAGGGGCCACCCTGTCACATGCACCCTCAACCAGATGTCATCCCCCCCACCTCTATCACAGCATCCTCTTCCTTCCTTTTCAACAATATTAATCACTTTGTGATCATGTATTTCTTTTTCTGTCAGCCTCTCCTTGTTAGACTCTAAACTCCTTGAGGGCAGAGCTCACTAATGGTGCTTTACCCAGCACAGTGCCTGGCACATAGTAGGTGCTTACTAACTACTGGATGAATGAATCCATCTCCTCTCAATTTCATCTAATTTATCTGATTTATCTGGGAATCTTCACATACAGCTTGGAATGTGTTTCGCTCTGGGCATTGCCCTATGCTCTCTGGTCCCAGGGACACAGGAAGAAGGGATTTGAGGAAACGGAGTGGAGCTACATGGGTGCCGACTCTGCAGCCCCCACAGATGTGTCAGGAGGTTTTCAAAAACCCTGGTGACGTGAGCAGTGAAATGGCCTGGAAGGAGGACATTGCGCGGGGAGGCTGGGGGCCCGGCTCGGGGCCAGCTCGGCCGGCATCTCTGTGATTTGGGGGCAGGCACCCCCAAACATATGCATGGAAGTATTAGGGAAGAGGAATGAATTACTGATCCACACAACATGTGTGTACCTCAAGTTAGTGCTGAGGGCAAGAACTAAACATCAAAAGAATCTACAAGGTTGATTCTACCTATATAAAACTCTGGAAAATGCAGATTGACCTATAGCGACAGAAAGCAGATGGGTAGTTGCCTGGGGAGGGGTGAGAGACAGGCGGGCTCATGTCCACTGTGGTTGATGATGGTGTGATGGGCTCACGGTAGATCTTTATGTCAGCACGTATCAAATCGTATGCTTTAAACATGCGTGGTTTCTTATATGCCCATTATACCTCCGTAGGGCTGTTAAAAAATAAATCCATGTTGGCCAACAGTGACCTGTGGGACAAACCTGGCCTCTGGCCTGCAAACTAAAAATGGTGTTTTTACATTTTGAAAGTCATAAAAAGAAAAACCAAAAAAGCAAAAGAATATGTGACAGATCTTGTATGTTCCCACAAAGTATAAAATGTTTACTGGCTGTCCCTTTGCAGAGCAAGTTTGCTAACCCCTGAGTGAGAATAATAATTATTCCCCTATGTTCTTTGGAGCCCTGGGGACTAGCTACTATGGGAAGTCAGGGGGCAGCCTCACAGTGGCCCCACCTATCACAGCAGCTCTGATTTACCTGTGGCATAGGTTTGGATTCCCAGTAAGACTTCACTGGGGAAAGGGTTTAACTGCTTTAAACAGCCAAACATGTTGAAAGTCTCTAGACTAGTCAACTTCTGAGTCTGAGATAGAATCCCATTCTAAAAACTATATAATTATCTAGCTTACTAATTTGGTTGACTTGGGCTCAGTTTAAATTAATGCAAAATTGGAAATGGGAGTAGTTTGGAAAAATGCCATCTTATTTTGCAATAGGAATTAGCTGCTCTTAGTATATTGTTTTAATGAACCCCCAGGGACCTTTGTAATTAAAGAATGTATTGGAATCCTTGAAGCGAACACAGTTTTATAGGTAGGTTAAACCTTGTCCTGTTTGTTTTTTCTGATTTTTTTTTTTTTGACTAGACTTTTCTTCCCAGATAATGCAGAGATAAACCAGATAAATTTAAACCTACCTTGAGTTAAATGGGTATACATTTTGAAATAATGAAATTGGAATCAGTTCTATTGAGTTTGCTTGAAAATTAATGCGATCATGGTTCTTGCTAAAAAGGTATTCCGAAACATCCTTCTCTCTCCCCAGTTTTATTCCCCATGGGAGAAAGCTTAGGTAGGAAAGATCCTCTGGGGGTACAAGCCTCTCTAGGGCAGACACTCAGCCATCCTCAGTCACTTGTGCATGGGTTTCCTCTCTGGCTCAGTTTCTGGCACATGTTAAAGTGTAGTCATATCACATAGCTTTTCTGCCAAGTTGAAGTACAAGCTTGGAGTTGGGGGGAAGGGAACAGAAAAGAGAAACCAAATGCAAAGAGAGATATCTGAAACAAACCATTGGCTTTTAAGTTCTAAGACTATGGTGCAGGTGACTTAAGGATTGTTCAAGAACAGTGTTGGTTGCGTGCTAACTGTAACCGAACCCCTGGTGCTATCCGCTGTAAACACATCATTGTGCGGTAAGCAAATGAGTGCAGGTTTGAACATCACTTTGGGAACTCAGAGAAACCGTGGGCAGCCTTTTTTCCTGTCTCATCAGCTTTGTGGTCTGTTGTTTCTGTTGCCTGTTTCAGCAAGCTTTTTGCTCTCATCTTAAACCCATTGAGGTTTCCTTGTCCACTGGCAGAGAGAACATATTCTCCTTGCCGTGCTTCTGTTTCAGCCCAGAAACACTGATTAGAGACAGTCTAGAGCAGTTGGAGGAGCCCTGGATGGAAGAGCAGGCACCCAGATTCTAATTTCAGCCACACCACTCCCTGGCCGTGCCTCCTTGCAGTTCATTAGCCCTTGGGTCTTGCTTTCCTCATCTGTAAAATGAGGCAGAGGACTGAATGTTCTCTTGTTTTGCTCCCTAGAGTTCTTATGATTCTATAATCTAAACTCTTTCTTGGCCTTCTCTAATTCCTTCAAGAGCAAGGGCACAGAGAAGATGGCCTACAGGACAACTTTATGGGCCATCAGAAATAGGGCACAGGGATGATAATTGGGCCAGGCCAGGCACAGAGTCCATAAAACCAACTGTCCAAGAAAAGGATGAGGTTGCTGTGACTTAGTGTCCATGTGTGTAAAAGAGATTTAAGGGATTAGTTGACAGTAAGCTCATGTGAGTCAACAGTGTGGGAAGCTGCCAAGAATTGATAATGGACCTTCAGTTGATGCATAACATGTAGAATGAAGGGCCAGTAGTTCCCATCCATTTGAGAGCACCTAGCATCTCCAGTTCCTGCTAATGCTCAGGGTATGTTGGGGCACTTCCTTCCTCTGCTGGGTGAGGCTGGCAGTGCTACAAGCATGGACTGCAGGGCTAGACTGGTGGGGCTCCATCCTGGCTCTACACCGATGAGCTTGTGATTGCAGGCAAGTGCCTTAATCTTCCTATGCTTCTGTTGTCTAATCTATAAAATGAGTGGTAATAATAGCACCTACTGGAGGGTCCCTATGAAGATCACATGAGTTAATAAATGTAAAACTGTTAGTTTTATAGTTCTATAATGCTTGGTATTCATTAACGTCTGTTAGTTTTTGCTGTTACTAATATTATCTAGGCAAATTAGAGCTTTTGGGTTGAAAGGAGTAAAATGTGGGGAGACTCAGAGCCTACTTTATGTAGGCTGATGGAAGAAATGACATGTCTGGCCAAGAAAAAAAGGCTTCACTGAGGCGGGTGGGTGGGTGAGGACTCCAAAGGGATGGCATACAAATAAGGAATCAGATTGTCCTGAATGACCTTCTGAAGGGTGGGAAGTGGACTGCTAGTGAACCTTCTGAGCTTTCAAAGAATAACGGAGGAAGCTTAACTCAACTGCCAGCTCCATCCAAAGATGAGGTGAGCCACCTGAGAAGCCATAACTCCCTGTCATTGTTGGCTGAAGGGACACTGGCAAGGCTTTGAGAGAGGTATCCCTAATTCCAGTAGGACATTGGACTGCCAAAATTGTACCAGTGACTCAGAGGTTCTGTGTTTGTAGAATTCAGGTGGAAAAGGGTAGGAAGACGAGGGACAGGAAGGAGCACTCCAAGGAGGAAGAATTTATTCATGGGCTGACACTATCGAGAAAACATCCTGGGGAGGGGGGTATCTGGGGGGCTCAGTCTGTTAATCGTCCAACTCTTGGTTTCGACTCAGGTCATGGTCTCAGTTCATGAGTTTGAGCCCTGCATTGGGCTCTGTGCTGACAGTGTGGAGCCTGCTTGGGATTCTCTCTTTGCCTCTCCCCTGCTCGCTCTCTATCTCTTTCTCTCTCTCAAAATAAATAAATAAACATTTAAAAAAAAAAAAAAAGGAAAGAAAGAAAACATGTTGGCCAGTTGACTGCTCTTTTGTGAAGGCCCAGCTGTATGCCTAAAGTAACAGATACAGCCTCAGACCCCACAGACCAGTTTTAACTCACAGACATTTTTCTTTAACCAGTATAATATTTTTTAAATTGGGGAAGTTTTCCACTTGGGAGAGTTCATCTGAAAAGCCAGAAGTCTCAGCTTCTCTTGACAATGCAGATGGTGTGGCAAATTGGACTCTTAATTCCTCACATGCCAAACATTGGCTGGAGCTTAGTGGTGGCTGCATCAACATATAGGTTAGGGGTTGTTCTGGGGATGACAGTCCTTCCAGGGCCTTCTCTAACCCCTGTGTTTGGCCCTCAGAGGTATTTGAATATTTGACCTTGTACTGGGGAGGCAAGGGAGAAGATACTTTTGTCTAGTTCTCTCAGAGAATAGGTTTCCTCTGAAGAAGGTAAAGTTCAAGAAGGAACTTTGAATGCAATCCTGAATTCCATGTTTCATCCAGGCCAAATCATCTCTTGAATGGCCTGTTCAGAAGTCTGGCACTTTTTGAGGCATGAGGGTGGGCCAAGCAGAAGACCAAGTTCCTTTTTCTCCTCACACAGCTCCAGCAGGAACCATAGGTTCTGAAAATCTTTGTTAGACTCAGAGGCTTTTCTTTCTTTTTCAGAGCCCATCCCATGAGCACTTTCCAGTCAGCAGCCCAGCTCTAATAGGAGCTTCCAGAGCTGCCTCTGACAGGTTACCTTGTGGTCGAAACTAAGTTTTTTCTTAAGTTTTTTTCTTTGGGTTGGCAGCGAGAGGGTGGGGGTTGGCATTGTTTAGGGAAAATGCATGGCTGGAAACTCTGTATCTAGTACCTGGAACCTGTTGGGTCATTGCTCTTGCATAATGTAATAAAGTCTTCAGGTTTCTTTCCACCTATGAATGGAGAACTCTCTTTAGAACTCCACTGACAGATCCCCCCATAGCTGCAGTTGGAAACCGTAACTCTGTGTTAAGTCCATGCAGACACCTGGTGTGTTCTTTGGCATAGCATTGTTTATTGGGTGTTTTTTTTTTTTTTTTCCTACTGAAATGATTTCCAATCTATGTTCCAGGGAATGGCCCAAAAGCTTAAGTTGGTTCTCATAATCTAGGTCAATGGTAAACAAATTTGCCCGATGTTAAATTCCACCTGGGAATTTGTTAAATACCCAGATGCCAGGGACTCCCCTCCAGCTAGTCTAATCAAAATCTCCAGGGAATTGTATGTTCAACAAATGTTCCAGGTGATTTTTTTTAAGAAGGCAAGTTTGGGAAACATTGTGCCAGCTAGTCACCCATTTTCCTACAACAGAAAAATTCTACTTGCTTCCTTTCCACACACGGTGCACGGCTGCCGTGTGGTCAACAACCACCTCACACTGTGAGCAATACTTATGCCCTTGTTTTACGAGGCTGAATCCTGAGTCTGGGCCCTTGATTCCCAGGGCAGCACACCAGCCTCATGGCCCGTCCCCCACAGATCCGCCTTTTTATTTCCATGGTAATAGCAAGTCCCCTAAATAAATCCATGCAAGGGTACAGTCAGCTGACAGAGGTTCTCAGGAATGCTTGCCTTTTAGCTCAGTCACTCCTATGACACTTTGCAGAAATGGGAGTGGCTACAGAGCACTTGCACATAGAAGCACGTATCAGTTTCACAGGTGATAAAACAAAGTCTGAGAGATGGTTAGGAGAACCAAACCCACCTTAAGGTATGGAGGAGTGATAGTCTTGATGTCATTCCTTGGACCGCAACATTTATACTTTAGAAAAGTCACTGATGGTCCAAAGGTTTGGATGATGAATGGGAGAATTTTAGGCCTTGTCTCAGGTGGCTGGGGAGGCGTTTGAGGGGCCTCAGGGTGGAGAGTAGTTTCCTTGGTGCCCCTCGTGAGAACCGCCAGCAGTTGCCTACTCTGTCAGAGACTGGCAATCCTCCCAGAGGCATAAACAGCTGAGTGCGAATGAGTGCAGCTGTGAGAAGAAAACATATAAAAGTATCATGGGTGAAAAGAGGCCCCTTGTGCTCAGCAGAGGGTCTCCTCCAAAAGCCAGGACTGGCTTGGGTAGCAGGAGGCTGAGGCAGCCAGCGAACATCCTGAGGGCGGGGTGCTTCTGGAAGGTTCCAAAGCACTGCCTGCCTGCTCTAATTGTGCTGGGATGAGTTCATTTGTAACTCTTAGTAAACACAGCTGTTGTGGTTGTAATTTGCCTCGAGGCTTTTTACTATTACTCCAACCCTAACAGTTTGGCAGCCGATCTGGGAACAATGGTGATTAGGGGATGGGGAAAGAAGTTGCTGTCTGAGAACCAGAGGGAGAAGAGCAATGGCTGTCCGTGGACAGAAGCCACTAAGCGAGTCCAAGTGTGTGAAAGCTCACACTGTGGACAGGGGGACAGCATCCAGGTGGTGACCAAAGGGCCTTAGGTGGCCAAATGGTGAATAGCATGGGGAGAAGTTCAAGAACCCGTGCAGCATGGCAATATTGTTCATTCAAACAAGAAAGGGTTAAGACTGTGCTTGGAAGGAGAGACCTAATCCTGTGAACTTAGGACAGTCTGAGAGTCCCAGCTTTCTGAATGTGATTGGGCACAGATGTGTAAGAATAACTGAAATGATGTATCGATGATGGTATTTTCCCCCTATTGGACACTGTTAAAGCACAGCGTATAGGAAAACTGTTTCAGATGAGAATTCTAGGTATAGTCTGAACTCTTCCAAAGGCAGAGTTGCAGCTTGAGGGGACATACCTATACCCAGCCATGCCAGGCAGCAGTGGTTGGGCCAGGGGGACAGAGATGCATTGTTGGATCCTGAGATACTGAGGACCAGGGCAAAACTATGGGTGGGGGTAGGGGTGGGTTGGGTTCCCACACACCTCCTTGCAGCTTCTCAGCCCAACTGAAGTTGTTCAGTCCCAGGGGACTTGAGAGATTGCCAAGGACGCTGCCACCCTCCCAACTCAAGGAAGGCTGCCTGGGAAGGAGAGGAACTTGGATGTCTTCATTCTTTCTTTGTTTCAGGATTGAAAGTCCCGGGGCTGTCCCAGCTTCGTCCTGGGAGAATAAAGTTCATTCCCCATGAGCACTGCTGGGGAGCAGTTCAGACATACCTGAGAAAATGATGCTTTTAAATGAGTTCCTTGTGGTCTTTACATCAACCCTTGTTTGGAAGCTTAGCATAGAGAGCAAACTCGTGGCTGTAGAAAGAAATCAGAAATTGGATTTCTGGTTGTTCTTGGGAGAGAAAAGCAAAGTAGCAGTATTGCTTTAGAAGGAAATAGAGAGGCAACTGAAAAATCTGGGAATGTGGATTCAAATAGTCCAGTTGAAGGCAGTTTGACCTCTTTCTGCTGCTGTCTGCACTGCCATGGATAAAAGGTATGTGGCTCCTAGTGTGAGATGGCCCCCAGGTAGTTTCCCATTCCCACTGGAATTCTTGAGAAATAATTTTTGGTAGAAGCTTAAACCATGGAATTTACACTGTGGAACCTGCTACCTCACTGAAGAGTCCTGTCATTGAGACCTTAAAACAGGTCCTGCAAGGACAGAACTTGTCGATAGAGTTTTATGTGAAAAATACAGAGCGGGAGCATATTTCACCTTGTGGGGTGTTTGTTGGAAACACCATCCACCATTGTATTATACAAAGAGGTAATATAACATTGAGACACAGTGATAAACCAATTTAGAAAAAAATTATAAATGTACTGTGTGTGCTTCTAAAATCATATTTAGTGTCTATATACAATTTCATACTTAAATAAAAATCATATAAGCAGCATATGCTCATAAAATCTGGCTATGCAGCCCCAAGTACTGAGAGTCCATCTGTACTCAAGATAAGTCAGGACTCCCCCTCAGGAATCCTGGTCCAGCCTCTAGGGACTGTGGAGCTCCAGGGAACACTGGAGTTATCTCTGCTCATTTGGAATGTTTACAGCTGGCTGGCCTTTGCTTCTCCCTTCCCTGATTCTATTTCTGACTGGATAGAGCCCCTTGGGGGAAGTGACGATGGTAACTGCCAATATTTGAGCACTTCCTATGTGCCAGGCATGATCCTCGAAACAACGCAGTCAAGTCAACACTGGTATTAACCCCATTTTCAAGTGAGGCACGGAGGCAGGTGGAGGTGAAGGTCTCCCAAGCAGTAAATGGCTGAGTCAAGCTTTGAGTTGAAGGGGCATATACTGTAGCCAGTCCTCTCGATGGCCTCCTAAGGAATGGGCTCTGTCTCTCTGTGGCAACTTCTTTCTCGTACATGTCTCCTCAAATCTCAAGAGGCCGAATTAAATCCATGATGGCATAGGACACATTTCGACAAATAGTTCTCTAGGATTCTTAGTGGAAGAGCTAGTGAAACTGAATGGGTGAGACTTCTTTGCCTTTGTCTCAAATCTAAAGACTTTTATAATAATATAATACAATAATAAAAATCTGGCCATTTTTATTATTTGTAATGATTTGTTGTAATGACTCTTGTCATCTGGGACCAGTTAGGAACCTACTTGTATATCAGGACTTGCAGAGACATGTCTGCCCTCTGGGAGCTTGGTCAGAGACAGAAGTACTGATCTGGCCATGTGAAAAATAGGGGAAATTGAAAAATGAAATCAAACACTAGGTGGTAGAGTACCACGTGATTTTGAAGGATAAGTCAAGAGTCTGCAGACAAAACTCACAAGACATAAGTTCTGGTCCACGTGCTCTTGGTTTGGGGGAATCCACCCCATTTCCTTAATTAAGTTCCAACAGGCATCTCCTAGTGGAAGAGGGAAGAGAGGGCCAGTGGTTATGGTTGGTGGGAGGCAAAGGGCCTGGGAAGCCTTGACCTCTGTCCTTCTCCATCCAGGCTGCTGAGGGGTGTTGACTGCAGAATGGGAGTGTGTAGGGCTACCCCATAGACTTGTCCACCGTACAAGCCCAGAGGACACCATTCCCATTGCACGGAATGGAGTAAAACAGGGTACACCCCTGTCATTCCAGACCAATTAGTGATCATTCCAGGTCGTCAGAGCCTGCTACGATTTGGCCAGGCCTCCAGATGGTGCTAGCATACTTGCCGGGAGTAATGCCAGACAGGCAGGAGCTTCCCAGCAGCCCTATGGGACAGCACAGCTACTGCATTTTCCCAGGAGGAAATCAGGGTCTAGGAGACACGGATTTCACGCCCCCTGCCAAAGAGAGGCTGTGCCTAGTCTAAAGGCCTCCTTTTTCCTTTTTTCCTCTATTTCCTCCCTTCCCCCTCCTTTTTACTTTTCCCTTCTTTCCTCTCCTCCCCCTCCCTTCTTCTCTCTTTTCCTTCTCCCTTCCCTTTTCTCTTCCCATTTAAAATAAAATTTGTTTCATTGGCTAGAAGTGATGTAGATCATTGGCTGCAGTTGGTGGAAAGAATTGTCCTAAATTAGTGTCTCTGTTTTTTGTTCCTCAGAACTCCACGATGATATTTTTGTGGAGTTGGCATTTGGGTCATTTAAACCAGTGGCAGTTTGAGGGGTGCCTGGGTGGCTCAGTCGGTTAAGCATCCTGACTTCAGCTCAGGTCATGATCCCTCAGCTCGTGAGTTCCAGCCCTGCATCAGGCTCTATGCTGACAGCTCAGAGCCTGGAGCCTGCTTCAGATTCTGTGTCTCCCTCGCTCTCTGCCCCTCTCCCACTTACACTCTGTCTCTCTCTCAAAAATAAACATTTAAAAAAATTTAAAAAAAACAAAAAACAAAAAACAGTGGCAGTTTGAGTAATAACTTGGAGAGGCAAAGGTGTGGCTGCTTTTGCAGACAAATCCCTCACCACTTGGACCACAGGGTAATTCCTCCTCAGGCATCTCTAAGCACAGAGTACCACCTAATCTGGAAGAACCTTGTTGGTGAGCCATGGGTAGGAGGCAAAGGATCCCTCCTCCTTACCCAGTACCCTATTGGATGCAGCTGGAACTGCCAGGCCTTCTTCCATTCTTCACCTGAGGCCAGGATCCAAAACAATACATGGGTTTTGCTTACTTACATCTTGTGAGAATGTACTAGCTCTTGGAGGATCATAATGCAAGGGTTGCGCCTCCCAACCTGAAACTCAGTTGGCCGACAGGGTAGGTGTTTCTACCGATGCCATCCAACGTGTGATGACCTCCGTAGACCTGGACAGATCCCAGCTCTGACCAAATCACATCAGTGCCTCAACCATGTGCTTACCCTTCAGATGGTCTCAGAGCACCTGTTATGCCTGAAATAAGAGTCAGACAAGAGATACTTGTGAAATACAAGAGATACTTATTAAACTATCCCAAGCTGGACAGCATGCCCATGAACTTCTCCCTTGGATCCACCAGAAGTGCATTCAGCTGAAATGAGCAAAATGCCTCACCAATAGGGATCAAACAGGGCTTACCCCTCTCACATAACAAGGTCTTGAGGTCAGCAGCCTGGGGTAGGGGCAGCTTGTCCACATTAGAATCACTAAAGACCCAGGCCTCTTCTGTCCTTCTGCTTTGTCATCCTTATTAGCACATTGGCCTACTGCCTTCTGCTCGCAGAGACTGCTGCAGCTCCAGCAAGTATCGTATCTGTGGTCAGAGCAGAACAAAGGGTGAAGGGGCTGGAGCTGGCCATGTCTGTTCCTTTTATTAAGAAACAGAAGCTTCCCGGGGCATCTGTGTGGCTCAGTTGGTTGAGTGTCCGACTTGCTCCCATCATGATCTCGCAGTTCATGAGTTCAAGCCCCACGTCAGGCTCTGTGCTGACAAAGCAGAGCCTGCTTGGGATTCACTGTCTCCCTCTCTATCTTCCCCTCCCCCATTTGTGTGTACACTCATGCTCTCTCCCTTTCTCTCTCTCTCTCTCTCTCTCTATCTCTCTCTCTCAAAAATAAATAAACATTAAAAAAAAAAAAAAAAAAGACACAGAAGCTTGCCCTGGTCATCTTTCCAGTATATTTCTCATCATTCAACCTGGGTGTGACATGGCCATCCTTGGTCACAGGGGAGGCAGGGAAAGTGGAGGAGGGGACAATTGTGATTGGCTTATCAATCAGATTCATTGTTCCTCAAGAGTGTTCAGATTCTTATAACAAGGTAGAAGGGAAGGGAAATGGATTTTGTGTGTATGGCACATTCGCTCACCCCTTGCTCTTTCATCAAAACCAACAGTTGGGATAGCAGAGCACATCAGAGACAGTATTGGTAGAGACAGAGCCAAAAGCCTGTGTCCTCCCAGGACTCTGGCTTCCTTAGCTGACGTGACTTGGTTTTTCAAGGGATCCTACCATCAGAACTGGTAACTTTTTTCATAGGTTGGTCCTTTCTCCTCAACCAGTTTCTCTGCACCTCTTTCTAGATCAGACCTGCCGCCAACTTCTCTTGTACAGAGAACAAACTAATGCTCACACTGGCCCTATCACCAGGTGTGTGTCCAGGCGGGTACCTCAGGCTTAATTCTAGCAGTCTTCAACAAAATCCATGTGGTTTCTACACCCAGCATGTGCCTAGCCACTTTTCCTAGCCCTCCACTCTCTGCCGGCTGCTGGCTTAGTGCTGCTCACCTCCAAATTCATCCTTTCTAACTGCTCTGTGAAAACGAATCTGGGCCCTAGAAATATTTTTCCTTTGCAACTGGCAGTAGAGGGTGCTGGAAAGACATTGCAGAAGGAAAAGGATTTTTGTGCCTGGTTCTCTAGTGGCCCCTACAGCCCCCAAGTCCTGCAGCCATGGCGGGGACATGGGGACCATGAGGATGGGCCAGAGTGTGTGAGCTCAGAGCTTATCAGCTGGGACACAGCCTGTGGCAAGGTTGCAAATTTTTTTTTTTAATATATCATCTCTGTCTCTCTCTAATTTACCCCTACCACAGTCAGATTTAACAGGCTGCCCAGCCATATAAGTATAGAAAACCCTAGAGGCAGGATGTAGCAATTAAGAGCATGGGCTTTAGAGACAGATCAGGATTCATTTCCAGGCTCTACCACTTACTCTCTATGTGCTCTTCTACCCAACACCTCACTAATCTGAGCCTTAGTGTTCCCAGCTGTACAATGGGGGTAGTAAGTACTGACCCACAGGGTTATCTGGAATGCTTGAGGTCATTGTCACCAATGAACATACGTACTATAGGGCTGGGCACATAGTAATCTCTCCATAGATACTCAATAGCCGTGACTATTGTGGAGGCACCCCGGCTCTCAGTGGGTGGTTGGCCTGGATAATTCCTTAGTGCTCACCACTTCGCATCCTGGCTGTAGTGGATGGGCACCTGGCTGCAGGCCTCCTGCCTTGCCTCATCCACGTATCTGCTGTCCCCTCTTTCTCTTCTCTGTTCTTACCTCTCTCTCCTGCTCTTCTTTGTTCTAATGCTTCTCTCAGTTCTTCCTCCCTATATTTAAGCTTCTACTGTAATGAATTAACAATGTTGGATGAAACAATTTAGAAATATTTGCTTAGGGCTTTGCAGAAACACATGTGCGTTTGTTCTGAATATTTTATTCTCTTGTGATGACGCGCTAGTATTACTTGTCTCCAGGGTCCCGTGTTCCCTTCTAGTTGTGTTCTTTCAGAAATGAGATAAGAAGGAAGCATGATTCTGGCCGTGACCCAGAAGACAGATGAGTCACAGCTCAGGAAGAGACACAAAGGTCCCGGTGTAAGCGGTTTCTTGTCCTTATGGGGAAACATCTGTAACTTTCGAGGGCTCCCCTTTGCCAGCTGGATATGGAGTTCAAAGAATTAAATTTCATGCAGGCAAACCAGCAGACAGCGACAGTCCCCTGGCACCTGAAACCCAGAAAAAGTGGCTGTGTGGGTGAGTGCTGCCTCTGATGTGGCTGGGACTTCCACAAGCCAGCGGCTGGGGCCACACTGTGGCTTCCTGATGGCAGGCACCCAGGGGTCCCATTCACATGGTGAATCCTCACTGCCCGGCCAGGCCCTGGCCACAGGAGTAACAAAATAATATTTGAAGAGAGTGAAATGTGAACATGTGGACCGGTGGACCCAGAGAAGTGTGCTGTTGATTCCGTTAATAATAGCAGCTCTAGCCTTTTTCAGGGAAAGAAAAAAAAAAAAGAGTGGTTGGCATCCTGGAGCCGTGTTCCCATGGCGAAGGGTTAGGCCATGGGTTCTGGAGTTGGTCCTGACTCCATCAGTTGCCCCCTGGCCCTGGATACATTTTAACCTCCACGGACCCAGCTTTGTCCTCTGGAAAAACAAGAATGACACCGACAGTGCTTGGGTCGTAGGGCTGTAGAGATGAAATAAGGAAGGCCAAAGAGGGCTTAATTTAGTGTCTGCCACATAGTAAGTTCTCAAGGAAGGCTTGCGGCAGCTTCCTCTCCCTTAAGTCAAGGAAGGTGTCACTCAGATTCTTAGAGCTAAGAAAGGGATTAAGAGATCATTTTCTGGTCTGCTGTTTCTCAAACCTCTTTACCCACCAACTTTTTTAAACTTCATCAGGAAATAGGGATCATAGTACACATCTCATGGGCTTTGGGGCGGGAGTAAGCTAGAAATATACATGCAGTGTGGTTCCTGGCATATGGTAAATGTGCAATAAATGGTAGCTATTATCTTACTACATCTTATTATTCAGCACCAAATCCTTATTGTCTGTGATTGCACTTAAGTTAGAAAACAGCTTTGTGCCATTACAAGGCAGGTGAACCTTCCCCAGGCTTGCTGTGCTGCAGGTAGTGTGGAAGAGGGGGGGGAGCTCTGATGAGGGGCAGACCACTCCCCTGCCCCCTCACCACCCAGCACCTGTAGCTTTCAACAAGCCACCTGTTCTCTCTGAGCTTCGAGTTCCTTATCTACTGCCAGCAGGTTTGCTATGGAGATGTCAAAGGAGAAGGGTGTAAATGTTGGGGCCATACCAGAATGGGAGCCGTTGTTCTTAAGGTTCTGTCTTAATTCCGGGTTCTTTCGCTGCCATCCATGTGGTTAGCTGTTGCCATATTTAGATTTATGTGTTTGCTCTGCCCCAGCCAAGTGGGTTATATTCAATTTCTAACTTTCCACAGGGCAAGAACCTTGCTTCATTTATTCAAAATACATGTGTCTTGGGTGCCAGACATTGTTCTAAGGTCTGGTACTGTAAGAGTAAATAGGTTGTAAACTTGCCTTCAAGGAGCTTATATTTGAATAAGGAAAAAGAGGGCAATAGATGACTAAACAATTATATAGTACAGGGAAATGTTGAATAAGCAATAGTAGAACAAAGTAAGGACATGGAGAATGATGGAAGCCCCTCTTTTTTGAGTGGGGTACTCTTTTTAATGTACCTCTACCCTCTCCCCAAATTCTAGTAAAGCCCTTAAAAATAGAAGAGGCTGTGCATTTTGTGTGGAAAAGAGTTCTGATTTCTTTCTGAATCATGGGAAGGTTGAATTTCTGTCTTTGACCTGATTATCTTGACTTTATAGAATAGTTGTGGTTCCAGGTATCCAGATAAATGCCTGGTAAGAGTGGTTGTTTCCAGAAATGGCAACATTTTTCGGAAATCCTGCCCAGACTCCCTAATGAATTTCATGGTCTTAGCAGTTTCAAAACTTGCATTCAGCTGTTGTGAATTTGGCCTTTAGAGGTCTGTTCTCTCAGTCATTTCAATGAGCAGTTCTTTAGAAGTTGATTTTAGCTGCCTACATTCCCTGGGCCCTTCCTAAGTATGGATGTAGGTCTTTTATGGGAAAAACATATTCAAAATGTGTATTTTTTAATGAAAACTGTTACTTGCCTAATAAACTCCAGTGATGTGAGACTGGTTTGAGTTCTCAGGAATGTGGAAGAGCCTATAGGAGCTGCCCATTTATAATGTCAGCCCTGGAGTGTTGTGGTGGTCCCCAGCCCTACCTGCCGCTCTTAGGTTACTTGGAGAGCTGTTAAAAATACCAGTGCCCGGGCTCCTCTCCCCGACCAGTTGGATCCCAATCTCTGTCACCCAGGTGAAAGCTCCCCAGGTGATTAATGGGCACCCAAGGCTAACCACCATTGTTGTAGCAACTTGTGGGAAGTTTTAGGCTGCCAAGCAAGCTGTTTCAAAGGGTGGTTTTCAAATCGAGCATGCATCAGGATCACCGGGAGCTCAGCAGAAGCAGGGATCATCCCAAGATTTGGATGCAGTAAGACTGAATGGGACCTCAGGATCACAGATGTTTGAGATGATTTTGGTATAGGTAGTGGGTGAACCAAACTTAGAGCTTTTCATCCTCTGCACCACCCCCACCATGATTCCAGGGTTGAGAACTACTGTACTGGAGAGGTGAGGGTAGAGATAAGGGTCTCTTGACCAACCTCCACTTCTCAAAGATCTGGTTAACCTGTGTCTGCTGTTGCCTTTGTCAAGCATCCCAAGGCCAGCAGCCCTCAGAAAATTGGAGCTACCGCAGTCTCCCCCACCCCCGGCCAGGGGCCATGACCTTCTGCACCCACGTTTTGAGTTGTCTGCACAGCAAGCATCAGGTGTGTCTGCTACAAAACCTGTTTATGCCACATACCTGTTTGGAATTACATAGTCCCATTAACTATTATCTATTTACGTAAACCAATGCAATGTAACGTGAAAATAAAGAACAGTCATTTATGTACCAACATGGTTGTAGCTTTGGACGGATTTGATGAAGGTTAGTCCTCCAAGAAAACAGATTTGCTGCTAAATTATGGGTGGTTTAGAAACCAGTAAAATAATGGGAAAATAAAAATTTTGAGGCTCCATTTGCATTGTTCCACAAGTACCTTTAAGTTTACATGACATTTTAAGGAAACTTGAATGATCGCATTATAGTTTTAGGTTAAAATAAAACGTTCATGATATATAGGTATCTTTTCCAATTTTTCTCTGCTTTAAAGGATTCTATTAGCTGATAACTACTTCCCCCTCTTATGTTGACTAAGAAACAGTAGTGATGTCTGTTGTGGGTGAGAGAAGCTGTGGTTAGCAACTAACATACTAATACAGCATCAACTTTCTACTTGATTGTTATTTTTTAAATTTTTTTTAATGTTTATTTTTGAGAGAGAGAGAAAGAGCATGAGCGGAAGAGGGACAGAGAGAGAGAGGAAGACACAGAATCCAAAGCAGGCTCCAGGCTCTGAGCTGTCTACACAGAGCCTGACACAGGGCTTGAACCCACGAACTGTGAGATCATGACCAGAGTTGAAATCAGATACTCAACTGAGCCACCCAGGTGCCCCTCTACTTGATTATTTAATGTTTGTTTATTTTTGAGAGAGAGAGAGTATGAGTGGGGTAGGGGCAGAGAGAGAGAGTGAGACAGACTCTGAAGCAGGTTCCTGGCTCTGAGCTGTCAGCACAGAGTCCACACAGGGCTGGAACTCATGATCAATGAGATCATGCCCTGAGCCCAAGTCGGACGCTCAACTGACTGAGCCACCCAGGTACCCCTCTACTTGTTTATTTAAACAACAGTACATAACTTACTGAATTTTCTAGTTTTCTTATAAAACAAAGCACCTCTAATTTAAGTTAAACACTGAAAAGAGAAATTATCCAAGGACCCATTATTTATCTAGCTAGTGAACTGTGTACTTCTTTAAAAGATTTGCTTTTGGGGGGGGGCGGGGTATGTATGTATGTATGTTATTTATTGATTTACTAAATAGTTCTTTAACAAATTGGTTTCCATACAACACCCAGTGCTCATCCCAACGAGTGCCCTCCTCAATGCCCATCACCCAGCTTTTGGGAGGCTCCTGGACAGCTCAGTTGGTTGAGCATCCAACTTTGGTTCAGGTCATGATCTCATGGTTCGTGAGTTCAAGCCCTGCATCAGGCTCTGCACTGACAGTATGGAGCCCACTTGGGATTCTCTCTTCCCCTCTCTCTGCCCCTCCCCCACTTGCACTTTCTATGTCTCTCAAAATAAATAAACTTTAAAAAATAAAAATAAAAAGATTTGCTTTGAAATTTTCCTCTTGCTGGCCACCCTTGGCTACTTTTGGTACTGTTGTTGTTCACTTTTACCAGCTGGTATCCAATTGTTATTTATACGTGGTTGATTGCATCCTTAACAGATCTCGAACCTTTGAATCAGAAGTTGGCAAACTGACCCAGAGGCTCACCATCTGTTTTTGTATGGACCATGAGCTAAGCATAGTTTTTACGTTTTTAAATGGCTTAAAAAATAAAAAAATCAAAGAATAATTGTGATATGTGGAAAAATACATGTGATTCAAATTTCATTGTTTCATAAAGTTTTATTGGAACACATCCACACCCATTTTTTTTTTTACTACTGTCAGTGGGTGCTCTCACCCACAGTGTCAGAGGCCAGTAGTTGGAACAGAGACTTCATGGTCCACAAAGCCTAAAATATTTTTTCAATTCAATTTAAACTTTAAAAAATAAAATTCACCTATTTCTTCCACCTCCTCGACCTCCCACCTCTGGTAACCACCAGTCTGTTCTCTTTATCTATGAGCCATATATATATATATATTCACACAGAAGTGAGATCATATGGCATCAGTCCATCTCTTTCTGACTTGTCCTTCTGACTTATCTCACTTAGGATAATGCCCTTAAGGTCTGTCTTCTCACAGTGTTGTCACAAATGGCAAGATTTCATTCTTTTTTTATAGCCGAGTAATATTCCATTGTATGTCTATACATCTTTATCCATTTATCCATTGATGGACACTTAGGTTATTTCCATATCTTGACTATTTTTACATAATACTGCCACGAACATGGGGGTACCTATATTTTTTGAATTAGTGTTTTTGTTTTCCTTGGATAAATACCCAGGAGTGGAATGGCCGGGTCATAGAGTAATTCGATTTTTAACTTTTTAAGGAAACTCCATATTGTTTTCCATAATGGTTGCACCAATTTAAATTCCCATGAGCAGTGCATAAGGGTTCCTTTTTCTTCACACTTCACCATTACTTCTTGTCTTTTTGATAATACCCATTCCAGTAGGTGTGAGGTAATATCTCTTTGAGGTTGTGATTTACATTTCCCTGATTAAGGATATTGAGCACCTTTTCATGTACCTGTTGGCCTTCTGCATGTCTTTGGGAAAATGGCTATTCAGATCCCCTGCCCATTATTTAATTAGATTCTTTTTTTGCTTTTGAGTTTTATGAGGTGTGTGTGTGTGTGTGTGTGTGTGTGTGTGTGTGTATGATATTAAACCCCTATCAGATAAATGACTTGCATATATTTCTTCCCATTCTCTAAGTTGCCTTTTCATTTTTTGATGGTTTTCTTTTCTGTAGAAGCTTTTTAGTTCGATATATTCCCACTTGTTTATTTTTGCTCTTATTACTTTTGCTTTTGGTGTCAGATTAAAAACATCATTACCAAGACCCATGCCAAGGGCTTGTCACCTAAGGGCTTACCACCTATGTTTTCTTCTGGAGTTTTATGGTCTCTGATCTTACCAAGTCTACAATACATTTTGAGTTAATTTTTGTGATTGATGTAAGAAGTAATTGTCAGTTTTTTCAACACTATTTATTAAAGAGACCATCCTTCACTCATTGTATATTCTTGGCTCTTTTTGCATAAATTAATGAGCCATATATGCGTGAGCTCTCTGGTCTGTTCCATGGATCTAATGTCTGTTTCTATGCCAATAGCATATACTGTTGCAATTATTATAGCTTTGTAATGGGAGTTTGAAATCTTCTTTCTCAAGATTGCTTTGACTATTTGGGGTCTTTTATGGTTCCATAGAAATTTTAGGACTGTTTGTTTTATTTCTATGAAAAATGTCACTGGAATTTTGATAGAGATTGTATTGAATCTATATATTGCTTTGGCTAATATGGACATTTTAACAATATAACTTTCTCCAATTCATGAGAACCGAATATGTTTTCATTAATTTGTGACTTCTTCCATTTCTTTCATTAATGTCTTGTAATTTTCAACATACAGGTCTTTCACCTCCTTGGTCACATTTATTCCTGGGTATTTTATTCTTTTTGATGGAACCTTAAATGGGGTTGTTTTTCTTAATTTCTCTGTCTGATAGTTCATTATTATATAGAAATGCATCAGATTTTTGTATATTGATTTTATATCCTGCAGCTTTACTGAATTTCTTAATTCACAAAGCCTAAGGTTTTTTCTTATCTGGCCCTTTAAGAAAAAAGTGGTGGACCCCTGACCTAAATGCCAGCTCTGCTTGAGACTCTTGCTTTTTCAGCTGTCCTTCCAGGCGGCCACTGTTCCTAGTCCTACATTGTTCCACTGTCCTTGAGGGCTTGCTTGTAGCCTGCCTTTAAAGGAAATGTGTTGAATGTAACTGGGTCAGTTTTTCAGGGGTTCTTTGTTCACCTACTTAATTCTGGCCAATCCTCTGGTGTGTGAGAACCAAGCTCTTAGTTCTCTAAACCATAAAATATTTATAAAATCAAACCCCAGCTTTTAAAAATGCAAATGGTTTCATAACTATTTGATTTTTTACGAATACACATTTATTTTAAGTTCTGGAAATTTATTTTGGTGTCACCATTACACTTTTGAAGTTCGATGTATGAGCACTTCTGATAGATCGTGGTATTTGCATTCCTGAGAAATCTCAAATTATGAAGTCACAGACTAATAATAGAATTTATGAGAAAAGCAGAGTTGAGCAAGGCCAATGCAAATCTAAACACCTTTAACCCACAGCCATTATAAAACATAACAAGCCTAGTAAAAATGGTATCAGAGTTTCAAAAGACACATTTAAAGCCTAAAAAGTAATATACTAAATACACAACTTTACCCTTAAACAAATCCAATTAGCATGCTTGGGTAGTGGGGGACGTTGGGATGATTTGAGGCTACTTTTACTGTATGAAACAGGGTAGTGTGCACAGTGAGGGACAAGAACCCCACAGGAGCACTTCCATGACGGAGCCTGTGGCCACAAAACAGGCGTGTTGTATACTACCATGTCCCTGTGTGGCTTCTTGCATGCATCTAAGTGATGTATTTTGCATGAAGCTGCTGTTACTGAGTCTACAGAATACTAATGTGCTGGGGAAAGATAGAACGTGAACCACAGTGACTTACGTGCTTCACCGACATCCTTCCCTACTTGATCCTTCCTGTATGAGCTTATTGACCTTGAAGAAACATGCATTTTAACAGAACTGCCTGCACCTCCTCCTTTATTCTCTCTCACTTCTTTTCTTTCTCTAAATAATATTACTCACGAAACAGCAGGATTGGCAAGAGAAACTGAATCCAGTGACTGGCCCCAAAACCAAGTAGATTTCAAGTAAGCATCAAAAATCTCAGGGCAGCAGTCCCATCAAGACAGCATGTATACACCACAAGGTATATTAAATCTACAGAGAATGAAGAATAAAAGGGTGACTGGAATGCCATTAATCACTTAATCCTTCTCCTGCCATTTAAAGCCCCTCACTTCTGGCTCCCAGTTTGGGAAACTCTCAGCTGCTGATTGAATAGCCTGTTCACATGGGCTCCATTATGTACAAATACACATCAGACAAACTGGGGTGGATGTGGAGGGCAATAGTGTTTGTAATGCCACTAAAATGCAAGGTAGCAAGGTAAGCCCCAAAGAGCAGGTTATAAACATACATATGAAAAGTTTTAAAGACATGTAAGGTTGGGTACTTACTTAAAAATATGTTTCAACACATGTATGAGGCATGACAGCAGAAAATGAAAAATTGTTGTTAATATGACACTAGAGAAAGATAATAAAACCACTGATGGTATAGGATATTGAGCATTCTCTGGAGGAGGAAGAAATACAAAAAAATTAGACTTTGATAAATGCTTGTTAGAAGGAAGATAAATCTAGCATTTTTTACACAGGGCTTATAAAGTGAGGTCCTATTGTTCCTAATGGATGGAGAAAATATGGAACAGCTAAGCAACAGCCATGCTAAGCAACACTAAAGCCTTGGAAGGTGAGATAAGGTGTGAGTAGCACCTTGTTATCAGCCAGAATCACATCACAGTAAGCTCTGAGAGCATTTTGGTATGCTGACAGAAATCCTTAAAAGAATGTCAAAGCAAAAATTTGTTGCAAAGTATAGTAATGGGTTATTTTTAAATGTGCAAAATTAGCTTGTGAGTGGACTATGGAGAATCAGTTCAGTGTCAGAATATGAGCAGCTGTCAGAGGCAAAATAAGAAATGTTTGAACAAGCTATTGATGGAAACTGCAGAAAGTGAAATAACCTCAGAGGTGTTAGAAGAAATGCCATTCAAATGAGGGACTAACTAGATTAAAATGGTAGTAGTAGTTTCCCAAAACTAGAATGTTGCAATGGGTAAGTATATCAATTAAATTAGGAATTTAAAAAAGGCAATTTAGGGCTATGTTAGTGGCCTATTATCAGGGACCCAGGCTGCTTCTGCCCTTCTACTCTGCCATCTACTTCTGCCCTTCTACTCTGACACCTATCTTCAAAGTTACCTCTTGGTCCAAGATGACTGCTGGAGCTCCAGCTGTTATGTCCTCAATCCACTTAGGATGCAAGAGAACAAAGGGAAGGATAGAAAGGGTGTACTTCCCTGCTAAGGCAAGCCACTTTAAAGAGCCCTCATGGAAGTTGTACCCAGTCTTTACCTCACTTCCTAATACATTGGGAAAAATGATCTCTCAGTGGGGACTCTTGCTGCCCCAGATCAAAGTGTGGTTCTGCTGAAGGAAGAAGAGGGTAGCCAATAGCTGTCTCTACCACAAAGTGGATATGTGCTAAGCCAATCTTTGTATTGAATGAAAGGGTAGGGGGAGGGTAGTAGTATATACCCAGGTAATACGTGTGCAAGGGACATCTCAGCATAAGCAACAGTTAGGGTGAAGATGAAAATAAAAACACAACAAAAACCTTATCAGAGTAGACTTATGTCAGAGGCCACTTGCCCAGATATAAGATACATATATTGCGTTCTCTTTAACAAGCTGGCACAAAGACTGGCTTTTGTAGAACGGTGGCAAAGAGCTTCATTCCAATCCTGATTCTGCCATATAACTTATTAGATGACCTTACTGATGCGAGTGTTTTGATGTCTGTGGGCCTCAATTTGTCCATTTGTAAGGTGTAAATAGCAGTTAGTCCTTTCCTCCTAAGATGGTTGTGAGGATTAACTGAAATCCTGCATAGAAAGTTGTAGTACAGAGTTGTGAGCTCAGCACACGGGGGCACCACACCCTCTAGTCTGGCTGTGTCTGTGCAGCTGGAAGTCCTCTCTAGCCAAGAGTAAGTCACCTGCCGGTAAGTCACCTGGCGAGCTCTTGCATCATGTCCCCTTATGCTGGAGGGGGAGGGAGGAATCACACCCATCCTCACGGCCAGTCCTGAACAACACAGAGAGTTTTTTGTTGAAGGGGAACAAGAAAGAGCAGGGAATAGTAGGGGAAAGCAGTCGTCCCATAGCTGTGAAGGGTTGGATATTCAGTTATGTGCCCAAGAGCTCCAAAGCCAGAAGAAAAATGTGTCTGTGAATGGGAGACTGTCAGCGGAAGGCCCCAACAGAAGATGAATGGTTGGGTGATTGTCAGAGAATCAGGACACTTGCGACACAGAATTCTGTGATCATAGCAGACACAGGAGACCACAGAATCACCAGTTTGATTTCATGGGGGTCAGAGCTGGGGTTTTAGAAGGATGCACAAAAAAAATGAATTAAGGAGAGGCAGAGAACTAAAACATAAGGTTAGAGCTGTCTAAAGCTTAGAAGTTGCCGCCTCTTACCCCAAAAGTCAAGGACAACAACAAAAAAGCGTTCTCACTTTTGAGAGTTTGAAAGCTTTTCTCAGAATAAATTATAGTGACTCTTATTTAGGTGGAAAATTTATCCATTTATCATAGAAAAAAATTTAAGTTTATTTGAGAGAGAGAGAGAGAGAGAGAGAGAAAGAAAGTAAGTGGGGGAGGGGCAGAGAGGGAGAGAGAGAATCCCAAGCAGGTTCCGTGCTGTCAGCACAGAGCCGGACGAGGGGCTTAGACCCACAAACCGTGAAATCATGACCTGAGCTGAAGTTGGATGCTTAATCAACTGAGCCCCCCAGTCGTCCCTATCATAGAAAACTTGTAATGAAAGTATAATATAATGAGCTTCCATGCGCCCATCCAGCTTCACCAGTTATCAACTCCCAGCTCTTCCTGTCTCCTCTGTATCCCTCACCCTCAGATTATTTTAAAGCAAATCCAAGACATCATTTCACCCCCACATATTTCAGCCTGTACCTCTAAAATACAAGGACTCTTAAAAAAAATCAACCGCGATACTATTATCACACCTAAAAATAATTCATAGTTCTTTATGTTGAATACACAGCCCGTGTTCAGATTTCATAGATTGCCTCATAATTTCTGTTCATTTTCTTCAATCAGGTTGCCAACAGGAGCCACACACTGTGCTTGGGGGTGTTCCTGAACTCCCCTTTAATGGGAGTCTGTTAAAAGAACCAATTTATCCCATAGAGTTTCCCCCAGCCTGAATTTTACTCAATGCACACCCATGGTGTGGTTTACTCTCCTCCTCTCCCCTATTTCTTTAATGGGTAGATAAGATATTACAGCTTGATCAGATTAAGGTGTAATTGTGCAAGGCCACTTCATAGGTGTGGCTGGGTAGTAACGTTGGGAGACACTGAAGTCTGTTTTTCTTCCTTCCCTTGATGTTCTCAGCCATTATGACTCATTGCCTACATCCATTAGTTCATTAGTGCTCGCAAATGGTGATAGTCTAATTAAGTGTCTTTATGAACTCACTTAATTTAAATATATTTGATGTTTCTCAGTCTGCTGAAGTTATTCTTACTGATGTTTTATTGACTTTTAAATTTAGCCCATTTAAATATCATAAATGCTAAGTTTGGGAACGTCTGAAAAGCCATCTGAGGGGAAAAGACCTCGCTAACATCTGCACTGAGATAGCACCCCCTGCCTTTTCCAGAGTCCCTCCTTTTTTTAAAGGAAAGCTTTCTTACTGTGATTTTTTTTTTTTTTTTCAAGTAGAGTAAAGCCTTGGCCTCTGCACTACCTCCATATGCTTTACCAGCTGAACTAGAAGACCTACCAGCTAGATGGGTTCCCCCATGATTAATTTTTTTTTTTTTTTTTTTCCTGGAGACCCTGAGGCCTGCAGTCATGCACATATGGTACCTAATGGCTTGGTGGGTAACTTAGTTAATGGTGTGTGAAGGTGACCTGAATAAATTTGAGATCAGAACTAATGTGGAATATGGCAAGCTGCTCTGATAATAAATGTGGAGTACTTGTGTTTCTGCCTAAGTGGGTGTTAGGTGACTGTGGGGGAGAAAGTACATAGCCCTGAGCTCAGAAATTCTGTCAAGGACACAGGAGACCAAATGCCTCCTCTTCTGAACCTTTTTAATGAGGATGTTCACTGTCCCTTTACCACATTCTACTGGAATTTTAAAGCTAATTGTCACTCCCCTTTTATAATTACTCTTTCTCATTGGGAACTACAGGTGACCAAGACAGGGGCATTGGTGTGGTTTCATCAGGTTTTTCCCAGCCTTCCCTCTAGGAAAAATAGATGCAGACAGAATTTTATTTGTTCACTCCATTTTGTTGACAAGTGATTATTTGCAAGCTTCTCTTCAGGATTAGACTGCCACTTGGTCTTCAGTTTGTTTTTGATTGTGGCAACCATGTCAGTGCAAAAAAAAGGGGGGGGGGGGATCAGGACCTCCCAATCCATGGGTATTAACTTATTAAAAAATGTATAGTGCTGTAATAATATTATGTACATTATAATAACATTGAAAACCGTAAGCAAAGATTTTCATATTTTTTTCTGCCATCCCGGTGAATCTTCCAGTGCATGTTACTTTGTGCAGTCCACTTGATTAGTTAGATCAGGGAGAGTGTGAGTTTCCAGCAAACACTTGGTACCCTCCAAACAAACCAGACCCCAAAAGCAAAATTCAGCTTCAGCTAATTTTTATAGTCAGAAAAGGTGGAAAGAAGTTAATTATCTTCAACATAAAAGTTTCTATTGTTTGCAGAAATGGAATTTTATTTTGAATCGCATGGCAGGGCCCCATAACCATTTCAGAGGGAGGACTTCTCCAAAGACTGTACTCTGTTTCCACCAGTATCTGTCTGGAGTTGCCTGTGCCGTCACAGAGGACACATTTAAGTCACATGTTGTATATTCTAGTCTATGAGAATTAAACCCCTCAACCCCGGAATCTGGGACCATGGTCACTGAATTTTGCTGAACAGTCACTGCAGAGTTCCTTTCAAACATGAAATGATTTGGGCCCAGATCTTCCCCAGGAGTGGACCCCTTCTTACCCACTGCATGGTTTGTCTTACTGAACGAATGTCACATCTTCAGTATCAGGCCAACTCTCAGACTTCTGTGCTCTTTGCCTTGTTTCAGACCTTAGAGGTCTCTGCTCGTGGACTCCTGTTTCATTTAGTTTCTAGACTAATGATCAGAGGTGTATGGACTAGGTCCTTGCCCCCCCCCCCACAAACACCCCAGGAGCTTGGAAATGAAGGACAGTAAGGACACACACCCAGCTCAATCCGTGTTGACCAAGGTAGGAGACAGTACAGAGGGAGGAATTCAGGGTCTTTGGCAGACAGGACAGGGGAGGGTACAGGTCATGCTATTCGTGATTTGCTTGAGGAAAATGTCAAGAAGAAGTGTCACTCTGAGTACTTCAAAAGGAGGCCTGCCTGGGATGGTCAATGGCAGGCAGCATTTAAGCAGGAAGGAGTCTCTAAAACAAAGACTGGAAGCAACAGTTAGCCATGAACATGGCATAGAGAAGAAAGGCTTGACTAGTACAGAACACAAAGTTTAGAAAGTGAAGTCCTGAGAAGATCTAAACCATGGCACAGCCTTTTGTAGTTCCTGAACCACTTATGCACATCATCTCCTATGATCTTTGGGCCCTCTCTGGAAGGGAGAGTGGTTATTACCTGAAGAATCTGGGTGCAGGTGGGTGAAACCACTCACCCAAGGGCACAGAGGGAGAGCTCAGGCTGAAATCCAGATCTGACTTTGGTCCTTTTCCCTGTACCTACCTCCCTAGGACAAGTTATGGTGGGCATTTGAGTTGGGGAAAGACCTTCAGAGCTCAGTGCCTGAGAAATGTGAGGAGATGGAGGAAAGGTACTGATTGCGTGGGAGAGAAGAGTGTATGGAAAGTACAAAAGAGATTTTCCAAAATGATAGTTGATTATGAGACCTCAGCTTTGCTTCCGCGTGTATCATAGTTGTGTCTGTTTTCAAGCTCCTGCTTCTAAATTAGATACTGTAGCTGCTTTTCCTTCTAAAAACACTTATTTGCAGCATTTTAGATTCAAATGTGTATGAATTAAGCTGATCACTTTTACTTTGCTCTCTTTATGTTTTCAGAAAGTCAGGAATGAAGGGAAGAAATTTCAAGAGATGTGATTTATTTCAAGGAGGTATTTTTCACTTCCTTCTTAAAAAACAATCTTTCATGTAAAGGCCAGTGGTTAGCTGTCCTTTGAAGGGAACCTTCACTGCTGTGCCAAAATCAGAATTTCAGTCTGGACACTGTGGCTTCCTCAAAAAATGCAGAGAGATTATGCCTGGAATTTAGAACATTGCTCTCCATTTGATTGGAGCAGAGGAAGGAAGGGGCCCAAGAGAGACTTGTGTTTTAAATGGCCTGGTTTATCACATGTCAGGTCCTAGCCTTTACAACAAAGATGTGTTGACACTTCCTATTCTGAGGAGAGAGATTATGCACATTATTACAAAGTGACACATCCATCATGATGAAGTCATGGGTATTAATGGGTATGGCACTGGGCTGAATGCCTTGGAGAGGAAATTTACCAAGCACAGCCCTTATGCACTCTAGCTTGACAGAGATGAGGAGCACCAGAAGCGAGCTTGTGCTGTCCCACTCACAGGTGGAGCTCCCCTTGGTCAGAGGCCCAGTGTCGAGGTCAGAAGACTCCTTGGGGAGTGAAGGGCCTGCCCTACAGCACATGGAGACATTGCACGCTCTGAGATCTGTGCCTTGTCTCTGACATAACAGAGTGCTGGGTGGAGCTTGGAGAGGCACAGTGGAGAGTGGGGTGTGTGATTGTGTGTGTGTGTGTGTGTGTGTGTGTGTGTGTATCAGACAATGTGGTGGGAACTGTGACCCCTTCACATAACAATGAAAAAAATCTCATTTGTTTTTGTGGATGCTCCAATGAGATAATAGGGCAGGTATAAGAATAAAACCCTACATCTTTTCATTCTTGACCCATACTGCCTACTGAAATTTACACAGATGTGGATGGATGCCCAGAAACAGCCAAATTACTTCAGATTAATGCGGGGATAGGGGGTGAGGGGTGGAGGCCTGGCCTGCCGGTGGAAAGGCAGCCACAGGCAGAGACCAGTTCTCTCCTCTCTGACTCTGAATAATGAAGCAGGATTGGTGACAGGTGACCCAACCCTGCCATCCATTCTCGAAGACCGTTTTTACCCTGAATGCCTACTGCTGGTAAGAGCCACCAAGCAAAAGGATCTCCAGAAAGTCCTGTGTCTTTTTGAAGCAGTGCTGTTCACCCTGGCTATATCCATTCCAACAAGGAGAACTTCCTGGCACACTAAATTATGTCTTCCTCGGAGATGTCACCCTCCCGTGCAGACTTTGCACTCATGATCTGGGATGGCATCAGAGGGCGCGTTTGTGATCTGTATGAATCTGTTCATTTGTCCTGATTACCCCCAAAGAGGTGCTTTTTATACTCATTAGGGCTCCGAAGAGAAGAACAAATACTACCATAGCATCAAATCATTGTATTCTCTTAGAGGAAATTAAGTAGAAAATGAAACGTTTTTCAGTCCCTGACTATGTGTTGCTGTGTTTCTCTACAACATGGTATCCTGGTTTTTTGTTTTTTTTTTAAATTTAGAATCACATTAATAGAACTGGTCACAGTCACCCACCACACCCCCCCACCCCCCCGATGCTTTTGCACAGTCCACGGAGAAACACTTCACTGGAGTATAAACCCCTGTCCTTTGTGTGAGGTTCAGCAGACTGTAGCTTTCCTTCTCATTCTGGGGTGGGAGAGCCTCGCAGGAGGGTGAGGCCTGTGGGGGGCCCTCTCTCTAGAACGCACGCAGTATGCACTTCCCCAGGGAGGTGGGTTCTGGCTCATAATGACTTTTCTCTTCCTAGTTGCCCCCTCACTTCCCAGATTTCTACCTTAGTCACTACATGTGAAATGTGTCCCTTCAGGACTGCCAACTGTGATTTTGGACATAAGTGTTATTTTTTTTTTCCTGTTTGTAAGGTAATTACTTGTGGAAAAGCTAGAAATTGCAGGAAAGCAATTACTTTTCATCCCAGCATGCAGTGATAACCAGGTTAGATATGTGTCCTGCCTGTCACTTTGTGTGTTGTATATGTATCTTGCATCATATGAAAGAAATTGTTTGAAATTGGTAAAAGTGTTCTGCGATGAACTATAAGGTAGATGGACAAGTACAGCTGTACTGTCCATTAGCATGAATATATGAAGAATGGATTCTGACAGAGTCAGTGACAGATGTATAGAATTTATTAACACATGAATGAAAATAGAAAACGTGATGGAAGAGATGAAAATAGAGATAGGTTTTCCCCCTTTTATAAAAGAGTATATTGAAGTTACTAAAAAGTATTATAATCTCTTACTTTTTGTTTTCACATGGTAATCCTTTTTAATTCTTTATTGACATATCCAAAGTTCAGAAAACAAGGTGTCCACTTTTCCAGTCATTATTCACTTTATTCTATGGTTACTACTGAAAATAATCTTTGACCTAAAGGAGGAGTGTTAACAAATGATCCCCTTTGGGCGGCAAAGGCTCCAGGTGCAGGTACTTCACGCATTTTCACTTGGAGACCCACCTGGGTCTGATTCTGAGGGAAGTGGAGGTGGAAAGTGGATGGTTCCAGAGTTGGAACCCCTCCCCCCCAGGTCATTGGCTGTCTTCAGTGGAGGGCAGTTTTCTACTCACCTTAACAATAAGCACTAAACAATCAGGAACAGGTTTGCTGGTAGGAGAGGGAACCTGGGTGGCCATCAGCAGTCTCTGCGCCTCATTTCCTTTGCAGACTATTAGCTGTGTAGTCTCTGGGAAGGCATGGAGGAAGGTGCTTTAAGTCACAATTTAAAAATCATGGACAGGGTGCCTGGTTGGCTCAGTTGGTCAGTTGGTTATGCCTCCGACTTCAGCTCAGGTCAGGATGTGTGCTGACAGCTTGGAGCCTGGAGCCTGCTTCAGACTCTGTGTCTTTCTCTCTCTCTCTCTCTGCCCCTCCCCCACTTGTTCTCTCTCTCTCTCTCTCTCTCTCTCTCTCTCCCCCTCCCTCCCTCCCTCCTTGATTTCCTATCTCTCCCTCCCTCAAAAATAAATAAATATCTTTTAAAAATCATGGACTTTAGGGCTCAAAGGACCTTCAAATCAACAAGCCCCTCATTTTACAGCTGAGGAACTTGAACTTGCAAAAGATAAAGCAGGTTGTCCAGGCTTATCTAAGCAGTACTGGGTAACCTGCAGGTTGTAGCCCGGTCCGCTGTCTCCTACACACTTCACTCTGAATAGCCTTGCACACATTTACCCAAGAAAAAGACTTTCTTCAAATAGTGTGAGAAGTTCACCAGGGAGAAGGTCGTTCCAGGTCAGACCCGGGGAGTGAACTTCAGGCACGGTGTTTGCCGAGGAGTATGCAGTTGGCAGCTCCCACGGGGCAAAAGTGTGGTTTATGAGGAAGCTTTCCATCCCTGGATTTTTTTGCAAAGTGAGATGACATTAAGGGAGGGGAGTTTACCACCTTTTCCTTTAAACTCTCTGACCCATCCATCCACCCACCTCTTCTCTCTCTCTGCACCCTTATTGCTCAGATTTTGCCTGGTGCCTCTTGCCCTTCTCTGTCCTGCTGTCTGATAAAGGGAGTGACCTGAGTCCCCTGCCATGTTCTTGCCACCAGTGTGGTTGGAAGGATGACAGAATGTGGCCTTTCCTCACCTCTTAGTGAAGTGAGGCTCTCTATCACACACTTCTTTTAAGCATTAGGTTCCAAACTAAAGTCATCCACACCAAATCCAGACTTGTTACATGCATACCCCACCTGGACTATTAATTACTTAGTATTTTTAATGGACTCGTTTTGAAAATAGTTATTTTAGCTTTTTCCTAAAGAGTTAATAAACATGAAACGCCATGGGTGTGTTTTTCTAAGCCATATTTAATAGGCTTACAACTATTAAAATTAAGAATTTTTATCTGTGCTCTACCTAAGATCATCTCGTATATGTAAACATTAAGTTGAAAGAGTGGGATTCTGTCGAATTCAGACATGAAACAACTTTTTTTCTCTCTTGAATTGTACAAGTCTTTTTTGCCCCTTGAATGCAGTTTTGGGCAAGTCCTATAAAACTCACAATTAATAATTAAAAAAAAAAAACTCTGTTACTTTTAGTTCTAAGAACCGTCAAAGTGCAGTAATTAAAATACCTACTCTGATTTAGTAGTGGAAACTTTGAACATCATCTCAAGTTAAGCTCCTTTCCTTCTGCTTCTAAGTGCTGCTTTGCCTGAGAAGCCTGAGATGGACTTATGGCACCCTCCCAAGGCTGTTTCCAGCAGCCCATCCTCCCAGTGCCTCCTCCTCGAACAGAGCCCTTCCCCGTAGGATCCAGCTGGACACCACTCTGTGTGGTCCACACCTGCACGAAGGGAAACCATTATCCATTCCTTTGAGAAACCCTGGGAGCTCTGGCCATTGCTGACTCCTCCTGGAGGGCATCCTCCCAGCTCCAGGCTCCAACCATGAGGCATTTCAAAGCTTGGGTCTGGCACTAATCTGTGTACCCCAGAAGTGCCCAGGGATGCATGTGAGCCTCTCTGAGTGGTCCTCTAGAACCTTGCTTACCTGCTTAGGTAGAGAAGGGAAGCCAGCCAACAGCTTCCCAGGGATGACCTCCCTCTTCCCCTTCAGGGTGGTGGTACTTTGAGTACTTGGTACCTGTTGTTTGGTTGCTGGCCTTTGGGACCTCAACTTAATTAGCAGGAGAAGGCCCAGGTTCACACCTGTTACACCGCCTACCAGTGTGAATGTGATTCTTTGAATCCTTCCCTGAAGACACACAGGACAGTCCCACCAAGTGGCCACTTGTCCTCTGCTTTTAGACCACATCTGGTTGTTGGGCTCTGGTCTAAACCCACCAGGACCGCATCTCCTCCACTCTGTCAGCAGTGGATGAGACTCCTGGGTCACCTCCGTTCAGTCTACAATTCACTGACCCCATGCACGCTCTATTAAAAAAAAAAAAAAATGCAAGTTCAGTTTTGCCAAGGCCGCCTCTTGGTTTTCTTTTCCCTCCATTTTGACACCTGGAGGGGTGGCAGGGTCTGTTTTCAACCCATCAGCCTGTTTTCTGAGCACAGTAGCATAGCTGGTGGGCTTTGTTGCTCTTGGCCTTAGCAATCAGAGCAGAGTAAGGGGCATCATTATCCCTTAGTGACTGCATTTGCATGGGGGGGAGGGGATGTGAGGGAAGCCAGCTTTACAATTTGAAGACCTCCTGCCCTTCCCATAGTAGAAAGGAGAGTTGATTGTTTTCACAAACTGGCTGGCAGGTCCCCAGAGCCCTTTAAGAGGCATTTGTTAAATTGCAGAAAGCTCTCGTGCTGAGGCAGAGATCCCTGAAACCTGAAAGTGCTGGGAAAATGGGGAAGTGTGCCAGCAAATCAATGGGTTCAGACAGAAAGGTCTGGGGGTGGGGCGGGCTTGGGTTCCAGTTGGGCTGGGAGGCGAAGGCTTTAGCCATCTTGGGACTCATTTCTAGCTTGTCCCTTTTTATGGTGTGGGGGTAGTGTGAGCACCATATATTTTTAAATAAAGGTATATATTAAACGAATTTCATGTACATTGTATTCCCAATTCTAGCTCAGCACATATAAAAGGTGTCTAATATAATTGGAAAATGATATTATCCCATATTCCTCGTTCCATCAGCAAAAACAGGGCTGATGGCTCTTTGCACATTACCCATTCAGCCACAGAAGTCTAAATTTCTTCTGAGAAATCTCTGAAATTTCAGCATCTCTTTAGGCCAAACACCAAAATGTTCACCTAACCAGACAGTAGAGAGTAAGTCAAGGACTGGTGAATATAGTCTTCCCTTTCCCTCATTCCACATCCATTCTTTATCCTCCACCCAAAACTCTGAGGTAGGTAGGTTCTAGAACCACTGGTATCATACTTACAGAGTGCAGCTTACATGCAACTACTCGCCCATTGCCCTGGATGAGTTGTAATTTATGCCACATGAGGTCCAGTCAAGAATAAGTGTGGAGCCTGGCACAGTGAAAGGAAGAAAATTCCCTTCTTTTTGTTTTGCCCATGGGCTCGTAGGTGGGCCACAGTCCAGGCTGGAGACAAGAGTGCAAGGTTCCCCTTATTATTCCCACTATAATTATTAAACATCATCCTTTCTCCTGGAAAGGTAAGGATTTAGAGAGAAGGTGTCAAGGGTAGTAGGTTTGTAGAATCTTAGCTTCCCAGAGACTTCCAGACTTCTAGGAGGCCTGACTGAGACTTAGCAAGGACCACCCCTCCCCAACACACACACCCAATACACACCTTAACCTTGGGTGGTTACTTGCAATGAATGAGCCAAGGACTGTAACATCTAATTATTCTATAATGTAAATTGTTTCTACTTCACTGCTGAAATTCACAGGTTTGCATTTTAGAACTTCTAATCTTGGAATAAAAGAATTGTTCATCCTTGTTGAATTTTAGACTTCAGAACAGGCTGATGAGGTAGGGTTCTGTTTTTTATTTTATTTTATTTTATTTTATTTTATTTTATTTTATTTTATTTTATTTAATGTCTCCGTCTCTTCCTCCCTCCTGTCTTTCTACCTCAAAACTCCTGAGAGAGCTAGGTTATAAGGAAGACAGCTCGACTCTGAAATACAGCTTGTGTGGTTTGTACCTCTCATTTTATTTTCATTAAAATACACCCTTAGGTAAAGTCATGGACCTTAAGCTCATTTGCTGGGAGAAGGTTTTGTTGCAGAAAGAAGAATCTGGCTTCTGAGGCAGGGTGGGAAGGTGGGCAGGACCAAGTGGCAGAGTTAAGTCTGAGATCCATTAATAATATTGTGCTCGGTGTGTCCTCTCTGTGTTCTCATACAGCCAGTACTTGCTTCCTGAGCTCCTGCTCTGTGCCAGGCCCCTGCACACTGATCCTTCAGTGTCTGCCCTTGAGAAGTTCACAGTCCTGTTGGGTGGGAAGACAATGATAAAGCAGCCCAAAGAGGCCAAGCAGGAAGTGACTGTTAAAAAGATAAACTGAGGCACATTAAAAAGGTTAAGAGTTTATTGGAAGAAAAATCAAAGTCAGGCAGGTCCAAACCTGATGCAGTTAGGAGCACTTCCCTGACAGTAGCTGGGGAAAGATTTATGTAGAGGAGGTGCGAAGCAGAGAAAGGAAATTATCTCATTGGCTATGGCTTACAGCCTTGTTGGCTGTTTGTGATTGGTTGTCTCCGGCATTTTTATTTCATAACCTTGAGGCATTTACCAGCTCAGCTTATGTAGGCCACCGTGGCATTCGAGCCACCTCAGTCTAATGGCCTCCTTGTTTCATTAATTTAACAGTACTAAAGACACAGAGGAGGTAGCAGCTAACTTCACCTGGGTGAGCCCAGGGATTGCCATCTTGCAGAGGATGAATGGGGAGGAGTCCAGGAGAGAAAAGGAGGCCAGAAGAAAGGGGGTTTCAGGCCGAGGCAGTGGCAGTTGATATGTATGCAGGAGAGCAGAAGAGGTTTGGGAGCAAAGACTGAGCCAAACGTAGGTAGACCTGACACAAAGGAAAAGAGGAAATAACAGGAGATGAAGCTAGAAAGCTTGGAGAAGCCCACATTGTGAAGGGCCTGTGTGCATAGCTGAGAAGCTGATCTTTCACTGCCATGAAGAGCCTTTGAAAACTTCATATAGGGGAACTAAATCTTCATTTTTGGAAACTAGCCCTGAGGACAGTAAATTGAAGGGTTGGGGGCTTAAGGTCTTAGCCCAGGGCCTCTAGAAAAAAGGCCTGAGGCAGATGCAAGTATTATTCCTTACTGGGGAAGGAGGTGCAAGGCCAGAGGCTGTAGGAGTGGAGGAGGAGGGAAGCAAGGCCAGGAGAAGCTCATGGGGACAAGATGGAGCGGATAGCGATGTTGGCTCCTGCTGAAGAGACATTGAAGCACGGTCCCTGGGCGCTCTGCGCTCCTGGAAGGTTTGCAGGGAAGAACTCTACTTTGGTATAAGTCTGCAGAAGAGAGAAAGAGGGGAGTTTTATTTGCCCTGCCCCCTTCTGTATTCTCATTGTCCCTGGCTCACCTCCCAGGAAACTAGTGGCCCTGTCCTTCTGGATGCTCTTCAGCATAGCAGGCCCCACGATCCCCCACCGCATCTCACAGTGTAGCTTCTGTCCTGTCTGAATGCACAGGGCAGCGTTGGTAGCGTGAGCACCGACTGAGTGAGAAAGTAGAGTAGGCAGTGAGGGGAATCTGAGAAGGCTCATAAGTGTGCACCACCGTTTAGACAAGGAGCTCACCTCAGAGGCTGTCATTATTCAAGGGGGAGCAAATGGATACTGTGAATGCAGGAGGCCCATGTAGAGAAAGACTCAAAAGATCTTGGTTCAGTAAAATGAACCAGTCCAACCCCAAGCTTTCAAGGAGTTTCGTCACCGTAGTAGTTAGTACAGGGTTTCTGGGGTAGTTTGGGGCAAGGAATACTCTATGGACTGGGGTTTCTTACACATTTTTTTTACAATTTTTTTTTTTAATGTTTATTTTTGCGAGAGCGAATCAGAGCACAAGCAGGGGAGGGGCAGAAAGAGAGGGAGACACAGAATCAGAAGCAGGCTCCAGGCTCCAAGCTGTCAGCACAGAGCCCAACATGGGGCTCGAACCCACAAAACTGTGAGATCATGACCTGAGCCGAAGTCGGATGCTCAACCGACTGAGCCACCTAGGCGCCCCTGGACTTGCATTTCTTAAAGTATATGGTTGATCATTATATATTCATAAAACCAAGGAATAAACCATTTTCTGTATTTGTAGGGGAGGAAATGGAGGCTACTGCATTTAAAATGATTAAAAATTCATAACGGTCAAAATAAAAATCCAGTCTCAGTGTACTGGTCGGGACTCTTACTGCTAAAATGGTAGAAGCCCAGCTTTCCTGGCTTTGGCCGCAGCAGGGATTGCCTGACTCTGGGTACCCAGAGAACGGCAGGGATGCATCTGAAACATGACTGGAACTGAGGTTCAAGACCCTGCCAGAACACTCACTCTCTCACATTTGACCTTCTCTGAGTGAAGACTTAATTTTTCTCTGTCTGGACCTTGACCTCCATGTGCTGGCTCTAGCAATGTGGCTTTGCAGCCCACTGCAGAGGGCCTGGCTCTTCCATACTCATCATCTCTTCCTGGGAGGACGCCACTAGCTAGGCACTCACCAGGTGCTTTCCTTGGACCAACGAACTCTGGGCAGGGCTGTATAATAGTTTTTTAATTTTTAGTTTATTCATTTTTTTTGAGAGAGCACACACGTACCAGCAGGGGAGATGGTAGAGGGATAGAGAGAATCTCAAGTAGGCTAAGCGTGAAGCCCCATGACCTTGTGATCATGACCTGAGCCGAAATCAAGAGTCAGACGTTCAACCAACTAAGTCACCCAGGCGTCCCATTGTATAATTATTTTCTGTTATAATGACAGGTCACAAGGTTACCATGTGGATGAGGGGAGTTAGAGGCCAGGAGAAAGGATGGATATGCCTGCATTGGAGAGCAGGGGTATTGCTGGGGAGAAGAGTATATGATATCACTGCAACCAAAAGTTCAGAGTACTGACATTTGCCAAAGCACATTCCTGTACCCCTAATTCACTGGCTAGAAAAGGAAAGCGCTCTTGATTCTACACTTGTACTGTCTGCCTCTCCCCCTGCTGCAGAATGGCACGTGTATTGCTTTAGATTGAACTGCTTTCCTAAAGCTCTCTTTTCAAGCTCTGAATATCTTATGACCAGTTTTGAAAATGCACCTGCCTCCAGCCACAGACACACTGAAAACACTATTCCTTTGCTCCAGTGTGTTCAGTCCGTGTCCTTTGCATCTCCCCTTCCCCCTTCTTCCAAGTGATTTTAAGTAGATTTGACTTTTAATAGGTTTGATTGGTTGTTTTTAATGGGAATTTAAATTGAACTAGCGGCTGACAGAGTTCTCGGGATTCAAGTTGCTCGGCTGGGACTGGAGACATTTCTGGACACGTTTCTCTCAGCCCCCCGAGAGGGGCGGCGGCCCACCGCAGTGTGATGTTCAGTACAGGATGCTTGTGACTGCATCTCAGTAATTTGTAAGTGATAGGGTTTGGGGAGTAAATAATTTTCTTTGACCTTGGTCTTTTAGGTCAGAGATGGAAAGCTTTCTAGGGAGTGATCCGAATCTAGTTCTTGGATCAACAGGACAGTCAGTTCCATGGTAGTACCTTCTTCCTGGGCTTGGATATCCAAAATAAGGGAAGGGAGGGACATGCTGGAAAACATCTGCACCCCTACACATCTCCCTCTGGATTTTTGCCCTTCCCGTGTGTTGGGAAAGGCAGGTAGGGCCATGCTTAATTTAAGAAACGTCAGCACCCTATGTCTTAAACACAAAAGTTAGCGATGTACATCAAAGAGAGAAGATCCCTTGAACCTCTTCCTGGCAAGAACTGAGTCTTCCAGTGACATGGAAATGGTGCAGACTTTGAAGTCATACAGACTGGTTTCTGTGTTTTCTTGATTGCATGTATTTAAATTTTTTCTATTTTAATTATCTAATATATCACATACCCACCCCCAGATTTACAGATGTTAATATTTTGCGATTTCTTAAAAAATGTTTATTAGAGAGCATACACAAGTGGGGGAGAGGAAGAGAGAGAGGGAGAGAGGGAATCCCAAGCAGGCTCTGAGCTGTCAGTGCCAGGCTTGATGCTGGGCTCAATCTGTGAGATCATAACCTGAGCCCAGATCAAGAGTCAGACGCTTAACCCACCGACCCACCCAAGTGCTCCAATATTTTGTGATTCTTAACAGAGAAGTTATAAATTACAAATATCACTGAAGCTCTGTCCACCTCCCTACCTCCTCAGTAATCTGTATTCGGAAGTTGGAGTCTGTCATCCCCATGCATACTACACTACAAACATCCATATGTGCGAACAGTGTCCGTATGCAGAGTATCGCTTTACGTGGTTAATAAGGGATGTTGAGCCATACACATTGTTTGGGGCTCCGTCCCAGAGCTGCTGCTCCCTTGTAAAAATCTTGGACAAGGTGCATCGCCTTTTTGAGCCCCCAGGGAGACGTGTGAGGATACCAGTCGTATGAATCCTGGCACAATCCAGGTGAGCAAGGATCAAGGCCTTGAGAGGAGGAGACGAATTTGACGTGTCGAGTGACAGTGGTGATTCTAGTGCAGGTACCTAATGAATCTGGTGCACATTAATGGCCATCCTGAGATCAAGAGCACACAGGGGGATACTGGTCAGGGAACCTTGGGGGACGGCTTGCCTTTCGGCCCTGTTGAGTTGGAAATGCCTGCAGTACATCCATACCGCCAGGGTTAGGAGGCAGTTGGATATTTGAACCTGAAATTCCGGCAACAGTCCTAAGCTGGCGTTGGCTCTTCGGGCCCCTTTGGCATCCAGTGAGCAAGCATTACCTTTGGGCAGGGAGGCTGCTTGGTGTGAGCGGCTCCCCTGCACCTTTACCTGGAGCCCATGGTGTGATTCACCCTCAGCACATTTCTGCGCAGCTCTTGACAGGCGGCAACAAGAGGCCTGAGGTGAATCACCTAGCTGTCAGGTCAGCTTCAAAGCTTAGAGTTCTGTTGGAAACATTTGTTTTCCTCTGATAACCTGTTTGATTTTGTTCTCATTCCTGAAATCACTTAAATCCTCTCTGAAGGTAATTTCTCCTTTCTGATTTGACCTGGCCTTAATGTTAATAAATTCACAGACTTTATTATTAGCCCCTGCACATGCTTCTGAGCTTGCCCCCTTGTTGTGTTTCAAGGAGGCCCAACCTCTTCTGGGATTGATGGTGATACATGTGTTGTATCCTATATATTGTTCACTCCCCAGGCATTCGGTCCAGGAATCCCAGTCTTGCGTGTGTCTATCTGCAGTGAGGATTCTCCAGGACAGGAACCAAGGGGGCCATTCACTCTTCTTTGTCACCCGCTGGCCAGACCTAGTTCATGGGCCTTTGGTCTATCTTCACTAGTTAGCAGCTGGCTTTTCACAAGGAAATGTCTCTTTTTGCTTAAAGGAGAGAGGCCTGGCCTGCCCAATCCCTGAACAAAAGCCCAGCAAGATGTCCTGACCAGCCTCCTTTTGGATGATAAGAATCCACCCAAAGTAGCTCAAGCAAACTGTGGGGTGGGGAAACGTTTGGGCAGCTGCTGTTATTATTACTGGAAGAATCCAGAAAGATCTGGGAAATTTAGGATAGGGAACAGCTGTGGATGGAGTGGGACCGGGTTTTCTCTGTTCTGGGTCTGTTTTCTTTTCTCACTCTATCTCATCATCTCCTTTCCTCCTCCTATCCCTCTCTTGCTCTCTCTCTGTGTCATGCTTAGAGGGGTGATGTCTAGGTCCCTATTATTACCAACTGTCTGGCTCAGTCTTCCCCTTTCCTCCTTTCAGCTCTCATCTGGTTCTCTTTCTACTTCCACCCCCCAAAACTGGTGGCTGGCTTCCTCAGAACTTGTATCTGGATCATAATTACCCAGACTCCAGCACTGAGTGACCTTTTGGCTCTATAGCCCGCAGCCATCTGGCAGTGATCTCTCTGTGTACAAGACTCTGAGCTCCTGAGAGAGGCTCCTATTGGCTCAGCTTCTCCTTCTGAGCCTGGCCACACTGCCCCAGGCTCCTGCCTAGCCTAGAGATGGGTCCCCCTTGGGTCAGGCACACCCCACCCTGGGCTGGTCAGCAGTGTCAGGGGGCACGGTCACCAGATTTCGTCCCCACCTACCAGGGGCTGTGGATGAGGTTGGGATCCCTGAGAAGGGGTTTTGTGGGGACAGGAGTTACCAGGTACATGTGGCACAAGAACTGTATGATAGAACCCCTCAAAGTAATTTATATCAGCGAGGTGATCTTAAATTTGTTTCAGCCTACAAATAGGAAGCCATAGTTTATAAAACTGTTTCTAGTCACCTCTGCATTAATTCAAGGGTGTACATCTCTGAAGTGATAAATTTAGTATCTTCCAGCCATACTAAACATGGCATGAAAATTAAACTTTCAGTCCACGTGTTCATTTTCTTTGTACATTAGGGGGCAGGCATGGACTTGGTTGATTCTGAACAAAATCATCTTGGTGCATAAAATGGAGAATGGGAACTAGATTTGTTTTTCCAGCCATGAAGACTTTTGATAATGGGTTTGAGACATGTGTCTCACAAAATTGAGCGCCCTTTGTGATCTTCTCTACCAGGGCAGTGCCTGGCAGAGGGCAGACCCTGAATCCAGCTCAGAACTTTGTGGGGAGGCAGAAAAGTGCTGCTGCCCTCCCCCCATGAGAGCCCCTTGCCTGTCTCCAAGCTCTGTGGCTGCTGATGCCACATGCCTACATCCCTTGAAGTCTTTACTCATAAAACTGGCTATTAATACATTTTCCTGGAGTGTGTGAAAACGGGCTTAGAATGGGGGAAAAAAAAAACTTGTCCCACTTTTATACAACTGGAAAACATTACAGAACTTGAATTTTTCAAATTAAAAAAAAAAAAAAAAAAGCAACCTACCAAATCCAGCCTGTGCTTCTTAGTCACACGGAAATGTGAAGAGGAAGGGAAAGTCACTTCTGCCTCACAGGTGGTTTTGATTTAGAAAATGTGCCTCGAAATTCAGTACAGAAAAGAGGTTTTGTTTTGCTTCTAATAAAAATAAAACTACTTTTGAATGTTTCAGGGTTCATCAAAGTTTATATTTAGTCTTTTTTACATTTTTGTCTACCTGGCTATTCTCATGATCTCTCCAGCTACCGAGCCAATCAATGTATATTGTGGGAAACTCTCATCTTCCCCCCGGTCCGAAGTAGGTGGGATCCAGTTCTGACAACATGCATTAATCATAACTAGAAATGCTGGCAAGAGCTGGGGATGTTTGCATTCCTCAGGGACAGCTTAGCATCTCCAGCTAAATATTTTAGCCCAACTGACTGCCTTCTCTGGGCTTTCCTTCCCCAAACATCCTCCTCCGTAAGGCAGAGGAGCCAAACGCAAAGTGTTGGGTCCCTGATAATTTACAAAGTGAGGATAATACTTTAAAACTCTTGGCCTTGAGACGCACCTGGGTGGCTCAGTTGGCTAAGCCTCCAATTCTTGGTTTCAGCTCAGGTCATGATCTCACAGTTTGCGGGTTCGAATCCTGCATCAGGCACTGACAGCATGGAGCCTGCTAAGATTCTCTCTCCCTCTCTCTGTGCATCCCCACTCGTGCTCCCTCCCTCCCTCCCTCTCTCTTTCTCTCTCTCTCTCTCTCTTTCCCCCTCTCAAAATAAATAAACTTTAAAAAGATAAAAAAACAAAACAGTTGGCCTTGAGCTATCATTGGTATTCAGTAATATACTGCTATATTTTCTGTTCTTCCTTACAGAATTGTACAGCAGCAATATGACTATGTTTGCCCTCAAAATCCAGGCATATCACTTTGAAAAGAAATATTGGGGGTCAGATTGCCAAATTCCTACAATTTCCATATTAAGAACTCCATCTCTGTGGCCTCCAGCTATGAGACAGGTTGTTAAAAGGATGAAAAGAAAAAAATGCCTTCCCCTTGTGTCCCCTCTTTAGAATAAGAAAATCTACTTGGACATTATTCACACGTACATGGAAGTGCATGCGACCGTTTATGGCTCCAGCACGAAGAATATTCCCAGTTATGTGAAAAACCATGGCATCCTAAGTGGGCGGGACCTACAATTTCTTCTCCGAGAAACCAAGGTAGGTTTATAGGAATTTTTAAAACGTCCATCAGTGATGTTTACTGGTTGTTTCTGTTGGTGTTGAAAACGGGATCAGAATCTCTCATGCTGTCTTTTCAATGCTGTAGTAACTTATGAAGTCATTTCTGGGCAGTGGTTTTCTAGATCAGCTATAGCTTAAAAGTTTGTGAATTGTGGAAAGAGGTTGCTACAGTTGAAAGCCTGCTTACCCAGGACCTACTCCGTGCCAGGCATCAAGCGAGGGGCTGGGGATACAGTGGCAAACAGAAAAGGTAAGGTCCTGTCTTGAGGGTCAGACCTTGTGATAAAGAAGCAGCTTTCACAGCAAGCCTGGGGTGCTCAGCTCCCCTACCTCTTTAATCAGCATCGCTCAAGGAGTCGGGCCACCAAGTGGCTTTTCTTGCACCTCTTCATTCACAGATTTGTACTGGACCCTGAAGAAGTTCAGATGAGGGAAGAGTCCCTTCAGGCTCTGGGAGCAGGGAAGACACTGTGAAAGATGTGGAGATGAACAATTGGCGGGTGGGGGGCAGGTGATACCCAGGACACACAAGAAGGAGAGTCAAGTGGTGGAGACAGAGATGACACATTCAGGAGAGAGCCACAAAGCAACCCAGCTGCTCTATTGCTGGGAAATAGTGGAAGGTGACTTTTGGTAAGGAGCTGAGGGGCTGGTTGTCCCAAGCATAGACCCCAGGGTGTAGGCAGCTTCAGACCCCATGATGCAGGCAGCCGGGGGAGCCACTGAGCGAGGTCTATTTTAGTGACATGCTGAATGTGTTGTTTTGAACCGGTGCCTATAATTCTGCCATGAAAGTACCAAATGATGTTAAGGACTTGCAAATAAACCAGAGTTTGGCCTTAAAGGGCCAGACCTAGTGCAAGGGATGTAAGAGTAAGAAAGCCAGTGTGAGCCCTGCCTTGAAGCATAGGACAGCTTATTACCAACAGTGATTTTTCTCAGTTCTGGGCCCTGACTGGCTGTGTTTTCATTTTTAAGGTAGCAGGGAGGCTGAGTGGGTGAGAGGCTCTGTGGCTTAATAGCGACTTTTTATCATTTTATGATACTTGGATTTGGGAGAGCATGTTCACATATGCTGCCTTGTTTGATTCTCACAAACAAAGCCGTAGATGGGGAAGGTACTGTTAACTTCATTTTAAACAGCAGAAAGTAGGCTAGAGCATTTGGCTTGCTCACAGTCACTGACTTTGCCTGGGCGGGGTGACCCTTACGCATGATTTTTTTTTCTTTTTTTTTATTGCAAATTAAAGGTCTGTTAGGCCCTCAAGGCACCATCCTCCTGAATAAACACCCAAACTGGAGAACATTTATTGGACACTCCCTTCCCAACAGAATAAGCATCTCCCTCCTGCCTCAGTTTCTCCATATGTAACTGCATTTGATCCTTTCTATCTCTAAGTCATTCGTGTGGTGCCATGAATAAAATAGATGGATGAATTATTTATCTCCTTGGCCAAAGATCTGGTTTGTATTTATTAAGATTTCATTTCCTTACAAGGTCATCTGTAGTCTGATGCTCGTGTGTGGCAACCCCGGAGTGAAGTGTGTTCCCCACTTTGCACTCTTGGCTTTCTGTTCTTTTTCTGTCTCAGGATGACATTTTAGAATCGTGAGGATGTCCGGGCCCTTTAGTGGCAATGCTATTTTTGCCATTTGCCTCATTTTACTTCTCCCCACATCAGCTGGTGGAAAAAGCTCGAGCCTCTTTAAAATTACATTTGGCAACGCTGGCTCTCAACAGCGTGTCATTACTGTCTCGCGCACTCCTATTAACCCAGGCTCGTGAATGTCTTACTCAGCCTTGGAAGTTTTAAAAGAACCCTGACTTACCTACCATCCATTTACCCTGTCAGAGAATGGGGAATAGGCTGAAGCAGAGGCCGCTGATATCCCAGGGAGGAAAAGAGAAGAGGCTTGGAATATCCGGGCCGTGATGTCAGAGACTGCCTAACAGCCAAGGACTGCAGACCGAATTTTGAGTATGAGGGGCATATATTTATCCTTGAAAAACGGGTGCCTTCACAGGATGTCACTGATCCCATTTTGTATTGCCTGTTCGTCTGACTAGAATATATTAAAGCCCTCCGAGTGGAATTATGGCTAAAACAGTTGGCAAATATGATGGAAATGAGGCGCTGTGTCGCCGAGACTCCCCTTATACCCAGAACACAGCAGCAGGCACTAAAATGAATGGATCTTGGGCTTTGAAATAATGACACTAAAGACCAGTCAGGCTTTGCATTTATAACCCTTTCTGCCTCTAACTCCTTCCTCTGTGTCTCTGAGCAATTTAAAAGCGATTTATTCCAATCCACGTTGAAAGTGGAGAACTGGAGACACAGAGAAGTAAATGTCGGTAGAACGAATGGGATTCACATGCTCCTCGGGCTCACTGGAGAGGAAAGCGAGTCTGGTGCTGCTTCAGGTTTGGAGACGGGCTGAACTGACTGATGTTTAATCAGCTCCTCACTTATTATTTTTCTTTATGAGACGTCTTTGAAGCCCTGCACCCAGGCCCAGGAAACCCTTTGCTCAGCAGTATCTCGCCCTGGCATGCCACAGGGGCCCATGTGTCATCAGCAGAGTCCGGCTGCGGGGAGCCTATGAAGATGGAGGAATTTGGTGTGACACTAAAAAGGGGCTAAAAGAGCCAGGGAATCTAAAAGACTCTTCTAACAGGCATATAAATTTGGATGCATTAATTATTTATCGGTGGACCATAGACAAGGCTTTCAGTCCAGCAGACTCCAGGAGTGCAGTTGAAGCCAGCACAGGGTGGCATGTTTTTATTTTGGGGTTAAGTCCTAATCACTTTTGATGTGATTTCTTTCTTCTTCCTAATTTTAGCCTCTTCGTGTCCACCTCCTCCCCAGTCTTAGCATGGGAAGCTCCTGATAGTATGGAGCATTCCTATCCTGTATTAGATTGGAGGCACATTTGGAGTGAGCCGCAAGAGAACGTATTTTTCTACAGTAAAAGCCGAGAGCAAATTCTGGCTGTGGCAAACAAGCAGGGAAAGCCACTGCTGTCTGTGGTGTTACCCTTGGTACCCAGACCTCTGGCCATTCACCCTCCAGCACTTGGGTGGGTCGTGACCTATTTCCCTACCCTATCAGCTCATCAGCTTAGCTGTGGAACTCACTTACAAGCCTGGGCAGGATTGGAGGATATGCAGTATATGCTGTCCCTTTTCCATCCCATCCCCAGCTCTGGCACCCACCTCCCCCGCCCCCAGCAACCATGACTTTTCCCATGAGCTTGGATATAGTTGCTCAGTCTCTCAAGAATCCAGGGCTACCACCCCTGGAATCAGACTCTCATGCAGTTCCATGATGGCAGAGGGGCTTTGCTTGTTCTGTTTACAGGTACATCTTCAATGTCTAGAACAGTGCCTAGCTTGTAGAAGGCTTTCAGATAATTATATAAAGAATGAAGGAAAGAGTCAAGATGAAATCCATTAGCCATCTGGGAGCTTGGGACCATGCCCGAAAAACTGAGTTCTTGCTTTGCTCATGAATCACGCACCTAAATCTCCAAGACTTCCACAGCAAGCGATGCTATCCTTCTGACACTGCACGCCTGCCTCTCTGTGGTATTGCCTACACATCACACAGGTGTCGCCTGTGGGGGAGAGCCCAAGGGCTTACTTACCGACAGAGCAGTCCACGTTCTGTCTCAGATGCTGAAATATTCACCCTCAGACAGTCAAGGAGGCTTCATCTTATGGCCAATATCTAAGGTTATTCCTATTCCAGCCAGATGGGGAAAACATTTTGTATACACATGTAATCCTCTCTCCCTCTTTCCCTCCCACGTATGTATGTACAATTGCACAGTTGTAGCGAGATGATTCAGTACTTGCTCTGACTTCAAGGACAAAAGTGCATCCGCACACTCAAATACACACGAAAACATTCAACATCTCTTCATCCTCATGAAGACACATGACTGCTGGAAAGATCTCATCTATTAGTATTTATTCTTTTGCTCATTTTCCCTACTGAATACATCCCAGGCCTCATTCCAGGCATTCTTGCTACAGGGATGACTAAGGAGTTTTGCCCAAGATGAGTGTACAGGCATGGTAGAGGAGACCAGCACGGAAACTGGGGACTATAGCAATGCAAAAAGTGCACAGGTGGAGGTAGTAATAATAAAAAATAGTAATACCGACGTAGAACTTCTGGGATATTATAAGCAGGCTCAACCATTTAGTTGTGTAAAATGTTGTACCGTGACTTGTGAAGCCACTCATATGAGAGGATGAGCCTGCTCCTGGAGGACAGGAACTGATTATCAGCCACATTTTAACGCAGCGCATCTGTGTCATCATGGTACACATGACCGTGGGGATTTATTATGGCAGTGACAGCCATTTTCTCTCACCCTCACCTGTGCCTTCTCCATGAATTATCTCTTATCGTGAAAGTCCTCTGTGCTCAGTACTATGAGAGCCCATCCTTAATGTGACGTGAATAGGCCTGTTGTGCTGCCTTACACCTTCTAATGGTAAACATTTCATGCTGTCATGGCGGGAGATGGCCAACATCCACAGTTGTCAATTTACCCAAATATTTGCTTACCCCCCCCCCACCATCTCCATCTCCAAATCAGTGCATGTATAGTGAATTGTAGCACATTGGATTATGAACTGGGGTTTCCAAATGACTGAAGTGTATGAACTTTTGGTTTTGATATTGTGGTTTGTGTTTGCTTGTGTTTTGTTTTATTTCTGAAAGGCTACTTAGAAAAAAAGGATAATCTGGGTGTCTACCCAGTGAGCTGGTCTCCAGGAAATAGCCTCTGACATAGCAGCTGACTCTGACAAACTTTGGGCACTTAAACATACTTGACACGTATCATTGTCTTGTCTCCTTTGCCTTTCTACCTCTTCACAAGAGAATCTTCTTGTAGTTTAGGTTAGGGGCTTGGGCAGCCCATGAGAGGGTGTAACCAAACCTGTATGGAAGAGATTTTGGCCATGTTCTGTTTCTTCATCATCAAGTACAAAAGGGAAGACACATGTCCAGAAAAAGACCCTTCAGGCCACTTGAAGGCATAACCTCTCAGGAGAATACATTTCCTCCACAATCAGCCATTGTATGGATTCTTTTTAAAGATATAAAATGTATACCTATTACCAAAAATCCGGGGATTTCCAATCATTATGTGAAGAATAAACAAGTAAGGCTTAGCAGTCGTACATGCTCATGGGACAGGCCTTTCCATGAGGCAGTCACTGTAAACCATGTCTGCTTCCTCTTCTAATGGCCGTATCTCCCTTTTTTTCTAAAAAGTCCAGCTACTTTATGAAACAGTGAGAATTCGTAAATACGCATGCAGGTGCTGAATATCGTGTAAAACCCACAACCACAACTCGGGCACACCTAAACCCCAGCTAAACAATACAAGGTCACGTACATGCAGCTGCATGAAGTTGAATCTGGTTTTGAATTTGGACTACTGTTCAGTGAACGTTTACTTCAGTTCCAAACCTCGAAATACATCATGTGCATGAAATACCTCATTTAAGCCTCACACCTGCCCCGTGAAATAACTGTTATTTTCACCATTTTACATATGAATAAACAGTGTAGAGAGCTTGCGTGACCTTGACTCCAGTCCCATAGCTGGAGAGAATGTTATAAATGGACCTCCGATAATCCATAGGAAGTGGCAGGTAACGCTTTCCCTCAGTTACAGAACTAGGAAGTGAGCTGGTCAGGATTTGAACTTTGGTCTGCAGTTAGACCCCGTACAGTTAGTTACCGCATTGTCCCGATCACTGGGCCAATATTCAGTTTATTGGATAAGCTGAGATTGATTCATTGCTCAAACTCCCTCCCGAGCCACTCCGCCAATTTAGCTAGTTCAAACTAGTCAGAAAAGCTTATGTTGAGAGTGTGTCTTCTATTTTGGATTATCCTGCTGTTCCCCATCAAGAGTGACTGGAAACTGGCTAAACCCATGTAGAGTCTTCCTATGAGCCACCTTTATCCGTGTTGAAAGGAGTCCATGTTAACTACTCCAGTTAAGGGTTTAAAACAATTGCTTCTACTTTCACACAGAGTAGTAAGACTGAGTGGTTTTACTGAACCGTTTGTCAACATGTAGGAATGTCCCAATCCTATGCTGTGAATAAAATCTGTGGTGCTCCATCCATTCTCTTTTAATAGTACTTCAAAAACTTAATTTCAGAGCATTTAATCCCTGGATTTAGAACTGCTTATTGAGGGCGCCTGGGCGGCTCAGTCGATTGAGCGTCCAACTTCAACTCAGGTCATGATCTCACGGCTCGTGAGTTGAGCCCCGTGTCGGGCTCTGTGCTGACAGCTCAGAGCCTGGAGCCTGCTTCAGATTCTGTCTCCTTCTCTCTCTCTTCCCCTCCCCTGCTTGATCTCTCTGTCTCTCTGTCTCTATCTCAAATGTAAAAAAGTAAACATTAAAAAACGTTAAAAAAAAAAAATGCTTACGGATGGGACAGAGTTGCAGCCGTGAAGATGTTCTGTCATCTGGAATATCCTCATTAGATTCTGGGCTTCTGCAGGCCAGATGAAGTATAAATAAAATATGCCCAGTTTCCTCCTGAAAAGTTAAGCCTCTGTGCTTGAATGCATTCTTAATGGTGTGTCTGTCGCCCCCATGCTAAAGATATCTGTAGGGAGCACAATGGAAGCTGGGGACTAGGGGAAAGGAAATTTAGTGTGGTAAAGGCACCAGTGTGGCAAGGCCATGGCATTCAGAAGTTTACGGGATGTTCTTTGGTGGTGATGAACTCTCTCTGCCTATGCTTTTGTGATTCAAACCTCAGGTGTGTTATTTGACCTTAATACATCTGCTCCATTATAACGTCACAGGTAATGAGTACACGGGAAGCAAGAAAAAATTGCTTATTGACAGAAGTGACAAAGAACTGTTATTTTGGTGTTTCCAAGTCTTGCATTTCCTGCAATCCTAATTAGTGTGACAAGAAAACTCATTGCCAAGAAATTGTATGGTATTTGCTTAAGCTTCATTCTAAAATTGTGAGGCTTTGGAGAGTTAGCCCAAAATGTTTACTTTATGTGTCCTGAGATATTTTGATGCCAGCAGGGCAGCAAAGATGGTGCAAATTGTTATTCAGATATCATTAAACCTAGGTCACATTCAAGTCCATTAAACAACAGCTTCAAATCCTTTTAATTAATGGGTTCAGATTGGTTGGTCTGAAGGAGCTAATTACATTTTTTTCCCAGGATTTTCTATTTAAATAGACAATTATTGTGCTTCCTGCATTTCCTCCAAAGTTCTTTGCAATTTAGAGTTGATGAAGGTATCAGCACTTTATGGCAGGCCCTGATTTTCAGAGGTCAGGACTCACTGTAGGCTCAGGTCTCTGGCTAAACCCACAGAGACCCCTGTCTGCATCTTCTGGCACCTTTCTTCTCAGAGTCAAAAGGATCTGGAAACCCTGTGCTTTCCTGTACCCAACCACCACCTGAGAGAGGTCATCTTTTCCCTGGGGAGATCTTTCCCAAAATCTGATAGGGAGCAGATCACAGAGCTCAAAAGCCTGAAGGATGGTAACCCTGGATTCTTCATATTTAACAAAGCTGTGATCTCTTGGGACTAGTCCTTCCCACTCTTGCCTTCCATTTCTCCTGCTGCTGTCAGGCATCCGCCCCCCATTCCCACCCCTGAGCCACATGCTCAGGCCACACCCTGTACGCTTAAGTTCTCTTTGATAATCTCACTCCTTTCAACTACTTAGTAAGAATAAAGAACATCGAGAAAGAGGGCCTCCAGATGGTGGTGGAAATGCCCCTTAAATCCTCTATCTTCCAGACTCCTGCTAACGCAGTGTTCCTCACCCCCATGTCTCCAGTGGATCTGCCCAAGGGGAAATGCCCCCAGCCAATAGTGGGAGCTCTGCTGGCCACTCAGAACCTCTCTCCTCAGTTTACCCAGTGGATGTCCCTGATGGTATATTTGGTCATGTCAAGGTTTACAAGAAACAAAAGGACAAAACAAGCAAAAAAAAAAAAAAAAAAAAAAGTTAACTACCCTGTTTCGTGCAAAAAACCATACAGTCATAGGATAGGGAGTCTAGCCACAAAACCTGGAATTTTGTTTCTTGTCCCAGAAAAACTCCTGTGGGGGCTACGTGATTCTCCTGTATGCCCAGCAGGTGCCAGCTCAGTGTTCAGTCCTGGAATTGAGTGCCCAGCACATACTTTCTGCATCTCTCAGTGGTGCCCAGGGAACCTGGCAGCTTGGACTCCAGTCTCCCCAGACAGAACCATTCTAAGTGACAGTTGATTTTAGCAGCTGCAAAAGATAGAATTTTGGGGGAGAGGGCCCCAGGAAAGGAGAATCAGGCATGCGATATATCCAGTTCACCAATATCCTTCCCTCTCAGGGGGGGGGGGGGCCTGGCTGTGTGGGTGTTCCTCAGTGATGGCAGAAGGAACGATACCCTGGGGCCCAGTTATCCTGTGGCGATTGATATGCCCTTGGAGGCTGGAGTGATCTCAGCATTGGCTCCTTGGTGTGGTAGGGAGATCTCAAATCTCACCAAGCCCAGACTTGGACCCTGCCGTCGATAGCTTACAGCCCTCCAGCAGTGTAAAAGGTCCCGAGAGGGGGAGATGCAGTGAAGCATTTCTCTGAGATGCCGTTTCATTTTTGGACCCAGGAACCATTGCCAGGGAGCTGCAGCAAGGCCCCTTTGTCCCAGCAGCTCTGAGCTACAGTTTGCGCGAGGACTTGAAGAGTGTGTTTTTGCCGCCATCTATTGTCTGCCATTGGGAAAGCAGACTGCTGGCTGCCCATTTAGCCACTCAGCACCCTCTCCCCTCGACTGAGGGGGGAGATAAAAACAAAGTTGTTGGTGTCCCCCAGTGAAAACCCCATTATGAAAACCTGTGTTTACTGACCTACCATCATTTTAAAGCAGCTCCGTTTGAACTGTAATCAAACCACCAAGTGACCTTTCTGTCCCTCCACCCAGCATCACTGAAAGGGCCTGTTGTTCCTTTGCTTCAATGAAGAAACCTTCTGTTTAGTTAAGCAAGTGTTTTTCCAGTCATGTCTCCTGGTGAGTTACAGAAAGATTATTGTTGGGTTTTGGTTTTTGTTGTTGTTTTTTATTCTTTTAATACCCCCACCTCCGTACCTCCTCAACCGCCCACCTCCCCCACAGCCCCCTCCATGCTTATTTCTTCACTTTTGTTTTTGTTTTGTTTTTTGTTTTTGTTTTTACAAAGGAGGAGAACATAATGAGCTGAGTAGCTCCATGATCCTGTAAAGGACTCTGGTACTGTTTTGCAGTTCCTGATGTGAGCTGCCTTCTCTTCACCACCACTACCCCCCATCCCCGCCCAGGGTCTGGGAACCTTCCAGAGTCTCTGAGCCTTCCACATGGGAATGAAGCACAGAAGAGCCCCCTGTGAGCCAGGGACGCCAGTCCTGACTGATGTGTTTATATGTGGTGTGCTTTTCTGTGTTACAGTTGTTTGTTGGACTCGGGTTCCCTTATGAGGGCCCAGCTCCCCTGGAGGCCATCGCAAATGGATGTGCTTTTCTGAATCCCAAGTTCAGCCCACCCAAAAGCAGCAAAAACACAGACTTTTTCATTGGAAAGCCAACACTGAGAGAGGTAAGCATCTATAAAAACAATCATTCTACTTTCAACAATATGAATACCAGCTACTTACTGAGTACTAGGAGCCCATTCAGATCCCCTAGCGTTGGGCTGCTGGTATCATCAACCTCACTGGACATAGTTGGACGGAAGGAGGAGGCGGAGGATGGGCAGGGGCTCAGGGAGGAATGGCCGATGCTGTCTCCTAACTTGGTGGTGGCACAGCCAGGACTTGCATCCAATTCTGTCCCTCTGTGAACTGTGGCGTCTTTCCACTCTGCCTCAGCCCTCTCCTAAGGCACGCAGACATCTCCAGCCTTCTAAGTAACTGAGCTCTGACTTTCTGAATGTTTAGAATTTTTTGAATAAGGAAATCAACTGGCTAATGTGTATTTTTGAAGAACCAGCTCCCGTGATAGGCTGTGGGGAATAAAGGGTGGGCAGTGGAGTCCTTAACTGTCAACCTTGAGAGACTGAAGTCATGTGCCTGGTATTTTAGGCCACCATCAGGAGGCACCATTCTGATGCTTGAACTGTTTGCAGAAGCCTTATTTGAATTGCTTTCAGAGATCCTCTTGAAAATCCATAGTGGGTGATGAATCACCACTGAAGGCAGTTGGATTCGATTTGGGGCAATAAACAAGTCATTTAGAGCATGTGAGTTATCAAGCTGGGTGTTTCTGTATCTAGTCAGAAACAGGTGTGTGCAAGAAACCGTAAGATTGATTTTCTTATTATTTCTGTGGCTCTGTGGGCTGCTCACGAGGAGGAAACCTCTACGAGCTAGAGTCCTTGGATTGCCCCTGTCATTTGGGGCTTTCTACTGGGGGACAACACAGGTGGAAACCCATGACATAGATGCAATATAGCAGCACTATTTTTTTTTTTAAGATTTTTAAATTTTTTTATATGTTTACTTATTTTTGAGAGAAGGAAATAGAGCGTGATCGGGAGAGGAGTAGAGAGAGAAGGAGACAAAGAATCAAAAGCAGGATTCAGGCTCTGAGTTGTCAGCACAGAGGTGCAGGGCTTGAACCCACGAACCATGAGATGGTGACCTGAGCCGAAGTCAGACGTTTAACCGACTGAGCCACCCAGGCGCCCCAGCAGCGCTGTTATTAAAGCATGTGTTTTTCACTTCTGCTGCTTTTAAACCTTTCCGGGTAGATTCTTCTGACACCTCCCCCACCACACACACCAAAAAAAAAGAAAGAACATGAAATGCATTTTCCATGCTTATTGTTTTTGATCAGTCAGAGATCTTACCGATTCACCGAGCTGATTATTTTGAGAATTCTCTTTTCTGACCCTCCCTGTCAGTCAGGGTGACAGGCCCAAAGGGGATGGAGGAAGAGATCCATAGGTTTTTGAGATCTACAGATTATCCTCAAAAAGAACCTGTTGCCCACACAACCTCTGAAAAGGGTTAACTGTGTGTGTGTTGTCTTGCATGCTTGCTTTTCCTTCTGCTAATAAAATAAATTTGAATTCTTCACATTGAGGAGTTGTTCCCGTTGGGGAAGTCATTCCTCAGCAATACCTACTGCACACCTGTGTGCCAGGTGTTGTGGGAGGGGCCAGGGCACAGACCAGGAGCATTCAACCTGGCACTGAAGAGCTGATTCTTGGAAAGATTCGAGAAGATGTTCCGCGGCAGTGAGAACATCTCAATCTAGGAATCTCTGTAACTGACAGAGATGTAACTGACTTCTCTGGAAACTTTGGAGTTTGGGATAGAAAACTTAGGCTGATAACATCAGCTCAGGTCATGATCTCACGATTCGTGGTTTCAAGCCCTGCCTCGGAGTCGGTGCTGACAGCTCAGAGGCTGGAGTCTGCTTCGGATTCATATTCTCTCTCTCTCTCTCTCTCTCTCTCTCTCTCTCTCTCCCCGCCCTTCCCCTGCTCATGCTCTCTCTCTCTCTCTCTCTCTCTCTCTCTCTCTCTCTCAAAAATAAATAGATGTGAAAAATTTTTTTTTAAAAAAAAGAAAATTTGGGCTGATAAATCATGCCCACATTTTAATTTAGGTGTAAGAAATCTCTGAAGTTCTTCTGCCTACCTTGTAATAATTATTTGTAATTTTGTTTCTTTTTTCCCCTTTTTTTGGGATTAAACATACATAATTTAAAACTTAGCGTTTTAACCATTTTAAGTGTATAGTTCACTCGTGTTAAGTATGTTCAAAGTCTTGTGCAGCCATTGCCACCACCTACCTGCAGAACTTACTCATCATTCTAAACAGAAACTGTGTTCATTAAGCACAACTCCCCATTCTCCCCTCCCCGCAGCCCCTGGTAACTTCTCTTCTATTTTCTGTCTCTCTAAACTTACCAAGTGAAATCATACAGCATTTGTTCTCTTGTGACTGGCTTGTTTCACTTAGCTTAAGGTTTTTAGGGTTCATAGCATGTGTCAGAATACCATTCCTTTTAGCGGCCAGATGATATTCCATTGTGTAGATATACCACATTTAATTATTTGTCTGTTCATCTGTTAATGAACACTTGGGTTGTTTACACTTTTTGTCTGTTGTGAATAATGCTGCTGCGAACATTTGTGTACAGGTATCTGCCGAGGTTCTTTTAATTCTTTGGGGCATATACCTACAAGTGGAATTGTTGGAATTTACTTTTTGTTTTGAAATAATTTTAGTCTTATGGAAAAGTTTCAAAAATAGTACAGAGTTTCGGTATATCCTTCATCCAGCTTCCCCTAATGGCAACACATTACAAAACTGTGGTAATCAAAGCTAAGACATTAACCAGTGTTACCTAAATTACAAACTCGATTTGGACTTCACCATTTTTTCCACTAATATCCGTTTGCTCTTCTGGGATCCAATCCAGGACCTACGTTGCATTTAATTGCCACGGCTCCTAATCTCTTCCAATCTGTGACAATTGTTCAGTAACTTAATTGTCATTCAGTTTTAACACTTTGAAAGAGTACTCGTTGGGCTTTTTGTATACTGTTGCTCACTTTGGATTTGACTGATGTTGTCTCATGGTTAGTTTGAGATGACGCATTTTTGGCAAGAATATCACAGAAGTGATGTGGTCTTCTCAGTGTATCCTATCAGGAGGTGTGTGATATCAATATGTCTCATTCCTGATGGTGTTAACCTTGATCTCTTGGTTAAGGTAGGGTCTGCTAGGTGTCTTTACTATGAAGTTACTGGTTTTCTCTATAATGGAGGAAATATTTTGAAAGTATGCAAATATTCTGGTTTTCTTCAACCTTTTGCCCATTTATTTTTACGATATGTTGGTTGGTCTTGCCTACAACAGTTATTCTGGTGGTTCTGTAGTGATTTTCTTTTTCCCTCATTGTGATTTTTTTTGAATACATGAGCAGCAAAGAAACCTGTCTCTTTTTTACTGCTGTTTCTATATATGAGCCTTTGGACAGTGATAAATCAAAAGCATCTTTAAGACTATATTGACAACTGGCACCTTTTTGTTATTGGTGATTCTAAAGATTTTGATGACTCTTTGCTACAAATGAGTATTTTTTCCTGAAAAAATTTAGGACACTCAAGCACAATCTGTTTCCCAGTGAATGATGTAATGTCACATAGATCAGAGCAGCCAGTATGAAATTATTGAAGAACGAATATTCATCATTCCTATCAGTTGTCATCATTTAGTAATTTGCTTTTCATTGAGATCGTGAAGGGCTTTGATTTTTCATGGCTTAAAGAGAATAGGCATAAGAGCTGCCCCTACCAGGCGCTTGGTCCCTCCCATCCCTTTAGATAATTCCACCAGTACGTAAATGAGACTTGAGTTAGAATGGCTCTCTGGGATCCTCAACCATTGCTCAGCAAGTGACTTCACACAGATGACTCCATCAGTCCTGGGCTTCCGCAGGAGGGCCAGGATACAGAAGGTCAGTTGACAGATGCTCGTTGTGTCCCCACAGGGTTCATGGTAGTAGTTGCTGCATTGGGGAAATTTATCAAGACCCATTTCCTATTTTCCAGGAGCTCAAATTTTGATATGGAAAGAAACAGCTAAGTCAGTCACTGAGAGGGTGTCGCCTGGGAGTTCTGCCAAGCGGAGAGTGTGCTGGGTTAACTGAAAAGGAGGTGGTGCAGGAACTGTGCTATAAAGGCAAAGGAGGAAAGGGGGTTTCACACTTAAGAGGCATGAATGTTGATGAGCTGCAGGGAAATCCCAAGAAGGTCACTTTGCTTTATGCAGGAGGGCAGGTTCCATCCGATGTCTGTCTCCTTCTCTGCTAGAGACAGTGCAGAGAGCAGGCTGGGAGCCAGCAACATCACACAGTTTTGGGAGGACTCAGTGAAGTTGACCTCAAGGCCTGGTGGGCCACTCACTCTGCTCTTTCAGCCCACAAAAGCCACAAAATCCCCCTGGCCAAAGCTACTTTTCACAGGGAGAGAGCTATCAAGAGTTCTATAGATGTTGAAGGGTCAAAAATCTCTAGAAATTAATTTTTTTTTTTTTTTTTACTCTGCAAATGGAAAAATTTTAACCCAAGTAGACATAATTACAAAGCAATTTTTTGGCTCCCTTGCTAGTCTTTCCAGTTAAGCAAAAATTGATCCGTATAAATCAATCCATATAAATTGCATATATGTCCCTCCTTTGCTTTGAAGAGAAAAAAAGTCTAAGTTTCTAAATGAGAGTTTCATTTTATTTTTGTCTTTTACATTGGATCAATTTTTAAAACCACGATGTACACTCGAGGGAAAAAGTTCCAAAACGCCTTAAGTAATGTTGTTGGTTCAAGCCATTCTTTCAATGTGATATAAATTGGATTTTTATCTTTATACTGGGAAACACATTAGTAGGTTCTTAATCATTATTTGGACATTTTGTAAACCATTAGAAATTCTCTGGCTTCAGGATTTTTTTCCATAAAGAGAACTCATGTTCTCCTTAGAAATTTAATAGCTGCTCTGAAGTAATGTCTCATATTTAATAAGATTTTCATTACTTTTACAAACTATACTCCAGTAAGTTTACTGATTGATGTAGCTCAGATCAGACGGTTCTCAATAAATTAATGGGGAGGAGCATAACATTCAGAGGGGAATAATGAATCACAAAACGCCTTACTCATAAAATTAAGTAACTCTCAATAAATGTAAATGAATAAAATAATAAAGCCTCGGCATTTTGTATTTTCCAAGTGCTTGGAGCAACCTTGCAAAAAAAAAAACAAAAAAACCCAAAAAAACAGGGACCTTATCAAGGGGAGGGGGCGAGAGACTGCCAATATGTAAACGGCTGTATGGGGACATTGACAGCAACTTTAATTTACCCTGATTCCATTGGAAGAAGTCATCAGTTTGTTCTCAAGGCCACCAAGTGAAATGGTGTGACGTTTTGCTCATCAGGAAAGGTCTAATTCAGGCATAAATTCAATCCTGAGGTGTTTTTTTCAGGTTGGCAAGTTGTAAGAACGGATTAAAAGCCTGGAGCTTACTTTGAGCTTCTTTTGGTCTTTGCTTAAGAACTCAATAAATACTTTAAATTTGTCGTCTTCCTTTCTGTCAAAAGCTAATATGTTGTTGAAGGGTCTAGATTTGAATTTGCTCTGCTCCTTCCTGGCACTGTGGTCTTGCAGAATTGTAAACCGCTGTAAATCTCAAAATCCTCATTGATACCCCGGAAACCTGGTAAATTATGCAGATGCAGGTGATTAGCACAGTGCCTGGGCCAGCCAGGGGCTTCATTGATAGGTGTTGAATCTAAAATGTGAGCTGAGGGAAAAAAAGAAAAATGGATGCTTCCAGGCCTATGAGGCGACGGTCATCTTGTAGGTTCTATCACTGACCACGTGGCTGAGCAAAAGAAGAGGGTACATGTCAGAAGAAGGGGAACTTAACAGGCCAGCAAGGGGCATGATTGTGACAGAGGAGGCAGGAGCAGAGTCTAGGATATCTTCTCTTCAGAATCATGCTTTTCTTGAGAGGATGCTGCTGATGGCTGGGGGCTGAGGCCTGGTGACCTATATTCTGAGTTCCCTGTCCTAAGTAGTGTGGGCACACAAGTGGTGAGGTGGGATACGAAGAATGGTGGCTAGGAGTGAGATGGAGAGAGGCCAGTTAAATCACCCCATCCTCTGAGGATACCAGAGACGGAAGAAAGAAAAAGATAACCAGCTTAGCCTCTAAAGCAAGAGCGTCAACCCTACCAGACCCAGCACCTGTTATACTACAAATATATTATCCACTCTTGTGTCCTGAAAAAAATTAATAAATAATATGCCCTGCCTACTTATGTAATTTCAAAAAAGAATGATTCCCTTAACTCTAATATAAAGGAAAATAATTCACAATAAGGAAATACATATTTCAGTCTGTAAGTAGTTAAGAAGTATACCATTCCCAAGAACTATAGTAGAAAACATGTCTCATCCCTCCTTAGAATGAGTAAGTTTGTGTCTGAGAAGAGTAAAACATACAGCTGAACATGATTAGCCCTTTTTGCTTATAAGCGATATTATAAAGGAGAAGCCAAGTTAAAAAGTGTCTATACATACATAAGTATATATGTAATTGCCGTTTATGTGAGAGCTACAAACACAGACTGGTTTTGGGTATGTTGTAATGGAGACTCAGGTAATCTGAGTGACATTGACTTTGCTGTCCTAGTTTTTCCAAAGTTGGTAACAGCTTATTGGTGAAGTTCCAATGAAAACAGAGTACAAACATCCCTTGATTTACATGGTAATTATGTTCCTGGGAAATTCAATCTATATTAAAACTGTGCCAAAGAGTTAGATTCTGTGAACCCACATGAAAGCCAGCGGGGCACATGGAAGCTGTACGGGAAGTGGATGGTCTGCCTTGGGCAGGACTGTAACCCATAGTGAGGCATCATCTACACTCCCTGGTCCTCACCCACGGATTCACAGATCAAGGGTAGCACCCCCAGTATTTGTGCAGGCTGAGAATGCTCTCACAAATGTCCAGAAAGCTCCCTTCACCACTGCCTGAAAGGATACAAGAAAAAGGTGGAAGGCAGTTGGAGGGGTAAATTTAGCTGTCAAAAAATGGACTCTTCAAGAACTGAGAATCACCAGCTTTCATACTGGGTTTCTTTGGCCACCTTTGTTCTTAAAATAAAACCTCTGAATTTAGAACTTTGCTGAATCCACATTATCTTTAGAAGTATTGAGGGTCCAGTGTTATGCTAATAATCACTCCTGAAAGCATTTCAGAATTCTCTGTTTTTCTGTAGCCTTATTTCTTTCTGTCACATTTCATATATACAATTACTCACCCTCCTATGACTTTAAAGCTTTTGACTATATTATAATTTATTTATGCTTACCTGTCCCAGTTGGTGTTTTATAACAGATACTAGTTTGATCTAGGTGATTTTCAGGGCTGGGTTGTGACCAAGAGTGAAATGTTCATTATATCTTGGTGTGACTTTGGGGGTTGAAGCCACCTGTACCAACTGCCGTGTTCCCTGGTTTTGACCTTTTTCCAAGTGGGATTCAAGCTGTGGAGCTCTGACAGTTTTGTTGGTCTCCACTTATAGGTCCTCAGGAGGTTTTGATCATCACGGAAGGACAAAAATGTCTTGTTACCTATGCAAGCACAATGCCATAAAAAGCATAACACTTCGTCTAGCACAGAAGGTGAAAGAAACAAAAAGTATCTGTGAGACTGAGGTGCTCTTTCTTTTCCAGCTGACATCCCAGCATCCGTATGCTGAAGTGTTCATTGGCCGGCCCCATGTTTGGACGGTTGACCTCAGCAATCAGGAGGAAGTGGAGGATGCCGTGAAAGCAATTTTAAGTCAAAAGGTCGTCTCTTTTATTCCATTTTCCCCCATCTGTACTGTGAACTGAAATGTGTGGGCCTCACAGGCCATCTGGTTGAGTAATTAGAAGTTTTCCTCGCCAGCTTCCCTCTGGGATGAGAAAAGGGCCATGGTGTAGAATGTGGCCGGGGGAGGGTTCATGAGTGCTCTGGCAGACAGGAGCAAAGCTGGTACTCCTGTGTGGATTCTACAGACCCTTTTGGCATGACTGCTGGGTCCCAGATACAGTAGTAGGAGTTTGAATTACACTTGTTTTAGTGCCTAATTGTGTACTTCTCACCGAGATCGGAAAACACAAACCTGCTCCCCTACAAAAAGTAAGAATGATAGGAACTATTAAGGAAATACTGGGAAGTGTTTTTATATAACATTTATTTATTTGTTTTTTTTTTAACCTACACATCTTTTTGTTTAAGTTTATTTATTTATTTTGAGAGACAGAAAGAGCACATGTGTATATGCAAGTCAGGGAGGAGCAGAGAGAAAGGGGGAGGGAGAGAGAATCCCAAGCAAGCTCCTTGTTCAGCCCGATGCCGGGTTGGATCTTACCAACCATGAGATCATGACCTGAGCTGAAACCAAGAGTCAGAAGCTTAACTGACTGAACCACCCAGGTGCCCCCAATTAACTACCTACCATATGCAGAGCACCCATGGAGTCCCTATAGGGGACACTCACTTCTGTAGACAATTGAAGCTAGCTCCCTGCCTGTAGACGCTCACCACCCAGTAGCAATGGGCCAAATTAGCCTCTCCCAACCCCTAGACTGCCTTGGACGCTTTTCGGGTGCACCCTGCTATCTGGACTCCTCCTTCCAGACACTGCTTACACTCTGTCACAGAGAAGCATATAGACATGGCTGTACTGAAGACAGGCTGGAACGCTTGAGTTGAGGTTCCAGCTCTACCACCTACTTGTAGCATCCCCTAGGGCAGTTACTTAATCTCTGAGCCTTAGTTTCTTCATCTCTAAGTAGGCTTGTATTACCTACTATATAGGTATTGGTAAGGATTCAGTGAGATAATGTAAAGCCCTTAAGCATACCATCTACCACATAAGTGTTTAGTTGACATTACCAAGTCACTATTACTAATACATATATAATCATTTTTGTTACCAACAGTCTGGATTTGCACTAGACTGTCAGCAACATGAGGACAGGAAATCTCTCTCACTGCTGTACTCTGTACCCAGTATAGTGATTTACCCTGTGGATTAAGAGAGAGAGGAATAGGTGTTTGCAGACTATGTTCAGTGCCAAAAATAATATGCAAAAGATCAAGAAGCAGAAGTAGGGGGAAGTTTCAGAAAAATGCAACACTGAGTTAAGTCTTTTAGGATGAGTAGGAATTTGCAAAACTAAACCGAGAAGTGGACCCAGATGGGCATGGGTCCAAGGCACAGTGTGAATAAAGGGGAAGAGGTTGAGTGGAGTGTGGCCCCACTGGGCTACCTCAGAATATCTGCCACTCATCCATGGCTCCACCACCAGGGAGTCATTCCTGTGGAGATCGATAGTTCTTTCTTTCTTTCTTGAGTCCCTGAGTCCCTCAGAGGATTAGCTTCTTAGGGCTACCATAGGAAAGAACCACAAACTTGGTGGCTTTAACAACAGAAATTTATTCTCTCACAGTTCTAGAGGCTAGACATCCAAAATTAAGATGTTGGCAAGGTCATGCTCCCTCCAAACAAAGCCTATAGTGGGGGAGTTCTTCCTTGCCTCTCCCACCTTCTGGTGGCCCCAGGCATTCCTTAACTTGCAGCTATAGCACCTCAATCTGTGTGTGTGTGTGTGTGTGCGCGCCTGTCTTTCCCATTCTTGGAAGGACATTGGTCATACTGGACTAGGGCCCACTCTAATTCAGTACGACCTCATCTTAACTTGGTTACCTCTGCAAAGACCATATTGTCAAATATGGTCACGTTTACAGCTCCTGGGAGTTTGGAATTCAGCATTATCTTTCTGAGGGACATAATTCAACCCACAGCACTTGCTTAAGTGCACATACCCTTGAAGATGAGTAATTTAAAAGCTAATATAAAGGCAGAAAATATTGGATCATTGTGTACAAACTTTTTAGGTACTAGATCCCTTTTGTCCACCAAATGGGAATGCCTGATACAAAGCACAGAGAGTGAGGCACACGGAGTTGTACTTGATCATTCCTACATGAGATTGACTTCACCCCATGGAACCTCTGGTGCTCTACATTTTAAAACCCTGATCAATCTTTTTCCATCTTATTCCAAAAACTAAGATCACATAAGGAAAAAAAAAAAGTAATTATAATAGTAGCTCTTATGTAGAGAGAACTTTCTACACATCTAGAATCTATCTATATCTATATGAGCCTGGTCTCATTTAATCTCACTTAATTCTTGTACAGATGAAAAGATTGAGGTTTAAAAAAAATAACTATGAAAAAAAAATTAACTATGGGCATCTGGCTGGTTCAGTCAGTTAAGCATCCAACTTCTACTCAGGTCATGATCTCATGGTTGGTGGGTTCAAGCCCCACACTGGGCTCTGTGCTGACAGCTCAGAGCCTGAAGCCTGCTTCAGATTGTGTGTCTCCCTCTCTCTCTGCCCCTCCCCCACTCACACTCTGTCTCTCTCTCTTTCTCTCTCTCTCAAAAATAAATAAACATTAAAAAAAATTTAAAACAATAAAGAAAGAAATTAAGTAATTTATCCCAGATCACATAGCTAGTAAGTAGTAAAACACCTGGATTGAAACCTAGGTCTTTTTGACTAGTGTGTTAAGATAATATAAAATTTAAAAAGGAGAAGAAACATGGAATGAAGTAAAGGGAAGTATAAGTAAGTAAGTTGAGTAAATAAATATCTTTTAAATGAAGGCTGAAGTCGGTAATGAAATTAATACAAAAACTTACTGCCATAAAAATCCTTATGCTTGTTAGAAATGGGTCAGAAATTTAGTGCCAAGCTTTCTCGTATTTAATTACAAGACTTTAAATTTCATGACATTCAAAAAGTCAAGGTAGCATGACCCACCTAGAGATGACCCAGATGTTGGAATTTATTCAAAAGCAACTTGGAAGTACTAAGATAAAGTATTAAAAGATTTGTTAAAAAAGGTGGACAGTATATGTAAGCAGATGGGGAATTTCAGCAGAAAGATGGAAACTTTTTCTCAAAGCCAAAGGAAAAAATGCTAGAACTGAAAAATGCATCAGAAATGAACAACTCTTTCAGTGGTCTTATCAGCAGAGGAAACTACCAGTGAACTATTCAATAGACTTATCAATAGAAACTATGCAGATTGAAACAAAAAGGGGGTGGGGTGGGGAGAATGAAATTTAAAAAGAACATATGAAACCTGTAGGACAATTTCAAACAGCCCAGTTTATGTGTAATTGGGATCGCAGAAGGAGGAGAGAATGGCCAGAAGAAATACTTGAAAAGATAATGGCTAAGAATTAATGAATGACATCACCCTGCAGACCCTGGGAGCTCTATGAACCCCAAGCAGGATAAATATGAAGAAAAACACTTAAGTATACATCGTTGCCAAACTGCAGAAAACAAAAAGTTAGGGAAAAAAATCCTGAAAGCAGCCAGAGAAAAAATGTGAAAGCAGCCAGAGGAAAATGTATTACATTTAGGGAGATAAAAATATGAAAGACCACCAATTTCTCATCAGAAGTAATGGAGACCATAAAAAGATCCCTTGGAGGCAGAACGTGTAGGGCCTTTAAAACAGGCCATGACAAGGATTCTGAGCTTTAAGTATGATGGGAAGTTTTGAGCAGGGGAATGGCATGACCTAGTTGCCATTTGAAATCATCAACAGAAATTGCAGAATATGTCTGACGTAAAATCCTAAAGTTAGTAGATAGAGGAGATCATTAGGACTCAACTCCTGGTCTTCTGGTACCTTCTGAGACCATCTCTCATTGAGTGATGGCAACCCTCGTCTGTCAGGTGGGACCATGGTGGAGTCAGCTGATCTCTGAGAGCATTTCCCATTAGGAACTGTACTCTGACTTAATGAGTGGGTACTAAAAGAGACAGTACATCTCAGAAGAAGGGAGGTAAAGAGGAAAAAAGGAAGGAGAAGGTGGGAAGTTATTGGGAAGTTTGTAGCAGGAACTACACAGTGCAGCCTGCAGGCATCCATCCTGTGGCCATATGAAAAGCAGTCCTTTTCCCACAAAGCAGGATGGCCAAGAACACTTCCCCTGTTTCTCCACAACTGGCCCTACTTGGGTTTCTCCAAGTAGGGATGTGGACTGAGCATTCCCTTACATTCTATTCCCCAAGGAGGCCTTGACTTGTTGAAGGCTTATCATGCAGAAAATTATCACACACCCCCTACTCAAATCCACACAATAGCTCCCACATCAAAGGCTTAGCAGTGTTCTTTATATCAAAAGCCAGGAGTCTGGAGAACTTTCCCACACAGAGGGCCCTCCCTGTTCCTGTCCACAGCAGGATGGCTAATGGAACTCACTGGTAGGGCTGGTTTAAGAATACAATTACCCACTTTTTTTTTTTTTTTTTTTTTTCTTTTTTGCTTTGCTTTTCCTGTAGAGGAAAATTATTTGGCTTCATATTATTTAAAATAGTTAATGGGCCACAAAGCAATTAATGAGTCAGCATCCCTTTGGTTAAATTGGGTTAGATTTGTAGGAGGATACTGAAGGAGCCGTTTTTCTGTATTTATTGCATTGAGCCCTTTGAATTAATTCACTTCCATTTCTAATAAATGACCTTTGGAATAAGTTGTAGGAATGGCCCCAGAGTATTCAGTCTGTTTCCCATCACATAATTGGATCTGTTGATGTCATGGCAGATGGCCACTCATGTTTATTTCACTCTAGAAATTCAACTTGTCACCATATAAATGAGCTTGAAATGCCAAGTCTTCTGCTGTAGTTTCTTTCCATTCCTTCTGTGAGCCTTTAAGAGGAGACATAGCTGTAGGCCAGTCATAGAAAGCTTCTAGAACCACTCATAAGTTGAGTAAATAAATATCCTTTAAAAGAAAGGGCTATATCTGGGTCAGAGAGGACAGAGCAAGTGTAAAAGCTTGAGATGAGAAGTGGCAGGCTTGCAACATGGAAGTCAGTTTTCTAGGTATTTTGAGCTCTTTTGAGGTGATCTATTAAGGAACAAAATGACCTGTGTTCCTGCAGAATAGCTCTGCCTTGATAGTATAATACTTATGGCTCAGCCTCTTTTAGCTCTATCTGGATGGTTGTGGGCAGGAAAGGCTAAGATAAAACCGGTGTGATTTTATGATTGCTGATGTGAAGATATATTATGAAATTAACAGTCATGGTTAAAGAAGATTTCACATACGATGTGTGAATCAACACACACACAAAAGGGGAAAAAGTGCCTTGATACCAGCTGTTTGGCTGCCCGTGGAAGGATGTCTTCTCTGTCAACTGTTCCGTTTTACTCAGGCTTCAACTCTTAAGTGTTTTATCCAGTTATCCACCCTATAAATTTGAGATAAGCAAGTGTAGATAGACCTAAGTGGGAGATAGTGAAGGTGGCCCTCTATCCCGTTGCTGGCAAGTACTGTTGGGTTCTCTGAAGCTGTAACAGACTAGATTGCTAGTGATTTTGTGCCAAGTGAAATTTCCATTTCAGGTTGGTGATGTTTGCTGGCTGCCCCCAAAACACAAGCCTTGTAACGTTGGCATATTATACTGTGCAGCAGAGATCAAACCTACATTCTTCCCCTTTCCCAGGTGTCAGTATATTGATCATATTGTCTCCCCAACCCCAGAGAAGCACCTTCTGGGATATCCCAGAATCTGGTAAGATGCTCAAATTCATAAGAAGGCAATTGTTAGGAGCAGGGCTTTAATGGTGAAGTTGACAGTGTATAATTCTGGTATATACCATCAAATAAAGCTTAGGCTCCTTAGTATAGAAATCCCTTTGTGGAAGGGTTGCCTGGATGGCTCAGTCAGTAGAGCATCCAGCCCTTGATTGCAGGTCATGATCTCTCAGTGGTGAGATCAAGCCCCGCATCAGACTCTGAGCTAGGTGTGGAGCCCTCTTGGGATTCTCTCTCTGTTTCCCTCCACCCCTCCCACACTTGTTACATGCGTTCTCTCTCCCTCTCCGTCGCTCCCTCTGTCTGTCTCCCTCTCTCCCTCCCTCCCTCCCTCTCTCTCTCTCTCTCTCTCTCTCTCTCTCTCTCTCCCTCTCTTGAAAGAAAGAAAGAAAGAAAGAAAGAAAGAAAGAAAGAAAGAAAGAAAGAAAGAAAGGAAGGAAGGAAAGAAAAGAGGAAAGAAAAGAAAATTAAAAGAAAAATCCTTTTGTGGAAATGCAGTGAACCTCTTCCCAGCCTTGTTTCACCAGCCTTCCTGATCCCAAGCTCTACCCACCTGCTGTTCTTCTTGAATGTCTAACCCACTACTTGCTCTACGTGAAATGCCTTCCCCATTTTGGCTTGCTAGAATCATAAATGGCTTTAAAAGCCCAGCATAAGCAGAAGTCTGCTTTGACCTTCTGGCCTCCCAAGACCTATGGCTGAACCCTCGGCAGCACTTAATTACTCTTTCTGCCCCACAAGTTCTTTACGTATGTGCTCACCTCACCTGCTAATGCAGACCAATGCCTTAGTCACCATAATGGGTCCTTAAAGTAACCATCATGTGCTTTTCTTACACCATTGAGCATGCATGTATTCAACAGGTGTTTGCTGAATTCCTGGGTGTGCCGCCCAGCTCAACACTGGGATACAAAGACAGCCCAGCAGCCATGGAGCCTGCCCTGTGGGGCTTTCACTTCTAACAAATGATACTCTCCACCTTTTCTTGAATGCCTACTGTGTTCTAGACCCTGAACTAAGCACTTTACTCTTTTTTTTTTTTTCATATAACCTTCAGCTTAAAAGAGGTAGATTTTTCTTATCACCATTTTACACATGAAGAACCTGAAGCTCAGAGATGGTAGGTAATTTGGTCAGGGTCCCACAGCTAGTGTGGAGCAGAGTGAGGTTGTAAACCCAGGGCTGTTGACATCTAAGTTCATAGTCTTATCCCCTCATGAGGCACCTGAGTGTGAGTGAATCAGGGGAGGATTGGGTAAGTGTCCTAGGTTCTGTGTCCTCCTCTTTCATGATACCATGTTCTGTTTCCACAGATTGAGCCATACATGCCATATGAATTCACATGTGAGGGGATGTTGCAGAGAATCAATGCTTTCATTGAAAAACAGGTAAGGCTCTTCAGATGTTCTTTTGGCCCATGACCCCAGGGAGCTCTCATGAATAGCTAAGAGCTCACCATGTTTCTGTGGTTATTTTCCTGCTTTGGAAGACTCCAGAAGCTGGATAAATGCTTGGTGAAAATTTGAAGCACACACTGTCATGGTCACCCAAGGGACTTAGCCTGTCCTTGGGTTAAGAATGTTCTTTATGATGGTAGAAAGTCATAACGGAAACTTAGGATGGGAGAGACTGGATGATCAAGTTGAAGACCTCCATAACTATCAGACTTGTGCCCAGAATGGGTTCTGAGGGGCATCACAAAGACTTTGGTGATGAGGGAGAGAGAGAAATGGTTTTCTGATCTTGCCAGATCTTCATTTATTACCCTAAAAAAGGCAAGGATTAAAACCAGGGGGTTCTAAGCATTCCCTTAATACATGTTCAAAAATCCCAAATATGTTAGGACTTTTCAGTGGTTTTCAAACATCTTTTAAAACACGACCCCTTTTCAAATGAAACTTTACACAAAACCTAAGTATCTAAAACAGATCAAAGGAGGGCTTCGGTTCTAAAGTAGGGGGAGGGTTCCATGAGTCCCATCACCCCCAACAGAGCTTGCACACTGTGGCTTGTGCTCAGGGCGGTAAAGGCCAAGAGCACCATTGGCATCCTTCTATAAAATCTCAATTCCTTAGTCTTCAAAAGCAGCTCAGAGCTACAAATAGATTCAGAACCCCTGTGGGCAGAGCAGTATGAACTCCTTGACCACATTTCAGAAATGGGGGTCTCCTCTTCAAGGGCAAAGCAGAATGTCTTGGGGCGATAAAGAGATCTTTACACAATAGGGGATGAGGACTGTGCAGGCTAAAATAGAAATGGCTTGTTGAAAATGTAAGTAGGCGTAGACTGGAGGTCCAGGGTGGGTTTCCAAGGAAAGGTTTGAGGTGATGGACTGGATGCTGCTGTTGGAGGGGGAGAGCAGGAGGCACAGGCTCCAGGGTGGCATGTGTGCTGTTCTGGGTGCTTGTTAGTGGCCAGAGGGCATGCTCTGCAGCCCCCACAACTGTTTGGTTGTATGACTTGGACACGTTACTCACCTTTCTGGGCCTTAGTTTCCTCTCCTATAGAATAAGGACAATAAGAGAATTTGTAGGCACGAAGTGGTTAGAACAGAGCTAGCACATAGTGCTCCATAAATGCAAACTAGTACTGTTGCTTACATAATATGGTGCTATATATCCTATCATAGTCTATAATTATATTGCGATACAATATAATGCAATACGATACAACTCATTGGACTTCACCCCAAGAGCTAAGCATCTGAATCATCATCTTATTCAGTCTTTAAATTTTTTTTTAATGTTTATTTATTTTTGAGAGAGAGCATGAGTGAAGGAGGGGCAGAGGGAGAGAGAGCGAGGAGACACAGAATCCAAAACAGGCTCCAGGCTCCATGCTGTCAGCACAGAGCCCAGTGTGGAGCTTGAACCCACAAACGGTAACATCATGACAGGAGCCAAAGTCAGATGCTTAACCAACTGAGCCACTCAAGCACCCCTCATTCAGTCTTTATATAATGCCTCCATTAAGAATGACCACATCAGGAGCACCTGGGTGGCTCAGTCCCTTGAGTGTCTGACTTCAGCTCAGGTCACGATCCCATAGTTTGTGGGTTCGAGCCCCACGTCGGGCTCTGTGCTGACAGCTCAGAGCCTGGAGCCTGCTTCAGATTCTGTGTCCCCCTCTCTCTCTGCCCCTCCCCTGCTCTCACTCTGTCTGTCTCTCTCTCTCAAAAATAAATAAACATTAAAAAAAATTAAAAAAAAAAAAAAAAGAATGACCACATCAGCATCCTAAACTGGAAAAGCCATTTACCTACAGATGTCATGGCCGTGAGTACCAAACATGTCACGGGCACACCGTCTCATTTAATCCTCGCAATATCCTGGGAGGTGGTAGGAATAACTGCTGTCTGCAGAGTGGGGACCAAGATCTGCAGTTGTGGGCTCCAAGTTTGTTGCTGGTTTGGTCTGAGCCCAGGCCAGTGGTGGCAGATGCCCTGGAGCTTTTCTTCCCATCTTCTTTTACCTCACGGAGCCAGCTGCTGGCCCTTCCCAAAGGTGCAGAGAAGAGCAGTGGGTTCTCCCCTGGCAAAGAGTTTTAAGCTATCACAGCTCTTACCACCATTACAGGAACCAAGCTGAGATTTTACTAGAATCCCTGCAGCAGATTCTGAAACCACTTCCTCCTTTCCTGTCTCCACTTCCTCCCAGGGAAGATGGTTATTCCACCACGTATAAAAAGACTCTTTATCAAGTTCATTTGGAGGCTTGGAGACCATTGAATCTCAGCCAGTCCTTAAAAGTTCTTATGTGGGCTGTTCACTGTAAATCTATTACTAGCTTTCCCTTCACACAGGAAGCTGGTATTCCCCACATTGGCCTTGCTAAATGCTCCATAATGCAGGAGCACACCTGGTCCATTCACCTCTATGTCCTATGTGCCCCACTCAGCACACAGTAGGGGCACAGTAACACCCATTGGAAGGAAAGAATAAATGAAAGAGAGCATGTGCACGTGCTTATGCTTTTTATTCCTGTGTCCCAGGAGCTAAGAAGCTCATCTTGGACCTTAGGATTTGGAATACACGCTAATACAACCGCTTTCACTCTAGCTCCCTTGGCCCAGACTTGTGCAGAGCTCTGCCGTTCGCAGAAATCCAAAAGCTTCTTTTTTGCCTGCTGTTGTTGATTCACCCATCCACTGGGTGAATGGTTGTCAGCTGGAGTTCCCTGTGGACTGTGCTGGGAGGCAGGGAAGATGTCAAGGGACGAATTCCCATCCTAGGTAGCTTTGGGTCTCACAGAGACACTGGTCAAGTCCATAGGCAATGCCACCATGTAACTGGGATGCTTAGGGATCACATCACTCGGGGAGAGATGGGGAGAGTCTATCCAGAAGCATTTTGCAGGAGAGGAGTCCTGACGGCAAACTGGGGCTGGGGAGGGGCGATGGGTACAGGGAGGACTCTGCAGGTCACTGTGCAAAGGCCTGGGGAATAAAAGAGAAATTGTGGTGAATTATCACAAGTTTAGCTGTGACTGAAGAGAGGTGAGGTTGGACAGGCTGGAGGAGGAAACACATAGTAAGATGACACTCAGGTTCAGCTGAAGAATGCAGATTTGATTCTGGCACAACAGGATGAGGGCAGGGGGACTGTCACATTGGTATTTTAGGAAAATCCTTATAGGAATCTTGGTTTGGGGCATTTCCTACTAAACATTCAGTGCTGCCCACAATCCCTCAGGAAACCTGTTTCAAGTTCATCCCAAGCCTCTGTGGGAGAGTTTTGTTGAAGCCGTAATGTTGCCCCAACTTCAGAGTGGAGATGGGAAGTCAAGACCCCATTGACTCACAGGTTGGGTCTTCTACCTCTGACAAATATCTCCAGGCCTCAGGATTTTAGAGTGTTTGTTATTTCTGCAGTGAGAATATTATCAAAGAGCAGTGAGACTGGAGAGAGGGGTGTTTCTGGTGTGAACAGGAAAGCCTCAAGCTCTGAAGAGGTGCTGGCCGCCCAAGCTTCTGGTCCCTCAAACTGTAGGAGTGCTGCAGCCCTAATTAGGCTGATCTCTGCCTTCAGAGTCTTCTGTGTGATCTGCCAGGGGAACAGGGAAGCTTTTATCTCAGAACCTTTTCAAGGTTGTCCGTCATGCTCACACAAGGCAGCAAGAGCCAGAGGAAGCCAATTGACCGCAACTGAGAAAGCCCCAGGCTTCAATGTACGTTGAGCGGTTGACAGCTGGAAACCTACCTCATACCCAGTCAACCCTGGGCTCACTCACCCAGTGGGAAAGAGTACTGACTTGAGGAAAACCACTTGCTTTTTTCTCTTAATGTCCCCCTCTACATACCACCCCAGCTTTGCTGAACTGGAAATGTTGATTTGGGTTGCGTGCTCTTCTAAAGCAGATCTCTACAAGAGATGCTCTCTCTAGCCGTGGGGGAAAAGCCAGAGGGTGGTGGCAAGGCAAAAATCCCTTGTAATCTAAAACCAAGAGCATTTTTCTTCGCTGACCTGAGCATCCAGGCCTGTTAAGGTTCTCATTACGCATTTCTTGGGAAGGATTTAGGTATTTGCCTCAGGCCAGAGAGTATAGAGCAGGTCCTTCGGAAGGAACGGCAATGTTCAGGTTGATTTCTGAAAACCATGCATTTGTTCCTCAGTCTTGTTTTCTACTTCCTGTAAAGACCCTGTAAATACACAGAATGACTATGCTCATATTAAAGAGCTGTATAATTCATGGGGAAAGCATTCTGAAGATACAGAGGGAAAAATGAGTTAATTCCCAAGAGTCACTGTGAAATCAGCTTCAGCTCCTGGGAAATATGGCTTATCGGGGACCATCTTAAACCTCCCTGGGGAGTGTTCTAGATGCAAAGACAAGCCTGGTAGTGAATCTGAATAGTCCAGGGTAGCAAGGAATGGTGGACAGAGGATGCAGGGAAAGATGAAAAGGAACTAAAGAGGGGAGAGGGTTGCCTTTAGTTTGGGGAATGTTTGCTCTTTGGAAAAATGGATGGCTGCTGTTTGCCTAGCCATTCTCCATCTCAGAGAGACTGAGTAATGATTAAGCGCTGGAGCCTGGAGTCTGGCTCTTGCCCCACTCTCTGTAGCCTTGGGCGAGTTCCTAACCTCCCTGTCCTATTGCTGCTTCTGTGCAGTGGGGATAACACAAGGTGGATGGAGGAATCATGTAGGGCTGAGAACAATGCCTGACACAGAGCAGGTTCTCGGAAAGCCTCAGCTACTTGCTGCTGCAGAAACCCAGCACCCAACTGAGGTATGCTTTTTAAACAGCTGCATTGACATGTAAGCTACAGATCATAAACTTCTCTGTGAAAGGATACAATTCAATGATTTTTTAATCACATTGATAGAGGTGTGCACTTACCACCACCATCTAGTTTTACAACATTCCCATCACCCCAAAAAGCTCTTTGCCTCTGTGCCTCTTTTCAGTCAGTCCTCGCCCCAGCTCCCAGTGACACACTGGTCTGTGTTTTGTCTCTGTAGATTTGCCTTTTCTAGAGACAGCTGGCTTCTTTGACTCATCATAATGTTTGTGAGGTTGATGCAGAGTCATGTAGCAGTGCTTCATCCTTTTATTTATTGCCGAATAGTGTTCCACTGTATGGATACATCACTGTTTATCCATTCACCAGTTGACGGACATGTGTGTTATTTCCTGTGGCTAATGTGAAGAGTGTGGCTATGAACAGTCACATGCATGCGGATGTACGTTTTCCTTTCTCCCGGGTAGTGTCTCAATACAAGATAAGTAGAGGATGTGGGACATCTGTGTCTAACTCCTTTAAGAGTGAGCTTGTTGGCTCGTTGATTTGCACGTGTAGAGGTCATCCATGGAGACCAGTCACTACACTTCAGCATCACATCCACCTCCTGTTGTACCTGTGAAGACACACATCCACGCCCACTGCTAAGAATCAGTCCAGGGACCACCTGTGGACAAAATTCACTCTTTTGAGGACAGCACAGGTCAAGAATGCTGGGTACCAATGGGTAACAGAAGTCTTTAATCCAGTCTTTATTAAACACCATTTTTGTGCCAGACCCTGTGTCTCCCAGCTATAACCTAAATAACAAATGTGATCCTTACCTTTCTGATAGCTGGCTGATTTTGGCCCAGACCCCAATTTCAAGGCCTAAAACCTGTCCCTCTCCCTCCCCCCGCCACAAATTCCTGGCCTTAATTCCTCTAGATCCTGCCCCCAGACCTGAATCTGAACCCATCTTCTTGGCTTCACACAGTGAATTTCTATAGAAATCTACTTGGACCTAATCTGTCATGGATGTAGTAATGGTTTGGCCAGGACAGATGGGGCTGGAGGGCTTGTGGAGGAGATCCTATCACAAACAAGGAGAGAGAGGAACAGGCAGGCCCCTCCACTTCATGGGGGAGGGGCAGGGAGGCAGCATTCCATCATCTTCTCTAGCTCTTTGGCTGTTTCTGGGAGTCACTTTTTCTCCATGCTCGGACTAAGCCTTCACTGCAAAGGCAGCACCCTTACTTCTTATCCACAGTAAGTTGTCTTCACTCATTCAAACATTGCTTTTTCTCATAAATTTGTTGACAGTAAACCTTCCTTATTAGAGTCACTGCAGGAAAATTTCAGAATAGTCATGCAGATTTAAGGGAATTTGGTAGCTGGTTGGAATAGTTGTTAGAGAGGAATGCAAGTGTTCTGTGTTCGAAGTAGGCTTATTAACCAGATTGGAAACGACTGTGTCTCGTTCTGGCTGTATAAAGCCGCTCTGAGTTAGGAAGATATTGTCCGTTTCTCCTTCTACTCTCAAAGCCTCAGGAGGACAAAACCATTCATTTCAGTTCAACAGCTCTTTATTGAGCACCAGTTATCTGCAAAGCACCATGTTTGTGGTACTTCCTCCTGTTCAGCCTACAAAACCCAATCCAGAAGTCTCTATTTCCTGGGACCCTTGACTGAGTGCTCCCACCACCACACTTGCCATCCCCTGAGAGTTAGTCATTTACCTCCTCTAGGTGGCCTTTACATCCTGTTTGGACCTCTACTTTCTATTCTTCTGTAATTCTTTAAATGTTGGCCTCTCTTGCCAGACTGTGCGCTGAGGCTTTGAGCCTAGAGACTGTGTTTCACGTATGTTCATGTTTCCAGCACCCAGCGTAGATTTGGATAGGTTTTGGTGAAGTTTAGAATGGATGAATGAGAACCTTCAAAGCCACCACATGATACGAATGTTTCACAGAGGTGTGTTTGAACTCCAATGCCTGGGTCAGTCCAAGGCCAGCCTCTTTATCCTGCCTCTGCTCCTTCTCTTGCTGTCTTTTCTGAGCACAGCACATCCTCTCACTCCTGCCCAGAACTTTCCAGTGGCTTTCATCTTACTCTTAAGGAAAAGCCAAAGCTGTGTGGGGTGATTCCCTTGGACCTCCTGGACCCCATCTCCTGCTGCTTTTGTCCCCCAACACACACACACACACACACACACACACACTCTGCTCCTACTACGTGTAACTCTGTGGTCCCCTGGAAACCTGCTAAGCACTCCCTTGTCACAGCGTGTGATCTTGGTTTGCCTCTGCCTGGAATGTTCTTCCCAGATGCTTGCAGGGCTCATTCCTTTACTCCTTGAGACTTTACTGAAATGTCCCCTTTGTCAGTGGTGCCTTATCTAGACACCCTCTCCCCTAACAAATCTTAATCCGTTTTTCCTCACTCATTCTTTCCTAGAGCCCTTACCACCTTTGAACATATATATATATATATATATATATATATATATATATATATATGTATGTTCGTATGTGTGTGTATATATAAATGTATGTATACATGTATATATAATGTATGCATGTACATATATATGTATACACACACATATATGTATATATGTGTATATATGTGTGTGTATATATATATATATATATGTATATATATATATTTCTGTCTTTCTCATTGACTATAAGGAGGCAGGGGTTTCATTCCTTTTTTCTGAGTCACCAGTACCCAAGGGCCTAGAAAAGTCACTTGCACAGAGAGTAATAGTAAGAGCCAACCTGTAGATGGCAGTATTTATATCAGGCACTTTTCTGAACACTTAAACATTATAGTAGCTACCCCTGATCTGCGGGGTATGTGTTCCAAGACCCCCAGTGGATGCCTGAAACCTCGGATAGTATCAAATATATATAATATGTTTTTTCCTGTGCACACATACCTATGATAAAGTTTAGTTTATATATCGGCACAGAAAGAGATTCACAGCAATAATAAAACAGTTTTAACAATATAGTGTCATAAAAGTTAGATGAATGTGGTTTCTCTCAGTACAGCTTATTGTCTTGTGTTCACCCTTCCTGTGATGCTATGAGATGATAAAACACCTATGTCAGGAGATCAAGTAGGTGAATCACTCAGGCACTGTGAGGTAGCATCAGGCTTACTATTGACCTTCTGACAAACCCTCAGAGGATCATCAGCTTTGGGACTACGGTTGACCACAGGAAACTGCAAATGGCAGTAGGTTTGTGGGGGGAGGGAGGACTACTGTGTAGTTAACTGAATCCCCTCTGCAGCTCTGTGAGGTAGCAAATGATACTTACTTTATCTTAAAGTTGCGGAAACTGAGGCAGAGAAAGATTATGCAACTAGCCAAGATTACTTAGCTAATAAATGGAGGAGCTAAGATTCAAACCCAGACAGTCCAGAGTTCTGAACCCGTGGGCTTTCCTGCTTCTTAGCAAGTGTTTTGTTGACTGGATGCATCTGTGAATGGGTAAGAGAGAATGAGTGCTTCCAGCCAGAAGACGAGGCAGGTCGGCATTGACATATTTGCCTGTTCCAAGGTTGGAGGAAACAGTGAGGGCTTGCACTCAGAGGTGAGGCGAGACCTGTTACCGGGCTGCCAGTTTGGTTGTGCCCTGCAGGCACCTGGGCAAAGAGGTGGCTTTCACAGGTGAATTGTCCTGTCCTGTCCTATTCAACATTTACCTCTGGATCTGGTAGCAAATAATGTTCTACCTTGCAATATTATCTCTACCATCTCTAGGTGCCTTCTTGAGAGTCCCCTCATTTTATCTCACCAGAACTATATAAGGACTGAAGGACAAATGATATTTTCTCCATTGTAGCTGTGAAAGCAGGCAGAGAGCTCGAGGGCCATCTGTGGGTGTACCATACCTGGTGGCCAGAATCGTAACCCTGGTCCCCACACTCCCTCCTGCCTCACCTGGTGTCATGCTTACCAGGACATCTTCAGAGTTTCCAGATGGCTCACCAAACCTTCAAAAGGTTCCGCTGCTATTTTTACTAATTTTTATCCTACTGGCCCCCAGACCAGCCCCCATGAGCCATAAAGCAAGCATGACTGGGGCCCAAAAGTTCATGGGCGCTTGAGCTCAGCTTGCCTGTTGAAGGGAGCCTGGAAGAGGCCGACTAGAGTGGTTGACTAAGAAATGAGCAAATGGGGCAGGTCCACCCTGCAGCATAGCTTTGAGGGCACATCCCTTCATGCAGACCTCACAGTGCCAACCTGCCCTTCATAGGATGTTCTGGGCTCCACGTATCCAGGGCCGCCCTGGCTTCCGCAGACGCCAGCGCTGCTGTGCCCCCAACCCCTGTACAGGGCAGAGGCGACCCCTCCATGGAGGGGCAGGAGTCAGGAGATGAGTGTCAGTGCAGCACTTGGCTGTTGGCCAGCCTTCTGTCAGCTCCGTCCCTTACAGTCTGTCAGCATCGCTCCGCGGACAAGCAGTGCAGGCAGGAGCAGAGCGGGTAACCTGCCCGAGACAGAACGGGGGCACAGCTCACATCTGCGCTCTCTTAAGTCAAAGCACTTTCCTTGGCACATCACCTCCTGGCCTAACACAGCAGACAGAGTATTTCTGCTTGTTTCGGTTTTACTCCTTGGACTGCTTCACATTCTTCACAACGCTGAGAATTAATGAGAAACAGTGTCTTAAGAGTCTACCAGATTCAGGGATGTGTAGGCGGCTCAGTCAGCTAAGTGTCCAGTTCTTGATTTCTGCTCAGGTCTCACACGGTTCATGGGTTCAGGCCCCACATCCGGCTCTGCATTGGCAATGTGGAGCCTACTTGGGATTCTCTCTCTCTCTCTCTCTCTCTCTCTCTCTCTCTCTCGCCATCTGTCTCTGTCTCTCCCCTGCTTGCGCTCTTTCTCTCTCTCTCAAAATAAATAAATAACTTTAAAAAAGAAAAAAAAGAGTCCACCAGACTCAACAAGTGTAGAGATACTACCCTCCACTCTAACTGCCTGTAGGTGTCATCTGAGAAAAGACATTCTGTGTTTTCTTACAAGGTATAAAAGCCAGAATTTGAGCTATTAGCTCTCTTGGGTTTCCAGTTCCCCCAGCCTAATCCAGGGTTGGGCCAAGCTAAATTCTGGAAGCAAAGAAAAATTCTCACTTGGCTCCTAGTATAGACAGTATAATCTGATTTGATTTCCTGTGTGTTTGTCCATCCTGTCTAGTCACACAGCAGGCTTTGGTGTTGGATTTAAAAATCTCTTTATTATAATATTTAAAGGCTGTAGAAGTTCTAAGATGGCTTTTCAAGAATTATAAGCAAAGTTGCTTGCATTAGTGAGCCAGAAAAAGAGCCAAAAAGCAACACTTAACGTTTTCCAAATATCTGTGCACCTACTCGGTGCTGACCAGTAACTCCAGTGATCGTCACGTGCTTTCCTTCTTCCTGTTTGGTGACAGCCATCTTCATGGGATGGACAGAGTACCAAAGGCCAGCCAGTGAATTTCCATATGCTCCCAGGGAAGGGAGGGACAGCCATCAGCGAACAGTGATCTTCTGTGGGGTGCCGTAGGTCTGTGCAGTCACCCAGTTATTGTGCTGCCTGTGGCTTAGCAGGCACATGGATTATGTTCAAGATCATTGTGAATCTGAGGAGTCAAGTAAGGTCTGCTTACTGCTCTGTCTGTGGTAAGCCCAGACACTCTGCTCCCCCTCCCACCATGCATCACTTTCAGCAGGTTAGCCTGGATCCTAATATCTCTAAACAATCCAGTGTATTTCTATCATCTCTGCATTGTTAGGCTTTCTGGAATCTTCTGTCTTCAGCTGATGTGAGTCGGTGTTCAAGGTGTCTCAACCACACGCAGTAAAGGATTTGTCTTCGTTAGCCACCAAACTCACTCAGCCTCAAGCAGTCCAGTCCCCTCATGATAGAATCGTGTGATATGGAGGGCCACAGTGGGTTTGCCCTACTTGTTGGGGTCTGCGTCACTGATTTGAGGAAACTAGAATAGAACCCAGCACTGACTACTCACTACCTGCCAGTCAACTTTCTCACCATGTAACAGCATCACGTCTTTCAGGGAGGAGGCGAGGAGAAGCAGGAGCCTTAAGAAGTCTCAGTGTCATCATCTTCACTTTCCTAATGAGTCAGGATGTACCCTCAGAACTGGCTGCCTGCAGGGCCTGGGGAGTGTCCCCTTTGCTCTTTTCTGTTTTCTTTGGCTCACTAAAAGTCATACAAGCCCAAACTTAAAAAAAAAAAAAAAAAAAAAGTGCAAGCAGTACAAAAGGGCCCTCCTGGGTGTACCTCCGGCCTGCTCCCTGGGGCTGCACCCACTTCATTGCTAAGGGACAGGACAGTGGCAGGCCCTGCCTGCAATGCTCCAAGTGACCAGCCCAGGGGCCGGGGGGGTATGAAACATTTCCTCTGCTGGTACCAGTTCTGGGAGCCCAGGGTCCTGAGATTACAAATCAGCTCATGTACACAGAGCAAGGAAAGGAAACATGAGGACACAAAATATTCCAGGAGGACGTACACTGAAAAGTAAATTTCCTTACCACTCCAGACCATGTTACTTAGTTCCCTTCTCAGCACCACCCACACCAGACAGATTCTTGTAAGGAGCTGATGCGTGTTTGGAAGAACCTTTCCAGCTCCTCCCCCACTGCTTGACACAAATGAAGACACACTGTACACCAGCCTTCACCCTGCTTCTTTCAGCCCTCAGTATGTCCTGAAGAGGTCTGCATGTCAGGACATAGGAATCTGTTGCATCTTGGAGTATAGTTTGTGTTTAAACAGTTAGCTGTAGTCTTTTGCTTCTACTCTGGCAGTGCCGCTGTGGTACCCTGTGTGGGTTTCTTTGAACCCCATGTGTCCCCGTATGTCTGTAGGGTGCATTCCTATCAGTGGAATTCAGAGCCCAGGGTCCTGAACCCCTCTGAGTACTCCCGAGAGCTAGTCTGCCCCAAGAACAAGTTAAGCACACGTGGCTGCTCAGGTGTCCTGCCCAGGCGCCACCTTCTGCAGCCTGGACAGCCCAGGGACTCCGCAGTTTCCCAAGGTTTCCAACTACACTGTGCAAGCCAAGCAAGCTCTGGGAGCCAGACATGCATGAGTTCCCACCACTGGTACCTGTTCAGGGTTGCCTCAGCACAGCCCAAGTGCAAGCCTGGGGTTCCAGGTCACAGAGAGCTTCCTGCTCCTCATCAGCCCTTTCTCCAGCTCCTCCTGGTCTGCTCGTCACCCAGGGCACCCGATCGTGCCACACAGTGGCCCTCCCACCCACGTCTCATCCCTCTACCCACACTGTGACTTCCTGGGACACGCTAGATTCCTGCACTCCCTCTAGATCCCAGAATGACTGGCCCTGCCTCATTCTGCATACCCGCTGTGGCTTCTATGCTGCAGGTACCTCTCTGTGGGGGGAGGGGGCGCCAGAGGGGAGGGAGTTGGGGGGGGCAGGTCCCTTCACGTCCTATCCTACGTCTTCTGACTATTTCTCTAGCTGTGACATTAGTGCCCCATTATCATTATTGTCACCTAACGAGCCCTGAGCGCCACCAAGGCCGTGGCCCCACAGTAGGCTCTCTCAGCCACACCTGCAGACTCCCTTGCTTCATGAAGTCTGAACTAGCACTCGAAAAATGGTGTCATACGAGGTAACTGCCAAATTGGGTAGACACGGTCAAAGCCTTGGGAATCAGAGCCAGAACAGAACAGCTGGTGAAGGTGGGCCCAGAGGTAGACCTTCAGGGGCAGTGACTTCTCATGGTGGATGGATGGGAACGATGAGGATTAACAGCAGCTACTGGCAGGTGCGATGCTGTGCCATGTGCACATGCCTTGTGCTCCCATTCATCCTCAAGCCCTGCGTGGGGGATACTGTTGTCCCCTTTGTGGCTGAGGCAGCTGGTGGGTAGAGAGAGGTAAAGACCTGGCCCAAGGATGTGTTCCAGCTGAGCCCGGTTGCAACCCAAGTGTGTGTGGCTCCCACCTCCTGGCCTTCGCTGCTCTCTCGGCGGGATGCTTCACCTTGTGTGGGCAGCTTGGCGTGACAGCCATCCCCACCTGAGTCCTTGGTCCCTGGACTGATGGTTTCATTGTCATTTTAGGATTTCTGCCATGGGCAGGTGATGTGGCCGCCTCTCAGTGCCCTGCAGGTGAAGCTCGCTGAGCCTGGACAGTCCTGCAAACAGGTGTGCCAGGAGAACCAGCTCATCTGCGAACCTTCCTTCTTCCAGCATCTCAACAAGGACAAAGACATGCTGAAGTAAGTGCAGGGGTGGGGAGGGCCAGCCCAGACTCCAGCTCACCTCCGGGCTGCCATTGTGCCGAGAGGGACAGGGTTTGGGGAGCAGGTGGCAGCATGGTCCCCCTCTCCGCCCTGCCCCACAGAACGTTAGGCCAGCAGTTCTGGTGTTAGATGAGATCACCTGGCATGCTGATATATTTGGAATCCATATGGGGGTGTTTTATTTGCATAAATAACGCGGTGTTTGGAATTGGAAATTGTGGGATGTGTTCATTTGGCTCGTGATACACCCAAGATCTGTGGGAATGGAGATGGGCACAGAACCACAAACATGGAGGGTCCTGCTCCTGGGCTCCCCTGGCAGAAGCCAGGTCTGCAGAGCCTGATCCGTGTAGGTGGCAGGTCATGGTCCATGCTGAAGTGTGGAGCCCGAGAGGAATGAAAAATCAGCATAAGGAGCTGGCTTAGAACTGCCCACGGCACATCCCTTGCCACCTTCCCCTGCTGCAGCTCCCATCCCCTTTTGCACTGGATTGCAACACCCTTGGAATTCAGTACATTACAGGGGCCTGAGCAGGCCTGACTTCCCAGCCCCTTGGCAGGGAGGCGGGTGCAGCACAGGCCAGAGCTGTGCCCAGAAGAGGCCTTCTGTATTGCCTGAGTTTTTTCTCCTCTTGCCTGCATTACTTTTAGTGATCCCATTCATTTCCCTTTGCTTGGCATTTTGGTTTTGGCATTTGCAGATCCCAAATTTCTACATGAGGATTCTTCTGGCCTCTGAGTCATGACCTCTGTCCGTGCTAAATCTGTGCTCCCAATTTCTATTACACCCACCCTGGGCCACATATTACTTAATTACCTAGCCCCTCCCCCTTCCCCCTTAGTTGCCCTGATTAAGCACTTTCCCTTAAGAGACTTGCTATGTCCCAACCCAGGTACTGAGGAGAGCCATGGTACCGTCCAGTGGTACTGTCCGGTCTCGAGCAGGATGTTTCAGGAATAGTGCACTCACTGCCCATGGCTTGCCTGTCTCCCATTCTGGCTTCCTGCCCTATTACAGCAGTTGGCCACTGTGGTTGTCTGTGCACAGAGGTCTGAGCTGGCCTGGTCCTGTGTGTATGTCTTCTTATTCTCAAATGTGGTATAAAACCCTTCTTAGAGAGTTTGGCCTGTAGCATCTCACCTGCAGGAAAGCTCTCAAGCAGGGATGTGGAGCATGCTATTTTTTTTACCATTCTTTTTATGTGAAGGCCGAGTTCAGAGGCTACCTTGATTCCACTATCAAAACAAATGCCAGAAGAGAGGCAGTGTGGCATCCTACACCGCGACCAGCAAAACTTTGTGATGGGGCGGTGGTGGTCTGATATTTAAGGAAAGACTCATGGTACTAGAAGCTTCCATTTCCAAAGTACATATCCTGAATTCTCGGGTTCCAGGAGGGGCTTCCTATTGGCTCCTTTTGCGGATAACTTCTGTAGCAAGGTTGCTTTTTGAGAACCCTGAGTATCTCTCTCTGGTTATATTGGAAGTGTGGTTTCGCTGGGGATAGACTAGGGAGTGTGCATACAGAGCTGTCCATGTATAGTCCTTGTCTCCACCTCTGGAAGAGGAAACATAAGGAGCTGCATCCTGGGAATGGAATCCAAGTGAGACTCCTCTGCTGCATGGTCCTTGATTCCCGGCCAGGCAGGAGTCCGGGCTCCCACCTATGTATGATGATCACGACCTGGTTCAGATAGGACGGAGCCCCACACAGCAGGCCTGTCTCTGGGACAAAGGTCTAGATCCAGTGGAGGGACAGGAAGGAGAGCCAATGGGTTAATTTCCTCTGCTCCACTCATTTTCTTACCTGTAAAATGGGGGTATCCTGTGTGAGGGTGAGATAATGTGTAGCTGGTGCCCAAGACAGAGCAGAACAGCCCCTTCATCCAAAGAGCCTTGGGCAGCGGAGCAGGCTTGAGGCTGCCACGCTGAGACCAGAAAACCAGTCCCCTCCCCAGCCTCCCTCTGCACCTCCCATACCATGCAGAGCCCATTAGAGTGGAAGGCCTTGTGGGGCTGTCCCATGGCCAGGCCCTGTGCCATGGGATTGCTTAACAACCCTCTCCCAAACCCCATCATAGCTACATGGGTTTTCTCCCAAGGAGGCTGCAGTGAATGCTAATTTTGTAATAAAGCTGCCTGAAATTAATTCTCTGAATGTAAGAGCCCTATTGAATACCTTGTTCCTGCACTTGTAAATACCGATAATGTTGTAGAACCCCAGCTATCTGGCGGTCTATTGAGTACCTCCTCACTATGACACAATCCTGGCTCATCCATATTCATGGCCGATTAGCAATGAGTGGCTCCCACAAGCCCATGCTACTTTTTCTTCTCCAACTTGGGGCCTGGTCTGAGCGTAATCTCCTTTTAGTCTTTGGGTGTCTGTGACCTTGAAGGTCCACCTATCCTCATATCACATAGATCAAGGCCTTTGGAATGTCCTGTGCTCTTGTCCTGAATCAGGGGGAATCAGGGAGCTGATGCTGGAGCTCCTGTTCATGCAGAGCCTGTCGTAAGTGCTGGAGAGGTGACCACAAAGTCTTGTGCACAGAACATGCATGATTCAGGTGTGGCCTGACGTGACACAGACAGACCAGGGGCGGGGGTCCAGAGGCAGAGGCCCCAGCAAGAGCCAAAGTCCATGCTGGTGTGGCCCTGTAGGGAGGACCTCAGTTCCATAAACAGGAGCATGTGTTCATGTGACACCTCATTTGTAAGTTTGCTACCTATTTTGGTGCCTGAGTCCGAGTGTTCACAAGTGAGTTTGGGGGACTTGGTGGATTCAGGGTTGGAATAGGCAGGGGGAGGGGGTGAGAGAGGGGAGGAACTCAGGAGCGGGGAAGAGACCAGCAGATGGGACCCTGTTTGCATCCCTTCACCCTGTGTGTGTCTGTATGTCAGGAGGAATGGGTTGTTTCTATCCCCAAAGTTGGGGCTTTGCCTTTTTATTCTTGGTCAAGAGCTATAAAATGTAAAGCAAGAGCTGATGGGCCTCAGAATCCCACTGCCATCCTGTAAGAGGCCATTTGGGGAGAGGTCATCACCACAGGGTCCTGCAGAGAGGAAACAGTGTGCTAAGGGTCTCTGAGAGAGAGAGAGAGTGAGCGAGAGAGAGGGAGTGTGTGTGTGAGAGAGAGAGAGAGAGAGAGAGAAAGACAGAGACAGACAGACAGACATCACAGGAACAGGGAAACTGAAACAGCACACATGCTCTGAAAAGGCAGGGGATCCACCGGTGAGGAGTGAGGACTGCTGGGCATGGAGGCTGGTTTCCAGATGCACTCTAGCAACTAATTCAGCAAGGATGGTGGAGTGCTCTTCCTGCCTGCCCAGTGCTGTGGGACAGGGGCCTACATGCTAATAGAAGGGAAAGCTCCCTGGGGGCCAGGCAGTTGGATGGCATCCACAAGTGTGTGGGGCCCCATATTAGCCGAACCCTCAGGGAGCTGCCTCATGGCAGGTCACATGGAGATCTGGGGAATACCAGCTGCTTGAGCATTGTGTGGTGGTATTTGGACCCCATCCCCAGGCAGGCCACTTCTGCTGCAGCCTCAGCTGAGATGTGTTCACAGACAGGCACACGTGTGTGCTCACATCCCAGGAGCATGTGCCTGGGGTCTGAGTTAGGTGACCGGGGGCAGGAGCCAGGAGGCTTTCTTCATGGCTTCTCCCAATTATACCCCTCCCGTGGGGTCTCAGACTGGTTGTAGAGATTTCCAACTCGGGTCAGCATCTACTAGGCAGATGGCTGGAGCTAAGACTTAGCAGCTGCTAGAATTCACCTAAATAAAGAAATAACCTAAGCATAAATCTGTATTCTAAAGCTACATTCCATCTGGACATTTCTAATGCACAGTTGAGTTTTGGAGAACCCTTTCTGTGCATAGGCCAGAGGGGTCCTGTGAGAAGGACCTGATAGCCCCAAATCTCTGACTCCTTTTTTCTCAAGGAAATCTATAAATCCCCACTTCCTGTCTGTGCCATCACTGTCTGGGCACCCACACCCCCCAGCTGGCACACCAAGACCAGAGGTGTTAGGGCATTTAGAGAAGTCACAGAGCTCCCTGGTGACTACAGGAACAACATGACAGTGGGTGAAGCCCTCCTGAGCACCAGGGACCAGGCAGGCAGGCCCAGAGAACTCTTCAGAAGCCCCAGCAGATGTGCTGGGAATTGCCCAGTTCACATTGGCAAGGGCAGGCGTGGGCCGGACAGTTTATCGGCTGGAGGAAGACGAGAGGGGGCAGGAATAACAGTGAGTACGATGCTTTTCCCCTGACATTTGGAAGCTTCCCAGAGGCAGCAGGAAGCCTAGAGTGCCCCATCTGGGTCCCCATCTTGTCAGCAAGAATCAAGATTTATGTGAACAAAGCAGAACAGAGATGGTTGGCCTGTGTGTAAATTCACACCCTCCGGCAAGGGAGGCAGGTGACAGAGCCAGTGTCTGCCAGGCCAGGGTGATCATGGTGACAGTGGCGGTGGTTGTAGTAATGATAACGGCTGCTGTTTATTAAATACTTAACCCAGAGCTACCCTCTGCCCAGTGCTCTGGAAGCACTAATTTAATTTCTGCATCTCCCCTGTGAGTTAAGGATTATTTGTCCCCCCTCTATACAGAGAGGCTTGGTCATTTCTCCATGGTCTCACAGCTCATAAGGGATAAATTCAGGACTCATACTCAGATCTGTCTGGCCCCCCTATACTTTTTCTCTGAACTAGTCCCCACCTGGCATATAGGACACGGTGCTGGGCACCTGCTGAGGCCTCCTTGTTCAAGGGGAGACCGTGTGGGTGGGACCGGTGTACCCCAGACCAGAAGAGAAAGGATGCAGCTCTTCTTTGAGGTAACAGGCCAACACGGTTGGTTGTCCCCAACCTGAGGAAGCAAAGCCACAAGGGTTTGCAGTCAGGGCTTGGATTCGGACTCATGCTCCACATGTCCAGAAGTCTCAGGTGCTCATGTCTCAGGAAGTGGGCGGGAGGGAGGCTGCTATTGCCACACACCAAGGTGACTGTGGAAGTCCAGTGAATTGATGCCCTGGGACAGCACCCTCCCCTGGGAGACCATCTGATTGCCTTCCAGTGGGAGACTAAGGCCATGTCCCATGAATTTTTTTTAAACCATCAATAAAAACATTAAACATCATTTCTGGAAATCATTAAATAATGTCCATCTTTGCCCCAGTCTCACTCCTCTGAAGTAACCATTGTTAAGGCTTTAGGGTGTAGCCCTCTTACCTTTTTAAGCACAAGCTGATCCCAGTCTCCATCTCATTCTGTTACTTAACCTTCCTCAGGTTACGTTACAGACAGTGCTTCTGTAAGCAGCCTTGAATACACATTCACACACACACACACACACACACACACACACACACACACACCTTTCTCCAGCCTGGATTCCTAGTGGTGGGGGAATTGCTAGGTCAGAGGGTGGCTACCCTGTCCTTTCTACAGCAGATGAACCAAGCGTGCTCCCCATACCTGAAGTGGGATGGAGGTGCCAATGACTAGGACAGTGCCCGCATCTCCAACCCTCATGCCTTTCTCTTCCTCTCCAGATATGAGGTGATCTGCCAAAGCTCAGAGCTGGCCAAGGACATCTTGGTGCCCTCCTTCGACCCCAAGAACAAGCACTGTGTGTTTCAAGGTGACCTCCTGCTGTTCAGCTGTGCGGGCGCCCACCCCAGGCACCAGAGGGTCTGCCCCTGCCGGGACTTCATCAAGGGCCAGGTGGCTCTCTGTAAAGACTGTCTATAGCGGCCACTGACTCGGCCCCACACGCACTCTGCTGGGGAAACGGTGGCCCCAACACCATCGGGGCAGGGCCAGGGGGCAGACGTCATTCAGGGACTCTCGCCAGAGCCTGAACTTGATGATGGAAGGTTTCAATTTGGTATTGCTCCTTCTGTGGTCAGAGCACCATGGCAGAGTTTTCCCCAAAATGAAACAAGAGCAGATGTCAAGTGGGGAGCCTGGCTTCTCGCTGGCACAACTTCATTTTTTATTTCTTGAGGAGACTGTGTCTATGAGGCTGCTCCGAGGTAGAGGGAGAGTCTCAAGATGCATTTAAAACAGAACCAGAGGAGGAATGGAGCTTGTCGGAAAGAACTTGATACAGGAACATTCCTAAACCCATTAACTTATTTATTTGGGTGGGTGGGAGGGGGAACAGGGGAGGGCAAAGAGGGATTGATCACATGTCTTGTTTCTTTGATTTCCCACTGTTTACTGTCCACCTTCACTGTATTATTATTCCCGTCTGCTTCCGGAAGGAAGCAGGAGGGAGACAGGGTGCACTGTGGGGCTGGTGGCTTGCTTGAGGGCAGCTGCGGGGATCTGGATCCTCAAAGTGGATGGTGGCAGAACAAAAGAAAATCTTGTGTGTGCTTGACAGATGGCAGCTAGAAGACGGGCACCTCCTGGGTGCGGGGACGTGCCTGTGTTGTTCTGAGAGCCCAGCCAGGGACCAAAGATGGGGCTGCTTTGCAGTGAGAGCTCCTTTCCTTGACCCTCCCACTTGCCCATCACACACACACACACACACACACACACACACACACCTCGGCCCTAATTTCTGATGAGGATCCCTTTGGGAAAGAAAGAACACGACTGGGGAATTGACATTTGCTACTTTGTGGTAAATCTACCCTCCCTTAAATGCCACTGGAAGGAGGAAAGTACAAAAAGGGGACTAAAGGTCATGCTTATTTACCCCTAAAGAGGTTTATCTGAGCTGGGGTGTGGACACCCGTGAAGCTGGCCCCTGAGAACCAGTTCCACCACCAGAGCTGTGCTCCAGACAGATGCGCTTGTGTCTAGTCCTTCTCATGTCTCATGTCACCGACGTCCCAGAAATGAGGCTCTCAGTGGACCTGATATTGGCAGGGGGAATAGGGCAGGCCAGGACGAATGTGGTGGGCAGTCCTGGCCGCTCACCCTTGGGTGTGGGGGTGTGTGTCTTGCATGGGGTTGGAGTCTGATGCTGGCTCTTCCTCAAGGCGTGACTATTCTGAGGGGCATATTCTGAGTTGGCAGGTTGGCCCCGTCAGTCATTGGATGCCCCTTCCAAACCCTGGAGTCCCCAGTCTCTGCCTTGGTGTGAGTTCCCCGCCCCCACCCAGCACTGTTTCAGTGCTCTGGCTAGAAGTGTGTGTGTTTCCTGTGAAGCCCCTGGCATCTCCATGCTGATAACAATGAGTCCTTTTCTCCCTCTTACAGAACATCCCAGTTATGAGCTGTGGTGTCATCCATCTAGCCCTCACTGGTGGTTTTGAGTGCCTTGGTCACCTAACACCGTGCTCCCCACCTCCCACAGCAGTCCTGTGCTTCCTAGCCCACTCCCTGCCATCTGAGACAGCCAGCCCAGCCTCGGCCAGACAGAACTGTTCGGCAGGGCCGATGGCTGGTTGGGCCTTCGGGAAGTGAGCTAAATCACGAGGATCACACGGCAAGTGGAGCCTTTAGGTAGCGGAAGTCAGATTGTGCCTGCTTCTCGATTCTTCCCTAGTGCAGAAGTAATATCAAATGCACAGCCAGCCTTTTTTTTCTTAGTCTATCAGTGGGTCTGAATTGTACCTCTGATCCCAGAGAGTGAAGGGGGTGAGGCGGAGCAGCCAGGGTCTTCCCCACCTCTCAGGTGGCTCCTGAGCACATGTGACAGACTTCTGATAGGGAGACCTCTGCCCTGAGCGTCAGTGCAGGGGCCCCTCAGGAACTAGCAGAGAACAGCTTCTACCTGGGCCCAGCAGCAAGGGTATAAGTCCAAAGGGAGTCTTGGTTATAGGGTGTGAGTGTGTGTGTGTCTGTGAGTGTGCGTGCATACGTGTGTGTGTGTGTTCCTGAAGTTTTGCAAGGGCAATGCCGGCTGTGAGAGAAGCAACGGCCTTCTGTGTTGTTAGGAGCAGTTCTTCCCTAGGAATGGGTCTCTTGGTTTCACCCTAGGTTGTAGGAATTTGCTTGAGTTCCCAGGGCTGCAATTCCTGGGCCAGTGCCGCCCTCTCCTGGGCTTTTGTGGGAGCTTCCAAAAGTGAAGATGTCATGCAGGCATTGGACCAGCAGGGGGAGCCTATGGGCTGAGACCGATTTCTCTAGCTCAGCCAGATTAACCCATTTTGCAGAGCTGTTTAAATAAGCACAGGGACTCAGAAAACAAGGAAGTTGAAAGGCAACATTCCCAGAAAGATGCTTTGCCTGCATGGTATTCCAAAGGCTGCAGGGATTTATGGATTTATGGCTGTCCCGTTTGCTGAGCTCAGGGCCTCTCCGCCTCCCCATTCCTCTCCTCTGTATCAGGACTCAGGTCAAGCAGTCCAGCAGAGCACTTTATTTCCTGCACTTGAAGATCCCAGCTGCCCACCCCCCAGCCCAGTAGTGGCCAGAAGTAAGAAGAGTTCTGCAGGTGGGGAGCTGCTGCTTCCCAGGAAAACCCACACCCCAGCTGTCCAGGGCTTTATGAACAGAGGCGGCAACACCCAAATGTACAGCAGCTCCCAGGCCACCAGAAGCGTGGCCCAAGTCTGGTCTGTGACCCACAGGAGGAAATTGGAGAGGGCATCTCCATCTGCACTGTGTGAAAGGGGCACGGTCCCTGGCTGCCCTGGGAGAGAAGGGTGCTTCTCAGAGTAGGAGCTGGGAGCCTTTGGTGGTTCTGCTACTGCCAAACTGAACGGAACCCTAAACCCATTTTTAATTGATGATTTCCACAGGGACAGAAATCCCGAGTCAGGATCAGTGTCTTCCTGTGTCCTAGGCACACCTTGCCTGGTCTGTAAGTTTTTGTATGTTTTTTTCCTAAGTGAAATTTGGCTTCCTGCTCCCCACCCCCCTGCAATGTTATCCTAAAGTCTTAAAAAAAAAAAAAAATGAGGGAAATTTATCTAATTTATTAAAAGAGAGAAAGCTTTCCTTTGAAACATAAACACTTTGAGAAGTAAAACTCCTGAAAGGGGAAACACACTTACTTTAATGCCAGTAAACACCTCATGTATCTCATGTATATAGTTTGATTTGCACATGTACAAATGGAGATACTTTTTGCATTTTTGCCTGGATTGGGTTTTTGTCACTGCTTTAGTTGGCTTTTTTTGTGTGTGTTTGCTCTATGTTTCGAAATATTAGGAATCTGTTTCTTTGATATTTATTGTTTTCACTTTTGATGTGCCTTTTCACTTTTCTTTGGGATTGGTTTTTAGAATCTGGGTACCATTTAAGGAAGATCACAGACTCCTCCAGCTTAGAAGACACATCCTTGTATCACTGCAGATGTGCAGGCTGGGCTCCAGAAATGCCCTCCAAGCCCCCTGGGCCACAGCATAAATGCCCACACACCCATACGAGGCCACAGGAACCCTCAGGAGAAGGACTGGCTTCCTCCAGACCAGTCTGTGCCTCCCTGGCCGCTCCGGGTCTTTGGCTCTGAGGACAGCTGGTTGCCAGTGTGCTAGTAGGCCCGTGCTGCCTGCCAGCCATGCCCTGGGTGAGGTCTGAGTTCATGAGCAGCACTAGCCCCAAAATACTTTTTCTGATCATCATAAAGGGAAAAGAATAGGCACCCTTTTTGTTTCCTTAGGGAACACAGGGTTTAGTAAAGGTGATGAAACCGTATGCTGTGTACAGGTGCGTTTGTGCTTTTTAGACCAGACTGAGGCCACCCCATTTCTCCAAGGTGGTTTACCTAGATTGTGTATATAATTGGGACAGTACTAGCCTCTTCCATGACCCCCAAATCCTTGATTAAAAAAAAAAAAAAAAGTCTATTTTGTTAACGACAGGCTCTGTTGTGTTACTATTCCAAGCCTGGATTGCTTTATTTATTTGAAAGTATTTTATTTTCCATAATGGCTTCATTCTAATCCCATCCATCCCATAGGGCTGCAGCGCGCCCCCCCCCCCAAGGGCAAGAGATGGATGGACATAAGTAGATCCAGACTTCTTTAGGAAGGTGGGAATTTCCTAAAGCCGAGGGTGGGTTCCTTTCATTCTTGTTGGCTTCAACAAAAACCGGAAACTCAAGTTTTTATAGCAAAAGGCCAAATTAGCTGTACAGTCTCAGAGGCAGAACAAAATTACCCTAGCTTTTGTAGCACCTAGGGTTTTTGTGAGGATTCAGTGTTTAGCAGTGTCTGACACGTAGTAAGCCCTCGTAAATGTTAAGTATTATTATTAGCATTTCATAAAATTTGAGAAGGAATACCTACAGGAAAATACTATTCCCAGTTGATGGAATGTGGTAGGAATTACTGGTATAGGTTATCCAAGCCCCGTGCGTGCCCGTCCTGCTGGTTGAAATGTTACTGTATCCCTGAATGCACTGATTTGCAAATATGCCTGACTTCAGCCCCAGATGAAACTAGGCTGTAGGTATGTGTAAACTGGAGATGAGAAGGGTGACCCACATGCTGGACTTCACCCCTCTGGTGTCTTCTGGACCATTCCAGGGTTCTTCTCTGCAGAACTGTTTGAGCTAGAAATTAAAAATAAGTTCTCTAACAGACTCTACCCCTTAAATCAAGCTTAACTACATTCCTCTGAAATGAAATAATAAAGACTTTCTGTGTTGTTATTTACGGAGAAAGGAATGACCAGTTGAACACTTTCTCATCCCCCAGGAAGTCCCTTTGCTGTTCCCTGCCGGCCAGGGTGGCTCCTCCACAGTCCAGCCCACAGGGATCAGACCCTGGGCTGGTTAGCTGCCATGTGTTTGTTCTGGCCCCAGTCCCCGAGAAGACTCACCTCCCCTCCAGGCCAGCTCAGCCTGGGGACCCCCAAGACTGACCAAAAGTGGAGCCAGGGGGTGTGAAGGGGCGGCGGGGGAGGGGGGTTAGAATCACTCCTGAGGGCTACTGCGTTTCAGTGGTGTTTTCCCAATACACCTCTGTCAGTTTTCTTTTTGTTTTATTGGGTTTTTAGTCTCTTTCTTCCTTGATTTATTAGAGTTTTGTCTTGGCACTATTCTGGATAGACTGCAATTGGGAATATGGAGGAATTTGCCGGAGTGTAGGGTTTTTCTAAGTTCCTTTGGATGCTTTACTGAATCAGCAGTCCTGTACATCTTTGGATGTAAGATTGGAATTTACCTTCTTAAAAGCACCATTCCCTTTACCCCAGATTCTTTGGCGCCTTAGGACTAGCCCCACCCTCCCCGTGTGTTGAGGCACAGCAAAGGGCAGCTGTGTGCTCCTGTGGTGGGGGGGTGGAGTGGCAGGGGTGGTAGCGGGCACTCAGGTGGGCAGTGCCATGGGCCTTGAAAGCCTTGCTGGCACCGGAGGATGGGAACTTAGCAGAGTCCACCACCTCCTCCAATGCCAAGGTGGGACAGACCTGGGAAGCATTTTGCTCACTGTCATGCCCAAGTATTAACAGGACAAGAGCAGGATAATCAATGCCAAAGGAGATGGTGATACCCCTTCTACTGTAGTTGCTGTCATAACCTTGACGTCCTTAAGCTAACGGCCATTTGCGTCTGTGTCCCCAAACAGCTCCTGGTACAACCATTTTCTACTGTTCACTTCTGGGGTGACGTAGTGCAGGATTCTACAAATAAGGTGTTGCTGTCCAAGTGTACTGTACCGGCATAGAGAACACTGCTTTGTTTTCCACTGTTGTAGAGAAAACTAGGGAGAACTTTATTTTTCAATAAACTTTTGTTGTGTGACAGGTGGCAGTGGTTTTTGGGGGTCAGTGGGGGGGGGGGTGCAGGGTCACCGATGGAACAAATCCAGCTGTGTCCTCCAGTGCCGGCATCCACTGAGGACATCCCACCATCTGCAAACACCCTGTGGAAAATGCTAATGAGAAGGTATGTTTAAGGGGTGGGGAGGGAAGGGTTTTACTATGGAGTGTTCTATCACATCCCCCAATACTGATGTCAGAGCACGCCCCCCGCTTTGCATTCACCTACAAGGGAACAGAATTGGCAAGAGGATTCGTGGGCTTTGTTTTCTTTTTGAGATGCCCTGGAAACAACAAAGGTCATGGCCAGCCTTTCTGCAGCCGGCGGTATTCCTGGCTACTGCCTGGAACGCAGACACCATGCAGTTCTCATCATGCATCTATGGGACTCAGGTCCCCAAAAGTGCCAGCAAAAACTTGAATGCTTAAGTTTGGGGGGTACTACATCATAGCTTCCCCTCCCTGAGCTTCCACAATGTAGATGAGCTACAGCGAGAAAAACGTGCAAAAAAGAAACCTATCGAATCTTGCATTTCCCAGATCCACTCATACAGTCGACCCTTTTTCCCATGTGACATTTTAACATCCCATAGAACCTCCTCAAAATGCTGTTGGAGGAAGGAAGCTACACGGGAAGCGTCAGATTGAATCAAGGTCAGTGACCCCTCAGAACGAACCACCTCCCCTCAGCCGGCCTGAGACAGCCCCATGGGAGATGGGGCACGGCGGGCAGGGGTGAGGGCTGGGGGGCAGAACCCGGCAGTCCCAGGCACCCCCACATGCATGTGCAACCACCCTACCTCACAGGGTCTGCAGAGCCCATTAGGACCGTCCTTGAGGGTCTCCCCGCTCACCACCCCCAGGCACAAGTGACTCCTTCCACATCATCCTTCACACCGGAGTACCTACCCAACACAGTGACGCTCCAAGATAACCTCCCCGTACCATACAAAACAGGTAAAGGTCTTTATTGGTCAGACACTGTTGCTTGGACAAGCTGCAGTGCCAGAGGTACAGAATGTTGTGTGTCAGGGGAACATTTTTACAGAATCTATACCTAATGTTACATCAACGGAGAACATCTTGTTCCTTACAGAGGGGCAAGCCATCTCTAACAGACTGTAATGTACCATTACCACTTAACACAGCATATAGATATATGCATAAATGGATAGATTATATAATTATTTATTACAAATAAACTGTAGTTTCACATCTCTCAAAAATGGATCCTGTTTTTACATGTATGTTCAGGTTCTGAATGTACAAGAAAGGGTCATGTGCTTAGTTCAACCATGCAAAGCTCATACGTGTATCACTAAGTACTTTTAAAAATAGAATGGTCTCCTTTTGAACTCTGTTTAGATTGGGGATTAGTAAAACAGTATGAAACTAATGAAATACCTTGATAGAAATTAGGAAGTGATCTATACTGATGGTTCTGGGTATGTAAAGGGGTGAGGGACAGAAGGTACGGTCTTCCCTTAAAATCTGCCAGGAGATACGAGAGTCTGGAAGTGGAGGTGGGTCTGGGCAGGTGCCATCCAGATCAGGCTTCAAGCACCACAGAGGAGCTTTTTGCCACGTAGAGATTGTATCCTACCCACAAAAACATTTTTACTCCAGGAAATAAAAAAGGTCAGTTCTCGCTGGAGGTGGGGAAGCCTGTCCTCACCCCTGTGCGTGTTGTCCTAACATATTTGACAGGGGCAGTGGAGCAAGGGGGAGCAGTGTGGACCGACCAGCTGGGCAGACCTTGTTCCCAGGAACACAAAAACCTCCTAAAAAGTAACTGGATGTTCAGTTAAATATTGGCACCATCTGCCTGCGTGGAAACCTGGTCCTCTTGACTGTCTTCCTGCGGATGCCGAGCAGCCCGCTCTGGCCCCGCTGGCCGCTGTCACTCAAACATCTCGTAGTGGCGGGTCTGCCTCACCCTGGGCACCATGTCAATGAGGAGTCTGCAAAAAAGCAAACACGCAGGTCACCCCAACAGCCCTGGAGCTTAAGCACTTGGGGAAGCAAACAGAAGGCTTTTTTAAAGCTATAAATCACATACAGTAACATTCAACCTTTTTATAAACAATTCAGTGTGTTTTGGTATATTCATAGATTGCACAAACCCTAATTAGCCACTGTCGAATTCCAGAACATGTCTATCGCCCCATCCCCCCTGCAGTCAGGCCCCGGTGGTCCCCTCCTGTGGAACCTGCTCATGTACTCTTGGTCTTTACGCTTGGGTCTATTCTGGACATTTCGTATGTGTGGAATCACATACGTGATCACATAACGTGGCCTTTCGTGACTGGCTGCTGACACCATGCTTTTGAGGTTCCGCCACGTTTTGGCATGGGGCAATAGTTTGTTCTTTCTGGGGCTGAGGAGTACCGTGCGGCTCTACCATACTCATCCACTCACAGACTTTTGGGTTGTGCCTACTATCAATAACTTTGCTGTGATGGTTGATGTGCAAGTCACTGCGTGGCTGTGTGTTTTCATGGCTCCAGAGTAGACAGCAAGAAGTGGGAACTCCGATGTTGAACATTTGCAGGAACGACTCCTGCTTCACATTGAAACCAGCAATGGGTGATGCTCTAGTGTCTCCTCATCTTGGCCAACGCTTATGGCCCATCTTTATTATAGCTATCCTCACGGGATCCAGGAAGTGCGTCAACAATTAGAAACACAACACCTTTTAGAAACGTTCTCTCAAAGCCCGGCTCTAGCCCGGATGTGTGAACACCGAGTCAGTGATGGCTGGGCAGCATTTCTTCAATGAGAGGACTTATGGTGGGTTTATCCTCACAAGTGGTCCTTTTGCACTGACAAGTCCCTTTTGTAAAAAGTTTCCTTAGGTGGGGTCTGTCCGGGTGGTGCTGCTGGGCCCTGCCCCCTGAGCATTCCACAGAAGCAGGCAGCAGGAGGTGCTTACCCAGTGTGTCATTACAGAGAAAGGGAAGGACACACATCCTCAAGCACAAAGAGAGAAGAGGAAGACCGTGGAGCAAGCTGTCAAGACCACAGATAGAAGTAAGCCTCTGACAAGTGGCCTAGGCTTTAACTCCTAAAAGCCCTTGGCTCCTTTCTGTGCCAGCCACAAAAACCTCTGACCCCTGCTGGGGGCTTTTCCAATCACCTAATCTCTCCCAGGCTCAGGAGTGTCACAGGTGCAAGGGGTGACTGTCAGGAGTGGAAAATATGGCACTCCTGGCTACTGGGAAAGCAAAGACAAAAGGAGAACTTACTTGACCCCGTAGGCAAATATGGTGAGGCCGATGAGGACGCCTATGCTGCCGTCCAGGTACCAGACGGCCGCGTTATGCTTGAACACCTCCGCACTCAGAAGGATGGAGAAGCCCATCACGCCACCCACAAGGGAGTTAAACCCTGGAGAGACAGCAAAGAGAGGCTGACAGCAGTGCCAAGTAAACTTTCTTAGCCACCAATGAAACCACCCAAAGGCCAGGCGTGCCTCCACATCCTGTGCTGCAAGGAACGCTGCCCAGAAGCACTCGAGAGTGACAGCCACCACCTCAGACACCCACATGGTGCCTTGGCAAGTGTCCAGGCCCTGCCAGGCGCCGAGGCCCATGTGACACGTTTGTCGTCACTGTCCCACACACAAGAATGCAGACCTCAAGAGGAGCAGGGGCTTCTATCCCTGTTGAACTTGTAGGGTCCAGGACAGCATCTGTACACAGGAGACACTCAAATCCTTGGTGGCTCAAATGTCTGCTGGACCAAAGACCAACCTGGAATCTTCTGCATCGTATCAAGTCAGATTTTTATCCCACTTAACCAGCGAGAGAGCTAAGCTGAGCAGAGTGAGGCTCAACCCGTTGACCGAAGGTTACACAGATTGAGAAAGGCAGGCTGGGACTCTACCTGAACCCATGTCCTTTCCCTCCAGAGCCTCACATCAGCTGGGGATTTTCACTCTCCAAGAAAGGAAATGCAAAGTCTAGAATTTGTGACAGGGTTGCAGAGATGGCAATCAAAACAAAACTGGGCGCTAACAGATACTGACCAGAGTCTCCTTTCACAGATGGTGCCTCATTTGATCCCCACTTCATTTGACCTGTGAATTTTCAAAAGCCCCATGGGAATGAACAGCTTGGAGTGGCCGCCGGGGGTCACACCTGCCTCAGCCTGACAGTAACCCCGAGAGAAGCTTTAGGCCCATGCACCTCCCCCACAACAGGCGCCCCTGCGTGTCTGGGGCAGCTCCACCTGCTCAACCCAAAAGCATTGGCATCAGGTTCAAGCACAAAGATCGGGACTGAACCACCTCATGTGCATACATAGGGGGCCATACATGTGGAGAGAGGAGCTGAGCAACGCCTACATCCAACCCCTTTCTCAGGATCCAAGGAGTGGACTTGGGCAGGCCACTCCCCAGTGATGGGAACAGCTGGACCTAGCGGGCAAGGAATGATGGTCACTGAATGGGACCCTCCCTCTCTCCCCTCAAGTCTGCCTTCTCCCCACTCCAGCTCTCTGCTGCTGCCATGACCGTGGACTGCTTAGAGCACGTTGGTCCAGACAACACTACATCATTTTCCTAACACCAGCCCACCACCCACTGTCCGCAGCTGCTGTCCCTGCATAGAGCCAACTTCATCTCTGTCCCCGCTCCTGAAGCATCCTTCCTGGAAGAAGCCTCACATCCCCCTTCTCAGACTCCTTCCTGAACCCCATGCCACCTCCACCACAAGCTCAGCTCTGCTGCCCTTCACACAACTCCTGGAAGAGCTGTCTCCCTGCCACGGCTCCTGCTCCAGTCACCCTTCCTCCTCCGGCTCCACTGTGGCGAGGTCATCAGTGACCAGGCTGCCACCTTCCAGGGATCATAACCTGTGCTCTGCTTCACAGGGCTGGCTCTCCTCTCTGCCCTCCACCCATCCCTTCCCCATCCTACTGCTGGATCCTTCTCCTCTCCCCTGGGGGCGCCCCCTTCCCCGGTGCAGTTGTGGGAACCTCTCCTCTGCCTGTGCCCTCCCCACATGCTCTCTTTGTTCTGACCTTCTGCTGAGCTGGAAACCCACCCCTAAGCATCTCCAACTGAATATGGTTGAAGCGAAAATCTCAATTTTTGCACCCAAACACCTGGCCCTCTTGCTACCTTCTCTATATATGGTGCCACCATCCACCTAGTCCAAAAATCTAGGACCCCGTCCTTAACATCGCTCACACCCAAAATACCAAGTCTGACCAGTCAAGTGATTCTTTCCAGCTGTTACCTCCCAAAGTCTACCTCTCACCATCCCTGCGCACCTGCCCCTTGACTGCACCCCTGCAATAGCCTCTCAGCATCTTCCCTGCTTCCCTCCTCCCCACACAGCAGCTGAAGGCCTCCAATCGAAAAGCTGCCCAATTCTGAATAGCATTCAAACTCTGCAAGGCTGACATGAGCAACCCCAGCCACCTCTCCCCCATCACACACACGGACCTCCCAGTGCATTGTGCTCCAACCACACTACCACCTGCATCAGCCAGCCCTGGCATCCCCCAGAGCCTCTAGACTCATCACTGTCAGCCTGTACCTCTCTTTCTGGGGCGTCTCATGCTGCCTCCTTCCCAGCCTGAACTCTCAGCGCCTGAAAATGATTCCTCCGTACCCATCCCTCCTCTCCTACCTTCTCATTCGTGCTGTTATCATCCTTCTGCAGAGCTCTTCCCTTCCAAAGATGGTATTTGTACTGTTTTTCTTGTTACAGATATAAGCTTAAGGACAGGGGTTTTCTCTCTTGAAATATTCCAAGTCCCAGAACAGAAGCTGAGGTGATTACTGCATTAATCAATGAGTTAATAGATGGAGGAGAGGAGGGAAGGAAGGCATGGAACATGGCCTGGGCTGTGCCAAGAGGGCTCCTACTTAGCAGCAGCTGGACTCAGCTGTCCTGAGAGAGGAAGCCATCCCAGGCAGGGCCTGTGGTTAGAGTGCTAGAGAGACACCCCCGCTCCCCACCTGAGAGGGGAGGTTGGGAGCTCAGGCAGAGATTTTGTTCCCGCAAGGCAGAGGGATAGTCAGAGGCTTCCTGGAGACTCAGCTTCCCCACTCCCTTCCAAGCTTGCTCAAGGGTCATGCCTGGAGAATGCTGCCAACTCAATTTCACCTGAATAAAGGTGATGGGGACTGGAAAAGGCAAACACCTCCACCTTCCTCCCATCCGGGGGCCACATCCTCCAAAGGCCAGGCCAGGGAACTATGAGGACACAGAGGCCAGGACTTGCTGGGAGCCTGGAGCTAGGGAGGGCTCTGCCTGCACTCCCATGTCTAGCCAGGCCATCCCTGCCTGCCACCCACAGTGAGCACCTCCACCCTTCACCAGAGGTCTCTTCTGATGGCCAGCCAGCCCAAGAGCTAGCTCTAGGTGCCCTAGAGAGAGCAGGCCCCACCCCATTTTGCTTCCTGGCTTCCCCACGTCAGTGTGGCCCCTGTGTGGTTGTCATCTATGGCTTCTCTGTGCTCACCTACCTTTAGACCATGAAGAAATGGGCTCACCATCCTTTCCATCTCCACTGTCCATGCAGCGCCTGTAGCAGACGCTTCTAAACCCTATGTTTTAAAAGCATCACGGCCCACCTGTAGCCCTTTGTCACGGCAGTGGGAAGCTTTGTGCCAGCTGAGTCCATCCCGGGCCCTGGCATGTGGAGCACCCGGGCCCTCCCTGCCTCTTTGGTTAGCCCATGATGTTGCCCTCTGCAATCACATCCTCAGTGGTGCCTCACCCCTCGCGAAGTAGGCAAACAGCAGGTCTGGAGAAGCAGAATTTCCTTCCTGTCCACTGATCCATCAAGATCCCATTTCCCCTTCCTATTATGAGAAGCACGCATTGACCCTCTTGCCTCCAGCTGTCCCTTGCATCTTCCTGTCCTTTTTAATACAAGGACACAGGCTACCTGGGCTGCAGTTAACATCTTGGGCTTTCTCAAAGTTGGGGGAATTTTGTTTCAGGGTGGCTAGAAGAAAGGGGGAGACAGGGAGGAGCTGACCACTGCCCCAGGGCACACTGGATTCATTTGCTCCCCGCTCCATCTTTATCAGGGGCACAGGTGAGCCCCTGGAGCCCTCAGAGAAGCAGGTGGAGCTCAGAGAAGATGCAGAGAACAGTGAGAGTCCCCCAGTCAGCCACTAGGTGTCCGCTCAGCTCCACCAAGTCACCTTGCTGTGCTGGGGCCCAACCCACGCAAGCAGCTAGTACACAGCTAGTGAATTCACCGAGTCTCCCCTCACTTAACACCTTCTGGGAGCAGCTTCCAACTTGCTTGGCTCTGCTCACCTTTGCTTAGGGCGGAGGCCGACACAGTTCAGCCCCACCTCTGTAAGCCTGCGCAAGAACACTGGGACAAGCACCAGGGACTAGGGGACAATCCCCTCTTTGCCCTGCCACATCCTTCTGAATTGAGCGCCTTTGCAGCCAATCATTTCACATGAACCCGGAGCTCACAGTAATGCTGGCCAGGTGCATGCAGCACACAAGGCCCGGTGGTCACTCACTGCTGGGTCCCCCCACCCAGGCTCACAGCTTATTCCTGACCCCTTGGTTAAAACCAGAGCTGTTGTGAAGCGTAAATGCTATTATCACATTAAGAATGCAAAATAACATCAGAGGCTTTAAGTAGAGGCTCTGGAGCAGCTGGGTGGCTTAGTCAGTTTAGTGTCTGACTTCAGCTCAGGTCATGGTTCATGAGTTTGAGCCCCACGTCGGACTCTGTGCTGACAGCTCAGAGCCTGGAGCCTGCTTTAGGTTCTGTGTCTCCCTCTTCCTCTGCCACTCCCCTGCTCGCTGTCTCTATCTTTAAAAAAATATTGAGAAGCTCTGACCTTAATGACTAGGTAAGAGTCTGCAGAATTAAAAACATTAATTTTATGCAGAAAATTCTAATTAAAGTTTTTCATGTGTTTGAAAGCCATCATAGCCTCTTGGTGTTCTAGATCTTGAGGGAATGAGGACAGTTGGCCCAGGCCCCTCAACTCAGGTTTCTATCTGTCCCTGCTGGCCCCTAGCTTGGAACCTCCCCCAGGCACCTTTCCACAATCTTCCTCTGTTTGATTTGTACTATTAACTTGCTGCACAAAGTCATTCTACCTTAATGTTTATTTTGAGAGAGAGGGAGACACAGAATCCGAAGCAGGCTCCAGGCTCTGAGCTGTCAGCACAGAGCCTGATACAGGGATCGAACCCACAAACCGTGAGATCATGACCTGAGCTGAAGTTGGACACTTAACCAACTGAGCCACCCAGGCGCCCCCTTAAATAACACAAAGCCAACTTCAGCCTAGTGCTGACAGGAACAATCTCATGTTGACTGAATATTCAAAGCAACAAAACCAAATAAGATTTATTGCACTGTGTGGCAAGAGGGGGAAATTCCAGAATTTGTCCACACTCTGTTGTCCCCCTTTTCCTAAAGATCCGCTCTCTGGCTGTAAGGACACAACCCAGCGACAAAGGATCTGGTGGAGTCAGCCCGACCCAGTTCACACACAGCTCCAACGTGGGAAGGGCCACCACTCCAGGTGACAGAGGAGGCCTGCCCACCCTTCCTGCACCAGAACTTACTTCCCTCTTGGGAGAGAAGCTCCGGGCTTGCCCCCAGCCTTTGGCCAGACATGGGAAGGGCACTCCCAGGCAGTCACAAAGGATGCCCTCCAGAACCAGCCCCTCGGAAAAGCCCCTGACAGTAAAGATAGGCATGGCTCCTGAACCCCACTCTGCCCCTGCCTCCCAAAGGGATGGAAGAACAGAAAGGAGATAGTTACACACAGTTCCCTAAGATCTGCTAATCAATAAATGAGCAAAACTGGGACCCCAGATGATCCAGTTAGCAGGAGGCTGTAATTACTGCTGCACAGTCGGCTTGTGCTCCCACCAAGCAAGAGACTGTAGAGCTCGCCGACCTCCCAGGGGCCACTTATGGGTAACAGGCTTGGGATGAGGAACTGGCTACTCTTCACTTTGCAACAGTGCTCTCTGTCCTTCTGTATGTGTGTGACTCATCAACCCCATGGACAATTCAACTAGGAGCCCAGCCCATTTTACAAATACTATCACCATTTCAATTCCCCCCATCCTCCAGCCCTCTGCCCTCCTCCGTCCCCAGCTGCTGCCACCCCCTTGGCTCCCCAGAGACTTCTCCCTGCTGCAGATCTCCTTCCCTTCACTCTGTCCTCCACCCTGACAGCCAGAGGACTCTTTAGAAAACATCCATCATGTCACCTCCTCTGATAAATATTTAACAAAACATCCAGAATCCTACTGTGGATCTGAGGTCCTGCAGGATCTGCCCTGTGCCCCTTCCCCCTGCACCTTTCAGGTACCCCAGGCTCTCTCCCCATACCATCCCCTCTGCCCAGGAATGCACCCCCACCCCAGCTTCTACCTGTTGGTGGAACAGTTATCACTCAAACTGTCCACTTCTCTTTGTCATGACCCCTCCCTGGTGCAAGACTGCTTGTGTGTAGTTGGTTTTGTGTGTAAAAATTAAAGAGTCAGAAGTGAAAATTTTAAAAAACATACTTATGGGGGCACCTGGGTGGCTCAGTTGGTTAAGCATCTGACTCCTGGTTCCGGCTCAGGTTATGGTCTCATGGTTCCTGAGTTCGAGCCCCTCATTGGGCTCTGTGCTGACAGTGCAGAGTCTGCTTGGGATTCTTTCTCTGCCCTTCCCCTGCTTGCTTGCAAAATAAATAAAAATAAACTTAAAAAAAAACAACATACTTATCATTGTGGTCTTCTTGATACACCTTATAAAATGGTGGGAGTTTAGAAGGACAATGAAGCCTAAACAGAAACTCAGTATCTGGAATATCTAACTTTAAGTAAAACTATCACTCAAGGCAGAGGGCCCCTTATTCTGAGAAGAAGGGGTCAAGCTCCAGGATCATGGTGGGGGGGTGGGAGGGCGGGTCTGACTGCTGGGTCCACACTCAGGCTTCTGGGGAAACACTGCCTGTGTCTCCACTGCAGTCAAGTAAACAGATAAAATGCTCATGCTCTGCAAGCCAGGGGGCTTTGTGACTTGGGCGCCCAGCTCAAGACTGGAAGAAGAGCCCCAGGTGAGGACTCACCACTGGGAGCCTGGAAAGCTGTGCTGACCGGCCCAGCCTGCCCCACACCTGCCTCCTTTGCCCCTCATTTTCCAGGTAAAGAGACACAGAGAAGGAGGCACAGAACCGCCACTGGAGAAGCCAGGGTCCAGCCAGGTCCAGTCAGGCCTCTGCCCTGTTTGGGCCTACAGGGCCCTGTCAGAGTGGTGTCCCTCTGGAGGGACTGGTGAACCCACACCCAAACCCCTGCCTGATGCCCATACAGCCTTTAGCTCTCAGCCAAGCACACCCTGTGCTTTCATCCCGGAGTAGAGAAAGACTCCGTGTCTACACAAGGCATTTTCTTTCTCAGGTTACAAAACACCAGACCACAAAGATCACAGAGAAAGACCACTCCTGCTCAGATTCTGGGTGTGCCCCCAGAGACAGAAGGACACCCATATGGGCCAGGGTCTTATGGGACCATATACTAGGCTCAGCTTAATGCAAACCGCCTATAAAGCCACAGTGTCTCAGTGGGTGACAGAGACCTCAGAAGACTGGTCCAGGCTGTGGCCTCAGACATTCTCATGTGACTGAACCACAAGTTCTTCAGATCCGGCTCTGGGAGAAATCAATTCATGTATCTCAGAGAGGTTATCTAATTTGCAACTCCACTTCTGGGAGCCAGGACCCTTCACAACAATGGGACAGAAACCTGAAAGAGGTGATTCTGATCCTGTGTTAGGAGGTGGTTTCCACAGCTAACGTGGCACTTAGCACAGTGCCAGGCACAAAAGAACTCTGTAAAACCCAGGTGGTCCCTTGCTACTGCAGCATCATGTTCTAACAGCAGGAAACACAGGGCCTGATGTGGGCCGAACCCTGCCCGCCCCCAGCCTGCCCTGGGATTCACCTGGGAGCTTGAGAAGCCAGGTTGGGCCACCTGGGTTGCACACACAGCGTCCCTCACATTGCTGAACACAGAACAGCAAAGAGGAGGGCTCAGTGCCAGTTGCTGATCCTTCTGCTATTTTAAACCGCTTTTACTGCTTAAAAAGCTTGGGTTTCATATGGGCAAACGGCCTCCGCAGCCCAGGAGAAAGGTGGCACGTTCCAAGTCCAGAAGCAAACACCAGGCCCTGCAGGAAGTGGCACTTGAGGAAGACTGGAAAGCTGGTGGTCAGAATGTCATGTAGGAGCGCTAGACACGACAGGGTCCATCTTCCCTGGTGTGACGTGGGATCCTGGCCCCTTGGACTGGCCATGGAGGCAGCACCAAATCTCAGTGTGCATCGAACGGGCTGGGGCGCTGGTGTAATTATGACTTCCTGGGGTCTGGCTCTGGAATCTGTATTTTTAACAAACACCACAGACTGGGAAGCCCCAATCTACCCTGTTAAGAGGTCCGAGTGGAGGTGACTCATGAAGTTTATTAAATTCCCAGGGTACCAGATATCTGCCCTAATATGGGAACTCTGAGAGTCATTAAACAGCCTGGGGAGGGGAGGATGGTGAGGAATAGATTCCAAATTGTTGAGCTCTTGTACAGGACAAGCAACTGAATAGTAGCTTCCCTCACTGGGAGCTCAGCCCCCAAAAATCAGGCACATTGGCCTTACTCACCATCTGTTATGAGTGCTCTGCTGGTCAGAACCTTCCCCAGCATAAACTTCAACACAGCCAAGATGCTGCAAAGGATCCCACTTAAAATGGAGACGCTGAATAGGAAGTCATCCTAGAAGAGAAAAGTTCCAGATTTCAACAGTTCACCTCCTGCTAGAGCAGATTATCTGCAAACCACTTGCCTTAAAGATCAGCTTTGTTCCCAGAACAAATAATCAGGTGAGTATGCTGCCACCAGGTGGGAGTATGTTGCTTATTCTCATACCTCAGTTACCTGTGTCACTGGGAATTGGAAAAGATGATCAAAAACAATCCAGATTTATATTTCCTTAGACATTAAGTATTTCTTTTCCTTCAGGATATTCCCCTTCATGCTATTCTGCCAAAGTGTTTGGCAATCACTGATCAATAACAGAATTGGTCAAAATGCTAAAATCAGCATGTGCTATATGGGGTTTTTCACAAGTAATTCAAAAAGCAGCTGGAGAATAGGGGAACATGTAAGTACACCACTGGACTAAGAACACTTCAACACAGAGCTGACTGAATTGGCCACAGGGTCAATTATGGCTGAAGCTGCCTAGAACTATGTTTCAGCCTTAAATTCACACAATGCAATTAGAAGTTCAAATATAGCCCTCAAGGTGGGGAAAAGGCATCTAAAAATATAGTCTGCTATTGACGTTATCTTAGCACTTCCTATAAGTTTTTACCTTCGCTTTGCAAGCAAATGAATGAGTCACACACACAAAGGCAGGCACCACTATCTCATGACATTACAGTCCACCGAGCTCCTCAGCCTGGAGCTCCCATGCGTCACTGCCATGAGACTCAGCCTCCAGACTCTCTCCAATATTAAAATGCAACTTCCAGCAGAATGTGATAAAGCATTACATATACACAAAGAAATAGGATTCCTTAAGCATCTTATTATCTAAATTCACTAACCTAGCAACAGAAAGCTGGGAAGAAGGAAGACAGCCTGTTTTCCCAGTTTTGAAACTAAATAAAGTCATTTGAAAAGTCACCTCCCTGGAAACATGATATCTGCAAGGCATGAAAGCATCTCCCCCACAATACTAATCGACAGTGGTTGATTTTAACTTAGGTGCCCAGATCCTTTGCAAATACTTCTGGGAGGTGCAGCTTAATTCCCTCCTCCCTGAGTGTGGGCTGGGCTCATGATGGGTATCTAACAAATAGGGCATGAAAAGGGGAAAATAGTAACCGTTCAGTGGAGAAGCCTGGCATTAATAAACCCATTAATAAGTTATGCCAATACCATGTGCTTCCTGATGTGACATGATGAGAACACGTCTTAGTGTTCTACCCAAAAATCCATAACCTCAGCTGAATCTTGAAAAACACCAAACAGGGGCGCCTGGGTGGCGCAGTCGGTTAAGCGTCCGACTTCAGCCAGGTCACGATCTCGCGGTCCGTGAGTTCGAGCCCCGCGTCAGGCTCTGGGCTGATGGCTCGGAGCCTGGAGCCTGTTTCCGATTCTGTGTCTCCCTCTCTCTCTGCCCCTCCCCCGTTCATGCTCTGTCTCTCTCTGTCCCAAAAATAAATAAAAAACGTTGAAAAAAAAATTTAAAAAAAAAAAAAAGAAAAACACCAAACAAACTGAGGCACAGTCTACAAAATGCCTGACCACTACTCTTCACACATGTCAAGGTCTTGAAAGACAAGGAACAACCGAGAGAAACTAATTGGAGACTAGGGAGAGAAGGAGAACTAAATCCAACATGGTGTCCTGGATGGGATCCCTAAAAAGAAAAAGGATATTAAGTGGAAAAGCTGGGGAAAATGGAATGGAGCCTGGAATTTTATTAACAGTTTCGGTAATCTCATAGTTTGGGCAAATGTGCCCTAGTAATCTATGTGAGATATTAACCTCCAGGGAGGCTGGATGAAGGGTATACAGGAACTCTCTGTAATATCTTTGTGACTCTTCTATATATCTAAAGTTATTTCAAATTTTAAATTTATTTAAAATAATCACCTCACTGAATTATTATTATTTTACCTCCTCAAATTATCTATCAGTAATGACTGTGCCAAACTTAACCTCTTGGCAGATCCCAAGTCCCTGCTGTGGATGAGGTGACAAAGCAAGGTCAACAGGGGATGAGGATAATGGTGGGGCAAGGATCTCCAAATCCCATCACCCTTTGTGCAGGGACTCATTCTAATCATGGGTGTTGGCACCCACAGGACATAATGCAACTGTGATTAAGGAATCACATGTCAATGTAGACCCAGCTGCTGACAGGCTTCAGAAAGCCTAAGTTGGGAGAATGACATAATCAAGCACACTGAGACCCCAAATTCAGAGGCTGAATTCTCACTTTGTTCTCCTCATACCTGAAGCCTTTCTGATTCCATTCAATCTCTCTGTTGACAAAGCCCTCATCTCTAAATTCCCAGGAGAGAAAGTCTGCATTCACCCCATCTGAGTCCCAAAGAGCTGGGGTGCCCTCCCCCCAGGTGCATCTTTAGAAGAGCCACTATGGCTTTGGCAGTCCTCTCCTGGGTCTGCTAAACCCAGGGGGCTCACTGCTGAACAGGGGCTTGGCTGAAGGGCAGTGATGCACCAGCAGACCTTTGCTCAAATCTGGACTTCACTGCTTACTGGGGAAACAAGCCTGAACTCTCAAATCTCAATTCTCTCTTCCATGGGGTAGCAGATAATGTGCAATAAAAGGTAGCAATTGGTGTTAAAGGGCCCAAGCACATTATCCATGCACTAACTGATTCCACCAAACAGCCACACTAAGTGCTAATGATGAGCCCCAAACTATGCTAAGCATTGTTGTAAAAGAAACGTAGCGAACTTGTTACCCAGAAAAAAAGTATGCACAATGAAATGTAAATAAATAGAGGAAAAACTATTAGTGGGACCCACAGTGGCTTTTCAAAGCTTCTGCTACAGATCCCGTGTCTCTGAGGCTAGGCCAGTAGGGGTCAAATGCAGTTCCAGTCCATCTTCCAGTACCAGTTGTCCTTGCTCTGCTTTGCTCTGCGCCCACATTTCCTTCCTTCCAGGCAGCCCTGCTGACTTCAAGGACAACAGCCTAACAGATGCTTTTTCTGCAGCCCCCAACCACCCTGCAAAGTCTCATCCCTGCAATAAATCCCTATTCTGTACAATTTAGAGTGGTTCCAGTTCTCTGATTGAACCCGAAATACTACTTCAGAAGGATGCTTCAAAGTGTTTAAAACAGTGCCTGGCTGCTGAAGAAGGTCATCAAGAAGACGTACTGCCAGGTGACCTGCAAGCTGGACCGGGCAACTGGAAGCTCCCCACCCCCCACTCTGTCCTTAGAATGTGAGTTCCACTTGCCTTCCCCACTGCCAGAAGCTGTCCCAAGGATATAGCCTTGAAACAGAAATGTGGTGTTGGGGCTGTCTGGACGGGGTATGTGTCTGAACCTAGTTAAAACCTCTATATATAAACGTTTGAGATCTGGTGTACAGGTTTATGGAAATCTGCTTATCTTGTGGCCACCCAAGACAAGCCTCATATATAAGTTCACTTGCTAATAAAACCTGCCACCTACCAATCTGAAGTGCTCTTCCTCTTTCTTCTATCTCTCCCTGCCCTCAATGCATGGGGGCCAGGTTCAGATTACACCTGGAAAGCCCTGAGGAGCTTGTGAACTAACAGCTGGTGAGCCAGCCAGGAATGAGGCATCTGCAGGGTAAATCCTAAATTGGCCATCAATTTCTATGTGGGGAGAGATGGCCCATATATTAGATGCTTGTGGACAACTATGTGAGAGCGGAGGTGGCCCAGAAATACCAGTTGTTTCAATGCACTCATCTGAGGAACCGCACAAAGGACACCGAGCAAAGAGAAACAAATGGTGCCACAGTGTGCTGGCCTCGACTGTGGGCAGTTCGGCTGGACACTGATGCCCAACTAGAGGCTGGAGTTCAGGTTGGAGTTGGAGGAACAGCTGAGGTTAGAGAAGGACATGCAGTGGTCCGATATTCTGCTGGCTTCAGGGCTGGCCAACAAGGTGGGAGAGCAGGATAAACAGCCGGAGACCTTAGTATGCCCTTTGGCAAAGCTAGGAGGGTGCAAGGACCTTGGGTGAAGATCTAGGCTCTTGTGACAAAGCCTTGTTAGGATGCTAAGCGGTGGAATCTCTGGTAAAGTGAGGAGAATGAAGAGGAGGATGTGGTGGTAACTGGTGAGGAAACAGACCAAAGAGCCCCATGCCATCAACCTTTAATAGAAAGGAAAATTTTAAATGGCAATTAAAATACTCCTAGGAGAAAACGTGCATTCTTTCTCAGTCCCTTTAAGTTGTAAATCTTATTTTGCCTTTGAAACGTAAGCACCCCAGGAGATAACCATAAGAATCCTCACAGAAACTGAGGAGGAAAAGGGGGAAAGAGGATTTTTAAGTACAGACTGCTAGAGGAATTTCTTTGTCCCAAATCTAGTCATCAGCCTCCATCAGGTTTCAGAATGAAAGTGATGGGGTCTCTATTTATATCCGTATGTTTATGTATGTCTATGGATCTATGTTATGTGTGTGTGTTGTTTTTATACCTCCAGAGGGTACTGACAAAATTATTCTGTAAAGGAGCCCTATTTAATTGGCTTCAAGAAAAATAAGCTTTAATAACAAACATGAACTAAATAACATAGAACTAAATAACATAAAACTAAAACATAGTTTTCTTTCATCTGCTAAAAGGACAGTTTTCTTGCACTATTGGTCTTCTTTTGATGAGATTATGAAGTTTTTATTTACCTTTTAAGTAATCTATCCAGGAAAAAAAAAAAAAAGATTGTTTTGTCAAAATAATTTCCTGTGCTTCATGTTATCTCTATCATGTCTTTGATTACTTAACAAAACTGCATTTCTGACAAAAAGGGAGTGTGTTTTTTTACAACTGTGTAACTTTCTGTATTTGCCTTTGAAGTCTTTGTCACTTTGGTTAAATAGATAACTAAGTATTATTTCACCATGACCTGTGATCCTATTTAATCAAGTGTTTTTAAACCTTTGGGTATTTTTTACAAGCTTCCCCAAAATCAAATTCTCAATGAAATCTTAACTATGAAAAAACTTTGGAATATTCCAGAGGGTCCCCAGAATATTTCAAAAGATACATGTTCTTGAATGAAATCTGGCCATTTGTAGCAACGTGGATGGAACTGGAGAGTGTTATGCTAAGTGAAATAAGTCAGGCAGAGAAAGACAGATACCATGTTTTCACACCTATGTAAATCCTGAGAAACTCAACAGAAGACCAGGAGGGGAGGGGAAGGAGGAAACAAACAGTTACAGAGAGGGAAGGAGGCAAACCATAAGAGACTCTTAAATACTGAGAACAAACTGAGGGTTGATGGGGGGAAACGGGGAGGGGAAAGTGGGTGATGGGCATTGAGGAGGGCACCTGTTGGGATGAGCACTGGGTGTTGTATGGAAACCAATTTGACAATAAATTTTATAAAAAAAAAAAAAATGTATGCTCTCCTTATGAAAGAAAGATGTTGAACTAATTAGGCTTATTTGGTATGTTAAATTTCTTGGGAAGCATTGTCAAATATGAATGCTGCTAAACTTCCTTTAGGCATATTTGTTTGAAATTTCTAAAAATCTGGTATGTCCTGGTAAAACACCGTCAGTCATAATTTCAAAATGTATGTCATAAAAATAACCACATTCTCTTAATTATGTTTTAATGAATTTTCTTCAAATCTTTAACCTTGGACATTTTTAAGTCTTTTGTCATTTTCAGATTTTATTCTGATGCTTTGACAAAAAGTGTTCCTGCAAAAGTACTTCATCGTCAAGGAGATTCATAGAAAAGATTCTGACTAGTAACGGTTTCCGATAACTAAGATCCATTTTCCCTCATGTGGAAGGGACAATAATGAACTTTTCAAGTACACCCCAAGGCTACCTGCATAGCCCCACAATATGTCATGGGATGGTAACTTAAGACCTGTCCCTGTGTCTCCTTTCCCCCTATCGGTAAAACAGGCCCATGACACTGATGATCTAACGTTAACATGTGAAGACTGCCTTTGCTGCAGGCACTGTGCAGGCTTCGCTAGAGTATCTGCAAGGGGGAAAATGGGCAGTGAACCCACAGAAAACTCAAGGCCAAGGTGCCGCAATAAGGTTCAAGGAGTTGTTTGGTCAAGTAAGATTCTCATTGTCTCAGAAGCTGTGACTGATAAGACACCAGCCTGTTCATCCCCTAGGAGTGTGAAAGAGATACAAGCCTTGGTAGGGATCTGGAGTTTTTAGATGATTTATATTCCCCACCTGGCACAGTGCCCCTCTCTCTCATGCCACCTGGTAAAGAAAGGGCACATATGGGACTGGAGATTAGAGCAGCAAGTCATGTTTGAGAAGGCAAGAATATTAATGACACAGATGAAAGCTCTGGGCATCTCCCATCGAGAGCTACCATTTGAGTAAGATGTGTCTATGACTCCAGAAGGTATGAGTCATACCACAACATGTGGCAGAGACAACAAAGGAGAAAGTGCCCCTAGGATTTTGGGTCCCAGATCTAGAAGGGGACAATCCCTGATATACCCCCACAGAGCAATTGCTCCTAGCACTGTGTATAGCATTCCTCCAGATGGAGCCTCTCCAGAAGGAATCAACTGCAACAGCCACTTGGCTGCCCAGAGCTATCCGTGAAACCTAGCTATTAACCCTCGGCACTGACAGTTGGGCTGTCCTAAAGAAATTAACCTATGGCTTAGACAGTGAGAAACCAAGGGATGGATGAATCATAAGTAGACCCTTGTGGGATCAGTATGTATGGAGGGGCATTTGGTCTGCCTGCAAGAGCCTAAGGCAGTCCTTGCTATTTTCTACATCCTGGCTAATAAGGCATTGGATACCTCTGACAATCAAGAAGCTGATGCCCTAAAAAATTAAAAAAAAAAAAAAAAAGAAGCTGATGCCCTATCCCAGAACGAGCCCCAGAAACGGACCCTTCAATAGATACCAAAAGAACACTGGGTACATAGAGAGTGGCCAACACAATGTCATGAGATGGCATATTGCCAAGGATGCCAAACGACACTTGAAACACAGTGACTTGGATATTGCTGTAACAGCGTGTCATGTGTATTCTAAACACCCAAGGCAACTGCCAAAGGAGTCCAAGGCCAACTACCAGAGCTCTCAACCGGTGAGGGTGGCAAATTGATTAAACGGGTCCCCTCCCTCTGAGTGAGGGTTCTAAATATGCCCTGGTTTGGGCAGACACTGAACCTGCCCTAAGCTTTCCCATGTCACTGTGCAAATCAGGCTGCTCCTTTAGGGGATTTAAAAAGCTAAGTACCATGTATGGACACCCTTGTTGAACAGACAGTGATCAGGAGGGGTCACATTTCAAACGTCATAACAAGCAAGACCAGGCAAAAGAACATGACACTGAATGCAGGTTCCACCTCCCCTATAACCCATAAGTAGCAGGGTTGGTATAAAGGAAAATAGAGTATTAAAGCAGCAGACTAAATTACTAACAAGTAAAACCACCGCAACCGGGTGGACTAAAGTACTGTCTCAGGTCTTAATACATTTAAATGAGCAATCAGGAGGGTCTGTAATGCCATATGCCAGACCAGGGACCCCTGCCGAGGCCCCCAATACCATAAAGGTATGGAAGCTGCCGTAAAGAGCCACTGCCCTGACTCTCACTGTGGATCAACACTGAGAAAACACCAAGCCCTCTCACGTCAGGGAAAAGGAGTTACCTACTGAAATTTGCAGTGGGATGTCTGCCAAGGCGGGTGAGTTACTTCAAACCCTGGGGTAAGGTAGAATTAATCTCCACCGAGATCCTGTTGCCCTGATGCATGCACCACTGAAAGAGGGGCAAAGATGGGGGTCTGGTGTGTCACATCTCGCCCCCAATCCATCATCCTCATACCTGACAGTGCTGCGTCCCCCAGCAAACACATAGGGCATACACCACCAGGTCAAGTTTCTAAAGCTGCCAACCTCCCCATCCTCAAAGCTAGGTGGGCATTTTTTCTTTCCCACTGGTACAATCATTTGACTGCCATCTTTGTTCCTTCTACTGGCCTAGGGATAGGTTATAGCCACCCAGCAATCCTTAATTGATAGCCAAAAGTCCTGTCCTTATTGAAATGTCGGTAATGAGAAAGCTATCCTCCAAAATTGGATAGCCTTGGACATTATTACTGCACGATTATCTGAACAGAAGGTTCTCTGTTCGTATCTGATGAGTCTGCTATTGTGTCATCTTTATTAAATCACATGATGGTACAAGTGAATACCGAGTGATGTGATCCCCAGCCTAGGGGACTTACTAAATTGTTTGAATCATGGGGCTCTTGGTGGAAAAAGCTGTCACCTGATTATGGGAATCACTGTCTTACTTGTTTTTTCTCTTGCACATGCCTGCATGGTTGCTGTGGCATCTGCCAAAGAGCTGCCAAATGAGCCACTTCCAAGCCAATGGGCCCCCTTGCTTGACCAATCAGAGAGAACGGTGGAACAGGGGCATGTAAGATTGTAAAAGCCGGTCATGAGGGCTGAAATGTTGGAGGAGGTCATCAAGAACACATGACCACCAGCTGGCCTGTAAACTGGACCTGAACACTTGGAGGTTCCCCACCCCCTCCTCTGTCCTTGGAATGTGAGTTCCACTTGTCTCCGCCACCCCACCCTCCCATTCCTAAAAGGTGCTCCAGGGATACAGCCTTGAGACAGAAATGTAGTGTTGAGGCTGTCTGGACAACGTATGTGACTGAATGCAGTTATAACCTCTATATAAACTTTTAAGATTCTGGCAAGCAGAAATTACTCGTCTTGCAGCCGCCCAAGACATGCCTTTTAAGTCCCCTTGCTTATCACACCTGCCACCTACCTATCTGGAGTGGGCTGTCTCTCTTTGGTTTGTCTCTGCCCTCCACTTATGGGGGACGGTTTCAGATTACACCCGGGAAGCTTCCAAGGAGACTGCAAACTAATGCTGTCACAGAGTAAATGCTATATTTAAATGTGGAGAAGCCAATATGTAAAACTCAGGCTTTTCCTGTCCGTGGATTATTTCTACCAACCACCCTCTGCTTCCAGGATCAGCTCTGAAGGAAAAACCGCTTTCTTAAAGTCTGGGAGAACAGAGATTGTGGCCATCTCAAAGCCTCCCCCAGAACTAGGAGGTTTTGTTCACCACTGCTGCACTGATCTGCCTCAGAAAAAAGTAAACCCTAGGACCTAGGCTAGCATAGACCTGCCAAACCCCCTTTCCCAAAACCAGCTTTCAACATCCTAGAAATCCTCTGTAATTTCCCCACCCAAGCCCACCTGGCTCTCCTCTCTCCACATAATGTCACAGAGAAGTAGTCATCAGCTTGCTTGACACATCAGTCCCTGTTACGGACTGTCTGTGTTCCCCCAAAATGTGTATGTTGAGCCCCTAACCCCAATGCAATGGTTGTGAGATGAGGCCTTTGGGAGGTAATCAGAGTTAGATGAGGCCATGAAAATGAGGCCCTCATGATGGGATCTGTCCCCTTCTAAAAAGAGGAGGACATCTCTCTTGCTCTACCTGCATGCCCTGAGGAAGGGCCAGGTGAGCCCCTTGTGAAAAGGCAAGCTGTTTGTCATCTAAGGAGAGATCCCTCACCAAACTCTGTTCCTGTTGGCACCTTGACCTTGGAGTTCCAGGCTCTGGAATCATGAGAGATAAATTCCTGTTGTTCAAGTCCCCAAATCTATGGTATTTTGTTACAGCATCTCCCACGCTGACTGAGAAAGTCCTGAATGTATATAAAAAGGAGTTTCTGAGAGGATCCCTTCCCAAAGGTCAGGAAGCCAGAGCAGATATGGCTAATGATGAGAAACTGCAACCCACGCAGGTATGTGCCGCCACTGACTTCTTTCAAAGCATAGCCATACCAGTCATGTCGCATTTAATTCTCATAGCCCAGCCACGTGGGAATCTGACATGGAGAAACAGATGCACAGAGGCTAAATGACTTGCTCAGGGTCACTCAGCTAATGACGGGACCTGGATTTGTTCCCAGCTGTAACATGTACCAGAGTGTCTCCTCTATGGTCTCGTCAATCTCGCTCATGTTTTACTGAACTGTGGACTCTGTTAAACAGGGTGATAGCCTTCTCCTGGTTAGGTATTCAGTTTTCACTGTTAAAGGCAGTGGGCCCCATGGTTTCTCACAGCTGAATCTTTATTTAATTAATAGAAGATCAGGGCAAAAAGGTTAAAAAAAAATAGCTACTCACTCATAAGCCATGGACAAAAATATATTAAAGGTAAATGATACCTGGATTATGTCCATGCTGGCAAGCCTCTTTATGACCTTGTCATGCTGCAAGCCTTTTATAACCATCTCAAAGCTACAAAAAATTGATATACTTTACTACACAAAAAGTAAAACATATGCAGGGGATATGTTATACACAAATACACAGTAGGAAAAAAAATATTATCACAAACGGTTAACCTCCCTAATATATAAAAAGTTCTTAGAAATCTCTAAAAAAAGTCCAAAAAACTAACAGAAAAGTGGGCAAAGGACAATTAGAAACAACAATTAATTTTAAACCTATGAAAGACACTTAAACTTACTCCTAAAAGCAACAAAACCAAATCTACACTGAGATATTTTTACCTAACCAAAAATATTAACAACTTTTGCTGCTTGAAAGACACTATTAAGAAAATGAAGGAAAAAACATTTGCAAACATATTTGTCAAAGGACTTGTATCCAGAATATATTAAGAATTTCTACAACTCCCTAAGAAAACAGATGACTCAGTTTTTTCTTAAACGAGCAAAAGATATGGATAAACATTTCACCAAACAAGATATATGACTAGCTAATAAGCACATGAAAAGATAGCCAAGATCATCAGTCAATGCAGAAATGTAAATTGAAACCACTGAGATATGACTACATACACACGCATTAGAAGCAGTAAAATTAAAAAGAGGTAATACCCTCAATGGTGAAGATGTGGGGTGAATGGAATTCTCATATGCTGCTGGTAGGAATATATATCACTTTGTATAAACAGACTGGCCATTCCTTATAAATGGAGACTTACCATAGGACTCAGAAATTCATTGGTATTTACCAAGAGAAACAAAAGCTTATGTCCACACAAAAGCCTGTACACCAGTGTCCTAAGCTACTATTTTCGTAGTGTCAAAAAACTGAAAGCAACTCAGATGTCCAACAACTGGTGAATGGATAAACTGGGATGTGTGCCTACAATGGCATACTAGTCAGCAGTGAAAATGAACTAACACATTCAGCAAGAACATGGCTGCACTGCAAAAGCATTATGCTAAGTGAAAGAAAGCAGGCATGAGGGACTAAATTTATTATTTCACTTCTATCACATTCTAGAAAAGGAAAACTATGCTGACAGAAAGCAGTTCAATGGTTAAGGAGAGGGGGTAACTAATACCCTCAGAAATGCATAATGGAACTTTTGGAGTGACAAAAATATTCTATATTTTCATGGTGTTGGTAGTTCTGTGACTTATATGCATCAAAACCCATCAAATCCTATGGGCGAATTTTACTATATGTACATTATATTTCAATACAACTATATTTTTTTAAAAAGCAATTCATCAGGGCATCTGGGTGGCTCAATCTCTTGATCATCTGACTCTTGATTTCGGCTCGGGTCATAATCTCACGGTTTCATGAGTTCAAGCCCTGCATCAGGATCTGCACTGACAGTGTGGAGCCTGCTTGGGATTCTCTCTCCCCCTCTTTCTCTCTGCTCCTCCCGTGCTCATGCCATGTCTCTCTCAAAATAAATAAATAAACCTTAAACAAATTTTAAACATTAAAAAAATTAAAAAGCAATTTATCTCAGGGATCCTTAGGTGATCCTTACTAATATTTACATAATTTAGCTTATGAAGATTATCATAATGTACATAATGTTCATTATCATAATGTGAGTCTGAAGACAGAGATCAAAGCATAGTCATTATGAAGATTAAATCAGAGGCTTAGAGAGGTCAGTAGTAGAACATGGGCCCAAAGGGTCTGACTTCCAGTCTCATGAATTTCCGAATGATGTATTTGCACTGTCTGAATGAGTCAACACTCCTTTTTATAGACTTATCTCAAGTGTTTCCTCCTCTAGTAAGTGTTTCCTGACAACTCACACTCTAAGAACTAACACTTGCACTCCACACCCCCTCCCTCTGTACCAGGTTCACATGGGTCCCGTGACACGGCCTTGCACTTACTTCTGACAATGTCTCTCCCTCCTACAACCTCACTAAGAGGAGAGATCCTTTCTCATCTACCTCAGTATCTACCCCAATGTAAGAAAAAGTTTTTGTGATATGACCCCAGACCAATCAGAATGACTAGTATCAAAACCACAAGAAAGTAAACGCTGGTGAGGATGTCAAGAAAAAGAATCCTCATGCACTGTTGGTGGGAATGTAAACTGGTGCAGCCACCATGGAAAATAGTACAGAAGCTCCCCCCCACCCCAGATGAAAAATAGAACTACCATATGATTGAGTACTTCTACTACTGGGCATTTACCCAAAGAAAACAAAAACACTAACTTAAAAAGAGACATGCTCCCCATGTTTATTTCAGCACGATTTACAATAGCCAAGGCATGGAAGCAACACAAATGTCCATCAACAGACGGGTGGCCAAAGAAGGTGGTATATATACTGGAATATAATGGAATATTACTCAACCATAAAAAATAATGAAATTGTTCCATTTGCAACAATACAGATGAACGTAGAGGGGGGCATTATGTTAAGTGAAATAAGGCAAAGAAATACAAATACTATATGATTTCACTTACATGTGGAATCTACAAAATAAATGATCAAACCAACAATAACAAAAACAAACCAATTCATAAGTACAGAAAACAAATTGGTGGCTGCCAGCGGGGAGAGGGATGGGGAGAAATGGGCCAAATAGGTAAAGGGGATTAAGAGGTACAAACTTCCAGTTATAAAATAAATAAGTCATAAGAATGAAAAGACCAGCATATGGAATATAGTCACTAATATCGTAATAATATTGTATGGTGACAGATGGTAACTACACTTACTGTGGTGAGCATTTGTAATGTATTTAATTGTTGAATCACTATTTTGTACACCTGAAATTATTATATACGGAGTATACTTCAATTAAAATTTTTTAAATTTTTTTTAACGTTTATTCATTTTTTGATAGAGAGAGACAGAGTGTGAGCAGGGGAGGGGAAGAGAGAGGCAGACGCAGAATCTGAAGCAGGCTCCAGGCTCAGAACTGACAGCACAGAGCCCAACATGGGGCTAGAACTCACGGACCGTGAGATCATGATCTGAACTGAAGTCGGGTGCTTAACCGACTGAGCCACCCAGGCGCTCCCATTCAATTAAAAATTCTTAAAAACATACTGTAGTATACAAAGGGATGTCAAAATCATAATCAGCAGTCTTTTACAAGCCATTTTATGGAAGACACAGAAATGTTTATCCACATAGCCACTGCATCTTAACCCTCAGGGAAAGCCAAGAGCGTGGTGTTAAAAACCTAACTTAGGAAAGGCATTTTGGGGGTAGAGGGGATACATAAAGAGGCTAGGCTGACTGGTTCTCTAATGGTCAAACAGGATGCTGGGATGTACCTTGGAGTGGGAAGATGTACCACCCAGGGAGTGTTCTTGAGCACCAGCTGTTTACCTGGACTGTTGGAGGGAAGCAAGACATCGGTGAGAACAAGACTGAAATTCTGGGAGGCCTGACCCTCACACTCACGCTCCAAGATATCAGACAGACATGGGATGGACCTGAACATATCCCTCTGTTCCCTGCCAGCCAGGGCTGTGGGACATAGAGGCTTGATGGCAAGAACACTCCCCATGCCCATCACCACGGTTGCTGAGCTCCTCTTGTCCATGATCTCCCAACCCAAACTTCAGGACAGCTTAGCAGAAGCTACCTTAGCCTGCTTTCAACACAGACTCTGTCTTTCAGACCACATGTGACAAAGGCCAATAGTCCATCGGCCTATTAAAATAAATAGTTTTTCCAAGAGCTAGTAATGCCTCTGTAATTTTCCTACTTCCTTGATCTCCAAATGTGAAAAGCAATGCTTTAACTCAATGGAATAAATCTCTTCAGGATGAATTCCAAGAATCTGATAGACTTCAGTGATACAAAAAGCTTTCCACCCCACTCATTAGTCTACACCAAGACTAATCCCGTCTTATCTAAGAGACTGAGTCATTGAGACACGCCCCAGCATCACCACAGCCAGCCCCCCAAATCTGGACCACCACCCGACAAGGGAGAGCACACCATATAACATACTCTTAAAATGAAAGAGCATTAAAGCTGGAAGAGGACTTAAAGACCATCTGATCTGGGCTGCAGATGGGAAAACTGAGGCTAGGAAAGAACAGGTGATTCCCCCCAAAGACATCAGAGAAATAGTAGCAGAGCTCAGTGTTCCCAGCCATGCTCCACCTCTCCCGGGGCAGCCTGACACTACCAAACCCCTTCTAATTCTCTACACCCAGGTTGGGATGTGGTGAAAGCCACAGGATTAGTTTTAGGATTCAAAGGCAATTAGGGGAGGCAATAAATCCTGATCTGGGGGAGGACCTTTGTCAGATGTGTGATAGTTATCACATATCAGCTCAGGAGAACTTGGTCTGCCAGATCTGGACTTTGGGTAGCTCTTCTCTAGGAGAACACAGGGCCCCTGCACTGCCTCACACTGCCTGCTAGCCTGGCAGATGAGAGCCACCACGACCTGATGTGCCCTGATAAGAGGAAGATCTTTTCCACCTCTTCCCAGCCAGCCAAACTGAACCAAACCAAGTGGATGAAGTGGACTCCTCTGCCCTCACCTTTACCGCTCTCCCCTTTTCTCACTTTGCTCCAGTCTCTGCCCTTCTCCTCTAGCACATGGAACATGCTCCTACCTCAGGACTTTTGCTCACGCTGCACTCCCTCTCATTCCCTCACTTGCATCATACTTGTGCTCAAATATCACCTGCTCAGTGAGGTGATCCCTCCCCATCCCCTGATTTTTTAAAAATAGTATTTTTCACATTTAAACATATGTGTGGCCATTTAAATTTATAAGTAACAAAAGTGAAAACTCAGGTCATTTGACTAGCCATATTTCAAATGCTCAGTAGCCACATATGGCTCTTGGTTATCATGTTGGAGAGTGCAGATTTAGAACATTTCCATCATCACAGAAAGCTTTCTTGGATAGTACTGATTTGGAAACAAGAAGGTTATTGTCTCTGAACTGGGATAAAGCTAGGCTAGGAGGTGGTCGAGACAAGTGCAGGAGAGGTGCCGATAAACATTATGACCTGGCAAATGGTCAAAGGAAGCAGTTAGGCAAGGCAATCAGCCTTGAGTTCAGCAAACAAATACAGAGCTAACATTCATCACAGCTGACTAACACCCAGCCTCAAAGGGGCATCTAGGGATTAGTTTTGTTTGTTTTAAATATGATATACCTTTTTATTGAGGTGTAATTAACATACAATAAAAGGCGCAGCTTTTAGACATTTGATTTGACGCATTATGTCAATAGTAACACCCATTTAACCACTCACAAAACAAAATATAGAACATTTCCATTACCGTAGAAGATTCCTATGTGTCCCTTTCTCCACCCCCTGCGACCACTTTCTGACTACAATCACCTGAGAGTAATTTCGTCTATTTTCTGGATTTTACATACACAGAACCACACTGTATGTATTGTTCTGTCTGGCTTCTTTCTTGTCAATATAATGTGGTTGAGATGTAGCCATGTGCTGCAGGCACCAAGTGTGTTCTGTATTGTCATTGTGTCTTACTCTAGTGATTAGTTTCACAGCCCTCCACATGAAAGGCTTTTTTATAATTCAATCTAAACACCTCCTGTTGACCTCCTGTTGACACTAGAAAAACACTAGTTTTTCTAGTCAGCTTCCCTAAGGAGATGGGGGGTTGACAATGTACAGAACAGGTGAAGGAACAGGAAGGAAGCTGGTGGGGTCTGGTCCCCACACCTAACACAGGAGACCACCTGCTGTCGAGAGCTGTACCTACAGGTCAAAATACCAGGGTGAAATGAGCTCCAGTGGACAAGCTGCTAGAACAATCTCTCCCAGCAGCCTCTAAAAAGTCCAGCCTAGTCATTGGCCAAGGTCTTGGCTGTCAGGCTGTCTCAGGGAAACCTTCTAACCCCTTTGACTTGCTAGGCTCACACACCTCCACCTGCTCTCCCTGCTGGGGACATGTCCTCCCCCACCCCAAATAATCTGTTGTAGCCCTAATCCACACTGTGATGGCATTAAGGAGTGGGGCCTTTAGGAGGTAACTGGGTCAAGAGGGTGGCGTCCTCACGAATGGGATTAGTGTCCTCACAAGGATCTCACTCTCTGTCACGTGAGGACAACAGCAAGAAGGGAGCCATCTGAGGGCACCTAGGGGGCCCAGTCGGTTCAGCTTCCAACTTCAGCTCAGGTCACGATCTCATGGTTCATGAGTTCAAGCCCCTCATTGGACTACTCACTGACAGTGCAAAGCCTGCTTGAGCGTCTCTCTCCCTCTCTCTGCCCCTCCTCTCTCTTCCCTCATCCTCCCCCCACAAAATAAATAAAATAAACTTTAAAAAAAAAAGCCAGGGGTACCTGGGTGGCTCAGTCAGCTAAGTGTCCGATTCTAGCTCAGATCATAATCTCACAGTTTGCGAGTTCAAGCCCCGTGTCAGGCTCTATGCTGACAGCTCAGAGCCTGGAGCCTGCTTCAGATTCTGTGTCTCCCTCTTTCTCTGCCCCTCCCCCACTCGCACTCTGTCTCTCTCTCAAAAATAAATAAAACATTTAAAAAAAAAGGCAGCCATCTGTAAGCCAGGAAGAGTGCCTCTCACCAGACACCACATCTGCTGGCAGCTTGATCTCAGACTTGCCTGCATCCAGAGTTGGGAGAAATAAAGGTTTACTGGTCAAATCACCCCATCTATGATATTTTGTCACTGCAACAAGACATGCTACCACATTGCCCATCACTCCCACCAGTAACCCTTACCCCAAAACAGAGGTGTAATGTAAGCGAACACCTGCCAGCCAGAGTCCTCTTGTGACTGATTCACACCATCACATAAAATGGACAACCCGTGTCTCTGGCTGATCAGCAGCCAGAGGCAGTTTCTAACACCATAGCACTGAGTTTCTGCATCCTTCCTGCAACCACCCCCATTTTTCCATACAGCCTCATCTCAAAGCAATTTTATTCATGGTGCTGCTCACAGGAAAACCTTTCATACAAACGATTTTTTTTTTTTTTTTGCAGTTTCACTTGTCACCTCCTACTTTAAGCTTATTCCTTATCATTGTTGACATCAGCAGTCGCAATTTGAGGTCACAGTGAACTGTGGCCACTAACACCATACAGGGGCTGTGTCTGAAAATCCAACTCGCCCTTTCCCCCAAGAACAACACTTTCCCTTTTCATAACACGTGTGACAGCACGTGGGGGGATAGGGAGGCTCGCTTGCTTATGCTTGCAAAAAAAAGGCGTCCTTTGCTTTCCTAATGAGGACAAATTTCAAATCATCCTGACACTACATGTGTTACAGAATTATCCAGGGAAATGCTAGTGCTGGCTGAATAATAAATGTGTATCGATTTATGGCCCCAGGTGAAATTAAAAGTCACTCTCATCCTCAGATCTTTTCATCACACCCCCCTTCCCCAGCCAATGAGAAAAAATGGCAGATGTGGAGGAAATTACACCAAGCATGAGCCCTCAATTTCCCCCCAGTTATTAAATTATATTGACAAATTGCCACGGATTCACATTAAATGACTTCACAATTTTTAAATTAGCATCAGACCACTTTGATGTCAGGCAGTCAAGAGTTGGTGTTCACACACTCATGCAAACAAAGGTTGTGCAGCCACTGGACCTGGGCCACTGGTGGGGCTTGGGATCCCAGTCCCTTGGGATTTCTGGCCAGATTGGCTAACCTGACAGTGGAGGACCTGCAGTCGTGTGAAGGGAACAGATGCCCAGCTCCATGGGCACCACAGAGCTGACACTGGCAGGGTCACGAGGTGCTTCAGAGGAGGACAAGATGGCGTCAGCCGAGGCACTGTGACTGCGTCAGGGACAAGGGGGGCACTTTCAAGTGCTTGGCTGCCATGCCAAGAGGCAGCCTGGCTTCTGTCACACGAGGCGGCAGTCTGATTGCTGTTTTCTGATGCAAGATAGGAAAGCCAGGCTCACGGGGAGCAAGCATCCTAACCCCTGAACGCTGACTGCCACAGAATTGGAGATGAGCCATTCTGGAGGCAATCACACAGTTTCTCCCCCTGTAACCATGGGACATTTAAAGGAAGTGATCCCTCTGGGGGTCCCTAAAACCTGAACAAAGCATGAAAACGCGTCAGCTAACCCCTCATGACACAGAGCTACTGCTGCGTTTGAACAGCTCTGTTTCACAAAGGAAGCACGATCTTCTGGCTGCCTGCTTTTCTACCTTTGTTGGTGTGAATAACATGCCAATACCCCTATATCAAACTAGAGAGTTCCTTATGTAACAATCCTAACAATGCAAGCCATACTACTATTAGTGCCCATTACAGACAAGGCTTTTTTCCAAAGCCTTAATAGACAATTTAATCTCATTTTAAACATAAACATTTCAAGATTCCTGCTATGTAGAAATTATGACTACAAACAAAAAGGCTAAGTAACCCGCCTAGGGTCGGGTCACACAGCTGGTCAGTAATACAGAAGGTATTCAAACCCCTAGCTCTCTGACCTAAATTCTACTACACGTAGATATATAGGACAGTCTTCCTCTAAAGTTGCCTGATGGCCCTGACTTTCAATGTTGATGAAATAAAAGGAAAAGAACAAACAATTCACAATGCTAAGAACATTGACAATGCCTTAAAAATCAGAAGAGATTCCAACTGAAGATACTGAAATAGTCACAAACATACAGGTTTTCTAAGAACTACTAAATGGAAGCACAGGGATTTTTCTTTTTTCTTTTCTTTTCTTTTTTTAAGCATAACCCCCCCCAAGGACAATAGCCACAAAACTATGTCAGTTGAGAAAGTAGACAAAAGAGTTGTACCTGCCAGAAGGTACAAAAAATGGTGGAATCTTAGAGCAGGTGGTAAGGGCGAGAACATATCAGAACTCCTGAAAGTTCAGGAATCAATGCCACTAGGTGCTACTGCAACAGCAGTGAAAGAGGTAGGACTAAAAGGCGGGGGTGGGGGGGTGAGATTAACTGACAATGTCCCTAAGAGGCCTGGGCCCCCTCCCCCACTGCTGAGTGTGTTGGTACAGTTCCCCAACAGGCAATAAAGCATATGCACTGCAGAGAGCAAAATAAAGGCTCTTCACACTGGGCACGCCAGGTTCCGCTGGAGGCAGGGGTTATTACTGCACTGAAAAGAGATGTTAAGGTAATTTACCTACTACCCCACAAAGTTGAGTAACCCACAGAATAGAGAAAATGACTTTAAGTGCATAGAATAAAATAATAAAATATGTAGACTTAGAAACAAATTATAGTAGCATACATCTAGTAAGATATAAAAAACTGTGCTTTAATAGGTGCTTCTAAATTAATGTATTAAATCGCAAAATATAAAAGCAGATCAATTAAGAACAGTTATTTTGTAATAAGCACAAAAAATATTTTGAGATATCTGCCAAAACTAGTCTTAGACAAACAAGATCTGATTTTCATTGGTGACAAAGTTACAAGGACTCTAATATTGCCAGCTGTGGTTTATTGCCTAATTTTATGATGGAAAAAAAGGCTAAATTTCAGATAAAGGGTAAATGCAAAAGAAGACATGATTTCTTCCCAACCGAAGTTCATGGATCCTCTAAATACCATTCATGAACCCAAAAACTAGGTTAAAATCTCCTGCTCTAGCATTAAGATCATATTTGAGAAGTCTCACCCCCATACAATCATAAATACATTTTTCTTAAATATAATCAGATAGCCAGCCTTTGGGAAAGCCAGAACACTGAGGACGAATGGAAGATCTTGCTTTCTAGAGGGACCAAAGGGCTTTAAACAACAAAAACAACAACAAAAGCAGGTTATTAAATAGCATTAAATTTCTAAAAAGCAACACTAGAAATACTAGAAGACAGTGGAGCTTCAGAAACTCACTTCCATCCAGGAAACCTACCAAATAGTGTGAGGCTAGAACAGCAACAGTTTCAGACATTTTAAGTCTCAAAAAATGTTGCCTTCCTTCTGTCTGTTCTTAGAAAGCTACTTAAGGATAAGCTCCTCCCCAACAGTGGAACATGCCATGAAAGACAACAACATGGGATCCAGTAAGCTACAACCCAGGATTACAGTGAATGAGATCCCAAGATAACAACTGTGGAGCTGACCTAGAATGTGCACGTGTGTGTGTGTGTGTGTGTGTGTGTGTGTGTGTAATTTATATTACATGTCATTTGCTAGCATCAGGGAACACACAGTGTAATGCAAGAAAGAAAAAAAATAAAAGAAAAAAGTAAAGCCATGTAGGCTCAACTACAAATAATATTTACAATCCTCATAATAATATGGAGTGTTGATCTAATCAAAATGCCAATGCAAATACACTGGGAGGTAATGAGGGATGCTTAAAGAGCCCACCAGAGTAAGAAGTCAAGAAAGCATGCCTGTAACTGACAAAGCAAAAAGTAGCAACATATGCATGCTGCTTAGAGAAGTGGAGGTTGAAAGTTATAAATGGCTGCTTCTAGAAAGGGGGTGATTTTTTTTAATGACTCTTGTAGAATAAATGGTAATTTAAATTATAAACATGCACTACTTGGATAAAAATCAAAACTCAATATAAAGAAAATACTTCAGGGCAGTAATTTGTGAGTATATTAGTCAGAGAAAGAGAACCAGTAGGGTACCCATATTAAGAGATGTACTGCAAGAAGATGACTTGTATGACTGTGGGGACAGGCAAGGCAAGTCCAAGATCCAGGGTGCCAACTGGCCGGAAGGGCAGGCTGGAACACAGGCACCAGCTGAAGCTGCTCTCCACAGGAAGAGTTGCTTCTTCCTCAGGGAAGCCTCCTCTCTGCTCTTAAAGTCTTTCAACTGACTGCATCAAGCCCACCCAGATTACTGAGGATCATCTCCTTTACTTAAAGTCAACTGATTACAGACATTAATCACTTCCATGAAATTCCTTCCCAGCAACACCTGAGTAGTGTTTGACTGAATAACTGGAGACTACAGCCTAGCAGCTGTACACGATGTTCAACACGGAAACCTGACATCACACTGGGTAACACACTTAAACTCCTGCCCTGCTCTGTTAGTCGGTTACCCTAAGAGCTCTCACTGTGGTTCAGTCACCAGAGAATCTGAATTGTTTTTCACATGTATAAATATCAGGCCTTCAGGACACCTGGGTGGCTCAATCGGTTAAGCATCTGATTCTTGATTTTGGCTCAGGTCATTATCTCGTGGTTTGTGAGTTCGAGTCCCACATCAGGCTCTACACTAACAGCATTGAGCCTGCTTGGGATTCTCTCTCTCTCTGCCCCTCTCCTACCCTCGCTGTCTCTCAAAAAGAAACAAAAGCTTTAATATACATATTATATAATATATAATATATAATACATAATATATAATATACAATACATAATGCATAATACATAATATAATATATATTAATATATATTAATTATATATAAATATATATTAATATATTAATATATAATATATAATACATTATATAATATATAATATATAATATATAATTAATATATAATATATATATCAGGGGTCCATCGGAGGTCCTTATCTGGCAGAGTGTAGGTGAGGTCAGAATCTAAAACTTGCCCAGCGCCTAAAAGATACAATGTGCAGAACACACTTCTGTGCAAAGTGTTTTTGCTGCACCTTCCATAAATGTCTATTTTGTCCCTCTCTTAGTCTGAAAACAAAACGGGGGAAAATGAAACACCAACAGCAAAAATTAAAAAGGAAAAATAAAAAACATAAAACTTACTTACCCGCCCCCAAAAACCAAGTGTGAACAAAATAGCAGGAACTACTAAAGATGAGAGCTTAATGAAGTAGAAAGCAAATCAGCGTGATCCATGAAATCAAATGCAGGTTTTCTAAAAAGATGAATAAACTTTTGGTAAGCTGGCTTAAAAAACAAAAAGCAACAGCACAAATAAACATTAGCAATAAAATAAGGCACGTAAGTACAGATGGATTTAAGGTTTTTAAAAAATCTTTTGCGAATAATATGAGCAAATTCAATGCAATAAATTTGAAAGCCTAGATAAAATGGGGAATTTTCTAGAAAAACTAATTTTGAAAACTGTTCCAAAACTATAAACTATAAAAATGTTTGAGGGGCGCCTGGGTGGCGCAGTCGGTTAAGCGTCCGACTTCAGCCAGGTCACGATCTCGCGGTCCGTGAGTTCGAGCCCCGCGTCAGGCTCTGGGCTGATGGCTCGGAGCCTGGAGCCTGTTTCTGATTCTGTGTCTCCCTCTCTCTCTGCCCCTCCCCGTTCATGCTCTGTCTCTCTCTGTCCCAAAAATAAATAAAAAAACGTTGAAAAAAAAAATTTAAAAATGTTTGAGGCAGCAGAGGGAAAATATCAGGAATAGTGGTGATAATAATAATAGAACAAAGTGCTGAACACTTTTTAAAATGCTTTTTACATGAATTAACTGGGCTGATTCTTACAACTCTATGGGATAGGTACTAATATTGTGTTTATTATACGTATTTTACAGAGGAGAAAACTGGAACCAAAGCAGTGAGATAACTTGTCCACGTCTCACAGCTAATGCACAGAGGCAGTCTGGCTCTAGAAATCACTATCTTAACAGAGGATGTACTTTACTGCCTCTCCAAAAGGCAATAGGCTCCACTTGGCAGGTAAGTTCTACTAAAACTTAAGGAACAAATAATTTCTACAGTATAACCAGTACTCCAAAGCACAGAAAAAGAACAGAAAAGCTACAGAACTCATTATATGTGGTACACAAGGACAGGGTCTTTAGACTAATGTCACTTATGAGCAAAGATGAAAAAATCCTAAATGAAATAGTAAGCAAAAATGAGCAATGAATTAAAAGAATAATACTTTCTGGATGAATAGGGTTTGTTTCAAGAATTCAAGGATGCCTCAATATTAGAATATTGATTAATTAAAAATATTAACCTCTTAATGGAAAATAATTATCTCAGTATATACAGAAATCGCACTCAAAATTCAGCATCTGTTTGTGATTTAAAAAAAAAAAGTGCTCTTAGCAAACAAGAAATTGAATAGTCACTCCAAAATCAGCAGCAAACTATTTAATATTGTATTGAAGACCTTGGCTAATAAATAAGAAAAAAAGAGAAATATTGGAATTGGAAAGGAGAGAGGAGCTGTTGTTCAAATAATACATCCAAAATAATCAACTGATAAAACAAAACAAAACCTAGCAAGGTTATAGGTTAACAAGATCAATATCCGAATATTAGTGTTAATTCAGTAATAATATAGAAGTGAAAGAAGTATTAACCCTTAAAATAGCAACAAAGCTCACAAAATATCAAGGAATAATCTTAATAAAAATGTATAAAGTCCTTATGGAGAACAAACTTTCACTACCGGACATAAAGACTTTATGGAGAAAGACGAAATGGAAGGGAGGATTCCCTTACTGGGTTGTTGATCTTATTATCATCAGCTCTTCTTTATATATTCTGGATAGAAGTCTTTTGTCTGATATACATGTGTGTTATCTGTGCTGTCTGGTCATTTTCTTAATGGCATCTTGGAAGAGCCAAGGTTTTTTATTTTGATAAACTCCAATTTTCAATTTTTTTTTTATTTTAATGGTTCATGCTCTTCATGCCATATCTAAGAAATTTTGCCTGTCCCAAGACTGCAAAGATGTCCTCCTTTGTTTTCTTTTGGAAGCTTTGGAGTTTTAGATTTTACATTGAGGATTATGATCCATTTTGAGTTAATTTCTATATAAAGGCTGGTGTCCATTTTTGTCCATATGGCTACCTAGTTGCTCCAGAAACATTTACTGACAAAACTTTCCTTTCCTCCATTGAATTGCCTTAACACCTTTGTCGAAAACCAATTAACCAGATATGTGTGGATCTATTTTTGGACTCTTTATTCTCCTTGAACTCATTTAAGCCAATAAGAATCTGCTTTCATCCGTGCTTAGTTTCTTCTGTGTAGAAGTCTGTAGGCCCCTGGCTATAGGATGAATGAAGAGGTCAGTCTTGCTGAGGTAATGGAATTATTCTGTTTGAGGTAGCAAGCCTGGGACAACAGTGATGTCTGACACCACAAATTTCTGCCTTTCTTTGTGCAGTGCTGAGGAGATATTGGCAGAGGGGATCTCAAAGACCTTGAGTGTGTGTGTGTGTGTGTGTGTGTGTGTGTGTGTGTGTGTGTGTGTTTTAAGTATGAGATAATACAAATCAGAGTTATGCTTGAGAGCATGTCATACTGAAGATGATCTGTCTATTGCTGATGGTAGATCCAGAAATTATAGAACTAAAGGTCCACCAGCTTCCTTAGAAACTTCTCTGGTCCAACAGCAGTATCAGCCAACATTTATTCAATAGTTATATGCTAAGTACATTACCTATATCTTTTTGTTTTCTTAACAGTCTTACAAAGAGAGTACCATTATTAATTCTTTTTTAAAAACAAAGAAACTGGGATGAATGGGTGGCTCAGTTGGTTAAGCATCCAACTTCGGCTCAGGTCATGATCTCACAGTTCGTGAGTTCGAGCCCCATATCGGGCTCTCTGCTGTCAGCACAGAGCCTGCTTCAAATCTTCTGTTCTCCTCTCTTTGCCCCTCCCCCGTTGATTCTCTCTCAAAAATAAATAAATATTAAAAAATAAAGAAAGAAACTGAGGCAGAGAAAGGATAAACAACCTGCCCAGATAGCTCTAGTTAAAAAGTGGCAGAGTTGGGACCTATGTCCCTGACTTTAGTTCCCACATCCTTAGCCACAAGACTACACTGCCCCAGAGTACTCACTCACAGCTGAGGGAACCATTAAAAACTCACTCCCACGAATGAGGTACTTGCCTCAGGCAACCTGAGGCTGGCAAGCTGACTGGTGGGCAGCACCTCTGTGAAGCCACTTACCTGGTCCCAAACCTTTATGCTTGCCCCACCTTTCTTCCTCATTTCCTTCTGTTCAATAGGGTTTGGGTTTTTTTTGTTTTTTTTTTGTTTTTTTGTCTCAAAAAGGACACCATAACGAATGGGCTTGTAAGACTGCCAAGTGCAGGCTGAGGGGAGGCAGGGTTTGAAACTGAGGTGACAAGAAGAATGGGAAGGGAGGGGTGAGTGTTTTCAGATAGAGCACTTTCAAGAACAGCACAGGCTGAAGGGAGGTGGGGGGAAAAAGGGCTACAGAGAAAATGACTGGGTAAGAAGGCAGGGAGTGACTAAAGAGAAGGAATGAGGGTAGAAATGAGATTTCCAAGGAGGTGGGCAAGGAGGGAGCTCAAAGGGTTAAGTGTGGGAAGCGGAGAGGTCCTGAGAGGGAGGGTAGGAAGAAAGAAAACTGACAACAGAGGTGTGGGAAGGAGACTTGTCAACCTGTCTCCACCCTCTGCATAAGGTAGAGACTCCCTGAGAGCATAGTAATTGTGGCTTAAGAGCCTAGAAATAACTCCTACCAAGCCAAGCTATAGTGCAGTGCTGAATGCTAAACACTTCACAGTCAGTACAGATTACTGCACAAGGAAGAGCCTACAGCATTACACAACCTGAGCTGGGAACAGTATCAAATCCTACAAATCAAAAGCCTATGAATTCAAGAATCAGTCACTTCCACAGGTAGGAAAATCCTTGGGCACGTTCTTGGCTGTAACCTTGCAAGTACAATCCTGAAATGTCCTTTACAAGAGATTTATCTCTGGTTTTGCTCCTAAGAGTGGAATCCCACCTGCGGCTCCTACGGGAACACCACAGACCTTCTGCAGAGCCAGCCCAACCTTCAAGTGTGGGAGACACTTGTTGAACAGATACACCAATGCAAGAAGATGGCCACTATCCCAGGGGCTGCCTTCACATTCAGCAAGGACTGGAGATGAAACAGAGCAAGAAAATGAGCAGCTGAAAGGGGTTCACTTTCATTGCTAGAAGTTCCTTTGTTCTGGTGGGTAAGCTGGCATCTGAGACAAGAACTTAGTAGACAGATAGTCAAGGGAGACTTGAAGGACAACCTTGCTACTCAAGGAAGAATCAAAATTATGCTAAGCAAACATTTCTGACTTATAACACAAAGTTATTTTTCCCTTCTTCCTTTGCCTCCTCCTCCTTTGCATTTTTCTCTCTCAATTCCTTCTTCCTACCCAGAGACACTGGTGCACAAAGGAAACAGAGAAGAGACAGAGGGGGGTGGGGGAGAAACATGAACACAGGCTCCTGCTGCCACTGCTATGCCTATAACAGCCTCCTCCTCCTAGACTTCACCCTACCCTCTTCTCTGCAAGAGCCCACCTTGCCAATTCCCACTCCTCCTCAGATGTTATATGGAAGGTCTGCTCCTCCAAGAAGGCCCCAACACACCTCCTCCACCTCTAGGCTTAATATGGAAGCATTCACTGTATTCTCACATGATTGTTTCTATCGCAACCCTTATCACCATAAACTGAATGTATCAGTAGATGGGGCTTTCTCCAACTGTGAATTCCCTGGGAGCAAAATCCAGCTCCTATAAAGAAGTCAGGGGCTTTGCAGAGCAATGAAAAAACTCTAGCCACTAGTGCTATTTGACTTTGAATCCTCAGTGCCTAGACAGAAGGTCTGGGGACTAGCACACATTCAAATGGTATGATTATTATAATCAACACATAGCCATATATTATTTATCGCCAATCTGTAGCTATTTTAATTACAATTGTAATCACTATTACTGCCACATGACCACTTAAGGAGATTGGACCCAGACAATAGCTAGGAGCTCAGGGTGAAGAAGTCTTGGTCCACTACAGGCAGAAGAAGCAATGAGCCAGTCCAACTAAACAGGACACTGAGAAGCTCAAGAGCACGGATGGGACTGCTATGGCCTTAGAATCAGAACCAAGATACACTCTTTCTTTTGTGAAGCACAACAGCTTAGAGAGCATTTTCACATTCATTGTAACATTTCTTTCTGGTGGAGTAGGTGACCTGACGCCCATCTACACAGATGAGAGTCTTGCTCAGAGAAGAGACATGATTTACTAACAGTCACAAATCTGATCAGTTGGGAGGTAGGCTTGGAGGTCAGGTCTTCCCACAATGCGTTGAGTGTTCTCCCAAAGACTGGCCCAAGATTAGCTATGGGCCCCTAATCTCAGAGAAAACACCACCAGCTCCATCCAGCCAGGGGACTGAGGGACCAAGTCTGTGGTTATCTCAGGTCACAACTCAGGGTGACTTTGATCAGTGATTCGGAAACACCAAAAATCAGAATGTTGGGAGCAGCAGCCTCAACAGTAGCACTGTCTTCTAATGACTGTTATTTTAAATAAATGGCTCATTTGATCTTATCCTAAACCTCTGACATGAGTATTATCTCCAGTTTACAAATGAGGAAGGGTCAGGGAGGCTAAGCAACTGGTCTCATGGGTAAGGACAGGCCAAGAGGGGCCCACACCTCCAACAGATCAGCCTGCCACACCCACATACCTTCTGCCATGCTAAGCAGCTCCACTAAAGTGCTTCCTTCCATGTGGTTCCATGCATCCCATGGCTCCTCTCATTCCATACTTGTCACACAGCATTCTGAATCGCTTCTTGGCTAACCTGCCTGTGGGGTTTTCAAGAGGCAAATAATCTGGACAGAGAATGGTAAGGAGTGGAGGTAGCCGGAGTAGCCAGAAAGGCTAGAGATGGGACTTGCTGGGGGCCTGGACCTCCCCTTCTAAGACAGCCCTAGCAGAAGCCCCTTTCAGTACAAGAGCACAGGAGGACCAGACCTGAAAAGCCAAAGAACAACAGGACCATAGTAGCCCCAGAGTACCAGCAGCCAAGACAGCTATGAACTAGGAGACAAAGGTTCAAGCCTAGGCTCTGCCGCTGACCACCTCAAGGAGATCACTTCAGCTTCAGAGCCCCCACATCTACCAAAAAGGAGAAACACACCACCCGTCCCTTCTCAACATAAGCAGGGCATGCTGGGGGTAAAAACGGTAAGAAGGTGATGTTCTTTTCAAAGCAACTCAAAGACACAAGGCAACCACTACACTTGAGGCACTTGAGGCACTGCCCATTCTCCTGACTTCTAGAAGCACAGTTCAGATAGAGTTTCTGAGAAGGTTATTTTGGAATCTGTTTCATTAAGGATCCGATGTGGTCATGTGCAGGTTGTGCAGGACAGACTGCACCATTTAGTCATGAAGCCCTTGCAGTAGAAGGCACAGATTCCTGTGCTGGGGCCCCTGGAGAGCCCACTAGTCTGGCTTCTCCAGCACGACGCCGAGGGCCCAGTGACACAGCCACAGTTCAGTCACTATACTTCATAGTTGGGAAATTCCTAATTGCATAGCTTTCTTAGTCAAAGCTTACACATTCTTGCAATTATTCTCACTCTGAGAATTGTGCAGCTACATTAAAAAGAAAGTCGTTGATGTGCCTGGGTGGCTCAGTTGGTTGACTGTCCGACTCTCGATTTTGGATCAGGTCATAGTCCCATGGTGGTTGGACTGAGTCATGGGTCAGGCTCTGCACTAAGCATGGAGCCTGCTTAAGATGAGAAAGAGAGAGGTGGGGGAAAGGGGAGGGAGGGAGAGAGAGCGAGAGGGGGGGAGAGAGAGAGGGGGGGAGAGCGAGAGGGAGGGAGAGAGAGAGAGAGAGAAAGAGAGAGAGAAAGAAAGAGAGAAAGAGAGAGAGAGAGAGAGAGACAGGGGCAGAAGGTTTACTTGAACAAATTATAGCTGAGAACTTCCCTAATCTGGGGGAGGAAGCAGACATCCAAATCCAGGAGGCACACAGAACTCCCTTCAGACTCAACAAAAATAGGTCTTCACCACGGCATGTCATAGTGAAACTGGCAAAATACAGAGATAAAGAGAGAATTCTGAAGCAGCTAGAGACAAATGGGCCTTAACCTACAAGAGTATTACCTTACTACATAAGGGTAGTAGCAGACCTGTCCACTCAAACTTGGCAGGCCAGTAGGAAGTGGCAGGACACATTCAATGCACTGAATAGGAAAAATATGCAGCCAAGAATCCTTTATCCACAAGGCTGTCATTCAGAATAGAAGGAGAGATAAAGGCTTTCCCAGACAAACAAAAACTGAAGGAGTTCATGACCACTAAACCAGCCCTGCAGGAGATCCTAAAGGGGACTCTGTGAGTGGAATGCTGCAAAGATTACAAAGGACCAGAGATATCACCACAAGTGTGAAACCTACAGATAACACAATGACACTAAATTCATATCTTTCAATAATAACTCTGAAAGGAAATGGACTAAATGCCCCTATAAAAAGACATAGGGTATCAGAATGGATAAAAAATTAAGATCCATTATATGCTGTCTACAAGAGACTCATTTTTTTCTGTCTTCTTTTTAAATTTTACATTTTCATTTTACATTTACAGTTTTTTTAAATATAACTTATTGTCAAATTGGCTAACAGACAGTGTGTACAGTGTGCTCTTGGTTTTGGGGGTAGATTCCCATGATTTATCGCTTACATACAACAGCCAGTGCTCATCCCAGCAAGTACCCTCCTCAATGCCCATCACCCATTTTCCCCTCTCCCCTGTCCCCGCCATTGACCCTCAGTTTCTTCTCAGTGTTTAAGACTCTCTTATGGGTTTGCCTCCTTCTCTGTTTGAAACTATTTTTCCCCCTTCCCTTCTCCCAAGGTCTTCTGTTAAGTTTCTCAAGTTACACATATGAGTGAAAACATATAATATCTGTCTTTCACTGACTGACTTATTTCACTTAGCATAATACCCTCCAGCTCCATCCACATTGTTGCAAATGGCAGGATTTCATTCTTTCTCATTTCCAAGTAGTATTCCATTCTATATACAAACCACATCTTCTTTATCCATTCATCATTTGATGGATATTTGGGCTCTTTCCTTGACTTAGATATTGTTGAAAGCATTTTAACCTGAGGATACCCTCAGATTTAAATTGAGGGGATGGAGAACTATCTATCATGCTACTGGAACTCAAAAGAAAGCTGGAGTAGCCATACTTACATCAGATAAACTAAATTTTAAACTAAAGACTGTAACAAGAGACAAAGAAGGTCATGATGATATAATTGGGGGTCTAGCCATCAAGAAGAGCTAACAATTGTAGATGTTTATGCATCCAATTTGGAACACCCAAATATATAAATCAAGTAATCACAAATATAAGCAATCTTATTGATAAGAATACGGTAACTGCAGGGGACTTTAATGCCCCACTTACAACAACGGACAGATCATCTAGCCAGAAAAATCAACAAGGAAACAATGGCCCTGAATGATACACTAAACCAGATGGACTTGACAGATATATTCAGAACTTTTCATCCAAAAGCAGCAGAATACACATTCTTCTTGAGTGCACATGGAATATTCTCCTAGACAGATCATATACTGGATCACAAACAGCCCTCAATAAATATAAAAGAATTGAGATAATATCGTGCATATTTTCAGATCACAATCCTATGAAACTTGAAATCAACCACAAGGAAAAATTTGGAAAGCCTCCAAATGCACGGAGGTTAGAGAACATCCTACTAAAGAATGAATGTATCAACCAGGTAATTAATGAAGCAATTAAAAAATATATGGAAGAAAATGAAAATGAAAACAGAACAGTCCAAACTCTGTGGGATGCAACAAAGGCAGTCTAAAGAGTAAAATATATTGCAATCCAGGCCTATCTCAAGAAACAAAAAAAATGCCAAATACAAAACCTAACCACATACATAAAGGAACTAGAAGAAGAACAGCAAAGAAACCCCAAAGCCAGCAGAAGAAGAGGAAATAATAAAGATTAGAGCAGAAATAAACAATATAGAATCCAAAAAACAAAAACAAACACCAGTGTAACCAATCAATGGATCTAACAGCTGGTTTTTTGAAAGAATAAACAAAATTGATACACCCCTAGCCAGACTTCTCAAAAAGAAAATAGAGAGAACCCAAATAGCTAAATCATGAAATGAAAGAGGAGAGCTCACAACCTACACCACAGAAATACAAACAATTATTAGAGAATACTATGAAAAATTATATGCCAACAAGCTGGACAACCTGGAAGAAATGGACAAATTCCTAGACATCCACACACTACCAAAACTCAAATGGGAAGAAATAGAAAATCTGAAAAGACCCATAACTAGTGAAGAAATTGAATCAGTTACCAAAAATCTCCAAATAAATAAGAGTCCTGGGCCAGATGGCTTCCCAGGGTAATTCTACTAGACATTTAAAGCAGAGTTAATACCTACCTTTCTCAAGCTGTTCCAAAAAACAGAAATGGAAGGAAAGCTTCTGGACTCATTCTACAAAGCCAGCATTACCTTGATTCCCAAACCAGACAGAGACCCCCCAAAAAAGGAGAATTATAGGCCAATATCCCTGATGAACACAGATGCAAAAATTCTCAACAAGATACTAGCAAATCAAATTCAACAGTATATTAAAAGCATTATTCACCATGATCAAGTGGGATTCATTTGTGGGCTGCAGGGCTGATTCAATATTCACAAATCAATCAATGTGATACATCACATTAATAGAAGAAAGGATAAGAACCATATGATCCTGTCAATAGATGCAGAAAAAGTCTTTGACAAAATACAGCATCCTTTCTAAATAAAAACTCTCAGGAAAGTCAGGATAGAAGAAACATATGGTAAAAATCATATAAAAATCATATATGAAAGGCCCACAGCTAATATCCTCAATGGGCAAAAACTGAGAGCTTTCCCCTGGGATCAGGAACATGACAGGGGTGTCCACTCTCACCACTGTTGTTTAACACAGCGTTGGAAGTCCTAGCATCAGCATTCAGACAACAAAATGAAATAAAAGGCATCCAAACTAGCAAAGAAGACATCAAACTTTCACATTTTGCAGATGACATACTCTACATGGCCTCCACCAAACAACTGCTAGAACTGATATATGATCACCAAAATCGCAGGGTACAAAATCAATGTACAGAAATTTGTTGTATTTCTACACACCTATAATGAACAGAAAGAGAAATCAAGAAAGCGACCTCACTTATAACTGCACCACGAACCATAAAATACCTAGGAATAAACCTAACCAAAGATGTAAAAGATCTGTATGCTGAAAACTACAGAAAACTTACAAAAGAAATTGAAGAAGACACAAAGAAATGGAAAAACATTCCATGCTCATGGATTGGAAGAATATATATTGTTAATACTACCCAAAGCAATCTACACATTCAATGCAATCCAAATAAAAATTGCACCAGCATTCTTCTCAGAGCTGGAACAAACAATCCTAAAATTTGTATGGAAATACAAAAGACCCCAAATAGCCAAAGTAATGTTGAAAAAGAAAACGAAAGCAGGAGGCATCACAATCCCAGAATTTAGCCTTTACTACAAAGATGTAATCATCAAGACAGTATGGTATTGGTACAAAAACAGACACATATACCAGTGGAATAGAATAGAGAACTCAGTATTGGACCACAAATGTATGGCCAACTAATCTTTGACAAAGCAAAAAAAGAATATCCAATGGAATAAAGACAGTCTCTTTAGCAAATTGTGCTGGGAGAACTGGACAGCAACATTCAGAAGAATGAAACTGGACCACTCTCTTACACCATACACAAAAATAAACTCAAAATGGATGAAAGACTTAAATGTGAGACAGGAAACCACTAAAAACCTAGAGTAGAAAGCAGGCAACAACCTCTTTGACCTAAGCTGCAGCAACTTATTACCTGACATGTCTCTAAAGGCAAGGGAAATAAAAGCAAAAATGAACTACTGGGACCTCATCAAGATAAAAACCTTCTACACTGCAAAGGAAATAATCAACAAAACTAAAAGGCAACGAGCAGAATGAGAGAAGATATTTGCAAATGACATATCGGACAAAGGGCTAGTATCCAAAATCTATAAAGAACTTACAATCTCAACACCTGAAAAACAATCCAATGAAGAAATGGTCAGAAGACATGAATGGACACTTTTCCAAAGAAGACATCCTGATGGCCAACAGACACATGAAAAGATGCTCAATAGCACTCATCATCATGGAAATACAATTCAAAACCACATTGAGATACCACCTCACACTGGTCAGAGTGGCTAAAATTAACAACTCAGGAAACAACAGATGTTGGCAAGGATGTGGAGAAATGGGAACCTTTGTGCATGGTTGGTGGGAATGCAAACTGGTGCAGCTACTCTGGAAAATAGTGTGAAGGTTCCTCAAAGAGTTAAAAATAGAATTACCCTACAACCTGGCAATAGCACTACTAGAAATTTATCCAAAGGATACAGGAGTGCTGATTCGTAGGGGCACATGTACCCCAATGTTTATAGCAGTACTATCAACAATAGCCAAGTTATGGAAAGAACCCAAATGTCCTTCAACTAAAGAACTAAAGTCCAGCAACTAAAGAAGATGAGGTTTATATATAGAATGGAATAATACTTGGCAATGAGAAAGAATGAAATCTTGCCATTTTGTAACAATGTGTATGGAGCAGGAGGGTACTATGCTAAGTGAAATAAGTCAGAGCAAGACAGGTATTATATGTTGTCACGCAGTGTCAAATTTGAGAAACTTAACAGAAGAGCAAGGGGGAAGGGAAGGAGGGGAAAAATAGTTTCAAACAGAGAGGGAAGCAAACCAAAAGAGACAAATACAGAGAACAAATTGAGGGTTGATGGAGGGGGAAGTGGAGAAGAGGGGGAAATGGGTGACGGGCATTGAGGAGGGCACTTGTTGGGATGAGCACTGGGTGTTGTATGGAAGCGATGAATCATGGGAACCTACTCTTGAAGCCAAGAGCACACCATATACACTGTATGTTAGCTGACAATAAGTTATATTTAAAAAAAAAAAAAGATTCTCTCTCTCTCTGTCCCCCTCTGCCCCTCTTCTGTGCACATATACATGTATGCACACACACATGTATGCATACACATGTGTATATATATCTCTCTCTCTCTCAAAAAATAAACAAACATTAGGAAAAAAAAAGAAAGAAAGAAAAATAGCCACCAGGGATCAGGCCTGGGGTAGGGAAAATGCTGCTTCTAACAAACCCACAGTCAAAACAACCTGATAGAAATCACACCTAAAAAGGTAGTTCTGCTTCCATTGATTGGCTATTATATATAATGCTACAATAAACAGAGGGGTACATATATCCATTCGGATTAGTGTTTTTGTATTCTTCGGGTAAATACCCAGCAGTGTTATTACTGCATAGTAGGGTATTTTTTTTTTAATTTTTTGAGGAACCTCCATACTCTTTTCATCAGGGGCTGCACCAGTTTGCATTCCCACCCACAGCGCAGATTTCCTCCAAGTGTCCATCAATAGATGAATGGATACAGGGGTGCCTGGGTGGCTCAGTCAGTTAAGCGTCCGACTTCAGCTCAGGTCATGATCTTGCGGTTCACGAGTTCGAGCCCCATGTCAGGCTCTGTGCTGACAGCTCAGAGCCTGGAGCCTGCTTCTAATTCTGTGTCTCCCTCTCTCTCTTCCCCTCACCTGCTTGTGCTCGCTCGTGCATGCTCTCTCTCAAAAAAATAAATAAAAGCATTAAAAATTTTTTTAATAGATGAATGGATAGAGAAGATGTGGTATATATATATACAATGGAATATTATTTATCCATAGAAAAGAATGAAGTCTTATCATTTGCAACAACATGGATGGAGCTAGAGAGCATAATGCTAAGTGAAATGAGCCAGTACGAGAAAGACAAATACCATATGATTTCACTCATATGTGGAATTTAAGAAACAAAACAAATGGAAAAAGGGAAAAAAAGAGACAAAAGAAGAGACAAACCCAAAAACAGACTCTTAACTATAGAGAACACATTCATGGTTACCAGAATGGAGGTGGGTGGAGGAATGGGTGAAATGAGAAAGGGATTAAAGAGTACACTTATGATGAGCACTGAGAAATGTATAGGATTGTTGAATTACTACATTGTACACCTGAAACTAACACGGTATATTAACTACACTGGAATTAAATATTTTTAATGTGTATTCATTTTTGAGAGACAGAGCATGAGCAGGGCATGGGCAGATAGAGGGAGACACAGAGTGTCAGCACAGAGTCCCATGTGGGGCTCAAACCTACAAACTGTGAGATCATGACCTGAGTCAAAGTCAGACACTCAACTGACTGAACCACCCAGGTGCCCCTAATTTTTTTTTAAAAGGCAGTTCTGGGGTGCCTGGGTGGCTCAGTCAATCATATGACCTCAGCTCAGGTCATGATCTCAGGTCCGTGAGTTCGAGCCCCTGCACCAGGGGAGCTCAAGCCCTGCTTCGGGTGAACTGGAACCCCGCTTCGGGTGAGTGCCGCTTCTCTCTCTCCCACCCCTCTCTTTGCCCCTCATTCACTTGTGCCCTCTCCCTCCCTCCCCCCCACCACCCTAAGGAAAAAAAAAAGTCAGATATGCAGTTGAGGGCAAGGATGAGGCTGTAACTTGGACCTAAATTCATGACATCACGGCCCTGAAGACCAGTCTCCTGGTTTCAACCGCCACAAGCATACTTTATTTGGCCTTCATGAAATTGTCCACCCACTCTCAACCAGGGTTTTCAAAAACATTTAATGAGTTGTCCATTTATTTCACATTAAACACAGGCTTCCACTGTCTGGAAGACTTGGAAGGTTTGACATCTCCGGGGCCACACACCCGCACAGCAAGTCTGCACGGCACCGCTAGAGGGCAGGCCTTTCCTCCAGGCACACTTTTGTCCCCATGGACCACCGGTTACACTAGAGCTTCTCCTGCGTTCAGGACTGGCTTCGGTGAGCATCTGATTACACCTCCTAATTCAGATGTGGAAAAATATTCATGCTGAATTACTGCAGGCCAGGGGTCAGGGGTCTGGCCATGGCCTGCTGGCTTCCCCAAACTTCCAGAGCAGAATGTGGGAACCCAAAGACTTGGGACTGAAACACTGTCAGCTACCACCTGGTATTCTTTTCTTAGAGTTCTGATGAGATGACCATAAATGGGTCTGATTCTTAAATCCCACACCAGAACTGATAAAAGATGCAGTGGGTGTGACTTCTCCAAGGACAGGTCCAGTCTTGCACAAAATCATGGACCTCTTCGCCCTCTCTGAAGCCTACATGGGACAGGGCATCAGACATTTATATCTTGGTGTGCAGTTTCAGTTGGTGACCTTCTTCCCTTAGGAGTATTTTCACTACATGATATGAGACTGTTCCCAGGTAAAGAGAGTTCCACTAGCAAGAGAAAGACAAGGAGGGTCCTTGCAAAGGTCCCTGAGCACAGCTACCCATTCCTTATCAAGTTAGCCCAGCTTCAAATTAATGGTTAATGCCTAAATAAATGAATGTCTCAACTAGCTTAGTGCTGAAAATTCTCACCAATAAACATTAGAGTGGAGGCATATTTCCATCCCCTGTAAAACACAAAGATGTTATCTGACAGACATCTTAACTAATCATACTTAATGCTTTCAGCTGTAAATTTTACCTAATGTCCGGGTTCTGACAGAATGGAACATAGGATAGCAAGTTTGAGGGAGAAAAAGGATGGAAAAGTCCAGGATGCCAGCCCATGGGGAGATCAGAGTTAGGGAATACAATCAATCGTGAGACTAAGAACACAGAGGAGTAAATAGGAATATTTCCGTCAGCTAGCTCTGCTCCCAACACAGCCTGAAAGCCATGGGCGGGTATCCATCTTTCCTCTGCCATTGCTGAGATATTAAAGAACAAGCTTCTGGCCCCTGTGACAACAACAAATAACAGTGAAGATCCTGGTGAGTTACCGAAGGATGGCTCTGATCTCAATTTCAGTTGTGGGAGGGGGGTAGCAAGTTCAGGCAGCCAGTGTCATTTCTCTCCTAAATGCAGTGAGATGCCCCATTCATTTTAATCCTCCCCATAAACACAAGCAATACCTCACTCCAGAAAGAATTAACGTATATTTTTCTAAAAGTGAAACGAAAGTTCTAAAAATTTAGGCCTTGTCTAAGATGGTGCATGTAGCCAAACTCAAATCAAACTCCATCTTAAAAGAAAAGCCCATATTTTTGCATTTAAATCACTATGTGACTTTTAAAGAGAGAATCACTGTAATGGCAGCATCTTTGTCTCTCGGTAAGTAAGCCAGCTGCTCTCTATGAAGATAACCTGATAGGAGACTATAAAAGATTTTTTTTTTCAGCATTACTAAGAGAGGGGGGCGAGAATCAGACTGCAGGTAATGACTCTCACCCAAAGAACAAAGCAGTCAAAGAGACTTTAATATGAAATTGCATCCTTCAGTTTCTGCATCCAAATGTCAGTTGCGCCAGAAAAATCCAATGTGAATGGATTTATGTGAGATGCAAAAGAGAAAAATAATTCTTATTACAATAACCACTGAATAGACAAAGGGCACAGATTGGATCACTCTGCTATACAAGCATCATCCCATTTCTTCTTACATAAAAGACGTATTGCTCTAAAAATAGTCAAAAAATCTAAGGAGAGAGACACAGAACCCAGAACCACCTCAACTATGTGAAGTTTTTTCGTCTTGCCCAGGGCTTCTCTCTGCCAAATCATTCACATTCTTCAATGAATTCTTCTACACTCCTAAAACATTGTTTATTCTCTTTCCACCTGCCCAACTTCCCCCAGTAAATCCTTTGTAAGAGGTAACATAGGAGGCTGGCACCTCCAGGAAAAATTGTTAAGGAAGAAGGACCTTACCACTTCTGGGAGCAGCCTAGTTGAGAGGTCATGGATGGCTTTGACCACTATGCATATGGATGACAGAAGGAAGATCACCCCCAAGATGACACAGGCTCTGTAAAGAAACAAAACATTGAGAATCTTAACTGTGAGAAGTCCACTCTGCTGATTCATGCAATAACACAACACAAAAGGCACTGGTACCCAACCATAATTTGCCACACTCCCACCATGACTGTCTATAGTTTCAGAATTGATACTGAATCATCTCTAGGAGAATATAATTTAGAGTGTTAACAGCAAAACCAACCCCATGGAAAAAGGGCTCACTATCCTACATAATCACAGAGTATCCCATGAGTGCCAACATGGGAGGAACTTCAAGACCGTTAAATCCATCTCTCAGGCCCAGCAACAAAACACGCTGGTCCTCTTCCAGCTGGAAGGTTCGGTGTTTAACAGCAGAATGAAGGCTCTGGCATGAGACATCCCAAGTTTTACCATTTACCATGCTTGCTCTTGGCTAACCTACTGAACTTCTTTTAGTCTTTATATCCTCACCCGTAAAACAGGAATAAAATTTCCCACCTGAAGATGAAATGAGCATCAAAAAATAACCCATCGATGTTGGCTTAAACAAAGGCAAAGTCTACTCTGGCTATCTCTTTCTGATATGGCATGATAGACACTATTGTATTTTCCCAAAGATAAAAAAGAAGAATTATTAGTAACAACAAAAGATAGAGTGTTTATGCCAAAGGGGAGTAGAACTCTTCAAAAAGGAGAGGAGAGGAGAGAAGGAAGGATGAGATCAACCAAGGCACCACAGGAGGAGGCAGGAGCAAGTTAGGGATGAGGTCAAGGGGAAAACCAGAGGATGTACAGCCAGGGGAATAGGGTGGGGGCTAGTAAGAAGTCTGTGAGGCCTCAGGACATAGGAGCTCTCTCTGGCAAATCAGACACAACAACTTGCAAGAGAAACAAAGATGAAAATGGAAAGTAAACAGGAGGACTTGATGATAGTAATACAAGAGTCAAAACATGAAATGAAAACAAAAAAAAGAGGAAAAAGTGAATGACTACAGTTAGCCTTAAATCATTTCTATCCCAACCTGATGACTCCCATCACTTGGCAGCCTCCTCAACCCTTTCCCCTGAGCTATCAAATAAAACCGTTTTTCTTCGTCCATCTTGGAGTCCCTTCTCTGGATTAACAGAATGGCCTCAAATTGCCCACCTAACATTGAAGTAACACTTGCTTAGAATCCTAATGAGCCTGTGGACAGACATGGTCCCCAAAACCTAAAAGTCAGAAATAAGCAGGTAAACAAGGTTGCTTGGAGCTCACTCAGTAGGCTTCTAATGCACACTCTAGTTGTAGGTTTTAGTCTTTCAAAAACACAGACAGGAAGAAGGGATCATTGCAGACTGATGCAAAACACAAAATATAGAGATTGTAGGAAAAGCAATGAATGGGTTGGGGATCCTGGTACAGACTCGAGCAAAAGAGGATCTGGCCCTATGAATCAAATGGGTGAGCTGCCCCCGGTGCCATACATCCTCATAACGAGCCTGGGGGAGAGAACACATGCTCAAGATAGAGAAAAGATATTTCAGGCAATAAGTATTCACTGATGCAGTGGCAGGAGGGAAGAACACTGATTTGAGGCATTGAGCCTGGGGCTGGTAACCCAGTCCTGGCATGACTATGGGGCAAAAGAGGCTGCAGCCAAGAGAGGTATCGTGAGGGAATGAGGCCCATCTAACAGAGGGTCTTTAGTGACAAGATACTGGAGCAAGACCAATGAATCCCAGGGCTCGGGGAATCAATGCCCCCAATGCTCTGGCCCCTGAGACCTAGCTATGCCCACAGGGAAGACTGCTGTAGGCCAGCTGTGACCAGCACTTGAAATAACCACTCCTCTCTGCAAAGACTGTGAGCAGTCCCATTATAGGAAAAGAGCCTAAAGTCAGGGTAGGCCTCCGATATAAATTTTGTGATGTGCTTTTCTCCATTCAAAAAAATTCCTGAGTGTCTACAAGAGAGACTCTCTGTGATTCACCCTTTCAGATAAATTTAACCACCAACTCAGTGCTTCTCAACCCAAGGGCATGCTGTACTCGTCTGGGATGGTTTGTTTGTTTGTTTGTTTGTTTTTTCAACAGCTGCTCAGAGACCACTCCAACTGTACCAGAATCTCTGGGGGTGAACCCAGACATCTACATTTTTTTGAAAGCTCCCTAGTAATTCCCACATGCACTGGGGCTGAGAGTCCTGCACCTAAACCCAGGAGAGGCTGTGTCCTTAGGGAGCTTCCACTGTGGTGTAGAAAACCACAACTCCCTGGACAGAAGGCAAGGAGGGAGCCGTCATCCCAGCTGGTGAGGAGGGAACAGGTCTAATGATCCCTAAGGGATGTGTAGTGTATCTTTTTACTGAGCAGCTTTCTCTCCCTGAGGCACAAATAGGCCAGCCACCACTTGGGTGCTAGAACTTCTACAGACAGTTTATTACAACATCTTCAGGAAGTTTTCATCTCCATACTTCTCTGGAGTAGGGGGTGGGAGAAGAAACAAATGTCTGAGCTTCTAGCTGACAGGCAACAGTAATGCTACAGGAACCTATTTTCTCCAGATGACTGCAGACACATGACTGCAATGCACAAAAAAGTGGATTTGAATTTCGTTTACATTTCTTAAGGAGAGAAGATGTAAAGGATGTGATGGTCGCCTTACATAATATCTTGCTTATATATCTTTAATCAAAATTACACTACAAATCTCCTAAGGGCAAGAACCATATTTTTTTTAATATATGAAATTTATCGTCAAATTGGTTTCCATACAACACCCAGTGCTCATCCCAAAAGATGCCCTCTTCAATACCCATCACCTCCCCTCCCCTACCTCCCACCCCCCATCAACCCTCAGTTTGTTCTCAGTTTTTAAGAGTCTCTTATGCTTTCGCTCTCTCCCACTCTAACCTCTTTTTTTTTCCTCCCCCTCCCCCCTATGGTTTTCTGTTAAGTTTCTCAGGATCCACATAAGAGTGAAAACATATGGTATCTGTCTTTCTCTGTATGGCTTATTTCACTTAGCATAACTTCCTCCAGTTCCATCCACGTTGCTACAAAGGGCCATATTTCATTCTTTCTCATTGCCACATAGTACTCCACTGTGTATATAAACCACAATTTCATTATCCATTCATCAGTTGATGGACATTTAGGCTCTTTCCACAATTTGGCTATTGTTGAGAGTGCTGCTATAAACATTGGGGTACAAGTGCCCCTATGCATCAGTACTCCTATATCCCTTGGGTAAATTCCTAGCAGTGCTACTGCTGGGTCATAGGGTAGGTCTATTTTTAATTTTTTGAGGAACCTCCACACTGTTTTCCAGAGTGGCTGCACCAGTTTGCATTCCCACCAACAGTGCAAGAGGGTTCCCGTTTCTCCACATCCTCTCCAGCATCTATAGTCTCCTGATTTGTTCATTTTGGCCACTCTGACTGGCGTGAGGTGATATCTGAGCGTGGTTTTGATTTGTATCTCCCTGATGAGGAGCGACGTTCAGCATCTTTTCATGTGCCTGTTGGCCATCTGGATGTCTTCTTTAGAGAAGTGTCTATTCATGTTTTCTGCCCATTTCTTCACTAGGTTATTTGTTTTTCGGGTGTGGAGTTTGGTGAGCTCTTTATAGATTTTGGATACTAGCCCTTTGTCCGATATGTCATTTGCAAATATCTTTTCCCATTCCGTTGGTTGTCTTTTAGTTTTGTTGATTGTTTCCTTTGCTGTGCAGAAGCTTTTTATCTTCATGAGGTCCCAATAGTTCATTTTTGCTTTTAATTCCCTTGCCTTTGGGGATGTGTCAAGTAAGAAATTGCTACGGCTGAGGTCAGAGAGGTCTTTTCCTGCTTTCTCCTCTAAGGTTTTGATGGTTTCCTGTCTCACATTCAGGTCCTTTATCCATTTTGAGTTTATTTTTGTGAATGGTGTAAGAAAGTGGTCTAGTTTCAACCTTCTGCATGTTGCTGTCCAGTTCTCCCAGCACCATTTGTTAAAGAGACTGTCTTTTTTCCATTGGATATTCTTTCCTGCTTTGTGAAAGATTAGTTGGCCATACTTTTGTGGGTCCAATTCTGGAGTGTCTATTCTATTCATTGGTCGATGTGTCTGTTTTTGTGCCAATACCATGCTGTCTTGATGATTACAGCTTTGTAGTAGAGGCTAAAGTCTGGGAGTGTGATGCCTCCTGCTTTGGTCTTCTTCAAAATTACTTTGGCTATTTGGGGCCTTTTGTGGTTCCATGTGAATTTTAGGATTGCTTGTTCTAGCTTCAAGAAGAATGCTGGGGCAATTTTGATTGGGATTGCATTGAATGTGTAGATAGCTTTGGGTAGTATTGACATTTTAACAATATTTATTCTTCCAACCCATGAGCATGGAATGTTTTTCCATTTCTTTATATCTTCTTCAATTTCCTTCATAAGTTTTCTGTAGTTTTCAGCATACAGATCTTTTACATCTTTGGTTAGATTTATTCCTAGGTATTTTATGCTTCTTGGTGCAATTGTGAATGGGATCAGTTTCTTTGTCTTTCTGTTGCTTCATTATTAGTGTATAAGAATGCAACTGATTTCTGTACATTGATTTTGTATCCTGCGACTTTGCTGAATTCATGTATCAGTTCTAGCAGACTTTTGGTGGAGTCTATCGGATTTTCCATGTATAATATCATGTCATCTGCAAAAAGCGAAAGCTTCATCTTTGCCAATTTTGATGCCTTTGATTTCCTTTTGTTGTCTGATTGCTGATGCTAGCACTTCCAACACTATGTTAAACAACAGCGGTGAGAGTGGACATCCCTGTCGTGTTCCTGATCTCAGGGGGAAAGCTCTCAGTTTTTTCCCATTGAGGATGATATTAGCCATGGGCTTTTCATAAATGGCTTTTATGATGTTTAAGTATGTTCCTTCTATCCCGACTTTCTTGAGGGTTTTTATTAAGAAAGGATGCTGAATTTTGTCAAATGCTTTTTCTGCATCAATTGCTAGGACCATATGGTTCTTATCTTTTCTTTTATTAATGTGATGTATCACATTGATTGATTTGTGAATGTTGAACCAGCCCTGCATCCCAGGAATGAATCCCACTTGACCATGGTGAATAATTCTTTTTATAAGCTGTTGAATTCGATTTGATAGTATTTTATTGAGAATTTTTGCATCCATATTCATCAGGGATATTGGCCTGTAGTTCTTTTTTTTTTTTTTTTTTTTTTTTTTTTTTTTTTTTTTTACTGGGTCTCTGTCTGGTTTAGGAATCAAAGCAATACTGGCTTCATAGAATGAGTCTGGAATTTTTCTTTCCCTTTCTATTTTTTGGAATAGCTTGAGAAGGATAGGTACTATCTCTGCTTTAAATGTCTGATAGAATTCCCCAGGGAAGCCATCTGGTCCTGGACTCTTATTTGTTGGGAGATTTTTGATAACTGATTCAATTTCCTCGCTGGTTATGGGTCTGTTCAAGCTTTCTATTTCCTCCAGTTTGAGTTTTGGAAGTGTGTGGGTGTTTAGGAATTTTTCCATTTCTTCCAGGTTGTCCAGTTTGTTGGCATAGAATTTTTCATAGTATTCCCTAATAACTGCTTGTATTTCTGAGGGATTGGTTCTAATAATTCCATTTTCATTCATGATTTTATCTATTTGGGTCATCTCCCTTTTCTTTTTGAGAAGCCTGGCTAGAGGTTTATCAATTTTGCTTATTTTTTCAAAAAACCAACTCTTGGTTTCATGGATCTGCTCTACAGTTTTTTTAGACTCTATATTGTTTATTTCTGCTCTGATCTTTATTTCTCTTATTCTGCTGGGTTTGGGGTGTCTTTGCTGCTCTGCTTCTAGTTCCTTTAGGTGTGCTGTTAGATTTTGTAGTTGGGATTTTTCTTGTTTCTTGAGATAGGCCTGGATTGCAATGTATTTTCCTCTCAGGACTGCCTTCACTGCATCCCAAAGCATTTGGATTGTTGTATTTTCATTTTCATTTGTTTCCATATATTTTTTAATTTCTTCTCTAATTGCCTGGTTGACCCATTTATTCTTTAGTAGGGTGTTCTTTAACCTCCATGCTTTTGGAGGTTTTCCAGACTTTTTCCTGTGGTTGATTTCAAGCTTCATAGCATTGTGGTCCGAAAGTATGCATGGTATGATCTCAATTCTTGTATACTTACGAAGGGCTGTTTTGTGACCCAGTATGTGATCTATCTTGGAGAATGTTCCATGTGCACTTGAGAAGAAACTATATTCTGTTGCTTTGGGATGCAGAGTTCTAAATATATCTGTCAAGTCCATCTGATCCAATGTATCATTCAGGGCCCTTGTTTCTTTACTGACCATGTGTCTAGATGATCTATCCATAGTTGTAAGTGGGGTATTAAAGTCCCCTGCAATTACCACATTCTTATCAATAAGGTTGCTTATGTTTGTGAGTAATCATTTTATACATTTGGGGGCTCCCGTATTCGGTGCATAGACATTTATAATTGTTAGTTCTTCTTGATGGATAGACCCGGTAATTATTATATAATGCTCTTCTTTATCTCTTGCTACAGCCTTTAAAGTCTAGTTTGTGTGATATAAGTGTGGCTACTCCAGCTTTCTTTTGACTTCTAGTAGCATGATAGATAGTTCTCCATCCCCTCACTTTCAATCTGAAAGTGTCCTCAGGTCTAAAGTGAGTCTCTTGTAGACAGCAAATAGATGGGTCTTGTTTTTTTATCCATTCTGATATCCTATGTCTTTTGGTTGGAGCATTTAGTCCATTTACATTCAGTGTTGTTATAGAAAGATATGGGTTTAGAGTCATTGTGATGTCTGTAGGTTTCATGCTTGTAGCGATGTCTTTGGTACTTTGTCTCACAGGATCCCCCTTAGGATCTCTTGTAGGGCTGGTTTAGTGGTGAATTCCTTCAGTTTTTGTTTGGGAAGACCTTTATCTCTCCTTCTATTCTAAATGACAGATTTGCTGGATAGAGGATTCTCGGCTGCATATTTTTTCTGTTCATCACATTGAAGATTTCCTGCCATTCCATTCTGGCCTGCCAAGTTTCAGTAGACAGATGCGTCACTAGTCTTATTGGTCTCCCTTATATATTAGAGCACGTTTATCCCTAGCTGCTTTCAGAATTTTCTCTTTATCTTTGTATTTTCCCAGTTTCACTATGATATGTTGTGCAGAAGATCAATTCAAGTTATGTCTGAAGGGAGTTCTCTGTGCCTCTTGGATTTCAATGCCTTTTTCCTTCCCCAGATCAGGGAAGTTCTCAGCTATTATTTCTTCAAGTACACCTTCAGCACCTTTCCCTGTCTCTTCCTCCTCTGGAATACTAATTATGCGTATATTATTTCTCTTTAGTGCATCACTTAGTTCTCTAATTTTCCCCTCATACTCCTGGATTTTTTTTTATCTTTTTCTCAGCTTCTTCTTTTTCCATAATTTTATCTTCTAGTTCACCTATTCTCTCCTCTGCCTCTTCAATCTGAGCTGTGGTCATCTCCATTTTATTTTGCAGCTCATTAATAGCATTTTTTAGCTCCTATTCTCTCCTCTGCCTCTTCAATCTGAGCTGTGGTCATCTCCATTTTATTTTGCAGCTCATTAATAGCATTTTTTAGCTCCTCCTGGCTGTTCCTTAGTCCCTTGATCTCTGTAGCAATAGATTCTCTGCTGTCCTTTATACTGTTTCCAAGCCCAGTGATTAATTTTATGACTATTATTCTAAATTCACTTTCTGTTATATTGTTTAAATCGTTTTTGATCAGTTTGTTAGCTGTCATTATTTCCTGGAGGTTTTTTTGAGGGGAATTCTTCCGTTTCGTCATTTTGGATAGTCCCTGGAGTGGTGCGGAACTGCAGGGCACTTCCCCTGTGCTGTCTTGAATAACTTGTGTTGGTGGGCGGGGCCGCAGTCAGACCTGATGTCTGCCCCCAGCCCACCGCTGGGGCCACAGTCAGACTGGTGTGTACCTTCTCTTCCCCTCTCCTAGGGGCGGGATTCACTGTGGGGTGGTGTGGCCCATCTGGGCTACTTGCACACTGCCAGGCTTGTGGTGCTGGGGATCTGGCGTATTAGCTGGGGTGGATTGGCAAGGTGCACCAGGTTGGGAGGGGCAGGCTCAGCTCACTTTTCCTTCGGAGATCTGCTTTGGGAAGGGCCCTGCAGCACCAGGAGGGAGTCAGACCCACCAGAGGGATGGATCCGCAGAAGCACAGCGTTGGGTGTTTGCAAGGTGCAAGCAAGTTCCCTGACAGGAACTGGTTCCCTTTGGGATTTTGGCTGGGGGATGGGCAAGGGAGATGGCACTGGCGAGCGCCTTTGTTCCCAGCCAAGCTGCGCTCTGTTGTCCGGGGCTCAACAACTCTCCTTCTCGGTGTCTTCCAGCCCTCCCGCTCTCCGAGCAGAGCTGTTAACTTATAACCTTCCAGATGTTAAGTCCCGCTCGCTGTCAGAACACACTCCATCCGGCCCCTCCACTTTTGCAAGCCAGATTCGGGGGCTCTGCTTTGCTGGCGGGCTGCCCCTCTGCCCCGGCTCCCTCCCGCCAGTCCGTGCAGCGCGCACTGCCTCTCCACCCTTCCTACCCAATTCTGTGGGCCTCTCGTCTGCACTTGGCTCTGGAGAATCCGTTCTGCTAGTCTTCTGGTGGTTTTCTGGGTTATTTAGGCAGGTGTGGGTGGAATCTAAGTGATCCGCAGGACGCGGTGAGCCCAGCATCCTCCTAAGCCACCATCTTCCGATGTCATATTCTGTTTTTCCAAGAACCATATTTTTATAGCTCAGTGTCTACAGGAGCACATAGCAGGTGCCCCATATGCATCTGTAGAATGGATGTAGTCACTAACCAATTAAGTAATCAGGAACTGATTTCTAAGTGTTCCCACACGGAGTTTAAGGGACATCAACTACTTACTCACACATACGTGAAGGGGAAAGACACTCTTAATACTTTAGCCAAAATGCCTATGGAATAGCCCACATTGTAAACCCACTCTGAAATGTAATGGAAATCAAAAGAAATTGATGGTTTGGTTTATTAATGTTGAATTTTACCAAAGTATAATCATATTTTCTACACAAACATACCTGTGAATACACTTAAAAATGTTTTAAAGCCCTATTTTCGTCCTGTTTTAAATGTGTTGCCAATTCAAAAACCACAGTCACCCTTCCTTAAACAGTGCTAGGAGCTTGCATGTCAAAGTTGCTCTCACAGCCTAAACCAGCTATTATTAGCAGAGAGTGTGATGCTATTTTTTAACATTTTATTAATAATATATTGTGTTTACATAGCAGCTTTGTCCTCAGGCACTCAGAGTTCTGCACATCAGCTCATAAATTCCCTGGAGGCCACTCACCGGATCTGAGTTTCTGTTATTCTGTTATTTTCAGTCTGAGAAGGAAAGAAGTGTGTTTCATAAACACAAGTGGTCAAAATGGGAAAGTCAAGGATTAGGGGCTTGCCCAGTATCACCCAAGGAGTTTGAAGTCCACTCAAATACAACCCAGTCTCCTGACTCCCTCCCAGAGGCCAGACCCAGTCAACCACCTGGCCACTAGAAGGTTCTTGGCATCCATGTCACATCCTCACGACTCCACTACCCTGGGAGAGCAGTGGCCTCCAGGATGCAGGGAAGATTTGGGTCAGGAGCCAACACTATATGGCTGCTTCTTTCTGCAAGTGTATGCTGCTTCCTGCTTTGGGAGGAGGCAGAAGGGGGAGCAATGGTGGGTAACCGCCCCATCAGCACATCCTGGCCTTTACCTGGAGAGGCTGGCCTGGCAAGTAAAGGGCAATGTGTCCATGGGCCTGACAGCACTGGGCAGCCAGGTCACTGGGATGAACACAGATTCCTTCTCCCTCCTGCTCAAACCCCAGAGGTGAAAAACATAATGATTCAGAAAGGGGCAAAGGCATTGTCCCCATCAACATAATCCCCCAAATGAACACATACTGAAGTTGAATTTAACCAGGACCACTGGGTGTCAAAGAGTGGTCTAAAGATCAGCAGCACCAGCATCACCTGGGAACTTGTTAGGACAGCAAATTCTTGAGTCCACCCCAGATCTGCTGAATCAGAAACTCTGGGGACGGCATCCAGTGATCTGTGTTTTAAGCCCTTCTGGTGTTTCTGATGCACAGTCAAGACAGAGTCTGTATTAGTCTTACCCAGGACACATTTAATGTCTGAAAGAAGACGAGTAAAATCTAGAGAAATGATTAAAGCCACTGGACATCTCTTTTTCTTCTGCTAAAGGCGACAAACTGCTCACTGTGCACGGCACTGTAATTCTATGAATAACCTTGCAGTAAGCATTCATTTTCTTGCCTCTGAAATCATAACGGCAAAACCTACTGACAGATACCCTCACATCCAAAAAGATGTCAGGTTGAAAGTCTTGTCCCTTACCAATTGTTGGTTTGAAGGTCTGTGGTTCACATTAATAAAGCATAAGTCTTATACCAATTCTAAGTTATTTTCCATGAGACCCAAACAGCCAAACAGAAGTTTTGTCTAGTCATCCCCTAATTTACAAAAGCCCTAAAACACAGTAGCCCTGGTAATTAATCAGTTCAGTCCACAGCTTAAAGTGTCAATGTTTTATTTATCATCTTTCACCCTGGTGCCCAAAGCATTTGTAATCTGGGCCATCATTCAAATGTGAAGTAATGAAAAATAAAAGACTGTCAAGTGATGAGCATACACACAAGTACTTAGAGAGGCACAATATCTGTGTTATTTTATTCTAGGTCCTCTCTCACTCCATGTATTCTTCCATTTTAAATAAGGCCACAAAGTCCATTTAGAGGCAGGATAAAGGGAAGGAGAAAGTGAGCAATGAATGCTTATCAGCCATTTCTCATTCTCTATAATGGCTATGCCAAACATTTGCCTCAAGATCACCATCTTCCTCTTACCCTTGATTCTCCTAAAACCCTAGACCCCATCTCCTTTCCTACCCACATTCCCATCTCTCTTCTCTACCTTCCATCCATGTGCTGCACTGTGAACAGGTTGTGATGTGAAGGGAAGTGGCTTGGATGAAGAATGTTCCCTCAAACCAGAGCTCTCTAGGCAAATGGTCCTTACCTTCCCCTGGTAAGATCAGCCTCAGCATGTAACCACCAACTCACACATAACCACCTCCCTCAACAAACAACCTTTTGTTCATATCCGTATGAATATACAAGCTGACTAGAACCCACCCAAGTAAAATCTCATTTACACAGGACTTTTTTTTCCTAGCTTCAATGTTAGGGACAAAAGTCAACACAAGGGATTTATAAAACAATTAGATTCTATAGCAACGCAGTCCAAAAGAATTTTCTGTGAACGTGGAGTGTTCTATTCTGCACTAGCCATATGTGTCTATTGAGTGCTTCAAATGTTGCTAGAATAACTGAAGAAATGAAATTTTCATTTCAATTACTTTCTATTAATTACAATTTAAATGGCCACATATGGTTAGTGACTACCACATCAGGTAGTGCATCTCTAAAGGCTGCACTGAAAATACAGAAGTTCGTCAATGTATGTATATATGCATGCTGTCTGTATATATTCTCTTTATATCTATCTATCTATCCATCCATCCATCCATCCATCCATCCTCTATATTTTCTTGATGAAAGGAAGGGAGGAAGGGAGGAAGGCAAGCCCAGAAGCTACTTATCAGGATCAGGTAAATTTATGTGGGCTAGCAGGGTCTGCTGTAGGAAATTTCGCAAAGATGCATCATGCCTTTAGTATCCTCCACAAATGAATGCATCATTTCTCTATCCAGTAAAGCCCTCCAACTCCCCAGGTTTACATGCCAAGTCTCACTCTTGTTCTCATCTAATGTCAGCCAATCGCAGCTATAGCTACTGTTCCACCAGAGGTAACTGCATTTTAGAAGGGGATTTGTACTTCAGTCGTTCACATTTTAAGGTCTACATGCCAAGTCCTGAGGCTAAGGAAAATATCATCTATTCACAGCCACCGGAGAGCACAAATGTAGGAAAATCATCAAAGGAAGTCATTACTTATGAATGTGAAAATGGGCAAGGAACAAAATGAACAAATGGAGTAAGGTGGTGAAATACAACCTGGGGACAGAGTGAGAAGGAAGGATGGCTCTGCAGTGAGACATTTGAGCTGGGTCTAGAAGAATGGACAAGAATCATCAAGCAGGAAAAAATGGAAGGCTAGGGAGGACACTCAATGCAGAGTGGACTTAATGAGCAAAAGTGTGAAGACATAGCACTGTGGTGCCCTGCTTCAGGGAAAAGTGGAGATGCTACACATGAATATGTTCATGCCCCTATTCAGGACAGGTCACATGTTAGGCCACAAAACAAGTCTCAATAAATTAAGGAAAACTGAAATCATATCAAGCATCTTTTCTGGCCAAAATGTTATAAAACTAGAAATCAATTACAAGAAAACAAGTGGAGAAAACCACAAACATAGGAGGCTAAACATGCTACCAAGCAACCAATGGGTCAACAAAGAAATCAAAAGAGAAATTTAAAATACACCCAGAGACAATTGAAAATAGAAACACAATGGTTCAAAATCTTTGGGACACAGCAAAAGCAGTTCTAAGAGGAAAGTTTATAACAATACAGACCTACCCCAAAAAACAAGAAAAGTCTCAAATAAACAATTGAACTTTATACCTAAAGGAACTAGAAAAGCCCAAAGTTAGTAAAAAGAAGGAAATAATAAAGATCATAATGGAAATAAAAGAAATAAAAACTAAAAAAAATAATAAATGAAACTAAGAGCTAGTTATTTGAAAAGATAAAATTGATAAACCTTTAGCCAGATTCATCAAGAAAAAAAGAGGGGCACCTGGGTGGCTCAGTCGGTTAAGCGTCTGACTTCGGCTCAGGTCATGATCTCACAGTTCGTGAGTTCAATCCCCGCGTCGGGCTCTGTGCTGACAGCTCAGAGCCTGGAGCCTGCTTCACATTCTGTGTCTCCCTCTCTCTCTGCCCCTTCCCTGCTCATGTTCTGTCTCTCTCTGTCTCAAAAATAAATAAACATTAAAAAAAAAGAAAAGAAAAGAAAAAAAGAAAGAAGGGGTGCTGGGATGGCTCAGTCAGTTGAGTGTCCAACTTCGGCTCAGGTCATGATCTCGTGGTGTATGAATTTGAGTCTCGTGTCAGGCTCTCTGCTGTCAGCGCAGAGTCCACTTTGGATCCTCTGTCTTCCTGTCTCTGCCCCTACCCCATTCTCACACTGTCTGCCTCAAAAATAAATTTAAAAAAAGGAAGAAAAAAAATAAGATTCAAATAAATAAAATCAGAAATCAAAGAGAACTCAAAATCCAAACTACAGAGATACAAAAGATTATATACAATACTATGAAAAAATATATGCCAATAAATTGGACAACCCAGAAGAAATGGATAAATTCCTAGAAACATACAATCTTGCAAATTAGATTCATGAAGAAATATAAAACATAAACAGATGAATTACTAATAACAAAATTGAATCAGTAATCAAAAATTCCCAACAAACAAAAGTCCAGGACCAGATGGCTTCCTAAGTGAATGCTACCAAACATTTAAAGAAGAGTTAATAGCTTGTACACCTGAAACTAATGTAACACTGTATGTTAACTATACTGAAATTAAAATTAAAAACTTAGTAAAATTTAAAAAAAAATTAGGAACAGAGGCTTTGAAGAAGTAGGGGTGAAAAAAGAAGAGTTAATACTTATCCTTCTCAAACTATTCCAAAAAATAGAAGAGGAAGAAGTGCTTTCAAATTCATTCTACAAGGTCAGCAATGCCCTGATAACAAAACCAGATAAAGACACAATAAATAAATAAATAAATAAATAAATAAATAAATAGTTATAGGTCAATATCTCTGATGAACATACATGCAAAAATCCTCAACAACATATTAGCAAACTGAATTCCACAACGCATTAAAAGGATTATTCACCATGACCAAGTGAGATTTATTCTAGGAATGCAAGTGTGATTCGGTATACACAAATCAATCAGTATGGTATACCACATTAAGAAAGTGAAGGATAAAAATCATATGACTATCTCAATAGATATAGAAAAAGCATTTGACAAGATGCAATATCCATTCATGATAAAAACATTCAATAAAGTGGATTTAGAGGGAATATACCACAACATGATAAAAGCCACATATAACAAACCTACAGCTAACATACTCAATGGTGAAATGCTGAAAGCATTTCCTCTAAGATCAGAAGCAAGACAAGGATGCCCATTCTCACAACTTTTATTCGACATAGTACTAGAAGTCCTATCCATAGCAATCAGACAAGAAATAAAAGGCATCCAAACTGGTAAGAAAAATGAAACTGTCATTATTTGCAGATCACACGATATTATATAAAGAAATCCTAAAAGACTCCACCAAAAAACAAACAAAACCTCTTAGAAATGAGTTCAGTAAAGTTGTAGGATACAAAATTAATAGAGAAATCTGTTGCACTTTTTAAAAACTTTTTTAATGTTTATTTTCTTTAACATTTATTTATTTTTGAGAGACAGAGAGAGACACAGAGTACAAGCATGGGAGGGAGAGAGAGAGAGGGAGACACAGAATCCAAAGCAGGCTCCAAGCTCCAAGCTGTCAGCACAGAGCCCGATGTGGGGCACGAACCCAAGAACCGTGAGATCATAACCCGAGCCAAAGTTCAGTGCTTAACCAACTGAGCCACCCAGGTGTCCCAATGTTTATTTCTGAGAGACAGGCAGATTATGAGCAGGAGCGGGACAGAGAGAGAGGAAGACACAGAATCCGAAGTAGGCTCCAGGCTCTGAGCTACCAGTACAGAGCCCAATGCGGGGCTCAAACCCACAAACCGTGACATCATGACTTGAGCTGAAGTTGGACACTTAACTGATTGAGCCACTCAGGCACCCCAGTTGCATTTCTATACACTAATAATGAGGTGGCAGAAAGAGAAATTAAGAAAAAAAATCCCATTTACAAAAAAGAATAAAATAGCTAGGAATAAATTTAACCAAGGAGGTGAAAGACCTGTATTCTGAGAACCATATGACAATGATGAAAGAAATTAAAACAAGATAAATAAATGGAAAGATATACCATGGTCATGAATCGGAACAATACTATTAAAATGCCCATACTTCCAAAAGCAATCTACAGATTCAATGCAATCCCTATCAAAATGGTGATAGCTTTTTTAAAAGAGTTAGAACACATAATCCTAAAATTTGTATCAAACCACAAACACCTCAAATAGACAAAATAATCTTTAGAAAGAAGAAAAAAGCTGAATGCATCACAATCCCGGATTTCAAAATATACTACAAAGCTGTAGCAATCGAAAGAATATGGTACTGGCACAAAATTAGACACACAGATCAGTGGAAAAGAACAGAAAGCCCAGAAATAAATCTATGTTTATATGGTCAAATTAACCTACAACAAAGGAGGTAAAAATACACAATGGAGAAAAAGAAAGTCTCTTTTGATAGATGGTGTTGGGGAAATTGGATGGCTAAATGAGAAAGAATGAAACTGGACTACTTTCTTACATCATACACAAAAATAAAATAAAAATAAATTAAAGACCTAAATGTAAGACCTGAAACCATAAAACCACTAAATGAAAACACAAGCAGTAAACTCTGGAACATCAGCCTTAGTAATATTTTTCTGGATCTGTTTCCTCAAGCAGGAGAAACAAAACCAAAAATAAGTGGGATTACATCAAACCCAAAAACCTTTTGCACAGTGAGGGAAACCATCAACAAAAGGGGAATCTATTGAATGGGAGAAGATATTTGCAAATGATATATCCAATAAGGGGCTGTTATTCAAAATACACAAAGAACTTACACAACTCTATACCAAAAAAAAAAAACATACTCCAAATAAAAATGGGCAGAGGAACTGAATAGATTCTTTTTCCAAAGAAGACCTATAGATGGCCAACAGACATGTGAAAAGATGCTCAACATCACTAATTATCAGGGAAATGCATATCAAAACCACAGTGAGCTATCACTTCATACTTGTCAGAATGGCTAGTATCAAAAAGACAACAGAAAACAAGAGTTGGTGGGGATATGAAGAAAAAAGAATTCTTGTACATTGTTGGTGATAATGTAAACTGGTGCAGCCACTGTGGAAAACGGTATGGGGGTTCATCAAAAAATTAAAAATAGAGATACCATATGATCCAGCAATTCCACCTCTAGGTATTTACCCAAAGAAAATGGAAATACTAATTTTAAAAGATATATGCACCCCTATGCTTACTTACATTATGCAAGATATGGAATAGAAGCACCTGAATACCTAACAACAACTGAAAGGATAAATAAGATGTGATATTGGGGCGCCTGGGTGGCTCAGTCGGTTGAGCATCCGACTTCAGTTTAGGTCATGATCTCACAGTCCGTGAGTTCGAGCCCTGCGTCGGGCTCTGTACTGACAGCTCAGAGCCTGGAGCCTGTTTCAGATTCTGTGTCTCCCTCTCTCTCTGCCTCTCCCCCGCTCATGCTATGTCTCTCTCTGTCTCAAAAATAAATAAAAACATTAAACAAAAATTTTAAAAAATAAGATGTGATAGATATAGATCTATAGATATACACACATACATATACATACACGCACAGACAGACATACACAGAGAGAGACACACAATGGAGTATTAGTCATAAACAAAAGAATGAAATCAGGGCACCCAGATGGCTCAATGAGTTGAGCCTCCATCTTCAGTTCAGGTCATGATCTTGGTTTGCGGGTTCGAGCTCCACATGAAACTTGTTGCTGACAGAACAGAGCCCGCTTCAGATCCTCTGTTCTCCCTCTCTCTGCCCCTCCCCTGCTCATGCTTTCTCTCTCAAAAATTAAATAAATATTTAAAAAATTTAAAAAGAATGAAATCTTGCAATTTGCAACAACACAGATGGACCTAGAGGGTATAATGCTAAGTGAAATGAATCACTCTAAGGCAAGTAACATATGCTTTCACTTACATGTGGAATCAAAAAACAAAAAAGCAGAAACAGATCCATAAGTACAGAGAACTGGTAGATGCTGTTGAGGGCCAGGGGGAAGGGCATGGATGAAATAGGCAAAGGGGACTAAGAGGTATAAACTTCCCAATACTGTATAAAATAAAAAAGTCACAGGGAATGAAAAATACACCATAGGGAATATAGTCAATAATATTTTAATAACTTTGTGTGGCAACAGATGATAACCACACTTAACCATAGTGAGCATTTTGTAATGTGTATAATTGTCAAATCACTGCATTGTACACCTGAAACTAATAATTGTCTGTCAACTGTACTTTAATTTTTTAAAAATGTTTTGATTTTAAAAAAAGTGAAGATGCTATTCCTAGAGCATTTGCCTAAGGAGAGCAGCCATGCGAGGACCACATGAAAAATGTCCCTCTGTGTCCTGAAAGTCCCCTCAAGATGGCAGATGCAAAATCCATGGCACACACAATGGCTCTTAGATGGTTACATGGACCAGAGTGTCGTATTTAATAGTTATGTATTTCAACATACAGAAGGAAAAAACTTGGTTATCATCCCATGCCTTCAAAGACTCTATTGGGAAAAATTAAGATTATATTTAGACAAATATTCAGTAAATAACAGCATAGGTGGTATGCAGATAGGACAAAGATGATCAAGGTCAAACACACATGTCTGAGTAATGACAGGAAGTCACTGGAGGATTTTAAGCAAGGAAGACCCATGGTGTCTGTCATCAGGGCTTTACAAAGACCCTCTGACTGGGGGTGGGGTTTGACAGGGTTGAAGGGAAACTAAGAGGGGATCAGCTGGGAGACAGTGCTAATGGTCATGAACACAAAGTGATGACTCCCTACCAGGGGGCCAGGACAGCTGAGAGGGATCAACAAGGAAAGACACTAAGGAACCTAAATTGATCAAACTTGGGAACTGACTAGATATGGACAGTGGACACCAGGACAACCTCGATTTTGAGACTGGCTGAAAGAGAAGTGGTGCCCATTGATGAGCAGGCATCGTGAGGCTGGAGTGGGGAGCTGGCAGGGAGTCTAGTTTGGGACTTGCTAAGCTTGAGGAGGAATACCCAGACAGCCAGATGAACTTAGTCAAAGAGGCATCTCTTAAGGCTGGCCTCCCAGGGCCATTTTCCTGGGGCCCCCAGGTCTCACATTGTTGTTTCTGTGGTGTGGAGAGAAGGAAGGAGAGAAAATAAAAAGGGAACAGCCATCCTAAGAGTGGACAAACCCTACCTAACACCTCTACTTCCAATATACACTACAAGGGAAATGCATGTCTAGAGCCAGGACCCAGGCTCTTTGAACCCATCAATACTGATTTGACACCTACTGTGTTCTGATGCAAGGATTCAGCCACAAACAACAAAGTGAATAAACACTTGCTCTCCCAGAGCTTACCCAGGGAGAGTCAGACAATGAGAAGGTAAACAAATGAGCATATGCTGTACAGAAACATAAACAACATAGAGGAGGAGAATGAGGAGAGTATTGATTTTTTTTAAGATTTTATTTTTAAGTAATCCCTACACCCAAGGTGGGGCTCGAACTCGCAATCCTGAGATCAAACATCACCTGCTCTACCCACTCAAGCCAGCCAAGCACCCCAAGAGTGTTCTCTCTGATGATAAGACACTCAGCCGAAGACCTAGAAGATAGGAGAGTAAGCTGTGCAGCTAACTACCTGGGAAGAACACTCTGGGCAGGGGGAACAGAGGGCAAGGGCTTGTGCACAGAAGGGAACTCAGCTTATTCAGTGAAGAGCTAGGAGGCCACCATGGCTGGAACGCAGCATCCGCTCAGGGCCTCAAGGTCATAACCAGAACGTGGGCCTTTACTCCAGGTGGGATGGGAAACCAACAAAGGATTGATCAGAGAAATGATTTCCGTTTAAACAGGGTGGCTACGGCCACTCTGCTGGGAACAGGCCAGTGGAAGCAGGAAGACCAAAGGGAAGGTAACTTCAGTGAACCTCAAAAGAAATGATGCTAGCAGAGGGCAAAAGTGAAGGTGGGGAGGGGCAGTTCCTGTGAGATCCAAGGCACGTTTGCTGATAGTTCACTATTTGCCACCTAGTGAAGAAAGAAGGGGACTGGTGGTTTTTAGAAAGATTTGAAAAGAATTTTCAGGATGAACCTTTGTTTCTCAGGAGAATAAGAATATCCAGAAATCACTACTTAGGCAAACTGGTTATTCGAAGTGAACCATTTAGGAATTTTCAGGAAAAAATTTTTTTCAGTGTCAGCTCAGTTATCTGTATCAATTTCAATTTTGTCTATGCATAGTACATGGTAATAGCCTCTGCAGAGAACAGAGGGGGAAGGAGAGGCTTGCTTTTCCCTTCATACCGTATCATGCTTTTTGTGTTTTTTTAAAACAATGTGCAAGTACCACCTATTAAAATAAAAAAAAAAAAAAACCGCATCAATCTTGAGACTAAGGTTATTTCCTGACGGTCTACCAGATGCCAAAAAGCCTGCCATGTACTAGATACAATGACACAAGAGTCCTTTTCCTCCAAGAGTAGAGAAAGAGGGTATCTAAACCACACAGGAATCTTCTAGGGGCGCCTGGGTGGCTCAGTTGGTTAAGTGTCCAACTTCAGCTCAGGTCATGATCTCACGGTTTGTGAATTCAAGCCCTGCATTGGGTTCTGTGCTGACAGTTCAGAGCCTGGAGCCTGCGTCAGATTCTGTGTCTCCTTCTCTCTCTGACCCTCCCCCACTTGCTCTGTCTCGCTCTCTGTCTCTCAAAAATAAATGTAAAACAAAAAAAATTTAAACCACACAGGAATCTTCTAGAGAAGTTGAGATTGGAGGTGACTTTGAAACAACCCAAAGCAGCTAGGTTGGTAAGCAGGAGTGAAGAGTATATTCCAGGAAAAGGGAAAGTATGTGCAAAGGTGTATTAGAATTCACTTGTTCAGCATGCTTTCATGACAAACCTACTTTGTACCACAGGCACTGCTCTAGGGAGGGAGTCATACAGATACAGGGGGAAGAAGCTTCCAGGCAGAAGGAAGAGCAAGAGTCTGAGGCAGAAGACTGCATGCCATGATGGAAGAACACCAAGGCAGCTGGTGGGCTAAAGAGGAGTGAGGGAGGGGGAAAAGGATGAAAGTGAGGTCAGAGGGTAGGGGTCATGTAAACTCTTAGATCTACTCAAAGGATCTAGGCCTTTATAAAGATAGGAAGCCACTGGAAGCTGTGACTTGGAGATGCTGGGATGTCACATGTTCTAACAGGATCACTGCCGCCTGCCAAAGACAACCAGGGAGGACAGTCAGAATGCTGCCGCAGTGACACAGGCCACAGAGGGGCAACCAATGGGTTCTGGACCAGGAATGCAACATGCAAGGGGTGAGTCACTGGATATCTTCTGATTTCAGATTTTGGTCTGATCAGGGATATATTCTGAGGGTACAGTTGACAAGTTTTGCTGACATGTAGCCTGAAATAAATAAGATTCAATGATTGGAGGTTTGTGACCTTGAAAGATGGCGATACCACTTCCTGAGTTAGGGAAGACCACAAGAGAGGCAGGTTTCTTTGAGGGGTGGCGGGAGAGGGGGATCAGGAGTTCAGTTTGGGACACACTATGTTTGGGATGTCTGCTAGGCAGCCAAGTGGAGGTGCTGAGAAAGCAGATGGAGATAAAAGTTTAGTTTTGGAGAAAAGTTCAACTGGGGACATAAACTGGAGTCAAAAGATTGTATTTATATCCTTGAAAGTGGACACGACCATTTTTTAAGAATCACAGTGCTTGAGTAAGACTGGAGTGAATTCTCCAAAAGGGATCCTGGCCAGGAAGCCAGGCAGAGAGGTAGACAAGGGTCAACAGTGAAGAACATCATATACTAAGCTAAGGTGTATATCTTTCTTATGAAAACCATGCAGAGCCTCTGACCACTTTGAAAATGATGGAGTAAGAGGATTAGAATTGCATTTTCTTTTTTTTTAATGTTTATTTTTGAGATAAAGAGACACAGTGTGTGAGCAGGGGAGGGGCAGAGAGAGAGGGAGACACAGAATCTGAAGCAGGATCCAGGCTCTGAGCTGTCAGCACACAGCCCGATGCGGAGCTGGAACTCATGAACTGTGAGATCATGACCTGAGCCAAAGTCAGAGGCTTAACCAACTGAGCCACCCAGGTGCCCCTAGATTTGCATTTTCAACAGCTGATGTGGGCAGCACCTCTTAGGAACATCTGCTGGGGCTTCTCTGCTCCACATCCATTCCCCTTTCAGTGGTAGCAGGCCTCAATCCTCCTCATCATCCCCACTGTTCTCAAAGGGGGAACTGATAGCCACTACAGCCTGCCTTGAACCAAGCCACCCAACCCAAGCTTGGCCTGATCAGATATTCTTCCATGGACTCTGAATCCATGATAAATGATAACAAGGAAGGGAAAACAGAGATGCTTCATCCCACTGTAGGGATGACCAGAAGGTCAAGCTCAGCTGGGACTCAACCAGAGGGGTTAACCAATGTCTCTCCAGGTAGTCAGGCTTCCTACAGAATGGCCAACTCCCCCAAAGCAAGTGTTCCTTGGGAATCAGGTAGAAGCTGCCAGGCCTTCCTTGGAAGTCATGCAGCATCGTTCCAGGGTGTTCCGTGGGTTACAAGTGAGTCACAGACCCGCTGAAATTAAAGGGAAGAGAGAGAGATACCACCTGTTGATGGGAAAATGACAAGGGAATATTGGGAAGGCGACATACTAGGTTAGTAAATCCTTTGCTTCTGGAGACTTCCTTGCACTAGGACAAAGGTAGTTCATGCTGAGAGCCAGGTTCTGCATGGCAGTGGACAAGAGGATGAATGCATGTCAGAAGAAACTGGGGAGGTCAGTTCCCAGGAGGCCTGTGGCAGATTGCATCACTGTTCATAACAACTTGATCCTCCACATTCCTTCTCTTGCCACGTGCTTCTCAGCAACTCTGTGCAGGGGAATTGTGCATCCCACCCACTGTCAGTCTTGGACGGGGGACTTGCGTTGGCCAATCGAATGTGAGTAGGGATGCCATACACCACACCTGAGCAGAAGCTCTGCATGGCTGGTTTGGCCTTACTTCTGTCCTGTGAAATAAGCACAGAAATCCTCCAAGAAGAGTTATTTCCCCAGCCCAAGACTTGAAATACAAACTCCATTCGTATGAACGTGGCTATATCATCAAACTTTGGCTTAAGTGGGAAATGACGGAGAAATTCATGAGTGTGGTTTAAGTAAGGCACTGAGATCTGGAAGTTGTATGTTACCGCAGCAAAACTGACAGATAGGAGGTTCCTGGAAGAGAAAAGTCTTACGGTGGTAGCAGCAGCAGCAGCAGCAAAAAGCTATCTCAAAAAAGGAGCCCCTGGACCGGAGCACATGGCTGCCAGTTAAAAGCCGTTAGAGAACACCTGTCCGATGGCAGCTTTGTTTCTGCAGGCAGGAGTCCACTCAAGGTTTAGTCCACCCTGAAAAGCAGGCAATCCCATTGTCACAGATATGTACAAAAACCACTCCTTGAATGAGTATTTTTACTGAATCAAAAAAATATAAACAAGAACAGAAGCCTCCTTATGACCCCTGGACCACCCAGGAGGCACCAGGCACCAACCCTCCTGTCCTGTCTCTCTGGGACCTGAAAAGCTCTGCACCTTCAGGACACATGCTTATCAGCAGGATTTGGTTAATTGAATCTTTTCTTTCTCTTCATCCCTAAAAAATACTCTTATCATTTGCTCAGTAACATATTCTCCAGTGTTCCTAGCCTACTTGATCGTGGTATTTAAAGTAATTGGGTTAAACTGTACACTCCCTTTGATCCACTCCTGGGAATCTATCCCTAAAGAAAAAGCTTTTTGGAGAAGAATGTTCATAGCAGCATTATTTACGTTGAAAAGTGGAGAAGTTAAATGTGCCACAAAAGGAATATTGAAGTTACTGTGATACACTAATTCAGGAGACCATTAAGTGCTATTTAAGAGTGCTTTTGACGATAACAAAGTGTCCAAATGATAAAATATTAACTGAAAAGTCAGGATATAAAATTTCATATATACAAATTAGAAATATATAATACAGAGGCGCCTGGATGACTCAGTCAGTTGAGTGTCCAACATCAGCTCAGGTCATGATCTCGCAGTTCGTGGGTTCAAGCCCCGTATCGGGCTCTGTGCTGACACAGCTCAGAGCCTGGATCCTGCTTCGGAGTCTGTGTTTCCCTCTCTCTCTGCTCCTCCCCTGTTCACACTCTGTCTCTCTCAAAAATAAACATTAAAAAAATTTTTTTAAATACATAATACAAATAAGTCTAACCTAAACTAGGGGAAAATTTTTGGCAGAAAATATACTAAAAAGTAACAAAGAGGGAGAAGATAGACTTCTTTCTCTTTTACTTTTCTGTATGTCCTACTTTTATAATGCAAAGAAAGTTTCTAAAAATGCCTTCTCCAGCAACCTCACTTTTAACATTTCCTTTTATCATATCCTCATAAGACATCAAATGCTGCTCACTATCAAGTTTCAAACTTGGTGCAAATTTATCAGGTTTTAACGGAGCATCTCCTGCGTGTCCTGCACAGTACAGGGGCACAGGTGGAAGCTGTGCTCTTGGGTCAGTTACAGCACAGTTGTGGGGACAGTATAGTAAGCTTCTATTCAAGCTCAACTGTTCATGTTTCCTCTTCCAAGACATGGAATTTTTCAATTATAAGTAAAAAAGGAATGATAAAATAACAAAAACAAAAAACACTACTTTCCTCCGAAAATTGTGAACGTAAGTAAGATGATGAATAAAATGCCACATGTCAGTAAGATAATATTGAACATTGGTAATATGTAGGTAAAGAAAACATTTCTAATTTAATCCTATAGCATTTTCTTCCAGTCCTGGGACTTCTAGTAAAACCTATCACTTAGCATGCCCTATCCGAAAGAGAATCTTAGGACCAAGTGCTATGGATATGAATTCCTCGAGGCAGACATGCCCTGGCATGTGGGCAAGAGTCTGTGACTTCCAGAGAACTTTCACAGACTTGTGGACTTCTCATCAGTGATGCTTCTGACAAGTTAGGCCAAGAGAAGGGCAAGAGCGGAGAAAGAGAGAAGGGCAAGAGCGGAGAAAGAGAGAAGGGCAAGAGCGGAGAAAGGCCTCAGTAAAGTCTGGGCCTGACCAGGATTTTAAGGCTAGTCAACAGCTGAATTGGACTCAAACCCAACTGTGAGCCTTGAAACATAGATAAGTTGGAATTTTCTTTATCTGTCAATTTGAACACACAAATTGTTGCACAGAGTTTATGTCCAAACTGTTGGATTGCTGGACTCACTGAGTTGGGGTGGGGCTCAGGAGTTCTGAGTTCTAGATCTATCACTGCCTTTAATTTAGGGAAGAATAAGAAAATAGTCCAACTTCTCTAGACCTCGGTCTCCTCCTTTGAAAATGAGCAACTTTGACTTCATCATCAAGGTCCTGACACTCTCAAATTCTAGTCTAAATGCAGCAATGGGAATTCTGGCTCACTAAAGATTTTTATTTTAAATCAATAGGTTTGAGGCACAGATTTATTTCCATAACCAAAATATAAGTGAACAGTAGGTATCATTTACCTACTGGCAAGCTAGAAGAAAAAAAAATACAAGTTTCACACTGAGCAATGTGTGAATTATGGGCTTCCTTTAATATATTACTACAGAGCTGTCAGATGGCAAAAAAGATCCACCATGTTTTTGGCTGAATCTTGCTTATTTCTGCAACTTTCTTGTGACCTATACGCTCTACTATTTTGAAGGGCTGACATTTCTCAGAGTAAGAGAGAAAAAATAGATAATACAAAAAGAGAGTATTTTAAAAGAAAATGTTATTCATCCACTGAGTTGGGAAACTGGTTTTCTAAACAGAAAAATGATTTTAAATTGTTTGAATATCAATATACTCTACCCTCACTCTATGATAACTTAGGAAAAGCACAGGAATGATTAATCCTAAAGCCTTTGCCTCAAGGAGCTAGTTCCTAAAAATTCTGGAACTTTAAGCTACATTGCTATCTCTTACTGGATTCGTAAAAGGCTAAGTCTTCTCTTTAATACACAGAACTGAGTTTACATAGGCCATTGATTTGGTCCCTAAATCAGTAACACAAGCTAAAATCACCACCCATCACACCATCTTAAGAGATAAACGTTAGTGTTTACACATCCATTATCATTCTGCCTATCTTAGGACTGCAGGAATTAAGGAATTTAAACATAACCTGCCATAGTGCTAAATAAATACAAAGACATGTCAAAGTAAACTTGGGGCCAGATATTTTTACCCCCTGGGGATCACCTGAAATATCACAAGGGGCTGGGAGGTATAGCAGATGGTTTTGAAGTCACACAACATCCCCTGGGCCAGTTCAGACTGCAATTGTCAACCCAGTGGGTGACTCCATGCTCTGCAACAGAGTCCCAGCCCAGGATGCCATGAGGTATACTTCTCAGAGGCTGGTGGCATTAAGCCCCCACTACAGAAGCCACCACAATAGCACATCTTCAGTCTTTGTCTCTCTTCCTGTCTATTTCCCTCTCCTCTCTCCTCCCTTCCCTCTCCTGGGATCCTGCTTCCTGGGATCACTCTCAGAATCACTGCCCCATAAACTACTTGCAGCCAGGTCCTTGGAAAGAATTTGAAAGACAGGGATGCCTGGGTGGCTCAGTCAGTTGAACATCTGACTCTTGATTTCAGCTCAAGTCATGATCCCAGGTTCAAAGGATCAAGCCCTGCTTTGGGCTCTGCACTGAGCATGGAGCCGGCTTAAGATTCTCTCTCACTCCCCTTCTGCCCCTCTCCCCCAATCACACTCTTAAAAAAAAAAAGACCATGAAGGACAAACTCAGAGTCTGACCGTCAACATCCACATGAGCAAACCAAATGTGGATCCAGGACAGCAGCTTCAACATTCTCCTGTTTTTGCAGATTAAATCTGTTCACGGCTCTCAGAACTGGGTCATTCACCCAGACTCAAGTCTCCAACCAATTGGGCACAACTGTTATAGGAATTTATAATTCCCTGTTATCTTACAAGAAACTCACAGATCTAAGAGCAAGGCAAATAAATGGGATTAGAGAGCCAATAGAAGTGAGACTTTCAGGGGCGCCTGGGTGGCTCAGTCGGTTAAGTGACCAACTTCAGCTCAGGTCCTGATCTCGCAGTTTGTGAGTTCGAGCACCGCGGCAGGCTCTGTGCTGACAGCTCAGAGCCTGGAGCCTATTTCAGATTCTGTGTCTCCCTCTCTCTCTACCCCTCCCCTACTCACGCTCTGTCTCTGTCTCTCAATAATAAACGTTAAAAAAAAATTTTAAAAAAAGTGAGACTTTCACCCTTCAAATCATTACAAGGGGCAAGGAGGCAGAAAGAGATATGGGCTTCCTGTGGCCAGATGAACACTGAGAGTCTGGCCCCCAGTCCTCCTGATGGCTGGCACTGTCCAGAATGGCAGGGAGGGCCTGAGGGCTCTGTCATCTGGAAAAGCTCAGAGAGTCAGAAAAGGAAACTGATGTGAGCAATCTCTAAAACACATGAATATCCACTGTGATGGGCGACTACAGGGAGAGGCGGGTATGCATAACTACATAACTATATGCCAAATGCATTCAGGGCCACATTTTTAACACAAAGTAGAGGCAAAGACAGGTCACATGACCAGTCCACCATCGACATACTCATCTGAAAACCAAACTCTTATGCCAACAGGCAGGGTGGGGGGGGGGCAGGGGGAATGCAGAATGACAGAGGGAAGAAACCTTGTTATAATTTATCTAACTGTACACACTACCACCTTAGAGAAGAAGGGAGGAAGGAATCATTTTAATAAGACAACCTGTCACTCTGTAGTTAACACAGCCATACGTTCCCCCCAAAAAAGAACTAGGTCAACGTCCTAAAAATGACTGAATTGTCAATTCGTTAATTAAGGATGTGGACACCTCCCATCAGGAATTATCATACACAATTTCTGTGACATCCATTGTAATGCCCTGATTATTGGCAGCAACCATGAAAGCTCAGCTGAGCCATCCGTCTGAGGCAGCAGAGCAGTGCTCAAAGTGCGGGCTCCAGAACTGGTGTCTGGCCACACTGCAGTGTCAGCACTTAGTGGCAATCTAGACCTTAGGAGAGCTTATTTAACTTCTCTTTCTGCCACTCTCTTGTTGTCTGTGTAATGGGATGGTGGTAGGAATGTTGTGAGTTAATTCATGAATAGAGCTTATTTAGCACAGTGCCTGACACAGGGTTTAAGGAATAATAAAGGAGCTATTTGGATCATGCACAGGATGTAAGTGATCCAAACACCAACTCCTCTCATGTTCCTGGCCCATACTCCCATGTATCTGTGATAGAGGGCCCACAGCTCACCCTCTGAAGTCCAAAATGCCTCTTCCTCAACAACCTCACTTTCCCATTACTCACCCCGTGGGCCAGTAGGGCAGATAGTAAACTTACATGCAGAAGACATCTGTAACAAGCACGTCTACCCAGAGCCCCTGGCAAAAGGACCATGACAGGAAGCCTCTGGTCCCCAACTGACTGCTCATCAGAATCAGCTGTGGGCCCTTTAAAAATTCAGACTACTGGACTCCACCTTGATATTTCTGACACTATAGTCTGTAGTAGGGCCTAGGCAGGCATTGTTATTTTTCATTTTTTTGTGTTTGTTTATTTATTTTAATATTTATTTAATTTTGAGAAAGAGAGACAGAATATGAGCAGGGGAAGGGCAGAGAAAGAGGGAAACACAGAATCTGAAGCAGGTTCCAGGTTCTGAGCTGCCAGCACAGAGCCCACGGGGCTCGAACTCATGAAACACAAGTTCATGACCTGAGCCGAAGTTGGACACTTAACGAACTGAGCCACCCAGGCGCCCTGCTTGTGTTTATTTTTTACAAAGCTCTCCAGGTATTTTATGAAGCAAGAGGCCAGAGAACTTTTGTTCTAAGGCATCAGCAAGTTAGTGGTTCTCAACCAGAGTGATTCTGTTCCCCAGTGGATAAGAGGACATCAGCAATGTTCGGAAACATTTTCTACTGAATTAAGTTGGGGCAGGGGTGCTACTGGCATCTAGTGGCTAGAGCCCAGGGATGCTGATAAGCATCCTAATATACACAGGATAGCCCCACACAACAAAGAATTATCTGGTCCAAAATGTTAATCATGCCAACCATGCCCATGACATGCCAGCATATGAATCCTATTCTACGCCCTTTTTAGAGTGTAGGATCCTTTTGGGGGTGTCCAGAGAATGGACACCAGGTTCCCCATTTCATCAATGGGGGCCAACTCACAGAGCCATGAGAACCAAATTGGGTAACACATGTTGGACTGGTGAAGAATAGTTTTGAAAGAGCACTGATGAGTTCACACAAAACCACCATAACCTCTGTGCACAACGGGTAAACATAAACTTCATGTAGGAAGAGCTCACCGGTAATTCCAACACTGGAGACATGTCAGATGACAGAGCTGTTCCTTTAGACCAGTGAGTTCCAGCCCTGCATGATGAAGAACACCTACTAAGTGGCGGGCACTGGGGAGAGGCTCTGTCTACACTACCCCATTCACTCCTCACAACTGTCCCTTAAGACAGATATTATCAACCGCCTGGAGCAGTTGAGGAAACCAAGGTTCAAAGGATTTAAGGAGCATGTTTAAGCCTGCCAAGCTGGGCTGTGGACCTCCTCCATATGTATCACTAGAAGCCCATACCATGGCCACCTAGCATCCTACAGTCACCAAGCAGTGTGCTTGTCATCTTGCTCCACATCTCTGTTTCTCCAAAGCATGATCTGAAGCACATATTATACCTTGCACACCATGGCCCCACCCTGGATCTGTGGAAGAGAGAAAAATTTCTGAGAACCAGACACTGTCCTTTGATAGGCTTTGTTTGAGCATCTTACTGGGGCCCAACACCCAAATCCCCTGAAGACAAAACAAAACAAAACAAAACAAAAAAAGATGTTGGCTCAAATGATCAGAGAGAAGAAAATATCTGAATTTGCACCCCTTTATTTGGGGAAGCTAGCTCCAACGAAAAGAAAAGAGTGTCACCACGCAGGTTGGTCTCTTAAACTATTCTGGCACTAACAGTGTCTGAAGGGCCAGCATGTTGGGGCTTTGTGGATCCATGGATTGGATAATTTGCCCCCCAAAAGTCTTACAGTGGGGGTGCATTTATAAATAATCCACTGTGCCTGTGTGGGGCCTCAGATCTAACAAAGACTTTATCAACTGTGACTGTTATTTTGCCAACAACAGAAGCAGTATTGTAGGGACAGGTTGCCAGCCACATGAGACGAATGATTATGGGAACAATAAAAAGGAGAGTCATTTATTATTCCCACCATAATATTCTACTGGCTTATCTAAGGCTCATTACAATTTGCCCTACTGCTATAAGTACCCTATTTTGCTCTAATTTCTCTGCCCAATAATTTTGAATTAAAGTAACCTGCCATTGCTTTTTTTAAACAAAGGGGAATGAAAGATCAGATTCCATACATGTTGAAAGAGAAATGCCATGTGGCTCTGAGCAGCCCTTGTGATGCCCATTGCCTTCCTAATTACCAGCCCATTGGCTTCCTGACAGATGGAAAAGAATGACACTGCCCCTCACAGAGCTTATATAATGAGGCCCTGGGTAATCACAACTCAACATTCAATCTCCCCATTAATGCCAGAGGTGGTTCAGCCAAATTAGAGAATTAGGGTCTGTGGATAAAGACTGACACATGTGTACACAGTAATTTTATTAACCATTAACATGCTTTGTGTAAAAAGGTTTCCAGCTCAAAATCATGAAAGACATCAGCAATTTGCACCCTTCACTGACTTAATAGCTTGTCGGTGGGTGTGGAGGTGGGGGCTGGATTGTGTGCACTGTCACTGAACTGCTACATCACAGAATAAAAACATCACCAGTCAGTCAATTAAGAGAATTATTCATGGACTTGTTAAAAGGTCACATGCCAAAAACTTCATTTAACAGAAAGGAGATGAGGTGTGGCATTCAATTTTTTTTTTAACTCAGAGATCACTGCAATGGGGACAAGCAAAATCTCACTTAGAAATAAAGCTATCACTAATGTCTTTCAAAACCCATTATTCAGAAAACTCCTAGGGCACTTCTGTGCCCCATCTCAAACCTTCCAACTTCCCAGGCATCTACTATTTCATCACTATCCTGCCACCTTCCTCTGCCTTAGGCAAAGGACCAGATATGTAACTCATCTTGGTTTGAATTACTCCAGTCTCTTCCAGGCACTTAGGATCAGTATGAATAAGTAGTTCTTCCCATGATCAAAGGAATAAAACTTCCATTAAAAGAGAAATGTGAAGAAGTGGGGAAGGACTCTTGAGTCCAGCCTCAAGAAGTCATGTACCTCCATTGATTTTCACCCAGGGGAGATATCTATCCCACCATCACCCCCAGGAGACATTTGGCACTGTCTGGAGACATACTTGGTTGTCACAAGCAGGTGGAAGGTCCAAGTAGTATCTAGTGAGTAGAGGCCAGTGATGCATAGGACATCTCTACAGCAAATAATTATCCAGCTCAACATGTCAATAGAGCTGAGGTTGACACATGCTGTTCTACTCCAGTATTTTAGAGCTTCATAACCCAGTGTGACTCACAGACCAAAAATATTGACATCACTTGGGAGCTCATTAGACTCTCAAGTCCTTATCCAGATCCCCTGAACCAGAATCTGCATTTCAACCTCCCAGAGTGATATGTAAGTACATTAAAATTTGATACACACTCAGAACAATGGTTCTCCAAGTTGCCTGCTCACTGGAATTACCGGGATAGCCTGATAAGCATCAAGCATTTTAAAAACTCCTCAGATGATTCTAATGTGTAGCAAATGTAAGAATCATGGTCTTCAAAAAATTAAGTTACTGCTACTCAAAGTGTGGTCCCTGGACAAGCAACACCAGCACCACCTGGTAACTAGTTAGAAATGCAAATTCTTGGCTTTATTCCATCCCTCCTGATCAGACACTCTGGGGTGGGGCCAACAGTGTGTGCTCTGACAAGTCCTCATGGGATTCTGGGGCCCTGAGTCTGAGCAGCACTGCAGCAAATAATATGTTCCCAGGCACCTAGCAGTTACTGATCATTTTGAATTATATCACTGTGTTCTTCCACTCATCATAAAATCAGTCACTGAGGAGCATTATGAGGGCTTTAGTTTCCTTTGTTGTGACCCCGTAAATATTGTATGAAGGTGTGCCCAATAGAACATATGGTGTGTTTTTCAGACTGACCTCTGGGTTAAAGGTGCAAGTGTACACAGTTTGGAACCACTCAAAGGAGCTTTGACCTCTAAGCCTATATTTAGAGACTCACTGAAACCAAATTTGCCCCCTACTCCTGCCCAACATACCAGAAAGGAAGATGGGCACCACATGCAAAACACTACAGAGAGCCTGTCCTAGCACCTGTTTGGACTTCATGGGGCATCTCTTCCAATCAGCCTTCCAGACCAGGAGACCAGGTGTGGAATCCAGAAAAGCTTTCCGGAGGGGGGTGTCTTCTCAGGGCACTAAGGTTAAAGTAAGTGGAGTGAAGAGCCAACAGGAAGGAGAACTTCAGGAGAAGAAGATAGGAATGCCACAGGCCTGCATATAGCACAACAAATTCATCTGCCAGGCTATAGAAAAGGATTTCTGAAGAGAGAAAGCTGGAGAAATGGTTTGGACCAGGTCGGGATATCCCCTGGGTGTGACTGCCTCTGGTGCCAACCACAGGCCTGGGCATAAACCTTTCATAGCTGTTTCAAAGCTAGATGTGCTCGGCCTACAACTGGTCAAAAACCATGGCTACTTTCACTCTTCACATTTAACACTATCTTTTCTGATGCCAGTAGGGAGAAAGAAAGGCATTTTTCTGTGGTTTAATCAAAGAAAAAGGGACACTTCAGGGATCATTTAGCCTAACGATAGAATTTCATAAAACCACCAACTTTGTAAAAGATTTTAAGTAAATTATCCATGTCAACCATCTCTCAGAGAGAAGCTTTATTAAGATCTACTGTACGACTATGTTAGACAAATCGACTGCCTGACATCAGCCTTTATGCAGTTAATAAAATTGCTGTACCTAAAACCAGAGCTAACATTACTTTGGACATGGCAGTGAAAACACTCCAGCAATGCAGTGGGCTAATAGGTCCTTTAGGAAATCAATTCCAAACGTTACTGTTTCTAAAACTCTATGTCTGGCTTTGTCCTAATTGGGCCATTATAATTTATTTTAAGAAGGACATGGTTAAGACTCATCTTCCATGCCTTGTCTTTTACCAACCCCAATCAAATTTTCACTGGGAAAGCCAATAATAAAAGCTTATATAAAATATCACTATGAGACAGCAAGGTGCAGTGGGTATACTGGTAGACACTGACGAAATCTCCCATCATCCATGGCCTAAGCCCTGACCCCTGAACCACGTTACATCCTATAAAAATCCTCACCTGAAAACAAAGCAGTGGCGAATAACTAGTTTTCTAGCAAGCAACTAACTCCAGTAAGTCTATCTCCTGTGCTCCTCACCTCCTTTCCAATCATAGACTATTTTTCAGACATGACTACAGATCTTCCTTGACTTATGATGGGGTATGTCCTGTTAACCCATTATAAGTCAAAAATATCTTAAGTGGAAAATGCATTTAATACATCTAACCTACCGAACATCATAGCCTACTTTAAGAATGCTGACAACACTTACATTAGCCTACGTCAGGGCAAAAACATCTAATGTAAAGCCCATTTTATAGTAAAGTGTTGACTATCTCATGTAGCTTACTGAATGCTGTACATGTAACTTACTGAATAATGTACTGAATGTGAAAATCAGAATGGCTCTAAGAGTACAGGGTGGTTTTGACTATATTGGGTGCTTGTTCTCATGATTATGTGGCTGACTGGAAGCTGCCACTGCCCAGCATCATGAGAGAGCACTATAGTGCACATCACTAGCCCTAGAAAAGGTCCAAATACACAATTCAAAGTATGGTTTCTATTCAGTGAGTACTGCTTCCCCACCATTATAAAGTCAAAAAGATCCTAAGTCAGCCACTATCTTTATTGGCCATAACTAGGAAAAATCTCACCTTCTTGGTAATTAATTCTTCATCACTTCACCTCTGTTCCTTCATTCTCACTTCCCCTGGTTCCTCACTAGGCCTTCCTGTTCCTGCTCTTCCAGTGTCCTGGGCAAGGTCACCACTGTTACCTCTCCTAACCTCGGGACTCATTCTGGTCCCAGTTGAAACCAAGAACACCAGCTTGAAAAATGTCAAGACTGAAAGAAAGGATGCTCAGAAATAAATCATCACGACAGTGGGGGAAACTTGGATTAAGTGAGATTTAAGAAAATACTCAGTCAACTTAGAGTCACAATCAAAAGAATAGTATAAAAGTCTATGTTAGACATAGGTCCAAAATAGGCTGAGCTTTGAAAAACATCTTTTTGATATTTAAGGCAAAAGCAGGAAATCTTTTCAAGTGCCATTCAGAGCAAAATTCTCAGGTAGGCTGCAACTCAAGACAAATGGTCCGTGTTAGAAGACAAAGAAAAGCCAAAAAAGTACCACTTCCTCTTCATTTCTTCCTCCTGGCCTTCCAACCAGTCAAGGAACAGAAAATAAAACTGCTGAAGAGGACACAGAAGTGCAACAGGACAGACTTGTGTAGAAGCCCCTGGTCTCTAACAAGATCCAGGTCCCAAAACCCATTAACCCAAATACAAAAGATCATTCAGTGTTATTGTAGAGAATCTGTCAGGAGTCTTTGAAAAGGAATCAGCGCAAGGAAGAAACAATTCTTCAAGTCTAGAAATAGGTTTCCATATTTTTAAGTAGATCTTAGAAATTAAAGATTAATAAGAACTTGACTTCAAACACTTAGATGACTAATTCAGCAGATTTATTAGATTTATTACAAACATTCCAAAATGAAAAGATTTCATCCAACTAACCAAGGTTCACCAAGAATAAATCACACTGGCCTAACTTAGTTTCCTTTATAGATGGCTTTACTACCCTAATAAACCAGGATATTGCCTTGGCTTGTACACTTTGATTTTATGAAGCCATCTGTCAAAAGTTTGTTATAACATTCTCATGAACAAGACAGAGAAATGAGGGTACAGTTAGGTGAACTAAACTCCTAATTTAATACAACATTTCCAGAAATTTTGATTAGTTACAATCAATTTGGAGGCCTCTAGTGTCATTTAAAAAAAATTATTTTAAAAAGTAAACAGAGTTGTAATGGACATCACTTTGCCTCTTCAAACAAATTTTTAATGAAAGTAGCCACTTATTAGATGGAATATAAATTGCCATAAACTTCTCAGAGAATAATTTAATAATATGGATCACAACTCTGACTAGCAATCCCATCTCAATGAATTTTCTTCCTAAAAAGTAATCAGACACATGCAAGAATGTACAAGGCTCTTCCTTACTGTATTATAATGAAGAAAAACAAGTATTTAACGAAAGGAGAATGGTTAATAATGGCGCATCCAGAAGATGCAACATTAAGAAACACTTAAAGTGAAGTCTATTAAGATTCTTTATGACAGAGATGCTCATACTCTAGAAAGTTAAGTGAGGAAAATGTAGGATGCACAACACTTAATATTAATATTAACTCAATTTTGTAAAAATGCACTTAAACCTGTGATATGCATTAAAGAGATGGAAAGATTTTTTTTATTTTTGTTTTTTCTCCTTTTTATTTTATTTTATATTTTTATATTAAATATAATTTATTGTCAAATTGGTTTCCATACAACACCCACTGCTCATCCCAACAGGTGCCCTCCTCAATGCCAAAATGGAAAGAGAATTAACCACTGTCTCTGGCTAGTGGGATGAGAGGTGATTCTGATTTGTACACTTTGAGATTTTCCAATTTTAAAATAATGAATAAAGGGGCACCTGAGTAGCTCATTCAATTAAGCATCTGATTTCAGCTCAGGTCATGATCTCACGGTTCATAAGTTCAAGCCCCATGTCTGGCTCTGTCTGACAGCTCACAGCCTGGAGTCTGCTTCAGATTCTGTGTCTCCCTCTCTCTCTGCTGCTCCACTGCTCACACTCTGTCTCTCTCTTCTCAAAAATAAACATTAAAAAAAATTTTAGGGGCACCTGGGTGACCCAGTCAGTTGAGTGTCCGACTTCGGCTCAGGTCATGATCTCACGGTTCATGGGTTCAAGCCCCACGTCGGGCTCTGTGCTGACAGCTCAGGGCCTGGAGCCTGCTTCGGATTCTGTGTCTCCCTCTTTCTCTTCTCCTCCCCTGCTCATGCTCTGTCTCTTTCTCAAAAATAAATAAAGATTAAAAAAAAAATAAAAAAAATTTAAATAATGAATATGCATTAATGTAAAATCATTAACTGTTATTCAGATTTTTTTTTTCCTACTTGGTTTTCAAAAATCATAAAAAAGAAAGTTTCGGGTTTCCAAGTGAGGGCTGATGGGCCAGCACTCAGGTTGTAACAGCAATGCAACAGGGAGGGTTTCTTTTTCTTTTTTTTTTTAAGTTCATTTGTTTATTTTGAGACAAAAAGACAGCATGAGCCATGGAGGGGAAGAGAGACAATCCCAAGCAGGCTCCTCACTGTCGGTGTGGAGCCCAATGTGGGGCTCAAACTCATGAAATATGAGATCGTGACCTGAGCCTAAGTCAAGAATCAGATACTTAATGGACTAAACCACCAAGGTGCCCCAACAGGGAGAGTTTCTACACAGGGCAAGGGAAACAGAGCACCTGAGGGCCCCAACGCCACATCCAATTTAGAGACTAGACCAGGCCTTCACAGGAAAATTATAATCATGCAGGTTAGGAAGCCCCATATCCTCATTTGAGTCCGAAACCAAAAGTAAGAAATATGTAGGGGGCTGAAGGAGGGGCAGTCTCCTCCTTTCAAGTTCATCCTACAAAAGTTCCCATTTCTTTAGATGCCCAAGGAATAACTTCACCATGGACACCCTATGACTTTACTCTTTAAAGAGGCAGTTAGGAGGAAAAAAATGGAGTTCCCAACATGTAATGGGTCCAGTGAAATGCCCCAAAAAGTCTTCCTCAATAAATCTACACAAATCATTCTTATGCATTCAGAAAAAAGCCCTGAATTACTAGTTTAAGGCTTTTAACTCAATAACATATGCCGTCTTTGGAACAAAATCTAATAACCTGGGCCCCCCACTGGGATGGGAGGGGAATGGAATAAATCAAAGTAATTATTTCTGGAAAGTAGCTAATGTGCAAATAGATTTTCTCTCACAATAAAATTTTCCCAACACACACACACTTCCTCTGAAATGAGTCAATCAAATATTATAAAGCTTAAAGTGCAAAAAGAAACTGATTTACATTCTTTTCTATATTTCCTTAACTATGCCTTGATTCTTTCCAGCCTGAACTCCAACTTTTATCAGCTTCTATCATAATCTGGTTTTGATGCAGAAGAGGGAGTAAGGAGGTTTACATTTATTCTGCTTTGCCATCAAAATTCCTCTTTTAAAACGGGGGATACATATGTTGGCTTATATGCTAAACCTATCCCCAAATAGTATCTCTTGGAGGTGCCTACCTCCCCTGCCCTGGAACAGGTAGAAAGAAGCAGCGGACAGAGATTGACCACAGTATGGTGAGGTAGACCTGAACCTCAGGTCCAAACAACACACAGCTAGTCTCAAGCACTGTGCAATTCCTCCCCAAACCTTTCAATAAGGCCAGACTTCTTGGACTGCCACAGAGATCAGGCGCAACAACACAGGCAGAAAATAACTCTCAAGTCATTTCTTTCTCCCAAACCTTTCATCAGACAAACCCTTCTCCCACAGCTCCTTTGCTTTTAATAAGATATGATATTTGCAAAGCATCAATTCAATAATAAGGAAATGTGTATTTGGTCCTGACCATGCTTGCCACTGCCTCCAACAATCACGTTGCTGGAAACACAGAGTCGCAGGTTAATTATGCAAAGGGCAGACCCAGCTTTGCATAGCCTATTGTTTGTAAGCCTGTCCCGGGCTTTAGTTACTCATGATATTCGGGAAAGCAATCTCATACAGACCTGCAGCTGTGCCCACACGGTGACAGGGGCTTGGGGAATAGTGCTGGCTTGACGTGCATATAAAAGAGGTGAGCCTACCCTTCCCTGCATATGTTCCTCCTTCTCCCGTGCATTTGTGGCTGGCAGCATTTCCAATCACAGTGACCACCCACCCCATGAATAACCAAGATTACAGATCAGTGGCAAACAACAACCCCACCATACTTGGGGACCGACAGGTCTCCTGTGTAAGGCACGTTCTTGCCAACAGACCAGCCTTCACCCTCATTCGGAATACAGATTGGGCTAGGATGCACCAGGGGATTGTTAAACTCACAGTTTAGTTTTCTCTCATTACTGAAAAAAGTACCCCGTATTTCAAACACAGGGCCTAGAGGAACACACAAAGAGGTGTGCATAGATTCAAGCAGAAGCAGTAACAGCAACACAGCTTAAAACAGCCAAAGCTTGAGGAGGGCACCTTTTGGGATGAGCACTGGGTGTTGTATGGAAACCAATTTGACAATAAATTTCATATATTGAAAAAAAAATTAAAAAATAAATAAAAAAATAAAACAGCCAAAGCTGAAACAACTCAGATCTCCTAATACGACACTGCAAAATAAATTATGGTACAGCCAACAGCAGAATTCCATGAGGCCATTACAAAGAATGAGTGAGATATACAGGCAGGAAATTTTTAAATCTCCTTGGTTTTATATTAGGAGGAAAAAAGCATGTTGCAAAAGCAATGTCGACAAAGACAATCCTATTGTCATTTACACTTAGTCGTGTATGTATATAAAGCATATGGGTGTGTACCATATTTTATTTACACACAAAATATTCTGGAAGCACACACACCAAACTGTTCATTGTGATTATATTTCATGGGGGAGGGAGGAAAGGATGAGGGTAAGTATGAAAGAGAGAAAACGTTCACTTTAAATTTTGTTAATTTAAATGTATTGTTCTACAAATATGTACCACAGTCAGTGACATGAATAACAATATTTTCATTTTTTAAAGAAATGACATAGGACCTCATATATGAACAAGAATGGCAGAATTCCCTTGTGACCAACCACCTGAGCTCTCTGACATTAATTACATAATCAGATCACTTCACCCCCGGCTTAATGACTTGCCCATGGCTTCCCACTGTTCATATAATCAAGATCCCTCCCGAGGGTCCCCAAGCCCTGGCCGCCTCAAAGCATCATGTCCCTCACTAACTGGGTCCAGCTACAGGAACCTATTTTTTCAACCCTCCAGACACACCAAGCTGGTTCCCACCCTTAAGCCTTTGTTTTGCCAACCCGACTGCCCAGGGATGCCTTTTCTCCAGGCTTCTTCACACCATCTGAAGTATCGGTTCAAGGACCTTCCTTGACACCTGGCTTCAGAGGACCCCTCCCCATAATCCCGGTTACATTTACCTGGAAGATTTTCTTCACAGCTCTCACTTGTCTCCGCAATTACATTACTGTCCATCCTCTCCTTTCAAGCCCATGAGAGCAGGACCTGGTGGGTTTCTTGTTTCCTGGTACCTCAGGAAGTACCGGCACATTGTGGACTCTCAGCAACTCGTTGTTGGGTGTTAGATAATGCATCTCCTGATAGGAATCTGATCAGCACAACTGGACCTTTTCAAAATACATTTCACCTTCTCACATATGAAACAAAATGGACACCACCTTGACAGAACAGCTACCTGACCACAAACTGGATGCCTAGATCATCATTCTCCACTCAGAAATGCAGATTACCTGGAGAATTCAAAATCAGGATGAAGTTGAGATTCATTGTTATTTCAGGGAAGTCCATCAAGATTTATTTATCCATGAATCCTTACTATGCTTGGGAAAGGCAGGAAAGTAAGTTTCTCCGTGACCACCTTTCCTGAGTTGTCAATCCAAATGGCCAAATGAACCTTGAGGAAGGTGTTTAGCCAGGTTGGTCTTAACTGGAGCCAGCAAAATAGCTTGCTCAAAAAAACGGGTAAAAGAGGGTATTGAGATACAGGGGCCTAAATATGTCATTTTTTCAAACTTCCATCTGTTCTCTCAGACAGGACTTACCAAACAATTCTTCATATCACTGCTATTTTTTAAGGATACTCAATTTCAGATGCCAGCATGTACCTTAATATTCTGGAAGAATTTCACCTGTGATAACCTGGTGTTCCCATGATCTCTTAGTGGTTTTGGGAGAGAGGGAGAATCCAAACTTTAAGAGCAGGTAAGGTCAGTGTATCGCTTGTTTTTAGGGTACTTCCGTGCCACTGACCTATTTTTGCGTAGGTTTTCTCATTGAAAACGCATGCACAGAAAAAGACAAAGATTTCTTGGCTGAAAATGCCAAGGAACAAATCTGTTGGGTGCTAAGACTCACACTAAACAATCACTTTGTAGCAACAAACACAAGAGCAAATAGAGACACCTGGCCTCCCTGTCGCCCTAGGAAGGCTACGGAGGACGGGAGTTTAACCCTCCCGTTTAAAACTTAGAGCAGCCTTCCTGCCCAATACTCAAGTCCTCTTGGGGATCTTCCCCTCTGGTGACCTGTGTTTAAGAAGTTAAGTTAAAAGGAAGGGATAAACAGGGAGCTGCCCTATCAAAAGGCATAAATTTTCAGTCGTACAAGATGAACGAGTTCTAGAAGTCAGCTAGACCACACTGTGCCCCTAGTAATAATGTTGTATATACCCACTTAAACATTCCCTTAGGGTGGATCTTACATTAGGAGTTTTTACTACAATAAAATTTTTTAAAATTTAAAGAATTTAAGTTTATTAATTTAATTGCATTTAAGAAATATATTACTTTTGGGGTGCCTGGGTGGCTCAGTCTGTTGAGCATCCAACTTTGGCTCAGGTCATGATCTCACAGTTCATGGGTTCAAGGTCCACATCTGGTTCTGTGCTGACAGCTCGGATCCTGTGTCTCCCTCTCTCTCTGCCCCTCCCCTGCTCATGCTTTCTTTCTCTCTCTCTCTCTCTCTCTCTCTCTGTCTCTGTCTCTGTCTCTCTCTCTCAAAAATAAAAAAAAAAATTTTAATTCAAAAAAGAAATATATTACTTTTATACGCAAAATTTAATATTTATTTACTATATAACATAGATATCTGTATGTGTGTATACACACACCTTTTTCAATCCTTCAAAACATGTTCTTCTTTTGTTCTTTTCTGATATCTCCTGCTGGGCAGTTAAGACAGTAATCTTAATATTAACCTAACAGATAAGGAAATGAAAGAAAAGGATAGCTACACTATGTGTAGCAGAAATAGACTTAAAACACAGATTTTTTTTTTTTTTTTTTTTTTTTTTTTTTTGCCTCTCAAGTTGGGGCTAAAGTTTGGGGCTGTTCACAGCTGTTTTCTGCTAAGTCTTACTTCTGAGCCCACGGTCACACCTGTCATCAGCACACAGGGAATCCATGAGGCTTCTCACCTGAGCAGGACAAACACAGTACTGCCCCGAAATGAAGGCAGCACCAGGCTTTGGAGTCCAGCAGGGCTTGGTGCAAATCACCAGCATTAATCCCAGCTCTACAACTCTGGGCAAGTCACTGTACCTCTCCATATCCATTTCCTCATCTATATAATTGGGGTAGTGATACCTGTACCTCATAGGATTGTTCTGAGGATTAAATGAGACAAATCAGAGAAAGTACTTAGCACAGTCCCCAAACCATGGCAAGAAAATCAGTGGTTAAGACTGGCCTAAAAGTTTAACTTCTAGATGAAAAACCTATCAGATCAGAACAAAAATTCTACAAAAACCCTTGACTCCCTACCAGACCATAAAACCTACAGCTATATGTTTAGGGCCTACAGGCACTCTGAAAATATGCAATAGAAAAGGAAAAGGAAAAGGAAAAGGAAAAGGAAAAGGAAAAGGAAAAGGAAAAGGAAAAGGAGTCTTCCATTGCCAGCAGATGCTGATAGTATTTCTCCCAACAGGGAGAAAAATTAAGAAAACCACATGGATATCCAGACAAGATTCTTATGATGACCATACTACACATCCACTAATAAATTGGCATCCTGTTTTTATACATCAGTTCTATGAGCCTAATTAATCTGAGTCTCCTGTATTTGTGTCATTAAAACCAAAACTCAGTCTATAAGGCCATTAGCCAGACTCTGCAGAGCCATAAGGAGGCCAGAGGACATTATCAATAGGGTGATGGGCCTCTTGAAGGAAACTTCTTCCAGACAAACTACTTTACTAGCAGGGGTAACATAGCTTCTAAAGGTTCTATGGCATCAAGAGGAAGAAACAAACAGGGGGAAAGTATGGTGACTGTCCAGATGCATAAGAACCTTCAAGTATAAATCAAAACCACGATAAGACACCACTCATACCCACCAGGATGGCTAGAATTAAAAAAGCAGATAATAACAAGTGCCGATGAGGATGTGGAGAAATTGGAACCCTCATACACTGCTGATGGCAATTTAAAATGGTGCAGCTACTTTGGAAAAGTTTGACAATTCTTCAAATGTTAGATATAGAGTTATGATATAGCCCAGCAATTTTCACTTATAAGTACAAAGCCAAAAGAAATAAGAACATTATTTCCATACAAACACATGTATACAAATGTTTACAGCAGCATTATTCATAATAGCCAAAATGAAACAACCCAAATAAATGTCCATCAACTGATGAATGGATAAACCAAATGTGGGACATCCATATAATGGAATATGATGTAACAATAAAAAGAAAGAAAATACTGATACATGCTACAAAGTGGAGGAAGGCTGGAAACATTATGCAAAGTGACAGACTAAGGGAAGGAAGAAAACATGTGGAGCCACAAAGGACCACAGAGCGTATAAATCCACTTCTATGAAAGCTCAGGATTAGGCTAAACTATACAGACCAAAAGATTAGTGATTGCCTAGGACTAGGAGCAGGGGAAAGGCAAGTTGGAAGTAGAGGAAGCTAAAAGGAGTGGGGCTTCTTTTCATGGCAATGAAAATGTTTTGATCAATGCTATGAATATTAAAAACCATTGACTTACACACTTTAAATGCATGAGTTGCAGGTTGTGTGAATTATATTTTAATAAAGTTATTTTTAAAAAACATGGTTAGGGGCGCCTGGGTTGCTCAGTTGGTTGAGTGTCTCTTAATTTTGGTTCAGATCATGATCCCAGGGTCATGAGATCAGGTCCTGCATCAGGCTCTACACTGAGTAGAGAGCCTGCTTAAGAGTCTTTCTCTCCCTCCCTCTGCCCCTCCCCCCTCTCAAAATAAATAAACATTTAAAATCAAAACACCCTTATCTCTATTTTTCCTGGCCAATCTACTATTAAAAATAAACCCTGTTTATGAGATACCTACTATTTGTCAAATGCTGTGCCAGGCAACTTACTTATATTATCTCATTTGTTTCTCCTAACAATTTTATGAGGTAGGCAAAAAACAAACAAACAAACAAAAAACCCAAACAACTCAAATATTCCTGTAGATGCCTTCTACTTAGTGATATGAGTAGGCTGAATCCTGATACAGGGAGATGCTGGTAAAACCCAGATGACTAAAAACTCAAAGCGTGCAACTATTTAGAGAAAGGCAGGAGATGGGGAGAAAAAAATCACCATAATTCCATGAAAATGGAAAATTCCACATGAAAAATTCCATCATTTCATAGACATCCTTGCCCAAGGAAGGCTGCATATACTGGCAGGTCCCTTCAGAAGAGGAGTAATCATATGTAAAAGCACCCGGTGGTGCTGATGTGGAGTACAATAGCACCCAGTAGGATAATCAAAGGAAGGCAGCACAAACATCAAGGAGATGAGTGAGAGTTTTATTCCTTGTTCCCAGACTGGCTTGCTTTTTATATTCCCCCAAAAGGAAAAAGTATCTTTGATAGGATTACAAAAATAGCATATGTACCTTATAAAATATTTTTCAGAAAATGCAAGCTGTAATAAAGAAGAAAGTAGTCTTCAAGCCATAGCCAGCACCAAGAGTTGGTGTTCATCAGTAGTCAATGGTACTACACACAGTTAAATTGAATTTCAATGTTCAACAGCTAACACACAGGAAAAGATCTGGAGACCAAAGGGAGAAGAAATGTGCCCTGAAAAACTCTGACCCTGAAACTTCAAAGATGACTATGGAGAAACCAAGTCCACACACCTGTCCTCTGAAAATAGGACCACTGAGAGAAGGCAAAGAGCCTGCCGAAATCTCCCACCACCAAAAGTGGTCACAAAAAGAGAATGACCCCATTCTCACCTGTCTACCTTAAACCTCCCCACTTCAAGGAAGGTTCCTGAATTAAATCTGTTCACCACAAAGCACAGGGACCAGAGTGGAAGATGGAGAAATGACAAATATGGTGACTTCCAGGCTCAGGTTTCCAAACAGTGACCATCCTCAGGTGAAGGGGCCAGGCCCATTCACAGTGTTGGGCCCTGGTGTCCTTGGGGATGGAACCCTCTCCATTCAACAAATGCCTTGTTCCAACAGTGGGTGCCAAAGGAGAGGCCACAGCCACGGACAAAGGTGTGTTCCTGCTCCTTTATAACAAACCCACAGAGCCCTTGGCCCAGGATCCAGTAGGTCCTACGCAGCTGCCAACTTGGTGTGAAAATAAGAACCAAAGCTTCATTTTTTTTTTTTTTAATATATGAAATTTACTGTCAAATTGGTTTCCATACAACACCCAGTGCTCATCCCAAAAGGTGCCCTCCTCAATACCCATCACCCACCCTGCCCTCCCTCCCACCCCCCATCAACCCTCAGTTTGTTCTCAGTCCAAAGCTTCAAAGAGCATGCAAGAAGTCCAGGCTGCAGCTAAGACAAATGATCTTCATTTCTAAGACCTTTGAGACACAGGAGGGCCATGGTACTTGTCACAGCAGCCATTTGCCAAGGGACCAAGACATGACAGCTGCTCCTGGGCATGGCATCCTGCCCCTAGATTGCCCTAGCAGTTTATCTATGTCTGGCCAGCAGCCAACCATTTCCCTACCTACCAGAGTTAGAACCCAAGCCCAGGACTGAATTTTCAGTTGTATTTTTTTATAGCTCTTAATCCTTCTGCATCCATACCACTTTTCTTCTCCCTTACAATTAAATCTGGCTTGCAGAAAATTGCTAAGAAAGGGCATTTCCAGGAGGAAGGTTGGGGGGCAGAGCGGGGGAAGGAGCTGGAATGAAAAACTGGTAAAACAAAGACACACAAACGATCATTTGAAGAGGCAGTGTTGCATAATGATTACAAGGAAATTTCAGAGCAAGCAGAAGGTAGGTTCAAACCCCAGTTGTATCCATTACCAGCCATGAGCCTTCAGAAACACTATTTCCCTTCTCTACCAGGTGTCAACGCAAAGCCCAGCATGATACCCAACACACAGGAGGTGTTGAATAAATACTTATCATCTTAATAAAAGTTATTGCAACTTTACATAAGATGAAGAGCTCCCATGATTCAATCTTTCATTCTGCATCTCTTTAAATGAGCAACTAGTAAATGCCAGGTGGAAGAAGGTTAAAAGATTAAGACACTTAAGGAATACCCTTGCCCTTGTGAGCTTAAAGTCTTTGAGGGCAATAGACACTCAACAAATATACCAATACATAAATTAATGCAGGTATTTAGACCTGTGAAAGAAAAAAAAAAAACCATGGCACTGCAAAAAAAGAATATGGTGGGGGTGGGGGTGGGAGGGGCAAGGCAGGAAAAATCTGATCAGTTATTAAGGTGTACTTTCTTTGTCACCTAAGTTCTATAGCCTGTGTCTGGGAAATGGTTCAAAAAGGAAACAAAAGGATCCTCATTCCCATCTGAAATTCTGGCAACCCAGTTCCCAAAAGAAATACAAATGCCAAAACAAATCTGAGAATGTGCTCAGCCTGATAACTAAACATGTGCACCTTAACGTGGAGAATTCGATTTCCCACCTGGACAAGTAGCTCAGCTCAAAAAGAATGGTAGCACTTAGTGCTGGTAAAGGTGAGTCAACAGACATCCTCACCCATACTGGTGCAAATGTAAATTCGTATGACCTACTTGGAGAACAGTTTCACACTGGGCATCAGAACTATAAGCATATTCTTCGACCCAGACTTCTAGTAATTTATCCTCAAGAAATAAGAAGACAAGCATTACAATACGAAAGTGTAAGGACAGTTATTTCAGGTTGCTTCTAGCCCCAAGAAGCTGGAAACAACCTGCATCTTCAGTAGAAAAGTACTTAACAAAATATGTTAAATCCATGCACAGAATACTGAATAGCTTTCAAAAAATAACATACCTCTATTTATCCAAAGATGGGAAAATGTCCAAAACATGGTGGTAAGTAGAGAAAAACCAGTTTGCATAAGGGTATATATAGATTATTTATGTAGGAAAAAAAAAGATGTATGTGCACACACCAACACAATACACAACTAAACTTTAGCTATGGTTCTCCCTGGAAGGCTCTCTGACAATTGCTATGTCCTTTGTACCTGTATGAATTACCTTAACTTTTTACAAAAATCATATATTACTTTGTTGTGCTCCACACAGATGAGATTTGTTTTAGGGGTGGGATGAAGAAATGAAATCAGGAAATCAAGCAATCTTTTGTTACCTCACTACACTATTACCCCATGTCCCTAGGTCAAAAGCAACTTTCTCAATATGCGAGTATATGTCTGGGTTTTTAGATTTTTTTCCTTGCAAAGTCCTTTGTTCTATACTGTTCAAAGGAAATTAAAACAAAAGCGTAATTTCAAAGTATCCCAGTATGACTATTGAAAAAACATTTTCAAAACTCCAAGGACGGAAAATAAGTGATCTAACATTTTTTGAGCACATACTCATGTCACATTCAGTATCGTGTCTTATCTTCACCACAACACCATTTGGTAGTTGTCACAGCCCACCCCCTTTCACAGAGGAGGTAACTGAGGTTTCGAAAAATTCGTGCGTCACTCAAGGTCACAGAGCAGTTGAGTGCAGGTCTGATAGGAGACTCTTCTTGGGGACAGCAGCAGTTTTCCAGTGGCTGCTGTAACCAAGCACCACAAACTTAGGGGCTTAAATAAAAGAAATTTACTCTCTCACAGTTCTGGAAGCTGGAAGTTCAAAATCAAGGCGTTGGCAGTGGGCCCACGCTCCCTCTGAAACCTGTAGGGCAGAATCCCTCCTGGCTTCCTTGAGCTACTGGCGTTTGCCAACCATCCTTGGAGTTCCTTGGCTTGTAGATACAGGACTCTGAACACTGCCCCTGCTGTCACATGTGCTTCTGTCTTGGTGTATCTTCTCCTCTTCCTATAAGGACTCCAGTCAAATGGGATTAGGACCTCATCTCACTTAGTTGTATCTGCAAAGACCCTATTTCCCAAAACGTCACATTCTGTAGCAGTGGGGATTAGGATTTCAGTATCTTTTGGGGGACACATTTCTACCCATAGTAGACTAAGGAAGCCTACACTTCTTTCTCTAACACATCCTGCCCACAGCACCACAACCCATTAATATCATGCCTGTGTCATGGCAGGCTTCATAGAACTTCCCACAACTGTGGAACTTCCCATGGCAACTCTCTTTGCTTTCAGGCAAGACTAAATCCAAACTGGTCAAGGCATGTGAGCTCAGGTCCCACTATCAAGGCTCTCTACCTTCTACACTGGTTCTCATCAGCTGTTGAGGGACTCTCTGAAATTATTTATTCTTCCAGGTTCAGGTTCAAAATACACTCAAGAGCTTGGTAATGTTAAGAGCACTAGAAAAGTGTGGAGGAAAGATGGTTCACTCTCCCAAAGCCCCTGATTTAGGGTCAGACCGAATGCTCTGTGCAAAGAGGGGGAGGGAGGCACGGTACTACTTCACTATGTTCCTGGTATAACTCCTGGCCTTTGCAGTCCTCTTAGATCAGACACCAAAAGCAAATTGCCGATATGCTATTTCTTGACTGAATCAGTTTCTTTTCTTTTTCAATTTCCAGAGCTGTTTCCAAAAGCAGCAAGAATGTTGCTGAAACCAGTCATCAAAAGCTATCCTGTCGACTGGTATTTTTCAGGCCAAGGCATTTGGCTCAGCAGATTGGGGGCGGGGGAGAAAGACCGAGCAAGGACCCTGCATGGGTGAGAACCGGCGTGCCCCATTTATTTCACATGAAGAGACACACCAGGATTTATGCCTCTCTAAGAATATCTACCCCAGAGCTCTCAAATTTGCTTTCCAATATGCTGCTGAGCATCATGCCATGTGGAGGTACATTTGGAACAAGTGAATAGCCTCCCAGGTTGTGTTTTTGCCTCAGTGTTGAAGAAGTTCAAGCCTGTAAAGGTGAACAGCCTCCCATCTGCCTCCACCTCTCCATCTCAGCAAGCTGACGAATGGCCCAAGGAGACAGCTGGGACTGGGGAGTGTTCACGGGCCTCCCACCTGTGTTGAAATCATGCAAAATGTCAGAGGCCTCCAATGAGTGTCAAGCTGTACCTTCCATGGCAAGCATCCTGATGGCCCTCCACAGCTGATGGCAGCAGGAAGCTGTACTTCCTATGGCCTTACATAGTACACAAGGCTGACAATGGCTGAGACAGGCGTGAAATGCCCTGTGTCATTTGGCCATGCCAGGTTCCTCCTACACTAATTTCTCCCACACCCACCTCCTCCAGCACCTCCTTCCTCCCCTACCTTTCTCTCATTTCCAAGTCCCCTGGACTTTGATTTAGTAACAACTTTGTTTTTAAAAAATGGATTAGGGGCGCCTGGTTGGCTCAGTCGGTTAAGCATCTGACTCTTGATTTCGGCTCAGGTTATGATATTCATGAGTTTGAGCCCTGCATTGAGCTCTGCACTATCAGGATTGGGATTCCCTCTCTCCCTCTCTCTGTCCCTTCCCAGCTTGCACGTGGTCTCTCTGTCCCTCTCAAAGTAAATTTTAAAAGTTAAAAAAAATTTTTTAATAAAAAAATGGATTAAAAATGATCGAACTACCTAAAGAGGTACTGTCCAATTCAGTAGCCACCAGCCACATGTGGCTATTTATGGTTCAATTAATTTAAATTAAATAAAGTTAAAAATGTAGCCACATAGCAAATGGTGAATGGCCACATGTGGGTAATGGCTTGATGATACTGCACAGTGCAGCTATAGAACAATAATGATTGTAGAGATTTCTGCTGGACAGCTCTGGTCTAAAGGATATAAAGAGCATCTCCTCTCTTTCTTCTGTCCCCAGTCCCCCTCCCTGAGGAGATCTTGCTGCCAGTCTCCTTTATATCCTTGTAGAGATTTTTTTTATATGCCTAAACAGTGTGTGTGGATGCAAACCTCTTTTGTTAAAACAAATGAGAAGAGACCCTAAACGCTGTTTTGCTCTATGCTTTCTTCACTTAATGACACTTGGACATCACAATGCACATGTACACATAGTGCTTCATTCTTTTAGTGGCCTCACAGCAATCTACTGTCACCAGGACAACCATCACCACCCTATCCTTCTAGCCACGCTCCTCTGTGTCCCCCTGTGTGGCCCTGCACCCTTCCTTCCCCAAAACACGTTCATCCTATCCCACTCTCCACATCCTCAGACTCTTTTCCGACTCTTGCTCTCACCAGTTGGCCTAAGAAAAACCTGGTTGCTCCCTGAGGAAGCTGCCTCCCCCACCTTGGAAGCAGAGGCAGTGTGTTCTCTCTCATCCACATACTCGCAGCCTATGTGCCTCATGGTGAATTACAAACCAGTCCTCCGGCTTTTTTCCTTCCATGCTCCCAGTCAGTCTCAGGCTAAACCAGCCAGGATGCCTCCTTGCCATTAGCCCCAACCACCTGGTCCCTCTCTTTTCCTGGCTGATGGAAACAACACCTGCTTCACTGCCTTCATCTCCTCCCCAACTCTGCAACCATTGCTTCAATCCCAGATGGAGCATCTGGCCAATACTTGGTGGAACGTATGTCCCTGACCTTTTGTTCTTGCCTGACATCAGCCACCCATTCCCAGCCTAAATTCACACCAGTAGGCAAACCACCTGTGAAATGCTGGATTTGAGCATCTCATTCTCAGATCAGTGCCCCACACCTAGAACTGTCTACCTAAGCAAGATTTCTCAACCATGAGGGCCATTTGTTAATTTTGCCATGGCCATTACATTTAGTGAAAGAAGCCAGTCACAAAACAAATAGCTTATGATTGTACTTATGTGAGGTACCTACAGTAATCAAATGTATAGAAACAAAGTAGAATCATGGCTGCAAAGGGCTGGGGGAGAGGGAAAAGGGAAGCTGTTTAGTAAGTATGAAGTTTCAGCTTTGCATGATGAAGGAGCTCACAACCGTAAAATGAATATATTTAATACTACTAAACCACACACTTAAAATGTTTAAGATGGTAAATCCAGTGGTAGTGTTTTTTACCACAATAAAAAGGAAGTGCAAAACAAAACGATTGAGGGCTACACCCTATGGTGATGCTAAAGGCATCCTCTCTTCCGCTGGGCATCAAGCACCCAGCCAGCACACACAGTATCAGGCAGCAAGGCTGACAAAGGTCCCACTGCTCCCTGTACTGGCAATTCCAAGCTCAAGATTCTCTCTGAAGCTTAGAGTCAAAGTAGGACAAATTAGAGGAATTAACTAAGGACCAGTTGGGTATTTCCTCATTTATTATTCTCCAGCAACTAACTGAAAACCAGTGGTTTTTCTAGCTATGCCTCTCATAATTCATTCATGCCCATTAATACGCAAACATCGGTTTCTCATCTGGCAGTGATTCCATGAATTTTTAATTTACATGGGATGAGGCAGAGATTAAAACTTTAAACTAAAGCCAACAATACAATGGATTGTGGGATATTGTTTTAATCCCTACATTTAAGAATCTCCAAATAAATTCACTGGCATCATTGCATGAATCTGGGAATTATCAAAGCAACTACTCGGAATTTTTGCCTTTGGGGTATCATGAGAGATATACATTTTTGTAATGGTACCTATTTTGCAATCACTGAAAACCAAAACACATTTCTTGTCATCAGTCTTTTCATCTTGGAAAACTCAAGGCCACCTGGCAAATGCTCAAAGAGATCCTGACTCTATGGAAAAGCTACAATAATTTGTAGATTTGTGACTAATACATAAGAAACTCATTTCAGCATAAAGGAAATCAGATTTAAAAGAGCAAATTAGAAGAGAGAAATTGAGTAACACTGAACTCAATTCCTTCTGGAATCGCAAATCAAATTCTGGATTATTATTTCTAAAGTAAGAAAAGACAGAGAGGGAAGAGCTCTCTCTTTTGAGGTCAAGGCCCAAAAGAATTATACTATAAGCCACATAAGTAATTAAAATTTTTTAAAAGCCACATTAGAAAAAAGAAACAGAAGCAAGTAAAATTAATTATAATAGTTTAATCCAATATATCCAAAATATTCTTTAAAAAAAAAAGATTTGGTGGGGCGCCTGGGTGGCTAAGTCGGTTAAGCGTCCGACTTCAGCTCAGGTCACGATCTCACAGCCCGTGAGTTCGAGCCCCGCGTCGGGCTCTGGGCTGGTGGCTCAGAGCCTGGAGCCTGCTTCCAATTCTGTGTCTCCCTCTCTCTCTGCCCCTCCCCCATTAATGCTCTGTCTCTCTCTGCCTCAAAAATAAATAAACGTTAAAAAAAAAAAAAAAAAGATTTGGGGGCGCCTGTGTGGCTCAGTCAGTTGAGCATCCAACTTCGGCTCAGGCCATGCTCTCACAGTTCATGGGTTCAAGGTCCGCATCTGGCTCTGTGCTGACAGGTCAGAACCTACAGCCTGTTTCGGATTCTGTGTCTCCCTCCCTCTCTGCCCCTCCCTGCTTGTGCTCTGTCTCTCTCAAAAATAAATAAACATCTTTAAAAAAAATTTTTTTTTTAATTTTAACTTTTAAGTAACCTCTACACCCAACATGGAACCTGAACTCACACCCCCCCACCCCGAGATCAAGAGTTGAACGCTCTACAAACTGAGGCAGCCAGGAGCCCCATATCCAAAATATTCTTATATCAACATACAATCAATATTTTTAAAGTTATGAATAAAATGTTTACTTTTTTTTTTTTTTACTAAGTCTTTGGGATGTAGTGTGTATTTTATACTTACAACACCTCTTAGTTCAGACCAGCTACACCTAAGTGCCAGAATAGCCACCAGCAGCTATTGCACCAGACAGTACAACTATAGAACCAAAGAACATATCATCCTCGGAGAGAGACAGGACTAACTCTTAAAATGTGAGCATATTTCTAGATTGTTCTCACTGTATTCCTCAAATCATAGCCAGCAACCACTTGGGTTGTTGCATTGGCTGCTCCTTTGGCTGCACCACTGTTAACTCAACTTTGATCATTATAGTACCATAGTTTGAAATTTCACAAAATCAATTTACTACAATTGTTCTCTTAAGTTTTTCAACCATAAGTTGACTCAAAAAAATCAACTTTATCCTGAACAATATCATCTGGGGCATCACACATTCGATACTTCATATTTGTTAAAAGAGCTAATGTACATTTAAATAAATATGTAATACTTAAAAGAAGTTTCTATGCTCTACCTAAAGCCAACAATGAAATAAAATGTGTTCTCATTTGTGAATCAGCTATAGCATCATCTTTCAAAAGCTTTCCATTTGGCATATGCAACCCCAGATATATTACTACCAGAGTCCCCTAGCACCCAACGTTTGTATCTCAACATTCATACATTTAAGTATGACACAGCATCCTCATCAAGAGAACCTTCTGTCTGGGCACCACACAAATCACACTGTGGATAACATTTACTCATTTGTATTAAATTGTCCAAAAGTACAGAGGTGGGGTAAATGACCAGTGGTGGCTCAGTCTCAGAGGAGCCCCCTTAATAATTACCTAATAATAAAGATGGCAGCTAAGGTTTCCTGAACTACATGCCAAACATATATTATATATATGTTATATAGATATATAGATATATACACAGACATTATATATACATATATATATATACACATATACATACTGTTCTAATATAACATACATTATATTATACATATATAATATATACAATATCTCTGTGAAGGAGTTATTGTTGTTTTTCTGCTTTTCTAGATGAGGAAACAAGGCATAGAACAGTTAGCAACTTCCTATGGTCACAGAGCTAGCAAGTGGTAAGCTAAGATTCAAAGCCAAGATATCTAACTCTGGAACCTGTGCTATCAGCCTGGAGATTTAAAATGGAATAAAGAGATGCAAGTTGGAAAAGATGTGTTTTATGGTCACAAACTCAAATTCCTCAAAGACAAAACCATCACCCACAGGATGTAGAGACTGGGAGAAGCCACACCCTCTAATAGAGGAATGTAAGACCAGTAGGGTAATCTAGAACACCCTCAAGATATCTCCCATAAATTACAGTGGAAAAGTCATCTTACTTACGAAGAAAAAAAAAGCATGAAAATTCCAGAGAACAAAGATTCCAAAAACACATAGAGAAAGAGGATGGAAGAATGGATGGATTGAAGCATAGGTAGATCAATGGATAGATGGACAGAAGGACAGACAAATGAGCATACAAACATTCACTCCAGACTCAAGAGCAGAGGACAGGGAGAATTATAAAAGGATGTCCCATCTCTGTGACCATCCCAGAAGGTGCCTATCATACGGCTGATATCACAGCAGGCACGCTCAAAGTAAACTTGGGTCCTCATTCTCATCCCTGGAACCAAAGTTGCAAGGTGAGTTATGCTGACAGCCTAATTACGTGGCCTTTCTTTGCAAGGGTTCGGCAGCCTGGGACAAGATAAAAATCCACTTACATGTACTCCCTATGGGCAGAGTGTACAGCGGCAGCATTGCTGTAACGCCACAGGACAATCGCCGATGACAGGACGTCGAGGATGGCATCAAACTAGGAGAAGGAGACATGGCATTAGTGTTTTCCAGCGTTAAAAAAGCATGACGGTGAAGACACAAGACACAAAGGCTTGGAATCTGAGCCAGTGATCTCAGAGCAAAGAAGCTTCACATCATCATGATATAGGCTACTCATCATCCTCATGTTGGGTCCTGGGAATATGGAGCTGAGGTCACCCGACATGCCGGCCTGGTGGCAGTGCCATGGCTTCTCCTCAGACCTCCCACTGCTCCCACGGACTGAGAAAGCACACTCTGTGGTGCAGTGGGCTCTGCTCCCTGGGCCCCAGCTTCTAGTGCTCTGGAGATACAGGGAGATATGGGGAGAGTTGTACTGTTCTGACCCATATCCCCCAGCAGACAAATAATTGCAGCACTTTCCCCTACATCCCAAGTAAAAGATTCAGGATAAGGATTCTATGTTTCTGGCTCTCGATGCGATTGTTCTATATAAGGTTCAAGGGTGAGACTGAGAGTAAGGTTCAGGGTGAGATACCCCAAGGATTCTGGGAAATCTAACATTTCAGAATTGTATAAAAAATTCAATGCTCTTGTTTGAATGAATGAGTGAATGTGTGAGGGACAGAGACAGAAGAAAGGGGATAAAAGGGAGGGGTGGGTGTGTGTGGGGGGGGCATTTTTCTGGAGAGACTGTCCATACCTTTCAAAAGATTCTGAAAACAATCTACAACCTCCAAAACTTTAAGTTCTCACATCAAAGGGCAGAAGTGGGTTTGGGAACAGGAACACATGCCCTCAGGTACAGGAAACCCTAAAGCTACATAGGAGGATGTTGGAGCTCCCCAGATGAGTCACTGCACCACATCTCACTTTTCAGCTGGAAAACTCCAAGCACTAGCACTGTCTTGAAGGAATGTGGGGAAACTACACCCAAGCTTGCAACATGCCTAGCCTATAAAACATCTGAGACCTGTTTTCTCTGACCAATTCCCATCAGGAAACAGGTTCAGGACCCAGGTTACTCCTAGTGGGGCTACAGACTGACTTGTCTAGTGCCAGCAGCCCCAATCCTAACCCCAACACCTCTGCCTGTACCAGTAAATGCTTCACTCCAGTGTGTACCCACTTTCAAACCTACAACCTTGAGGGAGAAAAACAGGCTAAAACCATCCTCTCAACCAGGCGTGGAAAATGAGGTCCCCTAATCTGTTCTGGAGACGTGTAGAGTATCGTTGTTTCCTTCAAAATTGTAGTTGTTTTTTTTTTTTTTTTATAGAAGCTATTTCCATAAAAGGTTTGTCACGCTAAGCTCTCTTCAGCTAACCACCCTCTGAACTGCCAGCCCAGAGTGAGATTTGTGGGCTCAGGAAAAACGTGCAAAACTTCATAAAAGTACATTTCAGGTTACTTACTGCAAACCCAAAAGCAGAGGCGCTGTACCTCATAACGGAGACAGCTAAAAAGAAAGAAAATATTATTCAGCATATTTTAAGACCTCATGGATATTTTCTCTCATTTATGAGTATATTAATATAGTTGATAGGGCCTTTTAAACATCAGTGGAAAAGTTCCAAGAGCATTAAGTTAAAAATTAACTGTACTTGTCAACCCTATGAACTGAAAAAAGGAAAGTGAAGGTGAAAAGATTGTGGACTCCACTGGCAACAGCAACCCTTCCCACTGCATCCTCTAGCACCAAAGGGCTGGCTTCAGAATGAAAATGTCCAAGCACCTGTCAATCAAATGGCTGCTGAGACTTTGAGACTTTAGCAATTGGGAACAGAGAGCTGGGAACCACATGAAACTGCCAGGGTAAAAGTGCCACCATCCACAATGTTCCCATCATCAGGTAATTAGTTGAGGTATCTACACACACATGTCACTGCTAACACAGTTCAGAGAAATCTCTTTCCTATCAGAGCTGAAAATCCAGTGTAGGCGTCAAGAAAACAGTTTGGAAAAACCATAGCAAATGATCTTAAATAAGAGATGTCTACAAATAAGAGATGTCTACAAGTTGTAATAAGGACATTTCTCCATGTTCAAAAATCTATCTACCTTTTTGGGGGGAAAGTCAACTGAGTGGTGTGTCTGTCTAATTCTGTGATCTGTTCTGTGCCCATGTCCAGCTTCAAAGACTGTTGTTCTCAGTTTGACTTAAAGCCATATTATCAAGCATATGTCCACCCTCCAACAAAGAATAAAACCCTACCCAGTGGGTCAGCAAAGGTTTGAAGTAGATTGTCCCAGGCACAGGTATGAAAAACATTGACTCATGGAGTAAGTGAGGCATAGGTGTGGGGCATGGAGGTCCATACCCATTTGAGCCCCAACTCAGCTCACCACATGGCCCCATTCTCTGTCCTCCCCATAACATCCAGGAATGGGCCCTGGACAGCCATATTGTGCTTTGTGCCCCTGCCCCCAGCTTTTATGGGGTCATCTGACCCAATGTGAACCAAGCATACTTCATTTTCTGTGAATTAAGAATTGAGACCAAGAGACAATCTAGATGGTTGATTAATGTTGTGAGAATTGAAACCTAAGAACACAGAAGTGGAGTTGGCCATCGTTTGCTATAAACACCAAGGAATGGAGAGACAAGCATAGGGTAAATACAATTCTGGGGCAAGAGAACCACTGGCTTCTTCACGTTTCCAAGCCCTTCCAGGGAGTCAGCTACACTCCAGCCCTCAGGCTGTGTAAGACCAATGCAATTCATTCAATTCCCAACCATCTCTGGCTCTTGCAATGAGCTACATCATTATCCCTGCGTTGTTCCTGGGCATAAGGAGAAGGGCAGAGCCAGCTGTGAGCAGTGATGGGGTGTAGCTTTTGTGGGCAACACAGCCGTGGTGATGCAAAGGGGCTCTGGCTCTTCCCAAAGAACTCAACTCACAGGCCACATTGACATGAGCAAATATAGCAGGAGATCCCTTGAGGAATTGCACTGAGCACCAAGATACACTAGAGGACGCTAAGCCTGACTTGCACCAAGTTCTCGGTAACTTGTTAAGCTTCATAAAATTTCACAGAAACAAGTATTGGGTTGTTGTTGGTTTTTTTGTTTTGTTTTGTTTTTTGTTTTGTTTTTTTTTTTTACTTTACAGCCTGTTTTTACAGTATCTTGGCTCTGTGCTTTTTGTGGATTACTTGTTCATCAGCAATGGAAACCTTTTTAGCTCCTACTAACATCTTGCCCAGATGCTCAATATACACAGCAGATAAAGAAGAGCTCCCGCACTGTCCCCACCCATCACTGTCTGCCCTGGGCACCATGGAATGGAGGGCACAATGGATAAAGCACCACATTTGCCATGCCAGAAGACTGCCTGCTTTCCCAAGAGGTAAACTGTTACCGGTTACTGTAAAAAGCTTTAATCAGCTATTCAGTAAGACCACACATTTACACAGTGGATTACAGATTTCAAAGAGGTGTACACCCAGTTGATTATGTTGACAAACTCAAGGAACTTTACCTTAGAGACTCTGGAATCCCACAAAGGAGATGGCCATTGATGAGGGGTTTCCCTGATTCAGTTGGAGTCAGTGTCTATGATTTCAAACCTTCTCAGAATCATATGGAAAGTTCTGACTGGGTGAGTACTTCAAGCCTGCCCAGGGGATGAATAACTTAGAGCACAAATGGAATATTAATATTATTCTATCCTCCGTGCACCAAAGAAAGTTTGACTAAGAGCTCCAGGTTAACCAGAGTCCTTCACAGAAGGGAAGGACTAACATGTATCATTTACTTATAAATTGGCTCCATCTGATCTCCCTGATAAGCTGCAAAGGGAGATAATGCTAAATTGTGTGGGGAATCTGGGGTACACTGAGGGGCCCTCCACAGGGCCTTGGCTCTGACAGCTTCCCTTTGTGGGCAGTTCCCACTTGGAGAACAGCAGACCGGAGCCAAGATGACTGACCACCAAGGTAGGGATTACAAAGCAGGTGCCCCTGGAGCCACAATCATACTTGGCTTAGGGTAGCTGAAAGCCACCACAGGTCCAACAAAAGTCTAGCAATACCTTGAAGGCAGGTGTACATTCAACAGTGGGTGACAGATAAGGACCCTTTCGACCTCAAAATTACGCTGCCAGCTGGCAATATGCACAGAGAGAAGGCAGTGGGGCTGCTGTGAAGCGGAGCTCTCTTACGAAGATTGCTCTGGGTCAAGGCAAGGGCCACAGAAGCTGCTGAGGCTGTCAGCTGGCAGTGCGGGACCTGCATGACAAACACCACCGCTGCTCTGGAATGGAGTGCCCTACTGTCAGGAGCCTCTAAATTCATCCGGAGAGCATTGCTATCAGAACACCCTAGGGAAATTTTCCAGAACACTTCTGCTCCTCACATTTAGAACTTGTCTCCACTGCTCATAATTTAAACATGCACTCCGGGAGCCAGTGGCTGCCAACAGCCGACGAGGCATGCAATCACAGGCCACTGGAGCCTCATTCCCCAGGGGGCCCAGGCCTGCATTTCCCCCTTCACGCCTGCCTCCCTTTCCCTGGAGAGAGCAGCAGTAGACCACCATCTGATTGGGCTGGCCTCGCACATCCAAACACGCATGCTTAGGATGTGACTGGACTCCCTTCATTTTCCGTGCCTTTTTTTTCTCCCCTATGAAAGCACAGAGTTTCTAAAATGTTCCTAAGTAAAATGAAGATCTGTAGTTTTGGGGCCTTCCCCACATCCATTCCCCATTGAGGTAAGAGCACCCTGAGTCTCCCCTGGGGAGAGCTACATCCTTATCCTCAGCGTGTGTGGTTTGTGTTGAATGACATCATCAGCTCCACTCTCATATACCCTTGTCCCACAGCCAAAGGTAAAGATTCAAGAGGGGCACAATTCAATGTGAGCCAGCGAGAACCTGTCCGGAGTTTGTGCCAAAAATACTGGGAAGGGGATGTCTTTCCAATATGGGACTGTATAGTTGGCAGCATGAAAACAGGGGCTACAGGTAGCAATTTTGTCCTAAATGGGGAGAAGCTGACTTATAATGAAGCCAACACAAAGGAAAGCAGATATGAAGGATATCAGATCCCTGATAACATGCACTGAACCTCTGGAATCAGCCCTAACTGAAGTCTACCCCTGTATTTTTCAAATATGTCAGCTGGTAATTTCCTTTAATTTGCTTGAGCCAGCTTGAGTTGAGTTTATACCACTTGCAGCCATGAGTCTGAAGACAATTTACCTTGTTCAGTAATCCCATGTCCAAGAATCTCTTCTAATGACTAAGAAATGGAAAAACACGTTATGGGGTGCCTGGGTGGTTCAGTTGGTTAAGCATCCGACTTCAGCTCAGGTCATGATCTCGTGGTTCACAAGTTCAAGCCCCACATTGGGCTCTGTACTGACAGTGGAGAGCCTGGAGCCTACTTCATATTCTGTGTCTCCCTCTCTCTTTGCCCCTCCCCAACTCGTGCACTCTCTTCCTCTCTCAAAAATAAAAACATATTTTAAAAAAAGATATGGAAAAACACTTTATACACAAAAGGTTCATCATAGGTTTATGTAATTTATAAGATCAAAACACTGGATGCAATTTAAAAGTCCAGTAACAGGGTGATGATTAAAGTACACTCCATTAAAAAGATTAAGCTACATGTAAGGTATTTCAAAATGTTGACAAAAAGTACATTTAGTTAATGCTTCTATGAGCACATTAGTTAGAATAATGATATTGATAATAAACACATAGGTGGCATGATAGGTGTCATCAGCACTGGGTGCCATGAAAAAGGATGGGCCTATGTCAGGAGGCATCTGGCTAGCACAGGTGAAAACTTAATGGGGAGGTCAGAAGAGGCTTCACTGCAAAGATGACATTTGAGCAAAGACGTGGAGGAGGTGAGGGAGTGAGCCATGCAATCACCTAGAAGAAGAACCTTCCAGATAACAAGAAGGGTCAGTGCAAAGGCCCTGAAATAGAATGTCTGGTATGTGTGAGGCCATTTTGCCTGATGCAAGAAGGAGTGGAGGAAAGTTATGTGAAATAATAGATTTCCTTATTGTTTGAGCAAAAATATGAGGTAGAAAAGGGTAATACATGTGTATAACTAGCTTTACAGTACAACCATGTTTTTAAGATGCATTGCAAGCAACTAGAAAAAAAGCTCAAATGGTGATAGTGGTCAGTCTTTAGTGGGTGGGGATATTTGAGTGGATTTCTTTCCTATCAATTTTTTTTGTATTTTCCATATTTTTCTACAACCATCATACATGGCCATTCAAATTAGAAAAAGGAAATCCATTTTATTGGGGGGAAAAATTACCCAACGCCTAACAATATAGCCAAAGATCTAAAACAGAAGAGCGGAAATCAGATTTATGATGTACACTGGGGGGCAGGCTGCAGGGCTTCTGGCTAACAGGAAAAAGAACTATCATACATGTCTTCATTACAGCTCAGTTTCTGAAATCCATTTCTCTAAGCTAAATCACCTACCTGAGTGGACTGCTAATGCCCCAGAGAGTTTGCAGAAGCACACATCAGGGTCAGGTGAGCCAGGGTGTGGCACATAAAATGTCCCTCTCTGTCCATGGAACCTCCTGTCTCCCAGGTTTTCTCTTGTCCTACACTCTACTTTCATTTCTGTGTCGAAGGGGTAATAACAGCTACACTCCCAGAAGCACACAGACAACAGAAGTCTTAAATAAATATTTATACAGGTCTGGTCAAAGACCTTCCTTGACTAAGTCACACATGGGCCAGAAAGTCCATCAGACTGAAAACTCAAAATTCAAACAGAAAGACAGCTGGAAAACGGAGCAGACCCAGGCAACCCATTGTTAGGGCAAAGCCAAATGCAAATCACGCAGTTGAATAAGCCCCAAGCTTGAGAGAGGGGTGTGGAGGTTCAAAGTGCCTTGGAAATGCACAGAGAGGTGGGAGCGCCAGCAAGGCAACTGTGGTCTGAGCCAGAGAGCCCCTCAACAACGTTACACAAAGAATGCCATTTCCATTGCAGGCTAGATTTACGGCAACAATGAGGTCCCATCTGTCATTCTCTCCTAAGTAAGGCAATAATTATCTTGAGCCTTAGCACTCTTTAGCAATACCCCAGGCCGCGTAACACCTCTGAGTTGCTAAATTATGTGGCCAGTAAAGCGCTAATAAATCAATCCCACTTTAATTAAACCATCTCTGTCACTCAGACGCCTGGCAACCGCCTCACCCACAGCTTCATAATTAACCCAACTTGAGAATTCTTTCCATCACCACCTTCATCGTGCTTGCTACTGCCTAGACGGCAGAAGAGGTGGAGCTGAGAGGAGTCAAAATTAACTGATCTATGTTCCAACTCACTTCCACAGAGCGTCCAATAACTTCCAGACTCTCTCACACACAAACAGATTAGACTACAATCATCTGCGATAGGATGCTGAATTCAGTTATCACTGGCAGAAAAGAGGAAGAAGTGGTTTGAAAACTCAAAACTGCTTTGCCCATTAGACTACTCCTCCTCAGTCGCAGCATAGCAACTTGACTTTGTATTTTATCTGTTTAGACCAGAGTTGGCAAAAGGGCCACCTGAGGATGAAATTTGAAAGTTTTTGTTTGACCTATATAGTACTCTTCAAATATTAGAGTTGGCTACTGCCATTTTAAAATCAGGAGACTTCATGGGGCGCCTGAGTGGCTCAGTCGGTTGGGGGTCCAACTTTAGCTCAGGTCATGATCTCACTGTCTGTGGGTTCGAGCCCCACATTGGGTTCTGTGCTGACAGCTTGGAGCCTGGAGCCTGCTTCAGATTCTGTGTCTCCCTCTCTCTCTGCCCCTCTCCCACTTGTACTCCATCTCTCTCTCTCAAAAATAAATAAACCTTAAAAAAAATTAAATCAGGAGACTTCACAAATTAAAACAAAGAAGAAGACCTGGATTTTTGGCTTCTCTGGAAAACCTGAGATCAGCCGGTGTGGGTCTATCCCTTTCTCCCAGTGAGGCCATTGCTGGACAGGGCATGTGCTCTTGGTCACCTGCCTCTCCTGCAGCATCAGACCCAGGTGGCCTCCCTTACCTGCCTGGCCACCTCTGCTATCTAGCTGACCCAGCAGGCTTGATTATGGGACTTTAGATGCAGCCCACGAGCAGCTTAAGGGAAAGGACAGTAGATTCATCTCCATATCTGCAGTCCTCAGCAAAATGCCTGCCAGTCATTGTGCTGCTTGGACAGTAGCCTCTGGTGTTTCCTACTGTAAATTACAGTAGGAATTTACAACAAGCTCTACCATGGACTAGGTTCTAAAGCCTTTATCATTTCTGTAGAGCTTCCCCAGAATGGAGACCCATTAGTTAGTCCCAGGCCTGCTATGGACACTTCCCCCTACCTTCCTGGGCTCTGTCAGCCTGTAGACAAGCAAAGCCTTGCCAAGACCCCAGGGATAATCGTGAGACTCTCCTTCTCTCTTTGACATGACCTAGAGGTATGTGGTCATGTATAGAAAGTGGCCAAATGTTCCCTCTCCCAATTACATACCCACAAGACCATCTGTAACCCACAGCAAGAGAGGATTTGAAGAGGTTGGAGAATATTGCCTTTGTTCTAGTGCTGTGGAGGTCCAAATGTCATTTAATAGTGGCCTGGGCCACTTTACAATGAAAGATACATTTGCATTCAGGTTTATAAGAGGGGGCAACCGCAAAAATGTCTTGCCTAGACTCCTCATATTCTCCTAGCCATCCTCCTTGCCTGTACCTCTACCCCTGCATCCATGACATGCAGCCAGAGTGGTTCTGCTTGTTGTACTCCATGTAAAGGCCAAAATCCCTGTGCACTGACCTCCCCCCCACCACCAGCCACACCAGCTCACTGCTTTCTAGCCCAGGGGCCTCCTCACTGGCCTCCTGCCAGGTCTGAGCTCTAGCAGAGAGCATTCCTACCCCAGGATGCAAATGGCCCACTCCATTCCTTCAGGTCTCTGGCCAAAGCTCACCTGGGCCTGTCCCGGCCCCCCTATTTAATACTGAAGCCTGCCCCAGTTCCCCCATCTTAGTTCCCCCTGATCTTGCTCTACATTTTCTTTAACCAGAGCACATATTATCTTCTACCCCACTATCTGATTTCTTATTCATAAATATCGCATACCATTATGCCCCTCTTGACCCATTAGAATGTAAGCACTACAAAGTCCATAAGCTTTTCTGCTTTGTTTCCTGATGTCTCCTACATACCTGTATCAGTGCATAAACACATGAAAGCATTCAGATTGATTCCTTGATTGATTGACTGATTGAAACAACAACTTCTCCTTAGCTCCAGCTTGCTGTGAACTGAGTCTTCAGACAGAAGGCAGACAGGACCACAGATTCAATACATTGAGGCCCATCTGTGTTACCAGGCAGCCATTCCATCAGCAATTGGATTGACAGTTAGCACTTTATGGGGCACAATGGAGAAACTGGCCTCTATAAGGACCATTCTTTCAAGGAGAACTTGGAGCATTTGCAAATAGCAAATACCTAGGACTATGGGAGGGCAAGAACAGCCCTAAAACCAGAAAGCCAAGAACTAGCACAGAATAATACAAATGAAAAAAATTAGAATGAAAACAACCCAAGGAGAGTCTTCCCCCCAAGGAGAGCAGGGCACCCTGACTGCCTCCGACACACACAATATATTCACCCTGCTTCAGTTAGTGTAACATGAAACACACCTGACCCCCATTCCAGAACTAGAGTCAGTGTTACTGGAATGTAGGCAGGACAACCGCCACTCAACAGAAGACACCTAGTTTAGACAGCTTCTCAGAAGTACCACAAACACAGGAGGCACCAGCTCAGGGACAAAAAACCAAGAGCCATGCTGGTTTTCTCACCTTCACTTTGCTTCTTCTACAAAGAAGAGGGAATGAAGAGGAGGGAAAGCTGCTTGAAGCCCTGGCTACCTAACTTTTATGAATATTTATGGACTATCTTCAATCAAGTGAACCATCTTCCCTCACTTGTTGGTACACGGACTCCAAAGACCTCACTGACCAGAACAAATAATAGGAGCAGGGTTCTTGCTGAATGTCAATTACATATTTTCCACTACATGTGATTTGACTCCTCTCTGTGCTGTGGTTCCCTGTGATCCCAGCATGGCTTTCAAGAAAGTAGTCTGTTGCCTGTGAGCACTGGGTGTGCTTGGGCATCCTCAGACTACACTCAGACCTTGTCCTGCAACCCACCCTGTCCAGACCAACACGGACAGCCTGAGCTCACCAATTATTCTTTCATTTAACAAACAAATGTTTACTGAGTATCTACTACATGCTGCCTACTGTTGCGATGAGCTGGGGATATTGCGGTGACTTGCTGAACGATTTGATGAAATATGCCTCTTAATGCACTAACTAGCCCTTCATCACAGAACACTGCTATTTTCACCTAGTAAATAAAGCATTCATTCAATAGAAAACAGAGATGGGGAAATTTTTACAAAACAGAACCCTCACAGTTGGTCTTCTCTAGCCTTCTGTTCTGAGTGCAGTTGCTGGGAAATGCAAGCCTGAATGCTCACTCACAGCCCATTATTTATTTTTTAATTTTTTTTTATTTTTTAATATAATTGTCAAATTGGCTTCCATACAGCACCCCCCAGTGCTCATCCCAACGAGTGCCCTCCTCAATGCCCATCACCCACTTTCCCCTCTCCCCCACCCCCCATCAACCCTCCATTTGTTCTCTTGAAGAGTCTCTTATGGTTTGCCACCCTTCCTCCCTGTTTGTAACTATTTTTCCCCCTCCCTTCCCCCATGGTCTTCTGTTAAGTTTCTCAAGATCCACATATGACTGAAAAAGTATGCCATCTGTCTTTCTCTGACTGACTTATTTCACTTAGCATGACACCCTCCAGTTCCATCCACATTGCTGCGAATAGCACAATTTTATTCTTTCTCATTGCCAAGTAGTATTCCATTGTATATATAAACCACATCTTCTTTATCCATTCATCAGTTGATGGACATTTAGGCTCTTTCCATAATTTGACTATTGCTGAAAGTGCTGCTATAAACTTAGGTGTACACGTGCCCCTATGCATCAGCACTCCTGTATCCCTTTCTCATGGATTAGAAGCACAAATATTGTTAAAATGTCAATAGTACCCAAAGCAATCTACACATTCAATGCAATGCCAATCAAAATTGCACTAGCATTCTTCTCAAAGCTAGAACGCACAATCCTAAAATTTGTGTGGAAACACAAAAGACCCCAAATAGCCAAAGTAATACTGAAGAAGAAAACCAAAACAAGAGGCATCACAATCCCAGACTTAAGCCTCTACCACAAAGCCGTAATCATCAAGAGTGTATGGTATTGGCACAAAAACAGACACATAGATCAATGGAATAGAATAAAGAACCCAAATTGGACCCACAAATGTATGGCCAACTAATCTTTGACAAAGCAGGAAACAGTATCCAGTGGAAAAAAAGTCTCTTTAGCAAATGGTGCTTGGAAAACTGGACACCAACATGTAGAAGAATGAATCTAACTTGGCCCAGGACTCCTCCTCTGCCACCCAAGGCTCCCACCTCTACTGCCCTCATCTTGTAACACAAGAAATGATCCTTGTCTTCCCCAACCAGCTTATGAAAACCTAAGTCTGGGGTTATATTGTATTCAACTCTCTATACCCAGGGCCTGTGAAAGCACTAGTACCTAGTTGGTGCTCAATAATTGTTTACTGAGCAGGGTACCTAGGTAGCTCAATCACTTAAGCATCTGACTCTTGACTTCAGCTCAGGTCATGATCTCAAAGTCTGTGAGATCAAGCCCCATGTCCGGCTGCACACTGACAGCACAAAACTTGCTTGGGATTCTCTCTCCCCTCTCTGCCTCTCCCCACCACTCATGCACATGCGTTCGCTCACACTGTCTTTCTCTCTCCCCCTCAAAACAAATTAGCATTTTTTAAAAATAGTAATTTCTTACTAAAAAAATAAATAAATGCTTGAGTAATCCCTAAACCTAATAGTAATGTCTGGTTTTTATTTAACATGCAATGATTAATTCACACCAGAACCAAAAGCTAATGTCCTGGGCAATGAGAGCTAGCAATAGCATGGATGTTGTCACTTAAGGTCATCCTTGTAAGATCATTAAGACGGCCCTTCATCTGACACATAAAACCACACAATGGACCCCTTTGGTTTAAAGAGTTACTAAAGGAATTTAAAAAAAAAAGAACATATTATGGGGAAGAGGAGTACACTAAATAAGACTTCAAAATTTGGCTTAATGAAATGGTGCTGAATAAACATTTACTCAATGGTACTAAATCAAAGCCATTAGAAGATCATCAGCATTATCACTTGGAGAATAAAAGTCAAACCTGATAGAATAAAGACCTTCTGTCTCCTCCCCTCCTACCGCTCTCCTCTACAAAACCCACCAAAGCATGGAATGCTAGAGAAAAAATATAATGATCAAAGAAACTAGCCAATGGTCAACCTTGAAGCCCCAATTACAAAGAAAATCTACAAATACATTAAAATTTACATTATACTGAGGAAGATGTTGAGAGCTGATAATATACCTGAATCTAATCTTAGGCAGAGCTCAGAGTTTTCCACAATTTGATGCTATAGCTTATCTATAGCCCAAACAATTACCACTTACAGGCATAACAAGTTTGGTTGTAAGTAGATGGGGCTCCTGATCCAGAGCCACTCCTTAACCTTTTCCCCATAATCCACACACTAGAGAGAAAGGGAAGTGAAACTAAAGGAGTAAGGGCTCAGACACCCACTGGTATAAGTATCAAGCAGCTGGAAAACCAATGGCATTTTCAAAAAGAGCAGAGGTTGCACAGCGGACCACACAGTCTTCTCTTGCTCACAAGGAAGCAAGATGCTTGTCAAGGTAGATTATCAAGATTTGAGGTAAAGCACCCTGGGAAAAGATACTCAAATTAAAACTGCATGCTGCTCCTTTCATGCCCACCTCTCCATAAAGCCCCAGTTTTTGAACAGTGAGGTACTGGCAAACTGGCAGACAGAATCAGAGAAGCAAAGAGGATTAAGATGTGCATTCAGCATACATAAAACCACCAGGCACTAAATCAACACACAAGAACCAGTTATTTCTATATTAGTCACCAACAGTGAGAAAATCCAAGTCTAAAAAGATACTATTTTGAACCGAAAAAGTCAAATATCTAGAGATAAACTAATGAAAATGGTGTAATACCTCTGCCTAGAAAAATAATAAGACATTACAGAGAGAAGTTAAGGAAGACTAAATATATGGAGGGATATACAATGTTCATAGATTACAAAATTTGATATTAGCAACCAAACTTCTAGCAGGTTTTTTGTGAGAGAATAAGATGATTCTCAAGTTTAAGTGGAACTTGAAGAGTCAAGAATAGCTAAGATAATACTCAACAACCAAAAAACCTGGAAGACAGTCATGACCAGATATCAAGATTTATTTCAAAATCTTCTGCTAATTGAGACAGAACAGTATTGGCAAAAGGATAAACCAAAAGACCACAGAACAAAATAAGATCCACATATATGTGGTCACTTGATTTATAACAAAGGCACTGCTGAAGTATACTGGGGACAAGAAAGGTCTTTTCAATAAATGGTACTGAGACATTGACTCTACCTCACCATACACAAAAAACAACTGGAGACGTTCTGTGGGTATATATGATAAGTACAAAATAATACAGTAGATATCTATTTGAGACATGAATTTCATAACACAGGAGAACATTTTCATACCTTTGGGGGAAGAACAAGATTTCTTAAACAGGACATAAACACATTAATCATAAAGGTAAAGATCAGTAAATTAAACTACATTATAAGATCCCATTAAAAGAGCAAAACAGCAAGCCACAGAGTGGAAGAAGATATTTACATACTAGTAACTAACAATGGACTGTATCCAGAATACATAAAGAAGCCTTACAAATCAATAAAAGAAAAACAACCCAAAAGGAAAATGGGCAAAAGATTTAACAGGCTTCTTATGAAAAAAAAAATGATATACAAATAATGAATAAACACATGAAAATATGCTCAACTTCGTTAGCAACCAGGGAAAAGAAAATTAAAATCACAAAGAGATACCCCTACAGAAGAAAAATGGCTGACCATTTCAAATGCTAGCAAGGATGTGTTCCAACTGGAACTCTTAAACACTGCTGGTGGAAATGTAAATTGGTATGAATGCTTTAGAAAACTGGCTGCCAGTATCTATAAAAAATTATCTCACTCTACGATGCAGCCATTCCACTCCTAGATATATACCCAAAAGAAATATATATATATGGATATGAAAAGACACTTACAAAACCATTCACAGCAGCATAGTTAACACAGCACATTTCCTAATTGTCAAACTGGAAACAATCCAAATGTTCAACCGTAGAATGGATAAACTGGTGGTATATTCATTCTATGGAATAGTGGACAATTGTGACAATAAATGAAATACAGCTACTTGTAATTACATGTATGAATCCCGACAAATAATGACAAGGAGAAAGGAAGGAAAATAAAGCATTCACTGAGCAGATGATCTATTTATGGTTCTGTTTGTATAACATTCAAAAAACAGGCAAAGCAACGTATGGTGGTAGAATTCAAGATGTGATTACCTCTGGCATAGGGAGTAGTGAGTGGGAGGGGACAGAAGAAGGTCTTCTCAAGTAAAAAGATGAGTAAGTGTGAGTGGTCATTACACAGGTACATTCATTTTGTGAAAATTCATCAAACTCTCATTTTGATCTGTGCATTCTTCTGTACGTGTATTATACTTTAGTTCTTAAGAAAGGAACACTTACAAATCAGCATTTAAAAAAAGCAAGAGGGGGTGCTGGGTGGCTCAGTTAGTTGAGTGGCCAACTCTTGATTTCAACTCAGGTCATGATCTCACAGTCCTGAGTTGGATCCCCATGTTGGGCTCCGTGCCCAGCATAGAACCTACTTAACATTCTCTCTTTGCCCTTCTCCCATTCATGTACACATACTCTTTCAAAAAATTAAATTAAATTAAAATAGAATAGAATAAAATAAAATAAAATAAAATAAAATAAAATAAAATAAAATAAAAATACCCCAAGAGCCTAAAGGATAAGAACTAGCAATTTCACAAAAAGACTTTAAACAGCCAATAAACTTAAGATGGCAAAATTGGATAAAAGAAAACATCAGTTTTATTTCATCTGTCAGAATGGCAAGAATAAAAGAACTTTTTAAGTGCCAAGGGTTGGTGAGGGTATGGGGATACAAATTCTCTCCTGCAGTGCCAATGGGAAAGCCTCTTTGGAGGGACACTTAGAAATGTTTAGCAAAATTTATAACACAGATCCAGTGAACCCAGCAGTTCTACTTTGAGAAATGTATTCTATACTTGTACTGGCACAGGTGCAGAAAGAATACACACAAAAATGTTTATTACAAATGCATAACAGCAAATCATTAACCACATAGCCATTCATAAGAGAGTAATTTAATAAGTCATTGTACATTCATACTATGGAATGATACCATAAGCTCTTCAAAAGATTTGTAATGATGCAAAATGTAATGAGTGATGAAAGGAAGTCAATTAATAGAGTGATTATTAAAGTGTGTGTGTGTGTGTGTATGTGCGTGCGTGTGTACACATAATTAAGAACACACGTATGCAGATAAAATGTCAGAGAAGTTATGTAACAGCCTGTGGATGGCGATCGCCTCAGGAGTGACTGGCAGTGGATGTGGGAAGGACGCCTTCATTCCACTGCATATCCTTTTGTGTGCTTTGGTTTTCTTACTCTGTGCATGTGCCTTCATGTATTCTCAAAGTGGAGATAGAGGTTCATGTGCCACAACCAAAGAAAGAAGCCTAATGCCTTGTGACATGGCCGCTGTGGATGAGTTATTATGTGGTTGCTTGCTGTCTTGGACTTAAACTGGATTTAGCCAAAAAGGACTTGCACAGGGATTTGAGCAGTGACTGGCATTTGAGACTACCTGGGCCTGCTCTCCAGTGAGAGATCAAATATATCTACTATTTGTCAACACCCACAAAATAAAATAAGAGATCTCCCAAAATCAAAGCCCCCCAAATAGCACCTTTCTCCATTTGCAGCAAACTGTTTTCTTTCCAGCTGAGTATGACACTAATGGAGACTCAAGAGGAGGAGGAACAAATGTGAATATTCTCGAAGACACAACTGTCCTGGACATTCACTGGGTAGACACAAAGGTCAGGAAACTTATCTTGCACTGGTTTTGTGGGTCAGGTACTCAACTACACTGCCTCATTTGTTAGGGCCGGAAAACTTCTAGGTTCTCTTTTTTAAACACTGCTGTCATACCTGAAGTAGTTAATTGCAAAACCTTAGCATTCTCATCACTTAAAATAATAAAACTAGACCCAAATAAGATTTGTAATAGAATACGGTAATTTACTCAACAAATAGGAAAGCTTGTGTTAACTGATGTATTTTGGGATAACCAAGGTCTGTTACATTCCAATAAAGTATCACCAGCTTTCATTAACCTTGAGCATGAGTTGTTATGGCCTACAAAATGATAGAAACAAGAACAAAAGCGAAGAAATTTTAAGGCTAGGTTCTAAGTCAACAAATGCATTAGCCATAACAGGTGCCATGTGAGCATTCTGAAGGGAGAAGAATATACAACAGCAAATAAAGACATCATCAGATCCATCATACAATCAATACAACTTCACAAGAGAAGGCTAGGGATGAGTCACATGAAGAAACATGGAAGATACAGCCCCTCTAAAGTGATTTACAGAGACACCACGATGTCACTAAGCCAAAGACCCATAGAGCAGCTAGTTACCCTGATACAAATAACCTGAACTGAGCTCCGATAGGATGTTATAGATGGAAAGCTGTGTTTTTGGCATTTTACATGAATGGGGACAATCTCCCAGTGATACTGAGCTATAAATCAAAGATGAATCAGTGCTGATGCCCCCAAAAGAAAATAAGAGTAAGAAATCAAGCTTTTTCTTGATCCTATGACAATAATTCTTCCCTGGATAGGATCAACTTTATTTCTACTCAGTGCTGACAAATAACTCATAACTAGGCATCAGGACAGTGAAGTAAACATTTCAAAACTCTCTGGCATGGTTGGCCCATCCAACACAGAGTTCTTCAAAATAATTTCTCAGAACACTATAGGTTTAAGCCCTGAGGGATCACACAGTGATTTCTTCTCTCTCTCTCTCTCTCTCTCTCTCTCTCTCTCTCTGACACACACACACACCCTCATTTCAATTAGAGCAACTTCCTTCTCACCTCTGTTAAAAATTAGAGGTCTCTCCATAAATAACACTTTTCCAAAGAAGACCTCCAGATGGCTAACAGACACATGAAAAAAGATGCTCAACATCACTCATCATCAGGGAAATACAAATCAAAACCATGATGAGATACCACCTAGCACCTGTCACAATGGCTAAAATTAACCACACAGGAAACAATAGATGTTGGTTAGGATGTAGAGCAAGGGGAACCCTCTTACACTGTTGGTGGCAATGCAAACTGGTGCAGCCACTTAGGCTGTATGGATGGCACAGTATGGACATTCTTCAAAAAATTAAGAATAGAACTACCTTATGACCCAGCAATTGCACTACTAGGTATTTTTCCAAAGGATACAAAAATGCTGATTTGAAGGAGCACATGGACCCAATGTTTATAGCAGTGCTATCAACAATAGGCAAAGTATGGAAAGAGCCCAAATGTCCATCAACTGATGAATGGATAAAGACGGTGTGTCATATACAGTGGAATACTGGCAATCAAAAAGAATGAAATCCTGCCATTTCCAACAAGGTGGATGGAACTGGAGGGTATTATGCTAAACGAAATAAGGCAGTCAGAGAAAGAAAAATATCTTATGATTTCACTCATATGTGGAATTTGAGAAACACAACAGATGAACATAGGGGAAGGGAAGGAAAAATAAGATAAAAACAGAGAGGGAGGCAAACCATAGAGACTCTTAAACACAGAGAACAAACTGAGGGTTCCTGGAGGAGAGGTGGGGAGGGATGGGCTAAATGGGTGACGTGCATTAAGGAGGGCACTTGTTGGGATGAGCGCGGGGTATTACATGTAAGTGATGAATCACTAAATTCTACTCCTGAAACCAAAACTACACTATATGTTAACTAACTTAAATTTAAATTTTTTAAAAGGGGGATCTGTCAAAATTTAACTGCATGGATTCATTTAAAAAGAACACTTGAAAAACACTTATATAAATGAAGACTTCCTATCCATATCAATAAGGGGGATGGTCTTCACACTGCATACCATCCTTTGTAGGTAGGACTAGTGCTCTAACCACAGTGGCATCCCCAGTCCCTAGCCCAGATCAAGCCTCTGATACAGTTACTGCCCATCAGCAAAGTAAGGCCATATTCTGGTTCCATACTCAGAGATGGTCCTCAAAGATGTCCATCAGCTACCACCAATCAATGGGACCCACAACACTCAACTTTGTGGATACCATGGAAACTTTTCCTGGGATCCACACAGACATATACACTAGATAGCTGTTTTTGCTCATTCTGCTTTCTTTTTTCTTTTGGTAAAAGAAATCCTCTTTTCTTTTTTGGACTCCTTTCCTTCCCAGGAGGGGTACCTTGCCTTCAGGGACAATGCAAGGCCACCACATATTGGAGAGCTGGCCTGAGAATGAAGAGCTGACACAGAAGAAAGGTGAGAGGACAGAAAAGGAAGGAGGCAGGAAAGAAGGAAACAAACAGAATTCTGACAATATCACTTGAGGCCATGGATCCAGCCAAATGCATTCTGTAATATGTTCTCATTTATTTTGCTTAAACTAATAAGAGGGCTTTCTATTGTCTGTGTCTGGAACACTCTTGACTGCTACAACATACGTACGCCTCTTTCAATCAGATCACTCAATGCTAAGGCTCACACTCCTCCCCCACTCAATTTGGCTTCACTTCAAAGATAAATTAGGAATCAATTCACAGGAGGATTTCTTCAAACAATAAGCTCCTCTCAAATTATAAATAGCCTCAGTCTTAAGACTCCAATTATATTCAATTCAACAACATAGAAGGACACACAATGGGTAAAATATAGAACTAATAGGATAATGGCTAAAATGATATTGCCTGGTTACCGTCTCACTTTGCACTGACCTTTTCTCACTTGTATTTATTTTCTTACAGTCGAAAGCACACTTCTAATGGCCAACCAAGCTATGGCTTGACCACAGAACAGGGGGATTTCTGCCAGCTCACTCTCTACCATGACCTTGTCTCACTACCAAGGTAAGAAGGGGAAAAAAGCCTAAGATACGGAAGTAATTTTTATTCAGGAAAAAAAAATCCCAAGAATTCTACTTTATAGATTTTTAGAGAGTTTTAGAATATTTTTACCAGAGGTCCTCAAGACCCCAGGTTTGGTGATTCACCAGAAGGGCTCACAGGATTCAACATGTAATTCTACCCATGGCTGAGATTTATTACAGCAAAAGGATACAAAGCCAAATCAGGGGAGGGAAAAAGTGCATGAAGTAAAATGCAGAGAAGACAAGGCAGAAGATTCCAAGAGGCCTCTCCCAGAGAATTCAGGAAGGGTGTGTTTAATTCCCCCACCAAGTTGTGACAACACGTGCAAAGTGTCGTCTACCAGGAAAGCTTGTTAGAGTCAGCACCCAGGGATTTTCTCAGGGGCTCACCACGTAAGAACCTTCTGTCTAGCACATACCAAAATTCCAGAGTCCCAGAAGGCACACAGGTGTTCAGCATAAACTACACTGCTTGCACAGAACGTTCAGGCTCAGTGAGCCTCTCTTACCGCTGAGAGAAAGTTTAAAATCAGTGTAGAAAAGTGTTTATTTGCCAGGTGCCCAACATGCCACCCAAAGACAAACCTTGCAAGCAGGCTTTTCTAAGGACAAACAGGCACATGTGCTATGTGCACACCTTTTCTGCACAAGACCAAAGCCCAATTCCTCACATTAGGGTGACAGCTGAGCCCTGAGACATGGAGCGGCTTGCCCAAAATCACATAGCACAGCTAAAACTAGCACCCAGGTCTCCGAATTTGCAGAGAGGGGAAAATACGGCCACCCTCACCCTCAGCTTCCAGACACATGCACACATATTTTCCAGTGAAGTTCGCTTCTAAGGCTGTAAATGAAGAAGACACAAAGGCAGCTGTGATTCTCAGTCCACAAATTCTCCATGGCAACATTAATTACATCCATCGGTTGAAAGTTTCACTGATGGAATAAATATAACGTTTAAGCTCCTACCACTATCCTTCCTCTTAGAAAAAGACACCTTTCTGACTCAATGTAATTTGAAAACTCCAAGCTCATTATCACTTTAATTAAAATCATACATTTTCACTTAAGCTAGAAGAGTCCTCAGAGGTGGTCTATCTAGTACTATATCTCTATTTAACAGAAAAAGCACTGGGCTCCAGACAGGGAAACAACTTCATGGAGACTGCATCAACACGTGCCACAGTCCTGCTCTCCTGACGTTAAGTCACGTGCCCTCCTAGTGCGTCTTGCTGTCCTATCAGCCCAAGCTCGGAGCTCAGAAGACCACGTGCTTATTACAGGCCCCTAAGTGCATAATGATCTGAAATGTGTTCCTGCTCATGACCTGTGCAGGGAAGTGTCTACAGTTCCGTAAAAAGCCAATATTCTTCATATAAGAGAGCTAATAAAAATGCTATACTGGAGGAGACTTCATAGGACATTTACGTGCTATTTGTATGCTTTCCCTTTTAAATATTCACAATTACCCAGATGTAAAACACAGTGCTGAATCTGCAAAGATTCAACATGCCGGAGACATCTATGACCCACAGATGAAGCCACTGGGTTGACCATCAAGGGGCCTTCCACACTCTGTGGACCTGCTGAGCAAGCTGTGCATGTATACAGGAGAGAACAATATGGGGCTTATTTACATGGTCAGAGGAAACAGAGACTTTAGGCTTCCCTGCACATTATCATTGCACACCACAAAAAGACAGCCAGCCACAAAGGCACATGAAGACCAGTCATTTCTCTTCAGCACAGATTTTTATTGTGTGCAATCTACCAACTGGGAAAACCAAAATGATGAGGATGTTTCCACAGTCTAGTATGAAATACAGGTCAAATTTAAAAACTGATGGACTGAAGGAACTCAGTCTAGACAGTGACATTCAAGCTGTATGAGAAAAGTGTAAACCCACTGCTTCTCAACTGGGGGCATGTTGGCCCCCCGGGGGACATTTAGCAACCTCTGGGGACCACTGTTTGTCGTCACAGCTGAGGAAGGGGGCAGATACTCCAGGCATCTTGTGAGTAGAGGCCAGGGCTGTTGCTCAATACCCTATAATGCACAGGAAAACCCCCTCCACAAAAATGATCTAGCCCCAAGTATCCAAAGTACCAAGGTTGTGAAGCCCTGCTTTCAAGAGATAAAGGCCAATTCGCAGTTCTCGACAGTATCTGGATAAATTAATTCTGAGATTTTTGTGCTGTTTTAAGTGTTGAATACGAGGATAAAGGTAAATTCAATTCAAACGATAAAATGGCATTAAAGGCATAATTCAATTAACCGGAGGAGTCCAGATGACATAAATTTTAGACAGAGTTTTAGTTTGTTTAATTCAGTGCTTTAAGGCTCGTGTCCCTTCATTCTGCAAAACTTCCAATGCCGTTTGGCTGGAATTTGGTCATTATTCTTGGGACAGCAGGTGCAGATCTGCCTCTATTATTAGAGCTCCCAGGGACTGAAGGACCCTCTGTAAACCTGGAGAAGGACCCACAGAGCAGAGCTTGCTGAGACAGCCAGCAACCGTTACACGGCCTTCAGGCCAGAGCCTCTAGCTAACGCTCAGCAGTTTGTATCTTTAATTACATTTCTAAGGGTTTCGAGTAAAATTTTCAAAACCACTATGAAAACACTGGTAAACCAAGGGAGCAATTAGGATTGAGAAATAAAACCCATATTGCCAAACAGTAAAGAAGGAGCAGATCCTGGTAACTTAGGAAACCAAGTAGGTGAATACAATAAAGATAAATAAGATCTGTACATGGTATGTTTACAGAAAAAGAAAAACAGCCAAGCATGAAGACAGCAAAACACAGCCAGTGCAGGCTGTACCAGAGACCGGGGGAGGTGTGTTCAAACATCACCTTCTCCAGAATTATTTACTACCTGCCAAGGACTTTTGTTCTTCAAATTTGCTCCCAGAAAAAAATTTAAAAAATAAAAAATAAAATAAAATAATAAAAAACATATAAAAAAACTAATTTGCAATCAGAAAACACCTATTTAGATGAAGAAATTATCTGAAAACCAAATGGGAGGGTAAACTCGTTAGTGGGAGCTGATATGCTTGCAGGTTTCCCAGCTGATTGCATGATGGCTACATGTGATACAAAGCCCCACATACAGCTGTGCAGGCTGTTCACTGCCCAAGGGCTTCCTGTCACTGAGAGCAGAAACCCAGGCCAGTGGGCCAGCCAAGCTGAGCACCCTGATGAGAGAAGCATATCCACACTCAGGAAAGACTTTTATTTTTCTAATACGCTCAAAGGTACCTCACAGCAATTAGAGTGCATAGTAGAGACAAAGAGGCAGGAACCACTTGCCAAGAAAGGCAGCCCAAACATGTGGGAATGTGGGGAGAAAAAGGGGCAACATAGGGTTCCTGAGCATGCAGAATGAGGGGCCAGATGGAGGGTGGGGGAGGGAAAATCACCTACTTGCCCTTGGACTTTTTTTCAGCATGGCTTGGGTGAGAAGAATCAAGAAGGAAATGATCACAAAGCACAAGTACAGATATTTGGGGATAACTTTACAAAGATGCTTGCCCTAGGGGCACCTGGGTGGCTCAGTCAGTTAAGCATCTCTTGATTTCAGCTCAGGCCATGATCTCGCAGTTCATGGAATCGAGTCCCATGTCAGGCTCCGCGACTCTCTCACTCTCTGCCTCTCCCTTGCTTGGGCTTGCTCGCTCTCCCTCTCTCCCTCTCAAAATAAACTTAAAAAAACAAAACAAAAAACAAAGATGCTTGGCCTTGATTTTTCACCTACAAAATGGAACCTGGTTAAAGCAGTCTGGAAATAAATCCACCTCAACCACAGTCAGAGGTCCCCCACCCTCAATCCCTACCATTCCTGCCTCTGTTCATCCAGGAGGCAAGGCTAAGAAACTGCCCCCTCCATTGTCAGACAATTTCCCGGGTCATGCTCACACCTGCCTTCATTTTAGCTCTACACACTCATTACCGAGGGCTGCGGTGTGGGCAGGGTTGCAGGGCTGAAGTGAACACAACAATCCCTGCCCCTCAGCTCATATTTGCTGGGGGAGACAGACACATAGGCAGGATTCATGGGATTATTTCATGCCATGCCACCCATGTGTCACATTCCTGCAATAACACTCTCTCGCCTCAAGAGGTTGGCCATTGCTCAACCCCTAGGAAGACACAATAAGTTTGCTGGGCAGTCTGTCTAGTTTGGCTGGGAGGCAACAGAGAAGATTTCACCAGGGAGCCTAGTTCTATTTCCAGTTGGGTAGGATTTCACCAGGTAAGCAGAAGAGAACATCCTATGTTAAAACAAGGCAAGTTTTGGGGAGACAGGCTTCCAACTAGTGCTGAGCCTCAGGACAATCACTAAGCTTAGGGAGGGCCCTGGGACTTGCCCCCCAAGAGTCAGGTCCAGGGACATGGAGAGATAGTTCTCCATGTCAAGAAGAATGAAGAAGGACCTTGGGCAACGCCTATGCTTAAGAGGTGAGCAAAGATGGAAGAGTCAGGGAGAAAACAAAAGGAACCATGTGAGTGGACAAATGAGAGCTGGAAGGTTTAGTACCTTAGTGGTTGAGGGAAGGGTTTTCAGAGGTTGACCATCAACAGCGTCCATGGGTGGATAAGCCCCTGAGGAAAGGACACTTGACTGGTCAGTCGAGGGGGGCATGAGGGACACAAAGTGAGAATAGAGGGGATATGAGGATTTTGAAATCTCTTGGTGATCTGAAGGAGAAAGTCATGAAGTATTAGGTAGGGGATTATGACCTGGCTGTGAAAGTCTATGAAGTGGTTTTAGTCATCCACGAGCCTGTTACTGAAATATTTCTCACTAAGCCCTAAATTAGGATACCAAAAATGCCGATAAGGCCTTTTGAAGCATGTTTTTGGGAAAGCTGCAACCCTAGTTTAAGGGCTTGATCCCAGATGAGCCTAATTTTAGCTTGCAAGGTAGGCTTTCTCAATATAAAAGGCTACCCATTAAGTGGAAGTAAGAATTTTAACCTTGAACAAATGGCCCAGCAGGACTCCTTACCAATCAAGCTGAATGCCTTTCAGAGGCCAAGATTTTCTTTTTAGGAGAGAAAGGTCTCCCACACAAACCAGCAGGAGAGGCAGATAATGGCCTAGCCTCTCCTGAGCCACTCGGCTTACAAAGCTGAGGGTTTAGGGCCTGCAGGGGACAAACCTTCTGAAAATCTAATGCATCTGCAAACGTTTCAAGTCCCCAACAGAAAGGGCAACTGTGCGCTTGCAGACAGGTCCACCTCCATGCTTCTGATGCACATGGTGTCCTTCCTTCCTTCTCCTGCTATAAACACTGCCTCAAGATGAGAGGTAGGAAGAACCCCTTAAAATCCCCTCAGCTGAAGTATCGTTAAACAAAGACACTAATATGTGCTCCCTGCTGAAATGCTGCACAGCGAGCTATTTCTAAAACTTGTAAATCCCTTCAGCCATCCCATCCACACTACTAGGGTCCACAACTACCTTATTCTTATTTGCAGACCCCTCCTCCAAGCTTGCCCCAGTGCTAAGCAAAGAGGCTGACACAAAACAGCATCCAATAGATATTTCCTGAACTGAAGGCAGCTGCCATTTTTTTTTTTTTTTTTAGCATTTTAGATAGACATATACAGGTCGCATACACACACATATATACACTACACACTATAACACACCCACACATCCCCCCCCCCACCCCGCACACACAGAGAGATGTAAGCATCAACTCTAAATCAACTTCTCTCAAGAGCCAAAACCTATGTTCTTTATGGGAATCACATCATCTCTCTTCTGGATGGTCCTTTCCTTCCCCCAAAAGTCCCCTCTATTAACCAAGGTCCCGGCAGGGAACAGAAGTCACCCTAGATGCCTCAAAAGAAGAGACTTTACCTTGTAGGGTTAAAGGTCAAAACTGGGCCCAGTAAGTCACCCAGAAACCAGTAACAGTCAGAAGCAGTTCCACACTAGGGCTGGAGTGACAAGGGGAGGAGACAGTGTCCCCAGAGCCAGCAGGAACTGGATCCCTGAAAGGGGTGATACCCCAGAAAAAAGTTACCATATATGCCAGAGGCTCAGAGCCCAGACTGAGAGAGTAGAGGGAAGTGTCTGGACCACTCTCCCTACTCCCTGCTATCTCCTCCAGGTGTCCCCAAGGTACTCAGGCCACACCCACACCAGCTGGGAGTCATTTCCCCAGCTCTCCCCCACCTGTCATTGTGAGCAGCTGTGCCCAACAGGGTATTTACTTCTGTCCTAAACAAGGCGAAATTATGGCTGACTGACTCTTTTACCCCTCCAATGTTCCTACCTGTGATAATACAGTTATATTTGTTTCATAATTTCAAAGTAAGAGGAAGAGAAAGGATAGTTTTCAGATGAGATGTGCACTATTTTGGCAGTCTTCCATTTAAAGTCTTGATCACAGGATTTAGCTAGAAAAAGCAAAGTCCACATATAGATTTTTCTCACACTATTTTGGGTTGTGGATTTGCCCATTTCAAAAACGATTACTCTCATCAAAGCCAAAGAGGAGAACCCAGACTCACCCACCTCAGGGAAGAGCAGACGTTTTGGTTATGTTCATGGCTCCACTGCACTGGTACAGCCTTTCTGGAACCAGAAATGTAATGGGTGACATTCATATCCACCAATTATATTTACATCTTGCTACACACACGAGCTGTGAAGCATTTACCACGTGGCTAGATTTTGCATGTGTAATGTCGTGTGCATCCATTTGGAGAAGATTAATTTGATAATGAATTGCAAAAGGCATAGACAACACTTCCCCATGGTAGAGCTAATATAAAAAATAGTGTACACATCCAAAATAATATTAATATGCAGCTGTGACTACTCTCCATCTATCTTGTCCCAGTAATCTGAAACACAGCCTGGACATGGTAATTCTGATCATGTAAAACCTCACAGCCTAAGTGGATTATAAATAACTAAGTCTGTGTGAATGTGCATATACAAAGCAATAATTTCTCGACAGCTCAGCCAAGTGGAGCCTACCGTGTTCTAAAGAAAGAGAGGGGTAAAACGAGACTGAGTGCTCTATTCCCCAAGAGCTTCTTCCATCCCCAAATTCCCCACCACAGAGATACAAACCTCTATCCTGAACCCATCCAGTATTTAAATAGACAATCAGAAAAGGAAATAAAATGGTTCAATTATTCTAACAGGAGATCAAAAGAAGGCATAGAAGTTTCCAGCAGGTACAGTGCTTGGAAGGAACCCCAAACAGCAGGATGGCATCAAACCCTCCTAGAACTGGAGGGGGGTCTAGTGTATCACCCCCACCCCACTTTACTACAGCAACCTCAGCTATCCTGTGAAAGCTTCCCCACAGCTCCCAGCTCCAGCTCAACTCAGGTCCATTCAAGGGGCAACTAGTCCCATAAGAGCTTTCAATGCAAGAACTATCACTAAGTTTTCCAGTTTTTCCAAAACACATATAATATGGACACAGAATTCTTTTTCAAAACTCCATTTGTTTTGCTCATACTATAATATAAAATGGACTTAAAACCACTCCACCATAAACCTATTTACCTACAAGACTCAGACCCTATAATTACCTCTGGTAATTTTTCAGGATGATTCCTCCAGGATATTTTCTTTGCAAGTAAATCTGAAATTTCTTCCACAAAGTACTTTTTGAGGGGTTAAGAAAAATGGACAGCCACTGAATTACAAAGTTCAGGATTCACCTGAGTTCTCAATATTCCTGCTGTCATTGCTGAATCACGTTCATCCCTTTACCCCCTAATCTCCCCTTTAAGAGGGACCCAATGGGAAGGGCAAATACTCTTTCAGGAATAGCGTGGTCAGGTTGGCTGCACACGGCCTTGAGACAGACACTCGTGGATTTGAATCCAGTCATGACCCTGTATCAGCCATGCTACAGGACAAATCATTCAATGTCCCCAAACCTCAGCTTTCTTATCTGCAAAGTGATATAATGACTTGAGAAGTTGTGAAAATTAGAAGGAGTATGAGTCACACAGTGAACCACTTACCTCTTACTGCATGAGTATTTCTTGCTAATTTCTTTCTCAAGTACTTCTTGCTAAAGAAACAAATTTTTGGCCCTTGGTCAATAATAATGATTTCTTGGGGCTCCTGGGTGGTTCAGTTGGTTAAGCATCTGACTTCAGGTCAGGTCATGATCTCACCGTTCGAGAGTTCGAGCCCTGCGTCGGGCTCTGTGCTGCCGGCTCAGAGCCTTGGAGCCAGGCTTTTTTCGGAGCCTGGAGCCAGGCTCCCTGTGTCTCCCTCTCTCTCTGCCCCTCCCCTACTTGCTCTCTCTCTCTGAAATAAACATTAAAAAATTTTTTTCAATCCTATAAAAAATAGTAATGATTTCTTACATATGACATGAAAGATCTCAAGATACCAAATTGGGAAATCTAGTCATAAAATAAAGTAAAATAAAATAACAAGAAACAAGAAATACCATATGTATCAAAGATTAACTATTAAGCCAGAAGATTTGGTACCTAAAAGAAATCTCAACCCCAGGCTTTAATCAAGAACTTCAGTAAACAGCAGAAGTATTATATGTGTCCAATTACTCAGTAGTAAAGGAATTTTCTTAAATTGAGAAGATGCATTTTCATGGCACATTAAAAGCTCCTCCCTAGACCTCAAGGACTTTTTACAGGGAAGGAAACAAAGGTGAAAAGAGAATTCATTCAGGGTCGAAAATTAATTAGTCCATATCAACCCCACAAGTCACAGCCATCAATTTAAGAGACATAACACCATACTCTGGATTTTAATTAGGAGGGTTATAAAACTGTTTAAGAACCAAAACTTAACTGTCAAGCCCAATTAAGCAGGTTGATAGAACATACAGTGTGATGCTACAATGTGTTCTTTTTGCGAAAGAAGAGTAAAATAAAATCCTTGTTCAGGGCTCACCAGCTTCGCTCCAAAATATATAATAATATATACATAATATCAATGTTTCATTCATTCATTCATTGTGCAAAGGATGTCAGTTTTGGGAACGGTAAGAAATTAATCTGGAACTGGGCCCAAGATCAATGCTTTTATAAGTCACCACACAACCCTGGGACAGAGGCAAGAAGTGGATGGTGGATCTGGCTCAGTCCAGCTCTGGTCAACTTCCCTCCCCAGGAGGGGTTTCATGAGATGACCACCGAGGCTCAATTCAGTTCCGAGATCCCGTAAAGAAGACAAACCTCCTGACCATTACTGATGCTGGTGCCAGGGAGAAGTCTGCAATAAGGGTCAGAGACACATGAGGCAAATCAGGTAGACAAGAGCACTGAGTCCAGAACGTATCATAGCATCCTGAGACACCATCTCGGTTGGCCCTCATCTTCCTTTTGTTTTTTTAAACCAAGCTTCTATCACCAAACATAGCTACTTGAAAAATAACAGTCTTCTTCCCATTAAAATCAATTACTTCCGGGGCGCCTGGGTGGCTCAGTTGGTTAAGCGTCCAACTCTTAGTTTGACTCAGGTCATGATCTCACGGTTTGTGAGATCGAGCCTCGCATCTGGCTCTGCTCTGACAGAGGGAACCTGCTTGGGATTCTGTCTCTGCTCCTCCTGTGCCTAAGGTCTCTCTCTCTCTCTCTCTCTGCCCCCTCTCTTTTCCTCTCTCAAAATAAATAAACTTTTAAAAAACCTTTTAAAAAGTCAATTACTTCTTAAAAAATAACTAGGAAATACATATCACAGAAACAGTTTTCACACTCTCTTTGTAAGTGTCTACATGCAAATAGCCTCAACAACATGTCATACTTGCCTCTTTCAGAAAATCTCTGAAATTCTCCACTTTGGTGAGGAAAAGTGAATGTCAACATTCACATTCATTTCAGAACTGGGTCCATTTTCACCCAAATATAAGATAGCAGCTACCATCTGATCCTCCCCAATCCCATCCTCCAACAATCCCTTCCCTATAGGAGCTTAAAACATTCTTTGGAGGTGGGAAGAGCTTTTTATGAAGGTCATGAAGAAATATTTTAATTTTAGTTTCCTCATCCTTTCCTATTATACACATCAGCACATGTAATTGATTATTCCATGTTGGCCATAAAGAACTCCAACTTTACATGAAGCAATAGAATCAAAAAGGCAACTATCCCTCCTACCTTTGGACCACTGGTTCTCTGTTTCAAATATTCAGTGGCTCGTCATATGACTACCTGCATTTGAGGACTTTGTCCTTCCTGAAGATGTCATGAAGCTTGAGGGGTGTCTCTGCAACCCTGAGTTTTGGTGGAAATATCAAGAGATACTTCTATCAGAACTTCTCAGGTTTACACAGACACAGACACACGCACATCCCAAACAGCAGAGGGTCGTGACAGAGCACAAGAAATGCAAGAATTTGAGGAAGCTTTCAATGGGTTTCCTAGAAAGGGTGATCATTTCAAAAAGTGGGGAAAGATAGCTGTATGCTATGGAAAGCTGCCTGCTGAGACAGAAAGGAACTAAAAAGGGGACAGAAGCTGGGGCAGGCAAGGGTAAGTTTTGCAAAGGCATGTCTAAATTTTGCAAATGTATGCACTTGGACTAATCAGAAAGCCTGACCCACGAGCTGGTCTTGGTGCACAATGACTTGCATCCTATCAATTAGTCATAAGAAATGCTGGAAGGAGGAAGAAAATCCAACTCATGTCTTCTTTTATGACAACATTAAGTCACTGGTGGCTGAAGAAGAGGAGGTGATGGAGCTTTGTCAGGTGGGAGTGATTAGGGGCAAACTCCACCTTGAGAGGAGGGGAAGCAGGGGCAGAAAAACTGCTTCTGGGACTCAAGAGGCCTAAGTTCTCTCTTAGCTGGAAGCAGTGGAAAAGAATCCACCTGCTGGAACATACACCAAAGGCTTCCTAAGACATCTCTACTTCCACTTCCACTTCCACTAAAAATGGCACCAAAACACACTTCTCCATTTGGGAAGGAATCTCTGTGTAATGGTTCCTTGGAGAAAAGGAGATACTCATTTTTGCTCACTCCTGTGGAAAAGAGAGACCTTGGAGCTTCTAAAGAACATTAGTATTGGCATAGCAGTTACTTAGAGGGCCAGCTTTGTGAGCCAGCTGCCTATACTTGGATCCTCACCCCACCCTCGATAAGCATGTAAAGATATTTCTTTAATATCTTTATGTGTTGGTTTCTCTACCTGCAAAAGGGGAATAATAATCTCTAACTGACGGAGTTGCTGTGTACTGAAGGCATTGACACAGGCAAAGCATTCACAGCACACAGTAAACACCTACTGGCATGCAAACTTTAACTCATCAGCTCTCCTCAGGCGTACCTCTGGATTCTAATATTTGTCATGCATGTGATAAAACTTTCAGAAGACAAAAATCTGCTAAGAGGTTCCTATAGATTAAAGGGGAAAAAATCAATCAAGCTAAACCCAGGGCTAATGAAGCCTCTTACTCAAAATTCCACGGAGAAGAGGGTGCCTGGGTGGCTCACTTGGCCGAGTGTCCAACTCTTAATTCAGCACAGATCATGATTCCAGGGTCATGGGATCCGTGCTGAGTGTGGAGCCTGCTCATGATTCTCTCTCTCTGTTGCTGTCACTCTGCTTTCTCTCTATTCTCCTCTCTCCCCCTCTGCCCCTCTCCCCAGCTTGCATGTGCTCGCTCTCTTTCTCTCTCTCTTGCTCTCTCTCTCTCTCTCTCAAATTAAAAAAAAGAAGGCAGGAGGAAACAAGACAGCAAACACATCACTCAACAGCCCTCACTCTTCTAGGATGAAATCACATTTTTGGATGCCCTAAGTAATACCATGTAAAGTTTCTCAACTGTTGCCAGGAACAGAGCTTAGAAACAACACAAACTCCTGAAATGAATAACAAACATATCACACTGCCAAGAAAGGGCTGGATCAGAGAAGGGCATCACCTCAACCCACTGCCCAGCCATGATATTCAAAGCAACATCCACAAAAGCATGTATTCACGGAGCTCCCACAAGGTCATGCAACAAACACTCAAAGAGTGTTTAGAAAGGTTGCCAGGTGATCTGTACAACCACCTCACTGTCGCCCATGTGAAAATCCCAGGTAGAAAATCCCTCCCAGAAACTTGGTTTCAAACCTCAACATTTATTTGAAAGGCAAAGTAACCCCAACCAGGAGTTTGAAGTCCATTTCATTTTAGAAAACCTGTCTGAAACTGCTTGTAAAAAAATAAAAGACCAAAAACACAGGATGAAGACCCATATTCTTGCTAACGAAAAAAAGGAAGTATGGGCAGAACTTGTACTGGATTCATATGTGACAGTTTGTCCAAATTATCTACAATGTGAAACTATCGACAACATGCCTGAGCAACGGACCTGGCACGTAAACTTACGGAAGCTGAGGCCCACCGTCAGCTGTGATTTAGAGCAGGTAGGCTGTAGAACCTGGTTCAAGGCCCAGAGCTGGACCCCCACTGCACACGGTGAGATCGGCTCACTACCTCACAGAGCTTCACGGCCAAGACAGTTCCAGGACACTTCAATGATCTTTGGCTAGGAACTTTAGAGACAGTCCCCAAGCCTCCATGCTCTGCCTGCAGACATTTTCATTCTATCATAACCACATCACATGTAGAGGTGTTTATTAAATGTATACATTCAATTTCTACTTCTAGAAATAGGAGTAGAAAGAGTTCACAGCCTCATTCTCTAAACCTAATCACTTCCCAGGTAATGGCTGCAAATTGAATCATCTGAAAAGCCCATATAATCTCATCTTCACTTCCTAGCTGGGTGACTTTGGGCAAATTACTTACTCTCTCTGTTCTCCTCTATTTCCTCTTAGAGCACTGATGTAATAAGGAGCAAATGAGTTAATGCAGTAAAGTGCTTAGAATGGTACCCAGCATAAGTGATGCTCAGTAAGAGTTAGCTATTATTATTTCATATAAATGTAAGACAAAATTGGGATATTTCATTAAGGAAAAGTAACCATGAAAAGAAAGGAATAGCTACCTGCCTTTTTATTTATTAAACATAAATAAAGCCAAAATTTTAGTATCAAAGCCTTATCATAAATGTTCCTCCCAGGGAGGATTTTTGCACACATGCTTTTTGAAATAAGAGCTCAACGAAGTCTGTAATGAAGAGCGAGTGAGGCTCTAAGGACCTCTAAACAGTGTTCAAAATTTGGGTCGTCGGTTGTAACAAGTTTACAGTTGAGTCCAAGTACACAAATGCCATTCAAAGTCTTTGGATGATATTTGTTACAGAAAGGACTGTTTCCAGGGCAACTTGCTTTTCTTTGGGGATCCCTTAATCTCAGCCAAGCTTGTATTAGTCGGCTAGGGCTGCCGTGACAAAGCACCACAGACTAGGCGGCTTAAACAATAGAAATATATTGTCTCACCGTTGTGATGGCTGGACATCTGAGATCAAGGCGTCAGCAGGGGTGGTTCCTTCTGAGGGCTACAAGAGGGAAAGGGCTCCATGCCTCTCTCCTAGTTTATGGGGTCTGCTGGCTCTCTTCATCTTTCTTTGGCTTCTGTCCTATCACCCCAATTCTCCGCCTTCATCTTCATCCTGCGTTTCACCCTATGTGCGTGTCTGTGTCCAAATTTCTTCTTTTGAGAAGGACACCAGTCACATCGGATCATGGGTCCAGCCTGGTCCAGTATGACCTCATCTTAACCAATTACATCTGCACAATCCTATTTCCAAATAAGGTCACACTGTGCAGTAATGGGGGTTGGAACTTCAACGCATGAACCTGGGGAGACACAATTCAACCCACAACAGCGTTGATGGAGTCTAGTAGGCTTCTACCAATTGGATTGGTGAGCCGCCCCAACAGAACTCGAAGCCCACCATGAGAGGGCCATAAGTACCAGTGCTGGCTATTCCTGAAGGCTTTATTTAATTAACCACAGAAATGTAATATAGTGGCAGGGGTTAATAGAGCAAGCCATCTTAAGTCAAGAATCACCTATATTTGGTCATTTAATCCACCAGAAAAATTCAAAAGGATCCTTTTATCCTTTCCACACCTAGAAACAGTAGACAAAGTGGCACTTCCTTTCTCATGAGATCTGGGCAAAATAAAAAAGGTGGGAAAACTGGGGTCTAAGAAAGGGCAATTCTGATTTATTATCTAGTCCCAGAGACCTGAAAAACTATGGCCTTTAAAGTCCTAAAAACAGAATCCAAAAAGATCTACCCTTGACCTTGAACCAAAGTACCCTGCCCCCCACCATCATACGGGAAACTGGGTTAAGGGTACTATGTATAGCAAACTGAACTTCTGCATAACTCTCAGTCCCTGATGCCAGCCTTCCCACATGTCCAGGTGTAGATGTTTGTGCCAAAGGCCATTGCAGACACAGAAGAAACCAGAACACGCAGGCAAATCACACAGCAAGGGCACCGAGGAACTCCGTTTCCTCACTATTCTAATTCTGGAGTACTAAAACCTTAAATAAGAAAGTAGTTCCTTAACCAAAGAGCCCTAAATGTTACGTCAGGGTTTCTGGCTGGTTGGACTCCTTTCTTTGGTAACAAATTCAGTTTCGCCACATGATATCAAAAACCTGGAAGGCTCCAGAGACCTCCTAGGCACTGACTGATGAAGAGGTATTCAAACACATAACAAGAAGGGATGCACTCCAAATCCAATTACTACAGAGCGTGTACATTTAATTTATTTTCAGAAGGAAATCGACTCATAGTATTCTCTTGTGTTACATGAAAAATCATTCTGTCCTGTACAGTCTCTGTGAATCACCACATCCAAATAACACATTACAGAAGCCCAGAAAAAAAATTGGATGTGAATGCCTTCAACGTCATGTAGATTTGTATCCAACTTGTAATATTTCCCTAAGCCAAAGTCCACTTCCCTTTGGGCCCTACATGAACACTTCTGGAACAAAGAGAATTCACCAGGTAAATATGAGGACTGTTGTCTTTCCAAAACACCTACCACATACAGAGCTCAAGAGGAACCTGGACAAACAGTCCAGCCACAGGCTATAAAGTTGGTAACTTGTCAATGGAATTTCCTTTCTCTGACAACTCCAAGAGACAAGAGTGAGTCAGAGAACAAGAAAGGGGGGCGGGGGGCGAGGAATAACTGTGATCCTGCAAAAGAGACATCTGCCACCATATCTAAATTATGCCAGTCACATCTCGTCACATCATCATTTGGCCAGAGAAGCAAAGCCAAACAAAGAAGACAATTACCACCTTGGGGTCCACTCTACAGCTCCTAAATCAGATGAAAATGGAAAGGTGCTGCATCTGAGAAGGAAGACAAGGCCATCCCAGGGTGTAGGGAGATGACACTCAACTAGCACATGCCATCAACCAAGGCAACACCACAGCTCCTCTCAGAAGGATAATCTTCCATTCAGACAGTCATTAAATGCCTACTGTGTGCAAAGGCCATATGTAAATGGGGTAGAGGAGAACCTACTTATGTGTATACCCCAGAATATACACATGGACCTGAATGCCTAGAAACTCACTCAATAAAGCAAATATATCACAATGTAAAGTTTTCTATCAAAGTATACAAAGGGCCATATGATTTATCACTTGATGATGGCTGAATCAAGAAGGGCTGCATGGAACAGGTGACATATCAGCCAATAATGAAGGGTGGCAATCAGCAAAAATTGCAAAATATGGGAGAGATATGCAAAACTTTGTAGAGGAGACTCCATTCCCAGTGGAGGGCAGAGAAGCAGACTGAAGTGTGGGGTTCATCAAGGGTCCTCAAGAACAGGATGGGCTGTATTTAGCAGGTAACAGGGGCCATTTAATGTCACGGGGAATACAAGATGTGCTTTCAAAAGTTTACTCCATTATCCAGTAACCCCTAGGATGGACTGGATGAGACCAAGGCTAAAGGCAGGGAGTATAATTATGAGGCTATCACAACAGCACATGCACAAGGTCATGATATGCAAAACTGAGAGGCAGCATAAAGACATCAGGGACATGGATGAGCTCTGATACACAGAATACACAGGATCCAGGCGCTGAAAGGGGACAAGAGAAGGCAAGAATCAAAGAGAAAGCAATGCTTAGGGGAAAATGGCCCATTTAGCCCTCGCTGAGTGCCTACTGTGTACGCTGCACTGGCAATGCAAATATATGATTAAGATACACCCTAACCCTCCAGAAACCTAAGAGAGGCAGAAAATCAACAACCACACTATAATGCAACAGCTGTACGATTGGGGTTTAAGGATAAATAGACTTGCTTTTATTTAAACTTCCCATCATCTTCCAGGCCTTCTCCTACCATCCAGTCCAAGCCTATGATTCTTATTTTTTCTAAGAGTATTGACAACCTACACCCAAACCAGTAATATGAAGTCCCCATTTTCAGACAAGGATCTAGTGGAGATTCAGAAAGGTTAAGTAACTTGCCCAAGGTCACACATTCAGTAGCCAAACCACCTGGTGAGACACACCTCATGTTCTCACTTGTGTCCCCTCCATGAAACTTCCCACCCAGCCCACTCATTCTCAGAGCCCTCAACTCAGCCTGATCACTGTCACTTGCCATCTGAGCTACTGTGACTACTCTTAACCATACACTGATGATCTGGTTTCTCCCAGTTCTTGCCCAGTGCTCCCACAGAAATCTGCCTAAAACCAGATTCGTATCACACCACTTCCATTTACAAACGTTCATAGCTCTGCCAAACAAAGCTCAAATTCCATAGTCTGACATTCAGGGACTCCCACCACTGGTCAAATGCCACCACTTACAATATGTTGCTAGCTCCCATTTGGCTTTTAGGAGCAACAACCATTTGAAGTTTTTCTGCAGTCTTCACAGCCCATAAATGTGCACATATAAGGCAGTCATTCTGATTTTATACATATATATATACATATATATATACACACATATACATATATATGAGAGAATATGTATATATACATATACATATATATGAGAGAAAAGCAGTGTCATAATTATCATGCTCTGCCCAGCTTTTTCCCCAAGTTACATAGCATCCTCAGGCTCCAGGAGCTTCTGTTTCATTGGGAATACAAAATATGAAGCTTTTAGGAAGACAAGACAGTAAGTGATCGATACCTGGGTTGTGTGGGAGAGATTAAGCTCCTGTGAGCTCAGAGAAGGGAGAAATCCATGTGAGCTGGCACGACCCAGCATCAAAGATGGATGAGCTCTTGGGCTGGCTTTAAAACTGAGGGCAGAATTAAGACATATGAAGAAGAGACCGACATTCTCAGCTTCTCAGAAAACATGCAAATTCCCTCAAAATTCCACTGTGATTCTAAATGCATTCGTTTCAGATTTCATTAGGAACCCCCTTTCTGTAACACAGAGCCTGAGAGCTGACAATAAAACCATACTAACACCACACCATCCCCCTGGGTCTGACTGTTGAAAAGAGCTGCTCAAGCTGACAGGTCCCACTCCCCCACCATGAACATCTCCCAGGATCTGAGCAGGACTGTTCACCACCAGGCTCTTCAGAAGGCACATACCCGGTGCTATTCTATTTGAAAGAGATATCCTCAGAAACTGCTCTGTTCAACATCCTTGTTGAAATTCAGGTGGTGAGAAGGGCAGGATGTGCAGGATGGAGGGGGCAGGAAAGGAGGGGAGGGGTGGAAGGTAAGCCGAGCCCAGAACTGACTGCGATTCCTTCTCCAAATCAATCAGTCTGGGTCCAGGCAGCTCAGAACATGCACTACTGCAGGGTTAATAGTTTCTATTGCCTAAAAGCTTGATTCATAAAAAATTGAACATGACTCTGACTCTAGGATTTTTTTTACATGCGGAGGTTTAACTCAGGAAGATGCTGGCTGCCTTGTAGCGATTAACCCCTACAAAGGTTGCTCAGCTGCCATGCAGTCTTTCTGGAGCATTCCTTCCAGGGGGAAGTGTGGAAACCAACACTGGAGACAGACAGAAGGGTCATCTAATGAAGTGTTCAGGTTCTCTAGGTGGAGAATTTGAAGGTCAGGGGTAACTTCTTAAGCAAAGAGGAAAGAAAAAAAGTCCAGTTATAAGTGCAACAATGGGAGTGCCGGGAAGAGCTTCCCCCATGCTACCCAGCAACCAAAAGCATGTGCCATCTAGCTCACTCCAGACACACTTTTAATCTACCTCATTCCAATTTGCAAGAAATGAAGGAAGGAGAGAGGTGGGGGGGGGGGGTTGAAGAAAAAGAAGGAGGGAGAGGGGGAAATGCTGGACATTAAGGTAGCCTAAAGGTTGTCTATTTCGTCACCAGGTTTATTTTCTTCCATTATATGTGGACTTTAACATTACCAAGATTTTTAATGAGTGTGATGCTGCCTGATTTCTGCAGAAGTGGTAATTACATCCCATAACTTATTAAATAAGAGATTCCATTTTTTTAAAATCATTACCACTAAAAATAAAAATGGAAGCTAGCTATTTATATGCTGCCTGTCACAGTGCCCTCTCACACACACAGCAGGATAAAAACAAAGACATATGTGACACAAAAAGTTACTCTCCGGTTCCCTGAGAGCCAGGATGTAGCAGAACTGTAAATCCGGGAGGCGCACCCATTGGCAGAAATCCTGCTTGCTGAGTTTGTTAATTTAGATCCGTTTTCATCTACTAGTTTAGATGATCAGCAAGTAAATACTATTTCATCGAGCACACACACAAGCATGCTGGCAAATCCTCTGAATCCCATGGAATCTGCAGAATATGGACTCTACAATGCAACATGCAGCATGGGGTCAAGGTCGCTCACTTGTGCACACTCCTGTGCTCTCACTCTCTCTCAGAATGGCAAGGAGAAGTTGTGGCAAAGGAGCAAGGTAATGAGTTTCAATGAACAACAACAAAAAAGATGGAAAATAGGGGGGTGGGAGGGAGGGGAGGGTGGGTGGGTGATGGTTATTGAGGAGGGCACCTTTTGGGATGAGCACTGGGTGTTGTATGGAAACGAATTTGACAATAAATTTCATATATTAAAAAAAAAAAGATGGAAAATATATTTCCAGGCAGCTTCATGCGTGTTCTGAATTCCAGTATGTACAAGTGGATGATCAATTATATACAGAGGAAAACCTCTCTTAACTGACCTCCACTTGGGCACTTGCCAGAGTAGCGGCCACTCCAGAATACTGACCTATCTAGGCTACCCTCTCTGGATGCTGTTTCAGTTCTACATCATGAGTTTTTAGCCAAGAAATCATGTAATCTGTTCTCAAACCTGCTTCTGCCATTGTATTTGTTAGTACAACTACATAATACTAAATATAGTAACAATGATAGCTAACATGTACTAGTACCATTGTTCTAAGGACTTTATTTATATTGATGGTTATAATTCTCACAGCAGTCCTATGAGGTATGTCTGATCATTAGGCCTATTTTACCAATAAAAAATCTGAGGCCATAGCCTGAGTTTAAGCTAAAAGTAGCAAAGCTCAGAGAGTCCGGCTCTACAGCCAATGCTTTTTTTTTTTTTTTAATTATTTAAGTTTATTTATTTCTAACAGAGAGAGAGAGAGATCTGTGCAAGCGTGAGCTAGGGAGGGGCAGAGAGAGAGGGAGACACAGAATCTGAAGCAGGCTCCAGGCTCTGAGCTGTCAAAACAGAGCCTGACACGGGGCTCGAACTCACAAACCATGGGATCATGACCTGGGCTGAAGTCAGATGCTTAACCGACTGATCCATCCAGGCACCCCATCCACAGCCAATGTTTTTAATGACTATCCTTTGCTGCACAAATATTAGGTAAATTGCTATTCATAACGCAAAAAGAAATAGTAGTTTTTAGGGGTACATAGGTAGCTCAGTAAGTTGAGTATCCAACTCTTGATTTCAACTCAGGTCATGGTCCTGGGGTCATGGGATTGAGCCCTGTGTTGGGCTCTGTGCTAACTGTGGAACCTGCTTAAGATTCTCACTCCTCTCTCCTCTCACTCTCTCTCTCTGTCTCCCTCCCTCTCTCTGCCCCTCCCCTGCTCATGCCCTCTTTCTCTCAAATTAAAAAAAAAAGAAATAGATTTTAGAAATTAGACTTAACACTTAAAAAGACTCACTGAAACTATTTTGTGGAAAAACAGTTGACCTCATACCAGGTTTACCAGGTGTGGTAAAATAATTGTAAAAGATTGGGGGGAAATCATTAAAAATGTATAATTCTGGGCTCAGATGACAAGTATGTACTTACTCATTCTGCTTAAACTGCAAGCAAATGGAAATCAGAGGCAGTATGTTCTAGATACGGCTTATAACAAGTTGAATTCAGAACTCCGGCCACTGTATCTATATTCAAAGAAAGCGTCTACATGTTGTAGGTATAGACATGTAAACTTTATACATATAAAGTAAAAATATGACAGTAAAGACATGTATGTCCCCAGCTTTACCCTACTTTTTAATAAACCCAACACCTATTCCTAATCACCTCTGGTAAAGAGGCTTCCACTGTGTGTAGGTATGTTGATATGTACACATCCCACACACATCCAGAGCTATCAAGTATCTCAAAACAGAAAATTCTGTCTAAATAAGTCTAGTGTTGCCCCAAATGTAAACCAAGCTCCTTAAGAGCTGGGTTTGCCTGCTCTGTTCACTTCTATATACCCTAGAAAAACACCAGCCACATAAAAGGCAATCCACTGATCTTTGCTGAATGAATGACTTTATAACTGAATGAACGAGAATTATGTGCAACTGTAATATTTGCTAGGTGAAATGAGGTCTTGATAAGCAAAATTGTACAAGGAATTGGAAAAGACCCTCACCGATAATGAAGGTGAATGTGGTTTCTATCTGTCTTAATTATTTAATGGTCTAATTCTTCAGCTGTCTCTGATCCAAGAGTGTAATGAGCAAACAATGGCAAAAAGTATAATGTGTGCAGAGGACTCAAAATGCTATCTAGTGGAAGGAACAGAAGGGAATATATAGGGGCGCCTGTGTGGCTCAGTCGGCTAAGCATCCAACTTCAGTTCAGGTCATGATCTCGGGGTCCATGAGTTCAAGCTCCGTATCAGGCTCTGTGCTGACAGCTCAGAGCCTGGAGCCTGCTTCCGATTCCGTGTCTCCCTCTCTCTCTCTGCCCCTCCCTCACTCACACTCTGTCTCTCAAAAATGAATAAATGTTAAAAAAATTTTTAAAAAGAAAGGGAATATATAATACCTGAGGGCCTACTAAGTACCAGATGCCTCCAAATACATCTTCACTTTAAACACAAAAATCTGTAAAGGAGGTCTTAACCCCTTTCTGAGTCTTAACAGCTTACCTAATAAGTCCCTCCCTCCCTTTCAGACTTGGCTGATTAGCAACACAGTAAATTGTGTGCCTCACAGAATGACAGAATGGAATGAACACAGCCACTGACAGGTAACCTCTTTACAAATGACTAGGGGATGCAGCATCAATAAGCAACTGCTGAATAATTAAAATAAATGAAATACACTTAGAGACAACACTCATCTAAGCTACTTCTTTGGAAGGTTTTTCCAAGAAGCATTAGCCAGTGGCTCAAAAGAACTGAATATGACATTAACAGCTCACCAATGTGGTTTTCAACCAAGCACAGCCTCTCAGTCCCCATTTCCCTCATCTGTGAAAGGGGCTACATTTTCCCCAAGAACTTGAAGACAATTTTAGACCCAAGTCCACCAGATTCTGACCCCAGGCAAATTCATAACCAGGGCTACATTATGATTTTTGTGTGCTCTGGGGCACTTTTGCCCCTTTGTCCAGCAATTACATATAAATTACATAGCAAACACATTAATTACACAGTATATTTTACCACTGTATAGGTAAGTACTGTAATATCATATATTAAAACATTTTCTTTGACCTAAACATTTTCTATTGATTTTTAGAGAAACTAAAATACTTCCATAGGCACCATATGAAGGCATCACAGACCCTAGAAAATGTCTGTGGAGACAAGAGAGTGCCTCAACCTAAACGTATTCCACATGAACATGGAAGCCCAGCCCTCCTCCCCACCTCAAACCAGACCATGCACAGAGCTGGTTCATATAGCACACGGTCATGGGATCAGGGGAGCACCACAGGAACACCTGTCTGGCTACATGTCCAACAGGCACAGGAGAAGGCCAGGCTGGAGTCCTGGGGGCAAGAAGGCCAGTGAGGCGGAAAACAACCCAACGGTGTCGAAGTAACTCAACGAGGAATGTGCCGAGGAACAGATGCCAAGGCAGCTAACTGCAAAGACAACTCTGTTGACTCGACCGCCAACCATATTCTTCCTGTCCTCCTACGTCCTCAACTGGCTCCAAGATTTTCTGGTCTAAGTGCTTCAAATTCAGTTCACTCAACAAAAATTATAGAGTGACAACTCTAGGCCAGACACTGTTCAAGACAGTTGATTAGGAAATAAAACAAACATCCCTGCCCTGGGCTGATATTCTGGGACAATAGCTAATAGACAAATAAGCCTAACAAGTAACGATATTGTACATCCAAAAGTAGTAGGAGATATGGAGAAAGAGGTGGAGCAGTGAAGGAGGATCAGCAATTCTTAGTGGGGTTGGGTGCTGAACACAGGGGACAAGCCCATCTTCACCACGAAAATGAGGTTTCATCAAAGACATAAGTGCAGAGAGATAAAGACCTGGGGGAAAAGCATTCCAGAAAGAGGGGACAGCTTGAACAAAGGTTGGAGATAGAAATGTACCTGTTGGACTACTCCCTGAAGGAGAAAATTAAAATCTGTTACCAGAAGCTGAAAGCAATCTCTACTTTATCTTTTTTTTTTAATGTTTATTTATTTTTGAGACAGAGAGAGAGCATGAACGGGGGAGGGTCAGAGAGAGAGGGAGACACAGAATCGGAAACAGGCTCCAGGCTCTGAGCTGTCAGCACAGAGCCCGACGCGGGGCTCGAACTCACGAACTGTGAGATCATGACCTGAGCCAAAGTCAGACACTTAACAGACTGAGCCACCCAGGTGCGCCCCTAGCAATCTCTACTTTAGATGGAGCTAGGGAGTTGTTAAGATCTAATTGGAGCGAGTTGAGTCTGAAATGTCCACTAAGAAATTAGACATGTGGACTCAATAACTGGAGAGAGAGAGAGGAGGACTGTAGGTATGCCTTTGGTATTTTGGCAGAGTAGAGTTAAATGCTCACCAATTCTGTTTCTTAGTCTTGGCTTTCCTGTACAATTACATTGAGATCATGTGATGTAGTTCTGGTCAACAGGATGTGAGTGGAAGTTAATTATGCTGTTTCCAGACCTGGCCATACACCCCCTGCATGCATGCTGGTCTGTGCTTCATCTTGCCCCTTCCACAGCAACTGCAGTGAGCTCTTTTTTTTTTTTTTTTAATGTTTATCTTTGAGAGAGAGACAGAGCATGAGTGGGGGAGGGGCATAGAGAGATGGAGACACAGGATCTGAAACAGGCTCCAGGCTCTGAGATGTCAGCACAGAGCATGATGCGGGGTTCAAATCCACGAACCATGAGATCATGACCCGAGCTCAAGTCAGATGCCCAACTGACTGAGCCACCCAGGGGTCCCTGCAGTGAGCTCATTTTTAATGGTAGCATCAGGGGCACCTGGGTGGCTCAGTCAGCTGAGCATCTGACTCTTGATTTTGGCTCAGGTCATGGTCTCACTGTTTGTGAGATCAGTGCAGGTGCAGAGCCTGCTGGGGTCTGTCTCGGTCTGTCTCTCTCTCTCTCTCTCTCTCTCTCTCTCTCCATCTGACCCTCTCCTGCTCACTCTGTCTCAATCAATCTAATCAATCAAAGACAGCAGCATCCTAAGATAAAAGGCTCTCAGATTCCCAAGTCACTTCTGGGAGGACTGCTGTCCAGGAGGGCTGCCCACACAGGACATGGTATGAGCAAGGAACCAAGAGTTCATTTGGTTAAGCCCTGAGATTTCCAGGGTTGTTATTAAAGCAGCTGGCTTGAATTGCCCTGACTAATGCAGTAGACATCTCTATGGAGCAGATACTTAAAGTGGAAAGGACCAACATCACTGAGGCTTTATGCCTCTTTTGAAACTGCCCAGAAAAGCATGAATGAAGATCTCCTTATTTCTGAGGACAAAGGACACTCATTAAACCTTTATCCTACTCAATATGTCTACATTATTTCGTCTTTTCCTGGTTAAAACTCTGTCTTCCTTAGGCTTCTAGAACCAAGTCCTTCCCTGGTTTTCTGCTTGTCTTATTGACCATTCCATTTTTTGTCCTGCCTATCCCTGGGATGGCTAACATACTTTCTCCCTGAGGATCCTACTTGCTCTGAAAGCTTCAATTCCCTCTTGTACAGTCAAGAGTTTCCCACCTTATCTATAGTCCTTACCTATCTCTTGGGCTATAACCCCTATTTGAACACATCTGTCTGACGGGGTGTGACAGTTAATTCTATGTATCAACTTTACTGGGTCACAAGGTGATCACATATTTGGCTAATATTATTTCTAGGTGTGTCTGTAAGGACATTTCTGGATAAGATTAGCATTTGAATCAGTAGACTGAGTAAAGCAGATTGCTGTTCCCAAAGTGGGTGGACATCATCCAATTCATTGAGGGGTTGGATGAACAGAACAAAAAGGCAGAGAAAAGGAGAACTTGCATCTCTGCCTGACTATAGAGCTGGGACAATGTCTTTTCCTGCCCTTACATGGAGACTTATCCTAATGACTCCTCTCATTCTCAGGCCTTCAGACTCAGACTGAACTATGCCATTTGCTTTCCTGAGCTTCCAGCTTGCAGACAGCAGATCATGGGATCAGGGGAAGTCCCAGTTTTCATAACTATAAGAGCCAATTCCTGAAAACAAACCTTGTATGTGTGTGTATACATACATACACACACACATACACACACACACACACATATATATATATATATATATGTATGCATATCCTATTGGTTCTGTTTCTCTGGAGAATCCTAATGCATGGTACATGGGCACTGTAAACATAAAACTGTATTTCAGCACAGATTTATCTTGCCTACAGAACATGCTGTCCCATCTATAGTCAGCTGGATCAGCAATACCATTACCCTTCTGACCCCCTGAATTACAAACTCAGAGGTTCTCATGACTCTTAATTTTCTTGCCCAGGCCCCTAACCAACCACAGATCATTGCCCCCTTATCTCTTTCTGCGGGAAGAGATCACCCAAGAAATCTTCAAGAAGCATGTGCAGATGTTACCTTTTTAAAAACTTTTTTTTTAATGTTTATTTATTTTTGAGAAAGAGAGAGACAGAGTATGAGCGGGGGAGAGGGAGAGGCAGAGAGAGAGAGGGAGACACAGAATCCCAAGCAGGCTCCAGGCTCTGAGCTGTCAGCACAGAGCCTGACGCAGGGCTTGAACTCACGAACCCTGAGATCCAAAGTCTCAACCGACTGCGCCACCCAGGTGCCGCCAGATATTACCTTTTAACAAGGCTTCTTCCTGTTGGTTACTAGACTCTCCCCTAAATTAGTTCAAGTTCAAAGGCTCTAAATGCTATTTTAAAAGATGCTAGAATTTCATTTTACTAAAATAGTGTGGATGTGGCCATAAAGGCTACATTTGAACTGAAGAGCACCAAAGATTTTAGTAAAGTCATTTAAGATGGTAAGTAAATGTGACCCATGAACTCCTGGATGTCCTAGTAAAAGAAGTCCATAAAGAAGGGATCTTCCGGCCTTCTTCCCAGGGTAAGGTGAGGTGACTACTGTGGCATCTTCTGGAAACCACTAGTAGAATTGCTGTCCCTTCCCTGATATACATATATACATACACACACATACATATACACATACATGCCATATAACACTCCTCAGGACTTCAGGTGAGACCACATGTGCATGCACATGCACACAACACATACATGCACACACAAGCCCACAAGCATGCCCACACTCATGATTTCAGCATATGCCAGGTCCTACCTGGCAGGTGACAGCTGTAACTCTTAACCGTCCCTGGGATAAGGACTCTCCCCTTCTTCCTCTGGGACCATCAGTCACCCACAGTGCTTATGAAAACAGACTGCTGGGCTCCACCTGAATTTTTGATCGACCCCAGAATCATGGACAGAGACCCATGGACGTATATGTCAAATGAATTCCCATTTAGCATTAGCATCGCCTGTGAATTTGATGCTTTAATTTTTCTGCCCAAAGAAGGTATCTGCATCCAAAAGTTCACCCATGTGTTGGCAGCACCACGTTTAAAAGACCTCCAGGATGCATGCAAGGTTTGAGTCTCAAACTTGTCTGCACCTCAGTCACCTGGGAAGTTTTATGAGATCCATCCCTGGGTCTCCCCCCAGAAATCCTAATGCAGTTTGTCTGGGGGAGGGACCCAAGAGTATTTTTTTAAGCTCCCCTGGTACAGGCAATGAATAGTCACAAATGAAAACCACAGCCTTAGGGCATCAGTGGGAGGAGAGTAAAGATTATGAAGAATCCTTAAATCCAAAGAGCTTCTTTACCAAGACAGTAATTTCTACTGCCAAACTGTCTTATGAAAGAGGCAGGTCAGTGGTGTCTGTATAACTAACACAAAATTTAAGGACTATTACCCAAAAAAATCTACCTGTGGCCAAAAGTCAGTCACTATTTATCTCCATTAAAAAACAAACAGGGGCACCTGGGTGGTTCAGTCAGTTAAGCATCTGACTCTTGATTTCAGCTCAGGTCATGATGTCACCATTTATGAGAACAAGCCCCACATTGGGCTCTACACTGAGAGCAAGGAACCTGCTTGAGATTCTCTCTTTCCCTTCCTCTGCCCCTCCCTTGCTCTCAGGCTTGAATGTGTGTGTGCTCTCGCTCTCACTCTCAAAGTAAATAAACATTTAAAACATACAAACAAACAAACCTATGATTTCCACCGAACAGCAAACAGGATATCTCAGAATGGCAAAAATCATGATCACTTACCTATACTTGGGCCTCACCCAATTTTGACACCCATTCAAACATTTACTGAAAATCTAGTAGGTCCTCAGGCACAGTACTAGTGATGCAAAAATTAATAAAACAGAGAAATACACTCCCTATGAATCATAGAGATGCACAGGCTAGAGGGAAGAGACAAGTATCTAAACAAACAAACAAAAAGTATAATGAAGTGTTAAAGGCACCATGACAGCTATTTCTATGGAGTACAGTGCAGCCATAAGAGTCAGTGCATTGTATTTATCTAGGGGAGCAGGGATTGGTTAAGTATGATTCCACAGAGATACAGAAAATCGACTGAGTCTTGAAATATTGAGAGGCGTTTACTAGGGTGGAGTTGGGATAATAAAAAGGAAGGGCATTTCAGGGAGTGAAAAGCAAAAGATTAAAGACAGGCCAATATACATCCCATTATTTTCCTGAAAATAGTGCTGGGCTCAACCCATTTAACACATTTTTTGTAAGTCGAAGGAGACCTGCCACAGTGGACTCTTCGCACTTTGAGTTTACACCAAGACTTTGCAGAAAGAGATGCTGACCCACCAGAAACCACCTGCAGACCTCACATCCAACTACAAGAGCAGAGAGCAAACAGCACAGCATCATACTGGAGTGAACAGGTATAAACAATGGGCACTTGCAGAAAAGTAATCCAACAATAGCCATAATGACAGGTTCATAAGTGAACCCACAAGTTTGCCCAAAAACATTGGCCCACCTGGTACGAACAGAAAATATACTGAATCCTTAATATCACTTAAGGCACAATGTAGTTCAAGGAATGATACAAAATCACTAACATCAACGAAAACTAAGTGCTAGTTTTAGCATTTCCCTCAGCAATTGTAACCTAGAACTGCTTCATATCCAAGACTCAAGTGCCTTAACTGAAAAATGGATATGCCACCTTCTTCACAGAATTTTCAAAATGACTAAATGAGGATATGTATCTCAAGGGCTTTTGCATAATTCCCAGGAATTAGAAATGTTGATGGTAATCAGTATGTTAAAATAATAAGCTGATAATAAGTAAACATTGTTCTATGTCTCTCAAAACCCCTCAGGGAATATGCAACAATAAAAAGTTCTAGAAGATGATGCACTGCCTTGCACTAAATATAATCTCCTTCACTAGAAGCCCAGTGAAAACCTAACAATTCATGAACAGAGAAGACAATAAAACAATTAATATGGAAAGACATGTTTTGATAAATTCAAGAATAAATGACCCCTATGGAATTCCCATGAGAAATAAAGCTGTTTTTAATAGCTTTATTGAGTTATTATTCATATAGCATAATTCACTTATTTTAACAGTGTGTTTCAGTAGTTTTTAGTGTACCAAAAAAAAATTTTGCAACCATTACCACAATCAACTTTAGAAGATTTTCATCACCCTAAAAAGAAACCCTGTACCCATTAAGTCATGCCCCATTCTTCCCAAGCCCACCATCCTAATCTACAAATGTACTTTCTGTATATATTCCATTTCATATAAATGACATCATACAACATATGGTCTTTCACTTGGCATAATGTTTTCAAGTTTCAGCCATGTTGTTGCCTATACCAGTACTCCATTCCTTTTTAATGCCAAATAATATCCCATTATATACATACAGCACATTTTATTTATCCATTCATTGGATGATCAACATTTGCATCATTTCTACTTATTAGCTTTTATGAATATGCTACTGAGATCATTCAAGTTTTTGTGGTGAATGTGTGTTTCCATTTCTCTTGGGTATACACCTAGAAGTGTAATTGCTGGATCGTATTGCAATTGCTAAACTGTTTTCCAAGCAGTTGCACCACGATACATTCCCACCAGCAGATTCCAATTTCTCCACATCTTTGCCAACATTTGTTATTGTCTTTCTTATTAATTATGGCCATCTTGGTGGATGTGAAGTATTATCTCATTGTGGCTTTGATTTCCATTTCCCTAATAACTAATGATGAACAACTTTTCATGGTTCTTTTTTGAACATTTGTATATCATCTTTGAGGAAAATGTCTATTCATGTTCTTTGCCTCTTCTATTTATTTATTTATTTATTTATTTATTTATTTATTTATTTATTTATTTAGAGAGAGAAAAAGAGCAAACACACATGCAAGCGAGAGAGAGATGGAGGGGTGGGGAAGGAGAGAGAAAGAATCCCACGCAGGCTTTGTGCTCTCAGTGCACAGCCCCATGTGGGGCGAAAGCTCAAGGACCATGAGGTCAAGACCTGAGCCCAAATCAAGAGTCAGACGCTCAACTGACCAAGCCACCCAGGTGCCCCCTTTGCCTCTTTTTAAATTATTTTTTTTCCGTTCACTTGTAAGAGCTCTTTATGTACCCTGGATACTATTGCCTTATCAGAGACATGATTTACAAATATTTTCTCCTATTATTTATCTTGTCACTTTACTGATGGCAAAAAAGTTCTAATTTTAATAAAGTTTAATTTATCTACTTTTAATTTTGTCCCTTGTGCTTTTGTAGTCATATCTATGAAGGATTTCCCTAACCCATGGTCACAAAGACTTAACTGTATTTTTTTTCTAACAGTTTTGTAATTTTAGCTCTTACGTTAAAGTCTACAATCTATTTGGAGGTAATTTTTGTGTATGGTGTGATTAAGGAGGTCCAGCATTAATCCACTATTTCTCAGGTGGATATCCAGTTGTTCCAAAACCATTTGTTGAAAAGTCTATTCTTTCCCTCATTGAACTGTCTTCACAACTTGCTGGTCTATTTCTCAGTTCTGTTCCATATGTATCTACCCTTATGCCAATATCACACTGCCTTGATTACTGTAGTTTTCTAATAAGTCTTGGAATTAAGGGTTAGTCCAATAACTTTCTTCCTTTCAAGACCGTTTTATCAATTCCATGTCCCTTGCATTTCCATATGAATTTCAGGATGAGCCTGTCGATTCCTGCAAAATAAGAAGCTGAAATTCCAATAGGGATTGCATTAAATCTGTAGATCTATTTGAGGAGTAATGCAATCTTAAAAATATTAAGTTTTCAGATCCACAAATTTGGGATGTATTTCCATTTATTTGTGTTTTCTTTATTTTCTTTCATCAGTGGTTTGTACTTGTAAGATCAAGTTGTGCACTTGTTTGTTAAATTTATTCCTAAGTATTTTATTCTTTTTTTGTTGTTAATGTTTACTCATTTTTGATAGAGAAAGAGAGACATAGAGCAAGTGGGGGAGAGGCAGAGAGAGGGAGACACAGAATCTCAAACAGGCTCCAGGCTCTGAGATGTCAGCACAGAGTCTGACACGAGGTGCGAAATCACAAGCCACGAGATCATGACCTGAGCCAAAGTTGGACAATTAACTGACTGAGCCACCCAGACACCCCTATTCTTTTTGATACTATAAATGGAATTGTTTTCTTAACTTCATTTCCAAACTTTTCATCATTACTGATACAAATATACTTGATTTTGTATATTTATCTTGTTTGTATCCTACAATCTTGCTAAACTCATTTATTAGTTCTAATAGCTTTTTAGTAGATTCTTAGTATTTTCCAAATACAATACTATGTGACCTGCAAGTAGAGATACTTTTATTTCTTTTTATTTCTTCCTTTCCTATTATACACACACACACATATACACACACACACACACATACACATATTTTGTTTCTTTTTTTCCCCCTAATCATCCTGACTAAAACTTTCACCACGATATTGAATAGAAATGGCAAGAGAAGATATCCTGATCTTAGGGGGAAAGTATCCAATGTTTCACCATTAAATATGATATTAGCTGCTTGATTTTCATAGACATTCTTTATCAGACTGAGAAAGTTCCCTTTACTGCTAGTTTGTGGAGTGTTTTGATCCAGAAAGGGTAAACTTTATAAAATGCTTTTTCTCTGTCAACTCAGATTATTGTTTTTTGTAATATTCTATTAATATGTGGTATTGCATTAATTGATTTCCAGATGTTAAACTAACCTTGCACTCCTGGTTATTGTGTATAATGTTTTTACAACCTGAAGGATTCAGCTTGCTAGTATATAGCCTATATTTTAACTTTGCAAATAAAATAATTTTGCCTTTTTGAAAAATGATCTTTGTATCTCTGTCAAAAATGGAATAGCACATTGAAGAATGAGCACTGGTCTTAGGAATTTAAAATAATATTGCATGGGGGTGCCTGGGTGTCTCAGTCAGTTAAGCATCTGACTTCGGCTCAGGTCATAATCTCACGGTTCGTGGGTTCAAGCCCCGCATCAGGCTCTGTGCTGACAGCTCAGAGCCTGGAGCCTGCTTCGGATTCTTTGTCTCCCTCTCTCTCTCTGCCCCTCCCCTGCTCGCTCTCTCTCTCTCTCTCCCAAAAGTAAACAAACATTAAATTTTTTTAAATAATATTGCATGTGTTAGGTGATTAATTAGTGTAATACCTGAGACTTTTAAAGCTCACAGTAATCTTCAATGACCAACCAAGAAATGACTAAAACAGTATTAATTATATGATCTAAAGGGCATTGTTAAGTTGGATTATAAACTGTATTTTCTTCTGTAAATTCCAATGAAGCTCAAAGTATAGCAGGCTTGAATATTCCAGTATTAATGTCTGTAACAAATTAACCAAGCCCAGTTTTAACAGTATTTTAGTTTCTCTTATATAACTTCCATTAATTGTCCTATCTTTATGGATTATCACAGAGAAAAATGAGCACAAAAATATTTTTCTTTATTTCTCTAAACAAGAGGTATACTACAACAGCAGAATAATCATGATGCAGGATCCCATCAACCTAGATCAGTAGACTCAGTTTGAGTTCACCTTACTAAATGATAATAAAGTATTTAACTGAGAATGTCACATCCATGTTCATTATAAACTTGTTTTTATTCTACTAAGCACTAACATATCCTCCACCAAGCTGTTTTCAAATGCTCCACATATTCCAGGCATTTTAAATCATAGGCAAGACTGCAGGCAATGAAGGAGGGAAGAGGTCACTAAATCCTTTCTCTAAAATACAACACTGTAAGTAGATAAAACTGTCAAAAAAAAAAAAACCAATAATTTTAGGTCTCTGGAAATCAACCAAAAGACATACAATATATTGAGTGGGAGTCTGTTAGATTCTTGCCTAGAGCTACCATCACCCCCAAGCCCAGCTCAATAAACAGAATAGTTACACAAAGGCAAAGCTAGCTACAAAAACCAGTAGCTCTGCTGCTAGGAAGGGGCTGACTTGATTTGGACCCCAGCAGGGAAAAGCCATGCCTGGTGAATAATATGAAAAGCCCACCTATCCTAGCCTGAAGTTGCAATTCTTATTGGGGTATGGTGACTGAAAGATAAGCCAGATATTTAACAGGAACTGTCTGTGTGGGACTTGCAGAATGATGGACTACAGATGTAGGTTAAAAAGGACCAACAATATTATCAAAAAAAAAAAAATGGTCAAAATCAACTTCTTAAGAAGTCTGGGTATTAACCAAAGACTTAGAATACTTCAATCAGCATTTACAATTTATTAATATGTTGAACCTCAGTAAGTATAGTTGGCTCAGGGCATCTTAACTCAGCTTACTCCCATCCTTCTCTCTCCGGCTCCACAGTAGCCTTAACATCCAGCAGCCCTGCAACCACAATGACAGAAAAGCAGTCGCTTTGCAGCCACCAGAGGGAGCAAACTGGGCTTGGGGCTCCCTAAAAAGCCCATCCCCACAATACTGCCTCTTTCTGACCTTTGTCTCATTAGTCATCATATCCCCAGCACCGGTGTCAAGACTCTCTGTGTGAGAATCCTGCTGCATTGTCTCACATCATCACACAAAAAAGAGAACAGTACAAGAAGGTATTGTAAGAGAGAGACCACATTCACATCAGTTTTTATTATAGTATATTGTTATAATTGTTGTTTTATTATAAATTAAACAATAACAAGTTAATCTCTTACTGTGCCTAATTTATAAGTTAAGCCTTATTACAGACATGTATGTATATATACATATATATATATGTATATATACGTATATATACGTGTATATACGTATATATACGTATATATATATACACGTATATATATATATATATCGCTCAGTATCATCTATAATTCCAGGAATCCACTGTTGGTCTTAGAACATATTCCCTGTGGTGGGGGGGTGGGGGTGGGGGGGGGGTGCTGGGGGAAACTGTATTTCTATATCCTGTATTCTCATAGTGAACAATCTGAAAAGGACATTAAAAAACTATTCTCACTCAAAATAGCTTAAAAAAAATAAGAACAAAATTAACCAAAGAATTTCAAGACTTGTACACTAGAAACTACAAGTTTTACCAAAAGTAAAGATTTCAGTAAGAGGAGAGATATTCCATGGTGGTAGCTGGTAATATCAAGATGGCAGTTGTCCAAAAATTGATCTATAGATCTAGTACAAACATTATTAAAATCCAAGCCATTTTTTTAAGAAATGGACAAGCTGATTATAAAGTTTATATAGAAATAAAAAGGACCTACAAAAGTCTAAACAATTGTTTAAAAGAACAAAGTTGAAAGACTACATTACCTTATTTCAGCAGGATAAATAAACTACAGCAAACAAAACAATGCGGTACTGGCATAAAGACAGACCTCATCAAGATAAAGCGCTTCTGCACAGCAAATGAAACAATTAGCAAAACTAAAAGGCAACTGACAAAATGGGAGAAGATACATGCAAATGACGTATCAGGTAAAGGGTTAGTATCCAAAATTGATAAAGAACTTATCACACTCAGTACTTAAAACACAAATAATCCAGTGAAGAAATGGGCAGAAGACATGAATTGACACTTTTCCAAAGAAGATATCCAGATAGCTAACAGACACATGAAAAAATGCTCAACGTCACTCATCATCAGGGAAATACAAATCAAAACCATGATGAGATACCACCTCACACCTGTCACAATGGCTAAAATTAACAACTCAGGCAACAACAGATGTTGGCAAGGATGCAAAGAAAGGAGACCCCTTTTGGACTGCTGATGGGAATGCAAACTGGTACAGCCACTCTGGAAAACAGTATGGAGGCTCCTCAAAAAATTAAAAATAGAACTACCCTACAACCTAGCAATTGCACTACTAGGTATTTATCCAAGGGATACAGGTGTGCTGTTTCAAAGGGACACATGCACTCCAATATTTATAGCAGCACTATCAATAATAGCCAAAGTATGGAATGAGCCCAAGTGTCCATCGATGATGAATGGATAAAGAAGATGTGGTATATACATACAATGGAGTGTTACTAAGCAATCGAAAAGAATGAAATCTTGCCATTTGCAATGGTGTGGATGGAAGTAGAGTGTATTATGCTAAGCAAAATATGTCAGTCAGAGAAAGACAAATGATTTCATTCATATGTGAAGTGTAAGATACAAAACAGATGAACATCAGGGAAGGGAAGCAAAAATAATATAAAAATAGGGAGGCAAACCATAAGAGACTCCTAAATACAGAGAACAAACTGAGGATTGCCGGTAGGGTGTTGGGGGGGGGGGAGTACTAAAGGGGTGAGGGGCAGTAAGGAGGACACTTATTATGATGAGCACTGGGGGTTATATGTAAGTGATGAATCACTAAATTCTATTCCTGAAAAAAAAAAATAAATATATTTTGATTAAAAAAATTAATTGAAACAGAATTGAGCATCTAGGAAACACAAACCTTACATTTATGGTAAATTAACTTTTGACAAAAGTGCCAATGCAATTTGATAAAGGAAATACTAATCTTTTTCAACAAACATCACTGGGAAAACTAAATATCGAAATGCAAAAGCAGAAAAATGAACTCAGACCTTTTTTTCATACCATATACAAAAATTAACTAAAATGGATAATAAACCTAAATGTGAGAGCCAAAACTATAAATCTTGTGAAAGGAAACATAGGAGAAAATCTAGGTGACCTCAGATTAAGTGTCAAGGTTTTTTAGATATGACACCAAAAGCAGAATCCACAAAAGAAAAAGTTGATAAATTGGACATGATCAAAATTAACATCTGTGCTTCAAAGCCATTAAGTGGCCCCTGAGTGGCTCAGTAGGGTAAGCATCGGACTCTTGATTTTGGCTCAGATCATGATCTCACCAGTGGTGAGATCAAGCCCCACGGCAGGCTCTGCACTGGGAATTCTGTCTCTTCCTCTCTCATGTGCATGCTCACACTCTCTCTTTCTGTCTCAAAAAAAAATAAATAAACATTTTTTTAAACAGATACCATTAAGAAAATGAAAAGATCAGCCAATACTGGGAAAAACCTTGTAAATCGTTTTTGTGATAAATGACCTGTATCTAGAAAAAATATATATACATGTATATGTATCTCATATCATTCAATAAGTCAAGCAACTCAATTAAACAACAAGCAAATGGGGGTCCTGGGTAGTTCAGTCAGTTAAGCATCCGACTCAGTTTCGGCTCAAGTCATGATCTCACAGTTATGGGGTTTGAGCCCCATATCAGGCTCTGGGCTGTCAGTGCAGAGCCTGCTTGGAATTCTGTCTCTCCCTCTCTCTGCCCCTCCCTTGCTTGTGCTCTCTTTCTCTCTAAATAAAATAAATAAACTTAAAAAAATAAATATACATCTATTTTTTTTAAAAAGCAGGCAAATAATTGGAATAGACATCTACCAAAGAAAACATACAAATGGCTAATAAGCACATGAAACTATGCTCAGCAACATGAGTCATAGGGAAAATACAAATTAAAAAACAATGAGATGTTGCTACATACCCATTAGAATGGCCATAATCAAAAGAAAAACAGTAATAAGTGAAGACATAAGATTTAGGAAAACTGGAACTCTCATACATTACTGGTGGGGACGTAAAATGCTACAGCCACTTTGGAAACCAGTTTGACAGTATCCTAAAAGGTTAAACATAAAAGTTACCATATAATCCAGCAATTCTATTCCTCAGTATATACACAAAAGAAATGAAAACATATATCCACGCAAAGCCTTGTATGGAAATATCCACAGCCACATTATTCATAAAAACCCTGAGCTAGAAGCAATCTGAATGTCCATTCACTGAATGAATAAATAAAATGTAGTGTACTCATACAATAGAATACTTGTCAATCATTAGAAAGAACACACTACCCCCCACATACACAGTCAACTAATATGGGACAAGGGAGCCAAGAACACTCCATGGAGAAAGGTAAGTCTCTTCAACAAATGGTGCTGGGAAAACTGGGCAGCCACATGCAGAAAAATGAAACCAGACACCTGTCTTACACCAGTGACAAAAATTAACTTAAAATGGATTAAAGACTTAGATATAAGCCCTGATACCATAAAACTCCTAGAGGAAAACATAGGGAAGAAGCTCCTTGACATTGGTCTTAGCAATGATTTTTTAGATACAAAGCACAGGCAACAAAAGCAAAAATCAACTACATAACACTAAAAAGCTTCTGCACAGCAAAAGAAACAATTAACAAAATGAAAAGGCAACCTATGGGAGGGAAGAAAATATATGCAGAACAAATAGGGAATAAGGGGTTAATATCCAAAATATACAAGGAACTCCTACAACTCAACAGCAACAAATACCAATTTTAAAAATGGGTAGAGGAACTATATAGATGCTTTTCCAGAGACAGCCAAAAAGCCAACAGATAAATGAAAATATGCTCAACATCGTTAACCATCAGAAAAATATAAATCAAAATCACAATGAGATATCACCTCATTCCTGTTAGAAGACAAGACATAACAAGAAGACAAGACATAACAACTGTTGGTGAGGATGTGGGGAAAAGAGGACCCTAGTGCACTGTTCATGGGAAGGTAAATCAGGTGAGCCACTATGGAAAACAGTATAGAGGTTCCTCAAATAATTAAAGATAGGGACACCTTTGTGGCTCAGTCGGTTAAGCTTCTGACTCTGGATTTTGGCTCAGGTCATGATCTCATAGTTTGTGGGCTGGAGCCTTGCATCAGGCTCTGGGCTGATGGTGCAGAGCCTGCTTGTGATTCTCCCTCTCCCTCTCTCTCTGCCCCTCCCCTGCTCGTGCACTCTTTCTCTCACTCAAAAATACACTATACACACACACACACACACACACACACACACACACATACACACACACAAATGTATCAAAAAGATACATGCACTCCTCTGTTTATTGGAGCATTATTCACAATAACCAAAATATGGAAAAAAAACTAACTGTCCATCAATGGATTAATAGTTGAAGAAGATGTGGTACATACATACAATGGAATATAATTCAGCCATGAGAAGGAAATCCTGCCATTTAAATGGGACAACATGGTTGGAGCACATTGTGCTAAGTGAGATGAGTCAGATGGTGAAAGACAAATACTTTATGATATCATTAACATGCAGAATCTAAAAAAAGCCAAATAAGTAAAAACAGAGAGTAGAAGCGTGGTTCCCAGGGACTAGGTAACGGGGGAGTAGGAGAAATGCTGTTTAAGGATACAAACTTGAGGGGAACCTGGGCAGTTCAGTCAAGCGTCTGACTCTGGATTTTGGTTCAGGTCCTGATCTCATACTTTGTGAGTTCGAGCCCAGTGTGAAGCCTCCTTGGGATTCTCTGTCTCCTGCTCTCTCTGTTTCACTCTCACAAAAATAAGTAAATAAACATTTTTTTAAATGTAGTTTTCAAGATACAAACTTGCAACAAGTAGATAAATAAGTCCTGGAGGTCTAACGCACAGCAGGGGAATTACAGACAATACTGTGCTACAGACTTCTAAGTTGCTAAGAGACTAGACTGTAACCATTCTTACCATAAAAAAGAAATAATAACTATGTGATGTGATTGAGGTGTTAGCTAACACTATGACAGTAATCATATTGCCACATCTATCCATGTGTATATATCAAATCAGCATGTTTTGATACACAAAATGTCAATTATATTTCCTACGCAATAGTTATGTCAATTATATGTCAATTTATTTAAAAGAATTAATTACCAGCACTTGCTACAACATGAAACTCAAAGACATTATGGTAGATCAAAGAAGCAAAACACAAAACATTCACACTGCATGGTTCCAGGGATATGAAAGTTGCAGAAAAGGCAACACTAGAGAGACAGAAAGCAGACCTGTGATTCCTTGGGGCTGGGGGCAAGTAATGAACCCAAATGACATGAGGGAACTTTTCTGGGGTGATAAAATGTTTTATAACCAGATCACGGTTACATCACTTTATAAATTTTACAACTGGCAAATTTCATATGTAAATTGTACTTCAATAAAAATCATAGCGTGGATGGTATGGCAAATATGTTTGTTTTCCATCCCCACATTGCCACTGTCACTTCCACAGCAGAGAATCAATGGCTTCACTTCCTTACAGGGAAGGTGCTAATTGTGTGATGGAACATGCCAAGAAGATCATTTTGCTAAATTACAGCAAAGGCTATGTCTTCGCATCACCAACAGATGGGTAAAAGTGAGTCGCAGTGAAGCATCTGGCTTCAGAGTGCAAAAGGCACCAAGACTGATAGTCTGATATGCTTACTGGGGCAAATGATAGTGGTTACTGCTTATCCCACTGACTTAAAAGCAAATTCCCAGTAGAAAGTACTAGGAGAGGCAGTGGGTGGCTCATCCAGTTGAGCGTCCGATTTCGGCTCAGGTCATGATCTCACAGTTTGTGAGTTTGAGCCCCATATCGCACTTTGCACTTAATAGCATGGAACCTGTTTTGCATTCTGTCTCCCTCTCTCTGCCCACCCCCATCTCAAAAATAAGTAAAACATTTTTTAAAAAGTTCTAGAAGAAAACTACAAATGCAGCACAGATAAGACCATTTAAGTTGTGGTGTGCATTGATTTTCATTATATTAAGTAGTTCCCTCAAGTCCTGAGAAACTATCAGGCTACTTGCTAAACGAGGCACTGATTGTCTGGAAGCAAAGGGCAGGCCCTTATTTTAATATTAAACAAATCTCCTTTGCCCACCACAAGTAGAAAAGAGGAAGGCAGAAGAACAGAGGTGGTATCTAAAACACACAAATGACCAAGAAATGTTCCCTAACCTCAGACCCAAGTGCCACCAAGTTCTTGAGAAAGATTTTCAGTGGACTGCTCCAATTCTTCCCTCCCCTCCTGTTCTCTCTCTCTCCTGACGATTTCTGATGGTGGTGCAAAAGAAAATATAAAGGAATAGAAACTTCATGTTCTCATCCACACTGGCTTTGTGTATTTCTTCCTCCATACCAATGCAGATCACAAAGTCTGATGAAAGCCACCAACTAAGTCTACATACCCAGGACTGCACTTAAATTCATCTATAACCTCCATTTACACTTTGCCAAGTAGCACTCATACCTGAGGACTAGATTCAATTAAGAATTCTAGAACATTAGACATGGAAAGGACCACAAAGTTCACAACATCCAAATTCCCCTATTTTATTAAAAGGGACATAGACATATGGGGCCAAAAGGGGTGAACTGAGTTTTACAAGGTGCTCTTAGCAACAGGCTAGAGCAAGAACTCTGGCTCTGACTGAGTTTAGTGCTCTTTCCATAATTCCAGTGTCACTTACACAACACAAAAATCATCCAAGACCAAAGACAGCAGACAGTAACAGAACTGCTTGCTCTTGCCAGTGCACACATACAAACATCTCACTCCACAACTAGAGTTTCTTAATCAACATCAAGACGTTATAGTAAGGAAATCACTGAATGAAGACAGCAGACAATCTTTGGCCTATAGATTACTTCATCAATGGTCAGAAACAAGAATCCCCAGGCACCACCATCTACCACTTCTTTGATATAAATCTAAGTCTTAAAATAAATACCTGCTAACACTAAGAGTGCTTAAAACTACAGTCAGGTAGTAGAGTTACATAGAAAGGAGCATCAAGTGTACCTAGAAGTTTCTCTTCCTTTAAAAAAAAAAGTACTGCTATATTTAAAGAAATCAATACACATTCATTGCCAGAAGTAGACTCAACAAAGGAGCATCGACAAGAAAATAGAAATCACCCCTAACCACCACCACCCCCACCTAGAATCAGTCACCAGCCTTTTTTCTGCCTAGAACTACACAGAGCCATCTCTTAATGGAACAACGCCACACATACACATTTCCCTTCAGTAGGAGAGTGGTGGGTTCATGATTACACATCACATGCAGTTCCCAGAGTCACTATGGGGAAATGAGCATTTGGGGATATCAGGAAGTTGGAAGCAGGGATACCTGGAGAGTGGCTCTGACTCTTCTGTGAGATGTCGCCTTGCTGATACTAACTTTGGCCTCAAAACTCAAATTAGGTCCTGAATGGCTGAAAATATTACCTATTGAAAAAAAAGATCCTTTCATAGATCATTCCTGAACAGCAACAAGAACGGGACTATGACATAGGACAAAATTAAGCCTGAGCTTTTCTAATCCGGCAAGCTTCTACTTTTGGCAGTCAGGGTCAACAGCTTATCCACGAGTCTGTTGCAAGGGGGAGCACCTCAGCCCACCAATCATCTCCCTGTGATGACATCCTGTCTGCCAGACCCATTTCCAGCCTGTGAGCTTTTCCCTAGTGTACTGGTTTCCTACTGATGCTGTAACAAATAACCACAGACTAAGTAGCTTAAAGCAGCACAAATTTATTATTTGACAATACCTGAGATCAGAAGTTCATAATCAGTCTCACTGAGCAAAAATCAAGGAGTTGACAGAGCTGAATTCCATTCAGAGACCCTACGGTCTATTTCCTTGCCTTTTCCAGCTTCTAAAGACTACCTGCATTCCTTGTCTCACGACCCCACATCACTCTGACCTCTGCTTCCATCATTAAATTGACTGCTCTGACCTTGACCCTCTTCTCTCCTTCTCAGGAGCTCTGTGATTCCATTAGAGCCACCCAGAAAATCCAGAATAATCTTCCCATCTCAATATTCTGAACTTAATCACACCCAGTTCTGCAAAGTTCATTTTGCCATGTAAGGTAACTTATTTACAGGTGCTAGGGAGGAGACATGGACATCTGTGGGAGCCATTATTCTACCCAACACACTTTAGTATTGAAACATTCAATACTTCAGGAATATTGATTTTAACGCACGCTTAGTAATCCGTTTTGTAAATAAGTCCGATATTCTCTTATTGTTTTGGTTAGGTTGTTTCTAAAATTTTTGCTATTCTCAATAATGCCAAAATATATACCATAAAAAGGAATGCATGTCTGTGTCCCCCCAAAATTCATATGTTGAAATCCTAACCTACCATGAGATGGTAGCATTAAGGGGTGGAGCCTTTGGGGCTCATTAAGTCACGAGGGCTTGAATGGAATCAGTGCCCTTATGAGAAGAGATACAAAAGCTTGCTCCACCTCACTATTCTCTGCCATGTGAAGGCTCAATGAGAAGTTGGCTATCCCCAACCAGAAAGAGGGTCTGCCAGAACCCAACCATGCTGGCACTCTCATGTCAGACTTTCAGCCTCCAGAGCTGTGGGAAATAGGTTTCTGTTGTTGGGTTCATCTCTTACAGGCATATTCTGCAAATATCCAGTTCTTCATTTTCTTTTTGCAGTATCTTCCATAGGATGCTTATGGAAGTTTAGGACTAAATAGTTGAATCCTCATAAAAAAAATTTGTCTGATTGTCAGGCTTTTCCCTTTAGTATGTATTTTCCCTTATGTTGACTTCCTTTATTGTTTATAAGCCTAAACTGGAGTGTAACTGAACGCTGAACTGCAAGCAGCAAACGTCGCATATTTGAGTTTTAACACAAAAATATTCTCATATTAAAATCAGATAAAAACCATGTAAAAACAGAAGGACTTATTTTTTACATTAAGTCATTTAAATGAAGGATCAGCAAACTTTCTGTGTTACTTATTTTTTATGGCCTATGAGTTGTTTGTGAGGGGACAAAGAGGGATGTGCAACAGAGATAGTTTGGCCCACAAAGCCTCAAGTATTTACTACTTGGTCCCTTATAGAAAAAGTAACTCATTGGAAATGTCCAGGAATGGGGGAGGGGGGGATATGGGGAAAAATATAAACCTTTTTCTTTCAAAGAAATTACAAGTGCCCCAATACTTATGTATTATACCTTTCCATTCTTCTAACTCAAATGCCACTTAAATTCAAAAAAGCTATCAAAATGGCCAGTACACATAAAAAAAAAAAATGCACCTAAAATGCCCTAACTACAATGAATCACAAATTAAATTTACATGATGTCACTATCAGACTAGAAAAGAGCATAAAGATCTATAATATATATATATAACATTGGAGAGGATGTGGGGAAATATCAACCCTGATTTTCTTGGTGGGAGTGTGAGAGCAACCTTCTTAGGGACAATATTATAAAACTATCAAAAGTTGAATTTAATTGGCTCTTTGACCCTAGAATTTAAATTGTATTCATTTTTAACCACAAAAACTCTCACAGGAATTTATAAGACAATGTGCGTGCAGCTACCTCTTTAGTATTATTTACAAACAACACTAGCAAATTACTATAAATGTTCTAAATGCCTACTTGTGCTGGTTAATCACCAAATCTGGATTCATCAAACTCTGCACATTCCCAAGAAAGAATTATCTCAGGAATGGCTCTTGGCTAGCTCTGGGAGCTCTGAACTCTTGGAATATTCTGCCTGATTAAGATTGCTTCTGTATGCCTGAGGCTGTGAGCCATGCAATACTGGTTTCATCAGACGGTTTATGCTAACAATATGATATGCGGCTGACACCATTTTTTTTTTTTTTTCTGAAGGGCTGGAGAGTGATGTGCTGAGGCCAGTCACACAGGCACCACATACCTACATAATGGCTCTCAATAAAAATCCTGGACACCAAGGCTTGGTGAGCTTCCCTGCATGGCAACACTTGGTGTATGTTATCACACACCATTGCTGGGAGACTTCAACGCATTCATGCAACTACACTGGGAGGACAACTGGAAGCTTGTGCCTGGTTTCTCCTAATTCACCCCATGCACCATGTGCCTTTTCCCTTTGCTGACTGGAAATTGTGTCATGTCACTGTAATAAACCATCACTACATATATATATAACAGCTTTTGAGTCTTTCGAGTCGTCCTAGCAAACCATCAAGGCTAAGGGTGGTCTTGGAGACCCCCGACACACTACAACAAGAATTTCAATAAACTGATACAATGCAATAATACACAACCATTAAAAGGAATGGAAGAGATATATGTGGGTAAGTATACACTCACAGTAGATGCCTACAGTATGTTGTTAAATGACCAGTTAATTCCATATGGCCTGACATGTTTATTTTTCTTAATGTTGATTTATTTTGAGAGAGAGAGAGACAGAGAATGAATGAATGAATGAATCCCAAGCAGGCTCCGCACTCTCAGCACAGAGCCTGATATGAGGCTCTATCCCACGAACCTTGAGATCATGACCTGAGCCGAAATCAAGAGTCCGATACTTAGCTGACTGAGCCACCCAGGCACCCCAGGGCTGGCATTTTTTAAAGCTAAAATTTATTGGGGTGCCTGGGTGGCTCTGTCAGTTAAGCATTGGACTCCTGATTTCGGCTCAGATCATGATCTCCAGGTTCGTGAGTTTGAGCCTCACATTAGGCTCTGCTTGGGTTTCCCTCCCTCTCTCTCTACGTCTCCCCTGCTCATGTTCATGCTCTCTTGCTCTCGCTCTCTCTCTCTCGCTAAAAATAAATAAACTTTAAAAAAAAGCTAACATTTATTGAACGTTAATGATGTGCACCAGGCTTTATACAAGTGTTTTATATATATTATTACTCCATTTGATCCTCACAATGATCCTGTATATACTGCTATCATCATCACTTTAAAGATGAGAAAAACTGAGGCACACAGAGATTAAATAACACATCCAAGGTAATACATCCAGGATTTGAAATCAAGCTGTCTTACATCAGGGGCAACATTTTTAATGAATAGCCCATGCTGCCTCTCTTTCAACATGTGTACATATCTCTAGGTTTATTTGTAATATACCTCAAAAAACATCAGTAACAGTTTCTTGTTGGGGGTAAGATTACAGGAAGATAGGACTTCTTTGAACATTCATATGTATTGTTTTTGATGCATAAGCACATATTAATGTTATAATAATTATTTATAGGTTATGAGATCTGCCTATCATATGCCCAGTTTTATTGACACATTGGCACAGGCCTGTTTTGGTGTTCTCTTTCACTGATCACACCTTACACCACTGTGTTTTATTTTAATGCCCTCAACTTCACTGTGATTCTGATTATATGTCCTTCCTTACCAATCTCTGTCCAAATTGTGGGTTATTTTTGCATATTTCTTTTTCTTTTTTTTTTTTAATTTTTCTCAATGTTTGTTTATTTTTGAGAGAGACCGACCAAGTGCAAGTGGGGGAGGGGCAGAGAGGGAGACACAGAATCCAAAGTAGGCTCCAGGCTCTGAGCTGTCAGCACAGAGCCCGATGTAGGGCTCGAACCCATGAACCACGAGATCATGACCTGAGCCAAAGTTGGACTCTTAACTGACTGAGCCACCCAGGCACCCCTGCATATTTTTCTAAATAAATTTCAGTATTGCTCTGTCAAGTTCTGCAGTAAAACTTCATTACTATATTAATCAGAGTTATTTGCACAAGTTTCACACAGGGGTACAGCCTTATTAATAAACAGAACACCAATTCAGAACTTGTCAATTCAAGAGGGCTGGCTCAAGGTTGACATCTGCTGTTTGTGAAGACAGCATTGGGTGGACAAACTGATGGGTGCTGACCAGGCATTCCAGATAGAGGTATAAACTAATGGGAAGATCTATATCTAACACTGATGATCCACTTTTCTAATCTGAGGATATGTTGAACTGTGCCTCAATATCAGTATTCACAGGTCCTCCGAGGACCTCGTCAGTAGTGATGCATTCTCATTGGTGCAACATGCATGCTACATGCCTGCCATCTATCAAGACTGTTCACAGGGCATGACTGAGTAACAGCATGGGTGTTAGTTAGAACTTCTGTTACTTAGTAGCTGTGTGATCTTAGGCAAGTTACCTAACTTCCCTGATCCTAATTTTTTTCATGTGTAAAATGAGAATCTTAACAACACACCTTTGAAATTACTATGAAGATCAAATTAGGCAGCACACAATAAGTTTCTAGAACATGGTAGGTACCTAAGAAATGGAGAGTTTCATCACTCCTAATGCCCCTGCCACACAACTAGCCTATTGCCAAGTCATAGCTTATTTCCAGAAACACCAAAAAAAAAAAAAAAAAGACCTCTAAATAATACTCCTTTTATTTCCAGCATTTTCTAATCAGTGATGTCCAGCTCTACCTGAATGTCCTTTATTAATTCCCTCATCTCCAATGTAGCACTGTGCAGAGAATAAGAGATGCAGAAAGAAAGGGAAAACACCTGATACTGGAATGTGACAGAACGGCACCAGCAAATAACATACATAAGGGCCCAGCCAACAAAGCCACCTCCACACAGGCACTTCCATTGTGTTCTTAGAGAGTCACAGACTAATCCCGAGAGTGAAGTAAGAAGTAAGACATTTCTGTGGGACCAAACAGGGGTCTGACAGCCTGGCCCCTCTACCCCTCCCCCCCTCCAGGTTGAGTTAGCTGTCACACAGTCACCATGGCAACCCTCCCTGAGAAGACATACCACCTCCAGTCTGAAGCAGGCAGCCTGTTCTCTTCGGCACTGTGAAATGTCTAGAATGCTTTTTGAGACTAATTTTTTCTATCTGTGATCTGTGTGGAGATGTGTGAGAGGAGGGGGGAGTTCTGGCTGTTAATGCGTGGCTCAGCAGATTAAACAAAAACCACCACAAACACACACAATGCAGAGCTAAGACACAGTATGCTAATGATAGAAGTAAAACATTTTGACAGCCTCACTCAGCTAAGTGTCAAACACTTGAGAAAAAGAGAAATTGGTTTAAAAAAGAAAATCAGCAACCAAGTACAAGAGCAAGCTTAAAAGGAATGGATGAAAAGGCAGCCCAGAGCCTCTCTTCCAGTCATAGAGAAGGATGTCCCAGTAAAAAGGAAAAAGCAGACCCGAAAGAGACTTACCAGATCTTTGATGGGGGTGGATGGAGATAAACGAAGGTGCACAGAGAGGTTCTAACTTCACAGGCAGGTGAGAAGGGTCAAAATAAACATAGCTTGTTCAGTACTCACAGCAAATAATAAAGAACAATAAAATGTGGGCAGGCATGTATACACACACCTTACGGACACAGCACTTAAGCCTATACCTATGTGGCCGTCACCACTTACAGTTTCCACAAAACTGTCACCCGTTCATGAGTAGAAAATTCCAGAAACACAGGTAACCTGTACAGCTGGGTCATCTTTCTCTCAAAAAACATCTCACCTCACACTTAACCAACATGACAGAAGGGGGTTCTTGCTCCTCTAAATTAAAAAGTGCCCCCATTATATAGCCTCTCTCACTGGAGCAGCCTTCAAAGGCCTTTTAGCCATATTGATGCCCCAAAGAGGGGAGTTAAAATTTTAGTCCTGGTAGAGAACTCAAATAGCGCGATGATGCTGCACACAACAAAAGACAGTTTTAAAGTTTTTCTGGTAACAAAAAGGAATCCTGATATAAGACAACCACTTTCGGCCCAGCCAGCGAAACAAAAAAGTAGCAGAGAAACACAGGGAAAAAAATTTTTTTTTCCTGATTTCTCCAAGGCCAACAAAGGAATGAGTTTGCAATCCCTGCCTGGGTCTGCTGGATGATGGGCGAGAACATCAATGGGCAGACACTCCTAGTGCCTCCCAAAGATCCATTTTCCTTTATCTCTTGCCATGAGAGCTCCTGTTCTTTACAGTCTTTAACACAGTTTTTCTTTTTCTTTTTTTTTTTTCTTAGAGAGCACACGAGTTGGGGAGGGAGCAGAGGGAGAGAGAAAGAGAGAATCCCAAGCAGGCTCCACGCTCAACACAGAGTGCAACGCACATGGATCAACTTGATCCAACAACGCTGGGATCATGACCTGAACCAAAGCATGAATTGGACACTCTAGAGACTGAGCCACCCAGGCACTCCGAGAACTTTTTTTTTTTTTTTTTTTTGAGACAGCAGAGAGAGACAGAGGGAGGGCACAAGTGAGCTAGGACGAGAGAGAAAGAGAAAGAGAGAGAGAAAGAGAGAGAGAAAGAGAGAGAGAAAGAGAGAGAGAGAGAAAGAGAGAGAGAGAGAAAGAGAGAGAGAGAGAGAGAGAGAAGCAGGGCTCACCTAAAACGGGGCACGAGTTCACCTGAAGCAGGGCTCAAACTCAGGAACCGTAAGACTATGACCTGAACTAAAGTCAGATATTTAGTGACTGAGCCACCCAGGCACCCACGAACTCCAGTTCTGATGGGACAGCAATATGCCAGGTTAGGCTGCCTGATTCCCGGCCTCCCTTGCAACTAAGGTGGCCACACAAATCAGAACCAGCCCATGAGATGCCAGTTGTACATGCTATGACCTTCTGCCAGGGCTGGGGCTGCCATGCGTGGAGGTAAAACAACTATCCTAGGAGCATGACAATAAAACTCCCATACTGTTAATGCTAGAGAAGCGAAAGGTAGAGGGCCTGGACCCCTAACAGCATTGTGGACTGCCTTCAGTGGACTGAGCTCATTCCAAAAGAGTGATTCTCCATAAATTAAATTATGCTTTTCTCTTTTTGCACCTGGTGGCATTCCAAAACTCACCTGTGGGGAAAAGACTGGAAGAAGGGAGGAAGGACAAATATATGATCTTGTTTGCCCACTTTGCCCCAAACCCTTACATGGTGAAAGGTAATCCCCCTTGGTGTCTGCCATTGGCAAGGGGAGCAGACTAGGTTGTCAGCATCCTAAAGGAACAAGCACCGTGCCTGGAGGAAACAAGATTTCTTTGTTTTTTTCTTTATTTTCTTTGGTGTTTTTAACAAAACAAACCCTCTAAACTGTAAAGTACCACTCAACTAGGTACATTTGCAGGTCCCAAGGAATGGCAAATATTCCCACCTTCCAGCTTCCCAGACTCCACCCTCATCAGGCCTTCAGGAACTTCCCCAGATAAAACCTTTAAACATGGTACTTAGGGGATTAAGCGGGGAAAAAAAAGTTTCACTTTTATTTCTTCTGGTTATTTAAAGCCCATGCGTGTTCAGCCCACTTACACATGGTTTCCATTTCTTTTGAACTTCCTCCCCACAAATTCCTTCAAATGTTCTAATAATGAGAGAGAAACCTGGAGAATTACTGACCCGATGTGATGAAGGTGGGTATTATTTTATATTACACACATTTTAAGCCTCCATAATGATGTTAATTATCCCCATTAGCTTAAACACTATGAAAATGAAAACAATTTTGCATCTTAGTACACCTCTTGAAAAAGAAGTGTCTATTAAATTAAAATTAAAATATCAGGTTTATAATACTCATTCAATTAATTAAAATAAGACTCTGAGTCACAGTCTGCTCTACTTTAAGATTTTTCAACCTCAATGCTATTGCTTTGTTGTGAGGGTTACCCTGGGTAATGAGAGTATTTAGCTGCAGCCCTGGGTAGAGACAAAAATGTCTCCAGACATTGCCAAATGTCCTCTGGGGGAGCGAAACCACCCCCTGGTACTGCCGCTCTACCTGAAAAGGGTCATTATCCATATCCACTTTACAGATGAGAAAACTAAAGCCCAGAATGGCCAAGAGGCAGGTCCAATGTCATAGAACTGAATTAGCAGCCAAGACAAGGTACATGCCAGTGAAGCTACTCCTTCATCCTTCGTATTCCAACACAATGAACTAGCATGCATTGGGACTTAGGCTGAAGACAACAACAGTATTTTAATTTAAAATAAATGTTACCCAAAGCATGTCTTGTTTTTCTTTTTTAGTTCCTTTAGCTATAAGGTTAGATTATTTGAGATTTTTCTTGTTTCTTGAGGTAGCCTTGTATTGCTATAAACTTCCCTCTTAGAATAGCTTTTGCTGCATCCCAAAGATTTTAGACCATTGTGTTTTCATTTTCATCTGTCTCCATGTATTTTTTTATTTCCTCTTTGATTTCTTGGTTAACCTATTCATTGTTTAGTAGCACATTACTTAGCTTCCACGTATTCTTGCCAGATTGTGTTCTTACCACATTTTTTCTTGTGACTGGTTTTTACTTGCATACCATTGTGCTTGGCAAAGATGCATGATTTCAATCTTTTGAATTTACTGAGGCTTGATTTGTGGCCTAATATGTGATCTGTTCTGAAGAATGTTCTCTGTGCACTTAAGTAGAAAATCTAATCTACTGTTTTTGGATGGAATGTTCTGAATATATGTTAGGTCTATCTAGACTAATGTGTCATTCAAAGACTGTTTCTTTGCTGATTTTCTGTCTGGATGACCTACCCATTGATGTAAATGGGGTGTAAAGATCCCCTACTATTGTTGTATTACTATCAGTTTCTTCCTTTATATCCATTAATAGTTGCTTTATGTATTTAGGTGGTCCCATGTTGCATACATAGATATTTATAACTATTATATCCTTTTGTGAGATTGTCCCCTTTATCATTATGTAGCGTCCTTCTTTGTCTCTTGTTGTAGTCTTTGTTTCAAAGTCTATTTTGTCCTATATAAGTATTGTTACCCTAGCTCTTTTTTCCCTTCCATTTGTGAGATAAATGTTTTTCTATCCCTTCACTTTCAATCCCTTCAAGACCTAAGGCGTCTTTAGGTCTGAAATGAATCTCTTATAGACAGCATATAGATGGGTCTTCCATTTTTTTCCATTCAGTCACAGACATAAAGGAAGAAATTGATTGGAGCATTTAGTCCCTTTACATTTGAAGTAATTATTGACAAGTATGTACTTAATGCCATTTTGTTACTTCTTGTATGGCTGCTTTTATAGTTCTCTAATCTTTTCTTCTGCTCTTTGTGGTTTGATGGCTTTCTTTAGTGTTATGCTTGGATTCCTTTCTCTATTTTTTATGTATTGATTATAGGTTTTTAATTTATGGTTACCATTAGGTTCATATGCAACATCTTACACATATACCAGTTTATATTGATAGCCATTTAAGTTCAAACCCATTCTAAAAGCACTAAATTTTTACTCCCCCTGACCACATGTATCTATTATGTATTTGAGTCATATTTTGTATCTTGTTTTTATTTTTTATTTATTTTGAGAGAGGGAGCATGTGCATGAGTGAGGGAGGATCTGGGGCAGGGGGAGGGGGGAAGAATACCAAGCAGGCTCCATGCTGTCAGCACAAAGCCTAACACAGGGCTCACTCCCATGAACCATGAGATCATGACATGAGTTGAAATCAAGAGTAGGACACTTAACTGACTGAGTCACCTATGCGCCCCTTTCATCATTTTATTTTGTGAATCTCTTGACTGATTTTTGTACATACTTTGTAGACTGATTTTATTGCTTGTGTGCTTTAACCTTCATGCTGGTTTTATAAGTGATTAATCTATTACTTTTATTATACGTATATGTAACCTCTCAGGGGGCCTCACAGGGAGAGCACCCTGCAGTTTGGTGTGACAGCAGCCCTAGCAGATAGACTAAGAACAGTCATATGGTCTAACTGGTGACACTGCCCAACCATAAGCCTGCAGTAGCCCTAGGCAGACCCTCTAACAGCAGAGAGACCAAACTCTGCCCAGTGAGCCTACAATAGGCAAAGTGGGCCATTACAGCCAACTGGACTGTAGGCAAATGTAGCTCAGCCATGACAGTAAAGTGCACACAGCCCACATAGGAAACACCCCTTAAGCACCTGGTTCTGATGAACAGGGGGCATTGCATTGCAGGGTACCATAGGACCTCTTCCTTATAAGGCCACTACCTTCAAGATCAAGAGAGGTAGCTGACTTTCCTAAACATAGAAACATAAAAAGAGAGTTAGTCAAAATGAGGAGACAGAGTATTATGTCTCAAATGAAAGAACAAAATGAAATCACAAAGAGCTAAATGAAATGGAGGTAAGCAATATGCCTGATAAAGAATTCAAATTAATCATCATAAAGATACTCACTGGACTTGAGAAAAGAGTGGAAGACCTCAGTGAGAACTTTAACAAAAAGGAACCAGTCATATGAAGAATTCAATAACTGAAATAAAAAATACACTAGAGGGAATGAGTAGTAGACTAGAGGAAGCAGAAGAATGGATCTGCAAGCTGGAAGATGGAGTAATGGAAAGCAATTGAGCTGAACAAGAAAAAGAAAAAAATGAATAAAAAATTTGAATACATTAAGAGAACTCAGCAACACCATCAAATGTAGTAACATTGGCATTACAGATTTCCTAGAAGGAGAAGACAGAAAAAAGGGGACAGAAAATTTATTTGAGGAAATAATAGCTGAAAACTTCCCAAATCTGGGAAGGAAACAGAAATCTAGAACCATGAGGCACAGAGATCCTCCAACAAAATCAACCCAAGAAGGCCCACAAAGACACATAATAACAAAAAATGGCATAAAGTAGTGATACAGAGAAAATTTTAAAAACAGCAAAAGTAAACAGTTACATGCAAGGGAGACCCCCTTAAAGCTATCAGCTGACTTTTCAACAGAAACTTTGCAAACCAGAAGAGACTGACATGATATACTCAAAGTGCTGAAAGGAAAAAAAACCTGCAACCAAGACTACTCTATTCAGCAAGACTATCATTCAGAAGAGGAGAAACAAAGAGTTTTCCAGACAAAGAAAAGTTAAAGGAATTCATGACCACTAAATCAGCCTTACAAGAAATGTTAAAGGGAATTCTTTGAGTGGAAATAAAACGCCATAATCAGGAGTCAGAAAATTATGAAAGGAGAATATTTCGCAGATAAATGCAATCATATAATAAAAGTAGATTATTTATCAAATTACTTATTTATAATTATTTTATATTATAAAATTATTTATAAAAATTATTTATTAAGCTGAGTGAAAGAAACCAGTGTCAAAAGGTTACATGGTGTACGATGCTATTGTAGGACATGCTCAAAAAGACAAAACTAAGAGACACAAACTGGTGATTGCTAGGGTATAGGTGTGGGGAGTTGGTACAAAGGGATTTTGAGGGAGGTATTGAAACTATTCTGCATCCTAATTATAAGTGATAGTTACACAAACCCAAACATGTACTAAAAGTCACAGTACTATATACATCAAAAAACAAAGTCAATTTTACTCTCTGGGTTTTGTCAGTTTTTATTTATTTATTTTGAGAGAGAGTTCACGAGCGAGTGGGGAAGGGGCAGAAAGACAGGGAGAGAGAGTGAGTGGGAAAGGGAGAGAGAATTCCAAGCAGGCTCCACACTGTCAGTACAGAGCCCAACAGGGGGCTCGAACTCACAAACCATGACATCACGACCTGAGTCAAAGTGGGACGCTTAACTGCCTGAACCACCAAGGGCCCCTTACTCTATGTTAATTTAGAAAGTAAAGTTTCAGGGGCGTCTGGGTGGCTCAGTTGGTTAAGTATCCGTCTTCAGCTTAGGTCATGATCTCACGGTTCCTGGGTTTGCGCCCTGGGTCAGGCTCTGGACTGACAGCTCAGAGCCTGCAGCCTGCTTGAGATTCTGTGTCTCCCTCTCTCTCTGCCCCTCCCCTGCTTGCTCTCTGTCTCTCTCTTTCAAAAATAAATAAACATTTAAAAACTTAATTTAAAAAAAGAGAGAGAGAGAGAAGAAAAAGAAACAAAGCACCAAAGTGTAAGGTTTTGTCTTGAGAAGGAAGAGAAAAACACTGGATTAATCTGCCATTAATCAGTTATGTGTTCTTGGCCAAGTCATCCAACTTCTCCATGGCAATATCCTCCACATTCCCTTCCAGCTCAAATGGAGTTCATATTATTCATTAACTCATTAACCAAAATGTCTATGAAGCATTAAAAACTGAGGAAGCACTTATGCCCCAAAGAAGGTCGTAAAAAGAATAGTCTCAGTCTTGTTATGCAATTTTAACAGCAGCCCACACCTCTCAAAAGGAGCTAGAATCTAATGATTTTTCAATGTCCTACCCACATCTAAAATAACCTACAAAGGATTCTCTTCAATAATTCCCAAGCACTCATAGACCCTCTAGACCTTCATTCCATCTGTATTTGACTGTACATTAGGCAGTCAAGTTCGATGTAAATTGTGGAGACTGTAGACTGAGTCTCCTGGCACAACTGATAGAGGAATTTATGTTCTCTATGCCCCACAGATGTTAATAGCTAACAGATGAAAAACACATCACCCACCACCAGTTTTAAGTATTCAGAAAACCTTGCTGAGGAGTAGACAAGACTCCTATTATGGATATGAAGAAGAATACCATCAAGCTGGCAACAACCACAAATTATTATATTTACATTTCTATTTGAATTGCATGCTCAAAGACATAAAAGCAAAAGACAACAACTCCACACAAACTCGTAAGTAGTCAATCTGTGTAAGTATTATCACTTCTAATTATAATAGGCTTTCTGAAATGGGTAGCAAGATTCGTGGTGCTAAGAATTTGCTTCCTGCCAATAGTACTAAATTGTAATAGTTCTTATATCTTTTTAGCCCTTGCCAGTATGGGACATACATGATGCACTTCAACCATTAGTAAACACTTCCTCAGGTACAAGAGTTGATGACTCATGGCAGAAACTTCCACAATGCTGAAGAATCATTTTGAACACTAAGGAATTGCTATATATCCATTTATTTGTAGTAGGAAAAGACAAAATAGAAAAAATGAGTATCAGAACTGACATGTCAGAATTGAATGGCAGAGTTGAATGGCAGAATTCTCAAGACAGAATTCTCTGTCCCATGGCATATCAAAAGAAAACTTAAACATTTTTGAATGTATCAAAGTAAAAAAGTGTGTGCAACAAAATACAAGGCAAAAGGGTTGAAGAAACTATTTACATGAAATATAACAAAGCCTGACATCTATAATGCATAAAATTTTCAATCTCATAAAGAAGTCAAAACTTCAAGAAATAAATGAACAAAATGTATGTAAAATTAACAGAAATGCAAAGAAATACTTGAAATGTTCTTTCTCAATTACTAACCAAACAAAACTTAAGGGATCCTCCTGCTTAAGAGAACACAGATACTCATTCTCACTCTTCACCCTCTCATGCCCCAGTGCTCAGAACCAGTACACGTGACCAATGCATCCTCAAAGTGCTAGCTGCACTGGAAATGTTTACAATCCTCTTTGCAAACAATAGTGCAATGTAACCCATTGAGGCATTCTCTATACTAATAAAAAGGTGGGATTAGGAGCATAACAACTGGGGAATGTTTAGGGACTTTATGGCTAAAAACTGTAATCTTAATAACAAACAGAAACGTGAATAAATGTTTATAATTGCTAAAAACCTGTAAGTACACTGAAATTCCATTAAAATATGAATGCATAGGGGTGCCTGAGTAGTTCAGTCGGTTAAATATCTGACACCTGATTTTGGCCCAAGTTTGTGAGTTCGAGCCCCACATGGGGTTCTGTGCTGCCAGTGCAGAGCCTGCTTGGGATTGTCTCTCTCTCTGCCCCCTCCCCTGCTCATGCGCATGCGTGCTCTAAATAAATAAAATTAAAAAAATATGAATGCATATTTTAACAACTCAAGATTTGAAAACATTTAAATGTCAACCAGTATTGAAATGGATAAAATAACATAAGGTACATCCATAGAACATAAAGCCATGATAAAGAACACAGCAGGTGTGTGTTTTGGCATGCAAAGATGTCCACAGTATATTATTGAGAGAGAAAAGGAGGGTGTTAGGGCAATATGTACAACATGACCATATTTTTTGTATAGAAAAAATTACACTCGGGGCACCTGGGTAGGTCAGTCGGTTGAGCGTCTGCCTTCAGCTCAGGTCATGATCTCGCAGCCTGTGAATTTGAGGCCCACATCAGGCTCTGTGCTGACAGCTCGGAGCCTGGAGCCTGCTTCTGATTCTGTCTCCCTATCTCTCTGCTCTTCCCTGTTCTCTATCTCTCTCGCTCAAAAATTAATAAACATTTAAAAAAATTTAAAAAAAAAAACTACACTCTACTATATCTTATTATGTATGTGTATGTGTGTCAACAATTTAGAATTACATACATCAAATCATTAACACTTTAAAAATGTGCCCCAAAACTTAAATTTTTAATTTTATTCCCTGCTCTATCATATATATATTAACAACTTAAGTACTTTCAACTTAAAAAAAAGGCCAATTGTATATTCAACTATCAAACTGAAATCAACAAAAAATTAAAATAGTAATGCTGAAGCAGTGATATTACAGATGATGATAGAAAACAAGCTTCAAAGGTGTATTTCTAAATAAAAGTCTGTTTTTGCAGTTGCTCTAACATGCAGGATTGAGAATCAACTATTTCATCATTCAGTGGCAGGCTGGGCACAGCCATTCACCTTCAGACTCCCAGAAAAGTCAGAGAACTTCTGAGATGTGTGAGTGAAAGCCTGTGAGGGCACAAGGCAACACCCGCCAAAGATCAGCAGAACTTGCAGGAGAAAAGCAGCTAAGAAAAAAATTCAGCAATGTTCACTCTCACAACTTAACAGCTCTAAGGTCACAAAAATCTAGTGTTCAATTCAGGATTCTGTTTGCTTCCGAGGACAAAAGCAACATGCAAAAGGGCCTTTGTGTAGCTTGGTTTAAAGGGTTAGTTCTCCTGGTGGCATTATGCTGAAAGGTAGTCAGTGTATAAAATGGAAAAATTATACATATATATTTAAGATTTTTTTAAGTTTATTTATTTTGAGAGAGAGAGAGAGAGAGAGAGAGAGAGATGGAGTGTGAGTGGGGAGGGGCAGAGAGAGAGAGAGGGAGCGAGAGAATCCCAAGCAGGCTCCACACTGACAGCACAGAGCTTGATGTGGGGCTCAAAATCATAAACTATGAGATCATGACCTGAGCTGAAACCAAGAGTCAGATGCTTAACCAACTAAGCCATCCAGGCACCCTATTTTTTTTTTTTTAAGATTTTTAATGTTTATTTTTGAGAGAGAGAGAGAGAGCAAGCAGGGGAGGGGCGGAGAGAAGGGGACAGAGGATCCAAAGCAGGTTCTGTGCTGACAACAGACAGCCTGATGTGGGGCTCAAACTCACCAACCGTGAGATCATAACCTGAGCTGAAGTCAGATGCTTAACCAACTGAGCCACCAGGCACCCCGAAAAATTATGTATTTTTAGTAAGTTTCCAGAACAAATATCCTAGTCTTGTTTTGAGTATTAGTATGAGCAAAACAACTATCATGCTAATGGAGGAAAAGCAAAGTGCCCAGTCCAAAGCAGGAGATAATATAAAAATCCTTCATGTTTTTATGACACTTGGGCTTGCAAAGAAACTCAAAATACTTCAGAAAGAATGGGGATAACAGGCTTTGAAGTCTGAAGATCCCGGAAGACAACTGAGACCCCCCCCCCCACCGACCCCCATACTGAGCACGCACTCTATAATGACTCTCAGACTATAGCATGGGGTGACTCTGAAGCAGCTCTTAGGATGCCACCATCCAAGACACTCCATAAATAGCTGGAGACGAACTCACTTGCTTCTCAGCAGGGACACACTATCTCCTGCTGGCATGTTGGCTTATTTACTCCACAAATATTTGCCATGCACCTTCTATTTGTTCTAAGCTTTGAGGTGCAAGAGAAAGACAAGTCCCTGCCACTGTTCTCAGGGAGCTTACATTCAAGCAAAGGGAAACAAATAGTTAAGTCGACAAAGGAAAAAAAAAAAAAAAAGCCTTCACATAATGTCAAGTTTATGAAGAAACAGAACAAGGTGATTTAATCAAGTAATATGGGCAGGGAGGTGCTACTTTAGATGTGGGTCAAGACAGTCCTCTCTGCAGAGGAGATACCAGAGTCAAGACGTGAATGAGTGATCTGAGCACATGGGGGGATCGGGTGCGGGGACGGAACGGAAGGTGACTGCAGTTGGAGGGGAATGAGTGAGGCCAAATGCTCCTATCGGCCCAGAGGGCTGGCAGGGGTCAGACCACTAACCATGGTGAAAAGTTTAGATTTTTGTTTAAGGGCAATGGTGGACCACTGAAAGATTATAAAGGAAAAGAGTAGGAAGATTTCATTTATAATTCAAAGAGATGATCTAGCTATTACGGCAGGGGAGGGGGAAGCCAGCTTGGAAGGGACTGGAAACAGGGCTTGTGGGAGGTCACGGGAATGTTCAGTCAAGAGATGACAGTGGCCTGAAGCAGCAGAGATGGCAAGGAATGGGTGGATGAAGGACACGTTTTGGACAACTACTAACAGAATCCACAGACAGACTGGATGCAGGGGTAAAAAAAAGGGGGGAGGGGGGTAATATCAAAATCTCAAAGATGATTTTGAAAGTAATTGTTTTTATTTAAAAAGCAATTATCAAAAAAATAAATAAATAAAAATAAATAAACAAAAAGCAATTATCTTCCTAATGCCCAAATCAGCAGTGCATGCTATATGATGTCTCTCTGTAGGCGTACTGATTTGCCTGATCTTCCAAAGGGGCCTACCTGCTAACACATAGCCAGCATTAGAAAGCCAGGCCTGAGGTCTACTGTGGAGCCAGTTCGTGACAGAGACAAGCAAGAGAAACGAGTCCATCAGAGAAATCCAAGTCAGACTCTCACTAGCTTTGCACTTATAACAGTTGAACCAAGTGGGCACAGGCATCCCCAGGGGTATTGCTGGAGATCTCTAAAACAACTGCCCACTCGCTTTAAAAAAGAGAGAGAGTAGTTTTTTACTGACAGTTCAGAAATTTAAAGAAGACCTTGTTAAAAAGACCTTCACGTACAAATGGATCATTTTCACCATGTGCTTATTCACAGAACTTACTTCATTAGGCCGGTGAATAAAATCTGCCACCAGATTCCTCTTCCCTAACAATGACTTCACGCAGGCAGGCACACAGCATCATTCCTAAGGGTTTTTTACAGCAGATCTAGATGAAGCTCATGCAACCAAATCCAAACAAGGTTCAATGTTATGGCTCCTGAATCTTTCAGGTGGGACACAGCAACATTTGTAAAGTTTCAAGAGGCTTATGATGCCCTCAGGGAGTCGTTTATAATACATAACCCATTTAAATTCTACACAACAAATTTAACTTTTTTCATTCAGACATTAAGCAAATGTGTGCACAATTCACACACTTACACACTCTTGAAAAACCATTTTGCCAGCTAGGATCCCCAGTTTTCAGGGGTGGGGGGATACATGTTTTGGAGAATTACATGATTTTTAAAAAGGGTTGTTGTTGTTTTTTTTAATGGACCTCAGAGTTGGAAATAAAATGTTCAAGTATTTCAAAAAAGTATTCTTGGGTTTATTACTTTTCATCCACTCAATCTCCACTCTTGGAACCACTGTGCATCACATTATATAGTTCCTCCTTCTTTAACATGGGTATTTGAACTGGCTAGGATGTGAGCTCTTCATACACAAAGATGTAAGGAAAGGTTTAATAAAAGTACAAGAAAGATAAATGCCAAACTCATAAAAGTGGATATCTTTAGATATGGAGGAGACAAGGCCAAAACGGAAATGGCAATCAAAAACTTTAGATTTATCTGTAATGTTCTGTTCATGAGATGATTTTTCATCTAATTTCAATTCCTGTATGCATACAGAAAAAAAGACCAGCTACAAATATGACTAAAATGTTAATACTGATTCACTCTGGGATTTGAGAGGTGAGTCACCATTCTCCCCTTTATATTTATTTCCTAGGAAAGAAAAAAAACGAAGGGAGAAAGGGCATAATTTCTTTGTTGTAATCTCTTAGCCTTGCTGACCTGAAATGCACCAAGACTTAACAGATCACGGCCTTGTCAGGAGTGAGGGAGAACGAGAAGCTTTCCAAGACCTTCAGTGACACTTTATACATAATAACCGAATTACGGTTTCTCTGTGCCAGGCCTGGCAGACCCTGGGGCTGTCTGCCCAGCTGAGAAAACCCCCCTTTCTCTGGGAACCAGCATGCACCAAGCCCACTCCAGTAGGTGCCTGGTGGTGACAGTATCCTCCCAGGCACCGCTGACACCACAGCTCAAACCGGCCACCGACGGTGGGCCAGTCAGACTCTCTGGACTGGAAACCCCAAACCAGATCTGCAGGACTGTTTCATCTTTTGGTGTGACTGACCCTCTCTCGTAGGCAGCCACACTTCACCCTGTGGCCTGGAGAGTGAAGGAAGCCCAGTGCAGAGCCTTGAGAGAGGTGGGAGATGATGCCCAGAGCTTTCCAGGGCCTGAAGGGGTCTAGGGTCCTGGCTCTGAGCTTCCAGATCCTCTTCTTATACGAACAAGCTTTACGATTAAGCCCTGATTTTCACCTAAAATAGCTCAGGCTGGTTTCCGTTACTTAGAAATGTGTTAGTCCTAATATTCCAAAGCCTGCTGGGTGGCCCCCAAGATTCTTGGTCTGGTTAGTGAGGCAAACATGCAGGACAGAATTCAGCAGAGGTCCCAGAAGCTCATCAAATTCAAAATTCCTCATTAACTTCTTGCTACTTCCTAAAAATTCAAAGCTAATAAACCCCTAAGGGAGGCTCTGGCTTTGGCTCTTCAGACCAGTACTGCATTGTGTTCTGGGATGGATCTGGAGAGAAACATCTTAGAAGCTGTGGTCAAGTGCTCTAAATTAGTGCACCAAAGGGCTCTAAATTAGAGCCCTTTCTGCCTGATGTCCCTGCTGCAGCCTCAGTTTGAAGCATCACCAGGAGCAACGTGCTGATCTTCCTTCTGTTTGGCACAGACACTGAATGCTCTGCACACACCCTCCCCCACCTTGCAAAGCAGGAATCACCTCCAACCCATGGCTGGAGGTGGGGGGTGGGAGGGTGGTGCTGGGACGTTAGGCAACACGTCTAGGATGCCCAGCTAGTAGGTGGCAACACTAGGACTCTCAACATCTGATTCTCGCCCTTTCCACCACGCAATGCTCTGGAAGCTACCAGTGACGAATTCCTACCTCAAGGCCACCCCAACAGGTGCACTCCCAACCTGGACAATCTGCTGACCTTCAGTGACCCTGCAGGCATGGTCTTGTCTGAAGGACCAAACAATGCCATCTCTCCCATTTTTGTTCCATAGCTCTTCTCTTCCCCCACCTGTCCCATGGCATTTTCATCTAGACCCATGTGCCCTTACGCCTTCCTAAAACCAGGTCTGGAGTTTTCAGACTAGCTTTCCTTATGAGCAGCAAAGACAGGTTCTCATCATGGCTAATGCATCCTGGTTCTTGTTACCACTTTATATCCTTGAAGAGAAATGAATCAAGGACAACACAAGATGCACAAAGCCTTAACTACCATTTCTCAGCCCATGACTCAGTGGACAGTTTCCAAGTAAAAGCTGAGCTGCGTGGGCTCAATGCCAACTTCAGCATCCACAGTGTGATCTAAGGGGCTCATTAAAACTCAGATTGTTGGCCCCATACCTAGAGTTTCTAGATTCAGTAATCTGGGGTGGGGTGTAAGAATTTATGTTTCTAACAAATTCCCAGGTGTGGCAAGCTGCATAATGCCCCCCCCCCAAAGATATCTAGGTCCTTATCCCTGGAACCCATATTTGTTACCTTGCTGATGTGGTTCAATTAAGCATCCTGAGATGGGGAGATTACTCCAGATTCTCTGGTGGTCATAAATACAATCTCAAGGGCCCTAATGAAAGGCAAGCAGAAGAAGGTTCAATGACAGATGAGAAGGCAATGTGACAACGAGGAACAGAGACTGCCATAAGGCAATCTCAAGCCAAAGAAGTCTGGCAGCCGCCAGACGCTGAAGAGGCAAGAATGGGCTCTCTACTGGAGCTTCCAGAAGGAGCCAGCCCTGCTACCTTGATTTTAGCACCCTCAGAACCGGCTCAGACTCCTGGCCTTCAGAAATGTAAGAAAATACAACTGAAGCCACTAAGTTTTGATACTGATAACAACAGTTACAGGAAACTAATTCAGCCAGTGATGAACTGCTGGCTGGGGTTCACACTTTGGGAACCCTGCACTCCATCTATCCCTGACCATACCTAATGCCACTTCGAAGATCAAGGTCTGTGGAAACAGCGCCCTGGAAGATCTGATGACAATTCTAAACAGAACACTACAAGGGGAGTACACACCACACCAGCTCCTTCCCTTCTCTTTAACTCCTTCAGCGGGAAAGAGCACAGCAAAGTGGTTGCAGAACTGAGTTCAAAACCTGGCTCTGCCATTCTCTGGTCCTGTGGTCTGGCCAGTCTCATAACCTCCCTGTGCCCCAGTTTCTGCGTCTACAACTTGGGAACAACACTGCCAGCCTCAAAGCACTATAGACAGCATTAAGTGAGATGATGTGTTTATGTTCTGCCTGGTTCATAGAAAGCACTCACCAAACATCTGCTACTAATATTATTATTTTACTTAAAGTAGCTGAACACATATGTCCTGCTCTGATCAACAGAAGCCTTCTCCTTGATGAGGTGCCTTTATTGACAAAAATTAATGAGTAGCTTCCTCTGAGATCTCACTGGATCATCTATAAATTATCAAAGTTTTTTCTGTCACGGGACCTAGTCTCTGAAGCCTAATTTCTCACTCCTCACCCATACCCACTCCCACATAGACTATATACTTCCAAACTTACTAAACTACTTCTTCAAAATCCACTCTTGTTTCTGCTTTCACCTACACCTCTTCCGCTGCCCTGAAAGAGTTTTCCTGGTCCCCACCTTCAGCACAGCCATGATACATTGACCGTCTTCAGGAAGGAGTCCTCTGTGCTCCTGCCAGGTTACGGGGCAAGGGATGATAAAAGTTGGGCTATTACTGTTCTGGAACAAGGGGGTGAACACTACTACAAAGTTTTACTGTCCAGTGGGGAGAGTTTCACTCAAGACTAAGAACAGGAACTCTGGGGCCAGTGTGCCTGGGTTTAAAACCCTATTCCACCACTTCCTCATTTTATAACCTTGGGCAACTTATTCCAGTTCCTAATCTATGAAAAGGAGATTAAAATAGCATTAGCCTCCCACATAAGGATTTTATGTGGATTAAATGAGATAGCCTATGTAACAAAGGATGTCTACCATACAGTAAGTAAGTACCTAGTAAAAGTTAACTGTTAACCAGGACTCACACCTGTGAGCGTTCTCCCTCAGAGACGTCATCCTGGGATACGGTCTTCTGTCAAAGCTGCCACTCTTCTGAATATCACCAACGCCCCTCTGTGATATTGTACCTCTCAGAACCAGTATGTGAGCCACGCTAGAAAAAGCCATTCATCACTGATGATTGCCCCTTGTTTATACTAGGAGGAGCACAACCAGTGCTGGAACATCCTTATTCATCAGACTTGGCTCAAAGGGCCAAATGATACTCAAAAGTCAAACCCACACCCAATGATGTGCTCCTCCTGAGAATCATCAAAAATAATATTGGGACAGAGGCTGTTGGTTATCCTCAGATATTTATTGCCTCCTTCTTTTACAGTAACAACTCCAGTTTTTAGCTGGGCACATGGTATTGAGAAGGATTTCATTTCCAGCTTTCCCTGCAGCTGGGGATGGCCATGTGAAGAAGTTTTGGCCAATGAGATCTGAGGGAGAATCACATCTTCCAGGTGTTTCTGAAACAGAAAAGGATAATCCTTCTGCTCCCCTGTTTCCCTTCAAACAGGTATGCATGTGGATGTGGTAGCCACGGAATGTGAAATGTGGAAACCTCTTCTAACCACATGGACATGATCAACATGTCCATGAGTAAACAGAGCAAAAAGAAAGGAAACAGTGTCTTTGATATCATGGAACTATCACAGCAACCTTAGAGTGCTTACGGCCAGGCTACAGGTTTAAGCCACAACTATCTGGCATCTCTTACAGCAACTGAACCTGTATTTCAACTAATTCAAACATTTAATAGCTTCTTAAGGTATCTGCAAAAGTTTAAAATATATTTTAAGCAAAGATAACATTGTGTGACATTTCCCAAAGTGACTCCTTGGAAGGTAACACTTGTTCAGCTACAGTGTTAGAGTAGTATTCGTTTAATGAGTCACACTATGTACAGTTAATCATTACATCTCCTGAGATGGGAAGAAAAACCTATCCAGTGGTCTAAATCCACCAATATGTCCCAAACACATCCAGTGACATCTACAAAGTTTTCTTCTAACAAATGTTTGGACCACAGAGTTGGAAGAACGTGGGCTGTTCTAATGGACAAAGCTCTGGAGTAGCTGCTGGAAGGTTTGGGCTGTGGACGCAGCCCTTCCAGGCCTCATTTTCTTTATCTGTAAAAGCAATGAGGCTGAGAGACTCAGAAGGGAGGAGGAACCAAACCTCCACAACCAAAGAAAGATGTGGTCCAAAAGTAGCAACTGGCAGGAGAAACAAAACTAGTAAGCACAAAAAATGAAAAACCTGAACCAAAAAAATAGCCTGTGGGAATAAGCTTCAAAGTGGGGAACTTGGGGACTAAGCTCAGGGAATTCCTAAGCTTATTCCCCACAATAGCCCATCAAACCTGTGAGCCATGGCCATAGTACCACCCATCCCCAGTCAGCACACAACCCTCTCCTGGAACAAGCCCAGAGTTTCCATCTGTGTTCACTATTGGACACGTCTTCCTCTTGGCCAGGTAATTCAGAGGGGAAGAGAATGTAGGGATGGGGTCTACAGAGCCCCATCTCTTGCTCATTGCCATTAACATTCTTCCAAATACTCAGACCCAAAATTCAAGTCCTCAAAGCCCAGAGAGCAGATCCTCACTCATTTGGGGGGAGTCCTTTTGGCCATTTCTGGTTCCTCTTTCACTAGGATTAAAGAACATAGTTGTAAAATATGGGCCTTCAGGAGCCCTTTCTCTTTTTCACATCATAATGTGGGCTTACCACATGGTAAGTACATAGTTAATTTGTTTCAAAGAAATGACTGATCCCCAAAGAAGCCAACCACAAAATAACCTACAAAGGGGGTTAAATGTATACATCATTTTCCTTTGGAGGCAGGATGAGCCCATGTCTGCTTCACACGGGCAAGACCAAAATCTACCACTTATTGGCATTTCTCCACTTCACTTACCGAACTACATTTCCTAAAGAAACTCTTACACCGAGAAACACACTGGCTCACAACCTCCAGGGTGTTCTACATCAAAGAGACCATGACCAAGGAGGGAATCAAACAAGAGGCCAGGGCACCCGTGGCCACTTCCTAACCACAGCAGTATCCTGTGAGAGCAGAGCCTCAGGCTACTCTCCCTCACTTCTGAAGAACGGGATGGTGGCAATGAATGAAAAGTCTTTTGATCACTTTCAGGATATATTGGCACTGTAAGGACCAAAAGTCCCTCCCCAGAGCTAATACTAACCCCTTTTGAAGGCTGTTCCTGTGTTCTAAGCTGCTTCTTCCCTTCAGAAAGTCTTTGCTTCGTCAATGGCCACTAGGGACTTCCAAAGTCTAGCTCTGTCCTCCAATCACCGGGCAAAGAAGTGTCAAGAGTCATAAGCTCTGGCCACCTCCATGTCCTTTTCTTGCTCTCACTTCTGATCGCCTCCAAAGGGAAGCAACTAAAGAAGACTCTAATACTACTGTCCCAAAGCCCGTCAGCTTTAGTAAGTCAGCTTTGAACAAAATTCCCTATCCTAGGGTGTGGCAGATTGTAGTCTCCAAAGACGGCTACACCACTTTCTTTCCCCTTCTGTGTGGACATCCCACAATGTAACTCTGACACTCCTCATTGACAGGTGGGTCTAAATCTCCTCCCTGGAAGTTGGGCAGATCTTTGTAACTCCTTCAACCAAGAGAATGCAAAAGAGATGCAGCACAACTTTTGAAGCGGGGGCGTCCAGGGCAAATCAGCTTCCACCTGGTTCTCTCTTGGGACACATACCTTCAGAGCCTTGAGCCAACACAGATGAAGTCTGGTGACCCTGAAGCCACCATGCTAGAGAGAAGACACGGACAGGCAATGAAAGGATGGAGAGAGATGTCCAAGGACCCCTGTTTGTTCCAGCTCCCTGTTTTTCAAGGGTTCCCTAACCAGACCCTCAACATGTGAGTAAAGAAGGCTTCAAGATGACCCAAACCCTAGCAATTCTCTGAATACAACCTCACCAAGGACCCTGGGCTAAAACCAGCTGAGCTGCTCCCAAATTCCTGACCCACAGAAACCTTGTGAATTGTTTTTAAGCCACTATGCTTTTATGCAGCCACAGTGACTGGAACACAGGACCTTTAGAAGACATGGCCCCTTTTCCCAAGATGGCAATTTACCTCCTCTGTGGTAGGTTTAGAACATCTGGTCAGTGTTTCATTTCACAACTCAATCTCCTAGTAAAATAATGGCACTTCTATCTTCATACATAAGTGTTTAAATTTTTACTTCAACATGTTGAGAATTTCACAATACCTCTTTCAAGATTTCTTGATAGACCTTGAAGCATCTCCAACTGGAGTTAGGCAATCCCCGTAGCTAAAAGCATATGACCCTACGGTGCTTCCCAAGGGCAGACCCAGAGCCAGGGAGGAGAGGGGGGAAGGGCAGAGCTGGGCAAAATTTGGATCTTCCCACTGCCTCTTGAATTTTCTTGCCCTTACACCACCTTTCTTCCCCCGTGACACCACACCGATGGAGCAGGCCTCTAAAAACCAAGGCTCACTTATTAATAAAGAACAACAGAACAGGACTGGTGACATTCACTAAATCGGCTACAGTTGCTGGAATCCGATGGCTGTGGATAACAATGGCAAATGACATGTAAGGGGAAGAAAGGCTTATTATTAAAATGAGCTGAGGCCAAAGCTGGGAAGAAGAGAAAGGGGTGTGTCATGAGAGTAGGGAGGTTCCATTTCAGAAAACCAAAGCCCTTTTAACTGAGTTTGGCTGGAATCTGAGATCACCTGCTCCCTATTCGTAACTGGAAACCTTTCCATAAAGAGTCAATTACTTGACATTAAAGTCCCCGATTTTAAAGGACTTTGAAACCAACACCACCTAAGTGCTTGCATAAACAAAATATCTGTCTGTGAGATTCTGATTCACTTCTTCCTTTTTTGTTTGTTTCAAGTTTTTATTTAAATTCTAGTTAGTCAACACATGGTGTAATATTGGTTTCAGGAGTAGAATCTAGTGACTGACTCATCACTTACATGTAACACCCAGTGCTCATCCTAACAAAAGCCCTCCTTAATACCCGTCAGCCATTTTAGCCCACCCCCCATCCACCTCTTTCCATCAATCCTCAGTTTGTTCTCTATGATTAAGAGTCTCTTATGGGCAGAAGACATAAATAGATATTTCTCCAGAGAAGACATCCAGATGGCTAACAGACACATGAAAAGATGTTCAACATCACTCATCATCAGGGAAATACAAATCAAAACCACAATGAGATACCACCTCACACCGGTCAGAATGGCTAAAATTAACAACACAAGAAAAGACAGATGTTGGTGAGGATGTGGAGAAAGAGGAACCCTCTTACACTGTTGGTGGGAAGGCAAACTGGTACAGCCACTCCAGAGAACAGTACGGAGGTTCCTCAGAAAGTTAAAAAATAGAACTACCCTACAACCCAGCAATTGCATTACTAGGTATTTACCCAAAGGATACAAAAATACAGATTCAAAGAGCCACAAGCACCCCAATGTTAATAGCAGCACTATCAACAACAGCCAAATTATGGAAAGAGCCCACATGTCCATCAATGGATGAATGGATTAAGAAGATGTGGTCTATATATACAGTGGAATATTACTTAGCCATGAAAAAGAATGAAATCCTGCTATTTGCAATGGGGTGGACAGAGTCAGAATGCATTGTGCTAAGTGAAATAAGTCAGTCAGAGAAAGACAAATACCATATGATTTTACCCATATGTGGAACTGAAGGGACAGAACAGATTAACGTAGAGGAAGGGGAGAAAACAAAACAGAATGGTTCATTTTTTTTTCTTCCCATCGCTGATCCCTTCTTCCTAATAGTTTATGCATCTTGACACAAATCTAGGAACTCAGTGCCTTGTCCTGTGAAAGGTCTGCCCTCTGCACACCACATTATTTGCAAAGGCTTCTCTCTGGGGATGATTTTTGTCTTGTCAAGCCCTGTGTGCAGCCCTTTGACTGGGATGGTGTCCCCATCCTTCCTCACCAGCAGTCTGTGGACCCACAACAAAGGGCAATAGCAAATAATGCAAAGACTGGCATCAGACCCACAGCGCTCAGGTTCCCAAAGGCTCCAAGTCCCACCTGCTGTTCAGAATCCTCACAACTAGCAAAGCCAATAAAACAGGGCCAGAGAAACTTAAGTTGATTCCCAAGAGCACAGACACTGTCTGAGGCCAGCCCAAGTAGCTCCATCAGCAAAGAGACCCAACCCTCCCTGACTCCTGGTCCTAGGATCTATCACCAATTCTTCCAAAACTATTTTGGATCCAGTGACAGGTGCCCAAAGAGCTACACTCCCTCCCTTGTGCCTGACATCTCTCTCTCCCCAGCCTAAACCTGCGAACACTGACCGACCACACTGGGCTAACGCTCCAAATCAACCCCTCTGCCCATAGTTGGTGACCGAGACCCCCTCCCTCATGCTGCAGACCCCAGGAATGTGGCTGCTCTCTGCTCCTTGCTGACACTCCCCTCCAACCCTCTCCCAGAGGTCTCTTCTCCCCAGAACTGGCTATCAAACAGAAATGTTTTACCTTCCCCCACATAGCACACTTAGCTCTCACTTCCTTGGAGAGACAGCACGGCAGAGTAGAAGGGACACAGGAAATGGGCTGATAATCATGAATACAGCCTGAGCCCCACCACTGATGGGCCTCACACAGGCTTTAGTAGTCACA